>NC_090985.1:89936069-92583937 GCF_041146395.1 Eulemur rufifrons
GGGTAGAAAGAGAAGTGTGAGTAATTTTGAACAATGATTTGGTATTCACAGTCATATATAATATGTAAATATACAAGATTACACAGAATTGAATGAATAATGGCAGAAATCCTCTCCCTTCTCCTGGCATACCTGGGACTGATTTCCTGGCCTTGATCATATGGTCTCCCCATGGAGTCAGATTTCAGAGCAGACCCCATGCGGCATCTGAATTCATATACAAGAAATATGTACACTATTATGTGTAGCTCTATACCAATGACTTAAGGACAAAACTACGACTTGGTAAGTGAAATCATTCTTTCAGGCTATTGTACAGATCTGCTTAGTCCACAAGCCTGTATTTTTTGGGGGAGGGGGAGGTCGGATCTAAAACAAATTAAAAAATGAAAATATAAATAAAATTTAAAATGCAGTCCCACTCAAATTATTTACAGATATTTACAAATATATAAATAAAATTATAGTGATTATTGATACACATGTAGCATTACATATAGGTTTGGAATAAATGCTAAAAAAAAATCTTGCAGGTGAATAGATTTTATTTGCAATTTATCTACAAGATAAAATAGGAGAATAATTTTTGAATTTTAAAAAACAGACTGCACAAAACTCCATTATACCAGGTCACTAGACAAAGTTTCCAAGGACAATAAACCACTTCCAGCCTGACTTACACGAATACCTAAGCTATAAATTACTGCACAGGCTATTATATCATTGAGTTAGTCTGTCCTCCTGCAAGGTTACTGTTAAAGTGTTGTCCCACTGATCAAGCAAGGTTTAAAGTGGGAAATGCGTGTGTTAGAGCAGGCTGTTAAAAGGTATGTTCAGGTATGAGCAGTCTTCTCGGCATTATCATCACAGGCGCAGCCGGCACTTTGCTGGTGTTTCTGTGAAGACCTCATCGCCTGCCTTTTGTTCTACGCCTCGCTTTCATTAGGGAGCCTACAGCAGCATCTCCCAGGTGTGTTGCCTGCACAAAGGGCATTCATTCTACCAGTGCCCAGGCATTAAAGATAAAGGACCCAAATTATAGTTGGAGCTGTGTTCATGGACAAATGAGGCAGGGAGAAGGTGATTCTACTGTGCTTTCTGGGCAATCCTACCATTAATTCCTGAGTTGCTCCTATAGAAGTTCTAGCCAAGAGAAAAATAGATCATCGCGTTTCTTTGCCTTGAGAGACAATGAGCAGCCCGTGAATGTGTTGCCTCATTCCGTATACAGGAGAGCCCTTTAAAATACTGATTTCCCCAGCCAATGCAGCAGTGACGCGATTTAGAAATATACCTATACGGTGGCGATTACGGGGCAGGATGAGCTACACTCTCCCCCATCCGGGAGCATTCATCATGGTTTTCCACCAGGCTTAAGAATGAGCAAGAGAGAGAAATTGATAACAAAAGCCAGCCTGCAGCGAAGGCTTACTGTAGCCCATCCTCTGTTCTGAGCACTTTGTATTTATTGATCCATTTAACCCTAATTCAGCTAGTAGCTCCCGTTTTACAGAAGAGGAAACTGAGACACAGCATGATTACACAAATGATCCGGAATTGCACAGGGCATGGCAGAGCTGAGATTCAAAACGCAGGTAATCCAAGTCTATAGTCTCCCTCCTTTGCAATGACACTCCCAGGATATTATTTCTCCCTACTTAATAGAGTTTTAATTAAAACTCTATATGTGACTCTATATGAATAGCTATTATTTCTATTTTTAATAAAGCATTTACCATCTCCACCCCTTCTTAATAGGTTATTTGAATACTTACCTGGGTCTTGGGGTGAGACACGCTGATCCTTTTAAAACCTACTCAACTTGTGAAAAGGGCTGAAAGACATAAAACTTGTCAGCAGCCCTCCAGAGGTCAGGACAAATGGGTGAAACAGGTAGGAGGAAGGGGAGAAGAATTTTTAAAAGGTGCTAACATTTACTGAGTGACTCACTCAACAAGTTTAAGTAAAGATAATCAAGACTGTATCCGTGTCTTAGAGCTGCCCTTACAAAGTACCACAGATTGAGTGGCTTACAAGGGACAAATTGTCAGCAGGATTGGTTTCTTCTGAGAGCTATGAGGGAAGAGTCTGTTCCCGGCCTGTCTCCTTGGCTTGCAGGTGGTCATCTTCTCCTGTGTCTTTTCACGTCCTCTTCCCTCTCTGTAAATCTCTCTGGCCAAATTTCCCCTTTCTATAAGGGCACGGGCCATACTGGATTAGGGCTCACCCCAGTGACTTCTCTTTAATTTTATCACGTCTGTGAAGACTCTATCTCCAAATAAGGTCACATTCTTAGGTACTGAAGGTTAGATTTCCACAGATAAATTTGGTGGACACAATTCATAACAAAGGCCACAGAGCTACTAAGAGATAAGCTGGGATTCTAATTCAAATTTGTCTGATGCCGGGGGATGTTCTGTTCATTGTCATGCTGCCTTGCACTTAAAGATCCTTAAGTAACTTCCAACCCCAATTCCTGAGACCCTCAATAATCCACACAAGGTTCCAAACTGGTTAAAAAAAAAAATCTCCAAAAAGATTTTCTTTCTGAAAGTAGACAGCTGTTGTTTCTGTGTCCCCTGCATCCCTTTCCTCCCACTGGAAATAGCACGCGGTTCCCTCCCCTTCCACTGGGAAACTGACCTTCCCTACTGTGCACGCGGGTAGGCTGGGAGTCTCAGTACCTGCCCCTACCCCCAGACACATCATCTTTTAACAAGCACCTCTCTCCTTTGGGTGTGAGGACTGTAAAAATGTGACTCCAGATTCCCCAAAGGTAATGTCCCCAGAACATGAAGAAGCCTGAATCCTGAGATTATGAGCACCACACACAAAAACCAACTAGAGAGACTGAGAGATGAAAAACAGACCAAAGAGACCAACAGATAGAGAGGCTAAGAGGCTCTGGGCTCTGGTTTTATCTACCCTGAGCCTAGATATACCCCTGCCTTTGCATGGATTGGTTATATGAGTCAATAAATGATCCCTTTCTTTTTTTTTCTTCCCCAAGCTAGTTTAAGGAATGTTTTACTCACTTGCCATCAATATTGGTTGGAAGTAAATAAATCCTGTACCTCATTTTTATATATGTAATTGCACAACAGAATGTATAATATATGAGGTACTATGATATGAAGAATCATTTCAGAAGTAGAATTCATATAGTTCTATTGCAGAAACTAGTTTAAGTGTTTGCAAAGGCCATAAACTCAGTTTTCCATTTGCACCATAATTATTTTGACTCATAATTTCACACAGTAACCCCTAGAGCAAACCATCAAGATGGTTAATTCATTTTAAGATGAAAAAATGAAAATTAATAAAAGTAAATATGTGGCCTACTATCAGACTGCTGTTACTAACGGAGACTTTTTTCATCTCATCATTATAAATCATTTCTTAGACCAGAGACTCAAACTATCCTATATAACATTTTAAATAAAACTATATTGCTTTCCCTGAAATAAGAAATTCAGAACACGTTGCCAAATACAATAAAACAACTGTTCATTACATAAACATCTTTATTACCTAGTCATATTTTTTTGCATTAATCTTAAGCTTATTTACCAAACTCATGCTTTAAAAATTATCTTATAATCCATATCTTAGCAAATAAAATCAACAATATGTTCTAGAGGAGTAGCATCTTCTTCAATAATGAAAAGGAAACCAATGGCTAGAAAACACCAACTTTTAAAAAATTGAAAAGTTAAGATTTCTGGGAAAAAAATTTCTATGTCTAATACAAGAATACTTTAAATTATATAATGTGTCACATATCTTCTCCCAGAAGTATTCTTCCTGCCAAAGTCATATAAAGAAAAAGTTAATAAATAATACATATATACTGTGTGCAAAATGTTGTAAGAATATTTTACCTGCTTTGAAGCAGCGTTTATTCTAATGGCTGAGAGAAGAATAAGATGTATAGGCAAAGGACCATTTGAAATTGATTTTCTATATTCCTAGAATCGTGTATGCTGTCAGTGTTCAATAAATATTTATTTAATGGATCATCTTTAATAGAAACATATCTGAAGTGCTATAGAATAAATAATTCTGGTGTATTATATAAACAGATGCTCCTCAACTTACTACAGGGTTATGTCCCAATAAACCCATCATAAGTTGAAAATATTGTAAATCAAAAATGCATTTAATACAACTAAGCTACCTAACCTGATAGCTTAGCCTAGCCTACATTAAACATGCTCAGAACACTCACATTAGCCGACATGTGGGCAAAACCATCTGGCAACACAGTACCCTGCGGAGTATCAGTTGTTTGCCCTCATGACTGCGTGGCTGCCCAGCATGGTGAGAGAGTGTTTTACTGCATAGTGCTAGCCCAGGAAAAGGTCAAAATTCAAAGTACTGTTTCTACTGAATGCATATCACTTTCATACCAAAATTGTAATTTTTACCATTATAAGTTGGGAACTTTCTGTATATAGCTGAATATATAGATCTAAGCATAGACAAGAGCTGTAGACATAAACATGGACATAGATATGCATGTAGACTTGTAGATACAGATATAGGTATACAGATACAGGTGCATAATGTGCCAGGTATTTCTAGTTTTATGCCTGGAGTAAACATGTTATTTCTGTCTCACCAGGATCTCTTCCGTCCCACTGGAAATAGCACCTCATTACCTTCCACTGAGGAACTACTTTCTTTGACTATACATTCTGGAGGGCTGCACATCATAGCACCAGCCCCCACACGCAGATGAAGAGTGGGCTCATAACCTCTCAACCAGCACCTCTTTCCCGTGGGTCTGAGGGTTGTAAAGATGTATCCCCAGATGTCCCAAATGTCCCTACCACATGGAGAAGGCTGAAGGCTGAGATTTTGAGCACAATATACAAAAGTCAAGTACAGACACTAAGAGATGGACAGACAGAAAGAAATATGATAGGGAACTTAGTTCCACGACATTCATCTGTTACACCTCCCGGACTGTAGCAAAAGATGGGAAAGACACTGCAGGGGTGCCATTTGCAATTGCCAAAAAGGAATTTGAGCCTTATATGAGAGAATAGGTGTTTTTTCCCAAAACCTGGATTCAAGAGTCCTCTGTGAAATGTGATGGGTGCTAAACATTGAAATGGGAGATCATGGAATTTGTTTCCCTAGAAATTCTTTAAATAAAAATAAATCCTCTTTTGTGCATGTGATTTACATCTCAATTTTTTCAAGATCTATCTTTCTCTAGTTGACTTTAGTTAAAATCAGGAACAAGGTATGGAAAATAGAACTTAAAACTCTAAGGGCAGGGTGGCTGGGGCAAGGCTGGACTTATAGAGGTCCTACCACTTTTTTCCTTCAGTATACTCTCTACAAGACTCCACATCCATGCCTATTACACATTTATGCTATTTCCTCTAAAGGACATTAAAATACAAGTACAACTAATTTAAAAATAAAATGAATGACCATATTAATATCTACCTTGCAAAACACAGGAAGCAGAACTGATTTTTTAAACAAAAAATCTTTGATATTTGATAGTGGCTATATCTAAATAAGGAGAAAAGAACTTAAATAATTCAAACAGACCCTCCGGAGCAACCCAAGTATTCAAGTAATTCAGGAAGAACCCCCATCTGGGGAAAACCCCCAGATACTCTCTGAATATAACACACTCATTGAGACTGAGCCTTCATTGTGAGATTTCAGAGGAATTCAATATGCCAGTGCTTGTGCCTTTTCTATCAATGAAGCAACTTAGGAAAATAATCATTCAGAGCGCTATTATCTTATGCAAGCTCATTCTCATCTCAACTCTCTGATGCTAAGTAAACTGTCCAAGTGGGCAATCAGAATACAATTTTACCAATAGTTGCTGTGGTTTGCTACAGCCTTAAAAACTGAAGACATATTAAAGGAACCTAGAGATATACATCTTTAAAATATTTAATTATAATGTGAATGATAATTGTCAGTGCGTAGGGCCTAGTATTTTAAAAATAATGTCTCTGGTGGCTGCACTGTTCTGAAAGGGAGCCACTCACTAAGTACCTCTTCTGCCACATCTATTGATTTATTCCCAGTGAACTAGGGAAGAGGTCTTTAATCTGATTCAGATGACATTCAAGGGCGATGGCCCCTAAACAAACTCCCCACTCTTCCTTCCAAACACAGAAATTACCAGAAAGAATAGATTTACTCTGAGGGAGACACTAAAAATATTAGTATGTGTAAAATATTCACTGATTCCAAAAATCAATAACATTATTTTCACATTATAAACAGCAAAACTATCAAAAATAAAGAGATTCTCAGTAACCAAGAAGATTATTTAGGACAGAACTTTAAAAAACTTCTGTTTATATGAGAAACACACAAATATCCTTCAAACTGTAGAGATCATATAAATATCACATTTTAATGTCACCATATATTTCATAGGATGATATAAGAACAATGGTCACACTACTATTTTCCAGATCCAAAATATTTCAGAGGAATGGTCCAAGTCACACTACTATTTTTCAGATAAATATATTTTGCTTATTTTTTTAATCTCACAATATTTTTAAGATAAAAATATGTAGAAAGACAAATCAAAATAAAGCTAATGCCTTAGGTTTAAAGAGGTAGAACAAAATATTACCATCAAAGAATCACAGGCAGAGCTAAAATCCCTGAAGTAATTGTCATAAAATTATTTCATCACGTTAATAATTGTTCTTTCTAAACAATTTTTAAATCCCCTTCTGGAAAAAAATGCCATTAGAATCATTTCCAAATATCCACCAGATTTTAATAATGCTATTAAATATTTAAGAACACTTGAATGTCTTAGGTAATTATTAGGACTTGAGGGAAGGTATATTTTTTTCTTTTAGGTCAAACAGAGACATAGTTAAGCTCAAAACATGGAGATCAAATATTGATGACTAGGAATGCACAGGTAACTTCTCCCTTGAAATGCCCTCACTATCACTGCCGTGGAGATCAGAAGTAACACTACCATTCACATCTGCCAGCTGAACACACCTAGTCAGCTGGTCTCTGTCTCCTTGGAGAGCAACTGACAACACCTACCATGTCTACAACTCCAACACTGGATCCCCAGACTTCACACAAGCCCCAGGGCAGGGGTCCCAGCCACCCATGAATCCATCCCCAGAACTTCCACAAGGACAAATCATTTCATAATACATCTCTGTAGGAAAGTCTCATTGAATCCAGTCTAGTTCCTTATATTATTTCAAGTTAGGTTAAATAACGGTAGGAAATATAGCATAACAGGGCTTAAACCAGACAAAAGTCTTTTACTATCTCAGTGGTGAGCAATTCAAGGCTGGTAGGTGGAATCACCTCCTATCTCATTTTTCTACTATTTATTTTCAGCATTTGACTTCACCTAATGGTCAGAAAGGGCAGCTCAGGATCCAGCCCTCCTGTGTGCATCCTAACCAGGAGGAAGGGAGAGTGTTTAAAGAGAAGTTTTGGCCCTTACCCACAAGAATACTTTATGGAAGACAAATTATACTTCTGCTTACATCGTACTGGTTAAAACATGGTCATTCAATTACACCTACCAGAGAATCTTGGAAATGTAGTCTTTACTGAAACTAGCCAATGAAAAATCAAGGGATTTTACTGATAAATCAAAAGGAAAAAATTAACATGGATGGACAAGGAACACTCTCTGTCACCTTCCTCTCCTAAAATCCTTTAGAATTTAAAAAGTAAAATGGTGCTATTACACAATTAGATAACCAAAACCAACTTAGGAAAGATAAGAATGAAGAAAGATAATAAATAAAACAATGTTAGGTTTCTCACTGGGACACCACACTATACTATAAAATTGTCTTTAAATACACAAACAAAATCTGTAAAAAAATATATTACTGCAGATACTTTATAAAACAAAGAATTCTTCATGAATAAAACTCTACTGGGTCTATCTGAACAGAATAGATTTCTAGAAATACTTAGAAAATTATTTAATATGAATTATATATTCTTAGAAAAGACCCAATCACAACTGATCTTATAACTGAGAACAAGAAATTTGTATAGATTGTTTGTTGAATTATTGCTTAATGTTAGAAATTACTTTCTATGAAAACATGCACATTTTATTTTATCTGTTTAGAGATCAACTTAATATCTAAGGCAGATAGTGACACGGTGCCTAAATAACCATCAAAAAACACAATTTTTCCAGCCTTTCCGTTTGGCTTTCATCAAAAAAAAAAAAAAAAGAAAAGAAAAAAAGTCTCTTCAGAAGTCAATCACTTGAGCAAAAAAGGTGTGAGATGGAACACAATATTGATGGCTTATGAGAAAATTAATTTTCCAATCCAAGTATGTTCTCAAATTCAGAATTTAAAAGCCAGAGACCAAATAAGGATAAGCCAAAGTAACTAAATATTAAGATATTAATCTGGATGAAATGTTAATACCATCTAAAGTCGGAACCTTTCAAGGTAAAATTTTCACCAAATACACCCTAACTTTCCTTAATTCTAGTGGATGTCACGCTAAGATACAGTTTCTTCTATCCTTCCTTCTATGTCTCTGATCCTCAATCCAACAAATGCTCTTAGAAATAACAATAAAAAACTCATGGAGGGAGATATCTGGAAATTCTGATCAAGAAGAGATGACTTTGGGCGGGGGGGGGTGTGACCACTTTCAACTTCCACACTTTAGAAAGGGGAAAACAAAATCCACAGCAGCACTAGACTCCAACCTCAAGCGAGATCAGGGTCAGCATAGGTCAAGATATAGCAAAATACCACTCAGGTAACAGGCAAGAATCAGAAGCCACAATAACCGCTCTCTGAGCCCTTCCAAGTAAAAGGAGAAAGAGTGGAGGGATCTCGCTGTTAATGTCAGTCCTTCAAGCACTATGATAACTGTGTTGTGGGGAGTTTAATGACTGACTTTTGAGTAAGGCAATGTATTTTGTTTCCACATTTCTATTAATCAATGAACACTTCTGGGTGACCGCTGCTAAAGTTGACTCACTCACTCATTTATTCCTCTGACAAATATCTACTGAACATCTACAGTTCTAGTCCCCAGAGAAAAAACATGAAGGAAACATACCATCCTTGTCTCTGTAGAAATGATTGTGTGTGTATTTATGCACACATATGTACGTGCATGTGGAATATTAGAGAGGAAATTGACATGAGTATTATAAATAATATGTGCCGGGAAAATATAGGAGCTATATATTCCCTTAAAGGGTCACTTACTCCATAGTTGGTGACAGTGGAAGTGGGATGGGGGAAAGGGGACAGGAAAGGCTTCTCAAAGCAAGTGACATCTCAGCCGAGACCAGAAAGTCAAATAGGAATAACTGGCCAAAAAAAGAGAAGAAAAGAGCCTATCGGCTTGAGTGCAGAGATGGAGTTTGCAATAAATGTATGGTCTGGTGCTCCAGCTAATCAATGGGATTATTTTTCCCAGCTACTGATAGCTAAACATTGGAGGTGTTCTTTGCATTCATTCAGCAGATACTTTCCTGAACCCCTCATTGTGCAGGGTGCTGTTCTGGGCAATGGGTGAGCAGAGGAAGGAAGAGGAGGTGATATCCAAGAGTTAGGAGGGTTCAAGTCATACCTGGAAGCAAGATAAAGACTTGTGGCCTCAAAACATATTCTGCCTCTAAAGTGTTTTTGTTGACCTTGAAAGTCTATAAGACTTTCAAGTCTTTAAGTCTTAAAACATTAACGATTTATTTAAGGATGAAAGTATTCTTTTACTTTCCGTTAGAGTCACCACATCACATTGACACCATATCCCCCAAGAAGCAGTGGCTGTGGTCATGACTATGGACTTGGGAGCCAGATTGCCTCAGTCCAAACCTTCACTCTTCTATTTGTCAGTTACATGAACCAGACCAAAGTATTTAACCTCTCTGATTCCCATCTTTAAAATGAGACTAATAATCATTCCTACCTCATGCAGTAGTTTGGAAATTAAATGAGTTAATACATGCAAAGCACTTAGAACAGCGTCTGCTACATTGTCAGCAGTCAGTAAGGGTTGCATATTATTACAGCGAAAATTCCAGCATAATCGTACTGGAGTTCAATTCACTCTATGTTACTCTGAATAAATAGCATTCTGTCAGTCTTGCTGCTTTTATATAACCTTAGACAAGTCACTTAAACATCATTAGCCCAAGTTTCCTCCTCTGCAAAGTGGGGGCAATAATACCAGCCTCATAAGATTGTCTTGAGGGTTAAGTGAAATAGCAGATTGAAGGGCTTGTAGGCTGCAAATTGCTATGCAATTGTTGCTTGTTGTTATTATCTTGCTCTTTTTAACCCTCGTACCCAAATTGGTAAGTGCCTCTCTCCTTAGGAGGAAGACAAAAACGAACACATGCACATGACTTTGACATCATGTTTCCTGCTCTCCAGATAGTGTATAATGGATAAAAATGAATGCCTCTTAATTGAGGCTGGAAACTAACTTGACATCAATTTTTAAATTCAAAAGCTGATAGAACGTCAATGACGAAGAATACCTGAAGCCACACATTTTCAGCTTCTGCTTTGGGCAAATACTGCATTCTGTCCTGCATGTACTGAGTTCTTAATCACTCTTTCTTCAAGCAGCATTTGGACAAGAGAAATCAATGCACCAGCAGCTCCATGTCTAGGGGCTGTGTGTGAGCCCCACCTGGGTGCATTCCATATGTTGCTGTGTCTCAAGGCAGATCCTCCTGCCTTTCCTTTGATAACCTATTCCAAAGAGAGCAGAGGGTTGGCTTGATGGGCCTGGGAATTAGTCGACTAAGATTCACTTCACTGCCTAACACCAGCTATGTTTCTGGCATCATGAGTCTCTACCGGGTTTGCAAAAATGAAATTGATAGCCCCCCAAACCCCAAGGGACACATAGACTCCAGTGGGAGAGACGGACAAAACCACAAATTATACAAGTCAGAACGTGGAATCGGTGCTAAATATAAAAGTGTAAATGAGGAAGTACAGAGGCTCAGAGACAGTAGTAATTTACTCTGACTGGACGGGTGAGGAGGGGGCATTAAAACGTGTTCCTGGCTTCACAGAAGAGATGACATCTCGGGAGGACTTGAAGAACAAGTAGGTTTCTCAAGTGGAGAAGGGAACAGAGAGGCATGCCAGGTCCAGGAATGAGGTGAGTCATGGCACAGAATTGTGAGAGAGCAGGACATTATGTTCCAGGAAAGTTTTGAACCAGTTGAGTGGAAGAAACATACACAGTTCTCCATTTTGAAAGCTAAGTTGTTCTACTCTGGACAAGAAGGACCAGGGATCTGTTCCCTTCTGGAGAAGAGTCGCCAACAGAACAGGATGCTGTAAGTTTCCTATTAATAGCTTGTCTGACACCTGCAGTGGGGGTGTGCCCAAACTCTGCAGCACAGACACTGCAGGACTCCAGAGCTGGTGCAGATGCAAAAACCATACTGCTCCCCCTCAAGGGACAGAGCTACTACCTAGAAACTGCTGGCATGAAGACACTTGATCATTTGATTACATACTAATATTGTTTGATTTCTCTGGTGTGTGTGTGTGTATTCATATTCATATTTATAAAGGAGGGCTGTGGCTGCATTCAAGTATTTTATTCCTTTCATTCTGGGTGAAGTATTTGTATAAAATGGAAACAATTAATTTCAAAGGCCTCATTCCCCAAGGGGCAAGGCCAGGTTCCTCCAATCTGCCCCAAGGGAGTAGCTGGCTCCACCACTGCATTTTATAGATCATACTGTGCTTTCCCTGCCCATCCCTGCCCCCAAGCAGCTCGAAATTTGCCTGTGATTTTCTGCCATCTACTCCCTAGGACTCCTTCCCAGAGGAACACACAGAGAGTGGGGCAGCATGATAGGCAAGAAACAGATTGCTGAACTGGCTCATTCCACAGCTGTCCTTTTTTATTTTATTTTTTTAAAGTAGTTTAGACAAGGGAAAAAGAAGGCAGCTACAAACTAAACCAACACACAGCTTTTTATAATCCTCTGTCACACTCTCTTCAAAAGCAGGCAAAAATTAAGGTCCCAGTGATTTCAGGCGAGCCCCAGTTAGATAGGCAGATGTTGCATGATCAATGGTGTTTTGAGAATTCTGCTTTGAATTTAGAGCCTCAGAATGAGGGCTGCCTCTCCCAATAATCGATGCTCTTTTCAAGTTTATCCTATTCATGCTTTTGAATTTGGAGAGTAGGAATTACTGTAACGCCTGTTTGCTGTACTAGGAAACCATGGCCCTAGAAGATGGAGCCAGTTGGTAGAAGAACAATGATTGACAATTGCTACTCCTCACACCCGTCCTTTCTATTCCTTTCTATTTTGTCTAAAAAATTTGCACAAATCCAGAGAAGTAAGAAAATTTTCCTGGTCTTAATCCACTACAAGCTCAATAAATATTATTTAATGAGCAGTTGCTAGGAAGATACAACGTGGTATTTTTAAAAAACCATTGTATTTCGCAAATAAAACATAAATTTATGAAAGCTCAAGAGCTAAACATGTCAACAATGTGTGATAATAAAAATATCTCTAGGGCCTTCTTTCAGGTTTCCCCCATCACTCATGAGGGTTGTGTGGAAGTTTCCCATCACTCATGGGGGTTGTGTAGAAGTTTCCCATCACTCATGGGGGTTGTGTAGAAGTTCCCACAGTGGCCTCTGTGCTGCCCACAGGCCTCCAGTGGAGCCGACACACTGCGCGGAGTGATCTTCTCCCAAAGCCAAGCTGACCCTGCTGCTTCCACGTGTTAAATTACCTCCCGTTTCCCCACTGCCTGGAGCACCTGAGAGGGCTTTTCACAGTCTGACTGCAGTTTACTTCCAGAGCTTCATCCCTAGATTAGTTTCCTGTTACCACAAATTTGGTGTCTTAAAACAACACAAATTTGTCATCTTTCTATTTGTCCTGGAGGTCAGAAGTCTGAAGTGGGTCTCACTGGAATAAAATGAAGGTGTCAGCAGAGCCGTGTTTCTTTCTGGGGCCTGGGGGAAAGTCGTTTCTTTGCCATTTGCACATTCTAAAAGCTGCCCGCGTTCCTTAGCACACGGCTCAGTTCTTCAGCTTAAAAGTTGGCAACTACTGTGAAGCCTTTCTCACACCAAATCGCTCTGACACTGACGGTTCCGCCTGTCTCCTCCACGTTCAAGGCCTCTTAAACCGGCGTTGGGGTTACCGGGAGAGTCCAGGAGGCTCTCTGCCTCTCAAGGTTGGCCCATTAGCAACCACACCGCCATCTGTAACCTTCAGTCTCCCTTGTCATGTAACGGCATATTCACAGTTTCCAGGGACATCTTTGGGGGGGGCCCTTGTGCTCCCCTCCCACGTTTACCCCACCACCGCCTCCCACCCTTTCCCCTGGGGCCTGCAGTTTACCTCAGCCAGGAGACCTTCCCGCTGACACACCTGGGTTTCACAGCTCCATGATTTTCTAGGTTATTCCCTCTACTTGAAATGCGTTTCCTTCTTTCCTTGTCAAACAACCTCATAGTTCCTCTCCAACTGATCGTTCTACAGTGAAAATTTTTCCCTGCTTTTTCCAGGCAAAGCTCTCCTTGAACAATAATTCATTCACAGCACTTTTCATTCCATTGACAAATATTTATTAAGCTCCTGCTACACGTCAATAACTCTAATATATCTGGAGTAGACAATGATGAACCAAACACACAAGATTTCTTCTCTCACGGAACCCAGTGGAAGACATAGAAATTAAACAAGGAATCACACAAGAAAATGTAAATTATAAGTTGTAACTATGCTGTGAGGAGCAAGAATTGTGTGCCACAAGAGAAGCTAAGAGGGAAACAGTTCAGAATGGAGGGTTTCAGGAAATGCCCTTCTGAGGAA
The DNA here is from genome assembly GCF_041146395.1 of Eulemur rufifrons. Lineage (NCBI taxonomy): Eukaryota > Metazoa > Chordata > Mammalia > Primates > Lemuridae > Eulemur > Eulemur rufifrons. The sequence goes on from NC_090985.1 coordinate 89,949,916, forward strand.
GTGGCGTTTGACCTGAGACCAAGGGAGTGACCCAGCAAAGAAAAAGCAGCCAGTGTGGCAGCCGGAAGGAACAGAAGCTGGTGCAATAGAGGAGCTCAGAGAAGGCCAACAGCAGAGGTGGGCCTGGCCAGAGAGCAGCTGAGAGATGAGGAGCACAGTTAGACATCCAGACAGAGGCTGGACTATCTTACGGAGTTTGCACTTTGTTGGGCTACAATGAGGCATCATTTTAGTGGCTTCACTAAGGGACAAATTTAATCCATTTTGGATTTTCAAAAACTCTCTGGATGCTGTGTGAACAATGAATTAGAAGCATCCAAACATGGAGAAGGAATACTGAGTGACAATTGTTGGGAGGAAAGAGATGGGGACAGGATTAAAAAAAGAGGAAGAGATATAGGAATGGTCTTTTAGGGCCAGCTTCCTAGAGAAACACAGTAAGATTTCTGGGCTGTGTTAAGTACCCATTAGAAATGGTATTGATACAATTGAAGAAAAACCTGTCTGCCCCATTTATAATTTTCACCAGCAACAATCAACTGCTCAGATGTAGCCACAGGGGAGACAGATGGTTAGATTTGTCCTGGTGTGGGGTTTTGCCAAGAAATATTGTGGATAGAAAATATGGTGGATAAAAACAGGGCAAAGCAATCGAGGGCTTTTGCAAAGAAGTGATTATAATGATTTATCATGGACTCCTCACTAGAAAAGAGGGAAGCGGGAGCAGGAGAAAATGGGTGGAAAAAATAGATGGTAGAAATCTATGGATTGATACTGCCAGGACATATTTCAACAAGTGAAACAGGAAGAAGAAAATGGACCATTTTGGTTTTTTATTTTAAATGTATTGCAATTCCAATTATAGCAAGATCCAGCAGGTGACTGTGGGGGAAGATGGCAGGGAAGGAATGTGGAGAAAAATCACCAGGGGTAAACTGTCAAGGGACTGAGAGGTCAGCGTGTGTGAGAGGCTGTCTCTGTGGCTGTCCAGGTGATCCAGAACTCATCATAAATGAAAAGTTGGTTACCAAGAGATTAGCAGATCACACAATGAGGAGAGACAGGTGGTTTTACCAGATGGTACAAAGTTAAAAGAAGTAGGATGGGGTCATACTATTTTTATTAGGTGGATGTCTTAGTCCATTTTGTGCTGCCATCACAGAGTACCTGAGACTGGGTAATTTATAAAGAACAGAGATTTATTTCTTACAGTTCTAGATGCTGGGAAGTTCAAGGTGGAAAGACTTACAACCAGGGAGGGCCTTCGTGCTGCATCATCTCATGGCAGAAGGAGGAAGGGCAAGAGAGAACTCTCTGAAGAGGCAAAAAAAGAGGGGCGGTGCTGAGCTTGTCCTTTTATATAGAATCCCCTCTGGTGGTAAAGAACCCAGACTGGCAATAAAAGCATTAATCCACTCATGAGGGCAGTGTCTTCATGGCCTAATCACCTCTCATCAGACCCCCACCACCCTGTTGTATGGGGATTACATTTCCAACACATGAATGTTGGGGACGCATTCAGACCATAGCAGTGGAGCAGAAATAATGACCTGAAATTGGCAATGGGGATCGAAGAGGACACTGACTCTAAATCCCAGCCTTGAGTTATTGTGAGATGAGAAAATAAGCAATGAAACCCTAATAAGAAAGCCATGGACTTTTGGAAGAGCTGGGTGCCAGGTAGGGATTGAGGAAGAGGAGGCAGCATTTAGAGAAGAGTTTGGGGATATAGGGAAGGTTGCAGAGTATGGAGTCAGAATTCTTGAAGGCAGACAGCAAGATATAAGGAGAGAGAATTGGATCAGATCGGAAGAAGTATGGAGTAGGAAGAGGATAAGTGAATAATAAGGTTTATCTGTTTATATACCTGTATCTACCACTAAATAGTGAGTGTTTATTGACCAAGAATTTTGTCTTACTTCTTTCTATATTTTAGAATAATATTTTACATATTAGGTACTCCATAAATGTTGACAGAGAAAGGTATGATTGTCAAACGACAGAATACAGATGCTCTTTGGCTTATGATGAGGTTACATCTGGATAAACCTGCTGTAAATTGAAAATAGTACCATGGGTTTATCAGGGCATAAGCCCATTGTAAGTTCAGGAGCATACTGAGTAACTATCGCTTTCCCATCATGGTAAAGTCAAACAGTCATAAATTGAACCACCATAAATCAGGAACCTCTGTGTAAATTCTATGATATTCAGAGGAAATAATCCCTATGGTTTAGAAAGCCTATGAAAGTGGTGTGTTATATGCTGTACGATTTTGAGCAAGACTGCAACTACATGAAACAACATGAGAAACTTTTAAGGGAAGAGTGTCTAGAATAAAAAAAAAGAAAACAGAAGTATTCTAAATCAGATCATTCAGATCTGATTTAAGAAACAAAGTTATTCAACACTTTAATTTACACATATTTAATGAAAAGGAAGGAAAAAAAGAAAACACTCAGTAAATGCCAATCTAAAATCATTTGGAATAGTGTCTTCCTCCTTGGAGACTGGGTTAGGAAGATCTGAGGATTTATTACCTTTTTCATCCTGGAAAGGCAGGACGTGGTTCCCTTAATTTATTTCATCCTCATTCCTAAAATGATTAACAGATTTGTGTAGAAGTGGGTTTTCTTCCCCACCAATGGAGTCCAGGACAGTCGATGCCTCTGTGTTGGTCTCTAGGCTTCTCTGCCCCCTAAGTCCTAACATGACATTTTGTTCATGACGATTGCTTCATGGTGACTCACTGGTCTTGGTGGGGCGCGTAAAAAGATAAAAAAGAAAATGTCACTTCTTAGATTAGTACCAAGAGAAGAGTGCCGACAGATAATTTGGCAAAGTGCTAAATGTTATGGAGATTACAAAGGGAATTGGCATCAATTCTGTGACCTGCAGTTTACATATACTCCCTGAGATGACTGTTCCCTGTGCCCACAAAACTGTGTGGGTCTGTCGGGGCCGACAAAGGAAGACATTGCCATGTCTGCCTTCAAGGTGCTTTTTATCTCTTGCAGGAAAGAACATGAACACAAATGATAATGACAAGCTAGCTCTTAAATGGCAAAGTATATGGGTGAGGGTGATCTACTATCATGGAAAAAAAGGCTAAACTCAGAATCAAAAGACCGCAGTGCTGGTCTTGCTAATGCGTTAGCTCCTTGAATGTGGTCTTAACCAATGCAGACGTGACTTTATCACCTTCAGAATGAAGTGGGTGCATGGAAGGATTTCTAAGTTCCCAAGTTCTATTATTTTCAATGAATATTCTTATTTATTATGAATATTTGGAGAAGCAGCAATTACCAGAGCTATGTTGGGTTAGTGGAAAAATCTATTCAGGAAGGGCCTTAAAAATGCTTTTGAAGAATAGCGGCTTATTAGAGGGAGCATCCAAGAACTGAGGGAGCATCCAAGAACTTCACATGACAGGTCAGGCACAAGCAAAGACCTGAAGCCAAGAAAACTCGTGCACAGAAAAAGTAGATAGATTTGTGGCTGATGAGGTATGTGTGGCCTGGGAAATTGTGGGAACAGATTAATATGAAAAAAAAGAATGACTTGCTTTGTAACTAATGCTGGAGGTGTTATTCAGAGTGTAAGTTGGTTTTGGAAACGACTGGGAGCTGCCATTCATGTTTGAGAAAGAAAGTGGCTTAATGAAAAAAATGACCGAGGATGAGAACAGCAAGAGCCCGCTGGAGAATCTCTGAGGCAGGACAGAGAAGCCGTCTTGTACCCAGCCCTGAGTGTCTCTGTCACCTCCTTCAGCCAGGCAGCCCTCCCAGGGGAGTAAACCCGGGAGGGAGAAAGTGACTTTGCCCAAGGTCACAGGCTGGGATTCTAGTTTCCTGCCACCTGGCCTGTCGCTCTTTTCCAGTAAGCCCTGCCCCCTGCCACTTTCCTCTCCGAGGCTTTTCCCCCTTTGTTTCTACATCTCCAAGAATAGAATGTGTCTAAATTTCATGGGTGCTGCATCCTAAGTGAGCCAAATAAAGGGTTTGCAAACGGGTGCATATCACAGCTGAAAAGTGTTGTGTGTCGCCGGAAATAATAGGAGGAGCGAGGCAAGAAAGGTCCTATCTTCTCTCTTTCCCCTTGGAGCCTAACAGAAAACGAACAGGGATTTGGGGGAGGAGGGAGGGCGAAGTCTGCAGTTGCCTTGCTGTGCTCAATTAGTATTCTAGCCACACATTGTCCCATCAGGGGAAAATGCTTCCCGCACACACGTGTTCAGGATATCAGTGTGATGGATCTGAGCGAGGGCCTCTCCAAACACAGTGACCATCTGCTAGGCAAAACATAGGGATCTGACAAGCAGAAGCCATTCAGACCCGTTGTTGGGCCACATTATTACATATTTGACAAGGGTAATGAGGGGCTGTCATTAACCTTACATGACAGTTGCTACAATGACACACTAAAGCAAGGACAAAGAGCCGAACTCAGTAAAAAGGCACCTACTTCTCATTTAACCCTGGAATTATGTGACGCCATTATTCCTGATGGAGGCTGGCAGGCCTGGGGTTAATTTCCATTTCTGTGTCTGCTTGTTCTCTTTTTAAAATGTACCCCTCGTATGGCTAAGGAAACTGTTGGGAAGGCACTGCATTATTTATCACAACACACTGCGATAGAGGCAGGAACAGAAAGGGTCTCTTGGAGAAATGAACAAACACAGATTTCCTAAGCCCCGGCGGCGATGGTCTGAAATGAGGCATCTGAACTCAGAGTACGATATTTAAGGCAACCATTTCCCAAGTAGGACATTTCTTGGAATTTTCTGCCGGACTTTTGGCAGATTTCAAGGAATAAGGTCATTTTGGAACGAGTGTACGGTTGCTATGTCTTTTTCAGGCCATGGGCAAACCTAGGGGGGATAAAAGTTAATAGTTTTGACAATGAAACATTTAGTTTTGGAATCTAATTGCCTGGATCTTATTTTTGGAAGATCCTAAAGAGCATCCCATGCTTTACAATGGGGCAACCGCAGTCATGAGAGACTCAGGTACTCTCACACCAGCCAACCCCCAGAGCTGAATAGGTGGTGCCCACGCAGCCCTAGGGCTGTCCAACTTCCCAGAGCCTTACTCTCTACGATTCCTTTTTGATCATGCAACTACTCTCTACGATTCCTTTTTGATCATGCAACTTTCATTATCAACAGAAAAGGTTCTTTTCTTTGTTTATTATTTAATCATTTAAATCTGGTGCTCCTCAGAAGCCCCTGCCCGCACAAGCATAGTTTGCAATGCTAGCATTCATGACAGTGTTGCTTCTTAATTTTGAAAGGTGGTTTTGGGTAACCTGGCCACACAAAGTGTTTCTCCTCAGTGCATTCTGTCTGCCTGAGGTCATGCGGCCACTAAAGGGATGGCAGCCAATCAGGATGCTTTGTTTGAAGTTAAGAAACTGCAATGGAGATGGCCCAAGCAACTAAGAAGAAAATATTTAGAAGAAAATAGAAGGATCTGGTTTGGATACAAGGTCTTATAGCTCACATTTGTTTTGTTCTTGGGTAACAGCTGTCTAAGTAACACCGACCTATGACTGTATCATAGTCTGTCATTATCAAGAGAGTCCAGATATCTAGTTATTTGGGTCTAAAGTTCGATCTCTTCCTTCTGTCACATGTGCAAAGTAGAAAAATTTATGATTTAGCCTTTAATGCAAGATACCTGACTTTTATGTGACACACACCTGAGCCACTGTAATTGGTGGTCCTGTGGCTGTGACCAGGGGTCTAGAGTCTTGTTCTGTCACTCTGGTGGCATGAGACAAATGCTAAATTTCTCTTGGCCTAATTTCCTTAGCTAGAGAGTGAGGGGATTACAGCTGATACTGTCAAAGGTCACTAGTTCTGCTTTGGACAATAACTTCTAAGGTCATAGCCCAGAAAAGGTTTTTGCTGATTTCCCAGAAAGTACCATCAGCCCTTTCCAAATATAATCAGCTCCACACATTAATGAGTTCAGATAACCTGGAACCTAGGAGCAAAAGAAAATGGGAGGGCAGGGGAGAAAATACTACACCCTTGATATTCCTGTGTATTGCACAGAAGAGCACAAGAGCACCAGAAAATTAATAAGCAGGCAAAGCCATTCAAATGTATGGATGGCCGGAGGGGATGGTATGGAATTGGAACCTTCCAGTAGAGAAAGGCCTGGGGCAGGGGCTAGAAGAAGAAGTCACTGTATTTCTCTGTATAGCCATCTCATACCCCTTATTATCTGCCATACAAGGCTCAATAAATGGCCAAGAAAATGTATGGAAATTTTACTATAAAATATATGGAGACCTTAAAAAACATAAATCTTCTGTTTTTCCTAGATACTAAATTTAGTGACTGCAGAGCATCATACTTCCTCAAAAATTACCAGTTAAATGTAGAAAGATATTTGAAAAAAGGCAAGAAAAAAGAAAAATCCAGAATAGGCCTCTCTTTACATCAAGTAAACAAAATATTTAGACTTGACCTTGAAAGTCTGTTGATATGTTAACATCCCCTTGAGTTTGACTGGTGGCTGTGCTCTTGGTAAGAACTTTACCGTAGGTTAATTATTATGGTTACTGATTTATCACAATTTCCCTGTATGAAATTCTGATGGAAGGCTTGCACACAACTGCAATTTAAAAATCTAAAGGAAATCATTTTAAAACCACTGTGAATTTAAAATCAAAACAGAATTTAAAACTGAAGAAGTGCTGGTTATAGTCAAAAGTTGTTCAGTTTTACTACAAAGAGCACTTGCTTTCTGTCTCAATTCATAATTTCATAGAGTCAAAATAAAGAAGTGGCGATCTTAGAATGTGCTAGGATAAAATCCGCACATAAAAAACCAAACCAGATGAGCCTAACTTTTTATCTCCTATACAGGTGTTTAAGAGTCTTCAATTTAACGTTTTCCTGAACTAAACTGCCAATTTAAAAGTATTACCTGACAGCCAATAAAACAGAGTAACAGTTTTCCAAATAAAATATTTATAAAGAAAAATTACAATACCCTAGGACAGTATTATAATGAAGTTTAGCTAGCACACTTAAATATATATACATACATGCTACACAATTAGACTCACATATCCCAATTATATGTGTTGCCTACTGTATATAAACAATTCATGCATTAAATATCTTTTCACTATATTCCATATGTTAAATGAGACAAACGTTATTCTCATACTTTGCAAGTGTCAAGTAAAAACAAATCTGGACTTAGGTAAGGAGAGGCTTTATTCAAAAGTCTTCTGCAATAGGGAGAACGATTCAACAGTAGTGTCTGCAAGCTTCTCAAAGGTCAAGCAGAAAGGGCTTTTCTCCCACAAGAAGGAGCAAACAAGACTTGCAAGAACTGGGTGTGGGGAAGTGGTGAACAGGTGGCATGATCAGAGAGTTGGCCAGGAAATGTTTCTTTCTGTGGTCAGTCAGTTTGGAGGAGGGTCATTAAGGAAGGGCAGTTCTACATTCAAACATTTGTTTAAATTCCAGGGCAGGTCAAGGTCCGGGGTCCATGCAGAGAGGAGATGCCTGACTAAAGTTTGGCCAAGTAAAATTGGTGATTATCTTGTCCAGATTGGTCAGTGCAGGCAAACACTTCAGTTAGTCGTTTATGAGGCAAAGAATGGGAATTTGGAAAGTCTGTGTCTGGCCTGGTCACAGGCAAACAAGGGGGCCCTCCCTCACCTTACCCAAGTCATACAGGGAAGGATAATTTTTTGCAGTAAGCCTGGGAACACAAAAGAATAGAGAGATTTCTTTTTCTTTTTTCTTTTAAATTTTTAATTGTAGTAAAATACACATCAAATTTATCATCTTCACCATTTTCATGTGTATGGCTTAGTAATGTTAAATACAATGACTTTGTTGTGCAACCAATTTCCAGAACTCTTTTTATCTTGCAAATCTGAAACTCTATACCAATTAACCAATAGTCCCCATTCTCCCTCCCACCCCCAGCCCCTAGTAATCACTATTCTACTTTCCTTCTCTATGAATTTGACTATTCTAGGGACCTCATTTAAGTGGAATCATACTGTCTTTGTCATTTTGTAACTGGCTTATTTTACTTCCCATGATATCCTCAAGGTTCATGTATGTTGTAGCATGTGTCAGAATTTCATTTCTTTTTAAGTCTGCATGATATTCTATCATATGTATGCACCACATTTTATTTATCCATTCATTCATCAATGGACACGTAGGTTACTTCCACATTTTGCCTATTGTGAATAACACTGCTATGGACGTGGGTGCACAAATATCTCTTTGAACCCCTGATTTCAATTCTTTTGGGTATATACTCAATTCTGAATACTCATTGCTGGATCATTTGGTAATTTTATGTTTAACTTTTTGAGGAAACTCTATACTGTTTTCTACATGGCTGTACCACTTTACATTCTCACCAATAGTGCACAACGGTTCTGTTAAAGGAAACCAGAGCCTGACAGTAGTTACACTGGTAAAAACAGATTTTATTAAGAAACTATTACAACAGAGAAAAGAGACCTTAGTCTAGAACTGGGCTTAATTTTAAATTTAGCATGGACAAGAGTGGATTTATAGCCGAGGAACAGGATTGGGGCTGGTGAATAGAAAATTAGTAAGTGGAAACATCAGATGCAAAGGGCATTCTGGCTAAACCAGCTTGACAGGATTCTTCCGGAAGGCAGGCCAGGGTGCTCAGATATCACCTGGGGGGGGGGGGGGATGAGGAAATTGATCAGATATCAGGGTGGTCAGATATCAAGAGTGGAGGTTTCTTGCTAAACTGACTTAGCAAGATTGTTGCTAAAACTGGGCAATGCAAAGATAAACACAGAGAAGCTCAATGAGGACTCGCTGAGAAGAAGGTTCAGAGGAGTCAGACTGAAGTCCGGTCAGGGAGAGAGACTTTGTCAGCTTCACCTTCTCTGCAGTCTCATCAACGCATGTTTTCTTTTGTTTTCATTTGTTTGTTTGTTTTTGAGGATTGAGCATGTTTAATAAAGATGCTGATTTTTTAAAAAAGTAGTAGACAATTATTTTGAGAAGTTTGGGGTTTATCGATAAAAATGAGCAAACAGTACAGAAAATTAAATTCCTATATACTTCTCTACCCACACCAATTTCCCCTGTTTTTAAAAACTTACATGAGTGTGGTACACTTGATGAGTCAATGTTGATATATTATTATTAACTGAAGTCTATAGTTTACACTAAACTTGACTCTTGTGTTGTACCTTGTATATTCTATGGGTTTTGACAAAGGTAGGATATTTATCCACCGTTACAGTATCATACAAAAGAATAGTTTCACTGCCCTAAAAATCACCAGTGTTCCACCTCTTCATCCCTCCCTCCCACCCCCAGAATCCCTGGAAAACACTGATCTTTTCACTATCTCCATAGTTAGTCTTTTTCCAGAATGTCATATAGCTGGAATCAGAATATGTAGCCTTTTCAGATTGGTTTCTTTCAGAGAGCAATATGCATTTATGGTTACTCCATGTCAGTTCCTGGCTTGATAGCTTATTTATATTTATCGCTGAAGAATATTCTATTGTATGGATATACCACAATTTGTTTATCTATTTGCTTAATGAAGGTTATCTTGGTTGCCTCCAAGTTTTATTGATAACGGCCATTCTAATAGATGTGAGGTGGTATCTCATCGTGGTTTTGATTTCCATCTCCCTAATGATTAGTGATGTTGAGCATCTTTTCATGTGCTTGCTCACCATTTGTATATCTTCTTTAAAGAAATGTCTACTCAAATTTTTTGTCATTTTTTTAATTGGGTTGTTTGGTTTTTTGTTGTTGAGTTATAGGTGTTCTTTACATATTCTAAATATCAACCCCTCATCACATATATAGTTTGTAACTATTTTCTCCCATTCCATAGCTTGCCTCTTCAGTCTGTTGATTGTGTCCTTTGATGCAGAGATGCTTTGAATTTTCATGCAGTCTGATTTATCTATTTTTACTTTGAATGCCAATACTTTTGGTGTCATAAGGGATCAGGGGATTTCTTAACTGTCACTGTCTTCCAGGAGCAGAAGGCTCAGGTAAAGTGCAACAGTGTCAAAAACGACAGACATTCTCAACTGTCATCACCAACTGCCATGAAAAAAGATATAGCAGAGAATCTGCAACCCCTTATTATTACTTTAATGTTCAAAGAGGCCGGGCGCGGTGGCTCACGCCTGTAATCTTAGCACTCTGGGAGGCCGAGGCGGGTGGATCGCTGGAGGTCAGGAGTTCGAGACCAGACTGAGCAAGAGTGAGACCCCGTCTCAACTAAAATGTATATAGAAAAAATTAGCCAGGCATGGTGGCACATGCCTGAAGTCCCAGCTACTCAGGAGGCTAAGGCAGTAGGATCGCTTAAGCCCAGGAGTTTGAGGTTGCTGTGAGCTAGGCTGATGCCACGGCACTCACTCTAGCCCGGGCAACAAAGCAAGAATCTGTCTCAAAAAAAAAAAAAAATGTTCAAAGAGCAGGGTGGCATGGTCCATTGCAGTCCGCCATGCAGAACCCAGCAGAGCATATAGGACAGCCGTCCTGTTGTCAGGGACAAGCCTCTCATGCAATACAGGCAGAGGATAGCATCCTCCGGGGGAAGGAAAGGGATGAACAACTGGGACTGAGTCTTCTCCTCACTGGTTCCTCCTTAGGGAAGCAGCCTTTCTTTCTCAAGTCTGTAAATTGTCCATGAGTCGATCATAGCTGATCCTCCTTCCATAAGCTTCTCCTTCCAGAAGCCTTGCCTCTCCAGGAGTCTTTGTCCTGCCTTTTACTCCCTGCTGTCCACCCCAGACCTCACCCCTCTTCTCTCCTTCTTCCCAGGCCTTCATTCATTCCCTTCAAGTGTATGGAGCTCTAGTGACTTTCTATCCTCTCCATAAAATGCAGGGTGAGGGAAGTAAAGCCACCCTAGCCAATGGCCCCAGGGGTAAGGAAGACACTCAGACTCTTACACCCTGAAAAGTGGCTCCCTCTGCCTCTACCTTCACAGCTCTCTTCTATTCCATTCTAAAAGTCTCTCCTTTTTCCTGCTTTGGCGTTCTTTACACAAAGCTTCCTTTTATTATTCAAGTTTAATCTGCTCAACCCTAAGAAAAGAAAGGCATATGCCCAGGAAGAGGATGATGTGGGCCGTGTGAGAGTGAAAGAGACAAGGAGGACAAGAAATAAAGCACTAGCAGACATTCCACGACACATCCACTCGGGACACAGAAAACATGTGGTCAGGAACCAGATGAGTAAGTAGTCAGGGGTCTAGGACAGCACATGAGTAAGGCCAGCAGCAAATCAGGAAAGAGCCAGGCAGGCAAGGCAGGCAAGGAGCACCTGAAAACAGCAGGTCATGAGAGAGGAAAAGTCTAGGCAGAAAGCAAGGAAGTCACAGAAACTGGAGAGCAAAGGAAGGCAGAGGATGTGGGACATTGTGGTACCGGCAAGAAGAAGATGAGTAAACCAGAAGAGAGAATCCCAAATCATGGCCAGTTCAAAGCAGAGACCCAAAGAAGCTCAGGGAGGCACACCAGCCACCAAGTCATCTATGGATCCCCATCATCAAACGGACCCCCAAATCCTTCCCCTTCTTATTTTATATAACATTATTCAAAATATTTAATTTTTCATCTAAGGATTTTATTTTTTTTATTATTTCAGCATATTGTGGGGGTACAGAATTTTAGGTTACGTATGTTGCCCTTGCCCCCCCACCCCCCCAGTCAGAGCTTCAAACGTGTCCATCCCCTAGACAGTGCGCATCAAACTCATTATGTATGTATACAGCCATCCCCTCCCCCCCACATCTGCCCGACACCCGATTAATGTTATTCCTGAATGTGCTCTTAGGTGATGATCAGTGAAACCAATCTGTGGTGCTTATTTTTCCATTCTTGGGATACTTCACTTAGTAGAATGGGTTCCAACTCTATCCAGGAGAACATAAGAGATTCTATATCCCCATATTTCTTATAGCTGAGTAATACTCCACGGTACACATATACCACATTTTATTAATCCACTCACGTATTGATGGGCACTTGGGTTGTTTCCACATCTTTGCAATTGTGAATTGTGCTGCTATAAACATTCAGGTGCAGATGTCTTTTTTATAGAATGACTTTTGTTCTTTTGGGTAGATGCCCAATAATGGGATTGCTGGATCGAATGGTAGGTCTACTTGTATCTGTTTAAGGTATCTCCATATTGCTTTTCCCTGATGATTAGAGATGTTGAACATATTTTCATATGTTTGTTGGCCATTCTTCTGTCTTCTTTTGAAAATTTTCTGTTCATGTCCTTTGCCCACTTTTTGATAGGGTTGTTTGATTTTTTCTTGCTGATTTTCCTGAGTTCTAAATAGATTCTAGTTATCAGTCCTTTATCGGATGTGTAGCATGCGAAATTTTTTCCCATTCTGTAGGTTGTCTATTTACTCTCATGACAGTTTCTTTGGCTGTGCAGAAGGTTTTTAATTTAATCAGGTCCCATTTATTTATTTTTTTGTTGCCGTGATTGCCTTTGGGGTCTTCCTCATAAATTCTTTGCCTAGGCCAATGTCTATAAGAGTCATTTTAATAACATATAAATATTTAACATGACTTTTGAAAAAGCTAAGAAGTGCTAAAGATACACTCTGTCACATTTGAATCCATCTTATTCATATAAAAGGTTCTAAGTATTCCATTGAGTCTAACCTCTTTGGTTAACCAGTTGCCTAATGAACAACATTTGCATTGTACCCATTCTTCTGTTATTGTGAAGCTATTGCTACCTTCAGATATGCATTCTTAGGAACACATGAAAATATATCTGTAAATTCTTAGAAATGGAATTTTCCTGGTCAAAAATAGATGCATTTAAAATTAGTTCAGGGTAGAAAATAGGTTTAATTTTAACGTTTAAATTATTGACAAATCTGGAATTCATTTTTAGAAAAAGAATGAAGTGAAAATCTAGATATTTTCCCCTCAATGGCAACTGATTGAAATTCCAGTTGTATCAGATTCTAAATTATCTTATGTATCTATTCTATATGGTTTCATGAATCTATTTTGCATGACGGTATAAAAACTATTATATTAATACTTTCTTATACATGACAGATTTAGCATAACCCCATAACTTTTTACTTTCAACTTTAAAATCCTATTTCCCTAGTGGGAAGGGAGGGAGGGATAGTCAGAGCACAGAGGATATTTAGGGCAGTGAAACTGTTCTGCATGATACTGTAATGGCGGTTGCGTGTCATTAACATTCGTCCAAACACAGAGAATGTACAGCACCAAGAGTGAACCCTAATATAAACTGTAGACTCTGGGTGATAATGATAGGTCAATACAGGTTCATCAGTGGTAACAAATGTATCACTCCTTTGGGGGATGTTGATAATGGGGGAGGCCGTGCATGTGGGGGGGGGGCAGGGTATTTAGGAAATCTCTGTAGCTTCCTTTCAACTTTTCTGTGAACCTGAAACTGCCCTAAAAAAAATAGTCTCTTTTTTTTTAATTAAAAAAAGCAGCAAAGTATTAGATATTCTATTTTAATACCTTTAAAGTTTGTTTTAGGAGAGGGCTTATTTGAAATAGACAGTGAACATTAGAAAAAAAAACATTTCCTTTCTCACTATTTTAAACCTACTTGATTCATTCCAAAAATACTCCAAAATTAAGTTTTATTATTGTGATACTACTAAATTTATAAATTAATTTAGGAAAACTTGCATTTTTTCCATAAATTGAGTCTTTTTATTCAAGAACAAGTTACAGCTTTCCATTTATGCAAGTTTTCCTTTATATGCCTAAATAGTTTTTTAAAATATTATATAGGTCCTGCAAAACTTAATATTTCCTGTTAAGTTTATGACTAGGTATTTTATCTTTGTGCATGACATTATTCTAAGTGGAATATTTTCTTTATATTGTTTCACTTGGTGGTTGGGCTCTGGTAAGCTATTGATTTTTATGTTAAAGGAGTAGCTAGTCACATTAATAATTTCCTTCATCGTTTCCAATTGAATTTTAGATGGTTGACTCAAGCTGTCCAGAGCTACAATAACATCATCTATAAATAATTATAGTTTTCACTCTTCATTTGCAATTTTTGTACCCTTGATATTATTTTACCTCTTCAAATTGTGTTGGCTGTTACATCGTGAAAAATCTCAAAGGCAATAATAGTGGACATGTGTCTTTTAACATCCTACTGAGTCCTATTAGCTAATATCGTACATCAGACTCTACATTAATATTTACAATTGAGATTGGTGTATTTTCCTTTATTTCTCCATTTCTTCCAGATTTTTTTGTCAAATTAGATCCCTTTCTTTGCAGTATCTTTTAATGAACTCTCTTATATTTTAATATATAATGTTTCAATTTGTTCTCTTTTAAAATTATTACCATTTGTATTTGCTTCTGAAATATTTCTCTTCCCCAAAGCCATATAGTTTCTGATATCTTTTCATGAAAGTTTTAAAGTTTCCCCTTTCAGATTAAATTTTTAATCCAAGAGTTGATTTTAGTGTATAATGTGAGGCAGAAATCCAAGTTCTTTTTTTCCCAAATGGATAACAGATTATCTCACACCATTTATTAAATGGTTCATCTTTTCCCTACCTATGTCTGTTATGTACCCAGGATCCATGTATGCAAATAACACAGGCCAATTCTTCTAATCCAGTGTTGAATGGAATCAGTGATAGAGGGCATCCTTGCCTTGTGCCTGATTTTAAAAAGGGAATGCTTTCAATACTGGTCCATCAAAAAATGATGTTTGCAAATAGGAAAAAAAACATCATCAGAAGATTTGAATAAATATTTCACCAAAGAAGATATATAAATGACAAATAAGTACATGAAAAGATTATCAACATCACAAGTTATCCCTAAAATACAAGGTAATACAAAATGAGACACTATCTTGTATCCATTAGAATGGCAGATAACCATTTTACAAATTTGTTAGATGATTGCATGAAACACATAGCTCCTATTACTATTTTTATTATTCTAAGAGTTTGGACTTCTACTAAAGACAAGAAGGACCCAAGGGAGGTTTTGGCTGAGAAACAACATGACCTTAATTGTCTTTTAAAAAGATAACCCAGCAGAAATGTAGAAGGAGGGGCAGGAGTAGGCTAACTTTAGGGGCACAGAAGCCAGAGAAAAGGAGCTATTGGAAACACTCCAAGGGAGAGAAAGGAAAGCTTGAACCGCAGCAGTGAGAAGTGGGGGAAGAGATTAAACAGTTGTTCCCTAGAGAAAATTAACAGGGTCTGGTGTATGATTACATGCAGGGTGTCAGGATTCCAGAATCAACTATGGTGGTAGCACCGGCCTAAAATATCAAATATTGAAATATACATTTCAACATAGCAAAAATGCATAAGTCACATGAGGTTTAGTTATCATCAATTTAGAAAATTCTTAAAGAATAATCTTGAAGTTTTTTGTCTTGTTTTGTTTTTGTGTTATTAAATGTAAACACTATTAAATCTATCAGCTTTTTTTTTTTTTTTTTCATTTGTAGCATGTACCACTATGGTATGGACATTGTACACTTACAATACAAAATTGACATGTTGGCTCAGAATAAAATACATGAAGAAAAAGAAATTACAGGAAACAATTTTTCAATTCAAACAGAAATGTCAGCTGTGTGCAGATACCCTAAAAATGAAATAGAAATTTCATACATTTTGAGCAGGAGGACTAGGTTGGTTTAATGTGGTTAGCATATCTTGGCAAGTTGAAAAAATATATATAAAACATCTCTACTTAAATTCAATCTAAAAGATTAAGCGTGTGTTTTCATAACAGGTAGCAGGGAAACATTTTATTCTTTACCTTGGTTTTTATGTCTGGTTCAAAATGTTTGTTTCTGCCATATTAAGGAGGATCTTCTAAACTAAAGTAAATCTCCCCAACTGATTGGTTTTTGCTTTTTTCGTAATATCTTCTTTGGTTCTATGTGAACAAATACCACAGTGAGGGAAAAGTTAGAGTTAATATAATTCAGGACATTTTATAAACATTTGCTTGCACAGCCCAATTTGAAATATCTTTGCCCTGATTTATATTCGAAGGCAAAAGCATATTGAATCACAAGTAAGGCTGCTTATCAAAGTGTGCATCAGGTAAGTTTACTCGAACTGTAGCTGCCCCAAGGCCAATACCTAGGGGATCATCAGCAAACTAATTCCCAGATAGTTTGCATTTCTATTACTAGATAGCACCTGAATCCTTAGGACCACTGAGCTTCTTCCACCAGGTTTAAGGAAGAATCATAGAACACAAAATATCCTAGGTCAATATTCTGGAAACCACACAGACTTTCATCTTCCTGGAGGCGGTGGGTCAAACTGAGAACCAAATTCGCCTGAAAATAATTTATAAGTGAGGATGTCTCTCGAAGACCAAAAGTGAGCTATTACAGTGAGTGGTGCATCACATCCGAATGCCTTTGGCTCCCCCGTTGACCCACTTCTTAGCATTTGATGTATAATTAATGTTGAAGTCAGAGTTGTCACTTTCTCTTACTTCCTGCTTTGCAGCTATTGGTTTTCCCAGTGGCAATTTAAACCCCTACACCAATTCAAAGTCAAGCACCTACTTTGGAGGAAGGGGGAGATTTCTGTATCTAAAGAAAATAAAGCCTAGAGGGTTAAGAGCTGCATTTGCAACACAAAGACCTCAATTTGAGCTGATTTTGACTTTGGCTCTGATATTTATCTTTCCTGAGTTTAAGTCTTTATAAATGAGAATTCTTATATCCCCCCAACACACAAACAGAATGTTTGTGAAAAACAAACAAGTTAAAAATTGTGAAAGTGTTTTGAAAATAGTAAAGCATTTATAAAAGCAAGAGATGGCATACAAAGCACTTCTCTGACAGCAATGGTGCTTCTGCACGCATTTTCAGACTTCAGATTAGTAACTAGACCAATTCTATTAGCATTTGATTTAAATTGATCTCTGCACTTTAAAAGGGAAACCATCAAGGATGGTTCAATCTTATTTCCTGAGAGTTTTTTTTTTATTTCATCCTGTAAAATCATGTGCTAGATACAACAACTTCACAATAACCAATCTGCACACGTACATACACTCCTTTAAACATGAGTTAAATTCATACACCTGCATGATTCCAGATGATCATATCAGAATGAGAGAAGAAATTATTGAGAAAATCTAGTCTAGATCTTTACCTTGGAATATTCTTAGGTATTCAAAGGCCTGTAATGTGTGTGTGTGAGAGAAATTGTTCTCAGAAACATGCTGTTGTCCACCCTCTCTAGATAAACATACTGCCTGATACAGGGCCCACACCATGTGAATGCAGTTATCCATCCAAGTGTTTTAAGATCCAAAGAAATTACTGTCCAGGTATTGATTTTATTTTCTGAGTAATTAATTTCATCCATTTGAAAATTGCCATTACATGATTGCCCACTTTGGAATTTGGCCAGGATATCAGTTGTCACAATTCATCGTCCTGCTCTTATAAAATCTGCCACCTATTTTGTTAATGAATAAAATAGGTCAGAACCCAGGCATTAGTTCATATTCAAATGCCAGAACTTCCAGTAACTCAGCATATTCTTTATATTCTCACTCAGGACCTTGCTTCTAGAATCCTCAGCATCAGGACATGAGAATATCTATCAAATCAGCACACGTTACTTTGACTATGATAATTTTAGAAAGTGAAACCTCCGGGGATCACAGTTCAGCACTAAACTAGCAAAGCCCAGAAAAAGTGTGATGTTGAGGTGCCCTGGAAATCCAGGTGGATTAACTGCTGTAGGATTTGAGTCCTTATCTTAGTTATACAATTTACTTGCTGTGTGACCTCTGAAAACCCACTGAAACCCCAGGCTCCAGATTTGTAAAATGGAGATAACATCTTCCCTGACTGCTTCTCAGGATGAGGAATGTGCCTGAAAGCCCTTTGTAAACAGTAAAAACCTATCTATCCACAATTAAAGTGTTGTGATTAATGGAAGGTCATGGTAAGAGGTGTTCTTTTGTGCCTGTTGGCATCTATTTGCAATTGTTGCTGTGTTGTTGCTTTTTAAAAAGCACATTAGGAAGTGGTTTTTGTCTGCAAGTTTCTAGATGTGATAATTTATCCACATCCCCATTCTTCACACTCTGAACATTGCTCAATATTTCTTCGCATGTTTTTTGTAAGACAAACTTTCTGCTATAAATGAGAAACAGAGTATGGGCTTGGGAGACGGAACATTATCCTGATTAGTCTTCTTGGGATGAAGACTATTCGTGTTGAGCTTGTCAAACAACCAAACGCATAACCACTAGACTGCAAGTGCCATGTTTTGTTCACAACTGTGTCTCCAGCATCTAGACTAGTACCTGGCACAGAGAAGGCAACAACATTTTTCTGAATCAATTAACACTCTTTTCACTAGTGCCACTGGTACATCCAACTAGAAAGGTCAAATGTTTTTTGCCAGCACTATTATACAGCTCTTCTCAGGGGGCTGGATATGTACATTTCAAGTCTGCTGGAACTCAGGGTTTCCAAAGCCAGCACACCAGTACTAACCTCTTTGATAAATACTATACATGATATTTATATATATATATATGTTTTATATATTCATATTTATATTTGACACACACATACACTATATACATATGTATGTAAGTATGTACATGTACATTATGGTTTGGTACTTACTGATACTTAGGAATAAACAAGCCTCTATCAACTGAAATGTTCATAGCATAGAATGTCACAATAACTAGAAGATCCTCTTAACAAATATTAAACAGGAAGAACTTTTAATTTCAAGTTTTATTGAGATCTTCCTGATTTGAATTTGAGTTTATTTTTCCCATCTCTTTATGGAAATTACAACATAAATATAATGAAGTCTTTTGTGTTTGAAAATTTTATACTGCCTGAATGTTGTTATCCTGAATATTGGCTTTTATTGTACAGCAGAATAAATAAGAGTTTGGGCTGATTTTGTTTT
This sequence comes from Eulemur rufifrons, assembly GCF_041146395.1. Lineage (NCBI taxonomy): Eukaryota > Metazoa > Chordata > Mammalia > Primates > Lemuridae > Eulemur > Eulemur rufifrons. The sequence goes on from NC_090985.1 coordinate 89,968,914, forward strand.
GATGGCAGAATGTACACTAAACTTGTTTTTGAGAATAAATTCATGTTATCAGCTTGTTTTATGGTATTTTGCCTTTTGTTTTAGCTGAAACTGTAGGATACAGAAAAAAAAAAATTCTCATTATGAGGAATTCACTGAAATGATTTTAATAAGTACACATTTTACTCATTACACTTTTATATCTCCAACTTTTGTTTTCTCTATACTTCATTTCCTCAAATTACAAACTATAGGAAAAAAAGATAAACCTCACATCTCACTCGCCTGTGTCACCACCTTACTGTTCAGAAGCTTCGGGACTCTCTTACCAAATTAGTATTATCGTGGCGTTTTCACTGCTCTGGAAGAATCAGGACTATTTACAAATGTCCAAAAAAGACAATATGGCTTAGCAACAGAGTAAAAACTTGGAATCTTAGCTGAAGTATTGCTGGTTTTGAAACACCCCATTGTAACAATGGCAGGAACTATTTGTGTCAACTCTGCCTGATCAGAAGAACATGCACTTTGTTTTTGTTTGTTCATTTGTTTCTTTGTTTTAAGAGCAGGATCCGGGTCCAGGAATGTTGTCATTTTTACTTTAAAATTCAGATTAAAGTGTTTTATTAGATTCTCTCTGGGAATGACTCCAATGATACACTTGTTCAAATATGTATAGCCCAGTGAATCCAAAAATATAATAACTTATTTAATTTTCTCCCCAATTACCAGAAAATTTAGCCCCATGTCTAATTTGTGGCAGCTTCTTGAACAAAAGCGTCAAGTCTGGGTAACTAGGGAATTAGCAGTCTGTAGACAAATGGGTTATTCCATCTTATGTTCGAGATCAAATCAGAACCAAAATTCATAATTGGTCTGGTGACCATGGTAGATACATGAAATTTTCATTAAGCAAAAGTGACACAAACTGTGTCTTCCTTTTCACTGCAATCACTCAGTTCCAAACTTTTATCATGACACATCTAGGTAGCTCCAGTGGCCTCCTACTTGGCTGGCGTCCTTGCCAGGGTCTCAGACCTCTCATCTCCATGCTGTGGATCATTTATTTTGTGAGTACTTGTTGAGTCCTTGACGAATATGAGGGAGCTCAGGGACACAAAGATGAAAAGACACAGTCATGCCTCATGCTGATCATAGGCTGGAGGAGAAGGGGGAATGAATATACCCAGACATTTTTTGAACTGGAGTTTGAAGAAAGAGAAAGTGAAAAGAAAATTCCAGCCAAAGCTACAAAGTGAATTAAAATATTAAGGCAGGAAAGATGGACTATGTTTGTAAACAGTGTGGTCACGAAACCTAAAGTGACCCACTGGTGTTGGAGTAACCTGGCTCTCACCTGAGAATGCCAGGCCATGTCACAGTGCTGGTGTTCAGCTGTGCAGTGACAAGAAGATGCTGCATAAAGGGAACCCAGAGCACCAGCTCAAAGCTAAGGCATGGCTATCTAAATGCTCAAACCACTGGCGGTAATCTGTATGCTCAGCTACTTAATCAAATACTGCTGGGATTACGTGGCTGGGATAGGGAAATGCCCTCCACATGCCCTTTGAAACCTCAACTTGGGACACTTACGCAAATTGATTTGTCTGGAAAAAAGAGAAGCAGCTCTGCACAGGGCCCACAGCTTGGCCATGATTCTGGTTCTCTTCCGCCTTCTTGCACCATTTTCTGTCAAATATATCCCATCTGCAAAGATTTTTGGAATTGTGTTAATGACCTTGTGACAAACAATGAATTGTCCAGATTGACTGTATTTCTTCCTACCTACCTTCTACACAAGTACAAGTTAGTAGCTATTTCCTTTCCCTTTTCTTAACAGTTTAGCCACTGATTTAATGCTTAACAACAAGGACTGCTAATTTGTTTATGAGCCTCTTGCTCCATAATAAAATGTGAGTGGCTCTGGGCCAGGAGCCCTGTCTCTTCTCTTTATCCCCAGAGAACAGCATAACAGCACATGTTATTAAATACAACATATTGAGAGTGGGGGGTTGGACTCCACCAGGAATTCAATCATGGAGGGATCTGCTAAGGCATTCTTGAACCAAAGGAAAGTGATCTCAACTGTTCTTTATATATATTGCCTTATTTGATGTTTCAGTAATGCTTTAAGGGAGGTATCAATATTATCCTCTTGGTTCAGAGGAAGAAGCTGAGTTTCATAAAAATTAAGTAACTTGCCCAAGGTTTCTCTTCAAGTAAATGGAGAGTCAGTACAGGAATGCAGCTCTGTGAGACACCAAATCCATGCCTTTAACCATTACTTCATACTTCAACTCAAAGAATTTTAATTCACATCATGATGGTGGCAAGCAGGGTGAGTTAACTATCACCACATGTCAACGGGGACATCATCTATATAGATCACACCGAGTATCAGAATTAATGTCTCCAATTATGAATCAGTAAGTCTTAGTTGCACACTTGTTTCCAGTTGGAGTCTGAGAGCAAGATCATTAGACAGACACAAAATGCCTCTTAATACAAATTGGTCCCAGAGCAGCAAAAAAAGCTCAATTTGTTCCTGCCTCCTTGTATATTTCCCGTTATAAATGGCACCTCTGAGAAAGCCCACAGGTTGCATTATATGTCTACATGGAATCATAGCATCATGTGACAGGAACGAAGACATTAAGGTATAATCTTCAAAGCCTTTGCCCTTATCCACCTTCTAAAGAAGATTCTATGTTTGTGCTGCTGTGCTGATAAGTGTAACAGGTTGGAAGAAGAAAAAAAAAAATACTGAGGGAGACTTGATTGACCAAACAAGAATGGGCAAGACAAAAGAGGAAAGGAAGGCAGGAGAAGGGGGTGTATCAAAAGTAAGCAAAGGTTTTAAGGCAGAGATGAAAAAGAGAGATTTGGGGAGAACAGTAGGTAGCACACTGAGTGAGATTTTAGTGGAGGAAACATCTAAAGAGGATATTGAAGAAGCTTTAGTATTGTGTCGAAAAGTGTAACCCCTTTCACAGCCCCCCTCGAGGAGAAACTGACCATATTCCTCAATATTTTAAGGGCGGAATGGACCTTTGGTATGAATCACCACAGCAAGATGGGACTTAAGACAGTTTTAAGAGTCCACTTTTTCCCGGGGTTTCACTTATATCTGGCAGGGACCTTAGAAATCTCTCATTTAGAGGCACAAGTATGGAAAGGTTAAAAAAAATAAAGACCTAGTCCAACTCACACTTATGGTCTGCTATATTATTAATACTTAGATGTGAAGGAATAGACAACTTTGTTTCAAAAGGAAAGTAAGGTAACTTACAAAATAATATATAAGACGCAATACAAAAAAATAGGTAAATTTCCATTTCATCATGGTAGATTAAGTATACTCCACAATCTCCCTCTCCCTGAACAAGATTTTTAAGAGTGGTAGAAAACATGTTTCAAAACAAAATTTAAATATAAAAATACATTCTGTTTATATTTATATACAAAATTTAATTATGTGAAACAAAATCTAAATATATATTTATTTATATATTTAAATTATATAAACATTAAATGTGTATGTGCGTGTAACAAGAAAAGATGCTCACAATGACTCACAGACTGAGAGCAATTCCTGAAAAAGAGAAGGAAGGTAGATGCAAAGAAAAGACAGCCATATAGGAAAGCTGCCATCCAGGATATGCAAAAAAAAAAAAAAAAAAAAACACAAGAAATCACAATTCTGCTGCAAAAGGACAAGAGCAGCCCTGAGGGTATTCTGTACTCAGAAGAGGTTGAAGCTCAAAGCAGGAAGGGTATTTGATAAGGGATTAGTTGAATTACTCTAGAGAAAGCAGTCGTGTGAGTCAACCTGAGGACAGATACCAGCAATACGCATGTTTCTCCAAGCAGAAACCGTGAGTGTTGTAGCTTGGGCTCAAGAGACAGGGCAGAATCTGGGTGGCCTGGCCACACAGGTGAGGAACAGGGGGAACATGTGGCTAAAAGATCATCACAGGCCAGGAGGCACAGCCCATGCTTCTCACCAGGCCCTGAGAAGAGTACAAGAGATCGAGCTCATCCTTACAGTCAACTATACCACAAAGGCAGTAGGCAGCCCAATGGGAAATGCCAAGTACAAGAGGGTACCCAGCAAAGTTGTCAACAGCATGAGAGATAAAAAGCAGTAAATAGGGAAATACGTAAAGAGAACATAAGAAAAGGAAAAAGTGGATGAAGTTAAAAGTAAGGTCAACATATGAGAGGAATAATAAGATATTCTCTGCTATTGTTAGATGTGGTTTATCAACGTAGCTTTGCAATGGCCAACATAAAATGTATTAGTTGTCAGGGCTGCTGTGATCATTAAGGTTATGTGTCAATTTAACTGGGTAAAGCCATCCCCAGATAGCTGGTAGAACATTATTTGGGGGGGTGGTTCCAGAAGAGGTTAGCATTTGATACAGTACACTGAGTGAAGAAGACCAACCCTTACCCATGTGGGTGGGCATAATCCAATCTGTGGAGAGGCTAAATAGAACAAATGGCAGAGGAAGGGAAAATTTGCGCTCTTCTTGAATGGAGAGATCCATCTTCTCCTGCCTCAAACACCAGGGTTCCTGGTTCTGAGGCCTTGCAACTTGGACTGAATTACACTACCAGCTTTCTTCATTCTCCAGCTTGCAAATGGCATATTGTGGGACTCCTGGGCCTCCATAATGGCCTGAGCCAATTCTCATAACTCTCCTCTTATACATCTAGATAGATAGATATAGATAGCTATATTAATAGGCATAGATATAGATATATCCTATTGGTTCTGTTTCTCTGGAGAACCCTAATACAGCTAACATAACAAAGAACCATAGACTAAGTAGCTTAGACAACAGAAATTTATTTTCTCATAATCCTGGAGGCTAGAAGTCCAGGATCAAGGAGTTGGCAGGGCTGGTTTCTTCTGAGGCCTTGCTCCTTGGCTTGCAAAGCACTCTCTTTTCCTTGTGTCTTCACATGGTCTTCCCTCTGCATGTTTGTGTCCTAATTTTCTCTTCTTATAAGGACATTCATATTGGATTAGGGTCCACCTTAATAACATCATTTTAAGTTAATTAACTCTTTAAAAAATTCTATCTCCAAATATAGTCACACTCTGAGCTATTTGGGGTTAAAACTTCAACATAAAAATTTGGGTGTTTTGGTGTCTCAGTCCATAACATAAAGGCAGAAAAATGATTAATTATATGGTTCTCTTTGTCTATAAGACAAAAATTCATCAGATACTCAGGGAAAGCAAGCTTATTCCTGCTACCGAGAATCTCTTTCTTCAGAGGTTTCCTCAGAGGTTCTGAAGAAAGAGGTTACTAAGTAAAAAGATGAACAATTTCTTTAACAATATTCTTATACTAAACACAGTGTATTTCATAGTGCTGCTTTTTATAATATTCCTTAATGTAGGTGAGTGGCTGTCTTAGACTATTTTGTGCTACTATAACAGAATACCACAGACTAGGTGATTTGAAAAGAAAAGAAATTTATTTCCTCATAGTTTGAGAGGCTGGGAAGGCCAAGACGAAGGCTTTGGAATCTGGCGAGGGCCTTCTTGTTGCATTACCCCATGGTCAAAGGTGCAAGAGCAAGAGAGGGCAAGATGGGGCCAAACTCATCCTTTTATTAGGAACCTGCTCCTGTAGTAATGGCATTAATATATTCAGGACAGTGATGTCCACATGACCCAAACACATTCCATTAGGCCCCATCTTCCAGAACTGTTGCTTTGGGGATCAAATTTCTAACATATGAATTTTGGAGGATGCATTCAAACCATAACAATGCTAAAATGCAATTTAATAAAAGCATGCAAGCTCATATGATCCTTTAGTTTAAACCCAGAATAAATTTTAGAGCATCTAAAAGAATAGATAAATGGCTTTCTTTAGGCAAAAACCTCCATAAATATTTTTCTCATCCAACATTTCAGAAGTCAAGAGAAAGAGAGTAGGTTTGAAGTTGTATTTCCAGAAAAGAACCCAAAGCCCAGTTAGTCCATGTTGCCATTTTTAGTGAAGACCCAAATATAGTCAGGTTATTAGAGCTAAGTTGAATTATTCTTCTAAGAAAACAGTTTTGCTTAGTAGTAAGAGCAGGTGCTCTTCAAACTACGTGGTCTGCTTTCAATCATAGCTACTCAAAAAATGGGCTTGAGACAACTTCTGTGTCTATTAGCATACACTAGTCTCACCTTATCCACAGTTTTGCTTTCTGTGGTTTCAGTTACCCATGGTTAACCAGAGTCTAAAAATGTTGAGTGGAAAATTGTGGAAATAATTCATAAGTTTTCAACTGAATGTTGGTCTGAGTAGTATGATGAAATCTTGCACCATCACATTCAGTCCTGCCCAGGACATGAATCATCACTTTGTCCGGCATATCCACAAATGTAGATGCTCCCCACCTGTTAGTCACTTAGTAGCATCTCAGTTATCAGATTGACTATGACAGTTTCACAGTGCTCATGTTCAAGGAACCCTTATTTTACTTCATTATGGCCCCCAAGCACAAGAGTGGTGATGCTGGCAATTCAGATATACCAAAGAGAAGCCATAATGTGCTTCTCTGAGTGAAAAGATGAAAGTTCTAGACTAAATAAGAAAATTTAAAAAATGTACCCTGAGGTTGCTAAGACCTATAGTGAGAATGAGTCTTCTATCTGTGAGACTGTGAAGAAGAAATTGATAGAAGGGACAATTCAACAAGAATTTAATATTTAATAATATTAAAATATATGCACCTAACACTGCAGCTCCCAGATTCATAAAACAAATACTATTAGACCTAAGGAAAAAGATAGAGACCTAAGCAATACAATACTAGTGGGGAACTTCAACACTCCACTGACAGCACTAGACAGGCTGTCAAGGCAGAAGGTCAACAAAGAAATGCTTGACTTACACTGAACTCTAGAATAAATGGACCTAGCAGACATTTACAGAACAGTCTACCTGAAATATGCAGAATATACACTTTTCTCGTCAGCACATGGAACATTCACCAATATAGACTATATGATAGGCCACAAAACAAGTCTCAATAAATTTTTAAAAATCAAAATTATATCAATTATCTTCTCAGACCAGAGAAGAATAGAACTAGAAATAAATTCCAAAAGGAAATCTCAAAACTAAACAAATACTTGGAAATTAAACAACCTGCTCCTGAATGATCTTTGAGTCAATGATGAAATCAAGACAGAAATTAAAAAGTTTTTCAAAATGAATGATAACAGTGACACAAGTTTTCAAAACCTCTGGGATATAGCGAAAGCGGTGAAAAGAGGGAAGTTTATAGTGCTAACGGCCTACATCAAAAAGACAGAAAGGTCACAAATTGACAACCTAACAACACACCTCAACGAACTAGGAAAACAAGAAAAACAAAACCCAAAGCTAGCAGAAGATAAGAAAGAACAAAGGTCAGAGCAAAACTAAATGCAAATTAAACCAGAAAAACAATACAAAGGATCAATGAAAAAAAGTTGGTTCTTTGGAAAGATAAATAAAATTGACAGGCCACTAGCTAGGTTAACCAAAAAAAGAAGAGAGGGAATTCAAATAAGCTCAATCAGAAATGAAAGAGGAGACAATACAACTGATATGACAGGGGAAAAAAAGATCATCTGAGAATATTATGAATACCTTTATGTACAAAAACTAGAAAATCTAGAGAAAATGAATGAATTTCTGAAAACACACAACCTTCCAATCTTGAATCAGGAAGAAATAGAAACCCTGAACAGACCAATAATGAGTAGTGAGATTTTATTTGTTATAAAAATAATTCCCAATGAAAAATGCCAAGAACCAGAGGATTCACAGCTGAATTCTACCAGAAGTTCAGAGAAGAACTGATACTAATTCTACTGAAACTATTCCAAAAGATCAAGAAGAAAGGAATCCTCCCTAACTCATTCAACAAAGCCAGGATAATGCTGATACTAAAGCCAGAAAAGGAGACAACAATAAAAGAAAGTTACTGACCAATATACGTGATGAGCAAAGACTCAAAAATTCTCAACAAAATACTAGCAAACCAAATCCAACAGCACATCAAAAAGATAATTCACCATGATCAACTGTTTCATCCCAGATATGCAAGAATGGTTCAACATACCCAAGTCTATTAATGTGATTCACCACATAAACAGAATTAAAGGCAAAGGCCATATGATTACCTCAAAAGATGCAGAAAAAGCATTCAGTAAAACCCAACATCCCTTCATGATAAAAACCTTTAACAAACTAGATACAGAAGGAACACACCTCAAAATTATAAAAGCCATTTATGATAAACCCACAGCCAACATTGCATTGATCAGGGAAAAGTTGAAAGCATTCTCCCTGAGAACTAGAACAAGATAAGGATAACTACTTTTACCACTTTTATTCAATATAGTATTGGAAGTTCTATCCAGAACAATCAGGCAAGAGAAAAAAATAAAGGGTATCCAAATTGGAAAAGAAGAAATCATATATCTCTGTTTGCTGATGATATGATCCTATACATAGAAGGCCCTAAAGACTTCTCCAAAAGGCTCCCAGATTTCATAAATGAATTCAGAAAAGTCTCAGGTTACAAAATCAATGTAAACAAATCAGTAGTATTTCTATACACTAAAAATGACCAAGCTGAGAACCAAATAAAGAACTCAATACCATTTACAGTAGCTGTAATAAAATAAAATAATATAAAATATTTAGGGATATACTTAATCAAGGAAGCAAAAGATCTCTACAAGAAGAACTACAAAATACTGATGAAAGAAATTGTAGATGACACAAATAAGTGGAAAAGCATCCCATGCTCATGGATTAGAAGAATCAATATTGTGGAAATGACTATACTGCTCAAAGAAATCTACAGATTCAATGCAATCCCTATAAAAATTCCAATGTCATTTTTCACAGAATTAGAAAAACCAATCCTAAAATTCATACAGAACCAAAAAAGAGCCTGAATAGCTAAACCAATCCTAAGCAAAAAGAACAAATCTGGAGGCATCACATTACCCAACTTCAAATTATACTACAAGATGTTAGTAACCAAAACAGTATGGTACTGGTATAAAAGTAGACACATGGATCAATGGAATAGAATAGCTACCACAGAAATAAAGTCAAATACCAACAAGCAACTGACCTTTGACAAAGCAGACACAAATATACACTGGGAAAAGGACACCCTATTCAATAAATGGTGCTGGGAAAATTGGATAGCCACATGCAGAAGAATGAAACTGGATCCCTATCTCTCACCATATATATAAAAATTAACTCAAGATGGATTAAAGATTTGAATGTAAGACCTGAGACCATAAAAATTCTAGAAGAAAACCTAGGAAAAACTCTTTTGGACATTGGCCTAGGCAAAGAATTATGACTAAGACCCCTAAAAGCAAATGCAACAAATACAAAATGACAAATAAATATTATTATAAATAAGACTTAATTAAACTAGAAAGCTTCTGAACAGCAAAAGAAACAATCAACAGAGTAAATAGACAACCTGCAGAATGGGAAAAAATATTTGCAAACTATACATCTGACAAAGGACTAATGTCCAGAATCTACAAAGAAATCAAACAAATTATCAAGAAAAAAACAAATACCCTCACTGAAAAGTGAACAAAAGGCATGAACAGACTTTTCAAAAAAGAGATATAACAAACATATGAAAAAATGTTCAACACTACTAATCATCAGGTAAATGCAAATTAAAACCACAGTGAGATACCATCTTACCCCTGTCAGAATGGCTATTACTAAAGAAAACAATAGATGTTGACATGGACGCAGTGAAAAGGGAATGCTTATACATTGTTGGTGGGAATATAAATTAGTACAACCCCTGTGGAGAACAGTATGGAGATTCCTCAAAGAACTAAAAGTAGATCTGCTATTCAATCCAGCAATCCCACTATACTGGGGAATCTACTCAAAGGAAAGGAAGTCATTATATCAAAAAGACAACTGCAATCATATGTTTATAGCAGCATGATTCACAATTGCAAGGATATGGAATCAACCTAAGTGCCCATCAACCAAGGAATGGATAAAGAAAATGTGGTGTACGTATACCATGAAATAGTAACCAGCCATAAAAAAGAATGAAATAATGTCTTTTGCAGCAACTTGGATGGAACTGGAGTCCATTATCTTAGTGAAGTAATGCAGGAATGGAAAACCAAATACTGCACATTCTTACTTATAAGTGAGAGCTGAGCTATGATACAGAGTGGCACAATGAACACTGGAGAGCCAGAAGGGGAGAGGGTGGAAGGTTGGTGAAGGAGAAAAAACTACCTATCAGGTGCAATGTACACTATTTGGATGACAGGTACACTAAAAACCCAGACATCACTACTATACAATTCATCCACGTAACCAAAAACCACTTGTACCCCTAAATATATAAAAATAAAAAAACTACCAGTAAAAACTGATAAAATCTGAAAAAAAAGAAATTCATTTAATTTTGCTATTGTACTTCAAACTACAAAATTTATGGCCATAGCGCATGATAAGAACTTAGTTAAGATGGAAAGGCATTAAATTTGTGGGTGGAAAACACTAACAGAAACGTGTTCCAACTGATGGTGATGGGGTTTGGTACTATCTGCAGTGTCAGGCATCCAGTGGGGGTCTTAGAACTTCTCCCCCTCACATGAGGGGGAACTACAGAATCATCGATGCCAAAGCAAAGATGTGAATTCCATTTTCCCTGACTATATTGTACTGTATGGGTTCTCAAACTTGAGGGCTTTTTTTTTTTAATTAATAGAGTTTATTTTTTAAAACAGTTTTTAGTTTACATAAAAATGAATGGAAAGTACAGAGAGTTCCCATGTGCTCCCACACCCTTCCGTACCTCCCTCCACCCCACCTCTTCCCCCTATTATTAACTTGCATCATGGCAGTACATTTGTTACAATTGATAAGCCAAAATTCATACGGTATTATTAACTGAAGACCGTAGTTTACATTAGGGTTCATTCTTTGTATTGTACAGTCCGTGAATTTTGACAATTGCTTAATGACACATCCACCATTACAATAACATACAGAGTAGATAAATCCCCCAGGGCTTGTTAAATTCAGATTGCAGGCCTCTTCCCAGAGCTTCTGGGTCAGCAGGTCTGAGGTGGGACCCAAGATTTTACATTTCTAAAAGATTTTACATTTTCCCCCACTAAACTGGTATAGTGGTTCTTAATCCATCCCCACTTACTAGCTATTGGATCATGAGAAGCTTATGTAACATTTTTCAGCCTCGTTTCCTCACTTGTAAAGTAGGGATGAGGGTAGTAGGTACTTAACAGTGTGCCCAGGAGGATCAGGCAGAGGCCTACTACAATGAGCGTTTCAGTGTTCTCTCTAGTGCACCAAGCTGCTTAGCTCATTTTTTGCATGTAGCAGAATATTAAAATGATACTTTCTCTCTCAGTTTTGGCTCAAGACCAGAAGTCTGAGCACAGAATGGTAGATGCCAAGGACCCCCCACCCCATGACTAAGTGGGGTGCTAGAATAGCTAATCAGAACTTGTAAAAGCAATGATCAAGTACTCCTTCTGGAATGACTGCACACAATCCCTCTAGCAGTTGAAAAGTCTTGAGTTGAAAGCCCAAGAAGTACCTGTGACAGTAGGAGGGTTTCTGAGGATCCTACCAACATTGTACGTGAGAGGTACGCATTCCCATGACTTGTCCGTGTAAGCATTTGTCAAGCTGAGCGAACATCAACTCCAGATCACAGCAGTGCAAGCTAAGGAAGGCCTTTCAAGGAGCTTTACCTTGCCTCCTCCCTCTGGCTCCAGCCCTGGAAGAACCAAAGTCAGTCCTGAGAGGGGTTCATCGTAGGACAAAGAAGAGTGCCAGAGAGAGAACCTGAGAAGCCGCCAGCCCAGGCTCACACCCCACTTCTCATCCACAGCACCTCAATCTGGAGGAGGAAAATAGCTTTAACCTCCAATAAATTTCTGACTTGTCATTATTACAATAGACTAGGTAATTTTGCTACTAAAATAAGACTTCTTTTGTAATCAGAAGTACCAGAAGGCTTGTTATTATCTTAAAGAATCCAGAAAAGCTAACAGGATTTCATCCAGGGGCGGGAAAGGAATGCACTTGCTAGTTCAATTGGGCAACAGAGGCAAAAGCTACTTTAGGGTTTTGCCCCTAAAGTTTTGGTCTCTCTCTCTCTCTTTTTTTTTTTTTTTTTTGAGACAGAGTCTCACTCTCTTGCCCAGGGTAGAGTGCTGTGGCATCACCTAGCTCACAGCAACCTCAAACTCCTGGGCTGAAGCAATCCTTCTGCCTCAGCCTCCTGAATAGCTGGGACTACAGGCATGTGCCACCATGCCCGGCTAATTTTTCCTATATATATTTTAGTCATCCATATAATCTCTTTCTATTTTAGTAGAGAGGGGGTCTCGCTCTTGCTCAGGCTGGTCTCCAACTCCTGAACTCAAACGATCCACCTGCCTCGGTCTCCCAGAGTGCTAAGATTATAGGCGTGAGCCACCGCACCCAGCCTCTCTCTCTTTTTTTTTCCAGAATATTACAGAGGTACAAATGCTTTGGTTACATAAATTGCTTTTATACAGTTGAATCAAAGTTACAAGTATGTCCATCACCCAGATAGTATGCATTGCACCCGTTAGGTGTAAATTTACCCATCCCTTCCTCCTCAGCCCTCACCTGCTTGATATACATTGAATTTTGCTACCATATATGTATGTGAGTGTTAATCTATTAGTTAATGTACCACTTACATGCATAAATCTATAAATAACATATCGAAGAATATATCTTGCTTCTGAAGTTTTGTTTTCTCTCAACATATACCAAATGAAGGAATTTCTATTTTTTAAAATCACTTTCAAAAAAAGAGATGTGATCATTTGGAGCAGTTCTCAGAAGCCCAAATAGAGTGTCTTCACAGTACATATTCTTTCAGAAACTACCTTGAAATATTATGCAGACATGAAGAAAAAAGCAAAATATGTTCTGTTTATAGTTAATAAATATAAATGGCACATTAAGAAAACTCTAAGAACCTTAGCATAGTCCAGATCAGTCAACTACTGTTGTCAAGAAACATGCTTTGCTGGTATCTGCCCATTTCCCAATACAAATTATTACTTGTTTCTGTTAGCAATGAATTTATTCCTAGGAGATGTACATCTGCCAGAAGGCATATAAACTTTTCAAATACGTAAAGCAAGAGTCATATTCTCCTTAGTCTTTTAAACCACTTTTCACGCCGTGTGTGAAATAGTGTAGGTCACACCTTGCAGGAGTTAAGCTGTGAGAGGCTGGGATTCAGGCACACGCGCACATTTTACGGTGAGGATGTTCTTGGAACCTGATCATCACCACATTATTTCCTATTTGAGAACATTCTGAACTGCATTTTTCTTTTGTTTCTAAGACAATTTTGATTAAAAATGAAATGATATTTGTTGATTTTAACAAAAAGCATCTGTTTGTAGTTCTAATCCACCTCTAAACTAAGACATTTGTGCAAAACAGAACGTATGCTTGTCTAGCTTCACATAATTGAAATCACTGATTTTCCAATGAAAAGCAGTACACTCGACTTCCAAAATCAGTTCATTGGACTTCTAAAACAGTCCAATAAAATTCACACACACACACACACACACAAAATCATAAAAATAGAGATTCCCAAACTGCATTTGTGATTTGGGGATAGACTTAATAAACACATACTCTATCACCTTGCAGAGTCCACCCCAACTTCTACATCGGGAGTTTTCTGGTCATGGAATGCAATTCAAGGAATTCTTACTGCCTCAAAATAAGTAAACACTGTATCTATAAAGGTACTTTCTCCCTTTTACTTGGGCCTGATACAATGTCCTACACCTACCTCACTGTTGTAGCTCAATAAATATCACAGCATCTTGCATTAAAAAGAATTAGGGTAAGGGTTATAGGGTAGAGATAAAAATAATAGAATTAAGACCAGAATTTCAGTGTATGGTAATGAGTGTCACCTCTAAAAATTCACTCGCATAATTATTGAATAGCATAAAAAGATGAGTAAACATGTCACAGCTCTGTCTAAACTTTGATTGTGACATTGCAGGAGGAGGTGACATAGTCTGGCAGGCAGCTCGGGTTCCAATCCTGACTCTGGCATCACCCACCTGCGATATCTAGGATTGGTGTTTATCTCTGCTGAGCTTTGGTGTCAGTAATAACACTTTACCCATTGATCAAAGTTATTGAGAGAAACCAACCAGTTGAGACATTGTAGGGTGAAAATAAAAGGAAAAAAAGGAAGAAAGGAAGGAAAAAAGGGAAAAGGGAAGGAGGCTTTGGAGGCAGTCAGACTTGAGTTCAATCCAGGCTGTGCCACCTCCAGGTCAAAACTTTGCCTTTATCTCCTCATCTAAAAAATGGAGATAGCAATAATTCAAATTTTACAGCATTGTTAAAGGAATTAAATGTCATAACGAATGTCAAAATTTAGTACATTATAGGTGCTCAATAAATGGCAGTTAAATTTATTAATCATTTGTGTGAAAATGCTCTGGAAATATAAAGTGTGTTGCAAATGCAAGATACCAACACCGTGTAATATATTTATGTGATTAGGCCAAGAAGAGCTTCACTCAGGATAAGGGCACAGTTACAAGAACTCTGACAGAATCACTTCTCTGCCCTTATTTTTTCCTGTATACTCTTTCTAGGTGGTCCACTTCTTACATCTTTTTAAAATCCATGTTCCACTTAGTGTTGACCATGAAAACAATGTCTGCTACTTATTTAACACCTCCTTTTACAAAGATGACTATTCATTTAATACAGTCTGTTATTACAATCAAATATTTCCTTTCTCTAGCTGTTTTCCTCATAGGTTTCCAGTTCAGAGAAATGTTACCTATAGTGAACTTTGTCCACATCTGTATCATAGTTAATATAGTTTTGCAATCAAATGCTTATTTTTAAAATGACTTACATAGACTTAACCTGTATCTCAACCCAAGTAAGAGCATGAATGACAATAACTCCTGAGAACTTTTAAGAATGACATACTGCAAATGATGTTTAGCGGGGGCTGGGAAACACACTTAAGCAGATGCCCTTGTCTGTACCGCCTGTTACAGTACGGAGCGTTTGCAGGTTTCCCTGTGCCGGTAAAGCACTGGAAAGGGGCAGCTTTTGTAATAGGATCATTGGCTAAAATGAAATGAGTCAATCTGATCAATAGAAATTGCGCATGCAGCAAAGAGCTCTTAATGGATCTTAATCTCCATTAGGCTGAGTTGGAGGAAGTTGGAGGGAAGCTGCATCGCATTTCAGCCATTTATAGTAGCATCGTGGTCCAAGAGCAGCTCTCAGGGAACGGGAGTATTCATCCTGGGGTGCTCTGGGACACCCATCAATGAGATGGTAAACTCTTGCATCACTGGTGTCCAGGAAATGCTCTGGGGGATACTCTAGAGAATTGTCTCCAAGGCTTATGAAAATTTTAGCAGGAATTCATGGTGGGTCAACCAGAAGAACATTAGCACATGAAGCTTTTCTGTCATGTGTAATTAAATGTGGTTTAGAATCCCTTAGCATGATTTATAAAATCAAGAGGAACAGTTCCAAGTTTGTTACTAGAGACCCACAAAGTGTGAGCTATGGAGAGAACGATGTGGATGGAGTTTTCCAGAAGTAGGCATACTTTGCACACGACACATAAAAACATAAAAAAAATCTAATGTTTGGATGCCCAGAATGTGAAACTAACTGCCTCTCAATTTAATATATAATAGGGAAAGCTCCATGTGGAAATTCAAAAGAAAAGGAAAATTGCACACAATTTAGAAGACTACCCATTGTATATGCACTCGGAAATTACAGCACAATATCTCGTAATTAATGCTGATTGAGTACTTTGATTTCAAAAATTGTAAAGCAATTTTTGGACATTGCATTATACATTTACATACCCTCCCCACAAAGCCCTTGATGTCAGAGACCAAAATAGAGTAGCCAATAGCAGATTACGTCATTATTTTTTTCTTACTGTAAGTAAAACTTTATGATATAAAGTCACAAGTTCAAAATTAATCAAAATAAAACTGCCTTGGGCTATGGCACAAGTAATTTATTCCAAATATTTGGGCTACTTAATTGGAAATGTGAGTGTTTTTTTTCTATATCATATTGATAGTTTCAAATGTAGATGTTTCTTCCTCTGACTGTACTACGTCACCATCGCTTCTGTTGTTATAGCGCTTCATCATCACATACCAAGAGGGTCCACTTTCTCGTCTGACTCTCAACCTGATTGTGCCTAGAAAGGTATCTGGCACGCAGTGAATAAACAAATGAATTGTGAACCCCTGGAAAACCAAAATGTACCTTTTCATCATTTCACGCTCTATGCCTAAGGCAACACTGATATAAAATGAACACACAACATGTTTTTTGTTGAATAAATGCAAAAACAGTAAGTTCTTTTACATACAATAATCTTTCTATGAGGCATTTAGAAAATACTATCTATTTTATAAAAGTTTGAGAGACCTTTGGAGACATGTCAAAAGATCGCCTTGACATGAAAAACTAAAATAAGAAAAGAAAAGCCAGATTTGTATATTTAGCTGGGTACTTCCACAACAGAGAATATACTGACACCCATGAACTTTTCAGGTATGCTACTTTATTGTCTTCAGTTATGAATTTTAAATACTGAGTCACTAATGCTTAGAATTTTCCACTAGTAAATATGCTGGGGATGATGAAAAAAAAAAACCTAAGTACCCAATATGCTTTATTCTTTTGGGGACTGAACACAGAGAGGAAAGAAAGTGTTTCATGCAAATCAATTATTGGTGTCAGAAGGACTGTCTAATAATTTACATTTTAATTATAATTATCTCCTAATGACTTCTACATATGACATTTTCTAAATGGAAAATCTTAGGTAAAGTGTCTAGCACACAGTAGGGACTTAATATTTATTGTTGATGAATAAATGAGTGAATCTTGTTCCAAGAAAATAATGGAAGAAAGCACCCCTCTTGCTTATGACATCATAGCCTCCGGGTCTCAGCACATGAAATAGCTTTTCTCTTTCTGTTTCTGATCTCCTCAGAATATCAGAATGCCTTAACCTGACTCCAACAACTTGCAAACATGTTTAATCATTTAGGAGCTGAGGACAGACAGAAGAGAAAGTGCTTTTTGGTAATGCAATTATTGATGTCATAATACATTTCTAATAATTTTCATTTTAAATTCTTATTATTTATTACAAAAATATGAAGTTTAAGTCGAGTGAGAATTTTCCAACTCAATCCACTCTATTTGACTCTACAGTACTTAACTCATCCTGTTTTTTGGGGAGAGATTTCTTCTTTGTATATAATCTTAATCATAGCTAGGCTTAACTCAACTTTATTACACCATTGTTTGGGAGAGGTAAAAAGAGAATTTGCCAACGTATGCTTGTTATAGTAAATATTGCTTGTCTAAACCCTAGCAAATATAGATTTTGAGATTTCCAAAAGATCCTTTTACCAACAATTTATTTCAGTTAAAAAAAAAAATCCTAAACTGCGATAATTGCAATTGACCCCAGTGGGAGGTTTTGGGCTCAGCTGGGAGAAGCAACTAAGTGCAGATTCTGAGATACTGCATGACTTTGTGAAAGGAATCTGGAAGTGCCTGTCTCGATCATCTTTATCAACGACTGGACAAGTCACTTCACTCAGCCATGATCTCTGCGTTTTGTAGGTTCCAGGAACTGGCCCAACTGGGAGCCTGGAACTCCATCCACTCTAAAATATCTGATTTATCACTTAATATCAGAAAATATGATCCCAGGAGAAGTTCTCTTATCATGAAATCTCTTAAGAGTTAATCTTAAGTAAACCCAATTTTTGAAAGTTATATACTCTAATTAGCTCTAGAGGCATAACTATTTCAGGTACAGTATGAAATAAGAGTTTGCCTTGTCTTCCACAAGAAACAGACTTTATCCATTCAAAATAATAGACCTATTAGACTACTAGATACTCTTTCCAAATAACATAGCAAACTAATTCTAAACAAATTTTAGGGCCACAATTTTTTTTCCCAAAAGGAATAACTTTATGAGAAGTAAGATTTTAGGCATAATTTTCTCACTGTGATCATTTTAGAGAGTGTTTTATCTCCACGAAATATCAGATCAAAGCAATTTAAGACCATTTGTGAAATTCACCAATCTATCACAGCAGCAATATCGTATAGTGGTTATCAGCAGAGAGACTCCGGAGTCAGGCTGCCCTGGTTTGAATTCAGGCTTCTCTGGTTACTAGCTGTGTTAATTTCTCTGTTCTTCAGTTTCCCATCTGTAAAATGAGGATAATAATAAAAATACAGGCTGGGCACAGTGGCTTACACCTGTAATCCCAGCACTTTAGTAGGCTGAGGTGAGAAGATCACTTGAGGTCAGGAATTTGAGACCAGCCTCAACAACATAGTCAGACACATCTCTATGAAAAAAAAAAAAAATCCATACCTTCCAGGTTTATTGAACAGGAGATCAAATGAGTTTATATGTGTAAAAGTGTTTACACAGTGCCCTGTAAATAAGAAGTTTTATTCAGAGTTCTTTATTTTTGTTGCAAGCAATAATGCCAATGAATACAAAATCTGGGGAAGTCATGATATTAGAAGTTACTGTACCTTGATATTCAAGCTAAAATTATAATCAACAAAAATATTCTCATAATATATGTAAATGCCAGTGTAAATGATATTAACCATGGTTGTGGCCTAATTCCTTATCTTATTAATTTTACATCAAACAACCTGGTATAGCTAATAAATACATGGAATACCTGACTTACTGCCCCCCTACACACACACATACATACATTACAAGAGAATATACTGTTTCAAACATTCTGGTGACATGTTTTAATTTTCACCTAAAATCAACTTACTTCTTGGTTACTTTCAGGAAATGCAAATCACTATCAAACATCAAGAATAAAAGCAAACTCATTGAATTAAAAGGCGTTTCTCAACATTAATTACTTTTCAATTAACTCCATCAATTTTAAGTTACTCCACACAATGCATCAATTCTTTTAAGTATAAAGAAGTCTTTTACAGTTAATTTTATTCAGTTCGGCTCATCAGGATGTAGTTCTTTCTTGAACAAAATGGTTTGTTGGTAACAAATGCCTTTAAAATTGTTTCACACTAAAATGAATTACTTCATGCTATATGGTACAGAACTCTAGGATCTCTGCCAAGTAGTTGTGCAAGTGTTTGCAAAGATTTGAAGCTTTTCTTTGGGAAAACCACTACCTTTACTGCAGCTGGTCCTGCTCTCCCTGCCAGGAAGTAGGTAGGCCCTCTGTATAGGAGAAAATACGAACTGGGTTCTCAGGCAACCAAAGGAGAATATCCATTTTGCTTCCTACACATTTGTTACATAAAATATATGGTCCAAGGTTAACCACAGAAGCACACAACACATGCTCAAAGAAATTGATGATGATCTAACTGTGAGCTAGAACCTCATGATGACTTAGACAGGACATCTGGTACTGAAGCGAGTATCCAAATGCACACGCCAACTCTCCGCTTGACATTCACTAAATTCTATCCTTATATGTTTTTGTCTTTTTTTTTCTTTTTTTATTTCAAAATATTAATGAAGAGGATACAAGTGTTTTTATTACATATACAATGCTTAAGTCTGGGTTTTTGATGTGCCCATACTATCCTTATATTAATGCAGATTGTCAAAAAGAAAATTACTCAGCCCTTGATGATAAATTTCAATATTTTGCTAAATTACAATTTTGTGTTATGGTCAAAGCTTTTATAGGTCAAAACAAAAAGTACTCTTTTGAACAGTATTTTTGGCTTTTGCAGAACCATAATTTAAAAAAAAAGATTTTACATGTTATCTAAAGTGCTTTACAAAAAGTACACACATAATAAAAGTGTCCCTTGTTTAATTTAGTTCAGGAAAAAGTTGCTCTCTACAAATCCAATGTATGTATTTTCTTTCATCAGACAAAGAAAATTATGTGCCCCAAGTGTCTCCTTTGTGCCTTAACGGTTAGGAAACAATGACATAATTCATGTAAAGTGCCAGTGCTGGGCATAGTAAGCACTAAACTACTGTTAGCTCCTATTATTAGCTGTTATTAATAATTATAATCTTGCTTTAAGTGTCAGGTGACATTTCCTTCATCTGTTGCTATAGACAGTCTCTATTCTAATTTTATACTTAATTATCCTGTTTTCCATTATTTAATTATATTAGCCACCTCAAAATATGCAAAGTATAAGTTCAAATTAAAAATTTTAAAACAAGAATTCAACATGTTATTTGTGATACCAATAATGGCAGAGGTGTTTGTTTTAAACTTACAAATTAGAGCTGATGGCAGAAGTACAAGTAAGATGGTGATTAAGAAGTATGTTAATTTTTCTACCGCAATGAGCATATTTGCTCAAATTTAGCAGGTAGCCACATTTTTGATTTATAGTTAGACATAGGAAAGCCTCAGTAGGTCAAATTAATTGGGAGTTGTAGAGAAAGGCTAATCTAATGAATGAAAAGTTTAAACTATAGAATATATAATGTAGCTGTATCACATATAAAACCATGAAAGTAGAAGTTACCTCAGTCCAAAGGTGATAACAGGCTGAACTCAGGCCATGGCCATGACCATGGCCATCCTGGGCCCAGTGCAAAGGAGAGTTGCTTGGAGCAGGATGCACACGGATACGGGAGGCTGAATCCACTTGGTTTGAATTTGAGGAGGCAATTGCAGGAAGGTGCAGTAGCACAGGGCTGGCTGCAACAGAGAGGGAAGCATCTCCAGGTTCCTAGGATGGCCAGAGCCTCTATCCAAGCTGGAAATACAACCTTTTTAAGACATTATATGAGCTATTGATAGTTTTGCTCCCATTGCAGTCACTGTAAATATTAATAGTCTTGAAATCACAGGCCACTGAAGCAGGATGGAACCCCGTGGACCACAGGGCCAAGACTTTCATTATGCAGCCAAGGAAACTGAAATTCCAAAAGGTTCCCCAAGGCCACACAGCTAGCAGTTACACAGCCAATCCTAACACCAGGGTTCCTGGTGCTCAGTGCTCTCTACCCTGCCATCCTTCTAGAACAGGGCGACCAAATGTCCTTGTATTGTCTGGGACTATCCTAGTTATAAATCTGAAAACCCCATGACCCCAGAAACCCCTCAGTTTTGAGCTAACCACCCCATAAGAGATATGAGTTATTATTCATATTCCTATAACCTTCAAAAGAATACTTTTCATGGCTTCTTATGGCAAAAATTCACTGTGCAAACAACCACATGGTCAAATGCAATTGTTTCTGGAGTTAACATTAATGTTTGGCTGCCCAAAACAACCTCAAAATAAAGAGCAGCCTTAATATCCAGAAGTGGTGTTTTTATGGCATCGTAGTACAAGAGAGGAGTAAGAACCTCCTCATTTTGCAATCTCACCTGTAACTGTTACCCCTGACATTAGTCTCAGGTTAAGCTATCAACCCACACCACCAGTGAATCATATCCGGGCCACAAGATCACTGGCAAACTCTGCAGTGTCTCCTTTTCCCAAGACTAATTATAACCTGGAAAAACATTCCAAAATGGAAGGTCAGAGTGGGGTTTAACACCAGCCAATTTTGCTTCCCACCATTATCCCAGAAAAGTGTGGCTTGGCCTACAGCACACCAAGTAAACAGACATACAAATGTTAGAGAAATTAAGCTATCTACTTCCCTCCAAAGTCACCAGGAAGCAAAAAGTTCCAACTTAGTTGGAACAAAATGGGAAAGAAAAGAGGGGGTCATTTTGCTTTCCTTGGGGAGAGAGCAGGGAGGCAGAGACACATCTAGGAGAAAAAAGACCTATGTCACCCAGCAGCCCTCATGCGTGAGGGGTCCTCATGCAAAGCACTGTCATGGGGTGACATGGGGTGACACCCCCACTGTGGGGGGTGAGATCTTTCAGGTCCTTGTTCCTCCAGCTCAGCTTCAGCCTGGCCCGGCTCTCCCCTGTGGGCCATGCTGGTAGACACTATCCCTGCCGGCTCAGCCTCTTCTTCCTCACCACCACTGCCTTCATCAGGAACACAGCTCTGACAGCCACATCCCAGGTAACCCCGAGGGTCTGACTCTCAGCTTCCAAATCTCATGTGAATGGTATCAAGAATTTCAACTCCTAAACAAGCTGCCCTGACCTTGTAAAAAAAAATGAAATGTCTCCTGAGAAGACAGGTAACGATGGGAAGATCACATTGTCCTTGTCCCTGGACTCAACATCTCATACGAAAACGGTTCTCCTTCTGGAAAATGAATAGGTTGTTTATTCTTTGCCCTTCCCCCCCCCTTTGGTTTTATTTTGAAGGAGCTTGTGAAAAAATATTTTTTTAAATCAATTTCTTTTACACCAAAGAAATTATAATGCCTTACTTTTTACTGTACTCTTTTGCATTTTAAAAAATTCTCTTAATCTTCATGGAGGTAAAATGTATGGAATCGAGTCTTTAATATCAAAATTGCTTTTCTTAGAAAAGTTTGTAGTTTTGGCGACATGTCAACAAAGGTGCAGCACGTTATGTAGCTGCCTTTAGATTTTCTTCTCTGAAAATTAGAGGAACCCTGCAAAACAAGAAAGGTATGGATGAGCCTGGCTAAAAATAACATAAATTATAGCTAATGGATTTTCTGTGGATTGGAAAAATGAAATTGTAATTCCAATTGGAAGCATTCTCTGTCTCCATACCTCCAGATCACAGCAAATCTCCCATTTGAGCACTTGCACCTCTGAGGCTCCTTGATTAAATCAGAGCCCCCCGAGGCTGCCTGCCTTCCCCTGGTTTTGCACTTACTTTTCCACTGAGTGCATAATGTGATACACCAATATATTCTCAACCCTATTAGTTTAGTTTTATGCTGTTATTGTTCATGGGTTTTTGGTTTTATTTTGTTTTATTTTAGGAAGTCTCTCTGGAAAGAACATTGGACCTAAAATTTGAAGACTTACATTTGAAGCCTGGTTCTACCAGTAATTGCTTTGAACATGAGCAATTTCCTAAATCTCTGCATGTCAGTTTCCTATCTAGAAATCATGATCATGGCACAGTTATACTGGTTTATTGGAAAATTAACATAGCACAGTGAAAGTGCTGACATGCAGTAGGTGCTCAGATATTCATGGAATGCTTCAGAGGAACAAGCAACTGCATATCAAGTATTTTCTGTGCCTATCACCATAATAAGAAGCTAGATCAGGGCTCAAAAACAAGGCCTTGACCGCAATTAGATTGCAACCTCACAGTAGCTAACATCCATTGAGCACCTATTGTGTGCCTCGTGGTACACTAAGTACTTTAGCATGCATCATCCCTCTATAGTCTCATAACAACCCTGTGAAGTAAATAATATTGTAGCCATTTTACAGATGAGGAAAATGAATCCTAGAAAAGTTAAATAGAATTCCCAATATCACATAACTAACAAGTGACCAAGCTGGAACTAGAGATGTCTGTCATCAAACTACCCTGCCATGTAAGCAGAGAAAGCTTTAAGCATACGTGCTTGCATGAGCACTTGTGCCATACACACACACACACACACACACAGAATTAACCATATTCCAGAATGTTCCCCACTCTTATTCAGAGCTCCAAGGGTTAAAGAGAAGATGACAAAATAGCATAAACAGCTGGTTCCAAGGTGCTAGTTGCTCTTCTCTGATACCATTTTGTTTGTGCACTGCAGCTGTACCAGAAAGTTTTTGTTCTTCCAAGAAAATACTGAACTGAAAAGATAATTGGTATTCAAGACACACATGTTTTCTACCAGCAAATAAGAAGAAAGCACAACAGTATTCTTGAAGGATGCTGATTTTTTTGTGTTTTGCAATTCTGCAGTTTCAAAAATGACATCTGTTTTGTGAGTGACTAAAAACTCTGGGGGAAGAATTTGTAAAAGGAAATAAAATTGTGTTTCTGAGCATTTTGTCCTTACTGCCTTCAAATGATATTTGTTTAGCTTGCCCGTTTTCCCAAAAACATTGTCAAGGCAGAAGTTTTTCTATTTCCTGCCCACATTTCTGACAGGTTTGAAATGATGCTCCAGTGGCAAATACTTCAAAAGTTTCTGTTAGCACTCTCTTCCCATGTATCAAATCATCCTTTCTTTTGAGCACTCCAAAAAAATTGTGCCTTCAAGGAGCATAAATGAATATAATGCATCACATTTATATTGTGCGTTTCTACGAGGAACTCGAAAGTATTTTACTGTCTTTACTTTTCCAGGCTGTTTATTTTTTGCTGGTGCATCAACAAATACAAAAGTTTAAGAGAGCCATTTCTTATCCATTCCCATCTCTTTGATTTATCACTTCTGATTCCATAAATTTCCAGTCTCTACTTTGCACAAATAAGAAGATGTAGTAATTCATGTAGTTTGTCAGCCAAATCCCAGATTTAGAGAACAGTGAATATTAGGTAAGGTCACCAGAGGGAGTTCCCACTGCAAATGGCACAACGCCACGTTGAACCCCGACCGTCCCAAATCTGTACGTGGCCATTTTGCAAAAATTCCCTTCCTAATCCAAAAGACATAGGACAGCTTCCAAGTTCTAACTGGCAGAATCAGCACTCTTCAAGGTAGTCACAAAATCCTAGACCGCAGGTGTGGGTCTTTCTCTTCCTGCCTTTGCCCAAAATTTATGGAGCCACGCATCACAAAGAAATGAAATAGAATGAATCCTTAGGAACTTCCATGAGGCAGAAATCTCCCAAGTTGTCGTGATGATTGAGTTCTCATTTGTCTAGTCCCATAATTCACAAAACTTAAGCCATGTTTGTACACTACTTCTTTCTCAAAGCTTAGATATGTCATTGTTGTTGTGATATCTCAGTCATATACCATTCAATTTTCTTTGGGTTCCGAGCCAAGCACACCTGCCTCAGCATTTTCTTCCCTGCACAACCCTCCTTCCCCTTTGGTGTCTGTTGACTTCATGTCTCCTCTTCAGAAACATATAAGCAAAAGGTCCCAGACTGCTTCACATACTGGATGGCTCCAACACTGCAAGTCTGGAGAGAACAAAGTGTTAGAGGAGTCTACCAAGGGATAAATAATAACATCTCATTCTTGACTCATTCTTGGAGTCAAATTCTCATCAACAAAGACCAACAGAAGGCTATCACCAAATGCTGTTTACAAATACAGAATTTTAAATAAAGTAATAAAAGTAGCAGATTTGTCAGAAAGCTCATACTCAGAACAAATGTTTGGTCAAGCCTGGAGATCTGTGATTGGGACCTAATCTGGGTACAGATTAGGCATCACTCTGTACCTTTGGAATGGTTCCTGGTGTGGCCCTTTGTATTACAAAGTAATCAATCAATAAATAAAAAGCCCCTTATAATACAAAGTAGACTACACCTACTCCCCATCAGAAAGACATGACTCTTCACAGAGCTACTCTGTTGAGGATCCCAAGGACTAGAAGCTCCGGTGTAACAGGAAGGACAGGCCCCACTTGTCCCAGTGAGGCAGGGCTGTAGGTCCCAGATCCATTTTTAAGTCAGAATCAGGCATAAGGAAAGCTAAAATGGGCACAATGATCTCACTCATATGTCATGTCATACATAGCTGTATTCTTTAGATGAGAGGCTCTGAGGCTGTTTAGACAAACCCATGGCTTTAAATATTTTCATTTGCTCTTTGTGCCTCCCATTGTTTACCTCCTATGTCTTCCATTTTGTAAAATAGAATTATTTTCTTAGATATTATCAGGCATTCCATTTATTTTCCTCTAAGAATTATATGTTTATTCTTCCATACTTACACATAGTGACTCTTTGCAATTTACCAATCTTTTCTCACCTTCAATTCTTATTGTGAACTTGGACTCTTTCCACATTCCTACTTGAACATCAACTACGAATGGCATGGTCTCTCCTCATCTTTTCAAATTTTACTAGACCCTCAAGGTCCATTTTTAAATTCCAAATTCTTCACAGCCATCTGAGATATCACTAGCCAAAGTTGATCTCTTCACCAGGGAACTGGCCACAGCATTATAGTATGCATATATATATATATATATATATATATAAAATATGTGCATGCAATAATGAAACATCTTAGTTTCAACTGGATAGCATACATTGCCCCAACCAGAAACCATCTTCCATTTGCAGTAAGCATAGAATTAGGCACAAAATAAACATTCCATAAACACTTGTCAAATTAGACACAACTAGTCAAAGAAAAATTGGAAATGTGGATAAGCTCAAGAAACTTTCACTTATTCCCATATTCTTTCAACAATGTTTATGAAGCACCTAAGCTATTGTGGTAGGCATAGGAGAAGCAAAGACATATGTCATCACAATGGACCGTTAAAAATTGAGTGTGAAGGATACAAATATGAACAAAGAAGTGCATTCATGTATCACTACGATTCTGTATAGACATGATTAAAGGGAACAGTAGGAGCACTAAGGAGAAAGTGGTCAATTCTACCCAGTTCAAGATTAATTCCCTCAAGGAAGTGATACTGTAGGTGGGTTTAAAGAAAAAAAAAATGAGTACATGTTCAAACAAATCAATGGAGAAGGATAGGAGAATGTTCTGGATAAATGAAGCAGTTTGAGCAAAGTCGGAATGAAAGATGAACAATCTGCAAAAATACTAATTCAGTAGGTATGAGATAGGAACTGGGAATGAGCCTCTTCAAGAAGAATCCCTTGAATAATTCTGATACAGATAGACCCAGAACCACACTTTGAGAAACATCACTCCACATTCCAGTTTTTAAAGGACTTGCTCAGAAATATTCGATAGAAACTGAAATGCCTCACTTGGCTTGGTGAGAAAGAACAGCCACTTCCATGTGGACAGGGCTTTTCTCCGCACCCCTGCCTCAGTGAACTTTCCAAAACACAAATCCAATCATGTTACCTTTCAGTTTATAATCCAGCAGTGACAGCCCACTGTCTAGAGAACAACATCCAAGGCTTCTGTAGAGCATCCCTGGCCTCACAGGAACTGACCTGCCCTCCTGCTCTCACCTCCGGTCTCACTGCCCAAACTCTACTTTCCAATTATGTTAAACTCCATCCTTCTGTTGCTTCTTATAATTGCTTTAAGGATATTAAAATTTAAGACTTATAGAAAAGACTTTCTACTGAGGATATACAATTAAATAAAGTTGTTGTTCTTATAGAAATGTAGGATCAATTTAAGCATTAAGAGTGAAATCCCAGAGCATTTTCCTTTTGTCTGTGGAATGTTAAATTGTCTCACAAATATCATTAAACCAAAACAGTTCAAAATTCTGAGAGTATGTTCACAAATATCCTGTGAAATGATAAGGAGAATGCAGAAGCAAAAAGCATCCTAATCCCCCACTCCTAATAAATATATGTACACACACATATATGCCCACATATACACAGGCATTTATAGGCGTGCACATGCACACACACACACACACACACACACAGATGTCTCATACCACTGGAGGGCATACTGGAATCTGTGCATCACCAAAATATTCAGTGATAAAGACATTTTCTTCCTGGCACATTAGAGAGAGAAACTGAGACCAGACAGCTAGTAAGATAAGACACACTCTCCCTTCAGGAGCACATGCTGCTTTGGCAAACACAAATATCACTCACTCACACACACATGTACTCAAGCCTGTGCATAATTCTCTTGACATCTCCAACTTATAACATTAGCATATGAATGCTGAGGCTTACAGTGATATTCGCCCACCAAATGGAGTTTATAATATAAATGCAATGAAAAGTATCTAACAGATTACTCTTCACTCTGAATTGAGTCTGTCAGAGCCTGGATATAAAATATATGTAATATCTGTACAGAACCCAGAGTAAATATATTCTTCCTGCATGCATCCATGGAGGAAAGCTGAGATGGTTAGGACAATACTAAATTCATACTTCCTTTCCAAATAATGCATGAAATAAATGGCTCCAATTTCCCAGCTTTATGCATGTGTATCTCCCCCTGTTTCCAATATTTCACGTGTATTAGGCCAAACGCAATTTTTCTCAAGGTCTTTCTGTCTTCATTTTATTTTTGTTAGATGTCCTTTTTCTAGCTGCCAAGAATTATTCACAACTCCAAGGAAAAGATTTTACAAATGTATCCATAATCTACTCAAACAAAACCCAGGAATTATTAGTGTATGTGACATGTCTTTCGCAGTAGATTATAAGCTTCTTAAAGAGAAAGACATTGACTTTTTCATCTTTAAGCTCATGCCATCTTTTAAATCAGGTGCCTATGAAAAGCAACAATTTATTATGTCACGTGATTCTGCAGGTTGGCTGGGTGGCGCCTCTCAAGCCTTCCTGGGCTCAATCTCGTGTCTCCATTTATCTAGAATGGTTGGCAGGCTGCAAGTTTCAGCTTCTCTCATAAGTGCTGGCTGTCAGCTGGGGTTCCTGAGTCCTCCTCCCTGAGGCCTCTCATCCTCCAGTTGGCTGGAGAGCTTTCCCCACGTACTATCCCAGGGTGAAACTGCAAGTTCTCTTACAGCCTCCCTTCACAATATCACTCCCAACAAGTTTTATTGGTCAAAGCAAGTCAGAGCGCTAGCCCAGGTACAGATGTGGGGGAAATAGATGCCGCCTTAAGGTAGGAGGAATGGCAAAGTCCTCTGGCAAAGGGGTACTAATTCAGGGATAGGCGACAATGTTGTAGCCACCCTTGCAAACAATTTGCCACATCAACAAGGAGCTGAAACACACACTATTCATCAGTCAAAAATTATTTTTTGAAATTTTATTTTTTCATCCATTTATTCATTCACCCATTTAACAAAAACTCTCATCAAGTGCCTAGAATGTAATGAGTACTTTGGCTCTGAAAATAGAGTAAGCAGCAGGCAAAATGAATTCTTGACCTCATGCAATTTATGAAAGATAAATGAATGAGTGGGCAAAAGAAAAGTTTTACTGCCCAGCTGGGTTGTATTGCCCACTGCACAGAAGAGGCCAATACATTGAAATAGCAGGAGTGGGAGCAGAGAAAGAGTTTAACATTGCAGGGCACCAAGTGAGAAGATAGGAAAAATTTCTCAAATCCACCTTCCTGAGAATTTGGAGACTAGGGTTTATTTATTTATTTATTTTTTATTTCGGCATATTATGGGGGTACAAAAGTTTAGGTTACGTATATTGCCCTTGGTTTGGCAGACAAAGAGTTAGGGAATCAGTACTGCTGACAGGTTGGGTTGGCGGTGAAAACACAGGGGTGTAGAAATTGTCTTCCTGTGCTGAAGCAGTTCCCGGGTGGGGATTACAAGAGTAGCTCAGTTGCTTCCTTGGTATGGGCCCCTGGTCTGGTTGGGTCAGCCTATTCACCAGAATGTAGGGTCTGAAAGATATCTCAAAGACCAGCCTAGGTTTCACAAGGGTGATACTATCTATGGGAACAACGAAGAAAGCTAAGAATCTTTGTGACCATCAGCTATGTGACCCCCGAGTAGTAAGCAATTATAAGGAAAGCAAGCTAGGGAACAATGGCTGGTTATGTTTTTAAACTATGCCTATACTTTTTCAGAGTTCAGAACCACAGTTCCCCCCTTGCAGCCCTTATGAATTTTATAAAGGGAAGTTTCAAAAGTGATAGGCAGTTGGATAGAGCTTGCAGAGATAAGGGTTTAAGTTCTAGGCACCTTTCTTAGATAAAAGTTTATAAATTTCGAAATGCTCAAATCCCTTAGTGGGGTTGGGAGACCCAAGCCAGGATACTATCAAGGGGCTAAAGTCAGAGTTGAGTTGCAAGGAGCTGGGGTTGAAGCAGAGAATTTTTACTGGAGGGAACATGAACTATAGGAGGCAGAAGGGTCTGCTCAGTTTTGAATACGGGAGACACAAAGACCACTACATGAGTCAAGGTCTGGCAGGAAATGGGAAGTACACTCGGCAGGGAATTTGAGGAGAATTTAGTGAGGAGACTATACGCAGTGGTAAGGGCAACATTAAAGAAAATAACAGGAAATACTTAGATACCCAGGGACAAGCAACAGCAGGAGGTCATTACTTAGGCCTGAAGCAACACAAAGAGGTGATGTGTTCACCAGAGCTAGACGGGAGCTGGAGCTGCGGAAGGGAGAGCACCCTTGGCAGGAGGTGGTCCAAAACACAGAGGTAGCAGGTCGCCCAGCTGCTTCTCTTCTCCTGCCCTTCTAGCTTCTGCCTGCCTTTTGTTGGTCAAACCCAAGCAGAAGCCAAGGGTGTGGTCTTCTACACTCGGTGCACCCAGCGTATCATGGGTTGGCTTTGATACCACCAAACAAAATAGAGAGTACTGTATATGGAAGCAGATGGGATTTGAGAATCATAGAAAACAACGGATTCACTAGTGAATTTGTGGGCTTGAAATGCCTGCAGCTTATCTGATTACGGATCTCCAGCAGCTAGTTGAAAATAGCATCTGGAGTTCAGAGGGCAAAATGTAGCTGAAGACAAAGCTACAGAAATTAACAGCTTAAAAGGGTGAAGAGATAGGAGAAATAGGGAAGAAACTAGGAGATGCCACACAAATGTAATAGAGATGCCAGATGGAGGCCCCTGCTCCCTGGAGACCAAGGCTAGCTTGGCCTGAACCCAGCCCACTCCTCAGCTTCTAGAAGGCTGATGACTGCCCCACAGCTCCTGCCAATCTCTGGGGATTGTGCTAGAAGCTCCACTTGCATCATTCTTATAGTCTCTCTTGTTTCCTTCCATACATCCCTCTGGCCATGAAGCTCAGCCCTCTCCCCAGTTTCTACAAAAACCTACTCATTCCAAGTACTTCATCAATTTTAAAAGAATTTACTCAAGATACAATGTTGTTGGGATAAGTCATATCACAGACTCCTGCCATCATCTTTTTGCCTCCACTCTCTTGTGCCCTATCTCCTCTTTCCAGAGCATAGGCAGTACCCCAACCCTCACTGTCCAAGTTCCCCCAGGCAGAGGAGCTTGTCTTCTCCTCTGAAATCTTAACACTAAAAGCGGAGATGGTCCTCAGCTCCTACCAAATTCACCAACGCCCTTTAGCAGACCAAAGTCTGAACACTAACACGACCATTTTCTCTAGAAAGCAGACAAAAAGAAAGCACATATTGCTTCTGCTATTATAGTCTGCCAGAGTTATGTGGTGACATAGCTCACTCCTGTTCAAATTCTGTCCCTTAAAATGTAACAAACCCTCTGTTTTAGGAAGTCTCTCAAAAAAAAAAACACGTGTTTTTCACTCTGTTCACACAGTGCAACAATCGACACAGAAGACTTCCGTGGTATGATTTTTCCCCACACACAGAGCAGCAGACACAAGCTGGGTGTCCTCTAATTCAATTCAGACACTATCTACTTGGAGAGAGTGTCAGATCCCACAGAATGAGGCTCAGTCCCCAAGACTGCCTCCACTTCTGACACCAGTTACAAGTCTGGGCTTCTGGAACTTCTGACCGACCGGCTATAAATCAGGGATCCCACAATTCCCTCTTTGGGTTTGATTAATTTGCTGGAGTGGCTCATAAAACTCAAGGAAACACAAAATTACATTTTTCAGTTTATTATAAAGCATATTACAAAGGATACAGATGAAGAGCTGATAGGGCCAGGTACAGGGGAAGGGCGTGGAGCTTCCGTGTCATCTCTGGGCACACCGCCCTCCAGGAACCTCCACATGTTCAGCTATCTGGAATCTCTCTGAACCCTGTCCTCTTGGGCTTTTATGGACAACCTTGTGGAAATGTGATTAGCCTTCAGGGTATGGGACAGGACCCTCTCTGGAATGAGGGTCTTATGACCCACAATCAGAAAGGTGAGGGAAGATTGGAGTTCTGCCTTGGGCTGGTGAAAGGAGAGCAGGGGAAGGTGAGAGAGATTCTATTTCCTGAGACTTGCTCCTGAGGCCTAACACACCCAACATCATAACAAAAAACTGTAACAGGGGCTAGGGGACTTAGAAGCCAGGAACCCCAGATGAAAACCAATATATATAGCATACCACAACCCCAAAGCAAAAATCTAGCAAAACAGAAATTAGTTTTTGTAAAAAGCATTAGGCATATTCTCCACATGTGTCTTATGTAAATATTCCAAAGCAATTTCTTTAAGAAAGTGTACCTAAATACCAGAAAATGTTGGAAATTTGGAAAGGGAAATTAAAAGGCCATGTGCATCTTAAATTTATTTCCTGAGCCCTCAAGTATGTAAATGAGGCAAGAAGTGAAAAACAGCAGGTCAGGTTCCCACTTCTTCTATTGAAATGTTATCACAATTTAACATACTATAATAGAAAAGGGGCATGCCTGTGATATGCTAATGACTTCAAACTGGGAAATGTGTGAGTTTCCAGACCTTGGGAAAAGCTCGTTAAAGACTTTACCCTAAGAAAAAAGTTCACTTTAGTTTCTCCTGTAAACTATATCTTGCCTTATCTTTGCCCATTTTCTGTTCTTATATGCCCCAGGAACTCTCCCTGCAAATTGGTCTTATTTTCTCCTTTAAGTCAAGCTTTATATTAGCTTTCTTCCCATGTATTTTGTTTGTTTGGTTGGTTGCTTATTTCTTTGATTTTTACTTTTGTCTTTTGAAAGAGAGAGAACTGACCTCCACAGTCACCTTTTGTTCATTCCCTATGCTCTAACACCCTATTAGGATTTTAATGGTCTGGGGAGGTATGATATAATGATTTTGAACATGTTTCCATCAGAGCAGGAATGTTGCGTCAGCCACATAATTTTTTTTTACATCCCGTTGTTACAGGAAAGATGATATTATAACCAGTTACTACTTCCCTATTTGGGCAAAGGTCTGTGCTGTTATTTGAAGTTCTAATCCCCAAGCATTTTGGAAATGAGAAGCGCTTTATTTTAACTGATCTTTAATTGTCTCTTTAGTTGCGTCCTCTTCTTCCTCCTAAACATTGGTGTTCCTAAGATCAAGATGACAACCACGGACAAGTGGGCTTCTCACTCCATGCTCTCTCCCTCTATAATATTATCTAAAATATGTATGTATGTATGTGTGTGCACACATTTAGTAAATTGAAAACATAATTTACTAAAATTGTCAGTAAAAAAAGGGGATGAGGAAATCCGAATAGAACTGTTCTTATTTTAAAAATTCAAACGTGTAACGTGAAACCTTTCTCCGAAAAAAAATTCCAGGCCTAAATTGCTTAACTGGTACATTCATCAACATCTAAGAAAGAAAAAGTACTAATCTTACACTAATTCAGAAAACAAAAAATGAGGAAACACTATCCACTGTCTCCTGAGGCCAATATAACTGATACCTGTCAGTTATATTAAATATCAGTTATAATTAATAAAATACATTAAAAGAAAGGAATGTCATAGGCTAAACTCTCTCATGAACACGTGTAAACATATATATTAGCAAATAAGTTAGAGCAATGTATAAAAAGGATAATATATGATGACACAGTGGGGCTTATACCAAGAATACAAGGTTGGTTTAAAATCATAAAATAAATCAATAACAATCACCATCTCAACAGAATAAAGAAGAAAAACCATATGGTAATTTCAAAGTATGCATTTAATTTGACAAAATTGAATTTTACATATTTATATGAAATTTAAAAACTGAATTAAAAAAACAAAAAAAGCCTTAACAACTGGGAATATAGTATGAAAGATGCATTTCTAAAAAACTAAAAAATCAGAATAATGATGAAATGTTGAAAGCTTCCTTTATGCAATAAAAAAATGAGACAATGATATCATCCATCACATCAGTTCAATAATGTTCTGGAAAAATTAACTACTGGAATATAGCAAAAACAAATAAAAATATGAGAATCAAAAAGGGAGCAATAAAATTAATTGTTCAAAGACAAATAATTATATATGTAGAAAATTCAAAAGAATATACATATAAACTATAAGAATTAATAAGTAAATTTAACAAAGCCATTGTATAGAAATTCAATAAACAAAAATCAATTGTATTTCTAAATATTAGTAATAAAAATAAAATTTTAGAAGTGATACCACATCAGAACCAAAAACATCAAATACCTAGCAATAAGTTTAATGAAAAGTTAGTGAAACATCCACACAGGAAACTATGAAATTTTATTGACATAAATTAAAGAAGACCTTACTAACAGTGAAATATATACAAATTGGAAGACTCATTATGGTAGAAATGTCAATTTCCCCAGACTGATCAATAGATCTAAAGAAATCCCAGTGAAAAACCCAAAAGAATCTGTATGTGGAAATTGGCAAGCTGATTCAAAATCTTCATGGAAATGCAAAGGGCTAACTATAGTAAAAATAATCTTGAATAAGAAGAAAGTTAGAGGACTTATATTACCATATATCTAGACTCATTGTAAAGCTACAGTAACTAAATTATTTGTGGTAATGGCACAAAGATAGACCAATAGACCAACAGAAAAAATAGAGAATATAGAATTACATTCTCCTATATACAGTCACTTGATTTGTAATGGGTTATCACAGTAATGCAATGAGGAAAGTGTTGTTTTTTCAATAAATAGTGCTAGACAAATTTGATATTCATATGGGAAAAAAATAAAGTTTTTCTCTATCTCATAACCTACCAAAAAAATCAATTCCAGATTAGTAGTTCTAAATGTGAAAGTAATATGAAAAATCTTCTGGAATACAACATAGCATATTATCTTGATAACACTGGGAAAAGCAAAGATTTCTTAAACAGGATACAAAAAAAATAAGACCTATATTTATAAATTTTACTTTTATAAATTAAAACCTCTATTCATCAAAAAGAGCCACGAAGAGTATCAAAAGATAAGGTGCACAATGGGAGAAGATATTTACACTACATATACCAAACAAAGATCTCATAGCCAGAATATATAAAGTATTCCTAGAAATCAATAACAGGAAGAGGCAACACAAATTTTAATGGGAAAAACTACAACAGCCATTTTATAAAAGAGATAATTCAAACAGTTCAACATTATTAGCAATAAGGAAAATTTGAAGTGAAACCACATAACTCCTGGAATTGATAAGCAATAATAGCAAGGTTGCAGGATACAAGGAAAGTATACAAAAGTCAATTGCTTTCCTACATACCAGCAAAAAATGAGTGGAATTTGAAATTAAAAACACATCGCCATTTACATTATCTTCCCCTCAAAAAGAAGAAATACTAAGGTATGAGCATAACAAAATATGTAGAAGATCTGTATGAGGAAATTTACAAAATTCTGATAAAATAACAAAGCAAAACTAAATAAATGGGGAAATATCCCATGTTCATGAACAGGAAGATTCAATATTTCCAAAATGTTGGCTCCTCCTAGCTCAAACTATACATGCAATAAAAGCCCAATCAAAATCTAAGCAAGTTATTTTGTGGATATCAAAAAACTGATTTTAAAGTTTATATGAAGACATAGAAGACCCAAGAAAGTCAATCCAATAAAATGAGAAGAACAAAGTTGGAGGACTGTCACTACCTGACTTTAAGAACTACTCTAAAGCTACAGTGATCAGCAGTCTGGCATTAGCAAAGGAATAGACAACCAGATCAATGGAACAGAATAGACAGCCCCAAAACAGATCCATATAAATATCATCAACCAAACTTTGACAAACAAGTAAAAGCATTACAATGAAGAGAATATAGTCTTTTCAACAAATAGTGCTGGCACAACTGGACATCCACATGCAAAAAAATGAATCTAGACACAGTCCTTGCACCCTTCACAAAAATTACCTCAAAATGCATTGCAGACCTAAATGTAAAATTTTAAAAATTATCAAATTCCTAGAAGATAACATAGGAGAAAACTTAGATGACCTTGGATGTGGCAATAACTTTTTAAATACATCAAAGACACAATACATGAAATAAATAATTGATAAGGTGAATGTCATGAAAATTAAAATCTTTGTCTCCATTAAAAAACAATGTCAAGAAAATGAGAAAACAGGCCACAGAGCGAGAGAAAATATTTGCAAAAGAAACATCTGATAAAAAAAAACCTTTTGTACAAAATATACAAAGAAAACTTAAAACTCAACAATAAGAAAATGAACAACCTTATTCAAACATGGGTAAAAGACCTGAAAAGACACACCAAATAAGATATATATAGATAGCAAATAAGCATACTTGAAAAGATGTTCAATGTATGGCATTAGGGAATTGTAGATTTAAAACAACAATGAGATACCACTATATACCTATTAGAATGGCCAAAATCCAAAATACTGACAACCAAATGCTGGCAAAACTGAGGAGCATCAGGAACTCTCATTCATTGTTGGTGGGAATGCAAAGTGGTATAGTCACTTTGAAAAACAGTTTCCCAGTTTTTTACCCAACTAAACAGTCTTACTATATGATCCAGAAATCACACTCCACGGTTTCTACACAAATGAATCCAAAATTTATGTCCACACAAAAACCTGCACATAGGTGTGTATATCAGTTATTCATAATTGTCAAAACATGAAAGAAACCAAGATGTTCTTTAGTAGATGAAAAAAATAAATTGTGGTACATTAGACGGTAGAATATTATTCAGCACTAAATAGAAATGAGGTATCAAGCCATGAAAAGACAGGGAGGAACTTTAAATGCATATTACTAAGTGAAAGAAGCCAATCTGAAAAGGCTACATACAATATTATTCTAACTATATGACATTCTGGAAAAGCCAAAATTATGAAGACAGTAAAAATATTAGTGGTTGCCAGGGGTTAGAAAGAGTGGTAGGATGAGTAGACAGAGCACAGATGATTTTTAGAATGGTGAAACTATTCTGTATGATGCTACAATGTTGAATAGATATCATTATACATTTGGAAAAGTCCATAAAATTTGCAACACCAAGAATGAACCCAAATGTAAACTATGGACTTTGAGTGATAATGATGTGTCAATGTAAGTTCATCAGTTTTAACAAATGTGTACAGCT
This sequence comes from Eulemur rufifrons, assembly GCF_041146395.1. NCBI lineage: Eukaryota > Metazoa > Chordata > Mammalia > Primates > Lemuridae > Eulemur > Eulemur rufifrons. Next base: position 90,005,919 of record NC_090985.1, read on the forward strand.
ATGGTGCAAGACATTGACAGTGGAGGAGGTTGTGTACATGTGGGAATAGGAATTATATGGGAACTCTGTGCTTTCAGCTCAATTTTGCTGTAAACCTATAATTATTCTAAAAAATAAGTTTATTATTTTAAAAAATAGATGTCAGCCAAAATAGCAGTGAGAATCTACAAAATTTCTCTGCTCAATAAAAGCAGTAAAAGCAATAGAAAAAAAAATTGTCAGAATCAACTTTTTTAGAGCTCTGGAAATTAACCAAAGGCTTGAAGCAAACAAGGGAATATTTATTCAACAGGAAAAAAAATGCATCTTGATAAGAATAGTAAGTTTTATTGTGTTTTAACTTCCTTATTACCATACCCCTCCCTAGGTCTGCAGTAACTTTGAATCCAATATCCCACAATTACACTGAGAACCAGTAGTGTGGCGCCCCTGGAGGAAGAAGAGCAAGATTGGATGTTGTACAAAGTCCCATTCCCAGAGAATTGTCATTATTTGACATCTCTGGATGGTTCCCTGGAAGCCTCCAGTCACCAAGCTGTCTTTATTTGACCTGACTGGACCAGCCTTCTCACCAGGGGCATTTTCTGAAAACAATTAGAGACAATTGAATACTTTGGCTCTTTAGGTGGTGACTAAGATTTTGGGGCAAATCATAGGCTAACCAAATGGTTAAAAGAAATATCTTGTAAATGAGATATCCAAAAGGGACTTTAATAAACTCTAACACATTCCAGGGGATCTAGAAGGCTATGTAAATGTATAGAGATATGCACATGCTCAGGACAGTTTGCATACTTGGGAAAGACCCAAGAAGGTCCTGAGCTATCACTTCTGGCTAAACTTGAGTCTCTGTGTAAGCAAAAAGTGAGGGATAAGGAGAGTTGTAAACTGCCTGGCTGAGTGTTCAAGATATGCCTCAACCCACAAAAAGAGCCCCTCAACAAAGACTGAAAGATGTATTTTTTCCAAGCAATGAAGGAAATCTCTGTCCAAACCTTAGCTGACCACTAAGCTAACTGAGTAGACAATTCAGTGTCCACACAGAACAAGGAATATGAACTTTACAGGTAATTAAGATAAGTCACTAAACAACAAATACCAACAACAGTAACAACCAGAAGACCAAGTAGCCACAACAACAAACTCTAAGGAAGGGAAGAATCTGATTTCCAGAGCCACCACACAGCATTTTTTAAATGTCCTGTTTTAACAAATAATTATGAGATATGCAAAGAAATAAGAAAATACACATACACAGGGGGAAAAAAAACAGTCAATAGAAACTTTCCCTGAGAAGGCCATATAGTGAAGTTACTAGACAAAGACTTTAAATCAGCTGTTTTAAATAATACAACTAAAGAAAACCATGAGAATGATATATTACCAAATGTAGAATATCAATAAACAGATAGAAATAATAAAATAAAGAACCAAATAGGAATTCTGGAACAGTATAATAAATAAAATTTAAAAATCATTAGAGGGTCTCAACAGCAGGTTTGAGCAGGCAGAGGAAAGAATCAGAACTTGAAAACAGAACAATTAAGATTATCCAGTCTGAAGAACAGAAAAAAAAAAAAAAGACAATGAAGAGAAAAAACAAAAGGATTCTTAGATACCTGTGGGGCAGCATCAAGCATACCAACGTATGCACAATGGGAGTCACAAAGGGAAAGAGAGAAAGAGCAGAAAGAATATTTCAAGAAATAATGACCACATAAACGCCCCAAATTTTATGAAAAACAAAAATCTATACATCCATGAAGCTCAACAAACTCCAAGTAGGATAAATATGAATAAGTCCACACCCTAGACACGTTATAATCAAACTATTAATAAAAAAGGCAAAGATGAAGAATCTTGAAAGCAGCAAGAGGAAAGTGATTCATTACATACAAAGAATCCTCAATAAGGTTAACAGCTGTTATCTCATCAGAAACCATGGAAGCCAGAAGGCAGTGGTAATGATATTATCAAGGTTATGAAAGGAAAAGACTGTCAACCAAGCAAAACTTGCTTAGCAGGATAGCAAGACAATCCTTCAAAACTGAAGGAAAAATTTAGATATTCCCAGATAAATAAAAACTAAAAGAATTCATTTCTAGTAGATCTTCCCTATAAGAAATACTAAAGGCAGTCTTTTAGGCTGCTATGATAAGGGACTAAAGAGTAATTCAAATCCATATAAAGAAATAAAGAGCACCAATAAATGTTATTAAGTAGGTAAGTATGAGTTAGTACAAATTTACTGTTTATAAACTTTTTCTTCTTATTTGATTTACAAGACAACTTGTATAAAGCATTACCTATAAATCTGTGTTGATAGGCATGCAATGTACAAAGATAAAACTTATGGCAATAACAATACAAAGGTGGAGGAACAGAACCATATAAGAGCAAATTTTTATATACTACTGAAACTAAATTGATGCAACTCTAACCTACATTGCTATAAATTAAGATGTTAATTGTAATCCCCAGGAACCAGTAAGAAAATAACTCAAAACTATATAGTAAAAGAAATGACAAGGAAATTAAAATGGTAGACAATGCTAGGCTAGAAAATATCTATTTAACACAAAAGAAGGTAGTAATGGAGACATTAAGAACAAAAAATGATATAAGATATGTAGAATAAAAACAGCAATATAACAGAGGTTAGTTTCTTTCTAATCAGTAATTAATTTAAATGAAATTAGATTACAGTTCCCATTTGAAATTCAGAAGTTGGCAGAGTGGATTTTTTTTAAATGATCCAATTATATGCTGTCTACAAGAGACTCACTTTAGATTCAAGGAACCAAAATGTTAAAAGTGAAAGGATGGAAAAAATATTCCATACAAACCATAAAGCAAAAGAGACGTGGAATGGCAATATTAATATCAGACAAAATAGATATTAAGACAAAAATTGTTGCAAGAGAAAGAAAGACTAAAAGGGTCAACCCATCAAGAATATATAACAACAGGCCGGGCACGGTGGCTCACGCCTGTAATCCTAGCACTCTGAGAGGCCAAGGCGGGTGGATCGCTCGAGGTCAGGAGTTCGAGACCAGCTTGAGCAAGAACGAGACCCCATCTCTACTAAAAATAGAAAGAAATTATCTGGCCAACTAAAATATATATAGAAAAAAAAAAATTAGCCGGGCATGGTGGCACATGCCTGTAGTCCCAGCTACTGGGGAGGCTGAGGCAGGAGGATCGCTTAAGCCCAGGAGTTTGAGGTTGCTGTGAGCTAGGCTGATGCCACGGCACTCACTCTAGCCCGGGCAACAAAGCAAGACTCTGTCTCAAAAAAAAAAAAAAAAAAAGAATATATAACAATTATAACTGTGTATGTACCTAACAACAGACCCAAAAAATACATAAAATATTAAAAATAAGTTACAGAGTTGAAGGAAGAAATAGACATTTCAACAATAATAGTAGAAGACTTTAACACCTCACTTTCAATAATGGAAAGAATAACTAGACAAGTTCAATAATGAAATATAAGACCTTAACAACACTGACAACCACTTATACCTAATAGACATCTATATTACATGCCATCCAGTGACATCAGAATACACATTGTTCTCAAGTGCATATGGTACATTTTCCAAGAAAGACCATGCTTTATGCCATTGAAGTCTCAATAAGGTTAAAAGGATTGAAATCAGACAAAGTATCTCTCTGAACATGGAATGAAATTAAAATCAAAACAGTAGGAAATTTGGAAAATTCACAAGTTTATGAACATACTCCTAAATAACCAGTGGATCAAAGAAGAAATCACAAGGAAAATTAGAAGATAGTATAGGGGACCAGGGATTCCTGGTCTTCTGAAGGTTCATTAAAAAATCATTGACAAGATGTAGATTGGTTAGAGAAAAGACATACAAATTTATTTAATGTGTATATACAGGAGTCTTCAGAATAAAGACCTAAAAACATGGGAAATTGTCCATTTTTATGCTTAGAGTTAACAAAGCATGGACAGCTATTGCAGAAACATGATTGGACAAAAAGGGTATGATCTAATGCTAATAGAGTGAGTGGGAAACCCAGCGAGACTTTTTGTCTAGATTCTTCTTGGCCTCTCTGGGCAGCATCCTTCCCTCTGGGTGTGGAACACGGCCGTCTCTGGAATGGGGGTCTTATGCCTACGAACAATGTAGGTCAGATAATTTCTTTATGGTCAGTTTTTACACAGAATATTTTTAAATTTTACAGCTCACTTTTGAGAAAAGAGGTTCTGGTTTCTATCACCCACCTTGGGGAAGAGAGATTCTAATTTCCATGGCCTGCCTTGGGGAAGAGGGGTTCTAGTTCCTTTAGCTAGCCTCAAGGGAGAATGGGATTGAGAAACAGGAGGGCAGAAGGTCAGAGAAAAACTTTTGCTTCTGAGGCTGCTGCTGAGTCCTTCATTTTGGGGTACTGTTTTCTGAGCCCCAGCAATCCTTTGAGATGAATGAAAGCAAAAATGCAACATGCCAAACTTATGGGATGCAGATGAAGCAGCGTGGTTAAAAGGAAATTTATATTAACAGCTATATATGGCTGAATTTAAAAAATGAAGAAAGCTCTCAAATCATTAACTTAAACTTTTCACCTTAAGAGACTAGAAAAAGAAGAGCAAACTAAACTTAAATCAAACAAAAGAAAGAAAATACAAAAGTGGAAATTAATGAAATAGATAATAGAAAAGCAATTAAGAAAATTAATGAAATCAATAGCTAGTTCCTTTAAAAAAATCAACAAATTTGACAAAACTTTAGATAGGCTCACCAACAAAAATAGAAGGCAAAAATGACTAAAATCAGAAACAAAATAGGAGATATAACCACCAACCTCACAGAAATAAAAAGGGTTATATGAGACTATAATGAACCATAGTATGCCAACAAATTATATAAACTAAATGAAATGAAAATAATCCTAGAACAGCACAAATGACAGAAAGTCAAAACAGAAATAAAAAGTCTGAAAAGACCCAAAATCAATAATTTAAAAAACAGAACAAAACAAAAAACCTCCCACAAAGAAAAGCCCAAGACAAAAAGGTTTCACTGGTGAATTCGACCAAATATTTAAGGAAGAATTAACAGCTTCTTCCCAAACATACAGGAGGAGGGAACACTTCCTGACTTACCTCAAGAGGCCAGTATGTCCCTGACATCTAAACTGGACTAAGATGCTATAAGAAAAGAGAACTCTCGAACAATATCCCTTATGAATATAGACTTTAAAATCCTCAGTAACATGTAAATCCAGCAACTTATAAATAGGATTATACACCACAAGCAAGTGGGTTTTATCCTAAAAGTAAAAGGGTTATTGAACATACAAGAATCAATCAATGCAATATACTATATTAGTAGAATAAAGGGGAAAAACCACATGATCATCTCAATAGACACATCATAAGCATTTACAAAATCCAACACACTTTTAGGATTAAAACACTCAAAAAACTAGGAAAGGAAGAGAGTTTCCCTGATATGATATAAGGCATCCACAAAAAACCAGCAGCTAATGTCACAATGGTGAAAGACTGAACTTTCCCACTGACATCAGGAACAAGATGAAACTAGCTTGCTACTTCTACACAGTTATACTAGAAGTTCTAGCCAAGGCAATTAGACAAGCGAAAAAAAAACAAAGCATCCAGATTTAAAAGGAAAAAGTAAAACTACCTCTATTTGCAAATGAGAGGATATCGTATATAGCAAATCTAAAGAATTTACCAAAAAAGCAGAGATAATAAGTGAGTTCAACAAGGTTTCCGGATACAAGATCCATACACAAAAAAATCCGCTCTACTTCTATACACTAGCACTGAACAATTGAAAATGATTTCTAAAAAACATTTATAATAGTGTCAGAAAATACTGAGGAATAAATTTAACATAAGAAATACAAGTTTGTACAATGAAAACTAACATCAGTGACAGAAATATTGAATGTCTTGAGGAAAGTACTAAGTGATAGAGGGTATGAGGGCAACTTCCGGGCTGCTTGTAAGTTTTTATGTCTTGATATAGATGGATGTTACAGAGGTATCTTTAATTTACAAAATTTCATTGAGTTGTACACTTCGGAATTTGGGCACTTTATTGTATCCATGCTGCATTTCAATGTTTTAAAAAATGCCAAAAATAAAGAACTAACCAAATCATATCATATTTTGTTTGTATTCTTATCATGAAACACAATGCCTTTAAAACAAGAAAGACAGAAAACCACATTGTAATAAAGATACTGAAAGTAAAAAACAATAAGCTAATAAAGAATATCCAATAACAGCAATAAATTCACATCCCTGGGTCTAAGTGAAATACATATTAAAGTAATAAGAGGTCCTGTTAATATCTCAGAACTATTGACGGTAACTATGAAGAAGTTGCAGAGAAATTATATCAGGGATATATTCTGGTTTTCAAAAGGATAAAAAAAGGTAGATTCATTTAGAAAAAATGATGTTGATGTCTATCATAAATCAATAACAGCTTGGTCTCTAATACTATTCCCTACCAAATAAAAAGAAGGCTCTTCAGAGACATGGCTGACTCTAAGCCTGAGGCCAAGTAGGAACAAAATGAATTTGGAATTTCTTTTTATTCCCCCAAATAAGTAAAAGCTGAAACAATTACAAAAACAATGGATGCATGTTATAAGCAGGGAGGGGCTCCCACTGGTCAAACCTGGGACAAAATTAAACACTAAAACAATTAAGGACTGCAATTAACTATAAACCATTGCAAAAACAGGAATTCATGACTCTGTACTGACAACAAAGAGGTAATTAACTAGCCAACTACCTAAATAAATATATAGATAGTGGAGAAGGGAGGACTCTCGCTTACAGCAGACTCCCAAGACCCAACAGACAAATGTGCAGGAGAAGAGGAACCAGAAAGTCGTCATTTAGCACCACTGGGTAAAGATTGTTCCAAACAAGAATTGTCAGGGAATGCTAGATGTAGGGAGAAAATGTAAAGATATTTTCATGATCTTACAGTTTCTCCCTTAGACACCATAGCTGCAAGAGAAAAGATAGTAACCATACAGTGATAAACTGAACAACATCATTAACAATGTTGGTTTTGATCAAAATTAATATCACCATTGAGAGGCAGATGGGCATCATGTACCTCCAGGAGTGATGTCCTTAGAGGAATACCACCTCTCTTCTGTTCCAACCTGGAATGCATAACCTGATTGTAATCATGAGGAAACACTAAACAATCCCCAAATGAGGAAAGTTGTATTAAAAGGGAGGAAAGGATACCGAATTCTTCAAAAATGCCAATGTCATAAAAAGATAAATTAATAAAAGCTGCGGAAATTTTTCCCAATAAAAGTAGGTTAAAGAAGCATAATTAAATGCAATACCTGATCCTAAATGGTATACTTTAATGGAAGAAAAAAAATCAGTAAAGGACATTATTGAAGCATTTTAAAAAATCAGAATATGGGCAGTAGATTAAATAAAAATGATTGTATCAATATTAATTTAACAAAATGGATAACTATCAGAGAGAGATAGAGAGAGAGAGAGAATGATGATAAATATTGAAGCAAATGGAGTGAAACATGAACAATAGGTAAATCTGGCTAAGGGGTATATTGGTATCCTATGTATTATTTCTAGTGTAATTTTTCTAGGAGTTTCAAATTATTTCCAAGTAAAAAGTTTTGAAAATTAAACATCAAAATAAAATTTATAATAGTTGTAAGGATAACTAATATTAATCAAGGGTCTCCGTGTTCCAAAGATTCTTTAAATATCCTTTTAATTAATCCTGAAAACATTTTCCAAATGATTTAGCAGCATAGGAAAATCTGTTCTGGGCTCTATTTTTCTCAAAATTTTATTTAATGCCTCGGTTTAGTAAGTAAAAGGAACATTGATCAAAATTCCTTGTGTAAAAAATGTATAGAGTACACACACACACACACACACACACACGGGCTTGCATATATACCAAAGCTATTAAGTTTACTCAAGTAATAACTAGTCAAAAATAAATAAAATTTTAAAACACTTTGCATGGCATAAAACTGGAAGGGATATATAATATGATAAATAAAAGACTAATTTATAATTATCCTGAAATTTTAAAATGCTCAAACAAAAGCCTTTAAGATAAAATTTAACTTTTATCAACATAAAACCCTGTATTTGGTTGAAGCAACCAATTGTATGTTTAAGATAGGAAAAATAAACTTGAAATTAGACCTTATGGAAAACAAAATAATCCTAGTTGGCAAAAGTTTGTTAGGTACTAACCATCATTAAGCAAACACAGCTGTCATAAAAATAAAAGGGTGTGAGAAAATCTTAAATAGCATTTATAAAGGGTAGCTGCTGGATCAGGAGAAGTAAAAATTTCCACTGTCACAGACACCGTAGTTGTAGACTTCTGGGAGCCATGTTTTAGAAAAGACTATGACGTACTCTGAAATAAAGGATAAGAGATATCTAGAAGCCAATCTTTTTATTTTATTTTATTTATTTTATTTTACAAATATCAGTCATCTACCATGTGCTCCATGTTGTCTAGGAATACTGAGAGTCAGGTGAAGCCATAGTCCCTGGGTTCAAGGACTACCCCAACTATCTGGCATACTCTGCCCACCTCCACACGCCACACCTTCACCCCTACTAGCAGGCTCAGTCTGGCCCCAGGCTCTGCTCTTATCCTCTTCCTGCTTAGGCAAAACTTAGAGTCCAGATGACAATGCAGTCAGCTCACCTGGTGCTGCTGCTATAACTTTTTACTCTTCTGCCAGGAATTAGGCTCCTTCTAGGTACAATGATTAGGGTCCTGAGGCTCTTGCCTCTATGCAATTTCTCTAAGGCTGATGTCCCGCCTTGCATACTTCTGTGTTTTGGGATTGGGGGATCGATTGTTACTCCTAAATTCTAACTCTTCTACTGGAGCCTTCTTGGCTAGTGTTACAAATCACCTTGATAGTGACCACCTGCTTGGCTGTTACCACCTGCACAGATTTAGTGTCTCTGTGATCCACCTGCCTGTTGCGATGCCTTAGACCTCTTTGGCACCACGAGCAGCCTCTCTAGACCGTTGCCTACCTGAAACTAGGCTCCTGGATTTGTCATTGAGAACCCAGTTAGATGTATTAACCTCTAGGTCTTAGTGCCTTTTGTATCAGATCTTTTCTCTGATAAAAAGACACATAGTTATACAAATAATTGCAAGACATTCAGAGAAAAAGAGAACATGGCACATTTTGATAATGGTTCTAAGGGGTAAAAACAAAGCACTATACAATTCTAAAGTAGTTCTCAACTGATTAAGGATTCAGGCACTAGTTTAAAAGAAAGTGACATTTGATCTTGGTTTTGAGTGATGCGTAGTTTTTACCAACAGGACTGCTGCAGGCAGGGGTGGATCCAGAGTTTGTGGGGCCTGAAACCTATAGAAATAGGAAAAGCTGAAGGTCTTACAGCATACAACTGTCACAAACAGAAAATTAAATATTCACTCTTCATTAAGTAATGATGATTGTTCATTAAATAATTATTAATGAGAATGAAAAAGAAATCACAAGTAAACTTTAAAAAGCTTACAAGTACCACAGACATCAAAAAATTCAGAAAAATAACATAAGATTTATATTTACTACCTGACATACTTGTACAATAGAATTTTCCTATAGTTTTTTTGGCTTCATACCCTTTAATCACTTCTTCACATGACACTGATTTTGTAATATTTTTCTAGAGAGACTAGAAAGATATTTTAATCTTGATATGGCTGATCAAAATTTGTTTTTCATTATTTATAGTGTAGAAAGTTTCCTTTGATTTCACAACTCATTATACTTAATGTCACATAAATTTTTAGGACTGTTGTCAAATTTGGAGAAATATCTGTCCAAGTTACTTCCTTATAAAAGACCTACTCACTGTTTTTAGTCCTGCTACAAGTTTGTATCCTAAAAACACAGGAAGTCTGGTTACATAATTCTATGTTATATAAGTCCATCAAAAAAGAAAAAATATATATGTTGTGATAATTTTGTATACCATATTATCAAGTATATGTCTGATGAGAGAGAGCTTCTCTTTTAACTGTCAATAAGGACAAAATCATTTACTACAATTGCACTGGGATGATTGACAGAACTGTCTGCATATCAGCTTCTGGCTCTGGGATCCATAGGATATAGTTATATTGAGGTACAACCTCTGACCTTGCCATTATGTTTTAATGCTGGTGAGTAGGCCCAGGGAAAAGGAGAAAGATTTCTGGAACTCATTCCGGCACTTGGTGAGCTTGAAATAACTATACAGAAATGACTTCAAACCACATAATTATCCCACTGAATCCAAACTAAATATATTCCCAACCCAGCTCCATCCTTAGCTCATTCCAAAAATGTCCACAGCCATTCCCAACATGGGGAAGAAAGTGAAGGTTAAGTCAGAGTAGTAAAGTACAGTAAAATATCTTACCTTTGTAAAATTTACAAAATCATATGACCACATAAACACATAGCTAAGGCCCTCCCAGGGCCTTAAGGGGGCCCATGCCAAAGAGGACCTTGAAGCTAGAGCTTCATTAGTTTCACAGTGAATACGCTGCTGGATTCAAGGCATTGCCAGGCAGAAGAAATTGGCAGTTTCATCCTGAACCTTTAAATGAGTTGACTGCCCCACGTAGTTAACCATCAGTCTTATCTTATAGTTCATCACACTAATAGAAGCATAAACTCAGAACAAGGAGTGACAGTCCCATTTTACTCTTAAGACCAATTCTGAGAATCAAACTTTAGAAGACCATTTGTTAGAAGACCACTGTCCAGGGGACAGTGAGCAAGAAGGTATGAAGAGGCAAAAGAAGAATATTTATTAGCACTTGGATATTTAGCATGTCAAAGAGATAACACGGAGCAAATAAGATCTTTCACAAAATGGGAAAGGGACTGTCATGTGGGTAAGAAATTAGATTTGTTCTACATTCTTTGGGGCAGCAAAAGAACCAAATGTGGTTCAAAGACAGTGCAAAAAAACATAAAATATCTCATTGATAATGTTTATATTGATTACATGTTGAACTGATAATATATTAAATAGTTGGGGTTAAATAAAATATTAATTTCACCTGTTTCTTTTTACAGTTTTACTTTCGCTACTAGAAATTTTAGAAGTACATATACAGCTTGCATTTGTGGCTTGCATTATATGGTTATTGGACAGCACTGGTGTAAGGTTTCAGCCCCACTGAGATAATTCTCAAAGCCATTGCAATTTTACCAAGAGCTGAGGCACCAAAGCTATTTTATATTTAGGCAGCTTTTACTTGGAATTCTCTTCTCTTAAATTTAATACTTTTACTGTACTTATTTCATTGGTTTCACTTGGCTTTTTTCCTCAATAAGGAAAATGAGCTTCTATACTGTCCAAAGAATAGCCCAATAAAGATCCATTACCATCCTTTTACTCAATGGGAGTAGATGGTCATAACAGCATGTCTGACACCAGCAGGTTTATACAGTGATTTTTGTCATATCAGCTACTTAATGAAATGAATTTCTATCACAGCATCTTTAAAATGTTAATACTCTTACAGCTGTCTTCAAAGACCTATTTTGAACTAAATATGTTATCAATCAAAATACTCATTAAAATTCGATGCAATCTTACGTGAAAAGAGAGATTAAATCATTGAGGCATCTGGGCCTCTTATTCCACTAATGTGACCTCATTATATCATAATTTGTTATTACGGAAATTTAATTTTCTGATGCCATAGGATGACTAAGGGTCTTCACATTTCCCAGGTTTTCATCCACCCTAATTGCAAACTTTTTGATCATTTACTGGCCGGATCTTTGGATATTTTCTGGTCTTGGATTTATGTTTCTGGCAGACTAGCATGTGTAGCCTCAGAAAGCAGTACTCCCTGACGCTGGAGATGGTTTTGATCTCTAAAGGATCTTGGAGACGGTGTTCTCTCATAAGATAAGGAGATATTTTGAATTTGGTATTTCCCTCAGCCACCATTAATATCTCTGTGGATCCCGACTGTGACATTGTGACATAGTCTGTCACTTAATGGACCCCCCCCTTCTGTGGATATACAATGGAGTCACAAACACAGAGGAAGTTGTGTAGAATGCCGAGCAGTTTCTCTACCTACCCTGGAGAGAGTTGTGAGGACCAAAGGAACCAATGTGGTTGCCCAAGGTAAATACCAAATAAATTTCAGTTCCCTTCTTCTCTCCCCACCCAACTGCCTTAATCTAGTCATTCATACAAACGTTACTTGGTTACTTGGCTTTCTTCTGCCATTTTAATAGAGCCCAAGAAAAGCCAAAGGGTGAGACAGGACATTCTGAAAATAAGGAATCAGGAATCTGGTATTTATAAATTGAGTCCATTTTTTTATATGAAGACAATTACCAAAATACCTCAATTTAGAAGAAAGCTCAGAATTACATCTGAAAACCTTGCCTCATTTAACTCATGCACCTATATCCAACGCTGCTCTCAATTACAACCAAGTGGTCATTTTCTCTAATATTTTTTTTCTCCAAAAAAAAAAAAAAAAAAAAGCCAATCTAGTCAGCATAGCGAGGCTAAATTCTGGCTGGATCCCAGAACCCAGAGATGGGAGCATTCCCTTTCGATCGTGGTGGCCATTGATCGAGCGGCTTAGTTCCTGGTGATCACACAGGAAAAGACTCAGAATGGTGGGAGCTGCCTGCCTGGAAGAGTGATAAAGTCCTCGCCTCCTTTATAGCATTATAATGCTTCTCTTTTGTAACAGATGTGGGTGGCCAAGAACGAGAAATTTCATTATATGATTCCCCAGTTAGATCTGCTGCCTCTCCTATTCTCCTCCTCTTTCACCCTGTGCCAGCTACATTGGCCTCCTTGTTCTGCTTCCACAGCCAGCCACCCACCCCAGCAGTGCCTTTGCACATTCTGTTCCCTGAGGCTGGATTGCTCTTCCCCCAGATTCCTCTATGCCTCTCACTCTCACACTCTTCAAGCTTTTGCTGAACTATCACCTTTCCAGTAAAGCTTTTCTTACAATCCAATCGCAAACTAAAACTTCTATCCATTTCCCTGCTTATCTTTCTAGATGGCACCATTCACCATCTAACAAGCTCCATACTTCCCCTGCTTGTCTGTGACTGTCAGTCTCCCAGGCTTGACCGTGAAGGCCACCAGACAGGTGGCATTTTTGTTGTCCTGTCTCAAGTACCTATAAGAGTGGTTGGTACACAGGACAATGAATAATTGAAAGAAGAGAGTATACATTAATGGGTTTTTGTGACTTTGTTGGGGTAATTCAAATAAGAGTTAGCCACACAAAGAACATTATTTTTAAATTCATGCAGTGTATAGTTCTGGTGACTTGATTTATATGTACATGTCTATTTGTAAATATGAACACACTGCAGACTAAATTTGTTGAGGTTGTTTTTGTGCACATTCCTTAGTCCCAGAAAAACAAATGGCTCTGAATTCACATTGCCTTCAGCATGGTTCCGTGAGTAACAGATGACAGACTACTTTCCCATTGTTTTATGTGAAAGAATGAAAAAGAAATATGTAGAAACAAAAGCCATCTTAGAGTGAAAAGAAATGCCTGAGCCAGCTTGGCAGAAGAGCCATTCTCTGCAGAAGGACCAGGAAAGCAGAGGAATTTTAGGTCGCTATGCAATGAACAGCATCCCATCCCTCCCAAGCAATGATACCTGGCTCTGGGCCCCCAAAACTTCAGTTTCTGGAGATTCTACAACCAGAGCAGGGAAACTGTGGTTCCAACCCTGCATAAAGAAAATTAGTTCCCTCAAAGCAAAAGCGTGACACTTCTCAATACCCTCCAGTTTGTCCTTTAATTGAGATCAAGTCTCAGTGAAAAAACTAAAAAAAAAAAAAAAAAAAAAGTAGACAATTCTTTGCAGATAACTTGCAGCTCAATAACCTGATAATTATTCATTTCAGCTTAAAGCATGCTTGTAAATATCATTTCAAATGAGGCACTGACTTGATTTTTAATCAATGAAAACTGACATTTGTTGAAAAGCCTTTCTGAATAATTACCTTGCATTCTTATTACTAAAGCGGATTTAACAGAAAATCAAAACAAACGATATTAATTACATCGTATCCTCATTATATATTAATAGGTTCAGAAACCAAACATTGAGTGTCTTATAGAGCCAGTGTAATATTTATAGGAAGCTTTACGATGGAAGCCAGCTTAATTCTAATGCATCCGTTTTAGTGCTCTGACCTTCTGCTCTCTGGAACCATAGTTTGGTCTCAGCTAGGAGCACATATACCTGGCATTCACATTTTGGGCTCACACCTGAGAGCCCCGAGTGTCACAGGAAGTTGACTTTCTCATGCCAAGGGATGTGACTTGGCTGATTGATCAGTCACCAGCTACCTTTAAATCAGAATTATTAATTTGAAACCCTTCCCTTTTGCTTGCTGAATTTACAGCATCAAGCAAAGAAATCTCACCTTGTGACTGTGCATTGAGGTCTGCTATTGTCTGTGTGTCCGCAAACAATACAGGTACAACCGGCAGCATGAAAAGAGGAAAGTATCACAGGAGAAGGGATTTCTGCAGATCTCCATCCCTGGACTGGGCCCAAGACTGTCACTTCTTTCCACCCATGTTCAGCCTGAGCTCTGGCTCCTTAGCTGTAATTAGAACCTACCAGGTGGTTTCCTAGTTGTGGAACCTTTTTAAGTTGTAACCACCTCTGGGTATCCATTTTCTCATTTACAAACTGCAAGTAAAAATTATAGGTGGTTGTAGTAAAGATTAAATAAAACAGAGTTGTTATAAGGATTAAATGAAATGATTTATATAAAGTGCTAAGCAGAGTTCCCAATATGTACTAGTCTCTCAATAAATACTAATTATTAGAATTATTATGATTAAAGGCCCCTTCGATGGCCACACAAATTCAATATGGGAGCCCCACTGCGAAAACTTAAGCAGACTTACCCATGTAGCCTCTTTCTGCAGTCCCCACTGTCCTACTGACCTCGGGGCTTGCTGCAAAACACCAGCACGAGCAGAATGAGCATGTACAGAAAATTGATTAAAGTTTGGACATAGAAGGCCTCCATACTAGAACATAGATCATACACAAAGCAGGGAGATTTCACCAAGCTGAGTAGAGCCCAGGCAATACAGGCATCCTTAAAGATGACATCTGCAACATCTGAATCATCCAGTCAGCAAGAGTTGAACGTGTATGTGCCCAGGTCTGTTCTAGGTACTGAAGACTCAGCTGTCAACAAAGAGACAAGTCTGTTTTAGGGAGTTGATGTTCTAGTGGGAGAGGTAAATTAGGTGGAGTAGAAGGGAGTAGGGAGGTGATGCAATGCCCTCCTTCCCGGGATGCCCTCCACACAGGCTCCTCGGAGCCTTCCCCGACTCCCCCATGACCTGGCTGTACATAAGTCAGCACCAAGCTACCACGGATAAACCCTCAGTCTCCCCCTCCTTTCCAACCCCTCTCTTGCCTTGGTTACGAGACTAGCTCCTTAGCAGATCTACTTGCCATAGATCTGCTTCACATCCACTGAAATGCCCTTTTCTACTTTCTTTGTCTGTCAGCCTTCAAAGCCCCAACTCAAATGTCACCTTCTCCATGCAGTCTTGCTCAGAAACCTCCTTTCCTCACACTCCAACTCTGGCAGAACTAATTATACTCACTCCATAATTTCTTTTTGTTGTTGTTTGTTTGTTTCATTTTTAGAGATAAGGTCTTGCTGTATTGTCCAGGCTGGACTTGAACTCCTGGGCTCAAGTGATCCTCCCACCTCAGGCTCCCAAGTAGCTGGGACTACAGGCACTTGCTACTGCTCCTGGCCACATAATTTCTTAGTTTGTGTAAGTGTGCCATATATCACTGCTGTAGTGTAACAGAATCCATTCATTTATTTGATAAATGGTTGTTCCAATTTGTGCCCTAGTTCAGGCACTGTTGTAGGCACTGGAGGTGGAAGGGTGAATGAAACAGACTAGGCTACCAACTCAGAGACCCAACAATTCTACCTCCTTTCCTTGAAGATGGAGGTCATGTCTTGTTACCTGAGTGCCCTTGGCACATGGTCTGTGTTCAGGGTTTATTGAATGTCAGCCACATCACCATTATTTGATCGAGAGAGAACAGGCAGAGCAGTCACTGGCCAGGCCCGGCCCACCAGGTTCAATGACAGAATTAGGCAAATCCTCTACATCACCCAGTGTAGGGGAAGGTCTCTCATTCCTTTATCTAAAATGACAATGAAACAACTGTACATCCCAGAAGAGTTCTTGGTGTTTATCCTTTTATCCCACTGCTTTTAATTATATGGGGGAAAAAACATCCAAGTCCCTTCATAGCAAATGAAATTCCTTTAATCTCTATTTTAAAGTAAAATATTAGTCATTTTCTGTCATCACAAGTATTTTCTTTAAACAGTATGCCAAAAAACTTAGTCATTCAAATAAAATAATGCCTATATTTTCCCATAAGAATAATTGTTGTCATCATATCAGATTATGTGGCACAATGAAAGTCAAAGCCAAGATCACAAGACTCTATAAGGTTAAACATTTTTTTTTCACTCAACTTAATGGCTTCTGGACAACCAGCATCACAGGGAAAGAATGGGTGCTGGTCAGGAAAGATCTACTTTCAAAGAACTTGTTATTATTAATGAGATAATTATTATGACACAAATAAAATACAATAGTGCTGTCTTAGTTTGGAGTGCCATAACAAAATACCACAAACTGGGTGGTTTAAAGAACAGAAATTTACCTCTAACAGTCCTGGAGGCTGGAAGCCCAGGATCAAGGGGGCATCAGACGTGGTATCTGGGGAGGACCCTCTTCCTGGTCTGCAAGCAGCTGTCTTTCTCATTGTGTCTTTACGTGGTGAAGAGAGAGATCATCACTCATGTCTCCTCTTAAGAGGGCACTAATCCCGTGCATGAGGGCTCCACCCTCAAGACCTAATCAAGTCCTGAAACCCCCACCTCCAAATACCATCGCATTGGGGTTTTAGGCTTCAACAGATGAATTGTCGGGGTGGAGGGGGGACACAAACATTCAGTCCATAGCCAATATTATTAGTAACGTAATAAAATAAGCATGAGAAGTTATAAAAGGACCATATAGAGTCAGAGGGTCATCGCTAAATAAAACTTTAAAGCAGTAGAATAATAATGTCTTACATTTTCACGTATGTCATCTTCTGCCAGATTTTCAGTTAAGTGAGTACCTGAACTGCTATGTGCCTCACTGGAATTTTTCTTTGGCATTATCTCATGAACAAATATTGAGGAAATTTATCAGAACTAGGCCTTTGAATCTGGCTCTTCTGTTTATTTTAGGATTAACTCATTCATTCTGTGCATTTATTTAACGTTGTTAACATTGTTAACATCTATTATGTGCCAGATGTTGTATTCTAGGACCTGGGGAAACAGAATAAAAATGATCATCCCTCCCTTTAAGGAGCTTATAGTTTGATGTGAAGACAGACAAGCAAACTATTATAACCCAATGTCACACGAGCTGTGCCAGAGTTAAATATTGAAGACTTTGAGATCTGTCAAGACAGGCACCACCGAGCCTTGATGAATGGGGGTGGGGGGGACCAGGGAAGGCTTCCTGGGGGAGGTGAGAGTAGCACTGAGGAAGACCCAGACAGAAGGCACCGGGACAGTGCAGGCACAGAATCCAGAGAAAGTCTAAATCACTTCAGAGGGTGACAAATTGTTGACATGGGTGTCAATGGGAAGAAGTGAGAGACACCGGTGAGGGCACCTTCCTTGTATCACAGGGTTCCCCTTTATAAGGGGCCTCAGGAAGAGTTTCAGCCTTAATATCAGAAAAAGTTATATCCCTCCTGAGCACCCTGGGGACATGACAGAGTTTGCACACCCTCCGTCAGCAGCACAGAGCATCACCGGCATGCTCCATTCCATACTTGCACACGGCTTGGCACAAAGGGAGCACTCAACAAATTCCAGTTGAACAAAATGTTAAGATAAACATTTGAGATACTAGCCCTGGTTCCACCTTATTTTCAAACATTATTATCTTATCTGATGTTTGTATCTTTATCTCTATAAATCTTAGAAAGTGGGCTATTAGTAAGTTAGGTAAATGCATTTCAAAAATATATCTTCTTACTTTATCCTCACAACTCTGTAGGAAAGCAAAAAAAAAAAAAAAAAAAAAAAAAAAAACCAAACCACAATTAAAGTGTTATTTTAAAGATAAGGAAATTAAGGACTATGATTCTGGCCAAAAAGGTGTAACAAGGACTGGCTTTACCTGAAAGACCTCCTACCCAAAACACCAAAAATACTAAAGAAAATATATGAAACAACAGTTTTTAAAACATTGGACGTCAGATAATAAAGGACAGAAGTCCCTGAAAGGCAGAAAACAAATGAGGTGAGACCCACCATTGCTAAAAGATACTTCCTTGACAGAAGCTTCCAGGTTGTGGAGAAGGGAAGGAGAACCAGGCAGAACCTGGCACCACCCTGAGGTAAGGAGATAAGGATGAAGTCGGGGAGAACAAGCTGGCTGGAGTTTGAAGAAAAGAGCGCAGGAGAGGAGAGAGTTTCCCAGAGAGAGAACTCCAGTGACCTGCAGAGGCCCCCCGTGAGTGTTCAGCAAAGCACTGGTCAGGTCATGCACTAGGCCAGAGGTAGAACCACACGAGGGGATTAAAAAACAGATTACCCAGGGCTCACAGGCCAAGAATAGTGCCGTCCCACCCACCCCGGCACCCCCAGCCAGACTGGAAACCCCCATGATTCACAGGACATTGGATAAAGTGTGCAGAAGGGTCTTGCCTCACTTTTTTTTTGAGACAGAGTCTCACTCTGTTGCCCGGGCTAGAGTGAGTGCCGTGGCGTCAGCCTAGCTCACAGCAACCTCAGACTCCTGGACTTAAGCGATCCTCCTGCCTCAGCCTCCCGAGTAGCTGGGACTACAGGCATGCGCCACCATGCCCGGCTAATTTTTTGTATATATATATTTTAGTTGTCCATATAATTTCTTTCTATTTTTAGTAGAGACGGGGTCTCACTCTTGCTCAGGCTGGTCTCGAACTCCTGACCTCGAGCGATCCACCCGCCTCGGCCTCCCAGAGTGCTAGGATTACAGGCGTGAGCCACCGCGCCCGGCCGGTCTTGCCTCACTAATGGGGTAAAATTTAACTCTGAATTCACCTAACAAAGCTTAAAAGCAATACTTGCAAGGATCAAATTATGTCTAAAATAACTTAAAGGTGTCCCAGAACAAAGTGCAAGAAGATTTATAGGAATAAAAATCTACTCAAGACCCAATAAGATAAAATTCACATCCACAAAAATTATCAGGCATGCAACAAAGCTAGAAAACACAATTCATAATGAGGAGAAAAAACCAAGAAACCAAACCGACCAAAAACTGACACATGTTAGAATTAATAGATAACGACATGAAATCGGTTATTATAACTATATTCCATATGTTCAAAAAGCTAGAAGAACAGAGGCATGGAAGCCATAGAAAAGATCCAAATTGAACTTCTAGAGGTGAAAACTACAATGTCTGAGATGAAAAATATACTAGATTGGATTAACAGCAGATTTGAAAAAATATAAACAGCACCAGTGAGCTGCAGAACACCTCCAAGTGGCCCCCGGGGGTGGGAGGGATGGGACATGCCTAACATAACTGGAGTTTTCAAAGGAAAGGAAAGAGCACGGGACAAAAAAAATATTTGAAGAGATAATGGTCAAAATTTTTCCAGACTTGATGAAGATTATAAACCCACAGTTGCAAGAAGCCCAGTGAAAACCAGCAAGAAACTACACCAAGGCACATCTTAATCAAATTGCTAACAATAGGGAAACAAAACTCAGCAGTTACCTAATTTCTTCTTCATTATAAAACAACTTTTAGGTGGGTGTATTCATACAGTAAAGAGGTCATAGACATGGATTGAAAAGGAACAGATTGAGAGTGAAAGGTGGAGAAATAATGACCCAGGCGTGAAGATGGAGTCGCAACTGCAGAATCCTTAATAAAATATTGTTAACACTTCATGCACCTGACCAGTGTCATGAAAACCGTGCTTCTGAGGGCAATGAGGACGCCCAACCACGCTGAGCATGAAGCCAGTGCAAAGGGCCAAGTTTATAATTCACTTCACTGTCTCATTGCCCAATTTCTTCAGTCTGCTTTCTTCCTCCCAGGCCTTAATTTTTGACTGCCTGGGATTATCTTGTGCAGTATGTTTTTCTCCTTCTCCTTTTTCAGTCACTGGATTTTCTCTTGCTCTGGAAAAAAAAAAAAAAATGCTGGGGGCATAGGATATATGTCATTTCCAAAGCTTATAACACAAAGAGGTTTATCGGTTACCTTTTCTTTTGCTTGTTTTGTATTTTTGATGTAAAAATTCCAGCTACTCCTTCAGAAGTTATCATTTATGCACTTGAAAATGCTTATTCTTTCATTATTTGCCTGATGAGTATCCTGGTTCATTTGTTTTTCTTAAGGAAACTTTTAATTTTCTAGCTTGATTTTAGCTCCTTTGTAATTTCATATATTTCTATTCTAAACAATAATAAATAAAAGGAACTATTGGTAAAAATCTGGAATTACATTTAAAGTATCAAGCACACTTTTAGGCATTTCTCTGACTACCTTCCCTCCTGCCCACTTCACATACACCTAAATATTGTTTTAACTGAAGTTGAAATACTTAAAATATGGTTTAGATTTTACTCCACTAACAATTATTCTACCCTATTATGCACAAACACCAAGCGAGGCCTACTGGAGTGGCATAAAGACAAGTGCCACTTCCCATACGGAGTCCATAATCTAGAGCTGTGGTCCCCAACCCTGGGGCGATGGCCCAGTACCTGTCAGTGGCCCTGCATCACTGCCTGAGCTCTGCCTCTTGCCTAACCCCATCCATGGAAAAATTGTCTTCCATGAAACTTAGAAACCGGGCCACACAGCAGGAGGTGAGCAATGGGCCAGAGAGCAAAGCTTCATCTGCATTTATAGCTGCCCCTCTCCCCCAACTCCATGGAAAAATAGTCTTCCGTGAAACCAGACCCTAGTGCCAAAAACGTTGGGGACCGCTGATCTAGAGGCAGAGTTAGGCAAGAAAAAACTAAACCAAATTCAAACCAAACCATTCTAAGTACTCTCCTTGTCAATAGGCATTTTTCTGAAAAGTTTGCTCAGATACCGAAAAGAAAGAAAGAAAAAGAAGGAAAGAAGGAAAAAGAATGGAAAAAAACACAACATTATGTTAGAAAATCCTTGTTCTAAATCAGCTCACCATTAGTTGGAGCAGCATTCAGGCCTGGATTCAGGAAATCGTGCATGTACGTGTGTTTTCAAACAGTACTCTAGCATTATTGCATGTAAACTCTGTAAATGTCCACAAAAAATATGGTAGACAAAAAAATTTATTAAGACTACATTAAACTTATGAAACTTAGAAACCTGCTATAAGTCAGCAGACCAAGAAAAATAAAGATCTTATACAGCCTAGAAGGTTCTATATCTGGAAACAAATTTTGCTTTAAGCCAACAGTCCCCAAATTTTTGGCACCAGGGACGGGTTTCATGGAAGACAATTTTTCCAGGGACAGGGAGAGGGAGAAGAGGAGGCAGAGCTCAGGCGGTGATTTGAGCGTTGGGGAGTGGCTGTAAATACATGGAAGCTTCGCTCTCTGGCCCACCGCTCACCCCCTGCAGTGTGGCCTGGTTCCTAAGTTTCATGGAAGACAATTTTCCACAGATGGGACGGGGGTGGGAGGTGGCACTCAGGTGGTGATGCATGGCCCAGTTCCTAACAGGCCCCAGACCAGTACTGGGCCAAGGCCCTCTGGTTGGGGACTGGAGCTTTAAGCAATACAGGTTAATACTTGTATATCTACATATCTTTTTCTATTTATAAAATAATTGTGAAAGAATGGTAATCCACAACAAATATTGTCACACTTGCTCCTAAAGCACTATTCATAGGATGTATGGTGCTGACACAGGCGTAGCTATGAAAGGCAGCCATGCAGAGAAAGATAAGACAGCTTGCCTGAAACTCCTTCTTGACCTCCCCATTTTCCTGAAAATTGCAAAGACGAAATAAATAGCTGTAGTGTTGCACTGAGTATAGAAAAAGAGGAAGGTGCCAATGAGGACTACTAAATTTATTTCACAATTATTCGTCCTTTCCATTTCTCTGGACCGGCCACAGCCAGATCGATCACGCAGCAATCAGAAGCCGTGATGCAGATGACTGAGTGGTCCGGGTGGCAGGGCTGCCGCTCCATTTGTCAGACTCAGCCAGACAAGGACAGAGCCTGAAGGAGCTGGGCAGAAGAGTGAGCGCGAGTTAGGTTTTCTGGCCTTGGAAAATATGATGGGATTTCAAGGGGCAAGTGGATGTCTGGGAGCAAGAAGAAAAGGGAAGCTCTGAGCCTGGGGAAGGAGCCACAGTGGGGTAGCTAGGGCGGTACCTGGGGACATTCACGCTTTATCTCTGGAAGTAGAAAAAGAAAGCTAGTTGCAGGAAAATGGCTTTATTTCAGCTTCCGAAACGTTTTATATGGGATTTCCCTCGGAAGATTTTTTCCCCCCTCTGAACAATCCAGCATATTTGCTCCCTCAGGATTTCCTCCTTCCCAGGCTAACAGCACTGTTCACAGCCTGACACTCCTGCAGGTAAAAGTGCTCTACTCTCTGCTTCAGCATCTAGGCCTCCTGTCTTTGTTACAAATGCTCTGCCCAGCAAGAGAAAAGATTCTTTCTGGAAATAGCACAGGCATGGAAATGGAGGGAGGGAGGGAGGGAAGGAAGGAAAGAGGAGAGGGGAAATAGTGCAGGAGGAGGAAGCAGAAGACCCAACCCATGATTATCTCCCTTGGTCTATTGTTGCCTGGATTCTAGGCTGGCCTTGCCGATGGCTGCAGCCTAGGGAGGTGACAGCCGCCTGCTGCAGCAGCTGCGGTGGCCTCTGCGGTGGTGGTGGCGGCATGGCTGCCCTGCAGGCGCTCTTCACCATTGTGATGCATTAATGAAGTGGCTCTGCCCTGTCAGACCTCATCAGCAGTCCTGTGCAGGCAGAATGAAATCACTTCTATTGACCCCTCCTGGCATATTTATAGGCTCTGTTTCTGCTGAGGCTGGTAGTTATCACCTTCTCATCCCCGTGTTGTGTTTATTCAGCAGCACGCTAAATCCTGCCCGCGCACAAGTGGAGCATTCATCAGGAACCACGAGCCTCTCTTGCAGGCTGCTAAACCTATCCAATTACTGAGGCTGGAAGGGCCTGCAAAAACCCTTCTGTCAGGCAAGTTCTCTTGTTTGCACCCTCTAAAAATAATACCTTCTGAGCTCTGCATGCTTTCCCTGTCCAATCTTCACATTGACTTTGAACTGGCAGAGCATTCATTTATCCTTCATTGGCTTTGTCTCCAAGATTCCTCTTTTCTTCTCAAACAATGAGAAAAAGATGCTGCATTTCCTTCTGGAGGGGTGGGGGAGGGTATGTGGGAAGATCCACTTCCCATTCTTCTCTTATTTTCTTGGCTACCTCTTCAGATGTGCAAGCTACACAGTCAAGTTCTTCTGAAGGGCAGCTAGCACTCTGGTCCCATGCTGCCCTCTGTCTTTCTGTTTCTTGCTAAAGATGCTGCAGTTTCCTTTAGCAAGTGAGTTGGAAGAAACTGTTAAAATTACTGGAAAAATTATGTCATTTTGGTTGAAAGTCATGAGAGCTAGATCCAGACATTTTTTTAAAAGTTGACAGATGACAATGGTAAATTGTTTAAAAGTATGAGGCTCTTAACATATATTAATTTATTGAGAATTTTGGGTTTTTGCCAATATTTTTACATATTCTATTTTTTTTACTGTATCTTGTTCTTCAGATTAGAAAAAAGAAACAAAGATTAACATGATTAGCATTCATATCTCATTCTGTAGTCTGCAGTGCTTTCTGAAGCTCATTTCAAGAACATTTGTGACTTAGGATTTTTTTAAGTTATGGGACAGTGTTGAATATGACCAAACCTACCTGGAATTCAGAAAACCTGGATTCTTGTCCCAGTTTCTTTGCCTCTGACTAGAATTGTGACCTTGTAAGTCATTAATCACTCTGGGCTTTAGCAGCCTTATCTATGGCTCTGTCTGGAGCTAACACACCGTATTTACAAGCACAAAGGGAGCTAAGCCAAATGACCACCAATTATTTGTGAGACCTGGGACAAAGGATGGCTGCTTCCCTTATCCCCAGAGACTAATGTATAAATAGCCAGTGACGCCACAGCAATAACATGCAAAGCATAAATAAGACACCTAGACCAAGCATCAACCTTATAGGGTGGGCTGGTAAATGCTTAACAACTAGTTTTCAAAAAAATTAAAAAGGAATTCTTTGTAGCCTTTGCCAATTTCTGTGCTATAAATACCCTCCACCCTTCATGGTCAATTTTAAGCTACCAACTTGATTTGAATGATGGAAGAGTTAGGGAGAAATGCTAAAAATATTAATAAACTCTCAGGAGCCCATACAATGATTTTCCAGCCCAGCCCACCTCCCTCCAGCTAGGCTTCAAGTGGGGAAGGTGGGATTGCACTGAGAGCCCAAGAAATAAGAAGAAGACAGTAAAATTGATTTAAAAAAAAAAAGCTTATTTTATTAGAGAGGTTTTGAATGCTTCTCAAAAATGCCACAGAAATAGTCCTAACATTAAAAAAAAAAAAATGGGTCGGGGGAAGGATCTTGTGCCGCCAATCTTTCTGGATATGTAATCCAAAGACATCTTAGAAGAAAATTTCTTTAAAGTTTCAAAGTAAATTTAAAATGTAAATTTTGCATTCTATCTTCAGGCTATCTGGGATAATTGTATAGTAATATAAAATAACATAAAAGTAATAATACAATGTACATATTTTAAAAATAAAAAAGCTTTAATATACCCCCTTAGTACACTAACCACCAACTTATAGTCAATAAGAGACTCTAAGCTCAAACCACAACTTGAGGTATTTGGAATGTTTTTCTCCATGAAGGAAAAAGGGGAGGAACGGAAGGAGGGAAGGAAGGAGAAAGAAACGGAAGAAGAGAGGAAAGAAGGGAGAAGAGAAAGGAGGAAGGCAGACAAAATAAACTATATAAAAATACTGTGGGGCTGGGCACTGTGGCTCACACCTGCAATCCCAGCACTTTGGGAGGCTGAGGAGGGAAGCTCACTTGAGGCCAGGAGTTCAAAGTTGCAGTGAACTATGATTGTGCCACTGCACTCCAGCCTGGGTAACACAGTGAGACCCTGTCTCTAAAAACAAACAAACAAAAAACTCACTATGGCATGGAAGAATTGGTTTGGAAAGTAGATACCACAATTGTGAAATTCTTATGACTCGGCTCACCATCACACTCCATGACAAAAAGGCTCCAAATTTCTGTGCTGTTTAGTGCACTAGAGAAGTGAACATTTTCTCATTTAGACTAATTCCTATTTAAGCAAAATTTGAAGATCAACAGAGGAGATATTATAAAGACCACCAAAATGGATGTGTTAGGAATAAGTTGAGAAACCACAAGATGGTGTCAATCAAGGACAGGCACACTGAATTATGAGGAGGTAATAGCAATGGTGTAAAAGACATTAGCATCCTATTGCTATTGATATGTTTAGAGGGGAAAGTAAGCACTAAACTAGGGGCCTTGCTGCCTCAATGGGAAATGGAATATTTTAAATAATTTGAATAAATGGGTCAAAAATTTCCTGAATTGATATTGGACCATTCGCTTTAATCTCATAAATATTCATGGCACATCTGTGAACACAAAATCCCAAGTGGAGCAGAAATTGGTACAAGAAAAGGGGCCGGGCAAAGGAAGTATGCTCAAGGATAAATAAAGGCATGATAATCATCCTAAAGAAGCTAAGGATATAGCAAGGGTTGAAGAACAGCTATCTGAAGTACAAAGAAGAATGACAGGTATAATAAAAGAGGTAAAAACACAGTGTTTGAGTAATGACATGCAGTGGGGAATAAGGAAATGCACTGTGACCTGATTCTTTTTCTATTCATAAATTCTTTTTTATTTCTATAAGTGGTATATTTTGCTTCTGCAGAAATAAGGAAGTCATTTTTATTTCAACTAGATATATCCAGCTTCACCATGTTCTTTTCTCAAGTATCATTTAGCCATGGAAAAAGAACTTTTTATGTATTGCCAGCTAAGTCAAAAGGAGTTTACAAATAGCCTGCCCTTCTGAAGACCTTGCAGACCAGTTCTTGGCAATGAGCTCAGTGTTGTGTGGTCGGAAAACTATTTCATATACTTCCCAGTGCTCGAGTGAAGACTTTGCTTTTAGCTCTAGCCATGGGTCTAGAAATATTTATAAAAGAAAATTATTTTTTACTGAGGGATATGATTCTGAAATTAAACTTAAAAAATGGATAACCTCCTATTAAAATGATCTGTTATTTTAAAATTTAACAATGCCATTCTAGTGTTTATTACTCAAAGATAGAGGAACATATGGAAGCTGTTAAAGAGAACACCTCCACCTGGCCCACAAGTTGGTTGACCTGGGAATTCTGTACCCTTTACATAATTCCATCTCTACCACTCAAAACCCAACAAACACCTCATAGAAATCTAATAAATCTGGTCAGTCAGTCAGATGTACAGCCAAACACCCAGATATTCTGAAATTTCAGACAACTGAATTTTTAGTTTTCTTCACTTATAACATTTGCTTGGCACCATAGCTAAGGGCCACATTCCAACCATCTTGGGATGAAAAGCCATGGACAGCTTATTAACCCTCCCAGAACCTCTCTGCATGGTGAGGTTGTGACGATTAACAAGTAAAGACCTATGCAGTGAAATCATCCTTAAGCACTCACAAGTGTGAGCTTTTACGGCAGCCCTGATGCGACCTGCAATTCCATATCTTTCTCTTCCCCCAGTTGTACATTTCTTCAAACTTGGATCCTGTTCTAGTTCTGCTGTAGTTAGGCTACTAATGAAAGATTCGCTTACATTTGCAGGCCTAGAGAAATGCCGAGAAACAAAGTTCTATCAATATTTTAAAGAATGAGATCTATGGTAACACATAAACAAATAAGTTTTTCAGGTTGACCCCAGAGACCCCAGGGAAAAGGTGAAAGAAGTGTGGAATTGATGAACTTTAGGGGATCTGTGACATCCCAAAAGCATTTTATACAAAAATGATTATATCTCAATGAACATTTTTTTGGAAAAAATTCCCATTGCTTTCATTAGATTTGGGAAGGAACTCAAAAGATGACTAAAAGCACTTGCATCTAAACCAAAAGACCACTAAGTCTAGAATTCAAATAGAATCTAATTTACGTATTTTCTTTTCTTTTCTTTTCTTTTTTTTCTTTTTGCTGAAACCTACCCCTGATCTTTATGTGGTTGCCAACATTTTATGTTATAGGGCAATTATTATGTTTATGCACCCTGAATTTTAACTGGTAGTTAAAACATAGACGTACTATTATCAACCCCATCCTAAAATTTAGGTTTACTTATACAATTTTAAACTTAATAGTTGCTTTCATTTAGAATTTTTATGACTCCCCTTTATACTTCAAATTTTTTAGAGATGCATCCCGTGAAGATAAAGAGGGATGGCAGGAAAAACAAGGGCTTTGGCATCAAACAGGCATGGATTTGAACACAGCTCTCCCTCAGAGAGGAGGTAAGAACATCCACCCAAAGGATGGCTCTGAGCAAAGTTGGGGACAACATGACACACCAAGTGCATGACCTATGGACACAGAGGAAACACAAAGGTAATTTTCTTTCCCTCACCTTCATGCTCTCAGCCCCATAAGAAAATGGCTTTGAAAATGGCACTCACGTACCCCGCAGTCTCCATAGAAATCAGCATAATAGCCTCTGGTTTTATTCATTATATTCAGAAGCATAATTTCCATGGAGGAAGGAGAACTGGTAAAAGTAAATAAAAAGTCAGCTTTTGATGTTTCTTTTAACACAATAATTTGTTCTATAATTAATTCATGTTGATAAAAAATGTAAAGTGTACATAGAGACATGAAGTTAGAAATTGTTAGTATAATATCACTGAAAATGACCATATTCTCAGCCAATTATTTTATTTGTATGCCTGGAGTAAAAAGTTTTATACATTCATTTAAAAAATTTTTCTTACATAAATTCATTTCTTGCCCATCAGTGTTTTTTTTTTTAATACTCATTTGCTACAAAAGCACTTTCAAAAATATTTCTAACACTCCAGTGTTGGAAAATGTACATGGAAATTACTCAAAGGCTTCATTTGCTGTTTTAAACCCAACTCTTACCTCCTCAGAAACAAACTTTTAAAGTTGTCTCAAGACTCAGATCCAAAAAGAAAAACTAATGAAAAAATTTTAAACTATCAACAGCAGTCACTATAATAAGACAAAGAATAATGACCACAATGATAGAGATTTTAAGTTAGCCAAAAGGTAGGGTTCAGATTTCTGGTTCCTGATTACACAGACGTTAGATTTACTGATGTTAAGAAACAGCTTTCCCAACCCACATGTCCTTCGGTAAGTAAATGGCTATAAATGAACTTTGGTACATACATACAATGGAATATTATTCATCAGTAAGAAGGAATAAACTATTGATATGCACAACTTGGATGATTCTTAAGTGCATTACGCTGAGTGAAAAATTTTTAAAAAATCCTCAAAGGGCTACATACTGTACAATTCTATTTATATAACATTATTGAAATGACACATTATAGTGATAGGGAATAGGTCAGTGGTTAGTAGAGAATAGGTTTGGGGAAAGGATGTGATTATTAAGGGATAACATGAGAGAGTTTCTTTGTGGATTTGGAATAATTCTGGACTTGATTATGGTGATGGTTACTTGAGTCTACCCATGTGATAAAATGTCACAGAACTGTATACCAAAAACAAACAAAAAGAGTGCGTGTAAATACTAGTGAAATCTAAATAATATATGTGCCTGCATTAAAATTAGTGTATCATAAAAAAAAAAAAAAAGAAAGAAAAGAAAAGAAAAGAAAAGCAACAGCCCTCCTGTGTCGTTCACATTTAGGGATCAGCAGTAATAGCGTTTTATTGCTACCTAAGACAAGACCTGCACGAGCGTGTTTTTCCAATCTCACAATGAATAAGGAGCTGAGTTAAAGCACCTAGGGAGCAAAGGAAAGGATAATAATGGGTCTTATGGTGATCCTCAAGGGACTAATAACTCCAGGTGGTCTTAGAAATCATGGAGAATATCCCATCAGGAGCCCTTGGGAGGACGCCAGGGATGTGCAGCTGGGACAGCGTTCAAGTCCTTTTCACAAGCCACTTCAATACGGGCCCTTGTCACTCCTTGGGGCAGCCCTGCAGTGAGCAATAATTACATCACATTCTATAGATTATCACTCTCCGAGTAATTTCTCAAATGTTCTCATTAAGTGATAGTTTTGAAAGCCACAGACAACCAGCTAGAAAGAGACAATGAGAGGTGCAACTGGTGAACACCGGGACTGAAATTCACCAGAGGCCACTGGGAGCCCCTCGCCCATCCTGCCCCTCCTTCCCTTCCCTGTCCCTGTCCCTGGCCTTCAGAGAAAAAAGTCTTTGGCTGCTCTTAGCAAGTAGGGAATGCAGAGGTAAGAACCAAACAGCAGTCTCCTCGACTTCCACGTTCACACATTGAATCCTGGTTCTTCCCCTTAACAATTATATGACCGTTAGGTTATTATTCTCTGTTATTCTCTGTTTTACCTTCTGTGACACAGAGAAAAGATCCACTTACTAGACCCACAGCTGTTGATGTGACTCAATGAAATAATGCATAGAAGGTGCCTGGGCCAAATGCCTGCACATAGTATGTACCCAGGAAATGTTGGTAACGTGAGTAGTTAGAATTGATTGAGCCGCTGCTCCCTGCCAAGCACTGGGTCAACTTTCTCAACCACCCTACAAGAAGCACTAAGGGGTTTCTAGCTACTAGCAGTATCCAAAATTCAGCCTTCAGAATCCAAAACATTAAAATGCCACTTCTTTCACTTATTTTTTGAACAATTACTGAGCACTTTCGTGGTTGAGGCTGGGAATACAAAAATGAAAAAAAAAAAAAAAGAAAAAGAAAAAAACCCTTACCCTCATATTTCCCAATTGAATGAGGGAAATTTATATACTAACTTTAAACCCTAACTGCAAAAGGGAATTATATGAATACAGACTAGTTTATTCAAGAGAAATCTCATAATTTTTTTCTCAAATGTGAATGTTTTTGTTTCTAAATGGATTTACTCCCATGTTTATTATTCTATTATTAATATTTAATGCATAACTGTAAGTGGCTGCATTTTGCCAGCCCTACAAATGGCGTTTCCATTGGAACAAAGTCAAAAATGACAGATCCACACAGTATCAATCAGTCCCTGATATTGCGATACATCCACTTCCAGCATTTCCAAAGCCTGATAGGATTCCTCAATTTTTTTGGCAGGCTAAGGATATGGAGCTGGTAATAGGGCAATAACAGGAGTTAAAAGGTCGTCCCATACACTGGCTGTTGAAGGCAGGCACTGCTGAAGCTACACAGTAATGGCTGGATACCTGTGAACATAGAAAAAGAAAGGAAAGAGTCAGAGGTGGTGCAGCTTTAGGAGAGTTAAGAGAGGATCAGGAGAGAACCCCTTCCAGCCTTATCCCAGATCAAGTGAAGTCACCTCCTCCAGGTCTGCAGGAGGCTGCCTGAGATCCCACCTACAGCTTCTTCCAGCTCTGCACAAACGGGAGCCAAGGGCTTAGTCCAGAAGTTGTGCTTAACCTCAACTCTGAATATGCTTCTCAGCGTGGTTTGCAATGAGGTACATGTCTAATAAGTAGCCAGCATTTAAAATCAAAAAGCACTTCAGCTTTGTTAAATGCTTACAATTGTGTGATATAAATGTTTACTCAGCACACAACATCGAATTTAACCTCAGGACAAGGCAATGACCTGCCAGGAATGACAGGATTTAAACTGTTTCTTAGGCCCAAGTACTGTTTGCAAAACGCTTTAGAGACTTCCTTATAAATGTAAGCTGGAAAGCCAAGATAAGCCTTTGTTTATAGCATCCGAAATCTTAGCAAATATTCTAGCCTGTGAATTATGAATTAGCAAGATTTCATTATTTTTCCTCAAGAAAATGAGAGGCATCTGGCTTCGGCAGAAAACCTAAACAAGTCCTTGGCACTATGGCATTAGAAAACCTCTCAGTGTTTATGGAGTTATATGCGGAGAAAGGTCAGAGCCTTGAGGAGGCACACCATTTAAAAGAAAAAAGCATCGAGAACATCAGCATTTTCCTCTGAAAAGCCTGATATATTTTCTACACTTTGTCCCCTGGTAAAGGAGCAATTATCTCCATCATACAAGATATAGCAGTGTTCTGCTTGCCCTTCTGGATGGAGAAAAAATAATTATTTCAATGTGAGGTTTATCTTTAGCATCCTTTCCCTGCCCCAGTTAGCACCCTCTGCTATCTCTTGGAAACCCCTAAGTCTCTAGTCCTACTTTGATGCCTTATGATCAGATGTTTTTCTTCATCCTCCTCCTGCCTGCACTTTTCTTTGTCCTAGTCTGCTATTTTAAATGAGCTCATACAGAGGAAGATGTCCTGGACTTGAGATCAGAGGTACTAAATTTGAGTGGTTTGGATCCGTGGATAGGGTCCAAGCAGCAGTATTTTTGAAAACTTCCCAAGCGTTTTGATGTAAAGCTAGGGTTGGGAATTAACTTGCTGTTAACTGATGGTAGTAATACTCAGCTACAACTCCTGCTGGAAAGCAAGTAGATAAATACCTACTGTCCATTAATATAAGTTTATTGTGATACCCAGGATAAGGAAAGGTGTCCAAGGATGAATTTTTGGGCTCCATGGCAGGACACCATCTCAGGCCAGGGAGAAAGCAACGTAATGTGTTGGTGAGTCTTCTGAACCTTCTCAAATCGCCTACCCTGCCTACCCAGAAACTGGTCCTAATTCAGACATTTGTTTTTCCTCTTGCTGACAGTAAGTGACACTAAGGGATAGTTCATGATAATTCAAATGTTACAGGGTCCATTCATTTAATTGTATGCAGTGCTGAATTCAAGCATGATCTCATAGATCTAGACCTTTTCCAATTTACTAGGAAAGAAGAGTCTGGTAAATTGTTTTTGTGTTTTGTTTTTTTTTCCTGAAAGAAGAGCACTTTTGTTTTTCAGAGGAGAAAAACATTATCCAACACATAAAATAATATGCTTAAATATCTTGGACAAAAAGGTAAAGCTACCAATATCTTCTATGTGAAGTCCAAAGAACCATTTGAGAGTAGACCAGATAGTATATAAATTTTCTGGTATTATGTCTTATCAGTAAAAATCAATCCAGGCAAATATATTACCAAACCATTTCTCAAGAACAGCTATATTCCCACAAATTAAGGGTAGGCTTGCAGCCAACCATTTAGATAATGTTCTTTACAAAAAAACAAAATGTTTTCATCTATACCTTCAAATTGAACCTCATTGCTATGATTCACAAATATGGCTGTACATCTAAATAGCCTGGGACTTTATTTTGGTATCCCAATAAAATTTACTAAATAATATCTGAGGGTGGCTCCTGGGAGTCTATTATTGAATATCTCCTCCTGTAAAGATGGATTATTCATCTTTAACAGTGGGGATAACTAGAAGTTCTGAGGGAAAAAAAAGTTGAACCCATGCCTCACACATTAAAACAGAATAAAGTCTAAATGGATAACAACGTTAAAAAAAAATAAAATAAAACCATAAATTAACAAGAAAGAAACTATGGGAGAATTCTTTTGTCACCTCAGAATAACAACAGCTAGAACCTATGACAGAAAAGATTGATTAATTCACAATATAAAACTTACACATATTATAAGTATATTACTTATATATAAAATTATATATGTAAATTCTTATATAAGAATTCCAAATATATTACTTATATATAAAAATTCCAAATATATTTTATAAATATAAAATAAGTAAAGTCAAAAGATAAGCAAAAAACTAGAAAAAAATTAACTTATATGAAAATTAAAAAGTTGATCTTAACATAAAGGATTCCAACAAGCCAATATGGAGAATTCTCAGAGAGGGCAGAGCAAGAAGCCAAAATAGGATTCTCCAGCATTATCCCCCCTGCCAAACACACACATGAAAATATCAATTTGAACAATTATCCACATGCAAAAATACCTTCACAACACCTGGAGAAACCAAGTGAGAGATCACAATCCCTCATTACAGCATAATAATAATAGATGCATTGAAGAGGGTAGGAAAGAGTTTTACATTGCCCATGTCTTCACCCCTTCTCCAACCCTAGGCAGAACAGCACAGAGAGATACTGCCACTTGGGGAAAAGAGAGGAAAGTAAATGTAGGACTTTGCATTGGACCCCAATACTGATCCCATCACAGTAAAACCCAGCACCAGTCAGACCCTCATGGCCCCTAACTTCAGGCCAGTACCCATGGACTGAGCTTGTCCCAGTGCCAGAGGGGAAGCAATAGCCCCTGCAAGATAAACTCAAGTTCTACTCCGTATCACTGCCAGCTTACTTCAGTGGCCTTGGGCTTTGAATAACCCACAATGACAGGCTTCAGAAGCTGAGGGCTTCGATTCCAACTCAGTGCTGCACCAGCCAGAACATTCCTGGGCTTAGGGAGCCCCCTAGTGCTGCAACAATGACTGCAGTGGCCATGGGCTCAGGGACCACAACATATGACCTGCCTAGAATTTCTGGACAGGCTTACTGTAGAAGGACATTTTTGAACAAAGCTATGCTGCTTTAAGACTGAAATAAGTACCTACTTCTTCAATGCATAGACATTGATGCACAACTACAAAAAGCAAGAACAATCAGGGAAATACGACATCACCAAATGTACTAAAAAAGGTGTCAGTGACTGACTCTAAAGAGATGGAGATGTATGAACTGCCTCACAAAGAATTCAAAATAGTTATTTTAATGGAACTCAATGTACTTCAAGAAAATACAGATAATTCAAAAATTTATCAGTGAAATTTAACAAAGTGTAATAATAATTATAAAAAGATATCCTTAAGCTGAAATATAAAATGCAATAGAGAGTATCAACAGCAGAATTGATGAAGCAAAAGAAATAATCTATAAACTCAAAGACAGGTTATTTGAAAATATACAGACAGGAGAAAAAAGAATGAAAAGGAATGAAGAAAGCTTACAGGATTTATGAGACAACATCAAAAGAGCAAATGCATGAGTCATTTGTGTTCAAGAGGGAGTAGAGAAAGATAAAGAGGTAGAAGGCTTATTTAAAGGAATAATAGCAGAAAATTTTCTAAACTTAGAGGAAGGTAATAATACCAAGGTATAGGAAGGTCAAAGATATCCAATAAGATTCAATCCAAATAAGACTACCCCATAACATATTATAATTCAACTATCAAATATCAAAGACAAGAAAGGATCCCAAAAGCAGCAATAGAAAAGAAGCAAATCACATATAAGGGAGTTTCAACAAGGCAAGCAGTGGATTTCTCAGCAGAGATCTTATATGGTAGGAGAAAGTAGAATAATTCAGAGTGCTGAAGGAAAAAAAAAAAAAAACCTGCCAATCAAGAATACTTTTCCCAGCACAGTTGTGCTTCAGAAATGAAAGAGAGAGAGATTTTCCCAGACAAACATAAACTGAGGGAGTTCATCACCACCAGACCTGTCTTACAAGAAATACTAATGGGAGTTCTTCAAGCTGAAAGAAAAGGACAGTAGTGAGTAACACGAAAACATCTAAAAATATAAAACTCATTGGTAAAAGTAAGTACAGTCAGGCCTCTGTATTTGTGGGTTCCACATCCATGGATTCAACCAACCATGGATAAAAAATATAATATTTATAGGGTGTAGAACTCACAGATATGGAGGGCCAACTTTTCATATCCACGGGTTCTTCAAGGCTACTGCAGGACTTGAGTATTCACAAATTTTGGTATACATGAGGGGTCCTGAAACAAATCTCCCACAGATAGTAAGGGATTCACTAAGGGATGACTGTACACAATCAAATTCAGAATGCTCTAATGATGTAACGATGTTAGATAAATCACTTGTATTAGTATATTTAGTATGAAAGTTAAAAGACAAAACTATTAAAAATAATAACTATAATAATTTGTTAGGGATTTGCAATACAAAAATATGTAAATTACAACATCAAAAATATAAAATGTGGGGAGAGTGGAGTTAAAGTGTAGTGTTTTTCTTTGTGATCAAAGTTAAGTTGTTGTGTTCATCTATTTTTTGTTCCTATAACAGAAGAGCTGAGACCGGATAAATTTTAAAGAAAAGAGGTTTATTTAGCTCATGGTTCTGTGGGATGGGAAGTTCAAGGTCGTGGCCCTGGTTTCTGGCAAGGACTTTTGTGCTGTATACTAATGTGATAAGAAGGTCAAAGGGGAAGCAGGCACATGCAAAGAGGGAAAACCTGACGGACACCCTGGTTTTACAACAACCCACTCTCATGGGAACTAATCCATTCCCTATAGAACTAATCCAGTCTTGCAAGAGCAAGAATTCACTCACTACCCTGAGAATGGCACCATGCCATTCATGAAGGATATGCCTCCATGACCCAGAAACCTTCACTAGGTCCTACCTCACAACACCACAACACTGGGGATCAAATTTCACATGAATTTTGGTGAGACAAAACTCAAACCATATCCAAACCTAAACAGTTGATATCCCTTTAAAATAAACTGTTATAACTATATGATGTTTTTTGTAAGCCTCATGGTAACCACAAAGCAAAAACCTGTAATAGACACACTAAAAATAGAAAGCAAGGAATCAAAACATACTACTATAAAAAAAATCATATAACTACAAAGGAAAATAATAGGAAAAGAAGAAAAGAAAAAAGGATCTACAAAAGAACTAGAAAAAAAATAACAAAGTCCCAGTTGTAAGTCTTTACCTATCAATAATTACCTTGAATATAGATGGATTAAATTCTTTAATTAAAAGACATGGATTGATGGAATGGATAAAAAGATAAGGCTAACTACATGCTGCCTACAAGAGACTCACCACACCTTTAAGAACATACTAAGATTGAAGTGAAAGAATGGAAAAAGATATTCCACGCAAATGGAAACCAAAAGAGAGCAGGAGTAGCTGTGCTTATTTCAGATAAAATGGACTTTAAGTCCAAAACCGTAAAAACAGGCAAGTCAATAAGAAAAAGCCCAACAAACCAATAGAAAAATGCACAAAGAATTAGAATAGACAATTCATAAGATAAGAGTAGCAAATGGCTTATAAATATGAAAAGATACATTTTTCATAATAAAAAAGTAAATTAAAACGACACAATATCTTTTCACAGTTCAGAACAAGACAAATCCCAAAATTTGACAACATGCTTTTATTGAACAGGGTATGGAGAACCAGGCCCCTCTCATGTGGAGGGGAAATTAAATATCTGTGGAAGACAATTTAGCATTAGCTATCAAAATTGCAAGTGGTCATGTCATTCAACCCAGTGAACCCTTCTACATACATACTTTCACATGTATGTAGAGACATATGTACAAAGTTTCTTATACAATATTGTTTGTAATAGTAAAATACTGAAAATAGCCAAAATGTTGATAACAAATGTTCCATTTTATTAAATTATAGATGAACTACACAATGAAGTAGATGGCTGCTATAAAAGACCAAGAAAATTTCTTTATGTACTGACATGGAATAATATCTAAGAAACAAATCAAAGTGCAGTGCAGTCTATACATTATTGTACTACTTGTGGGGGAAAAAAAGCAGAGGGAGTCGCTGATTTTCCTTGCTATCCATATTCATCGCAGTCTCCGAAGAGTCACTCTAATAACTGCCAAAAATTTTTATTCAAAATTCCCTATCCAAATTGATAAGCTACTATAACGAATCTACACACAAGCAGCAACAAACATTATGCATGATTCCAGGCAAGACCAGAGTGAGCTTT
Source organism: Eulemur rufifrons (assembly GCF_041146395.1). Classification (NCBI taxonomy): domain Eukaryota; kingdom Metazoa; phylum Chordata; class Mammalia; order Primates; family Lemuridae; genus Eulemur; species Eulemur rufifrons. Next base: position 90,043,016 of record NC_090985.1, read on the forward strand.
AATCATTTCTCAGGTGTTCTCCAGATAGAATTGAGTTTCTGCTGATATCTAATCAAATTCTGCATCATAGGCATCATCTTCCTCATATCTTAAGTAAAAATAACTTCTAAAAGTGGAAAAGAAGAAAATGAGTGAGCCTAAAATATATTGAAACACTATACATAAGAAGAAAAGTTTGATGTAATAAAGTGCATTGAGAGAGGTGAACTCATAAAAAGAAAATGTAATTCATAAATGACGCTGTAGATCCATGCTTCTCTAACATCAGTGTGCTTACATAGCAGCTGAGCATCTCCGCAAAACACGTTCTGATTGACTAGGGTTGTGTTAGGGTCTGAAATTCTGCATTTCTGACAAGCTCACAGGCGATGTTGATGTTGCTGATCCATAGACCACATTTGAGGAGCAAACTTTTGTTATCATTGCGTTCTGCACATAATGAACTCATAAGTGAGTTAATTAAGTGTTGAAGATTTAAGTTCCTTATGCAGATATCCTTGGGGAATTGATAACAATTGGAGAATTGAATCAGCTTTTGATTGCCTGGGAGTATATTCATTTTCTTTTAAAAATAATAGATTATAAGCTCCAACTGTCCAAAAATTTGCAATCCAAAGTGTTTTCAGAAATGTGCATGTGTGTGTGTATTAGCTTCTGTGTACATAAAATAATTCTGGAAAGCTCTGGAAGAATAAGAAGAAATTTAACATTGAGTAAAAGGGGAACATGAATAATAAGCATAATTCACTATATTTCCTTTTATGCCCTCTGAACTTGAGTCATGTGACTACATTATTAAGCCATTTTTTTAAAATTCCCGTTCTTGAAACTGATGACTTCTTGAAGTAGGACAAATGAAGAAGGATTTATGCAAGTCCAAATCTTACAGAAAGCTTTGCAAGAAAGACATGGTGCTGAATTGACCCTGGCCCTTCTCCATACCTTAAGTCTACACACAGAAGAGAATAAGTATGTAATGGCTACATCCTCGGTAAATGAAGTATTTCCATTTTTCCAATAATTCTTTGAAAAATACTTTTTTTCTTTTTTTTATTTCAATATACTAAGAGGGTAAAGATGTTTTGGGTACATGGCTTGAGTCAGGGTTATAAGTGTGCCTATCACCCGCATAGTGTTCATTGTACCTATTAAGTGGGTTTTTGCCCTATCCCACCTCCCTCAACTCCCTGCTTTATTTTCCATGACTTTTACTTTCCTCTGTGTACTTGTGTGCCCATTGGTGAGTTTTAATTTATTAGAGAGTACATGTGGTATTTGTTCTTCTATGCTTGAGATACTTCACTTAGGATAATGGTCTCCAGTTCCTTCTAAATTGCTGCAAAAGGCATTAATTCATCCTTTTTTATGGCTGAGGAGTATTCCATAGTTTACATATACCACATTTTGTTAATCCTCATGAATTGTTGGGCACTTGGTTTGATTACACATCTTTGCAATTGTTAATTGTGCTGCAATAAACATTCAAGTACAGGTGTGTTTTTGATAAAATGACTCATTTTCCTTTGGGTAGATACCCAGTAGTGGGATTGCTGGATCTAATGGTAGGCCTACTTTTAGTTCTTTGAGAAATCTCCATGCTGTTTTCCATAGAGGCTGTACTAATTTGCAGTCCCACCAACAGTGTATAAGTGTTCCTTTCTCTCTGTATCCATGCCAGAATCTATTGTTTTTGGACTTTTTAATAAAAGCCATTCTAACAGGAGTGAGGTGATATCTCATTGTGGTTTTAATTTCCATTTTCCTGATGATTAGTGATGTTGAGCATTTTTTCATATGTTGTTTATTTATCTTCTTTTGAAAAACTGTTCATGTCTTTTGCCCACATTTTAATGGGATTATTAATTTTTTTCTTGGTGATTTGAGTTCTTTGTAGATTCTAGCTATTAGCCCTTTATTGAAAGTATAGATTATGACTATTTTCTCCAATTCTGTAGGTTGTCTGTTTGCTCTGTTGATTATTTCCTTAGCTGTGCAGAACCTTTTAAATTTAATCAAGTCCCATTTATTTATTTTTGTTGCTCTTGTAATTGCCATTGTGGTCTTAGTCATAAATTCTTTACTTAGACCAATGTCTAAGAGTTCTTTTAAATTATCTTCTAGAATGCTTATGGTTTCATGCCTTACATTTAAGTCTGTTATCCACTTGAATTAATTTTTGTGTGTGGCAAGAGATAGGGGGCCTGTTTCATTCTTCTGCGTGTGGCTATCCAATTTTCCCAGCACCATTTATTGAATGATGTGGTGTTGTCTGCTTTGTCAAACATCAGTTGGCTATAGTTAGGTGGTTTTATGTCTGGGTTCTCTGTTCTGTTACACTGGTTTATTTCTCTACTTTTGTGCCAATACCATGATGTTTTGGTTACTATAGCCTTGTAGTATAATTTGAAGTCTATTAAGATGATGACTCCAGCTTTGATCTTTTTGCTTAAGATTGCTTTGGCTATTTGGGTTCTTTTCTGGTTCCAAATGAAGCATGGAGTTATTTTTTCTAGATCTATGAATTATGACATTGGTATTTTGATGGGGATTACATTAAATCTGTAAATCACTTTGGGTGGTATGGACATTTTAGCAATGTTGATTCTAACGATTCATGGGCATGATAGGTTTCTCCATTTGTTTGTGTCATCCACAATTTCTTTCCTCAGTGTTTTATAGTTTTTCTTGTAGAGATCTTTCACCTCCTTGGTTAAGTGTATTCTTAGGTACGTTATTTTCTTTGTAGCTAATGTGAATGATATTGAGTCTTTGATTTGATTCTCGGCTTGACTGTTATTAGTATATAGAAATGGTAATGATTTGTGTCATTGATTTTACATCCTGAGAATTTGTGGAACTTATCTATCAATTCCAGGAGACTCTTAGGGGCTTTCTAGATAAAAGAGCATATTGTCAGCAAAAAGTGATAGTTTGACCTCCTCTTTCCTGACTTGGATACCCTTTATTTCTTTCTCTTGCCTGATTGCTCTGGCTAGGACTTCCAGAACTCTGCTGAATAGAAGTGGTGATGGTGGGCACACTTTTCTTTTCCAAGTTCTTAGTGGGAATGCTTTCAACTTTTCCCCATTTAGCACAATGTAGGCTGTGGGTTTGTCGTGTATGGCATTTATAATTTTGAGATATGTTCCTTCTATGTCCAGTTTGTTGAGGGTTTTAAACATGAAAGGGTGCTGGATTTTGCTGAATGCTTTTTCTGCTTCTATTGAGATGATCATATGGTCTTTGTTTTTGCTTCTGTTTATGTGGTGAATCACATTTTTGATTTATGTATGTTGAACCATCCTGTGTCCCTGGGATAAAGCCCACTTAGTCCTGGTGGATTTTTTTTTTTTTATGCACTGTTGAATTCAGTTTGCTAGTATTTTATTAAGGATTTTTGTATCAATATTCATATAGTTTTCTTTTTTTGTTATATCCTTACCTGGCTTTGGTATCAAGTTGAAACTGGCTTCATAGAATGAGTTGGGGAGGATTCCCTTCTTCTCGATGTTATGGAATAATTTCTGCAGTGTAGGTACCAGTTCTTTGTAGATCTGGTAGAATTTGGCTGTGAATCCATTTTGCCTGGGATTTGTTATTGTTGTTGTTGTTGTTGTTGTTGGAAGACTGTTTATTACTGCTTCAATCTCACTGCTCATTATTGGTCTGTTCAGGTATTCTATTTCTTCCTGATTGAGTCTTGGAAGGTTGTGTGAAAAATACTTATTAAAACTCTAATAAACATGATTTAAAAATCACCTCATATAAAGGACATAATGAAAGGAAATGGTACCCTTATCCACCAACCCCTATTCAGGATAGACTCCCATAGGAAGGCATTTTTAACATTTTCTTCCCATGGTTACATCTGTGCTGACAAATAGTATGTTTATACACCTGTGTATAGACTCAGGAGTTTTATATATTAACCATTTACTCCCTGCTGTAATGGATGAAGATTTAGCCCACTTACACCACCACTACCTCCTCCTACCATATATTTAGAATACTTTCATCAGCATTCATTTTAGATTTTCCATTTGTTATGCTCATAATGGTGAATAATATGTTGTCATCTTTATTTCTCATTCTATCAACTGGTGCAGTATCTCTTGAAGTCCCACTCTTTATGATGAGAACATTCTTGTCCTTTCTTGTAGTTCACTCTCCAAATATTGTCATCTGTGTTTTACATTGCCAAGGGGATGACATTTATTATACATTCTGTTCTCAATCATAAATATGTAGTTTATATTTTATCCTAAAAGATTTATTTTAAAACTTGAAAATTTAAGACAGTTTGACTTAATTATGACCATAAAATTATTGTTCCCTATAGTAAAGACAAATAGTATAATGTATGACCATATTTTATTTACTGTGAAGCTTTTTGTTTTTTTAGAGTTCCTAATTAATTTCTTATTTTCCTTCCATTATTTAACTTTTTAGTAATTAAGGCCTCAGGATTTTCCCCTAATATGCTCATTTTTCTTTTATAATATCAAGTCATATTTTCCTACATTCTCTTCTATCCTAGACTCTTCCATTTTCTGCTTCAATCTATACCACTGTATGCTAACACAATTTTCTTCCTAAGCTTCCTTTTTTTGCTGTCCTGGGCTGTATCTCTGACACCTACTGGGTCCTTTGACTAGAGGGAAAGCTCTTGGCCAACACATTCCTCTAGCTACTACAAAGAGACACTTGTCCTCCTAACAAGGGCTTGGGCTTCTTGACGAAAAGGACTAATAAAGAAAGTCAAAATACCATATTCTGTGCTCTTCTTTGCATGCCCCTAGAGAAGCAGTCTGCCTTTTTGAAAAGTTCTCTGAGATGATGATTCAAATAAGGCAATTTGGAACTTGATTTTAATTTAGTTATTTAATTTATGCCAGTTGTGATTCATTCTGTTTCATACTGAAATATTATACTTTATTTTTCTTTCTGGGATTATTTGGCAGACACTAAATAGAGCCTCTTTTTTTATAATAAAGAGTGCTTAATTGTCAAAAAGTTAAAATATTATACATGGACTAATGACTAAGATTTTACAATATTTTACTAAGGTACTTTGATTCTATTTCTTTTATAATGATCAGTTCTTTTAGAGTCTACTTCTTGAGACTATGAGATGGGGTAGGGAAAGAGGTATATGATTACTCACCAACCTGATTAACTTTTTTCTCTTTTTGACAAAGTATTATGTCATGGTTATGTACAGCCCTGATTCCATTTAAATATCTGTGTGACAAGTATTCTGCAGAGGAAAAAGAACAGGGCTTAAGTAATGTGACTAATTCAGCATACATAATTTGTTAATGCAGTTAGTTCTGATTCAGAACTATGAAATTTTTAGAATTAATGGAATGCACAAAAGATGGACAGTCTAACTTTTACTTTACTTGCAATGGTTCAATTTATCCCAAATCTTAACCTTTTTAAAAAATTATCAATATCTTGAAGACATTTAATATGCAAATGGCTTATTCTATTCATTTCCATATTAAAACCTGACCTAGGAAATTTAATTTGTTTACAGGCCTCACTGACCTATCTTTCACTTCTACTCAGTGAATATTTACTAAATGTTTAGTGTTTATAGGTTATTCCTACTTACCCAGCACAGTGCAAGGTTCTTGTAGGAGTCAAAATAATTGAAATATAATACCTCACTCCAAGCATCTGGTAGTATAGATAAAAACATAACAAATGCACACAGGAAACAAAAAATTATTCAAAGCAGTTAATAATCAGGGCTGCATTTTATGACACAAAGGATTGTGTGGCACTTAGAGAAATCTGAAGAAAAAAAGAGAAACAAGGGCTAGAGTACCCATGGAAGGCTTAATGAGCAAAGATGTAATTTTAGAGTTACCTACAGGTTATTTTGATGTAAACACTTCAAGCCAATTTATTGACTATGAAAGACAAGATTTTCCACTGCATCTGGAACATTATTTGACTTCTTGGGTATGTTTTTTCTTTCTCCTTGTGTGATGGGAATAAGATAAAAAGATTAATGCTTGCTTTTGAAAGTTGGCTCTAAATGTCAGCATTTTTGTGCATGTGTATGATTTTGAATAGTGCCTATTATTCCAACTAAAATTCATACAAGTAAAACTTTTTATTCTTTGCAAGTGATTTGAACTCAGAAGACATGACCATTTTAGAAGATGATTAATAGTGTACAATAAAGAGCCTTAATTCAATGGAGCAGTCATCACTCAAGTCAATCTGGATAAGCATACCTTAAACACCAGTCCTATGGCCAAGAATTTATAATATAGGAATATTTCACTTAGAGAAATAGATATTTCCTGAAAAATCTAGAAGTATAAAAAGCAGAAGTCTTAAGTTAAACCATATGAAACTGCTAGTTGTGTAGGTCAAAATATTAGCAATTTTGTATGGTTCAACAAAGGATGAGACTTTTCCAACTTGATTTTCCTAGTGGCCACTACCTATAGATTAGACTTGGCCAAAAAGAAAAAATTAAACCTATTAATTTTTACTTCTTACTTAACACTTACTTTTTATTTCTAAAATCCTAATATTTAAGGCTAAGGATACATAAGTTATCTTCAGAGCAATCAAAATAGGCAACTAACCTTTTCTAAATTCTATGGCATTCCCTTGAAGAAAATTCCTGTGTGTGTCTCTTACCTCAGTTAAGAATCACTAGCTTAACAGTATGTGTATTTGCTTTTCTATAGATTGATTTGATAGATAGTGCTCATACTAGACCCTTTTAGACTTTCATATAGGAAATAAGGCAGAGAAGACAGAGAGAAATTTTGTCAGCCTTGACCCAGAGTTCTCAGGACAAAGAAGAATAATATACTGTGGTCTATTCAGGCTCAGCTTCTCCACAGATCATTACAACCAAGATGCCAATTAACACTGGCTGTGACAGTGGCTTTTGTGACGTGGACAGCTGGCCACTCAAAGATACACAAGGACCACCTGCTCGTGTAACATAGGCCACCAAACAGGCACCAGATGGTGACAACATTTGAATGTTATTACTACAGTTACTTTCACCTCAGCTCGATTTGAACTGGACATTAGGAGAAAGAGCTGTAAAATTCACATTTGACTTTTGGAACAATATGGTTTTCTATAAACCTCACACGTATGACTTGCTGGGAGCCAAAGAATCATTCCTGAGCATTGGTGGCCCAACAGAAGTTGTGTTTCATGTGGCAATTAGAAACAATTGGTTTAACCAAGATACACTATACCTGCTGAGATCTCCGTATGGAAAGCTTGGAGAAGAGAAATGTAGAAAAATTAGCTACAAGAAAAGACTTGAGTGAGGGGATGGGGTTGGTGATAGATGGAAAAGTGAAAAATGGTTGTCAGAAGAGGCAAGTGGAGGAGTCAAGATACTCATATTTTTGGTAATATATTCCAAGTCCTTGAAATTTCTCCTGGCTATACAGATTTTCAAGAAAGAACATTCTAGAAATTTCTAAACATGCTTATTGCCCACAAAATGGTGTAAATACAACTTTTTCAATAAATATGCTCTAGGAAGTTGAGAGAACATTCATCAATTCCTAAAGTTGAACAACATGTTCTATTAAACTGGCTGATGCCCAAAGCACCACAGAACAGATACAAATAAAGTAAAACTTCTTCAACAATTCTGGAAACATAGTTTGTACTTTGGACAAGGAGGAATCCCTGGTTGCATTTCATAGGGAAGAACAGACCTGAGATATCCCATCCAAATCCCTAGGAAAGAAACTAACATTGTCTAGGAAGTCAGGAATCACACGTAAAATTGCCAACAAATAATACAATAATTAAAAGACCGTAGAGATTTTGCTAACATGGTTTATTCTGCATTATAGACTGATGTAGTCTCTACCCATCTATGAAAAAAAATCAGATTTCCATTTTCCTCACTACATAGATAGATCTTGTTGAGAATAGCAGCCATATGTCCAATATTATTTCCTGAATTTCATAATGCAACTAACTTAGCAGGTGGTCCTAAGTTTCTAAATCAAACCATTAGGAATTTGGGGAGCCTCTTAGGAAAATGGGGGTCAGTATGAAAAATATTCCAGTAAAAAAGCTAGAAACAGTAAAAGTAAAGAGCAGGAAAAAATTGGTAAAATTTGACAAATGCATTTCTCAGTATTATGTCAAACATGTTTACTGAGCTGCACAATTAATAAAAAATATTCTGTACTAGAGTCCCTAATTATTATTCTACACAGGACAGAACACCTCTTCATTATCCCTTTTTGAATTGATTGTGTACATCAAACAGTCAAGATATAAATAAAATATGCCTGCATGCATAATACCCTCACATTAAAGCTGGAGGCAATTAACCTATGATTTCTCATTAATTAAATTAAAATAACCTTCTAAAAAATGTCTAAAATCAAAACAGATTTTTTAGCATGGATTTTCCTCCCAATGATGCAGACAGGCTGTTTACCAAATTTATCACACCAATAAGAAAAAATGCTATTTCTGATTTTATCCCAGGCTTGTCTCTAATTTCCTCCTGAGGCTCCAGTCTCATTTAGCTAAACCCAATTACAATGTCAGGGTTTTCAGGGGAATTTTTTCTGTCTTTAAAAATACCCGTTCTCATCAAGGTTTTTTTTTTTTTTTCCCCATTAAATTGTTCCAGCACCTTCTCCTTGAGCTGGATCCCTATCATATAAGTGGAAAGCTGCAAATTATTTGGTGAATTTGCTGAATGTACACAGTCAAGCCACATAGATGAGACACCAGAGGGAGGGAATGGGTCTGAATGTGAGCTGCCCTCAGCCATGCTGGAAAGTTCTCCTCACCCCCTGGTCAGGCTCCTTCCAGTTCCTCCTTTCCTTCTCTGGCTCCCAGTTACCACAAGTTGCTAGTTATGCTAGTAGTCTCCTCTCTAAGGAGTGGTTTTTATTTTAAAATAGGCATAAAAACAAAATAGATACACATATGTATGTATGTAGGTATATGCATTCTAAAAGATACATCCTTTTAATGCTGGAATTTTTTGTTTTGCTTTTCTCTAACTCCTTTGCATATTCCCTGGAAATACTGCTGTATTAAGAGACCACAAATTCACAGATTTCTTCCACCTACAGCCAATTCTTCTGGGTACTCAAAGAGGTGTTATATTTGCTTAGACATCATGTATTGGTTGATTTACCTCTTTCCCAATGGGAAAAGCATATATATTCACTCTTTTCCTCATATGCAGAGAATCTCTCCCTAGATTTCACAATGTCTGGCACTGTGTTTTCACACAGTGAGTCCTCAGTAAATGATGCTATGTTGAATTGAGTTTTAGTCCTGGATTCATTTTTCCCCCCCAATCAACTCCCCACGCTAACTACTACCGGGCCATCCATGGTAGCACTTCTAGCCCTCTGGTAAGAACTTTGGAGACATCTTTCACTCGTTCATCATCTTTTCTTAATCTCTTTATTGATTTCCTTGTGAGGTGCTGTCATTTCTTCCTTCAAAAGATTGGATTGCTTCCTTTTTCTTCATTCCAACCATCACAGCCTAATATGGACACTCATTACTTTGCCCTTATCCCTAAGCTTTCCCTAGCAGCCCTCTAACTCCACTCATTGACTCTCAGTTATCCCTCTCCAATGTGCATTACCTGTACTCTTTGACTGCAAATCTCCCTACAGCCTTGACTTCCCCTTGACCCGATCCTCGTACACCTGCATCACCTCTATAGCACACATTATCCATTCGATATCCAACAAACATCATCACCTTTCCCATCTCTTCCCTGCTAGGAGAGCCCTGGGTTTTGTAGTCTAGTGGCAGGAGAGATCCTATAATCTTGCAAAAGAATAGCCCCTTCTCTGGTCTGTGATGGTCTAAACTAGTCGATGGTCTAGAGGTGGGTACTTGACCCAGTTCTGGCCAGTGAGCATCAGGGGAAAGTCGGCTGGGAGCTTCCATTTCTGAATAAAATGACAGCACCTCATAAGGAGTAAACATTATACTCTTACTGCTTCCTCCCGGCTTGCAATATTGGTATAAGAATATGATGCTTAGAACTATGTTAATAGGTAAGAACAGATCGAAAAGACAAAAAAGAAAAACCAAAAAAACAAACCTTGAGCCCTTCATAGTATCATTGTTCACTGAACTCAGACTTCAAGACTTTTTATTAAAGAAGAATAAGAAATGTAAACTTATATTTAATTGAATTGTAAAAGATGAAAAGAAATTATTTCACCGTACAAGATGAATCTGCAAAAAGACCATGTAAAGCATTATTCTTCAATGTCCCGGGTTTGGGAACTCACTGGCACAGAAGACCATGAATACCCCCAATACTATGTAACTTCGAGATAAATTCTTGTAGGAGATTGATAACATATTACACAGGATTTAATGTCAGGGTACACACTATTTCCAATCCAACAAAGGCATCTGACAAATTCACTAAGCACGTATTTAAACAATTGAATCTGTCATGTGCATACTCAGAAGTCCCTGAAGAAGTACATGCCTGACAGGATACAATGGCATTGGAGAAGCTATTATAGTCAATTCTATGAATCAGATACCCTGATTCTCCAAGGCAATTTTTACAAGAGCAGGTCAATGGCTTACGTTTAAAGCTTTGTTTTAAAATGATAAGAGGGATTTGAGGAAGGGTTTCTTTTTAGTTAGAATACCTTTTACGACTACATTAAAATAAGATAGGTGCTATTTATACAAAGGTACCTTTTGACAAAAGAGGGTTTTATAGCAAATAAGAAATTTTAAAATGATGCATTAATTCAGTTTTTTACTGCAGACCATCATCAATAGACCACAGTATGCTATGCCTAAAAATGCTAATGCATAAAAAGATATAAAGTATTAAAGTAATGTGACTGAATTTTACAAATCTATACATATGATATTTAGCCACTTCAAAGTAGTCACCTTGTGAGGCTATTTCCTCATTGTAATAATGCCCAGAATATACTCTGCATGTATGTCCTTGACAGTGAGAAACTCTTAACCTTTGAGAATGGAATTGTGTTTTACAAACAAAACAAAGTCATTAAGTTTAATGAAATTAATCTCACCTTGCCAAAAGTCTTGTTCTCCTCAAAGCCCAGTGGAACTCAAGTCTCTCACACTCTGGGCCCGCCAGCCAGGCCTCACCAATGTCACATGGGTCACAAAACCCAGATCCTTTCCCATGGCTCTTGCACATCAAAGGCATCATTCCTTCAAAATAGCCTCTCAGAGTCCAAGAATCCAACCTCCCCATGCATAAATTGAAGATCATCCCTACTACATGATCTAATTCATGTCCTACACCCCCCAGATTCATGAGATTAACTCAGTCCTCTTCACTGCATTTCCCAAAGGCTCACCTAATCCTAATCTATTCAGAACATCCAGACCTCTCACTATTACTCCAGTGCTTTTGCCCCATAATCTACAGGGCTCATACCTACACTTCACCAGCATTAAGGACTCAAGTCTCAGTATCCTCAATACACTATTTTCACACATGCTTCTCTTTTGTGATAGGCTTACCAAGAGGGCTTCAGTTGATACCCTTCCATTATCTAGTTTACAGAGGCATATCAGAAAGCATCCTATATTGCACTAACCTTTGGGGTCATTCTACCCTCCTTTATCTCAAAGACTGATAACTTTCTCTACCAATGACCCTCAGAAACAATTCCTACCCTTAATCATACCATTCATTATGAGCTATCAACCAACATTCCTGTTGATACTACTTACAGGGTACAAGAGCTTAGAAATAAGGGAAATAAGATCATTCTCTGACATTAAACTGTAAGGTTGACGTGTTGGCCCTTTGTTTCCAAATTTACACCTTATGAATAGATCCAGATAAAAATTTTGAGTTAGGATTGGTATCCCCCACCTCTCCAAATTCTCACTACCCAGTATCCAAAACTCTGGAATAAAATTGATTCAGACTAGCCTCAGCCTCTGGGCTCTTGACATTCAAACCCAGGAATCAAATAGATTAGGATGTTGAGGGGTATTTACTAGGCCCAAGTTTTATAGCCACATGGAAAGGACATAATGGCTCAGAAGCCTGCAAGACTTGATTAAAACCTGATTTAACATATTAATATATTTTACAAAAGAACATGCAGATGAAGGGAACCATGAAAACATAAATATGGGAGATACAAAGATCAAACATGTTCCAACACATGCCCTAAACATGCTTCAGCATACTTCTTCTATAAGAGAGGAAGCTTTAGCCAAAGCTTTAAGTACTTCTGGTCTATTTATTTAAAAATTGTGTTGCAATGGAACACATGCATCTTTCTAGGTTATCAGATTCTAACCAGTCATTGTCTTTGAGCTATTTTACAGTTCTTTGTAAGTTGATAAAGATTTCTTGTCCAGCAGAGTTTCTGTTGACATCCTTTCTCTGCCATAGAAAAACCAGTTTTTCCTCTACTTGTAGTTTAATTCCTTTATTCCAAAAATGTTTGTGCCTTTCTACTTTTCCTTTCAACCAGTTATAACATGGCCTGGTTACTTCACTGAATGAGTAAAGTAAGTCCTTAAACATGTGTTCATTTTTTTCACTTTTATATCTATATATAATGACTTCACCTTTTTTCTGAAAATTATCTTTCTTAATTATCTTAAGGCAATATTAACTTCGAGTGAATGAATAGTTACCTTATCTAATTTCTCTTATGATTTGATGGTTACAAAGTAGCCATTTGATTTTAGTTGGCATTCTATATTAATCCTCTTTTAAAAAGAGAATGTACTTACCCTGCAAATATAAGTCCTTCAGTTCAATGGCAGTTATATATTTTATTATAAACATCAAGTAATTCTTAAGTCAAATCTGAATGGTGAGCACACAAAACAGTTTTGAACAAAGATGAAATAAGAGCAAGTATTGTAGCATGAAGGAAAGTAAGAGCATAGGCTTTAGAATCAGACCTGGTATTAAATTCTAGCTGTGCCAGTTTATAAATTGTGAGATCTTGGGCAAGTCAGTTAATCTCTCAAAATCTGAGTTTTTTCATCAGCAAATGTGGATCCTAACACAGAATTGTTGGAAAAATTTGCAATGACATATTTCTAATCCAGACATCAGCTGGGCTCACCCTTTCCTTTCCATGCTATGACGTCTGGAAAGTTCAGTCCCAAAGTGTTGTTGAAACTGCCAAGGGGTTTCAGTCTAGGTCCATTTGTTCATCACACAAAGATCCAATTATTGAGACAACAAGGAGTGCCAAGGAAGAAAAGAATTTTAAATATGACAGATGTCTTGTTGGGAGAACGAGCAAAGCTGCCTCAAGTCAATCTCTCTGACTGATGAGACCATGGGCTTTTAAAGGAGGGGCCACATGAGTGGGGACAGGTCGTGGTGTCTGTGTGCATTGGGGGCAGGTTGTAGGGGATAGTGAATCTCATTAGGAAGTTTGCCCAGGGACCTTCAGAATCTTAGCTCCTTTGTCTTGCAGAAAATCCACCATTTTTGGAAAACAACTCAAAAGATCAAGTAGTTAGCTACAGGAGAGGATTACATAGGGAGTGTTGAAATTTGTTCAGTGGAGGGTAGGTTACAGAAGATTGCTTTGAGTCCCAATTCCATGGTCATTTCTACTTCTAAATTCTTGTTTCTGCTAAATCTTTGATTTCTTTCAAATCCTGCTTCCCATATCTTCCTCTTTTCTCTAACTATGCCACCCGACAGGGACCACAGCTCCTTTTTTCCTGATTTCCCCAAAGCACCACCAGTCACCTAAGGCCTTTGTGCCTAGCAGACATTAGCAGAATATTAATAGACATTACAATACATATTAGAAACAGTGGGGTCTGTTTCCTGTTCCCAACGAACTTCCCCACTACAATGTCTCCCTCTCACTCCGGATATTTTCCTCCTATCTCCCTCTCTGCTTCCAACCACCAAAATTTCTGTTATATTTCTTTCAAAAATCAGTTTAATTACCAAGAGGTAGTTGTCACTTCAAAGAACATTCTTGTTATTCTCAGAGACACTGTTTCTCAGAAGAAATTGGTGGTCAGGATTTAAAGTAATGTTATTTTCTCTTAGCTACATTCCTGAAATTCCTGGAAGAGCAGACATTCAATCAGTGGTAGTTATTAGCATTATGTATACAGATCCCCAAGGTAATGACCTTGAAATGCTATTCTCATTTGAATTAATAAATTCTTTTATGTTTGTTAAAAAGGCAGTTCCATTATTTTATGATCATCCCCTACAAATTACCATTCCAGAGACCAGGGAGGATAATACAATGCTTTTGGTTTTTAGAGTACTGAAAAATAACTCATTACCATTACATTTTTAATTACATCCCAGCAACTGGAAAGTCTTTTCCTTGTTTTGCTCCTACAATCACTTCTTGTGTAAACCATGTTCTGCTTTTGATTCGAGAAAAAACCAATCTGTGCCTCCTCTTAGGTTGTTGACACCATCCTCACAGCCAGGGTATATATAGTATGTGACCTAAGCCTAAGAAACAGTGCGTTCTGCTCTTGGGACTCACATATTAGTAAGGAACAGACACAACACCCAAATCTGGTGAATCAGACCAAATGAGTCTAAGTTCTAGGATATTAGAGGACACTTTTAGAAAAGCAAACCGTCCAAGCTAGAGCTCATAAAGACATCTTATTTTTGTCAAGCAAGAAGATATTTTTTCTGAGAATAAAACCAACACAGCAAAAGACTGCAAAGAGAGATAGGGAGAGAGAAACCAGATCCTTCTGATATTTATTTGAACCCTCGGTCAAGCAATATTTGAAACGGACCCTATTGCAGGATTTTGTGTGTTTCTATTTTTGTTTTTGTTTTTGTTTTTGAGACAGGGTCTTGCTCTAGTATCACCACAGCTCACTGTAACCTCAAACTCCTGGGCTCAAGCAATCCTCCTGCCTCAGCCTGCCAAGTAGCTGGGACTACAGGCACATGCCACCACATCCAGCTTATTTTTCAATTTTCAGTACAGTGGGGTCTCACTATGCTGCCCAGGCTGGTCTTGAACTCCTGGCCTCAAGCAATCCTTCTGCTTCAGCCTCTCAAAGTGCTAGGATTATGGGCATGAGCCACCATGCCTAGCCTATTTTTGGATTTTTGTTGTTTTTGTTACATAACAGAATAAACTCCCCTTTTGTTTAAACCACCTTGGATTGGGTTTTCTGTCCCCTATAATTGAGAATCCTGTCTCTTAGGCTCATTTCATCCAAATGGGTTTAAATAAATTCAAAGAAATGCACACAATCATTCAGATAAAAGCAAATAGAGGCATGGAGGCACACAATTAATAAATGAAAGAAATTTAGACAAAGTCACATGTAAACCAACTCTGTAAAACTCCATGTAATTAGTTTCCAGGGGAGAAGTTCAAATTCAGGACATTACTAATGGATAATTAATTAACATTTGTGAAATGCATAATGTCCATGAAATTAAATAAAATCAATTGCATAGAAATTGATCCCTAGTTTCCTGGTTCAAGAGGGAAATTCTTTAATAGCTTTTCATAGAGGGGCATTTTGGTGATAGACTCACCAAAAATATTCTAGTGAGCTTCTTTTAAATTTTTCTTGTAATGAAACTCAACAAAAAGCCAAAGTAATGATACCAGAACACAATTCTGTAAGATCAATTATATGAAAGACCAAAAGTCTGTGGTCTTATTACACAGCTCTCTGACAGCTAAGAGCCAAGGATAAGAATGCCTCTAGATCAATGGTTCTAAGATGTTTTGCATCAGAAATTGTTAGTCACATGATACTGTGTGTGGAGCTGATCTGTTTGATTCCGGGATGGGTGTCTAGAAAGCCCACTCACCAACACCCCCGCATACCGTCCCCCTCTCTCTAACATGGCTGTCCCTATGGAACACCAGGCCTCATAAAGTTGTAAAATATAGGAGATATAGAGAAAATAATACATTGGTATCAATCCAGAAATATTCCATGAATTTTATTTTTCCACTTTTGAGCTCTCAGAATTTCAAAGCAGAAAACTCAATTTCAAATTATCTGACATTGAGAAAGGGCAGAACCCGTATGTGCTAGGGATTAAGTGGAGGATAGGGTTTCATCCTCCAATTCTCCTATGATTCTAAGAAAATAAAATAATTCAATGAGGACATGTTCTTAAATAGAAGACTATCTCTGAAGGGAGAGGCACCCAGATAGTACCTGAGGGAGAAAACCATGGCTTCCTAAAGCAACAGTTCTGGGTCTGTCCTGAGTTCAGGACAAGTGGGCAATAAAGAACCAAGCATTCTACGTCATAGAGCATGTCTTAAGTCACAGTATTTTGGAAACATTTCAAACAACATAGGACCTCTCATAACATATAGAGTGTCTAACTTTGAATAATGTAATTTCTTAGAAAACTCTTAAAATATATTGGCTGAAAATACACTTCTATAGAAATGAATGGTCTCATAAAAGATAATTGAATATAAGCCAATTAAATGTTGGAGTACATCTGCCAAAAATGATGATTTGGGATCTAGAAAAATAATAAAATTATGCAGATTAATCCTTTAAGACAAATGGACAGCAAAATCAATTGTCTGTGACTTGAGACAAAAAACCCATACTGCTGATGTAAAGAGGAATATTTATCTTTCTATTCTAAATAGCACACATCTATTTCATCCAGAAGCAGTTTTAACTCATTATGATATCAGGAGAACAAACAGGAAACTATATGCTTATCATACATGAGTATATTTTTGACAAGGATATTATCAAACATGAGGATGGCACCAACTGACCTCACCTTGTTAGCAAGTCTTAGAATGCAGTTTGTGAACCTCAGTAAGGAGGAGTTTATATTGTTTTTGTACGGCTTACTGGAGGTTGAAAAACTACAGTCCACAGCCCAGGTGCTTAAATAAAGTTTTCATTGGAACACAACCAACCCATTTTTTTATGTTTTATCCATGCTGCTTTTGTGTGCTAGTGGGAGATCTGAGTGGTTGCGACAGAGACCCTATGACAATGAGACTAAGATATTTACTATACACCTCTTTAAGAAAAAGTTTTCCCACTTTGTACTTCTTTGATGACTGGGAACTGCTCTGAGTTAAAGGCCAATAAAATATCAAAAAATGCTAAATATTTCTATTCACAAAGTTACATGTAAAGTCATGGGTGAAAATTGTCAGTATTGGATGAGTAAAACCCAAAGTCCAGATGTTCATTGTGTAGAATTTCAGCCCAAGAAACACACACTTGAAATTAGTTAGAAGAAAACTAACAGAGTTTAGAAGACATGCGTAGTTAATCAGTGGACTCATAACATAGGGTGAGGTAGATTAGCTTTTAAAACTGAATAGATTAATCAATGGACTTATCAGGTGAAATAGAGGGTCACTTGCTAAAGGATGAATCATGGATGTACAAAATAGGATAAAGTAGATTTCTTTTAAAAAACTAAATAGATTATTCTTTGAGCCCATCCAGATGAGGAAAATTCAGAGCCCATAGTTTGCAAACAAACCATAAAAAAATCCAGAGAACTGAAAGTCTACAAAAAGTATTCCACTTAATTTGAGCTCTTCAATCAGCTATTCCAAATGAACCACTATTTACATTATTAAAATCTGAAAACATTTGGGCTACAAAGTTTAAGCAGGTCTCCTCAAATTAAATTAACCTCCTTTGCTATACTTTATGAAGGTTTACTTAATACATGTGCTTACCTCAGAGATGTGAGAACTATCCTTCCCAGGAAAACTCAAGGCTGGGTGTAGATAGGAGAAATAAAAGAGAAAATATCCATAGAAGGGCTGAAAAAAGAAAGAATGAGTGAAAAAGTAAACAAATGTGCTACAAATAAGTGGAATAAAACCAATATCTCTTAGCATGAATGTTTCAGGCTAAAGTGAAACCCACCCCATTTATGCCTGGAGAGAGTGGATATACCCACCTATCATCTCCCTGCCTGCTAAGCAAGAAATGAAGCTAGCCAATTGACACATCTTGGCCAGGTTCAGAGAGCCCAAAATCAACTTCCTACTTAGAAGAGACCCCTACTGAGGAAAAAGACCTACACAATGGCAGAAGAAACCCATGCCAACTATCTATAATAATCAACCCAGTCCCTCATAAGTAATTTTAAATATGAATTAAAAATGAGAAGCTGCTCGACATTTGAAGAGAATCAACAATGTGAAAGAAAATTGAAAAGATAAAAAGAATGAATAACTTTGAATGAAACAAGATTATTCAGGGAAACAGAAGACAACTTTTTAAACATTCTAATGTTTTATTAATTGATTATTTAAAGAGAATACATGATACTCAAAACAAAACCAGGCTGTCATCCATAAAACAAAATGTGTATCAATCTAGGAACAAAAAAAGAGTTCTTATAAAGTAAAAAATATGATTGGAAGGGTAGAATAAATAGTTAAAGTACTCTCCTAAGCATTGAGCAAAATAGACAAAAGGGTTAAAGAATAGAAAAATGTAATTCTTATATAATGCAAGTTAAAAGGAAGAAGCTATGGAAAAAAATAGGAGAGAAGTGATAATGAAAGACATAGTAGAAGAAAATATCCCAGAGCTGAAGAAAACTACAGGTATAACATTTAAAGATGTGGGGGGTGGGGGGAGGGGATGGGTGTATACCTACATGATGAGTGCGATGCGCACTGTCTGGGGAATGGACACGCTTGAAGCTCTGACTCAGAGGGATGGGGGGGCATGGGCAATATATATAACCTGAACTTTTGTACCCCCATAATAAGCTGAAATAAAAAATAAATAAATAAAAAATATATAAATGTACAAGAATAAAAACTAGTATGATTATTAAAAATTATGAGTAGGGAGAAAGATGTGATAAAAGGTAATAGAATTAAGTTAATGTCTTCTTTTCATACTGGGGTATAAACAGATGCTGTTTAAAGTTGCCAAGTGCAAAAAGGAACATATAAGATTTAAACCAGAGAAACTAACAACATGAACTGTGAAAAGTGGTTATATCTGAAAAGTAGGACTGCAGTTCAGTGATATCATGAGAGATTTTTCACTTTATACTCTTTTTCCCTATTTCAAATTTTTCTATGGGCATATATTATATTACTATAATAATATTAGCAAAAATAAAAAATAATTATCCCAAATGCTAACCAAGATATGGTTTTCCAGCATCTCACACACCATATTCACTTGTGGGAAACATGATCTCAGAATCTACATTTATTCCTGTTCTGAGTGCCAAGCACAAGCCATACCTCAAGATTTTATTTGAGATTTTTAGAAGAAATAATACTTTTATAGTATAATTTAAATATCATAAGAACCCAGGTGAGTTCTACTGAGTTCCCTATTGCTTTTGCACCAGTAACTTTATCAATTTTGTTTTTAACTTTCTATCAGTTTTTAATCAAGCCAAAAATTAGAACCTTGTGAATTGGAAGAAACAGTTTCTCTCTGGAGGCAACAAAGACAGTATTCAGTAGGTCCGGGATACCACATAATAACGATTAAAATTCAAAAATCCCTCCAACCATTTTGTTCTTCTTAACCCTTTTATGCCAATAGCCAATCATGAGTACAAATAGGGCCTAGGTTGAGGTTCATACCAGAGGAAATTGATCACTTTCTGCCTAGTCCAAAGAATCCTTCCTAAGTATGGCAGTAAACAGAAAGAGGGAATTATAGTTCTGTTTCTCAGATCACCCCTAGGGTTCTATTACATTGTTCTATTCTGCAGGATCAGTTTCTTTTAGTGAAGAGTTATTCATTCAGATTTATTCAATTCACCAAAGAAGAGTCCCAGAGATGCAGTCCTCTCCCTCTGCAGTGGGTCCCAGGAGTGCTCCACTAAGCATGCCCCCATCCAGTCACTCAGATGTCCAGAGATAAATCGCTACCATCAGATTGGTTGAAAGATCACTGGTATCAAATTAGACGTCCAAGTAGCCTGTGTAAACCAAGTACAACTTCTTCAGCTAATACGTCAAGATTTTCCTAAGAGACACAACACCAAGTCATCCTGAGAATTAACAGGATGGCAGGGGATTGCTCACATCTATGCCTACCTCTGTCATTTTGCCCTTAAAAGAAAGGTTTAAAATCATGGATATAAAAACATTGTTATTAAAATTTAGGTAATATTAAAACCTATCAGGAAAGCTAACTCATCCTGATGTTTACTTTTAGAATCTCAATGAACCACAGTTTAAGAAAGGAATCTTAATAAGTGGCAATTTTTAAGAAATCTAATCAAAAGAATACATCCTTTTTCCTTAAGACAGAGTGGCTCACATACTGCAGCTATTGTTGAGCGATTTGGTCCAAATTAAAAGGCTCCCTAATCTCATCAAACCAGGATATATTCTATCTAGCCACATGGGCTAGACTGCAGACTTTTTACATCATAGTACCCAAACTCAAGTGCCTCACAGTGATTTGTAGACTCCAGAGTAAAAAACTTCACATGGGAAAAGAAAAGTCAAGAAGTGATTGGAATGGGGGTAGTTTTACACTAGTGTATTTACTCTAGTAATAGAGTAAATTGTACTCTATTGCTGATTGTACTCTTAAGAACTGTACATTTACTATATGTAAAATTCACTTCGATTCGAGAAAAAAGAAAAAAAAAAAATCGAGTCACCCTGAAGTTCTAAGCCGTCAGGAAGGTGATGGTCTAGAAAGTGCTGCTTTACTTGCAGGCAGTCCTCACTTTGCACACTTTCAATATGCACAAATTCCAGTTACCACACTTAGTTAAATAACACGTTTCCCAGCAAGACAGTCCAAAGTTCCATTACCATAAAACAGTATATTAATATTAACTGAGGAATTCCATAAAGCACAAACTTCACTGCCGACTCTAGTTCACAAATCGCTATGCAAGTATAAATGCAAAAACTATCAGTGAACAATCACATCACTCGTTTCATATTCTGTCAGCTTTTGGCCAGTGATATCTGAGATTCAGTTCACGTAAGTGTGTGGTTGTGTTGCCTCTTCGTCTCTTAGTAGTAAACCCATGTCACATTTTATGAAAATAGATACTCAAAAGAGAGAATTAGCCAAGAAAGATGAAAGTACAACGAAGAAACAAAAAGTGGTAATACTGGAAGTGAGATTGGAATCAAATGTACACAGGCACAGAGGACATAGCTGACTAGGAATGTTGACACAGTCACCATTTAAGAGTCTCTCGATTTGCAGCCAGAGGAACTTAGTGAAGGTGAACGACTTCCAACGTAAATGAGAAAAGCACTTGTGACATAAAAGATGAAGATGTCATAGAGGAAGTGAGGCCAGGGAAAATGATCACATTAAAGGAGCTCTCATAGATATTTCATGACATTGAAAGTACAAAGGATAAAATCCTGGAAGCTGATCCAAACTCAGAAAGGAGTGTGACAATTCACCAAGGGGCAGCAAAGACACTCGTTCCATAAGTTATATGATGGGAAGAAGAAGGCAAGCACTGTTCAAACCCGTCCGTTTTTTTAAAGAAAAAGAAATAATACAGTTCAATTCTCAATGTTTCTAATGTTTTAAATGATGGTGTTATAAAAAAAAAAAAAATTGGTTTTACTTCTTTTTCATTTTGCTATACATTTCCAACCAATGGTAAGAGAGTTTTAATGTTTTGACATTTTTATGTATCAAGAAGCAATTGTAATTTTGCTCATTGATTATTGAGATTGGATTCAGCTTGCATAGTCATTTTTATAATCCCACACACCCGGCAAGGCAAGGACTGTCTCCTTAGACTAGATTGTTAGCAAACACTGAAAAGCCATTTTAAGAAGGGAACAGTTTCCACTGAGAGAACTTCCTGCTCATTTGAACCCTCTAAATGAATCAAGTGAGAAGTCTAGAAGAAACCTACCTGAAGCTGAGAGAATCTATCCCACAGCCTTCAGTCTTAGTCAGATTACCTTTTAAATTGTCTGATCTTTCCTTTGGAAAATGGTTCAAAGTATGAGAGAAGCCCAATCTCACCTGCCTCCCTTGGCCCCAAGGGCTTTCTCAGGAGTAGTAGAGCCCTCAAACGGCAAAAGATATTTCTTTACTTCATTAAGTGCTGTCCGAAACAACTCAAAAGATTACTGTCTGCCAATGGGAGTCGACTAGGTTTTATTTCCCATGATCTAAAACTCGTTTTGAAGATGGCTGTTACAGCAACACCTATAGATTTTCTCCCAAGAATGTCTACCAGGAAGCTCCACGTTGCTTAGGGACATCTTTGGCCAGAACAGCATTAGGAGGGTCTTTCCTCACATATAATCTCCTTTTTCCCTTCCATTCCTGTCATATCACACGATTTGGATTCAGCTTAATCCAAGTCCAAATGCTTAATTGAAATGGGCACAGATTGTGCTTCTTTTTAAAATTTATTTCTTTAAACTAATTGCTTTAAAGTATTATCAGTTGAGTAATGGATGGGTTAGGGGAGGGGGCAGGCAATAATTGAAACTGTTCCTCCAGGTAAGTGATCACTCTCTTATATAAAGCTCACAGATTTCTGTTTACGTCCCCTGCTCCTCTGCAAACTGGTGTTTGAGAGCTTTTGGGAGGAACATGGCTTAAGTGGCCTGGTTTGGGCAGAGTTTGGGGGTCCTGAATCTGTGTTTGATATTTTTCTGCCATTATGTAGCTCCTCACACCAATTTCTGTTCTGTTGCTATTGAATCAGACGTGTCAGATGTGTGCTGTGGTTTCTTTCTCTCTCTCTCTCTCTCTCTCTCTCTCTCTCAACTTCTTCAGCTAACGGTGATCATCCCACTCACTTGGCCCATCTCACCTCTCCCTAGCTCTGCAGGTCCTTCATGGCTGTCTGTGACCTCCAGTTGATCTTGACCCAGGCAGTCAATTCTACAATGCTTAACTTCAAGGCCACAACCTCCAGAAAGCTTTCAAATCAGACTTGCAGCTGACTCCCTTATGGAGAAGGTAGGTCCCATCCAAAACACATGAGAACTAAGGCGGCCAAGATCTAATCCCAGAAATTCCTGTTGCTGAATCAGAACGCACTGCCAAGTATCCTCTGCTGAAGCTTCCCCTTCTGTTCTCCACATTCCCCTCGTCTTATCCAGCACACACCTCCCTCAAGGCCTTCAACCCAGAGAAGGGAAAACAGAGCCCTGCCTTCCTTCCACACTGCTGTTTGCCATAGCCCTGCACCATGTTGGAAATGTCCTGCTCAGGGCTTCTTCTAGGCTCTAGTTCCTAGAGTCTTGCAGAATCCTGGGGAATCCGGTCATATGCCACCAGCACTGATGTTTTCTATCCACGTTGTGTCTACCTGAAAGTTTCTAAATTGTCACCCTCACCCCAAATGTTGGGGTTGATTAAAACTCTAGTACCTGCCCTGTCTCTTTGATCTGATTCCCTTTTAAGCTTCTCAGTATCTCTTAGGTTAGGCTCAAGCATATCCTTATATCATAACATCGTTCTGCTAGGAGAGCAGTCCTTTGGTCTAGAATTCCTAGATGAAATTTTATTTTCTCTACACTCAGGGAAGAAAATAAACTGTCAAAGTCCACCAACGTTGGATCTTGGTGTACTAAAGCCATCTCTACACCAAGCCTAGATTTTAAGGCAGTCTTGTTTTAGAATTCCCTTTTGGATATTCGGTGGCGACTGTTAATGTGCTTTTTGCATTCCCATGGGAGCATTCCTAAACTCCACTCCAGACCCTTCCTCCACCCCATCCTCGCCTCCGGTGACATAGAGGGCTCCGTCTGAATAACGAGCAGACCAAGTCACAGAAATGCAAAAGAGAGGGGGGCGGACATTAATGTGTTTCAAATGGAAGGGACGATGAGAAACAGCTCCCTGCCAAGAGTGCATGAGAGCTGTCTGCAAGAAGGTGGCTGTGGCCCTGAAAGGAATTGTTGGCTGGTGAGTCCCCTGAGAGGATCAGGGCTTTATGAATATAACACTACGAAAAAGGGAACTTCAACTGAGGGTATCCAGAAGGGCAGTAAAAAAAAAAAAAAAGAGTTCAAGGAAACTTCCAGCCTCCCTTGTCAAAGAAATTTACCTCTGCTGCTTCCACTTTATCTAGCAACTATTATATAAACAAGTCATGAGAAAAACTAGTTAAACTTTTAGAAATGTTTATAATTAAAATTAAGATCCAAAAGCTGCACACATATAAAAACTAATAGAAGCTAAAAAAATTTTTCCCATTCTTTAGGTTGTCTGTTTATTCTCGTGACTGTTTCTTTGGCTGTGCAGAAGCTTTTTAATTTAATCAGGTCCCATTCATTTATTTTTGTTGTTGCTGTGATTACCTTAGGGTCTTCTTCATAAATTCTTTGCCTAGGCCAATGTCTGTGGAGACTACATGATGAGTGCAACGCGCACTGTCTGGGGAATGGACACGCTTGAAGTTCTGACTGGGGGCGGGGGGGATGGGCGGGACATGGGCAATATATATAACCTGAACTTTTGTACCCCCATAATAAGCTGAAATAAAATAAAATAAAAGTAGAATTACCATTTCAAAAAAAAAAGTTAGGAGAAAACAGAAATCTGCAAAAATAATTTGTCACACTGTTCTACATCACCTAGATTCTCCCTTCAGAATTTAAGGACTTTCTCCCTCAGCTCCTGCAAAGGTTGTCTGCTGACTTCTCAGGTGATTACCCCTACTGAAGACAGATGCTCCATCCTGAGACAGCTACATCCACTGTGGGCATATGAATCATTGTGGGAAACATGGCAAGGCCCTGCCATGCCAACTTGAGACAATGCTAACCAGCCATTCTAGCTTCAGAGCTCCCCAAGAGTATGATAAGTCATTGGTAAGATGCATTAGCTTCAGGCAATGGTATATTTAGAGATCCTTTACTTCAATAAAATTTGTATGGTTATAGTGGTCTAGGACATCCTAGAAAATCCCCCTAAAGAAAAGGACAAATTATCACATTCCACACTGCTCACCACAAAGAAGGGAGCTCTATGCCTGGTAAAAAAAAAACTCTTTATGTTCTAGAGGCAGCACATTACACCTGAGAATACTGCTCCCAAATACCAGGTAACATAGAAGGCTGCTTGCCCTGAGGGGGAACTAGAATGGGGGGAGAGTTCTGCATCCAGTTGAGGCCAAAGTGCTAGCAACCCTGATGCTTCAGACATACAATGCAGCCACACCTATGGTGCCAGAGGTATCAGTATTAGGAAGGACACTGTGTGGAGTTTATGGCAATCCCCAATGGGAGAATTACAACACAGACCCCCAAGGTTCTGGAGCAAGGCCATATGATCTTCAGCAGAGAATTACAGGACTTCCTTTTGAAAAGTGGTTCTTGGTGTACTAATTGGACCCTCACAGAGAGAATATCTAACCATAGGAGACCATGTGGTCTTGCAGCCAGAATTCCCCATCATGAACTGGATGCTATTAGATCTTCCAAGTCATAAGGCCAGATTGGCTCAGCAGCAGCCAATTGTAAAATGGAAGTAGCACAACTAGCATTGAGCATAAGCAGGAAAGAAGAGCCAAAGCAGCCTGCATGAACAGGCAACCCAGACTCCCACATGTCCACTATTGTTGCAACTGTGCCCCTTCCTCTGCTAATATCTGTGGTGCATTTTTGGAGAGGACCAAAGAGCTAGAATAAGAAGAAATAAGTGTCGTTCATGAATAGATCAGCTCAGTATTTGGGTTCAATGGACAGTAATTGCACAATAACCCCACTTGAACTTTAAAGTGCTGAAGGAGCATCCTCCAAGTAGGCAGATTTTCAGGCCATGCATTTGGTCAACCACTTTGTGTGGAAGGAAAATGCCTGAGTTTAGTCCAGCATTTATAAAATATGAATTGGTGGGCAATGGCAAATGCCTCAGCTGATTGGTCAGTTGCCTAGAAATAAATCAATTAGAAGATCATGGACTAGGAAATCTAGGGTAAAGGCAGTAATGGAGCAAACAGAAGATGTAAAATGGAAATATCTTAATATTACATGTTAACAGAGAGTATCCACCATGGAAGAGCCACTAAAAAGCCAATTAGACTCAAAGACTCAGCAAATTGGCATCAGTCAGCCTCTGACACAAGGGGTGTATGAATAGAGCAGCTGTAGAAGCAAGAAGGATGCTATTTGTAGGCCGAAGAACACGGGCTCCCACTTATCGAGGCTAATATAGCTTTTGCAGAGGTTGCATGTCTAGCGTGCAAGCAATGGATGCCAAGGCAGAGGCCTAACAATACCTCAAAAAAACAACAACCAGTCACAGGGTATCAAGTTGACTCCATTGGACCCCTTCTGTTCTAGAAGATATTTTAGCAGGAATTGCAACATATTCCAGATATGACCCAGTCATTTCTTCCTGCAGAGCCTCAGTTGAGGGTTTTGAGCGTGGTTCATCAGCATAGCATCTCAAATAACATCACATCAGAGCAAGGAACCCACTTGTCAGCAAAGGGCACATGACATGGTATCCACTAGAGGTATCACTCACTGCCCCACCCAGAAACTAGCTGCTGGACTAATAGAGCAATGAAACAGACTGTTAAAGGCTCAGCTGAGGCACCAAATCAGAGATAATACCCTGTAAGGACAGTGCTCTCTTTCAGCACACATTACATATACTAAATAAATGACCATTATATGGTGTAGTGTCCCTAATAGGAAGCATATATGGGTCTGGGAACCAAGGGGTCGAAGTAGGCATGGACATGATTACCATGATTCCCAGTGACCACTTAGGGAAGTTGTGCATCTGATCATCTTAACTCTGAGCTCTATGCATTTAGAGGTCTTGGTTCCCAAAGAGGTCACACTTCTACGAGGGACACAGAAAGATTCCCAATGAACTTTAAGGGGCTGCTATCATCTCATGTCAGGCCCCTTGAATGAAAGGACCAGTACACAAGACGACAGACTGACATCCTACCAGGGGCAATTGACTCAAAGGGCACAGTAACCGGGAGCTAGAATCCCTCAGACGTAGGGGTCTGTGCCCTCCATTGGGTAACCCAATAAACCACCAGTGGTTAAAGCGGAGGGTTAGCAGAAACTAGAAAGATCATAAAGGCAGGAGATGGGTATCCACTGTGGCCTCAAGACCATATGTATTAATATCAACAGGTCCACTACCTTTTCTAATAAGTTTTTTTATAGTTCCCCCAAGAAAAGAGACCTATCAAAATGCTGGAGAAGGTGCTTCAAGAATGTAAGTGAACCTAGCCGTTATAAGCAGTACCAGGAGTAGACAGCCCTGAGCACTGTGTTGTGAGCCACCCAGATCGCCCACTGCGGACTGAAGGACTTGTTCCCTAGCTTTGGGGAAGGTTCTTGACTGATAGCTCTTAGCTGTCAGCCTCTCTGAGGAATTGCCTCAGTTGAAGAGAGACACCTGGCCAATGGCTTCCCATACCGCCTGTTTCATAACTCATTGATGTGGAAGAGACCCAGCCACCTTGGGGCAAGGTGTGCTCAACACCAAAGGGTCATCCCCGATCTTCCTTTTCTGATCTCCTTTTGGTGATTGGTATCAAGACAAAACTGAAAGCTCTTCCAGGCCTTCCTCCCCCACGCCTACATTTAACCAGTGATGCCTGTGGACCAAACCCTGCACCAAGCGGTTGCCTGCATCACCACCACTGCCCTCTGAGACAGCAACTGCTATTATCTCCACTTTGCAGACAAGGACAATCTGGTTCGGAGATACAAAGTCAGTTTTCAAGGTCACACAGCTAGTAAGTGGAAGAAACATTAAGATCAACTTCTATCTGCTCTAGAATCCACACTCTGAGCCAATTCCTTGTTCCCCCTTATCCGGGGTTTTGCTTTCCCCAATTTTAGTTACCCACAGTAAACCAAAACACTAAATGGAAAGTTCCAGAAATAATTCATAAGTTTTAAATTGCATGTTGTTCTGAATAGCATGATGAATCTCCCCTCATCCTACTCCATCCCATCTGGGACGTGAATCAGCCCTTTGTCCAGCATCTCAGGGCTATATACACTACCTGCCTGTTAGTCCCACTTAGTAGCCGTCTCGGTAATCAGATGTTTTTTTGATCTCTGTCTTTTCTTCTTTCTGGGTATGTCTTTCCACTTACACTTTTCCTACTGACTCCTGAATTCACTCCCTGTATCTCTAGGTCAAATTCCTGAGGGAGGCCTGCTGAAATGCTGCTGGCAGCCTGTGCTTGCCTGCACTCAGGAACGTTCCAGTCCAATACAGTGTGGCTGGGGTAAGGTGGACAGGCACCACAGATACAGGAAACACCCACCTACACCTAAAGACTGGCCCGGAAAGGAGCCTTCAGCAAGCGATGGAGAGCAGGGAGGTCCCTGTCAAAGAGAAAGAATCAGGCAGGCCTGAAGTCTGACCTGTCGGTGTCCTATGGACACATCAGGGACAGAGCTCATACTGAGCTCTTTACCTCTGGAGTAAGGCTTCTCCTTACAAGAAATTACATATTCCTCTTCCTTTGCTATTCTTACCAGTTGCTGCAGTTTCAAAGCATGATGTAGGTCAGGACTTGTGTGAGTTTCTGGAATGTGACAACGGAAAAGGACCATGAAGTCACAGACTCAGGATTGGCTCCTACTGGAAATACGATGTTATGAAATAGTCTGTTTTCTTTACAGATTATACTAAATATAACCGATATCAGAGGAATTTTATGATCAGATAATTGTTTTGGAAGAATTATCCCCATGATGGGGTTAATGAGATATTGAAGGAAGAGAAACAGAAGAGAGCAGGTAAGATGCTTTGTGATAGCTTAGATGTGTTAGCTTAGACGACTTTTCCTAAGAAAGAGGCAATCGGAATGGGGAGAAGCACACCTCAGAGGTATTCGTGGCAGGTAGAAATTAAAGTGCTAATGACAATGAGATAATGAGAGGGGGGAGTGAGTGGCACGTGTAAGAGATGCCAACTGTGACATGGAAATGAGACTGGTGAATTTAGGAATTTGGGCACCTCTAGTTGAGGCAGGAAGTACAGATGAAGCAGAGGAGCTTTTTGCGGGGAAAGGATGACATATGCCACATTCGATTTTGAACACATTGTATTTGAGTTTTCTTCAAGTGATTCATGTGGAACCTCCCTGAAGGAAGTGAAAATCTGGGCTTGGAACTAGGACTAGAGGTTGGAACTGGTCGTATACATTTGGCAGTATATGATCCATTCCAGCCTTTCCACTTTGAATATTACTTTCAATAAAGGAAACAAGCCGGATAGAATTTTTGGTGATCATCTGTCCCTAAAATCAAGGTTATCTCTTTTTTATTATTTCTTAAAATAAACCAAATTGCTGAGAGAATTTTTAAAAAGCCAAACCCAAAAGATTACATAGTAAGTGATTTCATTTTATATAATATCTTTGAAGAGATAAGAAAATACAAACTTTTAGCAATGGATCACAGATAAGCGGTCACCAGGGGTTGTGCAAGAGACCCTGGAGGGAAGTGCATGTTGTTAGGAAAGCACAAAGTCAGAGGGTTCTGCAGGGCTGGAATTGCTGGGTGCCCTGACCGTGAACCTACACACGTGATAAAATTGTGTGTAACTAAACACACATTAGTACAAGAAAAATGGGAAAATTGGAATTAAGATTGAGAGGTTGTATCAAGGTTGACATCCTGGTTGTGATATTATACTATAGTTTTCAAGATGTTGCCATTAGAAGAAATTGAGTGAAGGGTATACCAAGATCTCTGTATTATCTCAAAATAAAAAGATCATTTTTAAAAAATATGGAGGCAATATCATTTGGAAGGGGAAAAAATGTATGTTTTCTCCCATGTGTTTTCTCTTTATCCTTCTTCAGTTTGCTTCATTGATTCAAGAAAGGTTTGGGGCTAGCTTATGGAGAAAGGAATCTCCCCCAAGTCTAAGAATAATTTGCCCTAATTGGAATGGAGTGGGATGAGGGAAGTTGAGAAAAAAAAAAAAGAGAAAGAGAGAGAAAGATTAAAGAGTCCTTAGGCAGCACCAGACAGTTGGCCCAAGGTTAAAGGATGCTTCAGCGAAGGTTCTTGTTACTATGACATTCTTGAAGAAACAGGAGTTAAATGACAACTGAGCCACGGTGCCACAATACCTAACCTTCTCTAAGGTGAGCACAACCCAGCTCTAGCCTGTGCTGGCTGTCCTGACCACCAATGGCCTAAAGGGCATCCCTCGGTCAGCAGCTCCCATCTTATCCAGTGACTGCACAAAGTAATGCTTATCCGTGACCTGACAGTCTCTTGGCTCTGTCCAAAGTACCCCTCAAAGTTCCAGAATATTTATAAACCCAGAAAAAGCAGGTGGAACCAGGACGTCTATTGAATGGTCACTTGCAGGTGCCCTTCTACCCATATTTAGGGAATGATGCTAAACGGAGCAGCTCGAGAACCAACCCTTCCCCCCTAAACTGGCTCAGCCCACCTATAGTTCCTTTCTGTTTCTTTAGCATTCCTCTTAAGCCTACGGCAATTCTAGATTCTAGTTTTTCTATCATCTTTAATGTTTTGTGTTATGTAAGTCTCCTTTGAATATTAGTGGATTTCTTATAAAATTGGAACTCTTCAGAGAGCATTTTTTGTAGCCACGCTGGTTTCTTTTTATATCTCTACATTTTGTAGTGCATTGGGACATATTTTGCTTTCTTAATTTCTATTTTTTGGGCCTTCTACCTATCTTAAGCCACATTCTCCTCCATAAACAACTGCCAATGCACTATACTTTCCTCTGATTTTGTTTTGATTTGATTTCTTCAACATAAATCTGTATGTCTGATTTTTCTGTAAATTACCTTATTTTTTTTTTCTTATTATGAAATCGAAGATGTCTTCTATTACTTCTACATCACCAGCAAGTTCTTCCTTACTGGTAAGAATTAGCTCCAATGTTCTACATATTACAACTTGTATCTTCTTGGAGAACAAAGTCTCATCAAGGCAATTGAAGAGTTTATCAAAGCTCTGCTTTTAGCAAAATAAGGCTTCTAGCAGATGTCTGGATAGTTCAAGTTTCCTATCATAACCAGATCATATTCCTGCACCTGTTTTATGATCTGCATAAGGAATGCATCCTTCCCCTCCTCTAACTGTCCAGTCATCCACAGTAGTGACATCACATCTGTTTCCTTCTCAATTTACCCCCAGCCAGATGTTCTCAACTGTGCTTCCAAAATCAGGTTCCTTAACTTTCTCCTGAAGTAAACTCCTTGAGAGACAGTGATACTTTGCAATCATTTCTATTAGTTGTATTTCTTTTGTCCGTGTTTCTTTTGTATTTCATTGCCAATTACAGTATTACTTATTAGCACATGTGTATCTATTTGTGGTAAAATCTTCAGTTACTTCAATATTCTATGCAATAGTATGTAAGTACCTGTAATCATGAGTAGTAATTGTGACTTTCCTATCTACTTATCTCCCTGAAAGTTAGTAAGTCCTCCTTCCTCTAATGGAGAAAGCTATATCACAACAGTAATTCTTGATGCTATCAAAATTTTATGGTGTTCTTTGGGGACATTATTCTTCTTTACCCCCAATTTTTACTTTTTAGAGGCCTTTTCCAGCAGGTTGATGAGATTCTTACTAAATATGTTCTTGTCTGGATATTGCCCAATGAGTCAGAATGAGCTGAGTTATAAAATGCTAAAAAAAATCATTCTCATCTGGTCATTGTTAAACTTATTTGACAGTGAGCATAAAAAATTAAATGAGAGAGAAAATTTTCCCAACACTGCTTGTGGCATTAAGCAACTAATTCTGATGGGACAAATTGCATTATGTGGGTGAAGCAGAAGCTTTTAAATAAAAAATATTTTCATTGTTTTTAGTTCTCCTCCACCCTTTTTTACATTTTGAAATATGTTTTATAAGATGACTAACAACGTTACTGTACAAGCTCCTCACAGATATTAGTGACCCAGAATAACAAGCTTTTAGTATAATCTCTACTCTTAGCTTCCTCATAGGATCCCCAAACATTCCAGTTTAATGATGGCTTACATAACACAGAGCCATTAGTAGAGTTTTGTTTTAGTTGAATGAAACTATTTAAACAATGTTGTAAAGGGAGGTGGGGCAAGATGGCTGACTAGAGACATCACTTGCCAGACTGAGAGAGAAGGAAGGGTTTTGGATAGGGGAGATCAGATATGGGACAGAGCACACGTAAATTTCAGAGAGAGAAGTGCCATAGCCTGTGGGGACCACACAGAGGAAAATTATGAAGCAGAGAAGAAAGAGAATAAAGGGAAAAAAAAATATCAGCAAGGACCAAACCCAGGGAAGCTCAGAGTCCAGTGAAGGGGTGAGGGGGGATCCCTTTCTCCCTTTCACAATCCTTCCATGATGAACAGGCTACCAAGTTACTGGGCAGCTTTTCCACCCCCACAAACCCAAGCACTGGAGCAACCACAGAATTGTGGGAAGAACTTGCGTGATCCCAGAGCTTGGACACTCTGTGCCATGTTTCCCTCCAAGGAGAGTGACCCAAGAGGCCAGAGAGCAGGCTTTCTTCCATTCAGTCTCTTATCTCTCCCTGCCCCTCCCCACCCACTGCAACCGGGAGAGTATTTTGAGCCAAGAATTTGGCAAGTGGCTCCCTCCCCCAGCTAGCATGTCCTGCAGTCTGAAGTTTCCACAGAGACTGAGGCCCATGCTTCTCCCCTTGGGGACCTGCAGGGCACCTGGGCCACCTGATCTGGGAGGTCTCTGCCTGTGGCATATCATGGAGACACACACCAGTAGGTCAGACATGCAGGCCAGATCCTGTGCCCACAGGACTCAAGCAGGTTGCTAAGAGACATGGTGGGGAGATTTAGGAGCTGGATTTGGGAGGCAAGGGAGCCCACATGGGCAGAACTGATGGGAGAAAACTGTGGGGTCTGAGACATGGCAAACAAGGGAAGTGCCCATTCCCCCATAGGAAAGCCACAGCTGTCAGACTAGGGTGGGTCCTCTGGCGGGGAAGATCCCAGCCCATGGTGCGGAGAGTGCAGTGTGTTCAGGGCTCAAGGGCAGAGCAACACAAGAGGGGCAGAGCTCACTCCCCATAGCCAGTCTGGGAAGTGCAGCCCCTCCCTCATGAGCAGACTTTCCGGCTTGGAGAGCTGGCCTTGACCCTCCCAGGTGCTCCCTTTAACAGCCAGGAAGATGACCTCTGTGCCCTACCAAGTCTTTGCAAAGCCTTCCAGACTCACACAACCTAGCTATACCCAGCCTTGCCCCTCCACCCACCTCTGCTGTGTTGGAGATCAAGCTACTAACCTAAGATATACAAGGCCCCTCCCAAAGCCTGGGGCATTCAAGTGCTCCACCTGAGAGACTAGAGATTATCACAGGCACAAAAGAACATCTCTGCAGTGGCCTCTCTCCTGCAAGCATCAACCAGTGACAGGGAGAACAACTCTATAGCTCATTACAGTATCTACCAACTCAACCAAACAGAACATGGCTGATTCTTACTCACAAGTATCACCCACCATCCTGGAGATTAAGCTGGGGGTCCCAGTACAATTCACACTGCTTTGAGGAGGGGAAGACAGCAGAATAGAAGCAACCCAAGGAGATACTACTTTTCTGGAGAGAAACAAAAGTTATAGGCAGCTCAATCTGTGAGGAGTCTCCCTCCTCCACTGCAGACCTCTGGGCTGATCAGGGAGCTGCTCAGAGTCTATGCAGACACATTCCACTGGAGAGCAGGTGCAGCAGAGAGCTGGTGCCTGCTGACCCTAGGTTTCTGCAACTGATGCCATCCTGATCATTTTGGTGGACAAAGCCAGGTCTGCATGGGACCCAGCCTCCCAGCAATAGCCTTTGCATTGCTGAGCTGGGGAGGGAACAGACACTCCCCTGTGTGATACCCTGTGACTGGGAGCTGAGCATGCCTCTTCCCCTGTGTGGAAGCCACACAGAGCAGGAGCCCCAGAAGCCACACACACCACTTGGAAAGCCTGGGGAGACTGCATCAGTGGGTTCTAGGTGTGGGGGGAGAACCTGGGACAATCAGCAGTGCCAGCCTGTCTACACAGACCCTAGGCCACTGAGACTGCATGACAGGGCATCAGCAGTCCCCATGCTTGTGGAACAGCCCCCCATAAGAGTGACTCTACCTCTGAAATCTCCAGAGCCAGCTGTGAGGCTCTCACTGTGCCCAAGTCTAAGGCTCTGCCCCTGTAGTTCCAGAGCCCCTACCAGGCCTGCAACTCTACCACCGAGAATCTAGAACTGTGCCTAGACCCCAAGACCCCTGCTACTGAGTCCTCACCAATACCACTAGGCCAGCAGAACCTCTGCAAAATCCAAAACTTCACTCAGGATCCCCTAGCCCTGAGTAGACATCACTCCTGGACTTGGTTTGAGAGAGTCCCTAGCAAAAGAGGACAGATGCCCTGCAAACTAATAAGGCAGAGCTGGGAGAAGGGGAGCCAAATGAGAAGAAACCAGCAAAATAACCCTGGCCACATGAAAAAACAAAATAGTTTGACACCACCAAGGGAACACAATAGAGCTATAGTAGTGGATCCCACCCACAAGGAAATTGCTAAAATGATAGAAATGGAATTCAGAATATGTAAAGCAAATAAGATGAATGGAATTGAAGAGAAAGTAGAAAAACAACAAAAAGAAGCCAAAAAAAAAAAAAAATTTCAGGAAATCAATGAAAAAAATGAAAAAGGCACTAGAGAAGTAGACAACATAAGAAAGGATATAATAGAACTTAGAGAAATGAAAGCATTATTTAGGAAATTTAAAAATGCATCAGAAAGCTTTAACAACAGACTAAACCAAGGAGAAGAAAGAATCTCAGAGCTTGAAGACAAGGCTCTCAAGATAATCCAGGTACTCAAAGAGGCAGAGAAGAGTATAAAGAGTCTGAGCAATCACTGAGAGAGATATGGGCCTATGTGAAGTGAACTAACATTCAAATTATAGGTATAGGTATCCCTGAGGGAGAAAAAGAAAGAACTAAAAGCATAGAAAAACTATTTGAGGAAATTATTGAGAAAAACTTTCCTGGTATAGACAGAAATTCAGAAATACAGATACAAAATGGACATTGGACACTAGGAAGATTCATAGCAAATAAGTCAGCTCCAAGACACACAGAATAGAACTTGGCCAAAGTTACAATGAAGGAGAAAATTCTTCAAGCAGCAAGATGAAAGCATCAAATAACTACAAAGGAAAACCCATCAGACTAACTGTAGACTTCTCAGTGGAAATCTTACAAGCCAGAATGCATTGGGGCCCATCTTTAATCAACTGAAATCGAACAACTGCCAGCCTAGAATTTTGCATCCTGAAAAACTAAGTTTCACAATCACTGGAGAAGTTGAGTCTTTTCCAGACAAGTGAACACTGAGGGAATTTGCCATGACAGACCTGCCTTGTACAAACTACTCAGAACAGCACTATACAGAAATCAGCACACAGATACTCATCACTGTAAATTCACCTAAAAAAAAAAACCAAAACTCACAACTCTTATATTAAATAAAACAATAGAACAAGAGGTAAAACAAAGCAATAAGAGACTACGCAACAGGATAAACAGAACAACATCCCACAAGTCAATGCTATCAATCAGTGTTCATAGACTGAATGCACCTATCAAAAGACATAGGCTGGCTGAATGGATGAAAAAACACAACCAAAGTATCTTCTGTCTCCAGAAAACACATCTAAATAACAAAAACACACACAGACTCAACGTGAAAGGATGGAAACAAACCACCCAAACAGAAGCTACTCAAAAAAAGAAAGACAAATGGCCAATAAGCATATAAAAAATGCTCAACGTTAGGGAAATGCAAATTAAAACCACAATGAGATATCACTTTACCCCAGTTGGAATGGCATTTATCAAAAAGCCCAAAAACAGTAGATGCTGGCATGGATAGATAGAGAAAGGAATGCTATACACTTTTGGTGGGCCTGCAAATTAGTACAATCTCTATGGAAAACAGTATGGAGATTCCTCAAAGAACTAAAAGTAAACCCACCATTTGATCCAGTTATCCTACTATTAGGTATTTACCCAAAGGAAAAAAAGACTTTTCATCAAAAAGACACCTGCACTCACATGTTTATTACAGCACAATTCACAATTGCAAAGATGTGGAATCAACCCAAGTGTCCATCAATTCATGAGTGGATTAATAAAATGTGGTGTGTGTGTGTGTCTGTGTGTGTGTGTAATGGAGTACTACTCAACCATAAAAAAGATGAATTAATACCTTTTGCGACAATCTGAATGGAACTGGAGACCATTATCCTAAGTGAAGTGTCTCAAGAATGGAGTAACAAATACCACATGTAATTGTTATTAAATTGGAACTAACTGGTGAGCACACATGTACACAGCGGCAAGTAAAACTCTGAAAATCAACTGAGGGGAGGGGAGGGACAAAAACCTATCTAATGGGTACTATGAACACTATTTGGGTGATGGGCACACCTTTAGCCAAGACTCAAGCATTACAAAAGTGATTCATGTAACCTAAAACATTTGAACCCCTTAATATCTTGAAATTTAAAAAATCTGTTTGTACTGAGTCACATGAGAAGTGTATCCTTTGATCCTGCCCTGCAGCGGTAGGGGTAGATGTTCTAAAATGAGAGCATTGGTGATATCCAGAGAGTGGGACTGTTCGTTTCCAGAGAGGAGAGTTCCCCTGGGGTCCAATTTCTTTCTAAGAAAGTCATGGTGACAACTACACAACAGGGAAATCAGTAGCCCAAGTAAGCAGGTGGCCAGTGTGTGGCACCTTAGCACTGTTCAGCTGTTCTCAAGGAATAGGGCCAAAGCACAAGCAGAGAAGAACAGAAAATAGGAATGTGTGGAGAACAGAAATACTGTAAATATAACCTAAATCATAATGAATGAATGCCAGGAAAAACTTCACAGTCAACACTGCAGTGCAATATAAGGAATGTAACCACAGGAAACAGAAAAGCCACAAGAGACAAATGGCAGAAAGAAAAAGAAAAACAAAAAGCCAGGCACGGTGGCTCACGCCTGTAATCCTAGCACTATGGGAGGCCTAGGTGGCAGGATCGCTTAAGGCAAGTATTTCAAGATAAGCCTCAGCAAGAGGGAAACCCCATCTCTACAAAAAAAAAAAAATAGAAAAAAATTGGCCAGGTGTGGTGGCATCTGCCTGTAGTCCCAGCCACTTGGGAGGCTGAGGCAGGAGGATCGCTGGAGCCCATTAGTTTGAGGTTGCAGTGAGCTACGATGATGCCACTGTACTCTAATCAGGGGGACAGAGAGAGACCCTATCTCAAAAAAATAAAAATAAGAGTGTAAAATTCCAGTGGCAACAAAGCCATAGTAACCTAAGACTGAAAAAAATAGTACTCACATCACCTTCCTGGGCCTTTAATGTCCCAGGATAGTAGGAAATAGACCAAATCCAGAGAGGTGGTTCCAGCAAGGGAGGGACAGGAATGAAGCCCAAACCACAGGGTCCAAAGAGGTGTGGGGCATAGCGACTTGGTATGGAAGAGCTCCAATGGCTGTAGAAATTCAGTCTCTGAGGTGGAACAAAGCAATAGAATGTTCCAAGCAGAAGTGATGTCATGGTTCTAAGAATTCAGTTCACATATTACATGGCCTCAAGCAGCAAGTGACAACTGCAAGGAAAGATCTATCCCTATATAGAGAGGGCTAGTCACCAGATCAGGCCTCAAAACAGTAAAACAGTTCCAGAGGAGGAGTAGAATATGAGACAGGAGTCAAGGGATGGGTGATATCTGTCAGCATTAGAAAAATACCTAAAGAAAGTATCCGTGCCGAGAGCTCTTCTGCGCATACTAGAAAAAGATATCCTGAGAAGTGATGCTCAATGAAACACTAATCTAGATGTTGCTGTGAAGGTATTTTGTAGATATAGTTAACATCTACAATCAGCTGACTTTGAGTAAAGAAGATTATTGTCAATAATGTGGGGGAACCTCATCTAATCAATTGAAAGGCCTTAAAAGCAAAGCTAAGGTTTCCCTGAGGAAGAAAAAATCGTGCCTCAAGACAGCATCAGCTCCTCCCTGAGAGTTTCCAGCCTGCTCGCCTGCCCTGTAGGTTTCAGACAATTGCCTCAGCCAATTCCTTGAAATAAAGTTCTCTCTCTCTTTCTCTTTACATATATATTAATATTAACTCATACTGACTGTATAAAATAGTAAATAATAATAATAGTAGTGGGATTTAAATATATTTTGAGAAAGAATAAAATATGCAAAAAATGACAAAAGTTACACAAATGGTAAACAAAGTGAAAATGATCTAATATTCTTGTATTGTCTGGGAGAAGAGGAAAAGTTTTGAGTAACATTGGACTTTGATAGGTCAAGGAAGCTTGATAATTTGTAGGAGTAATCACTAAAAGAATAGAAAAAAAGAATACAGACTTCCAAATTAATAAGGTAAAAGTGGGTAATTGAAAGATTAAAAATACTCAATTCAAAGGAAATAAGAGGAATAAAATCAAAGAAAAGGCAGAACAAGTAAAAAGCAGAGAGGCAGATGGTAGAATTAAGCTCTAATATATAAACAAGTGCATTAAATATAACTGGATTATAAATTTCCAATTAAAAGACAAAGCCTGTTAGCCTAGATTTTAAAAAATAGAATATATGCTGTTTAAGATATCTAAAGCAAAGGATACATAAAGGTTTAAAGTAAAAAAAATGTAACAGATATACCATGCAAATGTTAACTACAAGAAAACTGGAGTAGCATATAAATGCCACACAAAATAAAACTTAAGGAAAAAGGCACCAGTAAAGATAAAGAAGTGCCTTTATAATGATAAATGTTCAATTCATTAGGGAGATACAATTCCAAACCATACTCCCCTAATAATACAACTCCAAAACAAAACAAAAACTGACAGAAATTCACTGAGAAATTAAGTAGTTAATGATTATAATAGGGAGTCTTAACACACCTCTCTTAGTATTTGAAAGCAACAGACAAAAATCAGTAAGGAGAAAGCAGATTTGAAGAACATGATAAACAGACCTGAACCAGTGGGCATATAGAACAATCAAACTCAATAACAACAGAATATTCTTTCTTTTCAAAAATGCATGAAACAGCTTTAGAAATAACAATATACTCGACCATAAAGAATGTCTTAACAAATTTAAAAGAACTGAAACCTCAGAGTATATTTTCTGATTACAATTTGTTATGCTAGAAATTATAAGCACAAGATAACTTTAAAAATCTCCCTATTTGGCTTACCATGAGAAATATACATTTAGCTAACAAATGGATCAAAGAAGAAATCATAAAGAAAAAAAATTTTGAACGGATGGATAACAAAACTAGTATATATTGTGGAACTCAGAAAACACAGGATTTAGAAGAAAACACATATTCTTAAATGCATATATTAGAAAAGATGAAAGGCTAAAATTTAATGAGCTAAGCTTCCAGGTCTATAAGTTATAAAAGGAAGAATAAATTAAATTCAAGGAAGGTAAAAGAAGGAAATAATAGAGGAATGACCATAAATTATTGTAATAGAAAACAAATATACAAATGAGAAGAACCAAAAAAGCCCAGTTTATAAATGCTTTGAGAAACTGATCAAGGAGAAAAAAGGAAAAGCACAAACAATATCAGGGAAGAAGGAGACAATGCTACAGTTGCTGCAAATATTAAAAATGACGATAGGAGGAAAATATAAATGATACTATACTATACCAAAAAAATTAGAAACAGAAGAAATTGACAAATTATTAGAAAAACATGAGATAGAAAGCTATCATAAAAATGAATAGAATTGAAAACATTCCCATAAAGAAAACTGCAGGCCTAGATAGTTTCACCAGTGAATAGTCGTAAATATTTAAGAATGAAATAACTCCAATCGTATAAGAAATCTTCCAGAGATCAGAAAAAGAGGATACGCGTCTCAAATAATTTTATGAGGTCAAGATAACCTTGGTCCAAAACTCGACCAGAAAAAAAAGTGGCAGGCCAATCTCACTTATGAAGAGAGACTCAAATATCCTAAATAAAATATTAGCAAATTAAATCCAGCTATACATAGAAATAATACAATGTGACCAGCTTTGATTTGCTCCAAGAATTCAAAGTTGTTTTAACATTAGAAAATCAACCAATGTAATTCATTGCATTTACTGAATATTATAATAATCTGTGCAGAGGCAGAAAAGACATCTGATAAAATTCAACATCCTATTGAGATAAATATTAGCAAATGACCAAGGAGATCAAACATTGTATTTAATGGTGAAACATTAAACATTCCCTTCTGAGACCGGGAATGGACAAGGATGAAATCATCATTTCTATTCAACGTTACACTGAACGTCCCAGCCACTGCAGTAAGACAAAAACAAAATTAAAGGTAAAGGGACTGGGAAGAAAGTAATCAAGCTACCCCTACTCACAGATGATATAGGTGTGTATAAAAAAATCCAAAATATTCCACTGATTATTAATTAGGATTAATATAGATGTAGTAAATGTACCTGATTCAAAATGAATAAACAGAAATCAACTGTGCTGGCAGTATTCTATTTCTTTACCTGAG
Organism: Eulemur rufifrons; assembly: GCF_041146395.1. Classification (NCBI taxonomy): domain Eukaryota; kingdom Metazoa; phylum Chordata; class Mammalia; order Primates; family Lemuridae; genus Eulemur; species Eulemur rufifrons. The sequence goes on from NC_090985.1 coordinate 90,083,523, forward strand.
TGGGGGCAATATGCACATTTGTTTTGCAATTATTGGTTAAGCTCTGTGTTCATGTTTTGTGTACTTTTTAATTAATTCTTACCCATCACTAGGACCCTGAAGGTGTCACACTCTTCCTGATAGGATCTATCAGCTTGACTGAGGAAAAAAGTGCATGTAGCACTTGTACCCTGAAAAGCAGCAGTACACATACAGGAAAGCATTTAAAACCTTGTTTAATGATTACCTTTTATGCTCACAATTTTGGCTTCATTTCATTCTTATTTTACTGTTTAAGTTTTTCTTTAAAGCAACAATTTTCTTTATATCGTTTACAATAGACTCTACAGAAGTACAACAGAAGCTATTTTTCTATTGAAGCATACTATTAATATTTCTCTTCTAGATATTTCACCTTAAAATAGACATTTACTTAACAATTCTATGCTCCTAGCTTTCATTCAAAGAGATCTGTGTCTGTTACCTCGCCCTTGATATACTGATCTATCATAAGCCTTTCCTTGAAGGAAAGGGTCACTGAGAAGGAAAGAGCGATTTGATAAAACCTATAGAAGCAAGTCATTGTCAAGAAAACTGACATGTTTTCTTAAAGGCAAAGTATAACAATTTCTTTTCATTCACAGATCAATAGATAAAAATAAGTTGGATACAAATTTATGGGCACAAACCCGTCCTACTTGATTCACTTATTGTTAGTTGCATTGAACATTGTTAAAAACCCCATTGAAAGCCCAAAGAGCCGTTAGCAGAGGGTGGCAGGCATAGCATCACCGCCAGTGAGCCTAAAAGCAGAATAGAATAGCAATATCAGACCTCATGCAGGGATACAGTTTAGAAGTCTGGCAAAACTCCCATGCTCCTATGGTACCTGCTTCCTCTTACAAAAACATCATGTGCTTTAAATGCTTGAACCACTTTTCATCTAAAAACTACCATCCACTACGGCACGGTTATTGTATGTTCATTAGACATTGAAAACACAAACACTGACATTCTTTACCTTACCTGTTATGGCACAAGAAAGCATAAACGAGTCTGTCAAGTAACAAAAGGATTTTGTTAAATATCCCAAAACTAATCTGTTATTATTCTGCCTGTCAGGGGAAAAAAAAATGAAAAACACAAATTCATATCATTTTCTGTTAACCAACTAAAAATAGAGGGTAAAATGTAATTCCACTAGAAAAATGAATAAGTACTTGAAAACCATCACATTCTATAAAGGTCTAGCTTTTGGAAACTGTAACCCTGTCATTAAATTATTTCCACAAATCCATTCACACAGTCATGTGCTGAGTCTAAGAGGAGGAGGAAAGATCATTTTTTTCCCCAAATTTGGTATCCAGCTTTCTAAAAAAAGACAAAGGCACATTTTATCATCCTGGAAAAAGTGACTTCAGTGAAGCAGATAAAGTGTCTAATAAGGCCTAATTATCTCATGTTGTGATTCTTTTTAAATCACTTTTAACCTCAGGAAGAATTTTAATTATCTTGTATAATAAAGTCTTTCCTTATTTCACCCCCTGTAGGAGAAAAACATATTAAACCTTATTTTTGTCAAAAGATAAGAGCAGTATTAAGTTTAAATTGATGTCATTATGGAATATTTGATATCAGGATTACAAATTTCAACTTCAGTAATTATTCGATTGGTCACAAAAGAGTATCATTCCACCACCAACTCCTAGGAAGAAGCCATCAGCTATCAGCACATACGCCATACACCAGGGACGGTGGGGGGAGAGAAAAATGTGTCCTTTCTATTCCAGTAGAGTCTTGTGATTCCAAGGTTAAATTATTGAAGCAGTTTGGGAGGTACTTTTTAATATGATTTTCAAAAAGTTTTCTCCTCATTATCAACTCTTTAATAAACACTTCAAAGTTTCTGTGAGCTTCTCCATTGGGAACAATATTAATTCATGAGCCTTCTTCCCAAACATACGCTAGGTTCTCTCGTTGGGATTCAAGAACTCAAGAAGGAAATGTTATGCAAGTGTCTGCATATGGAAAGACGAAGTTTTTCTTCCTCTCTTGCTCATTTCTCCTGCAAATGCGTCCCCTTCATGCTTAGCACAGCGGCTCCATCTTGCAAAATGATTCTGGCGTGAGGTGCCGCCTCTCCGACTCAGCGAGGGTCTCTGACAGAGGGTACTAATCTGTCCCACTCCTCTTCGTTTCTGACCTACATAAAATAACAAAATTCGTGTTCACTGGGTGCTAGGCATTGTGATAAGCACCTTCCAGCACATTCATCTCTTTTATTCTTCAGAGCTTTATCCTCCTTTACCAATGAAAAACCTAATCCTTGGAAATGTTTGGTGGCTTCCCCAATGTTATGTAGCTGGTAAATGGTGGGATTTGAATGCATTTCCATTTGAGGATGGAATCCATTCATTTAACTTCCACAACAATTGTAACACAGTTTTTTATTCTGACAGAGAGGAAGTAGCTGTTTTCACAACTTATATAAGGATACCATTTGGATATTCATGATGCTTTGGAAAAGGAGGGCGTTTTTCATAAACCTGTGTCTTTATGCAGTTGACTTTCAGCCTTGCCACAGGACTGTGTGTGGGTGAAACTTTAAAGCAGACCACTGGCATACTAAATTTCACGTTAATGCTCATGCCAAAGAAGAATTAAATATGTGCAAAATGCACATACATCATATTTTACTTCAGGGAGCTCAAATTCTCTTCGGCTTACTACAATAGAAATCTGTGTCTTATCCTGGTAAAATCCCATCAACAGTGTATAGGGGACAGGTGGGAAGAAGATCAGCTTCACGCATTTAGGGGCCCAGACGTTCATGGACTCTGACATAGTACAAGGTCACCAAAGGTGCCAACCTGCAGCCTGGAGCCCTGGAAAGAAGAGTAGAGGACTGCAGGGGAGGGCTTTCTGGGGCAGGCAGAGAAGTGCCCAGAAAGAAGACAGAAAGGATTGGGAAACAGCCAGTCTCGATTACCTTAGAATAATACAAAATGGATGCAATAATTAAAATCAGAAGAGTTAGTTATGGGTATTCCTATGGCATGCATTGAAACTTCATTTCCTTTTTTTAATGTGATTATTTTTCACTGTCTCTTAAATTTATTAACACTGTTTAGTTTGTATCTTTGCAAGGCCGTTTAAATACTCTCTAGGAAAAAATTGGGGACTACATTTAATTAATGAATATCCTGTGATACCAAATAATAATAATTTTAATACTAGCTAGCATTTATACATCATTTATTATGTGCCAGATACTATCCTAAGTATTTTACACATACTGATCCATTTAATAAAACCATATATTTTTAGTCCACTTTTTATTCATGTGTAAATAATGCTGCTTTAAACTATGTTTTTAGATTTTTTTCTAGGAAGGTTAAACCAATGACTCATCATCTTTTTTGATCTATTAATTTGCTGAAGAAGCCCATTTTTTTTTTTATTCTCAGTCAATACAAAGGTAAACATCAGCCAAGCTTACCCATATAAACTGTTAAAACAGATCACAGGGCCCCTTTCCCAGAGATCATGAATCAATAGGTCTGGGATGAGGCCCAAGAATTTTCAGTTTCCCCAAGCAAAACTGACGCCATCAGCACAGATAAAGCAAAAGACTTAGTTGGCAAAGGATGGTGAAATCCTACCTCAAAGATATGGGCCCCTGGAGTCTTTGGGAAATGCAAGAGAATGGATTACAAGAATGGGTACAATTCTGATTTTAATCAGAATCATAGAAACAGTGTCACTGGATTTTCATTCGAATATGGTTTCCAAAAGTCATGTAAGCAGACAAGGCTGCAGCAGAAATGATGTCATGTTGAGTTTGTGCATCTCCATAAAGAGATGTTCTGTGCTGCCAGTGGGTTTGGTGGGACTTCCAAGCCCCTTCCAAAAAGAGAACTTCTGGGATTTTAGGGTAGCCTGATATTTAGAGCCACCTTAAAATGGAGAAACGATGCAGATTGCAGGAAGAGATCTCACAGGCAAACTCTCTGGCCAGGAGGAAGGGATGCCAAGCTAATCAAGAGAGATGGGGCTCGCTGAAAACAAGCTGGAGGAGTACTCTGCCCGGCCGACCCTCGTGACCTGCAGGGGGTAGGCACCAGCAGAATAAGAACACTATTCCTCAACTCCGGACTGCGTCCGACTTTGTAATTTGAGAACAGGGCAGAACATGACAATGTGATGGATGCCCCATTCCTCTTCCTCCCTGGGTAATATTGCTTAGGATCTCTTCAGTGCCAGAGTCAATTTCAGGGACTCTACAGAACATGATTGTATCTGGGGCCTTTTAAGTTCCAACTGCGAGATCCGTTTGTAGGACATTTTTCTAAAATGAATCGTTACATGTGTTGGTCTCTGCTTCTGCTTCTCACCGCCTTTGCTAGATTGGCTATTTTAAAATCCTGCTTTAACCATAAATGAGCAACTTGATTCTGTCTTTCACGCAGGGAAAGAGATTGCTGCTGTTATACCAAAAGCTGATTTTTCCTATTTCTCTAAGATTGGGTTGGCTGGTGAAGGGGACCAGCTACCCTTTCCTCTCTGTTCCTTCCACCTGATAAGGACTGAGAAAGGGACTGCAGTGTCACAGCAACCACAGGGCTTTCCATACTATGGGAGCTCAAATATGTACAGTTCCCTTCAGGAAAAGGAATTGCTCTCTGAGAGTCTCTCTGGTATCATTACACCACCAAGCATTTTTGTATAAAGAGAGAAGGGCATGGCCGGGCGCGGTGGCTCACGCCTGTAATCCTAGCACTCTGGGAGGCCGAGGCGGGAGGATGGCTCGAGGTCAGGAGTTCAAGACCAGCCTGAGCAAGAGCGAGACCCCATCTCTACTAAAAATAGAAAGAAATGAGCTAAAAATACATATAGAAAAAATTAGCTGGGCATGGTGGTGCATGCCTGTAGTCCCAGCTACTGGGGAGGCTGAGGCAGAAGGATTGCTTGAGCCCAGGAGTTTGAGGTTGCTGTGAGCTAGGCTGCTGCCATGGCACTCTAGCCTGGGCAACAGAGCGAGACTCTGTCTCAAAAAAAAAAAAAAAAAGAAAGAAAGAAGAGAAGGACACAAGCCGGGATACAGCAAGGAGGAATTAGTCCATTCTAGCACCTCTGCCAGTATCAGGTCACTCATTCAGCAGATGTTTATTGTAGACTGCTGTATACCAGCACAGTGCTGCTGGACTCTGGAGGTACGCTGGGGAAAAGAGACACACAGATGTGTTATATTCCATCCTCATATACATTATATTCCATCAAGAAGACCAGATATTAAACAACTCCATGCATTATTAACTAATTATGATGGCAATAGGGCTGCGAGGCACCGGGACAGCCTGGGAGCTAATCTGGTCATGGGATCGGGGAGAGCTTCCCTGCGGAACTGACATAAGCATTTCCTGAAAGATGAGTTGAGTTCTCTGATAGTCTCTATAATACAAATCATCACTTAGGTTTTGGGCATTCATATGTTTATATATTGCATTGTGCCTGCCCAAAATTATATTAATAAAAGAAAAAAAACTGCTTAGGGAGTTACTATCTGTGAGACCCAGGGAACTATGACCAGTATAAAAGACAATGAATTGTAACACTTATAACTCTAATTTACATTCATTTTCAGTTTCTTCGCTATGGTCATTCCAAGAGAGCCCTTTGCTCTTTGAAAATTATAGGCTTGCTTGTCTTTGAAACCCAGCTCTGCCACTTGCTAACTGTGTGATCTTTGGCAAGTCCCTTAAACTCTCTTCAGTAAAACAGGCATAATAATAGAACCTATATGATAGGGTTGTGGAAGTCTTAAAGAGTGAATGTATGAGAACAGTGTTCACCACATGGTAAATACTATATAGTGCTAACATTGTATGGCTAAAATGGTTCAACTAGCCATGGGGTAGTTTGAAATGGGACCCTAACATAGACAAGGCCGATTTTTTGTTATATGTCACCAAAGAGGTTTAGCTGTAGCTGTTTGCACCTTCCATGAGTCTACTGGGCTGTTTTATTCATACACAAGTTAGATTTGGATACGGTGATTCTCCCATTCTCCTCTTTTATGATTATTTTCTTCTGGCTTACTGACTCTTCAAATGTTACCTTTTCTCATTAAAGAAAGAGTGATGTGCTATAATGGTACCAAACTTACCTGAAAATATTACAAACTCTGCTGAATGTTTGCTAATGATACAGTTGAAGTTCTCCAAATGGTGAGAAATACATTCTTGCGCTTCCTGATCCTTCAGTCAAATGCTAATTTTTATTCTTCCAACAAGAGGTACCCATTCATCCAACAATAAACACATTTGAGGACATATTATGTGGTGAACATTCTGGAAGTGCTAGCAATGCACAGATGTTACCCACCCTCAAGGGAATTACCATTACACAAGGGATTTAGTCCTTGCACTCCTATCCATAGGGTGTCTACTGGAGCCAGGCTTTGTTCTTGAGAACAATGTGCAGTGGTAAATGGAGCCAACCCTGCCCTCATGGAGCATTGGGTCTAGCGAGAGAGACGGATAATAAATAGGGAAACAAACAAGGAAGCACACAGGTATAAACCAAAAAATGTCTTATGATGGTAAGACATTTCAAAATTTTATTTGTTTCAAAATTATGCCACCAGCACCCCCCAAGGGAAGAAGTCTGTGTAGATTGCATGAACAGGGAAAGCCACCATGAGAAGGCAATGACCACGCTGAGACTAGCTCAGGAGCAGGGGAAATGGTCATTCAAAGAACAGGGAAAAAGTTGTTCAAAACAGAGGGAACAGTTTGAATGAAGGTCTCATGATAGGAACAACTTAACTTAGTTCAAGTAGCAGAAAGTAGCCCACTGAGGCTGAAACAAAGGCAGGACTTGCCAGATGAGATCCCAGAGACAAGCAGGGGCAACTTCACGTGCATTGCAAGGCATGGTCAAGGGTATGTGTGCATGCTATCTTCATGTAGTGGGAGGTCATTGAAGGATGTTAAGACGTGATATGCAGTTTACATTTCTGTGCTGGACACCGTGCTAGGAATGTGTTGGAAGTGTGAGCAATCATCTAGGTGGAATGCTGGGAGGACAGGAAAGCGTCAGCCCCTCCAGAGCCACCACTAGGAGGCAGCTCATGGTTGGAGAGAAGTGAAAGAATCCGATTCATTTGGAAGTAGAATGTGGGGCTGCCCTGATGGATTAGAACTGCAGTGTGAGGAACAGGGAAGAACCAAGGATGAAGCCCATGTCCATGACTCAAGCAAACAGAGGAGTAGAGATGAAGGGAGGTGAAAGCTGGGGGAGGAACTGGTTTCAGGAGGGAAAATCTACTCAATTTTTATTGGTCTTATACAGAAAGATCTTCCTGTAAATAATCACCATCCAGAAAATTAAATTCTAACACAGTTGCGTATCAGTAATCCGGAAGACTGCTGTGTGAGCCTCCTTAACTCATAGGGAATTAAACGCAAGGGAAAGTTGCAATCATCTTTCGGTCACTTTCTGCTATGGACAACAGGCATCCGGTATTTCATGTACCTGGTAGAGTAGGCCCAGGGGTTAATAACATCCCAAAGAAGTTTCTTTTCCTCCTAGCCTGGACTTTGCTTGGCACCAGCACAGGCTACACAAGGTGCAGCAGTGTCTTCAATGAATCCGGTGTTAGAGCATGAGATGAACAGCCATCTTAGAATACCACATTATGCTGAAATTTTGGTGTGTTTTAGTGGTTAATGCGGTCCCCAAATGATTAGCTTGACTGAGAGTAAGTTCAAAGGGAAGTCTGAAGGCAGAGTCAAGACCCCCGAAAAGAATAGCCAAAGTCACTCACAGTATTTCAAATTCCCTTACCAGTGGCTGATTCAGGGATGGGCATGTGACCCAAGCCTAGTCAATTGAAAGTGAAAGAAAGTCTGTTTGAAGGGCTTGGGGAATGTGTTCCTGGGCCCTAACAAAGAAGCACAAGGAGAGATTGTCCTTTCTTTGTCCCTGGACATTGCTATGTCTGGAACTGCGGCAGCCTAAGAGGAGCCAAGGCACAGACAAGCTGAACCAAGAGAACACACGCAATGGACAAGAGCCCTCGACCTTCCTGGAGGCTTCCCTGCTCCTCACCTTCCTGCTATATGGGGTATTAAAGTTTCTCGTCGACAAGCTAGTTTGAGATGGGTTCTCTGTTGCTGACTCTAAACACATTCTTACTGATATAGATAGGTCCCAGGACTTAGGGAAAGGATCAAATTATTATACACTCAAATCCATGGAAAAGCAAATCCCCTCAAAGGTCCTACTATATTTTTTAAATACTGTACATCCCTATTTTTTGAGAAACATGTATATTCTCCCAAGAAGTCTATAAATATGAATCAAGGTGACTAGAGTAAGTTTAGTAACAAGAAATCTGTCAATGATTACAATACTTTTCAATAAGGTTTTCTATGGAATCATAGAACGGTTTTCAAAAGAGGAGTAAGAGAGGGAAATCCACAAATTTCAGTTATAAAAGAAATGTGAAAATATAAAAGTAAGAACATATTAAAGGCCATCCTTTAGTAAATAACCCCTGAAAAACATAAAAATAAAGGAATCTACAATAAAGGTGGTTTTCTTTCTCTCTCTCTCTCGTGTCTCTTGATTTATTAGCTACCAAGTCAGATGAAAAGTAGAAACGGTACTATTGAAGTTAAGAGGGGAAAATTATTTGGAGGACACCTCTGAAGTGGTAAACAGCAGGGAATTGTTTGAGCATCAAAAATGTCTTTGGATGGCAGGTTACGAAGAGAAAGGACTTTGTGGGCTTTGTGGTCCCCAAATCCTGGAACGAGCAAGTCACAAGAGCAGGGTGAGATTAAGACGGATCACAAGATGAACAGAAAGTATTAAAAAAAAATCTTTCTTGTACAGGTGAACACTGAGGGCCCTGGGAACAGAGAATGACCTAGACCAAAAATATCAATACCCTCAGTGGGAGAACAGCACTCCCTGTTTACACGGCTGCAAGTCACAGCACATCCTGAAACCCGTGCCTCACTGGCCACCTGTCTGTGAGGAAATGTCAGCTAAGTTGGGCAGGGCCTGGTCACTACAAGTTTTGCACATTTTAGATTTGGGTCATGACAGAGTTAGCTATTTTTCTGGTCATTCTCAAAACTGTCAATTTAGGTGTAAAGATTATGTTAGTTAGAATATTTCTGAAATATTTAACCTCATAAAAACATAAAATCTTTCCAAATTTCCATCTTCTAGGAAGTGAATTAAATAGGTCCCCCCTATTTTTTCTTCTTGAGATTAAAAAACATCAAATTCATTCCTCTATTTCACACTATTTGTAGTAACTGCAACTTATTCTTTTAGCAAATTTCCTACTAAACTTAGTCAAATGGACCCACATGAATGTTCACATTATGTATAAATATACATGAAGATACGATTTATTGTAATCTGAAATATGAAAAGAATAGATCTGCCTAGCAAATAAAGAGAGATTTAATCTCTTAACCTAACTTCACAAAATTAACCTTTATAATTTCTTTAAATGCTGAATTTCTATGATGGGTTTTTTAATGATTAATTTATAAACATTAATTTATATAACAGGTCACTGCTCTCTCTCAACTATATCCACTTTTATGATGTGTATGGATATACAGTAAAACTTTGATTACCTACACAATTGGTTTTTTCTCTTCAAAAATAGCTAAACACATTGTAATTTTTTCCCATGGATAAAGGGTATCTTTGACTATAACCAAGTAACATGAACCTTGAGAAATGTTCCAATGTCAGATTGCCTTGACTTTTTTCTTCAGAGTTATGGCAAGACCATGCCTTCGTGGGTGTCAGATTCTCTTCTGAAAAAAATGGTGACAATCAATATGCCAAGTGGTTGTTCCCAGAGCTGGAAACAAGACTAGACTTTGAGTAGGGCTTCCTTCCTCTCTCTGGAAAAACACCTGTCTCTGGCGATGGGTGAGTCCTGCCCCTAACCTTCAGAAGGAGACGGGAGAGGAGGAGACAGAGGTCTCTGCTGTCGACCAGAGGTGGAGGTTGCAGTGTCAGCAATGCAGAGAGGTGGTGTCGATGGGGGGACCACCACCTGGAACAGCAGTCGTCAAGTCCTAGAGCTGCACGGGGCCATGGCAAGAGCCAGGACACTGACCCTCTGCACCCAACATGCCCTCCCTGGCAGGCCAGAAAACATCCAATACCATCAGAAGGAGGCCAGCTGTGCCCAACACAACACAGGCCCACTGGGGACTCTAGCGGCAGAGGAAGCACTACAGTAACAGGCTGGAGCAAAAGCAACCAGCAGGTACATTAGGAAAACCCTGTGAGGCTCCCCCGTGAGGACACCTGTGTGGATGCCAAGAGGCCTCCCTGTGTGGACCCCCATGAGGGCATCTTCTCTGAGGAAACTCGCAGACACATTGGGGAACACTTTGAAGAACACCCATTTATATCAAGTGAACTAATGCGAGATAGTGTCCACAGATTTAGGGCATTTTCACTTGCCTTTCTCCTTTTCTGAAATGTTCTTCCTGGTTGGCACATAGCTTCCTTTCTCACCTGCTTTGGGTCTCTGTTTGAACATCACTTTACCAGGGAGTATGATAAAGTGATATCTTAACACCCACACACAGACGCACACAGGACCCAGCCGGTATCCCTGCTTCAGCTTTTCCAGTGAGCTATTACAATCCGATGCATCAGACGTCTTATAATACGTATTTTTATTGCTTAATTCTTTCCACTAGAAGCTCCACCTGTTGGGTTCACAGTTTTATTCCAGCACTTAGAGTAGTGTTTGGCACATAGCAAGCATTCTATTATTATTTGTTAAAGAAGTAAAAAAATCTACCCCACACCATGGCTCAGGCCTCTCAGTTTTTTATCCCCTGCCCCTTCTCTGGCTCAGTCCAGCCACCAAATAGTCATGTCCTGAACCTTGTCATCACCCATAATCAACTGGTTCCACCCTCATGTGTCTCCCCTCTCCTGGCCTGTTCAGTTTCTCCCACCATACACACTTTGCAAACTCATCAGGAGTTTGATTTCTTCAAATCCATCAACACTATCCTTCAAAACCAACTTTTTACTTCTGTTGGCTTAGATTCCAAAGGCTATTTTTTCAATACCATGTCTTGATGCTTTATATTTTGGGGTTCTGTCCTGCTAGACCCCATTCCTGAGTGATCCAGTTCTCTGCTTACCCATGACTTCACCCCACAGGTGAGCATTGCTGGAGAGGGTTACACAACAGAGCAGATTAGGGATGGCTTGAACCCTGTGGCCAATTCACATAGGTCCTCAAAACGCCCCCTCTTATTCCTGCACTTTCATCGAAGATCTCTGCTCCTCTTTTGCAAAGAAAGAAATTCCCAGCGGGAATTCTCTCACCTTTTCAACAGCAAACACACAGGCCTGCCCACATCTCATACATTCTATCAACTTTCTTACCAACTTGGATCCCATTCTTACTTTATGAGGAACTTAAACTATCAAATATCCTCTTTGTGTGTTCATCTTCTTCCTGTGATGCTGTATGAGTTTTCTAGAGCTTCCAGAACAAAGCACCACAAACTGGGTGGCTTAAACAACAGAAAGTCATTGTCTCACACTTCTGGAGGCTGGAAGTCTGACATCAAGGTGTTGGCAAGGTTAGTTCCTTTTGAGGACTGTGAGGACGAATATATTCCATGCCTCTCACCTAGCTGCTTGTGACACACTGGCAATCTCTGGCATTTCTTGGGTTTCAGAAACATCACCCCAATCTCTGCCTTCATCTTCACATGGCATTCTCCCTGTGCATATCTCTCTGCATCCAAATTTTTTCTTTTTATAAGGATACAGTCCTACTGGATTAGGATCTGGCCTAAGCCAGTATGATCTCATCTTAACTAATTACACTTGCAATGACCCTATTTCCAAATGAGGTAACATTCTGAGATACCAGAGATTAGAAATTCAAGGATCATCAACCTATAATAGATCTGTTCTTCCCATTGGCTTTTAAATATGCTCAAAACTCTCCCCTTAAAAAAGAAAAAAATCAGCAGAGCCCACGTTTTCTTCTAAATTCCATCTCTAAGTCTCTAGTCTTTCTTTAACAGTCATTTTTAAAAAATTATTTTCCTTCCCTGATGTCTCTATTTCTTTTATTTCCCATTCTCTCCTTGATCCGCTTCAAATAACTCTCCAATAGCTCCCACAAAGGTCGACAGTGGTTTTCTATAGATAAAGACAACATTTATTCTAGTCCCCAGCTTATTTGGCCCCTCAGAATCATTTGGCAGGATCAAAGATGCTCATTTTCTTGAAATACTCTCTTTCACTGGGGACTAACACTACCATTGCTTTGCTATTATCTTTCTATTCATTCTTTCACTTCCTCGGCAAACTAACAATCTCTATGCAGCCTATAAGTAAGTCTATAATCCTTGTTCCTGGATCCTCTCCTTTTTGTACTCTATACTCTCCTCCCAGATGGTCCCGTGCATGCATACGGATTCCATCACTTCCCAGACACAGGTGACTTGAAAATTGACATCTCCAGCTCAGGTCTCTGAGGTCTTCTCAGGTCTGTGAATCATACTCCCTAATTGCTTCTTATTAAGGGTTCTAAACTTTCATCAACCTCACATTGCTAAAGGTGAACACAAAATCCTTATCCCATCACCACCATTTGTAGAGCAGTCTTCCTCTTGTATTCCCGACTGCAAGGAGTTGAAACATCATTCAGACTTGACTAAAAGACCATCTACCAAAGTCATTATTTCTTCCTTTCACTTCATGTTGTTCTCCAATTAAGCTGGGTCTAGAAGAACTTATTAAGCACTTAGGGTTGCCTTTATTCAAAATGAAAGTCATGATCTCTGTTCTCACACAGGAAATCACCATCTGATTGAAGAAGGTAACATTTGAAATAATTGAGAAGAACTCAAAATGGTCTATGGTTGTTGATTTCTATATAGTGCTCTGTTAAACATTTTACATGTCAAGGTTCATTAACTCTCATAACAATTCTGTAAAGTAATTTTACCTATTTACGTTTAGTAGATGAGGAAACTGGGTTTGGAGAAGTTACTAATCCCCCTGAGACTACCTAGATAGCAAATGATGAAGCCTTGTTTCAACCTAAATCAGAATCTCAGCACTTAGTCACATTATGAAATTGTGATCAAGATCATAGTTTGTATTGAAGTCATTGGGAGAAAGCAGAAAACCACATTTAATCTTGGCTTGAGGAATTAGAGAAAGTATGGATAGATGGGAAAGTGAGCAAACCACGCTATCTGAGCAAAGGGAAGATTGAAATGACCCTGACATAAGAGAGGGACAGCAGAATTCATTCCAATAGACCAGAGTCCCTATTGAGGACTATTATATAAAGGTGAACCTTTAAGGTAAGGTCATAAAATGGAATTTCCTGAATGCCAGACTGAAAAGTTAAAACTTGAAACGCTAAGCAATAGGAAGTCAAGAGCAAAAGCACAATGATTTTGAAAAGAGTACAATAACACAGTCTTTTTTTGTTTCCACTGTCCTTTCTGATAACACACAGATCTCTAATAGCCATTTGGGGTTCAGAGGTACACTGAGCCATTAACTGTGAGGACATAAACTCTTCCTTCCTGGGTTAAAACTGATAATTTATGGGTAGACACAATAATGTAATCCCAGCAACCAACAAACATAAATATGGTTAAAATTTCAAGAATAGATTTCTAAATACTTGATATGATATAAATTATTTAGAAAATGTGCTTCCCTGGACCCAGTTATGTCCACTTTTGTATAGCCATGCATCTTTTTCTCCATCAAAGATCTATAATCTGAAGAATGAAAAATAGGGATGGGCACCATTGTTCCAGGAGTTGATCATAATGCATTCCTCACGATGACTGCTTATATTCGACTTCCAAAATGCTTCATTCTTACCGCAGGGTTGATGTCTCAGGAGATGAACTTGGTGACCCACAGGAAGCTTGATTATGTATTGATTAGAAATACCTAAGATGGGTCAGGCAGTTTGCTGGCCTTACAATGCTCCTTCACTTACAATGGGGTTATATCCCAATAAATCCCTTGTAAACTGAAAATATCGTAATTCAAAAATGCATTTAACACACCTAACCTACCTAACATCATAGTTTAGCCTAGCCTACCTTAAACGTGCTCAGAACACTTACATTAGCCTACAGTTGTGCGAAATCATCTAACACAAAGCCTATTTTATAACAAAGTGTGGAATATCTCATGTAATTTATTGAATACTGTACTGGAGGTGAAAAACAAAATGGTTGTATGGGTTTTCAACGCATGGTTTCTACTGAATGCCTATCACTTTCACACTATCATAAAGTTGAAAATCCTAAATAGACACATCATAAATTGGGGACCATCTGTATATACAGCAAAATAGTCATGAAGCTTACAGTCTTGGGGGGAAGACAAACACTAATCAAATTACCACACATGAAAATTGATATTGATGAGGGTTTATGTTAAATAATTCACTTCAATGCAACAGTCAAGTTAAATTAAAATTAGTCTTGTTTTTCTATGCAATAGGCCCTGATATACAATCTGGGAATTCTTGTAGTACATGGTCCATTTGCCTAGGTCCTCAAGCAAGTTATTTAATTTCACGAAGGTTCAGTTTCCTCATATGTAAAATGGGAGTAATAACAACAAATGGGGATTTTTACAAGGATAAGTGAGACAACTTATGTAAAAATGCTCAGTATTGTGCCTAATACCTACTGACTATTAAAATACGTCAGCTATTGTTACTCTTAGAGCAGTGCCTCTTACAAATCTGCATCTTGCATGCTAGTGGATACAGAATCTGATTAGTCAAGTAGTTCTTACCTGCAACAATGTCAACAATGTTTTGTGCTAGCAACAAATGTTTACCAAACATCTGTTACAGGCCAATTATTGCATAACATTCTGGAGGTAGGGGAGGAAGACAGCAGTTGGTTACTGAGTAAAGGAAATAGAAATATGAATATTGACCAGCATAGCCATAGACGTGGGTACAGGCTGGGAGGCAGACATGCTGAGTGTGGCTGAAGAAGGGCCAGACAAAAGACGATCC
The DNA here is from genome assembly GCF_041146395.1 of Eulemur rufifrons. NCBI lineage: Eukaryota > Metazoa > Chordata > Mammalia > Primates > Lemuridae > Eulemur > Eulemur rufifrons. Next base: position 90,098,599 of record NC_090985.1, read on the forward strand.
AAACGGAAACACTGGAATGACAGTGTGTCAGCAATAGAGAGCCCTTCCCGCATCCAGAGTCAGGAGAGAAGCCTGGAAGAGGCAAAGGGAAGAGTGATCAAAGGGAAAACATTTCAATTCCACCTCAGCCTCCTGGAGGAGAAAGCATCTTAACCAATGTTTTACTGAGTCAGCCTAGAGAAAAAAAAGAGTAAAAGAAAAAGAAATGAAGCACATTTTAGGAAATGTTTCTGTTGAAAGCACCATCACAGTGATCGTGCTAGCTGCTCGATACCAACTTCAGCACAGGATGCAGGTAAGAGATAAAATTTAAAGAGTCCTAAGTCCCAACTGGTTAAAATTTCCTTATATCTCAGAGCTATTGTTTTAAGTCTCAATCTGAAAACTTACATGCACACAAAAAACTGCACATGAATGTTCACAGCTGCTGTATTCATAATCACCAAAACCTGAAATCAACTAAGATGTCCTTTATTGGGTGAATACAAACATGTGAAGATGAGTAAGTAAAGACACGGAAGGACCTTAAATGCATATTGCTAAGTGGCAGAGGCCAATTTGAAAGAGATACACACTGTATCATCTCGACTATACCACATTGTGGAAACGGCAAGACTGTGGAGACAGTAAAAAGACCAGTGGCTGCCAGGGGTTTGTTGGGAAGGAGGGATGATAGGTGGAACACAAGGGATTTTTAAGGCCGTGCAACTGTTCCACGCAATTCTGTAATGGTGGATATACATGTCATGATACATTTGTCAAATCCCATAGAACACGCAACACCAAGGGTGAACCCTAATGTAAACTGTGGACTTCGGATGATAATGACGTGTCGGTGCTGGTTGATTGATTGCAACAAATGCACCACTCTGGTGTGGGATGTGGATACCAGCAGGGGAGGCTGTGTTTATATGCGGGCAGCCAGTATATGCGAACTCTCTGTGCCTTCTACCCAATTGTTCTGTAAACCTAAAACTGCTAAACAGACAATACCTGTCAATTACAAAACCAAAGTCTAAGTAGATGGACACTGTGTAGACAGGTGACAAGACAGGTGACAAACATGAGTGTATGTGGAAAACGTGATTGGCAATCCTGAGGCAGCTTTTAATCATTATACCCCTTTTCTCACTTAGGGAACACGTGCGTACTTTGGCCAAGTCACACAGAAGTGTGCCAGGAACACTTTGATCTAACCAGTAAGATGTTCCCTATTTTTCCTTGTGTTATTTTTCAAGACACAAAGAGCAGCGGTTCCACAGGATGTTCTGATCTGTTACAAAGGTAATAGAGTCAGCACCACAGATTGTTAAAAATTAATAAACCTTGAACTGCCTATGTGGTTGGGATACCTTTATACCTGACTTTTATACCTGATCACTTGTCCCTGCGTGGCGGTCAAGCCGCGTCACTCAGCCAGGTGAAAGGTAGTTCCACAATACTTCCTGCATCCCAGTAACACAGCATGAGCACACACTTCCAGAGATTCAGAGGCTTCTCAGTTCAAGTGTGCAGTTAAGGAAATTGACACTAGAAGTAAAGGTGAGGAATAACAATAACAACTAACATGTACTGAGAACAACATGCAAGGCATTGTTCTGATTGCTGATTTCCCATTCCCTATTCTCTTCTAAAAGAAAAGAGAAAATGTTGATTTCTCTTCCTTCGAAGATGCCAAAGGCAAACTCAATCATCAACAAGATCCTTTTTGAAGGGAATGAATCGCTAACTTGGAAGGATTAATTCTACTCAGACCCCAAGTCACCCCAGTAACTTGGCCATTTCAGGCCTGGTAAAAGTTTCAGCCAAATCAAATAAAGCACTATTGCCTGCATGAGCTGATTTTGCTGAACCTCCCCCAGGCATCGTTTGGAAACCCAGGACAGGGAATCCCAAGAAGGCTTCAGAACCTCCCCTTTCTCCCTCTTCTAGGTAGACAGCATGTTAAGAAGACATGCAAGTGACTGACTGTTCCACGGGTCCCTTCCTCCTGTTCTGAATGCAGGAAGCTGCAGGTGCAGCTGCAGTGTAATAAAGGCAATGGTTTCTGGACTTGCAGGTTCAAAAGGGATTGTGTTCTTCATGCCCCCTCTTGTGGCCACTCAGAGATAATGCAATCAGGAAGGGCCTTAAGACTGTAAATGCACGGTAAAGCCATACTTAGGGAATTAGAAATCTAAAAATGCCAGATTTAGGAAGCTTTTCTTTCCATAAATTACGTTTGCCTTGGGCCTTGCGGAAATCCATAGCGCTATTCTCTCTAGAAGTTTTGTAAAAGTATGTCCCAACGAAAGCCATTTTGCAAAAAAAAAATAGCAAATAAATATTAGCTTTTTGTTTAAAGAATTTAAAACAATTAAGGGGCTGCAACTACACAGAGGACAACTTGAATTGCTGTTTGCTTGTAAGCATGTTAACATGGGCAAAGCAAAATACAAGAAAGAGTTTAGATAGTTTTCAGGATTATTCGTCAGTAAAACCAAAAACAAACTGTGAAAGAAAAAGATATACCTGTATATGTATGTATTGACATTATGCATGTTTAGTGTGCATCTAGCACAGCCTCCAGAACAAATTCCTTCCTACTGTTGGCAGGTTCTGAGATTTAGCATCTTCCATGTGGCTGTCCTACACTGAGCAGGGAGGAGGTGATCACTTTCCTTGGCTACCCCAAAGGGATATGGCACTGCCCTCCCACAGCCTTCCCTTCCTCACCAGAAAAACACTTCCCCTTCCCCGTTAACCCCTGAGAACGTAAAGCCTTCCCGATTGTTGTGTGCAAGCTTAGCATGGCTATATTCCTGCTGGCTTCTCCTCTGGACTTCAGTAAAGAAGTCTGCCCTCAGGTTATAAGCTCCTAATAGAAAGAAACAAGATCTAATTCACTGTGTGGTGTCTAGCAGCTAATCACCTCTACAAATAGATATTAATGAAAGTTTGATAATGGGAAGATTACATTAATTATTCAGTTTTTCTAATTGTCTAGAAATAAAAATAGATTGTCAGAAGCTAGACAAAAATTTCCAGAACGAGGAAATACAAGGCTGAGCAATGGAGTTAAGAAGCTTGTAGGATTTGGGACAGAGCCTCCTGACCTTGGCACTCATGACAGCTTGAGCTGGAAAATTCCCTGTCGTGGGGCCTGTGCTGTGCATTGCAAAGTGGCCAACAGCAGCCCTGGCCCCAACCGCTAGATGCCAGTTGTGCCACCCCCAGTGGTGACAACCAAAACCGTCTCCCACCATTGCCGAATGTCCTCTGACAGCAAAATCACCCCTGATTGAGAGCTACTGATTTAGGGGGGCAGCGTTGGTAGCAGAATTGTTAAGTACTGCAATGAGTAAACCGAGAAGGAGGGAGATGTCTGACTGTGGGGAAGCACGAGGTGAAGCAGAGAGAATGGGCTTTGGAGTTAGCGAGCCCAGGGTTCCGATCAATCGGTGTGACTACAGGCATATTTTTTTCCTAAGCCTCCATTTTCACATGTGTAAAAATAATAATATAACAATAGTAGTACATGAGTGGATTAATAAAATGTGGTATATGTAGACCATGGAGTACTACTCAGCCATAAAAAAGGGTAAACTAATACCTTCTGTAACAACCTGGATGGAACTGGAGACCCTCCTCCTAAGTGAAGTATCGCAAGAATGGAACAACAAACACCACATGTACTCACTATTAAATTCGAACCAAATGATCAACACTCATGTGCACATATGCAAGTAAAATTCAACGGAAATCAAGCAGGTGGGAGGAGAGAGGAGGAGATGGGTAAATTCACACCTAATAGATACAATGCACACTGCCCAGGTGATGAACACACTTATAACTTTAACTCAAACTGTACAAAAGTAAGTCATGTAACCAAACATTTATACTTCCATAATATTCTGAAATAATTAAAAAAACAATACTAGTAGTAATTATAAGGTTGTGGAAAGCCTACAATGAAATAAAGTATTATGTATGAAGGATCTAGTAAATTGTCTAGTATATAACAATGTCAGTAAATACCAGTGTCCTTTCCTCGCCTCCAGAGGTTACGGAAATAAAACATCACTTCTTTGGCATAGTTTAAGCCCTTGGAGCCTGGCAGTGGGTGGGCTGGAAAGAACCCTGGCCTTGCGATCCTTTGTGGATAATGTCACCTTCACTTCCTTCTGAAGAACCTGCAGTACAGGTTGTGCCCACTCAGAACAAAGTGTGTGGCACATGTGTTAACTCTTCACATAAATGATCACCTTCAGGCAGCTAAGTCGATAAATCCATTCCAAAAATGGAAATATGAATAGTCCTTAAATGCCCACTTGGAACTCTGTTTTTCAAGTCAGCAAAGTACAAAATCTTCTTTTTCACATATAGAATAAAATTCTTATATTTTTGTGTCAAAAAATCTTCTTGGTGAATTTAATGCAAAAGGGTTTTTTGCAATGTTACTTCTGTCTGATGTATGCCCCTTCTTGAAATAATGAATGCTGTGTTTAGATTACTCCTAAAATATTTCATGGGACCTTTGAATACCTCTATAGAAACATCTTCATTGCCCTCACTGCTCCTTACCACGTTTAAGTAAATTGCTTATATCTTATATAAATTGCCTAAAAATAAAGATATGTTAAAACTGACTTAAAATATCCATATATTAACAATCAGGGCATTAGCATTTTATTAAAGATAAATTACAGACTCATTCTCTCTTTTCCCCAGCATGTCCGTACTCTAAGCTGTTCACATTTCTGATTTTCTCCTTTCTCCCTAACATTCAGGCGCCCTCATTTGAAAACAGAAGGGTAGAAGAGGATTGAAACTCACATTTTTAAAACTTTGCCCATCTCATCACCCCTACCACAAATATAATTTAGATGGACCATATGAAATTATGAATATTTGACTTTATTTGACCTACAAAAATGAGTTCCTACGGTTCAAACTAAAAGTCCACCCCTATTTATTGGTCTTAAAATTTTGCTTATTCAACCAACATCACTTTCCTCGGGAAGTCTTCCACAATTGCTCCACTCTAAATGAAGACACCTACTTTGCTGTGGCACTGCTGTTGCTGCCTGGTAACATCAGTTTTGGAAGTGCTCCCCGTGAGAGAACATAAACTGCAGGCTTTGATCAAGAGGACAGTGTTTGGATCGTGACTCTTCCACACACTTGGTGGGTGACCCTGGGCAAGATGTTGGCCTTCCTAAGTCTCAACGTCCACACTTATCAAAGAGTTGCTTTAAGTACTGGGATAATGGATTCCATCTTTTACATAGTGTTGATTACAAAATAAGTGCTCAATAAACGGTCATTATTACAAACAATTAATAGTCGTAGTGATGAACATCTGAGGCCATGCTTTATTCACTGCATCCTTCCCATGGTCCTTGCATGCCATAGGTGTCCAACAAATAACATTAACAACAACAATATAATAACTGACTTTTATTAGGCACTTACTCTGTCTAGGACTGTGCTAAGTATGTTCCTTGCATTATTTCATAAAATCCTCACAACAATCCTGTGAGGCAGGTACCGTTATGATGAGTGTTTTAGAGGTGAGAAATTTGAGGCAAAGAGAGATTCAATAAATAGACCATGGCCACACCCATGGAAGAGTCAGGGGTGGGACAAAGTCATGTGACATCAGAGTCCATAGTGCCTGGGATGTTTTGGAAAGACCTCAAAGTCATCCAACTTTAAAGGGTCCATGATTCAAATGTGATAATCCTTAAACATTGATTGCTCTTTTTATTCAGTAAACTAATTAATCATCCCATTTTTTTTCTCTGTCCCATATTCTTTGTTCGATATTTCATTTAGGTTTTACGTATCTGGAGATTTTGTCAACACAGCTAGGCAGTACTATAATAAATTGTGGTTAAGATGAATAGCTTAGTTCATTTCAATGATTTATCTGCTGCATGCAAGGCACCCTGTGAGGCCTCAGTACATATATAGGAATACCATACGGTCCTCAGTTCAAAGCACTCATAGCTGTATCATCTTTAAAAAATTAATGTCATTAGAAATGGTGACACAGAAGATACAAACACAACTGAATTTGAGGACTTATTTCAACAAATATCATATAATTGCCCCTGTGTGCCCAGCCAGCACTTTGCAAGATGCTAAGGGAGCTAAGCAAAGAATACAGCGCGACTCTTGACAGCGAGGATTCACAATCCTGCGGAGATAGGAACCCGCACAGATGCAGTCGGATGATAATGCAGATCAACACGTTCATTCCTTCAATAAACAGAATTAGAGCCAACAACCTGCCAGGCCTGTGCTGGGAGCTGGGACAAGGATAAACAGCTTAGACCTGAATTTGCCCCATCAATTATGCAATCTAGAATACATGATCGATTTTATGGGAAGGAAAAAAAAATCACAGTTTAGAGAGTTCATTGAGGACTGGAGTAATTGGAGAAGGCCTCCTAGGTGAGGATGGAATTTGACTTTGGTCTTCCACAAAGGATGGCAAAATACCATTTAGTTAACTTCATTCCCAAACACAGCAATCAATAAAGGCATAAGATGGTATCATTCATTTCTTATTGGTTGTAAAAGACATCCAGTGAAAAATAATTACTCTTTCAAAATATGCATTCATATTCACATGAACTCTAACAGCATTTTAAGCTTAATATTTCTATTTTATTCACTGAAAGAACTAAGGTAAAAGTAACCTCAAATTTGAAAACATTCCTTACGAAGATTCTTATAAAATAATGTTAAAAAACCAAAGTCCTGCACTATAGTTAAAATTGAGGTGTTTTCCTTTCAATTCAAAACCTCAATTTTCAAACCTTAATATCTTGGACTTTTCAATTGCAGGCAGTGGGAAGTTGGTCACAGAGAATAGTTACTATGAAGAAGGAGATTGCTGATAGCATACTTCTGAAGTACAACTGCTGCCTGTCATCTTAAAATGGTTAAGTAAGCAATCCAGAGAAAAATATGTTGAGGGGTAAATTGCTAACTCAATCGAGATGAAAGATGTAGGTAGGTCAAACTATATTTTTTTCCCATTTCCCTTAATACTACTAGATAGTGTTAGTAAGAAGCCCAGCTATTTTTTCCCCATATAATGGCTTAGAAGAGCTTTCTACAATATAATTTACATGGTATCAGGGATTATCTTTCTATCTGCAAACTAAACAAGATGAAGTTATGTCAGCACAAGTCTCTGTAGACAAGGTATGTCAAAAAGATAAATTACATAATTTATATTTGCATTCCTTTGCATTTTTAATATTGTTATATTCTTTGCATTTCTGATTATATTTGCATCTTAAATATTGAATTCATTTTTAATTTTGGTAGTACAACGATATGATATAATTAGGGATGGATGGACATGGGACATTTTCAGAGCCTTTCCTTGCCATAGCTGCAATCAGCCTTCTTTCCTTCCCATGGTACCCCAAGTACCCCAAACACAAGTATAATAAAAGTAAGCTCTAGCTGATTATTAATTTGGTACATCTTAGTATTCACAATTATTCTTTCCCTCCTCTGTAAGATTATACACCTTCATCCTTGTGATGCCTCCTTGTAGGCAGAATACACACCACTGCCCCACCGTTGGGCCTGGTGATGTCAATGGATGCAGATGACTTACATGTCAGCACAGTCTGGTGTGCTCTTGCCCTCTGGCACGAGAACAGCATGTTCCACATAGAAGTTGCTCCTTCAGCTTAGGTCCAGAAATGAGAAGATACATGGAATGACTCACAGATGGCCCACAGCCCAAGAAGACCTAGAGCCAACTCACAGCCTTTATGTAATGTGAGAAATAAAGAAATGTGTATATTGTAGACCATTAAAATTCTGAGATTGTTACACAGCAAAACTGACTAATACAATTAGCAGTGGCTTTTAGTCTACAATATTGTCGTACCATATGCATGCTGTTCAATTACTGGACAAAAATATTACTACCCTATCACTGCCGTGTCAGACTTACCTTTTATTCTTATAGCTGCCCCATGCGCTAGGACCAGAAGTGCTATAAAGACCGAAAAATAAGCAAATTCAAGAATATTATACAGAGTTATGCACTCTCTCTTAAAGCAACCACAGAAACCATTCATGATTCCTCTGTCTGCATCCCCCCACCGACACACACACACACACACACTCTCTCTCTCTCTCTCTCTTTTAGGTGATAGCCCCGTATTGCATAGCTGCATGTCAGCCCATAACAGGCCTGGCCTGAGAAGCCAAACACCCAGAATTGTGCTGAGCATACAGGTTGTATAGCACAGACCAGCACCAAGAAATAAAGTGAAAAGAAAAATGCCCATGACTAAAGTGACCCCATGACCCCCCATCAAAGCAGTCTCCATATCATGACTACCAATTTTTAAAATAATACTTTTTACATATTCTACCTAATAGTTAGGAGACTCTGTATTTTAAAAATCTTAAAAAGCTCCTAGTTTTAATCTATTTTGTCCCATCAGAGTATTCCCTTCTCTCAACTTTCCCATTCACGGGCCATTGTTTTTCTTGCCTCACTCCCCACCCGTGTTCTCAACTCTTCTCAGTTAGTTCCTTCTCTCCTCTGATGTCTATTTCCAGACACTTGGGAGATTGACAACTCCTAGAAATACCGCTCACTCAACTGCTTCTTTCCCCTTCATTCATACTCGGGCCTACATTTTACTGTATGTTAAACACATCTTCCTCAATGCTTCATGACTATGACAACTTTGACATGCTTGTCACTGACTGGGTCCTGTCCAAGTGGCATGCACTTGCCAATTTTACAAAAAGTGCTGAAGTGACTGTGTGTGTCTTTGTGTGTCTGTGCTTACGCTGGAATGTTAACTGCAGTTCTCCCTAGATTTCGAAATTTAGGTCATTGTTTCCCCCTCCTCCTTCTCCTTCTCCTTCTCCTCCTCCTTTCTCTTCCTCTCTTTATTCTCCTCCTCCTTTCTTTCCCTCTTCCTCTCACTGTAATTCAAACCTCATCTCTGGTTACAATACACTTTTAATGAAGTTTTTCTCATGGAAGCAGTTTACTTTTTGTTAGCATTCCAAGTACAATAAAGTCCACAGCTGTCAAGACTTGAGAGCAGCTCTGCTGCTCACTTTGATCTTCCACATCAGCTTGGGGCCATGTTTTCTGCCGCAGAATGTTTACCAGCTACAGCTCGCTCCCCCTACTGAAGGTCCTGGTATGCAGCTCTTCTCATGTGTACACATCACCTGTATTAGTGGATATAGTGTTGGAGACCCTAAAATAAACTTGCATCTCCAAATATAAAAATAGATAAAAGAATCAGTAAGCAACAGATGTAGTAAGTCTCCCAAGTATTAATATTAGCCAATCTTTCATTGGAAAACTGACAAGAAGGATGAGATAACTGATGTCCACCTGAGAATGACGTGTGAAAGTGTGTCAATGTCATCATGCCGTCATTCAGCTAATCTATTTATTGAACAGCCACCATATGCTAGGTGGGTTGTGAATGCTCTTTAGAATGAAACTTGGTAACTGATAAAGGGGATTCAAAAAAGAAAGTTTGAATCTATCCATATGTCAGGAATATGCTAAATATGACCAAAGGAAAGAGTATTCTGACTGCATATCACAATTAACCTGGTCCATTTGAAAGGGGTAGATTAAGATGACCAGTGTTGAATGACACTCTCCTTCAGAGTCACCCAGATCCCTTTATTCTGATCAAAGTCAGTAGGAATTTTTTTTCAAAATATAAATATGTATATTAAAGAGTTTTCTCTGATAATATAAGATCTTTTTTAAAAAAAATTAAAAATAGAGAGAATGGAAGTCCTTTTAAAATCCCAACCTCCAAAAGTAACCACTGTTAACAATTTGGTATACAGCTGGTAGGCTTTCTATATTTATCTAAATACATAGTTCTTTGTAACATACATACTGTTCAATAACCTACCAATTAATTTGCTTATTTTTAAGTTTATTTGTGAAGAAAGCTTACCTCTCATGAAGATAAAACAATGAAGAAACAATGTGGATGTTTTGGGCCACTTTGTATCTCTCTTTCTTGGTATAAATAAATACAATCACATTGTGATTTAAAAGATAAAGTAAATTCAGGCTGGGCACGGTGGCTCATGCCTGTATTCCTAACACTGTGGGAGGATTGCTTGAGCTCAGGAGTTTGAGACCATCCTGCGCAAAAGCAAGACCCTGTCTTTTCTAAAAATAGAAAAATTAGCCAGGCATGGTGGTGTGTACCTATAGGCCCAGCTACTTGGGAGGCTGAGGCAAGAGGATCACTTAAGCCCAGGAATCTGAGATTGCAGTGAGCTATGATGATGCCACTGCACTCTACCCAGGTTGACAGAGTGAGATTCTGAATGTCTGAAAAAAAAAAAAGAAAATTCAGATTCTAGGGTCTGATAATTCCAGAGGGAACTGATTTTAAAAATCCTGAAACAAGTGGCAAGGTCCAATTACTCTCACATCTGATAAAATAAAATCAAATTTCCTAAGAAAGTTCTGAAAAGATGGCAAAATAGAAAACATAAGGGATCTGTCTCCCACCTAGACAACCTCATCAGCAGAATCTGTCTGATGTAACTATTTTGGAACTCTGGAGTCTATTGAAGGATTTCAACTTTCAAGAAAAGTCTTGGATGATATCTTAGTCTGTTTGGGCTGCTATAACAAAATACCTTAGACTGAGTAACTTACAAACAGCAGAAATTTATTTCTCACAGTTCTGGAGGCTGGGAAGTTCAAGATCAAGGTGCCAATGGTGCCTAGTGAGGATCTGCTTCCTTATCAACAGAACCCTCTTGCTGTATCCTCACATGGTTGAAAGGGGCACACAAGTTCTCTCAAGCCTCTTTTATAAGGGCACTAATCCCATCTGTGAGGGCAGAGTCCTCACGACCTAATTGTAAGGCTGGTGGCAGGTACCCCTCCCTTCCCTAATGAAAAAAGAAGCCCCTCCTATCCCTCAATACCCGCCCCAAAGCTGAAACAAAGAAATTCCTCACTCCTCACACCGACATCTCCTGGCCGAAGAAGCTCCCATCCCCCAGCCCTAAGAACCTATATAAACCCACTCAGACTTCCGGGCGGGGCGGCTTCTCTGGTTCCATTCGTGGGACTGTGAGGCTCACCCCGGTCCCTCTCTCGGACCCGTTACCCTTACCCGGGAGCACTCCAATAAAGCCTCTTTACTTAACCCTTTCAACTCTGCTCATCTTTCTTTCTGTGGCACCGACTATTTCAAAAAAAACCTTACATTTGGTGCCGAAACCCGGGAGGGTACTTTAACTTTCAGCTGGGCCGCCCCTCCCCTGGACTCCAGTCTTAAAACCTTACACTAATAACCTCCTGAAGGCCCCACCTCTTAATGCTATTGCATTAGAGATTACATTTCAACATATAAATTTTGAGGTGACACAAACACTTAGACCATAATAGATGATTTCAGTTAATTTTAGTCAATTTCAGCAATTGGCACAGTAGCAGCTACCCATAACCCACCCCCAGCTCCACAGCAGGCAGCTGTACACATGTTCCAGAAGCAGCTTCTGGGAATCAGGGTGGGCAAAAAGCACCATGTCTTCCAAATATCAGAGGTATGTTCTGTGATCACTGATTATTGCTTCTGATCATAAAGGTGCAGACAAAAAGGCAGGTAGCCATTGTTGTTGCATCTCCTCCCATTTTTTCAAGCCTCTGCCCTTCTGGCTGAAGTGACTTCTGTAAGATTTAAAGTGCCAGCATCATCCCCCATCCTTCATTTTTCTCCTTTTCCCATTTTGGGAGCCAGACCATGAAAGACTAAGACATTCAAAAGCAACTGCGTATATGAGGAAAATTAGAAAATGACTGTGCATGCCCAGGAAAGGCACAGGCTCAGAAAAGATTTAAGAAGACGTTAAGTTTACACCTCATGCTGATTCTTGGTACAGAGAAAGCCTACAACAATAAAAAAAAAAAAATAACAAAATAACAGAAGGGAAAGGGGAGAATCTGATTTCCAGAATTACCACATTATTAGATTCAGATGTCCAGTTTTCAATTTAAAAAAATCATAGGGCACACACACACAAAAAAAAAAAAAAATCAAAAGAATGGTTCATTTAAAAGAAAAAAATCAATCAGTAGAAACTGCCCTGGAAAAGACCTGATGGCAGACCTACTAGACAAAGATTTTAAAACTGGCCGGGCGCAGTGGCTCATGCCTGTAATCCTAGCACTCTGGGAGGCCAAGGTAGGAGGATTGCTCAAGGTCAGGAGTTCGAGACCAGCCTGAGCAAGAGCAAGACCCCATCTCTACTGAAAACAGAAAGAAATTAGCTGGACAACTAAAAATATATATAGAAAAAATTAGCCTGGCATGGTGGCACATGCCTGCAGTCCCAGGTACTGGGGAGACTGAGGCAGTAGGATCGCATAAACCCAGGAGTTTGAGGTTGCTGTGAGCTACGCTGATGCCACGGCACTCTAGCCAGGGCAGAGTGAGACTGTGTCTCAAAAAATTTAAAAAAAAGGACCTTTTCAATTAAGTTATTTGCCTAAGCCCCAAATATATTCTTGGTTAACTGGTACAAAGACTCTACAAGAAAATAAAGCTAAAGATCAGTATCCCTTATAAACATTGACTTAAAAATCCTCAACAAAATACTAGCAAACCAAATTCAGCCACATAGAAAAAGGATTATACACTATAACCAAGTGGGATTTATTCTTGGAATGCAACGATGGCTTAATAAATGCAAATTAATAAATGTATTAATAATATACCCCATTAACAAAATGAAAAGTAAAAAACACATGATTATCTCAATTGATGAAGAAAAAGCATTTGACAAAATTCAATACCCTTTAATGATAAAAAGCAATCAAAAAATAAGAAATAGAAGAAAACTACCTTAATAAAAATCATATATGAAAAATATACAACAAACATCATACTCAATAGTGAAACCATGAAAATTTTTCCTCTCCGATCAGGAATGAGGCAAGAAGGATTGTGTTCACCACTTTTAGTCAACACAGAACTGGACATTTTAGCCAGAGCAATTAGGCAAGAAAGAGAAGTAAAATATATCAAATTGGAAAAGAAGCAGCAAAATTATCTCTGTTTACAGATGATATGATCTTATATGTATGAAACCCTGAAGATTCCACATAAAACACTGTTGGAACTAATAAATGAATTGAGCAAAGTGTCCGGATACAAAATCAACACACAAGAATCTGTTACATGTCTATACATTAACAATGAACAATCTCAAAAGGAAATTAAGAAAACAATTTCATTTACAACAGCATCAAATAGAATAAAATACTTAGGAGTTAACTTAGCCAAGCAAGTGAAAGATTTGTACAGTAGGAAATAGAAATTATTGCTGAAAGAAATGAAAGTCATACACAAATAAAAACACATTCTGTGTTTGTGGATTGGAAGACTTAATACTGTTAAAATGTCAATAATACGCAAAGTGACATACAGGTTTATTCCAAACCCTATCAAAATTCTAAGAATGTTCTTTGCAAAAACTAAAAGACCCATTCCAAAATTCACATAAAATTTCAAAGGATCCTGAATAGCCAAAAAATCTTTAAAAAGAAGAACAAGGCTTAAGAACTCAGATTTTCTGATTTCAAAACTTACTACAAAGCTATATCAATCAAAACAGCGTGGTACTGACATAGAGACATACACATAGAGGAATGGAACAGAGCAGACAGTCCAGAAATAAACCCTCGCATGTATAGTCAATGATTTTTGGCAAGGGTACCACACTAATTCAATGAGGAAAGAACGATCTTTTCAAAAAATGGTGCTAGGAAAACTGGATATCCACCTGCAAAAGAATGAATTTGGGCTTCCCTCACCTAACACTATATACAAAAATTAACTCAAAATTGATCAAAGACCTAAATGTAAGCCCTAAAACTATCTCTTCTCTTAAAAGAAAACATAGGGTAAAAGCTTCATGACATTGGGTTTGGCAATGATTTCTGAGCTATGACACCAAAGGTACAGGCAACAAATGATAAAATAGACAAATTGAATTCCATGAAAATTTAAAAATTTGTGCATCAAAAGATGCTATCAACAGAGTAAAAAGGTAAACCAGAGAATGAGATAAAATATTTGCAAATCATGTATCTGATAAAGAATTAATATCCATAATCCATAGAGAACTCTTAAAACTCAGCAACAACAAATGATTCAAAAATGGGTAAAGGACTTGATATGGTTTGGATGTTTGGCCCCTCCAAATCTCATGTTGAAATTTGATCCCCTGGTGTTATATGTAAGGCCTGGTAGGAGGTGTTCAGGTCTTTGGGGCAGATCCCTCATGAGTGGTGCTCTCCTCAAGATAATGAATGAGTTTTCACTTTGTTAGCTCACATGAAAGCTGGCTGTTTAAAAGAGCCTGGCACCACCTCCTCCCTCTCTTGCTCCTTCCCTTGTCATGTGACATGCCTGTTCCCCCTTCGACTTTCACCTTTATTAGAAGCTCCCTGAAGCTCTCACCAGAAGCAGATGTTGGTGTGAAGCTTCTTGTACAGCCTGCAGAATTGTGAGCCAAATAAACCTCTTTTCTTTGTAAATTACCCAGCCTCAGGCATTTCTTTACAGCAGCACAAAACAGACTAACACAGGACCTGAATAGACATTTCTCCAAAGAAGATACACAAATGACTAATAAGCACATGAAAAGATGCTTGACCTCACTAATCATTAGAGAAATGCAAAACAAAACATCAATGAAATACTACCTCCTACCCGTCAGGATGGCTACTACCAAAGCAACAAAAAATATCGAGTGTTATTGAGGATGTGGAGTAATTGAAATACCTGTGCACTGTTGGTGCACATGTAAAATGGTACAGTCCTATGGAAAAGAGTACGGATGTTCCTCAAAAAATTAAAAATAAAATTACCATATAGTCCAACAATTGCACTTCTGGGTGTATATCCAAAAGAACTAAAAGCAGGGACTCAAACAGATATTTGTACCCCCGTGTCCATAGCAGCATTATTCACAATAGGCAAAACGCAGAAGCAACCCACGTGTCTGTTGACAGGTAAATGGATAAGCAAAGTGTGTGTGTGTATGTGTGTGTGTGTAGATATAGATATAGGTATAGATACAGACAATGAGTTATCATTCAGCATTAAAAAAGAAGGAAACTCTGACATATGCTACAATATGGATGAACTTCAAGGATACTATGCTAAGTGAAATGTCAGTCACAAAAAGACAAATATTGTATTCCACTTAAATGAAGTATTTAGAGTGGCCAAAATCATGGAGACAAAAGGTAGAATGGTGGTTGCCAGAGGCTAGCATGGAGAGGGGAATGGGGAGTTATTGTTTAGTGGATATATTGTGTCAGTTTTACAAGATGAAAAGAGTTCTGGAAATGCACAGTGATGATGGTTCCACAACATCATGAGTGTATTTCATACCACTGAGCTGTACACTTAAAAATGGTTAAGATGGTGTATTTTATGTTACATGTATTTTACCACAATTAAAAAATGGGGAAAAATCATATTTTCTAAATCCATCATATATTAAGAACCAATCATTGTTATTAGAAATTGATTGTCACAGGAAAAAAGGGGGATTTTGAGCTATTGGCACTTGAATGAGAAAGTCTTGACTTAATAATGTTCTTAATTAACGACTCCCTTCTCACCAAAACTACACCTAAAGGAGGAGGCAAGAAATTATGATGATTTTCAAGGTTTGCAAAAGCAGAAATCCTATTCCTAAACAGTTCTGAACAGAAGTTAAATGTTGAACAATACAAGAAGTGAATGTAACAATAAGGTGAAATAATATGACTATTTGCAGCATGAAAATACAAGGTGGTTCTCTCCTTTCTTACCTGTAAGAATCGCATGTTTACATATACCTTACGAATTTTCAGGGAGGGTTTGGTTTAGTGATTGTTTCATACTTTAAGTAGTATATGAAATGCTTTTTTACTACATTGGACCTATTTCTTATCCTAAAAAAAAGAATGACTATCATTTTAGGCATACCTTAATGAACTTTTACAAGTTTAAATGTCAAATTATTGGGGTAATTTTTCCAAAATTTTTCCAAATTTATGGTCTTTCAAGATTATTTTGAATGTGTAATATGATAGTTTTAAAAAAAAAAACATGGGCTATGGAATCCGAATGACTTGTGTTTAAATCCCAGTCCATCCAGTTAAGGCAACTGTAAGCAAATCAACTTATTCTCTTTGTGCCTAGGAATTTTTTTAACCTTTAAAAGAATGTATTAATAAAATAGTATATATCCCATAAATTGTCATGAGTATTAAATGAAATATTGTCTATGAAGTGCTTAGAATAATGCCTGACAATAAGCTAAAGATTCTTGAATCTCGTGCAAATGTTTATTAATTGTGTAGAAATGAACATATTTCAGTGACTGGCAGAGCTCACACTCAGTGTCGGATACTCTATAATTTCTATTGTGTAAATGTTAAAGAAACATCTGCATTGGCAAGTAAATGAAGTGTTGTACGAAGTGATGTGTTCATCCTTTTCCATCTTCCCCAGGCAAACGTAGAGCTCCCTTCCCAGGTATGCCCCAGCATTACATTCACGCTTTTATTGCAGGACTTTTAACCATGGAGTTCTCTGTGGCCAGGAGTGTCCCTTGCTCAGACCTGTCACCTCAGAGCCTGGCACAGTGTTTAATAAGCTCTCAATAAATTTTCTTTGAAAAATTGATTTCAATTACTTAATGAAGGGTAAGACAGACTTGGGAGAGAACATTTGTCAGAATAATCTCCCGGCCAAACTAGAGGGAGAAGGGACAGCACTGAAGAATGCTAAAATGGATAAATTTAAAGTAAGACAGGTTCACGACCTATGATGTCAGTTATGTATTCAAATCATTTAATAAGTACCCACTGTGCCAAAGGCACTGTACAGGATACAAAAATAAAAGAAAATAACATTTTTTCTGCCCTAGGAGAGCTTATATTGAGTAGAGAAAATAACATTTTTACCCAAATCCCTCAAAATAGCATACAGTAAATTCTGTGTAATGGAGTTTCTTTAAACAAGCACAAAAAGGATTTCCAACAAGTGTGATAAGGATGTACATTCTAAGAAAAGAGGTATTTAAGCTGGGTGTTGAAAATAGCTAAGAGATCAGTGGGGAAGGAGGGTGGAGAAAGGACATGTTAGAAGAAACAGTGAGAGCAAAACTGCAGATAGAAGAAAACGCAAGAAGTGTTCAGCAAAGTCCCAGCTTTGCCACTGTATTTGTAATACTGGTTGAATGAATGAATGATGCAGGAAAGCCAGGTTAGAGGCTCACTGTTGAGAAACCTGAAAGCCAGCCAGGATTTTGTCCAGTTCAGGAAGATTTAGAAAGACTAATGTGGTGTAGTGTGCAGAATGGTTTGAGGGTAGGAAGGAATCTAGTGTGAAAACTCAAGTTGAGATAATTAGTGCCAGAGCAAAGAATTGAAAGGATGAGAGAGACAGATAAGAATCATCTGTACGGTCAAATTACTGATGCTTGACAACTCACTGGATTTAAGAGTTCACTGGAGAGGAGGCAAAGATGACTTTTCATCATTAGACAGTCAACTTTTGTCCAACAGATGAAGTATCTCTTCCCTGTGACTCATGCATTACTAGAAGCCTTTGATTGCCCGGAATTTTTGATGAAATTTCTAAATGATAAATTTTTAAAACAATTTTTTGCCATTTCACTTATATAGTAATGCCTCTATGAGAGTTTTTGGAGCAGAAACTTTCTTTTCCAACTCCTAATGTGAATTAGACCCAGTATGACCACATTTGACTAATTGGTCTCCAAGTCCATTACTGAGTACAGTCTGCTGCCAGTGTTTTGTGCTAGATGAAAGTGAAGGAATGGCTGGATGAGTGGTTTGCTGGGAAACAGGAAAACTTCTTGATAAACATAAAAAGTGAGAGCAGCCATCTCATCATACTGATCACAGGTTTTCAGAGTTCAATCCATATGCCTACTGCTCACCGCAGCCACTGGGAGTGGATTACGCCTAGCAATTGAGGGAATTACCTATCTAATTCACACAGCCTAAAGACACATCTGTGGGTCAGACTTCTCTCCTCACCTCTTCTCTCCAAGATCCAAATAGGTATTAAAAAGTCTCCACTGAGATGTCCCACAGGCACCTCAAATTCAACACATCCAGAAGGGAATTCATTATCCTTCACCCAAAACCTGTTTCTTTTCCTAAATCCCTTGTCACCTGTCACCTAAATCCCATGTCCTCTCCCTCTCCTTGTCTACATCCTGTCCACCAGGAAGCCTCTGTTTAGCAAATCCTGTGCCAGGAGGCTTCTCTTCAGTCCTGTCTTGTCCTTGGCCGTGATGTCTACACGCATGGCTTGCCTGGGATTTCTGCAACAGCTACAGATGAGTCTCTTGCCCTCCAGATTCAGCCTCCTCAAATTTACTCACCGTATTCCAACTAGAGTTATTTCTCTAAAATGGAAATTTGAAAATTTATAATTTTACTTGAAACTTGCCAATGGCTTCTACTTTCAAAATAAAATAAAGTCTGGGCTCTTAAATCTAGTCTCCTGTGATAGCACTTATTATATTGCTGTATGACTGGCTACTCCTTTATCTGAATCCTCCAACCTATTGAAAGCTTCTAAATGTTTTTGGAATGAACAAATGAATAGCACGTTTTATACTTTTATGATATTATTTAATTCTCACAAGAATACCATCAAATAAATATTCTTGTTTCTATTCTACAAAGGAAAAGAGTAAGACTCAGAACATTTAACTTGTTCAAATAACAGAGAGTAACTGACAGAGGCTGGGTTGAAGAGCAAGTCTGTCTAACCCCAAAACACTACAGCTCAACACCTTCCATATTGTCCTATATTTGTATTTATTGTTTTCTGATTTTATGGCAGCCCTAGGTGAGCCTGTGATATACCTCTCATTATTATTTGTGCATGTGTGTGTGTGTGTGTGTGTGTCATGAGATTACAGCCTCTTGAAATTCAAAAGCCATTTTCACCTCTGCAGCCCTGGTACCTAGCATAACACCTTTTATACAAGCCTTTGGTTGGTCCTCAACAAATGATTTATTAAAGTAAATAAAATAGTGCAATAATGAAAATTATTTTGTTATTTTAGAAATTATGAAACTTAAACCAGTTATAATCATAAATTTCAAAGTACCATTTAAATAACACTGTATATGAGATATCTACTATAGAAAGAAAAAAAATATTTGCTATATGCATTTACCATTCGTAGCTCATGAATTTTAACTACTAAAGGAGACAATATGTGTCTAAAAGCTTGGTGTAAGTAATAGCTCACTGTTCTCAGGGCAGAATTTTCCAGTTAGATTATTAATAGGATTTCATTTTGCTGTGGATTCAGATCAGCCTTGGCCAATGTCATTATTCAGTCTTTCATCCTGAAGTCTCTATGTAGACAGATTTCTTTGGAATCATACTCCTACCAATAACTGAAACTTACAGGGCAGGTGAAGTGGTAAATTCTATGGAAAGTGACCTCTTAGGAGGCCTCCAGCTTTTGCTGAAGTGGTCTTAACTCTGTATTGATCAGATCTAATTGTTGGAATGAGTTCTAGAAGCCACATTTTCATGATAAAATTCTAAAGCCTAAGAGAACAAGATGGAGGTGTCTCCATGAACAACACAACATCTGCAAAAAGGCTGAGGAAAGTGGAGGTCTGTAGCCTGGTGAGATGATTCAGGAGAGAGCAATTTCTGTATTTAAAAATTTGTAAGGTGTTTGTAGAATACACATATAAAATTGCTTATCCCATCCTCTTATTCTAGAAATTCCTCCTCTTCCTCCCCTGTTCTCACGTGGTTGTAGCAGAAATGTCTATGTTCCTACATGACACAGTGCACAAGCCTAGTACTTCTGTTCAAGAGTAGAACTTGATCCAACGAGGCCATCACTGCCCTTTCCAGGATTATAGAACGGAGAGTGGGGGGTGGCGGAAGGGAGAGTTTCTGGATGGCAGAACCTGGAACATGTAAAATAGTTCCTAAGAGCTATTGGTGACCATGCTTTCTGCCACATGAACTCAAGAAGAGGGATAATGAAAAGAGAGGCAGAGAGGGTGGAGGGAAGAGAAACAGAAGCACAGGTCAAAGCATTGATGAGAAACATGGAGAGAATCTTAATGCTTTTGAGTCTCTGATTCCAAGTCATTCCTGAAGCCTAAGTTCATTTCTGTCCTTGGGTCCCATAAAACAATTCTGCATCCTTCTAATTAAATTCCCCCTTCTTCTTAGGCCAATTAAAGTAAAGTTTTGGTTATTTACCAATGAAAAAGTCCATATTAATACAATTTTTACCTGGAGAAAATAGGACATCCTTCCTGCTTTCAAGGGGGGAAAAATGAAGACCATTGCTATAGAAAGTTATACAAAGGTGGGTATCGATGCAGTATATGGAAGAACTGTGTAATAGTTAGAGAAATCCATAAATGTATTGTTGTGTGAGCTCCCTGTCCCTGGAAACATTAAAGCAGAGGCTTGATCTTGATCAGATAAAGATGCAGTAGAGAAGACTTCTGGTTCCTGAGAATTTATACGAGATGACCTGCTAGGCTCTTTGCAACTGGGATATTCCATGAGGCTTTACAAGGATAAATTTTCAATCATCTGCAGTTCCCCTAGTGTTTGCCTCAGTATGAAACTATGTTCCATCACCTGCTACTGCCCACTGTCTCCAACCCCATATCCAGTAGTTGAGCTCTACCCTACCATCATTCTAAAACTGTGGTGCTTGGTAGAATGGGAGGTAGCAAGATGGTGGTGGGAACTAGAAAGGAATCACTAACCTGATAGTAGGAGACTAGACTTGCAGGGGGCAGTGCTGAAGTTAGACAAGAAAGGGGCTGGTACCTGAATGAAAAAGGTGGGGGGAGCACAAACTGGAGAGGGCTGTGAGCATCCACCAGCTCCATGGCAGGATGCCAAGTATCCCAGCATCTGGACATAGTAGAAGCTCAATAAAGTCATTGACTAAATGGACAGATGGATGGATGGATAAGGACATTAATGAATGAAGAGATGAAGCAATGGAGAAATTGAGGCAAGACTACATCAGAGGAACCTGAGTACAGAAATTAGAGTTAACTTACAGAGTTCAGCACAGTCAGTTGAAAAACCATCTCTTTAAGGCTAGATTATGTACATTGGATCTAATTTGCATGTCAAGGCTCTATTCACTTGGTGTCAGAAGTACCTGAAAGTCCGACTACTGACATAGAGCTCTTATTGCCTTTCCTGATATCAGATATATAAACCAACATACACCCATCACAGCCACATGGATGCTTCATCACCACAGCTCACACTCATTCTCCCAGAGAACTGGACTGGAGCTAACCAACGTTACTTCTCTGTCCTTCAATCTGAAATAAATTTTAAGTGGGAGAGAAATCTCTGCACTAAACAAGAGGTTTGAAAACAATTTTGGTGGTTGGAAATAAATTAAGGTGCTTAAAATGCCCATTAAAGTCAGTGAAGAGCTTGAGTCATGCTGGCAACAATATAGAAATCAGGCACTTTTGAATCTGAAAACTCTTGAGTTACATAAGTGACCTGAGAGTGCTGGGATGAGAAGCCCTGGAGGGCCTTGTTCAGTTCCTGACCAGAGCTCAGGTGCTATGAGGATTGGAGAATAACGAGCTGCTCCTTTCCCCAGAACTCTTTTTACTCTTCACACGTTCAAGCTCTGTTTAAGGGATTAAACATCTCCCTTTGTACTTTCAAACCCTTGTCTTTCACCTGTCCCATCTCTTGCTTGGAAGTTTTGATGCTCTGAGTTCCATTTAACCACGTGCATCAAGCAGAAAGGCCAAGGAGGAAAGGGCAGAATAATTCCTTTAACTATGGACAGCAATTTACCAATCCATTGGCCACACTTTTCACAGGCTAACTCAACTTCCTATTCATTTCCTCTCTGATTTTTTCCTTCTGATAATTAATCCATTCATGTGATTTAAAAATATTATGCTAAGTCTTGAGCCAGGCAGGCAAACTATTAGCTCTAGCATTGATAGGGGAGGGGAAGTGGATTGCTGGATCCACTTTACAAGAGGAGTTATAGACAGGGAGACTTTTAAAAAGGAGGCCATACCTTTCAGTTTTCCTGTTGGTGCTAGTAATAGACTGACTAACACACTCCAGGAGGAGAATGGCCCATAGAGTGTTAGCTGCATAACACATGCTTGTTCCACCAACGTGAACTAGCATGGCCGCCGTAAGGATTGCTTTTGTTTTTTTTTTTTAAAAAAAAGATCTTACTGTGGCTAAATAAATGTCTCTGTCTTAGTCCTACATTTGTCCTGATTCTGATTATTTACATCTGATACCACATCATTTTTCTTCTATCCACTTCTCCATGCACTGATTTATTACTAATTCATAGCCAACTTTATTTCAAAATCAAAGAATTTTTTCAGATTATTTTCAGATAATAATAATTTCCAGCTTATTAACACATACTGTTTCATAAGGTGACAGTTGCTAGCTGCTGAACACATTAATTCAGAACTCTCAGTAGCTTCAGAAGGTCAAATTTATTTCTAGCTCAAGTTCACTTGGTGGCAGAGGTAGAGGGCAAGGGGTGCTCATATCCATACACCCATCCAGGGGGCCAGGCTCCTTCTGACTTGTTGCTCCACTATCCCTAGACACATTGAGGTCCTCTGCTGTTTCATATCATCCAGCACATGGAGGAAGAGAGAAAGAGATTGCACAGGAGGCTTTCATAGGCCAGTCTTGGAAGTGGTGCACTAGCTTCAGCCCACAAGGCGTTTCCTGCAGCCCATTTCCATGGCCTCGCATGTTGCAATGAACGCTGGGACATGTGATAGCTGTGTGCTCAGGAGGAAAGAAAACTGAGCTTGGAGAAAAATTAGGCAGTCTCTGCCATACCTAGTCACTGAAGAATAATATTAATCGAATTAATATTCAGCATTTATTGAATACATACTCTGTACTAGTCATTGTGCCAAGCACTGTAAACTTATTACTTTATTAATTCTCTCAAAAAACCTAAGAACTAGGCCTCATTATTATTACTGTCTCATAAATGAGGATTCTGGGACTGAGGAGTTGAGCACTTTAACCAAAGTCACACTGTTATCCACAACGCACAATTGGGATTAGAGCCCAGATGGTGTTTCTGGAATAGTGTTCTGCAGCCACTGTCAACACCGCCAGTGCCTTCAGCTACCTTCCCTCTGGTCCTCCTCTACAGAGTGCCACCCTTCAGCCCCACAACTACAGTGTCAGTTGCGTCCTAGGCCACCTCTTCCTGTCTGATCTTGCCAATTGAGCTGAATTGACTAGCAGTCATTTCACAGCAAAACACGATGACAGGTTTTTAGTATGAACAACCCCCTTGCAAATCTGCTCAGAGTAGATCCTAAGCTCAGATGGTCCTGCTCTGCTTAACGGAGCAGGTATGGTGTATATAGCCTGTGGTTAATATGGGGGGAAAAAAGCTTCTGACTAGTTAGGCAACCACAGCCAGCCTCCACGGCTGCCTCCTCTTTCCTACCTCCCTGCCTTTCTGCAGAGGATGTGTATGTTTTCTGCAGGATCTGAGTGTCAGAGGTCAAAGTTCTCCCTCCCTCTGTTCTCTAGATTCCCCCCTCCCACCCACCCACACACACACTCTAAAAACCAATGTGGTATATGTATACCATGGAGTGTTACTCAGCTATAGGAATAACAGTGATATAGAATCTCCTATGTTCTCCTGGAGAGAGCTGGAACCCATTCTACTAAGTGAAGTATCCCAAGAATGGAAAAATAAGCACCACATGTACTCACCAGCAAACTGGTTTCCCTGATCATCACCTAAGTGCACATTTGGGAATAACACCAACTGGGGGTCGGACAGATGTGGGGGGGGAAGAGGATGGGTGTATGCCTACATAATGAATGCGATGCTCACAGTCTGGGGAATGGACACGCTTGAAGCTCTGACTCGGGGTGGGGGGGCAGGCGGGATGGGCAATATACATAACCTAAACTTTTGTATCCCCATAATATGCTGAAATAAAAAAAAAATAATAAAAAAACCACAAACAGAAATAATAAAAATTCCATCTGAGGCTGGAGAGAAGGTCTGTGGTATTTTCTTCATCCTTCAAATCTCTAAACCGCATGCATGTGGATTACATAGGTACAAATGCGAAAAGCAACAGGAAAAGTGATAGATTGGTACTAATTCTAACTGCTATCACCTAGGTCCTCTGGAAAGGTTCTTAAAATATTGCAAATTGCGTGGAACCAATGCTGAACAACAGACAGGAGAGACAAAAAGGGAAAAAGTGGTTTCGGCTTTTGAACTAATTCCCTGATTCCCAAACTCCTCCAAATAAAGACGGTAGAGCCCGAGGCCACGCGATTTCAAACCAGTTAAGTGAGCCTGGAGTGTCCTCCCAGGGGCACTGAAATTCACTGCAGGCTCAGGAGAGCCCTTTAATGAATTCAGTTTTTGGACTCAGATGCAAAAGGTTAACTCAAATGGGCTCCTCTAAACCTTAAGCTGTTAAACAGGCGAGAACAAAAGCTCACCCAGAGCCTCTTTCAAACTGCTCTCAGCTAAAAAACATTCCCCCCCCCCCCCAACAAACCTGCTTTTGGAGTAATAGCCAAGACTTCTCTGTTTAAACTCGAGGCAAGATTTTTAGAAGCGACGTGTTGGGAAAAAACACAGTACATTTTTTGTGATTCTCTTTTTACAGTTAAAAGGAAAATGCTCTGGGTTCCTCCAGCAGAATTTAAGATGGTTGTACTTCAGGAGGAAACCATCAGAACTGCGTTAAGTAGACAACGCCATAATGAGGGCGGCCAAGGACACGATTCACGGAAAAGAGGAAAGAGAAAGGAAACGCAAACCTTTGGTAAACTAGTTCTGTAATGAAGATGAGCATCCCGTGAGCCTAAATTACGACCGTGGGAAGACGAAGACGGGAGGAATTGGCATCCGTAAGGTCAAAGTGTAAAGTCAGCCAGCTCTAACAACCTCTGAGTCGTATTCAAGGATCCCAGGAGTTGCTGGTTCGGTTCTGGTTCTGCTCCCTCCAAGCCAAAGTGACCTCATCTGAGGCCCCCTGGGGGCCAGGAGGCACATCAGATAAGGACTCTGAGTCAGAACCTGCTCTGTCACTCACTCCCTGAGTGACCTTTGACAAGTCCCTTTTCCTCATGGTCCCCATCTGTAAAACAGGATAATAATTGTCAATGGAAAAGAACCCAAACTCTGTAAAATAATTTAAAGAGGTTTATTCTGAGCTGAGTATGGGTGACCATGGCCTGGAGCCACACCCAGGAAGCCTTGAGCAGGTGTGGTCTCGCAGTGGTCGGGTTACAGTTGGCTTTACACATTACAGGGAGGCAGGAATTACTCGTCAAGTCATAAATCAAGATATGGAAGGCGTATATTGGTTTGGCCCGAAAAGGTGGGACATCTCAACACAAGGGGATTACGGGTTATAGATGGGTTTGAAGATTCTTTGATTTGTAATCGGTTAAAGAAGTGAAGCTTTGTCTAAAGGCTTGGAATGTTTTAAGATAAACAAGTCTGCTAATCACAGACAAGCCACTGGACAATAAGGAGAGACTCAAAAGTGATGTGTTAAATAAACTGAGGACCTGCAGGTGTGGTTTAAGCTTAGTCTTGTGTAGCCTTAGGCCTGTTAAGGAGCCACAAAGGACATCTCCAAGAAGGTAGTGAGTGCATGATGAGCATGTCTGACCTCCCTTCTCATGGCCAGCAACTCAACTTTAGGGTATTTCTGGGGTCCCTTGGCCAAGAGAGTTTCATTCAGTCAACTTGGGGAGCTTAAGATTTTATTCTAGTTAACATAATATTACCTAAATCACAAGACAGTTTTGGCAAGAGAGCTGTTCATGTGTCTTGTGTGCTTCCCCACTCCTTAACAAATGGAATTTAGCAACAAAGATTTAAAGAAAAGTGGCATGAAACAGCACTGGCTGGACTAAAACACAGACAATGTAGCCAGACCCAAGTCCTGGGGAGCAAAGAAAGAAGAGAGATTGAAGGGACTTCTAGACACACTTGAGAAGTGCTATTTGGCCTGGATTAAAAAGCAACTCTCGAGGTTAATGATTTGGGTCTTGTTTATCTCTGCATGTCCAGGGCCTAGGACATGGTATGCATGGCGAATGCATTGCATATGTGAGTGAATGAACAACATCTTCTAAAAAATCTTTCACCAAACTTTGCTCAGCTTGCAGTGGGCCTTTCCCTGGCCAATCTGCTGATGGCCAAGACATGGGATATCCATCTGCTGTGGTTAAAATTAAGCAAAGCCTGTAGGAATGGCCAGAATATATAAGGCATCTTGAATCTGGTTCATAAATTCTCCAGAATTTCAAAACATGCTTGGCTATTTAAAGAAAATGTATTGCCTGATAAACAACTAATTATTTCCTTTAATAAATGAAGATAACCAAACCTTTTTAATTAGGACTGGAGTTTCCAGCCTCCCTCCCCGGCCTGCCTTGCCCCGGGGCAAGCTGAGGACACTTTTCTCCTAGTCTGCAGCTGAGAGATCTGCTAAGTTGAGCTGGAAAGAGGCTGCCTTTGTGGCAGCCCCTCCTCTGCAGCCACAAGCCAACAGAGATTTGCTGCAAAAACAGGAAAGCTGCAATGCAGTATTTTCCTCTGGAACTTTGAAGCTATATTAAAGATTTCAGACAGACAATGAGAGCCTATTTGTTTTCAGTGTTCAAATGCAATTTAAACAGTAGCTGTTCAAGGAGGCAGATGACTTATAGCCAGCTCAGCAGCACTTTTTTGAGCTGGCCGATCATAATGGTATTTTTCTGAAC
Source organism: Eulemur rufifrons (assembly GCF_041146395.1). Lineage (NCBI taxonomy): Eukaryota > Metazoa > Chordata > Mammalia > Primates > Lemuridae > Eulemur > Eulemur rufifrons. The sequence goes on from NC_090985.1 coordinate 90,125,484, forward strand.
TAAATTATTTTAGGTCTCCTTGAAAATGATGTAGCGCTTCCCCAGAAAAGGTCTGCCGCTAATAACTGTAGCCCTACAGAACCACTGCGGGGAGCAGAGCTGGAGAGAAGAGCTGTCCGCTGAAAACAATCAGCCCTGAACCTTCCAGACCCAGGGAAAGAAGACTGATAGAGGACCAGCAGGGAACATAGCAAAACAATGGGGAATTTCAAGCTCCCTCTCCTTTTTAAAGGTCACTTGTCTTACTCCCACTGATGCTAATCACGGGGATTCAGACTTCTCACCAGAGACTTGCGTTCTTGTCTACAATATTACTCCTGCGTCCCCTCCTGCTTCTGCACACTGTGTGTTCCAGGGTATGCAGTCCTGGCTCATGCTCCAGCACATTCTTTCTCTTTCTGCCTTGCCTGCACTCTCACATACATGCTACTAAAAACATTTTCTGGTCACAATGTAATAGAAATCTGTCAACACTAACTAGCAGAATACATCTCAGTTGCCAATTCCAAAGTCCAATTTAATTCTCAGAAATCAGAAGAGAGTTAAGGCTAAGCAGAGGATCTGCAGTATCAGAGCTCAATGTCATGGGTGAAATGTGAGAATGCTCGAGAAAGAAAATGCAGCATTCCTTATCCACTCATTTTCGTTTAGTAGATTTTTGTGGTCTGCTATGGAAAGTAGAATTTGGTGGTGCACTTTGGGAGGTTGATATTCAGGACCAATGTAAGAGTCCATTAACCCTTCTAACCCTTCAGTGAGATAAAGAGCTGGCAATGTGAACTTGGCTTTATAAATACGGAAATGAAACACTAACAGGTTAAGGAACACGGCCAAAATTACTTGTCCAGTTAATGCAGGAAACAACACGTGTGTGTGCCTGTGTGTCTGTGTGTGTGATGAGTGGATTTAGATCTATGTTCCATTATTTTTCTTTTTGTCTTCAATGATTTTTGTTTCCCTTTTCATCCTTCCTTGCCCTTTTAAAATTATTTGAACATGTTTTAGTAGTCAATTTTAATTTATCCATTGGATTTTTGGCTTTATTCCTTTGTATTTTGCATATTTACATATATATGCACATAAACTTTGGATAAGACCTTTGACTTTTACCAGCATCTGCCCGTTTTCAGAAACTCATGCAATCTTATTAAGAGTGAGAAGGAGTTAAAATGTCTCCCCGCTAGCCAGTCTTTGTTTGCTTCCTTTCCAGCTAACTTATTTCCCCTCTTCTGTCATCTCCTAACTGGTAAAAGCCCCAGGACGGCTCATCAGCAAATCATTAAGCCCAGTCTGTGAAATTGCCACGTGGTTAGCTAACATTATCCTGCACTCAGAGGTGGAAATGCTGGATCTTTAATTAACCTGTACCTTTCCTGCAAGCAGGGAGACTCTTTCATTCCTGAATGTTAGATCCTAACTCCTCTCCCCATAACTAATATCTTAAGAGAGGATTTTCACAAAAACCAAAGAGCTTCCTAAATACGCTTTCTGCTCTCTTCTTGTGAAATTGCTTCTGCCGTGGTATACTTTACCACGTCTGAATTAATTCGTGGATACTCCGTGAGAGCAATCACACACGGGTGTGAGAGAGAGAGAGAGAGAGAGAGACCACACAGCCCTTTGCCCCCGGCATCCCTGAAATGCAGCGATTGCTTAAACTAACTAACCTATAATAATATTGGCAAGTTTATGGAGTTTTTTATGAGCAAGGCAATGACGGTCTGAAATGGTCACCTTGACTTCTCCCCATCCCTCAGTTCTTTTAACCTATTATTATGAGGCCAAAGATATGAAATATCTGATCCTGGGAGGCACATAAATCATTGGTACGGAGATCGGAGCAGAGTCCTGACGGAAGCAGCACTGCTGTCTAAAGGCAGTGGTGGAGGCTCCCAGGGTAGGTGGATGAGGGTGATCTCTGCGGGCCACATGGAGGACAGGACCTGCCCCTTTGCCCCACCATGCATTTGGTTTTCGATGGCAGCCGCCCTGACGGTGGCGACACCCACTCTTCCATTGCCTCTGCTAATCTCTGATGCCGTGCTCTGCGGCACACGTACCTCTAGCTGGAGGATGTCTGGCCACTAGAAGCAGTCCTGGTTGTATATAATTATTACCCAATGAAGACAGATTTCTAGCCTCAGCAGTTCTCTTTCAAATAGTTTCTGACTGCCCCACCATAAATAGGAACTGCACCAAGCACGTATTCTGACTTCCCATCAGAATCCAGGTTTAGATTTTCTGTCCCATTGTTGTCAGCAGTACCCTTGCACAGTTAACAAGTATATTCTGGCATTTGCATAGCAGGTGCAGTGTCGTGACTAACTCATTTTTGTACTCTTAACCTTAAACTGGTTTCTGTCTCCCTGCACCCTGCCAGCTCTTCTGGCTGAAGGGAAGGGGGCAAGCCACGTGCACATCGGACTGAGAGAAGACAGGCTGTAGGGGAAGTCCTTTCCGAAGGATGAAAGGATGAGGAATCATGGCCTTTCTTTGCCCACATGAACGTCCTGAGTAAGAGAAAGAGACAGAGTTGGGAAATCAAATATGAGTATTGTCCCTCTCTCGGAATGGGACCCCAATGAGAGGCATAGTTAAAGCATCCAGAGAGTTAGAAGAAGCCAGAGAATACCAAGTGCGGTCATGGCGTGCCTGCCGGGTCTGGCTGGTGTGTGTATGGGGGGCGGGGGGTGAGAGCCAGGAGATGGCCCTGTGCAGCCCCAGCCAGCCTGGTGCAGGGGCGACATTGCAGCCCAAGCAAGGGGTGCTTCACGAGCTGGAGGTAGCACGCGGGTCTCTCCTGCAGTCTGTCCAGCTTCTGCAAAAGTCCGTAAGTCTCCATTTGTCTTGATTGCAAGGTGGGGACAGCAGAGTTACTGACACTTCTGGGGAAATAACAGAGGTCTGAGATTAAGATAAAATGGCTTCAAAACATAATGACTTTATGACCAGTAAAAACAATCAGGACCACAATGTCCATCAGCGAATAGGAGCCCAAGGGGAGGCCGGGCAGTCAGCGAGGCCCCATAGTAGAATGAGGGTTTCCTGCTCTTCCCATCTGCCCCCACTAAGCCCTAGAGGCCACCTTAGCAAGGGACAGGGGAAGGAGGCAAAATGTGAAAACTTACCATCTACCCTAAGAGTCATCCAAATTAGACCATTTAAATCAAGACAGACTGGGTTATTAAGTTTAAGTTTCTCCTTTACACAGAGCAATTAATGTGTTTCTTGGGAAGAATGGGGATGGGAGGTTGGATTGTGAAGAAATTTATTCATTAATTAATAAACAAACTGAAGCCTCACAAATTCCATTTTTGTGTACAAATCCTAGAAAAACTCTTGCTCCTGAGCATAAGGAGAAACATAAAGAGCCTTCCTAGTAGGCGTGTTTGCTGTCACAAAGGGACTGATAATGACCCAGATGTCCTTCAACAGGACAATGTATAAATAAATTGGGGTAAAATCACACAATCAAATACCATAAAAGAAAGTTATACATATCAACATGGACAAATGTCACAAACATAATATTAAGCAAATAATGAAAGTTATAAAAGGATACGTAGACATAGTATGATGTCATTTATATAAAGTTTAAAAACACGCAAAGTATTGTTTAAGATATTAATAATTGCAAACATCTAAGACAAGGGTTCCTATGCACCAGGTGCTATCCTGAGACTTTATGTGTCATGTTAAGAGGTTGGTACTGTTGATACTCCCATTTTGCAGATTTGTACATGCTTTATCCAAAGTATGTATAAAGAAGGTGGCAGTCTGATTCCAGAGTCTATGCTCTTAACCACTATGCTCGACTGCCTCTCATGCTCTGTAGATGCAAAGTAAAAACATAAAGAACTATGTGGAATGAGAAAGTCAAAATTCAGAGTAAGCAGTTACCTAATGAGGGCAGAGAGAACAATGAAAAGGGACCAGGGAGAAAGGGGGCTGTAGGGATGGATGTTATTTCATTTCTTAGGTTTGGCGATGTTCATTATATTATCATTTATACCTTTAATCCAGCATACCTGGAATATTTTTACTAAAAATTGTTAGGTGGCTATATTTCTTTGCACATCTAAGTATATTACAAGTTAACTTAAAATGCTGTTACATAAGGCAACATCATCTGGGATCCTATTGACTTATGAATTTGGGTGCAAATTAGGTTACAGTTTGGGCAGTTGTTTAGCGTCAATCAAGATGAGCCTAGACAACTATAAAAATGGTACATCAAAGTGTCCTTCAGAGGGCTCCCTTCTAGCGCAGGTCAGGTGGTGAGAAAGTTAGGGACTCCAATAAAGCCAGATTTGAATATTCGGAGGCACACAATTCAGAGCAGATGTCACAGTAGGGTAGAAATATCTACGACTTTTCCTTGAGGCGTGCCAGATTACTAAGAAGGATCCAAATGAACTGAACAAAAAGCAAGGACTATGGAAGGTGAGCTATGAGGCATTTTTCCCTGATGCAGAACACTTCAAATAGCTGAGCATTTGTCAAATTTGGAGTAGAGCCTGGCTCAGGGCCCATAACCTTTTTCACCCAACGTGGAGAATTGAGTTCATCACCAGGGCTTGCCCTTGGAAAAATTGGGTCTGAAGCACTCACCCTTTCAGCAGTGGGGCCCTCAGTGACCACAGAGAGTGCCCGAGTGCCCTCCATCCAGCACAAGGGAGAGGAGAGAGTCAGAGGGCAGGCCTGTGCAACCTCGCCAGTGAACGTCAGAGGCACGACGGGGAGCGTCTTGGGGGGCAGCGCAGAGGGTGGAGACTAGTGCGGAAAGTTTACCTGGAACATGGTCAGATTTGGGAAATGGCTGAGAATGTGGCCACTATATTATCCAGGGACTAAATAAGCTTCCTGACCTTTTGTGGATAAGAAAAAGGAAAATTAGTGATTTTCCAGCCTTGGAAACTCTGCCAGGTATTTTTCCATCCCAAATTTATGGATGAATCTCAATGCTGCCCCAACCTTCAGGTTGATTTAAAAGTTATCTTTTTTAATGTTCCAAGAGAGGATAGCAGCCACCCCCTGCCGAGGCAAAATATTTCCACTAAGCTGTGAGTCCCTCTCCTTAGCACGCTCCCTCGCCCTTGGAGAGAAGCCAAAGCTCTCGACTTCAAGGTTCAGACAATGTTTGCTGCCAACTACAGGAAAGAAATGAAATGAATCTGAAAGAAGGAAGAAAGAAAGAAGCAGACCATTTCATTGGCATTGTAATTTTTTCAAATATTACCTTTTGCACTATACAAATAAATGGTTTGAGGGTACTATACAAACACATGCAACTTTTTTTCCTGCCAGGAAAATGGGTGTAACTTTCTAATCTCCGTCTCAGCGCTCCTCTGAATCAACACAGATGTGGGATAAATGTGGTCCCCACTCGTTTCCCTAAATTTTCTCTTCCTGTAACTGCTGTTTTTAAAGAAGAAATAGAAGGAAAGACAGAATTTTAAAAATGAGTTAAGCAGCAAATGAGAAAGAATACAGGAAGGGAGGGGGATTAGCAAACAGTAACATTCATAAATAAATAAATAAATAAATAAGCTAGAGAAAGAGGACAAGTAAATTACAGGTTTTCCATATGGAGTATTGGCGACCAGCGTTTTGTGTCCTGGAAGTGTGGTTCTACTTTTCCCAGATAATTAAGAATTGTTCTCCAAGCTAGTTTCGTAACAGCATTGTTTGAGATTTTCTGAGATGAGGAGAGCTATAGAATTGAAGGACACAGAGAAGATCTGAATTCAGAAAGAGCTGGGTCCCCAGACGCTGGGGACAGAGTCTCCAAAGAAGGACTCTTCCCTGTCTACACGGCATTTCCAGGGCTCTTGAGAGCTCTAAGAAGGATCATTTCAAGACTGTACTTTCAGGAATCCTTTCTATAGCTCGTTATTAGAGAAGTTTCTCTGAACATGTAAAAATTAAAAATAAAAATAGAAATATAAAAAATAAGAAGGATCATTTCATGTGTGCCTGAAGGGTTTAGGCAGTAAGTAGTGTGGCCTGAGAGCCTCCACAAAGAGCCTCCTGACTCGGCGGAAGGGAAGTGGAGGCACTGGCCTGCAGACAACGACAAGCAGACATCGTCAGAGACAAATGCCAAGAGCGGCCATGAAAACTAAAACTGAAGCTTCCCGCTTGTGCTAGACAGTGGTTCTCAACTGGGAACAATTCCCCACGGTAGTATATTTGGCAAGGCCTGGAGACAATTTTGGTTGTCCCAGGTAGGGGAGGAGGGTTCTACTTTTCCCGTATAAACACCCAGATGGTGCTTCTGGCATCCGGAGGGCAGAGTCCGAGGATGCTGCTAAACTCCCTCCAGTGCACAGGACAACCCCTCGCAACAAAGGATTAGCCAGTCTAAAATGTCAATAGTGTCAAGGTTGAGAAAGCCTGCTCTAAATTCAGCAAGTTCTATGGATCCTTTATTATCCTGAGGGAGCAGACAGAAGTGGGTCCCAGATGACTGAGGTTGAATTTTGTGACAACTCTGATGAGTAAACATCAAGCCAGATTTGCTACTTTTTTTTTTTTTTTTAAATAAAGGTGTAGCATGTTTGGAGCAAATGTATTATGTTAGAGAATAGGAATCTCCCTCCAGATTGCTAAGAATCCTTCTAAGCCTAATGGTCTCCAACATGTATTATAGCTTCTAGAGCTGTTGCAAGATGATTTTGAGAAAAGGGTCATGACTATTTCACAGCTTTGGAGAATACTCAGAACTGGCTGCTGAGTGGAGAGACTGTGTCTTCCCTCTGGCTACTGGGGTGTGTTCCTTGGTCTGCAGACAATGTGGTGGCCACACGCAGACACCACAACCAGACAGTGAGGGTTTAAATCTCTAGAAAAATGAGAAAGATCTTTGCTATGCCCAAATACAGCAGTAACATACTTCAAAGACATTAACCAACTTCTAAGGAAGCCAAAGTACTCTTCTTTGCTTTGCTTATGAAGACGATGGACACGTCTTGGCAGATACTTCATGGTACCCACGAAAAAAATCCAGCACAATTGATGTGAAATTTAAAGTTTCACTGGGGGTCTGGGAAAAACAAGAGAGCTCTGGGAAGAGAGACTCTCTTGATCCAACAAAAAACTAGGTTTCCTGACACTCATCTCCAATGTTCCTTCTGGGAAGGGGTAAAGAGAAAGCCTACACATCCATCTGGTAGTGGACAGCAGGTTAGGGTGGAATTGGCTAAAGTCGTAAGAGCCACTGCCCCACCCTTCATCAAAACGATCCACTGGAGGTTGCCAGGGAAGTCTGTAAGTGGAACCTCTGATCCACCCTGAGGTCTTCCTCCTTCTAACGTGGGGATCGCAGAGGCTGGGGAGAAGAATGGGGTTCTGAGCATTGAAAACACTGTGGTTAAGTGGGGCCTGCGACAAAATCAGAAAAATAAGTGGATGTGGCTTTTTTATGCCTTAAATGCCATGGAGGCCATAAAATGCCATAAAATTACATATGTATGATATGTATGTAATTTTATTTGAAAATTGTATGTAAATTTATATGAAAACAGAGACATATAAACATAAAAATGAATGCAAAAACATTACAGAAATCATAAAATTGGTACAAATTCTCTGATCTGAAGAAATAAAGGACTACTCAGGTATGAAGAATAAAACGAATATTGAATTGAAGACTTTATCTGATGTTAGAAAAAAATTCTTTCATTTATCTGCAATTTAATTTTTCATTTCCCTTTGAGAGAAACAATATAATGGTTGCTATTAAAAGAAGTACTATGAGAAAAACATCATGTTTCTATGGTACTTTTACGTAGAAAGCATGACATAAAAACATTTCCTTTATATAAGTTCTCTAAAATACCCAAAATGCCATTTCTCCAGAAAACCTACTGAGCAGAGAAAGTAAACTTTATTTTAAACAGCAAATAATGTCTGCCAAAAGCCACACACTACTTGGAAATAAGCAACCCTTTATACAATTTGATGTTTTTGAATGATTTAAACTCTAAACTTTTGGGGACCAATAATCAAAGTTTTAATTCCTCTTCCCTGGTCTAAAATGTCAAAATACCTGATGTAAAAAAAGAACATTACCTCAGGTAAGAAAGAAGAAAAGTACATCTAACTAGTAAAGTAATAGTATCGTAATTTTTTAAAGGATATAAATTAATTGATTCTTACTTTTTATTCTCTTCTCAGATTTTAGTTCATCTTTATTCTTTTATGTTTTTCTAATATGACTATAGATAGTGAATTATTCTGCGTAAGTGGGATAGTATTTCACAGGAAACGGACATCCTCATGAATCCCAGAACTCCTTACCCAGATGAAAGACCATGTTTAATAAAACAGCATCAAATTACTGTACAACAGTAACTGCTCTGCTTCCTTCTGCCATAGTGAGTGGTAATCAAGGAAGGGCCCCTCACACCAATGTCCACCGACTTTGCAAAAACTGGGGCTCTTGGCTGATTTAAAATTTGGCTGTAGGGCTTACCATTTCTAATTAAGATGACTAAATCTTGATCTAGAAAAGAGAGAGAAAAAGGTTTTAAAAATACAGCATGTCCGGCCGGGCGCGGTGGCTCACACCTGTAATCCTAGCACTCTGGGAGGCCGAGGTGGGCGGATCGTTTGAGCTCAGGAGTTCGAGACCAGCCTGAGCAAGAGCGAGACCCCATCTCTACTAAAAATAGAAAGAAATTATATAGACAGCTAAATATATATAGAGAGAAAAAATTAGCCGGGCATGGTGGCTCATGCCTGTAGTCCCAGCTACTCGGGAGGCTGAGGCAGGAGGATTGCTTGAGCCCAGGAGTTTGAGGTTGCTGTGAGCTAGGCTGACGCCACGGCACTCACTCTAGCCTGGGCAACAAAGTGAGACTCTGTCTCGGAAAAAAAAAAAAAAAAAAAAAAATACAGCATGTCCTAATCAAATAAGAAGATAATTCAAAGGTCTTTATTTTGCCCATGGAAATGACTGCCAGTTGAGATAGATAAAAGCAAATTTAATCAAGCTGATATAATCTAATATACGGGAACCGACTGGAGCTGCATAACATAAAAAAGAAGTTTTCTGTGATCCACGAATCTAACACAAAATAAATACTAGGTCAGCAGAATCAATGTCAGTAACTCTAGCCCTAAATGGGGATTTTTTAATAGCCTGGAATTTTTTCTTTGTAGCTGTATATAGTAAGCAAACAATGACTGCTTATTTAGAAGCCAGAGACTTAATAAAGCATAGTTACAGAAGAGATAGGAATATAGACACCTGTGTATACTCGAAAGTGTGTTGATACACACCTTAGACGACTGACTGAGGTAATCTGTTTCAATTCAGATTCTTTTTTTTTATTGTTGTGGATTCAGTCGCAACTAGAAAGAATTTGAGGGTCAGTTCTTATTTTGACCATGGCATGAATTAAAAGAGCTGGAGGGAGAAATATGATTCTAACATGAAAACATTGGATCTAGGTGGGATAGTGATTCCCAAGTTTTCTAATCTCCTAAAGAGAAAATCCTAGAAGGAACAAGACTGAAGACCACCCGAACCCCCTAATCTGTCTAATAGCAGAACAACCAGACACTATGTATATCCTAATAGAATTAATCATGAATTATGTAGCATCACCTGGCAAGAATTTTTACCAAGAATGTTTAACTTGATTTTTACTCAAAGCTATAGTTCTAACTTCACGTTCATAGTAAACACAAGAGATAGAAGAGCAAGTTAAACAATATCAGACAAATGCAGAATATGGGACAGTTCACAGAGAAACAAACCTATTTCAATAAGTCAATATCATTAAAAAAAAAGAGAAGTAGGAAGGAAACAATTGCAAGTTAAAGGAGACATAAAAGATAAAACAACCAGAGTCTGCAGACCTTTTTGAATTCTGGTTCAATGTAAAAGACATTTTGGGAACAATTGTAGAATCTGAAAGTGAACCAGGTTTTAAAAGACAATAAAGATTCATTGTTAATTTTGTTAAATGTGATAATGTTATGGTGAATACTGTAGAAAATTACTTTATTTTCACAGGCCACATATAAAATATTTAATATAATATGATATGAAATCTATAATTTATTTTTAAATATTTTTATAAAGATGTGGGTCACCTTCAGTAATCAAAGAAGAGTGAAATGATCATGAGGACCTTCACAAAATACTGGATGAAGTTTAGATTAAGATGATTAAAAGAACATGGAAAGCACCCAAACACAAACAAAACCAAGAGAAAAGTTTAATTTTTAAAACTTGCAACTAGAAAAGTTAAGAATTTGAAGTTTGTGGCTATTCTACCTATGGCTCTGCCCAACCAACACCCATGGGTATGGCTACCAACTGCAGTGGGGAAAATAACGCCTTGTTAGCTGAAGGTGCCAGAGGTGGAGTTCACACTTGGAAAGCAACCAGAAATTTAAAGAAGGAAAGAGCAGTCTTGGAGCCTCAGAAGGGGTAAGACCAAAACTCTGAGTAAAAACTGTCCAAATTCATGGCTGGCAACTAAATTATGTATAAGGCCCTGGTGAGAAAATAGTCAGAAACCAGAGAAATTTTTATTTTTGAAATATAAACAAAATCAAGGTTCTGAATTTGATACTTTTCTTAAGCGAGGGCATTTCCCAACTATATGCAGCTTAAGCTGAACGAAACTGAAACTGCCCAGATCTGAAGAGTCAGAGAACAGAGCCTAAAGCCCGTGGACATTATAAAGATTAGGGGGAAAGAGAGGGGGGCAGAGAAGGCACACAGGCAGGAGCAGAGAAGAGAGGGTGAGACACATCTGTGCCAAAATCTTTGGATGACTAAAAGAGTTTTGCAGATATGGGAATAACCACAGGGGACAGGTAAAAAGGCTGCATTTGGAAGCTTTGAAAGCAGATAGCAGCTGTTTGTAGAGCAAAGTCTGCAGTTAAAATCCAGGCAAGTCAACTACCTACTAGAACAAAAACCCAATAATACCCCCAAATTACTAGACATGTAAAGAAATAGAAGACTGTGACCTATACTAAAAAAAACTGGCAATCAATAGAAATCAACTCCAGTTTGAGCCAGATATTGAATTTATCAGGTAAAGAAAACAAAGAAGCAACTATAAATATGTTCAAAAATTAATAGAAAATATACTGGATTAAAAGAGAATTTGCTAGCAATATTTTATAGAAAATCTCAACAGAAAAGTAAAAAAAAAATTTTCAAAAGGATATTATAGAGCTGAAATTTAAAATGGCTAAAAGGGCTGAAAAGTAGACAGAAAATTAAAGAAAAATAATGAATGTAATTGAAGATAGAGCTATAGAAATTGTCCTACCTGAAAAAGACAGAGAAAATACATTGAATAAAAAAGTAACAATATCTCAGAAAACTCTCAGAAATATATAAAGTGGTCTAAATTAAGTGTAAGGAAAGAGAAGAAGGAAAGAAAAATTTTTTTAAATAATGCTTGAAAACTTTCCAAATTTGTTGAAAATCTTAATTGATAGATCGAAGAATCTCAATGAATTCAAATAAACAAACAGAAAATCACCACTAGACACAATATAGCCAAATTTCTGAAACCCGAAGATAAGGAGAAAATATTTAAATATTTAATGTTACATACAGGAAAGCCACAATAATATTAATGACTAATTTCTTATCAGTAGAATAGAGAGCCCAGAGACCCCGTCTCAACTAAAATATATATAGAAAAAATTAGCCAGACATGGTGGCACATGCCTGAAGTCCCAGCTACTAAGGAGGCTGAGGCAGTAGGATCGCTTAAGCCCAGGAGTTTGAGGTTGCTGTGAGCTAGGCTGACGCCACGGTACTCACTCTAACCCGGGCAACAAAACGAGACTCTGTCTCAAAAATAAATAAATAAATAAAAATAAAAACTTCAGAATATACATTCTTCTCATCAGCACATAGAACATTTTCCAAGACAGACCATGTATTAGGCCACAAAAAAATCTCACCAGATTTTTAAAAGTGAAATCATATGAAATATTTTTGTCAGACCACAGTGGAATAAAACTAGAAATTAATTCCAAGAGGAACTCTCAAAATTATACAAATATTTGAAAATTAAATAACCTGCTGCTAAATGATCTTTGGGTCAATGATGAAAGTAAGATGGAAATTAAAAAATGTTTCAAAATGAATGATAAAAATGACACAAGCTATCAAAATCTGTGTGATACAGAAAAAGCAGTGGTAAGGGGGAATTTCATAGCACTAAATGCCTACATCAAAAAGACAAAAAAATCACAAATTAACAGCTTAACATTACACCTCAAAGAACTAGAAAAACAAGAACAAACCAAACCCGAAGCTGTCAAAAGACATGAAATAACAAAGATCAGAGCAGAGCTAAACAAAATCAAAAGAAGAAAATTAATACAAAGGATCAATGAAACAAAAAGTTGGCTCTTTGAAAAGATAAACAAAATTGATAGACCACTAGATAGATTAACCAGAAAGAGAGAGGATTGGAATAAGGTCGATCAGAAAATACAAAGGACACATTACAACTGATACCACAGAAATACAAAGGATCATCCTAGACTACTACAAATACCTTTACACACACAAACTAAAAAATCTAGAGGAAATGGATAAATTCCTGGAAACATACAGCCTTCCAAGTTTGAACCAGGAAGAAATAGAAATCTTGAACAGACGAATAATGAGTAGTGAGATTGAATCAGTAATAAAAACCAAAAATCTCCCAACTAAAAAGAAGCCTAGGACCAAATGGATTCACAGCTGAGTTTTGCCAGAAGTTCAAAAAAAAAAAAAAAAAAAAACTAATACCAATCCTACTTAAACTATTCCAAAAGATCAAGAAGAAAGGAATCCTCCCTAACTCTTTCTACAAAGCCAGTATCACCCTGATAGCAAAGCCAGAAAAGAATACACACACACACACACACACACACACACACAAAATACAGACTAACATCCCTTATAAACAAGGACCCAAAAATACTTAACAAAATACTAGCAAACTTCATCCAATCAAACACATAATTCACCATGATCAAGTGGGTTTCATCCCAGGGATGGTTCAACATTTGCAAATCAATAAATGTGATTCAGTATGTAAACAGAAGTAAAAACAAAACTATATGATCATCTTAATGGATGCATAGAAAGCATTTGCCAAAATTCAACATCCCTTCATGATAAAAAACCCTCAACAAACTAGACACAGAGGAAACATACCTCTAAATAATTAAAGTCATACATAAAAAACCCACAGCCAACATCTTACTGAATGGGGAAAAGTTGAAAGCATTTCCCCTAAGTGCTGGAACAATACAAGGGTCCCCACTGTCACCACTTCTATTCAACATAGTGCTGGAAGTCCTACCAGAGCAATCAGGCAAGAAACAGAAATAAAGGGCATCCAAATTGGGAAAGATGAAATCAAACTATCTCTGTTTGCAGATGATATGATCTTATACCTCAAAAACCCTAAAGACTCCTCCAAAAGACTCCCAGAATTGATAATTAAATTCAGCAAAGTCTCAGGTTACAAAATTAATGTACACAAATCAGCAGTATTTCTACGCACTAGTAACAGCCAAGCTGAGAACCAAATCAAGAACTCAATACCATTTACAGAAGCTACAAAAAAAAAAAAAAAAAAAAACCCTAGGAATATACTTCACCAAGGAGATGAAAGATCTTTACAAGGAGAAATACAAAACACTGATGAAAGAAATTGTAGGTGACACAAATAAATGTAAACCATTCCTTGCTCATGGACTGGAAGAATCAATATTGTTAAAATGTCCATACTAATCAAAATAATCTACAGATTCAATACAATTCCTATCAAAATAGTAAAATCATTTTTCACAGAATTAGAAAAAACAATCCTAAAATTCATATGGAACAGGAAAGAGTCTGAATAGCCACAGCAATCCTAAACAAAGAGAGCAAATCTGGAAGTATCACATTACTCAACTTCAAATTATACTACAAGGTGGTAGTAGCCAAAATAGCACAGTACTGATATAAAAACAGACACATAGACCAATGAAACAAAATAGAGAAGCCAGATATAAAGTAAAACCTACAACCAACTGATCTTTGACAAAGCAGACAAAAAGTTACACTGGGGAAAGGACACCCTATTCAATAATGCTGCAGGGAAAATTGGATAGCCTCATGTAGAAGAATGAAACTGAATCCCTCTGTCTCACCATACAAAAAAATTAACTCAAGATGAATTAAAGACCTAAAATCATAAAATCATTAGGAAAAAAAACTAGAAAAAAACTAGAAAAAACTATCCTCAACATTGGCTGGTAAGGAATTTTTGACTAAGATCCCAAATGCAAATACAACAAAATCAAAAATAAATAAATGGGTCTTAAGCTAACATGCTTCTGCACAGCAAAAGAAATAATCAACAGAATAAATAGACAACTTACAGAATGGGAGAAAATATTCACAAGCTACACATCCAACCAAGGAATAATATCCAGAATCTATAAGAAAGTTCAACAAATCAGCAAGAAAAAACAAATAACCCCATTAAAAAGTAGGTAATAGACGTGAACAGACATTTTTCAGAACAAGAGAATCCAATTGCCAACAAACGTGAAAAAATGCTCTACCTCACTAATCATTAGGGAAAAGCAAGTTAAAACCACATTGGGATACCACCTTAACCCTGTCAGAATGGCCATTATTAAAGTAAAAAAACCATAGAGGCTGGCACAGATGTGGTGAGAAGGGATACACTGTTGGTGGGAATGTAAATTAGTACAACCTCTATGGAGAACAATAAGGAGATTTCTTAAAGAACTAAAAGTAGATCTACCATTCAATTCAGCGATCTCACTATTGGGTGAGTACCCAAAGGAAAAGAAGTCATTTTATAAAAAAGATACCTTCACTAAATGTTTATCAGAACACAATTCACAATTGCAAAGATGTAGAATCAACCTAAGTGTCCATCAATTCACAAGTGGATAAAATAATGTTGTTATATATAGTATAGAGTACTACTGAGCCATAAGAAGGAATGAAATAACGTCTTTAGAAGCAACTTAGGAAGAACTGAAGACCATTATCCTAAGGGAAGTTTCTCAGGAATGGAAAACTAAACACCACGTGTTCTCACTAATATGTGGGAGCTAAACTATGGGTACACATGTGCACAAAGAGATGTAAAGGACATTAGAAACCAATAAGAGGGGAGGATGTGGGGGATGAAGAATAATCTTACATATTGCGTACGATGAACACCATTCAGGTGCGGGGCACACCGAAAGTCCTGACTTAAGCATTGTATAAGATATCCATGTAACAAAAACATTTGTACTCCTTAATATTTTTAAATTTAAAAAAATGTTTAAATCAAATTGTTACATTGTATGCATATATCAAAACATCATGCTGTATACACTGTAAATATATGCAATTTTTATGTTACCTTTATAAATTTTATTTGTATACCTTTATAAATTTGAAAAAATAATAATTTTAAAAATCAGATAAGTTTTTCCAGTGCTACTATTTTCTTGGAGACTTCTTTCCGAAGCATTTGTCCTCTTGCCCTGATCTGGTCTGGTTGCTGTCCAACACAACAACATAGCTGACACTTGGTCACTCTTCAACATTGGATATTCTGATTCTTGGGTTCTTACATCTTTCTCTTCTTTGATTATCTCAGACATACTCCTCCAAGTACTTTCTGGGTGACCTTTACAAGTCTTACCTCACTTTTCCAATTCTTGGTTTCTTCACCAGTGAAGAGAGAAAAATGTCAGCCATGCTTTGTTGCATAAAGTTTCTTTGTGAAGGGCAATAATCATGTCTATGGTCACACTTTGTAACTTGTTTTTAAAAAAAACTCTTCAAAAAATAATTGAGGAGGAAACAGTTAACTCTTTATTAGGCTAGCATTACACAGACACCTAAACCAGATTAAAAAATTACAAGAAAAATAAAACTATAGACCAATATTCCTTATGAACATAAACACAAAAATCCTTAACAAAATTTTAGCAAATTCAACAATATATAAAAGAAATAATACATCATCACTTACTAGGCTTCACCACAGGATTCAGGATTGGATGAACATTCAGAACTTAATGTAATTCACCTTATAAGCAGAATAATGAGGAAAAACATGATAATCTCAATACATAGAGATAAAACATTCAACAAAAATTCAACATCTATTTACTATGAAAATTCTCAACTAAGTGAGATTAGAAGGGGACTTCCTTAACATGATAACATTAAGATGATAAACAACATCTGTTTTTTTTTTTTCTGAGACAGTCTTGCTCTGTTGCCCAGGATAGAGTGCAGTAGCATCATCATGGCTCACTATGGCCTCAAACTCAAGCAATCCTCCTGCCTCAGCCTTCCAAGCAGTTGGGACTGCAGGTATGCAACACCATACCCAGCTATTAACAATTTCTTTTTGTGTGGAGATAGGGTCTTGCTATGTTGCCCAGGCTTCCTAGCCTCCCAAAGTGCTAGGATTATAGGTGTGAGACACTATGCCTGGCTGACAACACCTATTCACAAAAACAAAACAAAACCTATAGCTAGCAGTATACATAATGGCAAAAGACTGAAAGCTTTTTTGCTTTTCTCTTAAAATTGGGACAATGTAAGTATATCCACTCCCATCACTTCTAATCAATATTGTACTGAAGGTTCTAACCAGTGCAATAAGGCAAAAGAAAAAAAAGAAACAAAAAGCAGATAGAGTGGAAAGAAAAAAGTAAAACTGTCTTTGTTCACCTTTTACATCCGTGGAAAAATTCCTGAGTAATCTACCACTAAAACTAACAAGTGAATTTAGCAATGTCACTGGACACAAAATACAAACAATAAATGTATTTCTATCTGCTAACAATTAAAAACTGGAAACTGAAATTTTAAAAGTGTCAAAAATTATTAAATACTTAGGCATAAATTTAGCAGAATATATGCTATACTTGTCCACTGAAAAAACATTGCTGAGAAAATTGAAGAAACCCTAAAATAAATATACAGAAATACCCTGTTCATGAATCACAAGACTCAATATTATTTAAATGGTAAATCCATCCAAATTGATCAAAACGGTATCAATCAAAATCCAAGCAGACTTTTTTGTAGAAATTAATAAATTGATTCTAAAACTTTATACAGAACTACAAAGGCACTAGAGCAGCCAGATGATTCTGAAGAGGAAGAACAAAGCTGAGGACTTACACTGTGTTATTTCGGGAACTACTATAGAACTATAGAAACACAACAGTTGTATGTTGGCATAAGAGGTAAAAATGTAGATCAATGGAGTAGAATAGAGAGCCCAGAAATACTTCTGCTTATACATGGTGAACTATTTTTTGACAAAGATACCAAAATAATTCTATGGGGAAATGATAGTTTTTCAAACAACTGTGCTAGAATAATTGGATAGCTGTATATAAAAAAAAAGAAAATCTTGGATCTTTACCTACTATCATATACATAACTGGAAATGGAAAACTATAAAACTTACTAAAGAACATATAGGAGAAAAACTTTGGTGACCTTGGTTTAGCCAAAATTTCTTTGCTATTCTATCAGAAAGTATAAGCTATAAAAACAAATTTAGAACTCTTAAAAATTAAAAATTTCTGCTCCACAGAATTCACAGTTAAGAAAATAAAAGCATAAACCAAAGACTGGGAGAAAATATTTACAAAACACATATCTGATAAAGGATATATCTCCAGAATATTTAAAGAGCCTTTAAAACTCAACAATAAAAGGGCAAACAACCTAATTTTTGTAAATGGGCAAAGATTTAAACAGGCACTTCAGAAAAGATGATATGCAAATGACACATAAGCACACAAAAAAAGACGCTCAATATAATTAGTCTTTGGAGACATGCAAATTAAAACCACACGGAGATTCCACGACACATCCACAAGAATGACTAAAATAAAAAGACTGACATAATCAAATACTGATGAGGATGTGGAGCAACTGGAACTGTCACTCATGGCTGGTGGGAATGCAAAACAGTCCCTCTGGAAAATAGTTTGGTCGTTTTTTATAAAATTAAGTACGCAGTTGATATATGACCCAAAATTCCACTCCAAGAGAAATGAAAAATAAATGTCCACACAAAGGCACGTATCCAGATGTTCATAACAGCTTTATTCAGAGTAGCCAAAAAACTGGAAATGAACCCAATGTTCATTAGCTACAGAACAGAAAACTTTAGTATATCTATACAATAGAACACTACTCAGAAGTAAAAAGAAAAAAATATTGATAGGTTTAACAACATATATGAATCTCAAAAGCATTATGTTAAGTGAAAAAAGCCACACACAAAATACTACATACTTCATGATTCCATTTATATGAAATTCTAGAAAAGACAAAACTATAAAGAAAGAAAGTAAATCAGTGGTTTACTGGGGCTTTGGTGGAAGAAATGAATTGACTACAAATGCCTTTGAGAACATTTTAGGGTAATAGACCATCCTCTATCATGATTTTGGTGCTTGTTACCTGGCTGTACACATTTGTCAAATCTCATGAAATTATCTATCTTACATCAAAGAATTTTATTGAATATAAATTACACCTCAATAAAAAATAAAAATAAAACTAGGGATAAAAAAGTTGCATAAATTTAATATGTAGAATAAATGTAGTAAGATATTAATAAATGCCAATATATTGTTAAATCCATATGATTTGGGCTTACACAATAAAAAATAAAAAAAAATATGATGCATATGAGGGATTCATTTTACTCTTCTTTCATTTTTTCTATTTTTCTGTATTTTGCAAATTGTTTCATAGAAATATTTTTAAGAAAAGTGTTGATATTTTATGAAAAGGCATCTAAGTGAACATCAAGAACTTTTAAAATCTTAATGGAAGAGTTTTTTGACATTGATTATAGTCACCACCACATCTGGTGGCTCTTTGGAATGAGTTTAAGACCCCAGCTGAGACAAGTGACACTTCTTAAAGCTACCCCAACTACCTTGAAAAACAAACTCTCAGGAACAAAGAGAAAATCAGGTAGTAATATCACTGGTGCTATTTTAATAGAGTGTATAATTTTTCTGCAGTTTTGAATCTTTTTTTTTCTTTTATGCAAAACTTTATAAAAGTTTTTTTTCACATTTTCCCTTATTTATTTTTGATGACTTTATCATGACTATTCACAGGGGTTTTTTGTTTCTCTTCGATTTGCTTTTTAATTGATCAGCTGGTCCTCTTATTTTTAGCAAATGAAAGAGTGAAAACAACGTCTTATTTCTCTCACTCTCTGAAACAGCTATAATAAACTGGGTGAAGCAGAGAAAATACTAAAGCTGACAGTCAGCAATTATTAAGAGTCTTTGTTAAAAAAAAAAAAAAAAGAAAACTTTCTGGAACTCTATGATATATTAAATATTCATTAAATTTAATGAGAATAGTTTTATTCTTACCTGTGGAAAAAAATTTAATGCATGGTTTAGATAGGAAAAATTTTAGTCTTGCAAGTGTTCTGTAGGTGTTAGAAAGTCTGGAGGAACCATTTGAGAGAGAGTGAGAATGTGCAGAGCTGTGTAAAAAGGATAAAGTTGTTAAGAATATGATGCGTAAGGAGAAAAAAGATCTCACAGTCTTTCTGCTCCTGCATTCTACCACAGTCTTAGAAACTAACGCCCTCAAGTGAAACGGTGTTCTGGAAGTTTAAATAAAATCAGTATTTTCCTTCATGTCAAATACGTAAAAACATATTGTCAAAGGTGGAATTCTTCTAGTTATCTATTTGTCACGGTAGAAATGATCAATATTTGATGTTGAGGGGAATCATTTACTTTTGTTCGTGTTTTCAAGTATGCAATTTTCTTTTTTAAAAAATCTCATGTTACATCTAAAATTTCTCATTCTGTCCTCTTTCCCTGACTTAGTAGAAGAAAGAAAGAATGAAAAGGGGAGGGGGGAAGAAAGTTTTTCTAACTTATTAACTATAGAAGTAGTTAACTATATCACTCCTAACAGAAGAGAGAAAATAAATACTATTACTGAGAAATGAGGAGGACTAAGAAAGTTGCTAAAATCTGGAAGTCTTTCGATTTAGACTGTGACTCCCTCATTGGATGTCATTGGATCCTGTTTGCAAATAGCTTTCCTATAACGTCTCAAACGCAGCGGAAGCATCTTGAAATCCTCTTCAGACATCCTTCACTTGTACCCCTGAGGCTGTCAGTATCTAACAAACTAGAAATTCAAGGGCCACTCAGATAACTTATTCCCTTGACACTGACCAACTACTGAGGATTTTTACTTACTCCTTTTGCAAAACAATATTATCACGAGGAGAAATATGAAAATCTCAACATCAGGGATTTCATATCTGTGTACATGTGCTTTTTTAAAAATTAGGTAAGTAGCTACCGCATGCTAGTAAAAAGAAATTACAGAAAAATCACACATGGGGTATAAATTTTTAAATTGTATTATCTAAATAAAATTTACAGGATAATGTTGAAGATGGTTTCCTCTCACACTATGATAGAAAAAAATCACCAAATATTTAGTAAGAACATTATGCGATGTCACGGGACTAGGCACTGCATGCCTCACAGAAGCCTGTGCCCACCCTGAGGAAGAGCGCTGTTTCGTTAAAGGGAAAGACTTACAGACAGAAATCTCAAGGGAGCAGGAGCCATAGGGCAAATCCAGGACTAAATGGCAAAAGCAGGGTACCAGTAAGGACAATGCTCCCTCAGAAAAAGTGACAGCTGCAATCTATGGAAACTTCTGTGAACTACTCAGCGTATGTCAGCACTGGTTGAAAACTATGCTTTTTGAGTAGTTTATCGTACTGGGAAAGACACAGAATTCAAATTACTCCCTCTTTGGTGTGAAATTAGTAAACATGGAAATAATTTCTCATTCATTCATTATGAGGATTACATCAACATAAACAGTGAATCTCAAATACATAGAATATGACATTCTCAAGTCAGATGCTATTTTATTCATCGTTATTATTGGATCCCAAGTATGGACTATGGGATTCCTGTCCCTTGGAAATCTAGTCATCCTAGCCCCAGATCCCAGTTCTTGGCCATGTAGAACAGAGAGTCCTTCCCATGACTGCTGCAGGATTCTTCCTCGTGCTTTTAACCCCATCAATCTGGGCGGGAAGCACAACCAACCCCTCACCTTTCTCCTGAATTCCACGTTAAAATCCACTCGCTTGTAAACAGAGGCAGTGTGCAAAGGAATGGTTGGGGTTAGAGGAGAAGCAGCAGCATCTCAAAATTCCAAAGTCCCAGTCTCTACCAAAGTCCCTCCCAACCATCATGCCGTCTAAATAACAACAGTTTAGCAAGTGCCTCTTTGAGATGAATCCCCTCCCTTCCACATTATTGCCCCCTCCACCTACCCTACATACTACACCCTGCTAGCTATCAGGAGTGAGTTTGCAAGTGGTCCCAGCTCTTCTTTTTGTGATCAGGGTCTCCCTGCTGGCAGCAATTGAAGAGTTAGGTCCCAAACCAGGGCCCGGGACCGATGTGGGCATCTGCACAGGTCTGGAGAACACTGTTCAGACCTCATCCCAAGACTCACTTCCTGCTCCCCAGGTCTAGTTCAGTGGATCAAGTCACAATTCTACTGTTCTGTCTTAACCCTGACAGTCTATTTGCCTCTTTTTTGCTATTCTGAAATTACTTTCATTAATATCAAGGATTTAAGGGTTGCCATGAACTTGTGCTTCTCCAATAAATGTAGCTATAAGCTTTTCACACCACAGAAGTGTGTTCTAGCAAAGTCTAATTTTCCCAAATGACATTCCATAGTATCTTCTGGTACCATTAGCTGCAAAAGTCTTTCAAACACATGCATGTATGAAGACGTATTTTCTCCTAGTATGTGGTCAGGAATTGACCAAAAAGTGTCCCTGAAACTTCTAGCTTACTGAATATTGGTTTAAATATTGTCAGACTTTCTGCCATAGAAACAGAGCCTGGCAGACATGAAGCCACATATGATCCCTAATATGAGACCCAACAGACTTTCTTTTATTACTGATGCTTCTCCATCCCCAAAGCCTCACATGTTCTACCATACTATGTATTTCAGAGACATATTTTAACAACTCAGAATTACCCTTTCCTCTCTGAGGCCTCCAGCTTCTGGAAGGGGGTATCAACTACTTACAAGCAGTTTGGTCTTTCAGAAATTCTGTTTCATCACATGAAGCAGTTAATAATAAGAGCTTGCTATATAACAGAAACAATTAATTACACTTTACATGTATTACATCATTTAAGCCTCATAATAGCCCTATTAAGTATCTATTGGTGCCATCTCCATTTTCCTAGTCAGGAAACCAGGGCACAGAAAAGTAAGTTCTCTCAAGTGACAGAGGCAGAATTAATAGCCACTCCCTGGAGTTGTACAACATAACATTATTGGAATTCAAAACCGATGACCCTAGCCCTGAATAAGTCAAAGCATGTTTGCCGTGGCCCTTCCAAGACTCTTTTGTTTTTCAAAGGAAATTGAGTGTCAGTTAAGGCTAAGTCAAACAGTAGCTCCTGGCATCCTTTTGCATTCGTGTCTCCATGAGAAAATTTTCCCAAGATAATTTTGTCTTGGGCTTCAAAAAGTGGCATTGCAAAACATGGTTCATGGTTCTCTATGAAAAGTACTCAGAGTCCAACAGACCATCTCATGGAATCTACAGAACAGAACTCATCATAACTCACTCAACTTCTCAGAAAACTGCAGTGGGGCTCACAGGTGCGCCTTGTCTCAGCACAGCAAACCCAATTCCCTCACATCATGCATCCAGCGATTTGGCAGTCAGAGTGAGGATACATCTCTGGCTCAATCTAGGGTTCATCTGGTTCATCTAGTGCAAAAATTCCATGCAAATCATATACCCCAGATGACAGCCAAAGCCTCCTAAAAACAACTGAGAAAACTCAACAAGTCATATTTTTACAGTTCTGTGATAGTTGAGTCAATTCTATGATTTCTCCATGTTCCTTGGAATTATTGTCTAAGGCCCTACTGTTTCCTTGTTCTCATACACATGGGTTGCCTTAGCACTGCCTTAATTTAATTAGGTATATAAGGTCCAGCCACTAACCAGTTTCCACTAAACACACACACACACACACAGAAAAAAAAAAAAAAAAAAAAAAAAAAAACTACTGACATAATTTCACTGCAGATTTGGGAGTAAGAAGTGTTAAAATGAGAAATGCTTGATACAAACACCCATCTTGTTCAATTCATTTTCACTCCAGAGTAACAGTAACTCTTCCCTTTTCTGTATTTAGTAACATTCTACCAAAATTCAGATCCCATCAGGGTCTGACTTATTAGCTCAAACACTTTACTAAACACTATTTTCTTCCGAAAGAAAGGAAATAATTTTCTAACATAGTTTTTTTTTTCAGCTCATCAGATGATGTTTGTTCTCACAAAGAAAAATGTAGACTAATTCATGTCTTTTTATTTCTTACTTTTGCTCTAGATTTGGGTGAATTGGCAATGAAAGCACAATAAATTAAATACATTGATTTTCTGCTATTTCTCAAAGGCATATAGGAATATATTTTGTTTTTAAGCTTTGGAAACATGCATGGTATTTATGTGTATATTTCTAAGGTTTGGGCTTAGAAATTTGTGTATAGAACTAAAATGTTTTCCCTGTCTTTCCATTCTTTTCAATGCAATCGTGATACAGCATCTGATATCCAGGGCTCTCAGTAATTTGTTTATTTATACTAGCAATGTTTTGATTCTTAATTAAGATTGATATTTTACCAAAGGTGGCCTTTTCTGTTATATATGTTGTATTTGCACAACATATTGTATACACACCGACACCTCTCATTCGAATGGCATCCTCAATTCTATGTTAATACACTAACTTGGCATGGTAGACTGATGTGTTGTGGGTCCCGAAGACCACCTCCAGGTTCAATGGCACAATAGAAAGACTCACAGGACTCAGAAAAGCTGTTATAAACACAGTTACAGTTTATTACAGTGATGATACAGATTAAAAGTAGCAAAGAGAAAAGATACATTAGGTGGAGTCTGGAGAAGCCAGACACAAGCTTCCAGTTGTCCTCTCCCAGTGGAATTACATGGACAGTGCATAATTCTCTCACTAACAACGTGTAACAACATGTGCCACGGGCTAAGTGTCATCAACCAGGTAAGCTCACCTGAGCCTTGGTGTCCAGAGATTTCATTAGGGGTCAGTCACATAGGCATGCAGTACCTTTGTGACTGACCTTAGCTACTCAGTCTCCAGCCCCCCACCACCAAGAGATCAAATCAATAGTGTAGCCCACAGCCTCAAGCGTACAAAAATAGGTATTCACCATAAATCATATTGGTAGCACAAACCATCTGTTGTGGCCCAAGATTTCAGGCATACGAAGAAACCTATCAGGTAGGATACTCCAAAGACTCAGAGGTCATCTCTCAGGTGGCAGGCCAAGGGCCAGTCTGGAAAACACTGAGAATGTGAAAGATTTGAGCAACCTAGGCCTGCTGAGTTAACCCTTTCCTGCACAACTGAATAACAGTCCCCAAAGATATCCCAGTCCTAACTCCTAAAATCTGTGAATCTTACCTTATATGGCCAAAGGGACTTTGCAGATATGATTAAATTAAGAATATTGAGATGGAGAGAGTATCCAGGACTATTTGGGTGGATTCTAAATGTAACCACAAGGGTCTTTATAAGAGGGAGGCAGAGGGGTATTTTACTACAATCCAGGCAGAGGACAGTATGAAGACTGAAGCAAGATGTGAAGTCACTGGTTTTGGAGATGAAGGAGCCATGGGCCAAGCAATGCAAGGAGTGCAGCTAGAAAAGACAAGGAAAAGGATTGTCCTTTAGAGCCTCTGGATGGAGGACAGACCTGTCAACATCTTGGTTGGCAGTGAAACTGACTCCAGACTTCTGACCTCCAGAATTATAAGAGAATAAATGTGCTTTGTTTTAAGTCACCTAGTCTGTGGCAATTTGTTACAGCAGCCATAAGAAACTAATACACGTGGGGACAAAACTGTGTAATGAGATCCCTTTGGCATTTCAATCACTAAATCTTCTTGGAAGTCATCCTTTCATTTCATTCAGCTCTAAAAGAGTGAACTCCTACAGCAAGATGTCAGTATATACGTGAACATGCACGCACACATTTGAAATGCAAATGATCATAAGTACAAAACATTTCAAGAATTTGAAAGACTAAAGAAATAGCAGGCAAGCCACCCTCAACCAGATGGCTAACTAATGGATTCAGCAGTTGTCCTATATAAGGATATTAAATTCAAATATCAAAAGCTGTAATATCTTGAGTACTGTGACTTGAATATAAAAAATAATTGCTAACATGGAAATTAAAAAAAGGAAAGTGGTATCAAATGAAGGGTAAGACAATCAAATGACATGGGAAATATCAACGAACTTTACTGTGTTTCTGGTTGGAATTTCCATATTCTAGAGTAAACCTTAAATCTACTCAAAATATCTTGTTTCCTGTTTTTAAGAGTGGTTACATGATCACATTCTGCCCTTGATGATTTGCTGGCCTCAGTTAACATACTTATACTCTTCTGTGAGTGTAGATAGCTACTTTGCACTTGCAATTCACATGCACACATTTTAAACATTAGATCGAAACAGTTTTTTTCCTCCAAGTACACTAATAAATCTTTAATCAAAAATTCCCAATAATGAGATTTACCTATTAATATTATCATATTCGTTTTTATAGTTCATTAATTTCTTTTCTATTTATAGTCTAAGCCAGTGGAACAAAGAACCAGAATGACATTCCTGAGCTCTATTTTTGTGATAAAGATAAAGTTGTCAAGTACTAATTTTTAAAATTAAATTAAATTAACAATTTGAAAGAGTAAGGAGTATGTCTATCCAATCTTTCCCATTTTTAAGATTTATGGTGCTATATTCTATAAATTGATTTTCATGATATACTACACATATTATACAGTGACTTCTGAATCATCAAAGACAATTGTGTATAGCATAACTTTAGAATCTATCATATTGTATTAAATTATTTGAAAATTGATGGGCCATATATGGCTTATACTTCAATAATAAACAAAGTAGAATGTTCATATTTCCAGAACAGCCCAATTTGTGACCATTCATATAGTAGTTGCTCAATTGTTGTTAGTTGCATTTATATGTTGATATACTTTAGTAAACATCCACATTCTATCAGGAACTACATAACCATTTCTGTCAGCGTAGACCTCAGTCTTCATTACCCCCACTTCATTAAAACTTTATTTAATAAATTAGGAAACAAAAGCAATAAGAAATTAGGCAGTTTGGCCAATTGTCCTAGTTAAGTTTTCAGCAGAGTCTAAACAGGGTTACAAAGTTTAACAGAGGTACTTACACATATTCCCAATATATTATGAAATATTTCTATTGTTTACTCTTAAGATAAACATTCTTCAGGTGTTCTGCTCACCTAAATAAAAGATTAGAGAATTTTTAGCAATCTGGACAAGTTCATATTTATAGAAGTCACTCACCAATTCCTGTGTCAGATCTACTATTAATATTTGACCCAATATTTGTTAATATTTGACCCGATTCGCTAGAGATGAATGCTGTCCTCTAAGTAACTATTCTGTGGGGAAGTTTTTCAATTAATTACCAGAATTGTTAGGCAAAATATCAGATTTCCACAATCATCTGAATGACTGTAGCTTTAGGGCCCAGGCAGAGGTCGTGGCGCCCTGCAATTCTTTCCAGCCTGGTGATCAGCCCTGGTTATCAGAGGAAAAAGCGTATCTCCTCAGAGCCCAGCTGGCAGCTCGAACACCTCAGACACATAGAGCCATTTCTGCTGTTATTTCCATGGAAACCACTGGTAGCACAGCTTAGTGAACAAGAATCAGGTGTGAGGCTTCTCAGCTAACTGCATGGCAATTGTAATCTTTGATGGACAAAATGAGGATCATGCAGGTGCTTAAAACCAATATCCTACATACTGACCAAGACTCAGGGGAAGATTTTATAAAATTGAATTAGTGTGAGGGTGGCCCAAAGCCTCTTTTCTCTACTGAGTAGAAGCTGCCTATTTATGTGGTACTGTCCACCCCAGACACAGGGCCTTCACAACCCCTGAAGAGGTAATGGCTATAACGATTTATGCGGTTTTTGTGCGAAAATAATACCTTGCCTTTACATACTACTTTCTTCCGAGGAAAGCAAGTAACAGCACAGATTCCTACTCAGTTCTATGAGTGCTATGACCCCCTAATATTTTAAAATTATTTAACATTTTAAAATAATTCTCTATTTATATTAGTATTTCTCACTGTAAGTCTATAAAGATGAGGTTCCTATAGATTACAGCAGATGTCTACTGCAACCAATCAGATGAAATGATGAAGACGCTTGTGATTAAGCAGTTGAGATTGGTCAATAGAGACAGGCCAATCCTCTCACAAGACAACACTCGACCACATGTCACAAACAACGCTGCTCAAACTACAGAGGCTGGACTTGGAAACTCTCTTGTCATCCACTGTATTCACCAGACCTTGCACCAACTGACTACCACTTCTTCTAGGCTTTGGACCATCTCTAGCAAGGGAAAATATTCAATTCTCAACAAGCTGTGGACAACGCCTTTCGCAATTTCATGGCCACTTGCTCTCCAGGCTTTTTCACTGCTGACATAAACAAGCTACTGTTAAGACGGCAAAACTGTGTGGATAGTTTATGTGTATTCTTGGATTAATTGTGCTGCTTCTTGTTTGAGATATAATAAACTATGCTTTTGATTCGAAATCAGACATTTCATATTTAATAACCTAATAGTTTGTCATAAATATTTGCAGTATTGAAATAAATGTGTAGTCCAGGAGTATATACGATCTGGCACAGTTACAAAGTGGACCAGGAAAATTCACACCTATACCATGGTCACTTCCGGGGACTGTTTCATTCTAAAAGTGCTTACTGAGCACCTACCACATGCCGTGCACTACAATGAGTGGTGGGATACAGTGTGAGTAAGACACACATGATCACTGTCTGCAGGCAGCCTTCAGCCTAGGGTTTTCCTTACTTTGAGTGACCTAAACCTTCTAATTACTGGGCAAAAGTTCAGGGAAGCAGTCGTGTAGGTAGAAGAAGTTGCCCCTGCTAGCTGGAGGAAAACTTATCTGAGGCACTTATGTTTCTAGTTAACTCATAAAACATGAATTGCTTAGAGTAAATAACATTAGCTGTTATGAAAAAATAAACAACCCCTGAAATCTCACTTCCTGACTGACCTCACAGTGGGGAGGGGTGAGGACTCTCTCTGTTCCATGATGTTCCTTGGAATCTAGGCTACTTCCGCCTTGTGGCTCCACACTCCTCTGGGTCCTTGGAGGTTTTAATCCATCCTGTGAGTAAAGGGAGAAGGAGGATTATGGATGGGAGGATTTTCTAGACCAGGCCTGGAATCTAGGTGTGCGACTTCTGTTCACCTTCCATTGGCCAGAACTTGATTTCACAGTCACACCTAACTGCACTGCAGTCTAGGAAATATAGCCCAGTTGTGTACCCTGGAAGAAGAGGAGAACATTTTGTGTCTCTCTCCACCCACACCAAACCCTCCAAGCTCTCTGTTCCACCAGCACGTGGGAAAATGTCTGAACGTGGAACATGTGATCTACTCGCATTCCATTGAGCAGGGTTTCCTGGCCACGCTTCACAGTCAGGGAGCCTGCAAATTTGAGCGGAGGTGTGTGCTAAGGAACAGAACCCAGGCACTGGGGATCACTGCCCTACCTAACACGAGCTCTCTTTCAATCACTATTAAGACAAAGAAGAGAATCCCCTTATTCATTTACAAACATTCTTCTATGGGATTTACTTTTTCTTTCAACAGAGCTCTTGACATTCATTTTTTTCTTGTTGTAAATGAGAAGTTATAGGACTGAAAAGGTAAAATGGTGAGTATTCCAGAGTCAGACAGCTAACCAAAAACAAACCTGTAACTAAATTCGGGTCTCTTAATTCATAGTCCATCTAGTTCACTTTTTTCACTTGTATTAAATACATATGATACATTGAGCATTGTGTTAAATATTTTGGGGATAAGAAAAAAAAGGTCTAATATTTTCTCCCAAGAAGCTTTAAATGTATTCTTGAGAAACAAAATTTTACATAACTGGAATGTGTTTGTGTAATTCAGAGGAAACTACATGCAACTGCACATAACGTGATGTTCGCATCTGAACATGCACTCCAGGAAGGTTTGTAGGCAAAGATCTGGGCAGAGTATAATGCCTGGGAAGAATGTCACAGAGTTCAAATTCAGAAATGATAGGACGTGGATGAATAGAGAAAGAAGAAGGACTTTTTAGAGATGACACTTGCAGTGAGTGAAAAGCATGAGCAATACTCTATTCTGGACACAGTGAGGAGACAGGGGTGACTGAGAAAGAGAATGGGAACTGGAAACGGTGGGAAACAGAATCCCGGGGCCCCATCACAGATGATTCTGAAATCAGAAGCAGCTACAGAAATGCAGTAGGGACTTGAACCTGCCTGCCTGTCCAGGAGTGTAAGGAATCTTTCCGGCAAAAATGTGTGGAGCGCCCTGTGGAAGAGAGAGATGGACCTTTACAGAAACCAAGGAACAGAAGGCTGGGAGACTGGACTACAGTAGCCCAAGAGAATCCTTATCAGAAGACTGTGTAAGGAGAAGACATCCCCTGACCAGAGAATCTCACATGTATAGAACAACACAGAAAAAACTTTAAGATGATTTAGAATAAATGCCAAAACCAGTCATTTGGGGTGGCAGCCCTACATGGTGGCTCCCTTATAGCAAATCCACATATTCGTGTCCTGTTTACATTTTTATTGTGAGAAGAAATTATATAACCACCTAAATAAGACCTTGTGCTCTCCCCTCAAAACAATAATTTTTGGCAAAGATAATAAGTAAAGCCACAAGCCTATTAAGAAATGCAAGATTATGCACATTATCTCTTACGGGCAGGCAGTGATGTTTGTAATGCACTAAAGACATATCTTCTCAAAAGAAACAGATGTTCTTAGTTGACAATAGAAATGTAAACAGAATCTTACAGAATTTTCTCATCGTTTGGCCTATTTATTTATTTATATCCTGCCTTGCAGAAAAAAATAGATAAATTAGACAAGTTTACAGAGATAAAATAAAGCAAGGTAAAATAAAGTAAAAAACATGACGGAAGCAGGGCCAAAGAATAATAAAAGTAGAAAAATAAGATAGAGACATGAGAATTGTGGGTACATTTAAAGAATAAATGTAGGAAAGCTCTAATGACTGACTAGAAGTGAATCCAAAATTTGGTTCTGAACTTTTGGCACAAAGCAGAAGTGTTCGTGTGATACACGGTATTTATAAAATAAATCATTTACTCAGAAGGGAAAAAGCCATTCCTAGATCTGAAATCCTAAAAAATGTTCTCTCAGGGACTTTACAAAAAAAAAAAAAAGTAAAAATTAATATCTTGTATTGTTCTGAACTCCAAGTTTCAAATGTTAGAAAGCCCAACTCAAACTGGCTTAAGTAGAAAAAGGAACTTATTGATTCATGTAACTAACAAGGTGCAAACTAAAAAAATTAAAAAGTAAGTTACTAACCTATAATTTCAGACATTGTCAGACTTAGGCATTCACACACTCTTGTCAGGAATCTCTCCCTACCTCTCAGTTTTGCCTTTCCTTTGTGTGGCTTCATTTTCCAGAAGACTCTCCCCACACACCAGCAACAATGGCCACTAGCAGTTCCAGGTGTGTATTCTACCAGGTCAGCAACTTCAAGAGAAATAGCATCCCTTTCCCAAAAGCCCTGAAACTGATTCAGCTGTCCCAGCTTCTGTCACATGCCTACTTCTGGACCAATCACTGGAGCCCGTGTGAGGCTCTTGTGTCTCCAAGGGATGGGCTGGAATCCGTGGCACATGGTGCTGCCTTAAGTTTGAGCATGCACACTTTATGTTGCTGGTTCATGCCCAGACCTGTGCTTTTTTTTTTTTTTTTTTTTTTTTTTTTTTGAGATAAGGTCTCACTCTGTCACCCAGGCTGGAATGCAGTGGCACAAACATAATTCATTGACACTTTGAACTCCTAGGCTGAAACCATCCTCCTGCCTCAGCCTCACAAGTAGCTGGAACTATAGGTGCATACCAGCACACCCGACTAATTTTTTTTTTTTTTTTTTTTTTTGTCGAGATGAGGTCTCACTATATTGCTCAGGCTGATCTTGAACTCCTGGCCTCAAGTGATCCACCAGCATTGGCCTCCCAAAGTGCTGGGATTACATGCATGAGCCACTGCACCTGGCCCCAGAACTGTACTCTTTAATAGTCAATTCAGTCACTTCCTTGAGTCAAAGTTGAGAAGCTTAATAAGGACAACTTTCTTTAAAAAAAAAAACAAAAACATAAACCACTACTTTCAAAATGAAATTTTGGGTCAGCTCTGACACAGGTGAATGAGAAGCCAAGGCCATAATAGTTTCAATTTGAAAGCATTCGTAAGCTGTTATACTGAACCTTTCCATTCATCTGCAAATGGTTCTTAAACAAGAACTTCATTCATACTTCTTTGTTTGTTGTTTTGTCCTCAGTCAGTGGGCAGATTGATAATTAATCCTTGCCCACCTGCATCCTTTCTGCCCTTTCGTCCACTGGACACTGAGCTGACGGCGTTGGGGCCAGTGGGACAGGGAGCAGTCTGGGTTTTGTGGAGACTATGATCTCACACTTACTAGAGCTAGGTTGTGGGCCTCTTGGAGTAGAGGCAGAGGGGGACAGATAAACGTGGGTTAAGGAAAGCTGGAGTCTCCCAGAGATGATCCTAGATCAATTCTGATCCCCACAGTGAAACCCAGAAACATTACAACTCAGGAGAATGGACTGGGGCAGAGCTTCCGATGGACAGACACCCTCCCAGCACTACACCCCCTACCTGTCATCTCTACCTTCTATCCCCACCACCCTGGGATGCAGGAGTGGGTGGCCAACTACATGAGACCTCTAAGAACTTCTGGAACAGGATTCCAAATGATGATCTTGCTCAATCTTCTAGAGTTGACCATGGCTTTGTTCAGCTCTTTTAAAGAAACAGCACTAAGCAACTTGCTTACCACCTTCTTAATTTACACTGTTATCCTCTATGTCCTCTATAGCACCCACAACGTCACACTTCATATTAATCCTGGCAGGGCACTGAAGCCAGACATGGACCAACAGATTCATGCCAGGGGGCTATGTATGCCGAAATCTTGAACAGACACCGGATGATTTTCAGACACTACTCGGCTCCCATGTAGCTCCCAGAGGCCATCAGCAAGCAGCATTCCCCAGTGGAGACTGGGTCCCTCTAGATGTGGACTCCACCCCTCTGAGGTGACCCACCATCCTCTCTCTTTTCTAATGCCCCCTTCACCCTTTTCCTTTCCCCAGTCAAGAACATCCTTTCAAGTCCCAGAGGCTAAAATCTTGACTTTTACTCATTAGATATTATGGTCTAGCTTAGCACTATCCAATTTCAGCCATGGTAAAAATGATCTGTAATTCTGAGCTACACAATACAGTAACCTAGCCACGTTTACCTACTGAGCACTTTAAATGTGGCTAGTACAAATAAGAAACTTTTCATTTGTACTAGCCACATTTTATTTAATTTTAATTAATTCAAAGTTTTTTTTTTTTTTTTTTGAGACAGAGTCTCACTCTGTTGCCCAGGCTAGAGTGAGTGCCGTGGCGTCAGCCTAGCTCACAGCAACTTCAAACTCCTGAGCTCAAGCGATCCTCCTGTCTCAGCCTCCCGAGTAGCTGGGACTACAGGCATGCACCATCATGCCCGGCTAATTTTTTCTATATATATATTTTTTTTAGCTGTCCATATAATTTCTTTCTATTTTTAGTAGAGATGGGATCTCGCTCTTGCTCAGGCTGGTCTCGAACTCCTGAGCTCAAACGATCCACCCACCTCGGCCTCCCAGAGTGCTAGGATTACAGGCGTGAGCCACCTTGCCCGGCCATTTCAAAGTTTTTTTTTAAAGAGACAAGGTCTCACTCTGTCACCCAGGCTACAGTAGTGATCATAGATCACTGTAACCTCCAACTCCCGGTGTCAAGCAATCCTCCTGGCTCAGCCTCTTGAGTATCTAGGACTGCAGGCCCACACCACCACACCCAGCTCATTTTTTTCTTAAATTTTTTGTAGAGATGGGGTCTTACTTTGTTGTCCAGCCTGGTCTTAAACTCCTGTCCTCAAGCAATTCTCCCACTTTAGCCTCCCAAAGTGCTAGGACTACAGGTGTGAGCCACTACATCTGGCCTAATTTAAGTTAAAATAGCTACATTGCTATGGGCTAGTGGCTACCATATTGGACAGCACAGGTATAGCCATTGACACTCAAACACTAAAAATTGATTCCTTTTTATTTTTCTTTCTGATTCCTTCTGATATGCCCAAGAAAACAATGTTGGAATGGTCTAGTTAAATGGTGGGAGAAACAAGGACATTAAGCAATATTTCAAAACTACCATTTTTGCCACATTTATCCTTCTGTATCCCAACAAATACAAGTTACTTCTAAACCAAGGTGTGGGTGTTGTTTGCCCCAGGCTGTCTAAGGATGACTTGATAAGCTTCTTGCCCCTCTCGTGTGCCACTTCCTAGTTTTCCCAGGCGGATCTTTCATGATAGCAATAAAGGAAGTAGCAGAGTCAAAAAAGACAGAGAGGAGTAAACGTCATGCCCATGACTCCATCCCACTTTCCCTGTGTGTCACACTAAGGTGATATTGTGGGGTCCAGGTGGCCTGGTTTCACCATGGAGCCTAAGCCCTGTGGAGGTGTGTCTAACAAACGGGGTCTATGCCTGGGAGTGGCCAGCCTCTCTGCACGACCAGGACCCTGGCGTGGCTTGGAAGCTGATGCCTGTGTGCCTTGGAGAACGGAGCTGAAGAACCAGTGACAGCAGCCTGGACCTGAGGAGCCCTCTATGGAGCAGGAATGAAGATGACTCAGCAGTGACTTTCATAGACCATCAGCCAAGGACCAGGTAGGTTAAATGACGCCTCAGTGGATGCGAATGTGGACAGATGGCGTCTGAGGATCAGACATCTCCCATCCCCCCAGAAATATGGTGGAGGTCCAGAGGAAAAGGAACCAGAGGAAAAGGAGAGGAAGTCCAAACAGGTTGAAATTCAGTTTTTACAAACCCCAAAAGGTTAGCACACAAGATTAAAGTTTAGTTTAGTTTTAGAAAAATAAATTTGTGTTTATTCTTCACTTAAGTTGGAGAACTGTTACATTTTTATAAGATTATTATTATGATACGTATATATTTTTTAATATTGTATTCCCTCAAAAGTTTGCACTGAAAGTGGACTACAAAATCCAGGCAGGATTTACAATAACCCAGTTTCTTCTTGTAAAGGTCTAATAGGTTAAATTAGTATATTGAGTCCCAGCTGTCTTCTGGAGCTTCCAGTGTTCTCCAATGAAGAAAGGCAAATTAAACTCAAACTGGAAGGCTACAATGCTCAAAGATTTAAAATTTTACTGGGTGGGGGGGACAAATACTTTTTTTAATTGTGGTAAAATATAAATAACATAAAATTTAGCATTTCAACCATTTTGGGCGTACAATTTAATGACATTAAATACATTCACATCGTTGTGCAACCATCGCCACCATCCATCTCCAAAACTTTTCCATCTTCCCAAATTGCAACTCTACACCCATTAAACAATAACCTGTATCCTCCCTCCACCACCCCAGCCCCTGGCAACCACCATTCTACTTTCTGTCCCTGAATTGGACTACTCTAGATACTCCATGTAAGTGGAATCATACATTATCTGTTCTTTTAGGTCTGGTTTATTTCACTTAGCATAATATCTTCAAGTTTCATTTATATGGTAGCATATGTTCAAAATTCATTCCTTTTTAAGGATGAATATTATTCCACTGTATGTACGTAATACATTTTGTTCATTCATTTATTTGTTGATGGGCATTTGGGTTCTTTCCACCTTTTGTCTATTGTGCATAACGCTGCTATGAACATGGTTATACCAATATCCATTCAGGTCCCTGTTTTCAATTCTTTGGGGCAACCAGCAGTGGAATTGCTGGATCATTGGTAATTTCATATGTGTAATTTTTGAGGACACACCATACCATTTCTACAGCAGCTGTACCATTTTACATTCTCACCACCAATGAATATATTTACCAACATATTTCTTTTTTAAGAAACAAAAATTTGGTTTGAGTTAGCTTTGATCTATTAATATTTGAAGAAATACATTCTATACTTACCACTATTGCTAATTATGTTTATGTTGCTGCCTTTGTTTAAGCATCCAGAAAGTTGCTTCTAATCCATCATTTTCTCTTAGGCTCCCTACTTTTACTATTGTGATAAAGCAGATCAAAGGAAACCTCAAGAAAATAGTGAGATTTGTCCTCAAGTCCTCTCAGTAGTCCGTCTCCAAGTAACCTGGGTGCTCTCTGCCTCCCCAGCCCATCCTGGCACCACTCAGCCAGGCCAGTTCCTCATCCCCAGACCTTTCTCTTTTCTCTTCCCACTCCCCTTGCCCCAGTGTAACTTGAGGAACCTAACAGGAGCTGACATGTTAATACGTTGCTTTCCCAGGTGACAGGCGTACAGGATACTTCCATACCTAACACATTAATCATGACGAGTGAAGGGTGAAAATATCAGATATGCCAATAGGCTATGGGGGAGTTGCAGGAGCTCAGTGTAGACAAAAGACCTGGACAAGAAGTCAAAACACATTATGTTTAGTCAGATGGAAAACGTTAAGCAAGCCACTTAATCTTTCTGGGACTCAGTTTCCCTACTTGTGAAGTGATAAACTCCCTCCAATGAAAAAGCTGGATGATTCTGATTTCATCTATCTAAACATGCATTTGTATATGATAAATTAAAATAATTTACTTCAACAATATCCTGTGCCATTTCTAAGATTTGCCCAATTAAATATCTTATAAAGCCCCAATAATTGAGTTTGGTGCCAGTGCAGGAATAGGCAAGTACAACAGAAAGCAGAGAAATAGAGCCAAGGATATAAGCTAAAACCTAAACATTGTTTAATCACTCAACATTGCCACCTACAGCAAATCCTCACTGTTATCAACAGATTCTTGGAAACTGTGACTTTAAGCAAAACAACATATAGCAAAACCAATTTTTTTCCTCATCAACATTATAATGAAACAACAGTGAAAGAAAGGACATTATTCGAGAACCTGCAGTACATTCTTTCACCTAAAGTCATAATCTTCAAGAACCTACTGACAACATTAAGTGAGGACTTCCTGTACTGTCCTTTGTGTATTGTCATTATTGAATTTATCATTTAATCCCTGCACCATGATAATTGATGTAAGAGGGTGATTTATTGAGAAAGTAATGGCTGTCTTGTTATTTGTTTTTTCTCCTGGCTTTATACTCCTTGGAATAGAATCAAAAGCCATTTTTCCCTTCTACACACCAGGAGCATTCAGCAGGGCCTGTGTGCCTAAATTCTAGCCACAGGTTATAACTGGGACCCACAGTGTAAATCTTGTTTCTAAATGTGAAATCCTACAGTGTAATTTTTTTAAATGTAAATTAGTTGTTACTGATATTTAAATTAGGGTTGTTTCACATTTTTTTCTTTTAAAAAATCCAAATTTTCAACCTCTCTTGAAAAATCATAAGATTGGGCTACACCGGACATTTATTCCCAACTGAGATCAGCAAGATACAAGTAGCAACTTCCCTTCGGACTGAGCATGTGCTCCGCTGTTCACCAGACTCGCTCCTCTCTGCTCACCGCTATGTTACTTACTGCCTACCTGGCCCTCGAGGGCATTTTGATTTGCTCCTTCAGAGGTGTAAATTACCAGCTTTTGTGGCTTAGGCTCTGAAGAGAATCCACACGGATTACCAGAGGGTCAGAAGGTGTGGCAACTTTTGTGCACCAACGGCAAGATAGGGAGGCGCAGGGACCCACCCTGGGGCAGGCATTAGATACATAGCACTGGGGAATAGAGGGTTACAGTTTCCAG
Organism: Eulemur rufifrons; assembly: GCF_041146395.1. Lineage (NCBI taxonomy): Eukaryota > Metazoa > Chordata > Mammalia > Primates > Lemuridae > Eulemur > Eulemur rufifrons. The sequence continues at coordinate 90,162,596 of NC_090985.1, forward strand.
GATGGGGAGGCATGAGACTGCTAAAATCTCCCAGGGAGATCAAGGAATGACTCAATAACAAGCTTCAAGGTCTTCCAAGGCTAGGTAATGTCTGGGGGTGGTGCCACCCTCAGAAGATCCTCACGACTAACGGACTCACACTGGCCTGAGCAAGTAGGATGGCAAGCTGTTTTGCTCTCTGCAAAGACTCGACTGAAATTAAAGCTGTTGAGGCAGAAATAACTATAAAGGTTTGTTGGAAGCCAAATATGAGGATCAACCCGGGACTATACACCAACAATGCTGGGAGTATTCACGAGTCTGTTACAAGTTAGAATGGAATGCTTACATTAAACAGTTTAGGAAAAGGGAGGGGAACTCTGCATACCCAGGTTGTCCTTTTTCACTGAAGGGTACAATACAGAGGTTACAATTGTTGGATACAGGTCGCCACATACAGGCCAAAATGTATACATGCAGGACAATCAGTACAACTTTATGATTCAGAAATAAATCAGTGTTCTTTTCAGTGTCAGTAGGTTATGCTTTATTAATACATCAACAATTTGAGGAACCCATGATAAGATTCTTTACTCAGGGACAGGATGGCGCCATGAATGGCTACGAATCCCAAGACCTCCACAACGCAGGTCAGTTTGGAGGCCTGTTTACTTTTGAAGTCAATTGCCGAATGTGGCCTTTAAGTGATCAAGATATGGCAAATGACCAACACCTGAGGACAGCTCCACTGACAGGAGGAAAACTGCAGAATTCCCTCTTACACTCCTTTACTAGGCACGTAGGAGCACTTAGGACTTTTTTTAATCTCCCAGAGAACTGGAGAGAGCCCACAAAGAACAACTAGTATTGAATTTCCCACCAAGTTGAATGAGTGGGGCCGGTGTGCTGGGTTGGGGGGAGAGGACAGGAGCCCTATTTTCAACAAGCTGTCCTGGAGATTATGCTGCACGAACGTTTGGGAATCCCAGTTCCAGCCATGTTCACTAGAGTCCCTTACCACTCCAAAATTCTATGATCCTAAGAGTTCTTTTGCATGCAAAGGTGCCCATAATGGGGAAAGGGTGAAGGATGTTAAAACTTGGGAGCAGAGCATGCTGGTTGGCAGGGAAATTGATAAACGTGAAACTGGCTTACCTGAGCATAAATCTAACACAGGAATTCTATTTTGCTAATCTATTTGTGCCATCATGAAAAATGAAAGAAACCTTTACTTCAGGAAATGGCATGTGCTTCCTAAACAGTGTGATGGCATTTGCCATGTTGGCTGCCCAGCCTGCATTCCCCGCTCCTGGGGACACCCGGATTTTCTTTGGGGGGGGCCTTACCTTTCCTCCAGTGGTTATAGCCTCACAATACAGATGGGACTGCTTCAACAAGAACTCATTTAAATGAGATAAGTTTCTCTCACGACATTTGAGGTGGTGGCCCAGGCCTGCAGGGCAGCCCGATGGTGATGAGCACACAGGCTCCTTGCATTTCTTTGCATTGCCATCCCTAAGGAGCGGCTCTTGTCCACAGGGTCAAAGATGGCCCTCCATAATCTTTACATTCAGTTATAAAAGAAAAAATGAGACAAAGGGAGCATAAGTACCTTGCCTTTACATAAACCATTTTTGCTCATATGAGCCCATTGACTAGAATTAAAATACACATACCTTTGTGTGAAGGCGGCTGAGAAAGTATGGTGGTGAGGAAAGTAAACAGTGGGTAATGGTAACCGTCCCTGCCACAAAGGTAAACCCCTGGTACCTGCCCTCTATTGTGAAAGCCAAAGGGGCCCTCCTTCCTTTCCCACACCAGGGTGGGGCATGTAACTAAGCATAGGCAATCGGATGCTCCCTCTCAGGGCTCTGCATCCCGAGTGACGGAGGCGAGGATGGAAAGTAACCTCAGGGGTCATGTATGGCGGTGCTGGTGCTGAGCCACGTGGCTGCTGGGAGAATGTTGTCATGCTTCCTCTCCCTACCTTCTGCAACTCCGTGGGCTCCTGCCTCTTCCCAAGCCTGGTCTCAAAGCCTCCTGTTTATTCTATAGCCCCATTTCATCCCATCCATCCCATTCTGGATACCTTTCCAATAAATTTCCTTTTGTTTAGTTACCTAGATTCCACGTCTGTTGCTCTCAATGAAGAACGCTGGGTTAGTCTGTTTCCTGTTGCTGTAACAGAATACCACATACTGGGTAATTTAAAAAGAAAAAAAATTATTTCCTACAGTTCTGGAGGCTGGGAAGTCCAAGGTTGAGGGGCCGCACCTGTGAGGGCCTTGTTCCTGTGTCATGACAGGGCGGAAGATATCACATGGCGAGAGAGGAAGTGACAGCACACCAGCTCAGATCCCTCTTCTTCTTCTTATAAAGCCACCAGTCTCATCATGGGAGCCCCATTGTAGTGACCTTATTTAATCCTAATTACCTCCCAAAGGCCCTACCTCCTAATCGACATTTGAATTTGGGGATTAAGTTTTCAACATATGAAATTTGGGAGATACATTCAAACCCAGAAAATCCCAATTGAGTCTCAGTCTAGGGAAATGAAAAGAAACTCAAAACCAAGAGGTTGGATAAACCCCGGCATGTGCTTTTGGCCCCATGCCACAGTGGAGCCTTGGGATCATGTCATTATGGCCTGCTGTTTTCAGAGACAGAGGGCCGATTCTATAACTCATCATTCCCATTATACTGCCCATCTATAGTAGTTACCTACTGCTGCATAACAACCCCATCGTTTTGCATTTAAAGCCATAAGCATTCACCATGTCACAGTTTCTGTGAATCAGAAATCTGAGTGTCAGCTGATTACCTCCGGCTCAAGGTCTCTCGTGAGGAGACAATCCAGACATTGGCCAGGGCTGTGGTCTCATTTGGATGCACAGTCAGGCCATGGGGGAGGAAAGGAGATGTTTCAGGTTCCTGCATGTGGGTGTCAGCAAGCCTTGGTCCTCCACCCATGGTCCTCTCCACAGGGCACTCACAGCATGACAGCTGGCTCCTCCCAGTGAGGGACCTAAGAGAGAGCAAGAGCGGGCACCCAAGATGGAAGTCATAATCTTTTACAGCCTAGTTTTGGAAGAGACATCGCCTTATTTCTGCCATCTCCTATGAGTTAGAAGTGAGTCACTAAATGTAGCCCATGCTCAGGAGGAGTAGATCACATAAGCACCAAGTGCCAGAAGGCTGGGCCACCTCACAGCCATCCTGCCACACCATAACACTCATCTATCACAGATCAATAAATGACAATCAGGGCAAAGGGTAAAGCTTACCTAAAAGTGTGGTTTTGTTGTTTTTGTTTCTGTTTTTTCATGAAATGACCCAAAAAACATTTTTGACTATTTTGCTTTCAAGCTATCAGGCAGGAATTGTCAGGCAGAACCCACTATTGCCAATTTTCTTTTTTTTATTGTACTGTAATTTACATCACATTGCTACAACTGCTATTTTATATGACATTCCCAAGTATATTTTAAAGGATGATTAAAAAGACAGTTATATCAATTTCTAGTATTTCATTATTATTATTATTAACAACAATAACAACCAGATGAACAAAAAGAAGTAATATGTCCCTTTCCCCATTTATCTTATTTTAGTCTTCTGTTATGATTTCCTTAGCTGCCATTGTAACTTTCAAAATGCTGGTTCAATTACTGGAGTACTACCCATTAAGTTAGAAATGATAGGTTTGCCAAAGAAATCAGCTATTATTTAGAACTAAAAAGCACAGGCAAAGACACTGCTAACCCCCAGTGAGTTTCCAGAAGCCTTAACACCTTTTCAAAGCCATTGTGAACAACAGAACCCAGTTGATGCTTTTGAAATCTAACAAATTGTTAAAGGCACAAAAGTGACAATACCTGTAAATAGCTAGGTTTTCTCAATCACCTGGTAAAAGATCTCATGTGCAAACAAAGTAATGTGTAAGCATCTACATGCCAATTGTTCAAACATAGGAGCCCTCTGTTAACTTTTTGGGGGTGAGGGGGAACTTGCCCTTTGCCCTGAAAGTTTGCTGAAAGATCAACTCACAATTAAGGCAGATTAATAAAAGAGATAGGTTTATTTACTCTGCACATGAGGAGAATCACAGAGTGATTACTCAATATCTCAGCGGGATACAGATATTTTTATACCCACCTTTTTAGAGGGGAAGGGGAAGATGAAGAATATAGGTAATTCTGTTTAGGGGCAATAAATGGTTGCTAGGGAGGATGAATAGATACTTGGGAGCATGAATAGATGGAGGAAACAGATTGACTTGTAAATTAACCTGAGAGACAGATACTATGTTTAAAATGATTTGGGCCAGGTCTGGCTGCATTCTTGACTTTCTTTCCTGCAATATAGTGAGATAACAGGGAGGGGAAGGGAAGTCCATTGTTCTTTTGATGGGTCCATCTGGTTATGCACACAGAGGGAAAGCCCCTTCCAAGGGCCTATTGCCTTTAATTCAAAATATTCTTTATACCAAGGAGTCATATTTGGGAGTGAAATTTCCTGAGCCCTTTCACTTTCCAAAGCTCCCACCTAGACAAAGGTGAACCTTTTCTGGGAGTCTCCCTTTCAAGGAGGTCAGAAGCAGTGAGAACTCATGCAAGGTCAACAAAATGTTTTATTTCAACATATGAAAAGAAAGGGAACATTTAGTGGCCAAGTGCCCAGACTGCCCTTTACCAAGCACATTATTGCATTTAATCCAAACATAAATGTCACTTTCCTCAAAGAAAACCTCCTCTCTGAAGGATCTCACACACCCCTTCACCACTGTTCTCTGTCACTTCCTTCATAGCACTTACTTGATTTTTGATTATGCATTTCTTAGTTCCTTTGCATGTGTACTGCCCTAAAGTGTAAGCTCTATGACAATAAGGCCTCCTCTCACACCTCAGGCCAGTGCAGCACAGGGGTTGAGCCACGGCTTCTGGAACCAGGCTTCCTGGGTTCTAGTCCTGGGAATGATAGTCACCAGCTGTGTGATCTGTGCAAGTTTCTTAACCTCTGTGGTCCTTGCTCTTGTCATCTGTAAAATGGGAATCAAAGTCACATCCTCTTCCCTTTGCTGTGAGGATTAAGTCAAAAACTGTTCAAATATTAGCTATCCATGAATACCTAGATTGGGCCTTAATAAATGCATGTTCATGAATGAATAAAATTCTCACAATAGTTCTACCAAATAAATATCATTGCTTCCAAGTCTGCACGGGAATAGTCTAAACCTCAGAAGCCAGTCAAGATCACACACTAGCTAGTAGCTGGTAGTCCTGGATCACATATGTGTAATTCCAAGTCATCTATATGTCCTGGACCAAATTATCTAGCATTGTGTTACTCTGATGTTAGTTTTATTTTTATTTTTGTTTCCTAGACTTTAGTGAAATTTCCCCACCTTAGATGAACTACATTATGAGGTATCAAAGGAAAAATCTCCAGAAACTTCGATTTATTTATTATAAAGACTTGGCAGTTTCCTTTTAATATTTTTTGCTAATTTTCACAAGAACGTTGCTAGTAGGTATTAAGATTCTCATTTTACCCAGGAAGTACTGTGGAGAGGTTGAGTGACTGCCCCCTCCCCCCACCATGACTGCGCAGCAAGGCTTCAAACTGTGTGGTTCCATCCATGAGCTCTGGAGTCAGATTCTCAGGCTCTGAATCCCGGCCCACTCACTTACCAGCTGGCACAAGTTATGTAATATTTCTGATTTAGCTTCCTAATCTGGAGAAGAGAAGCAACAATAACTGCCTCATTGAGTTGTTGTGTCATATAAACAAAGTCTGTACATGGAAAGTGGTGAGCACACTCCCTACACACGTGTTAGATCTCGATAAATGCTGAACGATGGTGGTAGTCGTGGTGGTGGTAGGTGGTGGTGGCATTTCTACCCTGTACACAATGATTCTTGAAGGATGAGTTGCCCAGATGGACAAGAAGAAGGTGGATAAAAGGCCGTTCTTACAGAAGACACAGTCTGTGAAGGCACGAACAGGATGGAATGTTTGAGCAACACAGCTGAAGGAGAGGCATTGCCTCAGATGAAGAGAAAAGGGTAAAAAAAGATTGAGATTGTTGTGAAATGGAGTTTTAAGAGGAAGAGAGACATGAGCAGATTTGAACTCCAGGGCACAGTTCACAGTGAAGCACCTTTATTACAGCTGGGTTTGCAAACAGCAAGAAGGGACACAATTTAAAATTGGGGGAGGCAGACTTGACAGGATTTGACTATGGCTTGAAGGGGTCTGGAAAGAGAGGAGGCTAGGATCCCATGTGTCTAGGATCGGTGACCAAGTAGACAGACCAGCCACTAACAGGGGTATGATATTCCAAAGGAAAACCAGGCTTCAGAGGTGAGGCAGAAAATAAACAACTTCATCAATGAATTCAAAACCCTTAGAGGGCAGACTCATCAGACAGCTAAATCCTATAGGTCAAAAGATCAAAACCCAGGTGTGTAACAGAAGTTAGGGCCTGGAAAAGGGCAAAATGTATTACAAGTTGTCTCTTTAAACACCCCCACCCCCCACACACTCTTTTTGGAAATTAAAACCTGCATTTCTGCCTGAGGCCGGTAATCAGAGGGGCAGGGGAGAGTCCATTGCTCCGTGTATCACAGTAGATGGCTCAACAGAATTGTCCAGGCAAAGATCATGAGATTGTCTTTACCACAGATGCTGTAGTTAAACAGCAATAGCCCAAAGCCGAAAGCCCCCCTGAAAACCCCCCCTCTATGTATTTCTGCTTGTAGAAAGGATGATGGTACTTTAAGACAAGATTCTCCCGTACTCCTCATTTGCCAGCAAATTAATAAACTTCTCTTTCCTTCTCCTCAAGCTGCTTATTCTCATTCTATTCTCATTCAATTCAAGTTGTTATTTCTCCCCATTTTAATTTGCGGAGTGAACATAGTGGGACTCATGTAAGTGAAACAGATGATGTGAGTCTTCTAAGGCTTGATTAACTTGGAATAGAAAAATTACTTAATGAATGAATAAACCATCTAGGCTTTATGGGCTTTCTTCCCCAGATCCACCCTAATTGGAAGGTACTGCTATGTATAAACTGAGAAAATGGAGTCCCCAAACCCAATGGTCTTCAAACTTTCTTGTCTGCCTACTCTTCAAGGGAATTTTGAAAGAATATATGCTCCTTTGTGTATTTTTAAGTTGATATCAAAATTTTTTCAACAAATTTCATATAGTTGGAAAATATATAATTTCCAGAGTAGTGTAAATAATGATTTTTAAAGTAAAACTATAAGATTGTTCTTTATAGCCAATAGAATATACCATATGATTTTGACACCCACTCTTATTCACTTTTAAAATATACACTAACAAGCTCTTCTTTAACAGTGAAAATTCTTATATTATTCTTTTTGTTCCATATATACTTATTTTCATTCTCCTTTCCTTTCAGAATTTTATCCTAATGTAATATATTTCATGCTAAATGATATTTTTATTATTTTTTCATTGTTCCCTGCTGCAAAAATATGTATATAAACTGAAATTAAACTTTATTATTTTCTGTGACTGTATAGTTTTAAGTATTAGAGATTTTTCTTTCAAAGTGTTGTCAATTTAAATATTACTATTGATTACAATTGATCAGAACAACATAAAATACTTTAAATATGTTGATTAAATGTCATTTAACATAACAAGTAACTTCATTCTTATTGCTACTGTAACAAACTACCACTGATTTACCAGCTTAAGACAATACTCATATGTTATCTCACTGTTCTGTGGGTCAGAAGTCTCTGTCTGCTTGGAGTCTCATAAGCCAAAATCAAGGTTCAGCTGGATTTCAGACCCTTCTGGAAGTTCAAAAAAAGAATCCACGCCCAGGCTCATTTAAGTTGTTGGCAGAATTCAGTTCCATGCAGCTGTAGGACTGAGGTCTTCTTCCTTCCCCGCTGGCTGTGGGCTGGGGACCAGCCTTAGCTCCTAGCACCTTCTCTCTGGTCCTTGCAGGTAGGTCCCAGGACCAGCCAGGGTGCAATGTATCCTTCTCATACCACATCTCTTCTGCTTCTTATTCTGCTACATCTCTCAGACTGATGCCTCTGCTTTTACGGACTCACGTGATTACATTGGGTCGGTCCAGTAGATAATCCAGGATAATCTCCCTATTTTGAGGTAAACTAATTGATCATTGATTAGTAAATTTAATTCTGCAAAGTCTTCTCACAACAGTGCCTAGGTTTGTGCTTGACTGAATAACCAGGGGCCAAGAATTTGGGGGGACATCTTTAGGATTCTGCCAACCACAGTAATCTGTCATTAGAAAATAGCTTTTAATGATATAGATGAGTCTGTTGTATTTTTTCAATTAGTCCATGTATCTGTGAGTGAACATTATTCATTGCCAGGATGAGACATATTCAACAAAAATTATATTTCTATTTTTCACTTTCAGATAGGTAGGCACTGAGAAACTTTGTTCATCTAAGTAAGTAGACAGGAATGGAAGGAGTTTTATTATAACAATATAACTGAAGTCTTTAAATGCCTTCTAAATTACTCTCCAAAAATATCAGGAAATGATATATCATTTGAAGTCCTTTTTTTTCCCCAATGATACATCAACGAAGGCCACTAGAATCTCCTTCAATTCTATAAAACAGTGGTCACCAACCTTTTTGGCACCAGGAACTGTTTTCATGGAAGATAATTTTTCCACAGACTGGGGGTTGGGGGATGGTTTGGGGATGATTCAAGTGCACTACATTTATTGTGCACTTTATTTCTATTATTATTACATTGTAATATATAATGAAATAATTATACAATGCACCACAGGTTGGGGACCCCTGCTGTAGAAAGCAGAGCATTAAAAACCATCTGACCTGCAATAGAATTCTCTGCCAAGTCATCCTCATTCTCAATTTCTGGAAGATATATTAACAGTGGACCTCATTATCTGTGGACCCCAGCAGATGCCAGAAACCATCGATATTAACAAACCCTATGTATACTATGGTTTTCCTTCACGTACATACTTATGAGAAAGTTTAATTCATAAATTAGACACAGTAAAAGATTAACAACAATAATAAAATTAAAAATTATGAGAATATACTGTCATAAAAGTTATGTGAATATTCCCTCTCTCTCTCTCTTTCAAAATACTGTAATATTTTCAGACTGCCGTTAACTGTGTGTAACTGAAACTGCAAAAAGAGAAACAGTGCATGCTGGGGGACTACTGTATACCAAAAAGTCCTTACAAGACTTATTGAATGACTTGACCATTTCTATTACTCTTTCATTTACAAAACAATGGAAAGATCTTTGGAGGCACAAACAAGTTTGGGAAGAAAGAAACATTTCATTCCATAGCTGTGGCTACTATGTAAACAATATTGCTAAATGCAAATACCCAAGTTTCAGTGGTTGGAAAGTCCCCCTGAACAACCAAACACCCAGCTATACAGAACAAAGGGTCAAGCCTTCTTATTATACATTTAGCAACAAGAAAAGATTCAGAAGTATTTAATCATAAAATCTAAGTTAGCCTAGGATAAGAAGTATTTTTTTTTCAGATTTTCAACAATAACAATAATAAAGGGACATCAACACCCCTGGAGACTAAAAAAGAATATCTCATCCAGGGGGATAATAGGTTCTTTCAAAGGGAATGCAGACTTGGTAAAGAACTAGTGGCAGAACAGAGACAGAAGGTTTAGAATTACACAGAATCTATGTCATCATATCAACCTCCTCACCGCATCCTGAGCGGCCACCAGCTAAAACCAAAGCCAGAATTCTTCTCTTAGCCTACCTTTCACCTTACCTCTCACCATCTCAGAAATAGCCCTTGTACCAGTAATCAGTTTATTGCCGCATCTCCAAAATCACCCTTCATTGCCTGCTCTGCAAAAATGGATCTGGATCCTTTAAATATTGATAGTTTTTCCTTGCCAGGTGACACAATATTAAGCTTTGTCAGTTGAAGGCATTGGAGGGACATTCCAGGAAGAAGTGGTTTTCTTTCATTCCGATGTGCTTTCTCAGATGGCTCCTAAAGCACAGGTGGCTTCTCTGCTACCCAGTTCCTGCAGCACCTGCAGCATCTTCAGGGTCCAGCTCATACAGCACTCACAGCTTTTCCATGGCCAGCTCAAGCAGTGCACAGCAGCTAGCAGCTTCCCTTAGCACTCCCGTTTCCAGGAGGCTTTGTAGCAGGGACACCACCCCATCAACAGCTTGCCCTGGTGCTCTAGGCAGTAGATTTCCAGCAACTTCCACCAGAGCAGGACCACAGCAACTTCCTTGCCATTCAACGAACCACAGCCATGCCTCCTCCAGGAAGGACTTGAACTACACCTGGGGGACAGGCAAGCGCCTCCGTTTTGGGCACTCTACCTTAGCCCTGGGCACAGTGCTGCTCCAGATCTCTGCCATTCCCGTATTCTTCAGAGTTCTTTTTACTTCTTCCTAGACAGTCCCTTGTGACTCCAATTCCCTGTGGTAACTAATAATTCTTCACATTAAACTTTCCTTGCTCAAATTTCTGTGTGACTTCCCCTTCCTGAATGGACCTTGATATAGCCCTAAAATCAGACACTTCCAAGGGGACTTCCTTTAGCTCAGCTAAGGTAGGTATGTCTCTTTAAGATTCATGGAGAAGGAAATTCTTAAAAGATATCATAGTTTCTCTTAAACAGATCACTTTGTCTAAGACAAATTAATATTATTTTTAGTAAATTCCCTTATGATATAGAACGAATAATCCCATCCATTTAACCTTTCCACACAAGCTCTTATTCGAATCATTCAGCACTTTTCATTGGTCTTTTGGGATCTCCTAAATGTGATGAGGGGCTGTGTGATCTCAGACAGACTTCCAGACATGTCGCTGTGCACTTCTGTTATAATAGTTACATTTTCACAAATTATGAAAAGTGAGAAACATGCCGATGCAAAGGTAAAATTATTTTAATAGGTAGAAAAGACACTCATGCTTCCCTCTTTCTTTATTAAAAAATGGAAGTGTGGAAAGTAAGGGAGAAAAAACGAGAGACTGCAAAATGTTAAGCAACCTAATCAAAATGAGAGAAGAAGCTGGCAGTGCCTAAATAATAAAATGGCAACATGGAATTGAGAATAAAAAATCTATGGAGCTTTTAAATCTAAACTCAGCCTTCTAAAGAGATCTCTTCTTGCCCTTCAGATGATTTGACGGACCCTAAAGTACATATTAACCCATCATTTGAATTAATCCTGCTTTTGCTATTGTCTTCTCAAACAAGCCCAGAGAATTCTTCAATATGTCAAGGTCTTTTTGTGTGGCAAGGGCAATAGAATTCTGCAGCCAATGTAAGTTGATTCAGCAGCTGTAATAACATGAAGCCATCTGCAGCCCTACATTTAGTATGCAAATGAGAGGAAGCAAAGGTCTAGCATTAGATGCAAGATCTTAAATTCTGTACTTCTCCTCTCTAGCTCTCTGTCTGTTTACCTCCAGTGACATCTGATTCATTCATTCCCACATCGAATGGTTATCGAGCGTCTGAGGATACAGACATGAACTTGAATGACAGGAGGAACCTGCTCCGGCTACTTGACTCTTTCCTATTCCTTTAGTCTACCAATCTTCTTTTGGATTCAGTTGCCTTCCTAAAATGCTAGGACCAGCCAGTTGTTTACCTTCTCGTCTCCCATGCCCAGGCTGCCAATCACTGTGACTGTATCAATGTTTTTGACCGCCCTCCAGCCCCAAGCCCGTTCCTGTGCCAGCGGCTCACAGCACACAACTGCTCTCGGGTTTGTAGAAGCCTGAGGCCATGCAGCATTAAACCCTTCCACTGCCTTTCTTTCCTCCTCCACATTTGTCCTGATTTGTCCCCCTCATTTCCTCAATCTCCTGCATGTCTAATCAATCACACTTACATTAGAAAATTTTCCTAACATTTTTCAAATGTGTGCTCTGTGCTCATCTCTATGCTTTCCCCTGACACAAGCCCTGATCAGCCCTCCCTGGAAAGATGGCAGTGTATTCACAGATGTCATCCTGTGTGGGTCACTGTTCTTAGTCGCAAGTAACAGAATCTCCACGTACTGAGGAACTTGCAGAACCTCTAGAAGGGCCAGGAATCCAGTTCTTAGGTTAATTATCCAGAATCAATGCCCAGACATATCCCAGGGCCTACTCAGTAAAAGCTCCAGTGCTGCCACCCCCTGGCACCTGGGAGGCTAGGGACAGGGACAGGGATTCTGCCACTACTGCTTCCAAAGAACCAGGTATGTCTGTCTCTGTGCTCGCCACAAAAGCAATTTCCCCACGCTTAGCCAACTCCTCTCAACACCCAGTTCCAAATCCAAGTCTTGCACAGGTGCATCTGAATGGTGGAACTGAGGTCACACACCTGTATCCAGGTTTCAAGGGAGCCTAGGAACGTGGGTTTCCAGAATTAAAGTTTGGGAAGGTCAAATTCACAATGTGGGATATTACCAAAATGTAGGAAGGCATTTAATAGTATTGGGCTGCCACAGAAGCAAAACACCACCAAATATACCCCTTTAATCAGTCTTTTAATATAAAATATAATTATTTTATTTCCATTTTTTGAAAAATAACTTCAGGGGCTCCCTATCACCTAAAGATTAGTATAAGCTGCTAAAATGGCATATAAGCCCTTTGCATGTCTTTGTCTTCCTTCCTTCTATTCATTCCCTGCTATTAGTTCATTCTCCTAGAAAACTAAAGCACTACAAAATTAAAAAACAAAAACCACTGGTGGTTTGCGGCTCTCTGTACTTGCATATACTTTTCTTTCCTGCATAGAGTGTTCTTTCCCCTTTCTGCCTTCAAATCCCTGCTCAGAGCATATATTACATGCAATTATCACAGGCTATGCACTAGAAAAACAAAAATTAATAATGGAGTTCCCACTTTAAGGGATTCAGCAGGATGAGAGAGAGATGTAAGCAAACAGGCTAAAACCATAAAGCTACTGCTGGTGTAGAGTGGTGCTGCTGGGTTCCCCGACAGCTCCCAGTCCAGAGAACCGTGTGGACTCCGAGGAGAGGGTTAATCACTTCTGTTTGGTGTGGCAGAGATGGAGAGTCAGGAAAGGTGTGGCAGGATAATAATTTCAAATATTAATATATAGGGATTTTTTGCCCCCTGATATTTCCCTATCGCTGTCCCCACATGTCAACGGAAGTACCTTATAAGCTTTATGGTTTTTCTTATGCACAAGTCTAAGTCCGCAGGACCAAGGTCACCAGCCAGCAGTCCTTGGGATGTACATGAGATAATTTATTTGACTTAAACACTATTTTCATTAGTTTAGGTTTTGTTGCCAACATAAAAAATTGATAATTTTATATAAAACTTTAAAGTTCCAGTTCCTCCTGAAAAATCTGGAACTTCTACAAACTGTAGGCCCACAGATTTCATGGCATCAGCCAGCTGGAGCTGAGTAGTGGCTGCCCCTTTAAATAAACCCAGTCCCCACTGCTCCCTGTTGTCTCCTACCCTCACCCGCTTCACTCCTTTACAGTAGCTACCTTACCCCCATAAGCACTTGAGTTCTCAACACATGCCTCAGAATAACTGAGAGGGTTTTCAGAGGAGTTAAATCTGAAAAGAGGATTCTAGCGTATAGACAAATATCAGTAAGACTAGGACTTCTCACCCCCTCAGAGGAAGAGGTGTTTCCTGGCTATGAGTGAACAGAAGAGCAGTCTGGATGTGAGGGCAGCAAGAATGTAGCCTGCCTTCACAGCCGTGCTGCCCCAGAGATGCTGAGCAGCCCCCAGAGATGGATGACGAGCTGTGAATCTACAGTCAGGACGCGCTGAGAACCTGACCAAAACCTCTGTGCCCCAAGAGTACTGCAGAAGCATCAGAGAGCTGCTAGAGCTACTGGGGCTACTGGGAAAAGACCACCGATGCTTGTCAGCAACCTGGGTAACCAGGCCATATCCCAAAATGGGTGCCTTAACTCTAGAGAAGGAAGGCAACTCCCAGAAGGACTGCGATTCGGTTTCCACTGGCCTGGCGGAACAGAGGCATAAAGACAGAAATTGCCTTGAGGTCTAGAAAAAATTTAAGGGACAATACTTGCTCATCTGAGTTGATGGGTCCTTTTGAGTTTGAGGGACCAGACCTGACCCAGGCCCCAAGTCCCAGAGGATCTAGACCACAGAGAATCTAAAGATAACTAGGTATTCACCTTGGAGCCAGGAAGCGAAGTGGCTCTGGGAACAGGGCACGGAAGCATGAGCTCTGTCTATTCAGAGGAGTGCCCGAGGCCCATGAGGGCTGTGGTCCACAGGTCAAGGTGGGGCCTGAAAGGAGAAAAGGTTGGAGAGGCAGCCAAGAGCCTGATCATGGAAGATTGAAAAAGAGAATGAAGTTTACCTAAAGACAAGAGAAATAATTGAACAGAACCCTAGGTGTTCAGCAGGTTGAAGTAGGTGGAGAAGAATTAGTATGTTCAACTTTATACATGCTGAATTTGAGATATCTCAAGTACATCCAAGTGGTTATGTCCATAGGCAGATAGATAAATTAATCTAGGACTCAGGAGAAAACTCTGGGTTTTCATTACCTATGTGGGCGTCACCAGCTGTTAAGTGCTCATTGCAGCTATGGGATTGGATGGAATCATTTCAGGAGTGTGTCAACTGGGAAGGAAAGAGAGAAAACCTGCCTTCAATGGTGATCAGAGAAAGGGAACCTTGCAAAGAAAATTAAGAAATTTCTAGAGAAACAGGAGGAAAGAAGAGAAGCCTTCCTACAAAAAATCTAGGGAAAAGAGATTTCGATAAACAGCCAGAAATCTCAAGTTCAGAGGAAAGGTCAAATATTTTTTAAATGCATGTATATTGGGTTTGATAACATGACTGCATGGATTTTCAGGGCAAGAGCAACTTCACTGAATGGCGGGACAGACACCATTTTGTTTCAAGTCCGGGAGTGAATGGGCAGTGAAGTGGAGGCCTGTGTGTGGCTAATACCAGAGAAATTTAACTACAAAGGGAGGAAAGAGGTGGAGCTCTGGCTGGAGGAGTTTGGGGCCAAGGAAGGTTTAAGATGGTAGAGAAATGAATACAGTCATCCCTCCATATCTGTAGGTTCCGCATCATGGATTCAACCAACCATGGATCAAAAATATTCAGAAAAAACATTCCACAAAATTCCAAAGAGTAAAACCTAAATTTGCAGCACGATGAGTACTATGGTGAACCCACATGAACGAAATGATGTGTAGTCATTGTATTAGCTGTCACAAGTAAGATGGAGATGATTTGAAGTATACAGGAGGGTGTGTACAGATCATAGGCAAATACTATGCCATTTTATATCAGGGACTTGACCATCCATGGATTTTGCTATCTTTAGGAGTTCCTGGAACCCATAGATACTGAGGGGCAACTGTTTGTTTAAAAGAGGCAAGGAAAGAAAAGTTTGAAGATGAGGGAAAGGACATTTTTCTTTAATTTTGTTAAATGCATTTAAATAGCTCGTATTACATGCCAACCCTTTTTGAATCACTTTATCAATATTAACATATTTAATCTTTATAACAACACAGTAAAATAAGTACTGTCGTTATTCCAATTTTCAGATAGGGAGACTGAGGCATGGGAAAGTTCCAAGAGTTTCCCAAGGCCACACAAGAAGGAAGAGATGAAGCTGGGATCCAGTCCCAGGCAACCTCTCCAGAGCTCCTGCCCTTCCCACGGCCTGGGACCACCTCCCACCCCCTGAGGGACGGGGATAACCAGGCTCAGTCCTGGGAAGGCAGCAAGGGATGGACTCCAGGGCATGCGGAGGGTAAACCCTAGGTAGGAAGGAGACACCTCTGTAACAAGAGGCACAGAACGGGTGGGAGAAAGCAGGTCAGGATCAGGAGGAGTTCTCCGTCTGGTGACATCTATTTATTTTTCTCTGAAGTAAGAGATAATGCTATTCACTAAGATGAAGGTGGAGGCAGAAAGAGCATGAATTTAGGAAGAGTAGCAAATGTTTGGCGACTGTGAGCTAAGGGGAGACAGCTGGAGAGAGAGACGCACACAAGGCTGGCTGACTGCGCTGAGAAAGCAGCTGAGGTTGGGCACCACGTATTTATGACGGTCGCAATCAAGGCTGGCTGCATAGTCTGCATGGCCAAATGCAAGATGAAAATGGGGCTGCCTGTTTAAAAAAGCAGGGAAAAAAGGACCACTAAAGATACTAAAATACATGACTTCTTTTCCTTCATAGTCTCTCTCTTGCCCTGTCCTGGTGCCTTTTATTTGCTATTTAATGTCTCCTTCCCTGCCCCCCGGCCCCCCCCCAGCATGGGGATACTCTCTGGCTGAGTGTGGAACCTCACAGGGCTCAGGGCCCCCCTCCGATGACTGAATGTGAGTGTGTCACTCATCAGCTAATGGATTTCCCCTTCCACCAGCCTGAGGACCAGCACGCCTTCCCACAGACCCATCCCAACGTACAGCAGATGCGCGGCCACCAAGGGGCTGACTCTCCACACCAGTACTTGGTACCGGGAGGGCAGGTGGGGAGGAGGCCCGCCACCCCGAGCAGTAGCCATGTGTGCGGTGGTGCAGCCAGCCTGGGACAAGGACAGCCATGGCCATGCTCCACCCTAGACGTGGCTGCGACTTGTGCCTGACCTCTGGGGGCAGAACAGAGGACCAGGAGAGGGCGGGGCACTGAGAGTGGGGTTGGGGGATGACGAGGGCGGGGAGTGGGCAGCTCAGAACCCATCAGGGAGGTGTGGAAGCTGGAGGCAGTGGAGGGACCAGACCGGACCCGGTTCCAGGTCCCGGGTGCAACAGTGGGTTTCGCACGTTTCCATTGCTTTCTTGTTTAACACAAACGACGTGAGGGAGTAGGGCAGGGAAGAGGGCCAGATATACTTTATCCTTGCTAAGGCCCAGAACTATTTCGGGAAGAACAAGATCTTCATAATATAGTTGCCTCTTGTGGGAAGGACTAGGAGGAGATAGGAATGTGGAGTGAGAAGAAAAATTAGTTTGCATTTATATCGTCTTGTGCTCTTGTGTTGTTTGATTTATTTTATTTTTTTATTTTTTACCATATGAATGGGTTTCTTTTCTAATTAAAAACTTCAGGCCGGGCGCGGTGGCTCGCTCCTGTAATCCTAGCACTCTGGGAGGCCGAGGCGGGAGGATCACTTGAGCTCAAGAGTTGGAGACCAGCCTGAGCAAGAGACCCCATCTCTACTAAAAAAAAAATATAGAAAGAAATTATATGAACAACTAAAATATATATAGAAAAACTTAGCCGGGCATGGTGGTGCATGCCTGTAGTCCCAGCTACTCGGGAGGCTGAGGCAGGAGGATCGCTTGAGCTCAGGAGTCTGAGGTTGCTGTGAGCTAGGCTGACGCCATGGCACTCACTCTAGCCTGGGCAACAGAGCAAGACTCTGTCTCAAAAAAAAAAAAAAAAAAAAAAAAAAAAAAAACTTTAAAAGAAGTAAATGGCAGGTGAGAAAACAGAGCCCCTGATTCTCTGTAGCTCTGCTGTGAGAGGAAGGCTAAGCTCACGGTGACCCCGGACTGTGGAGCGTGGCGCCCGCGCCCAGCACGGCTGGGACTCGCTGCGTTTGTGACCAACCCGGCAGGGCCTGGCTGAGACTTGCTGTGCGCGCGCGGGGCTGGGAGCTTGATTGCAGAGCAGTGTGTGAGGGCCCCGAGGCGAGGACATCAGCGGTGCCGCAGAAGGACTGGCTTCTAGAAAGGAGGGACCTAAATCCTCCTCTGAGGCTGGCGGAGGGAGCATTCGCATAGGTGTGGGTGACTGCACAGTTCTACGCAGGAGGGACCAAGGCCTGGTTCCTCTGACGTGAGGGATATTTTAATTGCTTCCTTGTACTATTCTCCTTCTTCTAAATTCTCTATAATTTTTTAAAATTTTTACATAGTTTTTTTTTCCCCCAGACTGTGGATGACGTATATTGGAATGCGAAAGCGAGGACGTGGCTCTCACCAGACCCTCACGTCACATCCAGCGCTGTCAGCGCCTCCCGGGAGAGGGACGGCCGGGCGTGGGGGCCACAGGCCAGGGGAAAGGTGCCACATCTGTCTTCACGTGCCTGGCCTGGCCCAGTCCCCTCGCTGAGGAGCCGGCCTCTGCTCTGGGCACTGCTGGACTCTGGCCAGAGGACCTTCAGGAGGAAAATCTTGAATGTGCTGAAAGTGTGTGTTTCCATGGGGCATCAGGACAGGCTGATCATTGCCTGTCACTAGGCATCGCGGCGGCCCCTCAGGAAATGGCCTTGCAGATTCTAGCACTCCTACCAAAGCTTCTGCCTCCTCCCCAGCCAGGGAGTACAGGCCGCCCAGGCCATGCGGCTCCTTTCAACAAGATGAGCTCCCTAGAAGGAATCTCAGGCTCTACAAACCAGCCATTAGACATTAAACAACACTTTTTTTTTTTTTTTTTTTTTTTTTTTTTGAGATAGAGTCTTGCTTTGTCGCCCCAGGTAGAATGCAGTGGCATTATCACAGCTCACTGCAACCTCTAACTCCCCGGGCCCAAGCCACTCTCTTGCCTCAGCCTCCCAAGTAGCTGAGACTACAGACACGTGCCACCATGCCTGGCTAATTTTTCTATTTTTAGTAAAGACAGGGTCTCACTGTTGCTCAGGCTGTTCTCGAGCTCCTGAGCTCAAGTGATCCTCCCACCTTGGCCTCCCAGAATGCTACGATTACAGGCATGAGCCACCTCACCCAGCCAACAGCACACTTTTCAACAAGAACATCTATACAGATACACCAAAACCCTAAAACAAGATAGTTTCCTGCCTAACTTGAAAGAGTGGAATTTGTGAAACCAGAGAAAAGAGAATTTGTATAGTCTTAGGGCCTAAACAACTGCAGCGCTACAGAGAATCTTACGTTTCCGGAACATTTTCTAGTTCAAACCCTTGCTGCTCAATTCACACATCCAAATAATTGTTTGTCTTATTAATCAGGCACCTCACTTTGTGATCATCTGGTCGTGTGCACAGCAAACATCTTCCTGCCCAAAACGAAGGTGGAAAATAAACCCAGGGATTCTCTTCTGGAACCTCAGATGATATCGAATCTGGATTTGCTAATCTGCATCTCAAGGACTTAGCTGTGAAGTTCCTGTCCTACTCCAACAGCGAATACTTCAAATTTACTTCACTCCATCTTCACCTTAAAATCAGCTTTCATTCTCAGACAGTTTTGATAAACCTAATCCATTACTAGTTTCAACTGTGAAGAAAATTTCTTTAAGTGAGACAAGCTCCTGGAACATTCTCAAGTAGGTTCAGTTTACAATACACTAATAACAAAGGAATCATTGTTGAGGAGGAAACTTCTGATCCAATACTCTCAGAAGATTCTGCTCAATTTTAAAATCTCTTTGAAACATTAGAAAAGAATTGAAAAGTGAAAAGACCACTCTTGGCATCATGTCATCTCACGCTTTCTCTGTGGAGTCTTAAAACAGATATGGAAGGATTTGGGTTGTCATATTTCTCTTCGAAATTGGCAGGGAAAAATTAGTAGTTATGCAATTTAAACAAAAAATAGTTTTAAAAATTATAGGCCCTTCCAAAATTGATTGAATTTGTGGAAAAATGTGTATCTTTTTATTACCTCTGAACTCAAGGAAACTGAACTGAATGAATGACTATATTGAACCGAGAATAGCAGTCTATTTAAACTATGTGAAATAGTGCTGATTTTCATGACTCTTAACTAGAAATTCATTTCCCTCCTTCTTAAGCCTAAATCACATTCAATTCTATTACTGTATGGAGCGACTGTGACTTGAAGACTTTTATAATCTAACTTTTGCTGATGACCTATATGCTCTAAAAAGCTGAGCTGCCTTTTCCCTAAGAGACATGGCGGTGGGGTTAATCCAGCTTATTTGAAGGGCTGCTAACTTCTCACCCTCCCCAACTTGGCTTAATACAGGCCAGAGGTATAAGCATTATGTTTCCGAACCTGTGAACTGGGTGAGGCTATAGAGATCACCCAGTACAATGCCCCGTTTACTTCATGGATTTCACACACTTGCAAATGAATAATTCTTTCTCCAAACGTATAAGAAAGTACAAAAAATAACCTCAGGAACCAGAAGGGCATGACTAAATATGTACCAATAGCATCTTCTACATTTGTACATAGTTGGAAAGAAACCACTTGTATTTTTGTCACATTTTAAAGCACATGTTCATAATTGATTATTAAATTTTAAATATTGCATTTTGACCTCTCAGATCAACATTTATTACATAAATACTATATATACATATTCACACAGCATATATATGTATATATATCCCATGATGTAAAAGATACAAATGAATGTGAGTTCACTGTAATATTTCTCCCAGAGAAATAAAGAAAAAGAATATCCTACTCCCTTCGTAGAGGAAAAATCCTTAATTTTAAATAATGTTTATACTGGAATTGTTATAGCAATTTCCCCCATGTTTAGTATATAAAATGGCAGATACTGGAGAATTTCTAAAAGCTCAAAATAGAATGTCAACAGATCATATTCCAAAACAGTCAGCAGCTGGTGCCAGCTGATCTCTGTCCTCCCTGAAGCAGTCTTCTCTTGCCTTCCAAGACACCACACTCACTTGGTTGTCCCCGTACCCACTGGGTGCGCCTTCTCAGTGCCTTTCCTCATCCTTCCTCATCTTCTCAACTTCTCAGTGTTGATGTTTCCCAGGACTCTTTCCTGGGCTGCTTCTCTTCTCTGCTTATTTCCTCATTGATCCTCTCCTGAGCTCATGACTTTAAATGCTATCTATTCACTGGGGATCCCAAATTTATAACTTCAGAGTCATGTATTCAGCTACCAACTTGATATTTCCATTTGAATGTCTAATGGGCATCTAAAATTTACCATGCACGGAACATAGCCTAAAAACCTTCTTCCTCTAAAATCATCCTCATCTCAATTGTCGGCAATTCTGTCCTTCCATACACAAGGTAAAGACCTTGGAAAATTGTCACTAACTTCTTTCTTTCTCTAATATCACAAAATCAGTCTGTCAGCAAATTCTGTTGACTCATCTTTGCAATAGATGCAGAATTCAGCCACACCTACTAATCGATCAACACGTATGTGCATATATGGGAAGTAACATTCATAGAGTGTCAGGCAGGTGGGAGGCGGGTGGAAGGGATGTGTAAATTCACGTTTAATGGGTGCAATGTGCGCTTGAAGCTCTGACTTGGGTGGTGCAAGGGCAATTTATGTCACCAAAGTATTTATACCCCCATAATACTCTGAAATTAAAAAAAAAATAAATTTTTTTTAAAAAGCACATAGTCACGTGTAGCGATTAAAAAAAGAATTCAACCACACCCCCCACTCCCACCCTTATCCAAGGCACCATCAACTCTGCCTGGATTATTGTAACATCTTCCAGAAGGATCTCTCTGCTTCTACCTCTTCTCAACACTACAACCAAAATGATCCTTTTAGTCTTATCTAGTCTTGCTAATCTGTGTCTCAAGCATCTACCTGTGATGTCCTTATCCTACTCCAACAGTGAATACTTCAAATTTACTTAAGTAAGGTTATTACCTCTACTTAAAACCCTCCAGTAGTTTCCCAGCTCTCTCAGAGGAAGCCATATCCTGACAGTGGTCCATGGGACCTCACATGATCTGTGCATACACGGTGCTCAAACATGTGCGAGCACACACATGGTTACTTCTCTGATCCTATCTCTCACTACTCTCCTTCCTTATTCTGCTCGTATCTGCACTTGCCTCCTGGCTGAGTCTTACACGCTCAAGGCATCCTCTTGCTTCCAGGGGCTTTTCACTAGCTATTTCTTCGCTTCTTTCCCAAATATCCACAAGATTCACTCCCTCACCTTCTTTGCTTAAATTCCATGTTTTTAAGTCTGTCTTGTTCACTCTATTTAGAATCTCAGTAGCCTCCAACTCCCAGAACTCATTAGCCTGCTGCTGTGGACTGAATATTTGTGTTCACCGAAAATACGTATGTTGAAATCTGATCACCAGTGGGACGGTATTTGTAAGTAGAGCCTTAGGGAGGTGATTAGGTCACAAAGGCAGAGCCCTTTTGAATGGGATTAGCGCCCTTGCAAAAGAGGCCCCCCGAGAGTTGCCTTGCCCTTTATACCATGTGAGGACACAGACAGAAAGTCTCATCTAGGAACCAGGAAACAGGTTCCCATTACACATTGAATATGTTGGCCCCTTGATCTTGGACTTCTCAGCATCTAGAACTGTGAGCAATAAATTTCTGTTGTTTATAAGGCACCCAATCTGTGGTATTTTGTTGTAGCAGCCTGAGTTGACCAAGACAACTCCTTCCTTGCTTTGTTTTTTCTCCTTATCATTTATCAGTTTCAAATGTATTTTATAAGTTGCATATTGCAACATCTTCCAGAAGATGTTATTTTCTTTCTTGTCCAATAGAATACAAACTTGATGAGGGCAGGGATTATCTTTCCTGTTTACTGACATATCTCTAGTGTCAAGGACAGTATCTACCAGTACTCAATAAATGATTGTTGAAGTGAATTCAAATGTAAACTTTAAACAGCTCATATAGTATTAAACAACCTTTTGGAAAATTTTGTTTTCTTGAAGTTAGATGCCTTAAAATTATAATCCTTGATTTTTGTCACTCTTATATATTTTAAAGACTCTTCCTTTCAGCTACACACTGGGAAAAAAGATATAAGATAAAGACTGGAGTTAAAAATGGTAAATAAATTTCTTTAATTTACTTTAATTCAATTTTGTACCTCTCTAGAAGCCAATGAATTGATTTTTTCTGACCTTGGACAGAATTTCAGATATTAGCCAAAAGCCTTTTCCAGCTTTAAAAATTTCTTTCCCATTGAACAAAAAGACATGGAAATACAAGGTAACTTGCTACAAAGCTATAATTTAATAAAAACAGTCACAAGCATTGATATAGTTAATATGGATTTGGTTTATTTGTAGAATGTGTTCCAGAAATCTGTCTTCCAATCACTCTAATGGAATTATTGTTATCTCATTGAGTGTATATTGAATATTTGAGTTCAAATACTCATAAATTATGCTGTGCTATTTATCAAAAAATCAATTACAAAGTATTTGGTTATTACATTTGCTGCTTGATATGATGGAACAAAAGTCAGCAAGATTTTGCAATCTATCTCTCACATACGCCCATGCAGGTACATCCAGGTACAATCACAAATAGCCTGAGAATTTTTACCACAAAAGAAAAATATTTAACTCCATTTTTAAAGACAGAATGAAGACCAGAAAGTAAATTACTCATTTAAATTCAGAATGGTAATTAGAAGCAGAATGGGACCTTTATCTGACTTTCAGTCTAATGCTCAGTTCATGGCTACAAAATGTGTTGTCCTTTCAAGAACAATATAAATAGACAATGTCAATTGTGCCAAAGAAAACTCAACACCGATACCACTATTTGCCGTCTACCCAGAGTTCACAAACACAATGGCCATAAAATTGTAGAACAGTAAAAATCTGGATGGCAGTGGTAAAAGGAGAATTTCTGAAGAATTCCAAAGTGGATCTCCAAAGGAGCTGATGTCTTCTTTACAGTTGAAGAGAATTTTTCAGGTAATCTTCAATCTACCAGCTGGTCTCTTCTGCCCCTAAAAAATGAAAGTTTTTACATAGGCCAAGTGTCCCCATGACAGGACACAGAGAGTAATGAGCCTCAGGAAACAGATGCTGATGTTACTATTTGGCGAGTGTTACTAAAAAAGAGCCCTGAAGGAAGGCAAATCTCATTCCCCTGCATCACTGATAAGCAAATCTAGGGCTCAGGTGGTCAAGTCATTCACATGAATCCAGGATGTTATCCAGTACCAAGCTTACTCATAATCTCAAGACTGCAGGTGACTTAGATGCACAGGCACAGCCAAGAGACATCTGGCATTCCAAGTACAGCTCTCCACGTCAGTACTTTTTGCATCTTTTGTACCCTCTGCCTCAGGGCAATAAATGAGTACTCCAGGTGAAGAGCAGTTTTCTCTTGTAGCAGGGAGCATTTCAGGTTAGGAAACATCTCTGAATTATATCCAGAAAGTTATGCCTGAGATATTTTCTAGGAAGCTATGCCCCATCAATCCATAGGTTCTAGGTTTGTTTACTATAAGCATTTCAAACCAGAGACATCTTGCTAAAACATTCCACAGATAAGGGCTCCCCTCCTATAAAATATCATTAGTTATGTTGGTTATTTAACATGTCCACAAGGATATTACACCTAGTCCCCTGTCTTCTCTCCTTCTTGGGTGTGCATCCCATCTTCCCATAAAGGGAGAGAAACAAATTACAGGCTTTTTCTCCCTCCTGGTGCTGATCTGTGAAGTGGCAGATGAGAAACAGTAGTAACTATTCTTATGAAAATATAGATTCTAATCACCCAGTACTTACAGCTTGAACCTTAGGCAAATTTAGGCAAAATGTCAAGCAATTCTTTTGGGGTTTAGTAGAAAAGTTTTGATATAAGGAAGAAACTTTCCAAAGCCAACAAGAACAAATTTGAAACAGCATGACAAATCAGAAAACAATGCCCCAAAAGGCAACCAAACACATGACCTTGATAGGGTAAACACAGAGCTAACACCCTTAGCAGTATATGTTATTTGTAATTGTTGTCTACAAAATTATGCTTAAATTAAACACGTATTAAATTGTATCTATTATGTGAGTTCTATTTTTCTCAAGAAGTCTCATTGTTGTTAATATAGTCCAAATTTAAGACTCCCTTCTGGAATTGTTAAGGTGAATACTTACAGTGCCAAGATTATGGTGCTCAAGGTTGGTTTTAAAAAATTATGCTGTGTTGCTGCTGGAGAGTGGTACACATCATACACTGTCATTATTTCTTGTAAAGTCCTCCCTGGTACCATAAAGAGCAAATTAAACACACAAGGCCTTTACCCTCAAAGAAATTACGGCTTAAAAGAATCAACAAACTGAGAAATCAGCAAAATGACTGCTCCAAACCAGCTGACCTGACAGATGTCATGAAAACAAGTGGTTATAACACAGAAAGATGTGCTGTCCGTAGATAATGGAGACCTAAATCCTGGCTCTGCCACTATCCGCTGGACCCTAGCACACCACTTCCTTTTTCTGGGCCTCAGTTTTATCATCCATGAAATAAATGAAATTCGGATTAGATGATGCACAAGTCCATTCAAGGTCTAAATTCATGGCGGAGATACGCAAATTAAATAGATGAAGAAAGTTGGCATTCATGATGTTGGTATTAATATTACAGAATGTGTCATTAAGTCCCAAGAACTGAGTGCTGCACAATACGTATTTTGTTTGAAAAAGAACATTTTCTTTCACTTATTAAAAATCATATGCATGGACCTGAAGTGTCTTGGCTCCAGTGCTTCTATAAATGTGTCTTATATGTTGGTCCCCAGCCACTGCACATGAGCCCTGTTCTTATCCTTGGCCTCCGCAGGCTATTTAAGTAAAATGTTCTTATAAGCCTTATACCTTTATTTAGGTCAAATACCTGCCCCCCAATAAATACCTTGTTTGCAAGAAAAGCAAAAATGATTTCAAAGTTCTAAAGGGAACATTTGAAAATCTCAGGGAATACATCCATGTGTTCTGGTCAAAGTACACCCCTAAGAAGCTGAACTAATTTTGTGAACATCTGCAGGTTCACTGTTAGTGTGCCCCCCCTTGCATGGCACGCTGAAGACCAGGCATCTATGTGCTGTAACCATGGGAAGTATCTCCCCAGCCCTGACCAGAAGGAAAGAGAATATTACTGTGGAGCTAACATGCTAAACCTTGAAACTGCCAAAGCCTAAACTAACTGCAGAAGTTATGTAATTTTTTTTTTCTGACTCTAAAAATAAAGAGAGAGAAAAAAAAAATCCAGTTTGAGTCTTTTTTTTTTCTAAACACCTTATAATGGCAGAAACATTTGAATTTCTTAACTGGTGCACAAGAGAGAGGAAGAAAGCGAGATGGGTAGAGATTTAAATTCAATTCTTTTCTTCTATTGTCTGAGACTACAGCATCAACAACTGGCAATTGAGAGAAGAAATACATCATTATACTTATTTATAGCATTAACTACTTTACATTCATCCACACAAGTGAAACTGTAAAAAAAAATTATAAAGGGAGTGTGTGGTTCTTTCATTAGCTTGTCTGTAATACTGGATTGGTCCATAAATTAATGTGTATAAGAGGATGGAGGAAAAAAAGGATTCAAAGCTCTGCCATTCTAATTACAGCTCTTTAAATATCAAAAGACACAAAGAAAGATTCCTTTTGAAAAGCCTACTGACTCTCTTGGCAAGACACTATTAATTACTTGCATAAATCTGCAGTTTGTACACCCAGAGCTATGGGTGACATTATTACATTATCCAAGCTTTTAACAGTCGGCATTGGTCTCAGCATGTGTTTCTTTAAACTCTTGTTTACCAAGCGATCCCTCTGTAAACTTCAGCTTCTGCTCAGAGGGAATGAGCTGAGCTCTGGGACAACAGGTAGCTTTGAGCCTCTCACACTGTCTACAACTCACACAATTCAATTAGAGAAATTGTACCATGCGAATTATTAAATTAGGCTGGAGATTGCCATGAGCAGTAATAATATCACAATCTTATTTAAAAACAAGACATATAGCTTTCATAAACAAATTGTTTATAAACAAACCACATGGGCAAATGTAAAATACAAAGTGGGCCTCTGCTCTAAATTAATAAGTAAAGCCCCAGAGAAATGACAGCTAGAGAAGTAGTTATGGCTTAGGAAACATTTGCCTCCAAATGTCTAACTTTTATATGTACACTTAATCAACATTTCTCTTTTGAACATCCATTGCATAGGAAAGTTAATAGAATTAAAATCTGGCTCATGGCTCTATATTTTTGCAATAAATACAGACTCTAGGGAACCTTCTCCAAGCTGCTTTGGAGGAGAGAGGAGAAGTGTGTTGCTTGATAAAATGAAAACCTAAATTCAAAGCAGCAAATGTGTCCCCTGCCGTGCCCAAGTGCCAATTTCCAGCTTTAATCATGCACAAGAACCTTTGGAAAATTTTTAAAAAGGAAAATGGATTTATGGCCAAGCTGGATGGGTTTATATCATCTATTCGGGGAGAAAGAAGCAGGCAAAGCAGGCAACAGGTCAAAACCTAGACTGTCCCAAGAGCCTTACACCAAGGACTGAGTGGTAGGTTCTCTTCCTCGTGGTTCACCCAGTGCAAAACCAAAGGTCAAACTTACCTGAAGTCAAACCCTTATGATGATCGAGAGTGTTGAAGACTCAAGGATTGATCCTCAAGGTACCTCTACTCATACAGCCATTATGCCTGCCGTGACACCATTTAATAATGCAAGTCGTTGTTTTCCTCCTAATTAGCCAGCAAGCCAAGTAATTATAAGACTTGGCCAACAGCCAAATTCTATTGATATCATGAAGCTGGATCATGCAACAAAGTAGAACAGCTCCTTTACATCTTCTCAACCTTTTATACTTCTGGTCACACAGATGGACACGGGAATGTTTCAAAGTTTAGAGGTTTGGAGGGAAGTCAAGTGTGTGCAGGTATAGGTGTCAGTAGACAAATCCAGGTGAGTATAGATTGACCTGAGAATAAAGATTATGACATAAAAATGAGTGTCATCTTAAGCAGATGTCTGTATGTTTGGTAAGAGCTTGCTGGGGTGTCCCAATGTCTCCCAGGGAAAGTCTGCAAAACTTTCCAGCTGAAAGATATTTTGCCAATGTTCAGAAAAAACTCCTTTATTTTAGTGTTGAGGAAATATTTTATTTTACTGTTTAGGAAATAGGGAACATACATGGTTTGTTCAAATTTTCACAAATAATTAGTGGTAGAGTTAAGATTCAAAATCAGATTTCCCTCTCTCTCTCTCTCTCTTTTTTTTTTTTTTTTTACACAAACAGGGTCTCACTCAGTAGCCCAGGCTGGAGTGCAGTGGTGCAATCACAGCTCACTGCAACCTCCAACTCCCGGGCTAAAGCCATCCTCCTCAACCTCCCGAGTAGCTGGGTCTACAGTCATGTGCCACCACACCTGGCTAATTTTTTGTAGAGACAAGTCTAGCTATGTTGCCTAGCTGGTCTTGAACTCCTGGCCTCAAGTGATCCTCCCACTTCAGCCTCCCGAAGTGCTGGGATTACAGGCTAGAGCCATCGTGTCAAGCCTCAGATTTATCTCTTACTCAAGGATTCTTTTGCTATTACACCAAGAGTAAAAAGGGATCCTTAAATCTAGCAACTGCTTTTTACCATGGTAGCCATAACCTAACTAAGTGAATATAAAAAGAAAAGAAGAAATCAAAAACCAAATATAAAAATAAACATCGTGTGGGGGACATGTTTTAAAGAATGTCCTGAAGGAGGAGTAAGAGTCACCAATTGGATCATGTCACTTTCTTACTTAAACATTTCAATGACTTCTTTTCATTGCTCCAACAATGAAATCCAAATGCCACTCTGGTCCTCCGGGTTCTGTCCCCAGCTCTCTCTCCAGCCTCCTCACACGCCCTGCTCCTCCTTAACCTGGGTCATCCTGGGTATTCCTGGGTCATCAGACTTGGTGGTAGTTTATTATCATCTCCCTCCCTAGATCATGAGACTCATACTCACCTTTCTAACTCTTCATTTCATCCTTGGTGCCTAGCCCAGAGCCAAGCATATATTAATAGTTGGTATTCAATAAGTATATATGGGATAAATGAAGTCATGTATGTAAAAATGCTTGTAAAATGTCCAGAATGTAAGCCCCTATTAAAATGTTAAGTGCTTCTTCTATTTATTTCTTAATGCATTTGGAAACTGATTCTTACACACAATTTCTTTTTTTTTTTTTTTTTTTTGAGACAGAGTCTCACTCTGTTGCCCAGGCTAGAGTGAGTGCCGTGGCGTCAGCCTAGCTCACAGCAACCTCAAACTCCTGAGCTCAAGCGATCCTCTTGTCTCAGCCTCCCAAGTAGCTGGGACTACAGGCATGCACCACCATGCCCGGCTAATTTTTTCTATATATATTTTTAGCTGTCCATATAATTTCTTTCTATTTTTAGTAGAGATGGGGTCTCGCTCTTGCTCAGGCTGGTTTCGAACTCCTGAGCTCAAACGATCCGCCCACCTCGGCCTCCCAGAGTGCTAGGATTACAGGCGTGAGCCACCGCGCCCGGCCCTTACACACAATTTCTAAAGGGCAGATTTATGGCCTAAAGCTGCACACACTGTATTGTGCAATGGCATCTGAGTAATTAGAAATGCACCACTGTAAAGACCCCTCCTCCAGCTCGGCTGCCGACCAAACTGAGCATTCTTAACTCCAACTCCTATTAAAGAAAAGAAGGGTTATTTCTTGTCCAGTAAACAAACCAGAAGAGTCGGGAACTAGTCAGCTCCTCTATTCTCTCATCCCTGGCTGCAGGGCAGGCTACTGTCAGTCACACAGTCATCCTCTGGGGACAGATGTGTGTGATGGCAAATACGATGTCTCTGGTCCATCTCCAATCATAATTGGATTGATTGAGCTGAATTTCTTCCCAGGGTCCTCTCCAGGGAATGCAGAAGGGGCCTCGGGCATTATCTGGGCCAGCCAGGTCCTGAACCCTGGTGGGGGCCTGGTCCTCCCACAGGGGTCCCCACTTGTTCCTCACTTTCAGAGTAGAGCAAGCTCCCACCAGCTCATCTGCCCACACGCTGTCCCATCAGGAGCTGGGCTTAGCTCGCTCACATGTGTACGTTTATGGGAGTGTGGGGAGGAAGCTTAACTGTTTTATCTTACTGGAGATGCCGTGTGAATGAAAACACTTTAATGGCCACGTCATGCTGCCTAGTATAATATTATTTCTGATTCAATTATTTTTAAAACCCCACATAATCAGTATCCTTCATTAAGCCTTTTATTTATCCACATATTCAGGTCCTGAAGATGGATGTATATATAAATATATATATATATTTGTCTGATGTAGAAATATAAACATATAGAGACTTTGATATATGTTAACATATATAAATATATCTCTCAGACAAAGTCTCTATACCAATGAAGTTTACATCCTTATTGAGGGAGACACAATAAATAAGTAAATATATGTCAAAAAGTGACAAGTGCTTGAGAGAGAAGCAGGATGGAAGGAGATGATGGGGCTGGATTGGGGGCAGACGCACGGGGACCTTGAGTAAAGGCTCAGCGAGCGAAGTGTCCACGCAAACATCTGTGGAGATGGCCGTCCACACACAAGGAACACGAAGTGCAATTGTGCTTATACAGGAGCACATCACATTAACTATATTTTCTTATTGTCTATATTCTTGACGCTCTGGCGTCTGGGGCCTTGCTGATCCTGGAGAGACCACCACCCCTAGGTGGTCGAGCCTTCTGATGAAACCTTAGTCTCTGCTGACACTTTATTGCCATCTTGTGAGAAACCCTAAGATAGTGGACTCAGTTATGTTATGCCCAGATTTCTGACCCACAGAAACTGTAAGATAATCAATGTGTATTGTTTTAAGCTGCTAATTTGTTATGCAGCAATAGATAACTAATATGAGATGATTAGAATGAATGTAGATAGAAAACAAAACTGGGGCTTGGCCTCGGGTCACACCACTCTGTAGAAGTCAGTAAGATAAAGAAGAATGTGAAATGGGAACTGAGGACAGCCAGCGGAGTAGAAGGGAGAACTGGGAGCACGTATGACAAAGGGTTGACTAAAGAGGAGGAAATGATCAACTGCCCAAGTGCTACTGACAGGTCCAATGAGGTGAGGACCGAGAATTTGTCATTAAAGTCGGCAATGTTGTGGTCATTCATACAGTAACACTATAACAACAGCAGGAAAAAAATTTATAAACCCTAACTTCTTTTATAAAGATAAACAAAATTTCAAAAATGAGGTTTCCTTTAAGCAAGATATAGTTTGACTTACTCTTGCTTGTTGCAGGAATTTTAACACTGGAGAAAAATTTAGATTTTCAACGTCAAGTATCTTTCTTTTTTAACAGACGAACACAATGAGCTAAGTGAATTATCCAAGGTCACATAGTTGGCTAACAGAAAAGTTGGGAAATGAAATGAGACGAACGCTTCTTGATCTACTGCTCTTTCTGCTACATAACACTACCTCTTTGATTTCCTACTTCAAGGTGGATGCTTAAAAATCTTTAAAAGCCATGTAGAGGTATTAAGTACAGTCGTGTACAGCGTAATAGTGTTTCAGTCAACAATGGACAGCATATACGATCATGGTCCCCTAAGATTACAATACTGTATTTTTACTGTACCTTTTCTATGTTTAGATATGTCTAGATACACAAACACTTCCCACTGTGTCACAATTGCCTACAGTATTCAGTACCTTAACATGCTATGCAGGTTTGTAGCCCTGGAGCAACAGGATATACCATACAGCCGAGGTACGTGGTAGACTATCCCACCTAGGTCTGTGTAAGGACACTCTGTGATGTTTGCACAAAGACAATCACCTAAGATACATTTCTCACGCTATATCCCCATCATTAAGAGACACATGACTGTGCAGCTAACCTCTCTTACCTTAAGTCTGACATATTTGTGCTTTCGCCTATTTAAAAGTCTGTAAAAATCTTATGAAGAACAATGCTATGGGATATTTTTAAAACCACTGAAAGAATCAGCATGTAAAAGACAGAGGATCCTGATATGGGAGGTCCCAGAATTCAATCTCCAAGCTCGATAAAGCCAATAAAATGATATTAGTTAAAACATCTGCCAATGACAGCACTATTTTAAAGAATGCTCTAGAAAGTTAGTCGTCAACATGTAAGCTCACTTACTTCATGACATTCCCAGAAAGTGTGTGTGTTATCCTCAGTGGAGGTGTGAAAAGCAGAGGAGAAAGCACAGACACAGGCCTGGAAACCTCAGAGGACCTGCAGTGCCTGGGGACGGGGACAAGCCTGGGTCCCTGGACAGAGGTGATCCAGAGGCAGGGGTGGGACACAAGCTAAGTGCGGCAGAGTGCAGTCTGCACAGTGCCTGCAGGACAGGTGACGAGGTCTGAGGTCTGGGCTCCAATTCTGGAAGCTCAGGAGAGCACTGGAGAAGATTGATAAGGAGAGTAATACACACAACAAGGCCTGCATTTTAGAAACGACCTGGGCTTGAGCATGGATGGAAAGTTGAGACTGAGACACAGTGCAGTAAGATGTGATAGAATGTTTTGGATTCACTCAAAAAAAGATGTCATATGTGTACTTGAGCTAGAGCAGCGATGAAGACACTTGCCCTCAAGAAAACGACAGTCCAGTGGGAAGGCGGACACCTAAACAGGCCACGGCAGCACAGCCTAGTACATGTAACAAATGGAGTGAACGCAGGCTGTGGGCAGTGCCAGAGACAGAGCTTCTGGGCTCAGATTTAGTTGCAAGTGACATGTACCCTGATACCAGAGACAAGAGAAGCATCAGCAACATAGGAGAGTCATCCAGGGAGAAGGAGACATGACACGTAGTCCAGGGACAGCAAAAGCCACTGTCCCAGAAAGGAGAAAGGGTGTGCAGTGGGAACAGAAAGCAAGAAGGCCATTGGGGCACCAAGCCACAGCCTCATAAGGACTCGGTGAGTGTGAGTGTGAGTGGGAAAGAGATAGAACAGCTCCATCTATAGCTCCAGAAACCCATAACTTTCCTTCAGGTCCCTTCCTAGTCTGTATCTTTCATGCCCATCACCCTCTCATGCCCACCACCAGAGTTAACCATGACTCTAACTCCTATCTCCACAGATCACTTTTGTCTAGTATTAAATTTTATACAAGTGGAATCATGGAGTATGATCTATTTTGTTAATCTGGGTGGTAGTTACACATGTACACATATACATAAAACCAAGCTGTATGTATAACATTTGTGCACTTTACTGTATGCACAGTATACCTCGAATTTCAAAGTGGGAAGAGGAAAGGAAAAATCAAACATGACTCCTAGGTTGTGTCTCTCAAGGTTTTTACCAGGTACTAGTTTCCCAGGATGCCAATAGGGGTTACATTTGAAAAAAGTTCTGTGTTCAAATAAGCTTGGGAAGTGCTGGGTTAAATCGAGTTAAAACTACTTTATTCTGTAAGTCTTCTCTGAGGTTTGACTACATTAGTAAGCATTGTGAATCTCCAAAGAGGTTATGAATATTCAAAATTCCTCAAACCTCTTCTTGTGGAGCATCTCTCAGGACTCAGATAGTAAGGAACTCACCATGGAAAAGTTTTCTAGCCAAGACACCTAAGGAAATGGATTGTGTTCATCCAGGGAAATAATTCTCTTGGGCAAACTGAATTGGGGTGCCAGTGGGTAAATCCATCAGGCACCAAGAGTCCGGCAGGCAGCTGAAATTCAGGAAAGAAGTTCCAAGGGAAGTCAGGCCTGGGGATATATTTTGAACTCTCTGACACACAGTTCATATCTGAAAATCTGTGCATAGACATGGATTCTATTCTCCAAAGAGAGATACTGCATGAGATGCTCCCAGGGCCCAGGAGGTAGCTGGGCAGAGGGAAAGGAACCAGGAAAGTGACAAATAAAGAGGCATGATGGGATAACAGTGCTCCTCTTCCTGCAGCAGAGCAGGTTGGATGCCTCCAACTTCATTTTTCTCATCTTAAGCCTTTTGTCCAAAGCTCATCCCAACAGCCAAAACTCAGAGCTCCTTAAATGTCTTCAGAGGTTCCATTATAGGGGGTCATATTTTACAGGATCTTAACTTACTAAATAGAGAAGCTTAGTCCAAAATACAACATTCACTTTCTGGAGGAGTTTACAAATTTTGAACAAACACATAATTCTGATATAAAAACACTTCTGCTAGTCTAAAATTTAAAAAAATAAAAAAGGGGCAATATGAGTGTGGTTTGCTTATATTTTGTTCTCTAAGGAGACAAAGAAATTTCAAATGTGTAAACATTTGCAAATACTTAAGACATTAAACATTTTATATACCTAATACTACTTTAGTACTACTTTAAAAATATAGTTATACCAATAGTCGTATACTTTGTTTTCATTTGCGTTTCAAAGCAGACACATCAAGATTTGCACATAAAATATAGCAAAGATGGGGTCAGATATGAAGTTAAAAATTAAGCAAAAGGAAAAAAAAAAACTAGCCAAAAAGTGGCAGCAGTAGGGTACAAAAAACTTTGCCAATATCTTATGAAAAATTAGAAAAATAAGATTTTGTAATACCAAAGAGACAACCAATAAAGATCTTTCTTGTTTCTTCCATCTGACTAATCTGGAGGCAGCAAAGAATGTCGTTCATTTTAACCGTCTTAAAAAAATGATCTTATAATATTGCCATCTGTTGGCATATGACAGATACAGCATTCCAACGATGCAGATAATGAAGCAAAAATACAGAAAATTAAAGGGACAGATGTGGAAAGCTCGCACACTCATTTGGCTTAGCATTTCACATCTGTTCGCTCCAAAGCCTTCCCAGTAACACAAATCTAATTCCTGGCTTCGGTATCTTGAAATGTTATGCTGCGCAGCAAGCAGCGTGTCTGTGACTTACTGAAGATCCATTCATTCCAACACATCATGTGTTTTCTCATCAATATTGGGAGTCTTCTATCCAAAACTCAGTTTCTGTTACCAAGGGAGAATCCACGTAGGTATACATAGGTGTGTATTATACTGTGTTTATTTATTCACGCTTCTTAAAAATTGCCTCACTGGCATTTGAAGTCAACTGTGACAAGAAACACAAAAAGACGGGTGTCTGTATGTTCTACATACCATTCTAAGATCATTCACCTTTTTGATTGGCAAAGAAATCAAAAACAGTACGAATGTTAACCAATTCCTGCACAGTGTATAAAAACCTGTGGATTTAAACCTTGAATCTCCTTCTTATACTTTTAAAATTTGGGGTCATGTGAATACATTGCCTATTCAAAAAATGTAGTTGAAAATGCAATGAAATAGGTCAGGTGCTCATACCCATAATCCCAGCACTTTGGGAGACTGAGGTGGGAGGATCACTTGAGGCCAGGAGTTCAAGACCAGCCTGGGCAACATAGTAGACCCCATCTCTACAAAATACTTTTTAAAAATTAGCCAGGTGTGGCGGCACATGTCTGTAGTCCCAGCTACTCAGGAGTCTGAGGCAAGAGGATCACTTGAGCCCAGGAGTTCGAGGTTACAGTGAGCTATGATTAAGCCACTGAACTCCAGCCTGGGTGGCAGAATGAGACCCCATCTCTTAAAAAAAAATAATGAAATAAATATTTAATTATTTCACAAATCTTGACACACACTTGCTGCGAACCCTTTCCGTGCACGGTTCCATCATCAAGGTAACGTTGGGAACATCAACACTGTGAAGATCAATGTCTCCCTGAGGCCCACAGACAACTGGGGGTCCTAAACTATGTTCCTGATAGCATGAGGATTCCTAGCAAAATATTTAAATTTTCTGTCTCCATTAAACTAACAGTCTTTTTAAAAAGTAATAAAAGCATATTTTCAATCATATGAATAACAACCTTACAACAATAGGGCAAAGAAATATCCTTGTTCCTTTCAAAGGGTCTGTCCGTTACTTAAATTTGAGAACATTGGTAAAGTGCCTGCTTCGGCAATTGTTTTTATGAATGTGTTGGCACCCAGTTGCTCTGTACCTAAAGCTAATGTGAAATCAACAAAAGTGAATTTAATATGGAAATCCTGCTTTTCAGCTAAGTGAAGGCCCAGTGACATTAGGAGCTGCAAGACAAAAGGCTTTGCAGCAGTGTACATGGGGGAAAGTGGCAGGAGAAGGGAATTGTGACAGGGCCTGGGGCAGAAAGTCATGCTGATCTCAACAGTGCCGGTGTCTCCTGTAAGAAGCACCATATTCACACGCAAACAGGAAAGCAGCATCTCTCACACACTGTCCAACATACACTTAATTTTCAGTTTATGCAAACTTAGCAACATTTAACAAAATAGTTTACATCCATAACAGGGGCTCAAGGTTTTATTTTTGTTTTTTTCCCTTTAAAGGTGTCAATATATTACTTAAGCATGAGAAAAACTTGTGTTGATGTTAACAACTTTGACACCTACGGACCTGGGTTCCCCCAGGCTATGGCTCTTACTAGCTGTTTGACATCAGGTAAGTTATTCAACGACTCCAAACCTGTCTCTTCATTTGTCACATGGAAATAACAACAACCTGGTAGCTTGTCAGGAGGATGCAATGCGATAATATTTATAAAAGACACAGCACAGAGCCTGGCCCAGAGCATGAACTCAATATTTGTTAGTTATTTTCATTATTATTTATTCCTCACAATAACACTTCAGGGTAGACATTATTGAGCCTATTTTACAGGTGAAGAAACTGAGACTCAGGAATTTCCAGTAACAATTGCACAGCTAGAAACAGAGAGCTGCAGTGCAAGCCCAGGTCTGCTGGCTCTGAAGCCTGTAATCTTTCCACTATACCACACTGCTCTGCCAGAAACAGCCCAAGAACTCTCATTTTCTGTAGCTGAAAATGCACCTGCCTGGCCATTGACCAGCACCACTGGCGTGAGCCCCTCTCCTTTGGTACTAGAGTTTGGGGCAATGGAATGGTCTATGGGAGGAGTTGAGAGAAGCAGGTAACAACAGTCAATATTGTTCCTTTTTACTTGCAAGAGAATTTTCCTCATTACCTATGAACTACAATTTGAGGATCTGTTGTTTCCACAATGAAAACAAAAATTAATAGTTGTGGGCTTGGCCAGGCGAGGTGGCTCATGCCTGTAATCTTAGCACTCTGGGAGGCCGAGGCGGGTGGATCACTCTAGGTCAGGAGTTCCAGACCAGCCTGAGCAAGAGCAAGACCCCGTCTCTACTAAAAATAGAAAGAAATTATCTGGCCAACTAAAATATATATAGAAAAAAATAGCCAGGCATGGTGGCGCATGCCGGTAGTCCCAGCTACCCGGGAGGCTGAGGCAGTAGGATGGCTTAAGCCCAGGAGTTTGAGGTTGCTGTGAGCTAGGCTGATGCCACGGCCGGCACTCACTCTAGCCTGGGAAACAAAGCAAGACTCTGTCTCAAAAAAAAAAAAAAAATAGTTGTGGGCTAGTTTTGTTTCTCTCTGGAGAAAACTCTTCTATGGCTTAAGGTTCCCTCAGAAAACCGGGGAAGCAAATGGATGAAGAGTCGGGTAGCTAATGAACGCGGTGGCTCACATTTCAGACTTTACACTGTCTTCACCACACAACAGGGAAATAAAATTCTCTAGACTATCAAATGTGACAAGTCTGCAGTGACAGTCAATCCTTTTTATTTCTTGCCATTAAATGTGCTCTGCATCAGTATAATATGTAATAATTGTCCATGAAATGGATGCCTTTAGACTGACTGACTTTCAGTGAAGGGGAAATAATGGAGATTTGTGATGTGGAGATATTCACGATGGTGAAGAGGAGGAGGAGGAGGAGACAATATCTTTTAAAAGTCTTCTTTCAAAGAGCTACAGGCAGACCATAAGAAGGCCTTGACCATAATCAGTGAGCAAGAATTCTACAGCCAGTTTTTAAAATAAACCCTTGCAACGTTATCATTTAACCCTTGTGCAATTTCTGTAGGATTCCTATCAGTGGCTTGAGTCACAATATGGATCAGGGGACTTACACCATAAACACTCATCTTAGTTCCTATGGACAGATGGAGACATAGAGGCAGGCCGGGGTAATAAGGCCCGTGCCATGAGTGCTTACTCTGATGGTATCCTACTCTCACCCACAGTGTGGGGTTCAGCTTCCTAGATGTTAAGTTAGAGCTTTATAACACATTCAGCCAGTATGTATGTGAGCCTATCCCGTGCCAGGTGCTGGGAAAGGCATGAGAAGGATACAAGTCCCAAGGAGCTCACAGCCTACTGGACTGTCCTCTGCAGTAGTGGCAATGGGTGGAGTGCGGGATTCTCTGCAAGCAGATAAGAGGCGTTCCTGACTCAGTCACGGAGAGCCCAGGGCAGACTTCCCAGTGGAAGCGCCGGCTCAGCTGAGACCTGCAGTTTGAACAGCTGATGTCCAGGTGAGGAGGGGGTCCAAAGGAAGAGTGTCTCAGGCAAAGGGAACACCAGGCACCAAGGTGAGGGAGACAACTTGGGATATTTGACGAACAGTGAGTGATCCTGGAAGCACGGAGGGAGGAGCAAGAAGGAATGAGGAGAACTGAGGCTCCCGAGAGCTGAGAAGATGAAAAAAGTGAGGCCTTGGAAGTCTTAGTGAGGAGCGTGGCCTTTGGTCTAAGACTGATGGTAAGTTATTGAAGTCACGTAGGCAGACTAGCGATTGAGAAAATATCGCTAGTGAGGAGAATAGAATAGAAGATGATGAAAATGAAAACCTGTTGCAGTTAGGAAACAAGTGCAAGATCTGTGTGAAAAATAAGGGGGGTGGGGAATGAAAGCACTCAGAGCCGTGACTGGTACACGGGGAATGCTGAGGACACAGTAAATGCTACCAGTAACACTAACAATAATGTGAAGGAAGAGACGGGCGGAGATAGATGGAGGAAGAGGAGGACGTGTTTGCCTCATGATTATTTAGCAGGAGGAGCTGAGAGAGCAGGACAGCCAAGGACGGCCCCGGGTTTTCTGACCTGAGCCACCACATGCAGGGCTGCGCCCTCACCCCAGTGGAGGTGGGGCGAGGAGCAGGTCAGAGGGTCACAGAGGGGAAAGTTGAATTTATCTGGGGGCGTGTTCTGCTCAAGGTAGCAATGGATAGTTCTCATTTGATTCCTCCTGTCTTCTCTCTTTTTTTTTTAATTCACCATTCTTACCATTTTAAACTATAATATTCAATGGCTTTTAGTATGGTCACATTATGCAACTGTCACCACTAATTCCAGAATGTTTCCATCAGCCCAAAAAGAAACCCCACATCTGTTAAGCAGTCACTCCCCTTTCCTCCCTCCCCACAGCCCCTGGCCACCGCTAATCTCCTTCCAGTCTCCACGGGTTTGCCTGTGCAAGGTAGCTCCTTTAAATGTGCCTACATACGATGTGAGATATAATCCAAACAGTGGAATCTTATTCAGCCATGGAAAGGAATAAAATACACACCACAACATGGATGAACCTTGGAAACATAATGCTAAGTGAAGGATGCCAAACACAAAGGGCTGCATATCGTCTGATTCCATTTATGTGACACATCCAAACCAGGCAAATCCATAAAGACAGAGATCAGTTTTGTGGTTGCCAGAGGCTGTGGAGAAGGGGGAATAAGAAGTGAAGGCTCAGTGGAACAGGGTTTCTAATGCGGAGTGAGGAAAAAGTTTTCGGTGGCCGGGCATGGTGACTCACACCTGTAATCCTAGCATTCTGGGAGGCCAAGGTGGGAGGATTGCTTGAGGCCAGGGGTTTGAGGTTACAGTGAGCTATGATCATGCCACTGCACTCTAGCCCAGGCAACAGAGTGAGACCCTGTCTAAAAAAAAAAAAAAATACTTTCAGAACTATAGAATGGCTGTACAACATTGCAGATATACTTAACGCTACCAAATTGTACACTTTAAAATGGCAAATTTATCTCAGACATATTTTACCACAATAAAAGAAAAAGAAACGGGGTGAAGTACTGATACATCCCCTCTCTTCTTTGAAGAGCAATATTTCTTTGAAGGGAGTAGGAGTTGTCTAGTGACTATCACAGGCTCCGGAGTCTAATTGTCTGGATTTGAATCATTGCTCCTCCTCTTAATAGATGTGTGACTTTGCACAAGTTACTCAATCTTTCTAACTCAGTCTTTGTCTATAAAATAGGAATAATAATAGTACCCGCATAGGGAGTTATTGCAAAGGTTATTTAAAATAATTCATGAAAATGTTAAGCATGATGTCTGCCACATAAAATGTGTTTAGTGATGTTAGCTCTCCTTAAAATTATTGTTGTTATTGTTACTATTACATGGCCACAGTGATTGGCCTTTAGGATGAGCACATGTAGGATGGGCCAGGAGGGCATTTTTGAAATGGAGCTACAGAGAAAGGCTCTTTTCCTCTCACATTGTGGAACTCTGAGATAGGAGCCCAAGAGCTGCCCGTGGTCATCCTGAAGCCAGCATGCCAAGAGGAGCCAGGACAAGTGACCGGGGCAAGGTCCAGGGTACAAGAGTTTCTGATTCCAGGTGCCCAAGCTTTGGTCACATAATCCAATGAATTCCCCATTTTGGCCTAAGCGAATTCAAACTTTACTTTCATTCGATATGAATTTGCAGTCAGAAAGTGCTGAGTAGTGTAACTGTTGAGTGGTAGGATCCACGGGCACTGAAGCAGAGGTGCTCAGCAGGCAGCTGGCTGGATACATGGGTTCAAAAGTAGGATCTAGGATAGAAATACAGGTTAGGAGACATTAGACTGTGAAAAGGAACAAATCTATGAGAGCAAATAAGATCATATAGAGAGAAGGTATAGAGAGGGATGGTAAGACAGAAAGAAACCAAAACTTCAGGGAACAGGAATATCTAATGTGTAGACAGAGAAAGGTGAGCTAGAAAGAAGATGAAAAAGTCAGAAAGGAGGGAGAAAAGCCAGGGGCGTGTCCGATCACAAGAGCCAAAAGAAGAAAATGTTTTTAGAAAGAACCTGATTAACAGTCACTTACTGAAGAAAAATCAAGTATAATAATAGGACTCAAAACTGTCCTTTGGATGTGCCAAAATAAGACCGCCAGTCACTTGCGTTGACGCCATTTCAGAGACGGATAACCAATGCTCGCCTCTCAGGGGCAGGGAGGAACCAGGCGTGTGAGCAAAAGGGCATGGCTTTAACATGATCACCCTGCTCTAACCCTAGCTGTGCAACTTTGGGCACATTGTTTAACTTTACTGGGCCTTGGTCTCCTTATTCATACAAATGCAAAAGATAACTGAGATTAAAATAATTGTTAGTTACAGGTAAACCACGCCTTTCACAGAGGTCTGGATAAATATCAACAAACTGAAGGGAGGGCAAATCCACCAAGGACCTCTCAGGAACGCTGCTGAAGCCTCCTGAAATCCTTTTTGCATAGGTCCAACTAGGCTTCCTTAAAAAAAATAGTGAGGAGGACTTTGAGATTTATGGAACTTAAGTGACCTTACATTGCAAATGCCCTAAATCCTGGACAGGGACAAAGCAGGGAGCAGGTGAGCTCCCACTGTGGTGGACAGAGTGGCAT
Organism: Eulemur rufifrons; assembly: GCF_041146395.1. NCBI lineage: Eukaryota > Metazoa > Chordata > Mammalia > Primates > Lemuridae > Eulemur > Eulemur rufifrons. The sequence goes on from NC_090985.1 coordinate 90,203,797, forward strand.
GCACCGCCCAGACGCCCTCTCTAGGACTGAGCACTCACTGTCAGTGCTGCGACCCCAACCCAAACGGCCCTCAGTCAGACAGTCATGTGGCCGAGGTCACACCCTCCCTGGGGTGGGCTGTATCCAATGACTGGCCCGTGGCTGAAAGGCCTGAGGGCCGTCTCTCCCAGAGACCCCCAAGTCGGGGCGGGAGGGGGTGGGGGGCCAGCCTGTGCTGAGACTGCCTCAGTCTACCTCCGCTGCCCCGTCCTGTGGCCTTTTGCCCCCACAGGTGTCATCCTGAGACCATCCCCAGGAAGCCTCCTGTGCCCAAATCTCCACCCCAGAGTCTGTTTCCTAGGAAACCCCAGCTAAGACACCAACATTGGAAGAGCTGATGCCAGGTGAGGAGGAAATGTAAGCAGACGGCAGTTAGGAGTGAGTCAGCGTCAACTCTGTCCCAAAACATCTAGCAGCATCAAAAAGGAGGACCTCTAAGTGCTGTTTTCCAAGTACTCCCTGGACCGCTCTCTGAAGACTTAAAAACTGAGAAACCCAGAAACCCTCTAGAGAACCTGATACAAAATGTGTGAAGTGACAGAGAGAGTCTTCTCCCAGCGTGGCCCTGGTTGGAGCCATGAATCTGCAGAGTCAAGAGTGGCACTTGTGGTGACAGCAGAGTCATTTTAACAGTCACCAAGAACAAGAGAGCCCCCAGGGGCCGGACAGGGGAAGTGGGGAGACAGCTGAGGTCTGGGGCCAAGGGGGCACCGTGGCACCTGCGTCCGCCCCCTGCCCGGATGCTGAGGCAGTTTTCCTCTAGGCCAGCGCCCAGATCTATCCATGGCAAACGAGAAGAATAACGACAACTCCGAGTACTATGTCCGTGGCACGAACGTGAACTGCACAAAGCCCAGAGAGCCTCCTTCTACTCACAGATCCCGTTTTTAAAAAATCAGCCCATTATCCTAAACTGTTGAAAAATAATTTACTTTTCACTTCAGTCTCTGAGAAAAACACATCAAAACTTTCAATGTCCTCTTTCCCCTCTGTCATTCTCCCACCCTTCAGCGTCTCCTCCACTAGGGTTCTCTTAAACTCAACTCGCTTTTTTATCCCACCCTTTCTCTACCATTTTCTGCCTGTAAGTGGCTCACTGACCTCTCAGATCCATCTCCCCGCTCTCTCCCGATGCTGCAGGGGCGTGGGTGTGTCCGTGTTGGAAGAGAGCCACCTTACCTGTCACCCCGGTGCACAGGACACAACGTCCTGGCCTCTTACTGCCCATGACACGGGCGTCTTCCTCTCGGAACAGGCAGCTCCTTTGCTTTCATTCCTGTCATACCAAATTTATTACGTTTAGAGACTGGCTTTTATTTCAGGCCTTCCTCCCTGCCTTTGGGGTGTCAAAATATCACATCTTTTATGAAACGATGGTAACAGTAAACGGTAGATGTTTGCATTTTGTCCTGGGGTTTTCTGGTAATGTATTTGGCTAGGTAAAATGTTTGCAGTCCTATGTCAGCCCTCAAAACTTTCCTTAAATTTTGCAAGTCCACCAAGTCCAAAAGTCTAGGAATCGTTGCATGAGGACAAGACACAGGCAAGAACACAGAGCAGGAAGCATGTAGGGCTATCGGTCAGCAGCACGTTGACTGCTACTTGGGACAGAGAAGAACGGAGAAGAACTCAAGGAAAGGTAAAAAAATAAATAAATGAGGGAAAGGAGCAATGGGGTTTAATGGCACATCAGCACACCAGGCAGTAGGCGAGGTCTCTTGACACACATGATCATATGTGGGTGTTATCTCGATGTTACTGATGATGACACTGAGTTTCAGAGAGGCCAAGGAAGTTGCTCAAAAGCAGTCAGCAGGGAGAAGGCGCGGCTGGAGATAGTGGAGGCAGCCCCCGCAGCAGCAGGGGGACAAGAGAGACATCCTTGATTAGAGGCTGGTTTTAGTGACAATGGGATTAATGACTGGGGTCTATAGGACCCCCCCCAAACAAAGAGTGGGGGGAAAGTCTGCCTCATCCTCTAAGAATGGATAGGTACGTTCTCCTGAGATAGAAATCAGTTGAAGAGCCTCAGAGATGAAGTGAAGCAAACAAAGGTTTATTATCTTTAACCTCACTGAGTCCCGGATCATCACACACCTCCACACACCCATATAGCTGGTTATACGGAAATTTAATTCCCTATCCACCAAGCGTTTCTTCTGTGATCTCAACCACAGAACTTTGCCTCAAGTTATCAGTAGGCTTTTTTTTTTTTCTTTCTTTCTTTTTAACTGAGCTAACTCTACCACTGCATCCTGACAGTATAATTAACACTAGCCTGGGGAGAGGAATTGTTCGGCATTAAAAAATAAGTATTATAGACAGATACTTTTAGATCTTCTCGCATGGCTGAGGAAGAATCAGTACACAGAGCGTGAAGTCAAGAGAAGTCAAAGAACAAAAGAAAACGAACGCTAATGAATTCTCAGATGTGTTGGAAACCTGTTAAGTCCTAGGTTTGACACTAGATGTGCAGTTAAGTGATTTTTAATTTTTTTAAATTGTAATTTTAAAATTGAATATAATCCAAGAATGCTGTCTGTCACTTTACAAAACCTCACTAATGGTTACACATGAGGGACATATTAACTCCTACCAAAGGAATTTCCGTAGGAATCAATCTTCTAAGAGTTTGGGACAAAGGTGATCCTCCGTGAAATTAGGCATCTGTTTGCTTGCAAGTATTTCCAACTGTGCTGCTTATGCTTGGCAGGGAGGCCACGTGGCAAGCTCATAAGGTTTTGGAGGCAGAAAGGGAGGTGAGTTCAACATCTCAGTTTAAAAAACAAGGAAATAGGCATAAATAGTCCAACAACTAGTCAGTGACAAGCATAGGATGAAACCCCAGGCCCTGAGAATCTTTATCCAAGACCCATTCTGTACCATCGCTGAACAGTGCTGAGATTCAGGGGGCCCCTTGAGACAATTATTCCAAACTACGTCTTTCAGATTGTCCTGACAGGTTTAGTAGTAATAAAATGCTGTCCTTCATAAATCAGCAACTTAATTGAATGCAATGACATTTTCCTCAAAAAATTATCTAGGACAGTAGGAAGGAGAGAAGTATTTCCTAAACTAATATTCTGATATATTTCTGAATTAATATGTAAATCAGTCTACTAGTTTTAATTGTAAGAGGAGATTGTGTACAGCTAAGCGTGTGGCCAACAATTCAGAACTCTTTTTAATGTGAGATGTTATTGTTGTTATTATTACTACTGCCACTATTTCCATATTTGAATTTGGTGTTGAAACATATAGTAAAATAAACACTAATTCAGACTGACTGATTCAATCTAAATCATACACTATGTTATTAAAATGTACTGTTTTTATTGTTAAGTCCATAACCCTAACGCAACATTACTGCTAACAAAGGCAACCCAACACAGGTTTTTGTCTGTTTTGCTACAAGATAAGAAACATTTGTACTTAAAATTACACATTTACATGCTATGACTAATGTGTTAGATTCCTTAAACAGGAATTTGTTCTGCTAATTATTATAAACATGTCGATATATTAAAACCTCTTTAATCCAGGTTCCCAATAATTCAGTTTAAACTCATTTTCTATATGTCAAGATTAAATATACCTTTTCTTCCAAACTAATGTAAAGATATATTTCAGTACAGCACAATCTGAATTAATGAAACTAAAGAATCTAGTCTCTGGAAAGATTCTGCCTGAAGGCCTTTCAAAATCCTACATTGCTGCCATCTGGTGGTCAAATGTAGTTCTCTACTATTATTTTAAAAATTAGAACCATAGGTATATGACAATTTAAGCTCTACCAATATGTGCATGCTGTTGCAAACTTAAATGTATTGCCATAAAGAAAATGCAATCGATAATTAAATAATTACCTGTAAAAGTGTACATTTATATTTGTAATATACCCGAAGAAATTTTTCACTTGAATATGTTCTATAGTGGGGTATTAATTACTACAGAGAACAAGGTCCCTTCCTAATTAACACAACCCCAAAACAATGAGGAACGGTCTTTGCCAAGCCCACTTCATGTGATTTCACAGTGCAAACATACATGCGGCACTTAATGCATGTTATTAACTTACAGGTTTGGAGGGTTAAGTCTGGGTAGGCTATTCTAGGTGGGGTTAGGTAGTCACCTGGAACGTCCCACATCAATAAGATGAAACTTCTAATGCTCTTTTCCTGCTACAAAACATCCTAATACAGAAGAAACCATTTAAGGCTAAATATTGGAGTCCTGTCCTTTGGGAAACCTGAATGTATGGAACTCTGTATTAGTATAACAGGGAGTTTAACAGCTCGTGGGTTTTAGAGTTTCACTGCCACAGGTCCAAGCCACATAAATGACTTTTGGCAGATAACCCAACTCCTCTATATATATTCATTTCCTCATCTGCAAAATGAGGATAATTGCACTTACCACTCAGATTTCTTGTGAGGTTTAACTGTGTTGTAAATAAAGTGTTTGACACTTAGTAAGAATAAAATTAATGGTAGCAATTACTAGCATTTCTGTCTTAAACAGCCACATAGATTAGATTCAAGGAGAATGCACAGTTAGTATCTGAACCCTGTCCCTGAATTTTCAGCCACCCTCTACCTAAAGTACAAGTCAATCATCCACTTTGTAACCTTTCCACATAAACATTCAGGAGGAGTTTTTTTGTAACTATTCCAGCAATGAGTTTGGTTTCTTACAAGGCAAAATATTTATCTTTTTTCATTTTGTGTTGCTATAACAGAATACCACAGGCCAGGTCATTTATAAAGAAAAGAAATTTATTTTCTACAGTTTGAGGGCTGGGAAGTCCAAGGTGGAGGGGCCACATCTGGTGAGGGCCTTCTTGCTGTGGAAGAAGGAGGAAGGGAAAGTGAGCACAAAGGCCAGAGCAAGAGGGGGCCGAACTCGCTTTGACCACAAAGCCACTCTCCTAACAGCATTAATCCATTCATAAGGGCAGAGCCCTCCGACCAGTCCCCTCTTATCAGGCCCCACCTCCCAAGCTGCTGCATTAGGAATTAAGTTTCCAACACATGCACTTCAGGGGACACAGTCAAACCGCAGCAATATTTCTTGGTATTTCCAAAATAGCCAAGAATACAAGATATCTATACTCAAATGTGGAAAGAATGGGAAATATGCACTGAATTCAAACTACATTTTTAAATAACTTCCTTAAAGGCAAAGTAGACATGGTGACACAATTAAGAGGGGCATTCTGATTCCGATAATCCTCCGCCTGCCTGCGCATTCGGAAATAAAGCAGGTGCCATATGGACAGCCTGTTGCTGCCCCCTGCTATCCCCTAAAAGAGGTAATTTGCTACCCAGGAGCTCACATTGACTCATCAGAAAATGTTTCATACACTCTGGTTTCCCGAAGGACAGGACTCCAGTGTTTAGCCTTACATTATTTCTTCTGTATTAGGATGTTTTGTAGCAGGAAAAGAGCATTAGAAGTTTCATCTTATTGATGTGGGACATTCCAGGTGACTACCTAACCCCACCTAGAGTAGCCTAGCCAGACTTAACCCTCCAAACCTGCAAGTTAATGACATGCATTAAATGCTGCATGTATGTTTGTGCTAGGGGATAAAGATTGGTCAATAATAAATAAATAAAGACATAATCCCTAATTTCAAAGAAATAATGTCTAGCTGGGAAAATCCAATAGTAACAAGAAAACATTAAGAAATCACACTAGGCCGGGCGCGGTGGCTCACGCCTGTAATCCTAGCACTCTGGGAGGCCGAGGTGGGCGGATCGTTTGAGCTCAGGAGTTCGAGACCAGCCTGAGCAAGAGCAAGACCCCATCTCTACTAAAAAAATAGAAAGAAATTAGATGGACAGCTAAAAAACATATATAGAAAAAATTAGCCGGGCATGGTGGTGCATGCTTGTAGTCCCAGCTACTCCGGAGGCTGAGACAGGAGGATCGCTTGCGCTCAGGAGTTTGAGGTTGCTGTGAGCTAGGCTGACGCCACAGCACTCACTCTAGCCCGGGCAACAGAGTGAGACTCTGTCTCAAAAAAAAAAAAAAAAGAAATCACACTAATGTAATACAGAGACAGTATGTGGTTCTTTGTAACCTGGAGAAAGATGAGATGAGAGTACACTGACTGGCATGATTTTAATCTATGAGTGTCTCCCACTCACAATAAACATGATTATCAGACACTCAGTACACTTCTGTCTGCCATGTAGTCTACATTTGACCCCCAAAAAGTTTAATAGTTGAATCACTTAAAGCATCCTTTATTGACCAGGTGTGGTGGCTCACACGTGTAATCCCAGCATTTTGGGAGACCGAGGTGGGAGGATTTCCTGAGGCCAGGAGTTTGAGACCAGCTTTGGCAACAGAGTGAGACCCCATCTCTACAAAAATTTTTTTAAAAAATTAGCCGGGCATGGTGATGCGTTCCTGTAGTCCCAGCTACTCGGGAGGCTGAGAGAGGAGGATTGCTTGAGCCCAGGGGTTTGAGGTTGCAGTGAGCTATGATTGTGGCACTGCACTTCAGCCTGGGCAACAGAGCAAGACCCTGTCTCCCAAAAAAAAAAAGAAAAGAAAAGAAAAAGAAAGGAATCCTTTATTGATCACCAGTTTTGCTATGTACATGGAGCCTCTGAAACAAGTCAGTATAATATTCTTGTTCTACGGGCATATAAACAGAAATTGGTTTATAAATTTAAATTAATAAGCTTCAAAACAAACTAGAGAGGGATTAATGTACAACTCAGATTTGTCATAATCAACCCCTATACACAAGAGTCTAGACAGGCAATAATAAAGATTAACAATCTTATCAGGATTATGAGGCAGCAAATTATTGGAAAAGATATCTTTGATTTATTATAGTCATCAAAAGAATTATTCCGGAGCTAGAGAAAATGATGTGAGTCAAATTCCAGAAGAGACAAAGAGTCAATTGTTAATCACTAAGATGACTTGTATATTGGTATCTCAAAAATTATCTGAAAATGCAACAAAGAAATTAATTTTGTCTATCTCAGAAAGGACACAAAGCCAAGTTATCAGTACACATTTATAAGAGCCTGAACCACATCAGACCACAGCACGTCTTGTGACAGAACTGAGCACATAGGACCACCAGGGTAACCATAACCTATTTACACTGTAACAAAGCATTCAACACTGTTTTGTGATGAAAATCCATGAAAAGTCTGTAGATATGTATGTAGATAAAGGCGCTAAAGTTGACATAGTAATTAAATAATTGGTTTCTAAAAGGCTTGGATAAATAATGGCGCTGTTGCCTATTATCTTTCTTTTTGAATTTCAAATGGCAGCACGGGAATTTTTTATGTGTCCCAACTTAGTAAATTAAAGATCTGTCTCAGAGCTCCTAAACTCTGAGAGCATGTGTTACATCCAAGAAAAGGTGCTGTGGAGAAGTAGAGGTGCACTGAGGGGGAGAACCGAGGAAACCTCTCAAGATGGTACAGAGATTCCAGGAAAGTCAGATTGAAAAGGAGACCCAGCATCTTGTTGACCATCACTTGTCATATCCTGCGGGACATCATTAAGTCATATAAGTACCTCTGAGCATTCTCAATGGCTGAAACCATATTTTCCCCTCTGGCTACTGTAAACATTAGAATGTGAGTTCTACTAGGGCAGGGGTTTTGTATATTTTGTCAACTGCTATATCCCTGGTGCTTAGAAAAGCATCAATACATAGCTGTTGAATGAATAGTAATTATGATCAATATACTCAGTGAAATTATCTACTTGCTGGGTACAACAGAAATACTTTTAAATCAATAGCGTTTCTCTGCAGTAATGATAAGCACTTACAAATGCAAATGGAAAAATATTCCATTCACAAAAATGATAAAAACTATAAAGTAGCAACAATACAAGCACAGCACATATAGAAGAATAGTATAAATCTTATTAGGAGGCAAACAAAATTGGAACAAATAAGATAAAGCATTTTTGGATGGGAAGACAATAATAAAAATGTCAGTTCTCCCAAAAGTAATATGTGAATCAGTGCAATTCTAATTAGTATCCCAAAAGAATCCTCTATTTCAATAGTTATCTTGAATTTTATACAGAAAAGTAAATATCCAAGATAACCCAAAAAAGTATTTTAAAAAAGTTAATGACAATGGAAGACACACTATAAAACCACTGTAATAAAGTCATTATGGTATTAAAATGAAAATAGATTAAAAATAATAAATCAGTGGAATAAAATAGATAATCCAGAAATAGATCTCAATGTATATCTGGCAAAAGTATATACTAACTTCTTTTTTTAAAACAATTTTTTATTGATGCATAATAGATGTAGTTTTAGCATACATGTTGATAATTTAATACATTCATATAATTTGTAAAGATCAAATCAATGTACTTGGAATATCCATCACCTTAAATATTTGTCTTTTATTTATGCCAGAAACATTTGAATTATTCTCTTCTAGCTATTTTGAAATGCACAATAGACCATTGTAAACGATAGTCACCCTAATGATCTATCAAACACTAGGCCTTATTTCTTCTATCAAACAGTGTATTTGTGCTCATTAATCAACTTCTCTTCATCCTTCCTGCCCCCTAAGAAATATTAATTTCTTCAGTAATAAATTGATTATTTAATAGAGTACTGACATAGTACTGGGGAGAGAATAAAGTTGGGCCTCTACACTGCATATAAAACAAAATTAAATTAAATTAAAATGTTAAAATAAAATGTAAGAGACTGCATATATAACTTAGGTATAAAAGGAAATATGTTAACCAAGTGAGAAAAAGCAAAAGCTAATGAAAGAGTAATAATCAGGACAGGTTAAACATTCACTATATTAAAACCATGCATGTGTCCCCAAACCTAGTTCTTTCCCTAGGTTTGGTTTTATAAATGCTTGTGATAAACCAGGTAAAAAATAAAATAAAATAAAGCTTAATAAAAGAAACAAAGAACTAGGAAGAAAGGAAGGAAGAGAGGGAAGGAGAGAGGGAGGTAAGAGGATGGGAACAAGGGAGAAATAAATATTTGACAATATAATTTTTAATTAGGGTAAAAGTATCATAGACAAAATTAATAGATAAAATAGATAAACCATGCTTTTTTGGGGGGAAAAAACATTTTGAACCTTAGAGCAACAAAAAGTTATCTATAACATATGAAAAGCTTTTACAAAATAACATGTAATAACATGGGCAAAGAATATAAATAGGCAGTTCACAGAAGAGCACATCTAAGTGACCAGCAACCACATGAAAAGCTGTTCAAGTAAATGCAAAATAAAAAAGGTAACAATGAGACATCACATCTGACAAAAAATAAAGCAAAGTAAGTATCTACTATTGCAAGAAATTGGAGGAAGGGAGGCTCTCCTACACTACTGAGTGAAATGACAGTTTTACAGACTTTCTGGAAAACAATCCAGCAACATTTATTATAATTTCATACACTTATACCCTTTGATCTAGCAAGTCTACTGGTCACATAATAATACATCACACTTTATATCACATAAAAACAAAGCCATCAGTATCTAAAAATACAAGTATGTTTATTGTAGTATTGTTGATAATGGTCAAAAACAGCACGCAAGTGACTGTCCAACCATTTGGGGAATGGTTGAATATATTAAGATTAATTTACATCATGAAACATTATGCAAAACTTAAAAGAATGCATTTGAAGTTAACTAAATACTTGGAAAGATTTTTCTGGAAATTTTTTGAGTAAGAAAAAGAAAATGCAGAAAAGTGGGAATAATGCAACCTCATTTTTTGAAACAACCGAAAAATTGCCTTTATTTGTATAGTTATGCATATTAGTGTGTGTGTATATATAGTTTGTTTATAATTATAGAGCTTGAAGGAAAAGGGATTCATCAAAAAGCCTGCCTATTTGGAAGAAAGGAAAGGAGAGAGGCAAAAGGAGGAACAGACAAAGAAATTATAGCCCTAAAATTATTATGATATGATCTCATTTAAGCATTTATGTAAAATTACATATGGATGCATGTATGCATGCATGGGAAGAAAAATTTTAAATAAATTTTAAAAATTAAAAAGAGAAAGGAGGACTTTAAGTTGGGACTGGGCTCTACTTGGTTCTGTAACAGCTTCCAGCCTTTGGATATCAGCTCTGCAGATTTTGGACCTGTCAGCCTCTATAATTGTGGGAGCCAATTGTTTATACTAAATCTCTTTTTTTATATACACATTAAAAAAACAGAAAGGAAAGAAGAGAGAAAGGAGAAGAACACAAGGATGGGGAGGTGTGAAGAGTGAGATGGAGACAGAAAGTCAGAGAGACAGAGAGAGAAATTGACATTGACTTTGACAAACAGCCTTTCAAGACTTACCTTAACTAACTTCTTCATTTGTTAATGACTTAAAACTCAAGGTTGCCAGCTTTCAATAATATCAGATACTTAACAACTTCAGTTCAAAATATGAGGGCATTTTTAGGTTTTGTAATTTATCTTTTCTTTTTCCTTCCCTTGTTATCTCTTCCCCCTATTAGAAGCAGGAACAACCTATTGTCAGTGTTGAGTATCATCTACATAGCTCAGAATTCTACCTAACTACATGGAAATCTTTTAAGCTGATGTCTACCAACTGATTTTCTAAGCATTTTATAGCACGTATGAAATATTAGATAATCTATTAGGTGAGAGGCTTCTCCTAAAAGTAAAACCGTTCATTTTCAAGAAAAGTTTGCTTTTGCAAAACAACAAAAGCTTCAATATCTTCTAAGTTACAAAAGACCAGAGGCTATGTTTCCAACACAGAAGAAACAATTTCTGAAACACTTTAATAAATCTCAGTAATTGCTAGAACACCATGAAGACAAGCAGAAAACAAAGAAGGATATCAATTTCTCAAAAGATCAAGGTCAATAGAATTGGTTTCAGCAACCGTTCAACAATTTATAATGAAATCAAACTTGTCACCAAATATCTTAGGGAAGTAATGACAATGGACATACTTTGAGTCTATGGCTTAGCATAAGATGTCACCAGGGAATTAAGAATGATTACGATGTTATAGGTTTAGTGAACAGTGGATGAGGAACACGAATACTGTAGAAAGAGGTTTTAATACAGTGAGTCTGTAGAGTAAAATTAATATAAAACTTGAATTCAGTTTCGTATCATTAAAATAATCTATGCCCATTAAAATTTTATAATCAACCTTCATCTAATCATTCATTCAACCTGCCTCCCTCAATCTTTCCTGTTTTAGGAAGAATTGAGTACAGACCCTGAAATACCTCTGTTAGTAATAATCTCAGCTTCTGTTTGTTAAGCTTGTATTCTATAAGAAGCACCCTTAATATTTAATCTCATTTAAGTATAATTGCAACTTTATGAAACAGGTATTATTACACCATTTTAAGATGAGGAGACTGAGGCTTGAGAGGTACGACGACTATGACCAAGGCCAAACAGCTAGTAGGTGGCAGAGCAAGGAATCACAGTCATAACTAAGTTCAAAACCTTTGCTTTTTCTGCTCTACTGCCACGGGTCTCTTGGTAAGTCCGTCTGTCCCAGGGATGGCCTAACGCAGAGAACCTATCCCATCCGCAGCTCTCTAGCTTGGACTCACTGACTCAGCATCTTCATAGGAGGCCATTGTCGTTAATTCATTCAACGTCTGTGGGATGGCTCAGAAGACACAGCTACCACCCCCCTCAGCCTCACCCTCCTTAAGCACATATCCAGTGGGAGCACACTCAGCCCACCCGCCCCACCCAGCACACCTTGCCCACCCGATCACCACCAACATCCCAAACTCCCAGGACTCAGGTAAGTGACCGCAAGAAATTAGTCATGACTCAACCTCATATCCTCTTTACTTGGGAAACGTACACATTTTGTCCTCCTAAACTCGGAAAATCTCAGGGGAACAAGATTATTAAAGGCTAATGGGTGATTAAAATAAGGCCTCAGAATCTTGTCCCTGAGAACATCCTGGGTTGAAGCACTCACAGACTCTATGACCTAGGGGTCTCTGGTCTAGCACTTTCATTTCGCAGCTGAGAAAACTAGGCACAAAGGGGTGACACTATACTAGCTTGTCCACGACCCAGTCCCTGCCTACCTTTCCGACCTCACGTCATGCCCTCCTGCCACCATCCATACCTCAATGTACACCCGACTCAGAGCAGAGCAGCTAATTGATGTTTCTGTACTTCCGTCTCCTCATTTTCAAAATAGAGATCATTCAACTTTCGGCCCTCCAACACATTTTTATTGAGATGCATCAGTACCAGGAATTCCCTAACCAACCTCACAGGATTGTTATGAGGATTAATTCCTTAGCATTGAATAATGAGAATTAAATTCTATATAAGATTCTTAACCTAGTGACTGATAAATAGTAATTCTCTATATAAGTTATTAGTAGTATCATTGTTTCATTGTCACACCTCTATACTTTTGCACATGCTGCCCTATCCTCTCAAAATGCCCTGCTCCAGCTAAAAGTCCTTCAGGACTCAAAATAGTGTCTCCTCTGTGAAGTTTGTTTTCCCTTTTCTAAGAATAGTTACTGGCTTTCTTCTCCTCTTCTGGGCTGTCTTTGTACATACATCAATTACAGAAATATCCATGTTGTATTTTAATACTTTGTTTCACATCTGTCTTCCCTCTCTTCCTGGGACACAGAGTTCCTTAAAGGTAAATGGGGATGGTGTCTTATTCATAGCAGTAGTTCCTGCATCGATGCAGTAGCAAGAACAAAATAGATTTTCCACACGTGTATACTGAAGAAATGAACAGCCAGCCTGAGCTTAGACAGTCAACTGGCCTCAAGCTCCCTGATTCCCTGCCCCAGGCATTTTTCTTTCTACCCTGCTGCTTCTCCGAATCTTTGGGGAAAGGGGCCACAATATTCCGGTATAGAACCCTACAGAGCAGGCTCTGTGCAGTGGCAGTCAATGAGGTTTATCTGAGGTGCAATTACTGCTAATTGAAAATTTTTCCCAATACCCTGCCATGACAACTTGCAGTATAGTCTGCAGTGGCAATTTCTGACAGTCTCTAATAAGACTGAATTTTAAAAAAAAGAAGGAAGGAAAGAAAGAAAGAAAGAAAGAAAGAAAGAAAGAAAGAAAGAAAGAAAGATAGATTACAGACCAGCCTCCTCTGCTTCTCAGGAGGCCTAGATCAGTCTGAGTCCAATCAGGAGACAGAAACTACACAGTAATTCAAGTAAGAAAATATAAAGAATTACTAAGCTCTGATTTAACAGTAACTTTAGTAAGAAAATTCTATACAGTACCCTTGAGGTAAGGAAGTGTCCCCAAGGAAGGACAAACATGGAAGGGATCCCCTTTCCAAGGCTCAGGTTCAGACCTCATTGGAGAAGGTGTCATTGCAGTCCGCTAGATGGCAAACAAGTTTGCTGGTCCACAGCCCTAGAGCAAGCAGGAAGCAGCCCTGTGTGGTCCTGGCAAGCTGTGGCTAATGGGCAGCATGCGGAGGGAATGGGGGTACCGTGTAGGCAAGAGGTCTGGAGTGCCCAGTGACTGCATGGGAGAGCTCTGGAGACAAATGGGATGGAGGAAACAGACAAACAGAGGGAACTGGGGTCCAGTGTGGGCAGGGGGCCTAGAGTACACAGTGTCTGTGACCATCAGGCCAGGCCTGGGCACCAGGGTCACCGAGGCATTGTGCCTTCTGGGATCATGGCTAGGGCAGAGCAGCACTGAAGTCCTCACCCAGTGCAGCCACCAGAACCAGCAGGAAAAATCCCTTCCTCCAGCAATGTCCTTCCAGCGCCCTCTGTGAGAACGCGTAACATCATGCTCACTGTCAAGAAGAAATGTGTAAAGGCAGTCTGTCCATTATTGCAGGGCAGGTATTAAAAGATGAATTTGGAGCTGACAGGCAATAAATTGATAACTGGCACAAAGCCCAAATGGAAATCCAGGGTGAATAACTGCTTATGCTGACTCTGTGCAAGTCGGTTAAAATGCCAGCCACAAGGGAACAGGGTTGATCTGAAGAATAATGAGGTCATACATTTAAAGGTGTGGCACAAGGTGGACTTTCAATTAATATTTTTACCCAGTCTCTTTAATGAAAGTTTGCTGTATTAGTTTTCTATTCCTGTGTAACAAATTGTCCCAAAATTTAGTGGCTTGATACAATGCACACTTATTTTCTCGTAGTTTCTGTGCATCAGGAATCTGGGCTCCGGCTAACTGGGTCCTCTGTGTCAGAGTCTCCCACAAGGCTTCAATCAAGGTGCCGTGGAGGGCTACAGTCTCACCTTATGGCTCGGTTGGGGGAGGATTTGCTCCTAAGATCACTGTGGTGGTCACTGGCAGGATTGGGTTCCTCAAGAGCTGTTGGACTGAGGGCCTCAGTTCCTTGATGGTGGCTGACTGGAGGTGGCCTGCAGGTCCTTGCCACACGGGCCTCTTCGGTTTGTTCCATCAGGGCAAGCACGTGAGAAGAATGAAAAAGTGTGCAAACAAGACAGAAGTCACCGACTTTTAGAAACTAATTCCATCATCTTTGCCATACTCCACTCATTAGAAGCATGTCATCACGTTCAGCTCACACACATGGGGAAGAGATTCCACAAGGACGGGAACACCAGGAGGTGGGACTATTGCGAGCCCTGGCAGAAGTTACCTGCCACGTTGCATATCGCTTTTCCTATCTCACTGTTTTGCCTTTAAAAGATAAAATTAATACATGGAATTATAATTGTTTTAAAAGCCCTATTAGAAATCTAATTTGTTATTTTGGTTAGATAACATATTTAAAGAGCTTTGATTGTGCAGGAAGTGAATACAAAACCAATAGCAAATTTTTAAAAATGCTTTAAAACTGATCCATTGGCCACCAATCAACCAGTCATGTGCACTTGTAAATTCTTTCTCAAAAATTTGATTTGCCACTCTGTATGTATAGCTGCTCAATAAAATTGACCATAAAGCACCATTATCATGGTGAAAGAGTATTTATTAAGCATTCAGGTATGCCTTCCATTGTATATACACATATAAGTGTCTTAATTTCTAGCAGTTCATATTCTAAAAAATTTCACTTTGATAAAACTAAACACAGATACAGCAGCAGGGCAGAAATCTTATTAATACATTACATTTTCTTATCTACTCATGGCACCCTTCCAGAGCTAATAGGTATTCAGAAAATAATGTACCAGGCAAACATTAATTCAGCAAATACTTTTTAAATGCCTATTATGTGCCAGAAGCTATACTAGGCATTGGGAATACAGTGCCAAGTAAGACAAGAAACATTCTTCCTTGATAGGACTTACTCTGTACTGGGAGAGCTAGACAATATGTAAACAAATAATATAATTAGAGATTGTTATAAGAGCTACCACAGGACATCAACATGCTTATGTAATAGCTGACAGCGGTTAACCTATGTGGGGTAGTCAAGAAAGACCTTTTTGAGAAGGTGATATTTGACCTGAGGTGTAAAGAATGAGAATGAGCTAAACTTCCAAAGAGCCAGAGGAAGAGTATTGCAGGCAGGGGGAAAGGTGAAGTACAAAGACCCTTTGTGGGAAAGACTTTGAGTGACAAGAAACAGAAAAGGAGATGCTGTAGCTGGTACATGATGACGAAGGAGGAGAGGACACAAAATGAGCTCAGGGACGCAGGCAGAGGCCGGAGCCGACTGTCTGAGGACTTAGATGTGAATGGTGAGGAAACAGGAGTAATTGGGGCTCTTCCGAAGTTTGAAGGCTGAGCATTTACTGCGATAGAGCAGAACAAGGTTCTGGAAAGAGCAGGGGGCAGTGGCATGCAGGGCGGAGGGTGAGGGAGCTCTATTTTAAACATGTTCAAGTTGAGATGCCTATTACTCTTCCAAGTGGAGATGTTAGTAGGATTTATAAGGTTGTAGCCCAAGAGACAAACATGGGCTAGAAATATCAATGTTAATGTAATCAGCAAAGAAGTGGCATTTCAAACGATGAGAGCAGATGAGATGCCTGTGGAGAGACTGTAGATGGAGAAGAAAAGTGTGTCCAAGAGCACGCCCTGGCCTGTGGAAACATACAGAGACTGGATAGAGGAAGATAAGGAGGAAGAGGAATCAGCAGTGGAGATTAACTAGGTAAGTAGAAAACCAGGAGTGTGATGTCCGGGATCCCAGGAGAGGAGAACATTTGAAGAAAAAGTACTGGTGTCAAATACACTGCCCTAAACACTGAGAACTGTCCTTCCCGTTCGGCAGGATGGAGGTTGTCGATCTTGCACAGAAAGATTGAGTTGGGTGGTAGAGACTGGCGAGGACTGAGTAAGCTGAAGAGTAAGTGGAGGGTAAGAAAGTGGAGACAAGTGGAGACAACTGGTCTGGGAAGTATTGGGAAGGGAAGGGAAGACTTGAATTAATGGCATTGTGTTACATCTCTTTGAATAACTCACCCAATAGAGCTTTTGTAAATAGTAGATGGTGGTTGACAAACATCTGTAAATGATAATACTCATGCACTTACTCAATAAACATTTATTAAGCACTTTATTGTGTGCAAATCACTGATGATATTCTGAAAATAAAAAGGTGAACAAATATAGTTTCTGCCATCTGACAGTTACTAGTCTCTTTAGACAGATAGGACCAGCCATCTCCAGCACAATATGACAGGCACTGGAAAAGAGATATTACATGAACCCAGATAAAGGACAGCAGCTCTGCCTGAGAAGGTTGGGGTGTCATGGCTGAAGCTGACTCTAAAAGTAAACAATTACAGAGCTCTCACTGTGTGCCAGACACTCCTCCAAACACCCTGCAGGCGCACACTCATTTGTTCGTAATAACCGTTGTGCTCAGAGTCTGTGCTCTTAACCACTGCACCTGCGGTTCTGGAAGTGTGGCCCTAGGACAGTAGCAGCACCGTCATCTGAGAATGTACGAGAAACGCAGATTTTCTAGTCCCGCCCTAGGCCTACTGAGTCAGAAATTGTGGGAAAGAGCCAAGCAATACCAACAAACCCTCCAAGTGATTATGATGCAAGCTAGAGTTTAAGAACCACTGCACTACACTGTATGCCTCCAAAAGGTAAGCAAGTTGGCAGGTAAACAAAAGTGGTGGAGGGTTCAGGAGGAGGGAGCAGCATGTGGGAAGCCGGAAAGGAATGGAACCACAGCAGGCAGTTCAGTGAACCGGACAGCCGTCTTGCCAGTTCCCGACTATTCTGTGCAGGCGTTAACTGCTCCATACAGATGTGACCTGTGAGAGAGCCCTTTCCCCCACGCCTCCCACGCCCTGCCGTGGGGCTTCTCCGACACCCAGTTGTGTGACATCCACAGGAACCACAGCACTCACACATGCTCCACCTGGGGGTGACAACAACCATGGGACCACCTTTCACCAGTAGCGGGGGCATGTAGAAGTCCATGAACAAATGCTTCCTCCTTTTCCTTCTCCAAGCAGATAGGTCTGAGAGGTAGGTCAGAAGAGAGGTTAGAGTGAGAAGAGAATAATATCAACCACACCGCCAAAGGACACGGGCATTTAAGGGACACACAGGAGAGGGGGAGGCAGCAGAGCAGCCTGGGAAGACGCTATCAGGGAGAGTAGGATTAACACCAGGCAGTTCAGGGCTCTATGGGCGGGGGATGTTTTTGCAAGAGAATGTGATCAACACTGTCAAGGCTGTGGGACCTCAAGTAAGGTAAGGACTGAAAAGTGTCTACTGGGTTTAGTAACATGGTGGCGGTAACTGGTGACTTCACTGAAAGCAGGTGCAGGGGCTGGTGACGGGAACCACAGCGGGAGGCCGGGAGCTGAGTAGGAAGGGAGTGCTTTGCAGCAGCTGAGCTGGGAGAGAAGAGGAGAAAAGGGGGAGGGAGGTAAGGGGAAGTTGTTGATTTCTATATCCACAACCAGGAGAGAGTTGAATACCTTCACGTGCCATTAGAAAGAGCCAAAGGGGAGGGAGAGACAGAGAGCTGGACAGAGGTGAGGTCCCTGACAGGTCGGAGACTGAGCTGGCAGGAGGACGCGGGACCCAGCGCGCTCTCCATGGAACCGGGTTTGGTCAGAGATTCTGCTCTGATCGGAAGGAAAGGGGGGAAAGTAAAGAGGGACGCAGGGCGTGGGTGGGGACAGTGGTAGGAGCGTGAGGGGGCCCTGTGGTTTCTATGTCCCATGTGAAACAGGAGCGAAAATCATGTCCTACAGGGCAGAGAGAAGAGGGGCCAGCCTCTGGAGAATGTGGACCAGGAGGTGTGAATTAGGGTTTGGGGAGAGACACGGGGTGAATTGAAAAGGAAACAGTGGAATCAAATACCAGACCATGCAGATCTCAATAGAGTTTCCCATTTTAGTCAAATGCGGCTCCTACTGTTTTCATGCGAACCTGTGACGTTAGTGCAATGGGGACTTTGTCCACATCACAAGGGCGGGGCAATACTAAGCCACTTCGCAGCCATGGGGTTCTGGGTTTGTCACAAACTGCTGTCTTGCACGTAGTTCTCTCCCTGCCCAGCCCCAGGCCTTTGAGGGCGGCGTCGCTCCGGCCCTTCCGCAGCCAGGCCCTCCCACCAGGCGCCGAGGGCAGGGCCTGCGCGGGCTCTCCCCGCGTCCCCGAGGACGGGTCACTCCTCTCCGAGCCTGAGCCGGGCCTGGGAGGTGGCTCTTTGCAGGGAGAGGCGTGTGGACAGAGTTTGGATGGAAAGCTGAGAGGTCCCCACACGTACATACCCCCTCTCTTGGTGCGAGATGGAGCTGGGGGGTAGAAAAAGGGGTGTTATTAGCTGTGTCAGCCACTTTCTGATAATAAATTCTAAGAAATCTAAGAATTCTAAATTAGCCTTGAGCTCCTAGGTCATTATGAATGTGTTAATATATTTATTAAACATATTTTACTTCAAAATATTTTCTCTTGATTTATAACTTTTAAATATTTGGGCAAATGGTGGGCAAACCTCCATTTGTTTTTTGCCTTGGCCCCACAAAAGGTGGGTGTGGACCAACGTGTCCACACAGGCCTCCTGACCGCCCTGTCCCCGGGCTTTGGCTTGGGGCTCTAATTCCCTTCACAGGTAGGCACTGCTGCTGTTGCAGCAACCTGAAGAATCCAAGTTCTAATGTTGCTGGATCCAGAAAATCCTCTCTGAGAAGGTGCCTCTTACTGTGAACTCCACAGCACATGAAGTCGTTTCACCAGCTTGGCGCAGGGCACAGGGATCCATTGCTCTTTAGTTTCAGGCTAGAGCTGGAGTTGTTTTCCAACTACCACTTGAAGGAGGCTACACAATTGAATTCTTTCCCTCCTCTGGGGAAAGAGGCTCTTTGAATTGCAGTAAGTTAAGGCAGATCCTCCTTCCTGCCCCCTGCAACACCATCTCCCATTTCCCCTCCACAAGTGAGCTTGGCCTCCACCCGAGGTTTCACTCTCAAATAAGAAAAGCAAGTTAATTCTCCTTCTGTCCCCCTCTCTCTGTCTCCCTGACTTCCACAACGCAAGGGTATGAGCCTCCCATTTCCCAAACTTCTCCCCCATCGCCTTTCCCCTGGTGGAGTTGCCAATATTGCTGTCACCGCTAATTTTTCCTAATAAGGATTTTGACCGCAAGTGGCACCTAACCATTTTTATATATCCTTAAACTCCACTTGCAACTTGGGCAGACAAGCTTGAACTTATGTGGTGTAGTCTTAGAAGATGTGAAAGAAAGGCACCTTCAGGTTCGTTTGGAAAAGTCCGCACTTGTACATAATATAAACTATTCAGGGACTTCAACTCAGTTTACTTATCATTACCCCAATCTATTGCTCTTGTTGCAAACTCTGATCTTAAATACTTCTTTCATTTGATATAAATTCAACTTTCTTTTCAGAGTTAGGGGCATGAAGCAGATTATTGTCACCATTATTGAAAATTTCTGTAACACTTCACAACTGCAAAATGATGTACTAATGTAAGAAAGCAGATCATTTCAATTTAGAGTCTGAGGAGGGCTGTCACAATGGCAAAATCAGTTATTCACTGTAAGTCCTTCGAGAAACTTGCTAACAACATTTCTAATGGGAGCAATCACAAACCTTTCTCCATGCTTCTCTGAGAAATCATTCCTACACTCTCAAGCCAGGGGGGAAAAAAAAAACTTGCTTAAAAGGCTAATTTGATATTTAACGTATTCTATTTTGCCCTTTTCCCTCAAATATAGGAACTTAAGCCTACTCTTCTAACACATATTAATGTTACATTTTCCATCCCCCAGTTTTAGTTATATTTAAGCAAAACCAACATTCACTTATTTTCCAGCTGCTTGTAATAGGATAAAAAAATTTTCTCTGGACTTAAGGCAGTATTAAAACTTTAATGAGGTAGAAATTTCTATTTTTGTCACATTGTCTTGTATTAACAGAGCTCCTGGACTCATTATTAAAATTCCGGACTGCTAAAGAAATTTGACTGTTAAAAAATAAAAACAATAATTAATAATATGCATATATACATGGGCATACCTCATTTTATTGTACTTTGCAGGTGATGCATTTTTCACCAATTGAAGGTTTGTGACAACCCTGTGTGGGCACATCTGTCAGTGCCATTTTCCCAACAGCACCTGCTCACTTCCTGTCTCTGTGTCACATTGTGGTAATTCTCACAATATTTCAAATTTTTTCACTATTATTGTATCTGTTGTGGTGATCTTGTAACAGAGTAGTCTCCACTCCTCCCATAGATATGGAAGTGTTATGTTTCAGGGAATGGCCTGAAAAAGATGGCAAAATTTTTCTGTCTCTTTAAAACATCCTCCACTCCTGTTTGAGAACTCCCTGCCTCAGGCCAGTGGTTGGGAGGAGGAGGGAGAGGGCCTTTTGTTCTTATCCCAGGCCAGCACCAGCCCCCCAGGTGGGCCCAGCTGGGATTTTGTCCTTGGCAAAGATGGAACTATTAGAATAGTTAACCACAATAGCCTAGAACCAGGGGCCCTCCATTCACAAGCTGTGTATTTTTGCCAATGTTCAGGAAATTTGGATTTGGAGATGAAAAGTTCTACCATTTTTCCTCCTTTGCTGACAAAAGTAATAAACTTCTCTTTCCTTATCCTCAAACCACTTGTTCTCATTCTTCAGCCTTGAAGACAGGTGCTGAGCTTTCAGTAACAATCTCTCTGTGATCAGTGATCTTTGCTGTTGTAATTGTTTGGGGGCACCACAAACCATGCCCATATAAGATGGCAAACTTAATCAATAAATGTTGTGTGTGTTCTGACTACTCTGCTGATTGATTGTCCCCTCACCTCTCTCCTTCTCCTCCAGCCTCCTTATTCCCTGACACACAATATTGTAATTAGACCCATTAATAACCCTACAATGGCCTCTAAGTGTTCACATAAAAGGAAGAGTTATACATCTCGCCCTATAAATTGAAAGTCAGAAATGATTAAGCTTAGTGAGGAAGGCATGTCAAAAGCTGAGACAGGCCAAAAGCTAGGCCTCCTGCACCAAACAGCCAAGATGTGGATGCAAAAGTAAAGCTCTTGAAGGCAATTAAAAGTGCTATTCCAGTGAACACATGAATGGTAAGAAAATAACACAGTCTTATTGCTGATATGCAGAAAGTTTGAGTGGTCTGGATAGAAGCTCAAACCAGCCACAACATTCCCTTAAGCTAAAGCTCAAACCAGAGAAAGGCCCTAACTCTCTTCAACTCTGTGAACGCTGTGAGAGGTAAGGAAGTTGCAGAAGAAAAGTTAGAAGCTAGCGGAGGTTGGTTCAGGAGGTTGAAGGAAAGAAGCCATCTTCATAACACAAAAGTACAAGTTGAAGCAGCAAGTACTGATGGAGAAGCTGCAGCAAGTTATGCAGAAGATCTAGCTAAGATCATTGAAGATGGCCACACTATACAACGATTTTCCATGTAGATGAAATAGCCTTCTCTTGGAAGAAAATGCCTTGTAGGACTTTCATAGCTACAGATGAAAAATCAATGCCTGGCTTCATAGATTCAAGGACAGGCTGATTCTCTGATGTAGTTGGTGACTTTAAGGTGAAGGTTCATTTACCATTCTGAAAATCCTAGGGCCCTTAAGAATGATGCTAAATCTACTCTGCTGTGCTCTATCAAAGGAACAACAAAGCCAGGATGGCAGCATATCTGTTTACAGTATGGTTTTCTGAATATTTTAAGCCCACCGTTGAGATCTACTGCTCAGAAATAAACATTCCTTTCAAAATATTACTGCTCATTGACAATGCACCTCATCACCCAAGAGCTCTAATGGAGATGTACAAGGAAAGAAATGCTGTTTGCATGCCTGCTAACACAACATCCATTCTGCAACCTGTGGATCAATGAGTAATTTTGACTTTCAAGTCTTATTATTTAAGAAATTCATTTCATAAGGCTAAAGCTGCCATAAATAGTGATTCCTCTGATGGATCTGAGAAAAGTAAATTGAAAACTTTCAGGAAAGGATTCACCATTCTAGATGCCATTAAGAACATTCATAATTCATGGGAAGAGGTCAAAATATCAACACTAAACAGGAGTTTGGAAGAAGTTGATTCCAAACCTCATGGACAACTTTGAAGGGTTCAATACTTTGGTGGAGGAAGTAACTGCAGATGTGATGGAAATAGCAAGAGAACTAGAATTAGAAGTGGAGCCTGAAGATGGGATTGAATTGCTGCAATCTCATGATTAAACTTGAATAAATGAAAAGTTGCTTCTTACGGAGGAGCAAAGAAAGTAGTTTCTTGAGATGAAATCGATTCCTGGTAAAGATGCTGTGAACATCGTTGAAATGATCACAAAGGATTTAGTTGATAAAGCAGCAGCAGTTTTGAAATGATTGACTCTAATCTTGAAAGAAGTTCTGCTGTGGGTAAAATGCCATCAAACAGCATTGCACGCTACAGAGAAATCATTCATCAAATGAGCCAATGGATGCAGCAAACTTCATTGTTGTCTTATTTTAAGAAATTGTCACAGCCACCCTAACCTTCAGCAACCACCACGCTGAGAAGTCTGCAGCCATCAACATCAAAGCAAGACCCTCCATCAGCAAAAGGCTCAGATGATCATTAGCATTATTTAGCAATAAAGTATTTTTAATTAAGATATGTACATGATTTTTTAAGACAATGCTATTGTACACTTGTAGACTATAGTATAGCATAAACATAACTTTTATATGCACTGTGGAACCAAAAAATCTGTGTGACTTGCTTTATTGTGATATATGCTTTATTGAGGTGGTCTGGAACTGAACCTGCAATATCTCTGAGGTATGCTTGCAGACAGCAAGAGAGATAGTACCACATAGTGTTAAGTTAAAAGTCCCTGATGACTCCAAATATATCATTTAAAATCTCCTCTCTACATAGTATTCCAGTTAGCAGAGATTCAGAATACCAAAGAGAATCATGTCATTAGAATTGTTAAAACTTACTTACGTGTTGTGAACAAAGGTATCTGAAAGTAATATTTTGCTTAATCAGGCAAGCAGGCACATAATGGAAAGTCTGTGAGAGAAACGGGTCCCATTTGCATTTTTTCAACTATGAAAGAAACACCAAGGACCTGCCAGCCTCAACTTATTAGCTGGACACTATGGGATTTTACCTGCTCTACTTCGAAGAGAAGAGATTCCCAACTGTCCCTCTCGCT
Organism: Eulemur rufifrons; assembly: GCF_041146395.1. Taxonomy (NCBI): domain Eukaryota; kingdom Metazoa; phylum Chordata; class Mammalia; order Primates; family Lemuridae; genus Eulemur; species Eulemur rufifrons. The sequence continues at coordinate 90,227,445 of NC_090985.1, forward strand.
TTTTTATGCTTCTAGACACAGAGGATCTCTGTTACTTTTGTGTTTCCATTGTGCAAATTGAAACACTTATTCCATTGCACCAATCTCATTTTTTTAACATTTCTATCCTCTGTCAGCCCTCTAAGATAGTGAAAATGTTTTCTAATGAGGAAAAACAATGGGTATTCTTAAACACCGATAGGAGGAGTGCAGATGATTAAAACAACCTCTGAAAACAATTTGACAAATTCAAGTGGAGCTGAAAATGTTCCTACCCTAAGGCCCAGTAATTCTATTCCTAGATACGTATGTCCCCTAGAGAAAACCCTTTCACATTTACACAGAGATATGGGCAAGAATGTTCAAAGCAATTGTATCTCTAATATCAAAATCATATAAGCAACCTAAATATCCATTAATAAAAGAATGGATAAAAAATTGCAATGTATTCATGTACTTGGGTATTATGTAAAAGAAATTAATGGATTCCAGCTACATGTATCAACATGAATGAATTTCACAAATATAAGTTTGAACAAAAAAAGGAAGTTACAGATGAAAAATGCAATATAATGTTATTTATGTAAAGCTTACCAGTGCAAAATAACAATATATAACAAGGATGATAACCATTAAATTCAGGTTAGTAATCTCCTTTTGGAAATAGATGGAAAGGCCAGGTGCGGTGGCTCACACCTGTAATCCTAGCACTCTGGGAGGCCGAGGCGAGTGGATCATTTGAGCTCAGGAGTTGGAGACCAGCCTGAGCAAGAGCGAGACCCCATCTCTACTAAAAATAGAAAGAAGTTAGCTGGACAACTAAAAATATATAGAAGAATTTAGCTGGGCATGGTGGCGCATGCCTGTAGTCCCAGCTACTCAGGAGGCTGAAGCAGAAGGATTGCTTGAGCCCAGGAGTTTGAGGTTGCTGTGAGCTAGGCTGATGCCACTGCACTCTAGCCTGGGCAACGGAGTGAGACTCTGTCTCAAAAAATAAAGAAAAGAAAAGAAATAGATGGAAAGATGTGACCAGGGAAAGGTACACATATTGGTAATCTTTTCTTTCTTAAGTCAGGTTATAAGTGCATGAGTGTTTTTTATATTCTTCTTATAAAAGTAATGCTTTTATTTACTGTGCAGCTACTCTGTGCAGGACACTTTGCATTCATTATGTTATATATTCAAAGCCATGCCACATAAGTATACTGCTTTAGAGGGGAAAGAAATGCCCAGGGATATAATTAATTTGCTCTGATCACAAAGCATGTAACAGCAAAGGTGGAACCAACCCTCTTTGTAGAACCAACCTCTTCCAATCTATGGCTGACTCTATCCCCAACTGTAGGGATACACATAATCTATACATAGCTTATCAGAAAAGCCCATACTCTAAAACACAGTAACAGAGTCTAAGAAGGACAGGTGGCACAGCCAGGTAAATGAAACACAATCCTGGGACCATTATGAAATTATTGAGAAAGACATCTGTTCCTAGTGTTTGCTTAAGTAATAGGAGACACAGTTAAGTTAGGTGTGTAAGTTGCTTTGGTGTCTGGAATGGAGTTGCGAAGCTTATAGGATGTAAACCCAGACGACTGGTGATCATCTTTGTTACTAGCTGTGGAAAACCCACTTGAGAATGAAAACAACACAAAGAAAATGGAGACAAGTGATAAAAAGAGAGAGATTCCTAACAATAGCCTTGGAGACCTGGACTCTTCACTAAATGAGCCATTAAATTCCCTTTTCATTAGTTCATCTTTAGTTGGGTTTCTGTCACCAGCATCCCAGTATCCATTTCATATATATGCTTTCACATAACTCTGGCCCTTTCCTCATATATTAGTGTCATTATTCACTTATTTGAATATATTTTGAGTATTGTCTCCCCCTCTGAAAGCAAGGACCATGTCTTATTTTACTCACCATGGTAGCCTCAACATTTCCCAGAACGACCAATAAGTGTTTATTACATAGTTGTTGAACAAATAAATAAAAGAAGAAGCAAACTCTTGCTCTTTTAAATAGAGCTCCCCTTCAACTTTTGCATTCATGGTTCAGTAGCAGAGGAAAGCCACACCAACTACCTGTAATAAGCCACCTGGTCCTTCACTCCTAAACAGAAAAGAACAACCAAGGGTCACCAGATATTTGGAGAAGACACTTCAGAGAACTCATCGTCCCTCAGTATCTGTAGGAGATTTGTTGCAGGACCCCCCCCCTCCACCGCAGATACCCAAATCCATGAATGTTCAAGGCCCTTATATAAAATGGCATAGTATTTGCAAAAAATCTATGTGTTAATACATTCTCCCATATAATTTAAATCATCTCTAGAATACTTATACCTAATATAGTGCCCACACACTACTTCATTCATGTGGATGCAACATAGTACTTAGCATGTGGCAAAATCAAGTTTTGCTTTTTGGAACTTTGTGGAATTCTTTTTTTTTTAAATATTTTCCATCCACAGTTGGTTGAATCCATGGATGTAGAACCCGCAGATACAGAGGGCTGACTGTACTGGATGAGGATATCTATCAAAATGTAGAAGTTTAAAACAAAGAGCATAAAATTTTGATAAAAGAAAAAAGTTAAGAGCTGTGGAAGCTCACTTCAGGAGATTCAAATCCTCTAGTATAAATTCCAACAAGAAAGAATAGGTAAACTAAGGATGACAGGTCAGGTGAATACAAGAACAAAATATTGCAAGACTAAGGAATGGCATAAATCTTCAGTTTGGAAGTACTCAATACTATGAATGAAAAAAGATCATATGTAGACACATTGTGGGACTCAGGTACAAAAGCGAATAGCACATCCTGTGTAGAAAAATTAAAATAAGCTCTATGCAAAGGAAGAAGTTTCAGATTGGCACTAGAGTTTTTACCAGTAACACTAGATTTAGGAAGATAAAGCAATGGTTCAGACTTCTGAGAGAAAAACAATTTCAATTTAAAACGCTACATCCTTCTAAAATATCAACAAATGTGATAAAAAACAGACTTTTTCACATGTGCAAAGAATCAGAAACTGTACTGTGTACATAACCTTTATGAAGAAATATTTACTTGCAAATATTTACATGAAAAAAATATTTACTTGATTAAGTCATCTAGCAAAATGAAAATGTATCCAAGAAAGAGAAAACAGCAGAGCCAAGAAATAATGGGATTAAACTAGGAGTGCAATCAAAATAAATCTCAAGAGGCGAATGAGCTGCAGGATCCAGAAAGCACTCAACCCAAATTAAAACGGAAACCAGAGGGCGCTGAGAAGGATGTCCTCAAGAACAAAGTAAATTTCATTCAACAGATGAAACTTTAAGAGGCTTGAAGATTCTAGTCACATGGATAAATTAGGTATACGCTTCTATCATCAACATGTCTTCCTTGGCAGGGGAGGGGGAGCAGAAGAAGTAAGTAGCTGTACAAGGAAATTACAGTATCAGATTAAAACTTTGCATGATTGTGAACTGATTTGTATGTAAGTAAAGGTAAATGCATTTGATCTTGTCATGTGAGACAGAATATAATTGTTACAAAGCTCGACGGTGTAAAAATAATGGTGTGCTGCCTGAAGCTGGGAAGGAGGAAAACAGGTGTAGGGAAGTGTCGGCATGCTGGTTTCCTCATCTTACATAGTGGGAAGCAAAAGAAACTCTAAATATCTCAAGTATTAATTAAAAGCACAAAGGAAATCAACAAGAATTAAAATTAAAAATGACAAAACAAAATCATAAAAATGGGAATCATAAAAGTGGGGCAAAAGAAAGTTGATTCTTCATTTTTCATAGCAGGAAGACAATGAGTATTGCATAAGCTAACAAATCAGCTTCAATAAATAAAAGCATTTTATATAAAATTAAAGAGATAAGGACTAAAAACAAAAATAATTAAAAGTGGTTAATTCAGGGGGTGGGACAACTGGAGAGACAGAGAAAATAAACTTTTGCTTTTCATTGAGATGCTTTGGAACAGCTTGAGTTCCAACTGTTGGAATTATCTGTAACTAAAAAGGAAAAAAATGACCAAAACTTTTTTTGCTCATTGTAGAACTTTTGAAAGATAAGTATAAATGTGGTTTAAGTCACATGAATTGCAATATAATTTATATACAATAAAATTCACCCTTTTGAATGTAATATTTCACAAATTTTGACAAATAGTCATACATCTACCACTATAGCCAAGATATGGAATCTTTCAATCAACCCCAACAGTAGAACCATCCCCCAGACCCCAGCAACCAATCATCTAATTTCCAATTTTTGCCTTTTTCCTTAAAGTTTTGCTTTTTTCAGAAGGTTATATGGATGAAATCATAGTGTATAGCCTCTTGGAATTTGGTTTCTTCCACTTACCATAATGCTCTTGAGATTTATCCATGACATTGCATATATAATAGTTTGGTTTTTTTACTGCTGAGTATTTCATCACATAGGTGTATGACAATTTTTTTTATCTATTTACCAGTTGATGGGCATTTGGGTTGATTCTAGTTCTTGACAATTATTAATAAAGCTGCTATAAGTATTTGCATAGAGTTCTTTTATTGGTATATGTTTTCATTTCTCTTGTAGATACCCATGCATGAGATTGCTAAGACATAGGCTAAATTTATGATTAACTTCATAACAAACTGCCAAACTGCTTTCCAAAGTGATTATAACATTTTGCATTCCCACCAACAATATATGAGATTTCTAGTGGCTTCACATCCTTGTCAACATTTGATATTGTCAGTCTTTTTAAATTTAGTCAGGCTAACAATTATGGAGAAGTATCTTATTATGATTTTAATTTTCATTTCTCATGACTAATGATGTTAAGAATATTTTCGCATGCTTCTTTAGGAGCTCTTCTTTGGTGTAATGTCCGTTCAAATCTTTTGCCCATTTTTCAATTAATTTGTTTCCAAATTATTGAGTTTTAAGAATCCTTTGTGAATGTTGGAGACAAGTTATTTTTCACTTAATGTGATTTGCAAATATTTTTGTGCAGTCTGTGGCTTATTCTATTTTATTTACTTATTTATTTATTTCAGAAAGGGTACAAATATCTTTCTATTTTATTAACAATGTCTTTCAAAGTGCAAAAGTTTTTAACTTGTATTAATATAATTTATCATTTTTTCCTTTTATAATTCATATTTTTTGTGTCCTAAGAAATCTCTGCCTACCCTAGGTCACAGATTTCTTCTATGCTTTCTTCTAGAAATACCATCTTTTAGGTTTTATATTTAGGTTTATGAAATATATTTTGAATTAATTTTTACATATGATATAAGGAATGAGTCGAGGATTTTTTTTAATGTGGATTCCCAATTGTTCCAGTACCATTTGATTTAAAAAAAAACTATATTTCACTATTGAAATACTTTGTTTACTGTGTCAAAAATCAATTGAACAAGTATGAGTGGATCTATTTCTAGATTCTATATTAAACTCTTTTGATCTATGTGTCTGTCCTTACTCCAATACCACACTATCTTGATTATTGAATTTGTATGTAAGTTTGGAGTGTGAAGCCTGTACTTTGTTTTCCTTTTTCAAAATTGTTTTTATTCTAGATCCTCTGTATTTGCATTTAAAACAAATCAGCATGTTGATTTCCAAAAAAAAAAAAAACCACATCCTTTTGGGATTTCAGAGTTGAATTAAATCTATTGATTAGTTTGAAGAAAATCGACATGTTAAAAATATCAAATCTTTCTTTCTACAATCTTGATATACCTTCCCATTTAAGGTTTCTTTAATTTTTCTCAGAAAAGTTTTATAGTTTTTGTCACCCAAATCTTTCACATATTTTGTTAGAATTTCATGACTTTTGATGCTGTTCCTAGTATATAGAAAAAATCTGATTTTTATACTGACCTTTTATTCTTTAACATTGTTAATATCACTTATTGGTTCTAGTAGCTTTTCTGTAAATTCCTTATAATTTTCTACATAGATAATCATGTCATCTGCCAATCAAGTTTTACTTTTTCCTTTCCAACCGGGAAGATTTCTGTCTTGTTTTTGAATCATCGCACTGTTTAAGAACTCAAGTACAACATTGAAAATAAGTAATGAGAACAGATAATCTTGCCTTGTTCCCAATTTTAGTGGGAAAGTATTTAGTCTGCCACCATTATGTGTTAATATGTTGGATAAAGGTTTGTCATAGATGCCCTTTGAGAAAGTTGACAAAGTTCTCTTCTCTTCTTAGCTTGCTGAAAATTTTTAATAACAAGTTGGTAGTGGATTTTTCCAATGCTTTTTATATATAAAGTATTATATGATTTTCCTCTATGTGACAAATTACACTAATTGATTCTCGAGCTTTATCCAATCTTACATTTCTGAGATAAACCTCACTGACTCACAACCTATAAATTATATATACATAATGGAATTGGATTTGCAATTATTTTATTAGAGATTTAAAGTCTATTCATGAGAGACAGTGGTCTCTAGTTTCTTTATAAAGTATTTGGTTTTTGCATCAGTGTAATGATGGCCTCATGAAATAACTTGGGAAATATTTCTTCTTCCTTCATTTTCTGCGAAGAGCTTGAGTAAGACTGGTGTTCTTTTTTGTTCCCTAAGTGTTTGACAGAATTAATCAGTGAAATCATCAGGCATAAAGTTTCTGTGTGTGTGAATGCTTAAAATGGTTAATCAAATTTATGTTATAAGTATAAATCTACCCATATTTTCTGTATCTTCTTTATTCATTTTTTCATAATTTGTATTTTTCAAGGAATTTATTCATTCCATTTAAGTTGTCAAATTTATGAGCATAAAGATGTTAATAATATTTCTTTATTATCCATTTAATATCTGTAGGGTCTGTAGTGATGACTTTATTTCATTCCTGATTTTGGTTATTTGGGCATTGTCTCTTTATGTCTTGATCAGTCTAGCTAGATGTTTATTAATTTTATTTACCTTTACAAATAACTAGCTTTTGGATTCTTTGATTTTTCTCAACTTTATTTTCTATTTCACTGATTTCCATTCCTCTCATTATTATTTCCTTCCTTTTTTTTTAAACTTCAGGTTTATTTTTTTTTTCTTCTTACAGTGGAAGCTTAGATAATTGACTTTAAATATATCTTCTTTTCTAATATAATCAAATATAAACATTCAAAACTATAAATTTTCCTCTAAAGCACTCTTCTAGTTTCCTTCCATAAATTTTAATAAATTTTGTTTTTCATAACATTCAGTTCAAAATGTTTTATTACTTTCCTTTTGATGTCATCTTTGGCTCATGGGTCTTTAGAAAGAATGATGCTTAATTTCCAAATATTTGGAGACTTGTCTAGATTTTTTTTTCTTTGTTCTCTCTATGCTTTAAATCCCTCCAAATTTGTTGAGACTTTATGACTCAGTACATGATAAATCTTGAATGCCCCAAGTGCACTTGGGAAAAATGTGTAGTATATTGTTGGTGGATGTAGGGTTTTATAAGCCATGGTGTACTCATGAAATCCAAAGCCCTTCTGTGGAGCCTGATTCTGGGATCACATGTGAGATGGCCCAGTTGCTGCCATTCACATTCTAACAGCGTAACCTTTCTCGTTTTCTTATAACATTGACACATTTGACACAGACACACCTGCCAAATCTCTAAGAGCTCCCTGCTTGGAAAGGTTTCCTTCATGTTCTACTCAAAAACTAAATAGTTTCTTCTTTGGTTCATCTCTTTCTGTTGATACCTTTTCACATACAGCCAAAGAAACTCATTGGCACTTTTTGTTTTGTCTGAAAATCCCTTTAGCTAAATTGTGTTAAAACTGACTCTGCAACTTACTGGGCAAAAATATTTAACTTCCTTTAGTCTGAATTTCCTCCCCTCACCCATAGGAATACTGATACCATTCTTAACAGGTTGTTGAAAAGACCATAGTAAATATATGCAAAGAGCTAAAACCACAAGTTCGTGAGGCATATTTTCTATTTTCCATGTTACCAACTTCCTGCCAAGCTTTGTGTCTTAGGTAACATAGGTCACCTCTTCTCTGACCGCTAATGACCATTTTCTCCCTGTCCTTACAGGTGTCACTAACAATCTCCTGGAGTCCCTTCCGGTTTCCACCCATCCCAAAGCTAAACCCACATGTTATATTAATAGCTTTTTTGTTACAGTGGCATCCCACTTGCAATAAACAATTTCTGTTTCCGTTTCTAGTGCTATGTAACAAACCACAACAAAACTCAAGAGACTTAGGAAAACATTTCATTATCTCTCACACTTCTGTAGGTGTCTCATTGGTTGTAGTCAGGAGGGGATGGGCTTAAGTCATTTAGAGGCTTTCTTTGGACTCTGGGATGAATCAGTATTTCTCTCTGTGTAGCGTCACGTAATTTCTCCAGCAGGGTGGCCAAATTTTTATCTGGCCACTCAGGGCTCCCAAAACTGCAAAAGTAAAAGCTGCCAGACTTCTTAAGGCTCGAGCCACTTAGGCAAGTGTCACTTCCATGGCGTTCTGTTGGTTAAAGAATGGGCAGGCTCAATTCCAGGGGAAAATAAGTTCTACCTCTCAATGGGGAGCATAGAAAAAAAAAAGACCTCTGACCCTTTTTCATCCACCCCAGATAGGCTTATTGGAGATGTACTTTAGAAAGTACTTCCTACCAGGTATATAACTTGGCATAGTGACTTGAGGCTTTGATCATGGTAATCCAGGAGAATCATCTGACCTCTTGTATTCTAACAAACACATTTTCACTGGCCCATTTCTGGCATAACTATCTTAGACATTAAAAAAACTACACCTTGAATTTGTTCTTAGAGAGGAAAAAGGGGGTAAGGTTTAAAGCAGAGATTTAAAACAGAACATAAAACAACACATCTCCTTTGCTGATAAATAGAAAAGTGTCAAAAGAAACAGAAAAGCTAAAACCAAGCATACCTGTTGCTGAAAGGAACTAAAGGAGACAGCACTGAATTTTTATAGGATCTACTTCAGAAGTATACGTGGATGCATCACCTTATCACATTCTTGCCGTACCAGGTGCCAGAAGCATCTTCCAGGCAAAGAACTCTGCCAGTAGTGTTTATATTAATATCTTTGTGGATCAAGTTGATCAGAGACATTTACCATTTAAATGCTTCTCAAGAAGTAGAAGAAACAGTTTGATGATATTCTCATTAAATAAATAACATACAATTAGATGCTTGGAAGTATTACCAGACTTGGGCCAAAGTCATGGATTGACCGATTCATTCATTCATTCAAAAATTTGTATTGACAAGGCTGGTATAGGACAAAGGCTACTTATAATTTCAAAATAAAAGCATAATAAAAGGCATTATGGGAGAAGTGCCTTCAACAAGAGGTAATTCATAAGAGGGGGTGATACCATTAAAACTGTAAGACCAAACGCTATCTCTGATGCAGGCAGGCGACGCTGTCAGTAGCGGCACCAATCTGCTCTACTCTGCTTCACACTGGACAAATAAAACTCACACCATGGATAGATAATACAACTAGAAATTACCTATATAGTTGGTTTGAAAATGCCAAATCTTCACTCTGAATTTTCTATAACTGTGCTCTCCCTAATAGGTGCCTGGTGGCTACCATTAGATTCACCTTTTAAGTAAGCCATTAGGAGGTTCCTGGAAACAAGTCAGCAGGGTTTAGTATTAAGCCATAATCAGGATTGTTCATCCAAACAACTAGCTGAGAGCTGGCCTGGAGTGAGTAAGACATAGTACAGGTACAATTCGATACAGAAGTCTAGAGAATGATGTCATGCCACGAGAAAAACTCAGTGTAAAAAGCATTATAAGAGTGTTCATCATTCTCCATAAGAATGGACAAAACAATCTCCTTTCTCAATAACAATACCTGTTACCTCTTATTGCACACCTACATGTGCCTGCTATCATATAATGACACTCTGCGTACATTCGCTCTGCCCCTCCCAACAATTTTTCAAGAGCATCAGTGTTCCCACTCTCAAGGGAAAGAAACTGAGGCTGAAAGACGTTAAATTTCCTGCCTTGTATCACATGGCAGGTAAAGCCTGAGTCATACTTTAACCCAGTTTTGCCGGACAGCAAAGTCCCTACTGGTTCTGCTACATTAAGCTACCTCCAGTAGCAAAGAGGATTAAAAGTCAGTGACCACAAGGAACACCATCTAAAGCAGACCGACGGAATCCTGAAAAGGCTTCAGGGAGACAATGATGCTGGAACCAAATCTTGGAAGAACAGATTTATCCATTTAAATTTAAATTTGTTTATAAAATTATAAGCTCTTGGAAGATAGTTCAAACTAAAGAAAGATATAAGGCAAAAAGCAAAATCTCTTCTCTGTCCTCCCCAACAGGCGGGAAGCCTAGCAACGTACTTCAGAGGTAACCATTGTTATGAATGTCTTGTTCATCTTTTGAGACATTTTCTCTACCTACAAAATCCTTCTAAAATTTAAGTTTACATTACATATTAAAATTAAATGTAAATCTTATATTTCAATTGTGTATTAAATTTTAAAACTCATGGTACAGATCAATATGTGAGTTTTTGTTTGTTTATTTTTGAGACAGGGTCTCGCTCTGTTGCCCAGGCTAGAGTGCAGTGTTGTCATAGCTCACAGCAACCTCAAACACCTGGGCATGAGCGATCCTCCTGCCTCAGCCTCCTGAGTAGCTGAGACTACAGGCACGTGCCACCACAACTAGCTAATCTATTTTTTTAGAGACTGGGTCTTGCTATGTTGCTCAGGCTGATCTCAAACTCCTCACCTCAAGCAATCCTCCTGGCCTCCCAAGGTGCTAGGATTACAGGTGTGAGCCACTGGGCCCAGCCTATGTGAGTTTTTTAATTTAAGAAAATACATTAACAGCTGGGTGCGGTGGCTCACACCTGTAATCCTAGCACTCTGGGAGGCCAAGGCGGGTGGATCACACGAGGTCAGGAGTTTGAGACCAGCCTGAGCAAGAGCGAGACCCCGTCTCTACTGAAAATAGAAAGAAATTATCTGGCCAACTAAAAATATATATATAGAAAAAATTAGCTGGGCATGGTGGCGCATGCCTGTAGTCCCAGCTACTCGGGAGGCTGAGGCAAGAGGATCGCTGGAGCCCAGGAGTTTGAGGTTGCTGTGAGCAAGGCTGACACCACGGCACTCACTCTAGCCCAGGCAACAAAGCGAGACTCTGTCTCAAAAAAAAAAAAAAAGATACATTGACATCTTCCCACATCAGCATTAATGGCTACGAAATATTTCATTGTATGGAAGTTCCACAATTTATTTTTTTAAATGAACAATTTAGCTCCCAGTTTTAATTTGCTATAAAAAAATAATTTTTTGCAATCCCCAAAATCCTTATACATTCCACAATATGGCAAAACTTTTCCTGCATATTGATGAGTGAGATGAGAAAGCCTAAATCAAAACATTATAGTTTTAAAGAAAAACAAAAGCAAAAGCCCAACCAATACAACAGAAAATGTAATCAAATCTCAATAGCTCCCTCTGCTGTCCTTTTGTGTAATTGTTTTGTTTATGCTTCAGTAACGAGGAAACATGAATCTCTAAAATGTAGACTAATTTTTTAAAATAAAACATTTAAATTTCCACTTGTCTGGACAATTTTATTTATGTGAAATTTGAAAAGTCAACGGCTTTCAGAAGGACCTATAGGGTCTGCAGATGAATGCAGAAAAAGAAAAAGCACTTGCTCAATGAGGAGAAAAACAAGTTCTGCATGAGGCTAGGTAGGACTGCTAGAGAAGAGGGGCAGGAGCAAAAGCTGACGCACTTTGAAGGCTTCAAGCTGCCATGCAGTGTCCATTTTCATTTAATTCTCTGAACAATTCTGAGCAAGGATGTTTCCCATTTTACAAATAAGAAAACAGGGGCATTTAATTGTTGGGTCAGCCAACAACTAAGGACAGGTTGAGCATTCCTTATTTTAAATGCTTGGGACCAGGAGTGTCCGGACCAGTGTTCCGGATTTCAGATTTCGCAGGATTTGCATTATATTTACTGGTTGAATCATCCCTAATCCAACAATTTCAAACCTGAAACGTTCCAACGAGCATTCCCTTTAGGTGTCATGTGGGTGGTCAAAAAGCTTCTGATTTTGGAGCATTTCAGATTTTAGATTTAGGATTTAGGATTAGGAATGCTCAACCGGTAGGAGGTTGGGGGCACAGATTTAGATATGTTTGGCTTTGAGATGGAAACTAGAAAATCTGGGTTTAAAATCCTGGATCTCTCACTAACTGGAACCTTGGGAAAGTCAGAGCCTCCCAGCCTGTTTCTTCATCTGAAAACTGGAGGATGAGATTAAATGACCTCTAAAGGTCCTTTCCAGCACTTTAAGATCTTAGGGTACATCACACTGTATTCCCTCACCTTATCTGACCCGGATAAAATCCAATTTAAATGAGAATCAAAGGTAATGTTGGAAAAAAGGAAGGAAGGGAGGGAGGAAGGGAGAAAGGCTTCAAAAGAACAGCCAAATAGAATACTAAAGGGGAAATGGGGACATTATCGAGCAGTTAACTTTCCCCTTGATAAGGAAAATGAAAGTCATATGGCTTTTGTTCAAGCAATAACTAGCAGCAACTGTTTCCTACTCTATGCATCACCGGTCCACAGACTGACTTCTTGCTCCCAAGCAATGAAGGTTATCATTGCAGCATCAACAGTCATGACTCCATCACAGCTTAAGAATGTGCTTGGAGGACAGTCAATGAGTCGTTCAACCAGCAGCTATTGAGGACTCCATGTGCCTGGCTGTGTTGATGACAATAAAGAAACCACTGGCATAGAAGTTTGTTGATTCTACTGAGCTCATTTTCAAGAGCTGTGGGCTCATGCAGTCGTTTCCCTGGATAAGGAAAGCTGAGTAACTGTCGGTAGTCAGCATTCTGGACCTTGGAGTATAAAACAGAAATTCTGTCCATATCAGAACAGACAAGCAATATGGACACACGGTGGAGGATTCTGACCAGGTGAGAACTTGTCCCTCAGCCTCCTCTGCAAGACAGAATGCAGGAATTGTGTCAGAACTTACTGTTTAACCTTTATAGTTCTCTGAAAGTAAGGATGAGTTCTGAGTCTTATTATACAATGTATTCTGAGTGTTATCTGATTAAGTAAATTTCTGGTTTCCAGGGTGAGGAAACTAACGAAGGCGCCCCTACGATGGAATGCTGTCCTAACATGGCTTTTACTACTCCTTTTTTAAAAATGAACTGGTAAACTTTGATTCAATGGTCTTTTCTCAATTCTGCTTTAAGTAAAGGGATTCAGTCTATTTTTTGATGTAGAATTTATATGCATGAAATGAACAGATTTTAAATGATGAGTTTTGATGAATGTATTCACTCACCCACCATCAAACTATATCACTTTTCCAAACTCCCCCCAATTTTTTTGTGCCCCTTTCCAGGAAAACCCCTCCTTCCATAGGCAATCACTGTTTTGATAGCTATGATCATATACTAGTTTTGCCAATTCTTGAACTTTACATCAGCAAAAACATATAGTATATAGAAAAAAAAAGAAAAAGAAAAGAAAAAGAAAAAGAATAAGTCCCTTCCCTCATGAATCTCACAGTTCATACAATAAAGACAAGGCCATACACAAATAAATTTTAGATAATAATTTCTATGATGAAAATAGAGGATAAGGGAGTAGAGGGCAGAGCAACTACTTCAGACAGAGTGATCAGGCTCTCTGATAAACAGCCCTGTAGAAAGGAGGAAATAGCTGACACAGGCAGAGGCCACAAAAAACCCTGAGGTGGAAACGCAGCTGAAAGCTTGTGCAAAGACAAGCCAGCCAGTGCGGCAGGAGCAGAGAGACAAGGCAGAAGGTGGAGTGAGCTGAGCCCTGAGAGGCATCCCGTGGATTAACAATGGGAATGAAGAGTCCTGTGTCAGACAGAAAAAAGGAGTGGAGGAGAGTGGAGAAGAGGAATCAATGATTACTGGACTATTTCCCCCTGATTTTGTGACCTCTGCCTTTGCTTGGAGCTTGATCAGTCAATGAATCAGTGGTACTGAAAGTAGAACAGAGAAAAAAGGAAGCCAGAGAATGCTGGTTGGGAAAGTCAGGGTTAGGACAGACCAGGAATGCCCAGGTTAAAAAATGAACATTTGCCTTCAAAGTATCCTCACAAAAATTCCTTTAAAAATCGAAATCCAAACTAATTTTGTGGCACAAATCAAAACTAACTTTTACTGTTAAACTACTTAACGTGGTTATTTTTATAGGCAATGAAGCACGAGATACGGTGAGATAATGGGACAGAGTTAATGGGAAAAAAAAGCTCAGTGATAATTAAAAGCTATGTTGCAATAGATCCCTTGTAATGGGTATGTTCATTGAGGTGTGAATTTGGCTTTGTGTTAATAAGATCAAGAAGGAAGGAGATTGGTGTGCATCTGTAGGAGGGTGAGTGGGCCTGTGTATGGAGGGTGAGTGGGCTGGACAGGGCTGCTCAGGAAGTGACCCAACAGAACTTCTAGACTATCCATTTACACAGAGGAGCAAGGACACCAAATAGTCCATGGCCAAAGTGTACCACAGAAGAGAGGCTCTAAAACAAAGTTCGCAATGCCAAATTTATGCCCATGACAGTACTGGGACTTTTTCACTTGCTTTCTCTCACAGGTGTACGATGTTTTCCAGAGGCTTCTGTGATAAGGGATAGTGCAACGACTGAATGTAGAAGCAGAAATGAAAATCCAGCTGTTTTCTATTAAATGAAACAAAAAATGCTTTAATTTTTTTCAGTTTTAGTTTCTAATATAAATGTATCAATAGCTATAACCCACATAAATAAAAAGCTGTTTGGGTTCCTCAATAATTTGTGTGTAAAGGGGTCCTGAAACTAAAAACTTTAACGTTGCCCAACTTGCTAATAATCATATATCATGGAAATATTACAAATTTGACATGATTGATAATTTTACTTTTAATAAATTGTCATGGGAGTCTATTAAGACCAGATATCTGGGAAGTAGATGCAAGTATCAAAACTCAAGAACCACTCTAAGGCAGTAGATACTGTAACCTGTCTACAGTGGGCCTGTGCAACACTTCTGAATTGTGTAAAAAAAATCCACAATGATGAAACATTTGAGGTTTCCCTTGAAAACAGTTAAAGTTGTGACTTCTTTGTGAATAGTGTCTTCACCAAACTGTAAGCATGAACTAAAAGGGAAGGAGTCACTGTGTCTTCACATGAATAAAACTTGATGTTACGTGAATGTCTGTTTCAAATGTGAACCTTCATTGGAAAGCTATTCAAAATGTCCTCTGTGAAATCTTTTTTTTTTTTTAAATTGGTTACCTACGAAAATCAACACTGATCCAAATAACTGGTTTATAAATTCTACATATATGTGCTAATGATATGCATTCCATTCTTTTTTTTTTTTTTTTTTCCATGTTTGACCTTCCAAATACTGCCTGGAAAGCAACAGGAAATTAAAACAAAACAAAACAAGCCTAGCTGGAAGACCTAGGCTACATAATTCCAAGATAGGTATTTAATGACTAACTTCCTCTTCCTTGCACATTTTTTTTCCATTTAAAAGGGAGTATTGGAGGTGAGGGATGGAACAGTTATACAAGATCTGAGAACCAAAACATGTGCTCTTCTGAAAGAGGAATGATTCACTCAAGGCAATTCCCAAGACTTGACATGGTTTCAGTGGCTTTAAATTTAGACACTAGTTGTTGCTGCGCACCTTTCTTTTCTCCAGCATTTCATACAGGAAACATTTCTTACAATTTAGATATGTAAGTGCTGGCACATTATATTTTCTAAGTGGGAAGGATACTGCTTTCTCTTTATTACATTTATTTGCAGAGATATAATCATAGTGTATCATTACACATGTTCACATGTGGCCACAGGCAGAAAATGGTCAACCTTTTAAATGCAGAGGCAGTAAGCGCTTTTGGACTTTAAGAAGCATAATTTAGGTTAAAATCTTAAAAACGAAGTGTTAAATGAGACATGTTAGTTAAGAAACAGATTACAAAAAGTGATACAATCTACCTTAAACATTTTTATTTAAAACAGATATATATACTTTAATTGAATTACTTGATAGAGGTCCAAGACTTTTTTTTAGAATAAGAAATCCATTGATTTGAACTCCCTAATGTTTTTCTTCTATGAACCACACCCATAATGTATTATATTCTCTAAGATTTCCCAGCGGAGGAAAACCTGAAAAACCACTTGCAAACTAAACACAAACTTCTACATTTTTATGATTTTCCCACAAGCTTTTAACAGTGTTCAAATCAGACAACCTGTATCAGGTATCTACAACGCCGTCAATTTAGCTTTCTTAGAAACAACTCTCCTTCGGTCATTTTATCAACTTACATATTTAAGTCTCATAATAAAATAAAGTACAACTGGAATAAACAACTTCAGAAAGAAGCACACACAACTCTTGGTAAGCATGCAAAATGGGTGAACTAGAAAACAGCTATGAGATACAAGTACTAATTTTGATCTCAGCACTGGGTGCTTTCCACAGGACACAAGTCAGTTAATCTAGCAAGTCCAAGTAGAAACAATAAACTTAATACATTTGTTGAGGACAATAGCTCTAATATTAGCATGCAACAGTACTATGTTGAAGCTTACTTTTATATTTCACTTGTGAACTTTTTATCTCAAGATATACTCTTCCTTTTGAATATTTACTAGAATAGTTAGAACTGCCGTCTTATTTTGTGTTTACCAAATACCTCTTCCTTTTAAAGTTGCATAATTTCACTGATGAAATATGGAAGTAACACATTGGCATTAGTGTTTCCATTCTGAAACGTTACTAACTAATCCCTAACGAGGTGCTTACAATATGTTATAATACACACTAAAGTGACACTCAATATGCATTTGTAACAAGCAAATCAAAAAATTTCTTATCTAATTTTCACCTTTGGCTTCTTTAGTTTTCTATTGTTTAAAGGTTTTCTTATCATTAATCCCTCATGTTAGCTTTCCTCTTAGTCTAATTCACCTTTGGTCCCGCCATCTGCTCTAGCAGAATAAACTCTGTATTGTTACATTTTGTTTACTTAGAAAAGGCATGGCTGAGAGTCACGGAAAACACTGGAAACCAAAAGCAGCAAAAGCAAAGATGAATTATAATTTAACAAAGATTTATTCACACAGTGGCTCTTCTCAGGATCTCAATGATCTAACTATATGAGTTGAAAGTAATTAACTTCAACTACAACCTCTAAGTTGTATCTAAGCAGCAAACATTACCATAAGAAATCTTCAACAGCAATCAATAAACTACATTCCCCATAATAAACAAAAGAGGATAGTTAACTTTTGAGGGCCTGCCATGGGCCCAGGGATTGTGCTACACACTTGATAAATATTACCTTGTTTAATTCTTCTGAAATGGGTTCTATTATCATTTTTATAATCTTTTTTTTTTTAGTTAACCAGAAAATCAAGACTTAGACTAGTTACATAGGGGATTCAGGATTCCAGGACAGATCAACCTCCAAATTCCATGACCTTGACCATTATATTACACAGCAGCCTCAAGTGTTTCAAAAGAATTCTATTAAAAACAGATGCCAAGCTGTTTAGAATGTTTTTTTCTTTTTAAAGGAAGGCACCATTTAACCATAATATATTATATGTACACCTCCTACTCAGGTTTTTTTCCTCCAGCCAAATCAGAATGACTATCAATTCCGACCTATACAACAAGATCAAGTTTTTTTGCCATCATCTAAATCTGTTACTAGATCCTCAATCCTTTTACTAGAGTCATTGCTCCTCTATACACACAATTAGAATTAATGTAAGTAGGTAGGTATGAGTCTCCACTAGAATTCCTCCAATATCCAATGGTCCTGCTGAAAAATGACGGGGAAAAGAGGAGAGGGTGTTCTAAGAAGATACAAGCAAAAAGGCAATGTATTGGCTTGCAAGCCTGTTGAGATAAGGATAAATAGTAATCCCTTCGAAAGTACTAATACAAGGATGAGAGCATAATTTCCCACTCAAGTGTGGGCTGTGACTTCTTTCCAAAGAGTACAGTAGAGAAACAGGGGCAAAAAAAAATAGTAACAAAGTGCAGAAACCTAACACACAC
Source organism: Eulemur rufifrons (assembly GCF_041146395.1). Lineage (NCBI taxonomy): Eukaryota > Metazoa > Chordata > Mammalia > Primates > Lemuridae > Eulemur > Eulemur rufifrons. Next base: position 90,245,534 of record NC_090985.1, read on the forward strand.
TACCTCCGCCAGGTAGTCAACTATCACGAGACATAAAATGTTGGTATGTATCTTTGATATTATGTGATGGAAATGGCACTTTACTGACGTAGGCTTCCTCTTGAAAGCCCACAGCCCCGTCTAAGCATAAAAACACCAGCCAATTTTCAAAGGAGGGACTTTCTATAATACAAAATATCTGACCAGTACTCTTCAATACTATTGAAGTCATCAAAAACAAGTCCAAGAAATCATCACAGCCAAGACGAACCAGAGGAAACATGACAACCAGAAGTTATGTATCTTTGGTGAGATCCTGAACTAGAAAAAGGATACCAGGTAAAAACTAAGGAAATCTGAAAAAAAGTATGTATTTTAGTTAGTGATAATTATCAATTTAGTTCATTTATTTGTAAGATATTAATAACATAGGAAGCTGGGTACATGGTTTATGGGTACACTCTGTACAGTCTTTCCAAGTTTTCTGTAAAACTTCTAAAAGTCTCTTTAAAAAAAAATGCAAGGATAATATGAAATGGCAGTGGTATGGGGAAAAAATCTTGGATTTCTTTGGGACACACATCCTTTTGCTTCTCTTTACTAATACTGTGAAAAACTGGGGATTTTGTACCATTAGACTTCAAAATTGAAACTACTGGTCGTATTTAAAGAGATTAAACCAATGTTATTTGGGCTACTCATTACATACACTCTGAATAAAATAGCATGGGCAACACAGGGAGACCCCATCTCTACAAAAACTACAGACTACCCCCCTAGTCCCAGCTACTTAGAGAGGCTGAGGCAGGAGGATCATCTGAGCCCCCTAGTGCAAGGCTGCAGTGAGCTGTGATCACACAACTGCACTCCAGCCTGGGTGACAGAGTGAGACCTTATCTCTTTAAGAAAAAAAAAAAAAAAAATCATACTGGTTTCCAAACTCACTTCCAAAAAAACATTCACCATTGCTAGAATAAGGCCTTGCCTACAAAACTAGCTATTTAAATCACAAATTATAAAATCTCAGAACTGCAAAGAACCTTAGATGTATTCTACTTCAACCTTGTGATTTTATTAATACTGATTCTAACAACAAAAGAAATGATTTGTTCGGTGTCAATCTACCAGTTAGAAATAACTGTAATTCTGATCTTTCAACTCCCAATTGTAAAATCTTCCCCTAGACAATAATTCCATTCTGGTTATAGTAGTGTCTCTTAGAAATATTCAATAATGTTTCTAAGTGACATTCTAGTATCTAAATCTTTAAGTGTGTTCTTTGAAGGGGCACATCGGGTAGCAGGAAGTCTTATTAACCCTATACCTTCACTGCACACTAAGCTTTACAAAAACAATTTTTCATTTACATTTAGATCCAATGTTGTCCACATAACTAAAATTATAGAGGTGATAAATTCTGAATTTAGTGCACCATTTAAATAAATAAACTGCATTTAAACTGCCACTACTACGTGTGATATATAGAAGCTGTGTCTAACTATTGCACCAAGAGAAATAAGGAAAGAATACATTAAGATCACAAAGTGGCAAGTACTGTGATTAGAAAGTAAAGATAACCTTAAATTGTTCAGTTAACTTCTGATGGCAAGAATATTTTGCTTCATAGACTAGAATTACTAAATCTAGTATCACTAAACAAGATAAAGCTGAGGCAAATTAGGTCCCAACTACAAATGACTGGCCTCAACTATAAGTACACTGATGAAACACAAACCCTCCCTCTTTAGATGACCAATAGAAAGGACTCTGACGATGCCACAGTGTGGGCACCTGGGGTGATTCTTCAAGCCCTGGTCACAGGCCAGCAGTGTTGTGTGCATCTGCTGGCCTTAACAGATAGACAGCCCAGAAAGAATCAGTGCACCATCCAGAGTTACCATGATCTTATCCACATGAACTCTTATCAATCCCAAGAGGCAGATGTACAATGTTAGAAGAACATTCCTCAGTACCAAAAGTGGGGTATTAAGGTTATTAGCAGCTGCTGCAACTACTTCTTCCTACTACAAAAAAAGAATAAACCGGTTCTCTTTCTCTTTTGCTCTAAGTTTAGTATTAAACACATGTAATTCAATTAGGTCATTGGAATGGATAAGGATGAGAATATACTATTATCCTCCCTCTCTTTAATTCCCCTACTTCAATGGCCAACTAGAAGGAGTGATATAATCTATTTACATTTGGAAGATATGTCCATCAGAAAATCCGTAAAAGAGCAGGCAAAAATGTTAATGTTTTCAAGCAGGCAATACATATTTATAAAGATAAAATAGAAAGAACACAGGTATGAGTGAACAATTTTTATTGAAACCCTCAAAGATTAAAGAGGACCAAATGGTGAGTTTGGGTACCATAACAGAAAATCTCACCTAACTGTACCATCATTCACAGGAATGAATAAACCCAAACACGACAAAATTCAAATTCTCATGTAATTGCTACAAGTGAATGTAAATGAACTAATCATTTTATCATAACCTTCCTTTAATCATACGTAAAAGGGAATTTACATGGCATAACAAAAGATACGCAAAACTTAATGAAAACACAATTCTCTTAAATTTCTCAAACTTATTTTTTAAAGATGCAGAATGCACTTGAAATGATTAAATGACTTAAGCTGATTCTTTTTTTTTATTGCAAACTGTTTTAACATCAGCTTAACCCCCATGCATGGTATTCAAAAAGAACACAGCTTTTGAATTAGAAAGATCACTTAAGTTAAAAAGAGGAATTAAGTACTAAATTAGGAAAAGGCTGGGTTTCTTTTGAAAGGAATCTTCAAGTACCAATATGTATAGAGAAGGAATACTAATTTTGGTTACATTTTCCCCCTTACTGTTAAATATACAAACTATAATACCTTTCAAAATAAAATACCCACATAAGATAACTTTAATAAGAAACATTCAAACCAGAACTTGGAAAAACATTAAGCAAGAAATTTACTGGGCCAATAATGTCTTAATTTATGATTATTCAAACATTTGATTATGTGTCTCCTCTTACAGACCCCAGGCAACCCCAGGCTCTCTCCCTTTTGGTCCCCACAGTTAAGAAACATTCAGTTAGTTGGTTGTTCTCTTGAGACAACCTATAATAATTTCATTTAGAGGAAAAACATTTTGCAATACAATGACAGACCAAGAAGGAAGAGAAGGTGGGTGCTCTGGAGAAAACTTAATGAGAAAAACACGAAATTATCAACTGAAAAGAAAAAGGATTTTTTTCCAAAGGAATGCTGCACCCATTTCACTTAAGATTAGATATCCAGGTTAAAGGCACTGGGATGTACTCCTCACCATGAATAGACTCTCAAATACATTTATTTAACATGTCTGAGTCTATTGCAATTGGCCTGCTTGCTGGGTGCTTCCTTGACAATCTTACATAAAAACCTAATGTAAATTAAACAAGTTTGAATCCATTTATAATATAACTAGTTTTATAAAAATATCCAGAGTTGCTAATAAAGCACCAAGAAAAAGAGAACCTCAGGGGGAGGACTCAGATCCTTCCTACAAGGTCACCCTTTTATAGTTTTCTCTAATAGGACCTACCTCCAGAATGACAACAGTAATCCTTGATATGTCCTACCTATATAATCTTAGAGATGTATAACATTGCTGTGGTGACTATACCCAAATGCCAATTTTCATTATAAATAGTTATGAGACATGTTATAAGATTTCATGGCTTACTCTTAAAAAGGTAAAATAGGTGCAATTTTCCTTTAAGAAAGTCTTTATTTTATAATATATCATTAAAATTTTGATGTTCCCTTCAGTAAACACTGATATAACTACAATGGGACTACCAAAGAACTGTGTAGTAGCTATGGTTATCTACAAATACTGTATTTTTTTTTTCACTTGAATACAGTATTTGTACATTCTAAGAAAACATTGTACAAAAAAAAAAATCATATAAATGAAAGCCTCAAAGAAATATCTGACACTAGGGTTTTGAGTTGAGGTGACCAAAGACCACAATAAATGAATACATTTCTAAACATGATGTAAACATAAATGGAGTAATGCAGAATATCAAGGTCTTCAAATCTACCGTATTGCTATTTTCACCCTTAACATATCTTCCTACACAGCTTTCTCCTCTTGGAACAGTAATATAAGGGGCAGTACATTATTTTCATAATCTTATGCCATCAAATCAGTTAATACAGATGCTTGACACATTTAATTATACAAAATCAATTTGCTTCAAGATACAAAATTAATGTTGATATGTAATTAATGAAAAAAATAAGATGTTAAAAAGATAACTATAAGAATACCCAGATATATGCTGTATTCCCACTTATATAGATCTGATCAATAAAACATCAACACATTCACTTAGATACTGATTTAATTCATGGATCAAGGCCATATTTTCAAAGTATTTTAAGGATGCCAGGACACTGCAAAAGCTGGAGAAAAGAGCTGAGGAACAGTATATGCTTGCTAAACAAGAACTATGTTTATTCAGCTAGTGAATACCTAGAGTAATAAATTTTTACTTCATGATAGCAATCAGGCTCGCAAACACCCAGAAATAGGAATTAAGGGTTTTAAATGTAGTTATAAAGGTCATAAAAAGTCTGATTAGACTGAGGTACATTTACTCAAAATTTTGAGATTCATTAAGTGGTAGCAAACAAAATAATTCCTCAGACAAATGCACATTTCTCAATATACATATTATTGGGGGAAGGAGGGGAGAAGAATGTGCATTAACTGGTGAAATCCACCAAGCTGCATATCAATATTCTGTTACACCAAACAGTTTGAAGACAAGGGAAATATTCTAATATAATTTCAGATTATGTTTCATTTGGCTAAAATAGAGCTTAAGGTTGCTTTGCCATATTAAAAGTTTACTACAATAATTTTTCACATAAACATTTAGACTTGAACTCCAGGACTAAATATGGCATGATTACTTTGCTTTTAATCTGTCAAATAGCTAAAAATTGACAATTTAAAAACTACAACAAAGAAAAGTTGAAGCAGTGTGACTCTTACATCATTGAACCACTTCTAATGGTTAACTGTTAGTATTTAACAAATTCAAAGAGTTAATGAATCCTTGCATTCATTCAGTCTTCTGTGCCTTAGCTAGGATGCATAATTACAAAAGACAGCAGATACTGGTAAAAGCTTCAGGACAGAAAGTGCTTGACGAAGTTACAGTTCTCAAGTGTGTTTGGTGAGAGTATAAGGGCAGATGCGCTGATGAAAACCATTACAAGAAGAGTCAATTTTGTGTTAAAGTGTTCAAAGATGTCACCTTAAGCAGAAAAAAAGCTTTAATAACGTCTTCTTTGACTTATTAGGCATTTCCAGAGTCTACGTCATTAGTGTTGTAATTTTAACAGGACATCTCCATATGGTTATTGTTTGTTTCTATTTCTCTCCTGAAAGAAAAACAGATAAAGAATTATAACAAAATACTATCATTATTTAAAGACTTTAAACTATATGCACATATAATACAAATGATCTCTACAGAAAGTTCTTCAAATACTAAATCAAGTAATTAGTTAAAAAATGATTTACAATTACTTCTGTATACCATAGTGGGATGAATTCCACAAAACATTTGAAATAAAGAACTCTCAAACACAAAGACCTACTTCAGGAAAATACAGGTCCTCTCTGCAGCCCTATTTTCCCACAGGATTTTGTTTAAGAATATTATAACGTACTTTGAGCCCTTTCAATGAGTTTTTGATGGTGAGGTGTTAAATAGATCTAAAAGGGCCTTCCCAGAAATTTGAAAACTATTGGCTGAAGTGGGGGTAGGAGGAAAGGTAAAGAGTTGCATTAAATTACATAGAAGTTACATTCCATTAAGATTTCAGTATTAAGTAAATATTTTGAATCATAAATTTCTTCCATATCTTACTCTCACATTCAGTGTATTACAACTTTACACATCAAGAAGTATGATGAGTTGTTAGGCAGATTCAGGTGAATGTTGATTTATGATATAATTGAGAGAAAAATAATAATTTCTTCTACATAAGAAAGCAAACCACTTGAAAAAGAGTTAAACTGAGTAATGTTTTCACAAGCTCAATATTGATCAAATATTTTTAACACTTCTGTCTAAAAAAATGACGACTAGCATTGTACATGCCTACCAGTTGAACACATCAAGTAGTTTGTAACATCTTGTTTTAGTGCGTACCTCAGTGGTTCTCAAACTTTAACAAATATCGGAATCACCTGGACAGCCTGTCCAAACACTGATTGTTGGGCCTCGGAGGTATAAAGTAGAACCTGTGGATTTGCATTTCTAACAAGTTCACAGGTAATCCTGGACTGCTGGTCCAGGAATGCACTTTGACCCACTGGTGTTTAACACTGTAAGACTCTCTCACTTTGCTTTTGCTACTCCCATCTTATTTTTGCATGAGTAATATACATTCTATAGTAAATATAAGTCATACTTTGCAAGTGGTCACATTAGCTTCCCATCCTCTGAGACACCACCAGAAAACTGTACTTTAAATTTCAGAGAGAACCTCAAGTTCCTTGCTAGTAAAGTCCTTTCTTTTTCATTTTAATGCATTTCTGGAACGTGAACAGCAATATTTCATGCAGAAAGCTAACAAAATAAATGTCCTACTACACAACTATAAATAAAATTATTTCATAGACTAACAAGTATCAATGAGATACACTGAAATGAAAAACTAAAACAAAAAACAAGCACAGCTAGCTAAATACCTGTTTCAAAAGAATAAACAAAACCCAAAAATCCAACAGTATCAACAAGGATAAAAATAAAACATAGGCCGGGCCCGATGCCTCACAACCTGTAATACTAGCACTCTGGGAGGCCGAAGCAGGTGAATTCTTTGAGCTCAGGAGTTTGAAACCAGCCCGAGCAAGAGTGAGACCCCGTCTCTACTAAAAAACAGAATGAAATTAGCTGGACAACTAAAAATATATACAGAAAAAATTAGCCAGGCATGGTGGTGCATGCCTGTAGTCCCAGCTACTTGGGAGGCTGAGGCAGAAGGATTGCTTGAGCCCAGGAGTTTGAGGTTGCTGTGAGCTAGGCTGACGCCACGGCACTCTAGCCTGGACAACAGAGCAAGACTCTGTCTTAAAAATAAATAAATAAATAAATAAATAAAAATAAAAAATAATTTGGTACCACAAAGCTGTAGCCCAATTTTACAAAGGCCCTAAAACTTTTCACAAACCAGCTGAAACATAAAGAAAGTTTAGTTCTCAGCTGAAGGATACAAAACAGTTTTGGATGATAAATTTGGAAGCGTGTTCTGAACATAAAATATTTTGAAACCTTACCTAGATATAAAATACATAAAGCAAAAAGAGACAAGAGCATACATCTCATTCTTCCCCATAAAACAACTGATCAAAACTGGAGAAGAACTCCATGAGAAGCCCCAGAAACTACAAGAAAAAAAATGCAACTCCAGTTAGACAAAGAGAAGTTTAATACAAGGGAGATGATCAGTTATAACAGGATCACATGTTATTTAAGTTGGAGATGCTGTTTCAGTTTGAACTGTAATCAACTATGTACTCTAACTGAATCACTGAAACATAAACATTACATATATATCATAATACATCTATATATATAATGTGTAACTTCCAACTCAGTGAACAGGAAAAGGGGAAAATAAAGAAAACTTAATCCAAAAGGATGGAAAACAGGGAGGGAACTGGAAAGATCTACAGTAATTAGAAAGCACAAAATAAGAGGGTAGAAAAAAACATATCATTTATACATTTATATCAGGAGTCACAATAAATGGAGGCTCAGCAATGAAACCACAAGATATCAGCTCAGAATTTTAAAAGATCTCATTATACGTAATTTACAAGAAATAAACCTAAAACATAAGGACAAAGAAAAGTTAAAATTAATGGAGACATGACAACACAAACCAATTCAAGACTCATGCAAGTGTATTATCAGACAAAATGGACTTAAAGGCAAAAACCATTTTTTTTGAGACAGAGTCTCACTCTGTTGCCCAGGCTAGAGTGCCGTGGCATCAGCCTAGCTCACAGCAACCTCAAACTCCTGGGCTCAAGCGATCCTCCTGCCTCCTCTCCCAAGTAGCTGGGACTACAGGCATGCGCCACCATGCCCGGCTAATTTTTTCTGTATATATTTTTAGTTGTCCATATAATTTCTTTCTATTTTTAGTAGAGACGGGGTCTTGCTCTTGCTCAGGCTGGTCTCGAACTCCTGAGCTCAAACAATCCACCCGCCTCAGCCTCCCAGAGTGCTAGGATTACAGGCGTGAGCCACCCCGCGCCCGGCTCAAAAACCATTGTTGAAAATAAAAATGGTCACTACATACTGAATAATAGTTTTTTAAAAACTATTAAAATATTAAACTAAAAAGACCATTTTAAATATACTAAAAGTTGTCAGAATTATAAGCTGACAAATTCATAATGATGGCAGGAGATTTTAACGCATTTCTCTTAGTAACTGGTAAGGCAGACATGTTAGTAAAAATACAGATTGAACATACAGAAAACAAAAAACTGAGACAAATAATTGCAAGGTGCACATTCTACCCAGGGTGTACAATGAACCACAAAAAGTAAACACCAGACCAGAAAGCAAATCTCAATAAATGCCAAAGCAGCATTATCATACATATCATATTTTCTGACATCAATTTTAACAAACAGATAACAAGAAAAACTTTACTCACATTTGGAAATTCTAAAACAAAGTTCTAAGAATCTCTAAAAAAATCACAATGGAAATTAGAAAAGAAGAAAAACCTAGTGTTTTTGAGAGGGAGGAAAAAGCAACAGAAAAATCTCTGGAATAATTAATTTTAAAAAAGAAGTGAAGTATAAATGTCATGCAGACTGATTAGCATAAAAATATTAACACCAATATATCAACAAATCTGAAAGATTAAGACAAAATTAACTTTAAAAGAGGTAGAGCTAGTAAGAAGTGCTTGGATTCGGTATACATTTGAAGGCACAGCCAACAAAACCTACTGATTAGATAAGGAATTAGAATTAGAATTATCAATTATGAGTCCAGAATTTTTAGTATAATCCCTCTAATAAGAAAGAGAAGGTCTGGCAAAGAAACATGAGTTATATTAAATTTAGGATGCTTAAGAGACAACAAAAAAGATGTCCAATAGGCAACTGGATACATAAGCCTGGAGATAAGAGGAAAAGTCCAGGATGGGAATACAAATTTCGAAGTCCTCAATGCACGGCAAATGTCCACTCAAGTCCTCCAAGAGTCTATCCATTTTTAAAGAACCTCTCCTTTAAGATCAAAAAACCCTCACATTTATATTACCAAGATGGACTGTGCCTGACAGTGTTACTGTTAAACACATATTTTATATATCTATGGGCATGCTATCAGCTATACACAGACCACTAGAAATATGAGACTAAAAAATGATCAGTGGTATCACTAACTTTTGGTGTTATTATAAAATGAGGCCTATATTACACAGCTGATATGACAATTACATGTACTGGTATATTGTTGGAGAGTAACAAAGCGATAAAGGAAACTTGAATTACATGAAAACAGCCATGATCCAGTATACCTGGAGATAGACTAAGTCCCTAGTGACAATTCAGAGAAAGTCACTTTATACACATATACTCTCCTCTTTCCAAAGTGATTCACAGAACTCAATGTTTACTGTTAATAATGACTGAAATCTCAAAAGATGATTTGTGGAGAATTCCCTTCTCATCCACTGGCAACCCTTTTCCATTAACAGCACTATGCCTAACCAGGCAGATTCTGAGGATTGAGGGCTAATGAGTCTCTGAGGAAAACACTGGGTAGTACACGGCTTCTTCCCCACCCTGTACTGAGCAAGTAACACTGGACACCAAACAGGATCCTCGGGCAAAGACCAGGACTTGGCCTATGGAGATGAACCCAAGAGGAAGTCTATGGCCAACTCGTGTCTTTTTGAAAGAGTTTTTGAAAGAAGTTAAGGACAAATGAGCTCACACTTCCCTAGTCTTCAAACGAGGGAAAGGGTGGAATACAAAGACTTTCTTCAATGTCTTAAGAGGGGCCAACAGCTTGCCCTTGACATCATAGTAAATGACTTATTTTCCTTCTAATCATCTGTAGGTTTATCACCATTAGGAATATTTCAGTAACCAGACTGGAGGCCAAATGAGCCACAAGGGAAAAGATAACTGTGTATCTAGGAAGCCACAGCATTTAGAATGAAAATGAGGAGAAACACTGAGTACACAGGTGCAACAGAACAGAATTTTTAAAGGAAGCAGTAAATGCCTTAAAAAAAGAGAGAGAGAAATAGCAAGCAGACACTTGAGATCCAAATGCAACAAACACACACAAAAAAACACTTTTTGTGGCTTAGAAATCTGATTTTCAAATTGAAAAATTCAATAGATGAATTAAAGAGGGAAATGGTCACGACTCATTTATGGTATGGAATATTAAATCCAGGAAATATGTCACATCACGGAGCAGGAAAAATGAAACGGAAAAGCACACACACAAAAGGGAACTAGAGGACAGATCCAAGACAAAATGAGTATTCTAGAAGTAGGAAAAACAACAATTCGAAGGGTGACAAACAGCAACAAAAAATTTCACAAATTCTTTGATACTCCTCCCTGCATGAGGTGGAGGTTGTTTTCCTCCTCGTGAGTGTGGGTTGCATATAGTGACTTGCTTTTAGGAATAGAGCATGTAAAGGGGAAAATAGGACTCAGTGGAGAAACCTAGCAGACACCACTCTAACTAATCAAAGTTAACATCACTAGTAAACAGTTACATATGATGAGAAAGACATTATCACTTCTGTGGTATTCTTCCCCATAATCCGTAACCTCAATCTAATCACGAGAAAACATCAGCCAAACTGAAACTGAGGGACAATTTAACAAAGTATCTGAACAGTACCCTTTAAAATGAGAAACAAGGAAAGATAGAAAAACCGTAATAGCCTGCATAGCTTGAAGGACACTAAGGAGGCATGACAGCTAAATGCAATCTTAGTGTCCAGACTGGATCTTAAAACAGAAAAGGATATTAGTGAGAACACAGGGGAAATCTGGAAAAAGTCTGTAATTTACTTAATAGTATTGTACCAATGTTAATTTCTTAGTTTAGATAAGGTACCATGATTGTGTACATGTTAATATTAGGGGAAATTGAATAAAGGATATATAGAAATTCCCAGTATTATCTTTAAAACATTTCCGTAAATATAAAATTATTTTAAAATAAAGTTTTTAAAAATCACCACTAAATTTAGAAAAATATAACCTGCATACAACTCCCAAATATCACATGGCAGAAATATGAAATAAATATATTCTATAAGGTAGTGTTATTTTAATGGCTGCCCTGCTTCTCTTTATTGTTTATGAAGGTAACAGTGTTAAATTACACCCAAAAGTTAACGAGGAATATATCAAGACTATTAATATGTTTTTAAAGTATGAAAAAGCAGCGTGCATGTTTCAAGAAAAGACAAGGTTTACAGGTGAATAATGAAGTTAAAACATCTAATAGATTCAATTCTTCAGAAAAATTAATGATTTACCAGGAATGAAATATGCATAGGTGGCTGAAAGGTCTAGAAAAATTCATGCTAAAGAGTAGAACAAGGGCAGTAACAGATAAAACCCAAGCTACTCAAAAGCCTATGCATGTAAGTGCTATACTATTATACTTAGAGATAAGCATCTGGCATGCACTGTCTCAACATTATGACAGATCCTTTTGCATTAAGAAAGCAAAAAACAAAAGTGTTAATGGAAGCAGGTGTGAAGGGGGGAGGATTGCTAAATTCACACCTAATGGGTACAACGCACACTATATGATGGACACACTTATAACTTTGACTCAAACTGTACAAAAGCAATTCATGTAACCAAAACATTGTACCCTGGTAATGTCCTGAAATTAAAAAAAAATAAAGGAAACCAACCAATTCTGCACTGTAAAACAAATTCAAAACTATACAGTCATCAGGAGAAAGGACAATGATTATGCTTTGGGAATGGAGAGGTTCTGCTTTTGGAAATCAACTCTTCACATTTTTTAACCTTACGTTTCCATTTTAATGAGGCTCTAACATTCTTGATCATCTCTGCATGATCACACTATAACATAGAACTACAAGGGGAGGGGTGCACACCTACATGATGAGTGTGATGTGCACTGTCTAGGGAATGGACACAATTGAAGCTCAAACTCGGGGGATGGGGAGGCACGGGCAATGTATATAGCCTGATCTTTTGTACCCCCATAATGAGCTGAAAAACAAACAAACAAAAAAAAATAAAAAAAAAACTACTTTAAAAGGTTCCAGTACCCAAGATTGTATTTATAAAATAAGTTATTTTAGGTTTGGGAAAATAATTAATGCAGTCCAATATATATTAATATTCATTTATGTCAACCAAAGATCAAATAAACTCTAAGTACTATAAAAAAAAAAAAGAACAGTTAAGAAGTTCAAATAGAAAAAAATGGTGTAGAACAGAAATAATGTTTAGATGGTTCAAGGAGAGTGAGAGCATGGCTGTATGACTTAGAACTAAACTCATGTTTTGAGCTGTGATTTAGTTCAGCAAAACAATACCATTCATCACATAATTTTTTTGTTTATGTTTAGTCTTATTTTGTTTCTATAGTTTTTACTTAATTGCCTATTTAAGTAATACCATATTAAAAATAAAATGGCAAGAAAAACATAAAGATCAAAAAGAAACAGAATGGTCTCAATTTGTAGACTACGTGATTGTTAGAAAATCATAAGGCTGTATTACTAAAACTACTAGACTAAGTGAATTTAGCAATGTCACTAGATACAAGGACATAGCAGCAAACAATTAGAAAATAAAAACTGAAAACGTAATTTTATTTACAAAAGCATCAAAAAGTATAAATACTTAGAAATAAATTTAAAAAAGATATGCAGGCCCTCAACACTGAAAACTACAAAATTCTCCTGAGAGGAAATATGTTTGTCTCTCCAAGCAGACTGAGTTCTACAGAGTAAGGATTATTTATCTTTGGTGGCTTACTGGTAACCTTTAATATTTATCTACTGAATGAGTTGGGGAACACAATTAAGAAAAGAACCTGCAGGATCCAAATATATGGTGATAGAAGTGGACTGCTAATAGAAATCTCAGGAAAAAAGACTTGGTGACAGCAGCTTTTCAAGACAAGCAAAGGAATCCATATGCAATTCTATTTTGGATGTCAGATTTTAGAGTCTTTATGACAAAATAAAAATAATTACTATATTATATAGACTGTCTTTCACAAGTAAAATTATTCACTAGTAGCTTTTTTGTAGCCTATGATTCCATAAAGCCTTTTTCCATTTTCTCATGTTATTTCAAATGCAACAGAAAGCACATCAATATTGAGTATGTCAAATGTGTAAGATGCTAGAGTTTAAACAGTTTTCAATAAATACAAAGTTTTCTGCCAAGAGACAGTGAAGTCAATTTCACTCAGAAATTAGAGTGCAACATAGTAAAATTTGGTGGGGATTTTCTACAATGAAGAGATTAACTCAACATCTGATAAATGATACATATCTATAGCTACAGACCACATAAAAAGCAGAATTTTATGCATATGTTACTACTCATACTAACAAAATGGAAAAATAGTAAAATAAAGGTTTTACTATCGTTCACATTTCACATGTAATTGAAAACATAATACATATCTTTATATAAATACATATAATAGCTTAGATATTTCTAAATTGACACTTCAACATACCTTTCATTTGTACGTAACTTCCCTGCTTAAAAACTTTTAAAGGCTGAGCACATGGCTCATACTTGTAATCCTAGCACACTGGGAGGCCAAGGTGGGAGGATCGCTTGAGCTCAGGACCAGCTTGAGTTTGAGACCAGCCTGAGCAAGAGCAAGACCCTGTCTCTACTAAAAATAGAAAAATTAGCCAGGTGTGGTGGTGCATGCCTGTAGTGCCAGCTACTCAGGAGGCTGAGGCAGGAGGACTGCTTGAGCCCAGGAGTTTGAGGTTGCAATGAGCTATGATGATGCCACTGAACTTTAGCTGGGGTGACAGAGCAAGACTCTGTCTCAAAAAAAAAAAAAAAAAAAAAACCTTTTAAAGTTACTCCTCAAAACTACCAGACTTTAGATTCATGACAGGAATTTTCTTAATGAGCTCTATCCCTTAATGTCTAACACATGGTAGCTTGTTCAAAAATGCCTGCTGAATAAAGATTTCTTCAACTCACGATTTCTCTTTCCAGTTTCTCTCTTTTTCTGTACTGCCCCCAACCCCTGCCAGTTTTACCTTTTAGATTACTTCAATGTAGCACAATACCCTATGCTCTGAATGCCTTTCTTCACTTTATTATAAAATCCTACCATATCATTCAAGACCTAGTTCAAATATCCACCTGACTTCTTGATACTCCCAATCAAAATAATTTTCACTAGAGATAAAGATGAAATTTTAAAAATTAAATAAGGCTTTAATCTAAGTTTTTAGTTCACAAATAAAAATTTAAAGATCTGATAATCATAAAAATATTGCCCAGAACACCACAAATTCAAATCAGGTACCATGATTTGATATAACCACATGGTCCATCAGTGAAAAGGTTTAAAAGTAATTGTAGCAGGCAGTTTCTGACATGGCTCCCAATGATCTCTGCATCCTGGTATTCAAACCCATGTATAATCCCCTTCTGAGTGCGGGCTGGACCTAATGAATGACTTGCTTCTAATCAACAGCATTGGGCAGAGATGACAGGCTGTCACTGCCGTGATTTGAGTTAGAAAAGACTGTGACTTCTGTCCTGCTAGCTATTGCCTCCTCACTTTGCTCATTTTGACGAAGTCAGTCTCCTTGTGAGAAAGGCCCATAAGCAGGGAACAGTGCGAACACAGCTTCTGGCCAACAGCCAACAGGAACTTAAGCTTTCAGTACAACAACCTTGAGGAACTGAATTCTGCCAACAACCACATGAGTCTGGTTCAAGCCTCAGATGAGAGCCCCGGCCCAGCCTTGGCTGCAGCCTTATGAGACACCCTAAAGATAAGGACCCAGACAAGCTTTGCCCAGATTCCTGACATACAGAAACTGTAAATTGTGTTTTAAGCCACTGAGTTTTGGAGAAATTTGTTAGGCAACAATAGGTAATTAATACAACAATTCACAACAGCACTATCTATATTCATTTAACCCATCAGTAGCAAAGTCCCAAGAATGTAATATTAGCATAAATCCAGAACTGTCAGGGAAAAGAGCTATGGCATCTTTCCCTATCTTCAACAATATTCATTGTATGAGTAGGGTAAAATACACAAGAGATCTATATAGATGAAAAAATGTTTAAGCTATTCCAAGGAGCAGGTAAAGTCAGTTAAGTGCCTCAATTTACACTTACTGAAGAATAAACCTTACCTTCAATAGCTACTGATCTCTTTTCATGAAAAAAAAATTTTCTTTTCTTGGACACATGTATTCTAAATTAAGAAACCGCATGTCATGTTTAAAATAAACTATTAAAAAGGAATAATTCAATATTTAAATTAATATTTTCTGAAACTTAAGATATTTCATATTCACATAAAGTTAAATATATATGTTCCTTAAGTCACTGTGTATTTATTGAAGAAAGAGATAAATAACATTTGACCCTTTAACAACACAGGTTTGAACTGTGAAAGTCCACTTATACAGATTTTTTAACCAAACTCGGATCAAAACTACAGTATTCAAGGGACATGAAACCCACATATACAGAGACTGCGGGACTTCAGTATGTGTGGATTTTGGTATACACGGTGGTCCTGGAATTGTTCACACATACTAAGAAACAAACTGTTACTAAAATTCCGTTCAATTTAATGATCAGTGTTCACAATTATAGTGTTATTAAAAATAAGGATACAACTGCCAAGGAAATGCTTACTGTTGCCATAGATATAATTATGGCTTAAGTAATTTCTTGTATGTTAACACAAACTTGAATACTTAAGACAGACCTAACATTACCTCATCTTAAAATCAAAGTTGTTCCAAATATGAAAAAAATATATTAACACCAAGCACTAAATCTTAAGTCTTCAGAAATACCCAACTATGCAATAGCATACATGACTGATATACATAGAAGATTCTAGAAAGTAATTTGTGTTTAATATGGATTTTATTACAATTATACCTTGGTTATTTCTGCACCTAGTGCAGGGCTCCATCTCTTTCTAGGAGAATAGGTAGCCTAGTCTTAAAGGCACTATTCTTTAACATATCATCTTTAAATAATTAATTATGTTACCTTTAGAAAGATAAGAAAGAAAATAAGTGATTTACCCTTCCTGAAACCCTTCCTTCCCATTCCATCTTGTAACATTCTGTTCTAAGCAGAAGTAAATCTTTTATATCCTATTGTCCATTTCTACAAATGGAAAAACCAATAGACAGCATTTGTTATATAACTTGAATGATCACATAAATAGCACAAAAGGAAAACTCCATGACATTCAAACTTTGCAAAAGGAAATATAGTTAATATTCTCCAAAGCATTTATTCATTTAATAAACATCTACTTCAAACCTACCACGTGCCATGCATTTTTCTAGGTGCTATGGATTCGGCAGAGAGCAAAGCCAGTCCTGCTCTTTCAGAGTTTATGTTCCAAAGCTATCTAGAATTTTTTTTAGCTTCCTCCATTTCTTGAAGGCCAGTAGTTCCCAAACATTTCATTTCTCAGGCTTGAAGGACTACAATGCTCACTGGTAGACAGGGTGGGATGCCAGAATTCCTCAGATGCACTATAAACCGTGAAGACCTGCCTGACTCAAATGCACATAGGGTCTCTATCGTGATGTATTTGTTCTAATACAACCAGGTGCTACCAGGCGGTGTTACTTTCTTGAATTCCTTTCTCATTCTGCTGAAATATGTTAAGTAACCTTCCTGAAGGTTATGTGGCCAAGTTCTTGTAAACCTGAATTTCTTTATTTTATTCCCCCCACCCTCTGCACCCCACTTCACTAACTATATATTCATCTTTACAGGTGTAATTCTATGCCCAACTCCCTTCCAACTTGAAATAAAATTTTACATTGAATATCCAGGGTTGTAGATGAGAAAAATCCTGATGACAGTGTCATTCTCCCTCCTTTGTAGGTTTTTTTTTTTTTTTTTTTTTTGCTCAGGAAGCTTTTAAGATTTTTCTCTTTATCCTTTTTTTTTTTTTTCTTTTTAGTTTTAAACTAAACTCCTGATTACTCAGTAAGCCCATTCCATCTGAAAACATGTATCTTTTGGCCCCGAAATTTTTTCTTTAATCATTCTTCCCTTTGATTGCTTTTTCTTGTACTCTTTTAATGATCTTTACAGAGAACTGGACCACCTCCCTTTCCACTACATCTTTCACCTTTTATATTTTCATCTCTATTGCTCCACATTTGTAAATTTTCCCTGATTTGAAATCCCATATCATCAATTGAATCTAAAACATGAGCAATTTATTAATCTACTTACAGATTTTGTATTTTGACAATCATGTCTCTCATTTCCAAGAACACTTTCTGGTTTGCTGTTCGTTGTACATAGGAATCCTTCTTAACAACAAAAATTACAATTTTGTTTTACATTTTAAATTATCATTTGCCCCCTCAATTATGCATTTTTTTAATGGGTTTGTCTTGGTCATTCTTTCATTAAGTTTGATTTGATTTTACTCAAATATATAAAACTATGTCTTCACATCTAAGAACTATACAAATACTAACTGTCATGGATTTCTCCTGTAGTTTGAAGTTTCACCAATATCCTTCACTCTAAAATAGAGGGCCTGACATTCCAAGTTTTATATAAGCAGAGAGGATATGTTAGGTTGGCCCCTCCACAGGAAGAGTCTTGTTGGCTGGCAAGGCAAGCAGGGGAACTTCCATTGCCAAAATAATCAGGAGGAAAAAAAAAGTCAGTAAAAAATATCTAGCAATGACAAGATATGGAATTAGCTTTTTAAAGTCCTTGTCTGCTATCATAAACAGGCTCAAGATTTTAAAGAAAAACATGAACACACAGAAGAAATGAAACCTACATTAACCACAAATATAAAATTTAGAACAATGAAACTTCTATTAAAAAAAACAGGAAAAATTCCCAACTTGGAGAAGGCAAAAATTTGATGTCAGGTTAGCATAAGCCTTTGAAACACGTTATTATTCAAAATCGTTTTGACTAATCTAGGTCCTTCACCTGATCCTAGACTGGATCCTCTACTAGAAGAAAGAAAAAAATACAGGACTCTGTGGACCAACTGACAGAACACTGTGGTTTTCTAAGAGAATATCCTTATTATTAGTAAATATACACGATAATTTTTTGAGGAAAAGAGCCATGATACATAGAACTTATTCTCAAGTGCTTCAAAAAGAACTCTAAAACAAATGGGAAAGGATGTTAATAATAGGTGAATCTGGATAAGAAGTATATGAATGTTTTACACATTATTCTTATCCTCCCAAATTAATTTAAAATTATTCCCAAAACAAAAAAGAAGAAAAAAAGATTCACCCATACTGTTGTATATAAATATCATTCAATAATTCTACTGTGTTACTGTAGCACCAAAATATTTGGCCATTTTCCTACTGACGAACATTTTAATTGGTGCCATTTTTTTTTACTATTGCTGATTGTGCTCCTAATACTATTCTTATACTATGCTTTCTGGGGTATTTGGTAAACTTCTATTAGTTATTTACCCCAGAAGAGAACTGCTGAATTATTAAGTATATGAATGTTAACCTTCATAAGAAAATGCAAAATAAATATTCTCATAGTAGCCCTGACTTCTATTTCCCTAATTTTTTTAATCATCAATATATGCAGAAAAATATTTCCCCGATTTTTAATAAGGCTTCATATACTTATTAGCCATATGTGTTTCCTGTCTCATTAAATGCCTATCAATATCTTTTACCTGTTTTTTTATTGGGTTATCTTTTTCTTAAATTGAGTCACAGTTCTTTATATAGCCTTGATACTAATCTTTAGTCAGTTATATTCAAATTTCTTTCAGTCTTTTCAAAAACATGTCTTCTTAAACTTTCTTTAAAGTATCTTTTGATGAAAGGATTTTAATCTGGTAAAATTTATCAACCTTTTTATTTCACAATTAGTGCTGTTTGTGCCTTGTTTAATAAGATATTTGACTTTTACCCCAAGGTCTGCAAGATGTGCACCTGGGAAAATATGACACCCACATACCAGAAGCTTTGAGAAATTTCAGCTAAACACAAGACAGATGGGTTCATATTAAAGAGGTCACTAATAATGACTTGTAACTACTTTTATTAAAAAAAAATAAAAGTATAAGAAGTAAAGAAAATCCTTGCAAAACACTACCAATTTGTGACCTTTTTGATGGAGCCACTGAGGACTAAGAATAGACAGAGAGTACATCCTTCATCACTGGGATTCCAAAAGTATCTGAAAGCAGTTATGCTAACAAGCCCAAAGGCAAGCATATCGAAGAGAAAATCCACAAACGAAGATCTACAAATTCTGCCTGGACAAGGGCTAAGAGCATCAGCAAGAAAACTGTGCAAAAACACATGGCAACCCATATGCTAACCAGTTAGTAAGCAAGGGACACTGGTTCCGGACATAGTGAGTGGGTTCAAACTTAAGGGAAAGTCAAATCTAGCAGTATCCACTATACTGCCTTTCCCTTCTAAATTTCCACAGGCTGATTAATCATTTAACTGGTAAAGTCAAATTATAGCATGATTTGCCCATCCCACATTTGCAATGGGAAGGGTATATGCAACTAACACAAGGAATTAAAGAAAGGGGGGTGTGGGGGAGTACCTACTTTGAAGCAAAGCTTGGATGATCCTCTTCCTGGTTCAGTAACTGAACAGAAAAAAAGTCCAATAAGTCTTGAGGCTTTCCCCCATCCCCCCAACAAAAGAGGACATAACAAAACTGAGTCCAGATCTGTAGCTGTAGGCATGGGAGAAGGATGGGAATACAAAAGACTAGTATAAGGGAGGTTTGGGGGATTATGAAAGTGTTCTGTATCTTAGCTGAGGTGGTGATTACACAAATCTACAAGTGTAAAAATTCACAGAGCTAAACACCCATTCAAAAAAATGAATTTTACTGTGTGATTTTTCAAAAAAATCTTTTATGGATGTGTACACATTTGCATCAATTTTATTTGCATTCCACCAAAAATGGAAACAATCATCCTTCAAAGGATGAATGGAATAAATACGCTGTGGTACATTCATATAATGGAATATTACATAAATGAAATTTGAAAAAAGAACATAGAATTGATACATATAACATCATAGATGAACTGCTATTATGTTGAGTAAAAGAAGCTAGTTAAAATATTCTATACTGTGTAATCCCATTTATATGATAATATGTAGAACACCTTATAGGGACAAACAATAAATAGATCAGTGGTTCAGCAATTGGGTGGGACTTGACTATAAAGGGGTAGGTCAAGGAAATTTACAACTTTACTTTATGTAAATTTTTAAAAAGAAATGAAAATATAAAAGGAGTTTCTAAAAATGACATTACAGAAAGCAGATGTAAGCTTTAAATATAGTTCTTTGAGCTCGATAAAATCAAGATGAACTCTGGCTCAAGGGCTTCAGTTAAGAAAACAGTTGTAAAAGAGAACTGAATGTGATAATGTAAGCAAACTAATACTAATACTGATCACTGACACCTCGCAAATCACAGAATCAACACAAAGCAAATCAAATGGACATGGAAAACCAATGGACATGGAAATTCAAATTCTCCAAATGAAGAGAAAAATAATAACCAACGGCACTCAAGGACAAAGATTCAACATATTTATTGACATTACTAGAAAAGAGAAAAAAAAATAAAAACTTGGCCTGTAGGCTAAGGATTAAACAAAATAATAGAAACTCGTATTGTACACATTTCACATATACATTCATACTGCAAAAAGAAAGAAAAATCTTTTGCACACAGTCAAAACCAGCTATTTACAAACAGAAAATTCAGGCTAGCCTGAGACTTTTCTGTAACATAAAACTATTAAGCAAAGCCTACAGTATTGAGCGAAAAGACTGTGACCCAAGAATTCTATACTGCGTTAAACTGTTGTCCACATATCCTGGCCAAAGAAAGGCATTTTATAGATCTGGAAGAGCTTGCAAATGTGTTACTACATTACTTTACCTAAAAATAACAAAATAAGATTCAAAATAAAGCTGTCAAAGGTGAGTCAGACATTTAAAAAACTGGAAGCAAACAATGAAACAATACAAATATAAAATTAAAGTTTAAATCACTATTGTGTATATGGCTACAGTATGTCATAATACGACTATAATCTATAACTGTCACAGAAAACTTGTGAGACAACTATAAATTATTAAATAAAAATGATAAAACTAGGGGATGGTGAGTGGGGAAAAAAAAAACTAAGACAAAATTTTCAGACTGAGTATAATAGAAAATCGAGAAAACATACAAAGGTGACTGTCTCCTTAGTGGTGGGAGACAAGTATTGATAAGTATTCCTTTCATCTTTGGTGGGGTGGGGGGGGGGAAGGTCAGCCCAATCCACTTCCATGCAATCAACAGTTTAACACATTGACTGCCACATCAGGAAAAAAAATTTTTCCTTGGGGCCACAGTGTATTATTAGGAAAACAGAATAAAAACTTCAAAAACAAAAGGATCCTTTCTAATTTAATGAAAAATTTGTTATTTCTTATTGTTTTCTGTGCGTGAGTTATATGCATCTTGAAAAATAGTTCTCACGGCTGACGTGTGAGTTACGTATGCTACACAAGGCCCCAGGCTCAAAACTAGCATGACTTAAGTACAACTCAAGATGGCAGTTAATGTGTTAAGAACAGAAAGCCCCCAAATCTTTGAGTGTCACATCCAGCTTCCCAAAGACATTTCCGCTGTCTATATATTTCTCAAAGATATCTTAAAATAAGCACATCCCAAAAATGAAATATTTACTTGCATCTCACAAGTGGGAGAAAACTCAATTATATTCAGCAATCCACTTGGAAGGTTCAGCAGAGCCTTAAATAGTCATTTGTATTACTCCAAAGCAAAGTTTCTAACAATTTAGCACAACAATCACTGGCACCAGAATCATCTAGAATGCTTCTTAAAAATGTATACCAGGCTGGGCACAGTGGCTCAAGCCTATAATCCAAGTACTTTGGGAAGTAGGAGGATTGCTTGAGGTCAGGAGTTCAAGACCAGCCTGAGCAACAGCCAGACCCTCTCCACAAAAAATAGAAAAATCAGCTGGGAATGGTGGTGCCCCCTGTACTCAAGAGGCTGAAGCAGGAGAATTTCTGAGCCCAGGAGTTGAGATTGCAGCGCAAAACAAAACAAAATTTTGTTTGGTTTGGTTTGGTAAGGGACCACTAGGGTCGTTACTAGGGGGCGGGTCTCAAAAATCTGCATTTTTAAGAAGCACTCCAACTGATATGTATGTGCCCGAAGGTCCGGAGAGTACTGCTCTAGGATCATTATTTCAACATCATTCACTGAGGAATGTGAGTTGCAGCAGTTTCCTCTGCTGCACACAATCAAGAAATCACAAGATATTTAAGTTCACACACAGCAACGAATCACTGACATTTTACATATAGAGTTAAACTGAGTTTCCACTTTTATTTTAATTTCTACAAAGATCTTACCATAGTAACAAACATTATTTACTGGAGGAACTTCTAACTTTACCCCTGCTTCTTTTCAAAAGAAATTTAAATGTTTTGCCTATGAAAAAATCCATCCATTCTCTCTTTCCACCTAAAAATAGGACCCTGAGTTTATGTTGTCGCTTGGAACAGAAAACATCTCCCTGTCTGCCTTGCCCTGTGATCAAGTGCTGGCCAACATGAAGCAAGAATAAACAGCGTGTGTAATTTCAGGAAAGTTTCCCTGAGTCTCACAGAGGATAAATAACAGAATTAGAAACCAAATTCTGCAGTCTAACTCTAAAGCCTATGCCTTCTCAACTCTAAGCTGCCTTCTGAAAGTCAAATCCTCACTATATTTTTGTACAAGTGCTTTCAGTATATAAATTATGAAAATACTTCAGGAGTTTTATGTTTAAATCTATTTTATTTCTCTTCAACACAAAATAATAGCCAAACATTTATTTAAAAGTTGTTCCAACTCTAAACACATTTTCTCATAAAATAAGGCCGGGCGCGGTGGCTCACGCCTGTAATCCTAGCACTCTGGGAGGCCGAGGCGGGTGGATCGCTCGAGGTCAGGAGTTCAAGACCAGCCTGAGCAATGAGCGAGACCTCGTCTCTACTAAAAATAGAAAGAAATTATCTGGCCAACTAAAATATATATAGAAAAAAAAAAAAAAATTAGCCGGGCATGGTGGCGCATGCCTGTAGTCCCAGCTACTCGGGAGGCTGAGGCAGTAGGATTGCTTAAGCCCAGGCGTTTGAGGTTGCTGTGAGCTAGGCTGACGCCACGGCACTCTCTCTAGCCTGGGCAACAAAGCGACACTCTGTCTCAAAAAAAAAAAAAAAAAAAAATTAATATGATTTATAAGATTAGTAATTAGAGCCCTTGGCTAGTCCATAAGAGTCTGCTTATTATAAATGCTAATTCATTCACCTTTGAACAACACTGAGACTCAATGACCTTTTATCACCTGAAGGGTATGAAGAACAGGCAAGATGCAAATTTAGTGTAAGGGTTACCCTTGGGAAGGAAAGAAGAAACGATTCACACTGGGCACACACAAACCCTTTCAAAAGTTGTTTGCAGAGTTCTGTTTCTTAAGCTAAGTAGTCGGTTTCCTTCAGAATAAAGTTCTTAAATTCAGAATGTAACTTTTAAAGGCATTAAAGAATACTCATCCATACACCCCACCAGCAATACAAAGACACCCCCCCACACACACACACACACAAATTACTGTATTCTTACCCTACGCATGGCTTCCTCCTCTTCTTGACGCTTTTCATAATGTGCAAAGTCATCAAAGATTGAGGTGGTATGCTTGAAAGTAGCAATTATTTTAAGCACTTGCTTAGCTTTTTCTAGGGGTACCTCTTGAGTGTCCCTTGAATTGGTAACTGGTTTGTTGTCATTATTTTCTAAGCGAATATGCCGTAATTGGTTATTGGGAACATCTTTGACAAAGATCCATTTAACTTCAAATTTGCCCTTCCACTTATCCTGAGACCAGACACCAGCATATGCATTATAGTCCACAACAGACTTCATTTCAGCCACTCCACAAAAATGTCCACTGCCATTCACACTGAAGAGTAAATAGAGTGGGCCTTTCCCATTCAGGGAACGGTAAGCTGCATCCAAACGCTTATTACCATGCTCAGTACTACACCAGATAGAGTACTTAATGGAACGATGTATGTCATCCTCAGAGTAGCTTTTAATTATAAACACACGTCCATTCTTCAGGTTCCAATCAAAGTCTTTGGGATTATAGTTGTTTATGGCCTTTAGCTTTTCCAGCACTGGATGCACTTCTACACTCGAAGGTGAAGCGCTGACAGGTACAACACCTAAACCAAAGTTTTCACTGCCCGCTCCATTGTTCTGGTTGAAACCTGCTCCCCTGTTCCGGGGAGCTACCCAGCGATTCTGCAGCTGCTGCTGTTGAGGCTGCACTTGGTGAGGCTGGGCCTGTGGCTGAGGTCCTTGTTGCTGCTGTGGTTGTGGTGGCTGAGGCTGCTGTTGAGGCAGTTGGCTTTGCACCAATGGTGGTGGTTGAATTAATGGCTGAGGCTGCTGGATTATAGTTTGAGGAGGCAGAACTGGTTGGGTTGGTGGAGCCTTTACCACTGACCCCTTTTCATCCCAAGTTCCAATATTCATATTGTGTTTTATAGGAGGTGGTGGCACAGCAGAACCCCCAATTCCCACATTGCCCTTGGGTTTAAGTTTCGGTTGAGGTTTGGCAGGCTTTCTGGCAATGGCAGCCCAGGAGGTTGGTTTAGGTGCTGCACTGCTAACTGGGGGCACATTATTGGTTGCAATGCTAGTCATACCACTGCTGCTCAAGGCTGTACCTACAGTTTTTGTCACTGCAGCTGTTAGGTCACCACCAATTTTCAGTCCGGTCATGCCTTGCTCAATACTGCTAATGCCAGGCACCTTACTCAAAGTATCATTGCCAAATCCAGCCTGTCCATCAGTAATAGCTCTCCCAAGAGAACTAGGTGGATAGCCATAACTGCTACTATAAGCAGAACTTTGTGTTGATTGTCCCTGAGATCCACTTGTCCCCCATGTAGAGAAATCAGCATTACCAGGAAAAAAGTTAAATCCATGTTGACCAAGAAATGGAGGGGTATTTCCTAATGCCCCAGGTTGACTAAACACACCGTCTGGTATATAATGATGTTCTCCATTACTCATTTGTCCATAGGTTGTCAGATATGGCATAGGCTGGTCTCCAGCCGTGGACCATGCTGCTTCCCCAAGAGAATATGGAAATCCAATGGATGGAGCATAGTAACTAGGCATGTATGGATCGGACATTGGTGGATAGCTGTTACTCTGCAAAACAAAATACCGAAATCAGTAGCGAAATGTCCTCTTAACAGGAGGCAAAAAAAAAGACATCTGAAAGATTAAAATGGAATATTTTTAAATACATGAAAAACAAAGATGTATCTATTCTAGACAAACAAAATTAAAATTTTAAATCCAATTTTATCAACAGGAAAAATTTGCTAATGAGTATTCATATTTAAAAATATTTGTTATACAATTACTTACAGGGCTTTTTTTCTGGTGTGGGGGGGGAAGCAGGGGTGGAATGAGGATTATTTTTGAAGAGCCAGATTCTCCACCACAATTTAAAAATACCATAAATTTCTAGAGAAAGGTGATTTATAAACTTTGCAGACATAAAATTATCATTTATAGCCAAGTGTATTTTTAATCAATTGTTGTATTCAAAAATTTACATGCAAGGATTAAACCTGGAAACTACTGTCAAATAAATTGGAATTAAATTACAGTTTATCTATATTATGGAATCCAGTTCAGCCATTTAATTTTGTACATTAAGGAAAAAAATGAAGAAATGATCACATTCTGAGAGAAAAAAAAAAGACTGAAGATTATACCTATAGCATGACTCAAATTCATTTGGTTTTGCTTTGCCTTGTTCATTTTGAAAAAGAAAGAAAACAAAAAAAAATCCTTATCATGGTTTCTTCATGGTGAGATAACAAATGCCCTGTCTTTATACGTGCCTCTATTTTCCAAATTTTACACAATACACTTGCCACTTTCCAGATTAGAATTTTTAAAAATTTATAAATAGCGAGTTTATGTAATTTTTTCCAGAAGTACTATTATATCAACCTTCATTTTGAATAATATATTAAGTAATAATTGTTTAGTGATTTTCCAAAAATCAAGCCACCAAATTCCATTAAAGAAAAAAAAAAAAACCTCAAATTTGTTACCAGCCAACATTTTTTTTTAAAAAAAGTATTTTAAGGATTTCCTTTGAAAATAAGTTTCTTATGCCAAAAAAATAAAATAAAGTAAGATTTTTATGTCAAAAAGATTTTCAATCTTTGACTTGGGTGTGATTTTAAAGCTCTGGACAGATCTTTATAATTTGTAGGATTATGTATTTCTATTGTTTTTATTTATATTATTTTTTATTGCTGTGTTATTTTTCTCCCCAAGTACAGTCAGCCTTCCATATCCACGGATATAACATCTGTGGATTCAACCAGTTGCGAAACAAACATACTTAGGAGAAAAAAAATGAATGGTTAACAGTACAGGCTTTTTTTGGTCATTATTTCCTAAACAATACAGTATACTGGAGGATGGGCATAGATTATATGCAAATATTCCATCATTTTATGTAAGGGTCACTTGAGCTTCTACAGATTTCAGTATCCAAGCAGGGTCCCAGAACCAATCCCCCATAGATACCAAGGGACAACTGTTTTCTTGCTTCGCAGTTGGCTGAAACCACAGATACAGATATCACAGATGTGGCGGGGGGGGGGGGGGGGGGGGTAGTGCTGACTATACTCGAAACTGGAAAATTTGTGTGTTACAATTTATTACTTTAGTTGAACATATTTTTCAGTTAAATTGGATAATTATCTAAAATTGAAAATATAGTCAAAGAACACTCACAATATTAGCATGAAAGGAATTAACAGAACTTGTGAAACCACCACAACAGTAGCATCAATGTAGAGACCAATGTTGGAAATATTGACTGCTATATTTAACTACACTTACAAAGAAAAGCCTGAGGGAAGCACAAATACAACAACGGTACTTAAAGAAAAATACTGTGAAGAACTTAATAATGAGTAAATTTTAGAAGCCATGAAGATGATGCATACACACGTATAATTCAATCACTAAAATAACTGCTAAGAATAAAAATACTCCTAGTGCTTCATACTGACAAACTGTGACATAAAACTCTAAAAAGAAGTATAATGAAAGGGAACAGATGTTCAGCCAGTACAAATATATATAACATATATAACTGATTAAAAGATAAAATTGTCTTTACCCCTTTTTTAAATAGCTACTTAAGCATATCGTTTTATTTATAATTTTACTATTTATTTCAACCACTTACCAAATGCCTACATTGTAAAAAACATAGATATAAGATACTCATTCTAAAAGAAAACCTATAGTTAAGTCAAAAAGACAAAATACACAGGAAGTGAATAAATTCCACATGGGGAAGAGCAGGAGAGCTGGGCTGAATACAGAGGTAATCGGTTTCAACATCTTAATTTTGAACGTTGAGACTGAAATCTGGACTCAGTAAATCTTTATTAGGATGTGGGAGTGCAAAAGCAGACCAACCAGAAAGTTTGTTTTTCTGAATATTAACAAAAATTATACTCATAATTTAATATTCTTATTTCATCACGACAAATGCTGAATTCTACACAACAGTTACCATCAGGTTCTTAATTTGTCTATATCCATAGTGTAATCCAAGCATCAACAAACCAAAGGGCCAAAGGGTAAGTTTTTAAGTTTTGCAAGCTATGCCTAGTCTGTCACATATTTAGGGTTTTCTTCCCCCACCCCCAATAACCCTTTTGTAAACTGAAGGTTTTCTCAAAAAACAACAGGCCATGGCCCCTGGGCCACAGTTTGCCAATCCAGGTTTAACTGGTTACCTAATATAGGCCAATTCCTAAAAAAAGGAAACTCCCTACTGAGTACGTTAGCTAGTGGTTGTAATCCCAGTGACTTGGGAGGCTGAGGCAGGAGGACTGCTTGAGGCCAGCAGTTCAAGACGAGCCTGAGCAACATAGTGAGACCATGTCTTTAAAATAAAAAATCAAAAAAATTAGCTGGTGTAGTGGTACAGGCCTACAGTACCAGCTACTTGGGAAGCTGAGGAAGAACACTTGAGGCCAAGAGTTCAAAGCTGCAGTGAGCTATGATCCTGTAAACACACTCCAGCCTGAGTGACAGAGCAAGACCCCATCTCTTAAAAAAAAAAAAAAAAGAAAAATCCCCAAACCTATACTATTAGATGAACGGGGAACAACTTTTCGTTAATTTTGTCACACCTACGGCAAAAACAGGCCCAAACTTAACTGAGTGTGCAGGTCATGATTTTGACTACTTCACCCCTAAATGAGTGATTTTGTCAAAATAATAGTTTAATTTACTTTAAAATATGCTCCATTAGTTACAATTGCTTCCCAGTTTTGGCTAATAAAGCAGAGATGCACTGGAGTCCTTATCTCCTTACAGAGATGTTCTGAGTGTTATTACCACCTCAAATACATTGTAGAAATGGTCTACTTTCTCCTGTTTATCCAACAATCTAACCATTTATTTCCCAATTCTTTCAGTAAAGATTTTCAAGGAGACTATTTTCCTTAGTTCTATTAAAGTAGTTTAAGCAGATTCCTTTCTAAAGTTAAGCCTTTGGTTTCAGTTCTAGTAAAAACAGACTTGCAGAAGTTGAAAAGGAAGGTCTGATCAACTGTTATAGCTCTTTTAGATGTGTTTAGCAGGTTTTCAGTTCTTCACTGGAAACTACCCCCCAGGCGCGCGCACACACACACACACACACACACACACAAAAATAATGATCAACTAATTTTGAATTAGTACAGTTTCAAATGTAATTTTAAGCATTAAGTGTAAATTAATGTATGTTTTGCTAATGTAAGATAAATGTTTAATTGCTAAGTGGAATATCAATTAGAAGAATGTATCTTGGGTAGTGAAGAGGAGTAAAATTTCTACTCAGTGATAATGGAAAACAGTAATTCAAAACTTGTTTTTACCTTTTCATCTCAAACAAAGCTGGTTAGAATAAGTGTAATCAACTCAACAATTTATGTCCAGTGTCTTTAAACTAGTGAGTCTATTAATAATTTGAAAATTGTTCAGTAACAATGAAATTTTAACTACGTTCTTTAAAGATATGCTACCTTTACTAGGAGGCCAAGGCAGGAGGATCACTTGAGGTCAAGAGTTCCAGACCAGCCTGAGCAAGAGCGAGAACCCATCTCTTAGTACTAAAAATAGAAAAATTTGCTGGGCATGGTGTCAGGTGCCTGTAGTCCCAGCTACTCAGGAGGCTGAAGCAGGAGGATCACTTGAGCCCAGGAGTTTGAGGTTGCAGAGAGCTATGATAACCACTGCACCCTAGCCTAGGTAACAAGAGTGACACTTTGTCTCAATAAATAAATAAATAAATAAATCCACACACCCTTTATCCACAGCTTAAACAGACACATAATCTGGAGAGGCCATCTAGCATACGGCTAAAGGGAAGCCATGAGGTTTCTAGGTATTAATAATCCCAGTCCAGAAGGGTGCAAGTTATTTACACTGTAAATTGTTTTCTCATCTAATAAAAGGAATAAAGATACAGTGCCTAGGCCACAGGTACTCAACAAACAGCAGTTATATCAACAAACAGCAGTTATATTTATTAATATAACTGAACTTGCTTCTTTAAAATGTAAATTAATCACCATACATGGTACAATTTCAAACCTAGTCCAGATTTTAGAGTATAGTCTGGGCACAGTGGCTCATGCCTGTAAACCTAGCACTCTGGGAGGCCAAGGTGGGAAGATGAGCCCAGGAGTTTGAGCTTGCACTGAGCTATGATGATGCCACTGCATCCTACCCAGGGTGACAGAAAGAGACTCTCTCTCCAAAAAAAAAAAAAGCGCATAAAGTCACAGTGTGACACAGTAGTCTCAAAGGATATGGGCTCAATTCTTTACCACTTTCTTTGTCAGTGATCTCATCAGATCATTTAATTTCTCTGTGTTCCTTTGTTGATAAAATGGGGCTAATATCTGCTGCTCTACTCAATTATGAGGTTTTTTTAAAACGACTTTGTTAATTGCAAAGTGTTGTTATATCCAAGTAAAGCATTATGAATCATGACTTTTACCTGAAGATTAAAAGTGCTTCCTTAGAATTTCAAAATCATTTATAATCATTATTCTTTAGCCTTGTGATGTAGGTCAATTATTTTTCTATTAATTCAGAGAAAACTTGAACAAGAAGAAAAATTTCATGGTTACTGTTCTGACCTGAGGACATTTTAATACAACTCAATTATAACTGAGTCTTTCAATTATAACTTAATATCCATTTTTACTTCATAATTATCCAAATATCCAAGAAAGAGAATCTGGCAATGTCTTAAAAGCTCAGTAAAAGTTGTTAAAGTATTATTCACCAATAATAGTTAGTACTTGTACTAACTGTACAGAGAAAAATGAAAACTTTTTTCTATTAAGAATCTGAGGTATTGGCCGGGCGCGGTGGCTCACGCCTGTAATCCTAGCACTCTGGGAGGCCGAGGCGGGTGGATTGCTCAAGGTCAGGAGTTCGAGACCAGCCTGAGCGAGACCCCGTCTCTACTAAAAATAGAAAGACATTATATGGACAACTAAAAAAATCTATATAGAAAAAATTAGCCGGGCATAGTGGCGCATGCCTGTAGTCCCAGCTACTCGGGAGGCTGAGGCAGTAGGATCGCTTAAGCCGAGGAGTCTGAGGTTGCTGTGAGCTAAGCTGACGCCACGGCACTCACTCTAGCCTGGGCAACAAAGTGAGACTCTGTCTCAACAAAAAAAAAAAAAAAAAAAAAAAAAAGAATCTGAGGTATTTTCAATTCTTGAATTGACTTCTAAATTAACAAAAAATGATGTCCAGTATTCCTTCAATGCTTATATTATGCTGTGTATTTTCTTCTATTAGTGTACTTTACAAAAATATCATTTATGTATATCTAATCATAACAATGCCATAAGAAAAATGTCATATATGTAATAATATTCAATCTAAATCTTTCACCAACCGTAAGTTTGCATTCTCTAATTCTATCAGCTAACCCAAACTGCTGATTCATTTAATAAATCCTTAACGAATGGTTACTATGTGCCAGATACTATGCTGGTCAGAAGAGACAAAAAGATGAACATGATCTCCAACCTACAGCACTTCACAGATACAGAGAGGAAGACATAAATACCCTACAATGTAATAAATACTAGAAATGAAAAAGAAGGCAAAACAAGTACAAAGGAGGGAGCAAATAACTGGGACATCAGAGAAGACTTAATGAAGGAAGTGACACAATGTGTGTGTGTACATGTTTGTGCATAAAATATACAGATAAATACAAAGATTGAGATCATGAAAGAAATATTCAGAAAATATTCATATTTTCAGAGAATAATGTAAGTCCTATTTCCCTAAGTTGGAGAAAGTTGACAGAAGATGGGGTAGAGAAGGAACTGGAGACATTTTAAGAGCACTCATATAATGAATGCATCCACTGTTATGAAGCTGCGGTACTTCTTTATCATGACAGTGACAATATCAGACTCAGATTTTAAGACGACTGCTGAACAGTAATACCGAATTACCGGTTAGAAAATCATTCCAAACCCTAGGGTGCTACATCAAAAAAAAAAAAGAAAAGAAAAGAAAAGAAAAGAAAATGATTCCAACAAGCAGAGATAATGAAAACTTTAACTAAGGGCAGTGATGGCTGGGGCAGAAAAAAACAAAATTCAAAATATTATTTTTATTTATTTATTTATTTATTTTTTTGAGACAAGAGTCTCACTCTGTTGCCTGGGCTACAGTGCCGTGGCGTCAGCCTAGCTCACAGCAACCTCAAACTCCTGGGCTCAAGCAATCCTCCTGCCTCAGCCTCCCAAGTAGCCGGGACTATAGGCATGCACCACCATGTCCGGCTAATTTTTCTATATATATTTTTAGCTGTCCATATAATTTCTTTCTATTTTTAGTAGAGACGGGGTCTTGCTCTTGCTCAGGCTGGTCTCAAACTCCTGAGCTCAAACAATCCACCCGCCTCGGCCTCCCAGAGTGCTAGGATTACAGGCGTGAGCCACCTCATCCGGCCTATTTTTATTCTTAATGCTTCATACTACTTCTCTGATAAACATAGGTAAGAATTTAGTTCCCCATACATGGCAAGCAGACAAACTCAAACTTCAGTTTCCAATTTACTCTTCAAGCTCATATACACAAATTACCTGGCATCTTTAACAGTGCCTACTGAAATCGGAATTATCCAATCAACTTAATCATCAAATTATTCTGAAGAACTATAAAGAACTAATTTTAAGACCTGAAGGACTGACATTTACTTTCAAAATTACCATAAAAATTATTCCCTAAGAAATTGAACACTATAAAATAGAAGAAATACACTGCCACAGAAGTAGAAAAGTCAATGGCTTGTTTTAAATTATCCCTGGGTTTGATCTGAATTAAATCTAAGTATATAAAACAATTTAAATCATTAGCCAAAACCATTAAACACCTTTCTCATCAAGACTTATTTTTGTTATTTATAATTTTAAAATCAAATAAAGGGATTTAATTTTAAAAACGTAATGTGTATTTAGTTGAAAATTTTTAATTAAACAATTACTTCACTGAAATCAGTATACAAGGACCTTATTAAATACTTACATAACTTTAAATCTGCCAATAATTTGAGATTTATCACCAATAAATCCAGTTCTCACTAATTTGCTATAATCATACTCTTTAAAAGGTTAATTTTTTTTAAATTTTGTATTTTCACTAATTAAGAGTAACTTAAAGTTCTCATAACTTAAAGATTCCAGATAATTTTCAATTTTTCTCTATAGTAAACCCAGTTTTCAATATTCTACAGTATTAGTGCTCTTTAAAATGCAAATCTGTGCATTAAAGATAATTATTTTTAATACTTTGGAAAGGTGACTGGGGAAAAACCTATTCAATACTGGCAAGAAGTAGAATAGGCATTATTGGAATAAAACTTTAAAATTTCAAATAGGACATAAATATGTTGATTAAAATATCATCAAGTTACCATAATTTAATTAGCAAAAATTTTAAAGGCTTTTCATTTCACTATCACTTATTTTTTTTTTTTTTTTTTTTTTTGAGACAGAGTCTCGTTTTGCCACCAGGCTAGAGTGCCATGGCATCAGTCTAGCTCACAACCACCTCAAACTCCTGGACTCAAGAGATCCTCCTGCCTCAGCCTCCCCAGTAGCTAGGACTACAGGTGTACACCATGATGCCTGGCTAGTTTTTCTATTTTTAGTAGAGCTGGGGTCTCGCTCTTGCTAAAGCTGGTCTCAAACTCCTCGCCTCAAGCAATACTCCTGCCTCCTCCTGCCTTGGCCTCCCAGAGTGCTAGGATTACAGGCATGAGCCAATGCACCTGGCCTGAATATCACACTAAAACAAATCTTTTATAAATGTTTTTGCCCCAACATAAGGAATAATGATGCAACAGGAAAAAAACTCATTTTGGGTGCACCATAATGGTTTCCCAACACTCCCTAAAATTTTTTACAAGTAAAACTTACATATAATTCCAATACATAGCACAGACAAGAAGCACAGCACAGCTCTGGCTGCCACACTGATGGGATCCCCTGGTCTCCCTACCTAAAGTACCTCTGTGCAATGTCAAAAACTCTTATGACAAAAACTTTTCTCAGTCTTTGAGACAAATAAAGAACTGTAAAGTATCTATTACTAAGTAAAACAAGTAAGAAGATTCTTTCAGGTAGCAATTCTGAAACTGTCTTTTACAGTCCACTAAAATCCCTTAACAAAGAGTTTAAACAAGTCAGGAGCTTCATAATATATCTTAATCTTAAGAAATCCATTTTAAATTATAATTTATAAACTGTGAAATCAAGCAGCAAAAAACCCCAAACTTATCTGATCGTGGAGATTTTTTTGAAAGAACATATATATACTACACCTCATAATATTAGAATTCCTCAAAAAAAACTGGAAAACACTGCCATAAGGGTTAACTGAAATTACTATATGGGCGGGCCAGAATATAATAAAAGTATATTTCTTTTAAAACTTACATTATACTTCACGAATGATCTTCTACTTTCACAACTTTAGGTGGAAAAGTAAATTTGTTGAGATCATGAAGTTAGATTATATAAATTTTTTCAATTCTTTTAAGAGTAGCCAAACTTTCACAGACTCTATGGCTAGTTTTTATTTTTCCTCATTTATTTATTCCTCCTCACGTATGCTAGGAATGTAACTCAGCAGATAGGAGGGGGTGGTTAAGGAGAAATGACCAAGAGGTAAATCAGGCTGAACACAAACCATCACTCTCCAGTCATGAAAATAATCCTACGTTCCACAAACGGGGAACCACTTTTTGTTCAAATTTTCTCTAATAACTGTACTTTTAAGTTCTGTAGTAATACTTGGTTCCTTAATCTTTGATAGTTTTAAAACTCAAGGTTAAAATTTTAGAGTACATTTTTCACATTTCCCCATACATGGAAGCAGACAAGCTCAAATTTCAGTTCTCCAATTTATTCTTCAAACTAATATACACAAATTACATAATATCTTTAAAAGCGCCAATTAAAACCTGCATTTTTAATTTTAATAATTTAGAATCAACTTACTCATCAAATTATTCTGAAAAACTACAAAGAACTATTTTTAAGACTTAAAGGTCTGAAAGCATGTTTTGATTTTTTTTAAGCAAAAACACACAAAAAAGTTCCATTCCAGGATGTTCTTTCTAAAGAAACTGGTTAATACTGAAAATTATTTTTTAAATTTGTTTCCAGCAGAGACCTATTTTTAATGACAGAAATGGATCCAGAAATACTATGTATATAGATACCAAATACCATTGTTTTTCAATGTTTAAATCTAAATTATTCCTGCACACAAATCTTCAAAAGCTACCACTTACTTAATTTGATAAAATTCTCCATGTCTACAATATAGAAACAAATACTTTACGAAGTCTATTCCTTAACACTATTAAGTTATTAAAACGTTCAGCAATTACCAATGAAATTTAAACTGAAATGCCTTATAAAAAAGAAAATACTACATTTAACCAAAAATGGCAGGCAATTTCAGACAACTAATCTCCCACTCCACATACACAAATTTCTAGCTAATTAAACCTTCTAATAGGCTTAAGCTATGAAAATACAGCAGTGACACTAAAAGATTAAATTCTTTCAACATTCAAATATTCTAACAATAATATATACAAATAATGTTCATCTTCAAATCTTTAGAAAACTCTCCTGTGCCATAAACCTGCAATTGCTATTCACCACTATGCAGGCACATTAGATGAATGAATTCATGTCATGGTTAGTCTCATTCAACTAA
This sequence comes from Eulemur rufifrons, assembly GCF_041146395.1. Taxonomy (NCBI): domain Eukaryota; kingdom Metazoa; phylum Chordata; class Mammalia; order Primates; family Lemuridae; genus Eulemur; species Eulemur rufifrons. The sequence goes on from NC_090985.1 coordinate 90,281,287, forward strand.
ATATCTATTTGATTAATTTCCTAGAATCTGAAACTGTCAGGAGACTTACCTGATTTGTCTGGCTACTTAAGTATGGCTCAAAATCATCATCATTTACAGCATCTTTTTGATGAATCGAACCGTTTTGTACTGAAACTAAAAAAATACTTGTATTAGAAGTGTTACAATTATATTTATGAAACAGCATAAACTATTGTTTTTAATATTTTAGAAGTATTGTCATTACCTTTAGGAAACTCACAGCACAACCTAACATTTTTAATATTTTTAAAGCCAACTAAGAAAAAGTAATCCTGAGTTCTTTGTTCTTTTCATGTAGGAACCCTCTAAAGGATAAACTTTATTTTGGATACAAGTATTTATGTGCCACAAAAAACTTTGAAATCTTGTTATATACAAGCTCAAGATTACAGAAATACAAGCCATATGTATACTTCCCCTTACCAAAAACTTTAATATCCAATTTCAACACTAGTGAGTAAACAGTTATACAAAAATGTTGTAAAGAGTTTCCTAATGCTATATATGAATCTAAAATAACTACTTCAAGTAGTGCTGTCAATAATAAAAAGATTTCTGAATGTTCTCTCTCTTTGTTTAAATCTCTGTATGATTTGGTCTAATATGAAACAACTATTTTGGAGCTAAAGTTAAAGTAAATGTCTTAAATGTCTCCAGTAAAGTGACTAAATTCACCTAAAACAGTAGTATCACAATGAATTACAGAAAACCTAAATTAAAAGGGCCTTAATTCTAACCCCCTAAAAATGAAGACTTTCACATGAAAGTACAAATAAAAACACTGGAAATAACCATTATTCTTGCAACACATGAGAAACGAGTCAGAAAATAATTTAGAATATCACATTTGTTCCGAGGTCACTTCCATAAACGCTCTGTAAAGTTGTTATTCTTTGCATGTTGTCTCAGAGTGCTTTTAAGCACAGACTCCATAAGTAAGAAGGTCCTGGGATTTGAATCCCAAGTCCACCACTGAAGAGATGGGTGACTGTTAGTGACTTTACCTAGCTACTGCTCTGTTCAAGGTTATTAACAGTACATACCTCATCTGACTATTCAATGGCAATGTTCAATAATCTTGGATATTATTATATTAAATATTACAAGATCCAAATAGAACTAAAAACGACCTTAGAACCATTTAAACAGAGAAGCATTACTAGGCTAAAATTTGATGTGGTGGCACCATGAAAATATGCTATTCTATACTACTGAAACACATGTGAAACGAAAAAAGTGGAAAATTTTCTGATAGATGTCAACTAACCTCTTGGGAACAAAAAGAACTCAGTATCTGAAGTTTTACTGCTAAAAAATAGTGTCATAGCCTATTATAAATTAAGGTTGAGGGTGATGGATTAAAGTTGCGTGCTCCTTTATATATTTTTATTATTCTTCATTTTCCCATGAGTTTATATCACCTAATATGTAATATTATGAATTAACAGTGGCTTGGGAGCAAAGACATATGTGAAATTCCTTAGTCTTTTGCCATCTGTTGAGTAGCAAAGATGACTCAAAGTTATGATGCTACTCTGTGAAGCCCTCGAAGTAGACCTCCTATGATACTGCATTGCCCTTAGAGATGAAGAGCAACCTGAAGGTCAACTTGATCCTGGGCTCCACTTAAGTGATTTAACTGCTTTTAATAAGGACTGCATCAGAACTAGCATTGAGCTAAATGTGCTCCGCAGAATTTAAATACATAGTAGCCACTAGAAACAAAAATGAAGAGGAGGGTGCCTTAGTTTACTTAAAAGGCTGGGCTAACCATTACAGCCAAAGAAATTCTGACATACCTGTTCTCCTTTACTACTGGCTTTACTGCTCATTTATCAAAGATAGTTATGCATGGTCTATCACTCCTTGAAAAAAAAAATGCTTTACTACTGGACTATTACACTAATACATATTAGTCACTGTTTGAAACAGCTAACCATTTCAAAATTACAACTATCTCTTGTATCCCTTAGGTTCTCAGAAATCTAGTCCATACTAATATAGTCAAAAAGTGCCTACTTAAAATTTATCTGAACATATATTTTACTTCTATTTTTATTTCTTTTATAGTATTCTGTCTCTTCTAAGAGGTGAGCCTAAGAACAACTCAATATTCTTATACAGTATGTAAATACAGTCTACAGTCATTTTTAAATGATGCATAAATGTCTATAAAGTCCTAAAGTATTATACAAGGCGTAAGTCAATCTAAGGAAAAGATGTTTAATTAAAAGTACTTCACATATACTGACAAGCAATTTGCATTACATTAAACTCCAAATAAGATACTAACTAGCCCTTGAGTTTCATATATATACCTTTAAGAAATTCAACTGTCTTAAAGACTTTAGTTTTTGAACATTACTTAATGACCATCTAATATCTTGGAGTCTGAAAGCCATTAAATACTAATGAAATCCAAGCTAGTTCCATAGTCTGTAAAAGTTCTTCAGGGGGAAAAAAGAACAGATGACTTACATGATTCTTCGCCTGTTTCCTCTGCTCTATGAAGCAGAGTCAAATCAAGATAGAACATGGGCCTTAGGAGCCAGGTGATTCTTTGCTCTGGTCCTGACTACATCAAGTTAGGAAAGTCAACAGATCTGTGCATCATGTTTCCCCACCTACAAAAACAGCGACAATACCATATACCCTCTATCTCCTTATAGGAATGTTGTAAGGATTAATAATAAAATGAAGCCTAAAATAATGACAGTAAAGTGCTTTGAAATCATTTCTGGGGAGGATGGAGAGAGGATACAACAGAATATTGCCAAAATGCAAGGCATTCTCCACTACCTTTCTAAAACATTAAAACTTAGCCCAACTCAACCTAATTCTTTTAAACTGCAGTTGTATAAAACGATGCACATCTCTCTGTTGGAAGGAGGAGGAAAGGAAGAATAAGATAAATTCTTTTCCATAAATTTGCCTATTTATAAACTTAGAGATAGGAGAACGAGGCAGCAAGGCCTTAAGACTACAAGTATGGAATCTGATACTTCCATCTGTAGTGTTGCAAGTAATGACACAGCACACCTTTATTTCAATAAGCAATAATTCTACTTGTTAATAAATAAATATGAAGCCAGTATTAAATTATGGACCATGGGAGGCTGAGGTGGGAGGACTGCTTGAGGCCAGGAGTTTGAGACCAGCCTGAGCAAGAGCGAGACCCTGTCTCTACTAAAAATAGAAAAATTAGCCAGGCATTGTGGCGTGTGCCTGTAGTCCCAGCTACTCGGGAAGCTGAGGCAGGAGGATCACTTAAGCCCAGGAGTACGAGGTTGCAGTGAGCTATGAAGCCACTGCTCCTAGGGTGACAGAGCAAGACTCTGTCTCAAAAAAAAAAAAAATTATGGACCAATAGGTAAATAATTACCCTTAAATTTCTACTATCCTTTGGTACTACCCTTGCCAAGGATAATAAAGAGTTCTGATACTTAGCATAATGACAATCTATTAATTACAAAAGAATTCAAATTTATAAACATGTAAACCTGGAATTATTTATACTACAAAAACATTTTCCCCTTATCAAAGAGACTTATGTATAATTCCTTCTAGCACCTTGGTGCATTAAGTCATTAAGGATATACAGAAAAACACTTAGGAGAAAATCAAAGACACTAAAGCCAGGTGTTAGGCTACTGCTGTCAACTTAAGATAATTTAGAAAAGAAATTCAGCATCTCTAAAAAGTCAACTGAAAAGGCTTATGCTTTCAAAACTTTAATTCACACCAACTTCTCAAGGACATGTATTTTTCATAAGCTTGCTAAGTTCTAAACTCAAGATTACTACTCCTATTCTTAGACAACTGAGATTGTAGTTTAAGAAAAATAACTTTGCTTTCTGCTTCATAAAAGTAAACAGAACTGGAAAGCTATTTTACTAGCTTGCAAACCAAGTCAGCTATGGCAGAATAGTTTTTCTCAAAAACACATATAACTATTATTATCAATTAACAGGTGGTGCTACCTTTGCCTTGTAATTCTCCCCAGAGAGACATAAAAATATAAGTCATGTATATGTGTATTTAAACACTTGTAGCATCTGCCATTTTAAAGCAACATACATGATTACCAATACTTTTAGGCCAGTAGCACTTTTCCCCTCCTGCCAAGACTCCATGCAATGGAGTCCCCTCCTGCACCTTAAAAAAAGATTAAGTGAGGGAGGTGAAAAGAAATCCAGCAAACATAATGGCTGGCAGAACAATGAACTTTGTGATTACAACAATCCTCATACAACAGGAACTATGGCTAGAGTAGTTATTACTATATTTTATGGAGAATTGTGACAAAAAGGTATAATGTGTTCACGCTCACTTGGCAAGTCAGCAGCCAAAGGCAGTACTAAAACTTAGGACTCCTAGGAATCCCAGTCCATCACTCTATCCTTGGATGAAATTATTGTTATTGAACTGAACATGAAGGGGAGTGGATTTCCTGGGAATAAAGAACTATCCAAATAATGCATGGTGCATGTGTCTATATATATCTAACAAAAGTGCTTCTGATGGATTAAAAATTTTTAAATAACCAAAAAATATTTATTTACAAACAGTGGATACATATGTAGCATACAGATAATTTATATCTATTTATATATTATAGCAAATTTATATCTAATAGCAAAGATAATATTAGAGTATACCTAAGTAAAATGACCATGTCATAAATCAAACTTACAGCACTGGCTTACAATGCTGTAGATGCTCTATTTTGTTTTATCAAGCAAGTTAAGTACTTCATAGAACTTGTGTACTTACCTTAAAGCAGGTAACACATAACACTTAGCATTTCAAATAGCCTTGCAAAGTGCCACCTCCCCATAGATCTAGGATAAAATAATTTATGCTAGGCAATAATGACCACAGATTTCACAATCTCCAAGTCTATATACTTCCTAATGGGCAGACTAGCAAAAAAAGAAATTAATGGATCATTCTCTTCAAATTTACAAATTTTTAAAAACTCATTTAACATAAATCAATAATATCCAATTCTGAGGTTTATGCTCACAACACAGAAAATTCTAAAAAAATTGAAATTCTAAAAATTAAAATTTCTAAATATTTATATACTTCAAGAAAACATTTTTAATCAAAACAAAGCAATAAATTTGTTACCTAATATAGTGCCATATATTTGGTATGTACAAAGTCTTACATAAATTGTACAATTCAAAAGAAATTAACTAATCTATGTATACAAAACCTATTTCTCTTCAAATTAAGCAAATTTGCAATAGCAAATAAAAAGCCTACCAAGAATTTAAAGAGCACCAACAAAGACATTGAACTTACATCTAAAAGGCTATTATAGATCTTAATTTCCTAATACTTTGTTACTGAAATTTAAAAAACAGGAAGCATAATTCTATTTAGTATAACTTCAAGCACTACTACAAATGTTATAAATATATAATTCACTCTAATGTTATTTAATTGGCACTCTCCCAAGGAAGCAGTTACTGTTCTATACTTATTAATGTCACATGACTAATGTCATAATGTTTCAGTCAGCTGACTGCATTGTTTTATATTAATACAAAACACACTTATTTTTTTAAATGCTTTACTTTCAAAGGTACTTTTACTAAAGAGTAAATCCAATAATACTGGCAGAAACCTCACAAATCATTTCCTTCTCAGCCCCTCATACGATACCAGATGGGAATCACATCTTGCAATCAGAACTATATAGCAAGATGACATGCCTATTCAGTTTTTTTCCCTCATGTTGTTGCCTCACGGCAACTGACTTCAATAGAATCAGTGATTAATACAATTTTCATTAATGTGACTTGGAATACTCCATGAGTTGCATGTTCCAATGTAATCCCGACATGTCAAAACAAAATGTACACTTTTAGGAACATACTTTTCTATATACACATATAGAAATGTTTATAGCGTAAGTTACATAACACACATCAACTGGAAAACTAAAGTATCACTACATGCACAATAATTCCTGCATAACTGAAATACAACTAAGAAACTGTTTCTTATACCACTTTGGTTTCTATAAAAGTGGCTTCAAAACAAGGAACTACCTAAGTCTTGGATAGCATTTGGCTGCCTGGGCCGTGATGAATGTTTATCTAATCCTACATTTCAAAAAAAAAAAAAAAATGGAGCAAAAATAAACAAACAAAAAAACATTCCGCAGTTTAAAAGTAACATGAAGGCAACACTGAGAAATAAGAAAAAAATATCCAAACTCACCTTTATTTCCTTGCCCTTTAGGTCTCTGTGTAGCAAGATGAAAGGTGTGGTAAAAAGGAGAAAAAGGAAGAAAGGGAGGAAAATGTGTTAATCAAAGACATTATCAAAGACAAGTTATTTTAAACAATCCGCGTAGGAGTAAAACCCACCATATCCTCCACAGCCACCAATTTCTCAACCACCCCCGGCCTTTAAACCTCCCACCCGCCACTCGAAATCCGTCTCCCAGGTCTCAGCCCCACGTCTGCCGCCCTCAGGATGTGTCCTAAGGCCCCTAAGAGCGGTCCTTCCCCCAACCCACCGCAGCACCGCGCCCGCCCGCCCGCAGGCTCCCCGGCCAGGGCGCACGCCCCGGCCCGGGCGGCAGGACCGCAGCAACTTGCGCCCGGGGCACCGTTTTTGGGGCCGGCAGCGGCGGCGACGGGGAGGAGCCGAAGCCCCACGCGAGGGTGGAGCTCCGGGGCTCGGGCCTTCGCCGAGCCTGGGGCCTCTGCTCCCTCACCTGATCCACGCTAGTGGCTGACATTCTTCACCGCAACCCGAGAGGAGCCGCCGCCGCTGCCGCCGCCGCCGCCTGGGCCTCTCCCCGTGCACTCACAGCTGTTGGCTGCCGCCCTCGGCCGAGTGATTGTTCTAGCCGCCGCCGCTGCCGCCGCTCGCTGAGAAGCCAAAATGAGGGCCTCGCGCTCGGGAGTCGGCGGAAGGGGCCCGTCTTTTCTGCTTGCACGCTCCTCTTCCCCGTCTCGCTCTCCGCTTCTCAGGTCCACAATGGCGGACAGACTCCCTAGTCTCACTTCCGCTCCGAGCCTCCCTGACCTTCCGCTCTCCACTCTGACGTCCGCGCTCACCTCGCTCTTCCTTCCCCACCCTCCCGCCACCGACCTTGGCTCCGCCTCCGCACCGCCACGTCACCGGAGACGGGACCCGCGCGGCCGTCCCTGGGCGCATGCGCCGCGCAGGGAGCGCGCGTGTGTGGCTATGAGCAACAACTTTTAGAGAGCCTTCGGCGGCTTCTTTCGGTCACCCTGGGGGACGGCGGGACGCGCGGAGAGTGGCGGCGGCAGCAAGGCTGGCCGGAGCTGGGTTTCGTCGCACTCAGAGCAGCAAGAAGGCTGGAGCGGGACGCAGCGGCTCTCCGGGATTACAGGGATCCCGGGGCCTGGCCGAAGGCGCGGGGGCCGGCGGCGCCCTCCTGGAGGCGGGCTGGACGGAGGCCGAGAGGAGCGCCGCAGCCGTGCTCGCCCCCCGGAGAGCGGGCCGCGGTAGCCAGGCCTGCGCTGGAGCCTACGGAGACCGTCCAAGGGTGCGTGGGCGGCTGGCTGACTCACCGCCCTCGGGACAGAGTTGCTGAGCTGTCCCCACAAGTCAGCACGTGCAGTGAAAGTGGCAGGGTTTGAGCTCTGGCACTGAAACATGTGAAAGCATATAGGAGTTGCACCGGCCCGTCGTCATTCTCTCCCAACCCCAGGAACGTCATAGGAATAGCTCGATGCAACCTTAATCTCCAGAGTCAAACTTTGCCACACAATTCATGGATTTGAGTTTTGATTTTGTTACCCTCCGCTCACGTTCAGTTGATTTTTTTATGAATGAATAAATCGCTTGGGAAAGACAAACATAGTTGCAGGGCGTTTTCCCGTCCTGAAAAGAGGGAAAGTTAAAGTTTCAGTAGAAACTGGTAAAGATACCTTTCTAAATGTTGACAAAACCAAAGGAAGCCAATTTGCAACATTCTGAAACTTTTATTGAATTATCTTTGCAATAAAAGCAAAGATTCCTTGCCTTACGGTAATGTGGACTCCATGTACGGACAAAATTTAAATGACCAAATCCTTTCTATACTTCAAAGCTATCAAATAGGTGATAATTTAGAAAATAGTCAATAGTTCAACAATATCTTAGAGGCACTGAATAAAAGAACTGAAATTTGAGAGGCTACTTTTCATAGAAATCACCAACAGGCATTTTTAAGATCTAGTCTGCTAGCTTCCCTTGTATGTCCCAAGACTCCCAACCCCTCAGTGGGTCAGTTGTTGCCCTCAGTGTCTCCAGTTTCCCCATTTTCTCCATTCCCAAACAGAACTTTTTAGTTTTAAAGAGTGCAACTGGTACATGCTATGATGGAGGGGGCAGAGGGTTGAGAGATAATATACAAGAAGCAGCTTATGAAATCTTGCATGTCTTGTCTTTGATCCTTAGAAGCGTGGCATGGCTTTGGAATCCCATCAGTTCGAGTCTGAATTCTAGTGGAGCAAGAATTAGTTTTATAACCTTGGGAAAATCACCGAAACTTTCTAAGTCTTCCTCATGAATAAAATAAGGTCGTATATGTACAAATCCTGGCAGAGAGTAAGCTTTCAACAAATTGTGGCTGTTCCTGATTCCTTTGCTAAATGATTCCCAGATAGTAATAACTTACACTTACTGAGTGCACATTATATGTCACTGTAATAATCACTTAAATTCACAGCATCCTTGTATGTTAAGTGCTCTTGTGAAAACCAACACAGTGAGGTTAAGAAACATGCCCAGAATAACACAGCTAGCTACTGCAAGAGCTAGGATTTGAATACAGGCAGTTTGGCTCCAGAGCTTATACTCTAGCCACCATTCAATACTGTCTAATGATATAATGTTCTCATTGAATTTCTGTTCTCTTTCATTCCTACTCAACAAACTCCTCCCTTCCTTATGGCCTTTCTTCCTGACAACGATGTCTGAAATTGCTGAATGGAGTGTTAACTACCCTCAGATATAAACCTATTTAATTTAATATTAACAAATGTTTTGAAGTACATCTGAGAACTGCCTAAAACCATCTCCAATGCTTCCAGGAGTATGCAGAGGATATTTTGGGAAATGCTGTTCTAGAGTCTAGATTGTAGACAAAATTGCAATCTTCTACAGAGCCACTGGTATGGCAGCTTCCTGGTGAACACAGCACAGTGCAAAGCTTGGAAAGGAGAGGGCAGACTGGATTTAAGCCCCATTTGCCCCTCAGGCAACCTTGGTGCTTTTATGCAGTGAAGTTCCATTCTGCGCAACTGTAACTTCTGTATGGCTACTTGTATCAATTCAAATTAGGTTCAGCTACACGTGGCATCAAGTCCACAGTAACAGAAGTCCGTTTTTCTGTTTTACGAAAGCAGTCTGGAGGTAGGTAGTCAGTCCCAGGCTTGGGCTGCTTTAGTGTCAGATATCCAGGCTTCTGGCCTATTGCTCCACCATCCTTGTTATGACATTTCTACTTGTGGTCCAGGATGGCTGCTCAGCTTCTAGTCACCATAATCACATTTCCACTAGCAGAAAACAAGGTGAAGAAAGCCCATCTCTGTCCTTTAAGGACATTTTGTAGAAATTGCATTTCCCACTTCTGCCTACCTCCTACTAACTAAAACATAGTTTCCTAAAAATACTTAGTTGAATGAAAGCTGAAAAATATATTCTGGGTGGTCATGGGGAGAAAAGAAAAATAGCTCAGAGAAATCTGGGCTATATGAGGTATGCAGGCCCAGAGAGACATGAGTATGGGACACCATCACTCCCATACTCATGCCTGGGGCAATTGTTTAAGGTCGTTTTGTTCTGACTAGCCACTTCAGCCATTATCTTCATGTTCCTGGAATTTATGATATTTAATACAAAGAATGATACTGATAGCCAATCAATAGATTATGTTATTTGAATATAAATTCTTGGTAAACAAATCAGGAACTGCCTCTTCTTTTTCTTTTAAAAATCTACTTGTAACTGCTGCTAGTCCAACTGTATAATCTGGGTGACTTGAATCTATGCTCCTGGGTTGCAGTCCTCACGCTTGGCCCAAATAAACTCTCTACTTACTTATGTGGACAGATAAATCCAAACTCTAAATTATTATTCTGAGTCCAGTACGTGTGACCATGGCCCAGAGCCACACCCAAGAAGCCTTGAGCAAGTGATTGTGCCATGGTTGGGTTACAGTTTGGTTTTATGCATTTTAGGGAGACAGGAATTACACAGGAAGTCATAAATCAGTACATGGAAGGCATATATTGGTTTGGCCTGAAAAAGCAGGGCATCTGAAAGTGGGATGGGGGGCTTACAAGTCATATGTGGGTTTTAGGGATTCTTTAGCTGATACTTGGCTGAAAGAGTTAAGCTTTGTCTAAAGACCTGGAGTGAGTGGAAAGGAATGCTTCAGCTAAGATAGGGGTCCACTTGGATGCTTGAGTTAAAATAAGAGGGTCTTCTATCTCTCATGTTATGCTATACCAGAATGAGGTTGGGAAGTAAACCGCATTATACTGGGTAAAAAAACCTGTTCAGTGAGATTTTATCCTTTCTAGGCTAACTCACCAGGCCTCTTAGAAAGGAATTTGGCCAAAAGAAAAAGGTCAGATCCTTCCGATCCCCAATGAATATTACTACCATACCCCTATGATATCCTGAAATTAAAAAAAAAAAAAAAAAAGGTCAGAGTTCAGCCCTCACTTATGTTAATTTTGCCTCAGCATCTTCCTTTTAAGTTGACAATGTGCTCAGCTAAAAATTCAGGGAGTTTACTACTAAGGAAGAAGGGGAGAAAGGATGGTGAGGGATAACTAGTTATAAACTGTGTCATTTCCAAGATTCACTTTGTTAACTAGCAGCATTTAAGTGTATCTTTTTGGCCAGGCATGATGGCTTATGCCTGTAATCCTAGCACTTTAGGAGGCCGAGGCAGGAGGATCACTTGAGCCCAGGAGTTTGAGGTTGCAGTGAGCCATAATGATGCCTTTGCACTCTAGCCGGGGTGACAGAGTGAGGCAGTTTGAGTGTACAAAGGATTTTAACTTTGCTTCAGGTCAGATTTTTTGCTTTTTAATTTTCTCAACTGAATTTTTAAGGCTAGCCATAACACTATTATGTGTCTCTTTTTAACTTTTTTTAAATCAATATGAATAAGGCAATTGGTCAGAATAAGAGATCTCTAAAATCTGTTTTTTAACATTCAGGAATTTAAAGGATCCATTTTTTGGGCCATTTGTTAGGTAGGTAGTGAGGGATTCCTGGTCTCCTAGGGACAAAAGTGGGTGCTGTGGCCCCCATCTTGGTCCTGCCCCACCCTAATCTCCTGAGCGACTGCCATACTTTGAGAGGAGGGAATACCCCACGAATCTGCCAATCATAACTTAGCATGGTAGCTGCAAAAGAATGCAGAGGATTCTCTAGCCCACAGGCCAAGCGGCATAGGTATCATAGAGTCCAGAAATTGACCTAGAACAACACGCATGCGTAGTAATGCAACTCCCAACTGTCCAATCAAAGTACTTCCATGGTGATGTCTGAGCCACTAGGGAGGTCCCAATCGGAGCACTATGGAAACATACTGAGACCATAACCAAGTCATTTTTTGTGTGCCCTTCCTTTTGCTCTCCCCTTGCTGCAACAGTGGGTTCGGTCGGCACCTGTAGCATATGTATCTTGCTCTGTAAACCCACATCTTCCTCTTGCCCTATAATCCTATCTTTCTCTTCTCAATAAACCTCATTTTCATGCTTGCTTTACTTTGGTGTGTCTGGTCATTCTTCTGCCATGAGTACACTAAAAACAGACATTACAGACTATAATCTGACACATTGACAATTAGAATTTCCAGTGGTGTACTTAATTCCAATAGTGACCCAATCTAATAGCCCCTTCAGAGAAGAAGCAATCCCAAAGCTGCCTGCACATTCCCAGAAATCAGCTGAGATAGCAAAAGACTCCTTTTGACACAGTTTTAACCAGACAACAACAGTTGGAATGACAAAAGCCCCTTATGAATGGCACTTCTTATGACAAACACTCCCAAGAGCTTGACACATTTGGAACAAAAAGTCTCAGGTTCCCAGCCATTTTTTTTTTTTTTTAATTTTTTTAAGCACCCCCCCCTACACACACACAAGCCATTTTTAGACTGGTCACCTGATGTGACCCTAGAATCATGCTCCCCCAGATGGCAGAAACCAATAGAGAGGGCTGCCACTTAGTCACATGTCAAGCTTTCAAGGACATAAAACAAGAGGGGTGAAAGCCTCAACCAGTACCTCTCTTTATGACAGAACGCAGAAAGACAAAGACAAAGGAAAGACTATTTCTAGGATGAAAGGGAATAATATGAATATTCATATCACAAAGTACCAAAAGTACACCAGAGTCACAATACCCCAAGACTAGTCATACAAATTCTTTTTTCTTATTAATCAAAACCTTGCAGAGAGACAAACAGTAATTTTTGCCATCCGCTCAACCGAATTCCACACAGAGAGGCCAGGAGCCTCATTGGTAAGGAATTCTTAGCCTTTGCTGGCTTGTTAGGTTCCTGGATTCCCTCCACTGCGGCTTCCAGAAGAACAGAGCTTTGATCACTCTGCTCACTGATTATAAAAGAAAACCCATTTTCTTTCTTTTTATGAGGTCATAGGCAAAAGCTGTCCAACTCTGCAGAATACACCCCAATGGCTACAAGGAGGAACTGAATTAGTATTTCCCATATTGGCCAAGATAAAACCACACTACACACATGACAAGGACACCAATACCAGTTACTCTGCTCAATATCCAAGTTTTAACCTGGCAAAACAAACAAAACAGTTACTCCCCCCACCCCCCACCCCCCAGTCAAGCTCACTAAGCATCCATTAGTGATTCTTTCAAGGTTCCCCACACAGAGGTGACAAGACAAAGACAAACACGCAAGGCCTCTCAAATCAGAATTTCAAAACCAAAAACAAAATTTCAAGTAAATCAAATGTAGTTTCTCAAGGTCACAGTCCCTTCAGCTCTTTAGGGGGTATCCCCCACCAAACCAGATGCCCTGCGGAGGCAGAGCCAAGCATCCTGCCAAAGCAGAACCAAGCATGCAAAGGGATGATGCCTTGGTACGTGCATCTGCCATTTACCTAAGATGTCTTCCAAGCCAAGTGCCTATTTCTAATGCTGCAAGATGAAAGCACTGCGGGCCAGTGACACCTGGCCATCAGTTGAATGCACAAATCTGTCCCTGAGAAAAATGGCTCGGACAGCTGCTGGATGGGGTTCCAGGGTAACTATGGCCAGGGGCCAATGTACCACAGGTGAGACACTCACTCAGGAATTTTTTTCCCATCTGAATCGCCAGTAGTTACCAAACCAAACTGGGGGCCACTCCCTCCGTGCAGCAAAGCCAGACACTGATGCCAAGAGTCGCAATGAAAGAAAGAAAAATTTTACTGCATGGTACCATGCAAGGAGAATAGGCAGCTAACACTTAAGACCTGAACTCCTTATTAGCTTACAAGTAAGAGTTTTTAAAGGAAGGGATACATTTAAGGAAAATGGAAGTTTAGGCAAAATTGTACATCAGTACCTGGAGGTTATATATTGGTTTGGCCCAAAAATGCAGGATACCTTGAAACAAGGGCTTACAGGTCATAGGTGGATTCAGAGATTCTTTGATTAGCAGAAAGAAATGTTGAAGTGGGTGTGACTTTCTCCAGCACCTCAGGGAGAAATTTAGAGCAACGAATGGTGTTCAGGGTTCAGTCCTCAGTTTCTCCTTATTTGTATTTTCTATCTGGTGGGTGTTTCTGAAAAACAATTCAAGAACATGTATTAAGATGTTATCTTTTCATTTCCACAGGGAACTAAAACACCCTGTGACTCTGGATGGCTGGAGGACTATTGGGGTTTGTGTGTGTGTGTGTGTGTGTGTGTGTGTTTGTTTTTTTGACAGAGTCTCGCTCTGTTGCCCAGGCTAGAGTGCCATGGCATCAGCCTAGCTCACAGCAACCTCAGACTCCTGGGCTCAAGCAATCCTCCTGCCTCAGCCTCCCAAATAGCTGGGACTAACAGGATGTGCCACCATGCGCTGCTAATTTTTTCTATATATTTTTAGTTGTCCAGCTTATTTCTTTCTATTTTTAGTAGAGACGGGGTCTTGCTCTTGCTCAGGCTGGTCTTGAACTCCTGAGCTCAAATGATCCTCCCACCTCGACCTCCCAGAGTGCTAGGATTACAGGCTTGAGCCACCTCGCCTGGCCTAGCATCTTATTTTTATATGGCATAGAGAAGCTAAATATATTTAGATCTGTTAATAAACAAAAAAATTGAGGAAACATCTTTTTTTTTTTTTTTTTTTTTTTTTTTTTTTTTTGAGACGGAGTCTCACTTTGTTGCCCAGGCTAGAGTGAGTGCCGTGGCGTCAGCCTAGCTCACAGCAACCTCAAACTCCTGGGCTCAAGCGATCCTCCTGCCTCAGCCTCCCGAGTAGCTGGGACTACAGGCATGCGCCACTATGCCCGACTAATTTTTCTATATATATATTTTTAGTTGTCCATATAATTTCTTTCTATTTTTAGTAGAGACGGGGTCTCGCTCTTGCTCAGGCTGGTCTTCGAACTCCTGACATTGAGCGATCCGCCCGCCTCGGCCTCCCAGAGTGCTAGGATTACAGGTGTGAGCCACCGCGCCTGGCCCATCTTTTTTTTTTTTAATTCAGCTTATTATGGGGGTACAAAAGTTCAGGTTATGTATATTGCCCATACCCCCCCCCCGCCCCGTGTCAGAGCTTCAAGCGTGTCCATCCCCCAGACAGTGCGCATTGCACTCATTATGTAGGTATACACCCATCCCCTCCCCCCACCCCCCACATCTGTCTGACACCCAGTTGGTGTTATTCCCAAATGTGCATTTAGGTGATGATCAGGGAAACCAATTTGCTGGTGAGTACATGCGGTGCTTATTTTTCCATTCTTGGGATACTTCACTTCATAGAATGGGTTCCAACTCTCTCCAGGAGAACAAAAGAGATTCTATATCACCGTTATTTCTTATAGCTGAGTAGTACTCCATGGTATACATATACCACATTTTACTAATTCACTCATGTATTGGTGGGCACTTGGGTTGTTGAGGAAACATCTTTTTAAAAAATTGTGAAATGGTTTTCATCTGTAAGTACTAATAAAACAGTTCAAAATCACTTATTTCCTCAGATTTTCACTGGAAATAAAGGTCTCTAAGATTTAATATTATAATTAATATATGTAATTAAACCTACGAGATAAAAGAAAAACACTTCTGTATGCAAAGTGTATAAGAAAAATTGTGTTTTTGGTGAAAAAGCTTACCAAAAAGACAGGAGGATGTATGTGGGTTTTGCTAAAGGAAAAGTAATTTTGTCAGTTTAGTGATTATTTAAAGGTTATTTCAAAAATTTTTAAAATGATATAGATAAAACTTGATGGATCTAAAAAGTTGAGAAAAGAAAAAGATTGATAAGCTATAAAATGCTTATGTAAATGTTATCTTATTTGGTCAAAGCTGATTGAGATTGGATGGACTTGTTTGTAAGGTTTTCTTAAAATTAGTTTTGGCATTAATAATATACTGATACAAAGGTAGAATTTGGTTTTCTCTTTCTTTCTTTTTTTTTTTTTTTTTTGAGACAGCGTCTCACTCTGTTGCCCAGGCTAGAGTGCTGTGGCATCAGCCTAGCTCACAGCAACCTCAAACTCCTGGGCTCAAGCAATCCTTCTGCCTCAGCCTCCCGAGTAGCTGGGACTACAGGCATGCGCCACCATGCCTGGCTAATTTTTTCTATATATTTTTAGTTGTCCAGCTTATTTCTTTCTATTTTTAGTAGAGATGGGGTCTCGCTCTTGCTCAGGCTGGTCTCCAACTCCTAAGCTCAAACAATCCGCCCACCTCGGCCTCCCAGAGTGCTAGGATTACAGGCGTGAGCCACCACGCCCAGCCCCTGGTTTTCTCTTTTGAACAAGATTTGTGTGTAGTGTTAATAAGAGATAGTAAAAGATTTTTGTTTACCTTTTGAATAAACTTCAAAAAAAAAAAAAAAAGGAGAGAGAGGGAGAGGCAGATTCTACTGGATCCATGCTGCCTTTATTGGGTCTTTTGATTGGGAAACTGAGTCTCCTGTCTATCAAAGAGTGAAGGTTTTTTCTTTTTGGCTCAATGAATGTCTTTTTTTTACAGTTACATATGAATCTATTTTTGTAAACCTAACACTCTGGGAGGCTGAGGCAGGAGGATCACTTGAGGGTAGGAGTTCCAGACTGGCCTCAGCAAGAGCAAGGTCGCAGTGAGCTATGATATCACCATTGCACTCTAGCCTGGGTGGCAGAGTGAGACACTGTCTCAATAAAAAGAAGAAAAAATCCCAGCAAGAGAAGGAATTGGGGGAGATTATAGGGAAATTGGCTGTGAGTTGGTGATTGTTGAGGCTGGGTGAGAGGTTCCTGGGGATTCATTTTACTATTCTCTCTATTTGAAATATTTCATAATAAAACATTTAAAAGAAGAATTAGCTTATAAAAACAAATGTAGAGTTGATCCTCATTATTCACCATAGTTAAGTCCAACACCGAATCAGGCATACGGAGCCGTTGTTCCCAGGTATAAAACAGAATTAGGTTCCTGCTAGCCTCTGGCCACAGCGTTTTCAGTAACAGATCAATTACCTTAAACATAATCTTGTTTTATTTGTGTTTCTGTTTAAAGACATCTTATTTAATATAAATTATTGATTCATTACCATTGAACTCGTGGCCAACAGCACTATAACCCCTGCCTGAACAAGGCTTGTCTAACATCCTCATTTTCTCTGTAAGGCACCTCACAGCCTCTTGCACTTAGGAACACTACATAGCACTTCAGCACAACAGTTGGGAGTCATTTTGAACAATGAAATCACCAACAAAAACTACAAAAATGTGAAAAATGTGGCACTACGTAGACCACAATAGGGAAACTTGTTTATAGTCTGAGAGCTCAAACAAGAAGGCAGAGAGTTCAGCTGGGAACTAACTTGTGCCCCCTCCAGCAACTCAATTTTGTTTTCTTTGCTCTTCTTTGCATGCATATGTCTGTAACCACGAAAGCACTGCAATGTTGATTTGGGGCTTACAAATGAATTTTCACATGCAGGCATATTTGTAAATACAGCATCTGCAAATAATGAGGACCGACTGTGTTTAAAGTCACAAACATAGTGATTGGCACATTGTAAATGATAACTAAGTGTTCCCTCCTGTTGCTACAGACTATGAACCTGAATTATTAAATAAAATTTTGTCAGCACTGTTGTTCTCTGGGTGAATTAAATACATTAGAAAGCAATGAGTAGATATTGTATGACATATTTGTTTAAATGTTTGCAGGTTAAAAGTGGTAGTTGGGTCATAGAAAGTTAATCATAACCTCTGTGAACTAAAATAAAATTTTAAGGCTCACTGCCCCCACCGGCTGACTGAATGGACCCCCTCGTGGCCAAAGGAATATCCTAAAATTAAATTGCCTGCCAGGAGGAGGGAGGTCAGACATGCCTCATCATGCTCCTCTCCCTTCTTGGGGACATCCTTTGTAACCCATTAACAAGCCTAAGGGTATGCAAGACAAACCCACAGGCCCTCAATTTACACAACAAATCTATGTCCAGTGGCTTATCTCTGATAAACAGCAACTATGTTAAAACATTCCAGGCCTTTAGACAAAGCTTCATGTCTTTAACCAATTACAAGCCAAAGAATCTTTAAACCCACCTATGTAACCTGCAAGTCCCCGCTTGGAGATGGCCCACCTTTTCAGGCCAAACCAATGTATGAGTCCCACATATTGATTTATGACTTCACCTGTAACCCCTTTCTCCCTGAAATGTATAAAACCAAACTGTAACCCAGCCACAGCGAATCCACTTGCTCAAGTCCTCTTGGGCGTGGCTCCGGGTCATGATCCTCAAATTTGGCTCAGAATAAATCTCTTTAAAATTATTTTACAGAGTTTGGCTTTTTTTTTTTTCTGTTAACACCTCCTGGCCTATGAGAAAATCAGATTTAACTTAAATGTTTTAAAATTACAACATTTTTGTCCACTAAATCCACCATAAGCTCAAAGACATATTATTAAATGAGATTTGTGCTTTCCCGAATTTCACATATGCATCAAATATATCTTTAAACTATTTCAAGGTGGAAATATCAAAGAATTCCAGTTGTATTTTTCAAAAGCATCTTTTAATTTGGAAACTTCAAATGGAATATATTGATATTTCTGATAAATCTAGCATACACAATGAAATTAGATTTCAATTGTAAAAGAGTATAAGAAGACCCTGCTTCTAAATGTCATTCAAAAAATCAGAAAAATTGCTGGATTTTTAAAACCTTGAGTATGTTAATTAAATATTGTTTAACAAAATTGAGTGTAAAGTTCCTAAAATTGACCAAAAGATATGGTTCGTTCTTTCTTTCTTTTTTTTTTTTTTAAGATAGATAGACAGAGTCTTGCTCTGTTCCCCGGGCTAGAGTGCTGTGGTGTCAGCCTAGCTCACAGCAACCTTAAACTCCTGGGCTTAAGCAATCCTTCTGCCTCAGCCTCCTGAGTAGCTGGGACTACAGGCATGTGCCACCATGCCCAGCTATTTTTTCTATATGTATTTTTAGATGTCCATATAATTTATTTCTATTTTTAGTAGAGACAGGGTCTCGCTCTTGCTCAGGCTGGTCTCAAACTCCTGACCTTGAGTGATCTTCCCGCTTCGGCCTCCCAGAGTGCTAGCATTATAGGCATGAGCCACCGCGTCCAGCCAAGACCTCTCTTTTAGTAAAAATGTTTCTTATTAATTAACAAATACTGAATGTCTTCTGTAACCCTAGCACATTTTGAGGCATTTTGTAGGGGGGGAAGGGGGAGGCAAAAAAGACATGAGATGATTCTCATCCTCAGAAGAACTTGTTATCTGGTTAGAAAGAGAAAACATGCCCTATTAATGGCTCACTCAGATAGTGACTGACAGTTTTTAGGAATGTTTTTGCATACATTCTTATACAAGCATAGTCTCAGTCCTCTGAGGCAGGACAGGTAGCATATAACCCATCTGCAAAAGATTGTACCACTCAGAGTGATAGAACTAGAATTAGAACACAGATTTTCAGATGGTTGGGCCAGGTTTCTGAATAAATTGTAGGCAATTTTTTTGAAAAGCATCTGTGTTTTCCAGAATAGTAAAATTCATATGCTAAGTGCCATAAGAATTTTAAGAGGTCAACAGACCTTAGAAAGTGGGCCTTGTACACATGAGACAACTGACATTTGGAGATAGTATATAACTTGTCACTTGGGTAGTGACATGCCATATTAATGTACAGGCTTATATATATAGGTTTGTTTCTTTCTTTCTTTCTTTTTTTTTTTTTTTATTTGAGACAGAGTCTCACTCTGTTGCCTGAGCTAGAGTGCTGTGGCATCAGCCCAGCTCACAGCAACCTCAAACTCTTGGGCTCAAGCAATCCTCCTGCCTCAGCCTCCCGAGTAGCTGGGACTACAGGCATGCGCCACCATGCCTGGCTAATTTTACGTTTGTAATGTGCCAGTAAACACTCTCACGTTGGTTAATAATGGTGTACAAAGGATGACAGTGACACAGACTCTGGAATAGAGACCGTCCAGGAAGGCTTCACAAGGTCAGGGAGGCCACATGTAAGTGATTAAAAGGACAGGCTCTGGGGTAGGACCACCTGATTTTGTACCCTGGCTTCAGCATTTACGAGCTATGTGATCTTGGACTAATTCCACCATCTCTGTGCGTTGGTTTTACACCTGTTCTTGGAAAGACCGAATGAGCTGTGAATATGTACAATGCTTGACACTGTCCCTGGCGCTAGGTAAGCATTCAGTAAATGTCGTTAGCTACTGTTATTATCATCATTAAATATTAACATGTGCTAAGATGTCTGACAAGAGCTCCAGAATTTTACTAAAAAACTCTGGGTGCATGTCCCAAGTCTGCCTTTTCAGAAAGTAGGTCTTTACCAAGTATTTAACATTCTCAATTCTTATTTCTTAAGTTTTTAAATGGAGAAAAATATATTAGGGTTGTTTTGAGGGTTAAATGAAAAATCACATCCAAAAATACTTTGTGAAACTATTAAGTGGTTTACAAATATGTTGCATCAATAGTATATCTTATAAATGAATCTTAAAATATTTTGAACATTTATACACTGCTCACACACTTAGGTTTAAAAAATACTAATCCAAAAGTGTGTGGCTAATGATGAAAAAGTTGAGGTATTTACAATACCTTTTGTCTTCTTACTTTATAGAATTTTTTTTTTTTTTTGAGACAGAGTCTTGCTCTGTTTCCTGGGCTAGAGTGAGTGCCATGGCATCAGCCTAGCTCACAGCAACCTCAAACTCCTGGGCTCAAGCAATCCCCCTGCCTCAGCCTCCCTAGTAGCTGGGACTATAGGCATGTGCCACCATGCCCAGCTAATTTTTTTCCATATATATTTTTAGCTGTCCAGATCATTTCTTTCTATTTTTAGTAGAGATGGGGTCTTGCTCTTGCTTAGGCTGGTCTCGAACTTCTGACCTCGAGCTATCCTCCTGCCTCTGCCTCCCAGAGTGCTAGGATTACAGGCGTGAGCCACCTCTCCCGGCCTTTATAAGATGTTAATCACTAGGTATTATCTCACTGTATATAAAATAGTGACTATTGTTGTTTTCATTGTGACAATTCAATCTTAAAAGTATTTAGAAGCTGTCATGGTGGCTCATGCCTGTAACCCTAGCACTCTCAGAGGCTGAGGCAGGAGGATCATTTGAGCTCAGAAGTTTGAGACCAGCCTGAGCAAGATAGAGACCCCATCTCTACTAAAAATAGAAAAAAATAGCCGGGCATGGTTACCTGTGTCTCTAGACCCAGCTCCTTGGGAGGCTGAGGCAGGAGGATCGTTTGAGCCCAGGCGTTTGAGGTTGCAGTGAGCTAGGATGATGCCATTGCACTCTAACCAGGGGGACAGAGAGAGACCCTGTCTCAAAAAAAAAAAAAGTACTTAGAACACAGGTGTTATGGGTTGAATTGTGTCCCCTCCCCACAAAAGGTACATTGACATCCTAACCGCCAGTACTTCAAAATGTGACCTTATTTGGAAACAGGGTCTCTGCAGATGTAATTAGTTAAGATGAGGTCATACTGGAGCAGAGTGAGGCCTTAATCCAATATGACTGGTGTCCTTATAAGAAGAGGAGAAGAGACACAGATACACGAAGGGAGAAAGCCATGTGCTGATGGGGCAGACTGACATGCAGTGGCTGTAAGCCGTGGGACAGCAAACCACTCAAGCTAGGAAGAGGAGAGATGCTCCTCTACAAGTTTCAGAGGGAGCATGGCCTTGCCAACATCTTGATTTTGGACTTATAGTTTACAGAACTGTGAGAAAATAAATTTCTGTTCTTTTAAGCCACCCAGATAGTAGTACTGTGTTACGGCAGCCCTAGAAAACTAATGCTATACCTTATGAATCTCCTTCAAGAATGCCAAAGTATTTTAATTTTGAAAAAATAAAAGGATACATTTTGGAGAATTAAAAAAGTTATAAAATAAAGTGAGAAATATAACAAAATACTGCATTGGACCAAACCAGGAATCCAAAATTCTATGAGAGGCAGTAAAAAAATAGTGGAAATGCATGAATTTTTCACTTATATATCTGGCTTCAAATCCTTGCCAAGCCACCCATAGCTGTGTTGTCTGAAGTAAATTATTTAACACTTCCTCAGTTTCCTCATTTTTAAAATGGAGTCACGGTGCCCACCTCACAGCCTTGTTGTGAATCATGTGTCCAGTGCCTGGGGCCCAGCAGGGACTTTCCCAATCGTAGTTCTCGCTGAGAAAATGCCAGAGGATGGTCTATAAAACAGCACAGTAATTGCACTTTACCACATTCTCACATTAACAACATGCAAATAATCCTAAATTCCTCTTTTGTAACCCATCACCAATATTTCCTTCCGTAGTCAAAATTTTTCTCATGAACATTAAGCAGAATACTGATTTTGCCATATTTGTCACTTTCCTTCCAATCTCTTCTCTTTGTCTACATTTTCCTTTTGCTTCTTGATGATCCTTTTTTCATATTTAAGCAGCAGCTAGTCTTCTGTTTGCACTCAGGGAAGGCATGTGGCTACAGAAAACAGAAAAAGAAAAAGAAAAATGGTTGGAGGGAGTCTCTTCCTGGTTTTTGAGTTTTAAAGGCGGAGAACTAATGAAGAGTAAGAGTTGGAAGATGTCATCAGAACATACAGCTCTTCGTCTTCCATAGTTCTGTACACTCTTTGGAAACAAGAATCCTCAAGGCTGAGAAGAGTTTGGAGAGTCCGAGAGGAGAGGCATGGCAGGACTCTGGAAAGAGGCTGCCCCTCCTGAGCTCCAGGGAGCACGAGCCCAGGTGGGTGTGTGAGTCCCCCTTTCTTACTTCTAGGGCAGACTCCAAGGAGGCAGCGAGACCCAAAGAAAGCAGCTGTGTGGTGTGTCTGCATGGATGCGGGCTTAGACAGCCTAAAGGGAGTTCCCCTGGGCCCTGCTGCAAGATTCAGCAGAGTTGAGTCCTACGGACCGAGGAACAGAGAAGTAGAGGAGAGAAACTCTGGCTTGAAGGAGTCGTGGAATAGGAACAAGAAAGTCTCCAGAGACACCTGCTTGAACTCATTCTAATGGCCAAATGGGGAATGTGTATCTCAAGTGACTGAGAAGATGATGACATTGAGGATAAAAGTGTCATTTCCATAAGTACCTTGGCTCCATACAATCATGAGAGGAAAAAGAGGGAAAGATACTGACTTGACCAAGATGAAATTTCTGTCAGCTTCCTAAAATGATGCCTTGAAATAGAAAGGAAGTTGAACTGTAGAAATCAAATTTTATATATGCATATATATTTTTGGAAATGGGGTCTGGCTATGTTGCCCAGGTTGAACTTGAACTCCTGCATTCAAGCGATCCTCCTGCTTCAGCCTCCCGAGTAGCTGGGGCCACAGGCCACTTTGCAGGCAAGTTATATTTCTCGCATGTCTGAATTGAAGGTGGAGATTCTAGCCTGATTTATATGTTTGGCCTATAAAGCCCAATTTAATTCAATTGATATTTATTGAGTGCCGAGTATGTGCCAGGCAGTGTCCTTGCCCACATGATATTTATAGGCCGGTGGGGAGGCAGGTAGTAAAAAATAATTATAAGTCAAATAAATGTTACCAAAAGGGAAGTACATGGGAGCATATGTAGCAAAAGTATTTAAATTTTAAGTGGTATGGTAAATGCCTTCTTGATAAAATTTGATCTAAGCTGAAAGATGAAAAGTAAGAATACCCAAAGCAAATGTAACAAATGTGACCGGGAGAAGAGTAGCAGAGGGAAGAGCATGTTTCAGAGTTGAGGCTGGAATCAGTATGGCTACAGCAGAGAGGACAAAAAGAGTATTAGTGGGCTTGGAAACGTTTTTAGATTTTTATTATATATATAATAAAGAAATATTCTTTGCTAGGTAAGTTGGCTGCAAAATAAGATAATGTGCCATATTTAAGTATGAAACAGGGAGAAAAGTGTAGCCATTATTTACAAAGCATTCTATCACAATGTTCCAAATTAACTTGCAGTGAGAGTTTGAGAATAAAAGTATAATATTTTCACTCCTACCCTCTGTGCCTCCCTCTAGACATTATCCGTACCTTTACATTGTGTCCACGTGGGGGTTCTCTTAAGGGTTTAGAGACCAAGTGCCCTTATAATTACATCTGTCTGTTACAACATTGCATGGTGTTTACAAGTAGAAATGAATTCGCAACTTTAAACCCCTTCCATTGTAACTCATTACATTTCAAATGTTTCTTTCCATCAGAATATGATAATGTGTTTTACTTCTGAGTTGGGGATCTTCAACAACACGTTTATGTGTTATGCCTGTGTGGGTTGGAAATTTAGAACTTAAAATGTATTCTTCCCTTAAACTAGTATCATAAACAGTGGCCTATACAAGGATATGCGTCCTGTAAAGTTGCTGAACTAATTTATTCTGCTCTTGACTTTTGATTGTCGTTGCTTCACAAAGGTTTCATCTTCTTCTTTCTGTTTCTGTTATTTCTGTTCTTTTTCCTTTGCATTCCAAAAAGTGTTAATTTCCCGAGTCCTATCTATTGTACTTCTCAATATTGCTCTAATACGTCACTTTCTCCCCATTCCCACTGCCACGTGCTGCGTTTCAGCTGTCATGATTGCTCGTGTTGACTCCTTCTGCCTCTGGACGGTTTCTGTGCTCTCTGCCCTCAGTCATCCTCCACCCTGCTGCCAAGGCTTCACGTCTTGTTGACATACTTCCCTCCCTAAATCCTTCATGCTTTCCCTGCACCTAGGGTATTGTCTCCCAAACTTCATTAAACCCGTACCCATACCAGAAAAACAATTTTGGACTCATCCCCAATGTGGTTTCATTTATTTTTTATAATTTATATATTTGTATTATTGTACTAATATTAGGTCTAATTTAAATTATATTTTAAGAAGCAATTTTTTAAATATGAACTAAAATCAGTAAGAATTATAATTTTCCCTTACTGTAGAGTACCTGTATTGAGCACAGCCATTCTGTATACCTGTCTTCTCGTGATCTGCCTCCTAACTCCCGCCAACTCACATACACATAGGCATCTGCCTTCTAGCTGCAGTATAGCACTTAGAATTCTCTCAATGTACCATATTCACTCTTGGCTCTGTCTCTTTGCACGGGTTGTTCCCTCTACCTGGAAGTCCTTTTACACTCCCCTTCTCAGCCACTTCTTTGCCTAACACATACTCATCCTTCAGGGCTCATTTCTATTATTGTGTCCAAGGATATCTCCCTTGATCCTCTCAGACGAGGTTGGATACCTTTTCTCTGTGTTTCCATAGCACCCTGGGAATCTTTTATATTGCCTGTGTCCCTTAACGTTCCTTGAGGATAAGGTTCAAGTATTTCATTTTTCATATCATCATTGGCTAGTATAGTACTCAGCACATAGTGTACCATTACTATAAGGCTGAAAACAATTTGAACAAATATATTTTGGAGGAAAGCAAGCTGGTCAACATGTCATTTGGGTGATGAGAATGGTTTTGTAATGTTATATGTATCTTTGAGCATTGTTGTCCATTTTTGTTTTCCCCTCTAATGGCAGAATTGTTCTTTTTTTTTTTAGTATGCTTTTTTTTTAATTAAAACTTTTCAAAAAAATTTTTTTATTTCTGCATATTACGGGGTACAAATGTTTCGGTTACATATATTGCCTTTGCCCCACCTGAGTCAGAGCTTCAAGTGTGCCCATTCCCCAGACGGTACACACCACACCCATTAGGTGTGAATATATTCATCCCCTCCTCCCCCCTCCCACTTGCCTGACACCCAATGAATGCAGAATTGTACTTTTTAATACTAACTTATTTTCATCTAACTACTCTAACTATTCTTTGTCATTTCAAACATTTGGGACAACCTGCACGTCCAATAATTGGTAGAGTCCAAAAGAGTGTGCATGATATTGGGTTGTAGAAAAATGACACACACATTTTATATAAAAGAATCTTGACGAATATAATCTCAGTTATGAATTAACATATTTTACTACAAAACTAGGTTTGCACTATTAAAACTATTGCTGATCCTTACGAAACATCAAAATCCACACACAAGCAAGTAAGTAAAAGAACAGTCAAGTTGTCACTATTCCAGAGACAACTGCTATATAGCAGAGAATGGGGAAAGAGAAGATATCTATATGACTTGGAAATTAGTGACTTGATTAGTGAAGAGTACCCGGAAGTGGGTACTCTTCACAGAATTTTTGGAGAATGTCATAAAAGATCAAGTGATTTTGACACTAACCTAGGCAAAATAGCTTGAAATAAATGAAGAACTCTTTTGAAGGATGGTGAAAATGCCTATGGCCCAGCCTTGTTGAGAGTTTCTGTCATGATGGTGCTCAGTTGCAGTTAAATTGATCTTCCTACCTCAGAATAAAATACAATTTATTTCATTCAACTTCCCCAAATCTGGATAAGTTAAGCATACATTCCTGAATCTGTATTTTCTTCTACTTATTTTCTTTCTACTTCTCTATTGCAGCCAAATTATGTTTCTCATACTTCTGCTAAATTCTTCCCTAACATTCTCTTGACTTTGTATCTATGCACAAGTTATTTCCAACAATGATTGCCACAAATCATTGTCTATTGAAATATGTTCACCTTTGAAAGCTCACTTGAAATGCTTCCTTCTTGAAGTCTTCAATTCCCACCCCACTCCTACCACCCAATACAAGGAATCTCTTTCCTTTGAACTTCCATATAGCACTTTGTATTTGCTGATGGCCTCTACATCTTGGTAGTGTGGAAAGGGGCAGAACAGTGAATTTGCAATATGCACTGTGCTTTGTAAACTGAAAAGCATTATAGACATATGTGATGTTACTATTGTTCATACTCAGAAATAGACTCTAAGCTCCTTTAGGGTAGAGACTATATTTTATTCAACTTTTTGTCCCCATTGCCTAACATGATGTCCAGTACATAATGATTTAAGAAATATTTGCTAAATAGCATATAGTAGTCCTCTTCTGCCTTCCCTGGTATTGATTCTTTAGGAGTGGCCATGTGTCTTAAAGAAATGCTTCTTATCTTTGCTAACCTATTATCCACAATATTATCAGCCTCAGTGCTGACTATGGATGAGGATAAGATATTCATCTTCCTGATTGAGTTTGTGAGGTGTTGGTATATCAAGTTTATTTCCAGGCATTATGCCTGACTGTCTACTCTTTGATGAGTAGATAATGAGAAGTTTTCTTGGCCAAAACAAGAGCTGCCCAAACTAGAGGTGCAGACACTTGTTTTCCGGGTGGCACATTCCAAGGCACCTGAATTCACTTTGAAATATCTGCTGCACATCATCTCATACTGCAGATCTTGCTTCATGGTGCCACCAGAAGGATTTCTCCTGCCTCTGAGTGTCAGAGAAGGTAACAAATTCATTCTACACCAGCATTTCAGATGATCTTGTCTTTTACGTCCATTACAA
This sequence comes from Eulemur rufifrons, assembly GCF_041146395.1. Lineage (NCBI taxonomy): Eukaryota > Metazoa > Chordata > Mammalia > Primates > Lemuridae > Eulemur > Eulemur rufifrons. Next base: position 90,308,427 of record NC_090985.1, read on the forward strand.
ACAAGTTGAACCCAACGTAAAATGAAGATTCTTGGCTCTCTCATTCCACTGGCTATTTATGGACCATACTGGACAGCTTGTCAAATGACATAAATTTTAGTTTTTAACATGTGAGTTCTCAGGGAAAAAAGTTTGAGACAAATCACCATTACATACAGAATTATACTGTTAGACAGATTTATTCATCAGAAAATTTCTTTTATAAATGTGCATTCATTCATGCATATGTAGTTACAGAAACACGTTTGTTTCTGCACAGACCATTCCTTTCAGTTCAGTACCCATTTATTGTAGTCTTATTTTGTGCCAGACACCCTACTAGTTCCAGAGTAAGAGTTGAATGAATTGCAGTCCTTGTCTTATGGAACTTAGACAAACCCTCCAATATGCCCAGGAGCTCACAGTGAATTGGAGCAGACCAGCAGTTGTAATTCACCATGAAATGTAGGATGGTAGACAGAAATTACAACAGTAGTTCAGAGGAAAGCAATGTTATCTCAATCTAAGAGAACCAAGGAAAGCTTCACAAAAGTGGTAAGAGTTTTGAAGGAAAAGTAGGGGTTCACCAGGCAAAAGGTGAGGTTGAGGGCATTCGAAGCACCACATTTCAGGGGATGTGTAAGATGATTTGAGTACTAGGTAGTATATCAGAGCTTCTCTGTAAAGAGAAATACTAATTAAATATGCTGAGATGCCATTTGGATTAGCAAAAATCCAAAAATTCTATGTATGCTTTTGATGAGGTTTTGAGGAGATAGGTTCCTTCTACATTGCTGGTGGGAATGTAAATTTGTACAGCCTCTAAGAAAGGCAATTTTGAAGTCTCTATCAAAATTACAAACACATATGTCCTTTGGTCCACTAATTCCCCTTCTGATAATTTGATAACTTATCATATATATTTACACAATTGCAAAATGACATACGTAATGTAGGTTATTTGTGGTAGCATCATTTGTAATACTGTTAAGATTCATCTATGTTGGTCGGGCAAGGTGGCTCATGACTGTAATCCTAGCAATCTGGGAGGCCGAGGCAGGTGGATCGTTTGAGCTCAGGAGTTCAAGACCAGTCTGAGCAACAGCAAGACCCCATCTCTACTAAAAATAGCAAGAAATTAGCTGGACAACTAAAAATATACAGAAAAAATGAGTTGGGCATGGTGGCGCATGCCTGTAGTCCCAGCTACTTGGGAGGCTGAGGCAGAAGGATTGCTTGAGCCCAGGAGTGTGAGGTTGCTGTAAGCTAGGCTGATGCCATGGCACTCTAGCCTGGGAAACAGAGTGAGACTCTGTCACAAAAAAAAAAAAAAAAAAAAAGATTCATCCATGTTATTGCATGTATTGGTTATTTGTTCCTTTTTATTGCTGAGTAGTATTCCACTATAAAGATGTTTAACCATGTTCATCCACAATCTGTTTATCCATTTACCAGTTGATGGACATTTATGTTTTTTCCCAGATTTTCATGATTAAGAATAAACATTTCACCTACAGACCTTTGTGGTGCTTTCATTTCTCTTGATTAAATGTCTAAGAATGGGATTGCTGGGTTGTATGGTAAGTATATATTTAATTTTATAAGAAACTGTTGAATTATGTTTCTAAAATGGCAGTACCATTTTGCATTCCCTCCAGCAATTTATGAGAGTTCCACTTTGTTTATATCTGCCTGCATTCATTATTGTCAACCCATTTAAATTTAGACATTCTAATAACTGTGTAAAGATATCTCCCTGTGGTTTTAATTTTTTTCCCTAGCAATTAATGATGAGTATATTTTCATGTGCTTATTTGCCATCCTATTTATTCTTTGGTGATGTGTGTTCACAATATTTTGTTTCTTTTTATTAGATTATGTGTCTTCTTATTGACTTGTAAGTGTTCTTTATATAGCCCAAATACAGGTCCTTCATCAGACATGTGGTTTGGAAATATTTTCTCCCAGTTGGTGGTTTTTCTTTTCCTGTTCACAGTAGTTCCTTTCTGAAAGACCAGAAGTTTTCCGTTTTTATTAAGTACAATTTATCAATTTTACCTTTTATGATTCATGTTTATTGTGTCCTAAGAAATCTTTGCCTTAAGCACGGTCACAAAGATTTTCTTCTATATTTTCTTATAAAAGTTTTATAAATTTTTAGCTATAACATTTAGATCCATTATCCATTTGCAGTTAACTATACATGCTGTGTATACATTAATCTTCAATAAAAAGTTAAAAAAAGAGTTCCAACTTTCTTGACCTTTATTTTGATAAGTATTATCAAATTATTAGTATTACTCCACCTAGTGGATAAAGACTCACATTTAACCTGTCAGTTTATGTGACATTTTAACAATAAATACAAAAGTATTTTTCTCAAAAGGACACAAAAGTATTTTGACAATGAGAGTTTGAAAACCATCATATGATTTTATTTTTGAAATAGATACAAATATATCACCTATACAAGTTCTTATATCTCTACACACTTAGGAAATTTAGAAACAGATTTTTTTCTAACATATTTTAAAGTCTTCCACTTGTAAATGAAGCACTTCAAGGGGATTCTAACTTTTTTTAAAATTTGAAAGTACAGCACCTTCTAATTACTTGTCAAAAATGTTGATTGACATCAGGAAAAGTGGAAATTTACTGTTTTTCAATACAAACTTTTGAGCAAGTGTATGGAATTGAAAAACAAATATTAGTTCTACATATTTTGGTAGATTGAGTATAATCGAGTATCAAAATAAGCTGAACTTACAACTCAACTTTTGAATTATATCAAAAAATGATCATTCAAAATTTTTAAAAAGGATTATGCATATTTACTTAGCCTTCAACAAAAATATTAATAGTAAGAGCAAAAAATATTTTATACCATTAATAAAATAACATTATTTTAAATTGTTTGTCTTCTTTATATCACACTCTAAAATGCTTGTATATATTTTATAATATACATACTTTATAAGCACATAAACATATAACAATTAGATGTATTCTTAAACAACTTACTCAATCTCTTGGGTTCCTGTATTCTCACCTGTAAAATGAATGGTTTTGATTATGTAATCTGCTCGAGTTGACTTTCTTAAAAATGCTTTGATTGTTTAATTCTACTCCTAGAGATCCTGCTTGTGGCCTGTATGCCTACATTTTTTTAAATGACACTATTATCAGCCTTTTTTCACACGTTTAAAACCATAAAACCTGCATTTACTTTGGAATTCCAATAGCTCATTTTCCCATATCTGAGGTCAGTCTCAAAATTACACAAGTATCCTTTGAGGTAAAAGTTAATTTTTTCCCATTGGGGAATACTGGATGCAAGGAGACTAGTTAGATGGTACCACTATGATTATTTGAGATTAGCCCAGTGTGGTGGTACATGCCTATAGTCCCAGCTACCTAGGAGTCTGAGGCAGGAGGATCGCTTAAGCCTAGGGGTTTGAAGTTGCTGTGAGCTATGATTATGACACTGCACTCTAGCCTGGGTGACAGAGTGAGACTCTGTCAACCACCCCCATATATATATATATATATATATAATATTTTATATATAAATACAGTATATATAAATATATATTCACATATATGATTGAGGAATGAGGAGAGGGAATGACTTAAGGCAGTGGAGAAAAAAATGAAATATACATGGGGAGAATAACAGAGGCATTTATTTTGAAGAAAGAAATGATAGAATCTGATGATAGGTTGGTGATATAAGGCTGCGGTCCCCAACCCCCAGGGCCATGAACCAGTACAGGTCTGCAGCCTGTTAGGGACCGGGCCACAGAGCTCCACCGCCCGCCTCCCTCATCCTCCCTCTGTGAAAAAATTATCTTTCGTGGGAACTCGGTGGGGAGGGGGGAGCTGCACAGCAGGAGGTGAGAGGTGGGCTAGCCAACCAGCAAAACTTCATCTGTATTTACAGTACAGGTGCTCTCGGTAGCGCCCTTCACTGCCTGAGCTCCGCCTCTCCCCATCCCCCTACTGACCATGGAAAAATTGTCTTCCATGACACTGGTCCCTGGTGCCAAAAAGGTTGGGGGACCGCTGATGTAAGGGATTGCAGTGGACTGAAGGCTTGTGTCTTCCCAAAATTCATACAGTGAAATCCTAATCTCCAAGGTGATAATATTGGCAGGTGGGCCTTTGGGAGGTGCTTAGGTCAGGAGAGTGGAGCCCTCATCAATGGGATTAGTGCCCTTATAAAGGAAACCCCAGAGAGCTCTCTCACTTTCTTCCACCAGGTGAAGCTACAAGAAGGCAGGAGTCTGCATCCCAGAAGTGGGCCCTCACCAGAACACAATCATGCTCACATCATTATCTAGGACTTCCACTACCCAGGACTGTGAGAACTACATTTTTGTTGATGATGAGCCACCCAGGTAGTACTTTGTTATAGCAACTTGAATGGACTAAAACCCTGGGGTATTGTAGAAAGACAAGTTAAAAATAACTTGGAAAATTCTAACCTTAGAGATTAAAAGAACTCCACTTTTTTATTAAAAAATAAATCACAGATTGGGAAAAAAAGAGTTAATATCATTAATGTACAAATCAATAAGAAGAGAAACACATTTTCAATAGAAAAATGGGCAAAGACAATGGCCAAGAATTCACCAAAGAAGATACCCAAATGTCCAATAAACATGTGGAAAATGCTCTACTTCTTAATTTATGAAATGTGAAATTAAAATAAGAACTTGTAAGAAATGATCAAGATAGGCTTTAGCGGAATTATGTTGCTTCTTTGGAGAAATGATTCTTTTACAGAATTAGACTTGAATGCACTTAGAATATAGTTAGAAGCTCTGAGTTATGGGCTGTAGCTTCTGGAAGTGAGAATCAGAGTTGGGGCTGGAGGCAGAAAGCCTAGTCCCAGCACAGCAGGGTGATGCAACATAACAGCTGGGCTGGGAATGTGTGAGAAGAGCTGACAGTTGGAAGAATTACTAGTGTCTACATCCAGGGACGAAGACCATCTTTTGCAAATTGAAATGATAGAACTCATTTTCAAAGATGCAGAAAAAGTCAAATATTATCTCCTTAAACCATATAGTCAGGTAATCATTAATAGCAATCCTAACATATCTAGAGAAGGTAAGAAAGCACCAGACAAATATTGAAAAGACAAATACATTCCTGCAAAAAGTTGCAGGATCTTAGGCACATCAATACAGAACATGAAGTTTGGCATGTGCACTCCAATATCCAAGAAAGGAAGAAGTTTGTTTGAAAATCCAAGAGGATGCTCTATAGATTCAGAAGAGAAAAATAGATCCTGTTAAAGAAAACAACCTGATGGCTGGGTGTGGTGGCTCACTCATGTAATCCCAGCACTTTGGGAGGCTCAGGTGGGAGGATCGTTTAAGGCCAGGAGTTTGAGACCAGCCTGGACAACACAGAAAGATCCTGTCTCTACAAAAGATAAAAATAATTAGCCAGATGTGGTGCATGCCTGTAGAAAGCTGAGATGGGAAGTTCACTTGAGCCAGGAGTTCCAGGTTACATTGAGCTACAATCAAGCCACTCTGTTCCTGCCTGTGTGACAGAGCAAGACCCTAGACCATGTCTCTAAAGAAAAAAAAGAAAAGAAAAAAACATTAGGAGGAGCAGCAGAATTTCTCCACCTCCATTTGGAATCTGTAGACGAAATTAAGGAACAACACGACAATGAAACTTCCTTTCACCAGCTTCAGGACTGTGGTACATTTTATCATTTTATGGTGTTTTTTTTTTTTTTTTTTGGAGACAAGGTCTTGCTCTGTTGCCCAGACGAGAGTGTGGTGGCATCATCATAGCTCACTGCAGCTTCAAACTCCTGGGCTCTAGTGATCCTCCTGCCTCAATCTCCTGAGTAGCTGGACTACAGGTGCACACCACAGCACCTGGCTAATTTTTGTATTTTTTGTAGAGAAGGCATCTCGCTCTTGCTTAGGCTAGTCTTCAACTCCTGGCCTCAAGCAATCCTCCTGCCTCGGCCTCCCAGAGGGCTAGGATTACAGGCATGAGCCACTGTGCCTGGCCTATGGGAAGTCTTAACCTTGATAACAGCAATGGAGTTAATTTGCAAGTCTCCTGTACAAACTGCTGATTATTTGTATGTCTTTAGTGACTACTTCCTATTCTAACTGAATAAAGTTTAGAATCCCAGGAGTGCCTCCTCATTTCACAGGCTGAAATTCTTGAGGCCATGATCCGATGCTACATAGAGTGGAATTTTAGGTCCTCAAGCCCTTGTTTATCTGTGTTTTGGAAAGAAAGTTTTTGAAAAATTCTAAGGAGACTCTGACCTTCAGCATACCTCTTTGGATTGTCTATCTCCTTAGACAGGTAGTGGCCTTCATTTAGATGCAATTTTTGTTAGGCTTCTCGGTTTTCACAGAGGATGTCAGACCTCTGAATTGTCTGATAACACAAATGAGCCTACGTTTAACTGACAGCATCGAAAATCTGCAATTCAGGTAATGGTCAAGCATGAACTATCTACTCATTGTTTGCTGAGATGTCATCAGTGTCTTAGGTGAGTGAGAGAAGTAACGTTTTGGGAAGACTGACCAGAGAATGTATACTCAGTAGTGGTGCTGTGGTGTAGTGGTGCCGTGGTGTACTGCCCAGAGCCCACCCTTCAGGGTTGATGCCCTCGTTTTCCCAGCTACACTCGCTGTTGGCTGTCGATGGCTCACCGTCCCTCTCCAGCAATTGCCCTCAGCAGAAGGAGGCTGCCTTGCCCAGGGTTACCCCCACCCACAGAGACAGCTTGCATCCAGTTACTGGTTGGGGTGGGGGTGTTAGAGTAGGAGACTGGCAGACAGGGCTGAGACTGGATGCAGGCACTCGAAGATTGGGTACAGGTATTAAAGTAAACAACCATCAGGCAGAAGCTAACTAGGGGGGCTGATAACTGCCGGCAAGAACCGCCTTCAGCTGGCTCATCGACTATCTCTGCCACCTTACATGAACTTTAGCTAATTACAATATCATTTGCATTGCAGTTTTAAAATGTCTCTGCCTTGAAATCACTGTGACAGTTCTGAGACAACCATATAAAGTATAAAAATGGGAGGGACCCCAATTCTAGGAATTACTACCCAAATTCTTAGTGAAAGCCAACCCCTTAGCCTTGAATATTCCTCCCCTCACTTAATAAGACTTCAAAAGACCAAAAACCACTTCCTCCCAGTGCAGCTGCTCTTTTCAACTCTGACCACTCTCTCTGAGAGTGTCCTTTTGCTTTCAAAAAAAAAAAAAAAAAAAAAGCTGTTGCTTGGCTTACATGGTGAATCCTGAAATTCTTTTCTCCCCATGATCACCAAGAACCTGGAAAAACCTCCAGTCGGAGGCTGCTAACAGGTGCACAGGCCCGTCTCCTTCCTTCATCTCTGAAGGCACCGTCTTCGGGACTGATTGGGGCCTCCCAGGTGCCCCATCACAGTTCAGGCAGTTCCAGTTCTGTCCAGTCGTACTTTCCTGGCTTCCCTACAGGTGTCACTGCTGAGTACACACCCCAATGAACACCCTGCAGGCAGATTGCCTTTTCAGGTACTGTTTCTAGAGAACCTGTACTAAGATGTACTCCAAATATTCTTTCAGATATTATAAACTCAATACCTGGGTCTAGCTAGATAGTAAAAGAGGTGGCTTTCTTGGTAGCTTACTATGGGTCACTGTCGAATTGCTTACTTTTAATTTACTTTGAGGAGTCTTCCATCTGACTTTGTGGGGTGATGCCATGAAGAACAGCCCCGTGCAGCTTGTCATAATTTCTACTCTAAATTGGCATTATTTTTGCAATTTCATTTCTGGGGAGTTTATCCTAAGGAAATAATTGGACTTGCACACAAAGATGTATAAATACAGGTAATAACAGTTTATAAATAAAAAATATTGGAAACTATATATTCACTGTATATATGTTAGTTAAAATTTAAAAATATGTAACAATATATTTATATTGTTTAATTGTTTAATCTTATTTTTAAATGACTTCAGTATGTTCATGGATGAAGATACCTGAAATATGTCATGACGATGGGTCATGATATTGGATGTGGGTTAGTAGTTCAGTATGTAGAGGTGAAAACTGAAGCCTCATCATTCTCACAACTTGACAAAATAGTATGTATTTGACTAATTTTTATTTAAGTTTAGACACATTCTAATAAAATATGTATGCTGTAACAATTTAACACTATTGAATTGATTAAATTTTTAAGCAAATTCTACTAATGTTCTTCAAAATAAAGGAATTTTAAGGCTTAGTTGTGATAGCTAGGTTAATTCTCATAACCATAAAATGAATTTCCAGCATAAATGAATGATTTTTTTTTCCTTTTTTTATTTTATCTTGTTATGGGGGATACAGAATTGTAGGTTACATATGTTGCTCCTGTACCGCCTTTCCCCCCAAGTCAGAGATAAATGAATGATTTTTATGCCTATTTAGTATACATCACAGACTTATAGCTATTGTTACTATTTACTGTCTGTATACTAGTTATTTTATTTGCACAATGTGCCATTTATTCCAATTAACTTTATGAAATTGACTTTATTCCTATTTTATTGAGGAGAAACTGACCTTTAACAAATTTAAGTACTAGCTTTAGGATGTCTGTCTAGTTCATGAAATTGTTCAAATTCAAACACTAGTCCTTTTCAGGTTTTGCTCTTGCTAATTTGCCAAAGCATATGTTCAAATTATATGTATTTTTACTGGATCCATTGATGAAACATTGTTATAGATAAATATTTAATGGCTTGATGTAACCAAAGAAGTGTTTAGTGAAAACAGTACTGCAACATAAAGTCCATTTTGAAATAGAAGTCTATACATATGGGCAAAGAAAAAGATATCTGAAATTATATACATTCTTTAATGATGGAATTATGAATGAGTTTTATTCTAGTATACTTTTGTATTTTGTAAAATACATAAAATGAGTATGTCTCAATTTATAACTAGAAAAAGATAGGAGTTTTACAAATATAAAGTTGCTTCCTATTTTTAAATGGAGCATATTGGTCTCCTTGATCACTTTAGGAAGTGAAATTTACATTGAGCTGAGTTTTTTTCTTTTTTGAGTTTGCCACTTCATTTAATTATTCTCAGAACATACAAGAAAAGACTTTCTACTGGAGCATGCTTCTTGAGAAGCAAGGGAGTCCCCGAGGTGGATCACTTAAGGATCCACAGTCAGGATGGACACAGGGCAAGCCTCTACAACCTGCTCACCTCTTATTTTTGTTTTGAATATAACTTAGTTATAACTGTGGCTAATGGACTTTCTGGTGATATGGAGGCACAACAATTAAAAAACAAAAACAATTAAAGGAAACTCCAAGAAATCAAAGAGCTGGGAGTGAGGGATGAGGTTGCAGAAGATTACCTGATAGCACTTAATACCTCTCCCTGTCTTCAGGAGACTTGGAAACAGTTATAAATGATGGTAGGAAAGATCTGGGTGTCAGCCTGACAGAACAGTAGTTTATTCTATTGAATTGAGTTTTAAATGAGCCCTGGTTTTCGTTGCATTTTTCCTGGCTTGAAAGACTAAAAACCAATTTATTTCTTCTAAATTTCCACTAGGTGGTGCTACAGTAAAATTAATTATTATTACTTTTTTTTTTTTTTTTTTCCACCTCTAGTTCTCAAACTTTTGATCCCGTTTTGGAGGTCAAGGTGTCGCTCATTTCCCCCATTCAATCTCTTCATTGTGTTGCTACTGCTTAACAAAGGCAGATCAACTCACTGCAAGACTAGAGCTGATTTAATACAATACTAGCAACGTGAAATCTATTAAATATTATACAAAGTTAAATAAATTTCTATTTATATAAAATAAATAAAATTGACTTATGCTAAATAATAATAGTATAAGCAATAGTCTACTACAAACATTTAACAGACGTATATCTAACCCGTATAACTGTGAGGTCCTCAGAAATAACTGGAGGTACCTGGACCATGCTTTGTGAGCCAGTCATTTACAATATAGTACTTTAAGAAATTTGAATTGGTAATTTTCCAATTACCAGCAGTTCTCAGCTTCAGATATTCAGTCCCAGTAATCCAAAATTACGGCACACTGCTGGTCACATGCATGTTATGATGCATGGAATTTAAAGCAGTCTGTGCAAAAACCCTAACTTGAAATCTTCTCCCTCTGTGCGCAGAGGTTCTTTAACAATGAAGCGCAGTATATTTCTCCCTTTCCTGCATTTTTGTCCCCCCAGTGATCTCTCAGGCTTGCGATTGCAGACATCACAAAATTACCTCATTCTCATATGTGCTCTTCAGCCTTTTTTTTTTTTTTGGACAGTATCAATAGGTATAAGTGAATTTTGATACCATTAGTTGTAATTTCATTCCATGGGAATGACCAAAAAAAAAAATCTTCCAGGGGTAGGTGAAGAATTTCTTCCAATGGACAGATTGTAAAGTCACAGTAGGACACAAAAATAAAGCTTCCTTCTGGTTAACTTCCATGAGCCCTGCTTATTCAATGTATTGGTTACATATATTAACATTTTTTCTATTATAAATGTATTTTTATAATGTTGCAATGTCCACTGCTTTATAATAGCTACACTGAGACACTGAGACACAGTTTACACATATTATAATTTACTCACTTAAAGTGTATAATTCAGTGGTTTTTAAAGTTTTAGTCTATTCTTTTTTATTTTTAATTATTATGGGTACATAATAGTTGTATATATTTATGGGGTCCTTGCAATGTTTTGATACAGACATACAGTGTGTAATGGTCAAATCAAGGTAATTGGGGTATCCATCATCTCAAGCATTTATCATCTCTTGCGTCAGGAATATTCCGATTCCACTCTTTCAGTTATTTCATTATATATAATAAATTATTGTTAACTATACTCACGTTATTGTGCTACTGAATACTAGATCTTATTCATTCTATCTAACTGTATTTTTGTGCCCATTAATCATCCTCACTTTACCCCATCTCCCTGCTAACTTGCCCGGCCTTTGGTAACCATCGTTCTACTCCCTATCTCCATGAGTTCAATTTTAAAAATTTTTAGCTCCCACGTATGAGTAAGAACATGTGAAATTTGTCTTTCTGTGTCTGGCTTATTTCACTTACCATAATGTTCTCCAGTTCCGTCCATGTTGTTGCAAATGACAGGGTTTCATTCTTTTTTATGGCTAAATAATATTTCATTGTGTATATGTAGCACATGTTCTTTATTCATTCATTCATTGATGGGCACTTAGGTTGATTCTGTATCTTGGCTATAGTGAATAATGCTGGAATGAACACTGGAGTGCAAATATCTCTTCCATATATTGATTTCCTTTCTTTTAGACACATACCCTAAGTGAGATTGCTGGATCATATGGTAGTTCTATTTTGAGTTTTTGGGGGAGCCTCCTTACTGTTCTCCATAATTGCTGTACAATTTACATTCCCACCAACAGTGTACAAGGGTTCCCCTTTCCCCACATCCTTGCCAGCATCTGTTATTGCCTGTCTTTTGGACAAAAGCCATTTTAACAAGGATGGGATGATATCTCATTATAGTTTTGATTTACATTTCTACATTTCTCTGATGATTAGTGATGTTGAACACTTTTTCTTTCTCTCTTTCTTTTTCATTTTCTTTTCTTTCTTTCTTTCTTTTTTTTTTTTTTTTTGGAGATGGAGTCTTGCTCTGTTGCCCTGGCTAGAGTGCCGTGGCGTCACTGTAGCTCACAGCAACCTCAAATTCCTGGGCTCAAGTGATCCTCCTGCTTCAACCTCCCAAGTAGCTGGAACTACAGACATGCACCACCAAGCCCTGCTAATTTTTTCTATTTTTTGTAGAAATTGGGTCTCATTGTTGCTCAGGCTGGTCTCAAACTGCTGACCTCAAGAAATCTTCCTGCCTCAGGCTGCTAGAGTGCTAGGACTACAGGCATGAGTCACTGCACCCAGCTGTGCACTTTTTCATATACCTGTTGGCCATCACAGAGTTGTGCAACCATCCCACACCAAATTTTCTGGTTTTAACACCAACTCTTGCCCTCTTCCTCCATGATGTAGATCAGGGTTTCTCAACCTCAGCCCTCTTGACATTTGGGTTAAGTAATTATTTGCTGTCCTGTGCATCGTAGGATGTTAGTAGCATACCTGGCCTCTACCCATGATGCCAGTGGCATATCACCTCCACACTCACGTGACAATCAAAAATATCTTTGGACACTGTCAAATGTCCCCGGGTGTGCAAAACTATATCCAGTTGAGAAATCACTGATAGAGATGATATATTTTCCAATAGCTGAACTCTGCCCCCTCGACTCCTGTTGTTTTCCATTTGTGGTACATATTAGACACAGCTCAGCGCATAACGTGATCTGCTCCACACAGACTTCTTTTAGAACCTGACCCCTCCAGGCAGCCCTCTTGGCTAGCTCTTTCTTATATATGTGCCCCAAATCTCACTCACGGGGGCACTCTGCTTCTTTTTACCCTGACAAGCTTTGAGAGTAGGGACATTCAGCTCCTCTCCTTTCCTCTTGCCACAAGAGCAGCTAGCCAGCACGTCTCCACCTGGTATGTTTTCCAACCAAGAATCAGATAATCAAATACTAGTCTACTAGGTCTTTCCAACTCCAGGGGAATCATATAGCCCTTGAAGTGACCCCATTGAAGGCCAACTCTCTTGACTTGAGGAGAACTGAAGAAAACACTTGCTCTCCCCCTTTTCACACTGGGACTCAGCTTGAATTTCTCTAGAAAACTCCTCTTTATAAATCTTCCCTTCACCTCCACTTTTGACTTTTTTATATTTTAATTAATTAATTAAGACACAGAGTCTCACTCTGTCACCCAGGCTGGAGTGCAGTGGCGCCATCATAGCTCACAGCAGCCTTGAACTCCTGTGTTCAAGCGATCTTCCCACATCAGCCTCCCAAGTAGCTGGGACTATAGGAGCATGCCACCACACCCACTAATTATTTTCTATTTTATGTACAGTTGAGGTCTTGCTGTGTTGTCCAGGCTGGTCTTGAACTCCTGGGTTCCAGGGATCCTTCCGCTTCAGCCTTTCAAAGTGCTGGGAACCACCGTGCCTGTCCTCTTTTATATTTTAGATGAGGATAAGGCATTCAAAAGTTATGAGCTAATTTTCAAACAATCATTTTGATATTCCTACAGAGTAGTTTGTCTTATAACTTACTTTGGTATCTGATATCTAAATACCTTAGGGTCTAGTAAAACTTCCATTTTATCATTCCATTCCATGTTTAACAAAACTGTGAATGGTTAAGTAATTTTTTTTCTTTTCTCATTTTTTTTTTTTTTTGAATAGAGACAGGATCTCACTCTTGCTAAGGCTGGTCTCGAACTCCTGGCCTCAAGCTATCCTCCCGCCTTGGCCTCCCAGAGTGGTAGGATTACAGGCGTGAGCCACTGTGCCAGGCCCTGATTGACTTTTTTTTTTTTTTTTTGAGACAGAGTCTCACTCTGTCACCTGAGCTAGAGTGCCATGGAATCAGCCTAGCTCACAGCAACCTCAAACTCCTGGGCTCAAGTGATCCTCCTGCCTCAGCCTCCCAAGTAGCTGGGACTACAGGCATGCACCACCATGCCTGGATAATTTTTCTATATATATTTTTAGCTGTCCATATAATTTCTTTCTATTTTTAGTAGAGACAGGGTCTCGCTCTTGCTCAGGCTGGTCTTGAACTTCTGAACTCAAACAATCCGCCCGCCTCGGCCTCCCAGAGTGCTGAGATTACAGGCGTGAGCCTGATTGACTTTTGACATCCATATCACATCTACTTAAATTCAACTGTTCCAGAATTCAGTCACATGTCCCACCCAACTGCAAGAGGAGAGTATGCTGAGAAATGTGGTCTAGCTGCATGTGCAAGGAGGAAAACACAGATAGGGGTTGTACCAATAGTCTTTTCCTTGCTGCCTAACGGGGCACACAGGAAGTTGAACATAAAGCAAATCCAAACTATTAGGAGATATAAAAAAACAAAGAGAGATACAATTGTCTAAAGAAAATCTAGGTATCCACAACCAAAGATATGAATGAGAAGATTTTTAAATTAGGCACTGAGTGTAGCTCTAAGTTTCCCAGAAGTTAAGGCATAAAAGGAAATATATCACATTACAGTTTCTTAAGTGTGTTTTGTCCTGACAAACAAGTTTTGTCCTAAGCAAGCCTAACAAGTTTTGCCCTGAAATGAAACACAAGCATCATTTATCACACTGATCACCATATAGTAAATATTAGAATAATACACAAAAATCATCATTTGAAACTACAATCATACATTCGTAAATTTCTTCTCTCCTTAGTTCTTTTTTTTCTTTTGATAGTGTTGGTACCAACTCTACTCAGGTCTGATCATAAACATTCCCACTTTATCAAAGCATCAACTGCTTAGCCAATAAATTTGCATTTTAGATTGTTTTCTAAAATTCACGACATGTGATACAAGTGTTTATAGAGAAAATAAAACTCTATTCAAAACTTGAATAAATGACATATTTTTTCAAGAATAGGCTGGGTGTGGTGGCTCAGTCCTGTAATCCTAGCACTCTGGGAGGCAGAGGCGGGAGGATCGCTCAAAGTCAGGAGTTCAAGACCAGTCTGAGCAAGAGTGAGACCCCATCTCTACTAAAAATAGAAAGAAACTAGCTGGACAACTGGAAATATATAGAAAAAATTAGCCAGGCATGGTGGCACATGCCTGTAGTCCCAGCTACTCGGGAGGCTGAGACAGGAGGATTGTTTGAGCCCAGGAGTTTGACGTTGCTGTGAGCTAAGCTGATGCCACAGCACTCTAGCCCAGACAACAGAGCAAGATTCTGTCTGAAAAAAAAAAAAAGATTAATATTGGTCAGTATCAGTATCTGAAATTTCAAATTCCTGCTATTTCTGTTAGCTTAAGTTTGTTTTAAATTTCAAAATTGGATAATGTGATCAATATAAGATGAAAAGTAATTTAATATGCTATATGCATTAGGTTCCAAAAATAGAATGGTAGATCCCAACATTTGTGACCCCAGAGCCTAGAATAGTTTCTGGCACACAGTAGGTGCTCAATATGTTTGTTGAATGCAAACATGTTATATCTTTTATTGCCAATTGTGTACTTAAAAAGCATAATATACATGCAATTCCAATAGCTCCGGATCTCCCATTTGTAGACACAAATTGGGTCATGTTATATTATTGCCTGAATCTTCCAATCCCTTAAAGAGCCCCTCCCCCCTCCTAAGTGTTCCCTAGAGGCCCCAGGTGTGAGTCACCTGCATTTCTATATCAGGGAGGCTGCTCTCGTTGCTCTGTCTACTGCTTCAAGCCAGACAACCATTGCAGGCCCCAATACTGTGCCTGAGCACCTGCCCCCACAGAGGTGTCCCACTCTGCATATTCTCCATGGGGGCCGTCCTGCTCCTCTCATGGGTGCCACAAATTGGTCAGCAATTCTGGAGCTGGAGGCAGGAGGATGCCTCCTCTCTTGCTTGTCACATTCAGTTAGGGGACTCTCATAACAGAGACTTTAGGCCTTAGCTTTTAAAAATTTAGTGAGAAATCCCTGAGTTTGCCTCCCCCGTAATGAGTGTGTTTGCATGTAGACCTCTGTATCCTTGCTTGATCATTTCCTCAGGATAAACCTTGGGTTAAATTGCATGTCCTTTTTTTCAGACCATTTGAATACAGATTGCCAAACGATCTGGAAAGGCTGGACTAATTTATACTCCCACCAGCTGTGTGAGAGTATTGGTTTCCTAATGCTTTTCTCATCAGTCATGTTCATATTCCCTGTAACCAATTCTAATCTGATGTGTTAAAAATAGTATTTCATCATTTTGTTTCTTTGATCACAGTGTATGCAAGCTTCTTAAAAGTGCATGAATAGGCCGGGCGCGGTGGCTCACGCCTGTAATCCTAGCACTCTGGGAGGCCGAGGCGGGTGGATTGCTCAAGGTCAGGAGTTCGAGACCAGCCTGAGCGAGACCCCGTCTCTACTAAAAATAGAAACACATTATATGGACACCTAAAAATCTATATAGAAAAAATTAGCCGGGCATGGTGGCGCATGCCTGTAGTCCCAGCTACTCGGGAGGCTGAGGCAGTAGGATCGCTTGAGCCCAGGAGTTTGAGGTTGCTGTGAGCTAAGCTGACGCCACGGCACTCACTCTAGCCTGGGCAACAAAATGAGACTCTGTCTCAACAAAAAAAAAAAAAAAAAAGTGCATGAATATAGTTGTGTAGAAATGCATTTCAGAAACATTCATATCATAAAACACCAATTTTTTATACACAAACTTAAGCAAATACTGTTTTGAAGTTTTGTTTGAAGCTAGCTAATCAGATGAAAGTTAATTTGCATAACTGATCTCCAGAACGAACTCAAAGTGCAAGGTTAAGTAAACACATGCTGGAATTGGTCTTTGGATATTTACAACACTGGGTAGTGCACTAAAGGCCACCACTAAAAAAATTAAAGACATAAAAAAACAGCCACCACTGAATAAACAGATTACAGATACCTGGTTGCGTCATTCCTTTTGAAATCTTTGTATCCAGATACTTATTCCTAGTCCCAGAATATGACGATCTATATAAACCTACATGTATTCGTATCCTGACGACTACGCATAAAAAAAATAAATAAATAAATAAATAAAAATTAAAAAAAAAAAACCTACCTGTAACAGAATAATTATGTGTTAACACTTATGCATGAAACAAAGCAAACTGGAATTTTTCATATTTTTAATCTGATGTTAAATTAAAACTGTAACACAGGAAATGTCTTCCTGAAGATAAAACTCCTTTCTCAATGATCATTCTGCTGCTGTCATCCTTCTTCGAGGGAATGCGGGAGCAGTTGGGGAGAGGGCTTTTCTCAGGGTAAATTCTACAAGCCACATGCTAGGTAGATGTGGCTACTTAGGTTCATTTTACTTTTATACCATATAGAAGCTCTGTCATGACAAAGGATTTTTATATTTTCTAACAGATATAATGTTAGTCAAATTAATGCCATCATATTTTGGCTAATGCATTCCTAAAAGTTCTTCACGCCCAGACACCATCTCTTTTGTATCATCCTTTAATTTGATCATGCATGTCCATGTTTTTCCATGCAATTATCATCCCCTATGGCATCGAGATGCAGGGTTTGTTAAAAAAAAGTCCATGAAAGAACTTTAAGCCCCATTGGTGCTGGACTCTAAGGCAGCTTTGCAATTAAACAGAATCACCTCATTTTGACATTGAGAATGTTGAACAAATCATCTGACTCACCAACTCCTCCTCTCTCCATGCCCTTCGGTTTATACCCATGAGCTGTTTGTTGATAGGAGTTAAAAGATTGCATCAATTGGAGCCTCTATGGAAAACAGTTTGCCAGTTTTTCAAAAAGTTAAGCATGGAAGTACTATATGACCCAGAAAATCCACTCCTACTTATAGATCTAAAAGAACTGAAAGCAAGGACCCAAATATTTGAACCAGTGCTCATAGCAGCTTCATTCACAACAGCCAAAAGGTGGAAGCAACTCAAGTGTCCATGGACAGATGAATGGATAGGCAAAACGTGGTATATACATATAATGGACTGTTGTTCAGCCATAGAAAGGAGTGTAATTTGATATATGCCACAACATGGATGGTCCTTGAAAACATTATATTAAGTAAAATAAGTCAGACACCGAAGGAAAAATATCCTATGATTCCACTTATATGAGGTACCTAAGATAGGCAAATTCATAGAGACAGAAAGTGGAACAGAGGTTCCCAGGGGTGGGAGAGGAGGAGGAGGAGGGGAGTTACTGGTTAAAGGGTACAGAGTTTTTGTTGAGGATGATGAAACAGTTTCAGGTATAGATAGTGGTATATACCTTGTGAATGAATACATTTAACTGAACTTAATTGTACACTTAGGAATGACTAAAATGATAAATATCATGTTATGTATATTTTACCAGCACGAAAAAAGAAAAAGGAAAGAGAGATTGTGCCTCTCTTTTATCTCCAGTTTTTCTTCCATGTCACTCACACTGCCTCTGCCAGTCTTGGTGGCCCTTTTGATGTGTACAGGCAGCATCTGCTGTGTCTCACCTGTGGCCTGACTGACAGCAATTATAATTATGGAAGCCCATAATATGATATATAATAATGGAAGCCCATTAAGACACATCTGAATTTCAGAGGTGTAAAATGTGGAAAAAATGTGTACTCAGAAGCAATGAAACAAGGGTCAGGGACTTGGGATAGAGTTAGGTGTCACTGTTTAAGGCAAAGACAGTAATCAGAACATGGTAAGGTGACACTGAGATAAATGTATCTGGGAACAGGGGTAGCAAAGTAACGGGCACAAAACAGCCAGTTTAAATCAGTAATTAGCTAAGTTAGAGTTCAGTGTCAGAGTCACAAAGCAAAGAAAGTGTGAGCATTTTGATGTGTTGAAGCAAAATATATATTATGCATCTGTCTGCTATAATAAACAGCTCTTGAACAAACAGAAAGATATTTGTTATCCTAAATTTGTATTTACCTACAACATAATTTTACATATATTATCTCATTTGATTTGACTCTTTTTTGTTTTGGAGAAAGGGTCTTGCTCTGTTACCCAGGCTGGAGTGCAGTGGACTCATCATAGTTCACTGCAGCCTCCAACTCCTGGGCTCAAGTGATCCTCATGCCTCAGCCTCCCAGGTAGCTGGGACTATAGACACAAGTCACCATGCCTGGCTAATTTTTCTATTTTTGGTAGAGATGGGATCTCATTCTTGCTCAAGCTGATCTCAAACTCCTGAGCTCAAGCAATCCTCCTGCCTTGGCCTCCCAGAATGCTGGGATTATAGGTATGAGCCGCCTCACCCAGCCTAATTTGACTCTTGAAACTATGTCATGAGGTAACAGTAAGAATCCCATTCATGGAGGAGGTCGCTGAGCCCCCAGGGTAGGTAGTTACTTAGGCTCATGCATCTTGTGAGAAAGAGAATCAGATTTCGGCTCTGGTTTTCTGACTCCAAAACCCAGGGCCTTTTGTCTTTAACACAGGAAATATTGTATCATCTGTTAATACTGAATAAAGGACTATATGTGATTTGGTTCTGAGTTGATTCGAGCCAAGGATGTGCATTTGAGTAAGTAGAGGTATTCTGGGGTTCTTTCTTGGTTGTTGGACCTTAATGTAGTCATGGTCAGGCATCACGTCCCGAGGGAGTGCTGTACACCATCACAAGGTTCCTAACATGTTTGTGGCTCAGGTACACAGGTAATTAATGCCAGGAAGTGGGTTTAGTCCTCTTTCCCAACAGTTGAGAGTTGAGTGGCATCAGATTTCATAGCAATAACTTTCTGAGACCCAATTTCCTCTTTCCTAAATAGGGATAGTATTACCCATATTGAGCATTGTTGTAAAATTAGAGATAATGTATATGAAATATCCAGCACAGTATCTAGCAAAATGGTATGTATTAGTAAAACTTAATATTTACTCAACAGTTTGATTTTTACTCATAATGACAGCTACTCAAGCAGTCAATTCTATATTAAAATAATTTGGTTTCGGCCGGGCGCGGTGGCTCACGCCTGTAATCCTAGCACTCTGGGAGGCCGAGGCGGGTGGATCGCTCAAGGTCAGGAGTTCGAGACCAGCCTGAGCAAGAGCGAGACCCCCGTCTCTACTAAAAAATAGAAAGAAATTATATGGACAACTAAAAATATATATAGAAAAAATTAGCCGGGCATAGTGGCGCATGCCTGTAGTCCCAGCTACTCGGGAGGCTGAGGCAGTAGGCTCGCTTGAGCCCAGGAGTTTGAGGTTGCTGTGAGCTAAGCTGACGCCATGGCACTCACTCTAGCCCGGGCAACAAAGTGAGACTCTGTCTCAAAAAAAAAAAAAAAAAAAAAATTCATTTGGTTTCCACAATATAAATTCATATGAAAAATATTTGCACATTTGAGGACATATAGCATGGCAGTAAAGGGTATGGACTCTGGTACCCAATCTTAACTGGGCTGATTACCAGGTGTGTGATTTTGGGCAAGTTACTTACCTCTCTGTTCCTCAGTTTCCTTAATCACAACGTGTATGTAATAGAACCTATCTTGTAGGATAATAGTGAAAATTAAATGAGTTAATATTTGTAAAGGGTTTAGAATATTTTCTGGCATGTAGTAAAGGTATAGAAGTCTTTGTTTAAGTAAATAAACATTTATATAGACTTTGACACATGTCACTTTCAGGCGAATGCTTGAACAGCAATATATGTGATCATATTCCTAACCAGTTGTCTTAGTCCATTCCGGCTACTATAATAAAATACCTTAGGCTGGGTAACTTACAAGCAGAAATTTACTGCTCACAGTTCTGGAGGTTGGGAAGTTCAGAATTAAGGTACCAGCAAACTTAGTGTCTGTTGAGGGCTTGCTCTTTGCTTCCAGGATGGTCCCTTCTTGCTGCATCTTTACATGGTGAAAGGGACAAACATGCTCTGTTAAGTCTCTTTTATAAGAGCACTAATCTCACTAATCCCATTCATGACCTAGTCACCTCCTAAAGGCTCCATTCTATTTTTTTTAGAGACAGGTTCCCTCTCTGCTCCCCAGGCTGGAGTACAGTGGTGCGATCGCAGCTCACATGCACCACCATGCCCAGCTAATTTTTTTATTTTTTGTAGAGTCGGAGTCTTGCTATATTGCCCAGGCTGATCTTGAACTCCTGGCCTCAAGTAACCCTCCCTCATTGGCCTCCCAAAGTGTTGGGATTACAGGTGTGAGCCATTGGTCCCAGGCAAGTCCTCACTTCTTAATACTATTATGAATACATTGGAGGTTAGGTTCCAACTTATGAATTTTTGAGGGACACCAATATTCAGACCATAGCACAAAGGGAAAATTCCTATTTTTAGCAGTCCGCATGATTCTTAATGCACCACTGAAGAATGGTATACATGTTTCAAAAGTGGATAAACAAGTACCCGGTTCACATGTTTAAATAAGTGCCTGGCTCACAGACATGAGCTCTCTGATTGAAGAGGAAGTCATGTCCCTTTGAGGACATTTCCTGCAGCAGGTGCAAACAATGACTCTAACCCCCAGATCAAGCCCAGAGCAACCTGCAGCCATTTATCAAGGTAGCAGAGAAACAGGGGAAGGAAAATACTTGGAAATTCTGAAAGTTTCCTGATATTATGAGGCTTATCGTCAGAACCCCAAAATGCTACTGTGGCCTCTAGTCAGAAGGGGGAAGATGGAGATCAAGTGACGGATGGAATCTTGACCTGGGTTCATTTTACACTGGATCTGATGAAATAGAAAACTGATCCTATGGTCGCATCTTCACTCATAGAATATATAATGGGAATAAATATACTTAAAATCCAGCAGAATCCCCATATTTGTTCCTTGATACATGGAGTAAGTGCTATTTTAGTAGAAAGGGACAAATAGAGGCTCTCCCTTTGCCATTCTCCCACCCAGCCAGGATTGTAAACCAAAAATAGTACCACATATCTAGGTAACTACAGACATTGGGGCTATTCAACTTGCTCTGTTGCTAGCAAAAGCCAGGTATCTTAGAATATGATTGTAAAGATTTGCAAACTTAATCAGGTGGTGATGCCAATTACAACTAAGGTTCTAGATGTGGTTTCTGGACTGGTGCCAATAGCATTGTGCTATTGGCCTGGAAAAGGCTCTCCAATTTCTATCGATGACAATAATAAAAAATAATTTCCCTTCACTTGGCAGGGACTGTGACCTTACCCTAGGGCGATAGAAACTCTAATGCTTTCTGACATAATATAATCCAGAGAGACCTTGATCATCTTACTAGCCCTGACTGCTTGACCAGACAGAGTTCTAACCAGAAACAGATGACACGCTCAAATTGGATGATATGGGTAGTTTAACAAAAGGACTATTTACAACAGTGAAGAGACGTGAAACACAAGTCATTACCATCCTTAGACCTTATCGTGGGTTAAATAGTGTCCTCCCAAAATTCATGTCCTTACCAGAACCTCAGAATGTGATCTTATTTGCAAGCAGGGTCTTTGTAGATGTAATCAAGTTAAGATGAAGCCATACTTGATCAGGGTAGGTCCTAATCCGATACGACTAGTGTCCTTATAAGAAGAGAAAACATAGACACAGACATAGATACACAGAGAGAGCACCACGTGGTGATGGAGGTACAGATGGGAGTGATGCATCCACAGGCCGAGGAACACCAAGGATGGCTGGCAAGGACAAGAGGCTAGAGAAGAGCATGTAATAGATTCTCCTTCAGAGCCTCAAATAAAAGGAACCAATCCTGCAACAATTTCATTTCAGATTTCTAGAACTGTGAAAGTAAATTTCTGTTGTTCAAGCCACCCAGTTGTGGTACTTTATTATAGCAGCCCTAGCAAACTGATTGCCCTGAATGGATAAGGGTTGGGAAGTTATGGAAACCCAGAGAGAACAGCTGTGTGTGCCTGTAAGAGTGGGCTGCCAGAAGGGCCCTGTGGTCTTTCCAGGGCCCTCAGAAAGAGGGGTACAGCCAACCTGCTATGTCCCCGTGGGAGGGAGCCAGAGGAATAAGACCCTGACCTTAAAATCCCCCACCTCCAGCCAGAGCCTCCTGTTGACCAAACACAACTGGAAGCCAGGGGTCAAGGGAGCACACTGAGGAAATCGATATAGGTCAGGCTTGTGGCCCACAGAGAATTGTGGAGAAGACCTGAGGGTTCATCTGGGGTGAAAATGAAAGGCATTCAGCACACTGGTCTGGTACATTATTACATGTTAATTGGGCCTGGTGAGCAAGATATGGCCAACAAATGAGGTGTGTTGGTAAAACACTGCACGCCAGAGGACAGGAGATGAACCTCACATTCGTTCAGGTGCTGCCACATTGATGAAGAAAGAGGCACAGCGTTTGATTTGCCCCTTGGATCTTGGAGGCTGCATATCACCACATTTGAACATGCTGTTCCAACCCATTCGGTGTCCAGCTGTCAGGCTGCCAATGTTGAATGGGGCATAAAATAAGAAAAGGCTTTGCAGTAGGTTCAGTCTGCAGCACCAACTGCCCTTATAACCCACTGGATGGTGCTGGAAATGTCTATGTCAGACAGAGATGTGCCATTAGGAGAATCAGTGTAGACTTCCGGGGTTTTTTTTTAATAAAGCCATGCTCTGTTCTGCTCACAACACTTCTTCATTCAAATAGTAGCTCCTGGCTTGCTATTGGGCTGTGGTAGAGACCGGATGTCTGACCATGGAACACTAAGTAATAATTGCCTATCATCAACTGTGTGTTACCTGGTCTACTGAATCATGAAATTGGATGTGTGCAGCAGCATTTTGTTGTTAAATGGAAAGAATATATACAAAGCTGGGCCCTAGTATAAATTCCATAAGCTTGTAGCACCAAATCCTCATCGTACCGGACCCTATACTGTTTTGCCACCTCTCCCCTAACTCACAACTATGGCCTTGCGGACACGCCCTGCAGCCAGTTAACAGAGGAGGAAAAGCTCGGCCCAGTGCGTGAATGGGCCTGCACTGAACGTGGCGCCAACTGGACAACTGCTTCATGACAAGCCCACTCAGGCTCACTTCGTGTTGGAGGGGAGAAGGCCTGAAATACATATCCACTCTGACTTACAGGCAGCGACTAATGGGTTGTTGAGACAAGGCACTTGGAAAGAACAGTCCTGGAGAACTGGCAATCAGGCAGATGAGTGGAATCATACGTGGATGTACCTCTTGACATGGGCACATGCTGTGCATATAAATGCCCCTTGGGGACAAGGATTTCTCCTGCAAAGGTGAAGATAAAGGGCCACCAAAGGCCTCCACTACCGAGGAGTCTCTCAGTAACCAGGAGGATAAGATGACCCATCCTGTGCGTGATTCTCGCTCTTTCTCCAGGCACCCTGCTGCTTGCTCAATGGGAGCAATTACCAAGCGGCAATCACATGGTGACAGGAATGTAGGCTGTACATGGGCTGAAAAACACAGACTTCCCTTCACCAAGTCTGATCTGGTTCTTTCCCAACTTGCTATCGACGTAAGCCAACCCTGAGCTCTGACAGGGCGCCATTCCCTGGGAGACAGTGCAGCTGCTGAGCATAGATTATGCCAAGCTTCTTCTAGCAGGGAGGGGCAGTAATACATCCTCACAGAAAAGTTACATATTTCAGATATAAATTTGCTTTCCTTAGTAAAGGATCTTCAGAAACACCACTATGGGTAGATTTACGGATGCCTTATCATTATTGTGGTATCCCTCACATCATTGCCTCTGACTCTAGGATTCATGTTATGGCATAGGAGGTGTAGCAAAGGGCTCATACCAACAGAATCCCCTGGTCTGGCCACCTTCCCACCAACAGGAAGCAACTAATTGACTCAGAATCACCTAAAGACTGACAAAGACCTAACTAAAGACTCAGTTTTGGTTCCACCTGGGAGACAACATCCTGTAAGATTTACAGCCTGTCCTGGAGGATATAGATATATGTTAAACATATGACTGATACATGGTGCATCGACACCATTGCCACAGTGCAGGGGTCATTCAAGAAGGGAGGAAAGAGACTGTTGTCCCTCTGTTATATCTGATAACCTACTTATGAAATATTTTGCTTAGTGTCCCCAAAAGTTTTTGTTCAGAAAGTTCAGAGGCCCTAGTGCCTAAGAGAGAATTCTTTCATTAGGAAACACAGTTATGGTTCTATTAATGATAAATTAGAAACTGAAACTGCCCCATAGCCATTTGGGGCTTTTCTTGCCATTGAATTGACCCTCAGGAAAGGGGGCTTAGGGTACTAACCAAGGTAATTGACCTGAATTACCAAAGAGAAATTGGGTTTCTGCTACTCAACAGGCACAAAGAGGACTATGTTTTCAACCTATCTTTTTATGGTGGTGGCAGAAATGCAAGAGAACAAACAGAAACATGAGTCATTTTGAGACCTGTGCTCAGAACTGGCACACCAATATTGTCATTCCTTTCTGTTGGCCAGCCCAGATGCAAGGGTTGAGGGTATGAATTCCATTCACCCCTTTCATGAGAAGTGCAGACAACTTATATAGCAAAAGGCATCCATGCAGGGTAGGATGGAGAACATGGGCCATCTTGGAGACAGTTCTCTCTTTAAGCTTTAGATCTCATTGCGTTCCATCTACAACTGTTCCTTCCCCTTCTTCCTTCAGGTGAGGGGCAATCATAGCCACCACTGTGGTTGACTCTGGTATATTTCACCTTCCCTTGTACTTTACTTCGCCCACATCTGTTAAATAGTCCGCTTCTTTAAACTCCATCAACCATTCCTTTTGAGGGTGTCACCTGTTTTCTGCTGGGACCTTAACTAATACAGTCTCTTTAATATTGGTTAGTGAAGAAAGTATGAGCAATATTCATTTATATTATGTTACCTTTTGCATAAAAACTAGAAGAGTATTGCTAGCTATACATATTTATTTTGTTTTCAAAAAGAGAAAATAGAAGCATTAACCATTACTAAAAAAACAGAAAAGGAAGGAACAGAGTGGAGGGGACGGATATGAAAGCACAGCTTCCCTGACTATCTTCATGTAGGTGTTTGATTCTGGAACCAGGTAATGTTTTACGTAATTTAAAATCAAATTAAATTATAAAAAAAGAAGTACCTGGATGATCCTCAATGGCTGGGGTGCAGGCTTCAAACCTGTAGCTGTTTTAATATATTTAAAAAAAAAATTATAAAAAAAGAAGTAATCCCCCAAAACCAAAAAAAAAAAAAAAGAGGGAAGAAGAAACAAATGAAGCCATGTATCAAATTGGTTGCATGATCCTACAGAGAAAAGCATTTCTTTAGGTGAATTTGAATTTAAATTTAAATTTTGACTATCCTTAATAAGATATTATTGGGCTTTTAATATTCAGCTTTATTAATTTTATCCTGTATGTGCACATGAAGTGTCTTGGGTTAGAGACAAAGTTCTCATTGCCTACCTCACAGTAAATAATACCTGGGTTAGCCTCTGATTATTTAACAATACTTGTCTTTGCCCCCAGCGTGACTTGATGTGAGCTAAAGGGAAATTTTCCTACAAGAGTGGCCAAACACCCCCACTGGAGAGGGTTAAGGGAAAATGATTTTTCCCTGCTTATGAAGGGGAAAGAGGCAGCTGTCTCCACCCCTCTTAAAAGAGTCCTCTGTCCTTCCTTCCTCCTTTGGTATAGAAATAAAATCTCCCCAGTAGCCAGATAGATCCTCTCCTTCTCTTAACTCTCAGCTTTTACTATCTAGAGATTCTCCTCATTCTCAGACCTCAATCTTCACCGAAATGTAAATTTCTAGGATAGAGAGTCCCGCCTTCCTGGCACCTTGGGGACTTAACCTAGGAATTAAGCTGTAATGATTTGACTCTTTCCTAGAGATAAGAGAAGTTTTATTGTCCTTTCAGTTCAGACCAATTAACGAGACACAGGGCTACATACCTAATTTTTGCGGTTTTTACAGAAACACTGGACAATCTAGGAAAGCTTTATTTACCCACAAACATATCCTAAGGACAAAACGTACCACCAAGAAAGCTTTAACTGCATTCAATAATCTTACTTTTAGTAGATTATTGATACTACTATTTTAAAACTATTACATGTGAATTGTATGACTAAAGCAAATGAGTATGTTAATATCGAAAAATGGTAAAATTTTCAGTGAAAGAAAACAGATACAAATATAAAATTGTATATTTGTACAAAGGTTGGTAAAAACACAACAATCTTCAGTTTGATTTGGAAAAACCAGCATGAATTCATGATGTATTATCTCTTCAGTAAACTCATTTCCTAGTTCTCTCCACTACAACTTCTAGAAATTGACAATCCAGTAGAAATGAGCAAGAAAGGGAGCTCTCTTGTCCCCTTAAAATGACTACCTTCCCCCTAGGATAACCGACATCCAGATTTCCAACATATATTAGATCTGCCAGGTTTTAAGTTTGTTATCGATGGAATAATACAGCATAAGCTTTTTTTTTCTTTTTTTAAGACATGGGGTCTCACTATGTTGTCCAGGCTGGAGTACCGTGGCTACTCACAGGCATGATCCTACTATTGATCAGCACCAGAGTTTTGACCTACTCTGCTTCCAACCTGGCTTGTTCATCCCTCCTTAGGTAACCTGGTCATCCCCTACTCCTGGGAGATCACCACATTGATATTGAATTTTGTGTGGATGTCTCATAGCCACAGCACATTACAGTTCAGAACTCCTGGTCTCAAATAATGCTTCTGCCTCAGCCTCCCAGTAGCTGAGACTTACAGGCATGAGCCATCATGCCCAGTAGCATAAACTGTTTTGTGCCTGTCTTCTTTAAGTCAATTTTTTTTTTGTCAGATGCATCCATGTTGTGTGTGCTTTTAGTTTGCTCATTCTCTTTATATGTAGTGCTCTATTGCATAAATACAATAATTTTTTTTTTTTTTTTTTTTTTTTGAGACAGCGTCTCACTCTGTTGCCCAGGCTAGAGTGCCGTGGCATCAGCCTCGCTCACAGCAACCTCAAACTCCTGGGCTCAAGCGATCCTCCTGCCTCAGCCTCCCAAGTAGCTGGGACTACAGGCATGTGCCACCATGCCCAGCTAATTTTTTCTGTATATATTTTTAGTTGTCCATATAATTTCTTTCTATTTTTAGTAGAGACGGGGTCTCGCTCTTGCTCAGGCTGGTCTTGAACTCCTGAGCTCAAACGATCCACCCGCCTCGGCCTCCCAGAGTGCTAGGATTACAGGCGTGAGCCACCTCGCCCGGCCCTACAATAATTTTTAAATCTCTTCTCCTATTGATGGGCACTTTGATCATTTCCAATTTGGGCTATAACAACTAGAGCTCCTATGAACATTTTTTACATGTCTTTTGTTGAACATATGATACATATGTTATATTTTTGTTGAACATATGGTACATGTTATACATACAATCACATGTACATATATGTGGGAGTAAATATTTTCAGCTTTGGCAAATACTGCCAACCAGTTAATGAATATAATCAAGCATTTATCTTATGTTTCCTATAAAAACTGAATTTCAGGTTAACAAAATAGGGCATAAGAGAAAGTTCCTCCTTACAGAAAAATTCCTTGAAATAGATGAGGAGAGAGGGATAAGAGTCAGAAAATGACCATTTTGCAACCTTTAATAAAGTAGTGGATCTAAACAAAGATTGTCATCAGTGCATGCTAAAACCATCGGGTCAAAGGAAAAGGAAAGCTTTAAAATGGATGGATCACGGTGAAGGCACCTAAACCAACCAATAAATACTAATATTCTAAACTGGTACGGGGGCTCAGAAATAATGTCCCCAAATATGACTCTTTGACACGCTGAACTGAAGAAGAAGGTTCAAAGTCTCTCTTATCTTCCCCTGTCCCATCTTTCAATCCTCTGTTTTTGCCAAAATACAAGAGGAAGTTGTTCTCTGAAGTTCTCTCATTTGCCTAAAGATGAGGGACCCACCAAAGAAGAAAATAATTACCTCTGGTCCCTTCCTTGAGTTTTCACTAACTTAACTGGCATGGCAGGAAGAAAGGCTGAACTCTGTCTACACACCTGGACAGACTTGTCACAAACTATTGTTTGCTCTTACGGGTTCAACAGATTGTCCCAGGCCATTGTATGTTCTTCAAGCCCATTGAATTCCCCTAAAAATCATTTACTACACTTTAAAATCATCCATACTTCTCTATCTTCCTTTCCCCCTAAGAAGAAGATTATATAACCATCTGTACCCATTGTGTGGTGGGGTAATCATTCTGTGATTCTCCACCCTCCCTCTTGCATGCTCATAAATTTGTATGCCTTTTTTCCTATTAATCTGCCTTTTGTCAGTTGATTTTCAGTGAATCTCAAGGGGTGAAGAGGAAGTTTTCCCTTGGCCCCTAAGGTTGGTTTTGGGATATAAATAGGACACCAAAGTTGCTCTGCTCTTCTGGAAGCTGCAGTCAAGGGAACCCAGGACCTGACAAGCTAGCAGAAGGGTAAGGAATTCTTACTAGCCAGGCTCCTGGCTCCTCTATCTGGGTAATCTGGTTGAGTAGACTTTAAAAATCACTGTTGGTCTCTTTTTCCTCTCCAAAATCTTTATTAATGGGAGAAGAGGATTTGTGCGAGTAGTCTTGGGTGTAGTAACTCCAGCGTACTTTTTGGCATGAGTATTCTTATTGTATGATCCTTTTCTTCGTGGAAAGTCTTTTCTTTTGTATTTGTCTTTCTCTGTTGTTTTGTCATAAAGAGGGATGCAGTAGTGTAGAATATGAGCCTAAAACCCCTATAAGCCCACTATTCACGTCAGCCCTGCACACTGGTTAGTTTTGCAGTTCTGATCATACTAGCATCTGTTTAGACAAACTTTGCTGTGGGTTCCCAAAATAAAAACTGGATGAGCTTCCCCTCTTGTCCTGTATTATGTCCTTGAGAGCTTGCCTTGTGACCAAGTGGGAGCACTCTCTCTTGGTCTCCACCATCTGGGGGGAGCGCGTGAATTTGGGGTCATGTCCCATCCAGTGGCCAAGCTATGTAAGATTTTAAGCAGCATACTGAATACCACCATGCCTGGCTTCGTTACACGTTTAGGTAAGAAAGGCACTGTTGAACACTTGGAGGCTGTGGAAACAATCGCCACCAAGGGATAAGACTCTCGTGGGGTGGGGGGTGGGCTGATGACACAGTGAGCTGATTGGCATTGGTCACCCAGCAGCCTAGAGGGAATGTCTTTTGGGGTACACTGTGGAAGTGTTATATGGCCTGGTCTTATGGCATTTCCCCTCTTTTTAGGGGACCTGAGATTAAATGTTAAAGTCAAATCCTTGATTTTTGAAGATCTAGATGCTCTGTCTTCTAGCTGTTCCTCATTTTTACATGTTTAAATATGTGAAAACTGCAAATGTTTTGTAGGCCCTATTTGTTCGTGGGCTCTGCCCTGAACTCAGTAGTCCAGCTGGAAAACAGAGACTGAGTTATTAAGCAAAGCTACCTACCTAGTATAATGAAATTGGTCTCCTTAGAAAGTCCTGTGGTGAATTCCTATGATTTTGTGTTACCCTGGCATTTGTTTTTTTTTTTTTTTTTAAAGGCTGGTCAAGTGGAGCAGTGGGAGTGGAGAAGGAACAAAGGAATCTGTAACTGGTTGTGATCAATTAGTTGTAAACACCACTGCACTCATACCAATCCCTGGCATTTGTTTTTAATCTTCCTCTAACACACCCAAACTCCCTGAAAAAGCTTAAATTTTCTCTCTGCTTTGAGATCTAAATTTCATACCCTGTTCTTTCTGAAACTTGGTAAGGGCTTTGGTCATGTGGGACAGATAAACTTTAACTTGTTTCACTTACGGAGCCACTATTTAATACAACTGTCTTTTTAAGCTAGTGAGTTTTACCTCATGGCTAAAATGTAAAAATCAAAACTATAAGATCTTTGTGTTTGTATTTTTGTGTCTGTATGTACATGTCTGTATTTGTATATTGTCTACATGGTACCAAATTGACTTATAAACAAATGAATATTCATAAATTAAGTAAATAAGCCCAAATGCTTTTTGAGTTCATGTGACTTTAGTAATTTTTGGTAAATGAAACTAATTTTAGAATTGTTGGTATTAGTAAAATAAAATAGAAATATCTCAGAATTTGAGACATTTTTGCCTAGGTCTACCAGCCAGATAAATTTATACTGTCTCTGATAAGAGTTTTAAGGTCATAAAACTGTTGCTTCTATGATATTTTTGATACCTGTTTAATATGTCTGTGATCTCATGTCTTTCATTTTGAGCCTTTAGATTCTGGGGTATAGACAAGTGGCATGGAGAGGCCTGGGAACTTGTGTGTCCACAGCACCTGGGCCACCAGCTACAGAGCAGACTCGAGCCCAATAGGGTCCTGTCCTCCCTGACCCAGCTTTGCCTCTTGGCCATGCTGGGAGTGGTGGGATCCTTCAGGCATTGTCTACACACAGCTCTGTCCTTCACCCTGGGCTCTTCATCTGGTACTTATCAATTAATATTGTTTACTTCCTGGGTTTTTTTTTTTTTTTTTTTTGAGACAGAGTCTTGCTCTGTCACCCTGGCTAGTATGTAGTGGCATCATCATAGCTCACTGCA
Source organism: Eulemur rufifrons (assembly GCF_041146395.1). NCBI lineage: Eukaryota > Metazoa > Chordata > Mammalia > Primates > Lemuridae > Eulemur > Eulemur rufifrons. The sequence continues at coordinate 90,339,562 of NC_090985.1, forward strand.
ATCTCAAACTCCTGGGCTAATGTGATCCTCCTGCCCATCTCCTGAGTAACTGGGACTACAGGCGCATGCTACCACATGGCTAAATTTTTCTGTTTTTAGTACAGACGGGGTCTTGCTCTTGCTCAGGCTGATTCTGAACTCCTGAGCTCAAGCAATCCCCCCACCTCGGCCTCCCAGAGTGCTAGGATTATAGGCATGAGCCATTTAAATCTTTGATATTTTCAAAACTTTTCAAAATCAAATTCTAAAATTAAGTTGTTTTGCTTTTGTACTAATTTGTGGACACTAGGTCTCCTGGAAGTTCAAACAGGGCCCCTGGAAGTCCAAGAGATACATATTAGGCTTATTTGGCATGCTAAAATCATATGGGAGGCACTGTTAAATGAGAAACGGTACTTACCTTTCTTTGAGTGACATTTATATCTATAAGTGTTCCAAATTGTATGAGATTCCTAAAACTCTTCTATGTCTCGATATATGCAGTAAATTTGCCTTTTTTCCTAAAAGCTCTTTGCAAATTCTAAAGTGTTGTATCTTCAAGAAAATTCATACAAAGGATCCTAACAACTGAATACAGGCTTCTGATAACTTTGGAGATCATACTATTGAACTAAGTAAAAACTTCCAGAACTCTAAAAAAAAAAGATTGATGGGTTCATGAAAATTGTTAACTCAATATCAAGCAGAACAAGAATTAATTACATGGAACTAAACTGATGGAGGGCTGAAATGGGGTTTTTTTTGTTTGTTTCTTCATTTTTTTTTTGTTTTTTGAAACATAGTTTTGCTTAGTTGCCCAGTCTGTTTTATTTTTATTTTTTTATTTTAAAGCCAGTAAAATTTAGCAGTGGTGGGTAGTTGCCCAGTCTGTAGTGCCATGGCGTTAGGTTATCACAGCTCACTGGAACCTCAAACTACTGGCCTCAAGCCATCCTCCTGCCTCAGCCTCCTCAGGAGCTGGGATTATAGGCGTGCACAACCACGCTCAACTAATTTTTCTATATTTTGTAGGGACGGGATCTGACTCTTGCTCAGGCTGGTCTCGAACTTCTGGCCTCAAGTAATCCTCCCAGGATGTTAGGATTACAAGCATGAGCCATGCCACCCGGCTTTTACCCTTCTTTTAACAGCGATAAATAATATTTGTGTCTTTTCTGTTTAGTGTGGAACAGAGTTTTAGGAGCTAGACTTAGCCTGTAGACCTAAAGTTACAATTTGCATGTCTTTGTTCATGGGAAGCCAACAAGGAATTGCCTTATGAATGATCCTTGGGGGCAGTCCTTGTAGATGCCTGAGGCCTTTTTTTGCCTTTCGGTGAGGATCTGGCTAATGCATAATATTGGTAACAGCTATTCTTTTGCAAGGGGGTGTTGCATGACTCAGCCTCCAGAATTGACCTTCCCTTTTGCATAAGGAATTAGGGGGATGATCCTGAGATTTTCATTTTCCTTTACGCCATATTCATTTTCTGATTTATCATGTTTATTGTCTATCCATCCACTCCCTTCCCCTGACAAGAATGAAAACTCCTTAAAGGTAAGAGCTTTGTGTGTGTTCACAGGAGTACCCCCAGTCTCTAAAAGAGGATCTGCACACAGTAACCATTCACCAACTCTCTAATGAATGAACTGTCAGTCTTCCTGGCTAGCTACCCTCTGAGCTCCTTAAAGGCAAGAATTTGGTTTTGATTTGGTTTTGCAAGTCCAGCATTACCTAGCACATACTGTACATTTAATAAGAATTAGTTTCACGGATTCCCTCTTGGGGAAATAGGTCAAGTCTAGATAGTTTCAATAGGTAGAAACCAAGAAAAGGCTAATTTAATGAGCTTTCAGGTTTCCACCTCATTTCCCTGTTTCATCTGCAATCCTGTAAGGGCTTTGGACTGTCCATTTATTGACTAGACTTGCTTACAGTTTAGTGGTGCTGGAGTGTAACAGAGTAAGTTCATGGTGTTAAAAAAATTGAAGTGGGGAGATACATGCTGGTCATTTATTTGTGATGTCTCTGATAGGGCCAGGTGCCAAGAACTGAGAAGAGTTTTCCTGGATTGGGAGAAAGGGGAGGAGGAGTGAGTCTGCTAAGGTGGCACTGTGGAATGTGCATTTCAGAAACCATTGTTGTCATACAGTTTGAGGTGGGGAGTCTGTTTGTTTTATGGAAGGAAAAGGGAGGAGGGAGGAGGGAGGAGGGAGGAGGGAGGAGGAAGAAGCACCCAGTAGCACGTCTGGCTCAAGGCCATTAAATGAAATGGTAGTTCTAAGATTCCTTTCAGCTCCAAGGTTGTAAAAAGGAAGGAAATGAGGGAGGAAGGAAAAAGAGGAAGAAAAAAAAATTCTAGCAACTTTAAAAAAAGGGATCCAACTAACTTTTTGACATAGTGCACTCGGGGTTGAACGCCAGTGACTTCCCTCACTGGGAAGAGGCTCGGGTTACTACCTACAGCTACCACAGCCGTGATTAGCACTCGCGGGGACACCACGCGGTTTCCTCTAAGAGGCAGCGCCGCCCGCCAAGCGTCGGGTGTGCGAGGCCGGGGGCGGCCGCGGGCGCAGGGTGGGTGTGCGCTGGCAGCGGCCACGGAGGAGGGGCGAGCGAGGCGCGGGGCCCGCGCTCTTCCCGGGCGTCCGGTCAGTGGCGGCGGCGGGCATGGCAGAGATGCGGCAGGGGCCGGCGGCGGGGCCGCAGCTCAACGCGCTGCCCGACCACTCGCCGCTGCTGCAGCCGGGCCTGAGCGAGCTGCGGCGCCGGGCCCTGGAGGCGGGTGTCCCGCGCACGCCGCTGCCGCTCACCGACGCCTTCCTGCTGCGGTTCCTGCGCGCCCGCGACTTCGACCTGGACCTGGCCTGGCGGGTAAGCGTGCGGGGCCCGCGGCGCCCTGCCGTGCCCGCGGGACTGGGGGCCTGCGGCCGTGCCCAGACCCTCGCGGAAGCCCAGGGTGCAGGCGGGACCCTGGCGGGGAACAGGACCCTGGCGGGGAACACGCCCTGACGCGCCCTGCGTGGCCGCAGTGGCCGGAGGTGTTTCGAGAGATCCCGCTCTGGTCCTTCCAGTTTCTCTGAGTTGTGAAAACCTCGAAACTTGGAAAGCGTGGAGCCCTGGGGTGATGGGCTGTTTAATGATTTTAAGCACTGAACTCTCGCCCTAGATCAGGCTTCTGTGCCTATAAAGTTTGGAGGAAATGCCTTCCTGTCCCTGGAAGAAAGCCTGTGCTGTAAAACAAAGTAACAGCTGAGAAGCTGGAAACTCAGACTTGTCACTTATGAGCAGATAATGCCATGTGGCGGGGAAAATGAAATTGCTGGTAAACTGAAGTTCCGAAGCCATATTATTAATAGCAATACTTAAGTGTCAAGGCAGTAAAGCAGCCCAGTGTATTTAGAATGATGGGGGGGTCGTGGGGTTGGGAAGGATGGGGAGGTTCTTTTGTGTTTCCCAGTATGTTACACACCAGGCGCTGGAAAGACAGGAATCGGAAAGAGGAGTGTGGCCTTGAGTTCTGTCACTTTAAGCTCATTATCCTTATCTGTTAAATAATGGTGAAAACATCTACCTCATTGACTGGTGAGGATTGAACTTTAACCAGTTTAACAGAACAAGCTGTGCCCAGCACAGTGCCTGGCACATGGGAAGCAGTCAGCAGTTGGACCGGACCTAGCCCTTTCTCCAAGTGGCTTCCTCAGTGCCAGGCTGCAAGTTGGGTGGCAGGGATGGTATTGATAGTACAGAATTCTAAGGTGTCTCAGTATGAGGTTTTTTGGGTTGTTTTTTAACTAATTTTTCTTGAAAAAGTCAAGTTAAGGTAACAATAATCCAGGTAACACAACCAAAGTAAGTTTCTAAAAGTAACTTTCTAAAGGGAAAAAGTTCCCCACTCCAAACCTTAGTTTGCCAGTCAGGTACCCAGAGGCCAGTTACTGTAACCTGTTTCTTGTTTATCTTTCCGCATGTGTGTGTGCTTTCCATTTTGCCTTTCTGACCTGTCTTAGCACAGGGCTCATCTCATACCAGCTTGTATACATCCATCTTACTCCTTATGGGGCTGCTGTCATTCCACTGGGTAGATATATTATACTGCATTAAAATGTATCCAACCAATCCCCTGTTATTGGACATAGGGCTCATTGCCAGCTGATGCAGTGCTGCCTTGCATGCCGTTCATTCCTTCATTCAATGATCATTACTTCTACACTTCCCCTAGTAGTACACAAGATAAGATAAACAAGGCGCTGTGCTTTCTTCCATCACTGACTGGCATTTAGTACGTCTTTGTACTTTGTACATAAATAGGAATATATCCTTATAGGATAAATTCAACCTGTGAAATTACTGGATGAAGTGAGATGTGTATTTTTCAGTGTTGAGGAATATAAAAAACTGTTCTCCAAAGAGTTTGCACTGATTTTATCACTCAATTACACAATGATGCCTTTTTCTTCATATTATCACCTACCACTGCATTATCAAACCCGATTGTATGCAAACTTGCTAGATGAGGTTTTTCATTATTATAATATGCATTTATTTCATTGCAAGAGAGATTAATCATCTTTTATGTATGTAAATTTTAAAAATTTTCTTTTCCATTTAATTGGAAATGGCCTGTTTTTGCTATTTGTTCATTTGTATGTTTCAGTGACTTATAAAATATCTTTATGTATCAAAGAAAATAGGCCTTGGCCTAGCTTGTTTCCTGTATTTTGACATTATTTATACTATTTTCCTTCTGTGCAGAATTTAATTTTTTTTTTTTTTAATTTTTGAGACACTCTTGTCACCCCAGGTAGTATGCAGTGGTGTCATCAGCTCACTGCAACCTTGAATTCCTGGGCTCAAGCAATCCTCCTGCCTCTGCCTCCTGACTACCTGGGACCACAGGTGCACAACACCACACCTGGCTAATTTTTTCTATTTGTGGTAGAGACGGGGTCTCACTCAGACTGGTCTTGAACTCTTGACCTCAAACGATCCTCCTGCCTTAGCCTTCCAGAGTGCTAGGATTACAGATGTGAGCCACCATGCCAGGACTAAAATTTTTTATGTAATCAAATGTATCGATTTGATTGTTCTTTTATTGGTTTTGGGTTTTATAAGCTCTTATCCAAAATTTTTTCTAGTAATTTATGTCTTCTCTTTTTTATGTTGGAGTCATTTATGTATTGGAATTTATTTAGATGTTAGGAAAGAAATAGGGATCCAGCTTTATTCATTTGCATTATGTCAGATGGCTACATAAATGTTCCAGTGTCATGAGAAATAAACTAATATGTACTCAGCAGCTACTGAATATGAAGATCTAATCTCAGGTCCTATGAATAGTGCAGTTTAAATAAGGCATTAAACATATAAATAACTAACAATAAAAAGTATATAATTTACTGATTTCATTTTAGCTACTTTTTAAAAGGTAATGTCTAAATAGAAAAGGAGATAAAATTTACATTCAGCCTCTGTGATATTTTTTTTTTCTGTATTCCTTATTTTATTGAATTGTTTTCATTCCACCATTCCCTTGAGGAATTGGCTAGCAGGACTGTGTCTACATCCACGGGACAGAAGTCAAGTTCTGTCTGTGAACTCATTGCCTTACATTTCTGCCAACTGGAAAGGAAAGGGAAAGGGTAAGAGTGAAACTATTGTTTCATTTTCCTCTGCAATGGTAGTTACTTCAACTCAAACTCCGTTATTTTTAATATAAAAGCCCTATAGTTTTTGTGTGAAGAAAGCTTGATAAATACCTCAGTTACGATGAAATTTCTCAATACTCTAGTTTTTACATTTGAAGTTATAATGGATTAGTAAGGTTTTATAATCCTAATGGCTCATATGCTTGTGGAATGCCAGGTACTTTGGTAAATAGTGTTTGCATGGATTATCTTATTATATTCTCATTTTGGAAGAAACTGAAATATAAGGCATAAGTAATTTGTCAAAAATCATGTAGCTATTAAGTGTTGGAGCAGAGATTTGAACTTAAGTGGAGCACAGGAGTGCTCTCAAATACACTGCACTTGCCCCTTTGATTTAAAACAATGAACATAAAAACAACCAAAGGTTAACTTCTCTGTTCTACACATTCTCATGCATGCCACAAGTGAATAGTCTGCTTCCTTATATTTTTGTTACATGTGATAAGCTTTTTATCCTTTAATTATCTTTATAGTTTTCTCAAAGACTTTGAAGCTTTCAAAGTTCCATAGACTTTCCCTGTTAATTTCCCTCTAAATGTAGCTTCTTTTGTAAAATTTATCATATCACGTGTCAATTTCAGGTTCCAATCTGCTCCTGATAGTTTTTGCCCTTGAACAAATGTGTAACTTCTCAGAGCTTTATTATTTTTTTTGTGCTTTTAATGCCTTAACAATAGTAACAATAGTGTGAAGAGGAAATGAAATGATACTGGTAAACCCTATACATGTGGCACAAATATGGTGGTGCTTATTTTGTTTGAAAGTACACGGAAAATGTAAGAAGAAACTTACTCTATTACAAAGAATAAACTATAATCTTTATATATTTATTTCAAATTTTTGTACAAAACAGGCACCTTCCAATACTGAATATTCACTTTTAGCCAATGTTTGTTGTTGTTGTTGTGAACATAGGGTAGTTTGTTTGTGAATTGCTCAGTAGCAGTTTATATAATGTAGTTATATTAATTGGACTATAATTTATTTATCAGTGAAAAAGTAATGATCAAAGACCCAGGTTTAAATATTTCAATTTGCAAAAGTTAAGGTCAGAGGCATGACAGTGATTTGTGCATCTTTATAAAAGTCATTTTTTTCAAGTGGTTTACTCATGCATTAGTTTATTCCTTCATTCAACACACGTGTCTTTGGGTGCCCAGCACTGTGCAGAAATGAATAAGCTGAGCACTCTGCCTCTATTACCTAAAAGATCCCTTCTAATGAAGCCACAACTTTTATCATTCCATAGGAAAATAAAACTGTTATTGTTAAATAGTTACCAATATGCTGCTTCCTGCATTTTGCTTGAATTAGAATTAAAAGGAGTTTTAATGCTGTAATGTTTTATGTCTGAGAAAACTATCAAAAAAGTAATAAGCATTTAAAAATACTATTAACAGTAATTCTGGTGCCCCCTAAGGCAGGAGGAAGAGAAATTCATCTTATAGACTAGAATGAATATACCAGGATCTACAATGTGCCTGTTGTTTTCACTGTTTTTGGAAACTGCAATTTAGGTCACCAATTATTTCTTTGTTGGCAAATCGACTGACTTCTTTTCCTACTTACCTCTCTGTTGCATTTAACTCTTAGCAATATTCTCTTTTTTTAAAAGTTAAGACAAGTTGGTTAAATGCAGAAATGAATGAGAGGGAGAGAGCAAGTGAAGGAGGGAGACAAACTCAGAGAGACAAAGAGAGAGATGGAAAGGGCAAGGGAGAGGGGAGCAGAGCAACATAGATGAGGCTGTTCTCCCTTCCATATACCATAGTCCTGGGTAGGTCATCCGGTTGCTCTCTTCCCCCAGCCATTCCCAGTCATTGACGTTTTCCAAGGCTCAGAATTTCACCCCGTACTTTTTTTTTAAATTGTTTGTAATTTCTCCTTCAAGTCATTGCTATTTTTGTGTTTACAGTTACCATGTTAATTCCAATGACTCTCAAATATAAAATCTGTCTTTTTCTTTTATCTGAACTGTGGTCCCATATTGCTAGGAGATTTCATATCATTATTTCAGAAAAATTGAGAATGCTAAAAATCATAAAGAGGAAAATCAGAATATAATTTTTAATGCAGAATTTGCTTTAGTATTTTTTCCAATAAGCTGGCCAAAATATTTGTATTTTGTACAAATAAAATATTTGTATTTTTGTGTGTGTGTTGATTAACCATTTTCTGGTAGTGCTTTTGGAAAAAAAGAAAATGAGATTCCTTCAAACCATATTTTGCCAAGATCTAATATCCAGGTATGCTGTTCCATAGGCTCTCATAATTCATTTGATTGATTTCTATTCTTCCTTATTTCAAAAAAGACTAAAGATGGTCTTTCAGTTATTTATTGCTGAGTAACAAATCACTCGGAGACTTTGTGGCTTAAAACACAATTTGTTTGTGAATCCCCAGTTTAGGAAGGGCTCAATGGGTGTGGTTCATCTCTGCCTCACATGGCATCAGTTGGGAACTTGGCTGAAGTCAGATTACCCAGGATGGCCTCTCAACCTCGAGGGCCTCTCTCCACATGAATTATTATCATTCAGTAATCTTACATAGTTAGTGTCTGGATCCCAAAAAGCAAATTCAGAAGGTACCAGGCTTCTGAAAGCCTGGCACAGCGTCACATCTGCCACATTCTATTGGTCAAAGCAGGGTGTAAGGCCAGCTCAAATTCAAGGGGAGGGGACCAAATAATACATTCCACCTCTTTTTTTTTTGAGACAGAGTCTCACTCTGTTGCCCAGGCTAGAGTGAGTGCCATGGCGTCAGCCTAGCTCACAGCAACCTCAAACTCCTGAGCTCAAGGGATCCTCCTGTCTCAGCCTCCCGAGTAGCTGGGACTACAGGCATGCACCACCATGCCCGGCTAATTTTTTCTATATATATTTTTAGCTGTCCATATAATTTCTTTCTATTTTTAGTAGAGATGGGGTCTCGCTCTTGCTCAGGCTGGTCTCGAACTCCTGAGCTCAAACGATCCGCCCACCTTGGCCTCCCACATTCCACCTCTTGATGAGAAGAATGACATGTGTATACCAGCAGGGGAGGAATTGTTGGTGGCTGTTTTTGGAGACTATCTACCATAGGTGGCGAATGGAAATTACTCAACTTTGAATTTGTGATTAACTACTATCACCTCAGATCCTTAATGAATGGAACTTTTGGTTCTACAGCTAAGAAGATAACACCAGATAAAAATCCTGGCATAATAAATGTTAGGTTCATACACAATGCCAAAGCTTTCCTACTATTTTTACAAAATGCTTACCATGTATGCTATTTGTAGACCATTTTGATTTTATTTTTTAGTTACTACAAAACTATTACAAGTGGAGAGCAGAATGCCCAGAAATAAGTGCAGATCTGCACCCTAGAAGTATTCTTGGCCTTCTGCAGGCCGGCTACCATGGAGTCCTGAGATCCAGGGACCCCACCGGCAGCAAAGTTCTTATTTACAGAATCGGTAAGTCAGACACGGCTCTTCTTTTTCTCCCCTCCCCTCCCCTCCTCTCCCCTTCCTCTTCCCTCTCACTCCCTTCTTCTTTTCTTTCTTCTTCTCCTCCTCCTCTCCTTCTTCTGTTTTTTCTTGACTGCCATATGGAAAGCGTCAATGAGTCCATCTTTAAGAATTTAGGTTTAATTTGGGTCTTACTGTCTCCCAAATATAATAAAAACTTTGGCAGTTAGGAGAAAATTAACCAAAACCAGTGACAATCCTACTTCGGATTCTTCCATACAGTCAACTGTATAAAATAAGAGAAAGGGAAAACAGAGAAGAGAAATAGTGGGAGAAGGTAAAAAAGATCAAGAAAAAGTGTTTCAAAAATGCTTAGTAGGAAATACAAATAAAAGAATCCTGAGCTGTAATAATATAAGCTCCCTGAGATCATGGATTTTGTCTGCTCTGTTCACTGATGTCTCCCAAGCCTGGTACGTGGTAGGTCCTCATTAAATATCTGTGGCGTGAGTGAATGAATGATTAATTCAATTATGCCCCAGGCTGAGGAGCAAGGGGCTCATTCCCCCAGGTGGAGGAGGGTGCCATGGGAAGGCAGCACCTGGGAGTTGTTGCAGACACTGTTCCATTAGCTCCTCTTTCTGTCCTCTGCTTCTCCTTTTCACTATTAGGTGTTCCTGGTGTTTCTTGTAGGTTGGTGTCAGTCCATTCCGGCTATCACAAAATGCCGTAGGCTGGGTGACTTATAAAAACAGAATTTTATTTCTCACAGTTCTGGAGGCTGGGAAGTCCAAGTTCAAGATGCTGGCAGATTTAGTGTCTGGTGGAGTCTGTTTCCTGGTTCCTAGATGAAGCCTTCTCACTCTAACCTCACATGTTGGAAGGGCCAGAGGTCTCCCCAGGTTTCTTCCATCAGGGCACTAATCCCATTCATGAGGGCTCTACTCTCATGACCCAGTCATCCCCCAAAGATACCGCCTTGGGAGTCAAAACTTCAGCATATGAATTTTGGGGGACACAAACATTCACACCATAGCAGTTGGTGATCTATATCGTCTGCCCTTCTTCCTTAGACCTCTGTGTGATTAAAAATGTCAGATAAAGGAGAAAGACCCAGTACTCCCAGCTCCTCTCATGGCCTTGTTGAAAGGACAAAGATAACAAACATTACAGGAGCAGAATCTTGTGAATTATAGCCTTACAGAAATTTCTACATCTTTAAAGATGAAAATACTTACATATTTGCACTTCTTTCCTGCTTACAGCTAAGTTCACTGACTATAACTTAATTGCTTGCTACCTTGCAAGAAGATACTGTACTTAATTTTTAAAAGGATATCAGAACATTGAGTAAAATGAGTCAGTTTTTTTTTTTGGCCCTAGCTTATGTGTCAGATAAAATTGGGTTAATCATAAAGTCATCATCTTATAAACAGACATCATAATGTCCTTTCTATTCTTTTATTGCTCCACCAGTGTCAGAAGAACTTGAATGAGCTCCTAGAAATGAAATTCTTTGATCTCCTTGGGGGTAGGCATACCAGACTTAGCAAAGTACTTATGTTTTATTTAGCTAATAACCTATATATTATAAAAATATAGGGTGCCTACTTACATTTGAATTGCAGATAAACAACAATAATTTTTTTTTAGTATGTATGAGGCATACTTATGTTACAAAATTATATCCTGCTTATCTGAAATTCATCTTTAACTGGGTGTTCTATGTATTATCTGGAACTCTACTCAGGGGTCTGAGAAACATAAAACTGAGATCTGCAGCTGATTCTTTCTGAAAATGTCTTTGCTCTATAGTGCCTGGCTAGATTTTTTTTTTTCTTCTAGTTTGTTTATGTAAACTATTAATAACTGGGGCAGGTGAAGAAGTAAAAATGATACCTTGATAGTGAGAAAGCAAATGTGCTAGTTTGATCATAAATACCTTAATATTGAACCTGTAGGCCTCTTGTCCAGCCTGGGTCTTTTTTTGGTGGGGGGAGCACATTAGACGAGTTCATTAGAGGTTACTTACTAGGGCACTTGGTCCTGGACAGCAGAGGAATTTCTTTTCACAGGAATTTCTTTCTTGCAAAATGTGCATTTGCCCACCCTGTGGTGTTGCTTTAAATCCCTTCCCAATGAGTAATGCAAAGTTTTTACATTGTTATCTTTGCTTGTTCACAGTGAAACAAATCACACAGGCGCACTACCATCATCATATACTGTCATGCAACCCATGTTATGTTAATGATATGACAATTTTTCACTGGGTGGGGATTTTAGTGTTGCAATTGGCTGAAGGGCACTGTGGGACAGCCAAAGCAGTTCTACAGGAGTCAGGGCTGGTCTAAGCCAGCTACTTCAAGGCAAGAAAGTGCTAAGGCACTTCCCCCACCCAGTAGTTATCTTGGTACTTGCTTAATCTATTTTGTAACAATTTTGCTGAACATTCCATAGCCTGGGTCTTTTGTAGTATATTAATTTCTAAGTGTGTTGTTTGACTCAAAGAGATTTGAAAATCAAGAAAACATGTAGTTTAGTGATGGTCAGAACAGGAAGGTATGCAGCAAATCTCCTATGTGTTAGGTTAGTCTAGGATGAAAAAGAGAAACTCAGAATTTTTGTGTGTTTTTTTTTTTTTTTTGAGACTAGGTCTTACTCTGTCACCCAGGCTAGAGTGCAGTGGAGTCCTTATAGCTCACTGCAACCCCAAACTCCCAGGCTCAAGCAATCCTCCTGCCTCAGCCTCCCAGGTAGCTGCCACCATGCCCAGCTAATTTTTCTATTTTTGTAGAGACCGGGTCTTGCTCTTGCTCAGGCTAGTCTCAAACCCTGGGTTCAAGCAGTCCTCCTGCCTTGGCCTCCCAAAGTGCTAGTATTTTGGGCATGACCACACCCAGCTTCTCAGAAGAATTTTATGAGTAAAATGAAATAGGATAAAGATTTATAAATTTTCAAAATTTAATTGACTTAATGGGTGGAGCTAACGAGGAAATCTATGGTAGAGCTTTTTGGTAGACCCATAGTGTAACCAGCTTCCTTTGATACCATCTCTGTGCAGTAAAAGCAATGATAAAATGTACAGAGCCTATTCCTCCATGCCAGCAGGGGAACCCGAGGTGAAGCTAAGTTTTAGCTTTTATCAGTCTACATGCCAGAGGATATCATTTTATGCCTTTTGAGACCCAGTACTCTACTACAGCAGCAAAAATAAAATTTAACAGTAAGTATTAAGATTTGACTATGGTGTAGTTCTTATGAATAACAGGTTCTGAGGCATGTGGCCTGGGTTGGAATCTCAGCCTTGCTACATTCTAGCTGTGTGGAAAGCTATGTAGCTGTCTAACTCTCATTTTCTCATCTGTAAAATGGGCATAGTAAAAACCTATTGCATAGGGTTGCTGTGAACATTAAATCTATGTATCATCTGTCTACCTGTTTATCTAAAATATAACAAAGAATATTACCTGGTACATAATAATAAGCACTCAGTATAAGTTGGGTATATGGTAGAGAAGGAATTAAAATTTTAAGATTTTTGCTTTTTTTTTTTCCTCAATGGAGCATAAAGTCTAGCCAGCACTATCCAATAGAACTTTAGATGATGATGAAACTTTTGAATTTGAGTAGCCACACAGGGCTAATGGCTACCCTATTGGACAGTGCAAGTTAGACAATCATGTCGGTCATCTAGGAAATTTAGGTCAGTAACTATTTTCTGATCTGCAGATTTCATTTGTTCTGCTCATATTTTTCCTCATTGTAACATTTGGCCAAATGCCTGAAGTTAATGTAGTAATTTTGAGTTGGGTTATCCAAGGGTTGATTACTTAATTCCTACCAGGAATCCAGGGCTTTTAAAAAGCAAGGGCAATCCCATTGTTCCCTCTTAGGAATACTTTTGATTATCTTTTCTCTTTCTAGATTTTCAACTTTTTCCTTACTAGGACTTGCTGCCAATAAACATTTAAATCAGGTAAGGGTCAGACATCCAAAACAAAACAAAAACTCCTCCTCAGTCCCACAAAACCCTCCAGCCTCCACTCTAGCCATCTCCCCTCACCTCTTGTTCTCAGCCAAACTCCATTAATTAGTTCCTCATCCACATTTTCCCCTAGTTCCACCTCAGCCCACCCTGGTCCGGTTTTACTCCCACCCCTGCTGAAATAACCTTAACCAATTATCAGTGACTTTTTATTTTTTTTGAGACAGAGTCTCACTCTGTGGCCTGGGCTAGAGTGCCATGGCGACAGCCTAGCTCACAGCAACCTCAAACTTCCTGGGCTCAAGTGATCATCTGCCTCAGCCTCCCGAGTAGCTGGGACTACAGGCATGCACCACCATGCCTGGCTAATTTTTTCTATATATATTTTTAGTTGTCCATATAATTTCTTTCTATTTTTAGTAGAGATGGGGTCTCGCTCTTGCTCAGGCTGGTCTCAAACTCCTAACCTCGAGCAATCCTCCCGCCTCGGCCTCCCAGAGTGCTAGGATTACAGGCGTGAGCCATAGCGCTCTTTTCACCAAACCTAATGGACATGTTTAGTCCTATTTTGCTTAACCTCTCAACACAGTGGGTCACTTCCTCTTTCTGGAACTATCCTTTTCCCTTGGATTCTCTGATGCCACATTCTGCTGGTGTTTTCATCTGACTTAACTGGCTGCTCCTTCATAATCTCTTTTGTTGGCATCACCTCTTCTACTCACACTTTAAATTCTGAAATTCCTCAGGACATTGGCCTCAGCCTTCTCTTCTTATGCTACTTTCTCTTCGTCACTACAGTAGAGAAAAACATAGATCTAAGACAATATCCCTGTCACAGATTGTCCTGTAAGCATGAACAAGCCCCAGGTCTTCACCCTTTGGGTCTGTTTGGGGACCCAGATCTATATGACAAGCTCCTATTCCTGCTGCATTCAACTGGATATCTCAACAGTCACCATTTTTACATGTTCAACCTTACTTACGATCTTTTCCACCCTAAACACTTCTCCTATCTCAATAAAATGGTACCGCTATTGTATACAGTCGCCCTTGCCAGACACTTTTTTTTTGAAATTTTACCATTAGTTATGAATATTTTTTTTTTCTTTTTCATTCATCCTGTTAGGCATTTCATGGACCTTTCAATCTGAAGACTTACAGAGCCTTCCTTTTATAGGCCTTTTGAGACCCACTATTATATTGCAAAATTTTTCTCTACTGTTACTATTCCTCTCTCCTCTGTTCCCTGTTCTCTGTCATTGCCTGCTAGAACTCTTGTTGGATGTAGAAACTTCTGGATTTAGCTGCATCTCTTAACTCTTTATTCATATATATCAACTCTTGGCTTTTTTGTGCCAAGTTTGAGAGAATCCTTCAACTTGCTCATCCAAACCACCGTTCAATTATTGGCTGTGTCTTTTCCATCATTTGTCCCATCAACTGAATTTTTTTTTAATTATCTTTTTATCCCAAGGTCTTAACTGATTCTTTTAAATAATAGCCTGTTCTTACAATAATAGACTACACTATCCTTTTTCCCTTTTCTGAGTCTATTATGTTTCTTTAAAAAAAATTTTTTTTTAGAGATGAGAGTTGTGGGGGTGGGAGGTTGTCTCACTATGTTGCCTAGGCTGTACTCAAACTCCTGGGCTGGAACAGTCGTCTTGCCCAAGTAGCTGGGATTACAGGTGTGCACCACGGAGCCCAGCTTCTATTATGCTTCTTTTGATGTCTTTTGCTTTTGTAATTGTTTCCTTGAGTTTTGATGTCTTTGTCTATTGAGTTTGGTTCTTCTGTTCTTTGTGTGTGTGCACACACGTGAGTGTGTTTAATACTCTAATTTTTAATGAATGTATTTTTTTTAAGATTACTGACTTAACCTGCTTGCCTGTCCATTACTATCATTTCTGTATGCCATGGGCTGTCCCTGGGATGGAGGGGAGGGGCGAGATGTGTGGACTAGATTGTCAGTAATTCCTCTCTTAGCCCAGGTATTCCCTGTTTTCCTTGGGTGTGGACAGCTACCTAGGTCCTTCCCTGGCTTTTCTTTCCCAAGCCCACATTTATTGGTCTAACCTGCAGGGACATGACTCTGCCATGTGCTTCTTATCGTCAGAGGATCAACCTGTCTGTCTGCTCCTCAGGCATTTCCCTTAGCAACCTCTTTGGTTACTATGGGGCCTAACTGCTCCTCATAATGCAGGCCTTCGCTTTTCCCATTTCCAACACCTCTGAACCTGGAGCATACCCAGTGGCATTCTCATCTTTGGCCACAGCCCTCTCCGGTATGTGAGGTTGTGATTTCATTTTGCAATAAAATCCAGCCTGCATCTATTCATGTTTCCCGCACACTCTTAAAAATCTGTTCTCTGCTAGGGATTTGAGGAGGGAGGGAGAAGCAGGCCCATGTTCTTGGACCCCAATCTGATCTATTATTCAATTCATAATCTTTGTACATGTTTTTATTTCCACTGATCCTTTAAGTCTAAAAAGAATTCGTTTCCCTTTTAAATCTTTCTGAGTCTTTACACAATGCTGAGATATGATATGCTTTATTTTTTTTAGCCCACTGGGACCCAAAAGTTTTTACAGCTTATGATGTATTTCGTGTAAGTCTAATCACATCCGAGCTTATTGTACAGGAGGTAGAAACTCAACGGAATGGAGTCAAGGTTATCTTTGATATGGAAGGCTGGCAGTTTTCCCATGCCTTTCAAATTACCCCATCTGTAGCCAAGAAGATTGCTGCGGTACTTACAGTAAGTGTATATTTTAACTGTTAGGTATAATATTAAATACTTCCAAATAATAGTGTTAAATTGTTATATGTTAGACAAAAAGATGCGATAGTACATTTATGAGATATATAAATAAAATTTTAGAAATGATACATAGAATTCAGTAATGCTTAAAGGAAATAAAGTGTTATTAATTTATAAAATCAAAAGTGTTGCAATAAACTGCAAAAATATATTCAAAACTAGTTATCACAGAATTTACACATTTTAACAATATATGGTGACTTAATCTTCCTGTCATTAAAATTTTTTTCCCTAAATTAAAATATTGACTCAAAAACATGTATAGCAATGACACAATAAAATGTCACATAAGTCTTGGTAGGTATCTAAAAAAAGATATAGCTTTTTTTAGAAATCAAAAGGTTTCTAAAATGGTCATCATCTTTGACCCAGCAATTCTACTTCTGGGAACCTAGCTAAGGAATAATCTTAAATATAATAAAGACTTCGTATATAATAATCATAACTTACTATGTATCAGGTATTTTGCTAAGTATTTCAAGTGCATTACCTCTTAATGTCCACACTGAACTATGACATACGACTATTGTTTTTCTCATTTTACAAATTAATAAGCTGTGTCTGAGAAGTGACATAGCAATGCCCAGACACAGTTTGTCAGCAGTGAAAGGAGGATTACAGTCTAGGTCATCTGAGTGTAAAAGTTGTGCTCATAACCACCACTCCTAAACATAAAAGATCGTTACTGCAGCATCACTTTTAGTAGAAGAAAATGAGAAACAACTTATTTGTCCAGAAATAGCAAAATGTTTCCTTAAATTATGGTACATCCATTTGATGGATTACTGCAACAATATTAAAACATGATGTTTATAAAAACTGTTATATCCATGGAACAAAACAGGATGCAAATTATTTAGGCAGCATATCTGTAATTACATTTAAAATAAAATTATGCATAGAAGGGACTTGGAAGAAAAGCCCCAAATTAATAATATATCTCTAAAAGCTATGCATAGAAAAATAAAACAGAACTTCACATAAAATAACCTTGGAAGGTTCTTTGGGAAGGAAAAGTCTTTGTATTAACAATACAACTTTTGGGCAGGGAACCTTTTTTTTCCCTTTTAACACTTAGCTTTTTAAACTTTCTAAATAAGCCTATATTACTTTTATGTTTAAGATGTATACCAATGTGAAAAGTTTAAAAGTTTGTGTTTATTGTACTATTCTTTCAATTTTTATGTAAGTTTGATTTTTTTTTCTCAGAATAAAAATTTTGGGGAAAAAAGTTAAATATAGATGTTCAAATTACTCATTAGTCCATAAAAAAATTTATATGTAATTAGGAATGAAATTTTCTGATGAAAGTCTACAGGTATTAATATTCCTCAAAATACTTTGCCTAAGCTATAAAGATTGGTTTTTTTTTTTAGAGATCTTAATCTAGTAACAGTGAACTGTAAACCAGGCTTTTAGGTTGATGGAATGAATAATTCTGAAAATAAAATTACACTTTAGGTATTGCTGTAAGTTTAGGAAGTGTTCAAAGAGGAGACCTGTCATTAGGAATAGGATTGTAATATTTATTTATGTTTTGTTATTAAGAAGATTATTCTTTATTTTCAAAAGGATTCCTTTCCATTGAAAGTTCGTGGCATCCATTTGATAAATGAACCAGTAATTTTCCATGCTGTCTTTTCCATGATTAAACTATTGCTGACTGAAAAAATTAAAAATCGGGTGAGTAAAACATACTCAATTCATAGTTCCTCTACACTAAACATTCCAACCCTTTTTCATTTAAGCATTGCTTTATCATATTCACTCATACCATGAGTATAATATTTTGAATATTTATCTAAGAAGCCAACTACTTTTATAAACTAAAATTTATTTTTAATTTTGAAAAAACAAGGATATTGGTTATAAGGTTGAGGGATAACTGGGCCTCTCATGTATTACTGGTTGAAATGCAAAACGGTATATTTCCTATAGAGGGCAGCGTGGCAATAGTTATCAAAATCACAGCTTTAGCACTTCTGGGCATTTTCCCTACAGATATATCTGTACATAAACAAAATTACATATACAGGAGGATTCAGCAAAAGTGTTCATCATTAGGGGACTGGTTAAATAAACTGTGATACATCCACACAATGGAATTCAACAAGATTTGTAGGATGTTTTGTGAAGAGAAATAAGTGAAATGCCAAATAGTGTTTATGGTGTGCCACTTTTTGTATAAAAAAGGGGGAGAAATCAGAATATTTATTTATATTTTCATAAAAATTACAATAAAAGTATATACCAAAAATAATATAAAATAAGTGGTTACCTTTAGGGAACAAAAGTACAGGTATAGAGTGGAGTAGATGAAAATAGGGCTGGGAACAAGACATCTGTGTATCTTATTTTAATTTCTAAGCATGTTAATGTATTATTTATGCAAATAAAAATAAATACTTTTCTTAAACAGTGAAGTGTAATTAAACAATTTCAGTGTAACTGAAAACCATAGTACCTGAGGTATGTGACTTTATGCCAGGCTTATTAAAGCCCAGAAATTTGATGTTTTTTATCTATCCTATGGAGCCTTATCTCAGGTGACTATCTAATATCTCTTATAATTTTTGAAAGGTTGACAATGGAGTCTGAGTTCTTAAGAATGGCAACCATTCTTCTACAGTAATCTGTAGAAGAGAATTTTTAGAGCATTTATGTAGACAAACATTGGCATCATCTAATACCTTGAACACAAAATAATTTCTAAAGGCTTTGACAATTTAAATATAAAAAACTATTTAAATATAATTAGTGGTATGTGAATTTTAATAGCGTATTTAGAATTTTGGAAATGATATTCTTTAATATAAAGAGAATATAACATCTGTACCTAGTCAGAAAATTATGACCCTAGAGCTTCTTTAGAAGTTATCCAGTGAGTATGTCTATATGTCTTCAAGAAGAACTACCCCTAAATTATCTGCTTAGTGAAGATGGCCACTTCTTATTCTAGTAGTTTTATAAAAGTCAATTTTTTGGTTCATTTTTTTTTACTCTTCATTGTAGCTTGATAATAGCTGGCCACCCTGTTTAACTCTTAAACATCTAAAAATAAGTGTTTATATTTTGGATAAATAAAAATAAAAACAAGAATAAACTGAATATAATAAACAGGAAAATATGGACAAAGTGGAAAAATAAAAAATTTAGAAGTAGGTGAAGCATTTCTCAGTGAAAGTTAGTTGACGTCAAACAGACTTACCAAAATAGGGGGAATTAACCCCAATCCAGCCACTTTTTTCCTTTTCAATTTTTTAGCAACACCCTGATTTTCTCATTTTGCTCCTTCCTAAGCAGATAGAATTTCTTCTCAATTAACTGATAATATTTAAATTATTTCAGAAAAAATTAAGGATTGGGACTGTGAGGTTCCTGAGTACAGGTTACTCTTTTCATTCATCAATCCTCCTATCTGGCACATAGTAGGTATTTATTAAATGATTATTGAATACATAGATGAACATTTTGCCCTAGCAAATGCAAAGGTTATTTATTTATTTTAGCAAAATGTGTTTTTGGTTTAAGTTTCTACAATTTTATCTTAATTTCAGGGCATTCTATGATCAATTTTTATAGTTAAAATTTAAGGTTCTCAACCATCATAATTATCTCCTAATTTTGTACTAGCCAAGAGTATCCATCATCTGTACCACATAAATTATTTCTCATATACCTAGTTGTATGATAAGCTATATGCTTCTATTTAATATGAATTTAATAATAGGTAGTACATTTTCATCATCTATAGAATAGTCCCAGAATATTAGATAGTTTGGTAAGAATCACCTGCACGTCAGCGAATAGAATTTATAAAATAATTTTATTTAGTGTTTAAAATCTGTTTTTGAAAGAGGAAAAGAATATTTTTGTAAATTTTATGCAGGTATAAGAATGCAAATCTAAGAAAACAGTAAGATTAGTAGATTAACATCAACACAATCTAAATGTAGGTAAAATTCTTAGATTTATAAGCAGAGGAATAAAGGATTTAGTATCTACACATATTATCCCACAGAGTATCTTGTTTTATGAGGTTGATTTTCCACTGGAAATGCATCTAATATAGTGAGAGGTGGAGGGGATAGTATCTAAAATGTTTTGGCTATTTCAGATTCATATGCATGGGGACAATTATAAACAAAGCTTACTTCAGCATTTCCCAGACATTCTTCCCCTGGAATACGGTGGTGAAGAATTCTCTATGGAGGACATTTGTCAGGAGTGGATGAATTTTATAATGAAGTCTGAAGATTATCTCAGCAGCATTTCTGAGACCATTCAATGAGAAGTTATTTCATGTGAATAGCTTTCTAATTAAAAATACATGAATGAGAGACCCTACCTGGTTATGTAAATGAAAGAAAAAAAGCGGGAGAAAAAAAAAATGAAAGAAAAAAAGCTAATATTTTAAACTAATAAATTCTTGTCTGATCTTAAAAAATATAAAAATCTGCTGACATGAGCAATATGGGTATTTGGGAA
This sequence comes from Eulemur rufifrons, assembly GCF_041146395.1. Lineage (NCBI taxonomy): Eukaryota > Metazoa > Chordata > Mammalia > Primates > Lemuridae > Eulemur > Eulemur rufifrons. Next base: position 90,359,998 of record NC_090985.1, read on the forward strand.
GCTTTTTTACTTTTTAATTTTTTTGCTGATTTTTGCACTTGAAGAGATAAAATGAAAATTATTTCTGAAATAGCTGTTCATGGGCATCTTTGTATGTTTCTAGAAAGTTTCATTTTAAACAAGTTCTCTGATTACATTGGTACAGTAACAAATTTATAAATAGTAACTGAAATGACATAATAGCACAAATCAACTGATTATAAAAAACCATTAACATTCATTTTGGGTGGGGGTCAGATTAGATTATAATTCAGATTAAAATGTGAATGAAGCTTTACAGTTATTTCTGCAGGCCAGCAAGGCAGTCCATCTCAGGGAAATTCTATTTTAGCACACTTGCACAATAGAAGCTTTTGATTAAAGAGTCTATATGCCATACTATTGTATATACATCTATAGGCCTCTATGAAATTATTCATGTTGATATAATTGATTAACAAAAATAATTTAGAAAATATGTCAGGCACAGTTGATGCCTTCTCAATACTGTTTTGCATTTTTAAACAAATCAAGAATGTAATTTTGACTTTTGTTTATGGTTATTCTTATGACTACATAGAGATTTACAGATGGAATAATATTTAGTTGTCTTATACATGGACTATTTTTAGTTAAACAATACAACTACACAAAGGAAAGGAAAGGAAATGTTTACATTTTTAAAATCATTGTTAATTACATTTGGTTTTTTTTTTTTATTTTCTTAATTTTTTTTTTTTTTATTTCATCTTGTTATGGGGGATACAGAATTGCAGGTTACATACGTTGCTCCTGTACCGCCTTTCCCCCCAAGTCAGAGCTCCAGGCGTGTCTGTTCCCCAGGTCGTGCGCATTGCACCCATCTACATTTGGTATTTTTCAGATTATGCATGGAATAATCTGAGTTTTAGAGAGCATGTTTGATTGATTTAGCATTGGGAAGCTAACTTAACATTACAATTTTATTTTAATTTAATTTTTTTTAGAGACAGGGTCATACTCTATCACCCAGGCTGGAGTGCAGAGGTGCAATCATAGCTCACTATAACCTCAAATTCCTGGGCTCAAGCAATCCTTCTGCCTTGGCCTCCCAAGTACCTGGGACTACAGGCATGTGTCACCATGCCCACCTAATTTTTAAAATTTTTTTGTAGAGACAGGGTCTCACTATGTTGCCCAGACCCCTGGCCTCAAGTGATCCTCCCCCCTCTGCCTCCCAAAGTGCTGGGATTACAGGCGTGAGCCACCGCAGCTGGCAATGTTATAATTTTTAGAACAAAATTAGATTCTGTTTTCTAAAAAATATTTTTTTTTTTTTTTTTTTTTTTTGAGACAGAGTCTCACTCTGTTGCCCAGGCTAGAGTGAGTGCCGTGGCGTCAGCCTAGCTCACAGCAACCTCAAACTCCTGAGCTCAAGCGATCCTCCTGTCTCAGCCTCCCGAGTAGCTGGGACTACAGGCATGCGCCACCATGCCCGGCTAATTTTTTCTATATATATATTTAGCTGTCCATATAATTTCTTTCTATTTTTAGTAGAGGTGGGGTCTCGCTCTTGCTCAGGCTGGTCTCGAACTCCTGAGCTCAAACGATCCGCCCACCTCGGCCTCCCAGAGTGCTAGGATTACAGGCGTGAGCTAAAAAATATTTTAAAGTCTTTTGTATAAAATCATACAATTTAAAATTGTATAATTAAAAATAACAACAACAAAACCAAAACCCATTTAAAAAGAATAAACAGTAATAACAAAAAACATCTGGCTTATCCAACTTTTGTTCCTAGAAGATTTATATAACAAGTTCTCCTTCATTTATATTTGGCTATGTAAACACTTTCTTACAACCTTTCTTATGAAGGAATGATCAGTTTAGCACCTGAATAAAGGGTAACATTTTAAAATGTTGTCTCAATGTGATTGGTTGGTGATTAGATTAACAGTAAATAGACTTAACATGAATCAATTATAATAATATAGGTTCATTTTATGATGGAACTTTGAATTTTTATAAAATGAAGCAATTAATTGAAAAATGTTAAAGGAACAATGGGAAATGGGCAGGCAATTTTTACAAGGTGTCAAGAGAAATAACTGCCTGATTGTATTATTCAACTGTGATTGTACCAGAAGTGCCTTTTAGAATGTTGTCTCTATTATGTGTTCATTGTGTTATCGAACTGCACAGTAATTTATTTGTTTTAATATTGCTCAAAAGAAAATAAACATCTTTCACATAAACCATAGTATGCAGACTTTTTTCATTTTTAAATACGAATATTAGGCATTCTTTTTCAAAAACTGATTTTCCTTTCAGAAAAAATTAAAGAAAAAACTTACCACGTCTAGTTTTCCATTACACAGGTCAGTTTTTTCTTTATAAGTTTTAATTGCAGGCTGGTTTTCCCTGCTGCTTAGTTCAAAACCATCTTCCCCTAATGTCTTTGGCTGTACATAGAAGGGACTGCAAACTAATTTCATAAAGCTAAGCCATACATACTTAAGAAGTTAAAACTTCTAAGTCAAAAAAGCCATAGTTTATCACTTAATCAGATAATTTGATTTTCTTTAATAGACTTTATTTTTTAGAGCAGTTTTAGGGTCACAGGAACATTGAGTACAAGATACAAAATAGATAATTTAATCTTGAAATTACCTGCTATTTTAGCCTAGATCATGATTTTATTTGTTAAAGTAGATTTTTCTTACAGAAATAGTACTGAAATCCTATTGCAAATATTATCTTTGCCACTCAGCTAAATTAAAACTGTAGATCAAAAAACAGGTCAAACATACAAACAAAACCCAAGCCAATTAGTGAGATGGGTGTTGTCTGAAACACTCCTAACCGGCCTTATGTGCTGAATTTTGCCATACCTAGATGCTGTGGAGGAACTATGAGTTACAAAGATGGAACTTGAAATGAGAGCAATAAAATTAGGATTAGCAGCAGTACATCCCACTAATTTTCTTGTTAGCAAGGACATACACCATCCTACGCCCACTCCCATACCTAGCACTTAACGGACTGCATTCAACTTCTCTATCCAAGTCAATCATATTAGTCAGTTAAATATCTATTTTTGATAACACTGTACACTGAATTCAACACTATAGTCAATTGAAAAATTAGCCAGATGGTACCTAGGACAGAGAAAAAAATACCCCAAATAGCTATTAATAGATAAAGTGCAATATATTATAAAGGTCATTAGAGTGATTCCAATAAAGTGCTTTGGGAGTTTAACAAAAGGAAATATAATTTCCACCCGGGATATTGAGGCTGTGTTCTTAAAGGAGGTAGTATTTGAAGCAGAGCCTTTAAGGAGAATTAATTTTTACAGGTAGCAATGAGAACTGAGGAAAGGGAAGGATATTCCAAGAAAAGGAAGCATGAGGAAAGACTTAGAGATGAGGATGAATAAGGCATGTCTGAGAAATAGTAAACAGCCGTATATTTTTGTGGTATAAGTTGTAACATCTCCTTTTTTGTTTCTGATTTTATTTATTTGGGTTTTCTCTCATTTTTCTTAGTTACTCTAATGGTTTGTCGATTTTGTTTACTTTTTCAAAAAACCAACTTGTTTTATTGATCTTTTGTACTGTTTTATTTACTCTATTTAATTTGTTTCCGTTCTGATCTTTATTATTTCTTTCTTTCTATTAATTTTGGGCTTGCTTTGTTCTTGCTTTTCTAGTTCCTTGAGGTGCACCATTAGGTTTTTTATGTGAGATCTAAAGGGACAGATGGACTCTAATACAATAATAAGAGAGGACTTCAACACCCTACTCTTGGCATTGGACAGATCATGCAGAAAGAAAAACAACAAAGAAACACTGGCTTTAAAAACTGCACTATAGACCAAATGGACCTAACAGACATTTACAGAACATTTCATTCAACAGCTGCAGAATATACATTCTTATACACTAGCACATGGAACATTCTCCAGGATAGATCATATGTTAGGATACAAAACAAGTCTCCACAAATTTTAAAAAACTGAAGTCATATGAAGTATCTTTTCTGACCTTGATGAAACAAAACTAGATGTCGATAACGAGGAACTTTGGAAACTGTACAAATAAATGGAAATTAAACAACATGCTCCCGAATGACCAGTGGGTCAATGAAGAAATTAAGAAGAAAATTAAAAAATTTATCGAAACAAACAAAAATAGAAAAACATACCAAAATCCATGGGATGCAGAAAAAACAGTACTAAGAGAGAAGTTTATAATCTATAAACACTTGATCAAAAAGTCCTATATTTTTGGAGAGAGAGGATGAGTACAGGAGAGTGGGCCATTTGCCTAGAAAGATCCATGTGAATCAAATTATGAGAGGTCTTGAATGTCAGCTGAATGGCTCTAAAATATATGAATTACCTATTTTGTGACAGGTACTATATTAGATGTATTAGATTTACATACATTGCATCATTTATTCTTTGGAAGAAAAAGAGGTAAGTGGCATTAGGCCCATTTGTACATCCTTTGCTCAGAATCACAGAGCTGGTAAGACAGAATCAGGACACCACAATGCTCCTATTAGACCTGATTCTGCAGGCCATGGGGATCAACGGCCATCAGATTCTACCAGTACTACCTGGAAATGTCAGACCCTGATCCATCTCTGAGGCTTATCATCCCTCATCCAATCTGGGGCAAAAGCCTCTTCTTGGACTACAAGTTTTCCACTGTTCCTCCCTTTACTCACCCCTTCCATGTTGCCAGACTTACCTTTCTATAAGATTTAATTCTCTGACCTTCAGGAGATATCACTGCATGCAGAGTAAACTGCTAATTGGCACCCAAGGTGCTTGCCACCCAGGCCCAACCTGTTTTTCCATCTTCATGTTGCAGGACTCCTGACTCTGCCGATACTTCAGGCACACCCACCTTATCGCCACTGTGAAGATATCACCCCTTCCATACAAGTCATATCAGAATTGGCAGCAAGGAGTGGAGGGGTGAGGTGGAAGAAAGGAGAGGTGTAGTTTGTACTCTGAACCTTTGCTCTTTTTGTTTCCCCATGCCCAGTGCCTTTTCTCTGCTTACTTTCAAAGTCCAGCCCATTTGTCCCCTCTGTGGAGCCTTCTCTAACTCCCCCGTCCCAGTAAGAATTCTTTGCTTCCGTTTGTGTTACCCTGTTTGAATCTATAGCGGCTTACCTGCCTGTCTCCCTGATAGAAAGTGCTCTTACAGGCAGATACTCTTTTTCATCTCTGAGGTATGCCTGTATTTAGTAAACCATGCTATAAACAAACAGATGTACTGTCATCCAGGCTTTGGTTATTCCCTTTCTAGAGCACAGGCAGAGTAGATTTAGCCTAATCCTTAAAGGTTCTAGGATTCTTGGAATTGTAAATGAGCACTGGCATCAACTTAAAGTCATCAGCTGCACTAGCCCCTAACAAGAGAATCAGCCTGTCCTTTGAAGCTTAAAAACCAAGCATTGGCTTCTCTGCAGCTATGAAAGTCCTAGATGGCATTGTCTTTCCAGAGAAGCCACTTTTGTCTCCATTGAAAATCTGTGGTGTAGCAAGCTTTATCAATGTTAGCTAGATCTTGTGGATAACTTGCTATAGCTTCTATATCAACACTTACTGCTTTACCTTGCACTTTTATGTTTTAAGGACGGTATATTTCCTTAAACCTCATGAACAAATCTCTGCTACCTTCCAACTTTTCTTCTGCAACTTCCTCACCTCTCTCAGCCTTCACAGAATTGACAAGAGTTAGGTTCTTTCTCTGGATTAGGCTTTGGCTTAAGAGAATGTTGTTTCTGGTTTAATCTTTACCCAGAACACTAATACTTTCTCCACATCAGTAAGAAGGCTGCTTTGCTTTCTTATCATTTGTGTGTTCACTTGTGAGTAACACTTTTAATTTCCTTCAAGAATTTTTCCTTTGCATTCCCAACTTGGCTAATTGTCATAAGAGGCCTCAGTGTTGGCCTATCTCAGTAATCATTTCTAATGTTAAATTTAAAATGAGAGACGTGTGACTCTTCCTTTCACTTGAACACTTAGAAGCCACTGTAGGGTTATTAATTGGCTTCATTTCAATATTTCTGTGTCTCAGGGAATAGGGAGGACTGAGGTGAGGGTGAGAGATGGGGGAATGACAGGTTAGTGGAGCACTTCGGAACACATCCATTTATGAATTAAGTTTGCCTTGTTATATGAATGCAGTTTGTGGTGCCCCTTAACACTTACTATAGTAACACCTGATTGTGGATCACCATAACAGATATAATAATAATAAAATAGGCCAGGCACGGTGGTTCATGCTTGTAATCCTAGCACTCTGGGGGGCTGAGGTGGGAGGATAGTTTGCACTTAGGAGTTTGAGACCAGCCTGAACAACAGTGAGACCCCCATCTCTACAAAAAATAGAAAACTTAGCTGGGCGTGGTGGTGCATGCCTGCAGTCCCAGCTACCCTGGAGGCTGAGGCAGGAGGATCCCTTGAGCCAGCAGTTTGAGGTTAGAGTGAACTGTGATGACACCACTACACCCTACCCAGGGCAACAAAAAGAGATTCTGTCTCAAATAATAATAATAATAATTATGATGATGATAAAACAGTTTGAATTCTTGCAAGAATTACCAAAACATGACACAAAGACACGAAGTGAACACATACTGTTGGAAAAATGGCATCAACAGACATGTTCAACACAGAGTTGCCACAAATCTTCAATTTGTAAAAAAACCACAGTATCTGTGAAGTGCAATACAACAAAATGTAATGAAATAGGGCATGCCTGTAGCTAGTTCAGCTGTTTCTCCAAGAACTGAGCCAATAAGCAATGCTAATTCTGTGGACTATTTCACTGAACATTGACCAATACCCCATAAAAATTAATCTAATCCCCAAGAGTGTTCTAAGACAAATGATTTTTATCTTGAACAGAGGGAACTGACGAGACCGAAAAGAGACTTTTTCTTTTGCCTAAACCTGTTGACAAGGCCAGACACAGACTCTCCAACTTCTACCTCTTTATGATTAATTAGCTAAGAATAGACATATTTGTCAGGATCAATTAGGTAAGATTAGAACTGTTTATCCCCATGAAACTGGATAATTACAGAGAAAAGCATTTCCTTTTCAGATACTGAGACTTTTCCTACTTGCAAAATAGCCCCTTGTGTAAATCCCCAATTTGTCACATCTTTACCCCTTTCCATGAAAGACTAAGGCAAAACCACCATGCTGAGACATCCTGATCTTCACATCTTCAGTACTGTCCCTATTGCAGCAGCCAGAATAAAATCAATCTCTTTACTTGTCCAGTCTTTGTCTTTAACAGAAGCCACTCAAATATTCTCTGACAGTTATACAGGTGGTCTATCTGGAATCAACAGAGGAATTCTGGGGAGGGCTGTGAGCTACGATCTTACCCCAGATTTATTCAGCCCCCAGCTACATGCATGTTGTATGCAGACACCAAGATGTAACTGGGCCTCCTTTAGCTGACTCTGCTCTCACCCAGTTGCTGTGTTGAGACCAATCTCACACCCGATACACACACACATACACCCCCCATGTAAAACATTATTAAGTAATATACACTTCTAGTAAAGCTTTCATGCAGAAATGGAAAAGAGAGATTAATTGCAGTTCATCTAGCAAAACCTCAATATCTCCTTTACCTGCCTTTCTCTTTTGCGTAGGTGTCCTTCCTCTTTTCTTCCTCTTTTTCTCTCTTTCCCATTACCTCTCACCTCAGGGTTTTCTTTTGGGGTTTCTCTACATCCATAACCACTGCCTACCTTAGCAAAACGAAAGAGATCTTCCAGGGTTCACACTCTTTAACCTTTAACAAGTATGAAAATAGGGCAGGGAGGATTAATGATAACTAATTCTTCACCTTATTTTCTCCTGAATTTTTTTTTTTTTTTGGAGACAGAGTGTCGCTTTGTTGCCCTGGCTAGAGTGAGTGCCGTGGCGTCAGCCTAGCTCACAGCAACCTCAAACTCCTGGGCTTAAGCGATCCTACTGCCTCAGCCTCCCGAGTAGCTGGGACTACAGGCATGCGCCACTATGCCCGGCTAATTTTTTCTATATATATTTTAGTTGGCCATAATTTCTTTCTATTTTTAGTAGAGATGGGGTCTCGCTCTTGCTCAGGCTGGTCATGAACTCCTGACCTTGAGCGATCCACCCGCCTCGGCCTCCCAGAGTGCTAGGATTACAGGCGTGAGCCACCGCGCCCGGCCTCTCCTGAGTTTTAACTCTACTCTTTTTTTTTTTTTTTTTTTTTTTTTGAGACAAGAGTCTTGCTCTGTTGCCTGGGCTAGAGTGCTGTGGCATCAGCCTAGCTAACAGCAACCTCAAATTCCTGGGCTCAAGTGATCCTCCTGCTTCAGCCTCCCAAGTAGCTGGGGACTACAGGCATGTGCCATCACGCTCAGCTAATTTTTTCTATTTTTAGTTGTCTGGCTAATTTCTTTTTATTTTTAGTAGAGACGGGGGTCTTGTTCTTGCTTAGGATGGTCTTGAATTCCTGACCTCAAGCAATCCTCCCGCCTCGGCCTCCCAGGGTACTAGGATTACAGGCGTGAGCTACCATGCCCAGCCTAATTTGGAAGGTTTTTAGCTCATTTTAAGCCTTATGTTTTGTTCCTTTTAATTTATATTAAGCATTTTATAATTTCAAATTCAAATTTTCATTATTTTTCCTTTCTCAATCAATTTGAAACTTTTGTTCCCTTGAGGAATGATATCAGCAAGATGGATGCTGCCCCTCCCCCAAGCCAGCACACAGTCTCACACAGAGAATTCCCCTGGACCCACAGTTTCTACAGTGGGAAAAGTGAGTTAGAGGAAGACATTTAGCTTCCCACCATTCTGGGATCCTTCACAGAAGGTTCGCTCCTATCTTGTCCCATGGGAAACACTGGCAATTTCCAATGTGTCTAAGGGGAAACTGGCAGGCCTAGACCACTTCCGGTCAGTTAGAAACAAAGAATGGGATTAGGGCTCAGCAACCAGTGCATGGATCTTGGTGGTTGCTATTCATTCTGGCCAAGGAGGAGCCACACCAGAGAAACTAGCCAACAGTATCACGCTGCTGGAGACATGGTCCATGGGTCTTCCAGGCTTAAATCTCTAGCCAGCTTCCCCACACAGTCCAAGTGCTCTTGTTAAGTCTTCTCCTGGTTCAGAGGCAACTGTAGGTCAGCAATAACCTGTAGAGGGAGTATCTGGCCTTGCCCAACCCTAGCAATGGAGAGGTGACCTAACTAAGTTCCAGTAAACTTGATTGGGCAGAAGAAAGACTTACTGAGCTCAAAAACAGGACGTTTGAAACTATCCAATCAGAAGAGCAAAAATAAGAAAGAGGGCCAAGCATGGTGGCTCACGCCTGTAATCCTAGCACTCTGGGAGGCCGAGGTGGGTGGATCGCTCGAGACCAGCCTGAGCAAGAGCGAGACCCCCATCTCTACTAAAAAATAGAAACAAATTATCTGGCCAACTAAAAATATATATAGAAAAAATTAGCCGGGCGTGGTGGCACATGTCTGAGTCCCAGCTACTCGGGAGGCTGAGGCAGGAGGATCGCTTGAGCCCAGGAGTTTGAGGTTGCTGTGAGTAAGGCTGATGCCACGGCACTCACTCTAGCCTGGGCAACAGAACAAGACTCTGTCTCAAAAAATAAATAAATAAATAAAATAAGAAAAGAATATCAAAAAATGAAGAAGGCCGGTGGGAATTATGAGACACCATCAAGTGAACTAATCATCACATAATAGGAGTTTCTGAGGAAGAAGAGAGACAGAAAGGCCTAGAAAGCATATTGAAGAAAATAATGGCTGAAAAGTTTCCAAATCTGGGGAAAGATGACAACATCTAGGTACAGGAAGCTGAAAGGTCACCAATCAAATTCAACCCAAAGAGGAATTCACAGAAATACATTCATTACCAAATTATCAAAAACCAAAGACAAAGAAAGAATACTGACAGCAGCTAGAGATAAGAAATGAATCACACTCAAGGGAACCCCAATATGCCTTTCCATGGATTTCTTATCAGAAATCCTATAGGCCAGGAGAGAGTGGGATGATAAATTCAAAGTGCTGAAGGAGAAAATAAAAAACCAAAACTTGCCAACCAAGAGTACTGTGCCCAGCAAAACTGTCCTTCAGAAATGAGGAAGATATAAAAACTTTCCCAGACAAACAAAAGCTGAGGGAATTCACTATCACTAGGCCTGTTTTACAGGAATTGATAAAGGGAGGTGTTTAACCTGAAAAAAGGCTTCTAATTAATAACAAAAAAGAGGAAAATAAAGAAAATTAATGAGATAATACATAACCATATTCAGAATTCTCTAAAACTATAAGGGTATTTATCCCTACTAGGAGAGTTAAAAGACAAAACTATTAAAAACAACTGTAGCTACAACAAATTGTTAAGGAATACAAGTTATAAAAACAAATGTAAATTTTGACATCAAAATCATAGTAGGTGGGTGGGAGGGAATGAAAGTAGAGTTTTAGTACACAATTAAAGGCTAGTTATTATCAGCTTAAAGTCAACCATTTTAGGATAAAATATATTGGGTAGGCCTCAAGGAAACCACAAAGCAAAAACTTGTAGCATTTGCACAATATATAAAAATGCAAAGATTCATAGCGTACAACCACAGAAAACCATCAAACCACAAAACAAGGCAGCAAGAAAAGAAAAAAGAAAAAAAGGACCTATAAAACAATCAGAAAAACAAATTACAATATGGTAGTAACAAGTCCTTACCTATCAATAATTACTTTGAATGTAAATAGATTAACTTCTCCAACAAAATACATAGAATGGCTGAATAAATTTTTAAAAAACCCAAGATCCAGGCCAGGCGCGGTGCCTCACGCCTGTAATCCTAGCTCTCTGGGAGGCCGAGGTGGGCGGATTGTTTGAGCTCAGGAGTTCGAGACCAGCCTGAGCAAGAGCGAGACCCCATCTCTACTAAAAATAGAAAAAATTATATGGACAGCTAAAAATATATATAGAAAAAATTAGCCGGGCATGGTGGTGCACGCCTGTAGTCCCAGCTACTCGGGAGGCTGAGACAGGAGGATCACTTGAGCCCAGGAGTTTGAGGTTGCTGTGAGCTAGGCTGACGCCACGGCACTCACTCTAGCCTGGGCAACAGAGTGAGACTCTGCCTCAAAAAAAAAAAAAAAACAAAAAACAAAAAACAAAACAAAACCAAACCCAAGATCCAACTATATGCTGCATACAAGAGCCTCACTTCAACAGTGAGGACACACATAGACTGAAAGTAAACGGACGGAAAAAAATATTCCATCCAAATAGAAACCAAAAGAGACCAGGTGGCTATATGTATATCAGATATATAATAGAATTTAGGTCAAAAACTATAAAAATGGACAAAGAAGAGCATTACATAATGATAAAGGGGTTAATTAACCAAGAAGACATTGTAAATACATATGCACCCAACATCAGAGCACTTATATACATAAAGCAATTATTAAATGATCTGAAGGAAAAGATAAACTGCAATACTATTATCATAGGGGACCTCAATAACCACTTTCAAAAATTGACAGATCATCTAGACAGAAAATCAATAAATAGTGGACTTGAATTATATTTTAGTCCAAATGGACCTAACAGAAATATAAAAAACATTGCCTCCAACAGCAACAAAATACACATTCTTCTCAAATCCACATGGAACATTCTCCAGGATAGATCAGATCCTAGTCCATAAAACAAATTTAAGAGGAGTGAAATATAAGTATCTTTTCAGATCACAATAGTATGAAACTACAAATCAATAAAAGGAGAAATCTTGGAAAACACGCAAATATGTGGAAATCAAACAATATGCTCCAAAAAAACCAATGAGTAACAGAAGAAAGCAAAATGGAAATAAAAAATACCTTGAGACAAACACAAATGGAAAGATAACACACAAAAACTTATGGAATGCAGCAAAAGCAGTCCAAAGAGGAAAATTTATAGCAATAAACGCCTATGTCAAAAAAGGAAAAGGATTACAAATAAATAATCTAATGTTACAACTCAAGAAACTAGAAAAATAGAACAAACTAAGCCCACAGTTAGCTGGAGGAAGGAAATCACAAAAATGAGAACAGAAATAAATGAAATAGATACTAGAAAAACAATTTAAAAAGTCAACAAAACTAAGAGTTGGTGTTTTGAAAAGATAAACAAAATTGATAAACCCTTAGCTAGCTTCCTAGGAAGACAAGAGACTACTCAAATAAATAAGGTCAGAAATGAAAGAGAAGACATTACAACTGTTACCACCAAAATACAAAGAATCTTAAAAAAACTGTTAACAATTATGTACCAACAAATTGGATAACCTATAAAAAACAGATAAATTCCTAGATACATACAACCTAAGACGACTAAGCCATGAAAAAAAAATAGAAAATCTGAACAGACTAATAATGAGTAAGGAGATTGAATCAGTAATAAAAAGTCTTCCAACAAAGAAAATCCTAGGATCAGATGGTATTCCTGCTGAATTTTACCAAAGATTTAAGGAGTTTTAAAGAATTTTATCAAACTCCACAAAAAAATTGAAATAGAGGGTATACTTCCAAATTCATTTTCTGAGTTTTGGTATAGGAGATCAAAACCAGACAGGGATACTACAAGTAAAGAAAATTATAATCCAATATCTCTGATGAACATAGATGCAAAAATCCCCAACAAAATGTTAGTAAATCAAATTCAAGAACACATTAAAAGAATCATTCACCATGATCAAGTGGGATTTATTCCTGGGATGCAAAGATGATTCCACATATGCAAATAAGTAAATATGATAATACCACATTAACTAAATAAAGGATAAAAATCACATTATCATCTCAATAGATGCAGAAAAAACACATGACAAAATTCAACACCCTTTCATGAGAAAAACTCTCAACAAATAGGCCTAAAGGGAACATACCTCAATACAATAAATGACAATCCCCCAGCTAACATTTTCTCAACAGTAAAAAGGTGAAAGCTTTTCCTATAAGATCAGAGACAAGAATGTCCATTCTCACCACTTCTTTTCAACACAATACTGGAAGTCCTAGCTAGAGCAATTAGACAAGAGAAAAAAGTAAAAGGCATCCTAATAGAAAATTAAGGAGCAGTTGGGAGGGGAAGATGGCGGAGTGGCGGTGACTGCTTGGATCTGCGCTCCGGCAAGGAACCGTGGATCCGGACCTGCCACAACGCTAGAGGACCACTCCCACACAGGAACAGCGGTGTGAATCCACGGAGAATCAGCGTGGGACAAACAGAGCAAGTGAGGTCTGAGGTGAACAGAAATTAAGATCGCGGAACTCTGCGGAAGGCGCGGAACAGACAGTAGCCAGTGGAGCGCAGGCGGCTGCGCCCGCCCCCAAGTGGGGCGGGGGCAGTCTTTAGGAAAAGCGGCTTGCGCTCCTCACTGACCTCCACCCCCAATTGCTTGGAGACCCCCTCGCAAGCCAGAGCAGAATCTCCGAGCGAGACGTAGGGCATTGCAGACAGGAGGCTTTTTCGGGAGAATAGCTTGGAACCTGGGAAGTCTCGGCTGAGACAGTCCTTGGCGAGAAGGGACGGACCTGTGCCAGGGGGGAGGGGCACGATCAATCCCCGATCAGCGAATTGCGCTGTACCTCTGCGCTACTTTTGTCGGTGGTTCTTCAGCCGGTGGCCCCCGGCGGCTTTGCCCGCCAAACCCCCCGGCAGCGGCGGTCCCTGGTCTCTGCCTGCCGGGGAGCCGGCCCCCTCCGACCCCGGAGCGCTGCGGGCGCCATCTTGAAAGCAAAGTCGGAACCGCTCGGGAGCCATAAGGTGCCCAGCGGCTCTCTCTCCCCGGCGCCCCCCGCTGGTCTCTGGGCCCGCGCCATCTCCGCCGGCGGCACTCGGCGTGAAGGGGCAGAGCTGCGCTAAGACTTAAAATAAACACTGAGTTGCCGCTCCGGAACCAACGGAGACGGCGTGAAGGGGCGGAGCTGCGCTAAGACGTAAAATAAACATTGAGTTGCCGCTCCGGAACCAACGGAGCGGGCGTGAAGGGGCGGAGCTGCGCTAAGGCGCAAAAACACGATCATTGAGCCGCTGAACTGTATACTTCAGAATTGTGTATCCCTTCGTTTAGCGATGCGCTGTGGTGCTGTGTAGCTCTGTTTTTGTTCTTTTGTGTTTGTGTTTTCGCTGTTTCTGGGTTAGGTCTCTTTGTGTTATTTGTTAGTTTGGTTTTTGTTTTTGTCTTTGTTTTTTTTTTTTTTTTTTCTTTTTTTCCTCTTCTCTTCTCGTTTTCTTTTCTCTTTCTTTTTCTTCTCCTTCTGTTCTTTCTTTTCACTTCTTTTTTTTTTTTCTTTTTTTCTTTTCTTTTCTTTTTTCTTTTTCCTTATTTCTTCTCTCTTTTTGCCTTCTAACTGGGAACCCACGCTGAGCTTGGGAACGGGCCAGGCCCCTGGCTCTGGTACATACCGGAACCTGAGTAGTCACTCCCAACGCCGGCGATCTGCGGGCGCGCAATAGCCATCTTGGGGCCCACAGCCAAGTCACTGCGGAGCAATAGGGTGCCAAGAGGCTCCCTGGACGGCCCCCTCCCCTGGTCCACAGACCTTATATAGGGTCCCCACCCACGTCTAAACATTGACTACTTCTCCAGAAGCGAGAGTGTGGAGCCTGGTCCCTGGGGACATTGGGCCAAGGCAGACTTTTGCCTGTGGGAGTTGCGGCAAATGGGGCGCTGAGCGAGCGAGGGCACCATCCACTCCCCACAACTAGTATTTTTCCTGCAGATAGAGACAGAAAACACCCCTATAGAGGAAGAACCAAAGGGAAACAAACAAACAAAGAGAATTTTGGCCCACTACTAGTGTGGACCCTGCCTGCCCTCTGAAAGACTACAACACAGTGTCCTAACTCACCAAAGCAGTCTTGGATCACTCCAATCCTCTAGGATTGGACCCATCAGAAGCAGTCCCCCAACTGAAATAGAAAAATTTCTAAACAATTCACAACAGTCTTCCCCTCTTGCCAAAGGAAGCAATATACCTAGACTACTCCACAGCCTAAGAATAGAGCACAGAGAGTGCTGTTAACCAGACTAAATCTATAAGTAAAGATCCAACGATTAATCTAGATGGGAAGGGCCCAGCGAAAAAACACAGGAAGCACAAAGAATCAAACAGAAAGCTCACCCCCAAAGAGAAATACCGGCTCTCAACCATTTGACACAAACCAGACTCAAAACACCAACATGTCACAGGAAGAATTCCAATTATGGATCATAAACAAGCTAAATAATATACAAGAATCAATGGACAGACAACACAAGGAAAATGCAAAAAAAATTCAGGATTTGGAGGAAAAATTCACTAAAGAAATTGAAATATTGAAGAAAAACCAAACTGAACTCCTAGAAATGAAGAATTCACTCAGAGAGCTACAAAACACTGTGGAAAGTCTCAAAAGCAGGGTAGATCAAACAGAGGAAAGAATTTCAGAAATTGAAGATAACTCCTTTCAACTAAATAAGTCAGTCACAGAGATAGATCAAAAAAGTAAGAGAAATGATCTGAGTCTTCAAGAAATGTGGGATTATGTGAAGAAACCTAACTTGAGAGTTATTGGCATCCCTGAGGGTGAAGAAGACAATAAGCAAGGGTTGGACAAGCTATTTGAAGACATAATCGAGGAAAATTTTCCAGGCCTTGCCAATACTCTAGACATACAGATTCAAGAAGCTCAAAGGACCCCTGGGAGATTCATAGCAAATAGGAAAACACCACGCCACGTAGTCATCAGGCTGACCAAAATATCCACTAAAGAGTCCCTTCTCCGAGCTGTAAGGAGAAAGAAACAGGTAACTTACAAAGGAAAACCCATCAGAATTACGCCAGATTTCTCAGCTGAAACCTTACAAGCAAGAAGAGGTTGGAGCCCCATTTTCACGCTTCTGAAACAGAATAATGCCCAGCCTAGAATCTTGTACCCAGCTAAGCTAAGTTTTCTATACGAAGGAGAAATCAAGACATTCTCAGATAAACAAAGGTTGAGGGAATTCACCAAGACAAGACCAGCCCTGCAAGAAGTACTCAAAAGAGAGTTACACACGGACCAGCACAAGAAAGATCCACGAATGTAAAACTACTCAAGAGCTAAAGATCAAATTCCAGATACCACAATGGCTCAGGAGAGAAAACATTGCAATGAAGTTCTACCCAACAAGCTGAACAAAAAACCGTCTCACTTATCAGTTTTCTCAATAAATGTGAATGGCTTGAATTCCCCGCTCAAGAGACATAGACTGTCCCAATGGATAAAAAAGCACAAGCCAAGTATCTGCTGTCTCCAAGAAACCCACCTAACGAGCAAAGATGCATTTAGACTGAAAGTAAAAGGATGGAAATCGGTATTTCAAGCAAACGGTAACGAAAAGAAAGCTGGTGTGGCAATCTTAATTTCCAATAACTTAGCTTTCAAACCAACAAAAATAATAAAAGACAAAAATGGCTACTACATACTGGTCAAGGGCACAATTCAACAAGAAGCCATGACTATACTCAATATATATGCACCCAACCTAGGTGCACCTAGATTCATAAAGCAAACCCTACTAGATCTGAACCAGATGATAGATAATAATACTGTAATAGCTGGAGACTTTAACACCCCACTGACAGTACAGGACAGATCCTCTAAACAGAAAATAAACAAAGACATAATGGACCTAAATAGAATGCTAGAACAAATGGGCATGGCTGACATCTATAGGACATTCTACCCAAAGTCCACAGAATATACATTCTTCTCATCAGCTCACGGGACATTCTCTAAGATTGACCATGTCCTAGGACATAAATCATGTCTTCAAAAATTCAAAAAAATAGAAATTATACCATGCATCTTCTCAGATCACAGCGGAATAAAAGTAACAATGATCACAAACAGAAACCCTCACTCTTACTCAAAGTCATGGAAGCTAAATAACCTTCTCCTGAATAATTATTCTATAAAAGAAGAAATCAAGATGGAAATCAAAAATTTCTTTGAATTAAATGACAATGGAGATACAACTTATCAAAATCTATGGGATGCAGCTAAAGCAGTCCTGAGAGGAAAATTCATATCCATAAATGCCTATATCAAAAAGACAGAAAACATGCAAATAGACAACCTAATGAATAGACTCAAAGAGCTGGAGAAAGAAGAACAGAACGATCCCAAACCCAGCAGAAGGCGAGAAATTACTAAGATCAAATCAGAACTAAATGAAAAGGACAACAAAGAAACTATAAGGGAAATTAATAAAACAAAAAGTTGGTTCTTTGAAAAGATAAACAAAATAGACACACCTCTGGCTAGACTAACCAAGAGCACAAAAGTAAAATCTCTAATAACCTCCATTAGGAACATGAAAGGAGAAATCACAACCGATGCTACAGAGATACAAGATATCATCTATGAATTCTACAAAAATCTTTATGCACACAAACTGGAGAACGTGGAGGAAATGGACAAATTTTTAGAGACACATAGTCTTCCCAGGCTCAACCAGGAAGAAATAGAGTACCTGAACAGACCAATATCAAGAACTGAAATCGAAACAGCAATAAAAAACCTTCCCAAAAAGAAAAGCCCTGGTCCAGATGGGTTCACACCTGAATTTTACCATACATACAAAGAAGAACTGGTGCCCATCCTACATAAACTATTCTCCAATATTGAGAAGGATGGAGTTCTCCCCAACACGTTCTACCAAGCCAATATAACATTAATACCAAAGCCTGGAAAGGACTCAACAAAAATAGAGAACTATAGACCAATTTCCCTCATGAATATAGATGCAAAAATTTTCAATAAAATACTAGCAAATCGAATCCAAGTACTTATCAAAAAAGTAATCCACCACGACCAAGTGGGCTTCATCCCCGAGATGCAGGGGTGGTTCAACATACGTAAATCTATAAATGTAATTCACCACATAAATAGAAGCAAAAACAAAAATCATATGATACTCTCATTAGATGCAGAAAAAGCATTTGACAAAATTCAACACCCTTTTATGATAAAAACGCTTAACAAACTAGGCATTGATGGAACCTACCTAAAAATGATACAAGCCATATATGACAAACCCACAGCCAACATCATACTGAATGGGGAAAAACTGAAAGCACTCCCACTTAGAACTGGAACCAGACAGGGCTGCCCATTGTCTCCATTACTTTTCAACATAGTATTGGAAGTCCTTGCGAGAGCTATCAGGCAAGAGAGCAGAATCAAGGGAGTCCAAATAGGGAAGGAAGAGATCAAACTCTCACTTTTTGCTGATGATATGATGTTATATCTGGAAAACCCCCAGGATTCAACCAAGAGACTCCTGGAATTGATTAACGAATACAGCAAAGTCTCAGGCTACAAAATTAATATACACAAATCAGAGGCATTTATATATGCCAATAACAGTCAATCGGAAAACCAAATTAAAGACTCAATACCCTTCAAAATAGCAACAAAGAAAATAAAATATCTAGGTATATATCTAACTAAAGAGGTAAAGGACCTCTATAAGGAAAACTATGAAACACTGAGAAAAGAAATAGCAGAACTTGCAAATAGATGGAAAAATATACCATGCTCGTGGATCGGAAGAATCAACATTATTAAAATGTCTATACTACCCAAAGTGATCTACAAATTCAATGCAATCCCTATTAAATTACCAACATCATTCTTTACAGACATAGAGAAAATAATTATACAATTTGTATGGAATCAAAGAAGACCCCGTATAGCAAAAGCAATTTTAAGCAATAAAAACAAAATGGGAGGTATTAATTTGCCAGACCTCAAACTATACTACAAGGCCGTGGTTCTTAAAACAGCCTGGTATTGGCACAAGTGCAGGGACACAGACCAGTGGAACACAACAGAAAATCCAAATATAGAACCATCCTCATATAGTCACCTAATTTTTGACAAAGCGGGAAAGAATATACTCCGGGGACAAGAATCCCTATTCAACAAATGGTGTTGGGAGAATTGGTTAGCCACTTGCAGAAGACTGAAACAGGACCCACAGCTTTCACCTCTCACAAAAATCAAATCACGGTGGATAACAGACTTAAACCTT
Organism: Eulemur rufifrons; assembly: GCF_041146395.1. Taxonomy (NCBI): domain Eukaryota; kingdom Metazoa; phylum Chordata; class Mammalia; order Primates; family Lemuridae; genus Eulemur; species Eulemur rufifrons. Next base: position 90,379,116 of record NC_090985.1, read on the forward strand.
AGGCGTGATACAATCAGAATTCTAGAAGAAAATGTAGGAAAGACTCTTACAGACATTGGCCTAGGCAGAGAATTTATGAAGAAGACCCCCAAGGCAATCACAGCAGCAACAAAAATAAATGAATGGGACATGATTAAACTAAAAAGCTTCTGCACAGCCAAAGAAACAGTCCAGAGAATAAACAGATCACCTACAGAATGGGAAAAAATTTTTGCATACTACACATCAGATAAAGGACTGATAACAAGAATCTATTTAGAACTCAGGAAAATCAGCAAGAAAAAATCAAGCAACCCTATCAAAAAGTGGGCAAACGACATGAATAGAAATTTTTCAAAAGAAGATATAAAAATGGCTAACAAACATATGAAAAAGTGTTCAACATCTCTAATCATCAGGGAAATGCAAATCAAAACCACAATGAGATATCACTTAACCCCAGTGAGAATGGCCTTTATCAAAAAAACCCAAAACAACACATGTTGGCGTGGGTGTGGAGAGACAGGAACACTAATACACTGCTGGTGGGACTGCAAACTAGTGCAACCCCTGTGGAAAGCATTATGGAGGTATCTTAAACAGATTCAAGTAGACCTGCCATTTGACCCAGCAATCCCATTACTGGGCATATACCCAAAGGAAAAAAGGTCATTCTGTAACAAAGGCACATGTACCCAAATGTTTATAGCAGCACAATTCACAATAGCAAAGATGTGGAAACAACCCAAATGCCCATCAATACATGATTGGATTAGTAAACTGTGGTATATGTATACCATGGAATATTACTCAGCTATAAGGAATGATGAAGATACGACATCTCTATGGTTCTCCTGGAGAGAGTTGGAACCCATTCTATTAAGTGAAGTATCCCAAGAATGGAAAAACAAGCATCACATGTACTCACCAGAAAATTGGTTTCCCTGATCATCACCTAAATACAAATCTGGGAATGACACCAATTGGACATCAGACTGAGGTGGGGGGTGGGGGAGGGGATGGGGGTATGCCTACACAATGAGTGCATTGCACACCGTTTGGGGAGTGGTAACACTTGAAGGTGCTGACTCGGGAAAGGGAGGGTGGGGAAAAAAATATGAAACTATTGTTTTTAACTTGCACTGTTCACTTAATAATTTATCATGAATATTTCCCATATTATTTCATATCATTGTACAAGAAATAATGTATACATTATGAGGACATACTGTATCTAACAAGATATACTGTTAGACTCTTTGATTCTGTAAAACTAAATTGAAAAAAAAAATAAAAAAATAAAAAAATAAAAAAAAAAAAGAAAATTAAGGAGCAAAAATAGTGACATTGATGACATGATCTTATATATAAAATCCCCAAAGACTCCACCAAAAAACTATTGGAACTGATAAATGAATTCAGTAAAGCTGCAAAATAAAAAATCAACATAAAGAATTCAATGCATTTCTATATACTAATAACAAACTATAGGAAAAATAAATTAAGAAAACAATTCTATTTACAATAGCAACAAAATATTTGAATACCTAGGAGTAAATTTAACAAGGAGGTAAAAGATCTGTATACTGAAAATTATAAAACTCTTATGAAAGAAATTGAAGAAAATAAATAAGTGGAAAGATATCCCATGTTCATGGATTGGAAGAATATCATGAAACTGTCCATACTACCCACAGTGATCTACAAATTCAGTGCAATCCCTATCAAAATTTCCATGTCATTTTTCATAGAAATGGAAAAAAATAATTCTTAAACTTGTACGGAATCAAAAAAAGACCCCAAATAGCCAAAACAATCTTGAGCAAAAAGAACAAAGTTGGAGGTATCACACTCCCTGATTTTAAAACATGTTATAAAACAATTATAATAAAAACAGCATGGTACTGGCATAAAAACAGACACATTGCCCAATGCAACAGGATAGAAAACCCAGAAATAACGCATTTACTGGCAACTGATTTTGACAAAGGTGCCAAGAACACACAATGGGGAAAGGTCAGTCTCTTCAATAAATAGTGAAGGGAAAGCTGGATTTCCACATGCAGTAGAATAAAATTAGATCCCTATCTCTCACCATATGCAGAAATCAACTGAAAGTGAATTAAAGACTTAAATATAAGACCCGTAGATATAAAACTACCAGAAGAAACCATAGGGGAAAAGCTTCATGACATTGGTCATTTACATTACATTTAATATTTTACTATTACAAAAAAATGCTCCAAAGAACAGACTTGTACACATTTCTTTGTTCACATATGCTCATGTTTCTCTAGGGTATATACTTTTATCCGGAAAGTGCTGTTTTACAGAATACATGGATCTTCATCTTTATCAGATATTGCCTAACTGCTCTCAAAAACAGTTGTAATAATTACAATTCTATCTGAAGTGTTAGAGAATTTTCATTTCACTACATCTTTGACTTATTATTAAAGGCTTAAACTTTAGTCAGTCTGTTCTTAGGTGAGCAGGTATATGCAAATCCGCCCCCAAAGGCCCACCTAGCTGAGAGGCCAAAGGAAGAGGCTGCCAAACCCAGTTTCTCAGAAAGAAACACTTAATAGGGACTTAGGAACAGAAACAATGTTTTTAGGTGGCCATGAGATGGTGGATCACTGCACCTGCCCTCCGAAAAGCATCGTTTATATAGTAAGCTTTTAGGGTAAAGACATGTGCAATTGGTCACATCTCAGACTATCTGGTAGAAACTCATGGCCACTGGGGAGGTTAGATAAGGATCTTAAGGAGGGGTTATGTTTGCTACAGGCATTGTTTAAAGAACTTGCTACAGAACACCTTTGTATGCAGGGGTCAAACATCAGTCATCACAGAGGTTTCCCTTTAAGATGGCATCACTCTTACCACACAACAGGCTGTTTCCCTACAGTCTAATGGATGTCACATATTACTTTGTACTAACTTGCATTACTCTGATGATTAGAGAAAGTTTGGTTTGCATTTCATATTCTTTTCTCATTTTTCTATCATGTTGTTCTTATTTCTTTGTATATTCTAGGAATTAATACTTTAAAAATTCTGTATTTTATAAATATATTTTCCAAGTTTGTGCCTTAACTTTATTTTTTATATATATATATATATATATATTTATTTATTTTTTTTTTTTGAGACAGAGTCTCACTCTGTTGCCCAGGCCAGAGTGAGTGCCATGGCGTCAGCCTAGCTCACAGCAACCTCAAACTCCTGAGCTCAAGGGATCCTCCTGTCTCAGCCTCCCGAGTAGCTGGGACTACAGACATGCACCACCATGCCCGGCTAATTTTTTCTATATATTTTTAGTTGTCCATATAATTTCTTTCTATTTTTAGTAGAGATGGGGTCTCGCTCTTGCTCAGGTTGGTCTCGAACTCCTGAGCTCAAACGATCCGCCCACCTCGGCCTCCCAGAGTGCTAGGATTACAGGCCTGAGCCACTGCGCCCAGCCTGTGCCTTAACTTTAATGTGCTTAAAGGTATACGGACATTTTTAAATTTTAACATAACCAAATCTATCAATTTTTTAAATAACATTTGTATGTTTTATGGAATGTTTTATGAAACCTTTATGACCATCAAGGTTATGAACATATGCTCCTATATTTTCTTGTCAAAGTATAATATTTTTTCTTTCATATTTATATATTCACTTCACCTGGAGTTTATTTCTGTGTGCAATGCCAGGTAACAATTTAATTTTTTCCTATGTGGATAGTCAATTGTTCCAGCACTACAGGTTTATATTTATGATGGCTCCTTATCTAGTCATCTATGCTCAAAACCAGCTTGACGCTTTCACAGTATCTTTCATCACATCCTTTGGGGAGTATTTCTCACCATACCCTTCTGCAGCAGCATTATTTTCTTGTTAAACCAGACTACTTTTTGCATTCACTCTTCTTGAAATATGCCAAAATTCTGCTCATGTCCTCTCTACAAGTCATGTCCTCTCCCTTTTTTCCTTACTAAATTGAAAACCTATCATGAAAAAGACAAACAGTTTAACTTTTCACCCTTAATACTCAGCATTGATGAAATAGGTTTTCAAATATTCTTGTTTTATTCTGAATTTAACTTGGCCCTTATAGTTGGGAACTTCCACCTAGTACAAAATATATATCCATTTATTTAGGAACCCTCAAAATAACTTTTAATGAATAGGAACCAAAGTCATCTCTTCTGCCCCTGTTTATAGTACAGCGTGTGGGTGTCTGTGGTTGGTTGGTGCTGTGAAGTTTATTACGATTAGGCTAATATCCTTTGCCTGGAGTTGCCCCTTTGCAGTAGATGCCAGGAGTTGGCCCCTCCTTAATCCAGTTCCAAGGTTAGATGACGCGCCTGTACATGTGTTCAAAAGAACCGTCCTCCCCTCTTCTTCACTTCCTCCAGATGCCTGGACCCCCAAAATAGCAAGATATGGAAATTACCTCTGGAGTCACAGGCTGTCCTTACACTGAATGCTGGAGTGTCAAACGCGGCTGTCAGCATTTGTAGAGACAAGCCCCTGACCTTTTAAGGAGTACCGTTGGAGCAAAGTTCTCAGGCAACTTCTAGAACCCCTGGCCAGCCTCCCTCGCTGCTAGGTTACCACACTCGGCCAGGCGGGAGCCAGAGCTTCCCGCGCGAAAACCTGGCCTGGCCGCCGCAGCTTCGTCCAGGTCACTTGGGGGCCCATCGACAGAACAGTCGAAAGGGAAGGACACGGGACCACCCACTCACTGCTCCGAGCACGCGGGGACCACTGGGTGCCCGACCCAAGTGTTTCCAGAGTGTCGGCAGAGGTGGCCAGGTGGCGCGCCAGTTTCGCGGGGTCACGGGTCGCCGAGCGCGGGCCGGGCTATCGGGTGGCCGCGGCGGCCGCGCTCCTTGAGCCGCCCGGCCGGATCCCGGGGCCGCCGCGCGCGCGCGCGCGCGCCGGGACTACGTTTCCCATAGGCCCGCGCGGCGGAGCGCGTCACTCGGAGCTCACCCGGCCGCTCGGCCCAGAGGCTGCCTCCGCCCGCTCACCCGGCCGCAGTCCCTTTGAAAGGCGGCGGGAGGCGGCGGGAGGCGGCGAGCGCCATGGCGAGCCTGACTCGCCTTCTGTGCGTGCTGGCCCTGCTCCTCTGCGGCGCGGCGAGCTCGAGGCTGTCCAGAATCTTGGGCGACACCGCCAAGAAGCCCATCATTGGTAAGAAGGCTGTGCGCGGGGGTGGGTGGGGGGTGGCCACAGCTGCGGGGGAGGGGCTGGGTGTCCGCGCTGGGCGCCTCCAGCAGCTGGGCTGCTGCTAGCACGTTCCGCTTGGGAATCCCCCAAGTGCAAGGTATCCATATGTGCCTTCGTTGTGCGAGCGAGAACCCGGGCTAGACCATTTGCATCGCACTGACGTATAGCAGATGCCTCGTTGATTTCCTTAGACTCAGATGGCTCTCCAAGTTGGGAGGGAGGAGGGGGCACTGTGAAGAATCCTGCTGATTTTCTTTGTTGGACATAGCTAGGAATCTCTACTACAAATTTTAATTTTCCTTTTTCTTTTTGCATATAGCTAGGGATTTTTACTAATTTTGCATTTACAAATTTTGTACATGCATTATATTAAAATTTAATTGGTTGACGGAATATTTCAAGGTACTGTGCATTATAATATAAAATCACGAAATTGAGGTATACCTTGGACGTTGTCAGCTTCAGTAGTGGAGGGCAACAGTGGCTAATATCCTAATGTCAGTTCTATTTCGTGTTAAAATGAGGCGTGTAATTTTTCATCTCCAACACATTCATGTTTTAGAAAGAGAGTAAAATCAGTTTGCATTACTGGAACAGACATTTGAGACAGGGCCAGGAAAAGCTACACAGAAGAAATCATCTTGGGATTAAAATTTGCCAAAAGAAATTTATATGTGGACAATTAAGATTGGTTTTATTTTCTTCTACAAAGATAAGCACTGTCTTCTGTAACGTCTATAGAAAATAGGTGAATGTTTTTACAAATATATGGATAGTGCCCAATTTTTAAATGGGTTGCTTACTAATTGGAACTTTGGAACTTATTTCATAGCTATTTAAAATGGTGGTTAGATTCTCCAAGAAAAATTAATTCAAAATATAATTATATGTAGTGACTTGTATGTTGTGGGTCCAGAGAGGAGGGGAAAAAAGAAAAGAATTTTTCCTTTCCTAGAATCAGGGTTAGCCTTGGGTTTCTTATTAGAAAACAGGAATGTGCTTTTGATCACTCTGATCAATTAAGACAAAATAGTTAATGGGGCATCTACTGTGTGCAAGGCATTGCTTTAGGGAAGTGCAAGGGATTCAAAGACATGGAAGCCACAGAAGTTGTTAGATGGACCAGAGATGGACGGAGCAGGGCATGGTGGCTCATGCATGTAATCCCAGCACTTTGGGAGGTGGAGGAGGGAGGATCTCTCGAGGCCAGGAGTTTGAGACCAGCCTGAGCAACATGGCGAGACATCATCTCTACAAAAATATAGAAAAATTAGCTGAGTGTGGTGGCATGTGCCTGTAGTCCCAGCTATTGGGGAGGCAGAGGCAGGCGGATCACTTGAATCTAGGAGTTTGGGGTTGCAGTGAGCTATGATGATGCCACTGCACTCCAGCCTGGGCATTAGAGACTCTGTCTCAAATAAATAGATAAATAAGTAGCCTTAAGGTATGGGTAGAATTTTGGTCACATTTCGAGGGACAGGGAGTACAGCCTGAGCTCTTTATCCAGGGATGGGAAAAGTGAGTATGTGTGGGGCAGGCAGAGGGGAGATATTGGTGGACTTACTCTGATGTACTTCTCTTTTTCTGGTACCTTGTGCTTCCATGATGCTCCTTGCCCCCCTTTGTGGCCCCTCACTCCTGTCTGCCTTGTACCACTCCATTTTCTATTCTCATTGTTTCCCTAGCCAAATTTCATTTTCCTTAGTGAAGACAATCTTACCTGCCAGCGAGGAGAAAAACAGTCTTACTGAACAAATTTTGACATATGTTAACTGAGTACCTGTGAATGCCAATTATTGTAAGAAGTTGGGAATACAGAAGTGACTAATACAGACAACAGCTCTTCCTGTTGGGTGGCCTACAGAGACATTGGAAGTGCTCCAAATGGTGGAGTACTGAGTGATAATAGGCACAGGTACTCACTGGACAGACAGGCTTTGTTGTATACTAGATGCCAGTACTGTTGGGGGGGGGGCGGTGTTCAGTAGTAAAAGGAGACCAGAGAGGTGTGTGCGACAGAGCACACAGGGTCTTACAGAGTTTAGGAGCTCACTGAGGTGCTTAAGCAAGGTGACTTCTGCTGGTCTGTATCTCTCTGATCTCATTTCCCATTGCTTCTCCCTTTGCTCACAGGGCTCTAGTCATATGGACTCCTTGCAATGTGACAGGCACACACCTGACTCATGGCCTTTGTTGCCACGCCCGCTGCCCAAGTAGGAGCCAATACTCTGAATCAGCAGGTTTTACAGCAGAGAAAGAATCTTTATTCTGCATAGTGCTAGGCGGGGAGAGGGAGAAATTTCTCAAATCTGCCTCCCGGAGAACTTGGGAGACAGACGGTTTTTAAGGATAATTTGGCAGGGAAGGGATTAGGCAATTAGGTTTGTTAATTAGGGCAAAATTATAGGGGTGTAGGAATCATCTCTTGTGTTGTTTCAGTCCATGGGGTCACAATTCCAGTTGAGTCGGTTTCTTGGTATAGGCCGCTGATCTGGGCAGGTCAGTCAACCCACTGGAATGCAGGGCCTGGAAGATACCTTAAAAACTACCTTTAGGTTTCAAAAGGGTGATGTTTTCCATGGAGAAAGTTAAGAATCTTTCTGGACACGAGCTATGGGGAGAAGTTAAGAATCTTTATGACCACCAGCTGCGTGGCTCTGGAGTGGAATTAAAGAGAAGCAAACAGGGGGACAGTTACTAATTATTATCATTTTTAGCTAGGCCCTTACCATGGTTCTCGCCTTGCATCCCGTTATTGAAGGGCGGTTTCACCTTTGCACAGCTGTTCCCTTGCCTTGGATCACTTTTCCCTTAGATATCTGAATATTGCTTAAGTCCCTCACCCCTCTGAATTCCTAGCTCAAATCTCATGTTCTTCCTTCTTGGGGAGGACTTACCTGGCCACCCTATTTAAGAGATTCCCCTCTTCTCCGTAAGGACCTCCCACCCCCATCACCTTCCTCTGCTTTACTTTTTCTCCTTAGGACCAGCCATCACACTATAGATTGTACCTTTTATCTTGTTTATTGTTTGTCCTCTCTCCCCTCCCCCTTGCACACTAGAATTAATGCCCACAGGGCAGGGATTTTTGTTTGGTTCACTTATGTGTCCCCAGCACCTAGTTCATTGCCTGGTATATAGTATGATTCATTCAGTATATGAGGGCTGTCTAGAAAGTATCCAGCCATGTTATATTTTATTATTAGGTTGGTGCAAAAGTAATTGCGGTTTTGGACTGTAACTTTTAAATCATTATAACCAGGCTCAAACACGTCTTTATTAATCAAAATAGGAACCATTATAATCAACACATTTTTACCAATGAGAAAATTCCTGCAGCATAAAAATCCATGCTCTGGGATTCGACAAACTCTTGGAAAGCATTTTCTGCATCCTGCTGGTTGTGGAAGCATTTTCCCTGCAAAAAGTTGTTGAATTGCTTGAAGAAGCAGTAGTCAGTTGGCGAGAAGTCAGTTGAATATGGCGGATGAGGCAATATTTCTCAGCCCAATTCGTTCAACTTTTGAAGTGTTGGTTGTGCGACTGTGTGGTCGGGCATTGTCGTGGAGAATTGGGCCCTTTCTGTTGACCAATGCCGGCTGCAGGTGTTGCAGTTTTGGGTGGATCTCATCAATTTGCTGAGCATACATCTCAGATGGAATGGTTTTGCCAGGATTCAGAAAGCTGTAGTGGATCAGATTGGCAGCAGACCACCAAACAGTGACCATGACCTTTTTTGGTGCAAGTTTGGCTTTGGGAAGTGCTTTGGAGCTTCCTCTCAGTCCAGCTACTGAGCCGGTTGTCGCTGGTTGTTGTATAAAATCCACTTTTCATTGCACGTCACAATCCAACGTAGAAATTGTTCGTTGTTGTTGGGTACAAGAAGAGAAGACGACACTTCAAAATGATGATTTTTTTTGATTTTTGTTCAGCTCATGAGGCACCCACTTATCAAGCTTTTTCACCTTTCCAAGTTGCTTCAAATGCTGAATGACCGTAGAATGGTCGACATTGAGTTCTTTGGCAATTTCTCATGTAGTTGTAAGAGGATCAGCTTCGTTGATTGCTCTCAATTGGTTGTTGTCAACTTCCGATGGCCGGCCACTGCACTCCTCATCTTCAAGGCTCTTGTCTCCTTTGCAAAACTTCTTGAACCACCACTGCACGTACGTTCCTTAGCAGTTCCTGGGCCAAATGCGTTGTTGATGTTGCGAGTTGTCTCTGCTGCTTTACGACCCATTTTGAACTCAGATAAGAAAATTGCCTGAATTTGCTTTTTGTCTAACATCATTTCCATAGTCTAAAATAAATGTAAAATATACAGCAAGTAATAAGTCATTAGCAAAAAAACATAAAGCAAGAAATGCGCATTAAAATGATGTAGAACATAACCACATTTATTTAAGAATGTATTCCAATATCAAACGGCAAATTTCAACAATGCTAAAATCACAATTACTTTTGGACCAAACTAATATTATAGTAATAGTGGCTGGATGCTTTCTGGATAGCCCTGGTATATTGAATAAATGAAGGAATGGTGATATGATCAGATTTGCTTCCATGTGGAGAACTGATTGGAGCTGGGCGGTTTCTTAAACGATGTACTAGCCCGAGCAAGAGCGAGACCCCATCTCTACTAAAAATAGAAAGAAATTATATGGACAGCTAAAAATATATATAGAAAAATTAGCTGGGCATAGTGGCGCATGCCTGTAGTCCCAGCTACTCAGGAGGCTGAGGCAGGAGGATTGCTTGAGCCCAGGAGTTTGAGGTTGCTGTGAGCTAGGCTGATGCCATGGCACTCTAGTCTGGGCAACAGAGCGAGACTCTGTCTCAAAAAAAAAAAAAAAAAAAAAAAAAGGGGGGGGGGAGGAAAGAAACGATGTAGAAAGACCTTTTAAGAACCTGTTAGTCTGGTGGGCAGAGGCAAGATATTGGTGCTTAGATTAAGGTGGTGTTGGTAATGTTAGAGAGATGTGGATAGAGGATTTTCATGCTTTTGCTTTGTTATCAAGGAGTCAACGTGTCTGTGAATGTTGTGGGAACAGAGTGGGCTCCTTGTATTAATAGGTTAGGGATTTGTACCCGTGAGATGGATTCTCGGTCTGAGGTTGTGTGATGGTTGCTGGTACTGTTCTAAACCTGCTTTGGGGGCTTATTTGGCCTTCCTGATGTGGTGTGAGAGAGGAGGTTACTTGAAACTCAGATCAGCTTCTGTCACTCCTTTCCCAAAGTCTACAGATGGACTTGTAGGAGAAGCTTCCTGTTTAATTCTGTGAATTGGAACAATAAAATAGGATATTTTTATTGTGATGTGTTCATTTTCTGAGCAAGAAGAAAAGGAATTTGCTTGAAACTAAAATTTCTTTTGGTTGTTTAGGAATATTAATGCAAAAATGCCGTAATAAAGTCATGAGAAACCTTGGAAGATACTATATTGCTGCATCCTATGTGAAGTATCTGGAGTCTGCAGGTGCAAGAGTTGTACCAATAAGGTATGGTTCTTTTTTTTTTTTTTTCATTTTTAAAACAGCTGTATTATGGTATAATTGACATAATAAAATGTACATATTTAAAAAGTAAAATTTGGTAAGACTTGACATATGCACATACTCACAAAACCAGCATCACAGTCAAGATAATGCATATATTCATCGTCCCCCAAAGTTTCTTCCTATCCTTTAACATTTATTCAATACTAATGACTCAACCATAGACTTTACTTGGAAATCATCATTTTTTTACTCATTTTCTTTAATGGGCCAGAATCCAGTCTAGGTTACCCCATTACATTTAGTCCTCATCTTGTTATTCTCCTCTGATCGCTGGCAATTCTCAGATTTTCCTTGATTTTTGTGACCTTTACAGTTTTGAAGAATACTGGGCAAGTATTTTGTAGAAAGTTCATTTCTTTTTATTTCTGACTTTAATTCCAGTATGTGGACATATTACATGTTGTTTATCCATTCAGCTGTTAATGGAATTTTGTGCCATTTTCAGTTTTTGGCTATTATATGTAGGTTCGATGTTTTCTATGCTGTATAAAAAATATTGCTGTATTTTCTCTCTAAAATTAATACTTTCTTGCCTATGATTACATCATTTAAATGTAATAACATTGCACCTGATTTTTGCCACAAACCTAATGCATAGAGTCTTTCTTTGGATTGTTTACCGTATGAAGCTGTGGGTACTGTTTGTCATATCTATTAGCATAGAGAATGAAGTGATGGTTTCCTTCGCCCCAGAAAAGGTGGTCCTCACAGGCACCATCAAGGTAATGGAATAAAAGAATCTACAATTTAACCAGCTTTAGTCCATAATAAAGGAACACTTAGAGAATAAAAGCAATTTTTAAAAGATCAATTTTAAAATACCCTCACTCTCCACTTTAAAAGTTTGTAAATGACTAATGCAGTAGTATTGCTTCATTGTAAATTATAGGTATTGCAGTTTTAAAGGAGGTATATTATTTGTATGATAAATTGGCCCAGTAATAAAATGATTCATATTATATTTTCATTTCAAAGGCGCTGAATTCATCTTATATTATCATTTGGAAGGAGCTAACAAAATCTTACAAGTATTTGTAGTATCTTGTCAGCTAAAATTAGTATATTTTAGAGTCTCCCACTGTGCTCATCTAATTCATTTTGAGTGATTTCACACACAAAACAGAACTATTTATTCTGTACAAACTGTTTTTGTAAATAATTATGTATTAAGAATTATAACAAAGAAATGTACTAAAATATAGTATTAATAATCAAAATGAAAATATCACAATTTAGAGAATTGTACCACAAAATAGCCTTATGTTTAGACTGATAGGAATTGTCTTCTTGCTTGATCTTTTACATTTAAATTAATTGTCTCTTCCCCAAGATAACCATTTGCTTTTTTTTTTTTTTTTTTTGAGACAGAGTCTCGCTTTGTTGCCCGGGCTAGAGTGAGTGCTGTGGCGTTAGCCTAGCTCACAGCAACCTCAAACTCCTGGGCTTAAGCAATCCTACTGCCTCAGCCTCCTGAGTAGCTGGGACTACAGGCATGCACCACCATGCCCGACTAATTTTTTCTATATATATTTTAGTTGGCCAGATAATTTCTTTCTATTTTTAGTAGAGACGGGGTCTCACTCTTGCTCAGGCTGGTCTCGAACTCCTGACCTCGAGCGATCCACCCGCCTCGGCCTCCCAGAGTGCTAGGATTACAGGCGTGAGCCACCACGCCCGGCCACCATTTGCTTTTGACATTCGTCTTTAATATTTTGGTAGCAGACCTAATTTTTAAATAAAAATTTATTTTGAACCCAGGTAAACCAGAGTTTTAGAGCTGAGGAAGAGGCTCTGAGAGTTTTCTGAGCAGTATTTCAAAGTTTTCGTCATGGAAGCTTTTTAATACAAGGTATTCTTTTAGGGCATTAGTGCTGACAATGTGGATGGGAGCTAGGAGGGACAAAAGGCAGGTAGACCAGTTCAGAGATGGTTGCAGTAGGCTGGGTGTGAAATGATAAGGGCTTGGCTTAGAGCAGTGGTGTGGGATTGATGGATAAGTGTTCTTAAAAATATTAAGACATGATGACTAATGAAAGGGCACGAGGTAGAAGACATAGATAAGAATGATGTAAGTTTTGAAACTGGGTAAGTTTTGAAACTGGATGAGTTGTGGAATACTGGTATTTATGACAGAGAGTCTGAGAATCTGTCAGCATATAGGTTAATTTCCAGCTTGGGTTCCCAAAGTTCATTTTCAGATATATTGTTTGGAATTGGAATCGTGATACTGTAGAAACAATGTAATACATGAAGGCTAGATTTCCAGACTAGCCTTCAGAGGTAATGATCACAATGATGATGTTAAGTTCATTTCTGAATTTTGAATGCTGGAGGTTAACTTCTACAGTTCAGAAGAGAAGAGGCGGAGATGGGAGACCTAGGCAAAATTCTGAAAGAAGTCCAGAAGTTAGTCTTTGATCTCCTTCTGCCTTCTTTCTGCTACCTTCTCTCTCAGGTGCTGTGCTGTCAGGGTATCATAAATTCCCACTGTGGGATTATTGGAAAACACAGAGCGACCTCCCTCCTCTGAGGCAGTACAGAACAGCCCACAGAATGCTTTTGGTTGAAAAATGTGTTTTGTTCACATAGCGTTTTACAACATTTTTAAACATTTACAAATCAGAAGACTTCGTAAAAGTCTGAATTTCTGACTTCTTTTGAAGACAGTTATCTGGATCGGATTTTAAGCGGGGCAAGCACTCTCCACTGGCAACAATGCCTAAGACTCCTTTTCATGCTGCTAAAGCTAAGTGGCATTTGCTATTGTGACTGGGCTTACACCTTTTTCCTTTTAGTTAAGGAGAGGGTGAACTATTTCTCATACCCTGTTGAGAGGGGCTTTTGTTTCAAAAAATGTCTAACAACATGCAAATAACACCTGTGTTCAAAAACTGTGCCCTGGCCTGTTTTCTGTGCCAGGGCCCTGAGGCACCAGAGTTGTGACGCTGTCACTCCTCTCTCCCCCATAACAATTAGCCCCCTTAAGGGTGGGTGATAAGTGGGGCCCAAAAGTTTAGTCATGGACAGCATGGGAGCCATTTATTTGGAATTAACAAAATGACTGAAACTGCTGGCGGGAGTCTGTGGAGTGCAACTGAGTGATCTAAATCCATTCTCCTCCCTAATGGTGGTAGTTGCCGATTCTGGTTTAAATATCCATTGGGAAAATTCTGGATCCTGTCTGGTTGTTTCCATTTTTGTTGTTTTGATGGCACAGACTGGGGAGATAGGACTGGCAGAATATAGGGAACTTGTAAAGACTCACGTTTCACCTCCCTATTGCTTCCTGAGACAGGGCTGCCTGCCGGTTTATTCTCCATTTACAACCAAAGGAAGCACCTTTCCAGTATCACCCACTGCTTTGTGGCTTTCTGCTGGAAGGGGATTTGCTTTGAACTTCTCAATGACTGACTTGGACATGCACAGCTCATTTGGATTTAGAGGACAGCCCAGGGGGTTTGCTAGCAAAGCACAGCCTGTGTTCTGGGTGTCACAGGTATCTATTTAATTATGGGTGACGTGTTCTTACACGCCTAAAACTTCTGTGGGGAAGAAATGGACCATAGTTGACATCGGATCATAAATCTGCTTCTTTTGGGACAGGTTTGTTACCGAAAACTTGGCCACTTGTCCACGAGACCGAATCAGAAGAATGAGGACAAGCAGTCTGGGGAGGAAGGAAAGAGAGTTTACTTTGCAAAGGAGCAAAAATGGTAGACCTCGTCTCAAAATCCCAAATTTCCTGAACATAGGCAGAAATACAGACCTTTTAGCTTCAGGCAATTACTATGGTTAACTATTCTAATAGTCTCATCTCTGCCAAAGACAAAGCCTGTGAACTCTGCCAGCTGCCCACCTTGGGGGCTGGTGCCACCTGGGAGATTTAACAAAAGACTTAACCTGCCTTAGGGATGCAGGCCAGGCTGCAGGTCCCAAAAAGAGTGGAGGTAGTTTTAAAGAGACAGAAAATCTTCTGCCTTTTTTTTTTTCCAGGCCATTTCCTCTATTACAGTTTGAGAGGGCTCCAGAAACAGATGAAAGAGCTCAGGAAATTTCACCCCAAAGTATGACTCCATGGTATAAAGAGTATTTTGAATTACAGGCCCCTCGAGATCAACAAAGCATTGGAGGGGGCTTTCCTTCTATCCACATAACATAAAAACACAAAAAATAAGGGGACAATAGACTTCCCTTTCTCTCCTTGTTATCTCAATATATTGCTGGAAAGAAGATCAAGAATGCAGCCAGCCTGGCCCAAATCATTTAAAACATAATACTTGTCTCAGGTTAATTTACAAAGTCAATCTGTTTCCCCCATCTATTCATTCTCCCAAGTATCCATTCATCCTCCCTAGCAACTGCTTATTGCCCCTAAACAGAATTACCTGTGCTCCTCATTCCCCCCTCCCCTCTAAAAGGCGTGTGTAAAAATATCTGAATTTCATTGGGATATTAGGTATTCACTCTGTGATTCTCCGCATGCACATGGTAAATAAACCTTTCTCTTATTAACCTGCCTTAATTGTGAGTTGATCTTTCAGTGAACTTTCTGGGGAAAGGGAACGTTTCCCCTCACCCCTGCACTAGGGAGGTTCTTACAAGGATTCCAGAAATACTCAATGCCCTCTTCCCTTGTTCTTGCATTCTATTGAACTTTGGAAGAGCAAACATCTTGCTGTGACTTAAATAAAGGTTGTCATCAGTTGTCACAGATTAATCCCATTGGGTTTCTCTGGAGAAAGGGGATAAAATCATCAATAACCTGGTGATTGTTTGGAGGCCTTTAATGGGAATTTGATCAAGGTGCTTCAGAGCAATTACCCTGATGGTTAGGTTAGTCTGCAGTAATCAATCTGCAGTCTGTCCGTTCAGACTAGATCTGAACTCTTCTGACTGTTGAATGCACAGTATTTCCCAGACCGTTGCAATTGGTTGGTGGGGGTGGATGAAGCAGAGACTTGGCATTTATTTGTATTGTTTTTGTCTGCCAGAGCTGCCTGTAGTTAAGATACAATTTACATGATAATAAAGTTTTTTATTGTCTTTACATAAAACTATTCAATATCCTTACATTTCTTTTATAGTTCTTGTCTAGCAGAGAAATTACTAATGTGCTCTAATCTCGTGATCTGTAATGTTTTGGATAGTAACACATACTTCCCAATATTGGGAAGTATTCTAATTGCATTAGATCACAGAAAACCTTGTTTGCTTGTATGATTAGCAAAACAAAGATATAATTATGTAGCTTTCGTGTAGTTTGAAAAAAATGCCTCTAGGAAAGTAGAGGTAATATTATCTAGTATTTAAGAATTATTTTTCATCTGGCTTTTTCAAAGTATTAAAGTGACTTCACGTAGAGGTTTACTTTTTTTCTTGAGTTTTAGAAATGGATGTTTTATAACTGTTTTTGTTGTTTTCAGGCTTGACCTTACAAATAACGAATATGAAACACTTTTCAAATCTATTAATGGGTAAGTTGGCAGCCTTGGTTTGATACAATGCATCAGTGTACATATACATATATATATCTGCTTTTGCAAAAAATGAAATATAAATATTATACATGTTTCTATGTAACTGTCTTAGAGTGGTATAACAGTTTTCTGAGTTCTTTTATAGGAAATATTTTGTTGGGAGATGCAAAAGTCTTGCAAAGAAGAGGAAGCTGGTTAGGAAATACATAATTGTTACATAGTACACACATTATAATTTTTTTAATGTGTGATATGATCTTTGTTCTTGTAATGTTTGTCTTAAATGTTTTAAAGCCACTTTGAATGGCATGGCGTAGTCCTTGTACAGGAGACTTGTAAGTCCCAAGTCTGAGGGTATTGATGGTTATCTTTCAGAGGTAATTTGAATAGAACTTGTAAAAAATTTTTTTGTCCTGTGTCTTCACTACAAAAGATACAATCGATTAGCTCACAGAAAAAGACTTAATCATATGAAAAGATGTTAAACATTACTCTTAATTTAAGGAAGGAAAGCTAATTACAGCAATTAAAAACTATTTTAACTATGAAGTTGGCAAAGACCAGAAAATGTGCTAATACCCTGTGGCTAGGGTGTGAGGAAACAGGTATCTTCATACTTTCTTAATGGAAATGTAAATTATATAGTCTTTTGGGGGGCAGTTTTGCAATATTTATTGAAATTAGAAATATATATACCCTTTGACCTGGGAGTAGGAATTTTATTTTGTAATAATATTCTCCCACTTGGGGAAAGACTTAGGCCCAAGCACATGCATTATAGTATTGTCTGGCAGACTCCCAATTTAGAAGTTGCCAAATAGTCCGTAAGTTGGGAATTGGTTAAATAAAATAGGCTATATGTACATTTAATAGAATACTATGCAGGGACTAAAAAATGAGGATACCTATAGATGCTGCTTTGGATCACTGTTGTCATGTGAACAGTGTGACAACTGTTATGTGAAAAAGGCAAGGCAATAGTGGGTGTGTATAGTACACTCCCCATTTGCTTTTGTTTTTAAGGTATCAGTGAGGATATAGACATAGCATATTTCTACCAAACCAGCACAACACATTTTAATGGTAGTTGTTTCTAATTTGGAGTGGGGTGGGAGGGAATCTTTTTTTTACTTAATACCTGTTTTTTTTTTGTTTTTTTTTTTTTGAGACAGAGTGTTGCCCTGGCTAGAGTGAGTGCCGTGGCCTTAGCCTAGCTCACAGCAACCTCAAACTCCTGGGCTTAATCGATCCTACTGCCTCAGCCTCCTGAGTAGCTGGGACTACAGGCACGCGCCACCATGCCTGGCTAATTTTTTCTCTATATATTTTAGTTGTCCAGATAATTTCTTTCTATTTTTAGTAGAGACGGGGTCTCGCTCTTGCTCAGGCTGGTCTTGAACTTCTGACTTCGAGTGATCCACCCACCTCGGCCTCCCAGAGTGCTAGGATTACAGGCGTGAGCCACCGTGCCCAGCCAATAATTGTTTTTAAAAAAGCTTTGTTATTATTGGCATTTTTACTTTTAAAAACCATGTTCATTTATTGCTTTTTTTTAAAGCTGTGTTCAACAAAATTATTTGCCTTCAGTTCAGTTTGGTTTAGTAAATATTTACCGTAACATCAGTTCAATTTAGTAAAACATTGACAACGCCTGGTGTGTGCTATGTGCAAGGTACTTTGGAACAGACTAAAATAGATAAGTCCAGGCTAGAATATAATGGTAGAGCCTCAAAAATAGACTTTTAGAATCACTCCATCCATTTCCACCCTCTCCCCAACTGCATTCCTATTTGGAAAGAAATCTGAAGTAGTAGCAGTGCAGGCAGGAACAAATGCTTTGGGGAGCTAGCTTGTCCAGGTGCTCATTGTGTCTCCATGGAAACCAGCGATGGTTCTTACATTGACAAGGGAGTCCATTTTGTATCCCCCTCCCGTGTTTCCTGCGTTGCCACCAGTTCTCTCTCCACAGGCCCCCCCTTTTCTCCCTAGCATTGGCACGGAAAGCAGGGTTCCTAAGTGAGGTCAGCAAGCGTGGTCTTATTTACTTACTGTTTCTGAGTGTCACCAGAAAATGAGTGTTACTCTGAGGGCAACTTCAAAAACACCTAAATTGAGGCTGTGTTATTCAGTGGACCCATACTATTTTGTAGGGGAATACGGAGTTGAAAAGACAGCCTTGCTAAAGGAGTTTGGCATCTAGGAAGGACCGTCAAGTTTTACTGTATGAAAGGACTTTGGGGTTAGACATATTAAATTTGGACAGAGGCACCTTTTTAAGTACTAAGTTAATGAAAAGAGAGAACTGCTAATGAGTCTTCACAAAGCCACTTTCAGTTGTAGGGTTTTCTGCATGGGTTTGTGGCAGATGTTCCATCACACAGATATTTATGTTTCCTACTAGACTGTGATTCCTAACAGCAAAAACCACTCGGTGTCTTTATCTCTCTAGGCAAGGACTGAGCCTGGCTCATGGAAGAAGCAGAATACATTTCTTGAATGAACAATAGTCTCAAAAGTGATATTTCATATATCTCAAATTCATATTTAAATATTTTCAAAATTTTAATGTTTAATCCAACTTTTGCAACCTCTTTTGAATGTCCTTAGTTGTTTCAAGACCTGTTATAATGTTTTAAGTTGAAAATTAATTTAAAAAGTTGGTATATGAAAACATGGTAATTTTGTTTCTATACTTCACTATTATGAGTGTGCAAAATAAATTCAAATCTTTGTGACTGCCTCCTTTTTTTCGTGGACTTTTTCTGGAATTGTAATCTTGTTCTTTTAAAAAAATTTCTAATACTGTGCTTATTTCTGAAGAGATCTCAGGGAGATAATGAATAATTAAATACTTACAGGTA
This sequence comes from Eulemur rufifrons, assembly GCF_041146395.1. Taxonomy (NCBI): domain Eukaryota; kingdom Metazoa; phylum Chordata; class Mammalia; order Primates; family Lemuridae; genus Eulemur; species Eulemur rufifrons. Next base: position 90,398,217 of record NC_090985.1, read on the forward strand.
TTTAGTTCTAGCCTAAATATATTTTTATGACCAGTTTGTTTTTTATAGTTAAAAACATTATTTGTGAGCTAAAACCTATTCACAGTTGTGGACCTGCAATTAAGTTGGCATCACTGATCACCTTAATTTAAACCTAGCTATACGTGGAATTTTGTCTTTATTTGATTTCTAGCTCTTTGTGCTCTTGTTCTTCTCTTATTTACCTTTAATTTGTCTACACTCTATTTCATTAAATAACTTTGTTTATTGAAGAAGTTTTGGAAGAACATGCACTAAGGGGTTGTTATCTGCAGTAGTTTCTGAAAGGCTGAGATTGTAAATATATATATTTTTTGGCCTTAGTTTTCTAATTTTCTTTAATGATCTTACTGCTTATGTAATAAGGAGAAAATTGTTTTAAAATGAAAAGATTGTTTATTTTCTGTGTTTGTGTGTGTGGGGAGGCAACATGCACCTTATTTGATGTTTTTTCAGAGTCCTTTTCCCTGGAGGAAGTGTTGACCTCAAGCGCTCAGATTATGCCAGGGTGGCCAAAATATTTTACAAATTGGCCATACAGGTAAATATCAGTCATTGCTCATTATTCCAGATTGGGTTTTATAAATTTCTGTGAGGATAATTCCTCTTTTAAGCATGTGGTCATGCTTCCTTCACAGTGACCCCTTCAACCTCATCACCCCTTCAGCCTTTGATGCCTTTGTTCTTGAACAGCCGGTGGCTGCTCCCACCCGTTTTCTGTGGGCTTCTAGAGACCTTTCAGAACCCTGCTGACCGGTCCTCTCTGTTGGTGCTCATTAATGTGAACCGTGTCTTCTTGTGGCTTAGTGATTCTTGTATCTCTCTCTGACCTCTTTTTATGATATGCTTGGCATTGTTCCTATGTTATTAATTCTCATCTCCTCTTGAAATCTGCTCTTCTCCCCAATTCACTCAATCCCATTTGCCCTTTCTTCACCATCACTGTAGACTCCATGTTCATTTGCCAAGCAGAACCTCTGACTTCTCTTTTGTAATGTTCACACTGGGCCTGCCTTTGCACCACAGCTCAGAACCTCACTTACTATTTCTCCCCTCAACATTTAACAGCAATTTTTAAATTAACCTGGCTGGCTCTAGTATCTTGCCAACACTCCCTTAAATATTTCCCTAAATAACTACTTTTTAGCATTTGAGATACCTGTTTAAAAACTTTTAATAGCTAGACTAAGTAACCTGTAGCCTTGTATAGTCTTTGGGTCAAGATATGTTCATAGCTCATCTTTCCAGCATGTGTGGGAGCTCAGTCTGAAGAGAGATTAAGTGATAGCCTATTTATGGATCCTGGAGAATTCTTCAGAAATCCATGTATAACTCAGGGTGCCTGCCTGCTAATGATAAACAGTTGTATAATTTTTGTTTTGAAAAGTTTAAATAAGCTTAGTTTTTTCTTTTTCTCACTCTGCAAAGAGTTTTGATGATGGAGACTATTTTCCTGTGTGGGGCACATGCCTTGGCTTTGAAGAGCTTTCATTACTGGTTGCTGAAGAGTGCTTATTGACTCTCACGTATACCATTGGGATCAAAATGCCACTGAACTTCACTGGAGGTAAGAATATTCTTTTTAGTCCTTTTAAAGGTATTTACTGAGCAGGATTAATAAGTGGCAAATATCAAAAAATGCTTATAACAGTAAGTTTTAGATTATTTACACAGGCTGAAGATGTGAATGACCACCCTTGTACTCATTTATGAAGATGACATAAGGCATTTTGAATTTTGGAAACTCATTGCTTCCGGTGATAGCAGGACCGTGTGTGATTAAGAATTCTGAAACTGGAACTGGTTTTAAATCCTAGCTTTCTCACTTTGGCCATGAGGAATCATTTAACCTCCCTCAGCTTCAATTTGTTCATCTGCAAAAGGGTATATCTCTTAGAGTTTCTTATGAGACTCGAATAAGATGATATTTTCCAGGCACTGTGCTCAGCACTTTTAACACAACTCTTATAAATGTTAGCTATTATTTCCCCTTGACTGTGTACTCTGTTTTAACTCCAAATGAGTGCACTGCAATTTAATTCTGACACTAATCACCTAGAGTTAAATGGCATGGTCCCCAACAAGACTGCCTTATTTCACATGCCAGCCACAGGTCACATCCCCAGACCATTCACACTTACTACCTACTGCTACAAAGAACTCATAGAACGCAAGAAAATACTGTATTTGGTCACCAACCAGGAACTCCAGTGTGTCCAGGGTTTTTATTAGAGTTCTATTACAAAAGCATGACTGATCGAATCACTGACTAAGTGACTGAACTCAATTTTCAGCCCCTCTTCCCTCCTTGGAGGTTGGGCTAACTCAAAGTCCCAACCTTCTAATCATGCAGTTAGCATTTCTGATGATCAGTCCCCATCCTGAAATAATCCAGGGGCCCACCTTGAGTCGCCTCATTAGCATGACAAAGACACTATTATTCCTCAGGAAATTCCAAGAGTTTTAGAAGCTCCCGGTCAAGAACCCAGGATAAAAACCAGACAGATTCTTTATTATACTACTCTGTATAAGTAGATAATGACTTTTGTAGGTTACTAATCTTTGAATCTTCAGAATTGAATGCTACCAACTAATCCTCTCCTCATGAGGATTTTTGAAGCAAAGCAGTCATACATAGAACTTACAGAATGCTTTATACTTTTGAAAGCTCTTTATTCCATTGTCTCACTTAAGCATTGCAGGAACCCTGTGGGAAGCATATGTATTAGGTCAGACTACTTTGGTCATGTGTTGCAAAACCCAGTTTGTACAAAAAAGGAATGTTGGGGTTCTCGTGGAAGCTGTTAGCAAGAATGAGGAGCCTGGTTTGGAACAGCTAACATCAAAGCCTTGAACATCACGATTTTTTGTTTTCTGTTTATTGGTGTTTGAACCTGTGCATCTGACTACAGACCCTTCAGTATTGACCACTAAGATATATTGCTTTTTTGATTTGTTTACTAAGTAGAAATGTTTTGGCTTGGTTAATGTTCCATTGTAAATGATTACCATTTTTAACCTTTTAAGTCCTAAGTACCTTTGAAAATACATTGAAAGTTCTGGATTCTTTGCTGGGAAAACAATATATACATATGTGGAAATTTTTAACCTGTTTTTTCAGAGCTGTCTAGGGAACTCCAGTTCCCTAGCAGATTCTCTGCATATTCTATGGGTAGCCTTGCTAATTCTCATACCAGAAGAATTTTACTTATTCATGTTAAAATTCTAGAAGAAAAGTACTTAAGTCTGGAGCATAGTTGAATTTATGTTAAACACATTTTGTGCTAGATTGGAATACTTCTGTGAAAATCATGTGTTTTGCTTATCATTTGGTCACCTTGATTATGTCTTAATAAAGGCCTCTCTTTGGCTGCAGATAAAGTGACCTCAGTGGATTTTATTTTTTGTGTGTTTAAGTTATTTCTCTTGTGCTTAAATTATCTCAGGTTCATTGCAAAGCAGAATGTTCCAGAATTTTCCTGCTGACTTGTTGTTGTCATTAGCAGCAGAACCTCTAACTGCAAATTTCCACAAGTGGAGCCTCTCCATGAAGGTATCAGGTTAATTACGCAATGAAATTAATAGCATTTAGAATCACTACAGAAGGAATCATTTTGTTTTATTTTTATACTCTAGAATTTTACGATGAATGAAAATTTAAAGAAGTTTTTCAAGGTATTAACTACAAATACAGATGGCAAGATTGAGTTTATCTCAACAATGGAAGGTATATATCACTATAGCATGTATACTTTATTTCACTTATTAATTTTATATTTATTAATTTTGGTGTGTATGGCTTCTTTGTGATGAATAAAATCATGTTATTTTGGGGCCTGAAGATGGAAGTTAGGGCACTTTGGGAGACGGGAGACATGTTTTGTCCACGTTCCGCATCAATTGCAATTTACCTGGGTATTTTCTAGAATGGAGTGAAGAAGAAGAAAAGTGAAGAGTAAGGAGGGAGGGGATAAAGAAATAAATGAAGAAAGTGACTTTTATTTTTTGCAATATTGCTTATTAAGTACCTTGACAGACTCTCCCCCAGACAAGAACACAAAATGTGGTTGATGTAGAAAAGCATCTTAAATACATCGATGAAGTGGAAAGGAAATAAAGATACTTGGGTGCAAAACTTCAAGATCTGAGTAGAGTATTTAAACCAGCATTATTATTGAATTAGGAGAATTTGAAACAAAGCTCAGGACCCTCTACATGGACATTACTTCATGGAGCAGGACCTGAAATGCTATACCTGAAACATAAGGGCGAACTCAGGATACACCCGGAATCCTGCCTGCAGAACTGCAGGGAGAATTGTGCATCTTGAGTCTTGGCACTAAGAGAGTAGGGCAGCGCAGTGAATAAGCTTTGAGTATTCAGAAGGACAAACTGGTTTTCCTAGTGTGGCCTCCAATATACTAAGAGGGAAGTTGGAAAATCTCAGGTCAAGAATTTTGTTCAAAATTGTCTTAGACTAGTAATACCCACACATGCATCGCTGAAGCAAATATAAATAGTTCTCTTGGGCGAACCAGGTGTTCACCTCAGGCTTCAAGGAATTTCCATATATAAGATTTGAAGGAAAATGAGCAATTCACAGCCAAAAGATCACTAATGTACAAGGAAGCAAAGTACCATGAATGAGAATTTGCAGACACAACAGATGCAGAAGTAGACCTGAGTAGAATTATGAGATACAGTATAACATAACTTTTAAAGAAATGAGGGCCGTTTGAAAATATAAGTATGAAATAATCAGATTTAAAAAGAACCAAATTCTGCTACTAGAAATGAAAATGTAATTGAAATAAAAATCTCAGTTGCGTTAATCAGAAGGTTAGACACAATCAAAGAACTAGAGTAGAAAATTGATGAACTAGAGTAGAAGATAAATCTGAAGGAAACATTGAGAATCCAATATAGATAGAAATATAAAATGTATTGAAAGAAAGATTGGAACCTGGTAGATAGAGTGAGAAGTTCTAACATACCTAACCAGAACTCTGGAAGGAAAAGGAGAAAGTGGGATAGAGACAGGCTATTTCCATATAAAAAAATAAATTTCAGGTGGATGAAAGACCTAAGTGGAAAGGAAAAGTATAACAAGGTTTTAGAGGAATTAAAGGAGAATGTCATCTCATGTAAGGTAAGGAGTTTTGCAGACAAAAGTGAAACACAAATCATAAAGGAAAAGATTGATAAATTCAGCCAAATTACGAAGTTATATTCTTAAAAAATAGCACAGAGGAGGGAAAAAAGGAGATATTTGTAATATATATAACTGACAAAGGATATGCATCTAGCTTATATAAAATAAAACCATGAATTGAGAAGAAAAGACAGCCTACTAAAAATGGATAAGCTGGGCACAGTGGTGCACACCTCTAATCTCAGCTGCTTGTGAGGCTGAGGTGTGAGATCTTTGAGCTCAGGAGTTTGAGATGAACTTGAGCAACATAGTGAGACCCTGTCTCTGAAAAATAAAATGAAATAAAAAATATATAAAATAGATAAGAGATTTGAATAGGTACCTTATAAAAGAAATTTGATTGTTATATACACATACTGTTCAGATAAGTTGCTCAGTGTAATTACTGATTAGGGGAATGCAAATGGAAACCAAAGTGGAAAACCATTTTACACCCAGCAGACTAGCAAAATTAAGAAGTCTTCTGGTGACAAGTGCCACCCAGTATGTGACACAGCTGGTGCTCTTATGCACTTATGACTGGAATATAAATGCTACAACTACATTAGAAAACATTTTGGCATTTCTTAATAAAATTGAACATTTTCCAGTTCTATTACCCAGCAAATTCTGTTACTTGATTAAAAAATACCTTAGTGAAACTTTTCATGTACATAGAAATGTACATGACATTGTTGTTCATACTAGCAAAAAATTGGAAACAACCCAAACATCAGACAGTGCAAAAGATAAATAATACTTACTACACAGCTGTTAAAATCAGTGAGCACACACATCTGCATGCATCACTGAGTGAATCATGAAAGCAATTTTGAGTTAAAGTGTCAAGTCACGAGGTAATGTACACTGTATGTTTTCATTTATATGATGTTTAAACCTTGGCAAAAAATAATATATTGTTTGGTGCTAATTCTGAGGAAAATATGGGGCAATGAATGATTACGACAATCATTCTTACCAGGCCGAGGGGAAGAAAATATGGTTTGGGAGGGACACTGATGGGGCTTTGGGAATGTTAGTCTTGTTTTAGTTCTTAGTCTGGATGATAGGAAATTGGGTTCTCGTTTTGTTTCTTAAGCTGTGTGTGTATGTGTTGTACATTTTTCCAAATAAGTTATATTGTACAATTTTAGAAACTGAAAAAGTAGATGGAGAAAGAAATGTTGCCAAGTGAATAATAGTAGTGAGAAGAAGTTGGGGAAAATAGAATGCACAGTTTGGTCCTCATGTGAGTTAGCAGCCAGGTCACTGGGCTTTTAGCCCCAATTAATTCCTCATGGTCCCTGAGTCCTGGTGAGAAGGATTAAATGAGAAAATTCTAGTAGGTGGTGACAACTTGTGGAGTTACCATGGTAGCTGTTTTATCTTTCAGTAAAGGTAATGTAGTTTAGGACATTAACATTTTTTCAGACCGGAATGTCACCTATAATCTGTAACAAATGTTAGTAAACTCTAATATGGGTAAGTATACTATACCCCAATAGTTTTCAGGGATGTAGAATAACCTGAATGTTTAGGATGACTGATGGACATGGTGTGAATTGAACTTTGTTGACATATATGACATATATGGATATTTTCTTTTCTCCATTGAATATGTGCTTGTCTTTGATGTATTGGGTATGTTTTTCTGAGTAGCTGCCTTCCAGTCTTTGGATATATCTTTGGGTATATCTGTCTTAGAGTATTTCTGACTCACCTGTGTAAGTAGCAAACTCCAGAAAGAGTCGAAAGTATCCCACCAGTACTGATTAGTATAGGTGGTCACATACCCTTAACTAGGCAAGCTGTACAGGTCTTGCAGTGCAGTGCAATACAAGGTGATGGATTGGCCAGAAGCCTTGAGAGGAGATGTCATTTTACAGATGTTGTCTCCTGCTCTCCTAGGAGGTAAAGACTAGATGACTGTAAACTTGGATTGGGACCTCTTGTGGAACAAGGCTTGATGGGATGGGGCAGACGGAGGTGCCAGGAGAAGTCGGAAGTGGAGCCCAGAGAGGGAAGAGGCTCCATCTGCTGTGTGTGTCAAATGGCCTCCTTGCCCTGTCTTTGAATTGGTGAGGCTGGTTAGTGCCACCTGAGAGGCAAGGGTACTGAGTGGAATAAACTAGAATAAAGTAAAAGTAGCACATGTTATTCAAAGGTTGGTCATATCATGGTCTTGCTTCTGGGGAGGTCAGACCTTAACGATTTAGAAATGATATCCAGGGAATTCTGGGGCAAGTTATTCAACCCAATCTGAAATTAGCTTCTCATTTGAGCTTTTCATCTTCTCTCCAACCCTCTTTCCCCACCTGTGTTTCTTATTTCAGTGGGTAGCATCACATTCATCAAATCATCCAAAGTCAGAAACCTGGGAGTTGTCCATGACCGCCTGCCTCTACTCTCCACATCTAAGAAATTCATTCCAATTTCTACCTCCCAAATCCTTCTTGAATGTTTCCTCATCCCTACCCAGCCCGCCCGTGTCCTACGTCATCATTACCTACCTGCCACCTGGATTGCTGCAGGAGTCCCCTCACCTTTCCACAAGTCCGTCTTCCAGCCAGCACTGGTGATCCCCCTGGAGTGCCAGTCTGGTCATGTTGCTTGAACAGAACTCCTCAGTGGCTCTTTAACATTGGAGAATGAAGTCTAGATTTCCCAGATCATCTCCTCACCCTCTCCCTGTCTTCACCTCTAGCCTTCTACCCTGAGTGACCTGTTGAGCACACAGCCCTCCACAGAGCTGTATTTTGCACCTATGTGCTTCTTCTCATGTCCTTTCCTCGTCTCTGAAAAGCTGTCCTTCCCCTCCAGTCCCTTCTCCTGATGAACTCTTAGCTGTCTTGAAAAACTTGGCTCAGCTGCCATCTCCTGGAGGCCTTCACCACCATTGTTCCTCCTCTCCATGTCTTCAGTGCTCTTTGTGCTATGTGGGAATGTTTCTTATTGCTGTTATTTGTTCATGTTCTATCTTTCCCTCTAGACTAAGAGCTCATTGAGACCTAGAACTATGTTTTATTTTCCCATGTGTTTCCAGGGCTTTGTGTAAAGCTCATAGATGTTGAATGAATGCCTAATTATTTAAGTGATAGTGTATTGGGTTTGAAGTTAGGGAATCAAGTTTCTTGTTGGTTCTACTCATGGCTATATTGTATCAGGTTCATTTGCAAATTTCATCACCTAAAAATTTTCTCACACCTCCAAGATAGGAACACTTGAGATACTCTATATTTGCATATTTTCTTTCTACTTTTGATACTTTTGTTCTAAATTAGTAGGAAAGGCGTGATTCCTATAGTTTTCAGGAACCTACATTGGTCTTTTAGTAATGCAGTTTACTAAAGAAGAGTAAATCTTACTTGTTTCTGAATGTCAGTGTATCTGTATGAGGGAATTTCAAAAAGTTCATGGAAAATGGAATTAAAAGATTAAAAAAATAAACTTTATTTCTCAGCATAATCTCTGTCAAGGTCAAGGCACTTTTATAAGCAATGATACCAGCCATTTAGTCCATCCCTGAAGAACTGAGGGTCCTGGGAATTTACCTTGTCGATGAAGTCATTTTTAACATTACCTGAAGAAAAATGGGTGTCCTTTAAAGATTTTTTTAAGCTTAGGAAACAAAAAGACATCAGAGGAGCCAAATCAGGACTGTAAGGTGTATGCCTAATGATTTCACATTGAACTCTTTAAAATTGCCCTTGTTTGGTGAGAGGAATGAGCAGGAGCATTGTTGGGGTGGAGAAGGACTCTGGTGACACTTTCCTGGGCATTGTACTGCTAAAGCTTTGGCTAACTTTCTCAAAGCACTCTCACAATAAGCAGATGTTATTGGTCCTCACAAAGTCAACAAGCAAAATGCTTTGAGCATCCCTAAACACTGTTGCCATGACCTTTTTTTTTTTTTTTTGAGACAGAGTCTCACTCTATTGCCCAGGCTAGAGTGAGTGCCGTGGGCGTCAGCCTAGCTCACAGCAACCTCAAACTCCTGAGCTCAAGCGATCCTCCTGTCTCAGCCTCCCGAGTAGCTGGGACTACAGGCATGCGCCACCATGCCCGGCTAATTTATTCTATATATATTTTTAGCTGTCCATATAATTTCTTTCTATTTTTAGTAGAGGTGGGGTCTCACTCTTGCTCAGGCTGGTCTCGAACTCCTGAGCTCAAACGATCTGCCCACCTCGGCTTCCCAGAGTGCTAGGATTACAGGCGTGAGCCACCGCGCCCTGCCCCTGTTGCCATGACCTTTGCTCTTGACCAGCCTGCTTTTGCTTTGACTGGACCATTGCCACCTCTTGGTAGCTACTGCTTTGATTGTGCTTTGCCTTCAGAATCATACTGGTAAAGCCACATTTCATCTCTCATTTACACTTCTTTGAAGAAATGCTTCAGGGTCTTGATCCCATCTGTTTAAAAGTTCCATTGAAAGCTCTGCTCGTCTGTAGTCGATCTGGGCACAATGGTTTTGGTACCTATCAAGTGGAAAGTTTGCTCAACTTTAATTTTTCAGTCAGAATTGTGTAAGCTGAACCAATTGAGATGTCTGTGGTATTGGCACATGGACAAAATGAATTTTTTTCCTCAAAAATTGAATTGTCTGCTGCTGTGAGGTTCATCTTCAACATCATCTCATTTATTCTTAAAATGAATTATCCATTCTGCTGACTTCTCTGGGGCATTGTCCCCATCAACTTCTTGAAAAGGATTGATTTCACTATTTATTCTTCCACCCAAGCTCCACCGTAAATTTGCCTTTTTTTCTTGCTTTGCTTTTAGCAGAATTCATGTTGCTCTGATAGTGGCTCTTTTCAGACTAATGTCTTTTTTTTTTTTTTCTTTTTTTATATTGATATGTGTCCTGGTTCCACAGAACAGACTAATGTCTTAATCTTCTTACTACCCCAAACTAGATCCTGTTCAGACATGTTATAACAAGTTAGTATAAGTTTATTTTGATATAAAACATTTTGAAATCCATGCCATTTTTTCACAATACTCATTTTCTATGAACTTTTTGAGGATCCCTTATATTTATCTATATGTATCTGTTCCTTTCTCTCTCTATAATCTATCAGATAAATCCTCATTATGATTTATCACTTAAGGCATTTTTTTAATTCTCAAAAATGCTTTTTGTATCTTGAAGAAATATACTAGAAGATCTTCCTTTCAGTTAACTGTGTGTGGCAGTGAATTTCCTAGTCACCCAGCCTGTGGGTCTCTTGCTGGTAGCTTCACGTGTAGTCCTAGAGCTGAGAGAAAGGGCAAGGTCACACGGGGGCTGGGGGAGAGGCAGTGGGGAGGGACAAGCAGAGCCCCTAGAGCTGCTTGTGGTAGGTTTTTCCTCTTGGGAACTGCTTCAAGCCTAGGATAAAATGTTCCTTTTCCCGTGGCCTGCTCTCCAGTGGAAGAGCCTCGTGGGATGTGAGTGGACAGTGCTCTTTCCACTAGATACCGCTGCTGTCAGCTAAGTCTCTTCACTTCTCCAAGTACTCTGATAGTAGTCATGGTTATAATTCCAAAGCACAAAATAATAGAGGGGAGATTTTTTTTTATTAAAATGAGGAAAGGCACAAGTGAAGAAGGATGAATATGTACATTTTCAGGAGCTAAATATTACACATATTCATGTTTTTAAGAAATTGTGGAAGTTTTCAAGCTTATATAAAATCAAAACAGTAATACAATGAACCCTGGGTACTTGTGTATCAGCTTTAACAATTGTCAACGTATATATGGCCCTTTTTGTTTTGTATCTGCTTTCTCCCCACACTGGATTATTTTTTGAGGCAAATCCCAGGGATCATACCATTTTATCATTAAGAGTTCTAAAAACAATTGAATTATGTTGCCAAGAATCTTTAACACCAAGTTTTAAAGTTTTAAGAACATTTTAAAAATTGATACCATTCCTTAGGGACAGTGTCTATTAAAAAAAATTGACAACATGAAGTCATCAGTCATTCCTTAGACTGAGAGAGACAAATTGGTTATGTAATTGGTTATGTAAAAGGACACCAGCATTACTGCCATAGTTCATTGTCATATGCATAGTAAGTCATCATCATGGGAGGGCATGAAGGAATGGCATGAAAGGGAGAAGAGAGAGACCCATCATGGAAAAAAACTTGTGTCACTGATGTGCACTTCACTGTTGAACTTGGATAGATTCCTCGGCTCAACTATTTTACTTTACTAGGGTTGTCTAGAAAAGCAAATCATATTATAAATTGTAAAAGCTTGCATATCAGTGAAATACATTATTGGGAATTTTCACATTGACTATGAGTAGAAGTTATTTTGTGTCTGAGAGAATATGTACAATTTTACTTTGATATAGTGAGTTATAAAATAATGTATTATGTAGGATATAAAACAATTTCGTCATCATCATAAACCATTCTCAATACTTAACTAGTTTATGTTCTTCATACAGGATATAAGTATCCAGTATATGCTGTCCAGTGGCATCCAGAGAAAGCACCTTATGAGTGGAAGAAATTAAATGGCATTTCCCATGCACCTAATGCTGTGAAAACTGCATTTTACTTAGCAGAGTTCTTTGTTAATGAAGGTAATATGGGGTACATAATTTTGTCACTCCTGTGTAGTTTTGTAGGAGATTGCTCTCATCTGAACTTTTGTCTGCTCTTTTGCTCTATAAATGTTCTGTAAGTTCTGTAGGTTCAACTTTAAAAAAAAAAAATTAAGTAATGTGAAAACCCTGAAATGGAGATATTTGATATTCAGGTAAAGCCAGGACAATTATTTCAGTAACAGTATCATACATGATAGAGTGGGCAGCATTCTTGAACAGCAGCGTAAAGAATGTTGAGTTCTTTTTTTTTTTCTTTCTTTCTTGGACACTTTTAATTTAGATTCTCCTCCATTACTCTTCTTTTTTAGGAATAATGTTTTAATCATAACATTCTCTGAGAACTGGATGTTATTTTTCCAAGACAATGATGTGATACCCACTGGCCTGTGATTTTAAGGATGCTCATCTGTAGTTAATAAACTTTGCCTGCTTTTTGGTTTTAAAAACACAGGTATTTTCAGGCTATGTTATATTTGTGGGTGAAATTGAGAATTGTAGTTGCTTATTTTTTAGTTGAGTAATATGGGTACAGTAAGTTCTCACTTAATATGGTTGATAGGTTCTTAGAAACTATGACTTTAAACTGAAACAACATATAATGAACCCAGTAATGTTGAAGGAAACAATATTATTCAAGGACCTGCTGTCGTTTTGCTTTTAAAGTTGCAGTTTCCAAGAGCCTGTTGATGACATTAAGTGAGGACTTTGGTTAGATGTGGCCATTTGACAACTTCAGTGAGCCTTGATTTCATCCCATCTCCTGGCTTGCCCTAAGTGTTTTTTTTTTTTTTGAGACAGAGTCTCACTCTGTTGCCCAGGCTATAGTGCCGTGGCATCAGCCTAGCTCACACCAACCTCAGACTCCTGGGCTCAAGCAATCCTTTGCCTCAGCCTCCCGAGTAGCTGGGACTACAGGCATGCACCACCATGCCCAGCTAATTTTTTCTGTATATTTTTAGTTGTCAATATAATTTCTTTCTATTTTTAGTAGAGACAGGGTCTTGCTCTTGCTTAGGCTGGTCTCGAACTCCTGAGCTTAAACGATCCACCCACCTTGGCCTCCCAGAGTGCTAGGATTACAGGCGTGAGCCACCGCGCCCGGCCTGCCCTAAGTTTTTATCAACCCCCCTGCTCTAGTTGGGAAGTACTTCCTACTGAATTCACTCCAGTTTAGAATTACGCATAGTTGAGTAGATGGTTTCATGACAAGAACTCCACATTAAAAAAATAAATTTTCCCACATGCAGCATTGGTCCAACAGCAGTGGGCATAGCCAAGTTAGCTGCAGTGTCAATCACATGGCAGTCTATTTAGTCTTCATCTTCCAATGTCTTCCTTTCTAAAAATGCCGTAAGAGCCTGTTTATTTTGCCTTTAGGAAGAAATCTGAACTCTCAGCCCCTCACATGCCAGTTTTGGCCTTGCCAAACTTCTCACCGTGCTCTTGTTTTTCATCATCCTGCCGTATCTGTGACAATGCTTTTCCATCTGCCTCAGCTTCACCAGTTTCTCCATCCTTCTGCTCTTGTCGCACCTCAGTGAAGATACACTATAAAAACACTGTCATACGATTCTGTGTGGTTACTAGGCTAACTTCTTGAGTGCCAGGACCTTTTCCTGTTTGTATTTCCATCCCCAGGCTCTGTATCTAGTGCTGTGCACACATAGCCACTTGGTGTTTGCGTGACTTGGGGAGCGAGCACCACCTTGGGTGTGGGACGGGGCAAATACAGCGTAGCTGCTGCGTCAGTAAATCAGATGCTGTCTTATTTGGGGGAAATTTGTAAAGCATTTCTCCTCTTGTTGGTGTTTTCCCACATGATGCTGATTGCAGGAAGAAGAAATATTATAAAGTAGTCTGAAAAATTTTGTCATCCAATCTTTTTTAAAAATTTAACACTTTCTTTTTCTTGTAGCTCGGAAAAACAATCATCATTTTGCATCTGAATCTGAAGAGCAGAAAGCACTGATTTATCAGTTCTATCCAGTTTTTACTGGTAATATTTCTTCATTTCAGCAATGTTATATATTTGATTGAAAGTCTTGAATTTGTTAAGGAGCCACTTGGAATAATTTCATGATTAAACTGTTACAATAACTTGCTACCCATGGCAATATTAGAAAGCCACAAGGGATTCTTTTTCTATGATGTGACTGGCTTTGATTCTTCATTCAGTTTGTGACTTTGTACCACATTTGATAATTAAACAGTGAGATAGGTAAATAACATACTGTTTTTCATGGAAAAACTTTGTATCTGAACATTAGAAAAATAAATTTATTGAAAGTATAAGTATTTTTTCTAACTTACTGATTTTGGAAATAAATATTACCCTCTCCCCACCAACCCCATCCTTCTCACTGAAGACTTTAAATTCTACCTCTAGTTTACTGTGCTGGCTCCCTCCTTTGGGTCTCAGGAGTAGTGTGTGTGTGTGTGTGTGTGTGTGTCTGTGTCTGTGTGTGTATTTCCTTTTCTGCTCTGTTTTAGCTCCACTGTTAAAGTGCACACATCCTGAAAACATAGTCTGTGTCTTGAATTTTTTGTCTTTCATTATATCTAGCAAAGCAGACCTCAATAAATAATTGTAACTACTTATAAATGAACTTTTTTTCCTATGGAAAATAAAAAGCTGTCATACATTTATTTTGGTACATTTTCATATATTTTTAAATCTGTGCTACCCTCCTCTACTCTTCATCATCCCATATAAACTGTCAAAAGGATGAAATTTAGGAACTCCTTGAGGACAACCAAGTTGTTGGAAGAGAGAGAGAGAATTTGTTGAGCTTTATCTGATAAATGGTGTTTGTGCGTCTGTCCTCTGCAGTCATTCAGAGCTGTTGCTAGAGAAGTAGAAACATGGGAAATAGTGATTGGGAAAGATGTTGCAGGGGATTACGAGTGATTTTACAAACAGATAAGAATAATAATCCGGAGATCCTGAGGTAAGTCATAATCTTTAGGCAGTAAGGACAAATGGAACATAGAAATTGAAAGGGATTAGCAAATTTGGTCAGCCAGGAAAGAACTTTAATAGAAATGTGGCAGATTTAGTTTCTGTATATGAATGTGTAAATTCTTTGTTGAGTGTTTTATTATTGAATGTGTCATTCCTGGCTAAGTTCATGTCTCCCACCACTAAAAAAATGTGTAACAACGCTATTACTGCTCATAATGCCAGAGCTCTTCCCAGCCTGTTTGTATTGAAACCGTATAGTTCTGCTTGTCTCTGCAGATCCCTAGGCACACTTCATTCTGACCCTCCCATTCTTCACGATGCTGCGTCATCCAGCCTTCTGCCCATGAATACTGGCTTCCAAAGGTTCTTATGTGCTTCATTGATGATAATCATAAATGCAAGAAAATGTGAACAATCACTTCTTTTCTGGTGATGTTCAGTTTACCATTATTCTGTGTATTTTTTTGAAGCCTTGATGCCGGAATCCCTTTATTCCAAGAATGGAATCTCTTTCAAAGTTGACCACAGCCCTGCCTTCCACACACCACTGCCAGCAGGAAGGACAGGCAAGGGCTTGAGGGCAAAGGAGAAGGGCAGTCCCATTCAGGCAAAGGGTGTCTGTCCCTTGTCAAGCCTGACGTTGCTACAACAATGGGGGCAAGAGAGGACGTTGATTAGAAGTGTCTGTTGAGCCAGGCGAGGTGGTTCATGCATGTAATCCTAGCGCTTTGGGAGCCCAAGGTGGGAGGATTGCTTGAACCCAGGAATTTGAGCCCAGCCTGAGGAACATAGTGAAACCCTGTCTCTACAAAACATAAGAATAATTAGCCAAGTTTGGAGGTGCATACCTATAGTCCATGCTAGTTGTTAGGCTGAGGCAGGATGATCACTTGAGCCCAGGAGTTCGAGGTTGCAGTGAGCTCTGTTGACACCACTGCACTCTGGCCTGTGCTACAGAGTGAGACCTGTCTCTAAAGGAATAAAGAAGTGCCTGTTGAAGTTGCTGAGTAACAGTCTGGAAAGCTCTTGGAGGAGCTGGGTGGCCACTCATGGAGGACTGATACCTGTGGGAGTCTGGGGAAGGCTGGGTCACATCTTTGTGGGCAGGAGAGGCACAGAAGCTGAAAGACCAAGTGTGACTGAGGGAGCAGGCGTGGATTAGAAAAGGGAAAAGGAAACAACAAAAGGAGGAAGGACTAACTGTGGGCTTTTCTTAAGGGCAGCTGATATGAACCTTTCTCCAGCCTACAGCTGATTTCAGTTTCTAGGGGTTTTTGGAGAACAATTGCCTAAGTTCTTACCTCCAGCATTTTTCATTCTCTTGTGTGTATGGAATATCCCAAATGAAAGGGGAATGTCAGGCTTCAAGGGCAGGCCCTGCACTCATTTCTTTCCAGTCAGATACTGCTGCGGGCCCACAGGTTCATGTAATTTGAGGCCTGGCACAAGGTATTTGGTGAGGTGATGTTGGGCGTGTCTCCATTTCCACACTGCAGAGTGGGGAAATCAAAACCATGTCAGTAGGCCAAATCCTGTGGTTAGAATGGTCCTATGGCTTCTAAAAGCAGGGACAGCTCCTGCAAAAGTGCCCAAGCCCAGCTCCTGACACGTAGTAGGACCTCAGTAAGTGCCCATCCCTCATTTTCCCTCCCTCCACTGAAATAATTGGCCAGCCCTACATACATGCTGGGTCTTTCTGTTTTTACTTATCAGAATTATAAGAAAATACTGCATTTAAGAAATTTCTCATATGAGAAGAATTAAGAGAAAAAAGCCTTTACTCCTTAGAATCAGAAACTTTGTTATTTTACTTGGGATTTTATTACATTTAAACAAATTTCTTTTTAAAATGAATAAAGTTTTTATTCTATATAGCATTTTCATTCCAATAGTAGTTTAACTGGGGGTCTTTTGCAGTAATGCATTAGGAACACTAGATGTCAGGAGAGAACAAGCTAACCTACTGTTTGGTTGTGTTTGCATTCAACCATTTGGAATAGTAGATTTTAGGAAATTGCTAGAAACCTAAAGAACATTTGCTGGTACAATTATTATATTTATTTAAATAGTAATGGTTGTATAAACATAGACTAACGCCTAATACTAGATGTTTTCCAGTCTGATCTATGAGGGAGTCCTAAACAAAATGATTTGACAAAAACAAACAATTTTAAGCATCTATTAAGGACCAAGTGCTTTCATGTTCATAAATCCATAGACTGTATATAAAATTCCAATGTCCTTTCTCCTGATGCCTAACTGGCAACATCTAGGCTAGAGAGTGTTGTTCTGGGTGAGTAAAAAAGAACCAGAGCCTCATAATGAGAGATGCTTCTGGAGAGGCCGGCAGGGAAGGTGCCAAATCAATCCAGAAGTATTCCTTGATCCTCTGCAAAGATATGGGTAGAAATGCCTTAAACAAACAAGGAAATGGTTTGTATTTTTCTTCCTATAGTTTAAGATTTCTCAACATAATGTATTCTAAATCTTGTCATCTTTTCCCCTTCTAATTTAAGGAAAAGCCCCTAATCATAAGTTTTCCTGTTAAACATGTTCCTTTTTGCATAAATTTGCCATGCTTTTAGGCTTCTGATTCTCTGACATTTATTATAATTTGTCACATACCTAATTGAGAGCCAGTTTGTTTCATAATATAGATTATCTTTAGAATTTTACAATACCACTTTAATATCTTTTGCTATAGTTCAGCATTCAAGTTAATCTGTCTTGGAAGTTCTTCAGGGAGAAACTCAAGGGTTTGAGAGAATTAGAGGATCTCAGAGTGGAAGATAATTTAGACTGTCGTGGTGGGCAATGGGAAGACTTCATATTTCCATTAATGAAGCCTAGACAGTATTTGTTTTAGGTCAGCCGCATTACTCCTGGATTACATTGAACTGTTCACAAAACTACAAATCCCAATTCTTTCCTGTTCAGTATGTATGTTGTCTCTTCCATCCGGCTTCCCAGGGGATCCAAGTGGCAAAGAGTACTGAGAATGCCAAGGATCCAGTGCTATCTCTGCCCTTTCCTGACTGTGTAGCTTCGGGCAAACCACACATTCACTTGGCCTTGAACATTTCTGTTTATTCTCTGTGTCCTGTGTACTTTAGATCCCCTTAGAATTGTCCTTCAACATTTTAAACCCAGAGTAGATAATTTAATAGTCTCTGATAATCTAAAAAAATTATTTCATACACTTTTTATAAAGTTAAATAGCTCAATAAAAGTTTTCAACTTCAGCAGTTAGAATAGCAATTTTACTTTGCCCATAGTTAAAACTACCCCTTCTCTTTCAATTTTGTAAAACAAATTGAAGTGAGGATGGGCATTTACATTTTTTTTCTTCTCTAGTCAAAAGAATTTAAATTACTTGGTTCTTCTTTACTAGTCTCTACCCAAGGACAAAGGAGCTAATAAATAATATATGCAAATCTGTTGGTATAATTAAAGATAATGATTGACCTCCATTTTGAGGGAAAATAGCCACATAAAACAGGGTTTGAACTGTCTTAGAATAGACTTTAGTACAATAACATTGTAACCATGATATTAGAAAATCGATTTAGGGAAGTCCTTCTGTTATTTCCCCTTGGCGTATTTTCACAATGTTGCAAATACAATTTATGTCCTGCGCCTTTTAGTTAACTGGATGGAAAACACATTTCTGCGTTGCTGCACAGCCATCCTAGCTGGCTGCATCTCTGTCCTTCGGGAGGCTGGGATGGCCCTGCCGGGTGCTAAGCTCAGCAGGTTGGGATTGGTCAGTGTAGGCGGTGGGTGGAGGGTTCTGATTGGACAGGAATTCTACTTGACATGGTCCAAAGTGGGGCAGTGAGGCAGATCTCAGTGCAAGTACACAAGGGAAATCAGCCAGAGGACCAGCTCAATCTAGTAACTGAACTATGGAACCTAGAGTTAGGGCCTGAGCTGAAGGAAGCTGGAAGTGTGAGCAGGTTCCTGCAAGCCACGGGAGTCCAGGCCAAGGGCCCCAGTGTCTGTGGGAAGATCAGAGATTCCTTCCTGGTGCTCAGGGGGATGACTAGGGGTATGTCACTCTGTCTTGAGATACAATATCAAGAATTACACTCATTTATTTTCAATGACGGCAAGACATTCCATCTGTAAAAGCTACCAACACTTGCCTACTTGGGCCATTGTAGGATGATTGCCTTTAAAGCCAGCACAGGTTGACACTTGCACCTCTCCTCTCCCAGTGCCCATGTGCGTGCTCCCTGTTGAGGCCTCCTAGGTTAGAACTGCTCTGGGCCACCAGCCACTGTGTACTCCAGACCTACTCTCGTCCATGTTCTCTCTGGTCTCTTCTCCAGAGAGGGTTTGATATTCAGGTTTTTTGTTTGTTTTTTTTCTTACTCAGCCTCCTTGGGGGTGTGGGTCCTTGAGGTGGTTGCCTGGCTTTGTGATTCACTGAGTAACGTACAAGGTCAGGTTCCAGGCCCAGCCTTGGCCTCAGCTGTGCAAGTGTCCGCTGCCTGCAGTCAGTGGGTAAGTGAACCCACTTACTTCAGGAGGAAGTGATAAGAAGGCCTATTTTGGCCTTGTTCTTAAGCTATGATCTCCAATGCAGTTTCAAAGAGCAATAAAGTGATGACTGTATATTAATCCTTTCCTGTGTATATAGGAAAGGAACGTTGACAGACCAGGCTCCCTCGGAGCTCCTAATACCTGCAGAGCAAACCATGTAAAGGTTCTTGCTTCCTTTTTCCATGGGCTTCAGCCTTCAGTCATTGTCAAGATGAGGTCCGGGTTAGTGGCCTGACGCCGTAGCTTCCCAGGGCTGGACCTCACTCCTACCTCAGGGTGCCCAAGGGACCTTCAGATGCTCCCACTGGTGGCAGGAGCCTCACGTGTACACGCCTGCCAGGCTCAGTACAGTGTTCACCCAGTTCTCTGCCACAGGAAGTGGTTCCAGGTCCAGATAGAGGGAGTGCTAACCTCGGGGACATCAGGCGGTGTTTCAGATTTTGTAGTGTAACAACTCTGTCCTCCCCCAATTTAGTGGTTTGAAATAACCATTTTATTTAGCTTCTGCTGGGTCCTTGGGGTCTGGGCAGGCAGCAGGCAGACATGTGCCCTTCCTGAGAGGCTGACAATCTGCCTATCAGCCACTGTTTTCAAATGTAGCTTTTATCTTTAACTCAGGTATGATGAGGACAACAGATCAGGAGACAATTGCCTTGGACAAGACAGTTTATTACAGTTTCCAAGAGGCGGGGAGCATGCCACACCACCTGTCCTGGGCCACAGGAGGGATGCGGAGCTTGTCTGTTGGCACAGAGAGTGAGGAGGACCCTGGGAGAGAGCCTTGGTTGTGGTTTTCACCGGAAGGAGTGAGCAAGGCAGGGTAATCAGGGAGCCGGTTTAGGATTGGCTTGTTTGCATAACTCCTTGTTGAAGCCTGGCCTGGGAGGATTGTGACAGGGGAAGAGTCTCCCTGAGTGTAAAAGTTCACAAAGCCGGGGGTGGGAGGGGAAGTGGGCTCTGAATTGGTTAGTTTGCTTGTGAAAGGTACCCCGAAGGAGAGTTTGTCCCCTCTGAGAAGTAGCTATCCCTGGGAGGGGCAGTCCCCCACCCCGGTCAGGAAGGCCTCCAATGTCAAAGCATCCAGTGTAGAAGCTGGAAAACAGGTGGTTAATCCAGCCAGCTGTGCCTTTTGTGCCTTGGCCAGGTGAATGTGTGCCACATTTTGATCTCCTAATGCTCCCAGGAGGTTTTTACTTAGATTTCTCTTCCTATTTGCCTTCTCTCGTGGTTGTGAGACTTACGTGACAGTGTCACAAACATGGTATGAATAGATGCTGTCTCCTGAGTGCGGTCCCCACTCCCTTCTGCATTCATCGTCAGTGAAAGCGGATGCTTTCGTAGACGGCCAAGCCAGCCTGTCTGATCTCAGCCTGTTTGTGCCTGGATTTTGGAGCCTCTGTTTGAGCCAGATCCATCTGTTCATTAATCCTTTTTCACAGACCAAAAGCAGTGCTGAGTTTTCAGATTCGGACCTACAGCCATCTGCGTCTGGGCGCGCATGTGTCTGACACCTTTGCCGCCGTGGCACTTCCCTTTCCTAGGAACAATGGTTCTTACCCCGACTGCTTCCTCACTTCCTCTGACGACACACATTCCCTGGATGCTGGTCACTGCCTGAGACAGCCAAGGGTCACCCCGAGGGACCTGCTGGATGCCTCTGACACACCGGGGATTGGACATCAGCCTGCTTGTGAATTCAGCATCTTCCTCAGGTACTGCGGCATCTGCCAGGTGGTGTTTCCTGCCCTGGTTCCTGAGCAGACTTCTGGAAGTCAGGAGCCTGGCCTGGATTAGCAGTTTCTGACAATGATAAATCGTCTGTGTTAAACACTTTTGTGCTTTTTTTCCTTCATCTTTTGGATAATTTCCTCAGTTAATTTCCAAACTGGGATTACCAGGAAACTTTTGGTTCTTGATTAAATTGCAAAGTTGCTTTCCGTAAAGATCAACAAATTTTATGGCGTATCTGGTAACATAGTATTGCACTATTTTACCACACATTCAGTAGCCTTGATTATTATAATTGAATACTGCTATGGTCTGAATGTTTATGTCTCTCCAAAGTTCATATGTTGAGATCTTTACCCCTAGGATGATGATGTTAGGAAGTGGGGCCTTTAAGAGGTGATTAGAGTGGAGCCCTCATGAATGGGATTAGTGTCCTTATAAAAGGGGCCTGAGAGAGACCTATTGTGCCTTCCACCATGTGAGGTTAGACTGAGAAAATGTTCATCTACGAACCTTCAGGCCCTCACCAAACACCAAACCTGTCAACACCTTGATCTACCAGCCTCCAGAATTGTGAGATAAAAATTTCTGTTGTTTATAAGCCACCGAGTCCGTGGTAATTTCTTGTAGCAGATGAAATAGACCAAGACAAACTTTCATTGTTTTCTAATCAATGAAGAAATGTACATTATTGTTTTTCTCATTTCTTTGTTAGTGATATTGAGTGATCTCAATATTTGTTTTATCAATATTGTGAAATACTATCCATTCCTTTTTATTAATTGCTCTGTGTTTTCCTTATTTGGTATAGTTCTTTACTTTTTTTTTTTTTTTTTGAAGACAGAGTCTACTCTGTCACCCTGGCTAGAATGCAGTGGTGTTACCATAGCTCACTGCAGCCTCAAACTCCTGAGCTCAGCAATCCTCCTGCCTCAGCCTTCTGAGTAGCTGGGACTACAGGTGCATACCACCAGACCCAGCTAATCTTTGGATTTTTTGTAGAGAGGAGGTTGTCCTCTTATTCAGGCTGGTATCTAACTCCTGACCTCAAGTGATCCTCCCACCTCGGCCTCCCAGAGTGCTAGGATTACAGGCGTGAGCCACCACGCCCGGCCTATAGTTCTTTACATAACATTGTTATCTTTATAGAACTGTTTTTTTCCCCCTCTATCTTCTTTGATTTTATAGAATTTTTTTCCTTGATTGACATAAAAGAATTTTTCTTTTTATGTAGTCAAATTTTTAGATTATTTTCTTTCAATGTTTGTTTATTTCTTTAAGTCTAGAAAAGTCCTTATCTCTCTTTATTTCTGTTTTCTATTTTTTTCTGATTGTCAGTGGTATGTTTTTTTTAACTCTATAATGCAACTACAGTTGATTTTGGAGTATGAAGTGAGGTTAGTAGCTAGTTTTTTGTTCCATACTTACAACCAGTTTTTCTAGCATCATTGTCAAATAAGCTTCCCCTTTCTTCCCATTATTCATAATGCTGTCTATAGAAGCTACAAAATTATTATAAACATAATATTGTACAATATTACAATAATATAAGCACAATAATTTCTACCATCTATTTTGTTTCATTAATTCATGCTTATTCTTATGCCTGTACTTCTAATTATAATTCTTTATAATATATTTTTATGTAAAGTTGATCCTCCCTTGTTGATTTTCTTTAAAAAAAATGGTTTTGATATCCTTTCCTATTTATATATTAAGAAGAATTTTAGGATTATTTCCTCCAAGCCTCCCTTCATATTGAGAATACAATAAGCCCATACATTAATGTGAGAAAAATCCTATCTTTACAATGTTTAGCTTTTTTTTTTTTTTTTTTTTTTTAATTTCATCTTGTTTTGGGGGATACAGAATTGCAGGTTACATACGTTGCTCCTGTACCGCCTTTCCCCTCAAGTCAGAGCTCCAGGCGTGTCTGTTCCCCAGGTCGTGTGCGTTGCACCCATCATGTAGGTATATATCCCTCCCTTCCCCACCCCCCCTTCCCGAGTCAGCACCTTCAAGTGTTACCACTACCCAAACGGTGCGCAATGCACTCATCATGTAGGCATACACCCATCCCCTCCCCCACCCCCCACCTCAGTCTGATGTCCGATTGGTGTCGTTCCCAGATTTGTATTTAGGTGATGATCAGGGAAACCAATTTTCTGGTGAGTATATGTGATGCTTGTTTTTCCATTCTTGGGATACTTCACTTAATATAATGGGTTCCAACTCTCTCCAGGAGAACCATAGAGATGTCGTATCTTCATCATTCCTTATAGCTGAGTAATATTCCATGGTATACATATACCACAGCTTACTAATCCAATCATGTATTGATGGGCATTTGGGTTGTTTCCACATCTTTGCTATTGTGAATTGTGCTGTGTTTAGCTTTTTTGATATAGCAGTATACAATGTATCTTTTATATGTCTTAATTCAGGGAAGTATTTTCACTTATAGTACATTTCTCACTGGGATTAGTTATTTCATTGTCTATTGGTATTTATCAATGGAATTAATTAATTTACTTTCTTAAATAGAAAGTTTTAAATATATACCCCTTGAAGCCATGAAAATAGGACCTTTCTAAAAATCTTTCACAGGCTTTTTTAGGGGATTGTGATAGGGAGTTGGCTTGCTAGTATTTCACTGATATTTTTGTGAATTTTATGCTTGTACTTTTTATTGAGCCATTTATTAATTCTAGCAACTTTTAATTGATTCCTAAGGGCTTATAATATTTTATTTATTGTATATAATGTATTATACATGAATACATAATTAGATATACATAAATATATATTAGGATTATTAATTCATATTTTTGTACACATGTACATTTCCCATATTCTATGTGATGTTTATTTTCCAGAAATAAAGAATTGAATGTGCACATTGAATTACAGGGAGGTGAGTCAGTCTGACATTGAAATGGCACATTAAAATAGCCTGGTTAAGGTTTACAGACTTCTTTACGTGAATAAAAACATTTTAAGAGGTGATAATCACAGGATGTAATTTTCTGGAAGGCATTATCCCAAACCAGCTATTTACAGGTGGGATCAGATGTGTGTGCTTTGTTGCTGCTGTGTCACTACAATTAAGCTTTTACCTTTTCTTTGCTTTCAAACAGGAAGCTCTGACAAACCGTGTAGTGCCGGAAGCCACACAAATGGTGCCCTCTTGTTGAACTGTACCTTAAGGAAGGAGCTGATGCTGGGCTAATGAGAGTGTGTCAAGGTATTACCAGTTCAGGTCTCATCACTTCTAATTAGGCCTTCTAGAATTCTATAAGCCTTGCCAGGACTCTAGCTTGGGTCATTTTAATGCATTTCCATTCTAAAGCCTGGCCGCTAATTTAGATATTTTTTTCCCTTCGTATCATTCCCAGAATCATTATAACTTAAAAGTCTCTAACTTTGCCTTTTATAATGGAAAATTTCTTTTCTTTTGAAATCATTTTAGTCTTACAGAAAAATTGCAAATATCGTCCAAAGAATTCCCATATACCCTTCACGCACATTCAAATGTTAAAATTTTACACATTTGCATTATTATTTTCTCTTTCTCTACTCTGTGTGTGTGCATGTATACACACACATACTCATATATACATACTCTTTTTTTAACCACTTGAGATTAAATTGCAGATGTGTCACCTTTTACCCCTAAATACTTGTATTAATATATTTCCTAAAAACAAGGACATTCTCTTACATAATACTGCATAATTATCAATATCAACAAACCTTATTAAAATTTTACAAATTGTGTCGATATTGTCCTGTGCAGCAAATGGAAAACATGTTTTCAGGTCCAGGATCCAATCCAGAATCACAAGTTGCATTTAATCATCACGTCTCCTTAGTCACCCTTAATCTGTCTTTGTCTTTTATGACCTTGACATTTGTGGAGACTATAAGCTAGTTATTTTGTGAAAACTTTTTTTAATTCTAAATCTTCAACTGATTCCAAAGGCATGCCTTTTTTTTTTTTTTTTAAAGGTGGAAAGATATATATATATATAGAATTAGTCAGTTGGACTCCGTTTAGATGAACCCAATTCGGTTGGCAACATCCAAAGCATCATAACTGGGAGCCAGTCGACCATATGCCTTCTTTCCATCAGGCCTGATCAGGGTGTTGACCTTGGCCACATCAATGTCACAGAGCTTCTTCACAGCCTGTTTGATCTGGTGCTTGTTGGCTTTGACATCCACAATGAACACAAGTGTGTTGTTTTCTGTCTTCTCCATGGCAGACTCAGTGGTCAGGGAGAACTTGATAATGGCATAGTGGTCAAGCTTGGTTCCCCTGGGGGCTCTTCCAAGGATATTTGGGCTGTCTCCGGAACTGCAGTGTCTGTGGCCACCAGAAGGTGGGTGATGTACGGATCTTCTTTTCTTTTGTGGCTGTGGATGCATTTTAGCACTGCCTTCTTGGCCTTCAACATCTTTGCTTTGGCTTCGGCTTTGAGAGGGGCAGGAGTTTCCTTCTTCGCCTTCGGTGCCATCTTGCGAAAAGGGCCAAAGGCATGCCTTTTAACTTACAGTTGGGCTCTGCTTATCTTAATTTTTCCATGTCTCACCTGCAGACATTTACCTTCAACTTGTTATTAAAGAACTCAAACCTACAAGGACAGAAACAGAGGAATGGAATTGACCTGCAAAGCCCCTGTACTGGGCAGTTGTTAAATATCTCATCTATTAGCACATCTTCTGTAACATAATTATCATTATTATTATTACTCCCGTTTTGCAAATGAGGAAATGGATGCTTAGAGATTGTGACCTTCCTAAAGCCACACAGTTGGTGATAGGACATTTTGTAGTCCAAAACCCACTTCACCACACTCCTGAAAGGACCCTTAAAAATCTACATTGGCCCTCCCCAACACTTGGCTCTAGACAGACCTTGGCTTCTGCAGGCTCTTCTCAGCTTCCATGGAGCTTACTAATTTGCTACCTTTCTTCAACACTGGACTGTGAGTTAGCTCCTGAAGAGGAAGGACCATAAATTATTAACTTTGTAGCTCCTGTGCCTGGAACTGAAACCTCATGTCTTCAATAAAGGCATTTGAGTACATGAAGCCTAAGGAATAAGAAATACTTCTTATGCATTCCTATTCACATGGTCCATATGATAACCTCTGTCTGAGCCCTGGAGCTGTCCTGATGCCTAGTGCAGAGTGTGGGCTGCAGCATCACCTATGGCACAGGCCCCTATTCTTCCTGTCTAACTGAAATTTTGTACTCTTCAACCAATAAATCCCCTTTCCCTCTCTCACTCCTCCCCACTCCTCACCTCTGGTAGCCACCATTCTAATCTCAACTTTTATGAGTTTGACTTCTTTTAGGTTCCATAGGTGAGATCATGCAGTATTTGTTTTTCTTTGCCTGGATTATTTCACTTAGCGTAATGTCCTTCAGGTTCATCTGTGTTGTTGCAAATGACAGAATTTCCTTCTTTTAAAAGGCTGAATAGTACTCCATTGTGTGTGTATACCGCATTTTGTTTATTCGTCCAGTGATGCGCACTTAGGTCAATGCCATATCTTGGCTATTGTGAATAATGCTGCAATTAACATGGGAATGCAGATATCTCTTTAACATATTGATTTCAATTCTTTTGGATATATGCCCAGAAATGGAATTTCTGGATCAAATGATAGTTCTATTTTTAGTTAGGAACCTCATCATTTTCCATAGTGGTTGTACAAATTTACATTCCCACCAACAGTGTGCAAAGATTCACTTTTTTCTAAATCCTTACCAACAGCAGAAATAAATCCATGCATTTATAGTCAGTTGATTTTTGACCAAGGTGCCAAGAACACCCAATGGGGAAAAGACAGTCTCTTCAATAAATGATATTGGGAAAACTGGATATCCACATTCAGAAGAATGAAATTGGATCTTTATGTCATACCATATATAAAAATCATCTCAAAATGTAGTAAAGACTTAAATAGAAGATCTGAAACTACAAAACTACTAGAAGAAAACACAGGGGAAAAGCTTCCTGACATTGTTCTGGGCAATAATTTTTTGGATAGGATGCCAAAAGTGCAGGCAACAAAAGAAAATATAGACAAATGGGATTGAATAAAACTAAAAAGCTTCTACATAGCAAAGAAAACAATTAACGAAGTGAAGCGATAACCCACAAATTGGAAGAAAATATTTGGAAAGGGTTGCAAAGAAAATATTTGATAAGGGTTTATATCCAAAATATATAAGGACCTCAAACAACTCAATAACAAGAAAACAAATAACTGGATTGAAAAATGACCAAAGGACCCTAACAGACATTTCTCAAGAGACAACTTAGAAAATGCTAAAAGTCTCATGAAAAAAATGCTCAATATCCCTAATCATTAGAGAAATGTAAGTTAGAACCACAAAGAGATGTCACTTCACACCTGTTTAGAATGGAAGACATGCTCTTTTTATTCTCTTCTGATCTCACTGCTGCTTCTTAGTCTTCTTAGTTGGTTAATCGAGCAGTAAATTTCATCTGATTTTAGGTGGTTGGATCATATTGCAGTGGTAGTTTTTAAAACATCTTTAAAATTATCCCTGAAAATCAAATAGACAAACCAGAATAGTGGAAGCAAAAAATATCCATTAAAAATATCCATCAAATATCCATCAAAAAACCTGGATGACAGAAAATCTTTACAAATCACAGAATTCAGGCATACCATTAAGACTCCTTCTAGCAATAGGACTGGTGAGGAATTAGCAGTTGTATGATGAAAGTGGTAGAAAAATGAAAAACTAAAAAATTCAAATATCAGGCCGGGCGCGGTGGCTCACGCCTGTAATCCTAGCACTCTGGGAGGCCGAGGCGGGTGGATCGCTCGAGGTCAGGAGTTCGAGACCAGCCTGAGCAAGAGCGAGACCCCGTCTCTACTAAAAATAGAAAGAAATTATCTGGCCAACTAAAATATATATAGAAAAAATTAGCCGGGCATGGTGGTGCATGCCTGTAGTCCCAGCTACTCGGGAGGCTGAGGCAGTTGGATCACTTGAGCCCAGGAGTTTGAGGTTGCTGTGAGCTAGGCTGACGCCACGGCACTCACTCTAGCCCGGGCAACAGAATGAGACTCTGTCTCAAAAAAAAGAAAAAAAAAAAAAACCCCAAATATCACCAAAAAAGCACTGTCCCTAAACCTGAAGGAGCCACCACAGCTGGGATCTGAGTAAATGGATATGAGAACAATTAGTGAACAGAAGTCCTCACATGGTCCTGAGTTTCGAGAGAGCACAGAAAACTGTACACAGATTTGGGAGAATACAGAAACCTATGGAGGTTTAAGCCCTGAAATTCTCAGAAATATCCAGCAAATAATCTCTATAAGTTCACAGCATCACCCTGAAGAAGACCATATAGAACCAAAAACCACATTGGAACAGGCAGGAGCCCAGGGCCAAGGAAAAGGGAAGGTTAAGGGAGGTGAGCTCAGGGGGCAGATCCCAGAAGGTGCTATCAAAGCTTGGGTGTGAACAGGGCTGGAGGCAGAAAACCTTCCTGAACCACTTTCTATTCTTCCATTTTTATTTTTAAAAAATTCTACCATTTTGTTGGAGAAATTGTAGCAGTTGTCCTGTAGAATGTCCCCTGTTCTGACTTTGCCTGTTTACTTCTTTGTAGTGTCACTTTACTTTTCCTCTGCCACCTACATTTCCTGTAAACCGGAAATTAGCTCTGCATATTTGGTCAAAGTAGGCCCGATACAGAAACACTGTATGTCAGTGCTGGAGGAGCATGGCATCCTAATATCAGGTTTCCCACTTTGCATGGCGGGAAAACTGACCAGTAGGTCCAGGGGTGACAGCCAGATTCCTCCACTTTAAAGACCTTGTCTTAGTCCATTTGTGCTGCTATAACAAAATACTACAGACTGGGTAATTTATAAAGAGCAGAAATTTATTTCTTACTGTTTTGGAGGCTGGAAAGTCTAAGATCAAGGTCCTGGCAGATCCGGTGTCTGGTGAAGGATGTATTGCTGCATCACAGGGCAGAAGAGTGGAAGCAAAAAGGGCTGGACACTGTGGCTTCTATGATCCCATTCATGAGGGAGGAGGCCTCATCACCTCCTAAAAGCCCTACCTCTCTACCTCTTAATACTATCACATTGGTCATTAATTTTTTTTTTTTTTTTTTTTTTTTTTTTTTTTGAGACAGAGTGTCGCTTTGTTTCCCTGGCTAGAGTGAGTGCCGTGGCGTCAGCCTAGCTCACAGCAACCTCAAACTCCTGGGCTTAAGTGATCCTACTGCCTCAGCCTCCCGAGTACCTGGGACTACAGGCATGCGCCACCATGCCCGGCTAATTTTTTCTATATATATATATTTTAGTTGGCCGGTCATTAATTTTTAATACATGAATTTTGGGGGACATTCACACCATAGCATACCTCCATGAACAAACTCATCTTACTGGTGACCACGTGACCACAGAATCCAGTCACTTCTAAACTCAGTTGCTCCCATGGCTGTAGTGGAAGCCACCACCCTCTCCTACTTGGCTTATTGCCACAGTCTCCCCACCTGTTGCCCATTTCTGCTCTTGCTCCCCGATAATCTCTTCTTAATAAAGGGATCAGAAGATCCTTTAAAAATCGTGGTCCCATCATATTACTCCTCTGCTCTGAACTCTCCAGTTGATGCCCAACTCACTCAGAGTAGTCCACAAGCCATGGAATGCTGGAAAAGGCAAAGGAACAGATTTTCCTCCAGAGCCTCTGGAGGGAGTATAGACCTGCTGACATCTTGATTTTGGCCTAGTGCACTGGCCTCTGAGGCCTCAGGAACCTGGCCCTTGCCATCCCTTCCACCTCACCTCCACCCACCCTGCCTCTCCTCACTCCCTGGCAGTGCCGTGGCCTCCTCTCCCACCCTCCAAGCCTCCCACCTTCCCATCTTCACTCCAATGTCACTTTCTCAACGAAGCCTTTCCTGGTCGTGCTATGTGCAATCATAGCTCTTGTCTCGGCACTGAAGCTCTTTCTTCTGCTTTATTTGTCTTCACTGCACATAAAACTATCTGAAGGAATTTTATTTACTTGTCCATGTAATTATTTTCTGCCTCCTTACCTAGAATGTAATTTACATAAAGACCAGGACTTTATCTTGTCTTCCGTCACTGCCTGCATGTAGACTTAGGTAACTGATGAAGAGCTGTACATTTAATGCCAGAGAATCTCCTGACCTGGCTGAACAAAAGTGTACAAATAAGTTCCTGGATGCTGTATTTGGGGGTGAATTACAGTGTATGTAATGGAAATTTTGACCACATTTAGCTTTTGCTTCATGCACTCATTTCACAACTTAGCCCCCTTTAGAGGGTTTTACCCTGTTATAGAAGATGTTGTCCACCCAGCCTCTTGTATAAAATAAGTGACAAGAACCTGGAGACCCAAGGTGTTTTTTTTTTTTTTTTTTTAAGAGACAGGGGTCTTGCTTTTGCTCAGGCTGGTCTTGAACTTCTGGTCTCAAGTGATCCTCCTGCTTGGGCCTCCCAAAATGCTGGGATTATAGGCATGAGCCATTGCGCCTGGCTGAGACTCAAGATCTTTAAAGTCTCTGACCAAAATCAGTAAGTAAGTGCTGATGTTAATGGCCCCAAACATTAAATATACAGAAAAAAAGTACTGGGCTTATAGTCTCAATTTTAATAGTTCAACCCAAATATATTAGACTTTCTTGCTTTCAACTCAAACCCCATGTCAACCCAGTACCATACACAGAAAAACCCCATAAATCTGATTCCAAAAAGTAATATAAGTCTTTAGTTAATGTTTTTATTTTATTTTTTAAGACGTTATAGAGAAGGGGGCTATTGCATTATCAAGAACACACTAAAATTTCCTAACACACATTTTGGGTATTGTTCCATTTTCTCTTCCTCCTCCTCTTCCTCATTTTTTTTTTTTTTTTTTTTAAAGAAAAGAGCTTATTTATGTGGTAAGTTTAAAATTAATAAAATCTATAATTAAACAGTTTACATGTATTATCTCTACTTCTCCCATGATAGAGCAAAGTAGGAACAAATGAAAGCATGTAAATCCCCAATGTTAAGTGAATTACCCAGAATGATGTAATTTGCAGCTGGTGAGGCCAGAACCCTGACCCATGGCTGTAGGACTAAAAACCCAAGCTCTTCCTAGCCCATTACAGTGCACTGCTACCAAGGGGACCCTCAGGCGAGTCATAAGCTCCAAATACTCTTCGTTTTGCTTTTCATTTTTTAATTAAAAAAAAAAAACCCACAGAATTTGGTTTTGCTGTTTACCTTTCCATTCTTATCCACTGCTATGGTTTAAAAATCCAAAAAAATTCTAGTTTTGTTTTTTTCAGAAGTTAATCCAAATAAGTTCCTATTATCACCTGCCTGTCCTCATTATCCCTTTCCATCCACCAATTTGCAAATTTTATTTGGAGCTTAGTTTCTAGAAATGTGCCATAAACAAATGTTTGGGTTTTTTTTTTCCCAAGGAGCAAATTTTTTTTTCTTAATATTTCTTTCAACAAATAAGTCTGTTGCCTACCCAGCTGGTCTGCATAAGAGAGCTTCTAGCAATTGTAGATCACTTTTATGTTTAATGAGGGTATTTATAATACAGGTCAACTTGGATGTCATGTTAAATAGAAGGTGTGGAGCGGTGGTTCTCAGACTTAGGAGTGCTTCAGAATCACTTGGAGGGCTTGCTAAACACAAACTTGGGTGCACCCACAAGTTTCTGATTCGTAGGTCTGGGTAAGGCCTGAGAATTTGCATTTCTAACAAGTTCCCAAGTGATGCTAATGCTATTGATTTATGGTACCACTCTTTTGGACACTCTTCGAATTATTCTAATCTTTAAAACAATCTTTTTTTGGCTTTATTGAAGTACAATTGTTGAATAGAAATTGTATATATTTAAGGTGAACAGCTGGATGTCTTGATATATGCATACATTGTGAAGTGAGTGTTCACCCTTCTTAAAGTTCCTTATGTTACTCCAATCTCCTTTCCTTTCTGCCTCTGCGGACTCTCAACCTACCTTTGCTTCTTCCTCCTTGTCTTTCCCACTTCCGCAGGCTTCTTTCTACCATATATCTCCATGACTTTTCTAATATAGGTCAATTTAGATTATCTCCATCTTTAGTTCAGCCACCACCCTAGTCCCACAGGCAGCACAACAGAGGCTGAGCAGATGTGTGAGCAAAGGTCCTCCATTCCTTCCTGGGCACGGGCTGCAGCCTTCATCCCAGTACTCCGTCTGTGCCCAGCTGAGAATTCTCACTCCTCTGCTGTCTTGCTTCTTAACCTTGTTTAATTCTCCTAGTGCTTGCCCTGCCGCCATTTTGAATAACTTTTGAAAAGTACAGAGGACAAAGATCTGATATATCCACTTCACACCAGTAAGCATTCAACAGGATATGCCTCTGCCACGCCCATCTAATTGTGGCTTATTTGTTTAATATTAAAATACTTTCAGATATACATAAGCCATCTGCTTTTCCTCCAGATTCACTGAGCCCTGATGCATTAAGCATCTGTAAAGCGATTTCATTTTATGTCATTAAAGATGGGAATGTGCAAATGTAAATACCAATTGGAAAGCTTGAGTAGTTTTTCACATTTTTCAATCATGCTGTTTGCTGTATTTCTATTCTAGATTGGTCTACTTGAGGTACAATTTCACAGTATCATCAAAGTCCTACTCCAATATTTAGATCCCAAATGACAAAATTAATGGCTTTAGTTAACAACCCAATGATGTAGGCTTAATTTTATGGTTCACCTATTTTTGCTATTTACTTTCCTGAGCTTGTGCCAAGCTGAAAAAACTGTAAGAGAGCAGAGTCCAATTGCCCATGAAAGCAAATGCCGCCTTCCTTGCAAAAGGAAAGTCTAGATTCTCCTACGATGGCACCTGAAAGGGCTCTCCATACGGGATGGAGGAAATGGGGACTACACAGCTCCTATGCTTCTGCTAGGTAATGCTTTAGGGAAACCGGCTTCCAGGAGATGCTCCTTCCCTGGAATGTTCCAGCTCAAAGGAGGAGCTGAGACCCTTCTCTCAGTAGCCTATGGCACAGCTGGTTTAAGACCGGAGCATTTAATTAATTATCAACTTCAATTTTCCTGGATATATTATATCAGGAATACCTAAAAATTCTCCTTCCTTAGTCTGTGGCCCCCAGCTACCCTGTCCTTGTTCCCAGAGATGACCAGTGTAACTGAGTTCTTCTACATCTTTCCTGAGAAATTTCTAAACTTAGACAAATAATTATATGATCTCTTTCCGCCTTTTTTATGAACAGACTGTGTCTGGTTCTGCAGGAACGTGGCCGCACAGCAGGAGGTGATTGGCGGGCAGGCGAGGGAAGCTCCATCTGTATTTACAGCAGCTTCCCGTCAATTGTGTCACCACCCAAGCTCCACCTCCTGTCCGATCAGCGGTGGCATTAGATTCTGTATTATGGCCAGTTGTATAATTATGTCATTATATATTACAATGTAATAACAATAGAAATAAAGTGCACAATAAATGCTATGCCCTTGAATCATCCCCAAACAATGTCCCCCCACCCCCAACCCCGGTCCATGGAAAAATTGTCTTCCATGAAACTTGTTGCTGGTGCCAAAAATGTTGGTGACCGCTGCTCTAGCACACAGATTTCTTCATTCTTTTTTGATGATCACATAATGGCCACTGGCATGGCAGTACCATAATTTATTTGGGCAGTTTCCCAATAATAGGTGTTGGGTTGTTTCTAATCTTTTCTTACTACCAAAATGCTTCAGTGAAAACAATGAATAATTTTTTTATACATGTGTGGGTATATCTGTAGGACAACTTTCTAAACATTGCTGGGTCAAAAGGTATGTGCATTTTTAATGTTAACTCATAGTGCCAAGTTTATACTGTTAATATTTCGGTTTATAATCTCTCCCCAGAAGTAATGAATGCACTTAAATAAGAGGTTACAAAAGGCTCTGCAGTCATGTAAGGACATCCACCAGCGACCTGAAGTTAGATGGTTCATGAGCTATGGCTTACTCTTCCGTAGTTTGTGATCTGTTAGAGGAATGCTTTTTTCCTAGCTCTGAACTTGCTTTTACAAAGCAGAAACAATTTCAATGATGTAGGGTAGTTGTTTTTTTACCCCTTACCTACCTCACACCCTTCTACCTACCTAACATTAGGATGCCTTAAGTAATGCTCAAGGAATAGAAAGCTACTGAGTCCATTAGCATACTATTTTTCCCAGCTCCATCCTCCCAACTCCAGCATCTGGCCCTACCAGAACTGATGTCAGAGGCTGAGCACTAGGAGTGAGTGGTTAGCAAAAATATCGAGGAGACCAAGGAGCCATAAAAAGGTGGAAAAGAGGCCGGGTGCGGTGGCTCATGCCTGTAATCCTAGCACTCTGGGAGGCCCAGGTGGGAGGATCACTTGAGCTCAGGAGTTCAAGACCAGCCTGAGCAAGAGCGAGACTTTGTCTCTACTAAAAATAGAAAAATTAGCTGGGTGTTGTGGCATGCGCCTGTAGTCCCAGCTACTCGGGACTCTGAGGCAGGAAAATCGCTTGAGCCCAGGAGTTTGAAGTTGTTGTGAGTTAGGCTGATGCCATGGCACTCTAGCTCAGGCAACAGAGCAACACCCTGTCTCAAAAAAAAAAAAAAAAAAAGAAAGAAAAAAAAAGTGGAAAAGAAAGCAAGAAAAGGGGTAAGAGATTTCTCCATTGCTAGGAGAGGAGAGGCTACGTGGTCCCCCTGGAGAATGCTGTAGGTGGCCTTATTTACTCTCCTGGTTGACTGTGGTTTTTGTAGGATGTGAAGAATGATTCAGATTAAGACAGTCCTGTTATTCTGGGAACTTAAAGTTTGGGGACATTTTCTTTCGCCCCCAATCCTCTAATTTTCTTAAATATTGGTAAAATCCCAATACATCAAGTGTTATACATATTACAATGAAAAAATACTAAACAAAACTATTTGTAATAAAAGATTATGTGGCAATGTTTGCTATGTGTTCATCATATTCTACTTCCTTTTCTTCTTGGGCCAGAAGTAGATTCTGTTTTTCTGCTTTCCTTGCTATTTGGTGGGGTCCTGTGACTATGCTCTGGTCTAAGGAATGCAAGCAGAAGTGATGGGTACCACTTCCTGGCCTGGCCTCTAACAAAATCCCCAGGCAGTCACTCCTAATTGCTTTCTTTCTTTCTTTCTTTTTTTGTATGCCTGGAGGCAGAAAACTGCAAGGTCCTAGGTGATGACAAAGGCAGAATACAGAATGAGACTGGGTCCCTGACTTCTGCTTGGAGGGGAGCTACTCAGGAAAGCTTAAGTTTTATGTCCTCATTAACTGCATGTTAGTTCTTTCCTTGGATTGGCTTCTGCTGACAGGTTGCTATAACATCCAGGTGCTCACATGCCTCTGGGTAAGAAGGCATAAAGGCAGATATAGGATTCAACTTCACTATACAGCTTTCCCCCCAAAATCCTACCTTTAATTAGCAAAGGGGTCAGGTAATTTTTTTTGAAACCTGTTGAAATAAAAACCAAACAGATGTTTACTCTGAATGCTGGAATATACTTCAGAGCGAATTAAACTCTGTACTGGGGGCCGCTAGCCTCTGGACCCCAAGGGCCACAGGTGAAGCGTGTGATGACTATGTGAACAGCTTGACCTATGGCATGGGAAGGGATGAGCAGAAAAGGGGGGGTTGAACGGGGTGGAATGAGTAAGGGAAGACTAACGCTCATAGGTGGCATCAATATGTCAGGGCCAGTGTTTTATCTGCTTTCCACGTAGTGTCTCACTCAGCAATCAAATGGGACAGATGCCAGCCTCCCTTTATAGACAAGGACACTCAGGCTCTGCGACACTTCACTGACTCAAAATATGAAAAGAGTGAGTGGTGGACAAAAATAAGGTGGAGAGGAACATCTCCAAGAGTGCAGAAAGATTAGAAGGAGGAAGGAAAGTTGGAGAAGAAAAGAGAAGATAAGGGAGGGGAGAGGGGAACAGCGGTGGGGACGGAACGTGGCTCTAAGTGGCACCTTAACGCTGGCTATTGACCCCTCCGTCCTCGGAAGATGTTTGTTCTGTACAATGCAACCCAAAGAAATTGCTTTAGATGGTTTTTATGCCCCAGGACACTTTGTCCCTTAAAGACTCGTTCAATTAAAGAGCTCTAAAAGGATTGCATTAACTGGAGATACCCAGTCTTTTATTTCTCATCATCTCCCAAAATGACAAGGACAGACTCAAGCACCATTAGTGCTGATATTTCAGCTCGTGTAAGTCTTCATTAGAGCCCTTTAATGTAACCATTTAAGGAGACATCAGCTTTTGGGAAAAACACTCTTTGAAAGCAAACTTAATGAAGTCCATTTCTACATAATCTGGGAGCAGAAATGTCTTTTGTGATTGAATTTCCAATTCCAACATATCGACTAGTGTCAGATTATTATGTGTCACAGTGAGCTGAACCAGCACATACTTTGCTCTGCCTTGGTATCTGGGTATTCTCAAAGGATTAAGACGGCAAAAGCAGGGAGGGATGACATTAAATTTAATTTCTGCTTAAGTAGAAGAAAAGTGCAGTACCCTTGTTCTTTGCCAATAAGTCTGATTTTCAAAGATACATGCAATTCCTAGTATTTGCTGGTGTTTGTTCCCCACAGAGGTGGCACTGAGGTGATTAGGCTTCCCCACTGCTGCTTAAGACCTGACACACTCCAGTGGTTTCCTATTGAACAGAACCTCAACTTTTTGCCTTGACCTACAAGGCTTTGAATGATCTGGCTAATTCCTACCTTCCACACGTCCACCCTCTTCTCCAACCTCTCTCCTGAACTCCCTGTACCCCACCAGGGAGGGCTCCTTTCAGTCCCCTGAATGTGTCCACCTCTTTCCCATCTCATGGCCTTCGTGCTTGTTCCTCTCTCAGATTGAAAGGCATCTCCTGAGGTTCTTTGCATCACTGACTCCTCCCTCAGGCCTCAGCCCGGATGCCACTTCTTCAGAGAGGTGTTATCCGGCCACTCTAGGGAAGGTAGGGCCCCATGATCCCACATCCATTTCCTCTCTTTCACATCCTTCTTTACATCTTTTAAAAAAATTCTTTCTGGTGCTGAGTTCTGTTAATTTTTCATGGCACTTATCATAATATGAATTTATTTTAATGCATTTACTGGTTTGCTCCAAGTTTACACTGAGAAAAGAGAAGATCTAGCTGGTCCCTTGATGTGTACTGAGAACTCTTTGAATAAATAAATTGTATCTGCTTGGCTCAAAGTGAGCCCCAGAGCCCAATGCAGTTCCTGGCACATTATAGAGGTTCGATAACTACTTGTTGAAAGATTGAATAAATAAAACTGCAGGTGAGAGGCTGGATGTGCTGGCTCACACCTGTAATCCCAGCACTTTGGGAGGTCGAGGTGGGAGGATCACTTGAGCCCAGGATTTCAAAACCATCCTGGGCAACATAGAAAGATCCCATCTGTACAAAAAAATTAAAAAAATAATTAGCAGGGCATGGTGGTGCATGCTCATAGTCCCAGCTACTCAGGAGGTGGAAGTGGGAGGATCACTTGAGCCCAAGAGTTCAAGGCTGCAGTGAGCTATGATGATGCCATTGCACTCCAGCCTAGGAAACAGAACAAGACTCAAAAAACCCCCAAAACCAAAAACACTGCAAATAAGATCATTGCTCTTTGTGAACTTGGCGGATCTTAGAGGAAGAGAGAGGTGCCACAAGACTGAAAATTGGCAATCCACATGAAAATTTTCAAAAAGTGGATGTAAGTAGATCTCACAAATCATAAATTGGCAAATTCAGTGGAAAGTCCAGGTGAGATGTCATGGTATAATTTATAACATCTTATAAAAACCAGTGATGATCTTTATGAAACAATATGAATTCTTAAAGAACATCTCAGATCAGAAAAACTTTATTTTCTTTTTCATAAAATGAATACGTTAGACTTCACCAGAGAGGCTAGGAAATCGTGGAATCTGGGGTTTAGAATGGCAGCCTATCTAAGGTAGTGCATTATCCCAATTCCAAGGAAGCATTTGGGGCCTGACTGATGTGAAAAATGTGATGATTTGGCAATAACCACTTACTAACTCTTGCCTTATTCAATAATTTGTAGCTTCTAGACAAAAACATGTTTGCACACCTGCAGAACACATGAGTCTGAGAAGAATAATCAATAAGTTGGTTTTTAAAAAATCAAATTAAAAATGACATCATCAGATTGAAATGCTTGGCTGAACCTAACAAACTTAAGTTTAATAAGAGTCAATATAAGTGCCTGAAATAGAGTTAAATAAACCCATTAAACAGGTGTAGGATGGGGAGTTTTTACTAAACAGTGGCGTTTGGTGGGGGTAAACATGGTGCTATGGGTGTTAACCTTATGGCCCTACGTTACAGAGGACTTAATGGGAATGAACAGGGTGGTACAATTGCCATAAAAGCTAATGTGATTCCTGTTTACAAAGCACTCAGGGAGCTCATGATGTCGTAGGTGTAGTCAGGGTTCAGTGTGTAGTAATGCAAGTCACGCTAAAGTCCCTAGAGTATAGACAGACCAATTCTGCCTAGTAGAATCATCATAATAAATGCTTAATAATTATATATTGAGTGATTTTTTTTAATGGGACACAATTGGACTTGAGCCTTGAAGAATGAGAAAACATATCGAGCATTAAAGATGATGTGCACATTATATTAATATGTAAAGAGCTCCCAAATCATACAAGGATGAAAGAGCAGGGGCAATGTTTGAAC
This sequence comes from Eulemur rufifrons, assembly GCF_041146395.1. NCBI lineage: Eukaryota > Metazoa > Chordata > Mammalia > Primates > Lemuridae > Eulemur > Eulemur rufifrons. The sequence goes on from NC_090985.1 coordinate 90,437,071, forward strand.
AAGAGCAAGAAAGGGACATCCAGGGTGTGAAAGTGGGAGTAGAGAGAGACGGGGCTGATGAGCTGGGTGGGGACAACGGAAGAGCATGTATGTCAGGTGGAGGGGCTAAGCTGCAGTAGGACGCAATTTAGGAAAGGGATGGGGGAGCCAACTAAGGCAGCGGCACTGGGGCTGGAGAGGAGGTGCTGAGAGATGACAAAGTTTAAATGATTTTGACACAGGTAAAGAACGGAAGAGCAGGAAAAGAATACATACCAGTCTGCTGTGAATTCATAGCCACGATTAGATTATAGGAACATCTACTATCATTTCCACTCGTCCAACTAGGCATGGCAATTCAAATGTCCATCCAAGGGAAAAGGCAACAATATTAGCAATTTAAACATTTTTTCTTTCTTTCAAATTACAGTTCATGCTTTTATCAGCAATTTAATTTTTTCTTTATTTATTTTGCTCATAAGTAGATAGGTGCTCTGAGACTAGACTATATTTCAATCTTTGACAAATGGAAATCAGGCAAAAACATTTATAACTTTTTATGTTGTACGTTCATCTCTAAAGGTAGAATCTGGGAGATGTCATTGAAGCAAGCCTCCTCTTCTTTTAATGAATGCAGTTTTAGAATTACACAAACAGTGCAAAAGTAGTACATAAAGTTCTCATATACTTTAACACCCCCCACCAACTTTTTTTTTTTCTCTGCAGTGACCCCTCTATGAGGTGCTAGCAATTGCTTCAAAATGAATTTCATTCACTGTTTTTGGGGAAGCCTGATCTGGGGATGGACTCCCAGTGCAGATGGTTCAGGTCAGATGTTAAATGTTCCGTTAAATAATGGAAACAACACAGTATTCTCCTGAATACTCTCTGTGGAGATCACAGTACTCTGATGTTAAGAGGATTTTACTTCCTGATTGCATGGGGGTAGAGGCGACCTGACCAGAGGCTGTGAAGAAATCACAACGGGGCAGGTATCTTTGGGAGGAAGAGGATGGCGGGCAGGCGTGCAAGGAGAGAGGAGCTGGCGGAGACGGGTCTGGGAAGGTGAACTCAGAATGACTAGGCTCCCCGGTGCCGGAGACCTACTTTAGGCTTTCCTTTTCTGTGGTATAATACCCATATTCATCAATCACACCGTAGTAAAATTTTTAGTTACAAATGTTTGTTTCAGCTCTGCTTGGGAAATCAAAAGAGAGCCCGAGCTCCTACTTTGGTGAGTAGCAGCCTGGAGTGAGCGCAGTGGCCGGAGGTGGTTAGGAGAGTCCCAGGGCGGCAGAGACACGAGAGCAGCTGTCTGCAGTGAGCCATGGCAAGTTCCCCCAGGTGCACTCGCAGAGCTTCTAGACATTCTCCTGGACTGCTTGGAAGTTCTTGGCGGAGGAACTGTGTTTCCTATATCATATAGTCTGAGACTTTTACTGGTGAATGAAATAGGGGGTAACCCCCTGAAACCTGAAGAAAGCAGGGACATTTGCGATGCACGTCTGTTCCGAGTGTACTGTGATAAATACATACTTTAACGAGGAAAAACATAGCAAAAACAGTAGTCATCGTCTACTTCAATGTGCATTTTTATTCATAGTTGAAAAGAATAGTCTATTTACTGCTAACTTATTGTAAATTTACCCAGAATCGAAGGGTTCAGAGAGACATAAAAAAATGTATGTAGTTTCTATTAAATAACACTTTCTGGTCACTTTAGAATATGAGCATAAGGTACAGGTATTATACACACCAAAAACGTAAAAAGTAATTGTGAAAACAAGTCTTGTTACCCAGTTTGTATAAGAAAAAGACATTCATTTTTTTCACAGGCTACCAACATCCTATGGGATAGTTCCATGACAGGATTCGACTTTGTCAGTTAATCATCTGGTAGCTCAGAAGTCTGTAGAAAAGAAGTTAATATACAGTGAAGTCACTACACAGTGTTATGGGACAGTAGAAATTCATATTGGTACAAAATATCATTCAAGATTTTTACATCGAGTTCCAGTGTCAATGTGGAGAGACATCTTGGCAAGCAATCTAAGAATTATTGAAGGTTGAAAGATTGTTCAATAAATGATTTCTGCTGGTAAAAATGTTAAAGGTTAGAAACATGTAGAAATAGACAAAAGGTATAATGTCCTTGTCTTTCTGTCCTCTTACCAGCAATCCTTGCCTTTGAAATATAGTGACATGCTTTCGGTACTTCCAGTATTTTCCACAAGGTGGCAGAGTTGGCATTACAAACGTGAGCGCAAACTCACTTTCATTCTGTCACAGCGACACAAAGAGGCTTAGAGTCATTCTCATCCTTTAAATATTACTATCAAGCTTTTGATAATAATAGTAAAAACAATAATATCCAGTTTTTCCGACACATTAATAAAGAAACAATTATGGGTTTACCTGCAATTATGCCATAGTTACATGGCATTGCTTTTGCTCCTTTAGCGAGTTCCCTTACTTTTAGTTGCCTGTTCTGTGGAGTTTTGTTTAAACACTAACTGATCAAACTTGTCCCTGTGGCACCACAGAGGTAACAAGTAAATGTCTATTGGTCTCGCTGAAGCAGGTAGCAGCCATAATTGTTTTTGTTAGGAGCTGTAGACTTGCTGTCTTTAATGCAACCCGAGAGGTCTTTCAGACTTGCTTTGGTTTGTTTAAAATGGGCGACTGCAGTTCTGGGATCTGTGACTCAGGTCCTGAACAATAGGGCACTTATTTTGTCTGTCCATTTGCTCTTTCGTATAGAGTCACAACAAAACATGTGGCACACATCTGCCCAGATGAATGGGGACGTCTAGGGTTTCGGGGCACTTTAGTGTCATAGAGTCAACAGTGTTGGTTGCAGAGACCAAATTGGAGGTGAGCAACTCATCAACTACCTGAAAGCTATGAGGGTTTTTGTTGTAAGCTTCTCAAAGAAAAGATGTGTATTTGATTTGTTTTTATCACTCCCCTAGCTTCTTGCAGAAAGCAGATGCTCACTGCTTGTTGAGTGCACAGGGAGACAGAGGAAGGTTGCAGATGGTCCTCCTTCCTCTTGGGATGGGTGGGGCTCAGAATCTGGAAGGAAAGCCCTGGCACCTCTCATCAGAGCTTGTGCACAGCACGATCAAGCATTTGCTCAGGGCTTTGAAGGTTAATGTACCTCTTCACCTCTAGGCTCTGAGCCCTCTGTGGGCAGACTGTTCTTATTTTGCTTTATATCTCTAGTGCCTCCACAGTACCTCATGCATAGTACATGCTCAGTAGGGGTGTTTTGAAAGAAGGAAGCAGCAGCCATAAGTTGCCACCAGTGGATATTGGTACATGGTGTGGCTTGAAGGAAGTCACCTAATCTTGTCTTGCCAATGTAGCTGCCTTATCGGATGCTAGTATGGTAGCCACCAGCAGTGAAACTTCTAGGTCAGTAGTATCTTCTGGGTATCGCCAGTTTTACACACCAGAGAGCAAATCAGTCTTATCCACGAATGAGGAAGAAACATGTCTTAGTTTCATATAAGCTGCTAATATCAACAGAGAGATTTCCTTTTACAGAGGGCTGACAGACCAAGAATGTGCCAAGAAGCAAGTTTATTTTGAATGTAGGCAAGATCTTGGGGAGAATGACTATTTCCCACAGAGAAAGCACGCCACGCCCATGCTTTCTGTAAACATTCCCTTTGCTGTGAAATATCCCAGGACTTGGATATCTTTGCAACTGAAAAGAATCAGGGCATTCTGCTAGAAAAGACACTTTGGCAACTTCCAGGTGGAGGAAAATTTATCAAAGGGGAAAATTCCAGAGAACTAATGTCAAGGCCCACAAACTTGAAAACCTATTCATTCTTTTCCCACAGAGATAGCTTCTCACCATACCACGGTTCCTATTCAGAACATGCATGATGTATGTCTGTGGTATTACTGATGGCTTGTCCTTTTTAACCATTTTTGAAGAAGAGGCTTCTAAAATGTGATTTACATCAACCTAATTATTTAAGAAAACTGTAATGATCAGAGTGCTACCACCTACTGGTGTGTATAGGCTCTGCAGGAAATAACTATGCTACACTGAAAGGATGCCTATTCAAATTGTGGACACTGAAGATACGTATGGTTATCAGAAAAAATTTCCCAGCAGGTGAAAGTAAAGCATCTAATTTAGATAAAAGTCAATAATTAATAGAATTTAAGGACAGGTAAAAGGAAACTATCTTTAGAAAGGAGTACCTATTCTTAATTCACACAAATTTTTTTATTGATAATCTGAATTCATCATAATATGAATAAAATCCTGTTTTGTGAAACAATACAGTCAGTGTTGCCCACAGGCTCTTACCTTAATTATCTTCGTACAACCGTGGTTTAGATTTTTATATTAGTTTTCTATCTCTGTTCTTTTAGTTAGAGATAGTGTGTTTAATTACTGTCAGTAGTTCTGCTGTTTTATATAATGTCTATCTTTCTCACTTTCTGCTTCTAATCCGTTATGTGCCTGAAAACTATTTCATTAAGATAACTAGAATTGTGTATCAGTTCAGAGGAGGCAGGATTTAAACAAAGGATTGCAGAACTTTCCTATGAATAAAACTCAAGAGTTTAAGAGTATGGATTTTTATAAAATCTATTGGGATTGTCAGAGACCTTTTTTTGTTTGTTTTCTGGTTCTCAGAAACAGAAATCTATCTTGTGGATAGATGAGGGTTGCCAGGTAGCAGAGTTCCTGTTATGTATTGGAGGTCTCGGAAATATTTGAAAAGTAAGCACAACTGAGAAGACCATTTTTGTCTTGTTTTACCTCCAGTGGCAGAAATTCCTTAGTGTTTCCGGATCAGAAGTTCTCAGTGGGAGTGCTCACCTGTAGGTTATCACCACAGGATGAGAAACAGCTTTGTTACTCTGTGTCAGGCATTTTGCTTCAGGAATTGATATAGATATTAATTATTTTCACTTCAGATTTCCCCCTATGGATGTAAAGGTATTTTGAAGTGTTAACACCCAAATTTCCTTTGAATTATACAGGATGAAAATGGAATATCTATGTCTCTCAAAGAAAATTAGACATATTCTTATTACAGTTATCACTGATGCTAGTAAGACTCTGGCCTTCTAGCAGCATCTGTCATACCACATCATAAATTTGCGGAGAAACTTTAATGAAAACTCTCCATTTTCTTAAAGGCTGTAATTATTATGTGGCACCATATTTATAGATATGGAAAAGGGCAGCTCAGGTCCAATAAAATCAAGGAAGTTTGGATGCCACAAGCCCTGTAACAAACAAGGAAAGAAAAAAAGAGGGCCAGGAGTTTGTCTTCTCAACCCTACCCTGAAACCATTACCCAAGCCTCCTTTTTGACAAAGGTTAATGCAAGTAATGCAACCAGAGCTCAGAGACTTCAGAGAAAAGACTTTGCAGGCTGAGGAGCAAAAAGAGAACCTTACAGAGGGCCAAGCGATCTCGACTTCTGGGCGAAGTCTAGATAATTTGGGTTTCATAATGAACAGCTTTTCTCTGTTAAAAAGTCTAACACCAATCAACGGATTTTTAAGATCTACCACACTAAATAAGTGCTTTAAAAATAATAAATGGGGCCGGGCACGGTGGCTCACGCCTGTAATCCTAGCACTCTGGGAGGCTGAGGCGGGCGGATTGTTTGAGCTCAGGAGTTCAAGAGCACCCTGAGCAAGAGTGAGAGCCCGTCTCTACTAAAAATAGAAAGAAATCATATGGACAGCTAAAAATATATATAGAAAAATGAGCCGGGCATGCCTGTAGTCCCAGCTACTGGGGAGGCTGAGGCAGAAGGATTGTTTGAGCCCAGGAGTTTGAGGTTGCTGTGACCTAGGCTGATGCCACGGCACTCTAGCCAGGGCAACAAAGTGAGACTCTGTCTCAAAAAAAAAAAAAAAAAAAAAATAATAAATGGAATTGGTAAGCTTTGCTTCTCCTATAGAAACAAATTAAATATGCCACATGAATTTCCCAAAATGCCATTCTTGAAAGGTATTTAACTTGGTGCTCCATACAGTATATTTTGTCTAAAAATGTCATGCACAGAGAACAATTTTTCTTGTTTAGAGACATGGCAAAAATTAAAAGCTATAGAAGAACATAAATAAGTATTAACAAATTAGTTAAGTAAGTGGGTCAAACATGATGGTTTAGAATAACAAAAACCCTAGACAATGCAAAGAAAAGACTGCATAGCATAATGTGCAAGTTATGATGAAGGAACCGGAAAGCTAATTAACATTTACATACATAATGCTCTTATTTGTATTATCATTATCTGAATTCAGTGGGAATAATTGCAATGATTAGCCTCTTCGTTTCATATTAGATATGTGATCCCAGTAAGCTATTTTGTAAAACTTCATTCAACAACTGCTATTTAAGGTTTAAAATCGATTTAAGAAGCCAGAAGGAGAAGAGAGTAACCCCCTTTAAAAAGAGGCATAAAAGAAACGAAGCTACCTAAGGCAGTTAAAAAGTGACTCTAAGCAATTAATTTGTAAAATAACTTCTTCAGGAACAAAATTTTTAGAAGAGACTGACATTCAGCAGTTACAAGTAAGCTATCTTCGTGCTGGTTAGTGAGAAACCATCAGGAGCTTCTCCAGGGCACGTGTCAGCGTGTTTAAACCAAGAGTAAAGACGAAGGTGGCAGCCGGGACTGAGCTGTTCTTTCAGTAAGCAAAGAATAGTGATCTGAGGTCTGAAATTCCTCATTTGCCCTGAGAAGACAAAAGCAAACATGAAAAACAGCAAAGAAAAGGTAAGACAAGAGCCAAAGGCCCTCTGGAAGGCGACTTTCTGATTCTCACACCAGAGCAGCGGGAAGGTGAGGAGGCAGTGAGCCGACAGCGGGTGTCTTTCTGTGGCTGCCCTGCAGCCTTGACAACAGGGGCCACAACAGGCCCTGGCCAAAAAGCCATCACAGTGTGTTCAGCAGCAAAGGCCTGGGTTAGTCGGGACTTGTTACAAACAGCTGATGGTCACCAAATGTAGAGGAAAGAAGACTGGACTGAGAACTTGCATAGCAGCCCTGATGGGACATGAGGCAAAAGCCCTCAGCCTCAGTTTCCTCATCTGTAAACTGGGCAAATGGAATTGCTGGGTCCTTTTCAATGCTAACATTTTATCTTATGGAGCAATAGCATATTGTACTAGACATTTTATTTCTTTTGACTTTCACGTCCTAAAGTAATCATTTACTATTTATCACCTAAGGAAGTGGGTCATATAGCACATTTTAACAACGTGATTGTTTAGAAAATGGTGAACTCACGTGTTGAAGTTTGTGTGCAGATGTGCGTGTACAACACGAATAAATCACTCAACCTTGTTTAAATCATCAGTGGCAGCTGCCAGACTTGCAGGCACAAGGTTTTAGGAGAATATAACGAACATTTTTCAGTGACTGAAATAACCTTGTGGGATACTGTTTAATAAGTAGTACCTAGAAGATGTCTTTGTCTCTGTTTCTCTGTTTCTGTCTCTCTCTTTCTCTCTTGTGCACGTACATATAAACACACACACAAAACCAGCCTAGGAAGAATACATAATAAAAGATAATTACAAAAAAATTTTATGCTTTTTCCTCAGTTGTATTTTTTCTTAGAGAATTTAAATACTCATTCTGCTCTAGCCAGTATTATGTTCTTGAGGAAAAACAGATGAGGGTAAAAACAGGCTGAACTTTTATGGAGAGACAATAACAGAAAACGAAAGATCACACCCTTCTCACTTATCCATCCTGCCCCACCTTTCTCGGCACTGATGTCCATTATGTGTTTGTAAAGTTGAAAGACAAGAAAATAATATTTCAGAAGAGAAGTTCCCACCAAAATAAAATAGTTTAAGTGTTATGACCATAAAAGAAGTAATTTATCACTGTAGCGAGACAGTGAGGATCAAGCAATAAATCAGATCGGCTCTTGAAATTTAGATTCAATTCCCAGAAAAGAAAAGCTAACTTACACTCTGCAGAATTGTGGGAAACATAGAAGGATCTTGTGCCATAGATTCATTTTTCTTTCTTTCTAACCACAGAGACCAGATAAAGAAACAAGCTGAGGCAAAAATGCTCATTTCACAGACTTGATGATTCCTCACAGTCCTTAAGCACATATGTGTATTTTTCTCTACTGTATTGTAATTAAAGTACTATAAATGAAAACAGAAATCATTCCAATTAGTTTGAAGTGTGTGGCAGAGATAGCTAGGCATTCTTCTATATATATTTCTCTTTCTTACAAAGAAATGAAGCCCCTGATTTTTAGACGGGCACAAGGTCATTAAGAATAAAAACTACAATTCCCAGCTTTCTTTGCAGCAAAGTTTGGGATGGACCAAGTTTTGGCCAATGAGACATAAGCAGAAGTAGCGCGTGCACCTTCTGACCTGTTCTCAGACTGACAAGTTGTCTGACAAAGCAAATGCAATAAGAACTAGAGAGATTATCGGTTTCCTCAAACTATTTCCTAGCAACTTTGAAGAAGAAATGAAAAGCATGCTTTAAATGGAAAAGTAATTCAATGCTTTTAGTCAATCAAAGAAATAAGAACAAAACTCTGAGTTAAGGATTGACACTGTCCAAATCCAAATTAGGTAGACTTTTAATTTTGAATTCTTCCTTCCTGCCTCCCTCTTCGCTCCCTTTCTTCCCCTTTCTTTTCTCTCACCTTTCCTCCTTTCCTCCCTCTCTTCCTTTCTTCCTTTCTACCTTCTATTCTTTTCTTCTTTTTACTTAATTTAGCTCTCAAGTTCAAGCCAAAGTATATTTTAGATTCTTCAAGTATTTCAATTTTTTAAATGTTTCACATTTAACATGATTCTTGCTCTTTATATGAATGTAAGTTCAAGGAAAATGATTCAATTTTCACCTGACACTAGATTTTCTACAAATACCAATATTTATTTATTTAATTTTATTTTTATTTTTTTTGAGACAGAGTCTCACTCTGTTGCCCGGGCTAGAGTGAGTGCCGTGGCGTCAGTCTAGCTCACAGCAACCTCAAACTCCTAGGCTTAAGCGATCCTACTGCCTCAGCCTCCCGAGTAGCTGGGACTACAGGCATGTGCCACCATGCCCGGCTCATTTTTTGTATATATATATTTTAGTTGTCCATATAATTTCTTTCTATTTTTAGTAGAGACGGGGTCTCACTCTTGCTCAGGCTGGTCTCAAACTCCTGACCTCGAGCGATCCACCCGCCTCGGCCTCCCAGAGTGCTAGGATTACAGGCGTGAGCCACCACGCCCGGCCGAAATACCAATATTTAGAGGCTTTCTCCACCTTCAAGAAATGGCATTTTTTTCTTGGTCCTCAATAAAGAAACTAAGCTTTTTGGGGGGTCAGAAAAGAAATGCTACTCACAAATTTTGAATTTTTGATAATTCCATTTTTGATAATTCTTTATTAATAAATATATTATTTTAATATTTAAAATACACCTGCTCCCTTTCTACACTGTATACCATGCATTTACATGAGGAGTAATTTCCTCTATTATTCTCCTTTTGGGCATAACACCCTTAAGTTGTGGAACTACTTATCACCAATATTTGACCGTGTTTCTTAGACACTTCAACAGACCTTCTATCAAACAAAGGGTACAGACCACTCTTAAATTAGAAGGAAAAGAAGGAAATTTTGAAAAATTCCCAGACATCAAAATTTTCTAAGTTTTAAAAAATTAATTGTTTGCAGTTTTTCCTACTTAATTCAGCTATCCCATGAAAGAAAGCTCCTTGGATGAAAATGTCAAATTATTAATAGAACATTTGAATTCCAATCAAATATAAAATTTCTCTTAGTCACATACTAAAGCAACTCAGAAATGGCAAGTGAGTACTTGCTTTAAGAAATAATCAGTCAGAATAGTCTACATTTTAGGACACCATGAAATTTTTAATTAGGTGTAAAATGACGATCTGTTCATTCTTGGCAAGATTCCTTTCTAATTTGCAAAGATTAAAAAGAGCAATTTTGGGTTTTGCTTTTTAATTTAGCAAAGTGTTATGATGTTTGTCTTCAGCTTTGCAATGTACATTTTAGTTCATTCTAATGAAGACAACTTCCTCTCAAACAGGAGTGTCCCATTCATTAAGTGAGACAGATGGCCGCCTTGCCATACTTTGTTAGATCCAGTTTCGTGACACTAGTTGCCTCCCTTATTTAGGTCTATAAGAATAGCAGGGTTTATTTTTCTGAAGGAAAAGGCAAAGAAGTCAATATTTTACTAGGGCAAGTTGTCTAGTTGTCTTCAAAATAAATGAGCCAACTAACTCCCAGATTTAAAGTGGTATGAACACGGATTTTCACTTGAGTGACATGTACCTTTACGTATGTGGCAGGTGGAAGGGTAAGGTACTTGGCAACCTACTCATTTAGAGATTTTCCTAACGGATGTGTGAGATTTCCCTGATGTGGACTATTCCACACCCCGAGACATTTTCTGACCTTTGATAATTCTCTAACCCTCCCTGTAATTCTCTCACTTAACTTTTGCTGGCTTTGAAACATTACTAGAAGCTCAAATAAATAAAAGGTAAGCTGAATAGCATCCCAGCTACTTGTGGTGACACATAATGTCAGCCAAAGACACGTAAGAAAGGGTGAGTCATTTACACAAGATAGAAGGCACAGCCTGGGGAAGGTTTGTCCAGGGTTTATAAGACTCAATGCTAAGGTGGCTCAAAGAGGAACATTGACTTTCAATTTTCCCTTCTACATTCCAAGTCAGCGCTAGAGGCTAAAGGGCAATGGATGTCCTATCTTCAGCTTTACCAAGATCGCTTCTGAGGAGAGCTCTTAACCTGCAGCTGCACTATCCCTTAATATGGTAAGATTCTGGTAAATGAATTCGGGTTAAGGGATGCGTTCATTTTCCCTTGCACTGACCAGACACACAATTGCATATAGAGAAGCCAAGATGTAGCAAGAATATATAGTATATATAGCGAACATGTCTTGTTGAAAACCCTGGACATGCACAGTGCAGACTGGATTCTCTAGACAAGGAGGCAAAAGCAAGAACTGGAAACACTCACACCTATGGAGCAGCAACCGCGATGGTACCGTGCTGGAATTATCCAGATTAATGGGTAACTGCCAGTGTTATTGCACAACCCTACACTTCTTTTAATCCCCTTGTCTTCAGTAAGCAAAGCCGCTAAAGGGTAGCCAGGAAGATGAGAGGCAGGGAGAAGAAAAGAGAGCAGGAGAGGAGGTGGGAGACGGATCTAACCTGTTTCTGATGAGTGGTCAATTTTCCAGAACTTTAGAACAATCACTATAGATTGCTAGAGTTGGAGACTGAAACAGTTATAACTTCATCACTTAAGAGAAGGAAGATTAAAAATAAAAACACATATACCGTATTAAGCAGTTGCCTATATTGAATATTCACAGAAAAATCGCTAATGTAAAGATTTCCTCCTCCAACCTGCTATCTGCGTTTAGACAAAGCTTAGGGCTCTGTAGTGCATCCTGGAAGTGTTTACAAATTCACAAGAAGATAAAATAAGAACAAAAGTTACTATTGTATTATTTTGTGAAATGTTAACCATGTTATTATGTGTGTGTGTGTGTGTGTGTGTGTGTGAGGATAATGAAATGATAGTTTTAAATATTTGAATATTAACTTTATCTCTCTGTCTTACTGATTTTCTACATTTTTAATATTATTTAGCTTTTTCAATAATAATAATAGCAATATGTATTAGTTTTGGAATTTGAATATAAAAGGTATTTTTAAATTAAAAATGCAATTTTTAGTCTGCATGATTTCTAATTGCTTAAACTTGGCCAATTTTCTTCAACCACTTTTGAGGAAACAGAAGAGTCTGCTGTTTCTGTGGGCTTTTCATAGCTCTTGAGTGGGTGGCAAGAGCTCCAGACAGGGTCCAACTTACTGTTCTGATATTACCAATAATAACTGCCTCTCTTAATTATGGAGTGCTTCACAGTTTACAGTTTTTTGTTTTTGTCTAATCCCCACCTCATCCTTGGGAGTTAGGGATCATAGTTTCACTTCATAGATGAGGAAAGCTTCAGTGTCAAGATGTCAAACACAAGGCCACGGTGGTGGATTGGGGCCCAAACTCCAACTTTCGCCCTTCATGTTCTCTGTCCTCTGGCCATGGCTTTTGCCCCTCTGTACAGATGCCGGGCCCTGGACAAGGTCAGTAAATCCCCTAGGTTTCAGGTCCCTCAGCTGCAGGGCAGTGGGCTTGGATTCCACCATTTCCAAGGGTCCTGCTATCTTTCCTTCATTTTGAATTTGGGTTTATTCACAGGATGAAAAGGGATGGGGATTAGTGGGTATCAGTGGACCAAAAGGGCATTATCCATGGGCTAGTGAGTAAAAGAGGCCTCCAGAAAGCCCACTGAGATTGTCATGAACTTGGAGGAACCAGGGAAAATTTTGTTGCATTAAGTTCTGATTCTTAATAGAGTCACATGAAATCTATGGGCTCCAAAAGAAGAATAAGGGGGTGGGGAAGGACATTTATACACATACAAAAATTTGTAACAATTTTAGGTGGTGTCTAGACTGACTTCTTAGAGATTCATAGACCAAATTAACAACCTCTGTTCTAAATAGTGCACTTTGGCTGCTATACAAAGTAAGCAAAACTTATTTTCATGTAGAAAATAGTGATTGAGAGATATGGAAAAGATGATGCGAATAGAGTACAAACTTTATATTGAGAAGAGACAAAATTAATCATGCTGATAAAAATTAGCACAGTGGTTGTCTATGAGAATGTGGGAACTGATTGAAAGGGGGTATGAGGGAATTTTCTAAAGCAATGGAAATGTGCATTTTGATTGAGGCCTTGGTTACATGGGTATGTACATTTTTCAAAACTAATCATATTGTGCCTTTAATATTCATGCATTTCACCATATGTAAATTTTATTCCAATTGAAAACAAAAAACCCAGCTGTGATGTGTTTTCAAGACAGTCCTGTATTCCACAGAAAATTGTATTTTCCATATCATTTTCTTCGTTATTGGGATGGGGTAGGAGAAAGAAAAGTTGGTGTTGCTCAAACATAAATATCTTCTTTAGAAGTATCTATAGAGAATGACATCGTATTTTCATGCTCCTTTTGAATATCCTAAGAGCAAAACTCCTCATTGGAGACCTGTGCTTGTGACTTCTGTCCCACAAGCTCATGAACTACATGTGTGGATCTGACCCCGGTGTCAGGAGTGGAATGAAGAGTAGAAAATATGGACCTCAGAGACACCCACATTCCCTCCAAAGGGGAAAAGCATTCTACTAATCATTTGACTCTTCCATGCACCCATTATATATATATATATATGTATATATGCACATATATATATATTTCAGAATACAGGAAGAATGAGATATCATGCACAAATCTGAAAATTTAGATTGCCATAACATTGTTCTGGGTTTTGAGAAGTCAAAAACAAAGAAGGATTCTATGTTTTGTCTTGTGGTGTTAAAAAATGATCCATATTCAGTCTGAAAGCTGGATCCATTGTTTGTCCTCATTTATCAGTTGTCATAGAGTCTGCCTTTGAGTCCGACAACCACAGACGATGTCTGCTAAGGCAAATGCATCGGGCCTAGAACACCAGCAGTCAGCAGTACTGACTTAACATCTCAACAACACATACTGATATTTCTTAGAATGGACCCTAGAAGGTTTGCACAGAATTTGTTTTTTCATTTTGCATGCCTCACATTAAATATCGTTAGAAAACTAAAAACCGATTTTTTTTACAAGTGTTCATATAAGAAGAAAATGACTAAAAAAACATCCACCCAAGCACCTAGAACTCATCTAGCGAACAATGCTAATAATTACATAGGCTGTGACCAAAGAACTCCATGATTCGTGGGAAAGCAGGGAGGCACAGTCCAACCTCTGGAAGGAATAAGGGGCGTGTCGGATCCACGGAGGTGCTGTCAGTGGTGCTTTGCTCCCTAAGTCAAGTTCAGCAGCCGAATTTCAGAGTCGATGTCATTACTTATTTCGACCTAAAACGGAAAATATGAATTGTTTTAAAGAACTTCAAAGTTGAAAACTAAATAACCTTTCTATTCATACAGGCCTTTTGAAATGTGAAAGAGCTTCCGATGCATCTTGTGCTGTCTGATTGCAGCAATAAGAAAGCTAGAAACTGGGGCCTTCCTGCTTTTCGATAGAGCATGGTAATCATGGATTGGTTTCGTGGAGGAGTGCCAACCACACAGCAATTGCGGGTGATATGGAGTAGTTGCCATTGGTTGCCTTGGGGTAAAGATAACAGGGTAGTATTGTGTTTCCAAACTCCTAGATACACCCCTAGCCTATTCTTCCTACAACATTCTGTTGGTTGAATGCTCAAAAATCATCCTGCTCTGGCTTTCATACCACCCAACCATCCACCTATGTCCCTTACACACATCCGATCCTGTGATGGTTAATTTCATGTGTCGACTTGGCCAGGCCACAGTACCCAGGCATTTGGTCAAACACTGGTTTAAATGTCACTGTGAAGGTATTTTTTAGAGGTGATTAACATTGAAATCAGTAGACTTTAAAGTAAAGTGTGTTACCCTTCATAACATGGGTGAGCCTCACCCAAGCAGTTGAAGGCCTTAGGAGAAAAAGACTGAGGTCCCTGAGAAAGTGGGAATTCTGCCTGCAGACTGCCTTTGACCAGAGCTGCAAAGTCCCCTCTTCCTTGGGTCTCCAGTCTGCTAGATTCTGGATGTGCCAGCCCCCCTATTTGTGTGAGCCAATTTCTTAAATCTCTCTCTTTCTTTCTCTCTCCTGGTTCTGTTTCCCTGGAGAACCCTGACTGATACACGTTCCCATCTCCAGTCACTCTTGTCTCCACACTTCGGACAAAGACTCTGCATTTTCCTTATTTTCTACTAAGCCCTAAGTCTCTGGCATGGGAGGGCTCTGGCCTCTGCACCTTTGCATATACCAACCTCAACACAGTACCTGCGGCATAGTTGGCACTTAACAAATATCTGTTAAATACTTTTGCTCTCATTGTTTCTCTCATGTGAAAAACTCTTAGCTAACCCAAATCCTACTCACCGGTGAAGGTTCAGTTGACATTTCTTCTCTGTGAAGGCTTCCACTTCTACCTCAACCATATTGCTTTCTAATCCTGCTAATAGCAACTCTTACACTATCCCGTGCGCAGCTAATAGCATCCAGCTCCACCATTAATTGTGCTCTAATTGGTTCACTCAGGCATGTAAGCTTTCTCCTTCTGACTAAATTACAAGCAGCATTCCAATGGAGACTGTGTTTCATGTTCATTTCATATCCCCATCTAGCAACTTCTCCTCCACTAACTCAGCTCAATGACTCTATGGCTTGGAGTGGAATTTGTAGTCATAATTTGAAATAGTTGAAAAAATTTCCAACTCTCCAGCTTTACTCTTTGTCTGCCACTCTTCTCCCTGCAGGTCACGCTCCCTCCTGCACACCTGGGGACTGGGGTCCTCCTGTCCTCTTCCTGTCTTCCTGGCACATTTCCTCCCTTGTCTATTTCTCTGTGTTCTGAGTGACAGCCTAGATGTCTGCTTCTTCATATTCTGAGTGACAGTCTAAATGTCTATTTCTTCGACCCCCTGGCACTTTAACAGGGATTTAAAATGAAACATAAAAGGATGAGATTTTAATGTTGGAATTCTATAGTTTTACACAACCTTTAAGTTAGAAGGGAGATTCAGGGTCCTAAAGTCCATCCATCCATCTAACACGTGACTCCCTTTGAAGTGATGATGAGGCTACAGGAGAGGGTGTTTTTCTTTGTTAGTGGTAGCGTTGGTGGGGGTGTTGGGGAACTTCTAGGTATCTACTACATTTATCTTTAATGTCAGTTCTGCTTCTAGCTAATATTTTCTGCTTCTGGGTTTTAGTAACCTGGATTGGAACAGCAGTGAGGCAGGCTGAGCCTGTTCCTATGATGCCAGGTTGGAATTCTGGAATTGTTATTTCAGGCATTGGGAAACACGTCTGTGATGAGTTTCCGAAGGAGACAGTGAAGCAACTTTGAGAGGAGGCGTTGAAAGGCAAACCTATTGACAACTTTGTATTAGGTTTTATTAACAGATTGATTTTTTAAAATAGCAAACGTACACAGAAGTAGAGAGAATAGTAGTATGAATCCCTATATATGCATCACTGAGCTTCAACTAAAATAAAAATTATGCTGTTAAAGTTTTATCTATCCACCACCACGTTTATTTATTTATTTATTTTTGGCTAGAATATTTAAAACCAAATCCCAGACAATATATTATTTCATTCACATCTCTATGCATCACTAATGCAGTGATTCTTAACCAGGGGACATTTGGCAGTGTCTGAAGACAGTTTTGGTTGTCACAATTTGGTAGGGAGTGATGCTCCTGGCATCTAGTAGGTAGAGGCCAAGGATGCTGCTAAATATCCCACAGTGGGGCAGACCCACTACAGAGAATTATCTAGTTCAAAGTCAGAAATGTAGAGGTTGAAAGAACCTGCTCAACTGGTAAGAATAGCTTTCTCTTCTTTTCACCTTTTCAATAGCATACCTATTAAAGTCAACAACAATTTCTCAACATCATTTAATATTCAGTCCATAGTTACATTTTTCCAATTGTCTACAAACAGCTCATTAAAATTGGCTTGTTGAAATTATGTATATATTGCAATATCACTATGTATCCCATAAATATGTACAATTACTATGTCTCAAAAAATTTAAAAAACAAACAAGGTCTACACCTTGTTTTTGACTATTGTGTCTCTTAAGTCTCTTTTAATCAATAACAGTTTTCCTCCCTTTCCTCTTTTTTTTTTTTAATTTACCCTATACTATTTCCCATGTGCTAGATTTGTGTAATTGCTTCTTTGTGGTGAGATTTACCTTATTCTGCTACTCTTGTATTTTCTACACTGTCAGTCCGAGGTCAGACTTGACTTTATGGACAGGTACTTCCTAGGCGGGGCTGTGTACTTCTTATTGCGCCACATCTTGGGACACACAATGTCTGGTTGTACCACTTTTAATGATGCTATGATTAATCAATGTGTCTGAGTAGAATAGTTTGATTTTTATTTCTGGATCCTTAAGATAATCTCTCTCTTGCTTTTTTATTAAAAATTTGCAGATATTTTTAGGTACGTTAGTAGTTACCTGAGAATACCTGTCCTCAAGGCAGAAGAAATCAAATGTGTCTTCAGATAGGACTATGAATATTTCTTTTCCTATTGATTTTCTAATCTCTCCTGGTGCGTGTGTGTGTGTGTGTGTGTGTGTGTGTGTTCACTTTTCTCTGCATATTGTGTGTTCTTTCCTATGTCTTGTTTCTTGCCAGAACCTGTCATAACATGGGGATTTATGACTATTTTCTGATGTGAACATGAAATAAAATAGTATTTAGCATAAAATTTGGTTATACTCATTGCCTTGAATTTTAAAATCAGAGGGTACTTTCTCTTGGAAATAAGGCAAGATGAAGTTATTTTTACTCATGCTGCTGTTGATGAATTTTTGGGGGGTGGTGGTGGACCACAGGTCCACATCACTGCATAAATCCATTGTCTTGCCATTGGCATCAATGACCAACGTGAAGAGAGGTCCTGGAAGTTCTAGGAAAGTCAGGAATTGGCATTCTCCCTGAGGGACAACATTCGGATACAGGCTTTCTCATTCTGGAAAAAAGACTTCATGTGCTTCATGAGGCAGTGTGAGAACCAGGCTTCATAAAGTTCTAGGGCTGGAGAGTGAGATCACCTGTCAAAGGAAATGATCTATGTCCCCAGTGAGAACAGGGTGGATAACTGACCACGGGTCATGGCAGACCCTCTTGTGTGTGTCTGCCTGCACTGTTTGTGGCATCAACCCTTCCCAATAAAAACAGTGGTGCACAAACCAGCTGCCCTAGTGATGAGCCTGGACTGTACACACCATATAAACATGGCCATTCCACCCCTCCATGGCCAATGACTACACTCAGGATGTGTTCTTACAGTAGTCCCTGAAATGGTACAACCATTCTCATGATGGATCAGAAAGTTATTAATGCCAATGACAAAGGGAAAGAGCTCCAAAGCTAGAGACAGCAATGAGCCATAAGGGCCACCAAGTTTGTGCTAAGTAAGGCAAACACACAGGGAAGCCCATCTCTCCTTTGGGACAACTAAGAAGGTGCTGAGTGCATTACTGTCATAGCGCTCTTGGGACAGCCCCAGAGAATCAATGTCTCCATAAGTGCCTCCATTCTCAGGACCAATGCTGACCCCCAGGGAACAGAACTCCACACTTGGTAATGGGAACAGTGAGGCAGCAGCCATTGCTAGGAGCAGATCACAGTCACCCCACCCTGCGTGCCACAGGGGACAGCCAGCACGCAGAATTTTACATAGCTCGGCTCCCCCTCTGTCTCGATAGATATTAAAGTGTGAAAGCCAGTCAAGGACAAGTGAAAACAGGATCCGGACAGAGAGTTATCATTTTATTTGTCTATAGGTGTCTCCAGCCACAGTTTACTAACACATGGCTGGTGATTGTTGGTTTTTAAATCAGGGTTTGAAAGCACATCTACACCTCCCCAACTCCTAAATGCATGCACACGTGTACACACACACACACATTCACACACACCCACGACCCTGATTTGCCCTACTTGCTGGTGCTTAATCTAGATGCTGCATGTGCAAAATGGCCTGACACCAACTTACTATGAAGATACTGATACAAAACAGCTGTTCCCAGGAAAGAGCAGATAGAGGTGATCACCTCCGCATCTGTCCTACAGCCTGAGCATCCGCAGTGGGTTTCCTGTGTATCTGGACTCTAGAGACAGACAGCAGGCAGGGAAGGCACCCGTGAAGCTGGCCACAGCGCCAGCCTGAACCAGGGATTAGCCTTGTGTGCCTTCCGGTACTCAGCTGAAGTAGCGGCCACGCAATCAGCAGCGGCCACATAGCATGCAGCGATTTTTGTGAAGAAAAATTAGCCTCCAGCAAAGGCAATCAGACAAGTCAAGATACTGAAGAAAAGTCAAGTTCTTATTTGGAAGCTTTAGAAAAAGATTTGCTACACGTGATGGGGGAAGCTCAGGGTCAGCTTTTCTCATCAAGTCTTTCTTAACTGCAGTCGTGGGGCGTCTTCCTCACAGAAATTTCCAACATCATTGGATCTCGCCCTACCTGTGCTGTAGAACTCAGTTGTGGAATTCCAGCTGCCCTCTTTCTTTGATAAATGGCCTTGGTCTGGTTATTTTTATGCGAAGAATTACTGCAACATGGAGCTTAATCTTCCCACTACGCAGCTACTAACCATTTTGATGGAAATATACCAGTCATGATTTTGACAAACTTTAATTTCATTGCTCACTATGATGTTCTCTGAGATCTCGTATCTCTTTCACAGCTGTGTGGGTTTATGCCATGACATTTTTCCTCCTGAGGGGTAGGTACATCTGCTTTTGTTTGCCACTCTGCTCGGCCCTGCTGCTGCCTTCACTATAAGCCAAAGTGTGGGTGTCCCAGCTGACCGCTGGGCTCTGTGTTCTTATGAAAGAGCAGTCCTTGCTCTGTCCTCTGATGAGAGGCACTGTCAGGGAGTGGCAGCAGGTGGAGATCCCGGTTGCATTTATGGCGAGAGTTATGCCCCCTGGCTGGCAGCTGTGGTAAGATGATGGCCCCCAGCACAGGCTACCAGACCTCTGTGTCACATGTCCCCAAGTCGGGCCCAGACGGCAGCTACTGAAAGCACCTCTGTAGCTTTAGGCACAAAGCGATGTCGTTTAGATGGGCGAGCAATGGTGCTGAAGGTCTCTTAGCATCCTCACTAGGAGCTAGTAAGACTTCTGCTCTGTTTGAGGTCTGCTTCCCTGTAGGTTTGCTTATTTTGTGTGAGAACTATGGCAAACACCAGATTGGATAGTCATGAGCTGCACCTTTGTCCTCTGTAGAATGGCCAAGCAATTCAGCCTTCATGCTGGGGACACCTGTTTTCTTCTGCTTTACTTTTTTAAGACAATTTTTTGGAGCAGTTTTAGGTTTGCAGCAGGATTGAGAGGAAGGGTAGAGAGTTCCCATATACTCCCTGCCCCTGCACCCACACAGCCTCCCCTATTATCAACATCCCCCACCAGAGCTGTACGTTTATTACAACTGATGAACCTACACTGACACATCATTATCCACTTAAAGTTTACATTAGGGTTCACTCTTGGTGTTGTGCATTCTATGGGTTTGAACAACTGTACAAAGACATGTTCCCACCATTATAGTATCACATAGAGTAGTTTCTAAGCATCCTCTGTGCTCTGCCTATACATCCTTCACCTCCCCAACCCCTGATCTTTTTTCTGTCTCCATAGTTTTGTCTTTTTCAAAACGTCATATAGTTGGAATCATACAGTATACAGACTTTTCAGTCTGGTTTTTTTCCACTTAGTAATGTGCATTTAAAGCTCCTCCATGTCTTTTCATGTTGTGATAGCTCATTTCTTTCTAGCACTGAATAACATTCCATTGTCTGGATGTACCACAGTTTATCCATTCACCTACTGAAGGATGCCTTGGTTTTTCACCCAGCTTCAGCAATTATGAATAAAGCTGCTATAAATCTCCATGTGCTGGTTTTTGTGTGGACCAAATTTTCAACTCCTTTGGGTAAATAGCTAGAAGCTCTATTGCTGGATCATATGGTAAGAGTATGTTAGTTTTGTAAGGAACTGCCAAACTCTCTTGAAAGTGGCCCTACTTCTGCTTGGATAAACTCCATATCATCTTACAAAGTTAGCTCAATCATCATTTTCCAGTGAAGCCCTTCCTCACCAAGTGAGAAGTAACCATTCCTCTTTCTGCATAAAATTGCCTTAGGGATATTGTTTTACATCTATTTCTATGTAGGTCTCCTCTCCTAGATCATTTGGCTGAAGGCCAAAGCTCAAGTATTATTTATTGTTATATCTGCAGTACCTAGGACAGTGGCTAGGAAGTAATCAATGATTGTAAATTGAACTAAACTGATTTATGTAATCAGTGATCCTTGATATTATTACATTAAAAAGAAATAAAGAAAGCATGAAAGATCAAATCCATCTGTGAACCACCTCATCCCTATCACAACCCCACCACCAGTATACACACATAATTTGACTATGGTCACTTAAAAGACACAATTTGTGACTATGAGCAATGACATACTCAAACAGGAGAATTAAGACTTTCTGTACACTTCTACAGTATTACCTATGAATGGGCTGTTGGCTTGTAACTGCCTATATAGCATTGAAAGCTACATGTTCACATGTGTATGCCTGGGAACATGCTAAAGACTCTTCTGATTCTCTTAAGAAAGTGGCTTCCTCCTAAAACCTGGCTTTGCACTCCATGGAGATTAAATAGGGTTAATGAAAGTTAAGAACCGGCGTTCACTCTCTTCTGTAGCAATTTAGTACAGAAGGTTGGATGTTTCTGCAAGCTGTTGCTGCTTGGTGACATGGCATCACTGAGCTGGGTACAATGCAATCAATACAAAAGCCTTATTAAAAGCAATCAAGCAGGCTGACAGATGCCGACTGGATAAACGCTGCGGTATTTGCACGCTGGTGGGGAGTACAGATGCTGACCTCTTAAACTGTTTCATGCACAAAGATTTCAATTCAGGCTTAGTTTGATCTTTCAGATTCCTGCTTCCTTCCTGGTTGAAAGGCATTCCATATTCATCTGACATAATGTGCATAATGTGTCAAAGCAGAAACTTGTTCTCTTGCTTTATGTAAAGCAGTAGCCTGTAGTTTATGCTACATTCAGCTAAAATGGTACGAGGTCAGCAGTGAACAGGGATGAGAAAGCCCTTTGAGGAGAGAGGAGAGTTGATCAAAGCCTTTTTAGGTGATCTTAAAAGGATGTTTTATGTGTTCTCGATTCACAGAGATGGAAGTAACTTTAGAGAATATAAGTGGAAGTCACTTGCCTCTGGGCCATGCCACAGAACACCCTTTTGAGGTACACAGGTACGTGGATGTCCATTTTTAAAAGTCATTCAAGAAAGTAGATTCCATTATCAACATTTATCAATTGCAGTTTTTAATAACCTTCCCTAATAGAAAGATCTCTCTTATAGTGCAACATTTTTCATATGGCAGTTTCTCTGGTGAGTTATTTTTTCACAGCGGAGATGAAAGAAACCATTCGTCATCCTCTTATCACATAACAAATATATAAAGACTCTCCAAGTCACCACAAGGCATTGTTTTAGTTCTTTTCTCACTTCCAATGCACTGATCATCTTTATTATTGTGACAATCCCTGCCAAGGTCCCCAAATCCACAAATATCAACTTTTGGAGCACATCCCTTACGAGCACTCAGTAGCATGAGGAATGAGGTGGTGACTGCTTGGCTAGAGTATTATGTAGGGTGAATGTTTTTCCAAATTGGATTTGCTTTAAGAAGCCAAAATTTATTTAAACATCTATCATGTGACAGGCACAGTGCTGATTTGAGTAGCCTGTGAGCTATGTTTACTTTAGATCATTCTGTCAGAGTAAAATTAATTTAACCTGGGGAGGTAGAGGAACTCCTGTAGGCTTCTCAGAGCTTCAGTCCCCAGAGATGCTGGGTGTGGGGGTTGCAGCTCTGGCGGGAACCACTGTGGCAAAGAGGCAGCAGACGAAGCCTTTCATATGTTTGTTATACCAGGGGCTGTTTTACATAATTGCCTCTATCACCTCGATGCAGAACACGGGCTGAAAGCGCAGGAAGATCATCTGAGCAAGTCCAACATATCAGGCTGAGTGACAGCTGTGAAGTATCCCAGCTCCACGACTTACTAGTAATGGGGCATTGAGAAAGCTGCCTAACCCCTATGAGCCTCAGTTTCCTTATTTATAAAGTGGGAATATTAATCAATACATTACAGTGTCTTCATGAGGATTCAGTGAGCTGATATATGCAAAGTGCTTACTGTGTGATAGCTATTTATTATTTTGTACAGTTGTCTATTTGCTACTTAGAATTTTCTAGGAATGGAGTCACTGTATCTATTTCCATGTTTCCTAATATTTCATCAAGCAAGTGACCAAGATTCCTTCCTTACACTCAACTGAAATCTATGCAGTTTTAGGTGCTTTTGCTGTTGTTGTTATTTGACTTCCTTTCATGTCCTCTAGGGACATAGAAAACTTGTTCCTGAACTTGTTAATCAAATATTTGATTGCTAGGAACAGTAATAGGCAGCTTAATATATACTATACACACATTATCCCATTTAATCCATTCTCTGCCCCATGAAACCATATTAGCGGTGTTAGAACAGGTCTCACGTGGACAGCCAGGATTCACCCGAGATCTTTCTCCCCTTTCCACACTGCTGTGCTGCCCCAGGACACAGAGTCAGTCTTCACTCCTGCACACTAAATAGTCTCACTTTTCTTCAATTTGGCAATCAACTATTGATACGTTAAATATGATAAAATATTATTGTAGAATATAAACCATGTTACCTGCTTCAAATCCTTTCTGTAATGGATAATAATAATGATGATGTTGGGTTACATGTGAAAGGTGTGTTTTAAATATGAGTGGAAAATTAAACCAATGATTAGTAGTAGTAGGTTCAAATTATTTCAGGTTTTGTTAGTTTTGGCCAAGTTAGAAGGATTAATATTTTTTGTATCGTCACACCTTTACTTACAGGTTTAACAGGCTTTAACTCAACATGATCCTGGTAGTAGGAGTGTGTATCAAGTCCACCTATGAAATCAACTGAAAATATAACATAGCCCAATATGAATAAGTGTGTAAATAAAAATACACATACTACTAAATGTTTAATGTAGAATACATTAAGAATAAGGTTAAGACAATATCTGTTTACCACAAAATGGAAAAATGTTTATTTAATATAAATGACTCCTAGAAATATTGTCAGTGATCCAAAAATGGGGGAATTTTAAGAAACACACAAAGAACCAGGACTCTCAGTGTCTGAAAAGTCAGTTGTTATTGGTTTCAGTAAAAAATAAAGCAATATTAAATAACATGGGATTAAAAGTAATGTGTTTGTCCGTAGTCATACACACATGCCCTTTCTCCCTGTGTATGGAAAGATATACTTTCTCTTCTTTTTGCCAGAATCCATTTTTTTTCCTTAGGAATATTTATTGTGTCATCAGGAAGGCCTTTAAGAAGCCACATAATCCGTTTCCATGCCTTTTGTTCTCAAGCTATCCGTGAGAAATGGACGTCTGCCTTTGTAAAGGTTTCATTTCCTCCCTGATAGCGTGATACTTGTCTGTGTAGACTACTAGTCATTATAATATTCTTTCCAGTTTCTTTGTTTTGATCAAGGTCTCAATCTTTTGTCTCCCAATTCTAACATGCATGGATGATCTTTGTTTCTCCTGTTCTATGGTTCATTAAAAATATTAATTACTTTACACCAAGCTTTGGTTGTATCATAACACTCTAGCATTAACAGATACACAGGCATATAGGAACACTGGACTCTCAGGAGTGTGTATGCATGCGTGTGTGTGTTTGCAGGTACACAGTATACAAATACTGTATAGTATTCCCAGCTCAAGACAGCATTTCAGTGAACTGTGATTTAGAGAGAGATGAATTAGCCTAGAAGTTCTACTGAAGCCTTGACTAGCTGTAGCCATTCTTTCCAATCCCCTGACTTGCTCTAGTCTCTTACCTCCTTTGCAAAGCTTGAAACGGGGCTGGGACAAGCAGGGTTTCACCAGCTCATTGTGTAGACATGAGCTTTGGAGGCCTGTAGGGTACCCAGCAACCAGAAGGCAGGGGATCAGGCAATCCCCCTGAGACTAGAGGAGCCTGAGGACTATTCTTTTCCTACCAGGTCACATATGTTACCTGGACTTAACCTTAATGAGAGAAGCAGTGAGAAGGGTGTCAGTCTGAGACACTGAAAATATTTCCCCCCTGGAGAGTGAGCAGTGCCTAAAGAGATCATTTAAACAGTCATATTGCACTATGTATTTATCAGACTAGATATTTAATCAAATATCTTCTCCCCTATGCTACCGAACGATGGGTGGGAGTTTGGAAGGAAAATCACATTGATTGAAAATTGGATGACCAGATAATTTACAGGGCACGTCTGGAAGTTAAAGAGGGTGTGAAACATACACAAAATTATAAATATATACATTTGTGAATAAAATGGTTCAGTTGAAAATTGTATTCAAAATTAAATTATTTATAAAATAAAAACAACACATGACATATATATTAAAGCAAAATAAAAAGCATATTTCTTTTATAGTAATCATATGAACACTAAAAGGTAATGCTAACAGAATAATTATTTTTGGTATAAATTATGTACTCTTCAGTCTTTTGTCTCTAATATATCATGTCACTGGTATTTTATTAAGAATATACATATGTATGTATATATAACAGTTTTATTATTTTTATTGTTTTTATTTATTTACAACATTCTCCAAAGTTTCTTTGTATGGTTGGTAAATCTGGAATTGTTGACATTTTAATTTACTCTGTAAAGCATAGTATTTTTATGGAGGAAGTATTCTCCCCATAGGTGCTGGTAAATGCCCAGCAAGTTTGTTAAATGGAGGGTATATGTAATGTATTTTAACCCAAATATTTTCTCAGGTACTTTCATTTTGCCTCCATACAGAGTATCTTTCACTGGTAAAAATTTTGTAAGACAAAACCCATAAATTATCTATTTATGATTCTTTTCACTAAATATAGATGCTGCAAAATTTTAAGGCTTCTCAAATCAACTTCTTTTCATTCTGATGCAGAATTTACATTCATCCAATTGAAAACAGGAGTTCCATCAAAAAAGTCTTTTCTCAAGTCAAGATATTTCAAAGAAATATTATAAAATTAACTCTTGTAAACATTTGAATCCTCATTATTTAATTTATGCTCTTTTGCTTTTGTGAGGATACGTTTTGTGAGGGTACATTTCAGTGTTTTCTATAATCTTTCAATTACTGCAATTTACTAAAAGCTTGGAAAGCTGATTTTTGGGGTGTTTTGTTGAATAATCAATTTAAGTTTTCAATTGATCTTGAATGTAATGCAACTCACATGTAGAAGATTCATTCATAAAAATACTCACAACCATTGTAAGAAACTTAGATTGATTTACAAAGTAGTTCTTCAAAGACTGAAATATAATTCTAACTCAGGTTGATGAAGGGAAGAAAAGAGACTGTATTCTGTCACCGAAGTTCTTTTTTTTTTTTTTTTTTTTTTTTTTTTTTTTTTTTTTTTTTTTTTTTTTTTTGAGACAGAGTGTCGCTTTGTTGCCTAGGCTAGAGTGAGTGCCGTGGCGTCAGCCTAGCTCACAGCAACCTCAAACGCCTGGGCTTAAGCAATCCTACTGCCTCAGCCTCCCGAGTAGCTGGGACTACAGGCATGCGCCACCATGCCCGGCTAATTTTTTTTTCTATATATATTTTAGTTGGCCAGATAATTTCTTTCTATTTTTAGTAGAGACGAGGTCTCGCTCATTGCTCAGGCTGGTCTTGAACTCCTGACCTTTAGCGATCCACCCGCCTCGGCCTCCCAGAGTGCTAGGATTACAGGCGTGAGCCACCGCGCCCGGCCCGAAGTTCTTTTTATTGTCAACATCAGCCTCATCACAAAAACATTCTAGTTTATTTACTGTAAACATGTGTATTTACATATGTACAGAAATTTCAAAAACATTTAGGATTTTTATTTTCACTGTAAAAATATTGAGGCTTTATTGGGATGCAGTTTTAAGTTTCCTGTGCACCTGAATTCCAAATATATTTCAGCTTCTCATGTTTTCTAACTTAGTAAGAATACTTTGTTTTTGTTCTTTTTTTAAATCGTATGTTGTGCTCCACCAAAGTTTGGATTTGTATTACTTCCACAAAATAAATAATTTTATCTTTAATGTTTACTTCTTAATTGAATTGCCACCACATTTAAATCAATACCAAGAGTTTTGTCTTGGACAGAATGAACATCAAAGAGGTTTACGTTGATTCTACGAATTTAATTTAAAAATATTAACTCATTATTGAAAATAAATTAACCGGTGTTCTGTTGAAAGTATCTGATGAACTGATATAATACAGGTTTTATAAACTGGTATATAAAATTGATGTCATTATTTTAACTGAGAAATTCTTCTACTAATGGATAAACGCATTCACCTGCACTTCTAGTGCTCTCCACTGACCCCATGGGCTATGGTGGGGTCGGGGATAGTGGCTGGAAGGGGCTGCAGCTTGCTGTGCTTCTCCCACCTCCTCCTGAGGCTGGAAGGTATTAGCCAACTCCACCACCCCATCCAAATACCTATCTTTATCAGTAATCAGCCTGTGAGCTGCCCCTGAAAGGAAGTTGCTAGTTATGCTGCCTCTTTTAAGTTCTGGGGAAAAGAGAGTAGTGTTAGTGTTTTTCTTACAAGTTTAACCTTACATTAAAAGGAGGATTCTAGAAAGAAAAAAAAAAAAAAGGAGAATTTTGTTTGTTGCTCATGCATCTCAAAACATTGTCTACTTACCCATTCTAGATTCTCTTAATGCAACTATTAATAATAATATTTCATTGACAACTGAAAAATCTAGGACAAAGTCTAAACGAGGTAAGATGCCAGGGCAACTTGCATAAGCAGGGACTGTTTCCACCGTACTAGGATGATGTGTTCACTGCAGTCAATGGCGCTGTGAATGAGCTATGCTTTCTCTGCGTATCAGAATCCTAGTGTGGTGTAATTTTGCAAACCTCAAGAAATAAAATATCACAGAAAGGTAAAACAAATTATCAAGATTCTAGAACTAGACAAGACTACAAAAAAAAAAAAAATTGAACTCTTAAGGAGGACTCATTGAAAAATAGGTAATACAGAAACTGAAAACATCTCACAGCAATGAGGCTTTTTGACAACGGAAGCCTACAAGTCTACAAGATGATGCTGTTTTCATATTAAAAAGATAGTGTGCTGGCTGGGCACGGTGGCTTACGCCTGTAATCCTAGCCTTTTGGGAGGCTCAGGAGGGAGGATGGTTTGAGGCCAAGAGTTCAAAACCAGCCTGAGCAACACAGCGAGACCCTTGTCTCTATAAAAACTAGAAAAACTAGCTGGTAATGGTAACACATGTCTGTAGTCCCAGCTGCTCAGAAGGCTGAGGTGAGAGGATTGCTTGAGTCCAGGAGTTCAAGAGTTCGAGGCTGCAGTGAGCTATGATTAGGTTACTGCACTCCAGACTGGGTGACAGAGTGGGACCCCATCCTCCCCCCCCAAAAAATTGTTATGCATGTACCAAATGTACCAACACTTTCAATATGCTAGAGTGGGATGATAGTTCAAGTAAAGGGGTAAATTGAAGTAGACACAGAGGCCAAGTTTACAAATTCTGAAATCCTTTTTTGTTAATTACGTAAAATGCTTCAAAAACGATGGGAAAAAAAAAAAAAAAAAAAAGACCTAACAAAAGACTTGAAAACAAGTCAGTAGAAGAGCACTTCAGCTTTTAGTTATGTTTGCAGAAAGGCAGTCATATTCCACTGATAAGAAAATAAAGCAACCATGCCTTTTAAAATTCACTTTCATGAAAAAGATAAGGGGAGAAAAGATGCTGAATTAAGTCATTTCTTCGGTGAAAATAAGAGGATGAATTTCAATGAAACACGAGAAGGAATAGAAGAGGCACGGACAGGTTTTCAAAGGTACTAGAAAGGAAAGTTAGAATGGAAACATCCCACGAAACCTGTTGCTGTAACAGCAAGAACTCTATACAAGGATCTTTAGCAGAAGAGATGGACAGCCAAAAGGAAGCAATGTCGGTCCTACAAGGCAGTGAAGTTAAATTCTGTGTACTTTGGTTATTAGAGCCTAGAAGTGTGAAAAAAAATGAGCACAATTAAGAGTTGGCATCAACTATCCAGAAAAGTTAGCTATGCACAGTATCGCTGTCTACACTCGTTCTCGGAAACTGAGGTGTTATCATCAAAGATCCCGTGGGGAGAGCCCGCAGCCAGGAAACCCCTTTGTCTGCAGTCCTTTCAAGCATACGTCTTGTGCCAACTTCCATCAGCACAGCCAAGCAACTTCTTGGAAGAAAGAACCTTACTTGTAACAGAGTATCTTTGCGATAATTCACTCTAGTCATGGCCAATTCCTGACAAGGACTCTCACCGAACAGGAGGAATTACAGAGCTACTCTAGGTTTATAGTAACATCTTACCGCATAAATACAGATTTGTTTTCCACTTGTAAAAGATGCACAACCAATTGCAAGCTTTCTACTTGTCTATGGGACACTTCAGGTCATAAATGAAGCTTCCATTGGATACTTCAGTGCTACTGACTCAATTCCCCGCTCAGCCATTGCAAACTTGACTGACTTTACACAGAAGCAAAGGAGAATTTAAGGCGATTGGTACTCCCTCATTCTCTGCTGTTGTTTAGGAGACAACATGTGTGAGGTGGCTGGTTTTCAACCCGGAAGGTTCATATGAGAAATAATTTACTACATGTTATGTGAAGTTGAAGATCCAACCCTTCGGGGGCTATGGGAAGAGTCCCCCTCAGCTCGGAGAATTTCCCTGTGCTTCTCAGAGGCAGTCTAAGGGCTAATGTTTCCCTGCTTTTATGGAAATGCTTCTTGTGCTGACTGTAAATCCAGAATCGATACATGCATCGTCCTCTGTGGGCTGGACTCTATTTCCCTCCACATCGATGCACATCCTTTTGGATTTTCAGGATTCTTCTGAGCTAAAAGCTCAGAACATGTACATGAAGATGTGAACTAACAGGATTAATTGCATTTTCAAATTGGACAAGTATACTTTGCTTTTATCTTTGAAAAGTTAGTTTTAAGTCATAAAACATCTCTAATATACAGAAAAACATAGAATACAAAATAACAGACACCTGAGTTCCCACCAGTAGGATTAAACAGATGCTAACATTTTGCCATATTTTCTTCAAATTTCTTTTTATTTTAAGAAATACAAAGTCACAGATATAGGTAAAACTCTTTCCTCCATCTTCTTGTCTTGGTTTTACATATCAAGCAGACCTCGTTTTGAATTCCAGCTCTACCACTTACTAGCTTAGAGACTGTGGGCAAATTATTTAACCTCTAAGTGGCTCACGTGGACAAGTTGCTCGTTCTAGTTATCTATTGCTGCACAACAAATCACCCCATAATAGTGGCTTAAAACAATAATCATCATTTATTTTGCTCCTGAACTGACATATTTGAGTGGAGTTCAGCAGAAAAGGTTTATTTCTGCTCCATGCAGCGTTAGTGGGGGCACCTTATGGGAGGCTGGAGGAGCAGCTTCCGCGGTGGCTCATTCACACGGCTGGCGAGTTGGTGCTGGTTTTTGGCTGCTTGCTTAGCTGGGGCTGAGAGCTAGAGACCTTGTTGCTCCCCACACAGGCCTGTCTCCACGTGGCCTGGGCTTCCTTGCAAAATGGTAGTTGGGTCCCAAGGGCCAACGACCTAAGAGAGCCAGGTAGAAGCTGTGTCACCTTTTATGACCTAGCCTGAAAAATCACTCAGAGTCACTTCCATCAAACTCTATTAGTCAGGATAGTTGCCAAGCCTGACTGAGTTCAAGAGGAGGGAACAAAACTCTACTTTTTTTTTTTTTTTTTTTTGAGACAGAGTCTCACTTTGTTGCCCAGGCTAGAGTGAGTGCTGTGGCGTTAGCCCAGCTCACAGCAACCTCAAACTCCTGAGCTTAAGCGATCCTACCACCTCAGCCTCCCGAGTAGTTGGGACTACAGGCATGCACCACCATGCCCGGCTAATTTTTTCTATATATATTTTTAGGTGTCCATATAATTTCTTTCTATTTTTAGTAGAGACGGGGTCTCGCTCTTGCTCAGGCTGGTCTCGAACTCCTGAGCTCAAACGATCCGCCCACCTCGGCCTCTCAGAGTACTAGGATTACAGGCGTGAGCCACTGCACCCGGCCAAAACTCTACTTCTTGATGGGGAAATTAGAAAGGAAATATTGTTGTGACCATTTTTAGAAACTAAATTCTTCCATAGTGGCTAAATAGTGACTTCCAATGGGTTTACCATGAAGCTTAATACAAACATGTGTGTAGCACATAATATGGTATCTAGCTTGTCCTTGGTAGGAGCTCAAATATATTAATTTTCTTCTCTTTCTTCACCAGAATTAAAAATTTTGATCTTTGATTTATGTTTATTTCCCTAAAGCAAATGTCACAGCACCATGGAAGTGCTAGGCACCCAGCAAGTGTTCACTGTACGAATGAAGGAAGGGAGAGGAAGGAAAATTGCAAGGTTTCAACAGCATATAGCCATGGCTCTTATTATTTTTAGTATCACAGACCTCTTTTATAATCTTATAAAACTTATGGAAACCCTTTGTTAGAAAAGTGCACATGTCTATATCCATTAAATGATTATCATATTATTTCGTGGAGTTCACAGCTCATTGCATTTATGGACTCCAGGTGAAGAAACTCAGATTTAGAGTTTTGCCTTTAACTTTGATACACTTAAAGCTGAAACGTGCCATTTCTAGTGGGCACTCAAGCTGCCATTTATGTTCCTGGTTTAACTACATTCACCAAATAACCAGAATGCAGGTGTTTTGTTTCTGCTCCGGCTGTGTTGCGTGCTGCCTTGTCACCGAATTGAGGAACACAGAGCCCCTGCAACATGGCATTTAACTCAGAGAAAAGAACTCAGGGAGATGAGGACCAATTAACATATTTATTCTGAGCTTGCTTTCCATCTTTGTTCCTGCTCTGTAGGTATTAGGCCTTTCTAGTAAGCATTTATTTTACAAGTTGCCAAGTCCAGCAATAAAGTCTTAAGGAAGCATTGCCCAGGCCTTGAAGAACTCCCATATTGGAGCCATTACATTGTGATTTACTTGTTCTGTGATATGAATTCATAAGAAAAAAGCTGGGGAAGAGGCTTGCCATCAACTTAGTGCACACAGAGAGGCCCTTAAAAGACTGCAAAGAGGATTTTGCAGCACCCCACGGGTAATGAGGGCTTTTAGGAGAGGCCAGTTATTTCAGAGGTAGCTGGCAACTAAACTCTGCTGGTGTTACTAGGGAACAGCCACTCTGCAACGTCACTGCTTCTGCTGTTGTTTCGTGTCTGAAGAGTCTGAGCGTGCAGAAGGCACGACCTGCTGTGTCAAACCTCAGCTGTGGTCAGGGCTGCTCACAACACACCAAGCCGCCTCAGAAGTGTCATGATGGTCTGCTGGCGCAATGGACTCGACGGTGCTCTAGAACATTGTTGATGCCCAGAGAGAGGGGTTGGAGCTGTGCTGCCACCTGCCTGAAATAACTTTGTAACTTTTAAGTGCTGTCCAAACAGGCAGGTGACACCCAGGTGCCAGCCTTATGGCTATTCTTTGTTGTTCTTTTCGTGATTTAAGAAGTTTAAAATCTCTTCCACCTTTCAGAAGGCATGTGAAACTGAAGAAGGGAAGCACATGGGACCCACGAGATGCTCAACGATAAGTCAGCTCCAGCTGGAAGAGTGGAGTATACAGCCCCAGAGGTGGCACTGTCCGAATCAGAGCTTTCCAACATTTTTACCTCTTCCTGCTTGGTTATGGCTGTGCAAAATGGACTCTTCTCACTCCATCTTGTCCCGCTCAGTCTTAGGTACTGATATGGAGAAATGATATAGTTCAGTTGTCCTTGAAGGCAATTTGGTCTGTGAACACTGAGAACAATCACTGCGAGGCTGGAGGGTCTGGACGCAACCCCAGTCCTGTCTGGGATCCCTGCTCTTCCTCCCCCTGGGGATGGAAAGGTGAGGCAAACTGCGAGATGGGTGCTCCAGAGAATGTAAGACCTCCCAGATGCTGTGTAGGCATGCAGAGTGGTCAGTGTCAAGAGCCTTAATTCCAAAATTTATGTGCCTTGAAGAAGTACCTGTGGCCATTCTGGATCTTGGTTCTCTCATCCCCTTCCACAATTGTCTTCTTTTCCCGTAGCAATGACATGCATTTATCTCAGCCATCTGGAATCTTACCTTGGTGCATCACCCTGGGGGCAAAAGCCTTCAGGGCACCAGATAAAAGGGCAGTTTTAATTTTCTATGATGATGTTGATAAAGTAATAGCTACTAAATACAAAGTAGGTGGTTTTCAATTTTTGGCTTCCAAAAAAAAAAAAAAAAAAATTGAAGAAGAACCTAACTGATTTATCATCTAGTAGTACTTTAAAAATAATTTTTTGATAATAAGACAGTTATGTATTTTTTTGGCATATATCTCAGCTACTTTATCTACAATGTCAATCCTCTGCACATGTCCTATCTCCTTCTGTTTTGTTTTTTCTCTTTTATATTTATCACTATTTGCCATGGTATATTGTATACTTTACTTAAAAAATTTCATTTGTTGTCAGACTCCCTCACTATTATTTAAACTTTATGAGGCAAGAGTTTTTGTCTGATCTTATGTGTTTTGTTCCCTGCTATGTCCCCAGCACCTAGAACAGTGCCTAGTATAAAGTAGGTCCTCAAAAATATTTGGAGAAGGAAGGAATTTAAAAAAATTGAGTGACATTGCTCTAAAAAAAATTTTTCCCATTCTCACATTTTTTCTTCGAACAAGATTTCTATACATAAACAATAGCACCAAATATTGGAAGTACTTGAGGTAGCCTATCTCATCCTAGCAATAACTAATATTTATCCATGAATGCATGACCTAATTGAAACAAAGCTTCTCCATCTGTTTCATTAAGAGGTGCCTTTTAAATAAATATTTCTTTTTTATGTTTAGGACTTATTCATCAAGATTTGTAATACATTTATGTTTGCTCCATCATGTTGATAGCCAATAACTGCAATTATAACTTCATCCAGATAAAAACTTAAACACTTAAAAATTTCCGGATTACAGGGAAAAATTAAATTTTTATTCATGGGAATAAATCTAAAAAGATTTGCAAGCCCTGTACACTGACTACAACAAAATGTAATTGAGAAAAATTAAAGATGTCTTAAATAAATGGAAGAACACGAGACATTAGTGGATTGTGAAACTCAGTATTTTCAAGATACCAATTGATCTGTAGAACAATTAACCTACGAAGTCAAAGAAAGCCCATTAAAAATTTCAGCAGTTTAATAAAAATGCTGATTCTAAAATTTATGTGAAAAGGCAAAGACAATCTTGAAAAGGAACAAGGTTGAAGAACTACCGGATATCAAGACTTTATTCCAAATAAGTTTTAGTAATTAAGAGAGTATGTTATTTGTACAAGAAGAAATGAAGCATAACAGAATTAAAGAATAGACCTACTCGATTTATGGCAAAGGTGCCATCATAAGCTAACGGGGAAAGCATAGTTTATTAAATCAAGGGTTTTGGGTCAACTGAATATGTATATGGAGGAGAAAAAGAACGTTGTTTCCATGTCACATGATAAAATTTAATAGATCAAAATATGACATGCTAAATAAATAACTAAATAAAATATAATATTGGAGAATACCTTCATGGACTTGTTAGGCAAAGACTTCTTAAATGGCATGCAAAAAGCACTAACAACAAAATTCTCCAATTTAAGATTAATAACTGAACTATACAAATTAAGAACTCTATTCATGCAAAGATAACACTGAGAATGAAATTTCAATTTATAAATTTTTTTTACTGCAGAAATATATGATAGACTAAGAAAAAAGCTTTAAAGAATAAACATATTACATTAGGACAGAATTTTATGGGAGAAATGAAATGGAGATACATGTCCCAAAAGAAAATGGAATGGATTAAAATTTCAATTGTTAATTAAAGCTTGTTTAGGTACTTTTAAAATGAACAACTGTGAGTATTAAATTGCTATGGCATTTAAATTGCATGGGCTACTTTCAAAAGAGTAATGACTTAGTTTTATTATTAAAAATTGTAGTGATTTTATGCTGTGTCACTTTATCTAAGCTGGAATTATGTGTCCCAGAATTGCCTTCTGTATACAATTCTGAATGAGGGCTGGCCACAGAGACATCTGTGCGGTTGCAGAAGACAGAGGTGAAGCAGCGGTTACGATGCTCAGGAAGTTGGTATGCAGCTCCAGGTCCGCTGCAATTCACACCTGCGGTGCTGACAGCCAAGAGCAGGATGTGCATGATCACTGAGGCCACAGCTCAGTGGATGCCAACATGAAAGACAGGAAAGAAAGTGGATGTCTGCCCCTACTCTTCCCAGCCCACACCACCACATCAACCTAGCCTCAGAATCCCTCCTGTGCTCACACCTGACGTGGCTGAGAAATCACTGAGGTGGCTGAGTTTTCCTCCAAGTGACGAATGCAAAGAAGAAAGGCTAAGTCTGGTCTTTGCAAAATAATGGAAGTTACATTTTTGCTTTTTAAAAATCACACCCACATTATCTGTCTTGTGTTATATTCTCTTACATTGTATCAAGCCAGACTTTAATAATGGCAGATTCTTCTAATTTCACTGGATAGCCATATACAATTTTGTAGCTATTAAAATTAAATACAGTTTTCGTTTTTTAGTTTGGTTGTTTTCATAATTTTGTAGCATTTGAACTGGATCCTGAGAGTCTGTTATTCTAAGGACAAATTTCACATATTGACTCTTATGTGCTAAGACAATTGTTTGTGGGGAAGATTATTACTGGGTGT
The DNA here is from genome assembly GCF_041146395.1 of Eulemur rufifrons. NCBI lineage: Eukaryota > Metazoa > Chordata > Mammalia > Primates > Lemuridae > Eulemur > Eulemur rufifrons. The sequence continues at coordinate 90,472,713 of NC_090985.1, forward strand.
GTTATGAGAACTAAAAATAAAATCATAATATCCCCAACTGACTGAACAGACCTCCTCTTGGCCAAGGGGACTCCAAAGAAACCTTAAAACCTGAGTTCCTGGCTAAGACAAAATGAGAGGTCAGACACATCTCCTTACACCCCCTCCCTTTTGCAGTGTAGACACAACTGCATTGATGTTAAAACAGAGATCATAAGACTGACGGAGCAATTCTTTGTGGCAACGAGGGACCAAGTTATAAACAAGACCTAAGGCCATGCCAGACAAGGGTTGAGTCACCCACCCCTACACTTAAAGCCTAACCTATGTTCTAATTGCCACAAGGTTTTTCTTTTTCTCTAGCAACTTTACAAGCACTGGCCTCAAGATAAGCAATATTGAAACAGTTGCAGCTCACTGCCAGACCCTGACTAACTGACCCCCTGTTCCACAAGCCATAACCAGTTTTGGTTGGACAGGAGACTGATTTCAGTAACTTTCTCCTGAAAAGGGATCACCAACCATGGGCTGGCTCTGGCCATTTACAGAGACTGTGCACTTGAGTGCCCTCATGTCCCCGCTTTACCTTTTGATGTAGAGGGCCTAATGGTAATACATTTAAATGTTAAGTCTCTACCCCAACATGAACATGGGACATGTGTAACATGCGTGTTTATGCAATACACATGGGTTAGGAGCCCCTTCATGAATATTTATAGCTCTTCCTATAACCTATTGAATGTGTATACTTGGCCAACCTGCTCGGCATAAACTCCTGTCTCATGCTTTGCTCCTACAAAGTGCCTGTTTCCAGGCTCTTTCTAGCCTGTCAGGATGGCCATTCTGCAGGCTGTAACCATTTATAAGAAGTCCCCTTTCCAAATTTATAAATTTGTAATTTTTAAGTTGACAGTTATATTACATGTACCTTCCCATACCCACTTAAATTTTAGTGGGCTAGTCTATAATTTTTCTCTACGTTGTGCCAGTAATTTATATTATCACTCAATATTTAAATATGACTTCTGGTTTTAATCGAGTGAATGACCAGTGTCTGTCTGTCTCTCTCTCTCTCTTAACTTATTTACGAAGAATTTCTTGTTATCCTTGTTGGAAAGAAAGCATTACCATATGTTGGAATGCATTTGCACTGTGGCACCCAAGATATCTGGATCATATATTAGTTCCACTTCTTACAAGCTGTGTGAGTGGGAGAAATCTGTTACTGATTTTATTTAAACATTCATCTTAGTTTGACAACATGCTCCCATCAACTATTGATTTCCCAAATTTCAAAAGCTATGTTTTGTTTAGGATCCCATGATGATTTGTGAGAATTCTGACATTCTCTTCTCCCCGTTGCCCAGAACAGCGTTCTATCCTGGTGGAACGGGCACTGAGCTTGTGCCTAGTTTGGTTTTCTCATATTTGGAAGGAGTAGCTATTTGGAGGAGGGCAAGTTGATTAGTCTGCCACATTTTGAAGCCTAGAGTTTTTTTTCTCCTATGACTGGTTTTTATTCTGGAAAGGTAAGTTTTCGCATATAAAGATGTTGCTTAGGAAAGAAAAGACAGTTCAGTGGAGGCAGACTTTGTGCGGTGGAGTGTCACGTGGGAGTGCTGGCTCTCCCTCTCTCCAGGGCTATCACTGAGCGGTCCATGAGCGGGTCGGGTGCACACGCAGCCACCGGCCCAAGTGCCCACTCCACGATCTCGCTCGCTTTTTGTTTAGCATTTCACTGGCATTACTTTCATTCTCACTCTTTTTTTCCTCATAGCAGCATGAATCCTGAGGGGAGATATCTCTCTCATCTTCGTATTTCAAATCATTCTTTGTGGAGTCCCATGGAGTGGGAGAAAAAGTGACTTTTTCCAAATGTTTTAATGTTCCCATTATTCCTTTAGGTGCAGTGATGAGCTCATTCTGGTTGTTCTCTGAGGATTCCCTGGACCACGCTCACTTTCATACTCTGTCTTTGCCTGTGGAGTTGCGGAACCCGGCTGTACTGTCCCTGCAGTGGTGCATATACCATTGCTGCGGCTTCTCTCACCACTCTGTGTTGCAAGAATTGTACTGTCTTTATAAACCTGCTCATAACACACCTGCTTCCACCATTCCACCCCTCCAAACACATGTACACTTCTTAGTGTTGATTTTCTTGTATTCGGAAAAAGTAACAAGTGGTGTTTTTTTTTTTTTTTGTCTTACTTTAGTCTCCAACGTTAATAGTACATTTTCTGTTGTCTTTAAAGTTACTCAGCTCTTTTAAAGCCATACACACAGTGCTTCATTTCACTGCAGTAGATATGCCCTCACCCCCTCAGTTAATCTTTGTCAGCAGCTGGGTAATTGGATGCAGCGGCTGCGTGCAGGTAGCGACTGCAGTTGGGCTTTACTGAAGGCACTTTCAAAGTTTTGGTAAATTTGCACTTACTGTCGGTTCAAATCCGCTGGTAGCTGAAGGCCTTTGTGTCAGTATTGCTGGGCTCATTTGGAGAAAAATTTTGTTCTGGAGAAAACAGGATTGGAAAAAATCCTGAAGACACCTAGCTTTTCCATTTTTGGAGCTATCCTGCATTTTTATTTGGCCACACTTCTGGCTTTTATTCCTTTTGAGAGTCCAGATCTTTCCCATAATCAGTTCCTACTATTTCTTCCCACTTTAAAATCTTTGGTAGCATATATAATATTTAAATAATGGAATAATGAGTTTCTAAATTTTCTTTAGAGTCAATGAAGTAGACTAGAATGGCTGAGAGGAAAAATCATGTTCAAAGAGGAATGGGACTTAAAACAGTTCTGAGAATTTGTCCAAAGAGCTTTAAATAAATTCTTTTCCTACATAATATATTTTTTTCTTAGTTATCCAGTTTTTGTCCTCAATGTATTTTTATCATTCTTGTTTAAATCTAGCCAATGTTTTGCTTTGCTTTCTAAATCAAGTAACAAATACTTATTGGCTTTGAAGTCTCTCCATAATTCCTTTTTACTGTCTGCTTCCACAATTTTGGACATTTCCCCTCTGAAATATTATTTTCTTTTTTTTATAGCCCCTATTATTACTTTTGGTTCTCCCTTTCCTAGGACAATCTCCATTTAAAATGCTATTTCTTCACTGAGATCTCTCTTTTTTTCCTTCCCCCCCCCGATATCTCTTTTGTAAGTACTTTTCTCTTTCTATGAATTACTGTTCAAAGAAAATTGAATCTGATCATACCATTCCCAAAATTGAATCCATTCTTTGGCCTCACATCATCCAGCAGAGCATCCCAAATGGTGTGGCCTGAGTGGGGACAAATGTGATAAGATATTGAGTCCCCCATTCCCTGGCATGTGTGTGTGTGTGTGTGTGTGTGTGTGTGAGTGAGGCTGGGAGATGAGTAATTTATTTACCACTGGATGCCTATAAATGTTGGCCTTGCCTGTGAGTGCCAAATATGAAATAGGTTGGAAATCCCTGGTATAAACAGAGTCCAAGGTCCCTCAAAGACTGATCCACTGTTCAGTTAGGGAACAGAACATATCTAGCTCATGATTTCCTGAGTGATCCAGATTTTCCACAGGCCTTTCTGAGTATTCTATGGTTTTTCTAAGCTTTTGTGGCTTAGGATATATTTTTCCTGGTATCTAAGATGGCTCTTCTTGGTTCCCTTGCTGCTGATGTGATATTTTTCATAGAAGACCATGCTTACATTCTCTGAGCAGCCATGCTTGATGCCTTGAGACACAGCTAGCGTCTGCTTATTTTTTCTGTGCATCTGATTCACTTTACACAGACCATTATCTGCACTTTACTCTTCTGTAATTATTTACACACTTGGCTCACTTATTAGAATGTAAGATCTCCTGAGGAAAGGACCAAGTTTTACTTATCTCTATGTCCTTGGTTTAACTCAGAGAAGTCTCTCAATAACTGTTTCTTGAATGAATGAATCAATAAATCAATGAAAAATTAGCTATTTAAGCTTATTTAAAGATCTAAAATTAAACAATACATTGGACTGATCTGGACTAGAAATACTTTTGGATTTGGACAAAAAAATTTGTGAGAGAAATGCAGCCCAATCAAACATTTAAATGCCTACAAAGGTTGGCAACCTAGAGTCTGGAAAGAATACAGGATTCTATCCAGTGATATGATTAAAAGAAGCAAATGGAATGTCAACAAAGGTCTGTCAAACTAGATAGGAAGACATTAAAATGTTTTAAAGAGCTAACAAGTATAAAACCAATCAGAAAGAGACTCGTAAAAGGAGTGAAGTCTTCTCTCTACTCAAATCTAATGTCATCCAAGTCTGTGTTGTGGGCTGCTAGATTAATTACATTTGAAAGATATGGAATAAGATTTCCACTTGTTCCTACAACTATAATAAAAGAAGCTCTTTAAATTCATTAGTGGAAAGTTATACAATCCCTTGGAATTTAGGTCCTGCTTCCCAGATGAAAATTCCTGAACATGTAGCAACCTCAAGTTGTTCAAGATGCTTATTTATTGGAAAAGTGTATTTCCAATATAGGAAATTGTCTAGAGAAAGAACAAAGCAAGCCACTCTAATATAGTGTTAATACTGTTCTATAAAGTATAGATTAGGATTTTATAATCATTGGAATAATCTGTGTCTACTGAGTATGTAAAATCTTTGTAATTCTTAATATAATCAGACAGATTATGTTAGATCTGATAGATTCACCCTGTAAAACCAATTCAAAATTTTAATTGAGTAATAAAATTTCCCCTTGTGATTTGAAAGACGTGGGAAAATCTTATTGAATTTGTGTAATGTTTAAAGAAATTTGAGATTTAATTTATATATAGCTTATTTTATTAGATTTATTAGATTTGCTAGAGTAGTTTAAAAACTAGTGAATGTTTTATTTATTAGGACAAATATTTGAAGGACTTCAAAAGAATGATAATTACAATGAATTCATGAGTGCAGGTTAAAGGCTTAAGGAACTTTAAGTTGTAAATGAAACAGCTTATTTACAGGAATGTAGACTATTGAATTTAAATAGATCAAATAGGAATTGAAAGGTCAATGGAATATTATTCAACCTTAAAAAGGAATGAAATTCTGATACATGCTACAATATGGATGAAACTTGAAAACATTATTGTAAGTGAAATAAACCAGACAAAAAAGGACAAATATTAAAGGAGTTAATGTTTAATGGGTATGGAGATTCTGTTTAAGATGATGAAAAAGTTCTGGAAATAGATAGTGGTGATGGTTGGACAACATTGTGAGTGTACTTAATGTCACTGAATTGTATACTTAAAAATGTTAAAATTACATTATGTATATTTTACCACAATAAAAAGAAATCTTCCCCCAAAAAATGATTATTAAAACTTCCAAATTTATAAACTGAATACTACACATTCTATGTAGCACTTAGAGCTTAAAAAAAAGAGATTAAAAAAAATTTGTCACTTTAAGAAAGTGCATACATTGCATAAAACTCAGAGTAGATACAAAGAGAATTTTTTGTGCAAAAAAGCCCCCTCATAGACATCAGAGAATGCACAGAGACAAGTCCTGGAGCAGCTTTGGTCTCCTGTTTTCCTGCAACTTTCTCAGGAGGAAAACACAGTTATTATAAGACCCTGGTTTTGACTTTAGTAAGAGTCTTTGTTTTCCTTAAGTAAAAAAAAAAAAAAACAAAAAAACACACATTTAATTTACTTTTCCAAATAAACATGTGGGTGAATGAATAGAAAATGAGGCAAATATAGAGCAAAGGGAAAGAAAACAAAACTTAAATCCAAGCTGTGCACTTTTTCTGACATGTGAAAAACAGTGTGATTTCCATTCTTTTTGCATAGCCCTCCTGCTCAATACAGGGCTAAAAATGAAGTCCCTGGTACAATCTGCCCTTAATTCACTACTCTTTTGAGAGTCAGAAGGTCAGGAAAGCCCAGATCACCTCTTTGACCCTCAGGAGCATTTGGTATGAAGCTGCTTTCGAAGTGAAAGCCTTTGTTTTGGCTGGAAGCCTCTGCCAGGAAGTGATTCCCTGAGCACTTGCTGTTCTTTCTGCCCAGATGCTCTGCTGGCCTTTTGCCTCGGGGCTCCTTTTCATTCTTTCGTTCTTAGCTAAGATGTTATTTCCTCTAAGAGATCTTCCCGGGTGCACAGGAGGCACTGCTATGTTTGCTGCGTGCCTGAAATGTTTGACTCCCCCAGAGTGACATGGAGACTCTTGCCTGTTTCTACTCAGGGGGCTCCCCCTCTAGGAGCAGTTCCCTCATACACCCACTGGGGTACTCCTCAGGGTCTTGTGCCTCAAAGGCACTCACCACCCTATTCTCAATTTACACGGGGTCAACTTTCCTCCAAGCAATAAGTCAGAGACCTGGGCTCCTTTGGTACTGTGGCTCCACTATTTTAAACACGTGGCTTCCAGAGCTTCTATGCTGGTCTGTGTCCCACAGGCAGAAAGGGAAAGAACATGAAGATCACATGTGGAAGTTACTTAGGGGCCAGGCCTGGGACCAACAGTCTAGAATTCAAAGTCTTGGGACACCTAATTGCATGGAGGCTGGGACATAAGGGATAGCCGTGTGCCTGGGAGAAGGACAAACAAACGGATTTAGTGATTAGCCAGCCAGTCTCTGATGCAAGCCTGGACATAGATGTCACAAAATTTCTGAAGGTGATAGTAAATGAATAAGAGTTGGGAAACATTACAAGTTTTTCGGTTGATTGAACTGTGACAAAGAAAGACGTCCTTGGAATACACCGTTAACTCTCATCTAGACTTTCTGTTCTTACAATCATAGGAGAAATGAGGAAAAATGTGGATAAAATAGAAAAGCTAGTTAGGTATGACTTAGGCACAATTTGTAATTAATTTACTTTGCACCTCATGCAACTTAGAAGGAGAGACAAATGCTTTTACCAAATCACCCCTACTTTTTTCATGTTGGCATTTAAGTCATGTGAATACTTCCTAATACCTCATTTCGGTTCCAGTTTCAAATATTGCTCCCAAAAAGAACACTAAATTAATATTTTTTCTTGGTCGGTAAAGTACTTAGTATAAAGAGCATGAAGACGAGTGTTCCATATATACCTTTTATTGCTGGTTACTTCTATGACATTTCTTCAAAGGAATTATAAAATCAGATCTCCATGAACTATTAAATATTTGGTCCAAGACTACAGCTCTTGAGAATATTATGTGTCAATTTGTTATCTAAAAAGGATAAACATCTCTTCCATTGTCTAATCTTACTTTAAAATGCTTCTGTTTTATTGTTTGATCTTACTTAAAATTCTTTAGTATAACAGTGTGAGTATAAGCTACAATGTATACTAGGGATGGCTGGTTAACATTTTAAGGACTTAATGATAAATCGTCACTTCAAAAGTAGCTGGAACAAGTGCTTCAAAATTTGCTACCTATGTCTGCATCAGAAATCTCCTTAATTTGCATAAGAATTTTAGAAATAATTTGTTTTCAATAGATGCATACTAGGTGTACATAGTTTTGGGGTACATGTGATAATACATTTGTATAATTTGTAAAGATCAAACCAGTGTCACCTGAAATTACTGTGGAGAGTAAAATCCGAGCTTTTTAACACTGAGCCACAGCTGTGCCCCCCGGCCACTTTTTGTGACCAGAGCAGCACCCATGAATGCTCATGCGGAGTGGCTGTGTGTGTTCTAGGGGTCAACACCGTCACCACCTTGGTGGAGAATAAGAAGGCTCAGCTGGTGGTGATCGCACATGACGTGGATCCCATCGAGCTGGTTGTCTTCCTGCCTGCGCTGTGTCGGAAGATGGGGGTCCCTTACTGCATTATCAAGGGGAAGGCTAGGCTGGGGTGTCTGGTCCACAGGAAGACCTGCACTACCGTCGCTTTCACGCAGGTTAACTCTGAAGACAAAGGAGCTCTGGCTAAGCTGGTGGAAGCCATCAGGACCAACTACAACGACAGATACGACGAGATCCGTCGTCACTGGGGAGGCAACGTCCTGGGTCCGAAATCTGTGGCTCGCATCACCAAGCTGGAGAAGGCAAAGGCTAAGGAACTTGCCACTAAACTGGGCTAAATGTACACTGTTGTCTCCTGTACATAAAAATAATAAAAGTCGTCCTCCAGCCAGCGAAAAAAAAAAAAAAAAAAAAAAAAGATCAAACCAGTGTACTTGGGCTATCCATTGCCTTAAATATTTGTCTTTTCGTTATGCCAGAAACATAAGAATTATTCTCTTCTAGCTATTTTAAAATGTACAATAGATTATGGTAAACTATAGTCACCTTACTGATCTATCATACACTAGGTCCTAAGAGATAATTTTTAGTTGGTAAAATACATGCTGTTCAAGAGATGGGATTGCCTGGAAGCCCAGAAGAGAGAATGCTCAAGGAGGGAGCAGTCGACGGTGACTGAAGCCATCAATTCTAATGAACCTTGATAAGATCTCAGAGAACTGGACAATTAGGAGGTCCCTGCTGGCCTCTGAGACAGCATTTTTGGTGATGACATAGGACAGAGGCCTGACAGCAGTTGATGAGAGTGAATGAGGTTGAGGACGTGAGTGCTGTCAGTCTGGGCCACTTTGCAGAGAAGTTTGGACATGGAGGGAAGGAGTGTGAGGGAAGGAAAATTAAATACATGCCAGCAGGGGAAACAAGGGCAATTTCTTTTTTCTTTTTCTGGTTTATGTGACTTTGTATATAAGCTAAAGGAAAAGACCCAGTGAGAAGAAGAAACTGTGTGTGTGTGTGTGTGTGTGTGTGTGTGTGTGTATGTGTGTGTGGAAGGGTGGGGATGGAGAGAGAGAGAGAGAGAGAATAAGAGAATCATTAAGGGAGCAAAGTGCCTACAGATCTGGGGGGATGGACATAGATGCCACAAAAGCCGTAGGACAGAATGAAGGCCGCATTTTCCATGTCAGGAAGATGATGATCATGGGTGGACAGTAACAGACAGCTCCAGTGGGAGAAAGCCCATGGGAACTTGAGGGAGTCCATGCCCCCTGGCTTATTTTCTTTGTGACAAAATTTTAGCAATGGAGTCTCAATGCTAAGGGTGCAGGGTGGAAGAGAAGGCTGCCAGGAATCCTATCACCTCTGGGCCTTCATCGCTTATCCTGAAAACAAAGACAGGGACTCTAAGGTCTCTAAAATGGGAGTAGGGTTCTCTAAGGCACTGACAGCTCAAAGAATTTACTTTTATGGGCCCCGGAGAAAGTGCTGAACTTGGGCGGGGTGGACAGCTCACGTGAAACACGGTAGATTGCATCGGGGCCTGTGCTGCTCTCGGCATCACCAAGCAGCGCGGGGAGAAGCAGGGGCGGGGGCAGTATGCCTGCAGTGGGGCACTTAGTGGGTGGGAGAGAGGTTAGGATTGGCATATTGAATTTAGATATAAAATGGAAACACGGGGGTCCTGGCAGAACGCTGTCAGCTGCTCTTCCCCTGGGCCCCTAGATTTTACCACTAATAACCAGGATAAAACCATTGCACAGGATCCTCATAAAATCCTTACAGCCCCCTTCTTTCCCTCACTGTGCATGCAGGGTGCCATGAGGGTGTGATTTTTTTTATTTGCTACTCTGCTCTCTCATTATCACATCTGGATCCCAAAGCCCTCATCTTCCATTCTGTACCATCTGGATGGCAGATTCTTCATTCTCTCTTCTCAATTTAAGGACACGCTGCACAGCCTGGTGCTGTTGGTAACAGTGAGAACCTGAGAGCTCCGACTTGTCTGAAGCAGGGAGTAGAAAGGTGTGATTCTGCCGCCTCCGGAGCGGAGCAGGCACTTGTGTAGTCGGCTTGTTTTAGGGGTGAGACTGATGCAACACACTCCACCACTACAACTCTGGAACACAGAAGTCAGCATGTTTGGAAACAGCTCGTGAGCCGTTTGCAAATCAATGAAGGAGAAAAGGTGATGTGCCTGATCACACTTGGAGATACCCCCACCCCTGGGCGTCACCCATAGACCTGCGGTGTTACAGCTGTAGAGTGCCTTGGGAGCCCCAAAAAGGTGATGTGATTTATCAACGGTCAAGAGCTTGATATTGGCAGAGTTAGGACCACTTTCATTTAAATAATTCCTAACATCCAGTTTCAAGTGGGAACAGAAAATTAAAATGCCCTCTGAGGTACAGGAGTTGTCTGCTTGCTGGTGTCAATTTTTGGTCAAAACAGGCCATGTCTTCTCTCTGAAAAATTTCCAGATAATCTAAGTACACAATATAAGGTAACACCTTTTCTCTGGAAAATATTCAGAGAATACAAGGGCACAAACCATTTATAACTTATTCTGAATTAATCAGATTTTTTCCTTATGGAACAGGGAAGGGGAAGTTTAAACTTAAGGAGTGCAAAAAGAGACATGAGAGATAATGTAAAGGCATGGGGCATTTTCCATACTATGTATTTTGTGCAACAAATATTCACTAATTTCGTGTGATGTTCTGTATACTGAGCCAGGTCGTGATGTCGTAGGGTAGATAAGATTTGATCTTCACTCTCTGTGAGAGGGGGATGCAGTTATTAATAATTAAAAAATGAGTTGATTACAGGTTCAGAGACATGCTCAGGGGCTGCTGAGCTGTAGGGAGGAGGGTGTTTACTAGAGGAATGCTAAACAACACGTAGGAGTTGTTAGTTACTTGAAGGGAGATGCTATGGTTTCAATGCTTCTGTTCCCCCCAAATTCATATATTGAAATGTAATCACAGTGTGATGATGTTAGGAGGTGAGGTCTTTGGGAGGTGATTAGGTATGAGGGCAAAGCCCTATGCCTTCACAAAAAAGGCCCCAGAGAGCTGCCTTGTCCCCTTGGCCATGTGAGAACACAGTGAGAATACGGCCATCTGTGAACCAAGCAGTGGCCCTCACCAGACACCAAGCCTGCTGGTACCTTGACCTTAACCTTCCCAGCACAGAACTGTGCGAGGTAACTTTCTCTGTTTATGAGCTACCCAGTAGATGATATTCTATTATAACAGCCCAAAAGAACTAAGACAGGGGCGAAGATGTCTCATTTGGTGACTGGGTGTGGGAGGTGAGGGAAGAGTCAAGGAATATGTCCAAGTTTCCAGCTGTGTGAAGAGGAATCATTTATGTAAATAGAGACAGAGACTAGAAAAGGAAGGAATGGAAATCCTAATCATCCTACTGAGTCCATTTGTTCCTATGTTGATTGATTTAATACTCATTGAAAATTGTATAGGGTGCCCATTATGTCAGGCAATAGGCTTGGCCCTGGCAAATATCGTGACTTTAAAAAATTACAGTTGTGTTCAATGTTTCCAAGGAAAAAGCACAATGTGCCATGAAGTCATATAACACCATACCACAGGTACCTTAACCTAGCCTGGGGAGGGTGGGAGGAAAGTGGTCAAATTTGGGAAGAGACAGTTAAATTGAAATTTGAAGGATGTATATAAATTAGTGGGTTGACAGAGGGAAGGGCTTCTCTCAAAGGCTTGGGTGTGAAAGCACCTGGTGGATTCAGGAAAACAGAGTAGAATATAAGCCTGTAGACAGTCCCTAGTCAGGCTGAATTGTAAGAGTCCTGGTTTAGTGAGATAAGCACAGCCTGGGCTCCACCTCACCATGAGTTTGGTGCTGACTTTGAAGCTGGTTCTAGTAAAAAGGCTTCTCTATCTTGTCCCTGGGGAGCATCCCCACCTGGTTCATTGGTTTGGGTGTTTGAGTGCTTATGATATTTTTCTTGAGAAAGACTGTCTTGAGGACTGGAATCCTGTCTCTCAACCATAGCACTGTGGCTAGGATCCTATGCGGTGCTGCCTGACCTTCCCATGCGTGGGGTGGCCGAGGTCACCACCATGCTGTTCCCTACTCTCTGACCACAACTGTCCCCTTGGCCATATTTTGCAGATGAGTTCACTCCCAAATGCTTGCCTCATTCTGTGAATGCTAATACCTTCTGTGAACCTGTTTTCTCTGGGATGTCTTATCCAGTAGTTTCCAAAATCAAGCTGCTGTTCTGATGTGGTACAGGGGGGGCTTAATCCAGCACCCTATGTCTTGACCTTCAAAGTTGCTAAAAATCCATCTAATTATATTAAATACATGCAGGACCCTCCACTTGTCTCACAATTTGCAAGTGCATCAGACATCTCACTAAATTCTACACATAAGGCAGTATGATTTCATCAAACTTGATTGAGAACCTCAGGGTTTTGTAAAAATGAGTTGCTGGATCCAAAAAAATTATTTAATAATATAAACTCAGGGAACATTTCTTTATTACATGCTATGTGCAAGGCATTTTTCCTAAACTATAGGGTTACATCAGGAAACGAAACAAAGATCCTGCCCTCCTAGATCTTCTATTCCAGTGGGAAGATTAGTAATTAATTGTGTAGCTACTTGGCAGAGCCATCTTGGCACATTAGGGAAAATGTTTCAGGCTCTAAATCAGAGCTTTGGTGAGACTGATGGAGAAATCAGCTTTTAGGACAGTTACATGCAACCAATCAGACAGTTACTGAAAGAAAAGAACCGGTAGATTCTGAATGGCTTATTGGGAAAACAGGTGACGTCTTTGAAATGGTGACTGTGCTTCAGGATCACCCTTATTTAGTCTTGCACATTTCTCTTTCTTTGACTCACAACACTATCCTCTCCTCTGACCCTTGAATATCTGTACATTGCCAGGAGTGCAAAACAATGGACTGGTTTCCATCCTGAGGATCACCCAGGCCTCTGCGGCTTCCTTCCCCTAGTCTCTGACCTTGTGGTCACTTTACTTCTCTGAGGCTTCTCCACACATTATAAATCAAGGAAGGGATATTTGGATATTAACAAACTAGTCAAATTTTCTCCCATTAACTTCTCTCATAAATTCTTAGGAGGAGATAGGGTTTTTTTTTTTCTTATTTCAGCATATTGTGGGGGTATAAAAGTTTAGGTTATGTATATTGCCCTTGCCCCCGCCCCCCGAATCAGAGCTTCAAGCGTGTCCATCCCCTAGACAGTGCGCATCACACTCATTATGTATGTATACACCATCCCCTCCCTGCCCCACATCTGCCCAACACCCCGATTAATGTTATTCCTAAATGTGCTCTTAGGTGATGATCAGTGAAACCAATTTGATGGTGAGTACATGTGGTGCTTATGTTTCCATTCTTGGGATACTTCACTTAGTAGAATGGGCTCCAGCTCTATCCAGGATAATACAAGAGGTGCTATTTCACCATTGTTTCTTATAGCTGAGTAGTACTCCATGGTATACATATACCACATTTTATTAATCCACTCATGTATTGATGGGCACTTGGGTTGTTTCCACATCTTTGCAATTGTGAATTGTGCTGCTATAAACATTCGGGTGCAGATGTCTTTTTTATAGAATGTCTTTTGTTCTTTTGGGTAGATGCCCAATAATGGGATTGCTGGATCGAATGGTAGGTCTACTTTTATCTGTTTAGGGTATCTCCATACTGCTTTCCACAGAGGTTGCACTAGTTTGCCGTCCCACCAGCAGTATATGAGTGTTCTTGTCTCTCCGCATCCACGACAACATTTACTGTTTTGGGACTTTTTGATAAAGGCCATTCAGGAGGAGATAGGGTTTTAAAAAATTTTCAACTCACATCATTACTATGGTAATATGACCTTATCCTCTTAGAAGGCATTCACGGGCAAAAAGGCAAATACGTAACCACCAGCCAGCAGGGCGCCTCTAGGACAGTAGAGACATGGAACGTTTTTTCCAATAGTCATGCGTCCTTCCAGTGAAAAGTTCCTCAAAAGTACACCAGCAAAGCTATTTTGAGCTGCTCAGTGTGAAATATTGAAGCTACATTATCTTTTCAAAAACTGTTAGGGTTTTCAATATACTTTTCTCTCCCATCATTCAACATGTACAACCCAGACTAGCCTTTGTGAGCCTAAATAAACGGCCCAGTTGCAACTTGCAACCTAATACCAGAAGCAATAGCGCTGGCAACAGATCCTCTGAAAAAGCCTGGTGGTATCTACACAACACTATTTTTCAGCATATTTTGCCTTGCCTCCTCACTTCCTTGAATTAAAAACATTCTGTTTCGTAAGTCTGACTAGGTAGTAACAAGCCGGCAAGTTCATTTCAGTGGATGATTCACAAAGAAGATGTTGACAGTTTTTTATGATTATAGATTCTAAAGACCTGGTCTCTAGGGTGTCAGGGTGGCTGAGTGGTCTCAGGCACCAGACTCAAGCTCCGCTTCCCCACACCAAAGATTCCAGTCTTAAAAAGTGTTCTTAGAGATTGATAGATATATTTTAAAAAAGAAATGAAAAATGGAAGGAAGCGCTATAAACAGGCTTTTTCATTAGAACAAATGATGGAAAACATTGACCCCTCCTAGCACTCTGCCTTTTGTGAGCTTTTTATCTCATTGTCTTTGACCTGCAATCATAATTTTTATAAGAAATAGTTAGTAAAAGAGGCCGAGAGGTGACTCAGAAGATGGGTGGCTGGAAATAAATGTTTCCTCCAGCATTTATTACCCTTCGGAAACGGCCGTCTGAAAAGTTAGTCCCATAGATCCACTTCAGCAGCGCAGAGGAGAGAAGCGGTGGCTGTTATTAATTTTTAAGGCCAGCTGACAGCTTTCAGTCCAAGAACAAAGCTTAGCTTTGCGTTTTGAATAATGCAGAGATTTTCATTAGTTCAAATAGGAATCAAAATTATAAATGATATGCTGTCTGCCAGAAAACTGAAATTATATTTTCAGAATAAGGATTCCAGAAGTACACTTAGACAAATTGGAAAGCTATCAGTACTGTTTCCTTATTTTATGTGCATGTTTTGGAAAAATAATTCAAAGGACATGTCTTCCTTACAGTGGGTTGGTAATGTCACAGGCAAAGGGCAGTTCATTATTGCACCTAAAGCTAAGTGTCGGCACAAATTTTACTAGTCTACAAGATCATTGCAATTGGTTTCAGACATTACTTTTGCTCATATCTGCCTTCTGAAGACCCTGGAACAACTTAATTATATCTGCACTTTTGATTTCTACTTCTTTCAATAAAAAGATGTTAAATTACCCTCAACTGAGAACTATCAGACTAAAAGGTTTACGATTGCTTGGTTTTGGTCACATGTACTTTCTTTTGAGCACCCAAGGCTCGGTCTGACTCTAAGTATTATTTGAATTGAAGAAGTACAACTACTATATCCAGATGTCTCTCGGTAACTTAATGTATGGCCCTAATATCAAACACTAGAATTAAACCATTAATAGGATAGGCTGCTAGCAGCTGCTTCAATCCCAGTTTGATGGGTATTAAAATAGCTGATTCAGAGGTTTCTACAGAGAAACTTAAGCTAATTAAAGACATCAAAGTCAACGGAATTGCAATTATCTTCCAGTAGCAATACTATATATATATATATATATATACCGACATTATTACTCTAAAAGAAGGCTGATAGAATATTAAAAAACATCTACCCACTTAAATGAGCCTTTTATTTTGCATGTCATTTTGCATTTCCCAGTTTAACTTGACATCATAAGTCTCCAGGAAAAATATTTTATATATTTATTCTATTAGATAATAGAAGACTATTGACTAATCTGCCTTTTCTCCCACAGTAATGTAGGACTGCGCGTTGGCATCTTTAGAGAGCCTCTAACCAGTTCAGTGAGGAGGAAAAGAAAGAAGACCCTTTTTATGATACCTATCCACAAGTATATATCTTTTATAAAAGATTCAGCTGAAACTTATCAATATATCAGGGTTTTTCTGAAGTATCTATTCAACTCTAATTCCAGTAACTTCCTTTAGGTCCCAATTCCAGTTAAAATAGTTCACGTCCAACCATTGCTTTTGGCTGTGTGGCCTGTCTTAGCTGTGAGTTGGAAGCTGCTGACTTTTTTGTACATTAACTTCATTAGACTGAGGAACTACCAGTAAGACTCCTGAAAAGAGAGTTTTTGAAGTTAACTTCAAAGTGAAAAGTGTTGTCATTACAACTATACTTTTGAAGTGTCAGAAACTTTTGGCTTATCTAGCATTTAAAAAAAAAATCCCCCAGTAAGCATAAAATATATGATGTAATCCATTTGCATGTTTTCACTGCCTGATAGGTTTAATATCAGGGACTAATATTTCTTCCATTAGGTCACATAAATTAAGAAGAGATTCTATTGTCAACTGGATTCCAGTTCATATACCAGGCATTGCATCTATTTGGTATGGAGGATTCATCAGACCACTTTGAAGTTATGTTTTTTTTTTTTTTTGAGACAGAGTCTTGCTCTGTTGCCTGGGCTAGAGTGCCGTGGCATCAGTCTAGCTCACAGCAACCTCAAACTCCTGGGCTCAAGCAATCCTACTGCCTCAGCCTCCTGAGTAGCTGGGACTACAGGCATGCACCACCATACCTGGCTAATTTTTCTATATATATTGTTAGTTGTCCAGGTAATTTCTTGCTATTTTTAGTAGAGATGGGGGTCTTGCTGTTGCTCAGGCTGGTCTCGAACTCCTGACCTCGAGCAATCCTCCCGCCTCGGCCTCCCAGAGTGCTAGGATTACAGGTGTGAGCCACCGCGCCCAGCCTTGAAGTTATGTTTTATTTAATAAAAAGAAGTTAAATGGATAGCTACTTAGTCTCATTTGCTAGACTCCATTTTACCATTCAAACAGTAATGCAATGATATAATCAAATCTTTGGTTTGGTTAGGTGTGGTTTGTTTATCTGAAATCATTCATTTTTTTAAAAAAATTAAAAATTTTCTTTGGTATTACATGAGCCCATAAGAGTTATGCCAAGGAATACTTTACCCATTAGCAGGTGCTCAATAAATGCCATTTGTTGACCTATGTTGCTAAATCTCTATCACATAAGTTCAGCTCAAAGTATGTTTTTTATTTGGGTGTTCTGCTAAAACATGGCTTAGCTTTTAAGCATCCTGTTAATTCTTTTTTAGCATCTCTTATTTTTTTTTTTTACATCCCACCTTGAAGGTTGTAATTTTTAGTTTCCTCATAGCATCTTATTTAGTTTATATAGATACAGATCTTGCTATAATATATTGTTGTATTGATATTATTACTATTAATCAGACTTCAAAATTCTGCCACCAGTGTACTTGCAACTGTTGATAGATGAAACAGTCCCTGATTATCTACTCAGCATAATATTTAGGTCTCTGATGAAAGGTTGCAAAGCTGTGATATGACAGCAATCTGTACGCTTCTGAGTCTCTGCACATGATCCCACAACTTGGATTGAGAGTTTCAATATTTAGTGTCACCTTATCTGTGTGCAATTCAGTCTGTCAAC
This sequence comes from Eulemur rufifrons, assembly GCF_041146395.1. Lineage (NCBI taxonomy): Eukaryota > Metazoa > Chordata > Mammalia > Primates > Lemuridae > Eulemur > Eulemur rufifrons. Next base: position 90,489,976 of record NC_090985.1, read on the forward strand.
TTTTGTGTATAACTTTACTATGGTGAGTTAAATCATTTTAGGTTCCAAATACTAAAGATTTCACAGCCCTATAATGATCAGTTTTGGAAGCCATATCTCACCCAAAATGAACTCACAGGTAGATATAAGGATACTTACAGGTGTCTTCTTCTTCCATGGAAATACTGATCACATAACAGGCATACACAAAACCAACCAACTGCAAAGGAGAAAAGAATGTACTTTAAGAATCTTTGCCAAAGTTCCAGAAAGAGACAATACAATCTAATAGATAAAGAATACGTAGTAGTAACTTCTAAGAATTTGTAATAGAAAAAAAAAATCTCCCTTTTTATGTAATAGCTGTGATTTAAAAGAGTTTTTTCATTTCTGTGTAGCTTTACTAGCTTTTTAAAATGTATACAGGAATAGGAAAAAGACTTTGAGATATTTCATTTAGATTTTGATTTGGGACTTACAGTTCTCATATTTTAAAATCTGCACAGATTACTCAGAATGCATATTTTCAAGTTTTGACTATTTTTTGACTATTGAGTAATTTATACTGGTACTCATTATTATTAATAATATAACTATTTTAATGTTTAATAGCTACAAAGGGAGTCAGATTCTTCCAAATCCAGCTCATTCAATAAACCAGTTATATATTGAAGAAAGAAATGACCCATAAACTCATCACTAATAACTTTCTCAATAATAACTAATAACTTTCCTCCCAATCTTTTTTCTCATAGTTGTGATATATTATAGTTATACTATTAATGACCCAAGTTAATACTCTTCCAAAGCTTAATTATTAATGGTCCCATAAATTTACACCATTTAAGCATACTGAATGTATTTAATCAATATTTTATTTGTGAAAGTTGTTTTCAAATTATAAATAATATTATGATGAACATTAATACTTTTTACGTATTTCTGATGATCTGATAGTCAGAGGTAGAATTATCACAGCAGAAGTGGCACTAAATATTTTTATGACTTTTTTTAACACGTTATTGAATTGGTTTTCACAAAGTTTGTATCATCTCTTATCCTACCACAGCAGAGACTGACAATGCCATATCTTTAGTAGCATAGGATTATTCCATTTAAAAATACATGCCAAGAATATAAGCAAATGGCATCTCTTCATTTATTTATTTTTGCAATAGTTTTACTTCATCTGAAACATTTTCATATTTTGTTAGCTATTTTTTTCTTTTGTGAATTATCTGCATAAGTTCTTTGCCCATTTATTAACTCGATGTTTTTTTTTTTTGTTAATTTATTTGAGGTCTTACAGGGTGAAGCCTTTATTATATTTGCTGTAATTTTTTTCCTTATGTCAGCATGTGGTAGTGGTGGCTTCTTAATGTTGGGACATTTTCTTACTAAGTTATATATCGGAAGGTATCTGTCAACAAACAACTTTCTAGTTCTTGGTGGGCTCTGCCTTCGGGGTGTGAATGTGTTTATGTGTGTACCTGCAAACACACATATGTGTAAATCAAGAACTCTCTTGTATTACTTTTCAGTTGTGCATAAGAGATTGTCAAAAACTTAGTGGCATAAGACAACATAAATTTATTTTCTTACAGTTCTGGATGCTGGAATTCTGAAATGGGCATTACTGGGCTAAAATCAACGGGTCAGCAGAGCGGTACTCCTTCCAGAAGATCTGGCAAAACCTTTTTCCTTGCCTGGTCTAGCTCCTAGAGGATGCCTGCATTCCTTGGCTTACAGCCCCTTCCTCCACCTTCACGTCCAGCAACATCAGGCTGATTCCTTCTCAGGCTGCTGTCTCCTGGTTCTCCCTCTTCTGCCCCCTGTTCTACTTTTAAGGACACTGGTGATTACACTGGATCCACCTGGACAATTTAGGGTAATCTCTCCATTTTAAGGCCACATGATTATCACTCTTAATTCCAGCTGCAACCTTCATCATTCCCTTTTGCCACATATAGTGATTTATTTACAGGTTCTGGGGACTGGGACATGGAAGTCTTTTGGGGACCATTGTTCTGCTTACCACATATGTGAACTTATGCTCTCAGCAGGCTACCTGCACAACTGAGGCCACAGCAGAGATGGAGAAATTATATTGAAGATATTACTTAAATTTTAAGGTATGGGACTATGATCATTACATCTTAATTTTAAAAAAATGACTTGAAAGGAAACATTGAGAAGTTAAATTTCATATCAATGTATTCCTCTCAGCAAATCTTTTAATACTGGGAAGAAAACTGCTGTCATCAATGGTCTTTATACATCTACTCCATGTTTTTACACCTTGACTATAAGTATGTATCCTAAAAGCAGAACATAATTATTTTAAGCAGTATTTATTTCAAATAGCATTCTTAACAGTTTCAAATTTGGGGAGTATTGTCTTTTCACTTTGTTTAGATCATTGTTGTTTTTATTTTGCATTGAACTTGACGGGGAGCTTGTACTAAGGAGAAGAGTACGTGTCAACTCGACTATTTAAAAAAATCATACAAATGTCCATAATAGTTTTGTCTTCAATCTATGGATTCTTTCAAGAAACCATTTAATCCACTTGAAATTTTGTGAGCATTAGTTTTCTTATTAATGAAAATTGGTAATATAATCTATAAATCTACTTAACCCAGCACAGAGATTGTAATTCATCTCAATACACACAACACAAGTGCCATCGTTAAGCCCGTTATACTATGGAGCTCTTGCTTTCCCACAGGCCACTGCTAGTACAGGCATGCACCACATAATGATGTTTTGGTCAACGGCGAACCACGTATATGATGGTGGTCCCATAAGCTTATAATAGAGCTGAAAAATTCCTGTTGCCCATTGATGCTGTAGCCATCGTGACATTGTAGCACAATGCATTACTCACGTGTTTGTGGTGATACAGGTGTAAACAAACCTACTGCACTGCCAGTTATATAAAGGTGTAGCACATACAATTACTTACAGTACATAATACTTGGTAGTGATAATAAATAACTATGTCACTGGTTTATGTATTTACTATACTGCACTTCTTCTTGTTATTTTAGAATGTGCTCCTTCTACTTATATAAACACAGTAAGACAGTCTCAGGCAGGTCCTTCAGGAGGTATTGCAGAAGCCATTATCACCATAGATGATAGCTCCCTGTGTGTTATTGTCCCTGAAGATCCAATGGGATAAGATGGGGAAGTGAAAGAGAGTGATACTGGTGAGTCTAGCCCTGTGTAAGCCTAGGTTAATGTGTGTGTTTGTGTCTTAGTTTATAACAAAAATATTTAAAAAGTAAAGAAAAAAATTTTTAAATAGAAAAAAACCATATAGAATAAGGATATAAAGAAAGAAAATATTTTTGTACAGCTATGCCATGTGTTTATGTTTTAAGCTAAGTGTTTTATTAAAAATGAGTTGAGAAGTTAAAAAAATTAAAAAGTTTATAAAGTAAAAAAGTTACAATAATTTAATTTAATGTAATTACTAAGGTTAATTTATTATTAAAGAAAGAAAAAATTTTAAATAAATTTAGTGTAACCTAAGTGTACAATGTTTATAAAGTCTAGAGTAGCGTATAGCAATGTCCTACGTCTTAACATTCACTCACCACTCACTCACTGACTCACCCAGGGCAATTTCCAGTCCTGAAAGTCCATTTGTGGTAAGAGCCCTATACATGTGCATCATTTTTTATCTTTTATACCATATTTTTACTGTACTTCTTCCATGATAAGATATGTTTAGACACTCAAATACCATTGTGCTACAATTGCCTACAATATTCTGTACAGTAACATGCTATGCATGTTTGTAGCCTAGGAGCAGTAAGCTATGCAATGTAGCCTAGCTGTGAAGTGAGCCAGACCATTTAGGTTTGTGGAAGTACACTCCATGGCGTTGGCACAGTGACGAAATCATCTAAGGCCAAATTTCTCAGAACGTATCCTTGTCGTCAAGTGATGCATGACTGTGCCTCAGTACCACGTACGACCTTCTGACATGTAGGCCTGGTCAGGCCACTAATGTTAAACTACAATTCAGATTTTGTTAAAAGCTAACTTATCTTATGTTTTTAGATAAAAATAAATAGAAAAAGAAGTTGTAACATTTCATTCCCATGCTTCCAGGGATTATCTTGTGCACCCCTTTCAATACATGTGTTTTATGTTGTCGTCTTGTGTACCTCTTTGAATGCATTACTGTGGAGAACTTACTTTGAAGATGATCCTGTACTTAAAAAATAGTTCAGTGAGTTCAGGAGATATGAGTTCTAGTAACACAAACATTGATAGATCAGATTTCTTTTGAAACCTAAAGAGCTAGGCCAAGCTGCAGCCAAACACGTCAAAAGTCTCTTCCTATCCAGTGTGACTAAGATGACTGACACTTTGGGTTTTCTTTTGATCGTACCGAAAGGAAGGAGAAGAGTAGTAGTGGAATGGATGACTCATGCTACAGTTGAAACATTTCTGAACTAGGTCTGTTGTTTTGCAGATAGACAGAAATTCAGACGCTGCATTGCTAATCCTATCTTGGAAGTTGCTTATTGAATAGTAAGCCCTTAGTTGCTTGATAACTTTTGTGGTCCAGTAATTTTTCCCCCCACAGCAAATTTAGATAAGTTAAATCTCACAAATCATTATTTTTTCATCTCTATAGGTGACAGGTAAACAAAGATACATCAAAACATTTTGATTGAGTGATATTGGACTTTTCTAGTGTAAAGCTAAGACCTTCATCATAGCTTGGTGCTACAATAAATATTATTTTCTACTATTCTAATAGACTATACTTTAAAGAAAAAATATAACACTTCTAACTGTATACCTTTATGTTGATTTAAAGTAAGGTAAATTATTATTTTGTCTTTATTGATGTCTTTTGATATGAGAATGTTGTCTAAAGTATATATTAGCTTATTGGTAGCCTCTTTGACAGGGAACATATATTTGGATGTTTTCTAATGTTGGCTTATTCAATTTGGCATGTTGAGTCCATCAGCATTGATTGGCTGGTACGTCAACATTTGCTGGTTGGTCCCTTGGCATTTACTGGAGAAAGCTGAGTGGATTGGTGAGAAGGTCCCCTGAGAACAAACTCAGTCCTGCTGAGACATGGCTCTCGTGTGTTAATATATAGATTTAATTCAATGGAGTTGAGTCTGGAAAGCAAATAGGAGACCACTTTCCCTTGAAGAAAACTTCCATCCTGGTAGAGAAACTTCAACCTGAAACTAAGTCTATACCATTCACTTTTAGTGTGTCTTCCAGCTGTTGTAAGAGACCTGGAAGATATTAAGTTCTAATAGCTGAACCATAAATTGTTTTGTTACATTTTTATACATTTAAGGATACAGATCTAAGCACCTCCTAAGGAATCTTTATAATATAAAACAAAATTGTATTTTTTACAGGAAACTTTTATGATTTTAAAATAAACTTTTTTTCTAAGTTAAACAGAAAGAGGTTGACCAGATGACTAACATTGAAAATTAAAATGCAAGATTTCATGTCTTGATTTTATCATTTAAGTAAGTGCAGCTGAAATTCAAGGAAAGATTTGGGGGCAGGAAAAGACATTGAGCAAGTTGGAATGCATAAGATGTTCGTAGATGAACTTGTACGAAGGAAAAACAGAGCAAGTTCTTTGGACAATTTTTTTCAGAAATATGTGTTTACTTAAGTTCTATGTAACATATTTTTTTCCCTATAGTTTTAAGACCATGAATTATGCTAAAAATATTAGGATAACTATGCTTTCTGAAAAGATTCGTTGTCTATATACTGAAAAGAACTGGGCAATTTATTTATTTTTTCTTTTCCAAATAACTAGTCTTTTGATGGACAGAAATTAAGATCAGGTTCTGAATCATAGTGGCAGCACACTATCCCTCCCTGTCCAGTGAAAATTTTCTTACTGATAAAATGTGGGAAGGAGCAGTTTTAAAAGAACAGAGCAATGTTCTTTTAAACAGAACAGAAAATTTGTCAGATCCAATTGTTCACTAATGGACCTTAATATTGTCTTGTAGATGACATGAAAGAAATTTTGGCCGGGTAATGGAGATATACAGTACCATTAGCTGGAAACAATAAGATGATGACATGGTGTACTATAAATATTAGATCATTCCCTAAGCCCTCACACAGAATTTGCCAACCATAATCTCAGCATTATTACAAATGAATTAATTAATATATTTCCTTTTAGTTTTGCTTTATTGGTGGGCACACTAATAAAATATTTACTCCAAAAATTACTTTTGCTGTTGTGATTAACCAAACTGCTGTTTAATTAATGATGTTATCCTCGTGAGAACCTGTCTAGACATCATGTTAATCAACAATTTGTAGATGGCTGACTGTTGCGTAGTTCTTGATTTCCCAGAATATGAATTTAAATAGTCCCTGTGGCTTTCTGCTTGTCTACAAGAAATGGAATAAACTGCATTCTTGCCAATAACAAACACACACAAAGTAAATAACATCAGGATAATAATCCTGACTATTTTGCTTTTAATAAAGTTTTGAAAGTCATTCATTTTAAAGACACCTTTTTCCGCTTCCATTAAAGCCACCCATTTCTATAGTTATATTATTTAAAATAATTTTCTCCTCTGCATTGTAAATTCTGGCAGCATAAATTCCATTTTCTTTGATATATTTAAGGAATGCAAATGACAAAAAACCAGATTCTAATTCCACTTTTTGTGCAAGGGGTTGATTAGTTTTTGAAAATAGGATTTGTATACAAGACTGATTTGTTTTGACCTGTAGGCATTTGTAGGCATTGACTGGGTTAGGTTTCATACATGCAAACACTCACATGATATCCTTTGGCTGTGTGTCCTGCTAGCTGTGGGTCTTATTGAGAATGAATCCAAAAATTGAGTCATCTCTGAAATCATGAGTGTGTTAAGGGACCACTTTTAGGTGAAATAGATGGATGGGAAAGGCTCATCTAGGGAACTCATTAGGTGAGACAACTGTTGGGTTTGAGGGGAGCCAGAAGGATCCTTGAACAAACGTGACTCCCTGCCCACTATCATAACTTTCCCAACATTCACACTAACATCTAAGCCTTACAACTTAAGAGACTCCTTAAGGAATGACAGACGTTTCCCCAGGCTGAATGCTCTTTGTTAGCTCATTTTTCCTCAAGTTCAAAATGACCTTAGAAAATCCTTGTCCAAGGCTCCTACAGGAGGCAGGCGGAGGCTGACAGTATGTCCTCTGTGTAGGGCTTTATCACTATGAAAGTCATTAAGTTAAATGTTTGTGAGTACAAAGCTTCCGTATGCAATTTATTTGGGTTAAGGCAGCGGTCTCCCACCTTTTTGGCACCAGGGACCAGTTTCATCGAAGACAATTTGTCCATGGATGGGGGAGGGGGTGGTGGTTTCGGGATGATTCAAGCACATTACATTTATTGTGCAGTCAAACCTATTTGCAGCTGCTCGCCAGCGCTAGCATCACCGCCTCAGCTCCACCTTAGATCATCAGGCATTAGATTTTCATAAGGAGTGTGCAACATAGATCACTCACATGTGCAGTTTACAGTAGGATTTGTGCTCTTATGCAAATCTAGTGCCACTGCTGATCTGACAGGAGACAGAGCTTATGGGAAGATGCAACCGATGGGGAGCAGCTGTAAATTCAGGTGAAGTTTTGCTCGCTTACCCGCCATTCACCCCTTGCTGTGTGGCCTGGTTCCTACAGCCCAGTTCCTACCAGCTCATAGACCAGTACTGATCCATGGCCTGGGGGTTGGTGACTGCAGGGTTAAGGTATTAAGCTACTTCAAAGAGAAAGCGTAGGTACCTAATGTGAGAACTATGCAAGGTTTGGGATTTTACTCTACTTATAAATTAGCAAATTAGCCTGTTGCTGTTTCACATGTTCTGGGTCAAAGACAAAGGACTTTATTACTCACAGTACAGTGGATGTCGTGAGCTTCACATCCCTTTGCTACATTCCCCCTGTCCCTAGGGCCATGACAGATGCCTGGACACACTGTGGGCTGTGTTACAGGAGGGAAACCCTGAGGTATTTTCCTACTAAGGGGAAGCAAGCCTACTTTTTGTAGGGGATGGGGTGGGGAATAAGTTCCTCACATGTGAAGGTTGCTTGCTGAAAAGACAACCCTGAAAAAGTGCTCAGGTAATGAGCAGTTACGCATTTAGAGGTTAACAGCGTATCCGTAGATGGTGTTTAAAGCCTTGTGACTGAATCAGATCGCTAAGGAAGTGAGCAAAATCAGAGAAGCGGTCCAGGGATGAAGTCCTGGAGTATTGCGACATTTAGGGATTAGAGAGAAGACAAGAAACCAGCAAAGGAGACTGAAAAGGACAGGTGATAGAAGTGCAAGTGACACAGAAAGCAAGGGCTCTCGGCCACGTCAGAGGTCTCTGAAAGGTCAAGGACAGTGAGGACTGAGTGTTTACCGTGGATTGGGCACCGTGAGGGACATCAATGACTGTGATAGGAGTCATTTTGGTGGGGGGTAGGGCAAACATCTGATCAGAGTGGATGCCAGAGAAAACAGGGTGTCAACAATTCTTCTGAAGAGTTTTGCCAAAAAAGGGAGCAAAGAAAAAGATAGTAGCTGGAGAAAAATGTGGGATCAATGAGGTTTCTTTTCTTTCTTTCTTCCTTTGTAAAGAGGGTGTTACAACAGCATTTCAATGGGAATGAACGCTTCCTTAAATTCCGATTTGCAATTCGAGGTGCTCAAGAACAAAGATTATTTTACCTGTCTGTGCATACATGCACTTCTTACCCATTCGGAGCCCTCCGTGGTCCTGCCTCAAGCTGGCTTCAAGGCTTAGCCTCCACCCTTCTCTCCCGGCGCCTGGCTCCGCTTCCCCGAGCACAGCACACTCTGGGCTCGCCCATGACCGCTCACCCCGTTCTCACATCTCTGCTTGCACAAACCCTCTCTGCCTTTAAGCCCGGTTGTAAATGCCACTTTCTTTGATTTCTTCAGTTGATCCCCTTCTAGTCTGCACTATCTCAGTACTTTGTTCTTCTCTCTTTAACGGCAGTGCCCAGGTACTGCTTTGCATCGCAGCGTTGGGTGCGTTTGTTATGTTCTCTGCAGTCCAGGAAGGCAGGAGCTGCCCTCAAGGCCATGTCCTCTGAGAGTCCTGCCGCGGCTCCCTCAGGGAGAGGATCTGCTTCTTCCTCCACTTTGACACAGCCTCGTGCTGCTCGACGGAGGCACCTTTCACACGGTTATACCTGTCTATTCACCTGTCTGTCTTCACCACTGGGTTCTTTCAAGCGGAGAGATTTTTCTCAACTCAACTTTGCATTTCTAACACTTAGCACTTTGCCTGGTAAGAAGAAGGTACTTATTAAATGTTGTGGGATGAATAAAAGATGAGAAACATTGTATTTCAAAGTGAGGTGGGAGAGGGAAACCGGTATGTCTGAAATCAAGTGGATGAATTTTAGAATCCTAGAGTGTGAGCAACCCTGAAGTTCCCTCCTGGGTCACCGTGTCATTCAGACAAGGTAAAAGCCAGCTCTGCTCATGTGCACGACAGCTATTGCCTTATTCCTTAAGTTCTGTACACTTTGGCTACTTTGCTTTGATACTGTCTGATTCATGCAATAAACATAAGAACAAGCCAGCGATTATACCCTCTTAGATAGTTCAAACATAAACATGTGGAAAGAAAAGGGACATTATGTTCTTTTCACTTATGAATTAACTTCTGGTTAGTTTTACACGTAACCAAACATTTGGAGGATAATAAAAATAGCTGCGGGTATTCTAGAGTACATGCTGCTTCCTTCACTGGGGAGAGAAAAATAATGTGTCGGGGCAGGAATTTTCCAGCCACTTTGCTGAGCTGATACTGGGGTTTTCATCAGGCATGGTAGTGTCCCAGCCCTCATAGTAAGCCTGGATTCAGCATTCCCTCTTGTCGTAGGTCAGGATGACAGACAACAGAATGTCCAGACACATAGCACGTGGCTACTAGTTTGGGAAACTTTTGGCTCCATCTTCTAGAGGGACGAGGGTTCCGCTTTGTCCAATGGCTCATGCTCAGTTTTGGGATGGATGGCGGGCCCATCCTTCCCTATTCTAGAGTGTTTATCAGACGACTCTGAGGCTGAAGAACAGGCGGCAGGTGGACAGTTTCATCTCCCAGTGCTTTGTGAGCACATTTCTTTTTCTATGGCTCCCAGGAGGGCCTTTTTGTGCAACTGACACCCACGCCCATCTGTTTTCTCCTGCGTGCTGAGCAGAAGTCTGGGCTCTTAGGCTCATCAGAGGGAGAAGTCCTGGGAGGGACTGGCTTCTTATTTATGTGGCTCACTCTGGGGAGAGTATGACTCCTAGCAATACCTAACCTGTTTGTTTTTAATCAAGCTGCTCATGCTGTTCCTTCAGGAATCCAGAATTAGAGTTATGTCTGTTTATGGAAGTGTCCTATGCCAAGTGAAGCCTGAAATTATGTGAAGACATTTGGTTCACTCTCCTAAGAGTCCCACCGGCACCCTGGACTCCAAATGAATCAATGAATATGGAAATAAGTTGTTTTCTCCACGATGACCATGAAAATGCACCACAGCAACAGCATCAAGCTTATCTGGGCTCTGGGGATTGGTTGCCTTTGTGTATGGGAAGTGCTTGTGTAGACAGCTTCAGAATGGAAAACGAATGATTTGCTGGCCTCTAGCAAGGAAGATGAGACTTTTAACGACATGCCTTTGTGATGCAGACACTGCACAAACCAGCTCACACAAACCAGGTATGTGGAGGACACAAATGTGTCTCTGACTCACAAAGAGCACTGTTTCCAGATAATGCATTTCTGGTGGAAAGTCATTAAGGATAAGAGCATTGTCTAAAAAATTTTAAATTTCATCTAGGACTTTTTCCAGTGTCCATTGCCAAATTCAACAATTCTTCAATGGTATCACGTGAATAGTTTGAAAGTGTCATTATACCTGAGTGTTATGAGGTCATTTGAAGAAAAATGTTTCTATTAAGGAACGTTTCATCTGACCTTTACCTATTTTACAACCCTAAATGTAAACTAAGACAGAATTGGTAAAAGCGTTAGATAATTATATACGTATTTTGGGGCTAGAGGGTTATTTGTGTGATGATGTCAGAGGTGACAGGTAAGGTCTTGGGTTGTATATATGTGTCTTTGTGGCAATGGGGACTTATAAATTATCCAGGTTACATTGAGCTCTGCCTTCTCCATGCCTGACCCTTTAAGTGGAGTCAGGCCCAAGAAACTGGAGTGAAACTGGGTTTGGGCGGGAGCCCTCTGCCTGCGTCCATTCGGTCTGACCTCAGACTTGCTGCTCTGACCTTTGTCCCCTGTTCACATTCTGAGCTGTTGACTTCACCCTCTATCTACTCACAATTCTAATTTTTTTTTTTTTTTTTTTGAGACAGAGTCTCGCTTTGTTGCCCGGGCTAGAGTGAGTGCCGTGGCGTCAGCCTAGCTCACAGCAACCTCAAACTCCTGGGCTCAAGCAATCCTCCTGCCTCAGCCTCCAGAGTAGCTGGGACTACAGGCATGTGCCACCATGCCCGGCTAATTTTTTGTATATATATATATATTTTAGTTGTCCAGATAATTTCTTTCTATTTTTAGTAGAGACGGGGTCTCACTCTTGGTCAGGCTGGTCTCAAACTCCTGACCTTTAGCGATCCACCCGCCTCGGCCTCCCAGAGTGCTAGGATTACAGGCGTGAGCCACCGCGCCCGGCCAAAATTCTAATTTTTAAGATTCATTTTCAATCATGCTTATGGCTTATTAGAGCTTATTGAATCTTTTTATGCCCCTTTTATTTTAGGGCACCCTCAGTGTCTCAGGAGAGATGTTTTTGCCAGTAGACCCTGAAATCCAGCTTGATTTAAATGAGTCATAAAAATGAGAATTTTGAGTCTCAGGTATTCTGTTACAGCAACACAGAACAAAGACACATGGTACACTTGAGACCTGGCAGTTTATCAAGAAAACAGGTTTATTTGGCTCACTCTTCTGGTGTCTGGAAAATTCAACGTTGGTCACCTGCATCTGGTGAGGGTCTTAGGCTGCTTCCACTCATGGCAGAAAGCAGAAGGGAAGCAGGTGTGTGCTCAGAGATCACATGGAGAGAAAGGAAGCAAGAGAAAGAAACGGAGGAAGCCAGACTCTTTTTAACAACCTGCTCTCTTGGTAACTAACTCAATCCCAGGGGAGGAAGAAATCAGTCACCCCTGTGGGAGAGCAATAATCTGTTCATAATAAGGCATCTGCCCCGTGACTCAGACACCTCCTACTAGGCCCCACCTCCCAACACTGCCACACCGGGGTCAAATTTCAACATGAGTTTTGGCAGGTAGAGACCACATCACAGCACCATGTGTTTGAATCCAAGCATAGTCTAGAAACCATGTCCAAAAGTGAGATGAGGTTAACTCATTATGACTTACTCTTAGAGTGCTTATGTTGACTTCTAGGAGTTCTAACATTTTTGTTACTTAGAGTCCTTAAATAATGTGTTTAATAATCTATTCCATTTGAGGGTTGGGGCAGGGATGTGGTTAAGTTTTCTGCTCTATAGTTTTTGAAATTCATTTTTTGAAAAATAGACTTACCTTGGAAGCAATCTTGGTTGTCTACCACTGATAAAAGCCAGTTGTGTGATTTCTGGAAGATGAAGATGAGCTGTGGGTTGTGCAAACCACACTCAAGCTCTCACACTGTAAATATTTCAAGTGCCATGTACCACCCGTGCAGGCCAGCGAGGCCTGGCTGTGGGTCCTCACAGGGGCAGCTGTGTTTCTGTGGGGACAGAGCTGGCTCTCAGCAGCCTCGGTTGTCCCAGAGCTGACTCCTTCAGGGAAGCCATCTCAGGCCCAACTGCCAACCTCCATCAAAGTGAAGCAAGTTCACACCGAGCCAAATTCCAGAAAGGGACTCCAGAAGAAATTTGGGGGTTGGAATGTTATCATTCAAAAAGGATATTTGGGTGGAAAGAAAGTAGTTTAAAAACCAATGACATTTCTAGATGCTTTAAAGATCTAACTTATACTTCTGTTTAAAAAAGTCCTTGTAGACATACTGTATCCCACAGATATCCTAAAATAAAAAATAGATTAGATTTTGTGTAGTTGTGAGCAAAAATAAATGCTGCCTCTGCTTCTATTGCAGGTGTTTAAGAACCTGAATAGTTGACAATAGGTCTGACTCCTAGTTCCCTGTTTCAGTTCTGCTTTGTCACTTATCAGACTGAAACTGTTCTGCTGCATGGACCCAGCCAGGAGGAAGACATTAGGGTTGGTTCAGTGATAATTAGAACTTGGTCTCCCTGCTGTGTTCTGAAAAGTAGAAACTGCGTGGGAAGAAGCTTTGGTGCCACGTAAATTCAGTGGGAGAGAATGATGTTCAGTGAGCTTTAAAGATATGGCATCTTAAAGTGGCATTCGGGATCCTCCTGGGCCGTCTCCCTCAGAGTCAAAGTCCCCACCGGTCTGGTAGGTCTCTGCTCTTCTACGTCGTAGGAGCTGAGCTGAGAAAATGATCTCATTCGTTATAAAGAATTATAGCAAATACCTGAATGTGCTGCTACTTTTCTGGTAATAATCTGATACTTCAAGACAGATTATATCTCTTTATGTATTATGATGCATATTTACATTTCATTAGAAAAGAGAGTTATATTACATTGGTAGCTATATTTTAAGTATCTACCTGAAGCTGAGTATTACTGAGGTATTTACCTACCACTTAGTGCTAGGTCCTTGTCACCGTCACAATGTATTTATGAGGTGAGTACAGTTGGCCCTCTGTACTCACGGGGGTTCTGCATGCACAGATGAAAGCCACTGAGGATGGAAAATGCAGCCACATCTGTATTGATTATGTACAGATTTTTCCCCTTATCATTATTCCCTAAATAATGCAGTGTAACAACTATCTGTAGAGCATTTACATTGTAGTAGGTATTATGAATAATCTAGCAATGATTTAAAGTATGTGGGAGGATGTGTGTTATATGCAAATATTACACTATTTTTTGTAAGCATCTACAGATTTTGGTGTCTGAGAGGAGTCCTGGAACCAATTCCCCACAAATACCAAGTGGCAACAATATTATTTTCTCATTTTTGTGGCCAAGGAAGCCAAGGATCAGAAAAGCTCGTTTCAGGTCCTGCAGCTAGTCAGTGGTGAAATCAGGAATCAAACACAAATCTTTAGTCTCCAAAGTCCTACGCCTTTAACACAGTGCAAACTGTGTCCACATTCACCAGGCAAGATTTGAGGACATAAAGTTTATCACACTAGAGATTCCTCAGGACAGAAGCATGGGGGTGGCTGGCTTCACTGCCTTCCCGACAGCCTGGGGCGCTCATTCCTTTCCATGCCCTGAAGACCACGCCAAGCCCCAGCCCTGGATCACTCCTGCTTCTGTCATCTTTGCCCTGCTCTTGAGTCACCCAGTGGAGCACAAGCCACAGTGCTCAGGCCCTACCAATGAGAACCAGTGAATTTTAACTTCTTCAGCCTCAACGTTGGCCTTCATCTCCATTCTCAAGGTCACCCTCGGCCTCAGCCTGGGCCGTGTCCTCTGCTTCCCAGTACTTGGCAGACCCTGTCTTCATCCTGGCGCATGGTCTCAGGGATTCTTCCAGATACTGTCAAATCCTGACGGCCACTAGATTCTGTGAAACTCATCTTGGCAAATAAGTTTATTTTATTAACTCATAGTTTCCCACCTCTTCAAATGAAGAAAATACACCAACAGACCCATTCCATAAGCTTTTCCTACAATAAAAATCTTTGACTTTGTGAAAGTCCCAAATCTTATTCGAAACACCCCCATTCTTGCCTATTACTTTGTTGGGTGTAAAGCTATTAAGGTGGATCAATCCACAGACACACCCGATTATATTTTGTCTCTGGAGTGGTTTGCTGTGTTACCTAGGAGGCTCTCAACTCTTGGACTCAAGTAGTCCTTCTGCCTCAGCTTCCCAAAGTGCTGGGATTACAGGCCTGAGCTTTCGGGCCAATGTTTTTACACTTATTCCTTCATTCTGTCTTAATGTATCTGAGGACAAGGAGTCCCTCCTCTTTAAAGACAATCCCTCTCTAGTGTTTTTTCCTTATCGTGATTCTTAAAGATTTTTCTGTTGTTCTTTTGTGTTTGTCTCCAATATCTCCTTTGCACAGACTCTTCCTCCTGCCTTAAAAAATGTTTTATCCTCCCTTATCTTACAAAAATGTCACTTAATTCTGTTATGTCTTATAGCTTCTTCCTTCCACCCAGAAATGCCTGAAATAAATGTTATCAGCTGCCTCCTTTCCTCTGCTTTTCATTCTTTCCTTAATTCATTGCAATCTGGCTTCTGGCCCTACTTTTCTGCTGAGATTGCTTTCTTAAAGGTTAACAGCTTACATTTTGTCAAATCTAATGGCCTTTTTATCCATCCAGATTCACGAGGTATTGACAGTGGGCTCCAACTAGACTGCTGGTGTTGGATTCTGCCAAGCTTTCACATCTCCACCCCAGCGAGGGCCACTTAACCCTCAGCCTGGCCCCAGCACCTAGAAGCGATTCTTGCTGTGGCAACAGTGGACATAAAGAATAATGGGACAAAGCAACATATTGCTCTTTGACATTAGCAGCATGGTCCTGTGGGGTGTTAGGCTGATTTCTCCTTGGATAAAAGAGAACGATCCAGGACAATCCAAGCTTGGCACAAACTTAGGCTGGGAAAAATCTGCCTGAGGTCCAGAGAGGCAGGACTGACTCCAAAACAAACTCTAGAAGGGCACCAAAGTCAGCTCTGATCCTGGCTGTGGTCCATGGCCAAGTGCTGTTGACTGAATGTTTGTGTCCCCCCAGAATTCACATGTTGAAACCCTAATCCCCACAGCAATGGTATTAGAAGGGGAGGCCTCTGGGAGGTAATTAGGTCATGAGGGTAGAGTCCTCATGATGGGTTTAGTGCCTGTATAAGAAGAGGCAGAAGAAAGCTTCCCTCTCTTTCTCTCCCCACCACGTGAGGATATAGCGAGAAGGCAGCCATCTGTGAACCACGAGGAGAGCTTTCGCCAGAACCTGGCTGTGTTGCATCCTGATCTTGAACTTCCCAGCTTCCCGAACTGCGAGGAATCAATTTCCGCTGTTTAAACCACCCTGTGGTGTTCTGTTACAGCAGCCCCAAACTGACTGAGACATCAGGGTTGTCCTGACTCAAGAAATCAAAAAACCCAGCCAGGATCCAGGTTTCAGGGTGGTGATCAATTCTCAGAGTTGTTGGTTTGAAGGATTACAAACCTGTGAGGCCCATTTGAGAAGAGCCAAGGAAACTGGAAGCAAGGACTGCTCTGTAAGGAAAGGGGAGACAGAAACCAGGCACAGCGGCAGCTGGAGTTAAGAGCTACTTTCCTCCCAGTTTAGGGGGAGGTGGGGGTAGGAGGAAGGACCCCTGACCAAGAAATTAGTGCAAAAGGACCAGGACTTTTGACTACTGGCACGATCAGCAATAGAGTACTAAGCATACAGTGTGATGCTCACACTGGCCCTGGCTCACTCCAGGATTCCCATGGATACTCAGCCTGGGACAATGAATTGCTCCTAGATCCTAAGGGCTAGTTGGGACAGAGCTCCTCATATGCTATCAAGCTGGGCTGTCACTAATCTGGAACCTTGAAAGGGCTGAGAGTGTGCACTACTTCTCAAACTAAAATGCTCATCCACAATATCTGAGATCTTGTTAAACTGCAAGTTCTGATGCAATAGATTTGAGGTAGGGCCTGAGATTCTACATTTCTAGCAAGCTCTTAGGTGACACTGATGTTGCTGGTTTGCAGATCACTCTTGAGTAGCAAAGAGTGCAGGAAGGAATTGTTTATTGTGAGCAGCTGAGGAGGGGCAAAGCCTGTCTTTAGGAATCAGCCCCAACTTTGGTTCTTTGGTTTTTGTGCTATTGAAATCTAATAAATGCGCAGGATAGAGTCATAAGCAACGTGACTGGGTATAGTATGCCATGGATTGTTTAAAAAATTTGAGGGAAGGGAACACATATACATATAGGCTTGTACATTGTAGGTTGCCAGTTGCCTATTCAATATTTATTCTTCCTTTATTCTTTACCTACAGCATCCCTATGTTTAGGAGTTGCAAAGTGTCCAGCTTAAAGTCTATTGCTTTAGACAGGGGTAAACAATTCAATGTGAAATGGGACTTTCAGGAAAGTGCTTTAAAAAAGCTGTTTGTTCTTCCTTCTGCTTGCCTGGAATGTTGATATGATAGATTTCACTCTAGCAGCCGTATTGTGTTCATGAGATGATTTTGAGGTTTAAAACTATGTCCTAAGAATGATGAGGAAGAAAGATCAAAAATGTTCAAGTCTCCGACCAATACAGGCTTGGTGTGCCTGCCTCTAGACCCCTCTTGTTGAGAGAAAAACAAATCTCTACTTTCTAATAACTGTTCTTTGGGCTTTCTTTTATATGCTAAATTCAATGACTAACTGTAACTATGTGTACATAATATTTCTGGAAGTTTATCCAAAGACCTGATATCACCTCTTGCCTCTGGAGAGGGCTGGTATACCCTAGTTTAGAGGCTGGGAGGGAAATTTAAATTTTTTAGTATGCCCTTCTGTTCTCTTTAGAGTTTTTAATCCAAGAAGATAACATCAACAAACAAACATAATGTAATAATAAATAAACAATAACAACAAAACACAAATGAAACAAAGAAGAGAAACAGAAACAATAGTAATGTGAAAAACTTGAGGTCCTTGTGAGTGTTCAGGAAAAAGATAATTTTGAATTTTCAATCCCTACTTTTATATCCTTTGAGTGATATTTTCTTTTCACTAAAGATGAAGTGAACCTAGCTGCATTATATGAATTTAATCAGATATCTGAACATGCACGGACATTAGCATGCATAAAGAGAATTTAACATCATGATCACTGTACAAATCATCAAAACTCTAGCATTTTTGCCACTGTAATCAGCTCTCCAAGATTTTTAATTCATATTTATGATTAATTCATATGATTGATTGATATGAATAAATAGCTGAGGAAGAAATGTGTTTTGAAAGTGTCATTGTTTGTTGGGTATTGATACAAATTAGTCATTGTTTGTTGGGTCTTGATACAAATTAGTAAATCTATTTAATTGAGGTCCCGGGTTTTCACTGGTATTGTTATTTTATCGCAGTGTCCTGGGAGGCACAAATCTTCATCTGTGATCAAAATGCACAATTAAGATTGTTCAAGAATCTTCTGCTTACACAAACATCTTCACTTGCCTTTCAAGGCTCTGTTCTACAGCAAAATCCTTTTCCTGTCTTCTCTAGCTACGAAATATTTCTCCTCTGTTGCCCAAACATTTCATACTTTCCCATCATTCCAATCCTTTGATCATGGGCCTTTCCACGGTGTGGAGAGCAGCCTCCCTTTCTGCCTTCGCAGTCGTCCCTATCCTTGCGTGTCTGTAGGCATGTGCACACGCATCCCCCCAGTAAGCATCACAGGCATCCCCTGACTTCTGTGGCCCACGCTGACTCATTGGAGCAAATGTCAAAAACTCGTGTCCTCAGTCTACATCCAGCTCACAGCCCTCAGCCCACAGATATATTTCATTTGGTTCATACGTTGTTGACTTAAAATGTTTCTGGACTCCTCACACGCTATTGCTTGGCCTCTGAACTATTTGATTCTTTCCTTTTATCCTGTGGGCATGGGAGAGCCTTAAAATGGCGGTGTAAAAGCAGGGGTGGGAGATGAGGTGAGCTAGTTGCCATGAGCACAACCTTCTACACAAAAATGTGCAGGTATCTGCATTTGTCTGATGAAAGAGTCTGTTGCTTCAATCACATTTAGAACCACATACTCCTTGTACACAGAGCTATGTATGGATTGTCTACAGCTGTGTGAAGAGATTGCACAACTTATTTTCCTGTTATTAAACCAAATTTTTGAACTAATATATACTTTTAAGGTTGAATGGAGCCTGTAGAGTAATAGGGTCCCCCTCATTGTCTTATTTTTTTTGGTCAGAAAATGACCACAGAGTTAGTTATCACTACTTAACAAATCTCATTGCCATTTTTAACTCTTTTATTCCTGCATGTCTGACCTTTCCAAATCAATGACAGATTCCCAGAGAGAGACATATTATCTTTTTTTATTTATTTGTGAGAAGCTAATAGAAGATTGTATGAATAATAACCTAAATAACTTTTACCAAATTAAACAACTATGATTTTGACACGAGAGAATCTTTTCCTTGTAATCTTTATATTTAAAATTTTCTTCTTTCTATTTTTGAATTTTTTATTACTTGAATCAAAGTAACAAACTTGGGTTTGTTTATTTTCTTTGGAAGTACATTTGTATCTGTATTTTCAAACATCTGGTTTGAGCCTTTCACTGGGGGGCTGACAACCACAGCTTGGAAAGTATGAGAATCAATCTTATTCACACTTCATTAGATCGAGACACATTTTCTCACATCAGTTAATATGATGATATTTTGAAAACTGTCTGCCTTGCCCCCTGCACCCCATGGTGCTAATGTGAACCGAAGTTAATCTAAGATGAGGATGGAAGCAGATTTAGAAAGAGATTTTGCCAACGTCATTTGAAATGTTAACCTGTCTATATTAAGCTCTGACTATGAAATTATGTTACCTACAGTACCATGCTGTTTCCTTTCCTTTTTATATATGCTTATTATTTTTTCTAATTCTGAAAGGTTTCTACTCAGACCTTTCAGACATCTACAGATGTTTCTACTCAGAAAATTAAATGGTTGCATAACAAAGAACTATTAAAATACATTTAATCCTTGATAAAAATAAATACAATGGCCTCAGGGATCTATTGTAACTTCTATCTCACACATATTTATCAGCCCTACTTTTGTTATTTTTGCTGCTGCTACCAGTTCTAATCCTGCCAACAGGAGTGGAAGCCTTAGTCCACTTCCTGCTGGACTTGCAGTTTTCAGCAGGGACTTTCCTGACATCCCTCCTCCATGCATTTCATCCAACCAGCATTTATTGTGTGAAGATGGAAGGTACAAAGGCGGACAGAGGATGCAGAAGAAGGGGAAGAGGAAGAAGAGTGGGATGAAGAGAAGGAGAAAGAGAGAGAGGGAGGGAGTCACATTCTTAAGGCTGAAACCGTATCAAGTGGCTTTGGAAGGATTTTTTTTAAATCTACATCTCAGAAATAGCAAAATTACCATGTGAATTGCTAAGTAAAAAAGGAATTTTCAGCCTGAGCAAGAGAGAGACCCCATCTCTACTAAAAAAATAGAAAGAAATTATATGGACAGCTAAAAATATATATAGAAAAAATTAGCCGGGCATGGTGGTGCATGCCTGTAGTCCCAGCTACTAGGGAGGCTGAGACAGGAGGATCGCTTGAGCTCAGGAGTTTGAGGTTGCTGTGAGCTAGGCTGACGCCACGGCACTCACTCTAGCCTGGGCAACAGCGTGAGACTCTGTCTCAAAAAAAAAAAAGAAAAAAAAAAAAAAAAAAAAGGAATTTTGTCTCTGCTCAAAAGGCTTACTTGGAGTAGTATTCTAATGGTGAATAGTGACAGCAAGCTGGCTCTATTTGTCCCCCACCCAGTGACACTGGGCTCTCCATCACAGTGCCCTCCCACCTTGCTCCCTTTCAGGTACTCTCAGATGCATCATTGCTATTGAAGAGTAAAATCCCAGCCATCTGAGTCTTCAAAGGATTGAGCATTAAAGGGATAAAGCCACCTAACAATCATAAAGGAATAATAGTTTGGTAAATGACACATTAGTTAGGGGGTAAGGACTTTATTTGGTGATGAGAGGGGTGGCATGAACAACACACACCACACCCAAAGACTGTGGTACTACTTCCCTTCTGCGTACGCAGGCCGGCCTGCGGGAAGGGGACTTCCAATACTGTCTGTCTTGTGGGTCAGTCTGCAAGCAGGTTCACGCTGACAGTGTAAACACCTAATGGTGCTCCAATTAGAACAAAAGAAAACTAAACTAGTCAAATGATAATTCTTTATGTTTGCGTATAACTTCATACCTGGGTGCTCTTTTGATACTATTGTATAAGGGGCACAGAAGGAAAAGAGGCCCTTTAATTGTGGGCAGAGAGACTACCTTGCAATGAATTAGAAAACAGCTTCATGAACTATAAATCGGTTGAAAGGAAGAACTGGTCTGAATAGCAAGTTTTTACCTGCATCCTGCATGTAGGCAGTGAGGCTTGAATGAGGAAGGTACTTATGTGACAAATCCTTTCATCATTGTTCAAATTAACACTGCGGTCGCCAACCCTGGGGCCGCCAACCTGGCCACAGAGTTCCCCCACCCCGCCCCCCACCTCCATCCGTGGAAAAATTGTCTTTCATGAAACTTAGGAAGTGGAGGGAGGAGGACGTACAGCAGGAGGTGAGAGCGACGAAAGGGGCTAAGCCTGGGCTTCCCACTCTCATCACCATCTGAACTCTACATCTCCCCAGCCCCCACATCCGTGTAAAAATTATCTTTCATGAAACCAGTCCCTGGTGCCAAAAAGGTTGGAGTCCACTGAGATTCTAACAAAAGGAAAATTAGAAACAGACACAGAAATATCAATGCTTTTTTGCTAAAGATCTATTTGGTGACGAGTATACCTATTTGCTGTCAGATCATAAAAATGTTTTAATAATCCCCTCTGAAGTACAGTATTTTTAAAAGCTGAGTAAATGTTGGCCTGCTGTTTTTCCAAGGGGGCTTATCAAAACATTTTAATGCCTCTTTAGATCAATTGATTCAAGAGGGGTAATGTGGATTCCAACAGCTAGAACTGTCAGCAAATCTGAAGACCTATTCAACTGAAGAACATGTTTGAAATGAATTATCCTTGTAGTCCTTTCTACACACCACACTTTAACTGGGAAGGTAAATATATAGCTTTTTAAAATATATGTTCTCTATCTTAAAAGCAACCAAAATCTTGTTGAAAGAAACTTTAGATTTTACTGTGCCACTACACTGTGGTTTCTCAACATGAAAGTAGAAATACACACACACACACACACACACACACACACATATGTATTTACAGACAGGGTCTTGCTCTGTCACCCAGGCTGGAGTGCAGTGGTGTGATCATAGCTCACTGCAACCTCGAACTCCTGGGTTCAAGTGATCATCTCACCTCTCAGGTAGCTAGGACAAGGTATTGACTAATTTAAAAAGTGTATTGTAGAAATGTATGTAATAACATGGGAAAACGTTCACCATTTATTTTAAGTGAATAAAGCAAGATATTAATACAAAAGAAAAAAAAAAAAAGAATTACACCTGACTTGTCCTCAGAAACCATGCAAACAAGAAGAGCATAGAGTGAAATATTTAAAGTGTCGAGAGAGAAAAAATCATCTAGACTTTTGCACCATGTGAAATTATCCTTGATGACAATATCATCAGCAAACAGACAAAATTTGTTTTCCTCTTTTCACATTTGGATACCCTTCATTTTTTTCTCTTGCCTGACTCCTCTGGCTAGGAATTTTAGTACTATGCTGAATAGAAGTGGTCAAAGTGGGAATCCTTCTCTTGTTCCAGTTCTTAAGAGAATGCTTTCAATTTTTCCTCATTCAGTATGATGTTGGTTGTGGGTTTGTAATACACAGTTTTTATTATTTCAAAAAAGCACTGCTTTTACTGTATCCCAGAGGTTTTGATAAGTTGTCCCACTGCTATCTTTCATTTTGAAAAATTTTGCTATTTTCATCTTGATTTTATTGTTGACCCAAAGATCATTCAAGAACAAGTTGTTTAATTTCCATATATTTATATAGTTTTGAGAGTTCCTCTGGGAACTGATTTCCAGTTTTCTTCCACTGTGGTCTGAGAAGATACTTGATATGATTTCAATTCTTTTTTAAATTTATTGACACTTGTTTTGTGGCCCAGCATATGGTCTATCTTGGAAAATTTTCCATGTACTTATAATGGCCTTTTTGGTCATTCTTTCCCTACTTTTGTTGATTTAAAGTCTATTTTATCTATATTTATACTTATATAACTATAGCTCTCTTTTTATTTTCACATGTGTGGAATATTTTTTCCATCCCTTTACATTGAGTCTATGAAAATTTTTACCTGTTAAGTGAGTCTCTTGAAGGCAGTAGATACTTGGATTCTGGTTTGTTTTTTTTTTTGTTTTTGTTTTTGTTTTTGTTTTTTATATCTATTCCACCAATCTATATCTTTTAAGTGGGATCTTTAGCCCATTTACATTCAAAGTTAATATTGATGTGCAAGTTTTTGTTCCTGTAATAATGGTAATTGTTACCTAATTGCTTTGTATTCTCAATTGTAAAATTGTTATAGGACCTGTGGGTTTTATGGTTTCATGTGTTTTTATGATGGTGAGTACTGATCTTTTGTTTCCATGCTTAGAACTCCCTTGAGCATTACTTGTAGGGCAAATCTAGTGATGACCATTCCCTTAGCGTTTACTTATCTGGGAAAAACTTTATTTCCCCTTCACTTATGAAACTTAACTTAGCAGGATACAAAATTCATGGTTGACAGTTATTTCCTTTGAGAATATTGTAAATAGGACCCCAATCTTTCCTGGCTCATAAGGTTTCTGCTGAGAAGTCTGCTGTTAGTCTGAGGGACTTGACTTTATAGGTCATTAGACATTTTGCTTGAAAGCTGTTTTCCTTCACATTTACTTTAGCTAGTCTGATGACTGTATGCCTTGGTGAAGGCCTTTTTGCAATGTACCTCCCTGGTGTTTGCTTAGCCTCTTCTACCTGGATGTCCAAATCTTTTGACCAGGGATGTTTTTCTCAATTATTCCCTCAAATAGATTTTTCACACATTTTACTTTTTCTTCTCCCTCAGGAATACCTATGACTCAAATGTTTGAACATTTTACCTAATCCCATAATTCTTGAACATTTTGTTCATTTTTTTGTAATTCTTTTTTCTTTATTTTTGTCTGACTGAGTTAATCCAAAAGACCTGTCTTCAAGCTCTGAAATTTTTTCTTCAACATGGTCTGTTCTATTTTTTTGATCTTTCAACTGCATTTCATAATTCCATCAATATGCCCTTCATTTGCAGAAGTTCTGTTCTTTTAAAAAAAATATCTAGCTCTTTAGTGATTTTTTTTTTTTTTTGAGACAAAGTCTCATTCTGTCACCTGGGCTAGAGTGCAGTGGGGTCATCATAGCTCACTGCAACCTCAAACTCTTGGGCTTAAGCGATCCTCCTGCCTCAACCTCCCAAGTAGCTGGGACTACAGGTGTGTACCACCATGCTCAGCTAATTTTTATCTACTTTTAGTAGAGGCAAGGTCTTGCTCTTGCTTAGGCTGATCTCCAACTCCTAACCTCAAGTGATCCTCCTGCCTTGGCCTCCCACAATGCTAGAAATACAGGTGTGAGCCACTGCGCTCAGCTGTTTAGTGAATTTTTTACTCATGTCTTGAATTATTTTTTTGTGTTGGTTTTTACATTCTCTTGGATCTAATTTATCTCAATATATATGTTGAACTGTTATCTGTCATTTTTGTCATTCCAGAATTTTCCTTTTGGTTGGGATCCATTGCTAGAGAGCTAGTGTGATCCTCTGAGGGTGTTAAAACAGCCTGTTTTTTTTCTTGCCGGAGTTCTTATGCTGGTTCTTTCTCATCCGGAGAAGCTGTCATTTCTAAGTTTTAAATTTACTTTCGGTTGAATGGGAGATTTTATTTTATTTTATTTTATATTTTTATTTTTCCCCCTTGAGGGTGTGAGTGTAATGTATGTTATGTTTGGTTGTCTTGCTTCAATTCTGGGTGCTTTCAGGGGCCAAGCCTCTGTATGAGTTTCTTGGTTATAGACAGCCTTTGTGCAGTGACTTTCTCAGAGGATGATTGTAGCAGAGATGCACTGGGCATATGAGCAGGGTCACTACCTCTGTGGGACTGGAATTGCAGCGGTCTCAGGAAGCTTTCTTGTTCTCCAGCTCTATGCCCTTCTGACAGCAGGTATTAAATTGGGTTGTGCAGTCCAACCTCCAGGGCCAGTAGGTGGCACATACAGGTAAGCGCCAGCTGCGGCAGAAGCCAGTGGGTGGGTGTTTGAACTTAGTTTACCGTGAGGGGTTCTCTGCTTTCTCAGGTGATGCACTAGTCTGTGGCACGAAAGCGATCGGCTTCCCTATCATGCCCCTGTCCCGAGGCTCAAACACTGTCATCTATCTCCGGGCCACAATGTTGCTGAGAGCTGTAGAAAATGCCTGTCCCACAGCTCTCTGCCTAAATATTACAGTTTCAGGGCAAAAGCTCTTCCCTCAGCCCCAAACAGACTGCTTTGCAGCTCACCTGTTCTCCTCTGTGGGGACACTGCTGCTCCGTGCAGAGAGGGAGCGGTGCCCTGCCTCTGCACAGGCGGGTGAGCACCAGCTGTGATGTTGCTGGCAGCTTGAGTCAGCCAGACCTTAGACCCCTGGGGGAGTGCTCAGGTGCCAGCAGAGGTGGACGAGGTTAGGGAGTCCTCATTCCCCAGGCCCCTGGACGGTGTGCTTGAGTCCTAGGGGAACCAGACTGGGACCGGACTGGTGAGCTTGTCCTCAGGCTCCCCCTGGGTTCAGGCCCTGGCTATAATAGGGCAGGGTGGGGTCATGCCCTGGTTGCTGGCAGAATGCTCAAGCAGGGGAAGAGCGGGTGCACTGAGGCCCTACCGCCAGGGACGAAGGGCCGCTCTCAGTGGGATTGGCAGAGACAGGCAGAGGTGGGGCTCACAGGATTCAGTGCAGGGCATGCAGGATGCAGACCTCAAGGGGCTGGGATCCCCGGATGGCACCACCAGGCTGCAGTTGGAATGCTCGGGCAGTGCAGGGCAGCCGTGCCACAGACTTGCCTCCACGGGGGGCAGACTCCTCTCAGTAGAGGCTGGCTTCTGGTGGCTCATATTGTTTACCCTGTCTTCCCTCAGCGATGGCAGAGGTTTCTGTTCTCGGGTACAGAAGTGCCCAGCCTCCCTGCTCCCTCAGTGTCCTGTGGCTATAGTGGTGGTGGCAAAGGTGGTGGCCCCAGAGCAGGAGAGAGACCTCTGGGGTCTGGGCTCTCTGAATGGCTCCGGTCTCAAAAGCCTGTGGGACTGACTCTCTGCAGCTGCTCAGGGCTCAAAAGCCCTTGGGGATTCATGAGAGTTTGATCTAAGCTTTTGCACACTCTTTAGGTAGTTCTTTGCATTAGTCTGGGGTCCCGTGAGGGTCAGGGGCTCTCCTGTGGCTAGGGTTTTAAAAGTCCCTGGCAGGAGTATAGCACCCCAGGGATTTCTCTTTATTAGGGAGCTTTTCCTGTCTTCCCATGATCCTGGCCAAGCAGGGTGTCTGGCTTCCCTCTCCTCTGCTTTCCTGATTCCTGTCACTTCTCTGTTGAATTTCAGTGTTCTGCATCAGATTTTCTATTTGAAACACGAATGTCTACTCACTGATTTTGACTCCTCTCCCTGGGAGAGGTGCACACTTGTTGCATCTAGTCAGCCATCTTGAACAAGAACCTCATATTTTAAATACAACAACAAAGGCACAATCCATGCAAGAAGTAATTGGTAGCTGTACTTTATTACAATTAAAAAGTTCTGACCGGGCACGGTGGCTCACACCTGTAATCCTAGCACTCTGGGAGGCCAAGGTGGGCGGATCGTTTGAGCTCAGGAGTTCGAGACCAGCCTGAGCAAGAGCGAGACCCCATCTCTACTAAAAATAGAAAGAAATTATATGGACAGCTAAAAATATATATAGAAAAAATTAGCCGGGCATGGTGGTGCATGCCTGTAGTCCCAGCTACTCGGGAGGCTGAGACAGGAGGATCGCTTGAGCTCAGGAGTTTGAGGTTGCTGTGAGCTAGGCTGATGCCACGGCACTCACTCTAGCCTGGGCAACAGAGTGAGACTCTGTCTCAAAAAAAAAAAAAAAAAAAAGTTCTGCTCTGCCAAAGACAATTTCAAGGGAAGGACAAGACAAGCCATAGTCTGCGAGAAAATATTTACAAAAGAAATGAAAACCACAATGAGATACCGCCTTATCCCAGTCAGAATGGCTTTGATTAAAAAGTCCAAAAACAATAGATGCTGGTGTGGATGCAGAGAGAAAGGAACATTTATACACCATTGGTGGGACTGCAAATTAGTACCACCTCTATGGAAAACAGTATGGAGATTTCTCAAAGAACTAAAAGTCAACATTCCATTTGATCCAGCAATCTCACTACAAGGTCTTTACCCAAAGGAAAAGAAGTCATTTTATCAAAAATATATCTGCACTTAAATGCTTATAGCAGCACAATTCACAATTGCAAAGATGTGCAATCAACCCAAATGCCCATCAATTCATGAGTGGATTAAGAAAATGTGATATATGTATACTACAGAATACTACTCAGCCATGAAGAAGATTGACTTAATGCCTTTTGCAATAATTTGGATGAAACTGGAAACCATTATCCTAAGTGAAGTATCTAAAGAATGGAAAACTAAACACTTGTGCTCACTATTAAATTGGAACTAATTGTTGAGCACACATGTGCACAGAGGAAGGCAAAACTCAAGAGAATTCAAGCAGGGGGAGCAGGGAGGACGGGATGGGTACAATGAACACCATCTGGGTGACGGGCACACTTATAACCATGACTCAAGCGTTATAAAAGCAATCATGTAACCAAAAAGATTTGTACCCCTGTAATACTTTGAAATAAATTAAAAAAGAAAATATTTGCAAAGGACACATCTGTTAAAGGACTACTATCCTAAGTATGCAAAAACTATTAACACTCAGCAATAAGAAAATGACCAACCCTATTAAAAATGGACAAAAGACCTGAACAGACATCTCACCATACAAGATATACAGATGGTAAATAAACAAACAAAAAGATGCTCAACATCATATGTCATTAATTTTCAACTAGGGAATTGCAAACTAAAACACTATACCACCACACACCTATTAGAACGGCCAAAATCCAAAATCATTGACAACACCAAATTATGGTGAGGATGTGGTGAGGATTCTGAGTTCAATAGGAACTCATTAATTGCTGGTGAAAATGCAAAATGTTACAGCCACTTCGGAAAACAATTTGGCAGTTTCTTACAAAACAAAAGGCATTCTTAGCATATAATCCAGCAGTCACACTCCTTGGTATTTATGCAAAAGAGTTTAAAACTTGTGTCCACACAAAAATCTGAACACAGATGTTTATAGCAGCTTTATCCATAATTGCCAAAACTTGGAAGCCACCAAGATGTCCTTCAAGGAGAATGGATGAATGAACTGTGGTACATCCAGATGATGAAATAGTATTTAGTCTAAAAAGAAAGTAGCTATCAAGACATAAAAAGACAGGGAGGAAAATTAAATGCATATTACCAAGTGAGAGTAGCCAGTCTGGAAAGACTACATGCTTTATTATTCCAACTGTATAACTCTCTGGAAAGGCAAATCTATGGAGACAGCAAAAGAGTCAGTGGTTGTCAGAGGCTGTAGGAAGGGACAGATGAATAGGTGGAGCACAGGCAATTTTTAGAGCAGTGAAACTCTTCTGTATGATACCATAATGATAGACACATGTCATTATACATTTGTCCAAACCTGTAGAATGTACAACACCAGGAGTGAACCCCAATGTACTATGGGCTTTTGTTGATCATGATGTTTAATGTATGATCATCACTTGTAACAAATGTACCGCTCTGATGCAGGATTTTTTTAAATTAATAAGCTTCATTTTTTTTAGAGAAGTTTTAGGTTCACAGTAAAATTTAGTGGGAAGTACAGAGTTCCCATAAGCCCCCCTGGTGTGGGATATTGGTAGTGGGGGAGGCTGTGCATATGTGGGGGCAGGGGGTATATTGGAAGTCTCTGTACCTTCTGCTTAATTTTACTGTGAGACTACAACTGCTCTAAAAATTGTCTATTTAAAAAAGAGTTCACTATGATATGTAAATTAAACTAAACACAGAAATTGTTTTCAATGTGAATCTTTAATCAAATTTAAGAGTAATGTGGTTCTAGTACCTGTACCTTCATCACGCTCCCCCCACCCCCTAGAATTAGTAGATTCTGGAGTCTGCCAGTTGATCAGTAGGGTAAAGTAACGTGGAACAGCAGTCTTCAATCTAAAGTCCCCATAGGTAGGACACCTGCACCAGCTACATCCTGTCTTGTCTTCACTATAAAACAGAGGGATCTGGAGGGTGGTGTGTATGCGTGCACAAAACCATAAATACATCTTTAAAATTCCAACTTTTAAGGGAAATGAGTCAATCTATTGAAATGTTAAGTGTGCAGTTTTGAAGAACTCTTCTCAGTTTAACTGTGTTCCTCTAACTCCTCTCATTTCAAGCTCTGTTATAAAAAAGATATAACCCCCTTCACTTCATGCTAAATTCTGGGCCCAGACCTGGCAGGAAGATGGGATGCTTGGTTTTAAATGAAAACTCTTCTTTTTTTTTTTTTTTTTTTAGAATTCTTTTTTTTTTTTCACACTATTTTATTTTATTTTATTTTTTTTATTTTTATTTTTTTTTCCAATTTAATTTTACAGAATCAAAGAGTCTAACAGTATATCTTGTTAGATACAGTATGTCCTCATAATGTATACATTATTTCTTGTACAATGATATGAAATAATATGGGAAATATTCATGATAAATTATTAAGTGAACAGTGCAAGTTAAAAACAATAGTTTCATATTTTTTTCCCCACCCCCCCTGAAAACTCTTTTTGTTGTGTCGTTAACTGTGGGGCTTTTGAGAAAGCTTCTGTTGTCCTAGATCATCTGGTGAGAGGCATTGGATGGGATCAAAGAGCTGTAGGGTTTGAGCCCCTTTGCTCCACCTAGAGAGGTGTTGGACATGGTGGTGAAGTCCAGACTGCTTGGGTGCATAGCCCAGCTTTGCCACTTATTAGATGTGTGCCTTGGGCAAGTTTTTCTCTCTCTCTTTCTGTTTCCTCCTCTCTAAAATGAGAGCAATAGTTATAATATCTATCCCACGAATGGAATTTCTGTTTGGATTAAATGAATTGTTTTAAGTAAAGGGGTTAGATAGAATCTGGCATGTGGTATTACATGTGTATGTTAACAGGCTCTGCAGGTTAAGCCTGTTTTGTGACCTCTACTTATGCATGAGATTACAGTTCTCTGGGGGATGGATTTGACCTGAAACCGGAATGCACACCCACAAAAGGCTGCTGACCCTCTGGGGAATAGTCCCTGTGCTCGGTGGGAGCGTGGGCCCAAGCAGGCAGTGTGGGGCCCTCCCCAGGGCAGGCCCAGCACTGAGCTCCCTCATTTGGACCCCCCCATAGATAACCCCCTTCACTGATGCCTCCTGCTTAACAGCAACAGCACAACAACAACACAACAGCGTAACACAGCAGCTAAGGAACATCTCTCGTAAAGAGTAGATGTATTAACCGAGGGTCAGAGAAGCTGAGTTCCTTCAGTGATTAATGCATCTGCCAGTGGCCACCAGCAAGACTTTCCTGTTGCAGCAGCAAAGTTACACATTTAGGTTTTGCTTTTTGTGAGGGGATATAGTAACCAATAAGAAAAAGAGCATTTGATTAATCAGGGTATTACCTCTGCTAGAATTTTGTAGAAGATTGAATTCTTTTACAGAAAAAAAAATGTAGAATTGTCAAAGCAATATATTCTTCTCTTCAAACGTCTAATCTATTTATTGCCTTACCAAAAAAAAAAAAATCCTTTTAGTACTCTAATACACCACAAAAAAAAAAAAAAAAATGGGAAGGTTGAAAGAAAACAAATTATTGCGTGTATATCTGATTACTAGCTAAAATACAAAGTTCTATATTTGATCTCTTTGTAACTTTCTTCATGTTGATACAAGCATTTCACAGAAAAATAAACCTTCTTCCATTTATTCATTAGGAAAATGAAGGATACTGTGCTGTGAATATAACAATATCAGATTTGTGTAGGACTAAATAACTTACAGTTTTAGCATTAAAAATTCTAACCAGAGAGTGAGGAGTCTGACTCCAGGCCAAAATCCTATGTGTGACTTTTCATGTGCAATCACAGGAGATTCCAAAGTTTAACCCGGCAGTCCTCCCGGGGGGCAGGCTGCCTTCCCCACCCCAGGCCTGATGCACAGCCAGGGCGTGGGAGTCTCCGAAGGGAGGTGCAGTCACAGACTCAGACTCTGACCCCCACCTGCAACCAGTTGTGGTCTTACTTGAGTCTGAACTCCTACCTTAGGCATCTCCCTTCTGGGGCCTCCTAACTGGTCTGCCCTTAGCCTTGGGTGCATCTGCTGAGACCATCTTGTTGTAGTGGAGGGAGGTCTTAAAGACATTTTTCTTCACTTTGATTCAGTATTTAGTACTTTTTCACTCCCAGCCCTTTCCTCTTCCTCCCCAGGTCCACAGAATAGCAGGAGCCTTTGACCCAGGGACCCCCTCGGCAGTGGTAGCACCCAGACAGTGCAACGCTGGGGGAGCCAGCACCTCCTCTCTGGCCTCTTGCTTACACCACCACAGTGGAGAAAGCATGGCCTGTAACTTTCCGTTTGGCTCGTCCTAACTGGCCCCTTGGACATCGGACAGCTCAGCTGTCAGTCTGTCCTGAGAGGGAGCACATGTGGGCTCAGGGTATTCATTCCCTGCCCTATGGGAAATACCCACTCTGCCCGCAATGCCACTTGGCAGGGTTATGCGTTTCTTACCCATTCAAAAAAAAAAATACACTGGTACCGCAGTGCTCAAAAGTCACTGTCGGGCTAGTTCCTAATGCTCGGAGCAGTGAGAGTCCACTTGGATGCTCTTGAGTTTGCACGTTTAGCTCTACAGCCGTGAGGAGACCCTGGCTGTTGTGTGTGGGCTTTAGATACCTCAGACGTCACTGGGACTCCTAGACTCTCAGAGGTTTAGGATACTTGGGTCAAAACTGATGTAAGTTCTAAGTCCTCCCTAAGACTTCAGCAAATTCCTTGCCCTACATCTCACCTGCAGAGTTCTCTGTCCTGTGTTTGCAGGTACAAATTTGCTCTACAGTCATACATGGCTTAACAATGATGCTAATCTGAGAAATGTGTCATTAGGGGATTTTGTCATTGTGGGAACATCATAGACTGCACTCACACAAACCTACATGCTACAGCCTGATACACACCCAGACTTTATGGTACAACCCTATTGCTCCTAGACTACAAACCTGCATGGCATGTTACTGTACCGAATGCTGTGTGCAATTGTAACACAATGGCATTTGTGTATCTAAACATATCCAACATAGAAAAGAGACAGTCCAAATACAGCATTATAATCTTATGGGACCACCCCTGCGTATGTGGCTCGTCGTTAACTGAAATGTTGTTATGTGAGGCATGACTGTATTTCATATCCCTACATGGATTCTCTTTATATTTTTCTAAAGTTGAATATTATTAATTTCTCTTCTAAAGTAATTTGTCTCCTGGATAAAGCACAGCTGAAGTATTCTAGATTGGTACAGATTTCTGATTCCTCATAATTTTCCACAAGGAAACTGGTAAGAATGGTAATTTACTGCAGACATGAAAAGTCACACGGAAGGGCTCCGTAAGTACCCTCCATCACCTTCAGCTCTTCCACACCCTGCTCCCTCCCCAAAGCCCAAGCTCCTCTCCTGCTACAATCTCCCTTGGGCTTGGTCCCTGGGAAGGGCATCCCAGGCCCTGACTCCGGCTGTTGCCCCAGCCCCAGCCTTTCCTGTCACAGTGATGTCTGGGGAGTAGCATTTTCCTCCCCTCGCTCTGCTTGTATGGCAAGCTCTACCTGCTCGAAAGAGTGAAAGTATTAATAGATACTACACCGTCAGGGGCAAGTGAGTCTTCTGTTGTCTCTAGTGTGTGACAACATTCCAGAGCAGAGGGCTGTCCCAGAACAATTCTGTCTGAAGAAACTTGTTAAAAACAAAAGGAAAGAAAATCACTACTTCAAAGAGATATCTGTACCCCCTGCTCATGGCAGTGTTATTCACAGTAGCCAAGATGGTAACTGTGAGGTGATGGACGTGTAATTAGCTTGACTATGGCAATCATTTCACAATGTATATGTACACCAAAACATCACATTGCACAACTTGAGCATATATAATTTTTATTCATCAATTTTACCTCAATACAGCTGGGAAAAAAGTCTTTGACTTTATTTTTCCCAATGTGATTTTTTTTTTAGGCTACAGAAGAGAAATCTAAAAATAAAACTTTCCTCTAAGCCACTTTTCTGGAGCCAAACAGTAAGAGTAGATGGCTCCATTCTTCCCCGTCTCAAATCAATATCTATTTCTTTTAAAAATCCTATTTCCATTTTGCATTGTTTTCCTGCCCTTTTACCTCAAAATATTTTTCTACTCTTCCTTTTACACCTTTTAAGTTCAAAGAATTCTGTTTGATTTCAGTTCCCTAGAAAGTGTGTGTTGAGTTTTTTTCCTCAGGTTAACTATTATTAATATTAATCTTTTCTCTAAATTAATTTGCTTATTGCAAAAACACCACCACCACCAATTTTATTTCCCTCCAGCATTTCCATCTTAAAAATATTTTTATAGGCCGGGCGCGGCGGCTCACGCCTGTAATCCTAGCACTCTGGGAGGCCGAGGTGGGCGGATCGTTTGAGCTCAGGAGTTCGAGACCAGCCTGAGCAAGAGCGAGACCCCATCTCTACTAAAAATAGAAAGAAATTATATGTACAGCTAAAAAAATATATATAGAAAAAATTAGCCGGGCATGGTGGCGCATGCCTGTAGTCCCAGCTACTCGGGAGGCTGAGACAGGAGGATCGCTTGAGCTCAGGAGTTTGAGGTTGCTGTGAGCTAGGCTGACGCCACGGCACTCACTCTAGCCTGGGCAACAGAGTGAGACTCTGTCTCAAAAAAAAAAAAATATATATTTTTATAAAAAGTTATAAATTCTTTAGAATAGACGTCTCTCTTGCACGGCATTCTTAGCCAGGGTCATTTCGGAGGACTTGCCTACAAAGGCACATGCCACTCTCCCATTCTACCGGTTTCCACTGTCAGGTTCACAGTTCTCTTGCCTTCATTCAATTCTTTCACTTGTTCAGTTCCCATCAACAGAGTCTGAACAAAACTACAGGGGTAAGAAGAAAAGAGCTAATGCTTCAAAATTTTTCCTTTCCTCTCTTGTCTCCACTGTGAGCAACAGTGAGAGAGGCCTGAACACTAATTCTGAAGTCCAGTTGTAGATCTGTCACTTGACGTCTTTTGGCAGGTTATGGAAATGCTATACAAATACATGATGTTATCGTAAAGTAGAGCACCTGGTGACAGTCCTCTAGTCAACACTCAGGTATTTAGACACTGAGCTTATCGAGATTTATAAATGTTGAACACATGCAATACGAGAGTCGAGTAATGGTGTTCAAAAGTAAGCATTCACATACATGATGATATCGCCATTATCATGAAGCACAGGTCAGACTCTGTACACTAGATAAATCAAAGTGACAGCACTGTGGTATCATCAGTATTTTATGTCTGAAGCCAAACCAGGTTGGGGGTTAATCCCAGCAAAAATCTTTTGTCTAAAACTTCTTTTTTTGAGACAGAATCTCACTCTGTTGCCCAGGCTAGAGTGCCATGGCATCAGCCTAGCTCACAGCAACCTCAAACTCCTGGGCTCAAGCAATCCTACTGCCTCAGCCTCCCAAGTAGTTGGGATTACAGGTGTGTGCCACTATGCCTGGCTAATTTTTTCTATATATATTTTTAGCTGTCTAGCTAATTTCTTTCTATTTTTAGTACAAACGGGGTCTCACTCTTGCTCAGGCTGATCTTGAACTCCTGACCTCGAGGGATCCTCCCGCCTCGGCCTCCCAGAGTGCTAAGATTACAGGTGTGAGCTACTGTGCCCGGTCTGTCTAAAACTTCTTGATACTTCAGGTATAAATTGTTTCTGCTTGAATTGTTCAGATAAATGCCTCCTTGGTCCATTTCCCCTTGCTAGTGTAGTCCCAGCTTGTCATAGAAGCAAATACCAGGTCATGGGGAAAAAAAATGAAAATGAACCAAGAATAAAGAAAAAGGAAACATGAAAAAAATTCCTTACCATTGGTATGATAAAATGATTTTTGCTTTCATTAAAGTTTAAAGATCTTATGCTGCACCACAGAGGGTTATTTAAAGCTGTTGTAAAGCTCAAGTGTTCATAATTTGGCTTTTTATCCTAGTGAGAACATCTGCTTCCTTTTCCACCAGTCACACTTCTCTTCCTTTTCCTTTAAAGATGTTTTTCAAATTCCAGACACCCTGGTCTCTTAATGCATTCCAGTCAGATGCAGTATATTCTTTGCAGAATGACATGAGAATGGCGAACAAGGTTTCTTGTCAGAGTAATGATTTAGTTGCGGATTTGCTGATACGTTTTAAAGCCACCTATTCTTCCACAGCTGGATGTACTACATTTCTCTACACATGTGTTTATGAATATATGGATATATTTTTGGTGTAAATACACAAATACAACCAAAAGATCTATTTCATTTTGGGACATGGCTCAATCAAAGAGAAGCTTTTTATTCTATGTTTTTAGACTGCTAATAAAGGTTGGTTGTGAAAAGTATGCAATGTGCTGCTTTAAATATATAAATTAAACACTAGGCTATTGGGTTCGTCGTCATCAGCTAGCATTTCTTGCTAGCAGGTAGTGTGCTTTAGTATGAAATTTATTTTGGAACCTCACTATCTCCATCCTCTAAGAGTTTCCTTCCTGAGGTGACTGTGTGGTCACAGGCTTGCTGAGAAAAGAGCAGTCAGGGATGTAGGGTCTACATTAACGGAGGCTGTAGGTTCCCTTTGCAGAAGTCTTTTGGGCCAGCACAGATAGTCAGTCAATTCTCGGTTCTCCCCTCCTATCCCCTATTTTCTTGCTGGACTTTCTATTGTGTCTTATTTTGATTTAGTTCCTGGTACATTTATCAATAAAAATAATGATTACAGTGACTATCATGTATTGATTATAACTTTAGGGCTTTATACCTGATTTCATTCAATCTTTAAAACAATCTTACGAAGAAACTACTACTGTTCTCATTTTGTAAATAAGAATTGAGCCATGGGAAGACTAAATTGCCTGATATGACACAATGTAGAAGTGACACATCAGAATGTCAACCCAGATGTGTGTGACTTTAAAGGTCGTGTTTTTAACCATTGAGGTGTGAATAAAAAAAAAATAGAGGCACTGTAATTACTTTTTCTTTACCCCTTCCTTAACTTCAGAGATGCATGACCCAGAAGATTGAAGTGTCTAGAGTCTTTTACACACATAACTAAGCACATATATACAGATGCATATACTTGCATGTACACATATGATCACAGACCAGACAATGCACACACAAGCACACACATATACATACATACATATACACACAGAGACACTTAAACCTGAGTTTTATCACTCTTGCATTGCAGGATGGAAAAGTAAACCATATTTAAGCTCCTTTAAGAATTTATGCAAAAATAACCGCCAAACCAACTATAGCCTTTCCTGCTGATCTGAGCCCCCAAAGCTGCACTTGTATTATCTAACTTCTCTGTGGAATACTCTTATTTTTTCAATCTCTGTATTATTTCATGCATCTTTATTCTTTCCATTTCTTCAAGTCATTGACTTGTATCCTATCTCTTCTAAAAGTTATAAATCACTCAATATTATTTTCTCCAATTCTAAAATGATTTTCAGTGACCTTTAAAAACTCTTGAATGTATTTTATTTAGAACTGAGAGTTTTTCATGATTTTCAGCACCCTTTTGTATGAAGGAAGGAAAACTCAGATATTAAAATAAATGTTAAATATTTCCCTTTTTTGCCCTTGAAAATGTTTTAAATTATTTTTCAATTGCACCCTTTATTTCAGGGTTTTAGTATATCTGATCTTCTCTTTAATAAACTAGTTTTCTTTAATCTCTTTAATTTTAAATTTTAAAGTATTTTAATTTTTACTTTGTCTTCCCTACAAAGAATCATGATTTGCTAAGTGACATTACTATGATGTTGTTCATTGGTTATTGATTCCATATTATATTCTTTTCCTTTTTTTTGCAAATTACTACCTTTTTTTTTTTTTTTTAACTGGACTGCTTTGCATCCTGCCACCTACTTGGGAGATTTCTTCTACCATTTAACTAAATTTTACATGATGCATTGGATCTGCCATATAAATGAAAAGCCAAATCATATTTTATTGCCTTACAATACAGAGGGACAGCTGTCTAGGTTTATTAATTTTGTTGTTATAATTGGATTCCCGATGGTAAATGCACTTTTTGGCAATCAGTCTCCATAGCCAAACTGACCTTCTGATCAAACAGATTGTTGTAAATACAACATGGTGAATGTAGAAATTTAGTTAGGACAAGCACAGCTTAATAATGCAAGGAAACAATTGGAGCCCTAAATGCACCATATGGGTATCAAGAGAGTCAATTTGCTTCACAAGTGACACTAAAGAATAAATGAAGGGAGCTTCCATGTCAGCTATTTCATACACATTAAGATGAACCTGCTTTCTTTATGAGTTCATTCATTTAAAGTTATTTTAGAATATGTACCTTAAGCTGCTGATTCAAACCTGCCCATAGTTTAATCCTAAAATCATTCATACTACCAAACATTAATTAAATGCCAAACTACTAATAAAATAAAACTATAGTTAATTGTAACAAATGTGCTTATATCCCAATATAATCAGAAATTCCAAGATAGCAGTATAGCTATACTATTTGGAAGGAATGAATATATCATTTCTTTTGGAAGGAAGTGACTAAGTTGACTCCATTCAAACAATGCTATGAATTCTCACAATATTTTGAAAATGGTGCAGACTGAGAACCAGAATTCCCTGTGTGATCATGATCAAGAGAAAAGCCCCTTTCTGTGATCTTCCTGTTGGTTTACCTAGGCAGATGCAGTTTAAGGTGGAGTAGAAGAGAAAGGGATTTGAATTAATAATGAGGCAAAAGGAACTAGATTCCCAGCAGACTACTTGTGAAATTGGAGCTTTGACAATGTCAACAAGGTATAGTGGGGTGAGGGGAGGTGGGGCTCATTATGGTTCCTGGCGAGGCTAAGCAGAGAGGTACGTTCTACATTGTCAGGAGCTACAGCAGAGTACAGAGGTCCAGCAAAGAAGAAGCTGGGGTATTAGCTTTGTTGCAGAGAAGGAAGAAAGGATCAAGATACAAGAGGACTGAAGCCCGAGGAAGAGAGAGCTTTGAGAAAAGGATGTGAAACAAGTTTCTTTTCTTTGGAGCCAGCCCAGCGATTGACCCAATGAATCCTACCTGTTAGAGTTCATCTAGTTTCCCACTCCCAGGGCTGTGCTCTCATTCTTTCCGGAGGCCTTTGTGTCTACACCTGTGGCTAGCACTGTGTCTGAACAAATTCGGGCCTCCCAGTGAATAACTTGACAATCTCTTCTGTTCCTTAGAGCCTCAAATAATCTGCTTCTCTGTGTTTCTTATATGGATTAAAATGTTGAGTGGGACACTTCATACACCATTTAGTGCCACAAAAAAAAGAAACAGGCAGTGTGAGGGGAGCCATAAGGTTGCATGGGAGCTGGATTTTACATGCCTGGGACAGAGAATTTTTGAGACTCCCCCAAAATTTGAGGAAGTTGTCCTTCTACCAGCTTTGTAGCCAGCTATCTAAATATATGTACAAAGTGGACAAACAACCAAATCCAGTTTTCAATCTCAAGGACTTTCCTAGAGCTTACTGTTGGTCATTGGCATCTCCCGGATGTGTTTGCTCCATGGCGTTAGAAGGGTATAGAGGCAGAAGGCTGTGGGGGCTGAAAAGCAATCAGAATGGAATTGAAGATTAATGTGACAAGGGCCATCTAGGGGTAAAGATGGGGGTACTTGAAGAAGCTGGTGTGATTTTTTCTGTCTATGGCATTTGAAGGCATTTTGGAAGGTATGCTTCCAAGTACAATCAGTTCTGCTAGAATGCTTGCTTTGAAAATGTGAATTTGTCCCAATATGACTGAATTTGTCCCAATATGATTGAAACAATCTGAGCAGAACATCTAGGAAACTATTAGGGAACAATCTGAACATAATGCAAATTTCACATTTGCTTGTGCATGCTTTAGACCATGAGAAATAATAGGTGAATGCAGAAAAGCGCACCAAGCTGGACCAAGCTGTGTGGAAATGCACAAAATGCACCCATGTACATATCTCAGACATCGACCAGCTACCTCAGTTCACCCCGTGTGTTATGAACACGTCCATTCACATCTGGAGTTATAATTTTCCATCAAATTTCAGACTTTTCTTCCACCTCCTCACAGTGAATCACAAGCTGCAACCCTTCTGTTGTGCACTTCTACAAGTGAACTGCAGGTCTTTTTCAAGGTAAAATACCATATTTATTATAGTATATGTGTATTTCTTAACCACCTAATAGGTGTAAAACTGTGATACCATTTTTAATAGCTCCTTTTATTTTTACATGTTACTGATAAAGTTTTTAGGTGTTGTTTCTTTGACCTATTTTTCCCATAAGCTCTGAGGTTTTTATTGCATGATTTCTAGGAACACATGTATCCTATTAGAACAGAACTTGTGGGACATTCAGTTTATCTGCTAATATAATCGGGATGGATTACAAAGGGTTTGGAAAGGGTATTTGTGATTGTGTTCTGGGATTCTGGCAGAAGAGTCCTTCTGGTCTATCCTCCTTCTCAGTGGCATGGATATTGATTTCTCAGTAGCCACAAAATGAGGATGTTTCCCCCATGCTGTCATGGAAAATCTGATAGAAGCCAGTGTGCCTGAAGAGCAATGAAGACACAGGCTGTGGCTGTGGAGGAGGGGGAGGGTTGGGGTGTGGGGGCCTTGCTGATAATGGGTGCCCTTCTGGGGCTGGCAGGTGCTCCCCACCTGCTTTTCCTGCTCCAAGGT
The DNA here is from genome assembly GCF_041146395.1 of Eulemur rufifrons. NCBI lineage: Eukaryota > Metazoa > Chordata > Mammalia > Primates > Lemuridae > Eulemur > Eulemur rufifrons. The sequence continues at coordinate 90,529,930 of NC_090985.1, forward strand.
GAACAATATACAGTCTGGCCAGGGCTGCAAAATGGGCAAATTCTGTGTGTATAGGAGATAGTTGAGTAGCTGGGGACCTTCAGAAATTAAAATGCAAGGATTTTGGAATTGGCTTTCTGGCTCTGTAATTTGGGAAGTCACCAGACCTGGCAGTTAGAGGAAAGAGGAGGGCCAGGAGATAAATCTGTTCTTGGCTGACTTGTGCGTGTCCTTGAGGCTCTGCTGGTTTGTGCTAATGGCTAATGGGAGGTTTGGCTCCCACTAGAAAGTGCCACCAGCACTTTGTGAGTTGATGGTGAGGGTCTGATGGAAAGGAGCTCATTCTCCCAAGCGATGCAGTTAGATTCCACGATGATCTTCAGAGACAGTTTCATTACGACCCTCCTTGGGGGCTCGACAGCCTTCCCATGCTTCCTATGGGAGCTGCCCTCTGCAGTGAAAGCCAGTCACAGGGTGAGGCTGCTTAAGCAACCTTATTAATATTAACTCTTGTTAGTATTAATATTAATGAGAGTTAATATTAAATTGGTAAATGCAAGGCTTAAGTCTTGCTAGACTTCTGACAACTGCTAAAATGATTGTTGCATATCACTTTTGTTGGAGCAGTAATTTTTAAAACTGTGTTTTGTGCAGCTCAGGGTGTTTTAGAGAAATGTCAAGAGAGAGAAAGGGAAAGGAATGAAAGAGAGAGAAAAGCATAAAGCAGAGAGGGCTTTTGGCCTCCCATCCCACTTCAAGGGAAGCAGCTTCACTTTTATGTTTTATAATTGGGATTTGTTATGGGTTAAAGTGTGTCTCCCCAAAAGATATTGAAGTCCTAATCTCCAGTGCCTGTGAATGTGACCTTATTAGGAAATAGAGTCTTTGCAGAATGTCAAATTGAAGTGAGACCATTAGAGAGTGCCCCAATCCAGCATGATTGTCCCCATCAAAAGATCACTGGCCAGCAACCAGAGGCTGGAGAGAGGCATGGAACAATTTCTCCCTCACAGCCCTCAAGAGGAATCAGCTCTGCCAACACCTTAATCTCAAACTTCCAGCCTCCAGAACTGTGAGACAAGAAATTTCTGTTGTTTAAACCACTCAATTTGTGGTAGTTTGTTATGGCACCCCTAAGGACACTAATAAAGGATTCTTGGAGAAATTTCATTTGATTTACAAAAAAGGACATGGAGTCCTGAAGTTAAAAGTATACAAAAATTATAGTTAGAAAGAGATGGGCCAAGTGGAGGACGATGGATGCTTCTAACACAGAGCTACACTGTTCAAAGAACACAGACCTCTATGTCCCAAGATCTTACCAAGACAAAGTCAGCTGCCTACTCCCTGACATGGGTGTCAACTTGGTGTTTTCATAGTTTCACAGTTTTGAATGAGTCATGAGAAAAAGAATAAAAATGTCACTTAATATTCAGATTATGTAATAGCCCAATAGAATCATGATCAGAAAAGTCTGAGTGAATTTAATGTATGCTCAAAGTTGCCATAATAATAGGGTGCTTCATCTTTTTTCATGATTCTGACTACTTGTGTGTTTTCATCAATCCTTGTTTGCTATAAACTGTAGTTCACCTGTGCTAACACTGCAAGGCTGAAGTCCATGGGAAGGTATTGGTTTTGGATAGTGATTTTATTTAACACCTGGTGCTCATTGCACAGATGTGCATTCTTGCTTCTCCTCTTGACAAGAAGGAGAGGAAATAGATGGGCAGATGGGGCCCTTCTGTGGATTCCTTTCATTAAATTCTCCACGGGATGCCTTACTGATCATGAATAGCTGTACCTGGCAGAAGATCAGTAGCTCAGGCAGAGGGGGAGAAGACAGGTGGGCTTTTGGCTAAAATAGTCTAAATATATTTCAAAGTCCTGGGATTACTGCATCAGGAACAGTTCATTTTGTTTTCTCTGGTACTCCAGTGTGTGCCTACCTGAGGGTGGCTGTCAGAAGTGATGGTGAAAGCACCAGAGCTGGCCTTGGCTTTCAGTGACTTCAAGTAATGCTGGGAGAGCCCCTGAATCCCCAGAATCATAAGGTTGTGAAGGACTCGGTAGTGTCCAAGGATGTATATTGCTAGTGACATGCAAAATTATCAGTGGGTCTGGAGCCTCTTGTGGTATTGACCAGAGATTGGGGTTGTCTTTGGATATTGTGTTCATGGTGTTGTCACCCGGTTCCAGGAATTACTCAGTCATGACACCATGCTCTATGTGTGTGGATAAGGCTAGCTCTTGAGTCATGGCCCAATGTCCTTATTGAAAAAAAGTAGAGCTTTGAGGATTCCTAGAGAATACATTTTCCAGTTCTGTCATGTGTCCTAATAACCCTCCCTAGTACCCATGGCAACCATCATCAACGATTAAGGCACATGTTTATGCTTCTTCCCAGAAGAGGACTGGGAATTCTTTTACACACAGCTATCTAGGCAGTCACTACCAATAGACTAGTTGTCATGCCTAGCAAGTCTATTCGCCTTGCCTATGTAGGGCTTTGAGCAAGCACTCAGCATAAGGCCTTCTGCCTGTCCTGAGATGAGGCCTAGTACCAAGACAGCTTCAGTATCCTTAAAGAGGAAAATTTGTCTGAGTAGAATTATCTAGATTGATGTCTAGGGTGTGTGGATTGGAGGCTGTCTAACTCTTGGCTGTGAGCCATGAGAAAGAACATGTCATCTTGGACAATTGCTCCTAGTCACTACTTACAACCTGAGGTCAAGCAGTTGGGCTCAGAACACACTGCATTAGATAGAGAAATTTCTCTGTCATCACCACATTGCACACTGCTGACCTCAAATGCACAGACAAGAAAACATGGGCAAGTACCGCTGGCTATCCCCAGTACCCATTCAAACCTCTCCAGGATCTTACTAGGAACTTATTCGACAGGAAGAAGTAGAAGCAAGCCCTCGGCTATGAACTAGAGACTCTTTCTTTGAGGTCTGTGGGGCTGGTCCAGTCTCTCACAAGGGGCCTTGGGTCTAGTTCTTGATCACCTGTTAGTGTAAATTATTTGCAAAGTTAAAATAAAATTGAAGCAAGGTAGGAAAAGGCAAACTGGCATCTATGGAGCCTGGTACTTTGCATACGCAATCTCATTAATCTTCTCAACAGCCACATGAGGTGGGTGATAAGATTTCATTTTACAGATGAGAAAGGTGAAACCCAGGGGGACCATGGACTCTGCCCAAGATCACTAGCAGGAAGAGGCAGAGGGGAGATTGCATTCAGGTCTGCCTAGATGCTGTCCTCATCCCTTAGGGCATCTGCTGTTACCACACCACACGGCCAGTGCTTGAAAAGAAGCCACATTTTTCATATCAAGTATTTTGTCTCTTCCAAATTTTAAATAGCTTCTTATTATTGTTTCGGGCCCCTACCCTGCAGTCAGCATTTACGCAGATTGATAAAACACTGCTGCCCACCTATCCAAGCTTAAACGCTGCCATTAGTAATAATTCTGACATTTTCGAGGTCATCCCTTCTCCTCCCTTCAACACAGAGACACAGTCTGGCTCCACGTTCAAAATGAAAAAGCAAAATGGCGACAAATGTCAAGTGCAACAGTGATTCTTTCAGACAAAGCAGGAAGAGAGCAAAGCTATTAAAAATTTCATTTTCCGTTGCCCTTCCATTTACTGGGCCACATCCTTTTTATGCTGCAGGAATCAGCGCCATTGGGAGCAACACCTACTATTACTGCCCAGGACTCAGACATTGCCTCCCGCCCTGGGAACCTGACTGCAGGGAGACCCGCGGATGGCTTGTTTAGTACTGGGGTTGGTAGGAAAGATGGAGTAAATCTTGTAGGGTTTACAAGGAATAGGGAAATGAGAGCCCATCGGCCTTAAAGCAGTTTGAATATATATGTATATTTATTTGATTTTGGTTAAATGGAACCAGCCTCCTTCTATTGAATACATATATTTTTTCACTTGACAAAGTTAACTGGAAAAAGAAAGGCTTTTTATTTAAAAGAGAACTAAACTTCCTTTTAACTTTGAGAAAAGATAAGAAAATTATTATATAAACTTGACATTTCTTCATTGGCATCATCATTTTATAAACTATGTATATCAACATGTAATTAAATCATGGCATCAGCACAGGAAAAATCGTATAAGAATGATTCTAGTTTTTAAAATATGGATCCATATAAATGAAACTAATCAAGTCTTCATTTTTAAAAATAGAAAAGCTGAATCATTTGCCACACTTTTTATACTTTTGATAAATCTTGCCCCAGTTGTCTAGTCATTGATTTTTAAGAAAATTTTTTTGTCAAATTCTCTTCTAGTTCCTGCCTCTCTGTTCCACATTCATCATTTGCCGGCCTAACACACACTGGTTTTCCCTCCTGCCCTTTACATATTACATTAGTGTTTTTGATCTTTATTCTTCTTTAGTAGCTGTGTGATCAAATATGGATTTTTAAAAATTCAAGTACTAAGCGGAATTTTTCTGTCTTGTGGGCGACAATCACGTCTTGGGAATCTGACATTCTAAATTCACTCCATCTCTTCTAAAAGGACTGGGGGCGCTGGTTGGTTGTGTGTAGCTAAGAATCACAAAGCAGGTTCACTTTTATTAAATAAAACAATAGAAAAAGGGGAAACAGGGTGAATGTTGTAGTTAGTAAAATTATACTGAATCTCACAGCAAGTTGAATGTGCAGTGAACAAAATGAATTGGTCTGAACAAAGCCTGTCTTTTCCCCAGGCCACTCTTTCTTCCCCGCAATGCGCTATCCAGTCCTTGCCTGAATAATGCCAGTTTCCTCCTGCTCCCAGTCCTGCCTGCCAGCACTTTGTGCCTGGTCAGCAGTCTGCGTGTCTGCACGGCCTATTATGTGAATGTCTGTTTAAAACTTCCTTTTCTCTGATTTTATTTCATGTCTGCTGGGATAACTGTGATAAGCCAAGGTAATAAATATAAATGCTATGTCAGTCACTTAGAAAGTTTTCATTCCTGAACTGATCTGCTTTATCATTCGCTGTGGGCACCGCGTTTGTTCTGCCGCTGTTCATCGCGGCTCCTGGACAGGACACACATTCAGGTCCCGTGGGATGTTGAGGACAAGTGAGCTCAAGAAGCCCTGTGTCTCTTTCTGTCGAACTTCTTGTTTGGGGAAGGAGTGATGAAGGTTGGTCAGGGTGGGGGGAGTGTTAAATAAATACAGAGCAAGGAGTCAGCTTTAGTTGTAGGACTTTTTTTTTTTTTTATCAGTTAACCAGGAGGTCAACAAATCTACGTTATGAAAAAGAAGATTTGTAAAACATATAGTAGAATAAGAATTGAAAATCTGTAAGTACTGCAAGCATCCCTAACTTTGGACATCTGACTTTCTCTTAACACTAAGAAATCCAATACCTAAAGGATATACCTGTTTTTTAATTTCTAATGATATCCAGATAGGTTCTAATTCTGGATGGTTGTTGTTTGATGATTTATAGCTATGTACAATGTACCTGGTAGGTAAAGCAGACATTATTTCATCCAAACTTCCTTTCAGGTGTGGAGCAGGGAGGTAAGTGGTACTGGAGGCTCAGGTCACCAAGAGCCCTTCCTAGGCAGTGTTTCCTCTTTGGATAATGGTGGTGAGAGTCATGGATTGTCGGAGGGCTGTGATTCATCACCTATCCAGGCCCAACGCTCCTGCTCCTGATAGATCAAGCAAAAGGCCACAAAAGGTCAAATGGGGACAGCCACCAAAATGAAACAAGCTCCTTTGACCACAAATTCTTTCTCATTCTTGTCTTTTGCCTCAATCTTCCTTTTAATGGGACTTCAAGAAGATCACATTCAATATTAACGCATCAGCATTTTGTATTGAAAAACTAATATAGACAAGAAAACAATGTATTCCCATTGAGGCTTGACTACCAATATCTGACAATGTTGAAATCAGAGGGAATTAAAATAAATTAAAATAGTATCTGGTAAGAGCAATGCAGTGTGGACCTTCTTTTTAAGCAAAAAGTTCTTCCACTCTATTCTTGAGTAAAAAATAAAAAAATTCTTTTACCCTGATTTCACATTTTATTAGGTTTACCTACAGCTTAATAAGACTCCTGAATATAAGCAGTTAATCTGAAGTTTTCTGAAAGGCACCTGAGATCCCTGCCACCTCTGGAAACAAAGAATCCTTTTTGGTTGGATGCAAGTACAGAAGATTTCTAAGGAGTTATTTTATTCTGCGGATACTTTCACTTTTTACCCAGTTTATTATTCACTAACCCTGGAGAGTTTCCCCATTATGGCTTCCATAAATAATGGAATCCTTTCTTTTAACAGCTCAAGGCAAAAATGAAAATATGTTGAGTTGCAATAAAATCCTTAAGACAAAAGGTGCCCTGTCCTATCAGCCAGGCCAATGATCTGCATGTTCGGGGCATTTAAATTCATGGTTCAGCTTTTGCCCTGGCAGCTAGTAGTTCTACAGAATTCATTTGGAATGCAAATAACCTTTCATCTTGAAGTTGCAAAGTGGTTCAAATCACTTCTTAGTTATAGATTTTAGGAACTTGGTATATAGTTTAAAACTCCAACCAACTAATGAGTTAGTCCTCAAGCTTTTTTACTTGTTGCATCACATCTCATTTGTGTGACTATGTTAATTAGCTTGATTTACTCTCTCTGTATTGTGTACATATACCAAAACTTCACATTGTACTCCAAAAATGTAATATAATTACTATTTTTCAATTAAAAAAAAGATCATATTGGGCTCCTTGGGATAATCTAGGAAAATCTCCCCGTTCCAAGGTCCTTCATCATAATCACACCTGCAATGTCCCTTGTTCCATTAACAGGTTCTGAGATTAGGGCATGCCCACCTTTGGGGCGCCGTGTGCTGTGCACCACAAATGCCTGGCTGCAGTAGGTGTGTGAACTCTCTAGCTGGCCTCTTTAATTTGAAAGTCCCTGGGGAAATGCAAAAGTGTGACACAGACAAGCATATGCATAGCTGTCTCTGTGGTGCTATGATGAAATGCTGTTCATACCTGTTCACAAGATTTTTCTTTTCCAAATTTGCTCACTAGGTCATATATTGAATACAGACTTTCCCCCCCTTCATTTGCTATAACTATATTTTTCCTTTATGTGGGTTGAGTTGCCAACTTTTTGACATAGAAACTGGGGACTGAAAAGGTATGTCATACTGTTAAAATGGTTGGAAATACTCTGGTGGTATTAGCCTTGCTTGGAATTATAACATTTATTAGTGGAACTCCTTTCATCCTAGAAGGTCAAGATAGCAAAGATACTAACAATATGACCCTCTCAGGCCATCTGGACCTCTGGGGGTCTCTTCATAGAAACATTTTTTAGCCCTAAATATGTAGAGAGGAGGGTAAAAGAACAGGAACCAGAAGAAAGTCTTACTGTCTCTTTGGTTGTTTTTCAAGCCCTAGAGGAAAGGTAAAACCATGATTTATAATTAAAAATTAATTTCTTAGAAGCCTCAAGGCTATGTCTGGGGTGGAACTGAGCAAATTATGTTAAACAATGGTATCTGCATTATAAACATTAAGTATGTATATGTGTGTGTATATATATATATGCACTAGGGGTGTGTGTGTGTGTGTGTATGTGTGTGTGTGTGTGTGTGTGTATCAGGCCACCAAATAAGTCAACATCCTTTTGAGATTTCTGTTTTTCATGTGGAACTAGCAACTGGAGGATAATTTGGGGTTAGGGAAGATGTATGCCAGAAACATTTTTTTTTCTCCTAGTGATATCAGTAAGGCTGGGCTCATGTTTACAAAAGCCATTTATTCATTCAAAAATATTTATTAAATATGTACTAAGAACAATGCTGTGGAGGAGATATATGTGGATGTGAATATGTGAACATCAAAATAAAATTCACCCACCTTCAATCTATTTTACAATCTAGAAAGAAAATCTGCAACGAATGTGTGATTCCTGGGGTGTGGTGAAGTCATTTTGTGAATGTCTTTGATCTTGTAGTTTGAAACTCACTTCTGATTTCATTTATCTGATCCATACCAAATCATCAAAATGAGGTGTCTAAAATAAATTTATTTCCTTTTATTTAGAATTTTAAAAAGCTAAAACAGTAGCCCTTTAGATATGAATAGTTTTTGTTTTTTTCTACTAATTGGTAAGAGACTTTTTAGGAAACCCAAATCCATTTGATAGAGACGTAGGTAATCCCTAAATATTTCATTCTGTGGTGGTGTGAAAGTCTGTTTTTTTAAATGCAGGCAAAAACCTTAAAATCTTTAAATAGGAAAGTCTATCAGGCTTAGCATATTTTAGGTTGGTTAAAAAAAGAAAATTGAGAGTGTGCATAAATAAAGGAAATAAAGTTGATAATAGAGGAGGAATTCTTGTTATGAAGTTTTTAGAAGGAGGAAAGTAGTAGATCAAAAACAATGTGATAAAGAAATTGCATCCTTGTGATACTTCACTTAGTAGAATGGGCTCCAGCTCTGTCCAGGATAATACAAGAGGTGTTAGATCACCATTATTTTTTGTGGCTGAGTAGAACTCCGTGGTACCACATTTTATTAATCCACTCATGTATTGATGGGCACTTGGGTTGTTTCCACATCTTTGCTATTGTGAATTGTGCTGCTATAAGCATTCTAGTGCAGATGTCTTTTTGATAGAACGTTTTTTTTTTTCCTTTGGGTAGATGCCCAGTATCACAAGAATAGAAAAACAAGCACCACATGTATTCATCATCAAATTGCTATTAATTGATCAACACTTAAGTGCACATATGGTAGTAACATGCATGGGGTGTCGGGCAGGTGGGAGGTGGGGAGGAGGGGATGGGTATATACACACCTAATGGGTGCGGTGGGCACCCTCTGGGGGATGGACATGCTTGAGGCTCTGACTTGGGTGGGGCAAAGGCAATATATGTAACCTAAACATTTGTAAGTCGTAATATGCTGAAAAAAAAATAAACAGAAAAAAAAAAGAAATTGCATCACTGTGGGATTTCTGCCTGTTGGGGAGGTGGGAGCGGGCATGTGTTAGAAGGGAGATGAAATTAAGTCAGAGGCGTCTATATTCTGTGGTGCTGAGATGTTGAGTCAAATCCCTATAATCCCTGTACTCAGGTGCAAGGTGGGAGAAGACCCCGGTGTGGATTGAAATTTCTCCCCTACTTATGCAGAGCTAACAAAGTTAATAAAAAACGCGCTCTCTCTCTCTCTCTCTCTCTCTCTTTTCATTAAAAGAGTCCAAGTTATCCTGGTGACCTCCAGGAACAAAAATATCATTGTCTGACTCAGCTGAAGGGCTTTGAGCATGTGTACATTTTACCTGGATGATTGGAAATTGGCTTCTCAAATGCTAAGGAGTCTATTCTTTTGGATATGATCCCTGGTTATTTTGTGTAAATTAAAATAAATCTGTTTCTAGCTCTGATACCTAATAATTGTGTCCTACAAATGCAAAAAAACTTCCATGTATGTAGTCAGTAGCTCCCCATAACCAATATGCTCACCTGCTTGATCTGAAGGATGGATTTTCTCTGGCTGAAACTTACGTAGGCATATTGGGAACAGAATAGCATTTACACATCAGGCAATTATGGGATAACTTGAGAGTTACCCTAGCTACACAATTTTACTTGTTTGTATCTTCCATTTCTAATTAAATTTCTACCAAATCCACAAAGTTCTTTCTAAATGTCCTACCTATCTTCTCTGGTGTTCAGAGAAGCAATTTGAACAGGACCTCACCATATGTATGTATTGATACCTTTGCACACTTCTATATCTTAAGACTTAACTATTTTCTCTGCATACATTTTGTTTTCCTAACAAGTTTTTAAGAGTCAAGAGGGCTTACCCTTACTTTTTTTTTAAATTTCAGCTTATTATGGGGGTACAAAATTTCAGGTTATATAAATTGGCCATGTCCCACCCATCCCCCCGAGTCAGAGCTTCAAGCGTGTCCATTCCCCAGACAGTGCGCATCGCACTCATTATGTATGTGTACGCCCCTCCCCTCCCCTCTCATATCTGCCCGACACCCGATTAATGTTATTCCTAAATGTGCACTTAGGTGTTGATCAGTGAAACCAATTTGATGGTGAGTACATGTGGTGCTTATTTTTCCATTCTTGGGATACTTCACTTAGTAGAATGGGTTCCAACTCTTTCCAGGAGAACATAAGAGATTCTAAATCCCCATTATTTCTTATAGCTGAGTTTAAAATAATTTTAAAATCTTACTGGAATTTTTAGGCATAGGAAAAGGATTCTTTAAGTTGCCTGATATTGATTATGGGGCTGTTTCCTCTGTCTCTGTATTACTTAATATCCACTCTACAGTTCAGTACTTGTGATTGTTATTAAATCATTAATCACTGATTTAAAAGAATCATAAGGTAATGTTTTAATCTTAAATAGGGATAGTGTTACCTTTCCTATCTCATGAAGATACATAGAATCAATTGACTTCAAACATCTTGAATAAATTGCAAGTTTGTGAAGACAGAAAGAAGATAACATTCATTAAAAATAAATGCCAGTTCGTTATACACAATGTCATTTACAAGGCCCTGCCACTGGGGAAGTTGCTACTCCTTGCTAATGTTTTCTTAGAAAACAAAAAATGGAATCTTATAGGAATGTCAAACCCAGAAAACAAATAGTGGAATCTTATAGGAATGTCAAACCATGTCAAACCGAGGCAAGACAATGAGTCAAGTCTCCTCTGTGAGTGAACTTAACAGAAACTGCATTTACTCCCTTTAATAATAAATGTACCTATCAACACTTCCACTTTCCAGACAAACTCAGTTTTTTGTTTATTAAAAGGTGTGGAGTTCACTCTGTTCAACTCATACAGATGTTTGTATCTTTAACTTCTTGAATAGTTTAAGTGCTGCCTAAATTCCCGTTCTGGCCCCTGACTCCTATTCCTTAATCATCTCTGGGCCGTGGTTCATGCCAGAGTCATCTCTAGCTTGGACTTCATCAGGAAGATCTTGAGGCCCTTGGAGCTGGAGCCAAAGCACAAGAGGCAGCTGCAGCTAGAGGCCTCTCCGCCCAGCTCCACCCCCTGCTGGGCTGCCACTGGTGTCAGAAAAAACATGTCATTCTGTGTACTTCACAAGAGCAGCTGCTGCTTTGTCTTTTGGTTATACCAAAATGAATCTTCAAGACGATCAGAAAGGGTCACACTGACATTATGAAACTTAAAAATCCAGAGCCATGATCACACCTGGGCAACAGGTGACAGAGCTAAATCCTGTCTCTTAAAAAAGAATCCTGAAAATTGCAGATGAAAGACAGGATGATATTTAATGCATTTGCGAAATCTTTCTTATATTTTACTGTCACAGGACATTGTGTGTTCAAAATCTACAACAAAAGTGTATGTTTTACTAAACCATTCATGTTAGATGTGAGGGTTGAATGGAAATTTTATGTTTTATTTTCTGACACAAGGTTTTTGGTAATACAACTATTTAAAGCAATTTTTTTTTAAAAGTTTGCCCAGGTGTGTCTCAAATGCCTGACCTCGAGTAATCCTCCCACCTCAGTCTCCCTAGTATCTGGGATTACAGGAATGAAGCACTGCACCAGGCAAAATTTTAGGGGGAGAAATCAGCAATAACTAAAGACAAATCTTAGCTAATACCTGATAAGTAGCCACCAACAATCTATAGAAAATATTGTGCCAGGTGACTTATTGCCAAGGTGAAAAGGCAAAATAAGAACACAGAAAATATTGGTTTCTAAAGGTATATCTAGAAATTTTCTGTGTTCTGTCGTAACTCTTAGATGTTTACCATTTCTGCGTTTGAGAGACTACTTTGAGCACTTTGAGATTCAAATATATATCTACAATAGATTTCTGGCTTCTCCTTTGATGGATGCTTTTGCTTGTAGTAATTGGAACACAGTGACAATTTCTTCAATTTATTAGTTTCCCACTTCATTTCAAAGTCAATTTGAAACCGATGGGGCAATTGTTTATTTTTTTTCCTCTCTCTCTCTCATTTTGTAATGGGAGGTGAAAAGAATACCTTACAGGAGTCTAGGCACAATTGCTTTAATGAATTAAAAAATTAGTATTTACATAGAGAAAGAGAGGTAGTTAAAGTTTTTAAATGGCTTTCTTTTAAAAATACATAACTATGTCTAGTCATTGAACTATAGTACAAAGAAAAAAATATTATCCTTGTTGATCATGCTTCCGTGTTAAGTCACTCTAATTTGTCAAAAATCATAAAATCATAGGATTTTAGTACCCTATCAATACGATGTGGCTGCTTAATAAATGTCCTACCTATTTTTTGCAATGTACCTGATCTTATTATCCCTTATTTTTTGTGACCATTTAGAACTTATGCTTCGCTGGGCTCTATTTTGTCTGGTAGAACAAGCACACGTCAGGGAACTCTCTACCTGGTTTGCTAATGGCATTTTTTTCTTTACTGAGTTTCTTTACCTTTTCTGGTAGTGACATGTGACATCACCCCTTGATCCAGCTCCTTCCAATTAATGTTTTCAGTGTGACTTAAATGCTGGGGGCCAAACACTAGAATGCAGAAGAATCACATGAGTAATTCATTAAAAATGTTGGTTTCTGGATCCCCAATCCCCAATCTGGATCCTCAATCTGATTCTTTAGGTGCAGTATGGGGTGAGAGTTTTGCATTTTAATACTTCAGACCATTCTGATTCAGTTTTTCCAGTTTCACATGCCAAAAAATTCTACATTAAGGCAATAATTCATGACTCTGAGGTTTACTTTTTCTTGACAAACTGTTTTAGTTCTATACTTTTTGTTACTATATGAAAACTATATCATCTATCTATTACTATGTAACAAACTATCCCAAACTTAATAGCTTGAAACAATCCTTGTAATTTATTTTGCTCATGCAGCAGGAATTTGGGCAGAGCTTGGTGGGGATGTCTCATTTCTGTCCAGGTGATGTCAGCAGAAGTGGTTTGACTAGAGCTGGATGTTTACTTCCAACCTGGCCACTCGCATGTCTGGCAAGGTGGGCTGGCTGTTGGCTGAGAGCTCAGCCAGAAGATTGTCAGCCAGGAGCCTTAGTTTATTCCAACATGAAATTCTCCATGGAGCTGCTTGGGCTTCCTCATAGCATGGTGGCTGAGTTCCAAGAATGAGTGTACTGAGCAAAAGTAAGTGGAAATTTCCAGTCTCTTAAGATCTGGCTTTCAAAATGGACACAGCATAATTGTCTCTATATTCCATTTGTTGAAGCAATCACAGATCTCTCCCAGATTCAATGGGAGGGGATATAGACTCCCCACCTCAATGAGGGAAGTTTCAAAGGATTTTTAGCTATCTTTAAACTATCACAGTAACTCAATCATTTCAGACTATGATTATTAAAAGGGATCTAAAGGTAATGTAGTATTAGTTTTCAAATTAATCTGAGTGATAAACCATTGAAGTATAAAGAGAAAATATTAGAACTTTATTATATTTTTCTCATGACATTTTTGTATATTATCATACAATGAAATGGGCTTTTTTCCCCTGTGTTTTACAGTTCTATGAATTGTAATACATGTATAGATTTGTATAGCCACCATTATAACCAGGATACAGAATAGTTTTATCACCTCAAAAAACTCTCTCAGGCTATTTTTTACAATTACATCCTTACCCCTCCCCCATAACCTCTGGCAAATATTGATTAATTTTCCGTAACAATAGTTTTATCTTTTCAAGAATGTCAAAAGAAATGGAACAACAATTTATGTTATCTTTTGAGGCTGGCTTCTCAATGTTTTTGAGATTCATCTCTATAGTTATATATGTCAATAATATGCTCTTTTCCACTACTGAATAGCATTTTATTGTATGAATATACTAGTTGGTTTAGCCACTCATTTGGTGAGGGAAATTTGGATGGCTTCCACTTTCAGCAGTCACAAATAAAGCTACTATGACTATTCACGTATAGAACTTCATTATATTTTAATTCATACTTTTTTAAAAAAAAATTTATACTTGTAAGATATGTTTTAAAATGTGAATAATACATTGGCACATTCATACATGTTTATAATTTACATATAAGTTGTGTGTGCATGCTTATTAACTTAATGATAACAGTGTGTGATCACAAAGTTTGGAAATCGTGTTGCTAATGGTTGAAGGGGACTGGTGGATACATAGGGCTTTATTACACTGTACTTTCTACTTTTTCATTTATTTTAAAATTTACATAATATAAATTTTAAAAAGTTTGTAGACTTTTATCTGGTCCATCCCATTCATGTATAGAGACTTGAGGGTATTCATGATTTAGGAGCAGATGGCAGAGACATACTCAGGTCTTCCGCCTCTTTCCAATGTGTTGTGCTGCTAACCAGCTGATTTAGGTGAAATAATAAACTACATAAGAATTTTAAGTCAACTATACATATTCTTCACATTCTAGCATTTGCTCTCCACATATTTGGAAGAACTGATGGATAATTTTAAAAATCATTACGAGAGAAAATTGAGGTCAGCACACTGCTCATGTTCCATCTTTAAGGCTATTTTTTTTTTTTTTTCCTGGCACACTTGACATATATACTGCAGAGAAAGCAAATTACTAGGCTTGTGGGAACTAGAAATCCTCATCCTCTTTGCTTAGTGTGTAGAGAGATCCTATTTCTTCTTAGCTTTTTGTCACTAATGTCAGCAAACAGAAGAACAATGGATAAAGACTTTAGCATGGGTACAATTCTACAACATTGAAGTAAAGGAATTTAATTTGTCAGAAACAAACACATGCCAAGCTCCTACCTCTTTATTGACACCGAAACTTGGTTTGGGCTGGGAAGTTGTTTATTTTCTATTTGTTGTTATTTGTTTATCTATTATTTCCCTTTGTAAAAGAAAATTTAAACCACCGAGACCAGCTTAGCTTGGCTAAAACCAGTCAGATAGCAGAGTAATTTCCCTTTTACACTCTTAGACCTTCATAGCCCATTCTGATAAAAAGGAATGACTTTGAAACTAGGTATATAAAGTTGTATCTAAACCAGCAAAGGAACTCAGATTTGAAACAAATATCTATAGTTCATTATAATTCAGCATGTCTCAGCTATTTAAGTTCTCACTTACTTCCTCTGTTTTTAGAAAAAACAGTACAAGGAGAGCATTGTATTTCCAATAAATAATGTATAATTAATTAGCATTTCCAAAAGCATAGGACCCTTCACATATAATTGTCTTCTCTCTACCAAAACAGCAGGTACTAATGAGATCAGGTTTTTGTCTTGGAGCAATCAGTGCCTGTTATTTGGTAATTATGGAGTGCTTAGGGAATGGAACTCAATTTCTCTGGGTTCATCCATTTAAAATCAACCTTGTTACTATGGAATGGATAGAATTATTTTACATGGGAAATCTTATTTAACAAAGTTAGAGAAAAGGGACCCTTGCTCTAAGGAAATTTTAATATGTACTGCCTAAGAGAACTTAATAATTCTGAATTAAATAGAATATAGAAGTCAGTGGAGATGCTGATCACATTTTGAGTAGGGCTTTGTCTGCTATTGTAATAGATTCATAAGGTCTTACTCAAGCAAGTTTAAATAAATAAAAGTTTGTTCACTCTCTTTCTTGGACTAGATTTTTAAGATTACACATATAAACTAAAAATAAAATCCTAAACCCTTACCCTCTGACTGAATGGACTCCATCTTGGCCAAGGGGACCTCAGAAAAAACCTTAAAACTGAGTCCCCAGCCATGACAGAAAGGGAGATTGAACACCCCTCTTTATACCCTGCTCCCTTTTGGAGTTTAGATACATTAGAATTAATGTTAAAATAGAGATCATAAGACTGACAAAACAGATTTTTAATGGAAATAAAATACTAAATTGCAAACAGGACCTGAGGCCATGTTAGGCAAAGGTTGAGTCAAGCCTTACAAACCATAAAACCTCATTAAAGGGTTCTTTTTTTTAAATTAAATGGGTACAATGTGGCTTACTTTCCAACCTGACTCTGGCATATGATATGACAGGTAGCAGACCCCCTTATTTCAATTCAAGCATTCCTTTCTTTTTTTTTCTTTTCTTTAATTTTTTGGTAGAGACAGAGTCTCTCTCTTGCTCAGGCTGGTCTTGAATCCTGCCCTCAAGAAATCCACTGGCCTTGGCCTCCCTGAGTGCTAGGATTACAGGCATGCGCCACCTCCCCCCGGCCATCAAACAAGCATTCCTTTCTACTGACTCCATGTCTTTAAACAAAGCTTTATTTCTTTAACCAATTACAAGTCAAAGAATCTCTGAATGCACCTATGACTTGTAAGCCCCTGCTTTGAGATGTCCTGCCTTTTCAGACCAAACCAATGTATTCCTTCCAGGTATTGATTTATGATTTAATTTCACCTGAAATTCCTATCTCCCTAAAATGTATAAAACCAGTCTATAACCCGACTGTCTTGGGACCATTTACTCAAGGCTTCTTGGGTTTATAGATTTCCAGGCATGATCACTCATATTCAGCTCAGAATAAACCTCTTTAAATTATTTTACAGTTTGTTTTTTTCCCATTAAAACACACACACACACAGACACACACACACACACTTGTTAGAGATAAACTCCTATTGTAATAACAGTTTTATTTATGCCCTTATGGCCTCAAATAGCCTTAGGGGTCTTTTCAATGATCTATTATTCCCTTAAGTTAGGAAATGAGGCTTAAGTAACATAGGTCATTGAAGTGTAGTATCTCTTTAGGCAATTTTCAGCAAGATGATTAGATATGAGCAGAGGAGAGTGTAGAGTTGGTGGCCTGGTGATGACTGGGAGGAGGCTTGACCCAGGAGCATGTATTTTGGTATCAGAGTGAGGCATTTATTATAACACACCTTCAAGGATGCTATGATGTGGCATGTAAAGTACGTGTTTGTCATTTTTTGAGGCATGGCAGCTGCTGCTGTGTCCTTCATTCTCTTACTCCAGACCTCCCTGTGACTAATGGGGCTGCCCGAAGCTGACCAGCAGTCGGGGGCCATAAGCCAGAGGTAGGGCCACTCTGCAGAGGTAAAGCCTCTGTGGCAGTACCATGGAGGGGCGAAACGCTGTCACCTCGTACTTTATAGCAACACAATTTCCAAACTTGGCTGCACCGAGGAGTACCTAGGTAGCTTCTCATATGTCTCTCTCTGGACCACATTTCATACCCAGTCAGTGCAGATCTCCAGAGAGTGGGACTTGGGAATCTTTGAAAACATCCCTGAGTCATTCTGATTGTCAGTAAGGTTTAGGGACCATTGTTTCACTCAGTTTGTTTAACTGGTTTAAATATAGCTATGCATAAAGATGACAAATCACACACACACAGAGATGGAAATTGTCATAACTATTCATTTGATCTGGTGAATTTTACCTCATTACAGCACCTGGGCACTTTTGGAGGCAGAATATAGAAATTAGAGGGAGAGCAAAAATATCTTCCATTTCTCCATAGTAGCTCAATTGGATATACACAAATTATTACAGATTTTCCCCAACAATTTATTCCCCAACCTTTTATTCTACAATAAAAGATACTTATGACCTTTACCTAAATATATGTCTGGTAAAACTAAACTGGGCACAGGAATTATAAGTAAGATCACTCAGCTTGATAAAGTCTGTCTGTTACTTGGGGGAAAAAAATCTACTTCTCAACACGTAATTCCAGTTTCCTTACATTTGTTAAGATTGGGACTCATAAAAATTGTTTTATTCATTGGAGGAGAGAGTGTAAGGCAGTGGATGGGGGTCCATGGACTTGGCCTTAATCTTAAATCTTTGTTTGCCAGCTGGGAGACCTCAAGAAAATCACAATCTCCTTTCTTGACTTTTCCTCCCTATTTGGGATGCTTTGCCAAGATCATCTCTAAGGTATCTTTGGGCTCTACATTCTGTGATTATGAAAGTCTCTCTTAAGTATTATGTTAGCCTCTGTCCTATTAGTGTTTACCACTTAGGTATGATGACGTGACACCTCTGTGAGAAGGTAAAAGACATGGGGCATGAGGGACTAACTGCAGTGTAGTACAGAGCAAAAGTTGCTCAGATCCTAGAGTGGGTTGAGTTAGAACTTGTGGTAGAGTTAAGACTGGGTCAGGGCCATAAAGTAGACATATAAATAGGCAAAAATGAGTGAAGAAGGCACTCCAGGCCAAGTGGGAAGCATGGAAGTTGGGATACACATGCATTGAGCTAAAGTTTCCTCCTTCCATGAAAACTGATTGAATTTCTACAGGAAGTCAAACTTTCCCTCCTTTGCATTTCCAAAGCACCACTGTTTCCCCGCCCCCCTCCCCCCCCCCCCCCCCGTGTTTTTCTTTTTTCCCTTGGACTGGAGAATCATTTCACTTTCACCTGTATGTTACCAAAACTCAGCAGATAGCTTGTATCCAGTGGGCTGGGTACCTAACACATACCTGTTACATCAAAGGGTGGGGCAACAGTGAGCATACTGGGGATGTGAGGCTAGTGCAGGGGACATTGTGGCATGCCACTCAGATTCCCATGAGGGACCACGTGCACATTCCCCCAGCTATGGGGAATGTTGGTGGTGGATGGCTTTCTGCTCAGACACTTTCTGGGAATTACTTTCAGCTGAAGAAAGCCATCTCGCCCAAGGGAGTCCATATCCAATGGCTGGTCAGTGCAGGAGTATAAAATCTCAAAGTGAACAATTTTGAAGGGATATTACAGTTTAAGAGCTCCCATGGAGTTGGCCGAAGTCTTCACTGAGATTGCTTAGCAGTTCTGTTCTCTGTTCTGCTCAGTCCCACCTCCTTCACTTCACCCGGGTGTGCATCCAAGGGCACATTCCATGGCATTTCCTGTGTGCAAATTCCCACCTCGGAGTTTGTTTCTCAAGGAATACAATCTAAGACAGCTGGTTTGGGAGTTTAATTTTTAATACTATAGAGGATAAGTTTGGAACAGCCGTACCTTGAACCCGGATGACACTTTTCTGGGAAATAGAAGGACTTGCTTTTACTCATCTGTCAGAAAATGATTGCCCTAAACATACTAACCCACAGTGATTGTCAAGGTGGAAGACACTCCTACAGTTGAGCTGTACAATAGAAAGTGGCAATCTTGAAGTGGAAATGTAGATTTGTGCCAGATTATGAAGGGCTTTACCAATCAGTCCGTGGATTTAATTTTCTCAAAGCAACATCTTGATTTCTGCTGAAGTCTGAGGGCTTTAGTATGATACTAAGTTTTAAAACAAATTAAAATAATAATTCATTTTTATAGATGCTATATGTGAGTTTGCTATCAGGCTTCAACTCTGTAATATCCTTGAAATATATCCTGTGAGTTTTTCTGTTGAATGTTATATGCAATTTATCTGTGTTAAACATTACAATGTCAAGGGAGAAATGATCTATGGGTTTTCTTGCATTTGTATATAGTCATGTGCTGCATAACAACGTTTCAGTCAACTATGAACCAAATATACAATGGTGGCCCCATAAGATTATAATGGAGCTGAAAAATTCCTATTGCCTAGTGAAGTGGCAGCTTTCATAACATCATAGTACAATTACTTATTTTTAAAATAAATTTAGTGTAGCCTAAGTATACAGTGTTTATAAAGTCTTCAGGAGCATAATGTCCTAGGCCTTCACATTCACTCACTACTCACTTACTGACTCATCCAGAGCAACTTCCAGTCCTGCAAGCTCCATTCAAGGTAGGTGCCCTATACACTTGTACCATTTTTTATTGTTTATGCAACATTTTTATTGGACCTTTTGTAAGTTTAGATGTGTTTAGATACATAAAACTTAATGACGGCCGGGCGCGGTGGCTCACGCCTGTAATCCTAGCACTCTGGGAGGCCGAGGCGGGTGGATCGCTCAAGGTCAGGAGTTCGAGACCAGCCTGAGCGAGACCCCGTCTCTACTAAAAATAGAAAGAAATTATACGGACAACTAAAATATATATATACAAAAAATTAGCCGGGCATGGTGGCGCATGCCTGTAGTCCCAGCTACTC
Source organism: Eulemur rufifrons (assembly GCF_041146395.1). Classification (NCBI taxonomy): domain Eukaryota; kingdom Metazoa; phylum Chordata; class Mammalia; order Primates; family Lemuridae; genus Eulemur; species Eulemur rufifrons. The sequence goes on from NC_090985.1 coordinate 90,549,923, forward strand.
GGGAGGCTGAGGCAGTAGGATCGCTTAAGCCGAGGAGTCTGAGGTTGCTGTGAGCTAAGCTGACGCCACGGCACTCACTCTAGCCTGGGCAACAAAGTGAGACTCTGTCTCAACAAAAAAAAAAAAAAAAAACTTAATGACTATGTTACAATTGCCTACAGTATTCAGTACAGTAATGTACTGTACATGTTTATAGCCTAAGAGCAATAAGATATACCACCTAGCCTCGGTGTGTAGTAGGCCAGACCATCCAGGTTTGTGTAAGTACACTCTATGATGTTCACACAATGACAAAATTGCCTAAACATGCCCTTCTCAGAATGTATCCTTGTCATTAAGTGACACATGACTGTATTTGTTCACTGGGAAATATCTTCAGCAGAAGGAAATCCCCTAAAGACTGTCCCTAGGACATCTCAAGCTACACATAACAGTGCAGGTCAAATACTTAGCCCAAGATGACAAGTGTAATGTCACACCAGCAACCTCCCACATCAATGCAGAAAATGAAAAAGAGGTGAGAATGAGTTTTCAAATTTGGTTCCAACATAACTCTTCCTTAGATTGTCCTTACTTAGATCCCCCTAGATTAGTTAATTTAGGCATGCATAGGTATTCTGTGATACTGTCATTTTAGTACTTACTAAACCACACAAAATTAGCATATATGCTATATACCTGCAAGTCAGATTTTTAAGTAAAATGCTTTAAAAATTTATTAGTATATAATTTACTTCATATTAATGTTTTTATTGAAACACTTAAAGAATCTTTCATCTGCTTTCCACTTTTGGATCTTTATCAATAGAATTTTCCTTTTGATGCTTTTACTCAGAATCCTTCAAAGATTCTCTTCCATCCCGGTGAGAGGAAATAAATCATGCCCCAGCATCAAGAAGATAAAATCAGCAATAGAACAATCAGTATAGATCAGTTGGTGCATTTTCCTTTTGACAATATGCTTCATTTTGATAACAGAAGGATTTGGCCACCTTGCTCAACCCAATTTAAACTTCACGCAGGGTCAGAAACTAGTAATGAGAAAGTGAGTTTCACAGTTGCATCCTGGAGGGCATTTTTTTCCCAGCCCTAATCTGTAGCTTTGGTCATCAGCCTCTTTCTGTAATGGCCCTTCAATAGCAAGGCTCTGGGAACATTGTATCAAAAAGTACAGCTTTTGTGAATTTCCTTTTCTAGTGCTCAGCAAATAAGGAATTTATGATTCTATCAAGTTTCCCTTTTCTATGACTCAGTGTCACTTAGTAAGGCTCACACTCCTGGGCTCGTGCAAGGATCTGTCATGGTAGGCTTCTCAGGAATACCTCACTTGCTGTGTCCTCCAAATGCCATGGGTATGGAGCTCAAAAAGGTCATTTTTAGCAAGCTTATATATTATATTTTATAATCTCAACTAATGTTTAAGTTTCTGTGCTAAAGATGAGGATCAGGATATATAGGTATGGATCCTTTACTTCAAAAATAAAGACACGATTCAAAATGAGCTAGGAAGCAATATTATCTTCCAAATTCTGTTTCTTGCTCAAAAACTCCTCATTATACGTGAGATTACCTTTTATGCTGATGGGAAGCACAGCCAGTATTCAACTGCTCTTTCTCCTTCTAAGCTTGTAGTGTTTCTGGACAGAAACTTTTCCTAACAATGGGAAAGACACTTAAGTGTTTGAGTATTAAGGCTGAATTTTGGTATGGATACAAGACCTCAATCTTGATATAATGAAAGAGAAAATAAACAAGCAACAAAGAAAAATAAAATCCATCATTGCCCTGTCTTTATCCTGATGCACTATAAAGTATAAAACTTTGTCATAGATTATCACATATTTGGCTGTGAGATACTTGAGAGTTGACTTTGCCTGGTACAAAATAAAAGGAAACCTTTACTATCAATAAAGAAAGGAAAGACATTATACTAGGGAATAATTGGTATCCTTCCTACCTCAACTGTCATTTTATAGAAACCAACAGCTCAAACTCTGTAGCTCATCATTACAAAGATAATTTAGGCTTTTAATTTTGCAAGTGTTTCAAGATAAAATGCAATCAGCATTAATTAAAATACTCCTGCTTATAATTATGCCCATGATAGGTTCAGGAGAATATAAACTACCAAGAAGCAAATGTTACAAAGATAATTAAACAAAACTAAAGGCTTTGTAGACTTAGATTGCTTAAAATTATTTAGTTAAATATGCACATTCATGTTTATGTTTGTTTTCTTAGAGTTTCTTCTTCATGGATTGTTAGAGCTCCCTAATACGGTATTCCAACACAATTAAGCATTTCCTCAAATCTCACCTACCCCACGAAACTTTAATGAAATGATCAGATAACATTTTTCCTATGATTCTCCCCATCTCTGCTCATTACTTTTCAACGTACAACTCTTTTATTTACATTAGTTTTTGGGTTCGCCAGAGTTCTGCCTTTGGTCTTCTTATCTTCTTGCTCTGCATGTTTTCCCTGGGTAGTATCTTTCACTTCAGCAAAGGACAAGTAACCTCCAGACCTAAGGTGTCAGCCTGAGCTCTGCCTGATTGTCTTGTACAGCAGTCCCCAACATTTTGGGCACCAGGGACCGGTTTCACGGAATACACTTTTTCCACAGGACGCGAGCAGGGGAGGGTGGGGGTGCAGGGGCTCGGGCAGTGATGCGAGCAACGGGGAACAGCTGTAAGCAGAGATGAAGCCTCACTCACTCCTGCTGTGCGGGTCCCCCCCCACTCCATTTGCTGTTTCATGGAAGACAATTTTTCCAGGGGACCAGGGGTGGGGGTTTGGAGCTCTGTGACCCGTCCCTAACACTCCATAGTACTGGTCTGTGGCCGGAGGTTGGGAACTGCAGCTGTAGACCTTCAAGTTTAACATGTCTAATATTGTACTTATTATGTCCTCCCTCCCCAAACCTACTCTAAGTTCTGTATTCTCAAACTTGGTTAATGATGTTGGTATAAACTAAGTTGTTCCTCTTCCTCTCTTGCCTTCCGTTGAGTCTTCAAATCTTAATGAAATTTGTCTGACAAAGCCTTTCCTTCCATGCCAACATCATGGTGTAGTTCAAGCCCTCCTATTGTTTACACCATCTACAAAGCTTCCTCATTGATGTCCCTGATGTCAGATCATTCTCCCTATATTCCACACTCCATACCACTTCCTGAAATACAAAACAAATGCAACTTTGTTATTCCCCCCTTGCAAACCTGCATTGGTTTTTTCTTGCTTATAGGGACTAAATACAAATTTGTTAGGAAAAATTTGTTAGTTAGGAAATACTGCTAGCCATGTCATTCCTAATGATCTTTCGGCTTCCTATCCTCCCATCCCTACCTTGCTTCCCAGTCTACCCTTGGCTCTGGCAAATATTTCAACATTTCCCTAACATAAACATTTTTTAAGAAAATCAATATTGTTTTTCCCTGCCTGGAATGACCTTTCTTTTCTTCCTTCATCTAGCAGCCCTACTTTTTATATTTTACTTTATTTTTTAAAACAAAATATATTTACTGAGATTATTTGAAGTTTTCTTAAAAAATCTTTATGCAATCTTTTGGGAAGAAAGTTTCTAAGTCCTATCAGCTTATTTTCAGAGTTAAAAGTATGGGCTTACAATTTCAGAGCTTATAAAAATCACTCATAAATCTAATGATAATGAAGGCAGAGTGATATGTTTCCCAGTAATTTCTCTAAAAAAATTTTCATCTTCATCCAAAGCACAGAGAAAACACAAATAGCTTCAATAAATTCTTTTTATCCCTTATGCCATGGCTGGTACCTAATTGGAATACAGAGGACTATGACCCAGAAGAAAATATTAGTACTGTGACTGAAAAAATTAATCAATGCTGTCTATGATTCAGAATAAATTAAAATGAAGATTAGGTGCTAAATAATCTGAAGCTGTTATGTAAAGTGTTGATGATTGCAGCATATATTTTACTTTTTATTATGGAAATTTCCAAACATAGAATTAGCATAGGGAGAATGGTGTTAATGAATTCCCTTTCATACATCAACCAATTTCAACGTTTAGTAACTTTTTGTCAATCATGTGTCATCTATCTCCCATGATGTTATTTTTCTAGCATATTTTAAGGCAAATCACAGTCATCATACCATCTTATTTGTAACTACTTCAATTTGTAACTCTGACATAAAGGATTTTTAAACTAAATAACAACACTATTATTGCACCTAACAAAATTAATAATAATTCTGTAACTATCATTATTACTAACAATATCATATCTTTATCCATATCATTATTATTAAATACTATTAACAATAATTCCTTTATATTCATCCAATCTGCTTTTGAATTTCTTTGATTATACCATAAATGTCTTTCTACAGTGTTATTCAAATGAGGACTACACGTTAAATTTGGTTGATTCTTTTCTTAAGTATTTTTAATCTATATCAACCCACCCATTTCCCTTTTGATTTGTATTATTTATTTGTTGAAAAAATTAGGCCATTTTGTTAGGGGGGCCTTGAATCTCCCAACTTTCCATTTTTCTCTTTGTCTCTGTAAAAGCAGCAAGCCACTTGGCCTCGCTGCTGGCATCCCCCTTCTCTTTCTTTGGGATGCCATGCCATCTCTCTGCTCTCTTTCCACCCCCCCCTTTCTCTCTCTCTCTCTCTCTCATTCTCTTTGTCCTTCTAAAGGATAAAATAAATTTTACTTTTGTATCTTAATCTCTGTGTGAGAAATCTTTCTCCACCTGCACTGTGAGCACCTACTAAGCCTTTCCACCCTAACAATTCATCCCATAAAATTTCTCACATTCTGAAAAAAATCCCTAACTACCCTTTAAGATCTAGCTTATATGTCCACTCTGGGATGCTGTCACTGATTCCCAAAGACAGATTTTCTCTCCTCTTGTGTTCATGCAGGACTTAGTTCATAGAATTATCAGGTTACTTTATAGCTGTTTACATGTTTTTCTTTTCCAATAGATTAGAAGACCCTTGGAGACAGAAACTCTATCTTATTCATCTTTGATTTCCCCAGGGCTTTGTTGTTAAACAATGTAGTGTTTGACACATAATTAATGCTTCAAAAGTTTTTGCAAAGTGAATTAATAAATGAACAAATAAGATAGAAGACAAGTCATACTTGGAAAGATAAATTGGCATAGGAATATACTCATTGGAAATGAGATAAAGTAAAATTTAATTAATGTTCTCCATGCATCACGTACAGGAATACATGATTTTATATAGTGTATCATTTATTTTTCCCCAGAACTGTCTAATTCTTGAATGAAAAAATGATAAAACCAATTCTGCTATTTGGATGACTTTATAATCTTAATTTTTAAAAACTTTTTATTTTAAAGCAATTAAAGATTCAGAGGAACTTGCAGAAATAGTACATTGAATCCTAGGAACCCTCATTTAATTTCCCCTACTCTGACATCATATATGAGGGTTATATATATCAGAACAAGGAATTGAACCTGGTACAACACTATTGATTATCACAGACCATATTCAATTTTCGCCAGTTTGTATATTAACTCATTGTGTTTGTATATGTGTGTGTGTGTGTAGGTCTAAGCAATTTGATAGAAGCCTATTTTTGATGACATATTTATCTCCACCTTTAAAATTATTTAAATCATAAAGTCACACAGAAAAAAATAGTATCAGTTCTAGTTCAGGTTTTGGTTCAAGTGGTGCAGTTCAAATTTTAATGTACTTCTTCTACTTCAAATATACATCAATAAAATCTGAAAGGTGGCAATACTTTTAGTTCTCAAAGAACTAAAAGTAGATCTACCATTGGATCCAGCAATCCCACTACTGGATATCTATCCAAAGGAAAAGAAGTCATTTTATTAAAAACACACCCGAATGTTTATTGCAGCACAATTCAGAATTGCAAAGATGTGGAATCAACCCATTAATTCATGAGTGGATTAACAAAATGTGGTATATGTACACCATGGAGTACTACTCAGCCATAAAAATGATGAATTAATGCCTTTTGCAACAATTTGGTTAGAACTGGAGACCAGTATCCTAAGTGAATTACCCAAAGAATGGAAAAACAAACACCACATGTATTTGCTATTAAATTGGAACTAACTGATGAGTGTACATGTGCACAGAAGGTAGTAAAATTCAGTGGAAATCAAGTGTGTCGGGGGGAGAAGAGGACGAAACCTACCTAACAGGTACAATGAATGCCATGTGGGTGGTGGACACACTTACAGCCCTGACTCAAGCATTACAAAAGTGATCCATGTAACCAAAAACATTTGTACCCCCTTAATATTTTGAAATAAAAAAGAAACAGAAGAGCCAAAAAAAAAAAAAAAAAAAAGAGGCAATACAAAGAGATTTTGATGAGTTTGAAAGATGAGTTAAATATGTATAAAATTAGAAACAGGAAAGAAACACAAAAATGGAGAGTGAAAAGAAGGCTTGGACCTGCTGTCCTATGGTCTGGGAGAAGGCAGTGGCTGTGAGGGTGTTGATATTTAGAGATAGATGTGAATTGTGCTTTCCACAAAATACTAAGGACAGGGTCACTGAAGCCTGGAGCTGAGGTAGGAACACTCTTCTTACGGGAAAGAGGAGAATGGCTCAGTACTTACTGCCTGAGCTGTGGCTTCACAGGAAGCTCCCCGAGGATCTGGGAAGATAGGAGAACAAATCTCATCTCTATAATAAGAACTGAACCAAGATGCCTGTTGGCTAGGTGATTTGATCTGGGATAGCCACAGTATCAGTGAGGGAGAGCCCTGAAGAAATCATTGTAAGTTGTGGTTCTTAACTGAAAGCTTGGACTTAGTGACGGCAGGTAAGGACAGGGAAGAGCTGACAGAGCACCAGAAGAGGAGACGGTAAATCTAGGAGAAAAAATTAAAAAAAACCCAAAGACCTCCTACTCTAAATGAATTTACTATTAGGCACGTAGCCTTTGCCAGACCTCTGGGGAGATAAAGGAATGGAATGCCAGAGGGGAACTTGCATTCCTTATCCCTCCTGATAAGGACGACACTGGAGTTGCAGGATGTGACTGATGCAGGGGTCTCAGGAACTAGCTGTTTGATAAGAATTCATTACAGTGGCTGTTCTGGCCCAGTTCTCCACTCTCCCGGGAAAAACCCTCTATAAAACCCAAGACTCTCCCCTTCCTCGCCTGGACGCTCTTTTCAGCCTCCACCCATCTGCACCCAGATGTTCAGATAAATAGCATTTTACTACACCTGAGGCTTTGTGTCTCCCTCTTGGCTCCAGACCTAACATTTGGTGCCAAAACGCAGGAGGGCACACCGGGTAGCCCCAACCTCTGGGACTCCAGCAGGCCGGGCTTGGACCTCGGGAAGCAGTAGGCAGTGGCAGCTCGTCCTGGGCTTACTCCCAAATCCTGCCTTCCTCTGAGTCCCTGGGTCGTGGGTAAGGTATCCACGGATCTTTGACTAAATTGAGAGAGACCAGTCTCCTGGGTTGATCATGTCCCCTGGAGCCATTATCCTTCCTCATCCCCGACGAGGTGGCTGGGAGAAGTCCCAAGCCATGTAGGGGTCTCTCTCTAACTCGTCTCTGATCCTGGAAGGTAGGCAGAGAGCTCTAGCTCGGCTGAGGTAAGGTTTTGCCCACCCGGACCCTCCTGAACCAAGCTGAGAGAGAGACACTAGACTGCCACTCGGATCTTCCCATCGGTGACCTTCACAATCCACATTTCATTTTTGGTGAGTAAAAGCTCGCAGACTCGCTCTCGGGTTCCTCCCATCTCTTTTATTCTCGCCCCCCAAGAAGTTCCATGGGTCTTCCTTCCCTGACCTTCAAAAGCCACATCCTGGAGACATCCTGTTCCTGGTGAGTAGGAGCTCATAAGCTCGTTCTCAGGTTACTCTGATCTCTCTTACTCTGGTTTCTCACCTTCCAAGTCTTACTGGTAGGCGGAGAACTCCTCCGCCTTTTGGCCTAAGGCACTGTTGGATCCAGGGACCCCCTGCTCCAATTGGTAACCCTTTTCTCCTCTGCCCTTCCCTTGTTTGGGGACACCTAAAACTGAGTAGAATCGGCCTCGAGTGACTCTTACTATACCCAGGGACATGGGGTCTACCAGTCTACCCCTCCTAAAACCACCCCCCTGGGATGTCTCCTCTGAAACTTAAAAGAACTAAGTCTCACTGATGAAATCCGGCCAAAGCAGCTTGTCTTTTACTGTAATATGGTTTGGCCACAATATACACTCGACAGTAGCTCACAGTGATCCGAAAATGGAACCTTTGATTTTAACATATTATAAGATGGGGAAAATTTCTGTCACCGCAATGGCAAATGGTCTGAGATTCCCTATGTCCAAGCCTTTTTTGCCCTCCACTCTTGACCCTCACTCTATAGGAGCCATAATCTGATCTGCTACCCTCCTGACCCTTCGGATCTCAGCCCTCCCCCATCCAGCTCTCCCCAACCAGACCTCCCTCAGCCTAATGCCCAACCCGCCCCCTGTCCTCTTCCCAGCCCCCCCTACTACCCACTCTTGTTCTGCTCAAGTCTCAAGACCTGCAGATCCTACCACAAGTTGTTTGTCCTCACTCAGGGAAGTGGCTGGTGGAAGACGTCATGCGGGTGCCTGTCCCTTTTCCTCTCTCTCACCTTTCACAAATAGAGAAGTGACCAGGCTCCTTTTCAACCAATCCCCATGCCTTTATCAAGGAATTTGAATATTTAACTCAATCTTATGACCTGACCTAGCATGACCTCTACATTATTCTTTCCTCTACTCTATCCCCTGAGGAGGAGAGGGTTTGGCTTAATGCCCAGGCACATGGCAGTGAAATCTATAGACATACACCTGCCCAGCTAGTGGGGATAGTGGCCATCCCTAGATCAGGCCCATTATGGGATTATCAAGTAGGAACTCCCAGGGAACTTTATTCCTTCCTCAATAGACATTTTCTCTCCCAGTCCATGTCTGACATCAGGCGCAAGCTCCAAAAATTAGACGAAGGCCCTCAAAACCCACAAAAGGATTTCCTAAAGCTGGCCTTCAAGGTCTTTAATAACCAAGATGGGGAGAGGCAAAGGAAAAAGAGAGTGGGACTGACAACAGCCCCCAAAACAGAAAAAAGCTTTTCAAATAGTGGCTGCTCCTGTAAAGGAGTTTTTCCAGAGTCACTCAAAAAGGTCCCAGGCAAGTAGATGACAAGGCCACACCCTTCTACGGGAACTGAGCCCTGCCTTCACTACAACTCTGGGTCCCTGGAGTAAAAATGCCCAGGAAATGGATTCTGCCAGGACTGTGCCCCCTCTGACAAAAGAAGGTGGAAGAGTGAGTACCCTCTTCCTAAAATGGGAGCTTTTACCTGCATTCTGGAACTGGCTGCCTGAACACGCATCCTCCATGCCCATGGACCCTCTGAAACTGCTTCCGTCTGACGGGCTCATCAGGCTTCCAAACACTCAGAACTTCCACACACCAGGATGACCGAACCTTAGGTGACTCTCTGGCACAACTAAGAACTAATACCAGAGCCACATCCTCTGCTCTTCCTGAATTTTCAGGGCCTGTGCTTCCCTCTCCTACCCCCCATTGTCAGAGTGAAAGGTAAAATACAAACCCCCTGTGTATTCCACAGCTTCTCTGTAGCTGGGAGAGAAAATCTTTGCCTGCCCACCCCTTTTTATATTTCCCAAGTAGCCCTACTGGACAAAGATCTTATGGATTCCTTCCTCTGACTTATAGAAAAAACTTAACTGAAACTTTACATGCAATGTTTTCTTTGGTATGGTCTGAGCTTTCAAACTATAGAACTTTCTGCCTTGTTTCACCTAAAATTGTCTCCTGTATGCTATATGTTTGCGTGTCCATATATGTCATGTGTATGCAATATTTCACTACCAAAATATGTAAAAAGAGCTCTAATTAATTGGCTTAAAGAAAAAGCACTTATGTAATATTTTATTAAGAACATTGAAAGAACTCAAATACCTTTTAGTTCACGTGACCTTGGTAACCTTTGGTAAATGAAACTAGTTTAAAATTGCTATTAAAGTTTAAATGTTTAAGATCATACTTAATACATCAATGAAGATAATTACATCTGAGGTGATCACCAGTAACAGTCAGACTATAGAAAATTTTCTTTGCCTCTTTGGTGACTGGCCTAAGACAGACAAGATTTTATGCTTTGTAAAAATAATCATTGTGTTTGTTGGGTTTTAACTAACTAGAAAAACTAAACTTTAAGGGTTGAAGTTTATACCCATATACCATTTACATTACCCTTAGAGTCTTCTAAAGACTATCACTCCTGGGTAAATGAAAGCCATTGTTTTATAAGTGACCTGTGATTCTATTTAAATAAATGTTTTAAACCTGTAATGCTTGACAAGCTTTTCAAGAACATACTCTGGATTCTTTTTTTTTTTTTTTTTTTAACCTGAAACTAATGTTTAATAGTGGAGACACTAAAAGCCCAAGAAAAACTTATTAGGCTTAACTGGTATGTTAAACCATACAGGAAAACATTGTCAAATGTGAAGTGATATTTAACTTTCTTTGAATTATATTTATATAAATATGATATAAATATCTATTCCAAGGTTGTGTGAGATTCCTAATGTTCTAGTGGGCCTTGATATATATTATCAATAATAATCATATAGACAAAATTATATGTCACAGAAATGATCAAATCTCCTTTACGTCTGTAACCATGACTATTGTGAGATCTTTACCATCCACGGATGGTTGTTGTTTTACTTTGATTCTTCTTAGACAACAGTTTGTGATCAACTCTGGTCCAAGATTTGCTTCTTTAGGAATGTCATGGAAAGAACTAAAATATTTTTGTAACTCTTATTTAAAATATTGCTAATACTCTTGCTTTGTTTCCAAGCCATTAAAGTATTAAATACATAACAAAGTTATCTCCAGGATTTAAAATTATTATATTCCACCTGGCCTAAGCTTATTCATTCCCTGTAGGCCTAAGGCTGTCACAAAAAGGACAGGCATATAAAAATGTAAAAACCTATTTAAAGAGATAAAAATTAGTAAGTTTGGTTCGGTTCCCTTGTCTTTCTCCACTACCCCCACCTGGCACCTACCTGCTAGCAATGGGACTCACTGGACGACTTCTTAAAGGTACTGAAACACTTACAGCTTAGAGACTAGATTTTACTCAAGGATTTCCCAGGACAAACTGAGTCCCCTTCAACCTTTTAAATAATTCTCGCTGATTCCACTACTATAGCTGAGCCTCTGGGAATCCCATCCTACAGTTATCTGTCCTAGAGTCGTCTCTCCAGACTCAAACCTACAGACCCTTCAGAACCTGCTTACACCCACTGCAAATTCCCTGAAAGTCCAGTTCGTCATGGGTACCAGGCTCTGATATATATACGGCTCCTTATTGCCCTTTTCCTCCTCTTCATACCTCTCATGTCACTCTGTGAATGCTGCCACAGCCCAGCTTATACACCAGGCCTGTCACTCCTTTGCCCCTGCTGGGAGCCCTAATAATAATGACCTTACTTTCCATCCCCCCACTATGGGCGCTCTATGACATCTCTATCTGCTTGCTGTCCAAGAAACCTCTCTACCTTCTCAAAACTATGAGCTCTTCTCCCCATGTGTGATCTTAAGCTCTTATCTAAGGTCCCTAGTGGCTTTACTTTCAGCTCTCATTTTCAAACCCTACATTCTCCACTACCTAGTAACATTCATATGGAACCAAATTCAGGCCCTGTTTCTTTCCAGTGAAACCCCATCCTGCTTCTAATCTAACTTCAAGACCATCCACTTTCAACTCCTTCTCTTTTAATAATTCAAATGAATGCCATAAGAAGATTTCTGCACCATTCTCAGCTGGAAGTAGCTACAGAAGAAAGATCTCTGCCTATTTTCCGAACTTCTGGGTTCATTTTAAATAGAAATTTAATTTTAATAACAGAAAGTGGGGAAGTGTTAGGGCAGCCTTGAATCTCCCAATTTTCTAATAATAGCTAAAAATCAATTTTGAGCTCTCCCTACTCTTTGCTGTTTCTCTCCCAAACTAGCAGGCAACCTGCTGGGACTCTGTTTTCACAAACACCTGAAAAGATCCCAAAAAGTAAATGTGAATCTTTCTCTTTACATCCCCCCCCCACAACTTTTAGAATTTGTTTTACAGCTTCAAGGTGTTCCTGAGAATGTCCCAGACAGACAGCAAGGGGGTAAACTCCAGGCATTTGTTTCCTGCCCAAAATCATATCTCAGGGGCAAAAATCACATCCCCTGAGATAGGCCTGTCTGCATTTCAGAGATAACCAAATCTCCAGGAACAGAAGAAACAAGGAAGCAGTCAAAGAACAGACTCAATGCGCCTAATCCTACCCCCTCATATATTCTCAATATTATATATATAAATATATATGTAAATATATACTTATGTATATATACACACACACATAAAGAGGAGTCTGGAATATTAGGCACGTAGCCTTTGGCAGACCCCTGGGGAGATAAAGGAATGGAATGCAAGAGGGGAACTTGTATTCCTTATCCCTCCTGATAAGGACGACACTGGAGTTGCAGGATGTGACCAGCACAGGAGTCCCAGGAACTAGCTGTTTGATAAGAATTCATTACAATGGCTGTTCTGGCCCAGTTACTCTACTCCCCCCAGAAAAACCCTCTATAAAACCCAAGGCTCTCCCCCTCCTCGTGTGGATGCTCTTTTTAGCCTCTAGCCATCTGCACCCAGATGTTCAAATAAACAGCCTTTTGCTACACCTGAGGCTTCACGTGTCTCCCTCTCAGCTCCGGACCTAACACTTACCAGCTAAAATTTAAGAATATATGGTAGCCTTATACTAGGAAAGTCAACAACATCAACAATTGGAACATAAATTTATTTCAGGTTTTCAAAATAATGATGAGTGTGATGAATGTGACAATAACTTTAAACTATGTATGCTTAATTGATCATCAAGACAGCTGACTAGAGGTGCCCAGCACTTGCTTCCTTAATAAAGAAAGACCAAATCAACAAACAGATAACTACATGTCCAATAGTGTGTCTAGGGGAGAACACTGGAATTCAGCAAAGAGTGACAAAGACCTTCTGAGATATGGATTCAGGATGGCAGCACAGAGAGGGAAGTAAAGCATCCAGAACTGGCTTGGAGACAAAAGGGACTTCCCACTGCAAGGAGATGTAAGCAGGAGATTCCCAGAAGTCTACATTCCCACCATGGATGCCTGCATTCTAGCTACAGGAAAGCCCACAGCCCTTGAGGCTCTGAGCCCAGAATAGGAATCCATATGACTGCATTTTTCCCCAGAGGAAATTCACTTGGGGTCCTCCCCAAACCCCAGGACACAAGCTGCTGCAAGTTGGCACCATTTTGCGAGTGGAGCCACGCTGGAGTACATTCTGCCCTGGGGCGCAATAGCCCCTGCAAATTTACGTCCTGTGGCCCTCTCAATATCTTGCCACATCCACTCAGAGGACTGAAGTCTTGTGACAACAGCTAGAAACATTGGATATCTATATGCAGAAGAATAAAATTAACAAGTGAAAATTTTACTCAAAGTATTAATCAAAGTAAGTAAAAATAAATCCAGACCTAGACATACTGAAGATAAAGAATTTGTAAGAGTCATCAGAGAAAAAATGTAAAAATTATCTACCAAGTAATTATATTGACAGCAGATTTCCTATTATCCATTATTGATACCACAGGCAGTGATATAAAAGCTCAAAACTGTGGAGGAAAAAAATTGTCACTTTAGAATCTTTGAAACTTTATATTTAAATAGTTCAAGAATATTCAAGAGTAGAGTCAATCTAAAATGGTGTATTCAACTAAACTAACACACAGGCACAAAGAAAAATGTTTTTGAACATAGAATATCTAAGGGAATTCACCACTCAAAGCCTTCACTTAACAAAGAAAACAATTATTAAAGGTAGGACTTCTACAGGAAGAAAAATGAACTTAGAGGGATGGTGCAAGTTGCAAGAAAAGGTTATGAACACAAACTGATAAGATGTGTCAAACTGATAAGATGAACTATCGATTATATAAAAAAAGAGCAACCAAAATTTGTGCATGTTTAAAACATGTAAACCAAAAACTCTAAGGAAAAATGATGAGATGGGGTTAAATTGTGACATGGTCCTATCATTTTCAGAGAGAAGAATATTGAATAAATTTAGACTTCATTAAGAAATATATAATTCTCTATCTATCTTGAAAATTAAGGGTAATAAAAAGCATACAGATCGGAAAGGAAGAAATAAATTTGTCCCCATTTGTAGATAATTGTCTACATAAAAATTTCTAAGAATTAAAAAACAAACTCTCTTAGAACTAATAAGTGAGCACAGCAAGGTCACAGAATACCATGCACAAAAATCAATCACGCTGCTGAATACTAACAATGAACATGCAGAAACCAAAATTTAAAAACAAAACATATTTACCATCACTCCAAAGAAGATGAAACATTTATATATAAATTTAACAAAACATGTGCAGTATCTGTATGGTATAAATTATAAAATTCCAATGAATGAAATCAAAGAAGTTCTAAATAAATGAAGAGACATAGCATGTTCATAAATATATGCCATTGGAAAACTCAATAAAGATATTATTTCTCCTAAAATTGATTTATAGATTTTATGCAATTTTTATTTTATTTTATTTCAGCTTATTATGGGGGTACAAAAGTTCAGGTTATATATATTGCCCATGTCCTGCCCATCCCCCCGAGTCACAGCTTCAAGTGTGTCCATTCCCCAGACAGTGTGCATTGCACTCATTATGTAGTTATACAGCCATCCCCTCCCCCACCCCCATCCCCCCGAGTCAGAACATTCAAGCGTGACCATTCCCCAGACAGTGCACAACGCACTCATCATGTAGGTATACACCCATCCCCTCCCCCCCATCCCCCACCTCACTCTGATACCCAACTGGTGTTATTTCCAAATGTGCACTTAGGTGATGATCAGGGAAACCAATTTGCTGGTGAGTACATGTGGTGCTTATTTTTCCATTCTTGGGATACTTCACTTAATAGAATGGGTTCCAACTCTCTCCAGGAGAACAAAAGGGATTCTATATCACTGTTATTTCTTATAGCTGAGTAATACTCCCCGGTATACATATACCACATTTTACTAATCCACTCATGAATTGATGGGCATTTGGGTAGTTTCCACATCTTTGCAATTGTGAATTTTGCTGCTATAAACATTCGGGTACAGGTGTCTTTTTTATAGAATGACTTTTGTTCTTTTGAGTAGATGCCAAATAATGGGATTGCTGGATCGAATGGTAGGTCTACTTGAATCTGTTTAAGGTATCTCCATAATGCTTTCCACAGGGGTTGCACTAGTTTGCAGCCACAGCAGCAGTGTATGAAGAACAGACTGACCCCCAAACCCAGCAGAAGGCGAGAAATTATTAAGATCAAATCAGAACTAAATGAAAAGGACAACAAAAAACCATAAGGGAGATTAATAAAACAAAAAGTTGATTCTTTGAAAAGATAAACAAAATAGACACATCTCTGGCTAGACTAACCAAGAGCAGAAAAGAAAAATCTCTAATAACCTCCATCAGGAACATGAAAGGAGAAATCACAACCAATGCCACAGAGATACATGATATCATATATGAATTCTACAAAAATCTTTATTCACACAAACTGGAAAATGTGGAGGAAATGGACGAATTTTTAGAAACACACAGCCTTCCCAGGCTCAACCAGGAAGAAATAGAATTCCTGAATAGACCAATATCAGGAACTGAAATCAAAACAGCAATAAACCTTCCCAAAAAGAAAAGCCCTGGTCCAGATGGGTTCACACCTGAATTTTACCACACTTACAAAGAAGAATTGGTGTCCATCCTACATAAACTATTCTCCAATATCGAGAAGGATGGAATTCTCCCCAAGGATGGAATTCTCCCCAGTGTTATGTTGGTTTTACCAAGCCAACATAACATTGATACCAAAACCAGGAAAGGATGCAACAAAAAAAGAAAACTACAGACCAATATCTCCTATGAATATAGATGCAAAAATTCTCAATAAAATCCTAGCAAATTGAATCCAAGTGCTTATCAAAAAAATAATCCATCACGACCAAGTGGGCTTCATCCCAGAGATGCAGGGATGGTTTAACATATGCAAATCTATAAATGTAATTCACCACATAAATAGAAGCAAAAATAAAGACCACATGATCCTCTCAATAGATGCAAAAAAAGCATTTGACAAAATTCAACACCCTTTTATGATAAGAACGCTTAACAAAATAGGCATAGATGGGACCTCCCTAAGAATGATTTTATGCAATTTTTAACAAGATCCCAACAAGGATTCTGTAAACATAAATAAGCTTATTCTAAAGTTTATATGAAAACCTAGAATAGGCAAAACAATCCTGAAAAAAAAAAAAAAAGTGAAGTGGAAAGAATCATCCATCCAATACTAAGATCTGCTGTATAGCTGCAGTTATCAAGAAAGTGTGGTATTGATGAAGAGATTGACACTTAGATCAGTGGAACAGAATAGAGAATCCAAAAATAGATTCATGCAAATGTGCCTAATTGATTACTGACAAAGGTGCAAAAGTAGTTCAATGGAGAAAGGATTGCCCTTTCCTAAATCATGTTGCAGCTATTGGACATCCATAGGCAAAAATGAAGCTTGACCTAAATCTCACATCTTATTAAAAATTTCCTCAACACAAATCATGGACTTAAATGTAAAACATAAAACTATAAAAGTTGAAGAAAAAAAACAACAGAAAACTTTGGATATCTATAGCTAGACAAAGCCTTCTTAGACCTGATACCAAATGCATGACCCATAAAAGGAAAAATGTAAAATCAGACCTACTGAAAATTAAAAACTTTTGCACTTTGAAAGACCCTGTTAAGCCAATGAAGAGATAAGCTACATACTCGGAAAAGATATTTGCAAACTACATATACAACAAAGAATTTTTATCTAGAAAATATAATGAAATCAAAATTCAACAATAGGAAAAGCAGACATCTAAATATAAAATGGGTAAAAGACACAAACAGACATTTTACTAAAGAGGACATACAGATGGCAGATAAGCACACAAAACATTAATCTACATTAGCTATAAAGGAAATTCAAATTAAAACCACAATGAGAAATTACTATATTCCAATAAGAGTGGTTAAAATAAAAAAAAATAAGGACAACGCCAAATGCTGGCAAGGATGGAGAGAAACTAGATCACCCATATATCACTGGTGGGAATGTTCAATGATACAACCACTCTGGAAAAAAGCTTGGCAGTTTCTTTTAAAACCAAATATGCAGATACCACAAAACACAGCAATTATACTCTTTCGCATTTATCACACAGAAATGAAACCTTTTGTTCACATAAAAACCTGTATATAAATGTTCACAACAGCTTTATTTGTAAGGCCAAAAACTGTAAATAGCCTAGATGTCCTTCCACAGGCAACTGGGTAACCATGTGGTAGATCCATATGGTTACATCCGTATCAAGGAATACTGCTAGTACAGCAATAAAAAGAAATAATTGCTATGTGCGACCACTTGGATGAATCCACAGGGAATAATGCTGTTTGGAAAAAAACAATCTTAAATGTTTACATACCATATGAGGAGTCCATTTATATAGCATTCTTGAAATGATAACAAATAGAAATAGACAGCAGAGTAGCGATGGCCAGAGATCAAGGATGGAGGTGGGAGGGAGAGGAGGATGTGGGTGTGGCTATAAAAGAGCAATAGAGCGATCCTTGTAGTGATGGAACTGTTCTGTATCTTGACTGTAACTATGTCAATATTCTGGTTGTAATATTGTACCACAGTTTTGGAAGATATAGTTATCATTAATGGAAACTGGGTAAAAGCACACAGCCTTGCTCTTTAAACTTTCTTACTGCTGTATGTGAATATACACATCTCAAAAAAAGCAAAAAGAAATTTAATGGTAATCTTTAATGGAAGAAAATATATATATACTTTTCAAGTGAGCATCTAATACACACATAAATACATGTATACATACATACACTTGTACATACATAAGATCAAGAATATTTAAAACTTTATCAGTTTAACAGAAGTCAGGAGGAGAGAAAAAAGAGAGTAAAATAAATGCTTCCTTCCTCTCTATGACATATATGCACACACACACACACTATGGTAAATAAACATAAAATAAAAAGATCAAAGTTTGTCCAATAAATGGAAACATATTCAGTTCACATATTAAAAGACAGATAGCTAGTTCAAGTTTTACATTCTATAAATGAGAAAACTGAGGCCCACGGAGTCTAAACGACCTGTGGGTATTCTCAAAGCAAATTGGATCCAGGGGCCAGACTGAAACCCAGGGCCTCTAATTCTCACGCTTGCATGCTGTAAATAAAAAAAACTTTTCTATCCCAGAAATGACCTACTCCTTCGAATACGTCCCATTAGACTTGGCTGGCATGCATTGTGATATCCTCAAGTCATAAAAGAAGTGGAATGTGCCTGAAAACTGAATTACATTTTTCTCCAGAGTAAAGGCTCTTCTGTTTTTCAAAGGTCATTTATTTTTCAATTTTTCCACCTTTCAATTTCTCAACATATGGCTGAAGAAACTACCCTGAATCTAAAACTCATGAATATGATTACTCAAGCAGGCAGCTGAGTTCCTAACTCTCTCAGCCTTTGAAAGCAGAGTGGCTTCCCCAACCCTCAGGGGAACTCGGGGGGTTTCCGATCCTTGGGCTTCCGTCCGACTTCCACCTGGGACCCTGTGAGGAAGACGCCGTTGTACATTATGTGATCATTAGATGACAGTGGTTAAAGTCTCTGTATCTTAGTTAACATTATCTATTTCTTTTCACTGTCATAAAAATAGGCGAGGGGATAAAAGTAAATATTATTGGCTCTAGAGGCCACTCTACTGGATTTGGAATTAGAGGAACTAGGTTTGCATCCTGTGAATGCTGTTTCTTAGCTGTGTGATCAAGAGTAAATTATTCAGCCACCCAGGGCTTCAGTTTCTTCATTTGTATGTGGAGCTATTTAAACAATTTCCTAAGATTGTGAGAATCAATGGGAGAATCTACGTAAGCCCCTGGCTTAGCATAAACATGCAATACATTTTTTTTAAAATGAAATTTGAATTATTTCACAAAGATTTAAATGTAGTAGTACTTAATTACCTATAGAATTGTTTTCCTGTGAAAATTTCTGGTGAAGTATTTTCTTCACCCATACACGCTCCTGGGAATGCTTAGGGAACTGGCGCGACTAATAACATCCGACAGCAGCAACAGACACCAGAAGATGATGTGCTGAAGAAAATATAATAGCTGTTGCCTTGGAATAATTATTGAGCCAAACTGCTATTATAAAATGTGACTGTAATGAAGACATTTGGAACAACAAAGAACTACTAAAGAGTTCACAAGGTTTTTGGTGAAAGAATTACTAAAACATGTACTTCAAGAATAGAGAAACTGAAACCAGGGTGGGGTATGTGTGAAGAACCCGTGACCAAAGACATTGATAATAAGCATGTGAATGCATCAAAGTAACAGTTGCTATACAAATACTAGTTACTAAGTTGCACTCCTTAAAAACAAGGTGAACCTAAAAACTATACAAAGTTAACATGGGAAATGGGAGAGGGATGAAATGATTGGAATTAAAATGCTACAAAGTCCTTATGGTGTTCAAAAGGAAGATGAAACTATGAATTAAGTTCAGACTTTTCAAATCAAGTACATATGCAAAATGTTTTATTTAAAATAATTTTTATTTTTATTCATAAACATTCCAGTATTATTCTAAAAGCTAAAGACTATCTTTGAACATAACTACAGTATCATTCTTATACCTAAAAATTGACAATAAATCCTTTTTAGAAATCAACAGATAAAATTGTATGTATTTATCATTACAACGTGATGTTTTGAAGTATATGTACAATGCATATGCAAAGTTTAAGGGTAACTATTGAAAGACCAGAAATAGATATATAACACCTTAACTAGCAAAAGAAAAATGAAGAGAATAGAGAAGAAAATTGATCAATTCCACAGAAAGTGGGAAAGGGGAAGATAGGAAGAAAGGGGAAAGTATGGCAAATAGACACAAACCAAGTTTTAAAAATCTATAATGTGCATGTTGGAATTCCATGTACATTAATAAGGTAAGCACATAAGGGAAAAGATATACACCACCTTGAGGATAATGGCTACCTCTGAGGAGGAATTGGAGAAAACAAAGTGCAAGGGTGCTTTAGTGCTATCAGCTAAATTTTACTAAAACATACCTGAAATAAAAGTGGCAAAAATATTAACATTTGTTCAATCTGAGGACAAGGGTATCTGTTATATGATTGTTGTTCATTTGAAATATACATAATAAAAAATCCATAAATTATATATGTTTGCAAGATAATCTATCCTTTGCAGTAAAAATGTTTAATGACCTAGATATTTGATATATGAAATAGTGAAAGGGTAATATGTGTTTTAGGGTATGTTCTAGTTATGCTTTTGGACAGGGTAATCAGTGTGGGTCTTTGCTCGTCACCTACCCTCCATTCTGACCATCCCCTGTGCCCCTCCGAGGACAACCGTTTAGTCCTGGTGCAATTCCTGTTCTGTCTCATTTAGACAAACGGAAATAAGCAACATCACCGTTTGGTGATTTTTGAAAGAGATAGGCTTGTTCTACTGAAATTCTCCAGAGTGAATTGATTGTAGAGAAAATCCCTGGAAGGTACAGACAGTATATCTCCACATCTACATGATGATTGTCAGTTCTGTTTACTTGGAATTCCTTCTTTTAGAAATAGATCTG
The DNA here is from genome assembly GCF_041146395.1 of Eulemur rufifrons. Classification (NCBI taxonomy): domain Eukaryota; kingdom Metazoa; phylum Chordata; class Mammalia; order Primates; family Lemuridae; genus Eulemur; species Eulemur rufifrons. Next base: position 90,570,789 of record NC_090985.1, read on the forward strand.
AGATATGTAATAAAATTCAGTACTAAAATGGAATTCCATCACAGCAGGTAAGTAGCAGGATGGTAGGCCTGGTCTTTGGTTTTATTCCATAGTTCTAGAGATCTCAACCACACTGTACTAGAATACTTTGTCTCACAAACAGTGCCTAGCAGAGGGCCTCACATGAACCCTTCTGAGTACAGTAATTGGCAGAAACAATTATTGGCATATATGAAATTATAATTGAGTTATATGTACAGTATATTTAACTTTAAGTAGGAAATATGCTCCAAATATAATGACATTCTTTGGGGTCAAATGGCTCTTGGTTTTTGCATCCTTTCTTTTTACCACATCTGTATTCCCTAGATCTTCATATCAATTCCACTCCCTTCCTGGTCCCCATGTCAGCCTAAACTTGAGAAAGACCACATTTAACCAGCCTGAATTCCAACCTTCAAGCAGTTCCGGTAACCAGGACCTCATGTGATAAGCTTCAGCCTCCTTTGGCGGCTGCCTTGGTTTTCCTTCTGAGTCCCCATCGGATCACTGCCTGGTATCCCAGGCCAGGGGTCCTGCCAATCTCTTCCAAGGCACTATAGTCCAGTTCTTGTATCCCAATTAATGGTTGGGACACTTCTGGTAGATATGTTTTCTTGATGTCTCTTTTCAACATTTCTGGGACTCTTCCTACTTCTAAATTCTTAATTGCTATGTGTATTATATTTCTAGGGATGCTGTAAAACAAAGCAGTGCAAACTGAAGGGCTTAAACAACAAAAATGTATTGTCCTCAGTTCTGGAAGCCTGAAGTCTGAGATCAAGGTGCCAGCAGGGCCATGCCCCCTCTGAAGGCACTGGGGAGGGATCTGTTCGAGGCCTCCCTTCTAGCTTCTGGTAGTTCCTTAGTTTTTGGTAGCATAACTCCGTTCTTCACATGGCATTCTCCCTGTGTGAAGGTCTGTCTGCGTGTTCTCCATTGTATAATGACACCAGTCACATGGGATTAGGGCTCACCCTACTCCAGTGTGACCTCATCTTAACTAATTATATCTACAGTCACCCCATTTCCAAATAAGGTCATATTCTGAGGCACTAAGGGTTAAGACTTCAACTTACAAATTTTTTTGTGGGGGGAAATACAGTTTAACCCACTAACATTATGTTTTTGTTTTTTTTTAACTTGTTGAGATGCTGCTACTTCAAATTTTTTCATTCATCTCTTTGTTTATTCTTTCCCCCAATACTTATTGAAATTTCATGTTATATCAGACATTCTGCCAGACATTAGAAGAAACAAGCAAAGCAGTGAGAGCTGTAGGAGGTCATTGTCTGGCAGGAGACACAGGCAGACAATGGAAGAGCACTTCATTTTGGATCCTTCATGACAAGTATAAAATTTTCCCCACAATTGTTTTAACTAATCACAATCTGCCAGATTTTGATAGAACCATTTGTTTAACTTACATATCTACAAATTTTCTAAAATGCCTGTTACTAAATTTACCTATGAGCAAGGAGTCTATTATGCTGACTCTCCCTATTTGTTATTTGTAAACTGTATTTTCCTGAACTTGAGTGGACAATAGGCTCATTTATTTAAGCTTTAGGGCCTCGAAAATCCATTTACCATGCTACTGCTTTGCTAAAAATGTGATGTCTGATAAAAAAGCTGTGAGACAAGAATTTTAAGCCTCCTGAAGAGGGATACTTCTCTGAAACAAAATATTCTGCCTTTTCCGGAGTGTAAATTAAAGATCAAGTCAAATGAAAAATACAGAAAAAACAAAAGGTAGAAGATATTTCCATCCAATTCCTGCTGTAATACAGTAGAGCTACTAAACAAATTGCATTGGGGAACACCCAGTGCTCTCTTTAAACAGCCCCAAGTGACTTTTCAGATAAACTCCCCCTTCTCCAGGAGGACCAGCATGTCAGGATAAAGTCACACTCAAAGTGCTAATGGACTGATTTCAGAATGACAGTGTCTCTAGAGAGATGCCGTGACTTTCTTGTTAGGTTGAATGCATGTGTGAGAGTATGTGTGTGTGTGCGTGTGTGAAATAAGAACTAGTCTCTTTCATCATAAAAATCATGCTTCCTTCCTACCAAATTAAATTGCACAGTGCTCCATGTCCATCATACACTTGTTCCTCTGCACAGTACGTGATAGGCTGGGACTAGAGGCCTGGACTCAACTGATTCTCTGAGATTTAAGTGATAAAAAAAATCTCTGCAAACTCAGATCTTCAATACATCTGGTCATCAATGGCCTACATGTGAGGCATTCAGATTGGCCGTCTGCAATTAGGCAAGTGCTGAGCATCATGTGTGTGTTTGCACGGTGTGGTCATCTAGTCAAATGCAGCAGCATTGACTACCTGCAGAGACAAGAGGCAGGATGTCATTCACTGCTAACCTTAGAGTCACCAGTAATTTAACTGGTGAGCTGCAAACTAAAGGTAGAGAATCAAAGGCAGTCATTTTGTTGGCCAAATCAACGCACCTTTTGAAATGGTCTTTGTAAGGGCTTGGAGTTTGGCTGGGATCTGGATATTCAGTGGATTTATGAAGATTTACAAATTTCAGGGTTAGCATCCTTGTGTACATACACACACACATATCCTTTGAAGATGTGATTGATAGATAGCAATGTCAACCAGAAATAGAACTTGCTGATGTGGTTAAAATGAGTTCTTATAACATTGATTTTCTGGGCCTAAAGATGTTTTGGGTGACTAAGATTAACATGAAGTGGAGTAAAGAATGTCTACAGAATACATTTTTGAACATTCACAATTTTCTAGGCTACTAGCTATATCACCTAATTAAATTAAAAAACATACGAAGCATTATTAAGCTATTAATTCTATCTTAATTCCGTTTTAGGGAATTTGAACATGGTGAATGCCTCATGACAATGAATCTCCCAGGGGTCCTTTGAGCATCTTGTACCTGGATATCTAGATTTTTAGCAATGCCAGGGAAATTGTACTCTATTATTCCCTTAAGTAGGTTTTCCAATCCTTGTGTATTTTTTTCTTCACCCTCAGGGATGCCGATGATTCTTAAGTTAGGCCTCTTTACATAATTCTGTATGTCTTGTAGGCTTTTTTCATTCCTCTTATGTCTCTGTTTTTTGTCTTTGACTGACTTGTTTAATTCAAAGGTGTTTTCTTCAAGCTCTGAGATTCTTTCTTCTGCTTGATCTAGCCTATTCTTAGGGCTTTCCACTGTGTTTTGTATTTTTTTGAATAAATTTTTCATTTCCAGAAGTTCTGTTTGAATTTTTTAATAATTTGATTTCTTTAGTGAATTTTTCATTCATTTCCTGCATTGTTTTTGTGGTTTCTTTGTATTGGGATTCTATTTTCACTTGTATTTCAGTCCGCATTCAAATTTCTTTATCAGTCTTTTCTAAATTTTTGTTTTGGTTGGTAGCCATTGGTAAGCAGTTATTTTTTTCTTTTGGGGGTGCCCTTTTGCTCTGATTTCATGTTTCCAGAGTTCTTTCTCTGATTGCTTCTCCTCTAGCCTCTCAATCAAGACCTGGTGGTAGTAGGCCTGCCTTGCAGGCCTGCTTTTGGGTCTCCAAAGATTGATACCTGACCATGCCAGTGAAAGGAGTGCTGGTCCTGAGTTGCCTGTGAGTTGTTCTAGCAGGTTTGATGGACCTCTCAGGTTACATGTGACCTGCTGTCTTCACCTCTTCCCATCCCTGTGAGATGGGTTAAATCTCCAAGATGGCAGGTTGGTATTGTGAGCATGGGTCAGCTGCTCTATATTTACCTGAGTTGGAGGGCATTATGCTTAAGTATAGAGTTGTTCCCCTGTCATTGATTGATGTTTGTGTGAAAAAGCCAGCTGCCCAAATGTTCTTTTGTGTCCATGGTAAGTTCTCATCCCTCAGGTGGGGCACACCAATGTCCCAAGCTTTAGGAGGGACCCTGTAGCTTTCAGGGTGTGACTTGTTCTCTACTCCCACTGAGGTCGGGGGAGGAGCAAGACAGATCTTGAGAGCCTGAAAGGTTTTGCCCTTTACTGGAGCTCAGAAGTTGGTTTTCTGGCCATGGAGAAACTGCTGGTATGAGGTTCAGGATAAGCTCTCCAAACCTGGAAGGCTGTTCCCAAGGGAGGAGTCTAAACACTTGAGTGTTAAGGCCCTGGGCTGGGCTCTTTCTACCCTTGTCAACTAGCATAATTTCTCTGTGGGGAGGTTGAACATCCTCCCTAATAACTACTCCCTGGAACCCCACAATGCACTTCCATCAGATCAGTCCACATGGGTTCCCTCACCAACTGATACTGGCTCTTGAACCACCCCTCAATCTATGTGCCTGACCCACTAGTGTGCATCTTTGCAAAATGCAGGCAGGGGGTTCCCCATTTGTGCACCCCTATTCCATCACAAGACCCCAAGGGGACAGTAGTAGGCCCCTCTATCCACAGGGGCCTCAGCCAGGGGCACACTTCTGATGGAGAGAAGCAGCCAGTCATGAATTTCTTGGCTCAAGGTTCATTCCTTACTGTAATGAGTTGGGGGTAGGGGCCTCTGCTCATATTCAGCCAGCATGCCCAAGGCATATTTTGCCATGGGCTACCAGGGTTACCAGGGACTAAGCTGTTTCTCTCTGAGTGCCACACCCCAATCCAATATGGCCGTTCTCCTGCAGGGGTGGGGGATGGGTGTGCTCACATTTCCCCATTCCTCAGCACCCCTCCATGCTCTCCTGTCAGATATGTCCATGAGGGCTTTCTCACCACCCTAGTCCAGGACTGTGTCCTCTCCCATGCATCTCCCTGTATTGCTCTCATTTCCAGGGGACACCAGGACTGGCCCATCTGTCTAAGCCACCAGTGTGCAATCCTGCAAAATGCCAGTGGGCAAGGGAGCTCCCACTCTCTGTGGCAGGCTCAGCCAGGAGTGTGCACCCACCATAGAGAAGCAACCATTCATGAGCTTCTTGATTCAGACTACTCTTACAGTTGCAATGGAGGGGAAGGGTCACAGGTACCAGTCAGCCTGAGCTCAAATTATCTTCTCTGATGCGTGAATAGGGGAGGTGCAGAGGAGGAAGTGTTTAGGTCTAAGACAGCTGATATTCTGGTCTCCTGTGGCACTCTCCCATGGAGTATCCCTCATGGACACCTAAACACCTGGGGTTCACTGGTTCACCATATTATTTCTATTTAGCTGCCATGCCTGGGCTCACGTAGGGTGGAGGAGTCTTCAATATACTTTGTGTCCCACTGTTCACCGAAGGCTCCTACATGGGGGTGGGGAAATCCCCCTTACCCTTTCACTGGGCTTTGAGCCTCTCTGGGTTTGATCCACACTGCTATCTTCTCCTCTCTATCTTCTTTCTCAGCTTCTCAGTTTTTCTCTGTGGGGTCCCCAGATGTCTCTGTCATCTCTCTCTGAAATCTATACCTGAGCTGTGACTCTTCTCTGCTCTCCTCAGTCCAATATTCTACCTTCCAGCCATGACGGACTGACAAGCGACAAGCGATGTCTGTAGTTGGCCACCGTGGCGCTCCCCTCTGACATTTTTTCTCATGCTCTATTTGATATTTATTGCAGCTAGACTAGAATCTTCACATGTTAAAAATAATCACCTCATTATGAGGCTATTACTAGTCAAACCGTCTTATTTCCTGTAGAGAAATTACATGCTACTAATGGTGGCAAATGGAAGACATAAGAGATGATAAGAAGAAGAAAAAAAACTACTGCAAGCACAGCAGCTACTTGTTCTAGTGGTTGCTGGCATTGTAGGAAAGGCCTTTAATTTTAAAGGCCAAAAAGTAGATATTCAAGCATGTCTAATGAGGGAAGGTAGAAAAGAAATAAATGTCAACTATTGCTTATATTCTCAGAAGGATTTAGTTATTAAAACAAGGCAACTTAATTAGTGATTCCCTCCACCTTGGGCTCATATCCCAGCAATGATAGGAATTATTTAATGTAGAAATGTCAGGTTTTATGACAATTAGAAACATTCTAGATAATGACATTAGGACACATTTCTTAGATGTTCTTAGAGCTGAAAACAAAATGTTGGAGATTAGGTCTTTTTAGACCTCCAGAACTGACTCATGCCAACCTCACTGGGGGAAAGGAGCAGAGTTGCCTGCCGTACCCTCTTCTGAGGGAAATGGCCCCACTCACACCTCCTACCACTAAGTAGCCATGTTATTTCCACAGTCACAGGTAATGGACCTACTGGTGGGGTGGTGCACTCAAATAGAGACAGCCAGTTTATAAAATGGTCAGTGATCTACAACTAAAAAATTTAAAAACCAACAAGCAGTTATCATGTGGTAATATCCTATCAATCAGTCTCCACCACTGACATGTGGAGTGAAATAAGCCTGGAAAATAGACATAAACCCTAATACTTTGAAATGGAAGGCACTAGATACGACTTGAATCCAATGTCTCCACTCAAATAATTGTTGAACATGCTGCCTGAATTATAGCCAAGAAAATGAGTAGTCTGACCTTTGAAATAACAATCCAATTTCCTTGTAAATGTATTCTTTCTCTTGTTGAAAGTTTGAGAATAACTTAAATGAATCTGTTAATTTATTCTGGAATCCACCGAAAATATTGTTTTGGAATGGATCTTGTGGTAGAGACATCAGTTTTTTTAAAGTAGGGAAATTATTAATAATAATTAGATTTACATTTTAGAAATATGTAGAAAATATCCCCTAGAAGGGGAAGTACAGGGAAGGAGACCTCTTCAGGAACCGTTCAGAGTCTAAATTAAGGGGGGGCTGTGGAGATCGAAAAAGGAAGACAGGCAGAGAGAGTAGATATCTAGGAGTAGTCACAGTGAAACCAAGTTTTCATATACATGGGTAGGATTGAGGCTAAGAGGTCCCAGTTTTTACATCAGTAACTATGGTCATGAATTACTTCAATAGGTGGTAACATCTAGAACTCTGTGAGGTTATAGATATGTTAATTTGCTCTGTTGTGGTAATCATCTCACAATGTATACATATATCAAAACATTACATTGTATCTAGGATATATACAACTTTTATTTGTCAATTATGCCTCGGTAAGTCTGAAAAAATAGAACAGTCAGCACAAAAACAAAAACAAACAAGATATATTCAATGATATTTACTTTTGAGAACTTTTGGGAAGGTAATCTTAATTTTTTTGGAATCTGTGTTATGAATGTGGATAATAGTCACAGAGAAGCTTTCAATTATTATATGCATGAAAGCCTAAAGCTAATTCTCACACATCAGTAATAGGCATTTACACTGTTAGGAATGTTCCATTAAGGTAAGATGTCAACACATTTTCCACTGCAGTTGCTAGGGAACTGAGGAATCACTATTTGGATATAGCTTTGTTGTATCTATTTCCTGGCAAGATAGACATTCATGTTTTGCTTGTAAACAACAACAACAACATAATTGGTATAAATCAGGATATATGTGGAATTTGTTCTAATAGAACTCAAGTAATTTAAGTCTTAGTCTGTATACACTGAAGAATGTTTTTAGCCTTTGAAGTATAAATTCAAAGCAAATTCAAAAATATTTAAATAACATAGAGGATTATGATTCTCACAACAGCCTTAGTCATTGATTTGGGCTTTTGAAAAACCCACATGATAACAAAATATTATAAAATTGTAGGTTAAATTGTGAGCTGATTCTCAATTCAGTACCAAGTGATTTGCAAAACTATCCACCTAGTTTGCTCTCGACAGAAAAACGTGCTGTCATCATTGGCTCCGTTTTTTCCTGTTTCTTCCACTTGCCAACATCCAATCAAACACTAAGATCTGTTCATTTTACCATTCCAGTGGTCTTTTCATCTGTGCTGCCATGTGGAAGGAAGATTGCAAAAGTGGCTCTAATACCTTGCAGCTCCTCCTATCAAGAGATAGAATCTATTTTCCCATCCTTTTAAGCTGTGTTGGCTTTGTGACTTGCTTTGACCAATGGAATGCAACAGAAGTGAAATTTAAAGAGTTCCAATACCAAGACTCAGGGGCCCTGGAGCTTATGCTAATATGTTCATAGTCATGTGACTACCACCAGAAGACCCATTTAACCCTGACAATAACATAATTACTTAGGAGGTAGGTACTACTATTATCTCTAGTTTAGAGATGAGGGATTTGGAATACAGGGGAGGCTGAGCAATGTGGCTGAGTTTGAAGAGCTAGTCACTGGCCAGGACAGGATTCAAATCTAGGGGTTGTGACTCCAGAACCTCCTCTCTTAACCACCACCCATACGTAGGCAGAGAAAAGTGCTCTGTCAACCAGCGCCAAGTAGAATCTCCTTGCTATTTGTGGCAGAAAGAGCATGCACCCATCACTTTGGGTCACATTTGTCAGAGTTTCAATTATTTGTCCAAAGTCCAAAGGCATGTCCTTCTCAATAGCTTTTAAGCACAGTGAGGGCAGGACCATGTTTGTCTTGTTCTCTGTGCATACTGAGTGCCTGGAAAAGTAACTGCTGTATAGCAGATGTTTCAGAGAGAATATTATTTTTCTTTTAGAATTTCTGCTTTTCATGGAAATTCCAATCTTCAGAACCACAAGTAGGCTCTAGGAGATTTCCCCTAAAGTATTAACAGACACACACACATAGACACACACACACACACACACACACACGCCCATTGCTCACTGCCTACTGGTACTCATTACACCAATGAAGCAAGAAAAACAAATGGTGTTTTCAATGTGCAGCTTTGAAAAGTTCTCATAACTTTTTAAAATAACATGGTGATAGTATTCATTCACTGAGTTTTTCTTTTGCTCTGGTTGCAAAGGAAGTTCACCATTGTAGTGTAGCTATTGTAGATCTTCTTGGTCAGCAGCTTGTGTTCTCTATCTCTGCTTTTCCCTTATTATTTTTGACTATTTTCTTTGTTTTATTAACAGCTGGTTTTGGTCTTTTTTATTTTTGTGTTTTTATTATTAGCTGCCCAAATCTGTGAAACTGTAAGTATATAAGTGATATGTTAATACTTGCTTATTTGACACATACAACATATAGAATTGGAAATGGAATATATTTACTGCTTGAGCAATGTCTTTCAAAGAAAGCATCAATTATTTTCTCCAAGCCACAGTGCAGGATTAACATTATGTAATGTATACAGATACAGAATCATCTCAAAGGAGAGCATTTTCTTTTTCTGTCTTTCTCCTGCTGTTCTTCTATTCATTTTATTCATAAGCGATTGATCCCTATTCCCAACCATTCAAGGTTAAATCTGCTAATCCCTGGGTTCTACATTGTCCTGCTTCAGGTCAGGGTAGAGAGCAGCTGTGGGTTTGATAGTTCACCCACTGAAGCATAAGCTTACAATTGCCCTCAAGGAACGAGCCTCTGACAACTGCATGCAGACTGTTCACATGTCCAAGCACAGTACAGACTTTAACATATTAAGAAGTAACCAAATCATCAGGGTTTCATCCTTCACTGACACCATGCATGTTACAGACCTTTCTCAAAGGCTAAAAGCTTATGCTGCTTTCTTTAGTTCAGCAATAAATATTTATGGGATTACCAGCCCATTGTAAATGGGATAACCAAATGCATTCTTATGCAAAACTGCTGGTTGCTTATCTAGCTGCTTGACAGAATGCAATTACAAGACTGATTCTCTCTTTTGTGCCTTCTGTTACTGCTCCCTGGATCACCCTGATGGACCTTCTTGTAGGTGTTTTTTTCAACTTTGCTAAGTAATTCAACATGCATCCTTTTACATTAGTAGAAGAATGGTGAAGCAGCACTGGGTCATTCTGTAAAACAGGTGATAATCCCTTAGGAGTATTGGGGTGGTGCAGGGTTTTATTCTAAAGTCCTCATCACCCCCAAGGCGCCACCCCCATTTATAAAAATAGAGGGTACATTTTAGAAAAATTTACCCCCGGTGGGATAAAAACAATTCAGTACTATACAAAAACAATTCAGTACTACACTGTTAAATGTGATTATTCTTAATCATTTGTTCATTTATACATTTGTTTATTTATACATTTATATAATTTATACATTTATTTATAATTATAATTATATATAATAATTATAAAAATGAACAAACATTTATTTATAATAATAGTAAGTTTTAGTTATGATTATCATATGTCTAGTGTAAGTAGCTCAGCAAAGCTATTTGAGTTTGTTAGGCGAGTATGTATCTCCATTTCTTATGTTTGCATTTAGAGGGACTAAAATTTCTTTGCTGAGTTTGGGAGCATTTGAGTTTAGCCCCATATTCTCTTTTTTGGAGGGTGGTGGTGGTAGTGTGAAGGTGGGAATTGTAGAACCAGCCTGCCTGGAGAAAGCATTGTTGGCTCTCTGCCACTTATTTCAGTACATCTGGGTGTTCATTTGTGAGGGTGCTGAATTGGGAGGCAGGGATTGGAAAGCCAATATAGTTGCCTATCTAAAGCTATGCTCTTCAATTGAATTTATGAGGAATAAGGCTCTTATTCTTATTTCCATTTTTCTGTTTCCTGTGTCATTTTCCAGTTTGATTTTAAACTCATAAAGAAAAGAGAAGAGTGATGTACTGTCCCTTAAAAACTCTCTAAAAAGATGACAGTATCTCTATTCACTGAAGTATTAATTTTAACAGGGAAAAAAAGCAGGGAAAGACTGTATTTCTGGAAGTTAACTAATCTTGCATTCTTGGGATGAATTCCCCTTGATCATAATATATAATACTTTTTAAAAATGGTTTTATTGAGATATAACTCACATGGTATGCAATTCACTCATTAAAGTGCAAAATTCAGTGATTATTAGCATATCCACAGGGCTGTGCAAACATCACCACAATCTAATTTTAGAGCATTCACATAATTCCAAAAAGAAACCCCATGGCTATTAACAGTCACTCCCCATCCCTCAGCCTCCCCATTGCCCCATTTTAAGTAACCATTTATTTACTTTCTTTCTCTATAGATTTGCCTATTGTGGACATTTTATATAAATGTAATCATATAATGTATGGTATTGTGTGACTGGGTTCTTTAACTTAGCATATAGGCCTTTTGGGATTTTGTTTTTATATATATATATCATCTTGATATAGTGATCATTTTACTGTTATGAAATCCTCTCATTATCTGTAACTATATTTCTTTTTTGAAAATCTATTTTTTCTGATGTTAATATAGACATTCCAGCTCTTGCTATTATTTTCATGGAATATCTTTTTTCTGTGTAATTACTTTTAACCTATATGTGTCTTTGAATCTGAAATATGTCTCTTATAGACACTTTACCGTTGGATTTTTCTCTTTTTAAAAATTAATCTATTCTGGCCGGGCGCGGTGGCTCGCGCCTGTAATCCTAGCACTCTGGGAGGCCGAGGTGGGCGGATTGTTTGAGCTCAGGAGTTCGAGACCAGCCTGAGCAAGAGCGAGACCCCATCTCTACTAAAAATACAAAGAAATTATATGGACAGCTAAAAATATATATAGAAAAAAATTAGCCGGGCATGGTGGTGCATGCCTGTAGTCCCAGCTACTCGGGAGGCTGAGACAGGAGGATCGCTTGAGCTCAGGAGTTTGAGGTTGCTGTGAGCTAGGCTGATGCCACGGCACTCACTCTAGCCTGGGCAACAGAGTGAGACTCTGTCTCAAAAAAAAAAAAAAAAGTAAAAAGTAAAAAAAAAAAAAAAATTAATCTATTCTGACAATCTCTGCCTTTTGAATGGAATGTTTTGTCCATTCACACTTCTTATAATTATTCACACGCTTGGCTTTACATGTCATTTTGCCATTTTTCTTCTATATGTTTCATGTCTTTTTGTTTCTTTTTTTTTATGATCTTTTGTGTTAAACAAATATTTTGGTTATTGTTTTTACTGTAACATCTAAATCCCTCTGTTGACTTTTAAACTTTATTTTTAAGTTATTTTCTTTGTGGTACTTTTAAGGAGTAAAATAGGTATCTTAACTTATCACAATCTAATCAATCCTCAGGGTAATATGGGCTTAATTCTAATAAACTATAGAAATTTTGCTCCAATATAGCCCTATTTTCTTTTTCCTCTTTGTGCTATTATTGTTTTATATAATATATATACACGTATTAGAAACAATGCAGTGTTATAATTATTGTTTTATACAATCTTACATATTTTAAATACATCAGGAGAAAAAAAGAGAAGTAATACATTCATGTGGTCTTTTATGTTTATCTACATATGGTAACATTTCTGGTGCTCTTTATTTCTTCCTTTTTAATTCAAACTATTGTCTGGTGTTATTTTCTTTTAGCTGGAAAAATTTTCCTTAGCATTCCTTGTAAGGTATATCTGCTAGCAACAAATTTTCTGTCTTTTTCCCTTTATTAATCTTGGAATGTCTTTATTTCATCTTCATTTTCACCTTTATTTTGTTGGATATAGAATTCTTGGTTGTATTTTCTTCTTAGCACTTCAAATACATCATTTCATTGCCTTTAGCCTTCACTGTTTCTGATAAGTCAGCTGTAAATTTTATTATGATTTTTTTGTATGTGATGAGTTGCTTTCTCTTACCACTTTTAAGAGTTTCTCTTTGATTTTCAAGAGTTTGAATATGTTGTGTCTAGGTGGGAATCTTCTTGTGCTTATCCTACTTGGGGTTTCTCAAGTTTCTTGGATCTACAGATTATTTTTTCTCATTAAATTTGATGAATCGCGGGTTATTCTTTTTTTTGTTGTTGTTGAGACAGAGTCTCACTTTGTTGCCCAGGCTAGAGTGAGTGCCGTGGCATCAGCTTAGCTCACAGCAACCTCAGACTCCTCGGCTTAAGCGATCCTACTGCCTCAGCCTCCCGAGTAGCTGGGACTACAGGCATGCGCCACCATGCCCGGCTCATTTTTTCTATATAGATTTTTTTTTTATAATGTCTTTCTATTTTTAGTAGAGACGGGGTCTCGCTCAGGCTGGTCTCGAATTCCTGACCTTGAGCGATCCACCCACCTTGGCCTCCCAGAGTGCTAGGATTACAGGTGTGAGTCTTCAAAAAATTTTTTTTTGCCGCTTCTCTCGCCTCTCTTTTTGGAACCCAAGTTATACTTATGCTGTTAATATTTTATATTGTCCCCAGGTCTCGGAGGTTCTGTCTATTTTTTCTTTAATTTTTTTGTTGTTGTTTATCAGATTTAGTAATTTCTATTTCTCAAGCTTAATGAATCTTTCTTCTGCCATTTCAAATCTATTATTGAATCATTTAGTGACATTTTCACTTCAGTTATTGTAGTTTTCAAATCTATAATATCCATTTGGTTGTATAATTTCTATTTATTTATTGAGACTTTCTATTGTTGAGTCATTGTCATGATATTTTTCTTTTATTTTTTTAAACAATTTTTAAAAATTTTGAACATTTTTAAAATTGGTACTTTGAAGTCTTTTTCTGTCTCTGACCCCACTCAGAGACAATTTTTGCTTACTACTTTTTTCTCCCCCTGGAGTATGGGTCATATCTCCTTGTTTCTTTGCATGTCTAACTTTTTGTTATTGCTGTTGAAAACTGGACATTTTTGATAATATACCACGGTAATATTGGATTCTGCTTTTTTCCCACCTTATGATTTGTAATTGTTGCTGGTTTGATTTGTTTTGTGTTAAATAACTTGTCTGGACTTAATCTTGGTAAGTGGTTGCTGAAGTCTCTGCTTAGTTTTCTTTTTTAAAGTCCTATTTTTATTGTTTTTATCTTAGATCCTAGAGGTCACTGATATGTCTGCATAATTTAATGGTTAGTCAATGTTTGGTTAGAGGTTTGCTCAAACATTTTTTTATGAACTGAATATTTGTGTCTTCCCAAAATTCATATGTTGAAATCCTAACACCCAACGTGATGGTATTAGGAGGTGGTGCTTGTGGGAGGTAATTAGATCATGGGGATGAAACCCTCATGAATGTGACTAGTACCCTAATAGGGAGAGCCATGAGAACTTGATTTCTCTTTCTCTCTCTACCATGTGAAGATAGAATGAGAAGACAGCTGTCTGCAAACTAGGAAGGAGGCCCTCACCAGGCACTGGATCTGTTGGTACCTTGATCTTGGATTTTTCAGCATTCAGAACTGTGAGAAGTGCATGTTTGTTGCTTAGGCCACCCAGTCTATGGTCTTCTGTTATAGCAACCTGAACTGACCAAGCGACACAAAAAACCAGTAAATCTCCTAACCTCTGCTGATGCATCTGTGTGAGTTATGAAGTACATTAAATATTCAGGCAATTGTTAAATCTTCCCTGGTTCTTACTTTCTTCTGTGCTTTACAGATATTTCTAGCATAAGCATGCAGTCACCCAGTCAGCAGGGATGTTTGGAGAGCTTGGGGCCCCCTCAGTTCTCTCCTGCACTTGTCCAGCCTCCCAGTCTTATATATCATGGCAGTGACATCCCAGCAAGTTTGCCACATAAGGTAATGCATCATGGGATGGGCATATAATCATCTTTGACATATCCTATGAGTTAGAAGCAAATCCTAGGTACTGCCCACACTCAAGGGTGTAGGGGGATGATGCAAGAGCGTGAATACTATTAATAGAAGGGGAGAATTATCAGGAGTCACATTTGAGTCCATCTGCCACACACAGAAAGGTTACCATGGACTACAGTGCCTGCATATTCTATGGTAGAAAGTGAGAAGGTATAAATTGGGAAGCTTTTCAGAGGATGGTTGAATATCTAAATTGTTTGGAGGAATAACCTAAACTCTTTTAATTGTTCATGGATGGTAGAGAGACAATGAGGTTTTAGAAACTTTGGGCTTGCTGACATAGAGGGGGAAAGAGGCACCATAGGGTGCTGAAGGCTACTGTAAATGGAAAGAAGGATAAAAATGACTTGTTGAGGGAATAATGAGATGGCATGAGAGCCCTGGCTTTTCAGGCTGTCTCTATAAAATTTTCTTAGGTTACAACTCTCTGACCAACTATTTTGGTAATATTAGCTGGTCAATTCATCGATTTGTATTTTTTCATATTGAATTAACTGGGTTTAATGAACTGAGTTAACTAAATGTTTGGGGCATCATGTAGACAGAACTTCAATCTGTGGCTGTTGACAGTAATTGAAACAAGAGAATTGAGGGGGTTGAAAGTGCCTTAGCAGCTATTGATATTTTGAATTAGTTTCATCACCACACAATTTATTACTTCTTAAGTTACAAGTTTGGATGACTGGAGCATATTAATGTGTCCAAAAAACCTGGATCCTCTAATTAGTGTCTGACATGAACTTTTGAACTTGTCTTATTTAACTTTTCCATTCGGAAATCCCTAGATCAGAACATTTTTATTTGATCACTACACTAAAATGTGGATTCCACGGATTAGTGATGCAATTTAAGTTGAAACAAGAAGTGAAAATGTAGTTGGTTTTGGACAGATGGGTTTTTATTTTTAAGAGTTTTAATTTCCTTGAATGAGAAGAATCCCAATTAGAGAGGCTTAATTTAGCATGGATGCCCGCAACATTGCAACAAAAATACTTTAAATACATCAAAATCACAAGCAATAGTCTCTTAAACCATGACACTTTTTCTTGAAAGATTTGAATTCTGTTTAATCATGAAAACAGGCATCAAGAGACGGAAACTTGAAATATTTATGATATACTTAAACAGCAATCTGCTGCATTCTACCTTACTTGCTTGCATTTTTAAATTTAAAAAGGCGATTAAATTTCTTGGTGTTTCATTAAGGACACCAATGACAAGAAAACCACCTCACCTGTGTTAGCACCAGTCTGCCTCCATGAGGTTTGCGTTGGAGCAGGTTAGTTTGAACAGATTTCTGTCTGCTGAAAATGTACTCAGAGCTGCCATTTCATGTTGACAATTGTCCTTTTCTTATCCCAAAGTCCATGTTCATTTCCCATGATAGAAATAAGGGCAGGGCACAGCATCCCTGCTGCATGACCTTAACTTCTGTTTCTCTTCTGGTCACAGCTTATGAGACAGAGAACTTCCTAGGTCTCAAGTAGAAGTCTATATATCGTCTGCAGCTTCACAAGGAGATGAAGCTGTGTTTAGCATTGGACACAAAAAGATCACAGCAAATAAACCTGTAACTGTTGCTAATGCAAATACAGGATCCTGTCAACAAAGCACCAATCAAAACCATCTGTGATGTCCTATTACATAAGATTGTGAGAGATAGGTTGGATGGCAATCTTCCAGTAACAAATTAGAAGAGCTGAATATGAATGAGAAGTAGATACTCTGTAATACACAGGAGGCAGAACTGTGCCAATAGATGGAAGTTTCAAAGTGGTGGATTTTCGATGTCCAGGCAAAATTCATCTTTAACGCTCAGAGCAGTCCAATAATGGTTGGGGCCCACTAGTCGGGTACTGAGCTGCATGTTCAAGCAGAGGTTGCATCACCATTTGTCAGGGATGCCAGAGACTGATACTGTCCAGTAAAAACATAATGTGAGTTGCATATGTGCTTTTAAATTGTCTAGTAGCCACATTAAAAAAGAAAAAAGTCAACTTCTGGGCAAGATGGCTGACCAGAGGATTAGCTGCCAGAGTGTCTCTGTAAGAAGAAGTTTTAGATGAAAGAGAAAAACTGGACAGACAAACAGATTGGATATGGGTCTGAAAACATGGTGCTAGAGCCTTTGGGACACTCCATGGAAAGAAGCTGCAGTGCAGAACAAGAAGGAGCAAGGTATAGGCAAAGATCAATCCCTGAGAGGGTTGGAGTCCAGGAAGAAGGGTAGGTAGAGTGCTTTGTTTCTCCCTCCCTTGCATCTCTGACAGTTGGTGGGTTTCTGAGCTGATACAGAGACTTTCTGCCCACAGGAGCTCAGAGGCTGCTGCTGCCAGTGAACTGGGAATTTCTTGTCTGCAGGGCACCAGGCTCCCAGGAGCCCCCTTCCCTGTGTACTTCCAACCCCCACAGACCTGAGCTGGGGACAGCAGGCACCATCTTGCTTCTCTACCTACCATGCACCTTTGTCTTCCCCAGGGAGCTTCAACTCCTTGGGTTTTGTCCTGCTTGTTCCCACACAGACATTTTCCAACTCCAGCCCAGACTGCAGGAGCCACAGGATTCCAGTGGGTCCCAGATGATCTGCGTGACTCCAGAGCCTGAGCATTCTAGGCGGACTGCCTCCCAGAGAGACGGTTGGAGATGACCAGAGTGCTAGCTTTCCTCCATACAGACTCTTTTCCCAACTTCTCCTCCTCCACCTGTGGCTGGCAAGAGAGACAACTGAGCCACCACACCGAGGCTTCCACAGACAGTGGGGCTCAGGTCTTTCCTCTCGGGGTCCTGCAGTGGACTGAGGGGTACTCAGACTGTGAGCTCCCTGCTTGCCAGCCCCTCCCTGTTTGCCAGCCCTCCCTGCTCCTGCTTGCCTGGTGGCCCCATCAGAGAGGGGCATACCCAGAGGCAGAGGGACATTGATCTTGTTTGGGCACCCCATGGGTGATTTGGGACCAGCGTGCTTCTACCTGATATGGTTAGGGATTGATCTTATTGGTCTCAGGAGGCGAGGAGCCCATGTGAACAGATCTGAGGGGACAGTGCAATGTGGGTCCTGGCTGCAGTGTGCTTGAGGGGCACCCCTTCCACGATGGGAGGGCCACACTGTCAGCTCAAGCTGGGATCCTGGGTGGGGATTCTCCTGGCCCACAGCACAGTCATGGGGGAGTTTGGTTGGCTTGGGTTCCTGCCTGCTGGCAAATGCCTGGGGGAGGTTGTAGAGCAGAGGAGAGTGTAGAGGAGTGAGGTCCACTGCAGACTGCCAGTTTGTGAATCTCAGTGGGCCTGCCTCCATAAGCAGACTTTCTGGTTGGGTGGGGCCACCTGCCTCTGCTGTGGCAGAGAGTAAGGACTCACCCAGAAGTTCCAACTCAAGTAAACAGGGTGTGGCTGATTCATATTCACAAGTACCACACACCATCACTGACAGTAAGCTGGGGGACCTAACTCACTACACACTGTTGGGAAGAGGTGAAGACAGCATGTCAGAGGTAAACTGAGAAGTTCACCAAACCTGCCAGAACACCACATAGGCAACTCAGAACCAGCCCTCCTTTCCCTGGCATGCTAAGGGATTGATCTTTGGGGACCCAGAGACAGTTCCATAAACCAGACTGGGCACCCCCCAGCATCAATCGAGAGGCCAGATGAGAAGGAATCAGAGAAAGAACTCTGGAAACATGAAAAATCAGAGGGAATGGACACCTCTGAAAGAAAACAAAAACTCCTTACCAATGGATACTAACCAAAAAGAAAAGATGGAAATGACAGATGATGAATTACAAATATGGATTGTAAGAAAGCTCAGTGAAATACAAGAGAAAATAGAAACCCACACAAAGAAATCACAAAAACAATACAGGAAAAAATTAAAAATTTACTAAAGAAATAGAATTATTAAAAAAATCAAATAGAACTTCTGGAAATGAAATATTCATTCAAGGAAATACAAAACACAGTGGAAAAATTTAAAAATAGGCTAGATTGGGCAGAAGAAAGAATCTCAGAGCTTGAATACAACACCTTTAAGTTAAACAAATCAGTCAAAGAGAAAGATCTGAGAAATAAGAGGAATGAAGAAAACCTACAAGGAATATGGCATTATACAAAAAGGCCTAAAATAAGAATGATAGGCATTGCTGAGGATGAAGAAGAAAATACACAAGGGTTGGAAAATCTATTTGAGGTAATAATTGAGGAAAATTTCCGTGGCCTTCCTAGAAATCTAGATATCCAGATATAAGATGCTCAAAGGACCCCTGAGAGATTGATCGTGATGAAGCAATCACCAAGACACATTGTCATCAGACTGGCCAAAGTAAATATGAAAGAGGCACTCCTAGAGGCCAAAAGGCAGGAAGCAACCAGTAGCTTACAAAGAAAAACGCAGGAGACTAACTTCAGACTTCTCAACTTAGACCTTACAAGCCAGAAGGAATTGGGGCCCCATTCTCAGTCTTCTCAAACAGAATAATGGCCAGCCTAGAATTTTGTACCTTGCAAAACTAAGTTTCTTATATGAGGGTGAAATGAAGACTTTCTCAGACAATACATACTGAGAGAACTTGTCAAGACTAGACCTGCCCTGCAGGAAGTACTCAGATCTGCATTATACATCAATCACCACAATAGACACCCACCAGGGTAAAATCACCCAAAACCTAAAGCTCAGAGCCAATATTACATAATGGCTCAAGGATAAAACAAAGCAATAAGGTTCTACTCAACAGGATGAACAGAAATCCACCCCACTTATCAATTATTTCAATAAATATGAGTGGCTTGAATTGCCCACTCAAGAGACATAGACTGGCTGAATGGGGAAAAAATATAAGCCAAGCATCTGCTAACTCCAGAAAACACATCTAACCCAAAAGGACTTATCCTGACTCAAAGTAAAGGGATGGTAAACAATATTTCATGTAAATGCAAACCAAATAAAGCTGGTATAGGCATTTCCACATGAGACAACATAGACTTTAAATCAACAAAAGTAAAGAAAGACAAAGATGGTCATTACATAATGGTGAAGGAAACAATTCAACAAGAAGACATAACAATTCTAAATATTTATGCACCTAACACAGGTGCACCCAGATTCATAAAGCAAACTCTACTAGATCTAAACAAAGTGATAAAGAAACAACAGTAACATAATTGCTGGGGACTTCAACACCGCACTGACAGAACTGGATCTTCCAAGCAGAAAATGAATAAATAAACACTGGATTTATATGAGACTCTAGAGCAAATGGGCCTAATAGATATTTACAGAACATTCTACCCTAAAACTAATGAATATACATTATTCTTCCCATCAGCACATGGAACATGCTTTGTGTTAGATCACATCTTAGGCCAAAGAATATGTCTCAACTAATTTAAAAAAGTAGAAATTATACTATGTATCTTCTCAGACCACAGTGGAGTAACATTAGAAATCAATTCCAACAGAAATACTCACTCTACACAATGTCATGGAAATTAAACATCCTACTGCTGAACGACTATTGGGTAAAGGAGGGAATTAAATGGAAATCAAAGGATTTCTTGAACTAAATGAAAAAGAGGCACAAGTCATCAAAATTTGTGGGATTTGGCAAAATCAGTCCTAAGAGAAAAATTCACAGCCTTAAATTCCTACATCAAAAAGGCAGAAAGATCACAAATCAACAATCTAATGAATTATCTCAAGGAATTAGAGAAAGAAAAGCAAACCAATCCTAAACCCAGCAGAAGAAAAGAAATAACTAAGGTCAGAGCAGAACTAAATGAAATTGATAACAAAAGAATTATACAGAAGATTAATGAAACAAAAACTTGGTTCTTTGGAAAGATAAACAGAATTGATAGACCTCTCACTACCTTAACCAGAAGCAGAAAAGAAAGAACCCAAATAAGCTCAATCAGAAATGAAAAAGGAGACATTCCAACTGATACCAGGGATATATAAGATGTCATCTCTGAATAGTATAAAAATATCTTTGTACATAAACTTGAAAATGTTGAGGAAATAGACAAATTTTTGGAAACACACAATGTCCCTAGGCCAAATCAGGAAGAAATAGAACTCCTGGGTAGACCAATATTGAGTAATGAAATTGAAGCAGCAATAAAAAACCTTTCAACAAAAGAGTCCCAGAGCAGATGGTTTCACAGACAAATTTTATCAGATCTATAAAGAAGAATTTGTACTCAAACTGCAGAAATTATTTTATAACATCAAGGAGGAAGGAAAGCTCCCCATATCCTTCTATGAAGCCAGTATCACCTTGATACCAAAGTCAGGAAAGAACACAACAAAAAAAGAAAACTATACACCAATATCCCTTATGAATATAGATGTAAAAATTCTCAATAAAATTCTGGAAAACCAATTCAATGGCACATCAAAAAAATAATCAACCAAGACCAAGTGGGCTTCAGCTCAGGGATGCAAGAATGATTCAACATACATAAATTCATAAATGTGATTCAACACATAAATAGAAGTAAAAACAAAGACCATTTGATCCTCTTGATAGATGCAGGAAAAGCATTTGACAAAATTCAGCACCCTTTATGATAAGAAACATTAACAAAGTAGGCATAGTGAGAACATACTTCAATATTATAAAAGCTATAGATGATAAACAAATAGCCAATATCATCCTGATGGGGGGAAAAACTGAAAGCATTCTTGCTTAGAACTGGAACCAGACAAGGTTGCCCACTATCACCACTTCTGTTCAACATAGTGCAGGAAGTCCTAGTCAGAGCAATCAGGCAAGAGAAGGAAATCAAGGGTATCCAAATAGGGAAAGAAGAGGTCAAACTAGGGCTGTCTGCTGACAATATGATCTTATATCTAGAAAAGCACAAAGATTCTGCCAAGAGACTCCTGGAATTGATAAATAAATTCAGCAAAGTCTCACGTTACAAAATCAATGTACACAAGTCAGTAGCATTCCTATACACCAACAATAGTCAAGCTGAGAACCGAATCAAAGACTCAATACCTTTCACAATAGCAGCAAAGAAAATAAAATATCTAGGAATATATTTAACCAAGGAAGTGCAAGACCTCTACAGGCAGAACACCTGTAGAGGTGTTCAAATAACTGAGGCGGCAAACTGCAGAGGATGTAAACAAATGGAAAAATATATCATACTCTTGGATTGGCAGAATCAACATTGTTAAAATTTCTGTACTACCCAAAGTGATTTACAGATTCAATGCAATCCCCATTAAAATTCAAATGTCATTTTTCACAGATCTAGAAAAAAATAATTCTGCTCTTCATATGAAACCAGAAAAGAGCCTGAATAGCCAAAGCAATGTTAAGTGAAAAGAACAAATCAGTAGGCATCAATTTACCAGACTTCAAGCTATACTATAAGGTTATAGTAACCAAAACAGGTCAGTACTGGCAAAAATACAAAACAAAACAAAACAGAGACATAGACCAATGGCTCAGAACAGAGAACCCAGATATAAAACCATCCTCATGTTGCCATCTGATCTTTGACAAAGCACAAAACTGTATACACTGGGGAATAGAGTCCATATTCAATAAATTGTGCTAGGAAAATTGGATAACCATATGTAGAATATTGAAATAGGACCTTTACCTCTCACCATTCACAAACATTAATTCAAGATGGATGTCAGACTTAAACCTAAGTCATGAAACTGTAAGAATTATAGTAGAAAATGTTGGAAAAACTCTTATAGATATTGGTCTAGGCAAAAACTTTGTGAGGAAGACGCCAAAGACAATCATAGAAACAACAAAAATAAATAAATGGGACCTGATTAAATTAAAAATATCTGCACAGCCAAGGAAACAATCAATAGAGTGAATAGACAACCTATAGAATGTGAAAAAATATTTGCATGCTATACATCCGATAAAGGGTTAATTATAAGAATCTACAAAGAACTCAAGCAAGTTATGAAGAAAACATCAAACAACCCCATTAAAAGTGGGCAAAAGATATGAACATAGGCTTTTCAAATGAAGATACACTAATGGCTAATAAACGTGAAAAAATGCTCAACATCTCTAGTCATCAGGGAAATGCAAAGCAAAATCACAATGAGATATCACCTAACTCCAGTGAGAATGGCTTCTATGAAAAAGTCCCCAAACAACAGATGCTGGCATGGATGCAGAGAGAAAGGAACACTTATACACTGTTGATGGGACTTCAAACTAGTTCAATCTCAATGGAAATTAGTATGGAGATACCACAAAGAACTAAAAGCAGACCTACCTTTTGATCCAGCAATCCCACTACTGGGTATGTACCCAAAGGAACAAAATACATTTTACAAAAAAGATACTTGTATTTTATAAAATACATTTTATAAAAAAGACACTTGTATTTTATAAAAAAAAAACAGTTGAATGTTTATAGCCACACAATTCACAATTGCAAAGATATGGAAACAACCCAAGTGCCCATCAATAAATGAGTGGATTAATACAATGTGATATATGTATACCACGGAGTATTACTCAGCAATAAAAAAATGGTAAACTAATACCTTTTGTAACAACTTGGATGGAACTGGAGACCATCCTCCTAAGTGATGTATGGCAAGAGTGGAAAAACAAACACCATATGTAGTCAGTATTAAATTGGAACTAAATGATCAACACTCAGGTGTACATATGCTAGTAAAACTCAATGGAAATCAAGCAGGTGGGAAGGAGGAGGAGGGGATGAGTAAATTTACACCTAGTGGCTACAATGCACACTCTCTGGGTGATGGACACACTATAACTTTGATTCAAACTGTATGATAGTAATTCATGTTACCAAAACATGTGCCCTCATAATATTATGAAAAAAATACATAAATAAATAAACAAAAAAGAAAAAAGGTAAAACTAACTTTTATAATATAGTCTATTTAACCTAATATATCAAAAGTAGTTTTATTTCAACATATAATCAATATAGAAAAACTATAAGTGATATATTTTACCTTCTTTTTTTGTAGTAAGTTTTCAAAGTCCAGTGTGTGTTTTATATTTACAGCACATCTCAATTTGGACCCACCACATCCCCTCTTCCCCAAAGCAACATGTGGGTGGTGCCTGCCGCATTGGACAGCACATCTTAGACAGTGTTCCTGAAGATGGTGAGAAGATTGGGCTAGATGACTTCAAGGGTCCCTTTCAATTAAAAATTCTAAGGTTCTAAGAAGTAGAAAATAAACAGTCATAAGTTAAGGACTGTGCAGGCACTCAAAAGATTTTGATGAAGAAGTGGTACTCGTAGGAGAAACTCTCCTCAAACTGATTTAAATGAAAAAGAGATTTTGTTGACTCATGTAATTGAAAAGTCCAAAGGGTAGAGCTCATCTGGGCATGACTTGATGCTCTCCTCTCTTGTAGATGCTCCCCATGAGATGGCCATTGTCCTCTGTAGATATATGCCCTCCTAATTCAGCAGCCTTGGAGGGAAGAATTTATCTTCCCTAAGTGTTGAGAATCATTGAGCTGAGTCTCAGAGACCAGCTTACTTCACGTGACTATTCCTAAACCAATCACTGGGAACAGGGGAAGGAACATGCTGATTGGCAATTTCTGAGTCTCATGTCCAATCTGGCAGCTAGAGGGTAGTGGGGTCAGCCCCACCCTAATGAGAACCCACTTTTCCACACAGAGGGAAAGAGTAAATGTGTAACTCTTTAACTAAAAAGCAATTGAGGTGCTGTTATCAAAAGTTGAAGGTATGGAAGCTGTCAGGCAAAGGCAATAGATGTCTGCTCTTCCTTACTGGAGCACACACTGTCAAGTCTCATTAGTGATAACTTGCTCAACAACCCACCCTTTACTGGCTTTTCTCATTCCTTTCTCACCTGTGCTTCCTGGGATCACCCCTCCTAAATCAACCATCTGCAGCAATTCCTAATTTCCACACTTGGTTCAGGGAAACAGAAACTAGTACACCTCTTACTCTTGAATTTCAAAGAAAATTTGAAATATGTTTTATATCTCATTGGAAGCCAATTCTGAAGGTAATCTCTATCAGAGTATCAGAATACAGGGATGTTTAGCAGACACCATACATGTTCTATGTATGTTTTATGTTTGGAGTCTGAGTACCTGGTTTCAAACCTCAGTTCCACCACTTGTTAACTGGGTGACTTTGGGCAAGGTGAACAGCACTTTCTTGCCTTAGTTTTCCTATTTGTGAAGTCGGGCTAATAATAAAATTGCTAGAAACATTAAATAAATTCATATTTATAAAGTGTTTAGAAAATGTCTGCACATCATAGTTGTCAGATTATTATTTTTTTCTTTTCCTCTATGTTTTTTCTAATAACCAAAAATCGTTAGTGTAGGATTGCATCAAAATGCCTTACATCTGATATACTGAGATACAGAACCTACCTAGTTTAGTGCTTAGGCCACAAATAAATGCTCAATCAATATTTGTTGTTGATAACTTTATGGTAATAAGGCAAACAATGAAGATTAAAGCCATCTGTAAAGTAGCACTGAAACAAATCAGAAATAAATATTTTGGCCTGACTTGGTAAAATTTTAATTGCATTTTCCAAATATATTTTAAAAATGATGAGATAATTTAGTTGAATGTTAATACTAATCCTATAGAAATAAGTCCTATACTGAAGTAGAATATAAAATACTGAGTTTATTATAATAGATGAAAGAATTTTATTTAATTGTAACTGTATATATATGCAGTTACAGTTATATATTGACAATTTATATTTGGTGCATGTTTACTTCAATATGGTTTAAAGATTACTTTTATTCAATTAAATCTAATGGAATCATCTGCAACAGCAAGACAGATTTGGGGATGAACCAAGTTAATATAATTAACTTCTTATATAAAAAGTATTGAATTTTTATTAACTCATCCTTTCTTACAGCCTAGCCACTATACAAATACAAATTCTGACTCAATGATCAACAAAGAAGATTAAAACTGAATTTGTCACATCTACTCCAGGAAAAAAAGAGTCAAAATGAGAGCACACTTCTAGACTAGAGGCAGGTGAATTCTGCTTAGGCAGGGGGTTCTAGTAAGACATTGAAATTTATAAATTGCATTCTTATGCTCTGATTTCCCTATTTATTTTCCATGAAGTACCTGAAGCCAGCATAGTTTCAAGTTCACATGTAAGCATAGAAAAATTTTCCAAAGCCCCACGTAAAAGAATTATCTAGTAGTTTGGGTTATCATTCCTATTAATGGAAATAATTTGGAAAACAATTTGTTTTCTCTGTCCAGAACATACGGAATGCAGAAATCTCATAATTTGAGGATTTTGGCTTACATTGAAATTGTCAAATAGACACAATTTGCAAAATGACTGCTTAGAACTCTAATATTTTTCCTAAAGATGTATTTAAAGCACACTTATATCTATATTACCTTTTGTTCTATGTATTAACAAATTATCCTCAATAAGTACAGCGGTTTTGAGATACATCGGAACGAGGTTTGATGACCCCTCTCCAATCACTGACCACAGGGCCTTGGACAAGATACTTATTTTCTTTATGTTTCAATTTCTTTGTATATAAATTAGAGATAATAAAACCTACTTCACATTATTTTCAGGAAGCTTACACAAGATAACATTTCAAAGAAAGATGCCAGGCATATAGAATATGTTCAGTAAATGATAGCTATGATTCTTATTATTATAATCATTGACTTTAAAATCCATTATGACCAAGCCTTACCACACAGTTTCCTGTTTATTTGAATTAGTTTAGCTCATTAATTAAAAGCTGTGTGTATCCTGAAGATTTTAATTGTTCATGTTTCATTGTCTGCAGGACTTCCTGATTATCTTTGCTACTAAGTAATAATTATGCAGTACACATATTTTCTTGAATTTTATATAAATCAATTTTAAAATGAAAGAGCTATTTTACTTAATCAATTTAAGTAAAGAACACCACTTCCCCGTAGCTTTCTTGTTAGCAATTTTATTTTTAGTCTAATGAGAATGCCTGATATTGCGGTAATTGCTTTAAGGCATTTTGAAATGACAATCAATTTTGAGTCATTGGAATGGCAGAGTTTTTCAATCTGAGAAGGCATACCTCCCATTTTTAAATGGTGCTTCTTTTAGGCTGACTGTAAGTTTTACAATGTATCTAGAAAGATTTCATTAATTATTGAAACTGTTTTTTAAAAAAATAATCTATATTTGTTCTCTATTTTTTTTGTAAGTTGAGAAGAGATTAAAGCTACCAGTAGAACAGGATTCCTGGACTCTTTCATCTCAGTAAACAACAGCATCATCTACACTATTTCTTAAATCCAAAACTTAAACTCCATCCTCTTCGCTTCCTTTTCCCTACCTACCAGTTCCTTTTTTCCTGCAAGAGTTATTATTGTCTAGTCATTTCTATTTCTGCTGCTACCATCCAAGTCTAAGCTACCATCTTCTCTCCTGTGGTCTATTATAATAGCCTACTTACTGTTTCCCTCCCCCCCCACCACCCCTTTTTCTCTCCAATCCATTCTCTGAGCAGTTCCACAGTTGCTTTCCTAAATATAGACAATGCCACTCTTCTGGTTGAAACAGAGTAACAACATCCTGGTGTCTTAAAATGAAACTCAAATTCTGTGTCACACCTTCTTTAACCTCTACTCGCTTCTCTGATTTCATCTTCAGTCACTCTTTCCCTTATTCTCCAAGCTCTAACCATGTGAATCTTCGTTTTCTTTGGAATATTCTTAGCCTCATTCTTTATTTATTTTTTAAAATTTATTTGTTCCTTTTTTTTGAGACAGAGTCTTGCTCTGTTGCCAGGGCCAAAGTGCCATGGTGTCAACCTAGCTCACAGCAACCTCAAACTCCTGGCCTCAAGTGATCCTACTGCCTCAGCCTCCTGAGTAACTGAGACTACAGGCATGCGCCACAACACTTGGCTAATTTTTTCTATTTTTAGTAGAAATGGGGTCTTGCTCTTGCTCAGGCTGGTCTCAAACTCCTGACCTCAAAGCAATCCTCCTGCCTTAGGCCTCCCAGAGTGCTAGGATTATAGGTGTGAGCCACCACGCCCAGCCAGCTTTACTCTTTAAATGACTTCATTTGTGTCTGAGCTCAAAATGCCACTTCCTAAGAGAAGCCTGCCTGGGCTACTCTGATAATTATTGACTAAACCAATTTGATCATTTACAATCATGAAATCTTTTTTTTTTTTTTTTTGGTATATATTTAGAGGAAGTCTAGAGTCAAATTTTTCCTCTCCCACAAACTTTCTATCAGAAATCAAAGTCTCAGTATAAACTCTGCCTCACACATACCAATATTTATCAGAAAATAACATAAAACTAGTCACAAAACCTGTCCTGTAAGCTCAATGAAATCCCATCTCTCTGTCTCTTCAGCAATCTGAAAAGCTGCTTCCGACACTACTCTAGTAGCAAGATGCAGCCATACTTTGAGTCAGAGTCAGGTAACAGAAATCCTCAAGACTCTGAACAAAGGCCTGGTCAGAACCCAAACCCCAGAGCACAGGGGGCCAGTGGCTCACTAGGTTCAGATGCTCTGTGCATGCAAAGCAGCCAGGAGTGCCTGAAGAATGTTTCTAGCCAATTCATATAACCATTCATTTCACCAACGTAACACCATTTTTAATACCCAGTGTGCTAAGTAAACGCTTTCTCGTGTTGATCAGAGAATAGATGTTAAAGGCTTTTAGAAGCTGCCTCTGTCACGTGGGCTTCTGTTTAGTGTCTTTCAACTGTGAACTATCTCTCTGATTCAGGTACTGTAAGTGTGACCCCACCACAGCAGACCCACCTCCCTCTCCCACCCAGCATATGTCGTAAAACTAGCACACAGACACAGCGTGTTGTTCAAAGTAAATTACAGAGCACAAAACACACACTGTCACTTCTTCACAGCACAGTTTTCTTTCCTTCATATGACTTTTGAGCCCCCACAATTAGATTTCTTACCTATACATAAATGTTTCACAGGCCTTTAATTATGCAATGTGCATTGAGAGCTTGTTATGCTCAAGGCTCTTTGGATTAAAAAAAAATAAGCAAAATTAAAAAAAATATTTCAGGACCAACCCACTAGGAGAAATAGAGAAAGTAAATAGCAAGTAAGCAACAGTAGGATGCAATGGCTGTGAAGTGCTAAGCAACATGACATTGCACATTTAAAGTCAACCACCCCTCCACTCTCCTCACCAGCTCCAGAGATTCATGGGTCCCAGCATTGGCCAAGGTCCTGATTCCCAGGAACTATACTTTTACTCTCCTCCTCAAATTAAAATTAAAGTCTTCTGTTATTTTTCTTATGTGATAGATTGAATGAAATGACTTAAGTTTACCTCCCAGTGACCAGCTAATCATTTTTTGCCTCTTCCTGTAACGTTACTGCAATTTCACTTGTCACCCTGGCTCGAAACCTGAGTATTATGTTTGAGATTTTCCTTTTTGTTGCTTTCTTACCCAATTAATGACCAAGTTCTCTTGATGTGATCTCTGTCTTACATGTGTCTTTAGTTCCATTTTCCTCGTGCTGTTCTAGCTCAGGCTTTCATAATCGCTCATCTGCTTGCAGGGCTGTTCTACCAACTGCAAATCTTCCCTGAACCCACGTCTATAATTGCTACCCAATTCAACTTCTTTAGACACATTTCTGATTGTTTTATTCCCCTGATGAGCATTCAATCGGTTTCTAACTTCACTAAATTAAAATTGTTAAAATTTAGAAAGTTTCAACACTTAAGACTCTCTACGTTTAAATCTACAGAACAACCCATCCCCAAAGGTTCTATATAATTAATTATATAGGTATATATTGTCAATATAAAGGTATTATATTCAATAAGGTCTTATAAAAATAAACATTTATATGAAAATGAAAAATTCAGGCAATAATCTTGATGGTTCAGTCATCAGCATGTTATTTTCACCTTTTGTCTGACCACTTGGTAAAAATAATATACTTTTTTAACAAAAACCACTTTGTGTCTTCATTGTTTTACGGGTTGTAGAAAAGTGAATGTGAGTTACCACGTCTTTACTAACATTAGAGTGTTAGAATTTGAGGAACCCTCAGGGACAATATTTTAAGTGGAGAATGCCAAGAACTTTATTGTTTACTTCTGAATGATGTGGAGATCTGAAATAAATAAATCCATGTTTTCAAAAATCCATATTGGTATTCTTATGAATTCTTCTGGATAATTTTATCTCTAATTTCCCTTTCCTAGTGACTCATTGCAATGGGGACTATTTATGATGGAAAGAGCAAGAGAGGGGATTTCTTACTGTAGGCAGGTAGTTGGGTTTAAAAACACATATAGACCTAGAAAATGTTAACAGCAAAAATGAACTCAAGACTCATGCTGTGTCCAAATCTGAACTCATTTACTCTATCAGCCTGGCCCTTTCTCCCAGCTGCTCAGTGGGTGCAGACCGCTTGCCCTCTTGAGCAGGCAGGGTGGGCTTTGCTTGCCCTTCCCCTCGCAGTCAGGTGCCAGGTCTCAGTGATGTTTTCAGATCTATCATTTGATTTCCGTGTACATTGATCCCTCAGAACTTTTCCTTAAACTTTCCCAGTATCTCCCAGAGTGTTTCCCTTTAAAATTTGTTTAGGAATGCAGTTTTTCATTTACTAAAAAATATTTCTAAAGTTTTATTTTGAAATTATTTTGGACACCGAAAATTTGAAAAAAACAATACAACAAATTCCTGTATTCTTTACCCAGATTCCTCAAACGTTAGCATCCTACACAGCCACAGTATAATTATAAAATCTGGGAAATTAACATTGGGGCAATGCTAATCCACAGACCTTATACAGCTTTCAACAGTTGTCTCACTATTGTATGTTGTTTGGTCTAGAATCACAAGTTTTATTTAGTTGTCATATTTCCTCAGTCCTTGTTCATCTGGAGGAGCCCCTCAGTCTTTGTTTTCCACAAGTTGTTTTGTTTTGTTTTGTTTATTTAACAGCAGGATTTCTGAGAAACTTTAATATGCTAATTTACATAGTGAATCTCCAAGGAGTGAATATAACATGATACTAGTGAAACTTATGTCACCATGGAGTCCTTTTTGAGGTTCAGTTTGTAGGACAGGCATTCCCAGGGCACTCTGGGAAGTGTGGTCTAGACTATTATAAGAATATCCTAATATCTGACCCATCCCTGCACATGCCGTCAGAATATCCTCCTGAATTTAAAGTTCTGTACATGCCACTTACTTGTTTATAAACCAAAAAATAGCTCTTTATTTTGTTTAGGGTAAAGCCTTGAAGCCTTAACTTGGTATTCAAGCCCCTCTGTGATTGTCATCAAACTTCCTTTCCAGCTTTAGGCCACTGTTCCTGGGCGTATACCCTTTGCTCAAGCCTAAGTAAACTGCTGATTATTTCCTTGGTTTCTTATTGCTATTTCTTTGCTTATGCTGTTCCTTCTGTATGGAATTCCTTTTTCTCTCTTTTCATCCAAGAGTGAACTCTTTGGATAGATGTTATATACCACAACTTCCCTGAATTCATCTTCCTCCTGTGAGCCCCAATGGCACTTAGAAATTAATTTTAGAGCTCTCACTTTCTGTCCCAGGTTATGGCACTTTGATTGTCTGATCTCCTATAAGAGCCTGAAAGATGCTCTGGGTAGGACAGCGACGAATTCGACTTTGTTTAGTTGACCTCCATCCTCTCATCCCCACGCTCTCAGCACACTGCTTTGTACAGAGTGGGGGCTTCCTGAGCACATCTTTTTAAAGAATGAAACTGCCTGTTCTCATTTAGAAGGAATGTAAAAGGTGATGTAAGATCTTCTTCATAAAATTTATACAAAATTTGGTCTTTTCAAGGGAGAGTGTAAATGTTTTTGAATTAATTCTTGTTATTACATATAGCTACTTTTTTCAACCTCATAGTTATTCTAACCTAAAGCTAAAGATGAAAAGTCTGCCACCATCTGAATGACATAAAATTATCCTAAGTAAAGCATCAATAAAATTAACTTTCTTGCCTCTAATACCTCCATAAACCTATAAGGTTTGTCTTTATTAATTATTAAACAGATATCAGATTTTCTATATTAATGGCTTTTGTGCTAGATGTGATTTCTAATTAAGCTTTGAATTTCTCTGATGAAACTTTATTTAAGTCTACCAAATGTTATAACTTGCTTTTTCATTTAATAATCAATGTTTAGGTAGTTGTTTGAAAGCAGTAGGGTAGTAATAATTTATGAAGACCTGCAAACATGTCTGTCCGGGGTAATCATGAGCATTAGGGCTCAGGAAACTGCTGTTAGGAAATGATATGGAATTTGTGGTTGGAAACAAATGTCTGTGATAACTGATTGACATGCATAATAAAATCCAATCTTATACACACGATTGTGGAGAATGTTATAGTATAAGAGCAGTATAAACTGTAAACATTCACATGCTTTAAATTGCTAAAACTCACAAATGCTGTGGACAAGTGATAGACAACACTAATATTAGATTTATATAAGACTAAACTTCTATATAAGAACTGTGGATTACTATCTGTAAACCAGATGTTTAAAAAAGATAGATGTGACATGCCTGGAGCTCTGGCTTGAGGGGAAAGGCGGTACAGGAGCAACGTATGTAACCTGCAATTCTGTATCCCCCATAACAAGATGAAATAAAAAAAAAAAAAAAAGATAGATGTATGATGTTATGTAGACAAAATATACGGTGGATTGCCTGAATTCCACTTATGGTTTTATAAGTATAGAGGTAAGGGCTATCCACACTTGAATTGTTGTTCTGAAAATGTTGCTAAATATTATACATGCATTTATAACAAGCACAAATATTAAAACTAAATGTATGACAGAATATTATTCAGCCATAAACAGGAAGTTCTGATGCATGCTACATGGGTGAACCCTAAAAACATTATGTTAAGTGAAAGAAGCCAAACACAAAAGATCACATTACATGATTTCGTTTCTATGACATATCCATTATGGACAAATCTATAGAGACAGAAAGTAGATTAGTAGTTGCTTATGGTTGAGAAGGAAGAGGGTACAGGCTGTGATAGCTAAGTGACGGGGGTTTCTTTTTGAGTTAATGAATATGTTCTAAAATCGACCATGGTGGTGGTTGCACATATCTGTGAATATACTGAACATTACTGAATTGCACACTTTAAAATGGTGAATCATTTGGTATATGAGTTCTATTTCAATAAGGCTAATAAAAAAGTATGCACATTTCACAGACAGAGAGAGTCTTCTGCATAGACACAAATACAGAGAAAGATATGACTTAAAATCACATTTCATCAAACAGACTTTCAAGCCCAAACAATTTTATTGACCAGATATAGTCTGGTTTCTGAACACAGATGTTTCCAGCAAAGCCTTCTGAATATTTTTGACATGGCAATTCTTCCTCCATAACCACAAACTCCTCTCGATATTTTGGTGGTCCAATAAGTGATTCCTTGAGTGAGTGGAACTTTAGATAAACTGTTGTTTCTGTTTTTTGAGGATGGAACTGAATACAGAGACCAGAGATGGTGTGTAGGGAGTAATTTGACTTAAATCTTTAATACTTCCATGTAGTGCTTAGAAGTTGCTCAAAATTTTGGTACAGGCAGAAATCATTTATTTTATATAAAAATAGCTTTTCTGGGAAAAAGGGTAAGTTTGGGAAGAATTTGGGGCAGTAGAGCTTGATTATGATCTCTTTCCTCTTACCAGCACCTAGAAAGTCCTACTAAACAAAAAAGAACAGCAACAACAGCGACAACAAAAAGAGTCCAATATATTTAGCATATTATGAGTGTTCCAATCCTCCATTTTTGAAAAACAAAAGGTGTTTGGGAGATGTTTTCAAGGGTGAAAGGAAATATTTTAAACTGTCCACTCCACAACCTTTTAACTAACAGACATAATTGTACTCTTATTGTTACTTTCAAATATTGGAGCTGCCAAGCAAAGCCCATCAACGCAACAGGAGATTCATAGCCTTACAGGTTGGAGAGAGTTTACCACTGAACTTGGCAAAAGGCTGCAGGGAAATCGGAGGTTGTCTTTTCTTACAACATGAGGAAGCTCAGTGAAGTAGTTAAGAGCATGGACTCTGGAGTCTGTGTGTCTAGGTTTGAAATCCACCTTTCCTTACTCACAAGCTGTGAGACCTTGGGCAAATTATTTATTAATACCTTCTCTGTGTGTCTCAGTTTTCACATCTGTAAAATGACTATAATAATACTTATCTGTTATGTCATTTCAGAATTAAATGAGTTTATATTTGCAAAACACAACAGCTCTAAGCATATATTAAGAGTTTGTTATATAAATGCAAATGTTAACACAGAAATTAAATAAACTTTTAACTATATTTACATTTTTGGAGAGGTATGATTAAAAGCAATTGGGACTTATTTCAAAAGCTTAAATTTTACTTATCTTTTGATTTACATTCTTACACTCTGTGGGTATATGTTACTGGATTAGCAATAGTATATCATCTGCACCCATCTTTGTGCAATTTACTCTATAAGCAGATAGAACAGATATCCAGACAGCCTTTGGAGAATAAAGATTCCACAGGATACCCTGTGGTCCAATGTTACTATTCACCCTTCTCTACTGAGTTTTAATTTATCTTTAAGCTGAATGTGTCTGATGTGAAGGGCAGAGAACACTGATGAATGTTGAGATGACCAGAGAGATACAATGCAAAGGACATAGGGATGATGGAAAACCGATTCTCAGAGCTTTACGACCCCAGCTCTGACCATGATGACAACCCCCAAAGATGTTAAAGAATGAGACTTGTCACCTATCAGACGTGAGGGAGACTACATTGACAGTGAGGACTCAAGACAATTTATGTGTAAAATTAGCTCCAAAGACAGATCGATAAGGTGAGTTTTAAAGATCTTTTCCAGGGTCAGAGATTAGGATTTTTCTATTAGTTATAAAAACAAGCTCCTTTAAACATATATATTTATTTCTTATCTAATAATGAACATGAGTATATGGATCCATGTTTACCAGCAAATAACTAACACTGGAAATTAAAAAGTCCTTAAATTGCATATTCATTGTTATCGAACTATCGACCCCAGAACGGAGTAGTCCATTAAAATGGAATGTCTGGTAATAACTAAGTTTTAAGAGTGCCTCCAAATAATCAAGTAAGTGTTATAAGATTTAAGATTGCTTAATAACCTAAGGAAAACAACCATAATATCTCTTTTACTCTTCTACACAAATTATATTATTAAACTACATTATTTAAAATGTGATACAACATTTAAAAACAGTTTTTTGGGCCGGGCGCGGTGGCTCACGCCTGTAATCCTAGCACTCTGGGAGGCCGAGGCGGGTGGATCGCTGGAGGTCAGGAGTTCGAGACCAGCCTGAGCAAGAGCGAGACCCCGTCTCTACTAAAAATAGAAAGAAATTATATGGACAACTAAAATATATATATACAAAAAATTAGCCGGGCATGGTGGTGCATGCCTGTAGTCCCAGCTACTCGGGAGGCTGAGGCAGTAGGATCGCTTAAGCCCAGGAGTTTGAGGTTGCTGTGAGCTAGGCTGACGCCACGGCACTCACTCTAGCCCGGGCAACAGAGTGAGACTCTGTCTCAAAAAAAAAAAATAAAATAAAAAAAAATAAAAACAGTTTTTTGAAAACATATCTATATCTTTCTTTTTTGCATCCTTTCTTCCTTGACTACTTATTTAAATCATGAAATCCTTTTCATGTTTTATATATGATCTTAATCTTAAAAATTAACATAGTTGTTGCTTTTGATGTATTAGTCATGTTGATGTACTGTGAATTGTTATAGCATGTCTTTAACTGTATGTGTTCAGACATAACCAGGTTTGCTATTATAAATAACACTAAAATGAACATCACACAGGTAGTTGTTTATTTCTGTTTCTGTTGAATCATTTTCTTAGGAGAAATTCCACTGAGTGGGGTTATAGGGACAAAAAGTATGGACATTTTAATGATCTTTGCAATAAAGAATGCCTCTACCAATAAGCGAGTTGTAATTCTATGTGCTAGTATTTTTAACAGGTGCTAAATTAGTGAAAAGAAGTTTTCAAATTTAACCTGCACTTAGGTTACTATCAAAGATAATATATTTTATCCTTTTGGATATTTTTCCCTCATGTGAATACATTTGTTCATATTGTTCATTG
Organism: Eulemur rufifrons; assembly: GCF_041146395.1. Lineage (NCBI taxonomy): Eukaryota > Metazoa > Chordata > Mammalia > Primates > Lemuridae > Eulemur > Eulemur rufifrons. Next base: position 90,606,450 of record NC_090985.1, read on the forward strand.
ATTTTATTATTTAATTCTCATGTTTATTAGTATTAATTTAAATGAGCTCATCATATATTGTAGATAATGACCCTTTGTTTGTCACATGTTATGCAAATATTAAAGTTATTTGTTTTATTTTAGTCTTTTAAGATTTTATGTTTCAGATGTTTGAATCTTAAATGAGTAAAATACAGTGCAATAAAATGGGAGAATGAGAGTAAATAGTAATAGAGATTCTTTCAAGCAGCCATCTTTCATCCGTATTCTCTAACTGAAAAAGAAAATACTATATTTTGGGTTGTAGTGCTTAACTGTATGTGTGTGTGTGCATGTGTGTGTGTGTGTGTGTGTGTGTGTATATATATATATCTCCTTTTTAAATCTGTGGTATTAAACTCCCAGAGTGAGAATTTGACTTGAAAATGCATACAATATAGTTCTTGGAATTTAACTGTACATAGTTTTTAATTTTCACCAGAAACTGTTTCCATATCCCTCTTAATGGGAATAAAGCAACTAAGATAGGCTAAACTTATAAAATCAGTCTCAACATAAAGAACATGTGGAAGAACAAATTCAAAGGTAGGGTTATGGTTTTGGAGCAGATCAACTTTCCTTTTCCCTGCAACTGGGTATCTCCAACAATCCAAACAAAATATATCTGCATCAGAAATAATTTGAAAGCATGTTTTCAGGATAGTTTCTCTTTACCAAATGGTATAGAACAAAATCAAAACATAGGCTCATTAAATTACTTTCATTGCTTAAAAATTATGCACTTTATATTTTGTAAACCTAAAATCCAGAAAATTTGTACAATAATTTACTCAACAGTAAATTGAGTACCACTCTGAGCTAGGTATAGCCTGAGGTATTAGGGATACAGAGTAAATAAGAAGTCAAAGTCATGGCCCTCAGGAACATACTACTGGCCTTTAACTGTCTACTTAAATTCTTGTTTCACTCTAGTAATTCTGAGATTTTTCATGAAAATATGAAAAATATTCAGTCAGCCAAATGCTCTTGTGAAGCTTAGGTAGGAAAGTTTCATTCTGGGAAACTAGAAGAGGAAAATAGATCCATATTAAGTAAAAGTTCAGCCCTCAGAATAGGGATTTATGATTGCTGTGCCCTATGAAGATTGTAGGAATTACATTTTCACACAGGCAATGAGGGTCAGGTGTGAGATTAAAGAACTGAGAATTCAGTATACAGTGCGCCACCAGGATGGAGCTCTTAGGACTTTGAAAGAAGGACCAGCCTGGATAGGACAGGAACAAGCACAGAGCAATAGTAGTATTAATAATAACATTAGTAATAGCAATAAAAAGCTACTATTTACTGAGTGCTTCTGAACCATGCACTATGCAAAACTTTTTCCCTACATTCTCTTAATTTCCAAGATGGAAAGCATCTTCCCTCTGGCTTCTGCATTTTTATCTGTGCATTAACCCTTGCTGGGTTTTGTTCAATGGATTCTTCCTTTTGTGTTTACCCACTTCAGACTTTGGAATCTCTTGTTTGTTGGTCATTTATTCATACAACAAATATTTATTTGCCATCATTCTGCTAGTTACTGAAACTACAGGCATCAGCAAGTGACAAAAAGGACACAATTCCAGCTTGCAAGGAAATTTCATTCTGGTGGATGGACAGACCAGAGACGCGGTGGTTACAAAACAGTGTGCTCAGGCATTAGGTCATCTAGTAAAGGATGTCCTCCGTGTGCTTATCTGTGGCACTTTCAACCAAGTAGGTGTGGAGAGAAGGTTTGGATACAAAATGGCAATAAAGAAGAGTCCTGATCAGATAATGACGCAAAAGTGACACTTACAGAGAGTAGTATTTGGATGGCGCTGTGGATGACCTCCAGGTACTGGAAGTCGACGATGCAGCCCGTGACAGAGACGTATGTGTAATCGTCCATCATGCCATGGGCCGAGGGAGGCAGCACTCTTCGCACGCAGCCCGGCCCATGTTCTCTCCACCACGACCGATGTACAGAGATGTTGAATGTCATTAGATCTGTATCCTAGGTGTGCAGGAGACAGAGAGCAAAAGGAGACAATCATATTACATTGCATCTTTGACCTCAGGAAGAATTCAGGATGGATGAAATTGCTGAAGTGATTTCAATTTTAAGTGAAAAGTGACAAAAGAAAAAGCCAACAATGGCTATATGTATCATATGCCTAAGCTATAATATTACTTATATATAATATATTACATGTTATAATTATTCAATGTGGAGATACAATCATTTGAATAATACTAACATTTTAAAATTAACACATATCAAAAATCCATAAACGAGACCCTCTATATGTGTTCATTTAAAAAATAATTTTTAAACAGGTTTTCCTGTATCACCATCATGGGCTGACTTTTACTGTCTCCATATTGCATGCTAGACATCACTCAAAGTGAATGTCATATAGTATATTCTTTAATGTTCATGTAGGTACTGTTATTATCAACCTAATTTATAGTAGGCTGCATAATTGTCCTCCCAAAAGACATTTACGCTCTAATCCCTGAAACTTACTAATTTTACTTTACATGGCAAAAAAGGACTTCACAGATGTGATTAAATTAAGGATCATGAGACAGGGAGATTATCCTGGATTATCTGAGTGGACCCGAAATGCAATCATATATATTCTTCTAAAAGGGAGGCAGAGGGACAAGGAAGAAGAGGAGAAAGCAATGTGACCATACAGGCAGAGACTGGGGTGTGGCAGCCACCACCAAGGAATGCTGGTAGCTACCAGAAGCAGGAAGAGGCAAGGGAAGACTCTCCTTTAAAGCTCCAGAGGCAGCATGGCCCTGCCAACACCTCGAACTCAGCTCAAGGAAGCTGATTTCAGACTCTGGCCTCCAGAACTGCAGAGGGTACATTTCTGTTGTTTAAGCCATTAAGTTTCTGGTAGTTTGTTACAGTAGCCATGAGAAACTATTTAATAATACAGGTAAAGAAATTAAGTCACAGAGAAGTAAATTAATTTGCACAAAGTAGCACAGCTAGTTGGTGGTAGTGCAGTTGGTACTTTTAGCTATGATGTGTACCCTCATATTACCTGATGTCTTCCCCCTCCTAGCCCCTGACCATTCCTCATATCCTGAAGGAAGCTAGGTCCTTCCTCCTCAGTAGTTTCCAGAAAATAGCACCACAGTCAGTCAAAAGAACAAAAAAACCCTTAAATTTTCATATCAAAATACACTTTCAGAGCTCTTAGCGGAGACAACAGCCTAGGTTTCTGATCCTCAAGACGTGCCCTTTAGTATTTCTGAAGTGTCATCTATGAAGGGCTACGATCATAATATTTGTGTCATAAACAATAGACTGAAAAGAATAGATGAGGGACCAGATTCTTGACTTCCAAGTAAACCAAAGATGACAACTGCCCATGTGCGGCATGAAGGAGGAGTGGTGGTGGAGACAGGGCGTGGTGGCCCCTGGCCCAGTGTGCTCACTGCAGGGCAGCTGGGAGGCCGGAGGGAAGTCAGCTGCTGCTGATTTCCCAGCCTCCACCCACTCTGAGTGGGCTCCATTGTCAGTGCCAGGGGACGGTGTTGGCGCAAGCACCACCATGGCCTTTGCTGAGAGGCCCAGAAGCTGCCTGCTGACTGCACAACCAACTGATGCACGTCTGTGCATTCCAAGGTTCCCCTGAGCAGAGTCTCCACCCCAGTGGCCCAGGACACTCTTAAGTACCTGAAATTGACATTGGAACTCTGAAAACTTAGGGGACACTAGTGGGAAATGAAAGCCTTGAATTTCTACACAGTGACACCAAAAGTAACCAGGGTAGAGGTCTCTGCCCAAGGACAGTGGGGAAACCCCGTACACGCTGCTGCACATGGTAAGTGAATCACGACGTTAGAAACATTCCCGGTGCAAGTCAGTAGGCAAAGTTACTATACACTTTTAGATTTTCCTCAGTTCAAGGAATTCAAAGTAACATTATAAGTATGCCTCACGTTACATCAATAATAAAACATTTTACATCTTTTTTTTTTTTCGGTTGTTGGTTAGCTATTCAGTTACCTTCACAGTTACAGCACTTTATTGACAATAAAACATTTACATCATTTTTTTGGTTGTTGGTTTGCTACATGTATCATTTGCAGTTACTCTCTGAAGGGAAAATATTATAGAAAAATAATTGCTTTAGCTAGTGAATTCAGTTTAACACAAGGCAATTTACCTGCAGGCAAACTTCAGAGATGCACACTGACTGCTCGCTTTCCTGGTCATCAGATTTAATTTCTTACAGTTAGATTTGATCATTACAGAGCTATATATTATTTCTCATCTTAATAGAGTTCATTAGTTTCAGGATGAACTAGCATCATCTCAAAATTCATAGCAATTTCTATACTTTAAGCATCCTTACCCAATGACCTTTTCTGTTGCAGATTATAAGTTCCTTTCAATATGACTTTAACTAAAATTTATATTATACAAATAAAACAAGTGTCAATTTATGAACTAATCATACATATTTGTTACACTCATAAAATCTCTCAGCATAGTTCTCACTTAATTTGTTGGAACTATAATATATTTGTAAACTGTACTATTCTTTGTGATGACTGTATTAAAATTTCAATGAGAACATCAATAGCACCAAATTATACTTAAAGTCCAAACTTCTTAAGTTTTTTGTTATTGCAGCTCAGAAAATGATACCCTGAAGTACAGTGCTTTGGTGTGCTGAGTACTTTGAAGTGAAGGACATTGGAACGGCCTCAGAAACAAGGTTTCTTTCTGACCTTCTCCTGCCCTTTCTCCTGTTCCCTTTTCTCCCCAAGGCCAGGCCATAGAAACTAGAATTTCTCTTCTCCCCTCAAGTCAGTCATAAAACCTAGAAATGTTACTCTAACCGAGCCCTGCCTTTCTGTGTAAGAGCTGACCATAAAGAAATCCTCTGACCTACCTTGTCTGATAGTAAATCATAAGACCGTCATTCTAAAGGGGTCCTGCCCTATTATATCCAGGAGGAAGAAATGCCACACAGGAAGGCCAAGACGAATCTGAACAGACAGGCTGTGCTGGGTTTCCCCTCTGTCTACTACCATTAGGTCATACCATTTTGTCCAACCACATTGCTACACGGCTGTCCATTATACGTCAAACCTAAATATAAACATAGACAGTTTTCCCTGAATCTTTACATTTTCATTTTTGAGGGTGCCCATGTCATATAAAACTTTGATTAAATAAATCTGTTATGATTTTTTCTTGTTAATTCTCATTTGCTTTAGGAGTGTCGACTGTGAGCCTTGTGATGTGGACGAAGGGAATCATACCCCTTCCACCCCTACATTGTAAAATTTTATCTTAAGTTTGCATCCGATTTCTATCCCTTTTAGTACTAGACTTCAAACATTAAAGAAAAAAAAAAAAAAAACCGTAGCACATGACAACTCAAATTTCCTATACTAGGCACATTAAAGGAAATGTAACACAGAAAACGAAAATTTTTTGTAAAGAAAAATAAATAAATAAATAAATATAAAAGATCACTTTTATTGTTGAAGCTTGTAGTTACCACATCAAAGCCTGTAGTTTTGGAATACATGGGTTAATGCTGAACCACATATCAAGAAAATAATCTTAAAAATAATTTTTATTTATTTATTTTTTGAGACAGAGTCTCACTCTGTTGCCCAGGCTAGAGTGAGTGCCGTGGCGTCAGCCTAGCTCACAGCAACCTCAAACTCCTGAGCTCAAAGGATCCTCCTGTCTCAGCCTCCCGAGTAGCTGGGACTACAAGCATGTGCCACCATGCCCGGCTCTTAAAAATAATTTTGAGTGGCTCAAATGCCATTTCTCTTTTGCTTCTTAGAAATAGACTATTATGTAATGATTTAAGCACACCAGTTAAGAAAGTTGACAACTGATATCTTTGTTTTTGTCCTTAGAATTGAACAGATATAAACAATGATATTATTTATGCAAGTATATGTGAAAGGTAGCAGAATACGCCACCCCAAAATATGCTGCTTGGACACACGGATTACTTTGAGCTGAAGGCAACTGAGAAGAAGATATAAGAAATTCCTTCTGCTCTTCCCCTGTTTGCCTAAAAGCAGGAAATAAATTTACAAAGGTGTCCCTCCTCTTCTCTCTACCAGGAGGGACAAAGGTAAATTACCTGAGATAATTTTAGACCCTTGTTAGCTTGGAGAGGGCATCAGAGGAATCTACACAACACACTTTACTAGCCAGGCTTTATCTACCATTAGTTTTCCATAACTGGCCTGCCCCACACATGTCTGTCTTTGTTTTTAGCTTAAGATAGGATTTAAACCTGAATTCTAAGCTACCTGTTTGAGAATTGCTCATTGTTTCCTGGGTATTTCTCATGTACACATGAGCCACACTTTTTTTTTTTTTTAGATGGATTACAGATGATATCTTTTTTTTTTTTTTTTTGGTGGGATGTCCATCCCCTAGATGGTGCGCATCACACTCATTATGTATGTATACACCTATCCTCTCCACCCCCCACATCTAAATGTGCTCTTAGGTGATGATCAGTGAAACCAATTTGATGGTGAGTACATGTGGTGCTTATTTTTCCATTCTTGGGATACTTCCCTTAGTAGAATGGGTTCCAGCTCTATCCAGGATAATACAAGAGGTGCTATATCACCATCGTTTCTTATAGCTGAGTAGTACTCCATGGTATACATATACCACATTTTATTAATCCACTCATGTATTGATGGGCACTTGGGTTGTTTCCACATCTTTCCAATTGTGAATTGTGCTGCTATAAACATTCGAGTGTAGATGTCTTATTTATAGAATGTCTTTTGTTCTTTTGGGTAGATGCCCAATAATGGGATTACTGGATCGAATGGTAGGTCTGCTTGTATCTGTTTGAGGTATCTTCATATTGGTTTCCACAGGGGTTACACTAGTTTGCAGTCCCACCAGCAGTGAATGAGTGTTCCTGTCTCTCCACATCCATGCCAACATTTATTGTTTTGGGACTTTTTGATAAAGGCCATTCTCACTGGAGATAAGTGGTATCTCATTGTGGTTTTGATTTGCATTTCCCTGATGATTAGAGATGTTGAGCATTTTTTCATATGTTTGAGCCACAAGTGTCAATAAGCTTCTGTTTGTTTTTCTCTTGTTAATCTGTCTTTTGTTAAGGGGATCCCATCTAAGAACCAGAAGGGCAGAGGAAAAATCATTTTTCCTCCCCTACATATGTTATTACCAAAAATCTGTTTGTGGAACAAGGAATAAGAGAGCAAGGAGAAAGAAGAGAAACCAGAAAATGAAACCAAGTATTAGGGCTTGCGAGATGTGAGGACAGCCTAGGGAGAAGCAGGCCAAGGATGTGGGGAAGGCACAATTTTACCTTTGCCCTCCTAGAGTTCTTAGCTGGGCCTGAGAATTAAATTGACATAAGACAGATTATCAGGAGAGAAAAGTGTACACATTTATTTAATATCAGATTCACAAGACATGGAGCCCTCATAAGGAAATGAAGACCCAAAGAAGCAATTAGAGCAGACCATTTATATGCTGATTTGGACAAAGAGTAGTAAATTGTGAAAATGTGACAAAGCAAGGGGGCTTGGCCTAGGCTAGTAAACCATGGAGAAGTGGCTAGGAAGATGAGGGTAAGTCTAACAAGTTTTGTTAGAACAGATTTCTCTAACCCTCAGCTCCCCATCTCTGGTGGTAAGAAGATCTTCCTTCCTCCAGGTGCAGGGAGAACATCTTTCACATGGGAGTTTATCTCCTGTGTTTAGGAAGGTCGGAGTGCCCTTCTTGCATTTGCTATCTTTCTCTCTTTAACTCGAAATAATCAATATGCCAAAGTGGCATACATTGGGATGCTGTGGTTGGAACTCTTTTAAGGTTGTAAGGAGAGAGAATTTTAGGGAAGATGTTAACATCATTGACTCAAAGCCTTCTAAAAAAAGACTACTATTGAATTTCCTGATTAGTAGGGCAATGGGGACTTTATAAAGTTCAATTCCAAGAGAGCATTGGGAGTAAAAATCTATATTACAAGAACTTGAGGGAGCTGAGAGGAGAGGATTTAGTGTGTTTTTTTCATGAAGTTTGGGAGTCAAGGTAGTAAGGAGCATAAGATGTTGGCTTCAAGGGTGGGCAAGGAGAGTAAAGGAGAACGAGATGTGAGATATATCTTCTCATAGTCACAAACTTGTGACTTAACAAAAATTTATTCCAGAATATCTGCCTTTACTCTAGCATATATTTAAGTAAATATAAATGTTTGAATTCTTTTATCTCATCAATGTGGACTCTAAACTTGTTCCCATATTATTTAAATATTTGAATTAAAAAAAAAGATTTCCAGAATTCTTTGAAATATTGTTCATTAACTGTGTATGTGGACATGCCTGCCCACATTTTATTCATTGTAAGTATAGCTGCAATATTGAAATCAGCTCACATCCTAAAAAAATTCAATATTCACTTTTTTATAATATATCACAATATAATTTCTCATTAGTCAAAGACCTAGTGTCTCTCTTATTCTTTGTTCTTTTAATTATCTGCTTTTTGGTATGTGTCTAATTTAACTTTAGCTAATCCTTTCTATTTCTAGAAATGGATTCCCAACTTCTAATAATATTCATTTTTTTCTTTCTCCTTAGTTGTAGCTCAAAGGGTTATTGAATCCATTTTTATATCGCTATCTACTTTCCTTGTCTTTTTACTTTTTTTTTTTAAATCATAACCCAGCCCATCTGGAAGTAAAAATGTGACCTTGAAGAGAAGTCCATATGTGTTTAAGAAGCTAGAGTTTGCTCAATTTTAGAGAGTTAGCTTTGAGCTTATATTGATGTAATAGAATTTGTGCCAATTGAAAGTTCTTTTGTAATACTTGTTCATCTCAGAATATGAATTCAAAAAGTAAAATCAACTGTCTTATATTTCTAATTATTTTCTTTTCACTGAAACACTAAACATTTCCGAGAGCACTATGAATCTATATAATAAAGGACAAACACAGTGATTAGTAGTGTGATTTAAGTGTTTGAAGCCTGTAATACAAAGACTTAGCACCAGTTCAAACATATCAACAGTTATACGATATTGTTCTATATTATAAGCATCTCTTACAATTAGGCTTAAAAGGTATTCATGCTTCCACTGGGATGTTTCTGTCATTTCCTGTTGTTTCTCAGGAAAACTTTCCTACAAGCCATGAACAAGTCATAATCATTTAGGCCTGTGTCTCTGATGTTGAATATAAAGGACAGCCTATTGAGTGAGGAGTGGTCATGGATCATTTCGAAACCTGTTTCTCATGTTTATAACTAGGTAAGGCTGGGATTTTTCAATTCTCTACCACTGATGACAGACTAGAGTCAGAATTAAAACTAATCAACCCTTTTGTCTTCATTCTGGGGCTTAATTCCCTAAATTAGACCATTTTGGGAAGCAATGAAGCTTTATCCATTCACTCGACAGACAGAAGGGCCTTCAAAAAGTTCACGGAAAATGCATATTATGAACAAACAATGCATGGATTTTGAAATTGTTTTGCACCAAAATAAACTTATACTAACTTGTTATAGCATGTCCAAACAGGATCCACTTTGAGGCACTAGAAGGATAAGACATCAGTTTGAAAATAGCCCTTATTAGAGCAAGATGAATTCTGCTAAAAGTGAAGCAAGAACAGACAACAAATTTATGGTGAAGGTGGACGAAAAGCATGGGTCATTGATGCTGTAGGAAAAGTTTATAAGGAAAATGCCCCCAAAGAAATCATAAGTTTACAAATGGAGAACTCATTTTAAGAATGGACAAGATGATGTTGAAGATGAAGCCTGCAGTGGCAGACCATCTGCATCAATTTGCAAGGAAAACGATTCATCCGATTTGTGCCCTAATTGAAGAGGACCAACAATTAACAGCAGAAACAATAGCCAACATCACAGACATCTCAACGGATTCAGCTTACACAATTCTGACTGAGAAATTAAAGTTGAGTTAACTTTCCACTTGATCGTTGCCAACTGGTATGTCCAGATTAGCTGCAGAAAAGAACAGAACTTTCAGGAGAAATTCTAAGCAAGTGTGATCAAGATCTGGAAGTATTTCTTTGAAGAACTGTAACAGGACATGAAACATGGCTTTACTAGTATGATCCTGAAAACAAAGCACAATCAAAGCAATGGCACCAAGAGGTGGAAGTGGTTCAGTCAAAGCAAAAGTGGGCCAATTGAGAGCAAAAGTCATGGCAAAATTTTTTTTTTTTTTCTTTTATGTTCAAGGCATTTTGCTTGTTAACTTTCTGGAGAGCCAAAGAACGATAACTCCTGCTTATTATGAGAGTGGTTTGAGAAAGTAGCCAAAGCAGAAAAATACCTGGGAAAGCTTCACCTGGGAAAGTGTCACCAGAGAGGAGTTCTCCACGACAATGCTCCTGCTCATTCTTCTCATCAAACAAGTGCAATTTTCTGAGAGTTTTGATTGGAATTGTTAGCCATCTACCTTATAGTCCTTATATGGTTCCTCTGACTTTTTTTGTTTCCTAATCTTAAAAAAAATCTTTAAAGGGCCCATTTTTCTTCAGTTAATAATGTAAAAAAGACTGTGTTGACATAGTTAAATTCCCAGGATCCTCATTTCTTTAGGGATGGACCAAATGGCTGGTACCATTATTTACAAAAATTTCTTGACCTTAAGCGAGCTTTGGTGAACAATAAAGTTCATATTTTTATTATTTAATTATGTTTTTCCATGAACTTACTGGAGTTTCTAATATGAGCTATGCACTGGGATTTAAGAGTGAACATAAGATATCTTATTCCTGCCTTCATGTGTATGTGTATTCTAGTGAAGAAGATAGATAATAAATACACTAGAATGTGTATTCTAGTGAAGAAGATAGATAATAAAATAGACAAAAATAATTATACATTGTAAAAAGTAATATGCAGAAAATAATGTGATACAGAGTGACTAGGGTGACAGATGGAATTACTTTATATAATGGTCAGGGAAGGCTTCTCCGAGAATTGATAGTCTTCTCTAAGACGTGTTGGATGAAAAAGAACTAAACATATGCAGATCCAGGGGAAGAATGTTTCAAGCAAACAGAACTGCAAGTGTGGTGACCCTGAGATAGCAAAACAATTTTAATATACTAGGAACAGACAGCAGCTCCATATGGTCTAGTGAAGCTGAAGTGTGGACGAGTGGTTTAAGAAGAGGATGAAGACAGAGTCAGGAGACAAGCCATGATAAAGAATCTGAATTTTACTCAAAGTTCAGACGGGAAGTCAAATATTGATAACACCTTCTTGAATTTTTTAAAAAAGATCATTCTGAGAATCGTATAGAGAATGGATATGACTGAGGCCAAAGTGGAAGCCAGTGAGGAGGTTACTGTAGTAGTTAACATCCCTCGGAGAAAGGTGGTAGCTGTAAAGAGGGCAGGACAGGGGGTGAGGCATATTTTGGAGGCACAGTAGCATGTAGAGATGAGAAAAAAATATGACGATGACTTTTAAGTTTCTGATTGAGCAACAAGGATGAGAGTGGAGCTATTTTCTAAGAGGAGTAAGACTAGGGAAGAGGTAGTATTAGGGGAAGGAAAACAAAAACTTAGAGTTATCTCTTGAACATGTGCAGCTTGAGACACCATATAGATATGCAGATGGATTATCAAGTTGAGTATGAGTCCGGACCTCAGGGGAAAAATGCAATTTTGAGAGTTTTCAGCGTATAGGTAGAATTTAAAGCTATGGGAATGGGAAGATCATCCAGGGAGGCAGTGTATCTAGAAAAGCGTTGAGAACCCAGGACAAAACTTTGAGTAAATCCAACATTTAAAGGCTGATAGATGAGAGGGTACTGGCAAGGAGGATTGAGAATTGGTATAAAAGAAAAAGAGAGGGGGAATGAAAGCCAACAGAAGGGAAATTGCTAGGACTGGTAAAATAGGTTGAAAGCTGACGATATTTAATATTATATTTGATGAGAATGATGATGTTAAGATGGTTTATTTAAGGCATTGTTGTTTGGACCTCTTTCTTCTTTGGGCTAGGTATGACAAGGACTCTCCACTTGACCAAGCTGGAGTCAGGCTCCTGAACTTTCTCCTAGGCCTCTTTGTGCACCTCCTTGTAAAATCCAATTTTAGCAAAAACCCTGTTATATCAGTTTAGCAAGAACCTTCCACCCTTACTATTTGAACAGATTCCTCATCCTCCATCATCCCCCAGGTGATGTCTGGTCACTCTGGCTTGTGTTCAGTAAGACACCTGTGGGCTCAGTTTAGCCAGAGTCCCCCTCCTCACCGAGGCTTCCTCTTAGTAATTTTCCATACACTGGCCTGCACCCTGCTCTTTGGCTGTAAAGTCTCACTTGCCCTTGCCGTATTCAGAGTTGAGCCCCATCTCTCTCCCCCACTGCAGAATCCCATCGAAGTGGTCCCTATACTTACCATGATGGTCCCGAATACAGTCTTCCTTATCATGCTTTAACAAGTGCCACTGAATAATTTTTTCTTTGACAAGTGAAAACTAAATATGCTTTAAAAATGCTGACATGAACTGTATTATTAATAGTTTCCTGTTGCTGCTGTAACAAATTACTACAAACTTAGCAACTTAATACAACACGCATTTAGAATCTTACAGTTCTTGAGGTCATATATGCTAAAATTAAGGTGTCTGTAGGGCTGTATTCCTTCTGGACAGTCTAGGGGAGAATCTGTCTCTTTGCCTTTTTTAGCTTCCAGAGGCCACCTGCATTCCTTGGCTTGTATTCCCTTCCCCCATCTTCAAAGTCATTAGTGTGACATCTTCAAAATTTCTCTCTCTCTCTCTCTCCTTCAATTGTCACATCTCCTTCTGCCTCCCTCTTATAAGTACCCTGTGATTAGAATGGGCCCACTCAGATAATCCAGTATAATCTCCTATTTTTTTAATCTTACTTTTTAAGGTTTTTTTTTTTTTTTTTTGATCCTGAATTCCATTTTAAGAACTTTTTAAAAAAAAATTCAAAATATTACCAGGGTACAAATATTTTTGGTTGCATGTATCAATTTTGTTATGCTTGAGTCAAGGTTGTAAGTGTGCCTATCATCCAGATAGTGTTCTAATCTCCTTGGTTTTAAGATCTTTAATTTAATCACATTTGCAAAGTCCTTCTTCCAGGTAAGGTAATAATACATTTCTAGGTTTCAGAAATTATTTAGGGGGCCATTATTTCTGCCTACCATATGAGTAGAAAATATTAATCAATTAATTAAAATTTATCGGAAATTCTTAAAAACTGTTAAAAATATCCATCACATACAAAGTGCTGTAAGATCTATAAAAATGTTTAAAAAGTAAATATGTAAATTTATCATTGGTAAGTTGGGATCTTAGTAATTGGCTTTCAGACGATAAGCTGCTTCTTATCTGTTCTGGCTAAATTCACAAATACCAATATATCTGACACAGACTTTCTTGGTACTTACCTTTCTTGACCTCTCAGCAGTTTTGACATTACCTCACACTTGTTCCCAAAACATTCTCTTTTCCACAACTGTACCCTCTCTTGGTTTTTCTTATTCCTCTTGGAACATTCAAATTGAGCTATTAATAAGATTCTAGGGAAAGATAAAATCCCCTTAGGAGAAATTTACCATAAGAAAGGGGATTCTGAATGAGTTCAAGCATCCTCCCCACTAATCCATGGAAGAGTCAAGCACTCCTCTCTAAAGTAATTTATCTTAAAACTAGGTCTTTTAGGTTTTCCAAAGATTAAGGCAAAAGAGTTATAATAATCTCATCATAAAAATTTGCCAAATCCAAAAGGAAACAAAGTCCTACAAAAAAGAGTCAACAGTAAATGTATAAAGAGCAGAATTTAAGAATCAGTAACTTCAGGTTTTAGAATTATAAAATACAGAATGCTTTTAAAACTTAAAATGTTTATATATTTTTTTCCTTTTTTTAAAATTTCAGCATATTGTGGGGGTACAAAAGTTTAGGTTACGTGTATTACCCTTGCACCCCCACTCCGCCCCGTCCCCCTAGTCAGAGCTTCAAGCATTTCCATCCTTAGACAGTGCGCATCGCACTCATTATGTATGCATACACCCATCCCCTCCCCCGCACATCTGCCTGACACCCGAAACTGGGATGAAAAATCACAAAGGGGAAGAGAATATTAAAATAAACAGGTATATGTGACAATAAACCAAATAAAACATCTAGAGATTAAAAACATAACTGAGACAAAAAATTGATAGGTTAAAAAGCAGACTAGACAGATATGTAGTGAGACATTTAGAAGAGATATTTAGTGAATTGGAAGATATATTTGAAGAAATTACCCAGAATTTAACATAAAGAGACAAATATATGGAAAATATGACAGGCTAATAGGCATGAAGCATAGAATGAGGAGGTTTGATATGCATCCAGTCAGAGTTTGGAGGGAAGAATATGAGAATGAATAGGAGGAAAAATTCAAGAAGAAAGTGCCTGCGGAATTTTCAAACTCAATGAATGGTAGGAATGTTCACATCCAGAGCATTGCAGTAAAATAATACACATGAAATGCAAAGAGAAGATATTAAATGCAGTCAAGAGAAAAACTTGCCTACAAGAGGATATTTGATTAAGTATATTTGTCAACAGCAACAGTGGAACCAAGGACCTATTACACTCTTGCTGACTCAACTTAGCAATACATACCTGGTTAAACTTATATTTAAAATGATAGTGAAACAGACATTTTCAGACAAATAAAATTTAGAACATTTACTACCAATGGACCTTTCTGAGTATATTTCAGGAAGAAAGAAGGTCCTAGAAGGTGGGCAGAACTTCATAAACATTAGTTATATGAGATCATAAAAATAATGCCTAATTTTTGAGGTAAAAACAAGTAGAATTAAACATTGTTCACCAATAACATGTAAGATGGAAAGGAGGTTATATTTTGGTATTGTTTGGGTAGAAAGTAGCAATAATGATTAATTTTAAAGGTAAATATGGGTAGTAAAAGTTTAGGGTGAATTTTTTTTTTTTTTTAGTAGAGTCTTGCTCTGTCACCCTAGGCTGGAGTGCAGTGGCATAGTCATATCTCACTACAGCCTAGAACTCCTGGGTTCAAGTGATCCTCCCACCTCAGCCTCTCAAGTAGTTGGGACAAGGTGTGCGCCACTATGCCCAACTAACTCTTCTTATTTTTTGTAGAGACGGAATCTTGCTATGTTGCCCAGGCTGAAGTTGAACTCCTGGCCACAAGTGATCCTCCCACTTTGGCCTCGCAAAGTGCTAGGATTACAGGTGTGAGCCACAGGATAAATTTTTAATAGAACAAAAGTAGAAATGAGTATATAATTTTGAAGTAGTAGAGAAAAATGAAATTTTAAAAATCTAATGATAATGTTAGGAATAAAGAAAATAAAACATTAAAAACCACAATGAATACAGAGCAATAAATTAGATGGTAGAAACAATGACAAATATATCAATAATCTGAATAAAGATATATAGACTAATCCGACAACTAAAAATTCCAGCTATGTGTTGTTTATAAGAGACTCATTTAAGTATGTGGAGCCACCCAGTCCATGGCTTGCCTTATTCTCTTGAGAAGTGTATTTTGCAGAGCAGAGGTTTTTAATTTTAATGAAGTCCAGTTTATCAATACATTCTTTCATGGATTGGGCTTTGGGTGTTGTATCTAAAATGTCATTGCCAAACTCAAGGTCATCTAGATTTTTCTCCTATGTTATATTTTATGAGTTTTATGATTTTGCCTTTTACATTTGAGTCTGTGATTCATTTTGAGTTAATTTTTGAGATGGGTATAAGGTCTGTGTCTAGACTAGTTTTTTTTTTTTTTTTTTTGACATGAGGATGCCCAGTTATTCACACATCAGTTGACCATATTTATGTGGGTCTATGTCTGGGCTCTGAAGTCTGTCCCATTGATTTATTTGTCTATTCCTTTGCCAGTTTCACATTGTCTTGATTACTTTAGCTTTACAGTAAGTCTTGAAGTCTAGTAGTGACAGTTCTCCAACTTTGCTCTTCTTCAATATCATGGTGGCTTTTCCAGGTCTTTTGACTCTCCATACAAACTTTAGAAACAGTTTGTCAATATCCACAAAATAACTTGCTGAGATTTTGATTGGGATTTTGTTGAATATGTACAATAAGTTGGGAAAGACTGACATCTTGACAATATTGAGTCTTCCTATCCAGGAATGTAAAGTATCTCTCCATTTATTATACATAGTTCTCTGATTTCTTTCCTCAGAGCTTTGAAGTTTTCTTCATAAAGATCCTATACATATTTTGTTAGATTTATACCTAAGTATTTCATTTTTTAGGATGCTAATATAAATGGCATTGTGTTTTTAATTTCAAATTTCACTTGTTCATTGCTGGTATACAGGAAAATGATTGACTTTTGTAGATTAATCTTATATCTTGCAACCTTGTTACAATTGCTTATTACTTCCAGGAGGGGTTTTTTAGTTAATTATTTCAGATCTTTTGCATAGATGATAATATCATCTGTGAACAAAGACAGTTTTGTTTCTTCCTTCCTAATAAGTTTACTTTTTATTTCATTTTGTTGTCTTATTGCATTAGTGAGGATTTCCAGTACCATGTTGAAAAAGACTGGTGATATAGGTAGAACACTTTTGCTTTGTTTTAACCTTAGTGGGAAAGTGTCTAGTTTTGCCACATTAAGTATGACGTTAGCAATAGGGATTTTGTAGATTTTTTTTTAATCAAGTTGAGGAAGATCTGCTCTATTCCTACTTTGCTAAGCATTTTTATCAGAATGAGTATTGAATTTTGTCAAATGATTTTTCTGTACCTATTGATATGATCATATGATTTTTCTTCTTTAGCCTACTAAGGTGGTCGATTATATTAATTGATTTTTGAATGTTGAACCATCCTCATATATATGGAATAAATCCCACTTGGTGTGGTATATAATTCTTTTTACACATTGTTTAAATTTTCTAATATTTTGTTGAAGGTTTTTTGTGTATGTGTTCATGAGTGACATTGGCCTGTCGTCTTCTTTTCTTGTAATGTCTTTATCTGGTTTTGTTATTAGGGTGATAAAGCCTTCATAGAATGAATTAGGAACTACTGTCTCCTTCTGTCTTCTAAAAGGGATTATAGAAAAGTGGCATAATTTTTTCCTTAAGTGTTTGGTAGAATACACCTGTGAACTCATCTAGGCTTGGTGCTTTCTGTTTAGAAAGGTTATTAATTATTGATTCAGTTTCCTCCATAAATACAGGCCTATTCAGATTGTCTATTTTTTCTTGTGTGAGATTTGCAGATTGTGCCTTTCAAGGAGTTGATTCATTTCCTCTATGTTATCAAATTTATGGTCATAAAATTGTTCAGATTATCTCTTTATTTCCTTTTTAATGTCACAGAATCTATAGTAATGTACCCTTTTTTATTTCTAATATTTATAACTTATGTCCTCTCTTTTTCTCTTAGCCTATATAGAAGCATACCAATTTTATTGATCTTTTCAAAGAACCACTGTTTGGTTTCATTACTTTTCTCTGGTTTCCTGTTTTCAATTTCATTGATTTCTGCTTTAGTTTTTGCTATTTATTTTCTTCTGTTTACTTTGGATTCACTTTGCTCTTCTTTTTCTAGTTTACTATGGTGCAAGCTTAGGTTATCTTTCTTTTCTCACATATACATTCCATACTATAAAATTCCATCAAAACACTGTTTTTACAGCATCCCACAAATTTGGATAAGTTATGTTTTTATTTTCATCTTTTTCAAAATATTTTTAAATTTTTCTGAGATTTCTTCTTTGTTCTATATATTATTTAGAAGTATATTATTGAATCTCCATGTATTTTAGAATTTTCCAGCTATCTTTCAGTTATTGATTTCTAGTTTAATTACACTGTGGTCTGAGAGAAGACACTATGATTTCTAGTCTTTCAAATTTGTTAAGGTGTGTTTTATGACCCAAAATGTAGTCTATATTGCTTGAAAAGAATGTGTATTCTGTTATTGGTAGATGAAGTCATTCATCTACAGATGTCCATTATGGCCAGTTGATTGAAGGTGTTGTATATTTTAACTATGTCCTTAACGATTTTCTGCTTGCTGGAAATCTGCTGTGTAGAATTTTGTTTCTTTATTTTTGATTTCCTGGTGTGTGAATATAATATGCCTAAGTATCTTTTTTGTTTGTTTGTTTTCAATTTATGCTACTCAGTGTTCTCTGAGCTTCCTGGATTTGTGATTTAGTGTCTGATAGTAATTTGGGGAAATTTTCAGTCATTTATGTTTCAAATATTTCTTCTTTTCTTTCTTCTCCTTCTGATATTCCTATTATTTATATGCTATACCTTTTGCAATTGTCCCACAATCCTTTGGTATTCTATTCTGCTTTTTCCTAGTCTTTTTTTCACTTTGCTTTTTTGTTTTGGAGGTTTCTATTGAGATATATTCAAGCTCACCAAGCTTCTTTCCTTAGTCATGTCCAGTATACTAATGAGTTTGTCAAAGGCATTCTTAATTCTGTTGGAGTATTAATTATCTCTACCATTTCTTTTTGGTTTTTAGAATTTCCATCCCTCTGCTTACCATGTCCATTTGTTGTTGCATGCTATCTATTTTGCCCATTAGAGCCTTATGCACATTAATCACAGTTGTTTTAAATTCCTATTCTAATAATTCCAACATCCCTGACGTTTTTGAGTTTGGTTCTGATGTTTGCTTTGCTTCTTCAAACTGTTTTTTTTTTTTCATTTATTTATTTATGTATTTATTTCTTTTGGTAGTTTTTTTCTAGAGAGCAGAAAATGATGTATTGGGTAAAAAGAATTGCTATAAATAAGACTTTAGTAATGTGGTGGTCAGGTGTGCGGCTGGGGAGGGTTCTATTGTCCTATGATTAGGGCTCAGCCCATTAGTGAGCATGTGTCTCTGGACTGGGAACTTTACAAGTGCTTCTCAGTTTTTCCCCATCTTATGTAGGACAGGATTGCTGGAGAGGGCTGGAGTTGGGGATTTCCCTTCTCTTGGTTGGAAGCTAAAACTGGCTGGAGTTGTGTATGTTCTTTCCCCCAGGTCACTTAGGCTCTGGTTAAAGTTTTTTCTTGAGGACAACATGTATATGTTGATTTATTTTATTACTTCCTGTTCAGTATCACATGCTACTTGAAGATAAAAATTAAGATAAAAAATTCTTCCATTTTCTCTATTCAAATTGTTTTAAACTCAACTCTTGGCATCTTCTCTTGCTGTCCTCCGATTTATTTTCCTTATGACAACCAAAATCATATTTTTTGAACCCTAATGTGTTGATCCCAGTAAGTTGCTTAAAACACTTCAGTGGTTTCCCATTGCCCAAAGCTAAAAGATTAACTTTTTGGTATAGCTTAAAAGGTCTTTACTTACTCTTTTTCTAACCACCTCTCCAGATTTGGTTTTACTCCATTCACACTCCATATTCTAATTATACTGAGCTTCTTCTCATTTCTCAAATGAACTGTTCTCTCTGTCCTGCTAGTCTTGACACTCCCTGTTTTATCTCCATAGAATACTGTCTTTCACCCTTACTCTGATTTCCTTCCCTGTCTCTACAATCAAGCTGTCCTCATCCTGGTTATCTGGTTAACTCTTATGTATCTTTAGGTTTCACAGAGACATTACTTCCTCTGAAAAGTCATCACTGAGCCCCTTAGATTGGCCAATATGACACTTTTGTGGGATTCCAAGTTTCCAGTTCTTCCACATACTTGTATTTCTTTACATGGGTATGAATAACACATTACTTCTTTTATAGCCAATTTTCTGACTCATCTTACCAGTTTATAGACCAGCTATAATCTGTACTTCTTTCCAGGTACCAGACTCACAAGAACAGCTTAATATGTATTTTTTTTTTAATCAAAATGACTGAATGAACTTAACGGCTGGGTTTTTGAGGCACAATCTTAACTGAGAGTTGAGAAAACACAAAATAGCAGAACTAAATATCTATCCAATGGCTTCTTATATTGCTAGTGAAAGTATATGACTTTTGATAGTCACTTTGGAAAAAGTTTTATATTCCCACTGAAGCTATAATAGATATGTGTATACCTTATGACCCACTTCTGGCCATATGGTCAGGAGAGAAAAGTGCATATGTCTACCAAAGACTTGTACAAGAAAGTTCCTAGCAGCTTTTAGTAGCCAAAACTTGAGAGTGATCCAAATGTCCACCCACACTAGAATGGGTAAATAAATGTGGCATATTCATACAATGAAAATTTGAATTTCACAGATAGGTTCAGTGAAGGTGGTGAGACCAACAGAATACACACTATAGGATTTCATTTCTATGGGGTCTTAAGAAAGGCAGGGCTGGTCTGTGGTGATGAAGGTTGGGATAGTAAGGACGGGTATTAATGAGGAGAGTTGTTGCTAGAACTGGAATTTATGTGGTGTTAGAAAATTTCTATATGTTGGAAGTCGGTTTTACAGAATTTTTCATAGTTTTACTTTCCTGTCTTATACATTTTGGAATTGGCGTGAGTCTTATCAAAATGCGTTTCTTAAGAAAAACAAGTTAGAGAGGATCAGCAATCTTTTTCATGTATAATGAAAATAATTGAGACTGTGTACAAAACTAAGGAAAAATTAACCATGGTTAAAGATCTAATTTCATCCTTAAATTAATTTGTCTGTGCCGCTTGATGCCATTGGAATGAAACAAACAAAAACTTCCAGTTTCCTAAGAATGAATCAAGAAATTATTAGTTCTTTAGAAGAAAGGATGTGAATGAAGCCCACTTTTGATGACAGACCACCTTGAAGGGGTGCAGAGGAAGCACCATGCAAAGTTAGCAAAAATCTGTAATTTGCAGGAAATTTTTTTTTTCTTTTAAATGTCAAGCTACCGTTCTCTTAATCTGTGTTCATTTTTTGGTTGTCCATTCACTATCCATGTCTCCCGTACACTGGTTTGTCTACTTTTAAAATATATTGGGTCCATAAGCAGAATCAGAGATAACCCTGTGAAAACAGCCCTCCAGAAGCTTCCAAGGACTTAAATATTGAAAACATTTTATGCCAGTGAAGCCCCAAGTATTGATTATTTGGGACAGTATAAAATAAAGTCATAGATATAGTATGTTATTGCTGTACCTGAGTATACTACGATTCACCTACAGATGCTTTTTAAATATATATATATATATATATATCATTTGTAATCTATGAATTTTAAACACCTGCCATTTACTTAGTTAATTACTAAGCCCATTCAACACATCTGGCTTTGTGTTAATCAATAATTATTTGATTACAATGTCTTGCCTTTTATGCTAATTGGGATTTTGAGACCATAAAATTGTGTTTCCTTTGTGTTTCATGCTGGCACTAATGTGTTATATTTACAGTTTGGTGTACTCATAAATCATGTGTGCATATTCATGTATGCACACATTTTACCTAATTCGCACAACACAAATTTTTCTATTCACATCTGTTTTTTTATTAAATTTACCACCTGGAAAGAATATCTTTCCTTATTTTTCAATTAAGGTAGGAAAAATATCCCTTTTCTGAGAAAAAATAGATATTTGTTTTAATGTGAAGATTCTTAAAAAAAAACAAAGCAAAAAGCCATATAATCCTTTTAGTTCCCTTTTTGAAAGCTAGCTGGATAAATAAAACAATATTGATATTTTTTGACCTATGGATGTGGCCACTGGTGTGGTTTAAAATCCTCTGCAAAAGAAGACATTTTTTCTTAATTGCTTCCTTTGCTAAAATAATTATGAAGGCTGGAAACAGGTCTGATTAATTGCAAAGTTGGATGTGGTAAAAACCTCTCTGGCAGGCTCTTATCTGTCACCATCAATCTCAAGTTGGGAGTGACCATTTTGCATGGCTCGCAGGAGACAGACTCTTGGGATCTGGGAAATTTCAGAGACAATGATTCAAATACAACACTCTGGGTGGATTTTCATTGCAGCCCTGGGCTATGTATTAGCCCATTCTTGTTGCCTGACTCCCCCATTAGGGTTATTAGGTCTCCATACAAGTCTTGATGTGTATATTGGGGGGGGGGATCCTATTCACTTTGTATTAGGGAACAGGATGAACTGAAATGAAAACACCAAATCTGTCCACTGTGGCCACATCCATTTTGAGAATATTATCTCTCCTCATGTGTCCATGAATCCCTTGATTTGACTGCAAGTAATCATACCAAGTTTGGAGACTTTTCATGCCAACTGTGAACTAAAATAAAATCTTAAGATTCCCCCAGCTTGCTGAATAGAGCCCTGCTTGGCCAAAGGGATACACTGAAACTCAGTTGCTGGCCGTGAAAAGGGAGGTCAGACATGCCTCATCATGCCCCTCTCCCTTCTTGGAGACATCCTTTGTAACTCATTAACAGGCCTCAGGCTATCCAAGACAAAGATCCTCAATTTACATAACAAATCAGTGAGTCTGGGTATACGTCCAATGACTTCTCACAGATTAACAAAATTCCTTATCTTAACTTAAAACATTCCAAACCTTTAGACAAAGCTTCATTTCTCTAACCTATTACAAATCCAAGAGTCTTTAAACCCACTTATAACCTGTAAGCCTCCACTTTGAGAATCCCACCTTTTTGGGCCAAACCAATGTACACCTTCCATGTATTGATTTATGACTTTACGTGGGATTTCTGTCTCCTTGAAATGTATAAAACCAAACTGTAACCCAATGACAGTAAGTCCACGTGCTCAAGGCTTCGTGGGCATGGCTTTGGGCCATGGTCCTCAAATTTGGCTCAGAATAAATCTCTTTAAGTTATTTTGCAGAGTTTGACTTCATTTCCATTGACACAACACTAGCTCTATGCCCTTCATCTAAACAAATCAAGTTATTACTGGCCAGAGAATCCACAAGTATGTAAAGTCCAACAGCCACAAGGGACTTACCTAAATAATGAACATTACTTTATTTTATTACTATTTAATTTTTTTGGCAGAAATGCCAACGAGAGGCATTTCCCTTTTCAAGTTTCTTTAATCCATGGCTAAGTCATGGCGATATCTTTCCTAGTGTTCTGAGGAGCTGTGTGCTTCAGAGCCATTAGGTAATTCATGTTAGAAAGTGAATGATTTCATTCCTACTAGCAGTGATTAATCCCAATAATTTTAATTTCTTTAAATAAAGCAAAGCACTTTTAGCTCTTCTTTAAATTAAAGTTGAATTTGAAATTTTCCAAACAATATTTGAATTCTGTTCAATTTACAGATCGTGGGGAACTCACTTCCATGAGGTGCTAGTCAATTTCTGGTTGTTCTTACAGTAGTGGCTCCTTTTAAAACAAAACATCCATTTATTTTTCCAAAAGCATACTTAGCTATACTTTCCATAAGCAACTAGATGAATATACAGACACTTATCCAAAGAGAAAAAACTCCCTTTCACAGATCTGCCTCTAGCCAAGAAATAACTCTTCTAACATGAACTGGGTCTATTTCCAGGGAAGACTTGCCAGGTGGAATCTTTGGGAGACTCTGGGTAGGTTATCGAGGCTGTGTATTTCACTACATTTGAAGCCACAACAGAGGCCTCCTGCATTGCCTGTGTTCTGCCGTGTTCTGCCCTGTTTCCCCTTTGTCCAAACAAAGGAGCTTTCCTTCTCATGAATATAATAATCTCACTATGCAAAGAGATCATTATAAATTTAAAAATCTCATTAGGTTACAAGGTCTCTGAGAATGGATGCATAAATTTTTCTTTACTTATCTCTTTCATAGAAAGGCAGTTTACAGCCATTGTTCTCTATTCATCACAGTGCAAAATACTTCATGTCTTCTTAATTAGCATTTTGTAACCTAAAAATATCTATATCAAATAAAATATATTGGGGAATGAAGAAAAAAAGGAATTTAGAACTTATTTAATTGAGAGCCATTTATGAAGAAGTGGCTCATAAAGGCTGATATAGTCTATAGAAGGACGCTTTGACCATCTTGCCAACCAACGATCAGGGCTGGTGACATCTCATTTGTTATGTAGGGTAAGTACTGTGCGCCAGGAGCTCTGTGTATATTGACAGGCATGGTGTAGGAGCCAATATTTGGGGAAACTGTACCATTTGGTGAGTGGTCCGGTCAATAACCAGCAGTCCCTGTGGCTGAAAAATCCCATCCATCATGGGTCCAGCTCTTTTTCTGGGAATGAAATACACAATTTTTGATGAAGTCAGACACTTTAAAAGTTAGTTTGGAGACTTTCCAGAAATAGATCAAACAGAAGAGTTTTTTTTTCTTTTTTACTGTCAATACTATCATTTCTTTAAAGATGTTCCTCATTGAAGGGCAATGTTTCTAAGGGCAACATTTGGCTGAAGAAGGACTTAAAGCACTCAAAGGCAGCAGGTGCACTACAGACCCAATGAGTGAGACTTAAAAAGCACAGTTTTGGCATTCTAATCCTAGTCTCACCATTAAGAAGGAAAAAAAAAATCTCAGTTTGCATGGCAGGCTATTGGCTGGATTTTTATCCTGAATCAAAGAATAGAAATAGTAGAATTTGCACTCTCTATATATCCTGGAGGAGTTTAATTTTCATTTACCTGCTTAACATTTTCTAATTTCAGGCCAAGCACCAAGTAGCAGTAGTATAATTCTCTAGGCAAGTTACATAACATTTTTATTTAAGTTTAAAAGTCCAGGTAGTTTCCTTATATTTTAGAATTGAGGCAGTCTTCAGCAAAATATTATGGTATGTGGTACATTTGGCTCTATTTGAGGAAAGTTATGTTTTAAATTTCTGACTTCTGGCCGGGCGCGGTGGCTCACGCCTGTAATCCTAGCACTCTGGGAGGCCGAGGTGGGCGGATCGTTTGAGCTCAGGAGTTCGAGACCAGCCTGAGCAAGAGCGAGACCCCATCTCTACTAAAAATAGAAAGAAATTATATGGACAGCTAAAAATATATAGAAAAAA
The DNA here is from genome assembly GCF_041146395.1 of Eulemur rufifrons. Classification (NCBI taxonomy): domain Eukaryota; kingdom Metazoa; phylum Chordata; class Mammalia; order Primates; family Lemuridae; genus Eulemur; species Eulemur rufifrons. Next base: position 90,631,413 of record NC_090985.1, read on the forward strand.
TTAGCCGGGCATGTTGGTGCATGCCTGTAGTCCCAGCTACTCGGGAGGCTGAGACAGGAGGATCGCTTGAGCTCAGGAGTTTGAGGTTGCTGTGAGCGAGGCTGACGCCACAGCACTCACTCTAGCCTGGGCAACAGAGTGAGACTCTGTCTCAAAAAAAAAAAAAAAAAAAAAAAAAATTTCTGACTTCTACATGTAACTCTGATAGGGATATTTTATATCTAGACAGACTGGGCCATGTAGAAAGAACTGGAATTGCGGAGTTTGTGTGACATAAATTCTATAAAGGCAGAGATCTTCCCAGCTATTAATATCTCCTTCCATGATTTCACACTATCTGAGCCCAGTCCATATTATCTCCCGGTTCTCAGTAAAGATCTGTGGAGTAAGGAAGGGGCAGGTGCACGATACATACTAGATGTATTTTGGGTAAGGCAGGACTGACATCGCATAACTGCAAAGAAGTACAGTTAAGTGAAAGGGAGCTGAGGACATACCAGCCACCTTTTCTAGCGGGCAAGTTAATGGGCAAGTTAACCTGGAGAAGAACAATTTCCCTTTTCTTCTCAACACATCCCCTTTGTCCAGGATTGAAATAATAGCTTTTTCTGGAGACATCCAACAGATGGAACCAATTTGCAGTAAGGGGCTGTATAAATTGGTGATTTGGGCCATCATTGTCTTTGGGGAACTGTATGTAGAAAAAAGGACCAGAAAGAGGAAAAAGGAGGTAAATGCTGCCATTGTTAGCACAGTCAGAAAGACTGACTGCCTGGGCTCAGGAGAGAAGGGAATTTTATGAGAGCATTCAATAAACCTGGAATCTCTGGGTCAGATCCATGCATTATGTACAATTAACATAAGACTGAATTCAAATTACAAGATCATAATTCCATTGGGAATTTTGGCAGCTATTTAATGATTCATGGTATTCTTTGGTCATTTCTTTTACTCATGACCATGAATACTGCTTTCAAATTCATATAGCTGTAATAGAATGTACCACACACAATGAATATTTATTTATTAACATTTAGAAATAAAGGTGTTCCTGTAATTTAATGTAAATGCATAAATGTGTTAGGGCCATCATCTCATCATAAAATACCAGGAATTATTATTGAAAACATTCTGGGCTAGTTATATAATGATTCTAAACATTGCAAAAAAGTTCTGCCTTGGAATGTATAAATTACAGCTTCTTATTTTTATAAATACTCAATTTGGTCATAATTACATGTAAAATGATGAGAGCTTTCAGTTAGTGCCTGTGTCTAAATTGTGATAATTCTTGCATCTGATAGAAATGTATTCAGAAGATTAGGGGGGATGTTAACCAACCCATAGCATCAGTGCTGGTAATGCTTATGACTTAACTGTCAGGCAAAGTATAAGAAAATTAGATTATTTGCTGACATTTTGCTGAAAATCAATTGAGAACAAAGCTGGATGCTCAGAGTAAAAAACAAAACAAGATCTCAACTGATTGTAGGACAATGACTCATAGGACTAGATCATTCTAGAAGTTTTCAAAGTTTCTCATGGTCTTGAGGATAGTCCCCAAGAGAATCTAACCGGGTTTCTAGTCAACACAATGTTAGTAGCAACAAGAGGGTCCATGTTTAGTAGGTTATTTGCTTTTTATGGTTTTTAAATTTTTAATGAAGTGATGAATTGCAAAAATTCTGAAGACCATTCTATACCTAATAATTACCTGGGAAACAATCATGATATTCTAATATTTTTGGACATATGAGAGGGGAGTGGCAGCAACAGTGCCACCCCAATGACATTCATCCATTGTCCTTGCCTGGCCTTGGCCAGCGGTACTGAGCCAGTCTATAGTCAATAGCACACCTACTTTCTTCTGATAACATGAGTCTTGCTTCATAATGAGAGTTCACTATGAATTCATCATTCTAGTACACCAAGAAGCGGAACCCTGGTCAATGGAGAAACTATCACCGTTGGCACAGCTACATGTCTGCTTACTCCTTGGATTTTTCTGCACTATAGTGTAAATTATCTTCTTATAGTCTGTCTTGCCCACAGATTTTACACTTCTCAAGAGCTGGCATGAATTCATCTTTGTATACACAGAGCCAGACAAATAGTGGGTATGTAATAAATGTTCATTGAATAAATTATTGGTTCATAAATAAAATAACATGAATATTTTGAAATAAAATGATCAATTCCATATGTATTAAAGAGTTAAACACACAAGGTAAAGTGTAAAAAAATTAGAGAAAACAAACATGAATATTTATCTTAGGCTGAGAAAGTACTTTATAAACACAAAAAAAAGCATAGGAAGAAAACAAAAAAAGTGATATAAATTTGATTAAAGTATATTGCTGATTGATTGAAAATAGATATAAATTTGCTTTAAATGATAGCCAATGAGAAGTAGAATTAGGATTGAAATCGAGTTGACTGCCTCCCAGCCTGTGTTGTGCTAAGCTGCTTTGAAAAAATGGTTTTACCACAATTGAACATTCACATGTTAAAAGGAGCAATATCCATGTAAATAACACCATGTTCACACAGATAAATTGGTTTAATGCATTAAGAAAAAAATGCTACATGAACTAAACAAGAGTCATTAAAATGTCTTTTAAAAACTCATCACCAAATAATTGGTTTGACTTTATTTCTTACAGTATAGTCAGTTAACCTGGTGTCCCTTAGGTATGGTTCCAGAATTCAAGTACTAAGGAATTACACTGTGCTAAATATGTACAGCTTTACCGTTCCACAAGGAAATAACAAAAAATGGTTCTTCTATTTACTACAGCCTTTTTTCCTGAGGTTGTTTTATAAGCAGTATGCCATGCTAACCAAGAAAATTCACCTATGGTTAAGGAGCCTAAGAAATAATCTAAAGAAGTCACATTCTGGAAATCATATACTTTATTCTTATATAAATTTGTCATCTGATTTGCTATCACAAAGATTTTGGGGGGAATGATTGTCTAATAAATTTAAAAGTGTTAGAATTCTATGTATAAGACTTATTTCCTATACTCATATAGACATAGACATTTATAGCAAATTAATAAAGCTAAATAATTCTTTAATAAGAATCTCAATCTGTGTATGTATTAATATTGGAGATTTTTAAAATTAACCAATAGAATTCAAAATTAGCACTTGATCAAATTGGCAGGATGATTGTTCATTACTTGGTATTATAAAGATACAGCCTTAATTATAGCAAAGCAAATAGTACACACAAATTTGGTTTTATTAAAATTCTCTTGTCATACAATGTTCAACTTATAAAGGCAGAAATCATTATTGATAAAAGCAAAGTGTGAAGCATATAGTCAGACATAAAAAAATCACCTTCCAAATTTGAGAAGCTTGATGTGTTACAGGTAATACTCTAATGCTTGTAGGAAAACTACTGAGTAAAGTATTTCCAAAATATTAGAAAATACTTTAGGTAGAAAATGAATACTTTTTTCTATACATAAATGTGATTATTCAGCAATACAAGCCATGTAATGACTCACTGAATTGTGACCTCTTTCCATTCCACATTTTGGGTATAGAAGTATTTTGAGGTATAGTCCATCCCATATTTGCAGTAAAATTTTTGCTACCTGCTGATCAAATGCCCCTTTTCTATAGTAATTTTTAAAGTAAAATTGAAGCTAATTTAGCCATTGATATAGCCTCCTTGCTAATTTAGGATATCAGGCATCTCTTCAGTAGCAGATGTTAACTTTTAGGTAAATTTTGGTTGACTTTCTTGGGAGGTGATTCCTAATAGCTGTTATTGTCTGTTTATTTTCCTCAGAATTCCAGTTTCTAGGTCAAAGGGAGCAATTCTCCATGTCTGTTCATATTCTGATGCCAGCTCTTTAGAATCATATTAATCTCTATGCCACAGATTCATGTATTTTTTAACCTACTTTTTAAATCAAGAACAAAAAGGATATAATGGCCCATTAGGAAACATTAAATCCTGATCATTTCGTTAATGTTCTTGCTAATATGTGTTCTATAAAGTTGCTCACTTTTATAACTAAGATGTTGGTGTCATGGGTTAATGATCTACATAGCTTCTAATGTTGTACATCTGCTATGAATCCATTATCAGGAAAAAACTAATCTTCACCTTAGCAGACAGATCAAAAGTCTCATAGGGGAAAATTAACCCCTATCCCTTACTGCTATATAGTGTCTTACAGGTTTACAGAAAGAACTTTCTCACATACACTATCATATTTCATTCTTAAAACCATTCTCTAAAGTCAGGATGATGTACTATTGTTTTTATTTGTTTGTAGGACCTGGCAGGGAACCATGGTGTCTCATGTATCATTGATCAAAAAGGGCTATGGGAGGGATTCTCTTCTCATTGGGAATGTCATTGACTGTACACTTTAGAAGGGACATACTGGAAGCAGTGAGAGAAGAAGAGGATGTACAGCCTTTCAGTCAAAATGACCCTGGGTAATGTAGGCTTAGTTTTTAAATGAGAATCAATATTTCAACCCAATGGAAGTTCCATGGTAGAGATGAGAGGCAAACTCAGGATGCTGACTTGTTCATTGTTCTTTGGGCACCCAAATCTTAGCCTATAAAGATTCATTTAGGGGACATTCCTACTAATTGAATGATAGCCAATATATAATAGACACACTGTGTAAAAAAATACAAACATGAATCTCAGTGTTTATTGTTGACTTTGTGGTTGCTCAATAAATATTTGTAGAATACATAAGAACACAAGAGTAGATAAAATCCTCATGCAAATTATTGCTAACTTTTTCCAATATAGATTTTTTTTTAACTTATGGAGCTATCAATATGTTACATTATTGGAGAGGAAAAGAAACATTTAGTTTTATTAATTTATAAAATACATAAATCTATAGTATATGAAAGTGCTGCAGTCCTATGTTTTAGAAGTATTTAAACGATTTATCAATTCTACAAAACCTGGTTTAGTGTCTACTCTGTGTAAACCATTGCCATATGCTATGAGAGTCAAAAACGAAAACTATACCATTGTGGTCTCTTATTAAGATAGGGTATTGGAAACATACAAAAATGATAGTAAATCCACTACCAGGTGGGTTTCATCCCAGAGGTGCAAGGATGGTTCAACATACACAAATCTGTAAATGCGATTCACCACATAAATAGAAGCAAAAATAAAGACCATACGATCCTCTCAATAGATGCAGAAAAAGCATTTGACAAAATTGAGTACCCTTTTAGGATAAGAACTCTTAAGAAAATAGGGATAGATGGAACATACCTCAATATTATAAAAGCCATATATGACAAACCCACAGCCAATATCATACTGATCGGGGAAAAATTGAAAGCATTCCTGCTGAGAACTGGAACCAGACAAGGTTGCCCACTGTCACCACTTCTGTTCAACACAGTGCCAGAAGTTCTAGCCAGAGCAATCAGACAAGAGAAGGAAATCAAGGGTATCCAAATGGGGAAAGAAGAGGCCAAATTATTGCTCTTTGCTGACAATATGATCTTATATCTAGAATACCCCAAAGATTTGGCCAAGTGACTCCTGGAATTGATAAATAAATTTAGCAAAGTTTCAGGTTACAAAATCAATGTACACAAGTCAGCAGGATTCCTATACACCACCAACAGTCTTGCTGAGAATCAAGTCAAAGACTCAATGCCTTACACAATGGCAACAAAGAAAATAAAATACCTAGGAATATATTTAACCAAGGAAGTGAAAGACCTCTCCAGGGAGAACTATGAAACACTGAACAAGGAAATTGCAGAGGATATAAACAAATGGAAACATATATCATGCTCGTGGATTGGCAGAATCAACATTGTTAAAATGTCTATACTGCCTAAAGTGATTTACAGATTCAATGCAATCCCCATTAAAGTACCAACATCATTTTTTGCAGATCTAGAAAAAATAATTCTACACTTTGTATGGAGCCGGAAAAGACTCCAAATAGCAAAAGCAACTTTAAGCAAAAAGAACAAATCAGGAGGCATCACTTTATTAGACTTCAAGCTATACTACAAGGCTATAGTAACCAAAACAGCATGGTATTGGCACAAGAAAAGAGACCTAGACCAATGGATCAGAACAATGAATCCAGATATAAAACTATCCTCATATTGCCATCTGATCTTTGACAAAGCAGATAAAAACATACACTGGGGAAAAGAATACCCATTCAATAAATGGTGCTGGGAAAATTAGATAGCCACATGTAGAAGACTGAAACAGGATCAACACCTTTCACTTCTTGCAAAAATCAACTCATAATGGATAACAGACTTAAACCTAAGGTATGAAACTATAAGAATTCTAGAAGAAGAGGTCAGAAAAACTCTTATAGATATTGACCTAGGCAAAGAATTTATGAAGAAGATCCCAAAGGCAATCACAGCAACAACAAAAAGAAATGAGATGTGATTAAATTAAAAAGCGTCTGCACAGCCAAGGAAACAATCAATAGAGTGAATAGACAACCTACAGAATGGGAGAAAATATTTGTATGATATACATTCAATAAAGGGCTAATAACAAGAATCTACAAAGAACTCAAGTGAATCAGCAAGAAAACATCAAACCACCCCATTAAAAAGTGGGCAAAAGACATGAACAGAAGCTTTTCAAAGAAGATAGACTAGTGGCCAATAAGCATATGAAAAAATGTTTGTCTCTAAGTGTGTCCATCCCCAGATGGTGCACACTGCAATTGGGTGGGGCAAAGATAATATATGTACCCCCATAATATTCTGAAATTAAAAAAAAATGCTTGTCTCTAATAATCAGGGAAATGCAAATCAAAGCCACAATGACATACCCCCTAAATTTAGTAAGAATGGCTTCTATCAAAAAGTCCCAAAATGACAGATGCTGGCATGGATGCAGAGAGAAAGGAACACTTATACACTGTTGGTGGGACTGTAAACTAGTATAACCTCTATGGAAATACCTCAAATGTTTATAACAGCACAATTCATAATTGCAAAGATGTGGAAACAACCCAAATGCCCATCAGTACATGAGTGGATCAACAAAATGTGGTATATATCTATATACCACTGAGTATTTCTCAACCATAAAAAAGTGGTGAACTAATACCTTTTATAACAACCTGGATGGAAATGGAGATCATCCTTTTAAGGGAAATATCACAAGAATGGAAGAACAAAAACCACATGTACTCACTACTAAATTGAAACTTACATTTCAACACTCATGCGGACATATGGTAGTAAGATTCAACGGAAATCAAGCAGGTGGGAGGGAGCAGGAGGGGATGGGTAAATTCACACCTAACAGGTACAATGCACACTATCTGGTGATGGGCACACTTATAACTTTGACTTAAACTGTGCAAAAACAATTCATGTAACCAAAATGTTTGTACACCTGTAATATTCTGAAATAAAAAATATAATTTTTTTAAAAAAGGGATATATTTTAAAGAGATAACCCACAAGAATGGGGAAAACGTGAGAGGCAAAAGGCACCATTTTTGAAGCTAGAAACAAAAGGATGAGTGGGAACTGATGTCAGTAAAGTAGGGACAGACCCATTTATACTTGCAGAATCACAGAAAATATCAGTTACTTTTGGAAGGGAGGTGAAAGGAGTGCTTCTGAACTCAGGCAGCTGTGGTGGAATAGTTGTGAGAACCAGTTAGATCTCTGATGGCTTCTGCTCCTTACTGCTGTGTGTCCCACTCCCTCCAAAACTCTGGAGATGTATTCATCAGAAAGGGAAAACAGGCTCGTGAGCTAGGAAATGCTACACACAGTTGAGGGTGTATGCACCATACTGACGACATGGGGATTGGTTATCAGATGCATACTGAACACTGAATGTAAAGACCCTCACTTTTTCCCTCTACTTAGATCTGATTCCCAGATCCTTCCCTTCTAGATAAAAATTGGAAGATTCTTTCCTGGGGAATTTGATCTATTCCAAAGCAGAAAACACAAGGACACTAACAGCTGGGATTCCCCAACAAAATATCCATACAGGTCAAGTTACAATGTAGCTGAAAGTTGAGAAGCCCCATCATGTGTTCATCGGAGCCAATCAGGTTTTTAATCTCTTACTCATAAGCATGCACAGAAAGCCAAGGATGAGAAAACTTTGAGGAAAGGCTCTTGAGATAGAGATCAAAACAAACAAACTGGGGGCGAGTGGGTGAAGAAACCAACTTGAGGACACATTATGCAGGGAGAAAAATTTAGGGAGAAAAGCTATTAGTAACATGCACAAACTAAAATTAGATTGCTATAATGCAGAACATGCAAATAACAGCAAAAATACTTGAAATTAGAAATATAATATCACAAATGAAAAATTCAGTAGGAGGAATGGAAGATAACATTTTAAGAAATATCTCTGAAAGTAAAGAGACAAAGGAATGGAAAATAGCAAGAAACTCAGAATAGTCAAGAATACCCAATGTTTGAGTAACAGGAATTCCCATTAAAAAGTGGAGGACACAGAACCTGGAGGGAAGAAAATTATCAACAAATAATATAGGAAAGATTTCCGAAAATATAGGTCATGAATTAAGTACTGAAGAATATGGAGAGAATATAAATAAAAAATAATTTCCTATCTAGAATTTTATACCCAGACAAATAATATATCAAGTACAAAGTTTGAATAAAAATATATCAAACATGGGAGTTTCAACAACTATACTTGCTGGGCACATCAACATTGTGCTCCACTAAATAAGAGAAAAAATAAGAGAGAAGAAGATATGGATTACAGAAAGGGGGTTATTTAGCACAGAGAAGAAAAGGAAATCCCCAGGATGTTTCTGAAGGGCTCTCTTCTGAGAGTTGAGCATATAGCTTAACAAATACAGATTATGTTACCTCAAAAGACTTAAGGAGGGGGTTCCCAATAAATGAAATTAAAAATTAATTTCTAATTAACTAATGAAATTGGTTGAATAATTGATGTATCTAAATATTCTGAGATGGTATTTAGGCAATTTATGGGGCTTTTGGAGATAAGTTAATGGTAAATACAAGGAAAATTAAGCAAATCAAAGATAGTGAGAAACTCCCGAGACATTTAAAAAGTTGTTCAGGAAAGGAAAAGTATGTGTATTTTACAATGTATCTCAGATGTGAATACCATTTTCATAGTCATAATAAAATAAACACTGCATAAAAATAAAGTAAAACCAAATATAAAAAATTCACCTTGCAAATTTGCAAGAGTATGTGTTGAAACCTATCTTTAATGATTCTCTTGTTGAAATGGTCTGTTGATCTTAAAAATCCAAATTAGAAAATGATATGATTAAAATGAAAATGAGAATTTGCTTCAGAGAATACCTAGTGAAAGATAATCAACAACAATGGATACCATGAGATTGAGCAATTGTATTACTTAGTTAACTGTGGTTTTAGGTAATATATATTTAATACATTTAAGTAATGAATGCATGTACTGCTTGCAGGGTAGAAGCAATTAAATTTATTAGTGCTGACGTGGAACAATACCCCTGTTCCCCTACCCCCACCCCTAATAAGCTCCTTTGGAATACATTACCCTAATGGTGTTCATTCCCATGATGATGCAGAATGAAAGGACTGAAATATTGGTGTAAATGGAGGCAATCATTAATGTTGACAATTTGATTCAGTGCAGCATGATTCCCTGTGGTTTGTATTTTTAATTCTTCTGTTATTATATAGCTTCATTGAAGTTTATGTCGACATGCTCTGGGCTCATAATATTTCCATAGGAGCAATCTTAAATTTAACTTGGGAATAAAAATGAAATAATCAGACAAAGTTTCCTGGAACAAAATTCTGGGAGCAAAATCTTAAATATTGCGAAGTAGGTTCTACAACAAGAGAATGATTTAAATGAATTTAAAATCAAACCATTTAGAATTTTTCAAAAGTAGATCTGTGGGTAACGATAGTATGTTGGTGACATTTATAAGAGTCACTAAAATACAGTGCTGATTCTCAATCTCTAAACTGCAAAATATAAACCATCTAGAAAACCACAAAAACAAGGTTTGATTCCATCATTGGTGGGTATTTACCCTTGGTGATACAAACAATATAATTATTAATTCGATCAGGAAACAAATTTTCCAATGGGTTTTTGTCTTTCTATATATACTATTTGTATAAGAATAAAACTTTCAAGTTCATAATAGGCAAACATTTGCTTCTGAAGTGTCCATAATTTCCAACAGCTTTGATTTCTCATTTTTAAAAACCTTATAATTGTGTGTTCTCCTGTATTGGACTGAATATTTTATGAGTAGGATGGTTCCAAAACTACTAGCTTAAAAGTTGTGTATTTATGTCAAATATAGTACACAGCTAACATACTCCAATTCTAAGAATGGACATATGCTGCCATAGCAGAACTGAAAATTGCATAGTTTTATTTGACATTATACATTTTCTCAACTTTCAACATTCTTTAGTTGCAGGTCTCCAACTCTGAAGACAGTGCAGGGATTTCCTATTATCTAGACATGAAGAAAAGCATATAAAGAAATAAATCATCACACCAAGAAGAGTGGAAACATTCTCTAAATGGGCATACAAGCACACACGGCTGCTGTTAACCCCCAGGGTACCTTAGTGGAATTTTCAGAAAAAGATGTCCCTGAGGATGGATGCTGTGCTGTTCGTCCTGTCTACATCGGCCAGTGGAGTGCTGTTGTACTTCAGCCCTGTGAGTTAGTGCTTTGCAATTGCAGCAGAAAAATCAGTTCCAAATGGTCATACACAGAAGGGCTTCAAGGAAGAGGTGGCACTTGGATTTTGAAGAATGTGCGGCTTCTTGGATCATAGAGAAGCCTGGGAAGTGCAGTCCGTTTCTCCCTGTGGCCCGTCTCTAAATGGTGGAAACAGGCTTCCAGAGGCTCATTTTAAAGAGAGCTAATTTGCATAGCTGAGGTGATTGTATTCTTCACATCATTTTTTTCACACATAGCTCTACTATATATGACTCTGCAAGTGTAGTGACTCCCATTTACTCAATGCTGAAAATAGGATTTTAATTTCAACATAGACTGAGCACAGGAGCACAGTAAGTCACTGATCTCTGAGGAAAGTTACCTGATACACATTTCACTGTCTGCCATTTTTTTCAGCTATTTGTCCATTTTAAGGATGCCCTGTGTTTCCACAACCCATTAAACATGTAATGCCCAAACCTGAGATTTTTCTAATTGAGAATTAAGAAGCGTGACTGAAGCCTGCGTGGCCACAGTAAACTGCTGGCTACAGGCTGTGCATTTTTGACAAATAGCCATGTGTAGTAAAGAGGTGAACATCAGATGCTGCACCAAGCTGAGCTTCCATTGGTCTGATGCCATGTTTTAAAACGCCCAGATGGCCAAAGCCTAACATCTATTGCATTATAGTGGCATTATGAATCAAACCAAGAGAAAAGATTCTGGGGCCAAAAAGTGGTTACAGCACAGTGATAAAAAGCTTACAACCTAAGCAACACACAGGGATTAATAAAAGGTAAATCTGGCTGGATTTAGTGCTGACCTTCAACAAAATAATTTACTTTTCAGCAACCACAGATGGGTTTATAGGAGAAAAGACTAGCCATGTATAATTTTACAGCTTTGATAAAGGATCAAGATGCAAACATAATATTTAGAAATAATTTGTTTCAGGCAAAGAGCACCATGAGCAGTTAGGGTCCATAAAGTAAATGGATGGAGGACAATAGTATAAAATACAATATTTTTCTGTTTGGAAAGTAAGGTATGATGGTGATTTATTTTATTTTGCATATAACAGACAAAGTCTAGCTTCTTCAAATGATGTCTGTTAAAGAATCAATTCACTAGACAATACAAAACAGTTAATTGATTATTGCTTTAAAAATACGCTTCTAAGATAAATTTCTTTTTCTTAACTGAGTAAATGCAACTTATGCTGCAGATCATGTATTTGAGATTTTTATACCAAACTTGTTATTTTTGCATCTCCATTTTCTTTGCCAAAGGTGATGATTAATAGGTGATTCAAGGTTTAAATAATACATGTCTATCAAGTTGACCATTCTGATTGAATTAGGGGATGAATGGGAAAAGAGATTGCATTTCTGGGAGTCTGCACTGCATTTCGTAGTTCATAAGACACTTCCACATCTGAATGAAATTATCCTGAGGCAATTGTGGAAAATATTATTTCTCCACTTTTTAGCTTAAAAAATTGCAATGCAGAGAGAGTTGTAACAACCTGACCCAAAGCACCAGCCAGAACTGGAATCTGCATGGTCTCCAAGTTCTTTGCTTCTTTCTTTTACCTTGTGCAGCTTCTCTGAATTATAAAGTAAATTTGAACAAAAAATAATTTGCCTGAGAGAGTTTTTCCTTCCCTCTATATTTTTTCAAGTTGACCATTTTAACATTATACAGACATAGCCTAAACCACCTAAAGTAATTCTGAATTTCAAAATCACCACCAAGAAATTAAAGAAATATGTTTTATTAAAAAAAAATCTTGTTCTAAAAATATCAGGATTTTAAGTGATGATTCATAGGCTACTTTTTTTTTTTCACTCCACGTAATGAATAAATTTGAGTAACATAAAATACTGTGAATTTACCTTTCTGTGGTATTCTACCACAAAGACCACAGTTCGAAGCTAACTAATTAATCATAACCTCAGGGATGTTAATAACAGCCAAGTAAGTTTAAAGATCTTCCTTTAACAACATCAAAGAATAGGACAAGCATGAGCAAACCATGGAAAGGCTTTTGGAGATCTTAAGTTCAAGAAGACCTCTTCTTCTCTCCCTCTTTATCCTCCCCCCCTCAAAAAAAAAATGATAGTAAAGTAGGTGAAGGATAAGCAGATATTTAGAAGCATTCGATATGCAATGTTGCTGAAATAGCTACAGCCGCAATCATTTAATCAGATTTTTCACAATATTGAAAACAGTTTATTTCATTAGCACTAATTCCATTTTGAAGGGCAATGCCGTTAAAGGTGTTTGTAATTGATCATGATTCAAGATTTAATATAGATTCTCAATGTAATTGATTTAGAATTAAAAGTATAATTACGGAGAAATCTAGCAGTGTGCTTTATGATAATGGAGCATATCATACTAATTTCCTTGAACTTGTTTGACCTGTTTTGAACAGCTTTTGTGTAGCTATATCAAATTAATTTCCTAGTTTTCAAAAAGTAGGAAGAAAAATTATGAAAACTATTGATAAGTATCTTGAAAAAGATTTTAGAATAAATCATTAAGAGATAATACGTAAATATCCCAGGGAAGGTCACAAGGAAGCCAGCGTGTGTCTAATGATAATAACATATCAGAATTTATTTCTGTGATAGGGCTAGCACATGAAGAATGCAAAGAAATAATTGTCCAGGATTAGGTCTTAAATTGGCAAAATCTTAGACAATGTTCTTATTCTTAAGATAGAAACATATGAAATTTCAATAATAGATAAGTAACTCAATCTCTGCGTCTATGGTGCTTGTTAATGAGTTGATGTCAGTCACAAGGGAGGTTTCTAGTGGATTCCTGCAGGGCTCCGTCTCTTTGTCCATCCTTTTCACCATTCTTCCCATTACTTACATTTCTTAAATAAAGAAATAAAGAGCATACTCCCTCAAATTTGTAGCTGAAATTAACTTTATGATTAGTGAATATGCTGAATCAAAATTGTACTGACATGATGTAGCTGTGGGCTAAAACCTACAAAATTATTATTTAGCTGGAAAAGCAGGAGGTCCTGTACTTGACTGTACACAGGGAGGAATATATAGCCTAACTGTTAGGAATTAAATTTGATAAGAACTCCATTAATATAGCCTCAAAAAAAGCAAACATGATCTTAGGCTGAACTAATAGGAACAAAATATCTGGAAGAAGTGAAAGGATGGTTGAGCTCTCCTCTGTGCTGCAGGGATCACAGCTGGAGTTTTTGCCTAATTCTGGCTGTCACTCTGTAAGAAAAGATAGAATAAAAGACTCAAATGATAGAGGAACTTGAATTTAGGTCGTAGGTGGAACAGTTCCATGTTTAGCCTGCTTCCGATATACTAAACACTTGGGTAGAACATGATAACTCTCTCCAAATATTTGAAGGTCTGTTATTTAGAAGTGAGGTTTAGGAAAAATAATTCAACCTTTTTCTTCTAATGGCATCATACTAAAATAATGGCTATTCTGTTGATGCTGTCTGTGAAAAATGGGAAAATTTTCTCCCCCTTTTTACTTTGTCTTTTCTATTTTCTTTCCATTTCCCAGTTTGTATTGATTTAATATGTTATTTTAGATCCAATTTATGAATAAATTATTTTATTTCATTATGTATTCTCTTTCAGTAATCATTTTTGAAATGTGCATTTTTTAAAAAAGGTTAACAAAATAATCAAGATTTAATTCTATATTTTATTGGTATTGATATTTAGCCTTAATTATTTTACATTTTACTTTTCCTCTTTTAGTCATCTTTCAATTTGCTAGACTATATTTTTGAGTAATTTTTCAGGAATGGCAACCTTTTGATATCCTGACTAAGGAATGTCCTTAAAGATAAATTGTATCTTTTGCAAAAGTAAAAACTACCTACTAGTCACTTGTAATCATTGTCCCTCTGAGTTAATGGGATGAATTCATTTGTTCAAAACACGTTATTGAGAACCTAATATGTGCCAGGCACTATTTTGGGTGTTTGAGATGAATCAACAAACATCAGTTGAAATAGACAAAGATCCCTGCCTTTCAAGAGCATATATTCGAGCAATTGGGAGGTTCAAGACGTTGACAGAAAGAGGTGAATAATAAAAATACACATAACAAATAAGCAAGTTATGAAGTATGTTATTAATAGAAAGTGACAAATACTATAAAGAAGAAAAAATGAGAGTTCATTGGGGATAGAGGAACTTTGAAGTTTTAAATAGGGGGTGATGAGGATAGTCTCCACTGAGAAAGTGACATCTGAGAAAAAACTTGAAGAAGGGGGGGCAGATGGCCACGAAGATAACTCAATGGCCATGAGGATAACCCATGGAAGAGAATCCCAGGCTGAGGAAATAGCACATGCAAAGGCCCTGAGGCAGGAGTCTTCCCAGCAGAGGAACCACAAGGAGGCCAGTGTGGCTGGAACAGAGTAGGTAAGGAGTAGGACAGAGGAAGAGGACTGAGAGGTAGTGAGGAGGTTGGGGAGGGATGTCTCTGTAGATCATGGAGGGCCTGTAGGCTGTTGTAAGGACTTGGCTCTTCCTCAGGGTGAAATAGGGAGACATGCAGAGTGTTGAACAGAGGTCTGCGATGGTCTGACCTATGTTTTAAAAGGATCACTCTGGCTACAGTTTTGAAAATGGACTGTAGAGGGCAAATGTAGAAAGATTCAGCTTAGTCTCTTCCATTTATTCCCTAGCGAAAAGGAAACGATTTAACAGTGCCATTTTGCAATTTACTATATATATTTTTAAGTTTTATTAGAAAAAAATGTAAAAGAGCACATCAAAGAGAAATCATTGAGTTATATGTCTAGAAGAAACCTTGAAAAATAATCTATTCCACCTTGCCTCAATCAGATAGTAACCCCATAAATGATTTCAGACATATATGAATCTGCTTTATGTTAGAGCACTTTTAGTAAAAGACATTTCACAGCTTCTTGTAATCCACACTCCAAAGCTTCACAAATGTCTCTTTCAGAAATTTCTCCTTTATGTTAAATTAGAATTCTTCAGTTTGTTAGTTGTAATTTATTCTTTTTTCTTAAATTGGGAACTTAAAGCAAAGAGTACTAAATGTAGAATAAAAAATCCAGATTTCCAATCACTTTGAATTCTAATCACATTGGCAAACAGTGTAACCCTTGTCAAATCACTTTGTCTTCATGTATAAATTAAGTAACAGATGTAGACCTTCCTTTTCCTTTAGCTCTTAGGAAGAAATGAACTCTGTAAGTCCAAGATATAATTGGAATCATTGTTGGTATTATTCTCCTTTCATTAGAAATGGAGAATTAATCCAATCCCTTGTTGGAAACTCAGCAAGATGGTGTATGTTGCCTATAGATATGAAATCTTCAGGGAGCATTAAGTCATTAATTCTGAGGCTGGGGGTAAAACATCCTGAATTCACCAAAAGCTTTTAATCCAGATTTAGATCCATTCTTACTCTATTACCATGGGTGACCTGTAAGGAAAAAATCCTGACAATAATTTAAAAGAAGTTTAACAGAATAGCTCAGTATAGCTAACATAGATTCCCTTGAAAAATATACTTTAGGTGTTAAAACACAGTGATCAAATTAGATATTTAACTAAGCAAAAATTCACCAGAAGATCATTAAAAATTAAAAATCCATAGCTCAGTTCCAACATAAACATTATATATTTATGTGTATATAAAATATACAATATATGCCTTTTAAAAATATTTCCTTCCTTTGGAACCATTCATCTTAAGGTGTAGGGAACAAACAACCTGATTTTTAAAAATTTAACTATCATGTGGTCTCCAGTGTCAGAGAAGAGCAATGGTAGAGACTGCAGCTTTGACCATGACTATCCTTGGCATTTCCAGATATAGGTCATGCAGTCAGCAACTCCTGAGCCCCCACTGTCCCGTGAGTTCTGCTTTCAACACTAAGGAAAATACAATAAAACAACAAGTCAGCAATAGCTAACATTGTGCACAGCATAGATTCCATGTTTATGATACCTAAAACTGAGTTATTCAACTTCCCTCCTGCTTTCCCAAAGCTCGTTATGAAAATCTTTCATTTTTGGATTTATTGTCCATTACTCCTTTTGCCCTTTCAAGACTTGGCTGGGTATTATGGATTCCATTTCCAGAGATTTCCAACATTCTCTGCTCCATATCTGTTGAAAATTTTCTGCTTCACCTCTATTATCATCATCAGCTTGGATTATCTCACTACCCTCCTAACTGCCCCCCTGCATGTGGCTCTCTCTCTGATTCATTCTACACGCTGTTCTTGTACTTATTTTCTTAAAGCTTTGCTTCTAGTATTTATTCATCAAATGTCATTGAATCATTGCCTGATGCCATGTACTGTGTTAGGTGCTGGTGATATGAGAGTCAATAAGACTTGGTCCTTTCACTTTTGAAATTGCAATTAAGTTTGGCACAAAGACATGCCATTAAATAATTATAATACAGTATGATTAGTGAAACTTTTAAGCACATACAAAATGCTGTTACAATGGAGGAAAGAGGGATCAAGGCTGACAATGGTGAGAGGAAGTCTTTAGAGAGGTGAAGGTGCTATGAAATCTGCGTATTGAGGGATAGGTGAGCTTGCACAGGCAGATGCTAGAGAAAAGCCAATTCTAGGCAGAGATAATAATATTTATAGGAACATGGAGATATGAAATATATCAAGTTTGAAGATCTCTAAATTTTCCAGGAGTGCTAGAGCATAGGATGTGAGTGAAGAAAGGAAGGAGAATTGACCAGAGAGTTTGGTGAGGGACTTCTCTAGGGTGGATTTTCTGGGGCAGGCTATATAATTTGGACTTTATTCTATCTCATAGACAATAGAAGCTATGGGTAATATTTGGTTTTAGGCAGATGGTTTTGGAAGGTGTCGTACTGATTTACTGGATGGACCAGGGACTGGAAGCAAGGTGATCAGGTAGTCTATTGCAGGAATCCAGGTAAGAGAAGATTAGGACAGTCCAGAAAAAGAAAGCAAGGACAGGGAATTGGAGAGAAAAAGCCCCATTCTAGAGTTGTAACATAGAGGGTTTTTTACCAAAAATTGGGGGAGATATTCTGTCTCTATTTGTCTGGTCAAGACTCTAAATCCACCTCCATGAAAGCCATTACATTGGCTCCACATAAAAGTGACAACATGTGCTAATTGTTTTTTTGTGCCTGGCTTATTTCACTTAACATAATGACATCCAGTGCCATCCATATTGCTACAAATGACAGGATTTCATTCCTTTTATGGATGAATAATATTCTATTGTGTATCTACACCACATTTTCTATATCCATTTATCTGTTGATGGACACTTAGGCTGATTCCATATCTAGACTATTATGAATTGTGTTGCAATTACCAGAAGTTGGGAAGGGTAGGGGGAAAGGGGGATGAAGAAAAGTTGGTTAATGGATAAAGATATGCTGTTAGAAAGAATGCTTTCTAGAATTTGATAGTATAGAAGGGAGACTATAGTTAATACTTCATTGTATATTTCAAAAGAAAAGCTAAAAGAGAAGAATTGGAATGCTCCCAACACAAAAAAAAGATAAATGTTTGAAGTGATGGATGTTCCAATTACTTTGATTTGATCATTATACATTATATACATATATCAAAATATCACATATTCCCCCAAAATGTGTATTGTTATGTATCATTTAAAAGAAAGAAAGAAAGAAAGAAAAAGATTCTGAATCTAATCTCTTCCAATTAATGCAACTTTTTTCTTTTTTGTTTTCTGGGGTTGGTCAGATATAGCCCAAGTCAGCACATATTTCTGTATAATGAGATTCGCTGTTTTTCTAGAATATATTGATTTCATATTTCCTCTAGGCCCATGATTTTCAAGTTGGATTCTTCAGAGCTTTAGGATTAGTTAGAAGTACTTCAGGGGTCTTGCAGGAGGGGCTTAGAAGGAATAAATGGGAGACCAAGGGGCAAAGTTTGGGTACCTCTAACCACAGTTCAACAAAGGCAGTGTTGCTTTTATTTGTTGTATGTGTGAGATCACACACACTATTTTGTTTGAAGAAAGCTGCTTAAACAGCTTTTGATCAAGATGGTGAGAACTTATGCAATTTTAGTATTTATTGTATGCATTGATGTCAGACTTGGAAGAAGAGACTAATCCATTTTGTGCCAAGATGTAGAGAAGCTTTTGCAGTGACCCTGGAGTAATACTGCATGACATATGATTGCAAGTCACATCAGGATAAGATTTCTGGGGCCAAATGTATAAGAAGGTCAAAAGTCACATTGGAAGTCTTGATCTTTCCAGTCTTTCAGGAAAACACATTTGCCTCTTGCAATGGGGTTTAAATTATCATGTTGTTAGGAGTGGATTATGGAATGCTTCTAAAAGAGATAAAATTTTTTACTTAAATATCACTTGGTCAAGATACCATTAGACATCAATAAAATTATCTTCTAATTAAAATTAGGTGAGGCAAATTACCTCTGTCCTACCTACATAATTTGGAGAACTCAAGGAATCATAGCCACAGCTCATAAATAGAGCATTATGATACATGGTAGGAAATATAATTGACAGAAACTAAAGACTAAATGTGAGAGGTGAGGGAGAGAGAGGATGTCCAGGTGTTTCCTGACTTTCTGGCTTGTGTATGTGAATGGATGAGAGTAGTCTTTAACTAAAATAATAAACAGAAGAATGAGAAGCATAGAAAGGAAAAATAAGGAGATTCACTTGGCGATAAGTTAGAAATGCATGTGCAGTATCCAGGATGAAGTTATCTAAACAAGTCCACAGCTCAGGAGAGGGTCTGGGAGGATCTTAGATCTGAGAGCCATCAATATGATATTAGTGAAAATTAATGAACTAGAGGAAATTACTGAGGAGGAACTTTGAGAAAAGAAGGTCAAGGGTGGAATGTTGGGTGGCCCCAAACTAATGGAGGACAGAGAAAGAGAGCTAATAAAGAAGATTGATGAGAGGGGGGACAAGATGGCAGACTAAAAGCAGCTGGCACAAGCCACTCTCATGGAGAAGACTGAAAGCCATGAGTACATATTCACCTTTAGATCAATCATCCAAAAGAGCATTGGGAAACAACAGAGAGGTGACAGGAGGTTTCCAATGTGAAGGAGATAGAAGTGGGGCAACCCACTCAGTGGGGTCAGAGGTACCCAAGGAAGGTGCCTGCATGTGGAGAAGGAACAAAGGAGAGGTCCCAGGGCTCCAAACTTCCACCACAGATATTGCAGTACAAATGGTGGAAGGGGCCCTCCACCACAGTAGTCTGCCAGGCTGACACAGGGAGCTGACTGGAGACTGTACTGCGGTATTGCTCCATAGAGAAGGCACAGTCAGGTCTTGCTGGCTTGCAAACCCTGGGTGCCATTTTGAGACCCCAGCCCCAGAGAGCTGCATCTACACAGGAGTCAGATACATTATTCCACCTCCCCATTGCTCCTGCTAGGCCAGGGAGGGAACAGGAAGGCCAGGTACTCTTGCATGTTTGGGTGGGTGCTGCATGCCACCACTGCCACCAGGGCACCTGAGTGGGACAGTGCTTAAGCTGCAACATGTTGACCACCTGTGACAACTGCAGGGGAATGGGGATATGGAAGAGAGTACGGAGTACCAATGTTGAAGGCTCACAGTGCATCTGCCCCTCTCCTGCCTGGTCAGTCTTCCAGAGTAGGGCTTGAGTGTGCCACCCAGGTATTTCACCCTCTCTTCACTGAGAAACAGAGTTTCCCATAGAGAACAGGTGTACTGCAAGCTGCCTCTTTTGACTTGAGAGAAGAGGTTTCAGATAAGAAGAAATTAGCATAAGAATTCTGGCAGCTTGAAAAAATAAGCTGTTTTGACACCCCCAAAAGATCACAATAGTTGTCCAGAAATGGACTTCAACCAAAAGGAAATTGTTGAAATGTTAGATAAGGAATTAAGAATAATGAATGGCAAGGCCAGGTGCAGTGGCTCACGCCTGTAATCCTAGCACTCTGGGAGGCCGAGGCGGGTGGATCGCTCAAGGTCAGGAGTTCGAGACCAGCCTGAGCAAGAGTGAGACCCCGTCTCTACTAAAAATAGAAAGAAATTATATGGACAACTAAAATATATATAGAAAAAATTAGCCGGGCATAGTGGCGCATGCCTGTAGTCCCAGCTACTCGGGAGGCTGAGGCAGTAGGATCGCTTAAGCCAAGGAGTCTGAGGTTGCTGTGAGCTAAGCTGACGCCACGGCACTCACTCTAGCCTGGGCAACAAAGTGAGACTCTGTCTCAAAAAAAAAAAAAAAAAAAGAAAAAGGAAAAAAAAAGAATATGAATGGCAAGTAAGATCAACAGGATTGATGAGAAAGCTGAAAACCAACAGAAAAGAACAACAAATAAATTGAAAATATGAATGAAAAATTCACTAAAGTGATAGATAACATAAGAAAAGATATAGCAAAACTTATGGAAATGAAAGAGTCATTTGGGGAATTTTAAAATACAGTTGAAAGTTTTAACAACAGATTAGACCAAGCAGCAGAAAGAATTTCAGAGCTTGAAGACAAAGTTTTCAAATTAACTTAGTCAGTTAAAACTGTAGAAAAAGGAATAAAGAAGCATGACCAATCATTGCAAGAAATATGGGATTGTGCAAAACAAGCTAATATAAGAATCACAGATATCCCTGGGGGAGAAGAAGGAAAAGCAAAAAGTATGGAAATCCTATTCAAGGAAATAATAGAGGAAAGCATCCCTGATAGCACTAGAGATTTGGACATCCAGATAGGAGAAGGTCAATGAACACATGTAAGATTCTTGGCAAATAGGACATCACCAAGGCACATGGTCATCAGTCTGACTAAAGTCAGAGTGAATGAGAAAATCTTACAAGCTGCAAGATGAAACGTACAAGTAACTTACAAAGGAAAACATAACAGACTAATGACAGATTTCTCAGCAGAAACCTTACAATCCAGAAGTGATCAGAGTCCCATTTTCAGTCTTCTGAAACAGAATAACTGCCAGCAAAGAATTTTGTATCCTGCAAAACTAAGTTTCATAAATGAAGGAAAACTAGTCTTTCCAGGCAAACAAACACTAAGGCAATATGTCACCACTAAACCGTCCCTAAAGTAAATGCTTAAAAGTGCTCTATACTTGGAATATAACAATCAATACCTACAAATATAAAAACACCTGAAAGTTAAAATGCACAGCTCTTATAAGATAGTAGCAAAAGGGAGAAAACAAAGCAACTAGGTAATAATCAACATGTGAACAGAACAATATCTCACATATCAATACTAACATTCAACATAAATGGTCTTAATCCTCCACTTAAAAGATCTACATTTGTTGAATGGATCAAAAATCACAATCCTAAGCATATGCTATTTCCAAGAAACCAATCTAACTTGCAAGGACTCTTGCAGACTCAAAATAAAGAGAGGAAAAAAATATTCCACACAAATGGACACCAAAAGTGAGCAGGAATAGCTGTTCTCATATCAGATAAAATAGACTATAAATAAAATAATGGTAGAAAAAGGCATAGATGGCCATTATATAATGATAAAGGGAGAAATTCAACAAGAAGATATAACAACACTAAATATATATGCATCTAACACAGGAGCTCCCAGATACATAAAACAAAATTTAGTAGATCTAAGCAAAGACATAAAAAGCAACATCATAATAGCCAGGGACTTCAACACTTCACTGACAGAACTGGACAGATCACTGGGGCAGAAAATCAACAAAGAAACACTAGATTTAAATGCAACTCTAGAGCAAATGAAGCTAATGGACACTTACAGAACATTCTATCCCCGAACTGTAGAATATTCATTCTTCTCAACAGCACATTGGACATTTTCCAAGATAGAGCATATGTTACACCACAAAACAAGTCTGAGCAAATTCATAAAAACTGAAATCACACCATACATCTTCTCAAACCACAGTGCAATAATACTAGAAATCAATTCCAAGGCAGACTCTTAAAATTACATAAATACATGGAAATCAAACAACTTACTTCTGGATGATACATCAGTCAATCACAAAATGAAGATGAAAAATCAAAAGATTTTTTGAAATGAACAACAAAGATGACACAAGCTTCCAAAATCGCTGAAATACAGTAAAAGAAGTACTAAGAGGAAATTTTGTAGCCTTAAATATCTACATCAAAAATACAGAAAGATCACAAATTAACAACCTAATGTCACACCTCAAGGAACTATAAAAAGAAGAACAAACCAAACTCAAAGCTAGCAGAAGAAAAGAAACAACAAAGATGAGAGCAGAACTAAATAAAATGGAAATCAAAAAATAATACAAATGATCAATGAAACAAATGTTGGTTGTTTGAAAAGATAAATAAAATCGATAGACAATAGTTAGATTAACCAGAAACAGAAGAGAAAGGATGCAAATAGGCTCAATCAGAAATGAAAAAGACATTACAACTGATAAAACAGAAATAAAAATATCATCCATGACTACTATGAAAACCTCTACGAGCACAAACTAGAAAATCTAGAGGAAATGCATAAATTTTTGGAAACACATGACCTCTCAAGCTTGAATCAGGATGAAACAGAAGTCCTGAACAGTTAAATAATGAGTAGCAACATTGAAACAGAAATAAAAAAGTATCCCAACAAAAACAAGTCCCAGACCAGATACATTCACAGCCAAATTCTATCAGACCTACAAACAAGAACTGGCAATTATTCTACTGAAACTGTTTCATAACATTGACAAGAAGGGAATCCTCCCTAACTCCTTCTACAAAGCCAGTATCACCCTGATACAAAAGCCAGGAAAGGACACAACAAGAAAACTACAGAATATCCCCCATGAACATAGATGCAAAAATCCTTAGCAAAATACTAGAAAACCTAATTCAATAGCACATCAAAAAGATAATTCACCATGATCAAATGGGTTTCATCCCAGGAATGCAAGGGTGGTTCAATATACACAAATCAATAAATGTGATTTGCCACATAAATAGAATTAAAAATAAAAACAATATGATCATCTCAATAGATGCAGAAAAAAACATTAGACAGAATTCAGCATCCCTTCATGATAAAAACCCTCAACAAATTAGACATAGAAGGAATATACCTCAAAATAATAATAGCCATATATGACAAAACCACAGCCAATATCACACTGAATGGGGAAAAGTTGACAGCATTCCCACCTAAGAACTAGAACAGGACAAGGATACCACTGTCAGCACTTCTATTCAAAATAGTACTGGAAGTCTTAACCAGAGCAATCAGGCAAGAGAAGAAAATAAAGGGCATCAAATAGGGAAAGAGGAGGTCAAACTATCCCTGTTTGCCAATGATATGATCTTATATCTAGAAAACCCTAAAGATCCCACCAAAAGACTCCTAGAATTGATGAATAAATTTAGTAAAGTCTTAGGTTACAAAATTAATATGTAAAAATCAGTAGCATTTCCATACATTAATTACAGTCAAGCTGAAAATCAAATCAAGAACTCAATACAATTTATAACAGCTACAAAGAAAACAAAATACCTAGAAATTTCATCCTAGGAGGTAAAAGGTCTCTATAACGAAAACTAAAAGACAATGATGAAAGAAATTATAGATGACACAAACAAATAGAAAAACATCCCATACTCATGGATTGGAAGAATCAACATTATCAAAATATCCATGCTGCCCTAAGTGATTTACAGATTCAATGCAATTCCCATCAAAATAACAACAACATTTTTCACAGATCTAGAAAAAATATCCTAAACTTCATAAAGAACCAAAAAAGAGCCTAAATAACCAAAGCAACCCTAAGCAAAATGAACAAACCTGGAGGCATCACATTATCTGACTTCAAATTATAATTCAAGGCTACAGTAACTAAAACAGCATAGTACTGGTATAAAGGTAGACACATAGACCAATGGAACAGAATAGGGAACCCCAAAATTAAGCTATCTAGCTATGACCAACTGATTTTTGACAAAACAGACAAAAGAATACACTAGGGAATGGAGGCTTTACTCAATAATTGGTGCTGGGAAAACTGCATAGTCACAGGCAGAAGAATGAAACTGGATCCCTATCTTTCACCATATACAAAAATAAACTCAAGATGGATAAAAGACTTCAATGTAAGACCTGAAACCATAAAAATTATAGAAGAAAATATAAGAAAAACTCTTCTGGACATTGGCTTAGGTAAAGAATTTATGATTAAGACCCCAAAGGCAAATACAGAAACAACAGAAATAAATAAATAAATGGGACTTAATTAAACTGAAATGTTTCTGCACAGCAAAGGAAATAATCAACAGAGTAAATAGACAACCTACACATGGGAGAAAATATTTGCAAACTATACATTCAACAAAGGGCTAATATCCAGAATATGCAAAGAACTCAAACAAATCAGCAAGAAAAACCCAAATAACCCAACCAAAAAGTGGGCAAAAGACATGAACAGATTTTTGTTCAAAAGAAGATAGAGAAATGGCCAAAAAATATATGAAAAAGTGCTCAACATCACTAATCATCAGGGAAATGCAAATTAAAACCACAATGAGATACCACCTTACCCCGGTCAGAATAGCCATTATTAAAAAGTCAAAAAAACAATAGATGCTGGCACGGATGTGGTGAAAAGGGAATGCATATACACTGTTGGTGGGAATGTAAACTAGTACATCCACTATGGAAAACTGTATGAAGTTTCCTTAAGGAACTAAAAGTAGACCTACCATTTGATCCAGCAATCCTACTAGTGGGTATTTACCCAGAGGAAAAGAAGTCATTATATCAAAAAGACACCAGCACCTGAATGTTTATTGCAGCACAGTTCACAATTGCAAAGATATGGAATCAAACTAAGTGGCCATCAACTGATGAGTATATAAAGAAAAAGTGGTGTGTGTTAGTGTGTGTATGTGTGTATACATACCATGAAGTACTACTCAGTCATAAAAGGGAATGAGATAATGTCCTTTGCAGCAACTTGGACGGAACTGAGGACCATTAGCCTAAGTGTTGAATCTCAGGAATGGAAACACAAATATCATATATCCTCACTTGTTAGTGGGAGCTAGATGAGGAATATATATGCTCATAAAGTGGTGCAATAGACATTGAAAACTAAGAAACGGAGAATGTGGGAGGGGACAAGCCATAAAAATCTGCCTATTCGGTACAGTGTACACTCTTCTAGTGACGGGTACACTAAAAGCCCTGCCTTCAGTGTAATACAATTCATCCAGATTAAAAAAAATACTTGTGCCCCCTAAATTTTTTGAAATTAAAAAAAAATAAAACTGAGGGATAAACATTTGAGAAAGAAAAAGTAAACCAGGAGAGAGTAGTTATCACTGAATCCACAGAAGGAGAGAGTTGAATAAGGAAATGTAGATCTGTGATAAATGCTGCACACATTCGTCTGCTATAATTCTTCATTCCTTCAAGTGATCATAGAACATAGAACAAAGCTCTGATTCTTTAGTGTGGAATTAAAGTCTTCCCAAATTTCATTTCTAGTTGTCTTTCTCATAAACCCCCAGTGTTTTTCTGTGCTTGCACACACAAAATCTTTGTTCTAACAGCAGTTCTCTTTTCCTTTTATAGAACATGTCTTGTGCTTTTCCCATAATGTTTCTTACACCTGAAGGCATTCTTACACATTATCTTTGCTGGCTGGGGTCCTATTTATCCTTGAAGTTTGTGGTGGCTTGCTTGCAAAAATAGCCCCTGTATCTATGCCCCTTGTAATATCACTTTGAAGATCCTTCCTTCAAGAGATGGAGCCTGTTTCTCCAGCTCTTGAATCTGGGCTGGCTTCTTGACTTGCTCCGGTTAGCAGAATGAGCAATATGAATCCTGCCAGCTCAAGCCTAGGCTTCAAGTGGCCTTGAGAGCTTGAATTCTCTCTCCTGGAATCTTGTCATGACCTGAGAAATAGCCTAGGTCGGCCTGCTGGAAGATGTCGGATCCTGCAAAGAAGAGCCAAGTCCATTATAGGCCAGGAACAGAAATGCCATCTCCAAACATATAAGAGAGCTCAGCTATTATAATATCCATAGAGCTGCCTGCCTGAGCCAAAGCTGACCACGGACATGTGAACAGTCACAACAGATACCAGAAGACCTACTAGCTGACCTTTAGACTCATGAGCAATAACAAATGGTTATTATTTTAGGCCACCATGTTTTAATGCAGCTTGGTCTGCAGCAACAGGTAAGTGATACAGTGGTCTAGTTCACATCTCATCAGTCCCCAAAACCCTGCTTTGATGAATTTTGTTAGGAAAAAATATCAAAGTAATCTCTTTCTTTTTGTATAGGTGAGTGGACTGAGACGAAGTGATAGAAGAAAAAAAGGCCCAGAACATCCAGGACTTCACAGGCTGAAGAATTTAACATGCTAAAATATACCAGATTTTTGTTTCTTCATTTGGACAAAAAACAAACAAAAAAAACTCCAACAGCACAGCAAACTCTTATTATTATGTTAAAATTTTCTGAAGTCTTGGACAATTGGAAATGTACTTGAAGACATTCAGGAAGCCCCCATTTCATCTAACTCAGGCCAGCACACCATGAAGGCACACACCCTAGCAGTCAGCCTCAACTTCCCTGCTCTGCTTGCTACCTAAGTGAACTTTTGGAACAGTGTTAGGATCAGGCACAATGGAACATGTACATCTTACCCTCTTTCTCAGGTCGCATTCCAGAGCAGAGGCACGTAAGATCCTCCAGGCTTCAGTTCAGCCCGCCTCTGTGTAGTAGCACCGGCCTGAGTGCTGAACACACTCCCGCAAAGGGGGACACGCGGGGTAGCGCGACATAAAGAAGCACCAGCTGCTACTTGGCTTCAAGAACTTCATATAAGAAGAGCATTGCGCTACATACCCAAAGCTGTGGAAAACTCTTAAGATATGTGGATGTTTTTAATGGCCTCTGAGGGTTGGGCAACCTGAACTTATGTTATAAATGCCAAGGATTATAAGCCTGATACTTTCCTGCATTGTATCAGGGGAAAAACCATTCTCTTCATAATTTATTCCTTGGCGTCTAGTCAGGGTCAAAAGCATAGGGGATCACCGTGGGAATTGGTAGAGCAGTTGACACACACAGTGTCTCCTTCCTCCTGTGCCGGAAGCAGTAACGCTGGCAGTTGCTCTTGCATCTTTCCCTTGTGGATGCTGTGCAGTGAAGCTCATGGCTTAACATCTTCCCAGGGTGTAGCTTATTCAGACAAACTCAAGCTGCCGCCTCCTCGGTGGAATGTTTTCCTGCTATGAATTGTGTGCAGCTGTCAGGGGAAACCATATCAGCTCTGCAAACTAAGGAACTGGCTGGGAAAGTCCCTGTCACAGTGACCCAGCTCCTACCTACCCAGGCCCTGGACAACCGTCCACTCCTCAGTGCTGCCAGCCAGGCAGACCGAGATGGAGACACAAACTTCCACGGAGGCGCTCATGCTGAATACTTCATGCCCGTCAGTGATGAATTTGGAAAACTTCCCAGACTGTGCATCTGCCTTAGCATAATAGCTCGTACTTCAGAGAATGAGGCTTTCAAGGGAGACAGTGAGAACAACCACATCTATTCACAGAGGGAGGGTGACATTTCTTCCTTCTTTCAGGGACAAGTGCCTGCATCCTTACTCTCTGCCTCCAGTGTTGTAGCTGCTGGTGAATGTGTGTACTCGGGAAGTGCCCACTGGACACACGGCCCTGCTGGGAGCAGCCCCTGTGACTGGGGCACAGCTCAGCTGGCTCCTCCAAAGGAGGCTACTTAGGATGAAGGGTGGGCAAGAAGGGAGGCAAAGTTATACCTGGGTAAATCCAAGGAGACTTCTTTCACTCTTACCTCTCCTTGTCAACTTGTGGTATACATTTGTTCTTTTTTGTTTGTTTTTCAGTGTGGTGGCCACGTAGTTGCATGCCAATGAGTTTCCCTTGGTACCAGCTGAGGAACTTGAGGTTTAATGGGTTGTAATTTTCCTTAGGGAATCTACAGGTCCAGCCGGTACTTTGTAAGTTTCTTTACTGGGTAAGTTATCTGACTCGATGATTAAATCTCACATTTTATATTCAAATTTATGTAATTTCAGGGTCAAAGAGACAAAGATAAAGAAGAGAAAATTCTGATGGGGCACAAAAAATTCTGGAGTTAGTAGGATTATCTGAACATTCTTTAAAATGTGCTCTTCTGATATACAGGCATAGTGAACTCCAATGGGATCCACTTATAAAGAAAGGGAAAGAGTCTTTCAGAAACAAGCATATCATCTACTGAGGTTTTGAAACCAGATTTATCAGGACGACCTTGTTGAAAGTACATTAATGGGGTATATGGTCTAAATTCATTGTTTCGGAACTTCTGATAGAGTCAAATCCAGGCCTGCCTCAAATATGAAATGTACAGGCAATGTCCAAGTGTAAATTCTTCTTAAAACGAGAAGAAAACGAGCAATGTGAGATACAATCAGACTGATGGCTTATATACTGGAGTGCATGGGAAGAAAGAAGGCAGGACCTGGTCTTTGGCCGTTGTGCTCTGTGAGCAGGAGCCCATCACCAGTTAGGCGGAGTATGGTCAGGCTAGAGGCGTTCAGTTCAGGTGTCTACATAGAACAGATGATACACAGGCACTTTTTGTCACTTCACAACTGCAGCAGGTCTAGTGATGAAAAGAAACTTAGAAACCCTATCTAGATATCTTGTAAGTAACTTCTAAAGTAAGTTTTCAAAAGGAAATAAATTATAGTTTCTCTTATAACATATTTTTTCCTTTAGCATTACAGAAACAAATATAATAGCAAATAAAAATTGGCACATAGAATGTGCAAACTATAAAAGGAGTACACATATTTGCAGCTGTTACTTTACGCAATGAAAAAAATGAATAACATGAAGAAGAATTTAAAATAATATCAATTTTTTATTACTAGGCTTAAAGTTAACATAAGAAAGGATTTTTCCATGCTACATGTTAATAGGAAAAATTAAGCTATTCCATGACCATGCAGTCTGAAGAATAGATAAAAACCTTGGAATGTTTATTCTTGATAAAAGGAGACTCCATAGGGGAAGATAATACATTATGCTTGTGTGTGTGTGTGTGTGTGTGTGTGTGTGGGTCTGTGTGTGTGAATAGAAAATGGATTTGTTTTTTTATGTTTCCCTTTGTATGTGCTCTCTTTACCAAGTAAAGATAGTATTTACTTTCATAGAACTTCTCACATTTGTTATTCAATGTTTATTTTGGATACACTGTATTTCCTTAAGGAGAGGTATACGTTTGTTTTATTCTCTGCTATATTACCAGGGTTTATCCCAGGGTTCGGAAAACATAAATGCTCAATCAATATTTTATTAGTAAATGAATGAATGAATGAGTTTAGACCATTATTGGATGTTTTAGGGAATATGGAATTAATATTTAGCAAGCACCTACCACAACAGACAGATTAAATACCAGGTATTTAATCTTCCCAATGATTTCGAAAGATAGGTATTATCAGCTCCAATTTGTTGATGAACAAACTGAAGTTTCTAGAGATTATCTCAATTATCTCTATTAGTTTAGGTCCAAGGTCACTGTTACCTCCATTAGGCTCTTCTATCCATAATGGAAATAGATGCCAGGTGAATATGAGGATGGACTTTCTAAGATGTCTAACAATTCTGGAATGCACTCTCTTATGAGGAACTGAATTACCTGTCACTGATATTATGGAGTCTGCTTGACCATCTGCCAGGAACATGTAGAGAAGATAGGAAAAAAGGTTGAATTAGAAAACCTCTAATGTTCCTCTGAATTCTAAAACTTTAGTTTACTGTCGAGCCATATGCCAAAGTGGCAGAATCATATGGTTCTTCCCCCCTCTTGGTATTTTCCCTTTTTCTTTTACTTTTAAAGCAGATGGTTACAATTGTGGTTGCTGCCCTGGGAGAAGAATGTACAGGACAACAATCAGAAACCGGCTGCTATTTTTTTTTAGCTTTTCTGTTCTGAAGACCTAAGCCTTCAGGGGAAGTTGGAAGCTTAGGGACACAGACAAAATATTTGACAGAAAGGTCAAAAAAGAGAGCAGGCCTTCCAGACACATTTGAAAAAGGTAATCTGGACTGGTGAATTAGAATTAGATGAATGAAGTATGGAGAAGTTGACGACAAGAAGAGTGTTTGACAAATCAGAGAAAGAGTTGCTTTTAGCCTGCTTCTTGGGTGGAAGTAGAACTACTCCAGAAAGGATCGAAGGGCTTAAGAATACAAGAGAACACACCTGTTTTCAGGTAAAACCCTGAGGAGACAGAAGGACCCAGCAAAACATCATCTGGAAGGAGTATCCAGGCAGACGCAGCCAGAGAGAGCATCATATGACCCCAGGATGAAAGAGACGCTCCCCTCTGAAGGATGTTGACCCTTCAGTAGACTCTCAAGCTTAGACATAACTCTGAGAAAGGAAGCAAATCCTGAAGGCACAAGAATAGTGAAAGAGGGGACTTGAAGATTTGTTGTAAAACCTGAAGACTAACCAAGCTACAGACTGAACATTTCTTTTTTAACCCTTACTTGTCATTTCTGTGTTTTCCTGCTGTTTTCAGCTGGTTGAAATGAAACCACACATATTTCTCCAATGAGAAGAATTTAATGTGTGTGTTTGGAATAATTCAAATGTGATCCTGTGATGAAATTTGCACTTTAAAGGGGCTACCTTGCTTATTTTGAGAGACAGTCTTCATCTATTTTCCATTAATTTTCCCAGTCTTAAACATAAAAATTTCCTAGAGTTGAGGCCTTATATTAAATTGCACCCTTATGTTTCCCCCAGAGGATAACGGTTTGATGCACTAGGAGTAGTGGTGAAGAGCCTCTCTCTGCTCCTTTCTCCCATAACATGCTTTTTCTGTAGGTTGTACAAGGATTGTCGTGTCAGTCAGGGTCCTTTGTGACGCCGACACCAAAAGTGCAAGAGATTTAATTCGGAAAATGTCTGTGAAATATAAGGTACAAGAGAGCAGGAATAGGCAGAGAGAAACTTCGGACCACAAGGCGTGTCTGACACCTTGGAAAGGAGAGGACGAAGGAGAAGGGTTGAGTGGGGAGGGCCTTGGATTGCTGTGCAGCTCTGGAGAAAGGCCGCTGAGGAGCTCCAGAGCATAGATGGGCTGTGGAAGAAGGACCTCATCAGGCAGAAATGGTCCCGCTCTAGTACTCTTGCTGTGCTCGGTGATGGGCTGGCATCAGCTTGGGGAGAACGTGGCCTTGGAGAGAAAGCCATGGCAGACCCGGAAGGACTGGAAGCTGCAGGCTGTCAGCTAACTGACTTCTTATAATGCCGATTTCCTCTTCAAAAGAGAGCTGAATGATATACCACCGTAGCTTCCATAATCACCATTGCTAATTTTGAAAAAACGCAATTATTATTGCATTTTGGGTATGAATAGAAAGTCAGTTCATGAGGAGAGTTTTGGAGAGAAAAAAGTTAGGGAAGGAGATGGCATTATAGATACAGACAAAAAGTGTCTGGTCTAAAGGATCTGCCAATCATCTGAGAACACTATCTAGAAGACTTAATAGTCACATTGTCAGAATGAGTCATTTTCCCTCACCCAACTGGCTAGAGAGCTTTAACTGTTCATATGTACAGGTATCCTTTACGTAGATTCCATTATCATCTCAATTAAACATAGTATTTGAATGACACTGTGACCATACATAACAATGAAGCTTAGAAAAAATAAAATTTTCCACTTGACTAACAGGATAAGCAAAAAAAAAAAAAAAAATTAATGTTCCTGAACTTGCTTTGTTAAAAGGAAAGAATAGGGAAGTCTTGGTGATTTATTTTTAAATGATTGTTATTGATTAATTTTCCAAAGTGAATGAACCAAGCAGGTGGTTCAGAAGTAAAGAATTATAGCTTATTAAATCCAATTTCCTGGGTTGTGAGAATAGAAAGGTAGTAAAACTGAGTAAAAGGGAGGGTATTTTATAAGCCAGTGACTGGAAATAAGGACTGAACACTTTTTAATATGATTTTTTCCTAAACCAAATGGCATAATAGTAGAGACTAACCATAAGATCTCATCTGAGTCCTAGGCTTCATGAGTCCAGTTTGTTCTCTTGAGCTCTAGTGAGTTTAAACCATGCATTCTCCAGAGAAAATATTAAAGATCCTTCCTACATGTTGTCATAAATTGCACCAGTGGTGGACTAGGCCTGCTTGAGAGGAAAACCATTGCTGGAGCTAAGAGGCTTTAAACAACTTGCCAGCACTCTCTCCTAGTGCACTGGAACATGCGGATGTTACACGCAGAGCAGGACCTTGTCTTCCTGACTTGTGTGTGTCTGCTAGGGCTACCATAACAAATACCACAGGCTCGGTGGCTTAAATGACAGAAATTTACTTTCTCACTATCCTGGAGGCTAGAAGTCCAAGATCAAAGTGTAGACAGGGTTGCTTTGTTCTGAGGACCTCTCTGCTTGGCTTATAGTTGGTCATCTTCTTCTGATGTCTTCATAAGGTCTTCCTTCTGTGCAATTCTGTGTCCTAATTTCCTCTTCTTATAATGACACTAGGCATATTAGATTAGGGCCCACCCTAAGGGCCTCATTTTAATTTATTTATCTCCTTAAAGACCTTTTCTCTAAACACAGTCACATTCTGAGGTACTAGGGGTTAGAGCTCCAACATATGAGCTTTGGGGAGAAAAAATTCAGCCCACAACACTGACTCTCATCTGAGAACAAAGGTGTTAAGTAGACCTACATTTTTCTCCCACAGATCTTTCAGCTTTGGGACCAGCTGTGCCTTGCCCAGCTTTGCTGGGAGGTGCTGGTCAGCAGCACTGGTTTTGTAGTCCTCCCGTCCCAATAAGCCCTCCACTCACGCACCCAGATTAACAAGATGACATGGAGGGAGGAGGGGTATCACGTTTCCCTACAGCAAATGTTGCTGGGGTGGAGAAGCGGCACTTTACTTTTCCAAACCTAAGGAAGGAGAATCCCATGAGAATAATTGATTAAAGTTAGATGTGCCTACAAGAGGAGATTGACAATTCTTCCCCAGCTGGACATCTGCATCGACACCAGATTTTCTGTGCTAGTGGAGTAGGAGAAGATGACACTGGGGAGAGACGGCCTGGTGTCTTCTGCCGGGCAAAGATGGGTCCCTTACCACCTTCTCTGTGACTGTTCTTAAGATGGGAAATGGATTCTGGACATGCCTGTGTGCCTCAAGTTGATAGTGTATGTTTGATGAGATTGGGGGCTGCAGCCTGTATTTTAGAAGAATTCAGGGTAAGGATGCTAGTGGAGGGTGGGCAGAAGATGCAGCTAAATCTCACATGTGACCACCAATACCCAGGAGAGTAGCTAAGGAGTGGGCCTCTCCTCAGGGGGACTAGTTGGCGACACCCCATCCATCCTTGTCAAACCATGCACAAGCCTGGTCGGCAGTGTGATTATCCAAGCAGGGAAGTGCCTTCTTGCCTCAGGCAGGCCTCTGAGAGCCTGCTTTACTGCGTCTCTTCCCCCTTTGCCAACACCTGAGTGATACATGTGGGAGAGAGGCATGTGAGAGCCAGACTAAAACTGCTTCCATTCCATGTTCTGGAGGAGAGAAGAATTATGAAACGTTTATAAGATTCTGAGTTTTAAGAACTCTAAGTGACTATGTTAATAAGTGAATAAAACTGAAAAGTCAAGATTCTAGCTATGATCCTATCATTGGAGCTCAACCAGCAAGTAGAAAAGGCAGGGTTCAGCAGAGCATCTTTGGGGAAGTTAGTGACAAATAATAACTGTTTTATTTTTATACTCTAACACATTATGATTTCTCAATAAGCCAGATAAAGTAGATAAAGAGTTAATAATATCTCTTCTCCTGCTGCATAAGATTTTGACGTTTGGTAACTCTTTAGCATTGTTCCCTGGTAACTTGATAATGACATGTATCAACTACATTATGAATCAACACTGCGTATGATTAAAAACTTACCCATGGTTGGAAAGTTGCATTTAGACTGGGATTATCTATTGTAAACATGATGAGAAGCCATCATTTTTAGCTTCCTTGAGTAAGTGCCAAGTCCCTAATGGGGACTCTAGGAGCTATGCCTGTGCAGGTTTTGCAAGAAATAGTGGGTCCCCTGGTGCATAAAGTTTTTAAGCTAGTGCAACTCCTGGACCTGTTTGGTGTAAAGCCCATCTCAGACCTGAACTGCTGCATGGATTGCTTCAAGACCTCCTGGGAAGAAGAATATCTGCCACTGCCCTGATGGCAAGTTCTGGTTTGTTCTCAAATTCTCTGATTGGTGCCAAGTGTGGCCTATAATAGTCTTGAGTGTGTATATTTAGTTGAGCCTAAGAAAATCTCATTGTGACTGTTGTTCACATATAAAAGTAACTAAAAATAACTGCAGTCATAACAATATGACTGGAAGAATATTTGTGAGCACCACTGCACACAAATGGTTTGAATGTCCCCCCTAGAACTCATGTCAAAATTTAATTGCCATTGTGACAGAATTAAGAGGTGGGATCATTAAGATGTTATTAAGTCATGAGGGCTCTGCCACTCATGGGGGTAGCTTGGTTATTGTGGAAATGAGCTCCTGATAGAATAAAGAGTTAGGCCCAATTTCCTCTCTCTGTCTCCTGTGCTCACTGCCCTTCTGCCATGTGATGACACAGCACCAAGCCCTTCACCAGATGCCTTCACCGGATGGATGCGCTTGGACCTCCCAGCCTCCAGAACCATGAGCCAAATAAACTTCTATTGTTCCTAGATTATACCAGTCTGTGACATTCTGTGACAGTGGCAGGAAACAGCCTGGGACAAGCACTATGCCTGACATCAGAGTATCCTTGAGTAATCAAATCCACCTTCTTAGTGGTCCCCCATCACTCCCAGTGAGGGATGAAATTCCTTCTTCCTCTCTTCAGTCTCCCAGAACATACCACAGTATCTCCTTTGTGTGGATTCCTAATCCTCCTGCTTGTTTTATTCTCCTTGTTAATTGCCATTTTAAAATAAAAATTGCTAATATTTATTGGGAGCTTACTATATTCCAGGTTTTTTCTTAAATACTTTATCAATATTATCTCACTTCATCTAATCATTACAACAAATGATGAGGTAGGTACTAGGAGGTAGGATGATAATCCTCATTTTAAAGACCAAGATAAGTTTAAATAACTTCTCAAGATCATACAATTATTAAACAATATGGCCAACAGTCAAGCATGTCATCTGGGAAGTGATTTAAAGTCATATTCTGATGACATAGAAGATCATTAGAATTTTTTCTTTGGTAGTTTATGGATAAATTATTTTTAGAACAAACACATCAAGGTAAATGCTTTTCTAACACTGTGTTTTGAATGTCTATCTCTCTCACTTTCAACCCACCTCATCACTTTGAGTCAAATAGAAAAAAAAATGTCCACATAATATATTTTTCCTTGCACCACTGCAAAGTAGTTTTAATGATAAACCATAATTGGAAAGATGGAAAAAAATTAAATTTGAAAGTCCCTGCTTGTGAGAATAACAGATAA
The DNA here is from genome assembly GCF_041146395.1 of Eulemur rufifrons. Classification (NCBI taxonomy): domain Eukaryota; kingdom Metazoa; phylum Chordata; class Mammalia; order Primates; family Lemuridae; genus Eulemur; species Eulemur rufifrons. The sequence continues at coordinate 90,667,683 of NC_090985.1, forward strand.
GTTAATGGAATATCAACTCTATGTCTATAACTCCATAGAAGAGACTAAGAACCTCAAAGGAAGACTAAACATGAAATGAAAACTTTTTCCTTAGGAAGGAAAGGGGAATGGGAAAGCTCATGTGCTATAATCTAATCTCTCATTCAATAATCTCAAAGTTCTTTTCAAAACAGATCTGGTCCAGCTGAGGCATCATTTACTAACATTGCAACTACAATTTTAGAAGCATCAGCATTTTTATTCCTTTTTTAAATTGGGCATTCAGAGCAAGTGTGGCTTATTGGGAAAGGGTTGGCATTGAGTATTTTGAACGGTTGCTCTTACCAAGGAGGATGATTCAAGTGTGGAATGCCGTGTTTCAAGATCAAGGGGCTACATTGTCACCAAAAAAGCTTTTCTGAAATCATTTTAATTTTAACTTCATATTAAGATAAGTTTATGTTCAGTTGTTATTGTTTTAAAAAAGCTTGGGAGATGGCTATAATATATATGATGTTATTCAATTCATTAAAAAACACTTCATGAGTTTTCTCTAGAGTCCTAACTATTATAATATGAGGCAAAATTGGTTATAATCAAATGAAAATTGGCAAGAAAAATTTATATAACTAAATGAATATTTACTTACAATAATTTCATATAAAATTTTTGATTTTTTTTGCAGAGACATTAAAACACACATGGACACACACACACATACACACTCACCAGTCATCAAAACATCAAAGATTTTAACTCAAATCACACATTGTATTTTACGTTACTAAATTTTAGGACTCAAGACACTGGAAAACCCTATTGTGTAATGTCAGTGTTTACGATAGAGTATGTCCAATGAAATAATGAAATCACTTTCTTCCCACCTCTGATAAAGGGATATGCTAAATTTCCCAGTAACTTGAAAATGTAATACCTTTTAAACAGGGAAAGAAAGTAAAAGAAAGGGCATTAGCCAAAATTCTTTTTAGGTTATGCGTGTATTAACAATGATAGTGTGTCTTTTAATATCTGTATTAGTTTCCTATGACTGCCATAACAAATTAACATGACCTGAGTGGCTTAAAACAACACAAATTTATTATCTCGCAGTTCTGTACACAGAAGACCAGATGGTCTTGGCTGGTAACTCTGCTTAGAGTCTCACAAGACTAAAATCAAAGTAACAGCAGGACTGTCTTCCTTATTGGAGGCTCTGAGAAAAATCCAGTTTCAAACTCATTTAGGTTGGTGGCACTATTCAGTTTGATGTGGTCGGAAGACAGGTTCCCTTGCTGGCTGTTGGCTGAGGGTGATGCTCAGATTCCAGAGACTGCTTCATCTTCGAAGTCAGCCATGGCAGGCCAAGTCCTTCTCGTGCTTGATTCTATCTTATCTTCCCTTCTGCATGATCTTCCCTACCTCTCCTCACAGCTGAAGACAGCTCTGGGCTTTTAAGGGCTCATGTGATTAAATAGAGCTTACCAGGATAATCTGCCTATTTTAAGGTCCCTAACCTTTATGACATTTGCAAAATCTTTTTGCCATGCAGCGTAACATATTCACAAGTTCCAAGGATTAGGGCATGGTCCTCTTTGGGGGACCCATCTGCCTACTATGCTATTAAGAGTTGGCCATTTCTGTCCTATTAACCTCTCACCTCTGCCAGATGCATCTTCTCCCCTCCACCTGCAAACCTGGATGTGTCTCCGAAGCATTCCTTCCTATATAGGAAGCATACAATGATTCTTGTCAGAAATGGCCTCAGTTTCCGTGCTCCCCATTTTTGTTGAACCCTCGCATCTACTCTTCTGCTAGTTTTATGCTTCCTCCTCAAACCTGATGGATGATCTCTTCCCCGTTGTTAGCCTGGATGTTGGAATATCTGATTTTCTCTGTCCTCAATCCTGTTCTGGTTGATCAGTGTGACTTCCAAACTTGTTAATCCCAACCTGGGATCTCCAAATATGTCTTTCTGGGAAGGTCTCAAGCCTTTCAACAGTTCCTCTGGTTCCAGCTTGAGTCACTCATCTTTTGCTATCAGTCACTGTTGCCCTCTTTTTCATATTTATTAAGAGGGACCACTTGGTATGGAATGCTACAAAAATGTCCTGTGTTCTAGCATTATTTAGAAAATGTATGACACATTTATTAGCTAAGCTAGTATTCATGTGTTATGTGATGCATCGCAACACAAACTCAAAATTATTTTTCAAAAATCTATATACCTAGGTTAACAGAAAAAAGTTCATACAGCCTGGATCAACTATTTCCTAGATATTTTTGATAAATTATTCAGTGATGATGTAGTTACACTGATCATATTAATATGGTTGAAATAACAGGGCTATAAAATATTCATCTTGGTAATTTGGGCCATTTTAGCAAATGAACTGTATTATTATAATATGGCAATAATCTAATAATCTACCTGGTCATTGGTTATTATGCAACCAGAAAGGGGGAGGTAGAAAAATGTGGGTATTGGGTGGAATTGAGTAGTCTCTATCAAATCTATTACTATTCTATTTCGAACATTATGTGACCTCCTATGCTCAACCTACAAATATTTATTTTTTACTGAGTGTAATTCACTGCAATCAAATAAGAGGGGATTCTTCCTTCAAAGCACTTAAAGTCTATCAGACAATGTAACAGGTACCTCAACACATGGAACTGAAGGTAGAAAGTGCCTTGGCAAATGCACAGATGGAATGTAGCAGATACCTCAATACCTGGAATTCAAGGTAATGAATTCCCTGGCAAAGGCTCAGATGAAACATTAAAGGAATTGAGAAGAAAAATGACTCTAGTGTCAAGAAACGTATATAGTGCCTGGTCCAGGGAAGACACTTCATAAATATTCTTGAATGTATTGAGCTTTTCATTTGATGTGAATCTTGATATATTTGCACTCGGAAAGGGCATAAAACTAGCAGTCTAGTCAAATGAGGGAGTGCAAGCCAGAGTGCAGAGACCAGCCCAGCTGGGCTACTTGCTCTCGTTGCTTTCCTGCTCTGCTCACACTCTTCCCTGTTTGGGGGATGCCTTTTCTCACTGTCATTCTCTACCACCTCCTACATGTGGAGCCTTACTCATCTTCCAAGATCCACCTTTTTAGCTTCTATAAAGCTCCCCACCTTGTCCTCATATCTGGAAGTGATTTTTTTTTTCCACATTTGATCCATGCTAACCTTTTCTGTACTTTTCCTATATCAAATTTCATGCTGTCTCAGTATGTGTAGTTAAAACTGGCCTTTGAGCTCCCTGGGGGAAGAGTGTGTGATTTTTACATTTTATATCCTCATGATAGTTACTAACAAATGACCGATAATGGTTTAATGAATAGATTGTTGCCATCTGGTCCCTCCTTGTTTTACTTCTCTGTAAAACATTCACTTGTTATTCGATATTTTCTAATTGGTTGGCTGACTGGGTGACTATCTCCCAACACCAGAAAGCAGGCTTTATTTGAGGGACCTTGTTAAGTCTTTCTCACCACGTGCCCAGCATGTCTTAGCCACTCACCCAACAGTGTTGAAAAAATGAATGAATGAATGGCACTGGAAATTTAGGAAATAATGTTGGTGTCTTCACAAACAAAACTAGCTTTATTTAGTGATTAATAATTATTTTTATACACCACTAAGACCCTTCCAAAGTATTTGTGGGCCTAATATCCTTACATTTTGAGGCTCCTAGGTACTTGCATGGGGATTACAAGGTAAACATAGAGTCATTAACTTTTCAAATATATTTACCAGTTGACATGTAGGAAGGTATAGCATTCTTTGTGATTAATCATTATGAAACATGGGCATTTTAGAGGTTTTTCAATTATGCTGAAGTTTGAGAGATAGAAGAGCTAGCTAGAGAGGAAGTCTATTAATGTATCCCATTGCCTGAAAATTCTAACAAGATAATTGCTAATGTGAGCCTTTATTATTCTCAACAATGAGACATTCCTCTCTGGTAGAGTGACCACTTAGAGATCTCCTGTTTGGTAGAGAGTACACTTAACATCTGTCCTGAAAGGATAAAGTCTAAAATAGTAGAAGTTATTTTCCATTGGCAGGTGGAAAGGATGGGAGTCTCAGAGTGTAACCTCAGACAGACCTAGGCTTGAACCCTGGCTCGACAACACTAGTTGTGTGCACTTGAGCAATTTATTCCAACTCTTGTCTATCAAATGGGGGCAATAATGGTACTAATTTCATGGGACTGTGGAGAGGACTAAGTGAGATAATGCACAGAGGCACTAATGACACCTCATGCTTATCATGCCCTGAAATGTGCTAAGTGCTTACTGTGAATTGCCCCATTTAATCCTTACAACAGCTCTTTAAAGTCAGTACTACTATTATTCTTACTTTTCAGATGGAGAAAATGAGAGTTTCCTGAGACCTTGAAAGTCCTTAATAAATATATGGGTTATGTAATTATTTGTATTGATCAATACAATATCTAATAGAATATATTTTAATAAAATCATTTTAATCAAATAATACATGTTGGTATATATGATTAGATTAATAAATGTGCTAGTAGTAATAGCTAACACTTAATGATCATTCCATTGCCCCTGATGTTTTGTTAATGTGTTAGGTGGTTATCTAATTTAATCCTCACGGTATGTTTATGTGATGCGGTTATTACTCCCATTTTGCAGATAAGAAAACTGAGGATTAAAAATGGTTAAGTCATGTGTCTGAGGTCACACATCTAGAAATTGCTAGCACCAGTCTTTAAACCCAGGCTGTCCGGTTCCAGAGCTGGTGTGGGTAACCCTACCTTCACTCTATAGCTTCCAGCCCAGCTCCTAATGTCTCCAGAAGTTTCACATAAGAATGTAAAAGGCAATGGATTCACTGGAGAGCAGGGTTTGGGGAGTAGCACCATGGATATATTAATGTCTTGTGGTGGCTGTAACAAATCACCACAAATTGGGTGGCTTGAAACTATAGGAATTTATGGCCTTGCAGTTTCATAGTTCAGATGTCTGGAGTCAAGGTGTCCCAGGGTTGCATTCCCACCAGAGGCCCTAAGGGATGATCCATTTCTTGCTTCTCCCAGCTTCTGGTGGCTGCTGACATTTTGTGGCTGTGGTCACATCAATCTAATCTTTAAGGCTACTATTTCAAAGTTCTCTCTGCTCTGTCTTTAGATCACCTTCTCCTCTAGGTGTGTCTAATCTCCCTCTGGCTGTCTTTTTTAAGGACACTTATGGTATTATTTAGGTCCCACTTGAATAAACCAGGATGATCTCCCATCTCAAGACCCTTAACTTAATCACATTTGCAAGCACTTTATCATAGAAGGTAACATCCAAAGGTTCCAGGGATTAGGACCTGGTATCTAAGGGGGACACTGTTACGTTCACTATAGTGGGGAATACAAAAATAATATTTCATTGAATCCACGGATTCATTGATTGTGACACACATTATTAATTTATTTACCAGTTAGAGAAAAAATGCCCGACATGGGCAGTCTACTAGGAGACCCCCAAATAAAATGTAGACAAGGACTATGCCCTCAGTGTATAATCCAGAAAACAAAATCCATCCAGCAGAAAGAAAAAAAGGGCATCTTGCACGTTTCAAACTTGGCAGTGGGTGAGGGAATAAAACAGGCCTCTGGGAATTTGAGCCCAGCAGTGTCCGCCCCGAAGTCCATCTCCTGAGGAATCAGATCTATTGAATATTTGAAAAATACAAAAACAAAACCAAAAAACCAAACATACAAAAGCCCTAGTATTTGTTCAATTGTGCATCATATTTAAAGACTGTTATATATTGAACTATCCCACAATTAAGTTACAAATATAAAAACCTTGTGTAACTCAGCCATGAAGGGATACTTTTAGACTTTCAAACTTGGGTAATTTAATTTGACTTTCAGGATAGTGTACTTTCAGTATCTGATCTGTTCTAAACTAACAGGAATGTTCTTTGGAGTCAGACCTGGGTATAAATTTCTGTCTTCCCGCTTACTAACTATATATCTTGTACAAGATACGTGGTGTCTCTGAGTTTCCGTAAAGTGGGGATCGATCTTATCTAGCTCCTTCACAAGACTGTTGTGAACATTAAATGAAATATCCTCCATGCAGAAACCTAGCACTCTGCCTGTCATGGAAAAGGCAATTTATGAATGTTGCTTCCTTTTCCATTTCTCAAGATGCATCTGAAAAGCTACTCTTTTGCTTGTAGTCTTCTGCAGAGAATAATTGCAACAGAATAGTAGGGAATGTATTTGTTGTGGGTGGGTATTTTAAATAAACAAAGATAATATAAAGAGTAATAGGAAAAACAATGTCAAATAAATCCTTTCTTTTCTAATTTAAAAACAAACTCAAAATAACAAGGTCTATATGTTATCACCAGAAGGCATCATTGGCCTGAGTATGGTCTATGATCCCAGGCAGATTTGATGAGCCTGAGACGATACTCTCTTTGATGAGCCTACCTGATTTCATGGGGAACTTCCTATCAGGTTGCTGTCACCTCCTATGCCATCAGCATGCCCTTGCCTGGTGGTCCTGAGAGTGTACTTTGGGGCTTTCAATGAGCAAGGGAGGAGAACAAAAGCTGCTGGCTTAGGTTTGCTTCCTTCATAGCCCATGTTGGGATTTTAGAATCCCTGATCCTCTAAGTCCAGTGCAGAACCTTCACTGGTGTCTGGCACCCCCTGGTGTGAGTGGTTTAAACCTGGGTGCTCTGCCAGGAAGGAAAGTCGACCCTGCTTTTGCTACTTGTGCCTGAATAAATCGGGTCACCATAAAGTCTGGATGAATTTCTCAAGCCCTTGTCAGAAGAAACATACATATACTCTGCCTGAGTGGAAAGCTCATAAGAAAAAGTGTTACCTTTGATTTATAATAATTATCCAATTATTTTTGTAAATACCTATTAAGGTGGTTTGTAAATGTGACCATACAGATCATGAAAAAGAGCTGAAACAGTGATATTTGGCAATGCACAGGGCATCTGAAAAATTTAATAGAATTGACACAGGATAAAGGTCTTGCTACAGGTAGAAAAAAAATCACTTCTCATTTCTATATCACCTTGTAGTATACAAAGCTCTTTTGCATATATTAATGTGCATGGTAATCCTTTAAGATAGGTAAGTTATATATTCATAACTTCATTTTGCAGACGATCAAACTGAACTCAGAAACATTAACATGAGAAAATAATTACCTTCCATGCTCCCAGACAAAAGCTGTGCAAAGACTACTCTGTTCCTCACTCAGCACCTCAAGGAAGCCTGTGCAGAAGCTGCACGTGGAAGCCTGTGTGCCTGACAGCCTAGTCTAAGGTCTGGGGAGGAGAGTGTTGGGGGGAGAATTGTATGCTCGGTCTGTTTCCTGCTCCACTTTACCCAGCAAGAACATCTGTTCTCCGTAAAGTGAGTAACAATGTTAAAGGGTTCTCACAATCCTACTGCCTCTTCCCTTCACATCATCTCTCATTGGGATATTTTCTGCAACTGAGCTCATTCCTCATTGACAGCCACCTGGTGGGCATCTCTGCCTGGTTGTCTGGCTGGTACTGAAAACTGATCATGTGCAGATGGGGTTAGTTATCGTCCCCATCAAAACCTACCCCTCCACGTGTTAAGCAAATTTATAACAAGGCTCCAGACACTTAATTGCAGTTAAATAGTTAATGATTTACTTCCTTGCCATTTATTACCTTTTGTGTTTCTGATGACAGTGACACCTGTTCTCATGTCCCCAACCCCAAGCACAATACCAGAAGCCATTCATTTAATTGATGTGAATCAAGGAAGTGCTGCCCACAAGGAACTTCGTTAGCAGGGGGAGGCTGACATATGGACAAATAAGAACAAGAAGGTAGATGTCTGCAAAAAGGACAGACATCTATAAAGAAGGCAACAGTTACGTCTACTGCTGATGAAATAGACAAGGACTTGCTGAGCTGGTTTTTGCATCTAAGTTCAACAGATGGAGTGAGGAGAAATTCAAGGTGAAGAGACAGCATGAGCCTAGGCATAGGCCACAAAAGAGTCTGGCTTACCCGGGGAGTTCTGAGTTCTTCCATATGTCTGGATGAGGCCAGAGAGATTGGTAGAAGGGTCAAATCATAGGAATGTGCATGTATTTGCTAAGTAGGGTGGACATTATTCTGTAGCCCAGCACTCGGCCCTGGCTGCACAACTGCATCATAGAATCCCATGGAAGGGTTTTAATAAACAATAAGTCTCCTCCCGGCCAACACACCAACACACAAGAGACTAATATAATCCTTCCACTGGAGCTTGGGAATTATTTTTTTTTATAGTGCCAGAGATGATTCATAGGTGATTTCTAGGTTTTAAGCAAGAGAGTGACACTCAAATACAGTCATGTGCTACATAATGACATCTGTCAGCATTGGACTAAATATACAATGGTGGTCCCATAAGATTATAATACCGTATTTTTACTGTACCTTTTATGTTTAGCGAAGCTTAGATAAACAAATAGTTACCATCGTGTTACAAATGCCTACAGTATTCAGTAGGGTAACATACTGGACAGGTTTGTAGCCTAGGATCTATAGGCTGTACCATGGAGCCTAGGTGTGTAGTAGTCTATACTATCTATGTTGGTGTAAGTACATGCTATGATGTTCACACGAGGATGACATCACTTAATGACTCATTTCACAGAACATATTCCTGTTGTTACATGCGTATGACATTAACTGGCCCCTCTGCCATTATGGAGGTTAGTTGAGAGGGATGAGACCCTAGGTAGGTATTTTGCTATTTACTTTGGCTCTTCCATATTTTTGGCCCATTATTTTTTTCATATTTGTCAAGTCATAAACATTGTGCCTTTTTTTTACTTGATATGTTTCAATGCACCCAGCTGGTGAGGCCCTATATTTCTAGTTTGTCTTTACTTGTGTCCAATCCATCCTACACATTCAACTAATCTTCTTAAACTATAAATCTGGACATATACTTGCCTCTGCTCAGAAACTTTCGATGGCTTCCTGTTGATCTCTGAAGTTTTAAAACTTCTCGGTCTGCTACTGAAAGTTTTTGACTTGGTCCAATAGCATTGTTTTCTCTCCCTTAAACATACTCTTTACTCATATTTTTTGAGTACATTTTTTTTGCTTTGCTCATATTTTTTCTTCTTATGAGAAGATGTTTCTCTCATCTCTGTTTGCTAAAATCACTCACATTTTCCCTCCAGCCTTGACTCACATGTCACCTCTTCTATGAAACCTTGCCTGATTGCCCAGTTAATGTGACTTCCTCCTTGTAGATCTCTTAGTATCTTCTCAACAAACATCTACAACTCTCTAACATCTTCTCTATAACCATCATCTAACATGCTCTCAGATCACATAGTCACTAATACTGGTGTATAATTGGCTTCACTGTAAATAAAGATGGTTTCTTGGTCATCACTATACATTCTACTATATAGGAACTTGTTCACTCTATGCACAGAAAAAATAAAATGAATTAATAATTTTCAATAAAATTTGAAATAATGAATTAAGACTTTCATTGTCTCTAGATATGAAGAATTTTTCTTTTTAACAGTTTAATAATGAATTGGGGAAAACACAAGACTCATCTTAACATTCCCTCATAGCTGTTACATGTATAAAGACCACTGATGTTGGAATCAGGCAAATACAGAGTTGAATTCCCACCTCATCATCTACTATTAATAATTGGTTGACTTTGTGAAAGTTACTAGATCTCTTCGGATATTAGTGTCTTTTTCTATAAAACCGCATGGCTATTACAATGTATAAATAAGGTAATACAGGGCATCTGTTATGACCAGTGTTTAGTAGATACCCAACAAGTATTATTCCTATTTAAATATATTAAATTAATAAATTTTCTGAAAACAATAAAGAATGTCATTTACATGATACACGGGAGGAAAAATCAGATTTTTACCAGTAAAATTGGACTTATTGAATTAAACTTTAAATTATCACACAATGATCCAAAATATATGAACAAATTTTTAAGCAACAGAGTAGTTCCTGGACAAAAGACTTCATTTAAGGCTTAAGTTTGCCTAAAGACAAAAGAGTTATTCAGGAAAAGGTATTGGCAACAATAGGGCACAGGAAAGGCGGTGACAACAAGGAGAACATGGTTAGCACCTGTCTGTCCCTGTACCTGGCAGAGGACTCACCAGTCAGATCCTGCAGACAAGGTGGAGGCATCTGATTGTAATGGCCAGATGCCATAAATACTTGAATGATAAAACTAACTTCCCATCCTTCTGATAATAATTTGGCTTTTCTTGTAGCTGGCAAGTGTCTGGTCACTTTGAAAATGGGATGTTTTCATTTTATTCAATCAACTGGCTTTTTGAGTTCTACATCAGGGTCTTGTGAATCCTATTAGTGTGGATTAGTGTTTCCTGGTCTAATGCTTCCAGGGCACTCATAAGGCCAACGTTCAGGGTCATGCCACAGGGAAGAGTCCCCTCCGTCTCCTTATAAAACATCTCTGTGTTGCTTCACATGCCAAAGCCTTTGTACAAAGTGGTGTATAGCGGAGATGAGCCTTGAACCACACATCCAGCTGTAGTTCTTGTTCCTAATTTACAATGGAAATACAATGGGGAGGGATGTGAATATACACTTGTTGGCTGCCTGTGCTATGTGCTTTTCTCCCGTTCCTCCTTCCCTACAGTTTCTTTCGGGCATTCATGTGGGTTTGAAGAAGCTGAGCTCATCATTGCTCCAGGGATGTAAGGCTCTGGCTACCATGATTGGCTTGCAGTGGGCTAATCCAGACCAGTCAGACTGAATCCTAGGTCTTCTTGGAGTTGCAAGATGCAGGTGTGTTACCTTCCTCTAGATCACGTGTGAGTACAGCTGTCATACCTGGGACTGCTGCAGCCATTTTTTTCTGCTATGTGGGAAGCTGTCCTGAAGAAAATATGTACTATAGAAGGAGGAAAAAAACTAAGGAAAATTTTAAAAGGCAGAAATAGAATCCAAGTAAGGTCATAGTTACAAGAATCAAACTGTGCATGAGCCTAACTTATGTATCTCTCACACACACACACACACACACACACACATGTATGTGTATATACATATATGCTAATGAATTCTTTCTTATTATTTAGGTCAGTTGAGTTTTATGTTACGTGCAAAACAAAGGACACTGATCATAAATTATTTTTATTTTCTCATTTTTAAAATAAAAATCTCATAAAGAATCAACAAAATTATAAACTAGCTTCCTGGTATTAAAATTTCACAGCAAAATCCATATTTTCATTCTTTCAAAAGGATTCTACCATGGTTTCAGCAATTTTCTGATGTCACGAAGAAGAGATGTTTATTGTGCTTACTTATCTCTATTCTCTAAGTCAATGACATCTTGGCACTAAATTTTTAGTTTTAAGCAGCTAAATCTGAAACTATTGTTTGTCAAGAGCACCTGAAGGATATAGCAGAATGTTCTCGGGCATAAGTAAATTTTTTTTAAGTAGAAAGTTGCGAGGCAGGCTCTCAAAAGTCTCAGCTCATCAAGGGAAGTAAAATGAGAAGTAGCCCATTCTCATCTGGCCTCATCCTGGGCGTCCTGTCTCCCACACAGACTGGAGAGTTTCAAACGTGTGAGAATGAAGACAGCATACTAAAACACTCCAACAACAATGAAAGTCTAGAAGAAAACAATATGAATTTATGGGAAGCCACTAGATATAGCTTCCTTTTTACATAAAATCATCTGTCACGTCAACTTTTCTTCACCCAAGTAATTGTAAATGTTCGATTTTCGAGCACTGGGACAGATATCTCACTGGGTTCTGCTCGTACAGAGACCAGGGAAAGAGGGAACAGGAATCACAGCTTCCACACTTGAACCTGCCCTGGACTCCCACACCAATGGGATAAAAAAAAAAAAAAAAAAAAACAAATCTGCAACCATTACCTCTGTCAAGGCTTCACTTGTTTATCTTAAAGTCCCAGGAGAGAATTCCTTTCAGCCACATGCTTGCTTAGGCAAGGAAGGACCTATGTGTTCATTCTCTAGTGGATAGTGAGCACCTGAAATTGCCCTCCCAAGGGGACCATAAGTAATGGTGAAAAGGACCATTTACAAGAACATCAGGGGCTACTACAAAGGGACTATTCCCTGGCCAACCAAAGCGGCACACATTTGCAGTACTGTATCTATAAATCCGGGGGTACTGAATCAAATTCTTGCCTCCTGAGATAGATAGAGAATGCTGTAGGAGTTAACAGCATGGTACCTGCATTCTGCTTTGTGTCAGAAGCCCAAAGTATTCGGTTTAGGAATATACACACAAGGTTAACATGCCTCTGCAAGACACAGAGATTGAGTAGAAGCAATTCCTTAAAGGAAAGGTCTATAAAGACATTCTTTATATTGCAGATGGAGGTAAATGCCTGGGGATGCCAGTCTTCTTGTTCTCTCATTTAAAGGCATGGAGCCCCTAAAATATCATACATATAGTAAAGAATGAACCTTTTAAAAGAATTCTTTAATCCTTGAGCAAGAAATAGGGTAGAGCATTTTTATAAACCTTCATTCTATATGTCTCGCCTTAGCAATGCAGCAATGGATTTTTTTTTTTTATACTTTATGGTATACACCTGATTCTAATTGTGTTGCCTTTGCTAGTTTGGACTATCTAAGGCTACAGGAAAACATAGATTTAATCCCTAGACTAAAACTTTTGTGGACAAAAGCATTGGGAGTTTGCTTCCATTATGGTTAAGAAGCACCAAACTAATGGTAAGAAGAGGACAGGAAATTATATCATTTTTTTTCCTATCAAGTGATTCTCCAGTAGCTAATTTCCTTAACGTGCCGAAGAACACACAGAGGAAGAGGCAATCACACTTTCTTGTAGCGCAGCTATTTGTAAACATAATGTGCTAATGCAATATCCAAATCCTCAGTGGGTTCAGACGGTTCCATCTGTCACAATATAGCCGTCACCATGCCACTGCCTCAGATGGGTGGATACAAAAGGACAGTCATTCCAATAAGCCAAACACAAGAAAAAGGTGACTAGATTGTGAAGCCACTTAGGTCTTTGACATAACTTTGCAATGAGTGTCCTTTATATTCCTTTTTATTTTGTTGTGTAGTCATGATTATACCATCATGCCAGCATGATTATACACCATGTACGAAGTCATTTGATGAAATACATTTCCCTACAGTGGAAGAAATAAGGAATTTAGAAAATGTGTCATTTTGGTCCTTCTGGAAGCTGACACAAAGTTATTACTATTAGGGCTTAATGCCTATGAAGATAAAAGAGGGAGGAAGCAAAATTGAACAGGGAGAGCCTTCAGACTGCAATGCAGATCTTATAAATTCCAGCTCAACTGAACAGGGAGCTCTAAAACAGAAGTGATCACTGGAGGAGTTCTGTGGTGGGCAGAGATGGCCAATGTTAGTATCCCAATAATTCTCAGTCATTGGTTGGGGGCTACCTGGAGTGAGTGAGGCCTTGGTTCTAAAGGTGAGACAAACCTTGCAAGAGACTGTCAACTGACAGTACCCCTTGGGGATAAATGGCAAGTGCTGTCTTGAAGGGAGATCTGAGTGGTAGACCTTGCTGACTGCACAGAATAGGAAATGGTTAGTCTGGAATTAGATACAGAATTAGTTGCAGTGATTTATGTTAAAAAATTAAGTGTCATCTATTGATTTTGTCATTTTTATGGCTGCTGTTAAGGATTTCAGTACTAAATTTGTAGACAGAGTGAAAGAAAACTTAACAATTAATTACAACAACTATTTTCAAAAAGCACTTATAGGTTTACTATAAACTGATTAAATATGATTGCAAGATATTTTAAAATTAAGGAATACAGACATATATAAAAGTAGTAAGTGTAAACTGGTAGTCTTTCTTTCAACTTCCCTTTCACAGGTTTATTTTTAAGTAAATGCTTAAGTAAATGAATAGTCAGTGTGGTCTGGCGTTGACTTAGTAATTTTTATTCCAGAAGTTTTATTCCAGATGAATAAACTGTATGGAAACGTGAATAAACATTTTCTTACCTAACATAGTATCTAGGAAGACAGGATGGATGGTGTCACAGAAATAACTCAATGGAAAGACTTCAGCTCTGGTCTTGAATTCTCCTCTTCTAGTTAATATCTAAATTCTAAGTTTCAAAAATAATTTACTTTCTATTAAAAATTCCATTGTGAATTTTATTTTACCAGTATTATGGTAGACCATACAAAACGTTTTTAAAGTCTTTAAGGATATCCTTCCATTTATCTGACAAATACTTCCTGAGTACAGAACCCATGTCAGGCCCAGTTCTACGCACTGGGGATGCAAAGCCAAGCCCGTGCCTCCTGAGAGTGTACATACGCCTTAGCAGGGCGGGCAAACAATCATCAAGGAAATAAAAATACAACGTGTGATATACGTAAGTGCTGGGAAGCAAATGAAGCACACATAGGACAGGGAAGAGCTGTGTGACTGTGCACGTATGTGGGAAGGGTGGGGGTCTGATTCACCCCGGGTGGTCAAGGTCATTTTCTTACGGAGAAAGTGTTGGAGCAGAGCCCTGAATTATGAGAAAGGGGCGGACAGAGGAGATGTGGGGAGAGCAGGAAAAGTGAGAGTAAAACCCTGAGGTAGGCATGAGCTGAGCTTCTTGAAGGAACCCCTTGAAAGTGAGCGCAGATAAATCCCTGGGAAAAAGGGTGCCTGGAGAGGTGGGGTGGCGAAGAGAGGGCGGATCATGGTAGGCGGTAAAGACCAGGCGGAGGGTTTGGGGTCCATTCCAAGCTTGAAGGGAAGTCCCAGATGTTTTTAGGCAGAAGCAAGATCTGATTGACGTTTTAGAAAACTCACCCTGGCTGCTGTGGGGAAAGCACCTGTAAGGTGGTGAGAATGGAAGCTGAAGGCTACAGCCCAGGTGAGCAACGAAAACGACTTAAGACAGTGAACGTAATGGTCTGCAGCACAATGCGTTTCCAAGGTAGAGTCGTCTTGAATTGACGATGGATTGGGTGGAGGGTGTGAGGACAAGAGAGGGATCAAGAATAACTTCTAATCCGACCTACTGCCTTAAGTGTGGAACTCAAATCTGCTATCAGGCATTTGCCAAAAATCAGGGGTCATAGCCTTCTGTGGGTTCTGTTAATATAATAAGTAAAGACTGGAAGTTTCAGGACATGAAAAAGGGTGTGCCATCCTGTATTTTCTACTCACTACGTTATTCTTTACTCACTAATAACACAGTACTTGACTTTGACATAAATTAAATTTTATGTATATCCCACAGAATCTTATTTGGGGAGATGGACAAGGAGAATTTAGGCTGTAATTGGGCACTTGCATTGGAGAGATGATTGGCAGTGATGACCTTGAACCAAATCCAGCACCTCATTTGAAGTGCGTTTAATGTTCTTTGGTACAATATTAAAGCACAAGCTGGCACAATTTTTAGATAAGCCTTCTTGTAGGAACTTGGGAGCACTAATTGTCCCATTTGACACCGTAATGTAAAAATTACCTTTCTGAGAAAGGCACACAGATGTATGGGCAGAACTTCCTTCAGAACAGTAACATAGGGACCAGGACAGACCTAGCTTCTTTGTGACAGAATTTAGGGGATTTTGGTCAAGGTAAGGAATCAATAATCACAAATACAAAAGTTATAATGAGAAATTATTTAATATGAGAAAAAAATCTCAAAATGATAAATTTTTAAAGCTGACAAAACCACAAACCTCATACTATGATGTTTTTTAGTAAATGAATTATCTGACATCCCTCTGTAAAACTTTTCCCATACTTTTTTTGGTTACATGAATTTTCATGGCCTTAACACAAAATAATAATTATATCATTTTTATTTATTTTTTAACCTTTTTTAAAATTTCAAGATATTACAGGGGTACAAATGTTTTTTGGTTTCATGGATTGCTTTTGTACTGCTTGAGTCAGGGTTATAAGTGTGCCCATCACCCAGATAGTGTTCATTGTACCTGTTAGGTAGGTTTTTGCTCATCCCCTCCTCCTTCTGCACCCCTACTTGATATCCATTGTGTTTTACTTCCCTCTGTGCACATGTGTACTCATCGGTTAGTTCCAATTTAATAGCAAGGACATATGGTGTTTGTTTTTCAGTTTTTTAGATATTTCACTTAGGAGAATGGTCTCTATTTCCATCCACATTGTTGCAAAAGGCATTACGTCATCCTTATTCATGGCTGAGTAGTGTGTGACAAAACAGGAAAGGATAGGAGACAGTGGTCTTAATTTGCATAAACTACTTTGGCAAATTATACAAAAATATGTGATCATGTGAACACATTGCTAGGACCCTTCCTAGCAACTTGGAAGAGGCCTGTTCAGTGAAGGACCCGGAAACATAAGCTTCTTTTTCTTTATGATAAATTCTCTTGTAGGCAAGAGTCACTAAATAAGTGGTAAGCTAAAAGGGGCCTCAGACTCACGACAGGGACATTCAACAAGGAATTTCTTAAAACATTAAGAAGACACAGGAAAAATTAATTTGCTTAGGAGATGTTAAGATTGAGATGTTTTATTCCAGTGCTGCTTAAACCTACATGTGCATCTGAATTTTTCTGGGGATCTTGTTAGAATGCAGATTGTGACTCAGGTTTGGGGCAGAGCTTGAGATTCTGCATTTCTAAGAAGTTCTTAGGGACTCTCAGTGCTGGACCTAAGATCACATTTTGATTCACAAGATCTTAAAATTAGTTCAAGTAGATATTTAAAAATTCTCTAGAATTAAAAGGAGAGTTGGGTTTAGAAATAAAGATTCTAGGTGTCATCAGCATGAGATCATCTAAGTCATAAGCGTAGAGATGAGAAAAGGGTCAAGGACTGAGCTCTAGGTCACATTGACCTTTAGATCAGCCTTTTTCAACTGGAGCTCCTCATCTGAACCATAGAACACAGAAGATGCTTTGATTCACAATTTTTCCATCCTAAGGATGTTACCTATCTAACCTTTTTTAGATACATAGGGAAATGTTTACACCAATGGGATCCGTTGGGCATTAGGGCTTCGTGCTCTGGGGAGCTCTGATTGAGAAGGTCTGACTTAAACTACGGGAAAAGGAGAAATGATTCATCATAGTAGACTGAGATTGACTGGTTGAGAGGTTGGAGTATTATTAGGAGACTAGGGCTTCACAGAAACTCAGTAAGAAAAATGCATCAGGAGTGAAGGAGTGATCAACTATATAAAAAGTTATGAAGATACCAAAGAAAAGGAGGATGATATTGATCATTGTCCCCTCTTCCCACAAGACTGAGGTTGAGGTGACCTAGAGGAGAACCATTTCAGAGTAGAGGGAGATAGGGGGTTATATTTGTGCAGATTCAGGAGAGAACAGACTGTGGAAAATTCAGATGGTGGGTATAAATACTCTTTTATGAAGAGTAGAGAAATGAGCTCTAGCTAGACCCCAAACAGAAGGGGGTTGGGAAGGTGTTTTTAATTAAAGATGGGAGATATTGCAAGCCTTTTTGTGTATGTTAATCAAAATGATCTAGTAGAGTGGGAAAACTGGGGATTCAGAAGTGGCAATCTTAGGAGTAAAGCTTCCACTAGGAGAAAGGCGATCTACTAGCATCTACCAGGAAATTGAGGGGTTGGCTTTAGAAAATAACATGCATGTTTCACTCATTGTAACAGGAAAGGAGGCAGAATATATGGGCTCAGGTGTATGGTCCAGATATATGATGAGATAGGGTAAAATATAAGCAAAGAAAAGATATCCCCATTAAGATCAAAATTTCCTACCCTCTGCAATATTCTTTAGGGTTATACATACAGCTACACATAACCAGTAAAATTCTCTTGTATTGTTTCAATTCATTCATTCAGCAAATATCCATGGAGGATCATCTGCATGTCAAGTAGTGAGGCTTTACATAGTTAACTGGATTCATGCAAAGAGCCTTTCTCCTCTTCTGTTAATGCCACAGCACATTCATTCAGGGTGTTTTGCGAGCTTATTTTAAAAAGTAGAAAAAGGGCAGGCAGGTTAAGATTAAGATGCACAAAGCATTGGTTAAGATTAAGATGTGGGAGCCCGAGTTCTGATCTCATTATCCCTGTGTGCAGGCATAAAGAGTAGATAAACACAGAATAAGATATTATGTAAATGAAGTATTTGGATATATGTGAGTATCTCATAATATCCCCCTGCCCTAGTGCCACCTAACTCTCAGCCATCCTGGCTGGGAAACTCCTGGACACTCTTGACCCTTTTTTTAGCTGCTTACTAAACTATCCCATCCCCGATTGCCTTTTGTCTCTTATACCTGACCTCTCATTTTCACCTATTTCTGCATCTCAGCCTCTCATAATTTATTGCCTGAATTACTGCAATAGCCAACTAATAGGTTTCTTTGCTGCTTCAAACCAGTTACTACTTACTCTGTTTCCTAAATCTTAGTCCAGATCATGCCACTCTTCTTCTCAAAAAATGCTGTTTAAAGAAAGCGTAAACTCAATATGACATGTGGAGCCTCCAAATCTGACATGTTCAACTCTATCCCTTCTTCCACTCATCACATCACCCCCTGCTCAAACAGCACAGGGATACTTGCCCCCAAGGCCCCTTCTTATGTCTTCTCATGCACTTTCTTGCCATCTTCACTTCTCCTATTCTGTTCTTCAAGTCTGAAACTTAACACAACTTTACCTTGGTTTCTGAAATTATTTCAAGGATTCACAAAAAATTCTGTATTCTCTGAAAAGCCTTCTGGAATAGTTCAAGTCAGAATAAATTACTCTTTCTTCCACATCTGCATAGGCAGTAAGTTGTTCAGCCATCACAGTACTTCTTTGTGTCCTGTGTGGTTGGCAGATACACACTTTTCTAGAGAGGGATAGTGTTTATTCATCACTGAATAGTCTCCCAAATACATTCACAAAATTTATCTCAAAATGCTTTGTATGTAGTAGGTGTCCAAATAATTTTGCATGAATATTTCAGGTAATCTGCTAAATGATTTTTTTAAAAACAGTGAAATAAAAACAAATTTGGGCCATTCACTAGATTGCAAGGGCTAAAAGGGCAGAGCCTTTTATGAGCTTTTGAAATTCCAAGTACAAAGAACAAAACTCAACTCAATAAAATTTGTTCCAGGAATGATTCAAAAGATTCTAAAGATCAATGTATATCAGGCCTGTTTGAAGGTTAGTGGGGATGAATAGAGGACTGACTCTGGTAAAATAAAATTAATAAAATAAGAATAATTGCTGAACAAAATGAAGAGAACGAGTAGAATTCTGGAGTCAGTCACAGCTGGGTTAGCAATGGTTGGGATGTCCAGAAGAAATGTACTTTCAAAGAAGCTGAGAAAGATACTGTGTGCATCGTTCCAGGCTGGGAGAGGGGCCTTGGATAGGATGAGAATGTTGACAGAGCATCTGAGCTGAGGTGTTTTTGTGTACTCCCTGTTTTGGATGGTCTGGTGAGGGCCAAGGCTGCGATTTGCAGAAACCACAGTGAGTACACATAGTAGCTCAGCACTTCTGGGCAGGGAGGGGCCTGTGTTAGCTCTGCTCAGGTAGCCTGGGATCTCCTATGGTGCAGAAGGGACCAGAGATTGTTGTTTCCGGTGAGGGAAGGGACAGATATGAGAGCCAGGGAGCTTGCAGAGGGGCTCCTTTTGGCAGGGCCTAAGGGAACCTGACTCCGAGGGCTGATGGACAGGCCTCTCAGGACTCAAAGAATAACCTTGGTGGGTGAAATACACCAGTGAGAGCGGTGCAGGGGACTCCTCAGTAACTGGAGACGCTGAGCTCCCAGGAGCATTGCCTGGCTGCGCAAACACCCCCAGACCTACAACAGCTAGGACTTGAGCAGAAACTCAGACAGGACTCCTTAGTTAAGGCTGGGTCCACCAGGGCTCAGCAGACACCAGCCAGAGGACAGAGACCAGAGACCTGGTGCGGGGAGCATGAGCCAAGACCTCACGTGAAACCAGGACCCTTCCCCCATCCTGGCATGGGGAGAAAGAGAAACTTCCCCTGTACCCAGCAACTGTCTGGAGAAGGAGAAGAGCGGGCGGGAGGGAGAGGCAGGTCTGTTAGAGTGAGACTGCACACTGATGAACTATTTACCCAGTAGAGATGATCCGGTCTGAAATAAACGGGGAGACTGCCAAGTCTACATCTCCCTCACCCTCTTGGCCCCAGACCAGGGAAGTGAAGGCTGGAGAGGAGGATTGGATCAGCTAGAGAAAATAAAAAGTCACACTTTATTTGTTTTTATGAACCCAGTGTGTTAAAACTGTGACCTGCCAACTTGGAGTTCAAGGGGCTGTGAAAGGAGCAGTTTTAGTTGGAAACAAGAGGCTGGCCTGTGGCTTGGACAGAAAAAGGCATCACCGTCCTCACGGTCATAATGGCCCGGGGATTGCTGAGCCTGACTGTGAAGGGTGGGGAGAGAGGAAAGAGCGAGAAGGGCTAGGTCACAGCATGAGCTTGCTGACCCAGGGAGTACGGCTAACTGGCCTGGAGAGGGTGTTTCTGCTTCAAATGTGCTTTCAAATAACTGAATAACGTGTGTTTCTCTATCAGCCTTAAATTTTGGAGCTCTACCTTACCCAGATTGCCTGTGCTGAATATTAGAAAGGTGGCAGGAATACCTCGTGTGTGCCAGCCCCTGCCGTTCCGCAGTGGAGAGCAAGGCGGGGAGAGGCCAAAGCCAGAGAAGTCGCTGATGCCTGGAGGGGCCCAGGGCACAGTCCCCACCTGGGCTGCCTGAATCAGGCAGTTGCATTGGCAGCTGCTCACACTCCACCTCCCAGTCATCTTCTGTGGCTGAGAGATGTGGGCTTGGAGGACATGAAGGAAGACTTGGAGAGATGGTTCTCGGAGGGTCTTGGTACACTGTTCACTACATCCACATCCAGTGTTGGGCTCAGTCCTTGAACCTTTAATCTCTAACTACCTTTGACTAGATTTCTTTCCTTTGAGAATCAAGAACAACTTACCACCTTTGGCCTTCAGTTCCTGACTATCTGATCTACCTTTAATCATTTCAATCGCAACACTGAAATCATATTAGCCTGATGCATTAAAACCATCTATAATATTATCCGATGGAGTTTACCGGATCATTATCCGGAAAGATCATCTAATGTAAGACTAAGCATAATTGGACTCTTCACTCTCCTTAGAAAGGAAAAAAAAGCAAAGTCTAGTTTTTAAATGTATAATTCAGGTGCGGATACCTCCTCACTATCCATATGCTTAATTATAGATTATAAAACTAATTAGGTACTCTGTGGCGTTTCCTTCTGAAGCTGCTCCAGATATTCTACATTCGTCTTCGCTGCATCTTCGTGAGGTATGACCATAGGATCAATTAGTTTCCTCTAATGGAAAGAAGAGGAGGAAAGTGGTTTGCCCAAGGTCACTCACCAAATTAGCACTGAGACTCAGTGGCACAAAGCCCAGGTCCCATGATTCCCGCTGCTGTGCTCAATCCAGGAAACCCTGTTGCTTCCCAAACCATGCTGCTGCCTCAGGAGTGGCTCCAGTTCTGCTAAGCAGGCAGCCCTCCCCTGAGACATTCAGCTGGTCTTGGAGTGTGCACCCCACTGCATGGCCAAATCTGTTCTCACCCTTTGACCAGAAAGCAGTATGTACTAAATAGATTATTAAACAACCAAGAAGCAGCCACCCCCCCCCATGTCCATCCAGTGCAATGCACCATGCTAGAGCATCTCTGTCTTATAAACCTGTTGTTGTGACAATGACAGCAAAAGCAGAGGTGCTATGTACCTGTCAGTCACACTAATCTATTAAAAATAAAGAGTGTAATACATTCAAGGCCCTAAAGTATTTCTCATGGATCAACCCATTTGATCCTTATAAAACATCATGAGGTGCATATAGTCCCCCTAACTCAGAACTGGTAAGTGCCAGAGGAAAGATCTAAACTCAGGTCTGTTTAACACCAGCCTGCCATCGTTAGAGCAGGAGGTGACATGAAGGTGGGTCCTCACACAGCAGGCCACCAACACTCACAGGCTCAGGAGAGACACTCTTGGAGCCAGCTCAAGAGGGGCGAGGAGACAAAGTGGAATGAGTGTCCCTTGGGTTACCCCTTGGCTGTGGCATTGATTTAACTTTGGCACTTTGGTATAGTCAAGCCCAGCATCAAAGCAATTCCATAAAAGGTACAAATGATTTCTGATTGAAATGAAGACCTGGAGGGTGGAAAATGGCAGAGGAGGGGACTCAGGGACATGCCTCTCCAGTGGGCTTGGCCTCTCTCTCACTTGTTGTCACTCCTTTCTCCTCATCACTGCTCCGTTTTCAGGGCCTCGATTACCCTGCACTCCAGATATATACTCCAGTGTAAATATGCAGAACACTTTGACATGTAAAAATATGTCCATAGCAGAGTAGGACAGGTTAGAATTACAGTATAGCCTGGAGGCATAAAGGAGAGAAATGAGTTAGTAATACTTCATTTCCTGAAGTTGCAAGGAATAGTTTACCAGCCAATTGCTGCAGAGCAGGATAAAATTACTAACCAAATCAACAAATGCATAGGCTAGAAAACAAATAAATTATTTCAACACTATTTCAGAAACCCATGTTTCATTTATGATAAATCACTGAGTGGAAGGGAAGCTATGAATACTGTACTTATTTTAAAGACTCAAAATATGACTCAGTATCTTCATGGCGTGATATATTCATTTATTCAAAAGCGAACCATCACAATATATGACTGGGTAGGCCTCATTTACATATAATATGCCAAGCAGTGATAAATTACAACTGTGAACTTCTACTGCCTCAGTTCCCCAGTGATAACCTCAACTAATTTCTGGCTGATGAAGCAAACAAGTAAAAAAAATGACTGTTTCCAGAGTTTACTGAAGAATCTTGTACTGAATCCTTACTACCAAATTATATTTTGCCAAAGGCTGATTGTCATGTTTATGGTGCCTGCCTTTCAGCTGTCAGAGGGCTGGGCATGTAATAAGCACCCTTAATGCATGAGGAGATTAAAAGATTGTCACAAGTTTATCCCAAAGCTGGTGCCCTAGAGCTGGACCTTTACAGCATGATTTCATGACTTTGTGAGAGTGTACTCTGTACTCCGAAAATGTTGCACGGAACACATTCAGTTTAATTCCAAAGCCAAACACAAAAGCTTGGGATTATCCATGCCTTGGCTGCCCTTCATTAATGCAAATAATTAAAAGCTAACAGCAAACACAAAGACACATGGACTGCTGTGATAAACCAAGAGATCTGCATTCTTTTCAGCCATTCTGTTTTCTTTTGTCCTTTTGGTTATTTGGATGTTTACAGAGCTCTCTCCACTTGCTCCACTTAATGTCTGCTGAGGTCCAGGGCAGCTGGTTTTATCCTCATTCCTCAAATGAGGAACCTCAGGCTGTAAGAGACAGAAACTTGCCCAAGGTCATCCAGGAAAGAGCCAGAGCCATAACAGATTTCAGAACTGCCATTTCCTAGGGCAGGGCCCTTTCTGCTCTGCCATCTCCATAGTATAGTGTACAGAATGCACCAACAGTTGGCACCATTCATTCATTCATTCATTGAACAAGCATTTCCTAAGCACTCCTTGTGTGCACAAGACTCTTTTAGGTACTGCAGATAGAATGATGAACAGCAAAAACGACGCTGCCCCAATGATCCTAAGGAATTGACAATGCAATATGTAAACAGCAAAGTTTTATTCTTTTTATTCTTTCAGCTTTCTACCAATAGGAGAAATTAATACAATCACAAGATGGACTTTGAGCACAGAAGATGATTAAAAAGAGGATTGCTTACTTATTTGTGAAAATCTGTTTTCCTGTTATTGAGAATTAGCTGTGGTCACACAACAGGATATGATTTGCTTTTTATAAAATGCATATGTAAAATGGATCCAAATGAATATAATTAAATGTAGAATATTGATCAACCAGTCTATTAAAGTGACTATTACTGAATATATGTAATACTACATTATTTCAGTTTCTAAAATGGATTCTGACATCTTAAGAGGTTTCATGGTCCCTCTATGAAATATTTACAAAACTGTTCTGAGCAGTGGATGAATGATAGCAGATTTCAGATAGGCTTAGATAACTACTTTGAAAGGTAGAATTCCATATGTGGGCAGACATTGTAAATAGCATGAAAGTTGAAATGTTTTAGATACTGTTTTTAGCCTGAACAAAATAGCTAAAACAATGAGAGTTATGAACAGAATAAAACACAACTAAGCCTCATCTACTGGAAATTGACCTTTCTAATGTTTTAGCTTAGAAAACAGGAAGAATGCCTTCCCATTGAAAAAGGATTCACATCTTACAACAGATTTTTAGTAAAATCTTCAATTATTTTGTAACGTGTTGATTTACTCATCACTTCCATTGCCCTTCCTTGCTTGGAGTCTTCTTATCTGCCCTGAACAGCCTTAGCTGGAGGCAACCTCAGAACCATAGAACACCATTACAGGTTTCTCTTTAAAATAATAAAAAAAAAATTGGTGGGTGCCACAGTTGCATAGAAGCTGGTAAGAAGAATGAGAACTGTATTTGGTCTCAGGAGTAGGGGAGTGGTTGGTACTAGAGATTCTAGAGTAACCCTAAAGAATACTCTCATTCCAACTCACAAATTCAGAGCCTAAAATAACTTGTGTTTTGGGGAAATATGATTTTTAAATATAAAGACAGTCTACAAAGTGGGGCTGTAATTTATGAGGCCGGTTGCCCTAAGCCACAGAAGAATTCCAAACATAGGATTCTATAATTCTGTGTACCTTGCTTACTTTGTTTCTTGAATTTGCTAAATGTTTCCTGATATATGAAATAACAGCTGCTGAAATTCTGCAAGCCACTGAAATACTCTCAAGCTTAAAAATCTATGCCCTGATTTTCAAGGCTGATATCAGAACGAGCTGCTGAATCAGATTATCTAAATTAAAAAAATGGAATGTAAAGGGGAATCAATAGTAGTCATGGTTTTAATGGCAGCAAAATCAGCTCCATCCAGGCCGGTTCTGTTGTTGTCCAGGCCGGGAAGGCCACTGCTCAGGGAAGGCGCTTCCCTTGGCTGCCAGCTTCTCCCTGGGGTGCCCCTCCTGGAGCTATCCCTCTGGTCTTTCTGGGGGATAGGGCCATGAGGTTTGGCCAGAGCAGATGATTTTTATTCAATTTTGTTTGCATATTCTAATAAAATGGAGCTTATTTTATGTCCAACACAATCTTTCCAAGGGAGCAATTATTTCAGAATTCATAACTTTCTATATCTGATATTTGCTCATGATCCACTATAATTTTATGTCCCTTTGTTCTTTTTACTTTACATATTCTTCACAGGTGATCTAGCTATATTTGCAAACACCCATTGTTTAGGATGCCAAAATATCCATTGCCATTCCCCTCCTGAGCTCCAAACCCATATATCCCGCCCCCTGCTAGACATCTCTACCTGAATGCTTCATGTCCAAAACAGACATCTTTATCTTCCTCTACCAATCTGCCCTTTCTCTTGTATCTTCTTTGTATTTTGGCAGAGAGACTACAATTAAAACAGTTGTCTAAACTAGAAATCTGGGAGTCATTGTCATTCCCTCTCCCCTTGCCTCACCAAGCTCTATGATAATTCTACCTATTTGGATATATTCTTTCCTTCCTTCTTTGGTCATCCCTATAGTCACTATTTTACATTCAGGAGCTTATAATATCTTGCCTGCACTACCACAGCCTCCTAAGTGGTCTCCTTTCTTCTAATCTTACTTCCCTCTAATTTATTCTCTACCTTGGAGCCAAAGTCATATGCTAAAATTCAAATCTGATTATATTACTTTCCCGCCTGAAATAATAAAATGACAACCTATTATATAGAGTAATGATTTTTAATATTCTTGTCCTCAAAAGTCTATTCATATATATTTAAAATATATGCAAGAGGCAGAGGTGGACTCGTTCTGGATGAAGAGGAGGAGTGGAACCCCTCAACCCGTTCAGTTCAGACTCACCCTGGTGACCCCTCCTCCCCCGACACTCTGCAGAGTTTGCGAACAGCTGACTGTTCATCACAGCCTCAAACTCCTCTGTTTCTGTCCTTATACTGCTGCCTATCACCTCTTCCCCCCCAGCACATGCATCTCCAAGTTTATTGTGTCATAGCTGAATTTGTAGAAAAGAGTGACTGTGAATGTAGAGCCCTGGGCTGTCCTTGGCCAAACACTTTCATCCTGTTCCAATCCACACTCTGCCTACACATAGCAACGATCCTGGCATCTCCGTCTCCACAACGCTGGGGATTCCCATTGCCTCTCTCCTACTTGAGCTTCTCCTGTTTCCTGTTTCGCATGAATTCCTCTTTTTCGTTTGTTTTGTTTTTAATTCATTCTCTTGTTTTATGCAAGAAAGCCTCTTGTGTTTCATGAGAAAGTATGTGTGCGTGTCTGCATGTGTGTGTGTCACATGTGTGACAAATTTTTGGAGATCTTGTTTGCCTAAAAATGTCTTCATTATAGCCTCATTTGATTGATAGTTTGGCTTGGTCTATATTTTAAACAGGAAATAGTTTTCTTTCTAATTTTCAATTTCAGGAACTCTTTCCATTGTCCCGTAGCTTCCATTGTGCCATTAAGAAATGTGGTTATTCTAATTTTTGATCTTTTTTATTTGATCTGTGGTTTCTTTCTCTAGAAGCTTGTAGCATTTTCTCATTGTCCTGACTGCTTTGAAATTCCATAGCGATGTGTCTTATTGCGGATTTGTTTAAGCCGCGTGAGGGGATTGGTGCCCTTATGAGGAGAGATACCAGAGAGCCTGCTCTGTTTCTTTCCTTCTTACTCTCTCTCTCCCATTTGAGAACACAGTGAGAAGGTGGCCCTCTGCAAGCCACAAAGAGGGACCTTCCCAGGACCTGTCCATGCTGGCACTCTGATCTCGGATTTCTAGCCTCCACACCTTTGGAAAAATACGTTTCTGCTATTTAAGCCACCCCTTCTGTGGTACTTTGTTGTGGCAGCCTGAGCTGACTATAGTACCTAACACGGAGAGCAATCACACAGGAATTTTGAACAAACCAAGAGAAGGCTATTGTCCTGAACACAAGTTCATAATGGCTATAGGGAATTTGGCTCACTGTGCTAAAAAGAAGGAAACCACATTCCCACTTCCCTGGTTCTGTTCCTTTCAGGGTCTCTTTATATCAGGCTCTCTGTATAAATGCACAGCAGCTTGGAGCACAGCTTCAGTGTCAGACCTGAGTTTTGACTTTGCTCTAACACTTGCTAGTGGAGGGACACTCGTAACTTGTCTGTGGCTTGGTTCCCTCTATTGTAAAACAGGGACAACAGGTGTATCTACCGCACACTGTTGTTTGGAGGATCAAAGCTACAGTGCTTAGGCGAGCTCTGGCACAAACTATTTTCACAAAAAATGGTAGTTTTACCACTTGAGCATCCACACTGCTCTGCTGGGATGATTCTGACCAACACCCGGCGAGTGGGCAGATATCAGCCTTTTCCTGGTTTACCCTAAATAATCTGCCTCTTTAAAATCTCCTCGGAAACATTTTTAGCTAATGGTCTCACTGAAAATGAGACTAGATATTTATATCCTAATATTGTAGGAATGAGAAGACATTCTTATCCTTTCAAAAAATGTTATCTTTCTTCTGAGAACAAAAGGTTCTCTTTGCCTGCATCTGGCCCTGTTTCAGCCTGGCTGCAGGGTGGCCAGTGTCAGGAGAGCCTGCGGGCAGTTTGTTAATTTGTCCAACTGCCAACTGCTTTTAAGAGAAAATTTGGACTATTATTCTAATATTGAATGCCAGAGATTCTAGATAGAGATAATTTCATATAAAGTATTGAATGACATAATTGATCTGCCAGAAAAGTTGCCAGGTAATATTCCTCTTAAATTGCTGTGATCTGAATGTTTGTGTCCCCTCCAAGTCCATATGTTGAAACCTAATCCCCAAGGGGATGGCATTAGTGCGTGGCGTTGGGAGCTGATTTGGGCCTGAGCCCTCAAGAATGGGATTAATGCCTTTGTAAATGGGACACGAGAAAGCTGTCTTGCCCCTTTAACCACGTGAGGACACAGTGAGAAAGTGCCACCCATGCACCACGAAGAAGCCCTTACCCAACACCAAATATTTTGCTGCCTTGATTTTGGCAGCAAAATTGAGTCTTCCTGGACTTTAGAACTGTAAGAAATAAATTTCTGTTGTTTATAAGCCACCCAGTTTATGGTATTTTGTTATAGCAGCTTGAGTAGACTAAGACAAGCTTTCCACAAGGGAGACAATCATCTGCCAGTAAGATCTAATGAGATGAATATTAGAGAGTAACACGAATCGCTCCAATATGAGACTTGCAAATTGTTATTCCTGTCTGATTCCTTGGGTGTCTCTCTTTACCAATTCAAACCAAAAAGAGGTTCTTAAAAAAGATACGATACATTTTTATCATGCAAATATGAATATAAAATGTGAATAACAATTAAATTATAAGTTGAAGAAAAAGAAAACATATTAAATATCTGTGTTGTTCTGAAAAAAGAAATTCACTTTTCCCATGGAGGAATAACCTTGCAAATGCATTCTCTTTTCTTTCAAAGATGTGTGGTTTTTTTTTTTTAATTTTTGCAGGTACTGGTAGGAAATCAAAATTATATTCAAATGAAGGTTCATTAAAAATACACATCTTAGAGGCATTCTCTGAATTTTTAAAACAGTTTGAAAACTTCAATTAAGATCTTGCAAAAGACAGAGCAAAAGCCATCCTAAGGAAAATCTTCTTTCAATGAAAATTTATATTTTTGACATAAAGAAAATATGATTTCAGCTAATATAAAATCACTAAGTATTATTTTTCCATGACATTCTCAGTGGTGCTCATACCAATTGTATAGATTTTATATGTTTAAAAACATGTTAAAATTATGGCACTAGGACTGACACTGATTTCCACCCTCCCCTGTTCAATGAAGTAATGAGAATAATAGGCAAAGCAATGGCAGGCATCTGACTGTGGCCTGTGGTCTAACCGAGAGCTCGATGTCCACACACCATACTGTGGTCCTTAACTGGCGATGATCGAAAACATACAACTCAATACCTACATGCTGTACATTGGCATGGAATTAGTGCAGAAAATATCTCTTTATGTAATTTGCCTTACCTACAAGACGAGAGCCACTAAAAACTATCCCAAATTCTAAGAATTCACAATGAAATAAGGAAGAATGAGAGACAAAAATACAGAAACAGAAACAACGAATAGTCACAAAGGCAGACTGTAGTCTCTTAAAGAAAACAGATAAATGAAATTCTGTCAGGGTACTTAGGAATGTGGTCTTCGCTGCCTGCTTTAACTGATGCAGGGATATTTCATTAACTTTGGGATTATTCGCTTGATGATGGATTGGAACAGTGACTAGCGGCACAAAGACCAATTAGGGTGCTGCTATTCTAGTGAGCACCTGAATTCTAAAATATATTCTAGTAGAAAAGAAAAATTAACATGAGAAATGTTGTGAAAGAAAATTGAGACTTTGGTGACAGATTTATTACAAGTTCATGTGAAGATAAGAGTTATGATGAAGTGAAGAATCCTGTAGAATTGATAATAAACATATCTAATTCTATAGTTACCAGAATGACCAGACTTGGAATCACAATGTAATTTTTTCCAGCCACCAGAAGGATACCGTAAAACTCCAGATTGAGTAAGCTTGTGGGCTTCTCCGTGTTCAGGTAGGTGGGCATCTCAAAGGAACTTATATTTAACAAAAGTCCACTATATACCTGGCACAGCATTAAGTACTTGAGGGATCTAGGAAATTAAGATCAAATCTATTTATTATTGTGGAGACTTTACAATTGCTTGAAATGGATGGGGGTCTGTTTGGGCTCTGGCAATAGTACCCATAGGACACGGCACACCTGTTCCTCAGGGGAGGTACAGAGCAACACGGCTCCAAGACACCAACATTGTCTTCTGCTTTCTCTCATGAGTGCTCTGCTCTAAACATTGGTTCGACTTTCTCCTTCCTTTTATAAGTAGATGAAACTGTGTTTTAGGAGTTGACAAAAAAGAATGAAGAGGCAGTAAGAATGTCCCCAGCTTCTGCCAGCACTGCTCCATTTAAGCCATCCTTACTGAGGGCTCCAGCAAACTTTGTCATTCAGTCTAACGGATACTGTTCTGCCTGTGTAGGTATCAGGTATCTTTTGGGTATAAGTGACAGAAAAACAACTCAAACTGACTTAAGAACAAAAAAAGCATTTATTGTTCACAAAACTGAAATGTTCCAAGGTTACCAGTTGTTCCAGCAAAATCCCTGGCATGCAGTCCCACTGGCCTGGCTGGCTCACAGGCCACCCCGTGCTCCCCGGGTGCGTGGGTGGAGGATGTCCCACACTGATAGCACCTGGGCCACATACTAACCCTCAGAACCATTGGGTGGAGTTCACTCACCCAGACTGAATACACTAAGAGTGTGTGTGTGTGGGGGGGAATGGCTTCTCAACGGAAAACTATATACTTTACCAGAATCACAGAAATCCGTACACATCCACTACAGTTTTTATTTTAATTGACTTGAAAGAAAGATTTGACACTGATGATCCATTCTTGAAACATGCTCTTTTCTTTCCATCTTTGACATTATTTGTTTTCTTCCATTCGTCTTACTACTCCTTCTCAGGCTTCTTTGCAGGACATACCAGTGTATGCACTATTGTAAATTCTTTGAGACCATTAATTGCTTGATCTAATTCCTGGCTGCAGAAAATCCACTGAGACTCACACCATTGTGTCACTTAGAAAATTCCAGCTGCTAGTGCCATTGCTTCACCTCCCGACACCACCCCTGCCTCAGCCTCCTCCAGGGGCTTCTGACTGAGCTGTGGCAAGGTCTCCACTGTGTCCGCTGTGGGAGAGCACAGAAACCCAGCACCCAGGCTCGCGCAGCCTGGGCCTCGGGAGGCTCTGGCTTCTCTAAGGGCTGCCTAGAGGGACTAAGCCCCAGAAGGAGTGGGAGGCAAGATTTGATCAACGGGAGGCAAGAAAAAGGAAGAAACTGGAAGACAAACTGTACACACACCCTTCCTCAACCTGTCAGCCTCACCGCAAAGGGAGCAGTTCTGTAGGCTTTGCCTTGAAATGTCTCACATGACTAAGCAGCAGGCTGTGCTTCCTGTGAAGGTAACTAGATAATGTAGCTCTGTGTATTTCCTTTCCTGCTTTTCCTACCTTACTTCTATTTTTCTCTTACTCTTACTGTCTTGCTATGGCGGTCCCTCTGCCCCTGTAAGGGGTTAGCATATAGCTTTGCTTTGGGCTTTGCTTCTTAGGGAACATGGGTTAAGACACAGGATTACTTTTCTTTGCTCATCACACACTTGCAGTGTTCTGTAGGGCTCTTCCTAGATCACTTCTCCCCACAAACGTTCTTCTAATGAGACATCACCCACTCCCCAGATTTCAATCACCAATCGTAATCTGATGACTCCTCTCTCCTCTCCACCTTGCTAACTTCTATTCATCCCTCAGGTCTCATCCTAGATATCACTTCCTCCAGGAAGCCCTCCTGGATCCCCACCCCCATCTCCAGTCCAGGCTCTTGCCAAAGCTCCTGCTGCATCTGTACCTTTGCTCTCATAGTACTTACAGCAAGGAGTAAGAGATACTGCTTAATTCCCTTTTCTGTGTAGGGCAGGTCCTCTGTCTACCTTGCTCATAATTTCTTTCCAGTGACTGGCTTGAAAATGAGCCTAATGTATGAACACCTTTATAAGTAGTTTTGACACTTTACTTTTTATTTGTATCAAGTCCCAGAATTTCCAGTATTTTCTCTCCAGAAGTTCAGAGAACTTTCATGTGCCATCTTGCCTTTGCAGACTCTTTTAACAGCATTGCTTGCAAAATCACAAGAGATAGTATCAAAATGACTTCTAAGACGGGAGCTCTAAGGTAGAATGTATCATTGAATAGTTCTAAGAAACAACCACCAGCAGATGTGAATGCAATTGTTATTATGTATTTCAATATTTGTCTCCTTTCTGTCTTCCACTCTGGATTTGGTGAAATATAGAATGTAAAAACTCACAATTTTTAAGAATCGATTTCATAGCAAGTGAGTAAATCAAGCACTTATAGAAATCGCTTGCTAGGGGCTGTGTGCAGAGCTGGGGACACAGACGTCATTTTATTTATTGATGCCTCTTGGAAATGGCACTCACTGCTCTCTATCGCGGAGTTTTTATTTTGTGACTGGCTTATCCTATGTTACCTTTAAACATTTTTTTATTATCATTTTTTATTTTGTTTGATACTATGCTACTTTATGTGATTATGTGCATTGTTTCTATAATAGTTTTTGCTCTGTTTACAGTTTATTATAGTTGAAGAGAGGATGCTGATGGTGATTTTTAGGGTTATAAAATGTAAGATGTACTCATATCATAAATGAGAATTTTTAAATGGAATAGATTGCAAAGAAATCAACTTTATGTAGAAGCTAAGCCTGTTCAAAATGGATAAATACAATTGCTTGTTATAAACATTAGAAACATATAAGTTAACTTTTACATCTGGGTTTTATGTTCAGAGCAAGCTATCATAGGCTCAATAAGGACTTTTTTTATGTCTAAGCATATTATCTTCTGCATAGTTTTCTTTAGTATCTTAAATGACTTATTTGAAGTTAGGTGAATGAATGGAAAAGTTCCACAAGTACAGATACAAAACCTAACTGTGCACTGTTTTGCAGTTTGTACTATAAGTGGATGCTTTGTAGATTATTAGTAGGAGTGGATTCAGTCTCTAAAAAATCACCTTCTCAGTCTTATTTTATTAACAACTATGAATTGAGCTTGGAAAGGTTGACATGGGGGATGCGAGGCTAGAGCTGTCTAATAGATACATGACACAAAACATCCAGGCAGCAGTCCACACCCCTGCACCTGCCATCCTGACAGGAGGATTAAAAATTCCCTCTGATTTTTAGGCCATCGCAACTATGTTTTACATCTCAGCCCCAAAATTTTTGGTATGTATTTCGAAGTATATTTCAAGATTTAATAATAGAAAACATCTTTTGAGAGCAGTAATGTTTTTTTTATTTCAGCATATTATGGGGGTACAAAAGTTTAGGTTACATATATTGCCCTGGCCACGCCCGCCCCCTCCCCCCCCGAATCAGAGCTTCAAGCGTGTCCATCCCCTAGACGGTGCGCATCATACTCATTATGTATGTATACACCTGGCCCCCCCCCCACACATCTGCCCGACACCCGATTAATGTTATTCCTAAATGTGCTCATAGGCGATGATCAGGGAAACCAATTTGATGGTGAGTACATGTGGTGTTTATTTTTCCATTCTTGGGATACTTCATTTAGTAGAATGGGTTCCAGGAGAGCACTAATATTTCTGGAAAGCAGAATATTAATTTCATGTAAATGGGTCCTTAGATTAACTAGAAAATATTTTTTGAAAATTGTTTTGTGGGCTAAACAATTGAAAATTTGAACCTCAGATGATGATTTATATCACAAAATTGGATTGACAAGAGTGGTAGTGGAAAATGGAAGCCCCAGAATATCTTCAGGTGTCTAAAACAAAGCTGATACTCAGCAGGAGGGCTGCCCTTTACAAAGTCCCCCCCAAAATTCTGCTTTAGAGAAGAAGGTCTTTGAGCTTTTAGAGAATCCATCTCTTCATATAAATTTGATTAATGTTTTTTAATCTTGAATCCAGTGTTATATTGATTTAAAAGGAGGGGGGATTGAAAGTTGTGTGCACGTGTGTTTGTGTAGACAAACTGTTTACTTCTTAATTATTTGAAGGATAATTGTCCTCTTTCATATTTAAATAAAACCTCAGCAAAAACCAAATACTCTCCCTACAGGTACACCTTTCCCAAAGCAGTATGACATCATTACATTTATCAAAAGGTGATAAATAAATATTGTAATGTACATACTACCTGGTAGGATTTTTCTCTCCTTAAAAACTGCAAAAATATAGAGTAAAAGTTTGGGGTAAATGAAAGGTTTTGTCCAAAGTATAAACATGCAATGTCTTCAAAGAATTGCACCTTCAGCTTTGTCCCAGAGCTATCATTATTTTCTGCCATCCAACTCTGTGATCTGAATCCATTGGGGAGTGGTTTGCTGATAATTCAGTCGCCCAGGTTCTATTCTTATACCCTTTGGTTCCTCCTGCCCTGCTGGCTCTTATTAGCATTGGAATCAGACCATCCAGAGACTGCTGTGATTTGACTTAGGTGAATGATAACCTAATCAAGCAAAGTTAAAGCCCTTTCCTACAAGTAATATCTGCTACATAATTCCCCTCTGGGTGTTCCTTTAATCTATCTAATGAGAAAATGCAACAAAGTTCACATTTTTCCAGAGATAATATAGCTAAGGATGACCTCCTGCATACAAAACAACAGAATGGAATGTAGATAACTGTATAAGCAATTAATTATGCAAACAAATTAATCAGCAACCAGTTATTACTCGTCTCTTTTGTGCTTGACACTGCTAGGTTCTGTGGATGATGAAGAATAAAGCCCTTTCAAATACATGTTAATTCCTGAGGAACCACTTAAAAAATAGAAATGTTAATAAAGAAAATGCTAAAATCAATACATATAATCAATATACAGCCATTACTTAGCTTTTGGCCACAACCAAAAATAACTTATCTACAGTTGTCTTTTCCACAGGCTATAATACGCGAACATCTAATTCACTTAATCTTAGAGAGTCCAAAAAGTCATAATTCTGAATTTCTAGTAAATTTGGGATATGGGCATATAGAGAGACAGATTAAAAAGGGATTTATTCTTTGGAGGGTCTAAAAGTGTTATTTTAAAGAATTTTTCTGTCTCTTAGCCTTCCTTTAAAAAAATCTGGCTATATTTACTCCTTAATCAGAATTTTGCAGCTAATTTTTATCTATCAGGGTCCCCAAAAGAGTTGGCACACCCAAAACAGGATATTCTGAAGAGATCTTTACTTGCAAAGGGAGTAATTACAAAGACAATGAAAAGATCTAGGGGAACTACAAAGGATGGTGCAGAAACCTAGTACCAGGGAGGCCTTGGAGGTGTTGTTTCTCCTAGACCTGAAGGGACCAGGGGAGTGAGTGTTTAGCCGGAGGGGAAGAGGCACATAGAGCAATGACTTGAAGTCACAGGACCCCACAGCCTGAAGTGGTCTCACAAGGAGGAGACAAGGAGAATAGAATCTCTGACTTCACGCTCCTCCCTTCTTTCTATCACTTACTGGGTCTCCTTATTTTGCCCAAACTAATTAGAACCCAGAGAGCCTGGGTGTCCTTCACTAGAGTCCCTGCAAGTGTAGTCTGGACATTTATGGGAAAGAGAAGGGTGGAAAGTCAAATGGAAAATATGTAACATTACATTGAAAGAAATTTTTGCATACCATAATTTTTGCATCACTATCCATTAGCACAAAAAGAGATTCAATGACATATATAACAATATGAACAGCTCTTTCTCAATAGATAGAATGGCATCTCAGTAATGTTTGGAATGCTGATGGGAAAAATCCATAGGTGGAGGTTAAGCAGCAAAGGCAAATGTCATATGTACCCTGTAAATATGTCTATTATGTATCCATAATAATGAAAAATCATTTTTCTCTTAAAAACAGCAAATAACCCAACAGCACACATGATGAGTCTTCTGAAGCCATGTTTATTTGGGCATCAGTTGCATAGGTCCCCATTTGCCCCCTGCATTCTGGGAGAGCACATAGGGACCCACAGTGCCTTCAGGTACGGGGAGGGGATCCTGGCCTTGGCCTTTGAGGTTATAAACTTGCACAATTGGGGAATCAATAGCTCCTTTCTTAGCATTCTTTCATCCTTTCTCAGGATAAAAGCTTGACTCTTGAAGCTCATAGGATATGGTGAGTTTTTGGTCCAATTCTCCACATCAGCATTCTACAAGGATTGAATACTGTGGACACTCAGCTCTAGCCAATTTTCTTCGAGCCTTGCAGGTTTCCAGATCTTTCTCTGGGTGACCAGCCTGCCTACAGGGAAACATTCTTGGACAAATTAACTCCTACCTCCCTAGGTTATGTTTTTGTGTGTTAACTTTCTAGCTGATTATATATTATTTCTATTCTTACCACATCAACTTTTTAAAGTAATATTTAACTTACAGAATCATACAGGATATTCTAGGAGTCAAAAAATCTTACTTTTCATTTAAATCACAGTGCTGGCTCTAATTGAATGAACTTGGTTAAGTTGTTTGATTGTTCTGGTGTTGTTACCTAAACAAAGAACGGCCAAATAAGATGATCTCAAAGGATTCTTTTAGCACTAACATTCCTTGCTCATTTCTATTTATCTCCAGAATATAGAAAAATGCCTTTAAAATTATCATTTCAACAAAACTTCTGAAGTGACTCTTCTGTGCTTAATAATGTATAATTTCAGAGACTGCCAGGAAATTTTTTATTTTATTCTATCTTGTTATTATAGAAAATGGATGCCTCTTTTCATATTCACTAACAAATATTTATGTTTACAATACGTTAGCATAGAGATTAATTGAGGAAAACGGTGGCATACAGCTTCTAAACCAACTTTATGTAGGGGTGACATTAAAAAAAAGGAGGAAGCAATGTGCCTACAGAAAGCTCATCATTTGCACTTAGCAGGCCTTTGCATAAAGTAAACTGCCTCCTTTCCCTATAGGAAAAGGGACCAAGAAGAGAGCTACTGAAGAAAAGAGACTAACAATTTTTTTTTTAGAAAATTATTAAGGTGTGAATTCTGTGGATTATACTTGCTTCACCAGAAAAAAACAAAGGGTGTAAATTCAGTCATTTATGTTGTTTACATTGTGCATTATATTGCTTAGCATCGTACCAACGGACCAAGAAATAGGAAACAAATCATAAAGCCGAGGCCATCCTTTGAGAACCTGGCAGCCAGAGTTCAGCACCAACATTATCCAACTTCAAATAAAATTGAAAGCCTAAAAGGCAATATTTTAAAAGTAACTATTCTAAGGTATACTAATGTGTTGTGATAATAAATATATAAAATGATACTGTCCTTGTCTAATGGATTGTACCTGGTAGTATCCTATAGGAATACATTCCGTTGAGAATTACAGATTTCTGTCTGAGGTTTCAGTGACAGCTCTGCTGTGTCATGCTATATGATCACATGTTGGGACTTCAGGCTCACCCGAGACAAACTGGTTTCTATTTCAATAATAGGTTTCAAGTGGTTCTCTCAGAGAAAATGAATGTGAGAGTAATTTTCTTTATTATTTTCTCAACTTCCAAACTTTCAACAATCACCATATATTACCTTTATTTATTTATTTTTTTTAAAGTAACATTTTCCCCAGAGTACAGTGTGGTTTTGTGTTCTGATTTGTTTCATCCACATCTCTCCTACCAGGGCCACCCCTAACATCCTCAGAGCATGTCACCTGGTGACCCACCTCTCCTCTGGGCAGTCAGTAAGGGCTTCCTCTGTGGCCAGTATTCATTTCCATATAAGATTAAAAATACAGCTAACATATCTTAAATTCATCTTAGCCAAATGCATTATAGAAGGGGAAAACAACTCCTTAGAAAGAAGGTATTGAATAAACTTAGAAGATCTGTAGCATAGAAGAAAGCTATACCTAAAATTTCCATGTATTTGTCCTCATATGCATTTTCTTGAAAACAATTCTGTAATTTACATATTTAAGAGTAGGTTATTCAGATAACTAACTCCCTTTTATTTTTTTTCTTTTTTATTTCAGCATATTATGGGGGTACAAATGTTTAGGTTATGTATATTGCCCTTGCCCCGAGTCAGAGCTTCAATCGTGTCCATCCCCCAGACGGTGCGCATCACACCCGTTAGGTGTGTATATACCCATCCCCTCCTCCCCTCTCCCATCTGCCCGACACCCGATGAATGTTAAAACTTGCATCTTACTTTATCAATGAAGTATTTAACTTGCTAAGTAGTATTTGACTGCCCAGGAAACATTTCTCTGCATTTAGGAATTTTGAGTCTGATTAGGATTAGGCTCTTGAGCACGGATGCTGTTTTCTGATTGCTGGTTGTCCTCTTATCAAAAGCCTACAAAGAGCAAATGTGCTATAAGGCATTAATGGATTACTGAGTGCATTTTTGTTATTGTGATTATGTATTTCATGGCTAATTTCTTAGCTGCAATTCACATGAAAGAGTCAGCCTACATTAAACAAAATTCAGCTTTCCTGGCAATTATCAAAAAAAACCCTTCCTGTTCCTTTGGTCCAGAAGACATACAACAATATAGTATGCCTTTATTTATGAATAAAAATCAAAGCAATCGTTTACAGTTTTATATATTTTTCAAAGCTTTCTGTCAGCATGGTTATATAACTTTATTTGAGAGTTTCTCTTATCATCTAGAGAAGTACTTATCGCACTTGGGTGGTGTAGGAATCTCCTGAGCATGCTGCAGATTCTGAATCAGTGGGTCTAGAGTGAACCTAAGAACCCAAAGATGCATTTCTAATGGGCTCTGAGGTAATGCTGACGCTGTTGGTATAGGGACCAATTTTGAGAACAAGGGTCTAAAATATATATATATATATATATATATATATATATGAAGCTTTTTTATTTCTAGGGCATAGTCTATGACTTTTGATACTTAGTGCTGAGGGCCAGAGATTATTGAGGTTAAATAATTTGAGTACCAAAATGAGACTGAATGGAACTGGCCCTAGGTTCCAGCTTCAAGAAAAGAAACTAGAAACAGACATCTCACATTCATGCTTCCTCAGGCTCTAGACCAGATTTGATGAGCAGAGGACGTATTTAAATGGCTGGGGGATCTGGACCCACCTCTAAGGTGCTCAGAGGGGTCCCACTGGAGCCCTTCAGTGACATGAGGGCTAAGCCAGACCCTGTGTTTGCCAGGCTGGGTATGTGCAGAAAAAAGAAAGCAGTGATTTTTATGAACATCTATATTAACAAGGTATATGGTAAAGGAAAGAAGGGCTAGAAACATTTCTTTTCTTTTTTTTTTTTTTTTTGGCTTAAACAACACAATTTATTTCCCACAATTCTGGAGGCTGAAAGTCCAATATCAAGGTGCTGGCCAATTTACATTTCTTGAAGTATCTCATCCACAATCACAAATTCAATCTTCGTCTTAAATTCCACAAATGTTTATGTGGTTTCTACTTGCCAGGACACTAAAGTATGCCCTGGAGGATACCAATTGGTACAACCTTGGGATTTGACCTTTGAGAAATTGAAAATGATTTGGGAAAATATGATTTTCACATACAAAATAGTTACTAATGATGTGATGCAGTATATGTTAAATGCCAAATTAGAGACAAGGGCTAAATTTATGAATGGACACTTGGTAAAACCTAGGAATCTTGTTATAATTCCCTAGAACTCCAGTGTTCCCACTGTCCAGAAGAACTTTTCCTCATCACCTGTGACCTCCCTCATTCTTTACTGATACAAAAGGAAGTAATCACTTCTCATCATCAAATCAACTCAAACTTACAGGCTTTTCATTTCTTCCCTTTGCATCTTCCTGTTCCTGCCGCTGCCGGGTATCTTTACCTTTATCACTTCCAGTCCACTCAACAATCTTGCTTTTGCAATTTCCCCTTTCTCTCTTGCAAGATCAATGTCTTTCTTTCAACAAGAACCTAGACTTGCAAATATGCCTGAATATTTTCTGGACTTTAAAACAAAAAAGCAAAAATCAAATCTCCATGGATATTATGGATATTACACCTTTTGGTCAAGGCCTCATATTTTTGCTTGGTTTCAGGACAAGTTATTCCTTTTCACTTTCTCCTCATCTACCCACGGTGAGTGGGATTCCTCCCTTCCAGCCTCCCTAAGTGAGCTTCATTTCTTCTTTTTCCATCTGCATGGGTTTCATTTTGCCAAATCTGGTGGTCTATTTTCTGACCTTATCTCATTGGAATTCCCAGGAGCATGTGACATAGTTGACCACCTCTCTCCTTCTAGAAGCACCTTCTTCTCTTGGGCTCCATCACAACACTCTCTTGGTTTACCTTATAGGTCACTGGGAGCTCCTTCTCAGTGCAACCTCCAAATTTTGGAGTTTTCAGGGATCAATCCTTAGCCCCTTTCTCTTCTCTATCTACTTCTCCATTTTTATCTACCTCAGTCTACAGAGATCTCACTCAGTTCCCTGACTTCAAATCAACTTAAAGGTCATACTGTGGGGTTTTGAGAGTATTTTCCTTTGGCTCTGAGATGTGAGAAGAGTACTGAGATGGCACATTTCAGAGAACAAAGTTACAGATTTCTCCAGGGCCATTTTCTAGGGAAGCCCAGAGGCAAAAGATTCCCAGTTGGTTTGGCAGACTTTATTAGTAAAGGAACAAAGAATGAGGACAAAGTTTCCTCTGGGAGGAGCACCGAGATTATGGAGTGCCCAACCTCCTTTGTGCACATTTGGGACTACATGACCTCTCCACTCCTGCACTTATAGAATGTTGGCTGTTGAGGTAAACAAAAGCTATATTGGGGTTCAG
The DNA here is from genome assembly GCF_041146395.1 of Eulemur rufifrons. Taxonomy (NCBI): domain Eukaryota; kingdom Metazoa; phylum Chordata; class Mammalia; order Primates; family Lemuridae; genus Eulemur; species Eulemur rufifrons. Next base: position 90,708,260 of record NC_090985.1, read on the forward strand.
GAAAGAAGAGACAGCCTATGATTGTAGGACCAGGGTTGAATCAGTAGCATTAGGAATGACCTGGGTTTTGTTATGAATAGTAAATTGGGATGGTCTTGAGAAAAAGAAACAGCATCAACAACATTAATAGGTGTAGCCATTTTTGGTATTTGGGGTGGGGGAGGACAGAATACACTCTAGTTCTGCACCTGTGTGATAGTTACCCTGCTCATTAAATCTACTCCTTCAAGGGCACATAGATTTTCAGATCATAAGGTTACCCTGGCAACCTAGAGATTGGCTAGCATGGCTACAGAAGGTCTGAAGGGTGGAGGTAAGTGTTGGTGACACATATCCTATTCCGCCTCTAGCTTTGTTGCCCCCCCTGGGTCTCATTTCCAATTACTTCTACCAGTGACCAGACCTTGATGTGTAGAATGTGACTCTCACATGAAGACCAGGCACAAGGCTGACGATTAGTAAGAAGAATGGAGAAAGTATTTTTTTAAAATGACAATTGTGAGAAAAATGTTAAAGATGAGTTTTTATTCAAAATCAGTCTTCCTCCTACCATCACTGCTTTTAAAGAAAATGTTTCCCTTTTTTTTTTTTTTTTGAGACAGAGTTTCACTTTGTTGCCCTGGCTAGAGTGCCATGGCGTTAGCCTAGATCACAGCAACCTCAGACTCCTGGGCTCAAGCAATCCTCCTGCCTTAACCTCCCGAGTAGCTGGGACTACAGGTGTGAGCCACCATGCCTGGCTAATTTTTTGTTTCTATTTTTAGTTGACTGGCTAATTTTTTTCTGTTTTTAGTAGCGATGGCGTCTTGCTCTTGCTCAGGCTGGTCTCAAACTCGTGACCTCAAGCAATCCTCCTGCCTCGGCCTCCCAGAGTGCTAGGATTACAGGTGTGAGCCACTGCACCCTGCCTGAAGAAAATGTTTCTAAGAAGCATTCAGACCTTATTAGGATGAGTTAGGATGGGTCAATCATTCAACTTTTTTTGTAGGGTCTTTGAGCAGGAGTCAAACACTCTAGGAGAACTTACATTTGGAGAAAGCCATATTTCTAAAATTTTATGTATTTCCACAAGGCAGAACATGTTGTTATTAGTATATCCGGAGCTATTCTACAGCTTTAGAATATCAATCAAAGCCCCCAAAGTTAGTGAATCTCCTGGTGGTTCCTTTTACACTGAGTAAAGAATTGCCATGAGGACATTTATCTGCCTTTCCAAGATGGAGCTTACAAGCTGTTAGAGGCAGAAGGGGTCAACATAAAATGGGCGCCATATTTCTCCTCCTGGAAACCTGACCCTTACATTTTCCTGTGTGTTCTGTGCCTCATCTCCCTTTGTTGGCCTCACTCCCAGGGACAGAGGGACCTACTACCATTGACAAATGCCCAGGATTTACAGTACCCAGAGCCAGACGAAGTAGGCCTGGAAGTCCGTTTAGGCTCATGTAACTGTGGTTACAAAGGACTAAGGATTCCTTGTGATGGAACACTAAATGCAGATAAGGAGAACATTCCCCAGGCTACCACTGCTTGGTTTCATTATTATTTTTCTGTGCAGAACACTCCAGGCTGAAAGAGCTTCTTATTTCTCAGCAGTAATCTGATTAGTATCTTCCTACTAGAGTTTACCTGTGGGGCAGGAAAAGAGCAGAAATCACCTGGTCCAGCAGGGTTTGCAGTGAGGAGAGGCTCATCTGCATGTGCATCCTGCTGCAAAGGCGCTGTGTTCCCTCCGCAGCTTGCTTGGTCCATATATAAAGGGATATTTCTAGGAACTCTTTGAGCAGCCTCAAGGGCATTCTTCAAAGACACCAGGCAATAAAAAGGATGAGAAGCTCTTTTTGTTAGATATGGAACTTTATTAATTAGAAGAAAACATTTGATTCAGCCAGGTGATGTCTACTATTAGCTTTTATTATTTACATTTTTTGTCACCAGAATCATAAACTTGAAACCATGCTTTTCCAAAAAATACTGAATTCCCATTTTTTAGAGGAACCTGATGGTAGTTTCTATGTGTATAAAATGAAAACAAATTATTGTTATGTAAAATTAAAAAGTTCATTCATTATAAAGAAAAAAATTCAATTTTTAAATAATTATAAGTGAGAGAGTGAAGAGTTAATCATAATAAAATAAGTTTAGCTATGGTGCATTTTCAAATATCAATTTACCATCACTAATTACTATCATTATACAGTATGAACATAAGATTAATTGGGATTTCTAAGTTCTCTAATGAGGCCCTTTGTAGCAAAATTAACACCAGTGACATGATTTCCTTTTGTTTACAATATCAGTACACAATTAATTCAGTTCTCTATGTATGCGAAAAGTCCTGACTAGAGAAAGAAGTTTCATCAATGAAAGTATGCCCAATAAAATGTTCCCCTACACGTAGCTGAGATACACAAACACAAGATTATTCTCAAAGTAGAATTCTCATATTTGGATTGAGAGTTTTTAAATTTGTCTTGAAACTGCCGTGGACATGAATTTTCAAGCTCAACATTGTTCAGAGATTTGTATTTTAAAATATGTTCTTTATTATTGTAATTTTATCTTTTGAGGGTACAAGGAGAAACTTTAGTGTCCATTTGAAGCCGTCATGAATAAAACGCATGAGGAAAGTTTTGATAGGATCTATTGCTATATTGACATGCACTCCTGTGTGGTGAAGAGTGTTTGTGTGTGTGTCTTCACAAGCTACCTTATTTCTAAAATTTTTGGAAACTGCAAAAAGCAAATATGTCTCTTTCTTGAATCATTAATAATGAGGCATTGCTATAGAATATTTTGTGAATTGCTGCATCACAGATTGGGAAGTAAATTAATTACCAAGAGGATTGGAAACTTGGCTTTCTCAAACCACAATTCTCAACCTCAATCTATTTCTGAAACTATGAAAAGGAATAAAATCAGTCATGCGTATTTTCTCATTGTCACCTAGAATCATCTTTAGCTTCCATCACTTTGATTTGAGTTTCTTATCACAAGGTTCCATTTGACTTTGGTGCAGATATCATGCATAAGAGGACTGTTTGGGTGTTGGTCTATTCTGCATAGAAAGGGCAGAGTCACCACTCAGGTATTGTCTCTTGCATTTTGCCAAATTCCTGTATTGCTTCTCTTAAAATTCTATCACTGATTAGCATCACTAAAAGATGGTGACATAAGAATAGAGTAAAACTTTCTTAGTCCATTTAAGCTGCTAACACAAAACACTATGGTCTGGCTGGCTTACAAACAATAGAAATTTATTTCTCACAGTTCTGGAGGCTGGGAAGTCCAAGATCAAGGTGTAGACAGATTTGGTGGTTGGTGAGGGCTGCTTCCTGGTCCATAGATGGTGCCCTCTCACTGTGTCCTCACATGGCAGTAGGGGTAAGGGACCCCTCTTGGAGTCTCTTTTATGAGGGCACTAATCTTGATCACTTCCCAAAGGTCTCAGCTCTTAATACCATTACCTCGGCGTTAGGATTTCAACATAATGAATTTCAGGTAGGAAAAAATATCCTGACCATAGCACTTTTCTAAGCAGTTCCCAAATATAAATCCACTCATGTATGCTGTGCAGAGGGCAGTCCCCATGGTCACCAGCAGATGGAAAGGAAGACACTCCTTCAGAAAGGAGCTTCTTGCTTGGCAGCTTCTATCTCAAACTTTAAAAAATCAAGCTTTTTATTACTACATCTTCAATCTTTTCATATGCATGCATGTTTCGTACTATAATTTATGGGAGCCTCAGAGTAAAAGAATATACAATTGAGAGCAGTCACAATCAGACACAACCTCATGTAGTTAGGTGTATATTTAAAGCATTTTAAAATATCTTTCAGCTGTTTCTTCTCATTACTTTGCTATTTTATTTGATCTTGTGATTTATGTATTTTCTCTCCTTGAATACAATCAACTCTCTCACGATGCCTGCAATGCCGTGGTCTCTGCAGGGGTATTCTCGTTTGTTCCCTCCCTGATGCTCAGTTTCTCGTGGTTGAGCCAGTGCCCCCGGACTCACAGGCTAATCTAGAATCCCCACATTCTCTCTTGTCTGGTCTGAAATCTGAGCTTTTTAAGTTGTGCTTCTCTAAGCTGAGCCTCTTACGTAAAAAAGCTCCCCAAGTTTCCTTCTTGTCCCTTCCTTCCCCTCTTTCTTCTTCCCGCCTTCCCTCCTTCACTTCTTTCTCCCTTCTCTGTCGTCTGTGTCCACCGTGCTGTCCAAGGCCAATAACAGCAAACTTTCCATTCTTCTTTAGTGGTAATTCCATTCACTCGTCCTTCTCTATTTCCTCTCATTACTTAAATGCCATTTTAGAGACTTTCTACCAGGAGTCCATGCTGCCCAGCCCCTCCTTCCCAGGCTGTCCTCCCCTCCCAGCTGTCCCTGGCATAGCCCACCAGGGAGCACCTCTTCCCACCTCTGAGAGGTACAGCCACCATTTTCTGTGGACAATATTTTCAGAGAAGAAGAGCGCTTTTCTACGTAATTACACTTTGAATTCCTTGATTTCAGATGAGCATACATCCCTAAATCCACCGTATTTTTTTGTCTTTTTTTTGGATTGAGGAGGGAGAGCCCCAACTCCATAAGTAAATGCTAAGCCCTCCTGCCCCTATTGCTGCATGAGTTGTGCTCTTTCACATGTGAAGGGGCAAAAAAGTGGAGAGGTCACTGTGAATGGCAGGTACGCTTTGTGGGGAGCCTCCCGCCTTCTCCGCATTCTCTCCCCTTTGGAGGAGCTAAGCGCAGGTCTGATGGGGTTTCTACCAGGCGGGGTCCTGCCGGTGTCCCTGGTTGGCTGCCAGCCGGGCCAGGCAGGGACATCAGCGTCGAATCACGTGGCTGAAGCTGGAGGGTTCCGTGGCAGACAGTGTGCCAGCTGCGCTCAGAGACACTCTGCACTTTCGGCAGCTTTGTTTCCAGGAGGCCACAGGCACGACTGCACCAGGCATCTTATGGACTGGTTTCCAGCTCCCTGTCCCTCTTTGTTATCTGTGGTGCCCCTTGGTCCTGCGGACCACCGACACTTACCTTGTGGGGCTGTCGTACAGATTAGAAATAATATATGTGAGAGCCTGGCGCAGTGACCACTGTTACTATTAGTGTTGTATTTTACCACCCCAATGCCTTTTTTTTCATTGCAAAAAACATGGGACTTGAGCGAGAAGTCAGGACTACAGAAGTATGTATACAAGAACCACTCCCCCATCCAAGAACACAAGATTACTGAGATAGTAGGTGATTATAAGTTCAGAACCTTCCAATGGTGAGAGATGGTGACACAAAAGAAATAGTCCTTGCAAAATAAGACAAAGAGAAAGGTGTATCCTCAAAAATACTTTTATTTTCCCACTTTCAAATATTCTGAAATAATGCTTATAACAGCCCTGTGAGGTTTGAATTAATTGTTTCCCATTTTACAGATGCAGAAACTGAGGCTCCGAGAGGTTCAGTAACTTGCTCCATCACCCAGCTATTAGGTGGCAGCGTGAAGATTTGAAGTCAGGTTTATCAGGCTCCCAAGGCCTCGCTCTTACCTTACACTTCACAGTCTCTGCACATCGAAAACAAGGACCACTGAACTGCCCTGCTCTGCTGCGCAGCCGCGGGCCACTCTGCCTCCATTCCCAGGACAGTCTCTGCAGAGTTAGATAGAATGGAGCTTTGCCCCTTGGCGGGAAAAAATCTTTTATGGGCATATTTTAAATTAAATTTCCTAAAAAATCAGGGTGTGAATTTACTGTCTCGTTTTGTGGAATGCACGAGTCCTTCAGGACCATTGAAACCTAATTCGTAATTAAAGATATTTGTAAATCAGCTGTCTTAGAAGCTTACTATTCAAACATCTTTTCTGCTTCAACCTGCCCAGAACTGAAAGGAGAATATCATTTAAAGTTCATGTTAATATTTGCAAATACTATTTTGGCATTTTCATTTATACCCTAGTCCAGCATTTCTCAAGTTATGTTCCCTGAAGGATGAATAGGTGTTTCAATTTAAAAAGAAACTTCATGCTAGCAGATTATATTAAAAATATATAAATGGTATATAAAATATATCGCTATATTTGAGAAACTACTAAACCAATATAAATGGTTGTTCTTACTTCTGGGATAGTCTGCATGTAAGAAAAGGTGTGTCATATCTGAGAATAGGGGACAGTGGCTGAGAGCACCCCAGGAAGGGTCCGGAGTCCCTACCCGCCAGTGTGACCTACTCTGCAGCATTTTCGCATTTACCACAAGGGGCGCTGTAGTGTCTTTTCGCTGTTCACAGAATCATTACCATGGTGTCACAACTTCAACATACGACAGTATCAATGCCTGATCTGTGTCAGACATTGTGATAGATCCCATGAGTAAAGCATCCATAAGACATTGCACCCACCCTTTAGTGACTTAAACTCTAGTCAGAGAGACTCAAACCAGCCAAGCAAGCCTCATGCACGGTTGCTACGATAAAGGGTGGGGGGCTGGGAGCTCTGTGCAGGAGAGAAATCTGCAGCAGGAAGGCTTGCAGGGGAGGTGGCACTTGAACTGAGTTTTGAGGACAAGGGTTTAGCTGAGCATCATGGGGAAGATTGTTCTGAAGATGTGAGAGTACAGAAATCTCTGGGAGCTAAAATAGGTTTGGAACAGATGGAGGGAAAGATACCTGTGGGAGAAGGTCAAGAGAAGTGGAAAATTCAGCAGAGGCCAGTTCACGAGAGACTCTCGGTATCTAGCTAAATATGTTAGCTTTTCTTTTGGAAGCTGTGAGAAACCACTGAAGAATTACAAATATAGGATTGACGTGATTAGATTTTTTTCATTTTAGCCCATTATTTATTTTTCATTTTGATAGATTGAATTTTTTTATTTCAGAATATCATGGGGGTGCAAATGTTTTGATTACATAAATTGCCCTTGTACCATTTGAGTTAAAGTTACAAGTGTGCTCACCCCTCGGATAGCGTGCATTGCATCCATCAGGTGTGAATTTACCCAGCCCCTCCTCCACCCTCCCACCTGCTTGATTTCCGATGATTGTTATTTCCTCATGTGCAAGTAAGTGTTGATCGATTAGTACCAATTTAATGAGTACATCTGATGTTTATTTTTCCATTCTTGGGATACTTCACTTAGAAGAATGGGCTCCAGCTTCATCCAGGATAATACAAGAGGTAGTTCATCATTTTTTTATGGCTGAGTATACTCCATGGTGTACATATACCACATTTTATTGATCTACTTATATATTGATGGGCACTAGGGTTGTTTCCACATCTTTGCAATTGTGAATTGTGAGGCTACAAACATTCGGGTGCAGGTGTCTTTATTACAGAATGTCTTTTTTTCCTTTGGGTAGATGCTCAGTAGTGGGATTGCTAGATCAAATGGTAGTTCTACTTTTAGTTCTTTATGACATTCCATAGAGGTTGTACTAGTTTGCAGTCCCACCAGCAGCGTTTCTATCTCTGCTCATCCCACCAACATTTGTTGTTTTGGGACTTTTGCATAAAAGCCATTCTTACTGGGGTTAAGTGATATCTCATTGTGGTTTTAATTTGTATCTCCCTGATGATTAGGCATGTTGAGTATTTTTATTTTTGGAAAATTATTCTGCCATCAGGACATTGTGGGCATAGGGAATGGGGAGGGTATAGAAAGATTTTCATGTTTCTGGACTAGGCGATGAGTGAAGGATGGTATCCTTCATCAAGGCAAGAGCTACCAGAGAGGGAGCAGGGTTGGCAGAGGGGCTCACAAGGTTAACCTCTGACAGGTTAAGACATTACAGAGAGATGTCCAGTAGGAAATGACTCGGCACAGCTGGAGACAACACTGTGGAGATCTGGAAAGATATTCCTCTGTGGATATAGATTTACAAAGAGTTGATGGGAGTGTGCTCAAAATTTTCCAATGCTACAGAAAGTTCTAGTAAAAAGTGGGTAGGTGCTGACTTGAATTGGCAAGGAGAGGTCCCCAGTGACCACTGGGAGAGCAATTCCTTTGGAATGGCAAGGGTCCCTCCTTTTGGGGAGTAAACTGGAGGTTTGGAAGAGTAGACAGTAAGAACAGACTTGTCCCTTTAGAAACTTGGCTGTTAAAAGACAGATACAGGGCAGGAGCTGGAGGAAAGTCGCTTTTCTTTTAATACTGGAGTGGAGGCTTGAGGCTTGCTTGTATGATGAGAAGGAAGATCTAGCAGTCAGGGGAAAATAAAAAGATATGAAGAAAAGATGCCATTTCTAGAGGAAGCGGAAGGCATTGAGTGGAAGCTCATCTTTCTCTGAATCGGACTGCAGAAGTGCTTTCAGAAAAAGAGAAGGTAAACTGAGGAAACTCACAACTGATTGCCTCTATTTCCACTTTTGAAATAACAAACAGTGTCTGTAGAGTTTGGGGGTGATGAGGAAAAGAGAAAAAGAAATGCCTTGGAGAGGAGGCTTGGTGTTCTGGATACACACCCCATAGCCTCTTTGGTGACTTGCTGAAGACACTTGGAAAATCTAGAAAGACTTTTAAATTTTTTTTAGGGTCAGAGCTCCTGTCAGCCTTTAAGAACCAAAGCTTCATTATTACATGATTACGAAGTGTTATTTTTAATGAATAGTCTTAGTTCTCCAACACTCACTGGGCTAAATCCCATTATAATTGTCTGCTTACACCTCATTTTACTGTAGAATATTATTTGTGCTCAATTGGAAGAAAGGGCTCCATCCTACACTATGTTTTTATACTTCAGACTCTACCTCTTACTCAAACAGTTTTCTAAAGCAGAGTAGTTGCCCTTATCTGCAGGGGATAGGTTCCAAGACTCCTGTCTCTCTCTTTCAACTTCTAACTGTGCTGTACTCACACATTTTACAGTCGACCACCAGTAATTGAAACCAGGGAAACTGAAACCTCAGATAAGAGGGGACTATTGTGATTGCATTAGAATTATTAGTGTGCACCTTTTTATTTGTTTATTTAATTTTTTTAATCCAACAACTCCTGAAAGAAGTATCATCTTTTAAAGTATCCACAATGAATCAAACTTTTAAATACGGGTCCATATATATGATTCATAAACTCATATGCCTAATGAAAAGGAATGAATTTGAAACACTTTGTTTAGTATTTTCCAGTGTAAAAAATTCTATGCCACCCCCAAATTCCTGGGTTCATCACAGTTTAACACTTAGAAATTTTTACTGAGTCATAATGAATCTATATGGAATTATTTGTTCTCCCTCAAGTTTCTCACAATCAGTAGAAAACATATTTATCTACTTAGTCTATGTATATCTTTGCATAATAATGCCTAACATTTATGCCTACTATGTGCCACATTATTCTTGGAGGTTTTCCTTGAATCATCTCATTTAATCCTCCCAGAAATCTTATGATGTAGGCATTATTATGGATGTAAGATCAGGAAGGGGAGGATATTTTTCACTGTGTTCACTGCTGTACCTCTACTGTCTGGCACACAGGAGGCATGAATACACATTTATTCAATGAATAAAACTTCATTTGACAGATGAGGAAACTGAGCCATAGAGATGCTAAACAACTTACCTTACTACACTAGGGTTGTAGAGCACATTATATGAGCAAATATAAGAAAATCACCCAGAATAGGGTAGTGGTGAGGATGAAATGCATTCATGTATGTGACGTATTAAAACAGGGCTGGGGACAAAGTAACTCTGTTCAGGTGATTTGCCAACATGACTAGAATAATCTGTTTACTTTTGTCTTTCCTTCATGGGCAGGCAAGGCCTAAGTCATTTCTCTACTGCCAACTCCTGGGAAAATGTCTTACATTTGTTAGCACACAAATATGTTGGGAGGGAGAAAATCTTTTCAAGTAGGTATTTTTGAGAGCTTAATGAATTATTTGTTTCAATAAAAGTAAAATGAATTTAAACCATTTATTCAAAATTCATTCAACAAATATGTATCAAGGACTATTACATTCCAGGCACTCTACTGAGTGTTCTGAATAAAATGTTGAACAAAGACAAAAAAGACAATGCCCCGCCTCAGAGAGGCTGCCATCTGGGAGGTAGATGATGTAGATGCAGATGGATCTTTTTTGTTTATTCTCTTGAATAGGAAGTTGTCTAAAACTATGACTGATGCATGAGAAATATATAAAAACTTCTTGATAAACTGGAACACAAACTAAAGTGATAACAATGATTAAAGGCATAAGCTATGCAATGACATTAAGAATATAGCGTATATAGAGATCAGAGATAAATACCACAGAGAGAAAAGGATACCTGCTTATTAATATTTGGAAGGGAGTAACAACAAATCAGGCTAGAAGAATTACTTAGAATGATTTAGAATTACATAAAAAGAAGTAACATTATACAATCCAAAAAATGAAACATTTAGATTGGAAATCAAAAAAACTGGAAATGGTAAAACTGGTTAGATAATGGGATAATTCATCAAGAAGTATCCTATTTTCAAATACAGGTAATGACAAAATGTACAAAATTTGCTATGCAAACCATGGATAAACCCAGCGGGAAAACATTAGCACATCAATAATGCATGCTGTTGTGCAGCAACATATACAAGCACTTAATTCAGTGTTGAGAGAATGACATTTTAGCATCTGACTGACACAAGCTTGGATATGGGCCCGCTCCCCTTCCTCTCCAGTCCCTGCCTCATGTGCCGTTTCCCAAAGCCGATTCCCAAGATAGCTTTAGAGTCTTTATCAGGCCCTTTGACTCTGTGGGCTTCAGTGTCCTCCTCTCTGAAGCAGCATCATGATCCAAGTCACAGCGAAGGGAACACAAGATGCCTTGACAGATGCGTGTGGCCGTGATGATAATGCACACCATTCACTGAGTGCCCCGAGAGGGCGTGCTGGACGCAGGATCTTATTTAATCTTTACCACTGCCTGCAGTGTGGGTGGTGCTGCTCTTACAGATGAGGAAACTGTGTCTCCGTGGGATTCAGGAACTTGTCTGAGTGCACTTGGCCAGTAAAGGTTAGAACCAGGAACAACCTCGCTGCATCCACAGGGGACTTTCTGTCTCCCCTGCCCTGCTGCCTCCTGCTATGTTGGCCTTTCCTCAAATCACCATGAAATGGGCAACCTAAGGGTCATGAAAAATGTACCCTTTGCAGTCCTCTATTTTATCAGGGATTGGTGACTTTTTGATCAGATAGGAGCTTTTCAAACTTGAAAAGGGCTGTGAAAAGATAAGTTGTAATTACTGCAGTCACCACCATCCTCTTGGCCGTCTTGATGCACAGTTATATCAGGGCCTGCATCAGCCACTTTTCAGAGCATGAGACACTTGCAGAATTCTGACAGCTTTCTCTCTGGATCCTTTCCCATCCCAGCTCTGGAGCACTCCATGCTCTAGGAAGCCTTATTCCCCACTCCTACCACAGCAAAGAGAAAACACCCACCGTCCCTGGGCCCAGCCATGCCTAAGAGGAAAGCAGCCTGATTGTAAGGTAATTCACAATAGGCTGTGAATAAATGCTAGACTCACTGCGCCCTCTTAGGACATGAGCATTTTAAGGTGAGCTTGAATTATTGAATCAAATGTAATAAAGATTAATAATAGGTAGCATTTGCATAGGGCACTATTGCTTACAAAGATATTTAAAGCAAGCATATTTAATTCTGTGGGGTGCTGTTGTCTGTATTTCTCAAATAGGGAAATTAAATTTTAGACAACGTTATTGCATTCTGTCCATTATGTCTCCAGCTGCTCCTATGCTTTGGGCATAAAGTGGGGAGATGAAAGTGCTATTATTGTGTGCTTTTTATAGATGAGAACACTGAAGCACAGCTACGAAACTTGCCTGAGAGTTAACAGGTGGAGCTGGGCTGCAAACCCCAAGAGTGTGTCACCCAAACTCCTGCCTTTAGACATGACTCCATACTGCCTCCCACGTATGTATCTCCTTCCTTCACCCTGGGAAGTGCTGCAGGGGTTAGTGCTGACTAGGACAACTGGGATCAATGTCCAGATAATCTGAAGACAACCGTGACCTCATGCCTCAGCTGCTTTCTTGGTATCTGTGCCCAACAGGCCTCATGATGTGTTTGCTCAGTAAGAATGATCTCTGGATTCTTCATTGATCTAAATTCGACCTCCCCACTCCTGGGACTTACCGAGCACAGCAGGAAACACAACTTTATGTCAGGAACAAATAAATCCTTCTTTGCTTCCCATCTGATTAAGGCTCTTTCTCTATGGAAATCAATGGGAATTGAATGGCTCTGAAGGGCCTGCCTGGGATGTGCTAATAGTAGGATAATCAGGGCCCCCCCCACCTCCTGTGGTGATGAGAAGAAACTCCAGGTGCTGCCTTCACCCAGTGGGGAGGGAGGGAGGGCTTTGGGACAATGAACAGAGAAATATCTCAGGGACTAGAGAGCTCAAAAACTAGCCCCCACAAATATAAAGTACACTCCAAGTACAGGACTCATAGGCTTTGGTTTTTATGCAAGTTATTTGATCTCTCAGTGCCTCAGTTTCCTTAATCACAGCACGGTTTTAAGGATTATGTTGTGTTGGCACATGTAAAGTGCTTACCACAATGTCTGACATTACTGTAATGAGTGTTCAGTAATTTTTATTTGCCTTTGCTGCTCTGAGCCTCCTCTGTGGGAATAGGAACAGTGGGAAACAGTGGTTATGGCTCAAAAAGAGGCCCACAGAAGGAGACAGGAGGAGGAAAGAGCAATTTCCAATTCCTTCTCACCCTTCCCCTCCCTTGGCATGTGTCTCTTTTTCTTAGGAGCCCTACCCAATCCCACTGGCAAATTCAAGTACTTCCTCTTCTTCAATTTATATATTTTGTTTATTTTTCTGTCACAGTAATCGTCACATTTATCACAACCTCTTGAGTCAGGAACTATTATTGTCCCCATTTGCAGATGAGGAAACTGAGATTTGCTGTTAAGCAACCTGACTGGGTCACAGAGTTGGTAAGTGTTGGAGACAGGCCTCAAATGGAGCAGAAATGTAGTTTCTGGTTTCACATAACTCAGTGTATCACAGTGCTTAGGTAGATTCCGAGTCAGAAAGATTTGAGTGGGAGTCCAGGATTCTCCATTTGTTAACCATGTGACCTAGGCAAACTCTAGTTTTCTGATCTGTTAAGTGTAGATCATGGGACTCTTCTGAGAATTACATGAGATAGCACTTGTCATAGTCATAGAACTCTGACTATAGGGAAAGGGCTTCGTTTTTCCCTGCACCATAGCACTATATCACTAAAGGCCTATTTACCACACTGTTCCTTTTACTCAGTATATCATGTCCACCTTTCAACAAAACAACACATACCAAAAGGCAAAAAATATCATTTGAAGAGATTGAACACGTGTCAGAGCCAGAGTCAGATATGGCAGGAATGTTGAAATTGTCAGACCAGGAATTTTTAGCATTGATGAATATGCTGAGGGATTAATGGCAAAAGTATAGAACATGCAAGAACAGATAGCTAATGTAAGCAGAGAGACAGGAATTTTAAGAAAGAATAAAGAAGAAATTCTAGATATAAAAAACTGTGACAGAAATGAAGAATGTCTTTTATGGGTGCACTGGTAGACTGGACATTGCTGAGGAAAAAATCTCTGAGCTTGAGGATATGACAAGACAAACTTTCAAAAATGAAGAGCAACAGAAAAAAAGATGGAAAACAACAGAAAAGAAGATTCAAGACCCGTGGGACAGTTACAAAAGGTGTAATCTGTGAATAAGAATATCAGAAAGAAGAGATTAAGAGAATAGGGCAGAAGCAATAATGACTGAGAATTTCCCCAAATTAATGTCGGACTCTAAACTGAGGATCCAGGAAGCTCACAGAACACCAAAGGATAAATGCCAAAATGTTTTTAAAAACTCTATACCTAGGCGTATCATATTCATACTACAGAAAATCAAAGGTAAAGGAAAAATTTTACATGAAGCCAGAAAGGGAAAAAAGCTCACCTGTAGAGAAGCTAAGATAAGAATTACATCTGACTTTTTGGGCACTATGCAAATAAAACAGACAGTAGAGCAAAATAGTTTAAAGTGTTGAGAGAACAAAACCTACCAAGCTAGAATTCTGTGCCCTGTGAAATTATCCTTCAAAGGTGAAGGAGAAATAAAGACTTTCTTATACAAACAAAATTAGAGAGAAGTTGTTACCAGTAGACCTGCTTTACAAAAAGTTCTTTAGAGAGAAGGAAAATCATATAGACCAGAAACTTGAAGCTACATAAAAAAACAAGAGCAGCAGAGAAGGAGTAAGTGAAGGTAACATAAAACTTCTATTTTTCTTATTCTTAATTGATCTAACAGATAATAATGTGTTCAAAATAATAATAGCAACAGTGGATTTGAACACATACACATACACACACATGCATATATATGCCTGTGCATAAGTAAAAGGAATGACAGCAATGATATAAGGGATAAAAAGGAGGAATTATCTTTATAAACAAATACATGCATACTGTTTATACTGTTTTATTTAACACTATTTTGTATTATTTCCCTAGGAAGGAAATGTTATAGTGATTACATACACAAATTTTATTTCTAGTGAGGAGTTTCCTAATCTTAGGATGTTTCATAGAATTTTTTTTTTTTTGGTTGATCAAAGACTTCTTTATCTTAGAAGGAAAGAGGGACGTGGAGTGATTAATGTACATACTGAACTAGACTATTGGAGAACAAAAGCAGACTGCTGGGAGGGTTTGAGACCCCTTTGAAGCCGTTTCAAATGGACTGTAGTTTATCGTCACTTAATGTCCAATTATACTTCATTTCTCCTAAAAAATTCATCAGTGAATATTTTGATTTAACACACACATGCGCGCTCACACATGTGTACAAAGTTCTTAATTGTGAACATATTAATTCAGTACTACATAGGGAATAAAAATACAGCTTAATTAACACAAAATGGATTGGACTTATATATATAAAACATAAAACTATAAAACTTTTATAAAAAATAGAAAATCTTCAGGATCTAGAGCTAGGCAAAGAGTTCTTAGACTTGACACCAAATCCATACAAAGAAAAATTAATAAATTGGATCTCATCAAAATTAAAACTATTTGCTCTGTGACAGAGCCAGTGAAGACGATGAAAAGACAAGCTACACACTGGGAGAAAATAGTTACAAAGGATATATCTGACAAAGGAGTATTTAAACTATATAATAGTATTTAAACTATATAAAGAAGTCTCAGAACTTAATAAAAAATCAAATAATCCAATTGGAAAATGGGCAAAAGACATGAAGAGCCATTTCTCCAATGGCACATAAGCACATGAAAAGATATTCAACATCATTAGCCATTAAGGAAATGCAAATTAAAACCACAATGAGATATCACTACACACCTATCAGAATGGCTAAAGTAATAGTAATAGTGACAACACCCAATGCTGAAAAGGATATGGAGAAACTAGAGCACTCTCACATTGATAGTGGGGTTGTAAAATGATACACTCTAGAAAATAGTTTGGAAGTTTTCATGGAACAAAACATGCAACTACCAAGCAACCCAACAACTAAACACATGGGAATCTATCCCAGAGAAATGAAAACTTACATTTATACAAAACTGTTACACAAATGTTCATAGCAGCTTTATTCATGGTAGCTAAAACTTGGAAATAACCCAAATGTCCTTTAATAGGTAAATAGTTAAACAAATTGTGGCACATCCATACCACAAATACTACTTTAAATAAAAAGGAATGATCTATAGATACATGCAACAACTTGGAGAAATTTCCAGAGAATTACACTGAATGAAAGGAGCTCATTCCTAAGGATTAAATATTGTATAATTTCATTTACATGATATTCTTGAAATGACAAAATTGTAGACATGGAGCACAGATTCCAGGTGTTAAGGATGGGATTGTAGAGAAATGTGTGTAATTGTAAAAGGATAACATTAGGGATCTTGTGGTGATGGAGTGTTTTGTATTTTGACTGTATCAATGTCAGTTTCCTGGTTATGTAGTATATTACAGTTTTGCAGATGTTACCATTGGCAAAAACTGTGTAAAGAGTACTGGAGATCACTGTATTATTTCTTACAACTGCATGTGAATTTACAATGACCTCAAAATGAAAAGTTTAATTAAAATAGTTTTCAAAGAATATTTACAACATAGGAAAATGCTCTTATTATAACATACAAAATGCAAAATATGAAATTATATTTTAAGTAATGACAAATTTAAAGAGAATGTATACATCTATATACATACCGAACTCAACAAATAGGAATACTAAAACATTAGGTTTACCTTTCAGTGGTAAAAGAAAGGAAGATAAATTTTTTTTCTTACAACTCAACATAATTTTTCAGTGTTTAAAATTTTTATATGTTACATTTACAATTAGTAACAACAAAACAGAACTACATAAATCATGATCATCCATTCAAATCACAATTCAAAACTTCAGACCTTTCCCAGTAGAGTATCAGAAGAAATGGCAATTTATTGAAAACCTGGATCTGATATTAAATAAATGATCCTTTCCTACTCTCCAGAATGATGACTTTTATAATTAATGGGCTAATTTAACTGCAAATCTCCTAGTCGGTAATATTAATTAAAAAGAAGACATGTAAATGACCTTCCGAAAAGGACTTATCTCTTAATTTGCCCACAAATGAGCACTTGTGATTACTTCTTAATCGATACCAGGAAACCGGCTAGAATTAATACTAGGCCTCTTAGTTTCAGCCGCTTTTAAGAGCACTCAGGATCACCACACTCGGACTATTCAAGGCCAGCCCTGTATTTTCTTCTAATTTACCTGACCTTTCAGGCAGTAAGTGAATTTCAGGCGTTTATAGGCTTGGCCTGAATAACAGGCAACTTTCATTACTTTAATAATTGACCAAAAGCTTTGGGAAATGTCAGCCTTTCCTAGGCCATTGTTTAATATGTTGATAAGATCATTAACATCTCTCTTAGCTGAGGAAAAGACCTGATACATAAAGTGGTAGAGGGCTGGAAGTGGAGGAGAATGAGTAAAACTTTATTTTTACTTTTAGGAGAAAATGGGAGTTCTTTCCTCACTACATTTCTTGTTTTGTTAGATATAGCATAAATGGTGGCTAGCAGGTTTCAAAGAATTGACACTTATAGGCAAGATGCAGTTACCTCTTCTGGGGAAATCTGGGTCTAAAGTCAGCCTATACAGTGACAATCAGGTATAATGTATTCAAAATTACCACTGCATTCCTTGAACTGTCCATGAAGGACATCACCAATATACATTTGTACGATGGGGTTCAGGAATGCTACTCCAAAATATGGCACCTTGGCATGCTGCATGTTTTAAACTGAAAGAATTTGAGAAACAGCATGTACAGGAAGATCTTAAGCAAATCATAAAACCCAGGAAGGGCTCTCTGACCTTTCCCTGAAGCAGATCTCAAGAGCTTTATGTGAGAGGTGCCTGCCCTATACCCGGAGGAAAGAGCGTCCTTACCTCTGAAGACACAGGGACCCAGAGAGGGATCTGAACATACAGACCTTGCTAAGCTACCCCCAGTTTATTTCCATTAGTACAAACCCTCTTTGTTCTATCATATTTTCTTCACAACCATTCAGTCTTCATCAACGATGGTGTAAAGACACCCAGGTTTAACTGTTTCTTTGAGCCTTCATTTCCCTCTGAAGGCTCTTTATGTCATGTAAAAATTATATTACATAGATTTGGATGCTTTTCTCTTGTTAATCTGTCTTTTGTTACAGGCCCCCAGCCAATGAGCCTAAGATGGGTAGAAGGAAAAAATATTTTTCCTCACTTACAGTATATAATGTATTCCTGTAACTTTTCCTTTAAGGGCTATCTCTCAATTAATTCATTTTCTTTTTCAAGAATGTTAACTGTTTTCTTGGACATCTTAGCAAGCATTTCACTGTTTTGTCAATAGTTAGGAAGACCCTTAAAACCACTGGCGCATTCTTTCAGTGGTTTTACCAACACACATTGGCTGTTTCTGGCTTGAATGCTTCTATTTCCTCATTAATGTAAGAGACCCAGTATGAGAATTGCCCAGTGGAATTCAGCTAAGGTAAACAAACATTTGTATCATGTGACTGCACTGTGACAAAGTAGGTATGGATGAGTCTATACCCCTTCCACAGAATATCATTTTCCATGAAATCACCAGTTACATTTCACTGGTTACATTAGTATCTGGTTTCTCCAAGGTGTCTAAAAGACAACATTACCGCCAAATCAGGATGCTTAACAGAACAGCACCACTGTGGAAACAAATGTAGGATATCTAACTTCCCCTTCCTTTCCCTCCCCTCCCCCTCTTTTCTTTTCTTTTCTTTTCTTTTCTTTTCTTTTCTTTTCTTTTCCTTTCTTTCTCCTCCTCCTCCCTCCTTCCTTCCCTCCCTCCCTCCCTTCTTTCCTTCTTTCCTTCCTTCCAGAAAGCAATACAAAATAAGTAAATAAATGGGAAAAGAAAAAAAGCCACCACAACCAATTGTCCACTACAAGAAAAGCAATTATAAGAGACTACACTGGTTTTCTGACACAGCTGGTGAGATAGTAGCTTGAATTGGCTCAACTTTACCGTTAGCCCTCCTCCTTCTGCTCCCTGCTGGATGAACTATAAGGTATTATAGCTCCTGAATCCTGATATGACAGTTAAATGCTTCCAACTCCAAACCTGAATCACATCCCTGAAAATATCCACAGATGTGGGTGATGATTGTCTAAGTTTGACTCTCCCTTTAGACATTCATCTTGTGTGTCTTCATTAGAGATGCTGATTTCTCAGAGACACGCGATGTCCCCCTCTGCCCAGTGGGATGAATGGTGCCATAGGGGACTGATGGGCTGTGGGTGGAGCTGCTGCAATTCCCAAGGGACCACTGCAGATGTTTTGATGAGGATTGCAATTGAATGCAGCATGTGGGGCAGCTGACGTTTCAAATCCCAATTACAGAGTTGTTAGAATATAATTTTTTGGATAATTCGGGGCCAAAGACTTTCTGAAATCTAAAAACATGAATGTTGATTTACGGTCTTTGCTGCTGGAATCACAGCATTACTATGCTAAGTCTACCTATCGTTTCGTGTTCGGTAGCCCTGGTGTCAGCTACTTGGACAGAGTTTTGTTTATTCATAAATCTTTCATGCCTCAGGCTTTCCTGATGCTTAGATAAGACAGAACATTCCTCCTGGGGGAGGAGAAGGAGGTACGAATACAGTAATATGTTTGCTCTGTGTTTTTTTCCCTCCATTTTGGGTTTCTCTCATATTGTACGATCTTGGCCTTGGAGAGAGAAGCCTGGGATTGAACACTGCATTTGCCAGGTATCATTTGGCTCTCCAGTAGTAAATTATTTATCTTCTACAAGCTTCCAGTTTCTATTTATACTACAGAAAGGACATCATCTTTGGCAGATTGATGTTAGGATGAAAGGTGTTCCCTGTGTAAACCTACCTGGGACTCAGTGGCCTCTTTGTTTCTTTTTACTTGGCTTGAAGCTCTTTGCACTCAGAGATGGTATCTTTCTCATTCTGGTTTAACTTCAGCACTTACTATTAGGTTCCTTCCAAAAGTTCTTTTCTCAATGGGTTTGTAATTAAAGATGCCATGGTTAGTGTAGTGTAATAAAAATATATATATTTGGTGTTTGTCCTCATTCCTGGCACAGAACTCCTAAAACCCTTAGGATTTCCTGAGTGAGGGGAGCATCTCTTGTTAATAAGGAGCTCCTTTTGACTTTACCTGAGTTTATGTTAATAAGGTGACATTTGAGGTGGGGTTGGGCTGCATAGCTTCAAGATGGGAGCTGGTTGCCAGAGGAACAGACCTCAGCATTATAGGGTTGGAACTTCCAGCCCTACTTCCCAAATGGGAAGGGAGGGGGCGCTAGAGATCGAATCAATCGCCAGCAGACAATGCTTTAATCACTCATGCCTACTCAATGAAACTTGGTTAAAAACTCTTGAACCAGGCAGTTCAGAGTGCTTTTGGATTGGTGGACACAACACATCAAAGTGCTGGGAAGGTGGAGCACTTGCAAAGGGCTTAGAAACTCCACCCTTGTACCTTGTCTTCTGCTTCTCTTCCATGTGGCTGTTCCTGAACCATAGGTAGCCTTTACAATGAACCAGTAATGGTAAGTAAAGCACCTTCCTGGATCCTGTGAGTCATTCTAGAGGGTTATCTAATCTGACGAGTGGCCATGGTAATCCCTGAATTTGAAGTCACCTGGGCAGAAGTGTGGGTAGCTAGACGACCCCATTGGTAGTTGACATGTCATATGGGGGCAGTCTTGTGGGACTGAGCCCTTAACCTGTGGAATCTACACTAACTCTGGGTAGTGTCAGAATTGAATTGAGTTGTTGAACACCCAGTTGGTATTGGAGAATTGGGGAATTGGTTGGTGTCACGAAAAAACCACACAATGAGAATTTTCCCAAAGACCAAAATGTGGATTTACATATAACTGATTGTCATTGAAATTCAAAGAATTTCAAGATAAACATATATAACTGAATAGAATTGACTCTAAATTTCAAAAGCCTTTCCTTTTTATTATTTTCAGTGCTAAAGGCTGTCTTCGGTTGAGAGAGGAAGCAAAAACACTACATCTTGTTTTTATTTTTGGCTGAAGTTTCAGATGTGTCCATTGGAAGTACATCAACTACTACATCAAGGATTTTGATTGGAGTCTAAAAATGCAGAGTGGATCTACCATGAAACTAAGAATGGTAGGGTAAGGACTCCTCTCTTAAACCAACCCATCATGTGTTCAAGCAGAGCTATTGACAAAACCTTGGAATCCTGAAATAAGACATTGGAGGACAAAGCGATGCATAATACAACAAAGGTGAAGAAGGAAACATATAGGAAAGAAAAATAAGGAGTGTGAAGTCAAAGAGAACAGAAAGTAAGAAAGAGAAGGGTTAGTTGAGAAGGGGGAGAGAGCATACATTTTTAAAAGCACCCAAAGTACACTTTGTGTTTACAGACAACCTCTGTCTTCTTGTACACTCTGGTGTAATTACTGTGGCTCTTTTACATGTGAGAAAACTTCAAAGTCAGAGACAACAGCACATGGGGCAGAGACAGAATTTAAAACTCTCTCATACACCACCTCCGATCCATTAACAAAGCCTGTCTGCTCTGCTTTCAAACTGTATTTTAAATGTAACTCTCACTTTGCCCAGTGCCACCTGCTAGTCCAAACCACTTTTGTTTCTTGCCTAGCCCACCACAATCCTTTCTCTATGGGTCCTCTTGCTTCCACTCTTGCCCCCTACACACTGATTCCTGACCCTGTCAGTCTCCTATGCTTAACCCCCAATGGGCTCCCATTATTCTGAGACCAAATCCAAATCCTACTGTGGCCTATGAGGTTCCTGCAGGATCTGACCACACTGCCCAGCTCTCCAGACCCATGCATGGCTGCCCTCCCCAACTGGCTCACTGCACGCTAGCAACATGACATGGCTATTCCTTGTGCAAGCCAAACGTGTTCCTGTCTCAGGGACTTGGCATCCACACATCTATGCGAGGCTTGTTCCCTTCTGCCACTCAGGGCTCTGAACACCTTCCATTCCTATGAAGTCACTCTCTAGTCCCTTATTCTGCTTTTTTCCCCCTGATAGCACTTAATGCAGCATGACATTATATTGTGCATATACTTGTTTATATACCATGTCTCTTCCAGTAGAACAGAAGCTCTATGAGGGCAAGTTCTTATTATCTTCAGGTTATATTCTCAGCACTTACAACAATACTTGGCACAGAGCAGACCTTCAATAAATTTGTTGAACAAATGTGTCTGATTCTAAAGCCAAGAAAAGAAAATGTTTAAGAAAGTTGGAACTCATTTTTTTAAAATAAAATCTCTAAAAATATTATCTCTAAAAAATTTGTAGAAAACAAACATTTTCTAGTAAGCAGTATGCCTTTGGCACATTTATAACAGCATTATTTCTCACCTTATGTACCTGGCAGTGTTTTGATGACTGCCGTCATGTTCTGTAAAGCACCTTGAGCTATTTGAAGGAAAACACAATATAAATGCAAACTAATAATAAACCAACCTTATGTTTGGTGCTCATAATTCAGTACACAAGGTTTTTGATGATTTAGTGAAAAATAAAGTAGGGATTTTCTAAAGGTAAAGAAATAGATCAAGTCAAAATCATTAGAGTCCGATCCAAGCCACAAGCAGCCTTAGAGTGTAAACCTATCACAATTTAGACCTTAGAGATTCATTTCCTGATGTTTGCAACAAAGTTGAAAGCTCACTATGTTGTAAACATTCTTTAGGCTACCACCATTATTATATCCCAATCTAATCTTCAGTCAACTAGATGAAAGAAACCATAATATCATTATCCATAGCATAGCTATTTCTAAATAATTCAACATTTTCCCCTTATGAAAGTATATCTTTATTTACATTAAAAATACTATAGACAAAGTATGCACAATAAAACTCTATGATTTCATTGATTAAACTTCCTAAAGTCAAGATTGTATAAGTAATTAAAAACTTTCTTTCTAGAATAATTATGGATGTATGTTACTTTTATAGTAAGAAAATTTGGGCTGGGGGCGGTGGCTCACGCCTGTAATCCTAGCACTCTGGGAGGCCGAGGCGGGAGGAGCTCAGGAGCTCGAGACCAGCCTGAGCAAGAGCGAGATCCCGTCTCTACTAAAAAAAATAGAAAGAAATTATCTGGCCAACTAAAAATATATATAGAAAAAATTAGCCGGGCATGGTGGCTCATGCCTGTAGTCCCAGCTACTCGGGAGGCTGAAGCAGTAGGATTGCTTAAACCCAGGAGTTTGAGGATGCTGTGAGCTAGGCCTGCTAGGTTGAGTGACACCACGGCACTCACTGTAGCCTGGGCAACAGAGCGAGACTCTGTCTCAAAAAAAAAAAAAAAAAGAAAAGAAAATTTAAGGACATTAGATCTAAGTTTAGATGCCTTGATTACAGATGCTTGGTTACTACATAGGAGAGGGTATTTTAGAAAAGGTGAATGCCATTGCCTATGGCCATTCCAAAACCATGCTTCCTAAACTATCAGGTAGGAAAGTGCATGTTTGGCAGGAGTGGCAAGAGTGTTGTTTGCCATAGATGGCAAAGCAATGGAAGATTGCTGAGCCACTTCAGAGCTGTGTCACTCTTCAACATAATGTGTTAAAACTAGTTCATTCATGTGAACTTTTTTGTTTTGATCTTCTTAAAAATAAAATAAACACAAACCTTTGGATAAAATTAGAATTATAATCTAGTACTGATCTCTATTAAACAGTTCAATGTTTGGCTTTTATGATCAATTTTTAGCATTTTACATTTTGCCTTTAATATTTCACATAGGTGATCAAAAACTAATTTATCAAATGGTTATTTTTTTCTCAAAGGGGGAGATGTGTGGGAAAAGAATGATTAAAGCAAAACACAAGAACTGCCATTACTTTGTAAAGGAGTTTATAGATCCAACCAGATGGGCAGATAGAGAAAGAGTGAAAAGAAGAAGAAACAAAGTATATGTCTTAGTTTTCAGATTGATTTTATTGCTAACAATGACCCACATAGGAAATCTTGACTTGTTTCTCAGATGGGAAGCTAAACTCAATTTTTAAAAAATAGTTGCTGTTGGCATGTGTGATTTCAGATTAGGAATAACAGTTACAACTCTGATTTGCAAGATTTAAGCTTGCTAGGAATTTTTGGAGAGGTGTATAAATTAATGTAAATATTGAGAATAAATTTATTTTTGGTAACACTCAAAAATGATCAATCATAGGTTATACTTTATTATGTTTCAACTATGAGGTGCTGTATTTCATGAATTTTATTCCAACAGCAGTCCTCCTTCAGGATTTCAATTTCCACTGGGGGCTAAGACTACCTTCATTTCACCCTTTTACAAATTCAAATATGAAGAACTCATTGTTACTGACTTAAAACCAATAGGGGGAAAAAGTGTAAAGAAATTACACTAATAAAAAGGGGATTTTCCTTTAATCATTTTCTTATGAAGAACTGCAACTGCAGGATGAAAGTGATTATAGCCCTAGGATGGCACAGGACTAAGGAAATATATGGACAACAACTTTTTTCCCAAGAAATAAAAGCTCATCACCATGCAGTCATGGACGCCAAGTGCATTGGAGCACTGCATGATGCAAAAGTGCTTAATGGTCCCCAGAGAAGGTGCATCACCCTTCTGTGACAGTGCTCATTTGCATACACTCGGTTAGCCCCAGCAGGAGGTGTGCATTCAGGGGTCTCCCACAGCACAGATAGAGACATTCTCAGGGAAAAGCAGTTCTTCATAAACTTTATAACCTCATTCTAAACTCCAGGTGTCAGTTTACAGCTTTCCAGATTGACATCTTAAATCAAGAAAATGTCACACGTGTACAGTAACTGGCCTAATTTTTTCTGTAAATTGCTGCCTGTGGTTTTCAAAAACATAGTAAATTGCTGGCAATTGACAATGTGTCTCCCTGCATGGCTAACTTCACTTCTGCATGGTTAACAAATCAGTCTTTAATTATTCATACACGTCACCCAATGTCTAGGCTCTTCTGACGGTCATTGATTTCAGAGACCAGTAGCCTGCCTGCCTTTTACACTGAACTGAAATTCATACCATACTCTCAGCATGCAAGATTAATAATGTGCAAGAAATAATAGCTACACCCCTTGCCTCAGTTTTTCAGCTAATGATGAGCACAGCTCACGATCAGTGTTTCTGACGTCTTGTGCTGCCCTGAAGCAGGACAGAGTATTTTCTCAGATTAATACTTAAAATACCTTAATACCCCTAATATTTCAAATACACAGAGAAAGTATTTTCTTCATTAATTCTATAATTACAGGACAAGAATAAATGATGAATTATATCTGCAAATTAAAACATCAGATGGCCCATTTAGAAAAGATGCCATCAAACTGTTGCACATTGTTCTGGAAACAGGGTCAAATAAACTCCCCAGACTGCTCAACCAAACCGAATTTCTGTTGCTAAAATAAGTGTGGGGATATAGTGCTTGTTCTGAATGGACTTCTTACTTTAACACCGTTATTTCTTTCAGCAGCATGCTTTCTTAAGGGGATTTTGCAGAAAGTGTATTTACCCTTTCTGAAATACTTTTTGGATTAGTACTGACTCTAAGCTAAATAGTGCAGTTGTGCAGTGAAAGAGTCTTATGGTTGAGGAGCACATTTGTCTATTTATACTCAGGAAAATTGACTCCAGATAACTTCGAAAGGGCCCCCAGTAGACTGGCATATTTTCCTAACTGTGCCTGAACAAATATTTCCAGGCCACTGATCGTCATGGTCTGTAACTTCATAACTCTCTTGTTAAAAGCATGTTTCTACAAGTTCACCTCCCAAGGGTCACAGCCTTGGTCCTGATCCATGTAATCTCACGGAGTTCTCTCTCCAATCTGTGCCCACCAAAAGAGAGACTGAGAAAAAAGCGTGGGATGGAGTTGGATGGATTGACACAAATGCATTATAAGAATTTTAAAAAGTGGCAGCTCAAGGCACTATTCTCACTGATGGTAGATCAATGACAGCATCTTCGTCAAGGTCAGCGTGTTACTTGCAATGCTGCTCCTTACTGGCTGTGTACAATCCTAATCCCATCTTCCTTAGAAAGATTGTGCTCCCTGCTCTAAAATATCAGCCTTCTTTTTCCTTCCACTGTCATAATACTGCATTTTATTGTTATTACTCATTTAATGTCTGTCTTTCCTATTAGATTCATCCTTCAGTATCTATGGGTCATTGACTCCAGGGCCCCTGCAGACAAGAAAATCCTAGGCTGCTCAAATCCCTGATACAAAATAGTGTAGTATTTGCATTTAACCTACACACATCCTCCCATATACTTTAAATCATCTCTAGATTATTTAAAATACCTAATACACTGTAAATAGTTGTACTATATTTTTAAATTCATATTATTTTTTATCATTATTTTAAATTGTTTTTTATTTTTCAAATATTTTTCGTTTGCAGTTGGTTGAGTCTATGGATATGGAACCTGTGGATTTGGCAGGCCAGCTGTCTACTAAACATTTTATGAGGGCAACTGCTGGATATAGCCCTGGTTTCTGGTACAGTGCTTCAAACCAAGTAATACTAAGTAAAATTGACTGTAGAATTACATATGATTAGTCAGGCATTATTTTCAGCTGTGTATTTCAAACCCCCAAACAACGGCTTAAACACATTTTCTATTGTAAAAAAAATCTGGTCACGGGCAGCTCTGGGCGGGTCTGAAAGTTCCTCGGAGTTACTAGAGTCCAGGGCTCATTTTTTCATTTGACTCAACTATTCTCATGCATGGCTTAACATCCTCAAAGTCAACTCATGGGCCCGGTGGCTGCCCCTGCTGTGGGAGCAGAATAACACCCCAAAGATGTCCGGGTCCTAATACTCAGACTCTGTGAATCTGTGGCCTTATGTCAGCAGTCCCCAACCTTTTTGGCACCAGGGACCAGTTTCATGGCAGACAGCTTTTCCGCAGACAGGGGCGGGGTGTGTGTGCAGGCCGAGCTCAGCAGTGATGGGAGCGATGGGGAGCCATGAGGAGCGGCTGCAGGCACAGCTGAAGCTTCGCTCACTCACCCACCGCTCACTCCCCGTTGTGCCCCCCGCCCCAGTTTCATGGAAGACAATTTTTCCCTGGCGGGGGTGGGGTGGGGCGTGCGGGTGGCAGTGGAGCTGTGCAGCCTGGTCCCTAACAGGCCACGGACCAGAGCCGGTTCCATGGCCTGGGGGTGGGGGACTGCAGCCTTACATGGCAAAGGCGACTCTGCAGATGTGATTAAATGAAGGACCTCGATGTGGGAAAATTAGCCTGGGTTATCCAGGTGAGCCCAATCTAATCACGTGAGTCCTTGAGAGCAAAGACACTTTTCCAGCTGCAGAAAACCAGAGACAGCAGCATGAGAGAGCCGGCCCCACCCCCGCTGGCTGTGGCAAGGAGGGGGGCGCGGGGGGGCGCGGGGCGGGGGCCTGCACAAGCCAGGCAGGAGAGCAGCCTCTGGAAGCTGCAGGAGGCCAGGAGACAGATTCTTCTCTAGAGCCTCCAGAAAGGAATGCAGCCAGGCCGACACCTCAATTTTAGCCCACTGAGACCTACATCAGACTTCTGACCTACAGAAGAAATATAAGATAACAAATCTGTACTGTTTAAGGCGCCAAGTTTGGGCCTGCTTCTAATTCATTAGCTCTTAAGCGGCCTTTCCAGACCCCCCGCCCCGCCCGTCCTCCTGAATGTATCTCAGTGGCCAAAACTCACTTAGAGGACCACGCCTACTGGTACAGAGGCAAAAAATTATAGCTGCTGAGTCTTGCCACCTCACATAAAAGCAGGATTTTCCTAGACTTTCAACCAGAAAAAGGAAAAATAAAGGAATATAACCAGAAACTTCTGCCACTATTTGTTTAACGAATGACTAGGCAGATGTAGTTGAACATCTAGAAAATTAGGAAATGATATGATTTTTATAGAAACCTGTATTTCCCATTTGTAAATTAACAAATGGATATTCTTCCTTTTTATTTTGAGTTCACTAAATTTCATTCATATTTTGTCCTTCCCCATCTAATTGTAATTTTAGAAATGTATGCTTTTAAAGTTTCTATACGTTTAAGAAATTAAGAACCACTGATATTTGGATTTTATAAATAAGTTCTCAGAGACTTTAAGTCAAAGTGGCTTCTACAAGAGTAATGTAGAATTAGAATTACTTTTTTAATCCCTTAATTTGTTTTTTTCAGTCTCATTTGTTATTTGATTGTGAGATATTCCATCTGGTTTCTGTAGCAGGATGAAAGTTCCCAGATAGAAGCCATCCTTTCATGGAGCATAGACATCTAGATGCTTCAGTGCACAGATTTTAACAGCAGGCACACCGACAGTTACCATCCGCACAACTGAACGCTGTATTCTTCCTGTACTACTGTTATTCCTGAGTGAGAAAGCAGGCAAAAGTGAATCAGTGCTGAGGCTTCCAAAGGGCAGAGGAGATCAGCTTGTTCGTGATTATCAGATACCCCGGTGATTCTTGTGCCCTCTTGTTTTAAATTGCTAACCTGTTGCCTCCATTCAGTGGCCTGTACTGGGACCAGCCAGTTCTGCCTCACTTTCTGGGCAATCTCGACTCTAGGCATTTTTACTCTATCTTCCTCTCTGTCAGTCCTCAGATAGGACAGAAAGGGCTGGAATCTCTCATGTTTCCTGACCCTTCCCTGGGCAGGATTCCAGCCAGCCCTGCTCGTAGGCAGACACCGACTTGTTAGGAGCTTCCTACCAAAGGCATCTCCTGACAAGGATTTCTGAATTTTCATTCTGTTAGCACCTCCCTGCATCGAGAGAAAATGAAAGTGATCTCTCTTCCCACCTCTCGTTTTTGACACTAATCTTCTGGCCAATCATTTTTCACATATTTCTCTATATATCTGGTTTGAGCTTCTCATCATTCTGCACGCCTTGCCTCCTTAAACTTACCCTTTTTGAGGCAGGAATCCAGAGCTCTTGTGCTAAGGCAGCTTGTGGGAAACATCAAGCTTCCAGCGGCTGCCATAACCAGACAAACCACAAATCAGATGCACAGATACTTTTAGAGCCATCTGTGTTCAAGACACTAACCTAATTCCGCTGAAGCCTCAGACCTATAATTCCTCATGACATCATAACACAGTGGCTCAGAAAGAAACTTTCTCTGTGCAAAAAGAACATTTTAGATAAGATTATTGCTATCTGTGATATTCCCCCCAACAAGTTACATAGGAAAATTTGACACAAAGCATTTAAATGACTTATGTTTTGCCTCTGTAATAGAAACAGTGTTGGGTAATTGTTATCTTAGGCTCCTTTGTTCCTGCAGGGCCCTTCAGCTTACTGTTCATCAATCATAATCTGACTGTGTGGTGCAATTTTATTTTATAAGGCTACCCAGTGATACATGATGCTATTCTGGTTTTAAAAAGTAAATAAATGCAACGAAACATGTTTATCAGGCTCTCTCTTATAATCTTGTGAACCACTGCAAATGTCACCTGAAATTCTTCATCACCAGTACTGCCCTCTCAACTGACATGTCGCAAAAAAGAAATTGTGTATTCAAAACAAACTAATTAACACCACAACAAGAAAATTAAAAATTGTAATGGCATTTACTCATGTTCTGTTTATTCTACACATTGTTCTTCTAAAACGATCTTATGTCCAATTGACTGCATCAAGAATTCTGCAGCAGCATATTTAAATTGTCTTTAAAAAACACAGCAAAGCATTTGAATATAAGCTATGAAAGTGTGATTTCTCTGCAGCACCAAAATTCTCTTGCAAATAAAGTTTACATGCAAATTCAGCAGTCATGGTCTACTCAGAATGGCCTAATGTTATGTAGCCAGTGGCTTAACAAACTTTCATGTATTAGAATAATTATAGACTAATTAAAAATAAATATTGGCTTATTGCAGTTAGTGAAAGAATTTGTTATGTTTGGAGATTCATCATCGGAGGCCACTAGCAGTAGCTGGAACAGACCAAGGCCAGCAAGAGCTCAGGATCCCTTGCAACCTCCAGCATCAGCTCAAGGTTGGCTATATAATAAGACCACTTCTTCCTGTCTCCTCTCCCAGGTGGAGTCTGGACCAGGAAGAGAGAGCTCTGTAAAGGCCTCAAGCATAGTCTGCTTTGTTGAGGGGAAGGGAACAGATTTGAATCAGACATGAAACAAAGTTTTCCTGGTATATTATTCTTGAATGTAGATATTTTGTGCTCTATCTCCAGCCCATAAATATCACATTTCAAGATTTCTTTAGAAAAATACAAGATAGGAAGATATCATCAAAAGGAGAAGATAAATATAACTCTGAAACTCATCACTGGATTCAGTAAGTTGTATTTGTTTAAATAAAAAAGGAAATATGCTATATACCTTGATTTAGTTTGAAACTGCCATCAGAAAAAGAACTCCATGAGTCACAAAAATATTTAGAATGTTAATTTAGGGGGAAAAAAAAGCAATGGATAGACTGTAAGCAGCTGAAGGGAGTGAGAGTTCTGTTTCCTGTGCAGTTGTTCATGTGCCAAACTCTGAATTGACGGTCTGAAATTTTCCTACTTGAGAGTGCTTGCCCAAAGCCAAAGTTGATAAAAGAATCTAACCTTGAAGGAAAATGAATCTTGATCAAGAAAAAGACTTTTCCTAGTAAGTTCAAAGGAACAATTCACCACTGTTAGATAATAAGAATGAGCCTTGAAAAAGAATTATCTCATCAAAGCTGGCTGGCTTCTCAGGTGAACAATTCAACTGAAGATTTAAGAAGAGGACTCTCATGAATAATGGTGTCAATTTAAGTCCAAAAAGGACAATCAAGTGCTATTATTGCCTCTGGGGGAAATGGTCTCCATTTCTTTAAGAATCAAAAAACCCACAAATCAGAAAAAGTGTAGATGTTAAAACATGACATAGCGAAACAAATGAAGATGGGTTTTCCTTTGGTGTAGAAGGTGATGTGCTAGAATGGGAAAAGAGGTAGCCTTGGAATCAGCAATACCCACCATCTCCATTTACTGCGTATGCACTTTGAGCAAGTTAGCCTCTCCTAGCTAAGGTTCCTCATATATAAATAAAGATAATAATATCTACCTTAGAGCTAAGGATAAAATGGAAGGCACCTGTACAGTATAGGAAATCAGTAAGAGTTAGTCCGTCCCCCTCTGCTGCTCCCTGCTTGTGAGTTTTTAGAAGGCTTCTACTCAAAGCTCATGATTAATATGTCTTCACAGAATGTCTTTACATTCATTTTTATGTGTAAGTTATACTCATGCACAGTCATACACATTCAGAATTCTATGAAAATGTGACACACTGAAAATTCTCTAAGGTCACTAATCTATAAGTTCCACACTTTTCAAGAAAAGTCAATTAGAAGAAATGTTAGCCTGAGGTTTCTACAATTTGGAGTAATCAAAAAGATCCCATTAAGATATCAGCTTAATTCCTTTGGAATAAAAAATATTACAACTTGAGTTCTCAGCATAACTTATTTTTTTAGTATCTTTAAATGTAGCAAATAAGATGGGTTTTCATATTTACATTCTGAATGTATTCCTAGGGAGGAAAAATTATTTCCAGTCTCGTTAACTTCCAAAGAAGCAGCAATAACTTATTAATCGTGCCCTTGGTGATCTTAAAGTGTGGCATGAAAAACAGCCTTAGAGACTTCCAAAGATGCTTAAAGTACTCCTAGAGGGAGCAGTAGGGACACCAGGAGAATCTGGCTGCAGATGTATATCCAAAAGCTATTTACATGTTGAAGGAAAGGATTTAATTAATAGTGTTACAGCTGTGAAGTTAATATGCAGATCTGAGGTCTGATCACAAGGGACTGCTTCATATTTTTTAAACAAGTCACTTAGTCCTACAATTTTTCCCTTTTACAGCTCTTGCATAGAAATAAATATGTCCCAAAGGTTTTCAAGATAAGGATCCTGATGTCTGTTAATTCCTTCAATAATTATAAAGATAATGATGTTGATGGCAATCATGAGGGCTACCATTTTCTGACAACTCACAATATGCCAAGATCCTTTCTAAGCCCTGTATAGGCATTATCTTATTTCCTTATTTCAGCAACCCAGTAAGATTGGTACTGTGGTTTTCCTCATTTTGCAGAACAGGAAACTGAGGCTCCAGAAGATTACATAAGTGCAGACACCTGTTTACAGTCATTCCTCAGCCCACCATGCATGCACACATTCCTTAAAAACAATGCATCTATCTCCTTCAAGTGCTAGAAGATATGGGGAGAACCAGGACACTCAAGACCACACTGACACACCTGGTGCTGGGCTGACTAGTGGATGAGATAAGAGCCAAGGGAAAATCTGGAGGCTGTGATCAAGAACCCCATATAATTGGTCAGAAGTATGAATATTGTGCCCATGACAATGTACATTCTTAGTTAATATGAATGGTTAAGCAATCCTCTGTGATAGCCATTGTTATCTCCCTTTCATGAGACTTCTCCAATTTCTTTTACCGAAATTAGCTTTTTCCCAGTTTATGGAATCTGTAAGACCTCTAATCTTGAACCCTGTCCTCCCCTGGTGAAGGGGCAGGTGGTGGATCCAGCTGGGATAATTATACACTCCCTCTATCACACCCTAGTAATTTAAATCGTGAGCAGATGGACAACAGCTGAATCCTCTTTCCATCTAAGCAGTGGCTCTCTGACAAGACTGTCAACTATTGAGCTCTGGGGCCCTCCCAGCTCCCGGCTGTTCCCAGACGGAGTCTCCAGCCTCCTGGCTCTGAAGCCCCTGTTATCCTCCCAATGCAGTCCCTTCCATGTGAGTTAGCTAGAGATGGCTTCTGTCAAATGACACCCAGGAGTCCTGGCACAGCCTATGATGACTAGTTCAAGGAATCTGGTGTTTGAACTTTGTTTTAGTTCACATCCTGTGTGATTGATTCTGTTATTCAAAACTTTCTTCCCAAATTCTGTAATAGAAATTCTTCTCAATCTTTTCTAAATTAAAAGTTAAATATAATGAATAAAAAGAAAACTAAAATGAGATATATACATGTATGTATTTGAAACAGATTTATTCTAAACATCATCTAAAGAAACAAATGTATTAGGTCAAATCAGAGAGAGTTGGGAAGACTGGATTGCAGATAGATAATTTTTATTATAAAGTATCTACAAACTAATTTAATTAATACTGTTCTAAAAATGATGATATTCTAGAAATAGACCCTATATAAATTTGTTTTATCATAAAAAAGGCATCACAAATCAGTGAGAAGTCTACTAAGTGAATATTGTTTTTACCATTGGTCAGCTATTGGTAAAAGTATCTGTTTACATCATCACCTTGCACAGTATGGCAAAATCCTGCTCCAGAAAGACTGAAGACCAAAAACTTTAAGCTACTGAAACACAAGATATAAAAAGACAAAAGCCATTAACAAAAAGCGTGTGTGTGTTGGCGGGGCAGGGGGAAGAGCTGGATTACTGTGCCTAATGGGAGAGACTCAATTTTTAAGAAATCCCAATTAAAACAAAAAAATGGGCAATATATATAGCCTGAACTTTTGTACCCCATAATGAGCTGAAAAACAAAAAATTAAATAAAAAAAAAAATAAGATTTTTTTCACTGTGCAAATATCCAAAAAATAGGGAAAGGGATTAATCTGTGCTAATGACACTCTAGATACTCATATTTTGCAGCTAATAGAACACCTTTTAGAGAAGAAATTTAGAAAAATGAAGTCTTTAACATTTTGTATTAGGAAAGAGCAAGAAAAAAACTATGCCCACGTGATGTAATATTTTCCAAAAATTAAAAGTATTAACCAAGACTTTAGTAACAACATGGGAATGTCTTTTGTTAAGCCCAATTTTTTAAAAAGTCCATATGAAAATTTCCTCTACGGTATCATCTCAATGATATTAAAAAAAAAAACAAAAACAAAAACAGAAAAGAAAAATCATGGAAACAAAACAGAATGAGAATAAAGTTGAACCAAAATATTAATTGTAGTGGTCTTTGAATGGATGAAGCAAAAGGGGTGTTTCTTCTTGTCTATCTAGCTTTTGTAACTATTTTGTGTAACTTTTATATTTTTACATTTGATGAGATAAAGAAATTTTACCAAATAATTCTTCCCTTTGGCCAAAAGAAAAAAGAAAGAAGAGAATCTCAAGTCATTGTCCCTTTCCAGTAGAAAAGGAATTATTTGAGGACTAATAATCACCACCACTTTAAAATGTACTAAAATGTAATGGGGAACCAAAAAAAAAAAAAACCATCTTTAAATATAATCTGACTATAGATGATTCTGCCATTTGAGAGAATGACACTTCTCATCTGCAGGGCAGCAGGCTCATTTTTAAGGAATACATTTGGATGAGCCTTTGCAGATAAAAAAAAGTGAATATTATTGGGAATAGACTGGATTGGTGAAGATAAGATAAAGGCAGAGCTGATTTGATTTGTCATATAAAGGAGCAGGAATTTTGATTTTAACAAGCAGCCTGGGAGAGAAGATCAAGTGGTGATAAACAAGTCTCCATGCGGAGGCTCTCTTGGCAGAATGGCTACTGAGAAACTTCCTGGGGAAATGGCCAAAGATTACCAGGACATTGATGTCTATTTAATTCTTGTCTATAATGTGATATCAGGATTATGTTAGTTCTTAAAATTTGAAAATATGCCCCCCTCTATTTTCTGTGAGAGTTTGGGTAAGATTAGCACCATTTATTTCTTCTATGTTTGATAGATTCTTCATTGAAGTCATCTGGGCTTGAAGTTTTCTTTGTAGGAAGGTTTTTAATTATAAATTTATGGCTATCTATATTTTCTATTTCTGTTTGTGTTAGTTATTCTGTCCAGAAATTTGTTTATTTCATTTATCAAACTTATTGAAATAAAATTGTTTAAGGTTTTTTTCTATTAGCCTTTTTTGCCTTAAAATTTGTGCAAATTTATGGAGTACATGAGAAATTTTGTTACATGTATATAATGCGTAGTGATCAAATTGGGTTATGTAGGCTGTCCATCACTTGAGTACGATACCTTTTTGTTAAGTATAGTCATCCTACTCTGATTTCAAACATTTAATTTATTCCTTCTATCTTGCTGTATGTTTGTACCCTTTATCCTACTTCTCTTCATCCTCCTCCTCCCCCAACTCACCCTTCCCATTCTCTTTTGTCTATTTTTCCACTCCCTATTCTCATGTGTTTAAATTTTTTAGCTTCCCTGTATAAGTGAGAATATGTGATATTTATCTTTTTTGCCTGGCTTATTTCAGTTAAGATAAAGACCTCCAGTTTCATCTATGTTGCTGCAAGTGATACAATTTCATTCTTTTTTTACAGCTGAATAGTATTCCATTGTGTATATATATCACATTTTCCTTATCCATTCTTCCATTGATGGGTACTTAGGTTGATTCCGTATCTTTGCTATTGTGAATAATGCTTCAGTAAACAGGCAAGTGCAGGTATCCCTTTGGTAAATTGATTACTTTTCCTTTGGGTAGATACCCATTAGTGAGATTGCTGGATTGAATATTAATTCTCTTTTTCATTTTTTTGAGAAATCTCCATATTGTTTTTTATAGTGGCTGTACTAGTTTATATTACCACCAACAATGTACAAGGGTTCCCTTTTCTCCACACCCTCACCAACATCTGTTATTTTTGTCTTTTTAGTAATAGCCATTCTGACTTGGATAAGATGATATCTCATTGTGGTTTTAATTTTTATTTTCTTGATGATTAGGGATGTTGAGCATTTTTTCATATACCTGTTGGCCATTTGTATATCTTCTTTTGAGAAATGTCTATTCATGTCCTTGGACTACTTTTTAATGTGATTATTTTTTTTCTAGTTGAGTTCTTTGAGTATTCTGGATATTAGTTCCCTGTCATATGAATAGCATGCAAATATTTTCTCCCATTCAACAGGTTGTCTCTTTACTCTAGATTATTTCTTTTGCTGTGTAGAAGTGTTGTTGAAGTATGTTGTTTAATTGTTATCTATTTGTATAATTTCAGAGTTCCTCTTGGTATTGATATCTAGTTTAATTCCATTATGGTCTGAGGAGATACTTGATAGGATTTTGATTTTTAATAATTTATTGAGACTTGTTTTATGCCATAGTATATGGTCTATCCTGGAGAATGTTCTATGTTCTGATGAAAAGAATGTATATTCTGCAGTTGTTGGATAGAATGTTCTGTAAATGTCTGTTAGTTATATTTGGTCTAAAGTACAGTTTAAACTCATTATTTTTTTGTTGACTTTCTGTCTAAATGATCTGTGTAATGCTGACAGAGGGTTGTTGAAGTCTTTCACTTTTATTGTATTGTAGTATAACTCTCTCTTTAGATAGAGTAATATTTGCTTTATAAATCTGGGTGTTTCAGTATCAGGTGTATATATATTTAAAATTTTTATATCCTCTTGCTAGATTGATTACTTTATCATTATATAATGACTTTCTTTGTCTTTTCTTTACTGTTCTTGACTTAAAGTTTGTTTTATCTGATATAGGTACAGCTACTCCTACTCCTTTTTGTTTTCCATTTGTGTGGAATATTTTTTTCATTCCTTTACATTCACTCTATGTGTGTCTTTACTAGTAAGGGGAGTTTCTTGTAAGCAGCATATATTTGGATCATTTTAAAAATCTCTTCAGCCATTCTATGTCTCTTAAGTGGAGAATTTAATACATTCATGTTCAAGGTTAATATTCATATGTGAGGCTTTGTTCCTGTCATATTGTTAATTGTTTTCTGATTGTTTCCTATATTCTTTGTTCCTTTCTTTTTCTCTTATTGTTTGTCATCATGGGTTGGTGGATTTCCAAATGGTACCATTTGAGTCATTTCTCTTCTTCCTTTGTGTGATTCCTTTACTAGGGAGTTTTATACTTTTGTGTGTTTTTGTGATGGTAAATATCATCATTTTGTTTCCAGGTTTAGAACTCCCTTTAGTATTTCTTGTAGGGCCAATCCAGTGGTAATGAATTCCCTCAGCATTTGCTTGTCTGGGAAAGACTATTTCTTTCATTTATCATATTGCTGCATATAGTATTCTTGGCTGTCAGGTTTTTTTTTTTTTTCTTTTCTTTTAGCATGTTGAATATATCATCCCATTCTCTGCTGGCCTTTAAAGTTTCTTCTGAAGTGTCTGTTGTTAGTCTGATGGGGTTTCCTTTATAGGTGACTAAATGTTTTTCTTTTGTTCTTATTAGGATTCACTCTCTAAGAATTTTTTGCCTTGTATTTGCCTGGGCATCATTGAGCCTCCTTATCTGAATGTCTAAATTTCCTGCTAGACTTGGGAAGTTTTGATTTATTATTTTGTTAAATAGGTTTTCTAATCCTTTCTTTGTTTTTTCACCTTCAAGGATACCAGTAAATCATAAATTCAGTTGCTTTATGGTGTCCCAAATACCATAAAGGCTGTACTTATTCTTTTTTCTTTATTTTTGCTTGACTGGATTAATTCAAAAGACCTGTCATCAAGTTCTGAGGTTCTGTCTTCTGCCTGGTCTAGTCTATTGTTGAAGATTTCAAGTGTGTTTAGTATTTCCTTCAATGAATTCTCCAGTTCCATAATTTCTATTTGGTTCTTCTAAAAAATCTGTCTCTGTAAATTTCTCATTCATATTCTGGATTTTTTCCTTGATTTCTCTGGACTGTTTTTTAGAATTCTTGTGTATCTCACTGAGCTTCTTTAAAATCAATATTTTGAATTCTTTACCTGAGATTTCAAAAATTCTTCTTGACTAATACCTATTGCTGGAGAAATATTGTGTTTCTTTGAAGGTGTCATGTTTCCTTGCTTTTTCACATTTCCCATGTCCTTACTTTGATATCTGTGCATCTAGTGTAACAGTTGCTTCTTTCTATCTTTAAATTTACTTTTGTAGAGGAGGAATTTTTCCTGAAGGTGCATCTATGATGTTGGCTGGGTAGAATACTTTGGTTCTGATTCTGGGTGCATGCAGTAATGTAGTCTCTGTATGATTTCTTGGGCTATAAATAGCATTAGTGGTATCTGTGACTTATTAGTGGAGACTATGATGAAGTTGTGCTGGGGATTGGAATACCAGATAGGCCAGTCTTCAGGCCCCAGTGGTGAGAGTGGTGGGCTGAGCATGCCTATCTTTGTGACCCAGGACAGTGTATAGTGGCACCAGTGTTGGCAGTTACTCATGGCCAAATCTTTGGCCTCCAGTGGGGATGCTGGTTATGGGCAGTGGTGGACTCAGTGGGTGGGCATGTTCTTAGGCCTCTGGGCAGCTGGTGTGGTGTAGACAATGGCAATAACAATGGTAGGATGAATCTCTGAGTCCTGAACACCTTGTGTTGGTTTTGGCTTCAATGGCCAGTCCCCAGGCCCATAAGTGTGCTGGTAGATAGGTGCCAGCTGAACTGGAAGGGGCTAGGAAATTTAGGCTCAATTTCAGGTCCCTGGGGAGTAGTGCTCAGGTACCCAAGGTGGTGGATTGTGTTGGGCAATCCCAAGAACCCTGGGCTATGTGCTCTGTCTTAAGGGAGTGGGGTGAGCCCAGTAAGGCTGGGTGGGCTGTGCTCAGATACCCCAATGGTGAGAGCAGACCCTAGCCATTATGGGTGATGCGGGGTGATTCTCAGGCCCTAGGTGGAGTGCTTGAGTGAGAGGCAGTAGCAGCTACACTGAGACCCCATCACTGGTGAGGGTGGGGTCATACTTGGTGGCCATTGCCTGGGCCAGATGGTGGTGCATACATGTCCCCTTCAAGCCCTGGTCCTGGCAGGGCTTTCCCCATATGCCCTGGATGTAGGAGCTCCCACCTAGCTCATAGCTGAGTCCCAGTGGCAACTTGTGGCCTGCTCATGTCCTATCTCAAATCCTGGCAGTGCTCACTTCCCACACCAGCCACTGCTGCCCATGACTCCCTCACTTCCTATTCCTGGATGCAGAATCACTGCCAGCTCACTCCTGGGCCTCAGCAGTAACAGCCAGAGTTTCTGTAATGCTCCAGGACAGCATGCAATTTGCTAGAGGCTAGTTTTGAAAATGGTACCTTGCTGTAGCCGCTAAGGTCTCAGAAAGGGTGTGAGACCCAGTTTGGGCTCCCTTCCCGGAATAATTCCATCCATAGTATCCCAGCAGCTCCGTTTGTTAGTTTAAGGAGTTGGGAAGGTCGAGAAGGTTCTCCTGAGGCCAGAATTGTGTGATTCCACAGTGGGGCTGCTGAAAGGCTCTCCCTCACTCTTTTCCTGCATTGGAAAGTCACTCTTGGCTCCCAGTCCTTGGCTCCCAGTTCTTCCTTTTCAGACATGGAGGCAGCTTTGCCTTCTTTTCCCCTGCTTTTGGTGTCCCTCTCCTGTCACTTCTCTGCTGAATTCCAGAATTCTCTCTTGGATGACGTAGTTGAAGTGTGACTGTTTATATGCATTGCTCTGTTTCTTCTAAGTGGAGAAGGCAGGCATGAAATGCTACTAGTCAGTCATCTTGAGCCTCCTTCCCTTCTATTAGTCTTTTAATTTCTGTGGAATCTGTAGTTGTATCTCTTCTTTTTTTATGATATTATTTGTATTGTTTCTTTTTTTATTCTTGATCAATCTTACTATGTGCTTGTTAGTTTATTAATCTTGTCAAAGAACCAACTGTGGTATCTTGTTTCTGGCCTCAGTACGTTTTTTATGCTCTTCTTTTTGTTTCTTAAAATGGAAGATTATATATCGCTGATTTTTAACTTTTTTTCCTAATGTCCATTTAAAGCTATATTTTTCCTCTAAATACTGCTTCGAATTAATCCAAAAATATGAATTTTCTGTGTTTTCTTCATTATGTACTTTGAAATTGTCTAAAATTTCCCTTTATATGTTTTCTTTGATTTGTGGATTATTTAAAAGTATGTGCCTTAAACTCCAAATACTTATAATTTTTCTATTATATCTAGAAAAACCCAAGGATTCAACCAAGAGACTCCTGGAACTGATAAATGAATTAAGTAGAGTCTCAGGATACAAAATCAATACACACAAATCAGAGGCATTGATATATGCCAATAACAGTCAAACTGAGAACCAAATCAAAGACTCAATAACTTTCACAATAGCAACACAGAAAAAAAAGTACCTAGGGGCCGGGCGCAATGGCTCACGCCTGTAATCCTAGCACTCTGGGAGGCCGAGGTGGGCGGATCGTTTGAGCTCAGGAGTTCGAGACCAGCCTGAGCAAGAGCAAGACCCCATCTCTACTAAAAATAGAAAGAAATTATATGGACAGCTAAAAATATATATAGAAAAAATTAGCCGGGCATGGTGGTGCATGCCTGTAGTCCCAGCTACTCAGGAGGCTGAGACAGGAGGATCCTTTGAGCTCAGGAGTTTGAGGTTGCTGTGAGCTAGGCTGACGCCACGGCACTCACTCTAGCCTGGACAACAGAGTGAGACTCTGTCTCAAAAAAAAAAAAAAAAAAAAAAAAGTACCTAGGAATACATTTAACTAAGGAGGTAAAAGACCTCTACAGGGAGAACTATGAAACACTGAGGAAGGAAATCTCAGAGCATGTAACCAGGTGGAAAACCATACCATGCTCATGGATCAGAAGAATCAACATTGTTAAAATGTCTGTACTACCCAAAGCGATCTACAGATTCAATGCAATCCCTATTAAATTACCAACATCATTTTTCACAGATACAGAAAAAATAATTTTGCACTTTGTATGGAACCAGAGAAGACCCTGTTTAGCAAAAGCAATTTTAGGCAATAAGAACAAAATGGGAGGTATTAATTTACCAGACTTCAAACTATATTACAAGGCTGTGGTTATTAAATCAGCTTGGTATTGGTACAAGAACAGGGACATAGACAAGTGGAACAGAACTGAGAATCCAGTATAAAACCATCCTCATATAGCCATCTAATCTTTTCTAGATATCTTACTACAAATTTGAAATTACTGTGGAGTTTGTGGCTGGAGAATAATCTCTCTATTATTCAGTCATTGGACATTTATTGAGACATTTTCATAGCCCAGAATACCATCTTGGTCATTGTTCCATATGTGCTGGAGTACAAAATGTATTTTGTAGTTTTCAGTGTAATGTCCTATACAATTGACAATGTTGTTCAAATATTTTATTTCTACTGAATTGTGTCCATGTTTTCTATCAATAACCAAGAAAAGTGTGTTAAACTCTCAGCCTATGCTAATGGATTTGTCAATTTCTTCCTTTAGTATCGTCAATTTTTGCTTCATGTGCTCTAAAATTCTGTTATTTGGTATAGTTTAGAATTATTATGTCTTTCTGGTACATTTACCCTGTTATCATTATACAGCATTTCTCTTTATCTTTCTTCATACTCCTTAGCTTGAAGCCTACTTTTTTTTTTTCCTGATATTAATATGACCACAAAGGGTTGTCTTTTTATTGTGATTTGCATAGCATATATTTTTCATCTTTTTAACTTCAATGTATGTATGTATTTATATTTAAAGTATATTTCATATAAATAACATTGAGTACTGTCTTTTTTAAAGTCCAGTGTTCTAATCTCTGTCTTTAAATGTTTAGTCTATTTACATTTCATGTAATCATTGATATGATTGGATTTTAATTCACCATATTATTATTTGTTTTTTATGTGTACTACCTGCTTTGGTTTCTTACTGTTTGCTTTTGTTGTTTATATTATTTTCATTTATTTATTTATTTAATTTTACTAGTTACTCTGTGGCAGTGATTCTCAAACTTTCTGGCCTCAGTACATTTTTTATGCTCTTAAAAGTTAATGAGGATCTCAAACAGCTTTTGCTTATGTAAACTATAACTATCAATATTTATCTTACTAGAAATTAAAACAATCTTTTAAAATACAAGCAGCTGTAGCCCTCCTGCCTGTAGGACTGCTCACTACTTTCAGGTGAACCAAGAATGTTTCATTCCAGGGATGCAAACTGTTAGCAAATTGGCTCTGTGGAGTACAAATTGACCACTTATAGGCCATGCCTGTCATTGGAATAACACCCAAATTCATAGAGATGTTGTAGAAATTACTCTGAATGCAGCTTTTAGAGAAAAATTATTCCAGAATCTAAGTTTTAGGCAAAAATCAAGGTTCAGGGAGGCTTCTATTAATCTCTCTGAATGAGTAAATCTAAGAAATGCCTTTATGAATGAGTAGGAGATGGAAGACCTCTGTAAGGTTAGTATGCAAACCAGCACACCTGGACAAGGAATTGCCACCTGGAAAGGTAGCCGAGGTATTTGTGTTTGTCAAGGATCCTTACCTCTGCTCTATTTTTCAGAATAGATTTTCTACAGACTGAAATTGAGGCTAAACTGTGGCTAATCAGAGAGATGTTACCATTCTTTGAGGCAGTAAATAGAGAGATCAACAGAAAATCTTTAGGATGCGCCTTTTGAAGCTATCTATCTTTTTAATAGCCTAGAATACTTGATTGACTGCT
Organism: Eulemur rufifrons; assembly: GCF_041146395.1. Lineage (NCBI taxonomy): Eukaryota > Metazoa > Chordata > Mammalia > Primates > Lemuridae > Eulemur > Eulemur rufifrons. The sequence continues at coordinate 90,750,287 of NC_090985.1, forward strand.
TAATGCCATTTGAATGGGTAATAAAAGGAGTAACCAGGACTACTGTGTCCATTTTTTAACCTTGAACCCAAATAGATGAGAAAAAAACACTTTGACATGCACATCGATATTAGAAAAGCAGTTACAAAAAGCAGTTCACAAGAATAACCTTGAGCAGTTGTGGGAAATTAGACTTGTATGCAATAAATAACTGCTGGTATTTATTTATGTTTTATTACTTCACAGAGTTGTTTTGAAGCTTACCTGAGTTACCACATATGATGTACATAAACAGTGCTAAGCACCCAATAAACATTGACTACTATCATTACTGGCAAAGCTGGTTCTATTATATTTCACAGAGACTCAGTATAGTCAAATGATCTGCCTAAAGGCCCACAGTTAACAAGTGCTAAAGATAACATTTCAATGAAAGACTTGTGATTCAAAATTCAGTCTTCTATCAACACACTATGATGCCAATTCCATAGGACAAGTTTCCTGTGGTCTAATTTATTCCAAATCAGTTTACATAGAAAAAATAAAAGATAATTTACACCTAGTGAAATAAAAGATATGCTTGAACATGACCATTTAAAACACAAGATACAAAATGCTATAGGTTGAAAATGTTGTGCTTAACTTATTCATAGTTTTATATTCATAAGTTGTGTACTTTAAAATCACTTATTTCATAATCTGCATTTACAGAAGATAACTGGGTGTGATTTAAGTACTTTTTTCTGTCTTAGAAATTAGTGGTGAAATTTGATCAATAGCACAATTATTTAAGATAGATGTTAGTACATATGTATGGAACTCAGTATTGGAAATGTCATTTCTGGTTCCCAAATACATTTGCCAATGCAAGAAAGTGATGACAAGTTTAATTATGGTTGTTATAGTGTAGGAAAAAAAGAGTATTCACTTCTGGAGATTCTGAAAAAAAAAAAATCCTTCAGTGATTTTTGCTACTTGGCTGAATTAAATACTCTTTGTTACCACATGGACTTCAATAGAACCAAACAATTCTAAAAGTATCCATGCTAGTCAAGACAGATTTTTTAAAGATCTAAACCACAAATACATTACTTAGAAAATTAGAGATTGTCATAAAACAATAGAATAAGTTAGCACAACTATAGTTGATAATGAGAAGTCTAAAAAAATGCCAGCTTTCTTATGCTTTTTGTAATTATACTGTTGAGTTTCTTAACTATGGCAAAAATTGTGCTGGTTTACAAGAAAACTGTTTAAGAAATACAACTAGAAACTTAACCCATGTTCCTCATAAATTTGGGTGGCAAGACCTTTTTGCAGGAGTGGTAATAAAATCATGTACCCTGCTGGCAGTTCTAGACAGAGAAGTAACATGGGTATCACGCTGCATTAAGACAACTGTTTCTGTGATTGGGATTTGAAAATAGGAATCACTACACTGATGCATTTACTTGTTAGTAAATGTGTGTGCCACTTAACATGTTTTCACTTTGTCAAAGTTTTTTTTTCACAATTAATATTCCAGCAAAGATAGCAACTTGCCATTCCTCTCTGTAAATTAACATCTTAGTCCATTCCTTTTCCTACTTTAAACACAAGCATGTTCAAAACCATTTCTCACTTAACATTTGGGGTCATGGTTACTGTGACATTATGTCTTTTTAAAATGGACACGAGGAGACACTGGAAGCCGAGTCCTACTTCATCATAACAAACTAAACCATACGGCAATTGCTTTGAAGTTCCATTATATTAACAAGCTCCTGAGATCATTCTTTCCTGAAAGGCACCCGAACTCTTTTTTGACTAGTATTTCATTATTTTATATATTTTATATATATATATATATATATATATAGAACAATAGCACATAGTCACAATACTTATTTACAAAGGTACTCATTTCAAAGTTTACTTTAAAAGCATGATAAACTCACCTTAGAGAGCCCACCTACTTCCAAATAAAAGCAGATAATGAACACATTCCAGGTGACCCAGAGGGCAGTCCATACTGCATACTAGACAGAAAGGGGAAGGGAGAGAGAGAAGAAGCATGTGAAGATGAAAGGCGTGCATACTGAATAAATCAATAATAAAAATGTCAATAAGTCTGTCTTCTGGAAAGAAACAGGGAATGCTCAGAAAACAGTTCTCCCCTAAGATCTCTAGAAATTAAAAATCCAATAGTTTCTACTGCTTTCAGGAGACACCAATAAAGCTAGATTTACTTTTAAAGTGCTTTGCTGGCTTACAGGTAGGTACAAGTTAAATCCAAGTGCTGTTTGGATTTCTGTTTTCTGAGTATTATTTTTTCTAGGGAACACAATTATGCAAATTTTCTTTAAGCTATCTATGTATCATTTTTAAGTTATTATATAAAACTGTCAAATTTTTAGGAATGTTTGTCAAAATCCAGCTTGAATGAAGAGCATGTTTGAAAATAAATGTGTGGAGTAAAACAAACTTTCATCTGTTGGATTATTTTATTAAGAATATCGTGTGTGGCTCTAATACAATCATATAATAAAATTACAATCATGTAGCATATTTTTAAAACCCACAGAAACTAATAAACAGGATTAAGAATAAGCAAATGAATAATAGATTTCCATAATGGAAAAATACCTTTCCATCATATCCAATAAACTCTAAACCTGCTGACCTTACTGATTAACAGTTTTTTTTAATATATTATGTATTAGGGAATACCTTCCCCTAGAGCGTTAGTCAATATTAATTAAGGTAGCCCTAAATTGAGACTCATCAATGGAGAGAGTGTCAGGGCTCATCTCACCCAGCCACTTTTGTATGCAGACAAAGAAACTGAGGCCCAGAGAACTGACATACAGAACAGCTTGGATGACTAACAATAGTACTTACCGCAGCATACAATTAACACATCAAATACAATGGTTTGCCCATTCATTTTATTGTATCACAAAATCTACAAATTCTTAATTTCTTAAACAGGCATACTAATTAAATTATTGCTTTCTATCAGTGATTACAACTGTTGCATACTGTCTTTAAATTAAAATAAATAATGAAATCATTTCCTTAGCTTATTCTATGCTGTGTTAAATAATAGAATTATGAATTTTAGACTCTGTATAAAATAGCCAAGTTTCTATTAAAAATGTTTTCAGAAGCTTTTAATTATTTGTAAAATTCAATTGACATTTCATGTCATTCTGTCATTTATGAATTTTTAAGGGCTTTCACAATAATCTCATGTAGTTGTCTAGTCCTACTATTGGTAACATTTGATGTCCCATTGTACCTCATTTTTTTTTTGAGAGAAGATTTTGGTTTTTGTGTTTTTTAAGAACAATACAATGATAATAATAAGTTAAAGCTCCAAAATCACTGGAAATGTAGTTGGAAAATATATTAAAATGTTAACACAAGTAAAAACATATAATGAGGTTTTTGGTATTTGCAGATATTGCTGATGTTGCAAATTTTCAGTTCATAAAGTCTCCTAGTATGAGTGGACTTAGTTTTCAAAAATGCCAAATATATTGAAACACACTTTTCTGAACCACAAAATGTTCCCGTGAATATTGAACATAGTTAACCTACATCCTTAATGTGGACTTTTTGCAAATCATAATAACCACAACAAATTCTGAAGCTCTTGCTAGTAAGATGGCATCTAGTGTCTGATATTTCACATTCTAAATAAATCTAACTATAAGCATATTGGAATGGGAGAGCAATGTTGACCTAATTCATGAGAAAAAAGTGACAAAGGTTAAGAAAAGACTGAAAAAGAAAATTAACTAAATTAATTACAAAAACCATATGATAGGACTTAATTATTAGAACTCAATCCTAAACCTACAAATATTCTGTTAGTCAATTGATTCATAGTTATAAAAATGCACAATAAAACAGATCAATTTAAAAATCACAGCAAAAGCTTAGTGATTGAAGTGCATTCAGGATCTCTCACACGTGGTACTATTGATGCTACTTCTGAAGTTTCAAAGATAAAATTACCAGGCTAAGTAAACTTCAACTGTCAATTCCTACCTTTTAAACAGTAACAGGGGTTATTATTCTTGTGCTTTCTGTGTTCCTGGTCCTGTACTAAGTGCTTTGCATAGATCATGGCATTCAGTCATCACACTAAAACCGAGGTAGAGAGGTAATCATTTAATCACCTATTTAGTGTCAGAGTTAGGATTTGAAATCTGACAGTTTGACTCCGGAGCTGGAATGCTTAAGTGCTACATGATAGGCTATGTTTTAAAAGATCTTAAGAAAAGGACTACAGGTTAATTGCAAGTTAATCCTTCACCAGTTTAGCAATTTGTCAAATGCCCAATTCACCAAATTACCAGTTTAACAAAAATTATTTTATGGATATATGTTCTATAACTTGGAATATTTTAGAAAATGACAGTATCTTTTGCATTTTGCAATTAATGTGGCATTCATGATATGAACATCATGAGTCATTTATTTGTTTTACCAATATTATAGAGTTTCTTCCAATACGTTTGTATTAGAAGTTTCTTCTAATAAATTTGTATTTGTTGAGAACAAAGAATATTTGTATATTGAATTTTGGATTGTATAAGATGTAAACTATATACGTTGATGTGCACTTGAGACGGAAGTCTGATCATAAACATCAAGGAAAAGAGATCTCTAGTGGTACAAATACATCTACAGGAATTTAACTAGGAAGGATTAGGACAACCTATGGCCTAAGAGACTAGCTATCCTCCCTGCCTTATTTTTGAAGTGGGTTATTTTATTTATAATTCAAAAATTTACAAGCAAAAATTTAAAAAAGAGATAAGACTCTCCATTCTTAACAAATACCCTTTAGTTGTTATGGAGCTTGCCTACATGCTCACATATCCAGATAGATGAGATATATTTGCAGTAAAGACAATTTCTCAAAGTAGGGGAAAAAAATTACTGTGCATAATCTCGCTCTCCTCTGTTTCCTGCTTTGCTTATTTTCAGTGTATATATATTTCAATCCTAATTCACATAGACAAGGCCTTAATGAAGAAAAAAGAATGTCTATGTGTTCTATGTGGTTTCCTAAATATTTCCTAGTTTTACAAGGATATTTCAGCAGTTTTTAATTGACATGAACTTTGGAAGTCTTCCAGTCTATTTCTTCTCCATTGAGCAGTTAGTTTATAATATGAATTATTTTTACTTTCTGAGCTTGCCTATTTTCCAACTAGGAGAAAGGCCATTCATTCATTTATTCATTCTTTCACATATGAATCAATCTGTTACAATATTATGCACAATATGCTAGACTTATAATAAAAAAATAGGGTAAGTTTCTTGCTTACTCATTTTTGTAGCATTTTATGGAGTTTAGTATTCATGTCCAGAAGAATTTTAAGAGCAACCTATGATCCCTACATTTTAATGGCAAGAAAAACAGAGTGAATGGGGAAAAAAAAGACACTAACTGATCAATCATTTGTCAAGCACTTACTCTGTGTTAAGCCATGGTAAGCAAGTCACATACATTATATAATTCTTAAAAATGATCTATGGCTCAGGTTTTTCCAAATGAGATAACTGTGGCATAAAGAAAGCAAATAAATGTCCCAAGGCTTCACAGCTGATAATTGGTGGAGAGGGATTTAAATCTGGTACCAAATGAATCAAAACTTAACAGTCATAACTTCATATTGAGCACTAGCTCAGATGAGATTTATGATGGCATAGTAGGGAAATGTTCCTATATAACAATTCAAATTAAAACAAGTTTTTGTTCTTTGCACATGAGCATTTGCATAGAAGTCCAAATGACTAAATTGTAGACCTAGCAAATTTATTTGGCATTTTTCTAATTTTTAAAGGCAGTTTTGAGTTAATTTCAATTCTAAAGTTAATCTTATTTCAAAAAATTTTAAATAAATCTGTTAATTTATCTGCCTTTAAATTAATTTAAATATGCCTGATTACATGATCAGCCATGAAATAATAAAGATTTAAATAGTCCTGGGGCACAATCTTATTTTGGAATTCATAAGCAAATTTTAAAATATTTAAACTAGGAGTAAACAGACAGGAAACAAATGATTCTGTAACAATGCTTTATAATTGTTAAATATGATTTCACAGCTTCATATTTTCTATAGCCAAAGAAGCACAAAAGGTACACTCAAACTCCAAGACTGAATTTGGTATCCCCTAATATATATACTCTACCTTGTACCTTAGCTAAAATAAATTTTAATCAGTAAAGAAATACAACATGGCAAAGTTGCTTTTGTATTCAAAAATAAATATAGAGATAGTAAATTGTACCTTATCAGTGGTGATTATACCTGGATGGGAATTATTGCTCTTTCATTCTGTGATTTGGTTGAATTCTTCTAATACTCTGTGCTGAGAGCCCTCCTCAATAATAGTGACAGAAGCCCACAACATTACATTTCTTAGAAAGAAGTCTTGAGGAGTAACGCAGCTAACGGTAGGAGCAGGTAGCTCAACATATACTATTTTATCATGTCATTCCTCAACTGAGTTTAGACTGAGATAAGCGAGGCAGTAAGGCCCTTTTCTCTTGCTGAGCTATAGTGGACATATTCTGAGATAAGAAATCACTGTCTAGTCCATCTTGTAAAATAATTTCATTCAGTAACATTTAATTGAATTATTGTTTTTTTAATCAAGTATTCCCCAAAGGTCTGTACATATAGGGAAAGAACTAGAACACAGCAATGGGTAGCATATCCCTGCATTCCAGGAGTACACAGTTTGTTCAATGCGGTGAGACAGGAAGGGAAGCAATAAAGACAACAGGGAAGAGTGCTTGGGTAGAAGTTACCAGGATCTATGGCAGCAGAAAGGAGGAGGCATTGCCTCTGGCATGGGGTGGCTGGGTAAAGCTTTTATTTTTTTTTATTATATTTTTTTTAAAAATTTTTAAATTTCAAAATATGGATCAGTTTATGGTGGAAAATGCAAGATGGTGGATGAGAAACACCTCCAGCCAGAGTGTCTCTGTAAGAAGGAAAGTGTTTAGATGAAAGTGAAAAAAAAACAAAAAAACAGGCAGACAAACATAGATCAGATGAGGGTTGGAAGGAAGGGTGCCTGAAACTACAGGAGACTCCACAGGAAGAGGTTGCAGAACAAAAATGGAAGGAGAAAAGCATCAGCAGGGTCTAAATCCTGAGAGTCTTGGAGACCAGCAACAAGGGTAGGTGGAGTGGTTAAATTTCCCATTCCTTGCATCTTGGACTGCTGGTGGACTCCTGAGCTGCTGGGGAGACCTGCCAACACCAGACCAGAGATGGCTGCCACTGGTGAGTGGAGAGCCTCTTGCAGAGAGGGCAGTGGGCCCCCAGTTCCCTCACGACACATCCGGCCCCACAGACCAGAGCCAATTGGCAGGCACCATATTGCTTCATTCTCCCCTTCCCCTCCCCTACTTGTAGCTGCTGAGAGAGACAATTTAGCCACCACCTGGAGGCATCCACATTGAATGGGACCTTTTCTTTTGGGGCCCTGTAACTGACTGAGGGGTACTCGGATTATGAGCTCCCTACCCGCCAGCCCTCCCTGGTGCCGCTTGCCTGGTGACTCCAGCAGAGCAGGGCAAACCCCGAGACAGAGAGACGTTGATATAGCTTGGAAACCCTGTGGGTGACTTGAGACCAGCATTCTTCTCCCTGGCAGGGTCACAGATTTATCTCCATGGTGTAAATATACCACATTTTGTAAACCACTTATGAATTGATGGGCCCTTGTGTTGATTCCACATGTTTACAATTGTGAATTGTGCTGCAATAAACATTTTAATGCAGGTGTCTTCTTGATAAAATGACTTCTTCCCCTTTGGTTAGATACCCAGTAGTGGGATTGCTGGATCGAATGGTAGGTCTAGTTTTAGTTCTTTGAGAAATCTCCATACTGTTTTCCATAGAGGTTGCACTAATCTGCAGTCCCACCAACAGTGTATAAAAACTCCTTTCTCTCTACATCCATATTAGCATCCATTGTTTTTGGACTTTTTCATAAAAGCCATTCTGACTGGGGTAAGACGATATCTTATTGTGGTTTTCACTTGCATGTCCCTGATGATTAGTGACGTTGAGCATTTTTTCATGTGTTTGTTGGCCATTTGTCTATATTCTTTGGAAAAACTTCTGTTCATATGTTTTGCCCACATTTTAACAGGGTTGTTTGTTTTTCTCTTGCTGATTTGTTTGAGTTCTTTGTAGATTCTGTGCCCTTTACCAGACGTATGGTTTACAAATATTTTCTATTTGCTCTGTTTATTATTTCCTCAGCTGTGCAGAAGCTTTTTAATGTAATTAGCTACTATTTATTTATATCTATTGTTGCCATTATTGCCTGTGGGGTCTTAATCATAAATTCTTTGCCTAGGGTGATATCTAGTAGAATTTTTTCTACATTTTCTTCTAGAATTCTTATGGTTTTAGTCCTTACATATAAGTCTTTTATCCATCTTGAGTTATTTTTTGTGAGGGTGAGAGATAGGGGTCCTGTTTTATTCTTTTGCATGTGGCTATCCAATTTTATGAGCATCATTTATTAAATAGGATTTTTTTCCCCCAGTGTATGTTGTTGTTTGCTTTTTCTAACATCAGGTGGGTGTATGTAGATTGTTTTATATCTGGGTTCTGTGTTTTGTTCCATTGGTCTATGTCACTATTTTTGTGCCAATACCATGCTGTTTTGGTTACTACAGCCTTGTAGTATAGTTTTAAGTCTGGTAATGTAATATGATGCCTCCAGATTTGTTCTTTTTGCGTAAGATTGGATTGGTTATTTCGGCTCTTTTCTGATTCCATACAAATGTAGGATTAATTTTTTGAGATCTGTAAGATGTGATGTTAGTATTTTGATGAGGATTGCATTGAATCTGTAAATCACTTTTGGTAGTATAGATATTTTAACAATGGTGATTCTGCTGTTCCATAAGCATGATAGGTTTTCTATTTGTTTGTGTCATCTGTGATTTTTCCCCTAGTGTTTTCTAGTCCTCCTTGTAGAGATCTTTCACCTCCTCTATTAAGTATATTCCTTGGTATTCTATTTTCTTTGTAACTGTTGTGAATGGTATTGAGTCTTTGATTTGATTTTAAGCTTTACTGTTATTGGTGTATAGAAATGCCACTGATTTGTTTACATTGATTTTGTAGCCTGAGACTTTGCTGAATTTATTTATCAATTCCAGGAGACTCTTAGTGGAGTCTTTGGAGTTTTCTACATACAAGATCATATAATAAGCAAAAAGCGATAGTTCGACCTCCTCTTTCCTGATTTGGATGCCCTTTATTTCTTTATCTTGCTTGATTGCTCTGGCTAGGACTTCCAGCACTATGTTGAATGGAGTGATGACAGTGGGCACCCTTGTCTTGTTCAAGTTCTTAGTGGGAATACTCTCACTTAGAAGTGAGAGCTAACCTATAGCTATGCATGGTCACGGAAAGTGATATATGGACATTGGATATTCAGAAAAGGAGGATATGAGGGGGGGGTGAAGGCTGAAAAATTACCTATTGTGTATAATGTACACTATTTGAGGGATGGGTACACTAAAAGCCCAGACTTCACCACTATCCAATATGTATATGTAGCAAAACTGCACTTGTGCCCCCTAAATCTATTGAAATTTTAAAAATCAGAGACAATGTAGTTGAAGGATTATTAAGAGTTTTCTGAGAGGATGAGGAGATTAGGGCATTCTAGACAGAAGGTGTACTCTGTGCAAACTGAGAGGCAAAGGCAACACGGTCTTTGGAAAATACAAATCATTTTCCATGAGGCAATAGCAAGGAAGGCAAGAGGGGAGTTTAGAAAGTACAGGAGAGGGAAATAAAGGATCGGTTTTATATACTTTGATTTACACTGTAAGGAGTTTGGAAATTTGCCTATAGACATTGGAGAGTGTGTTCCTCATGGTCCTTTACATAAACCATTTCTATAAAAATGATTAATTCTTAAAATTCAGCTGTGGTGAACCCTGTTTGTTGTCATAAATGGCAGTGACTTACTATGTGTGCTTTTACAAAACTAGACTGTGAGCGCTGTTAAATTGTTGTGGTGGATAGACGCATTTTATTAACCTCTGTGGGAGCACTTGTGAGCACTTAGCACATACCTTGTGCTCCAAAATGTTTGTTAGTTTGAAATTAATTAACTTTAATTAGCATATATTGGTAATTATTTCAGCCAATAAAGGAAACCAATGCTAAAAAATAGCAGAAGTGATTCTCTTGCAATTAAGAAGCTCTTTCCCGGCTCCGTGAAAAGTCAGTATGACTTTCTGCTCCAGGACTACTTTCACAGCCATGTAAAAGTTGGTGCCTCTTGAGGCACACCTTGGTAAATGTGACTGTGTCACTTTTCATTTTCAGTTTTTTCCATACCAGAATTGATTCCAGACCACCAATTGTAGCTTCAAACAAAAGTAATTCATGAAAACAACTTAAAAATAAATGCCTGTTGTGTGACCAAAAAAAAAAGTGGTATTAAGCACCTTCCCAGAAAACAACATGATATTCCTATAAAAAGCACTCTTTGTGAACAGATTTCCTATACTCATGGATTAATGATTCTCCAGGCATTTTTCTCAAATAGACAATTTATACCCATGTTAGAATAAGAGGTAATCTGGAATTTCACAAAAGTCAATGATATTCTATGATTGGCTGACAGATAGGCCAAGATCATTTCCAAAATGAAAACTTATACTGACCATGGTAACATCTCCTCTGGAATCTGATGGTGGAGACAAGGCACAGTTCACGCCAGAGCAGCTTCTTGAACCTAACGATAATGGCAGTGAGGCCAACACACGTCCAGCTATGCTGCTTACAGCCTGTTCCTTGGGCAGGTCACCTAACCTTTCTAACCACTCTCCTCGTCTGTGAAATTAGGGAAGCTAACACATACCTTGTAAGATATTTGCAAAGTATCTTACCCAAATAACATGTTTGGTGTGGAGGGGAGGGCTTTCCTGCCAAATCACTGATTCCGTTTTCTTCTCTTCCTGGGAGAAGATCTTGCATAAGATAGCAAATACAATGATAGAGATTTGGTTGTCATAACCCGTGCAATGAGGGAATCAAGATGAGCAAAAACATGGAATGTTTGTGCTGTGAATTTTTTTTTTTTTTTTTTTTTTGGAGATCCTGAAAGAACTGAAACTGCCTTCCTCTATACACAGAAGGGAGAAGGGAGAAAGGGAAGCAGAGGAAAATGTACCAGAGAGGTGACAACAGCTTTATCATGGGTGAACTCTGAACTGGTAGGGCCTAGATGGAAAGAACAATAAATGAATATACATTGAGTACCACTAAATATTTTATGGTCACAAAGAGCTCTTTGCCTAGTAGGGGAGACATAAATATGAAGAAATTATAAATCATGCTCAAGAAACAGAGGCAAGGGAAGCAGGAGCAGTTAGCCATTAAAGTGCATGGGAGTGGGTGTGCATGACGGACTGAGAAAATGTTGCCAGAGGTGGGGCACAGGCACCACACAAGGCTACCAGAACAAGGGGCTTGAGAGTTAGGGAGAGGCAGAAAGTACGTGACCCTGAAGTGCACAGACTGTCTGCCCTCTCAGGTCTCTGCTCCTGGCTCATGCCCTCCCCAGGCCCCAGCCCACTGCCAGTCTCATTCCTCTTTCCTGCCATTTCCCCACCCCCAGAGAGCCTGGCCCCTGCGCCTCTCTCTCCTTACATAATGAGCTTCTGGAGAGCAGGGACTCTGAAATTTGAATTCTTTCCTATTTATCCAACCTTAGCACCATATAGTAGGTCCTCAGTAAATGCTAAAGAGTGAATGGGAACTACTGCTATAGTCCTCCTACTGTGTGCCCTGTGGTACTTCCTGGCAAGAACCTGCTTCACCCCCTTCTTCACTGCTGGACTCACTCTCATACTGCAGATCTCCCCTTCCAGTCACTTCTGCAGGGTGCCCTACCCCGCTGCCCTGGTAGGGTCAGACTCCCCATTAGTCATCTCGTGGCGCATGTGCTCCTTTGTATCACTTATCACAGTTGCATTTTAACATTTATGTGGACAATTATTTGACAAAGGCGCCTATCTCCCCTCAGTAGACTGTAAGGTAAGCACCCAGGAAGGCAGAGAATGTGCTGTATTTGCTCCCCAGCGTAGTCCACACTTAACGCCAAATGCACAGTAGAAACTCAATAAATATCTTTTGAATTAATAAATAAATGAAAAAAGGAAGAAAGGAAGTTAGGGAAAAAAGAAGGGAGGAGGGGAAAGAGGGAGGAAGAGAGAAGGAAAGGAGGAAGGAAGTAAGAAAGGAAGGGAGAGGGGAAGGAGGAAGGAAGGAAAAGAGAGAAGGGAAGGAAGAAAAAAAAAAAAACAAAGGATTGTGAGACATGAGCTTGGGCAGAGGCATCAGGAAAGGATATTCTTAGATCTTATCCTGCTAAGGAGCCAGTGAGGGTTTTAAGCCAGTGATTTAGGAAAAGCACAAAGAACACTTAGGAAGGGAGAAAGGCTGAGAGTAAGCAGGAGAGTCCATATATGGGAGAGAGAAGGCACATCTTTCAACCAAGGCAGTACTTGTACGAACAGCACGTAGGGCTAATACTGATATTTAGTGCATAAAAGCAGTAGGACCGGATAATGTCACTAACATGTCTACCTACAGCTTCATTCTACAGAAGCCATCTATGATTTCACAGACATCTGGCATTTTGTGCCTCAGCAGAACACCAACATCGTACGATAGAAAGTCTGTGGCGAGTACAAGTGCTCTATATTCACAGTAACAAACTGGAACATATTTAGAATCCGGTAATAGTTTGATCTTGTGCATGATATCAAAGCATCTATCTGCAAGTCCAACTCCATGAAACGTCCTCTGGGAGATTACACAGTGGCTCAGGAAAGGCTATCTTTAGGAGAAGAAGAGTAAATCAGAAATCGTTTACTCAGCAAACAGAGCAACATCTAATGCTCCGGGGCCATTTGAGTACAGAGTCTGGTTTGGAGGCCAGTTACCTACACCTCTGTGACATGATGAAAGATATCAAAAAGCCAATTGTGGGACTCAAAATAGAGAATTGGTGCATCTATGGAAAAATTTATAACTTTATTCTTTTCCACAGATGTGAATAAATTAAATCAAAATTGAAAGATGAGATGTCTAAGTCTATGGTTTTCTTCTAGTAAGGCAGTGTCACCGCATTGCAAGGAAGTATGCAGTCATTCTACTGAATGCTGTACATTTAATCAGCCTCCATGAGTATTTTAGAATATGTTACTTATATTTCTAATTACTTATATATGTTTGTAATTTCTCACAACCTTCTTACATGTGTAGCCTACAATCCTGCCCTCTTTTTACAGAAAAGACAACTAATTACTGTGAATAACTTCCATTAGATTGTGGATCAAAGCCTATACCTCATTAAATTGTCCTGCAATGGAGTGTGAGCTCACCGTGTTTGGCATAGCTTGGAGAGTTGATTTATGCTTCATATTTACCATGACAAAATGGAGAAAAATTCAGTAACGTACAGAATGAAATACATTAGGAGTGTGCACTAAATATCCATCAGTACATGCATTTGTAATGACCTAAGTCAATTAAAATTAAATTATATTATTGTCTCCAGTGGTTAAACAATTATTAGATAGATTGGCTTTTTAGGGTTAGTGACAAATGTCCTTGAAAGTTAATGATAGATTAATACATTGATACATGGATCATTAATGCACATTGTAACTTATCATAATATCAACATCATAACCAGACCTCCTGCTCTGTCCAAGCCCTATTTTAAATTTCCTTGTGAACCTTGAAATCAGTTACACTGTGACTCACACTATGTCATCTCACACCATGGGCATGTTGCTTTGCTCTCACTGTAAAACATTCATTTTGTTTTCTTTTAACAGAGTTGAATATCTGAGGGCTAGAATAGCAATACCATATCATATCAGAGGGGGGCACTTAAATTGTTTTATTCATATTCTTTTAGTAATTTTGCAGTGTTTATGTGAAGAGACAGGATAAAAATAAGACTTACCACCATGATGTAGCGAGGTCTGTACTGAATGGTTCCAAACAAACCCAATATGACAACTATTATATGTAGAAAATTTCCAAGAATAGGCGCCCATTGGAAACCAAGGAAGTCAAAGATCTGCCTCTCTAATGCTGAGAGCTACAACAAAGCAAAAGAAAGTTCATTAGAATTTAATCCAAGCATCATCATACCATTTTAATCTTTATTTCATGGCTGGAAAAAACTGAATATTCAATGTCAATCACACTTTCAGACACCATTATCATTAGAATTTTGATACTTCATGTACTATCCTATGCAACTTCTCCCAGAAAATATACTAAGATAACTTTGAGTATTATAACTTCAATTATAAATAGATTTTTAACCTATCTGGAGAATTAGAGATATACTTCTTGAATCATTTTCTACAGTAGAAAATCCAGATAGATATTTTGTGACTTAAATTCATTATTTTTAATAAAAAGATTGGCTTAGTATAACATACTTGGAATAAAAAATAATAACTTCAGGCTTGCAATACTAAAACTAGTATCATTTTGCACAATGAACAAAACCCCAAAACTCCTACACATCCCTACTTTCCTGTGTGAAATATTCATTAGCCAAATCTGTTTTGTTTTTTTTACTTTCATCAGACTGCTAGTTTTTATAATTACTAACCACCTTTCCAAAATGAAGCTTATTTCTTTACTTTGGGCTCAAAACCATGATGTATAATAAAGCTAGAATTAAATAGTCCCTTTGAACCAGATTTATTGAGATCATATACATACATGAAAATTCATCTTAGATTAAGTAAAATCTTTTTTTGAATACCCAAACAGAAATTATGGGCCATAACTATTTCAGACATGCCACAGTTTATTATGGTTGCATTATAAACATCACATTTTTTAAACAATTCTAAAATGTATCAAGATACACACTTAACCATTTAAGATGAAACAGACGCGTTTCATATGGTCCAGTGAATACCAAAAAATGTCATTATCACATACAAATGGTATTTCTTGTATTCTGTATTGAAAAATATTACAATTCCAACTGCTGTATTTGGACACTAATCTTTATACATTTCAGGCTTTTTCTTAGACTTACATTTATAAAATACTAATTCTAATAAAACGATCCAGTGTCTAGCCATAGTGATGGCACTAGAAACTGCAGCTTTGAAATGAAGATGGCACCCTAGGTATTTTTCTAGTTATGTGGCAGGTGTATGCCTGACTAGCTTTAATTTCCTTGGACATAAAGAAATGTCCTCCATGCAGTAAGCTGAATTTACCTTGGTTAATATTTGCCTTCAGCAGGCTGTTCAGGAAAAGAGAAAAGACCTAATGCCTACAGACAACCACACCAGATCCACATTCATTTCAGACGTGTGTCCTGATCGTGAAGTGATGTGTCACCATCTCCTACATCCATAAATGTACAGAAATGGTTAACACACAAAATATCAGAGAAATATAAGCAGCAGAATCATGTTTTCAACCTCCTGTTTGTCTCTGCTTATGACTCTAATTAGTTCCCAGGAACCTTCCCCTAAAAATGCAGCCTTTTATTTATTGACCCATCAGTGATATAAATATGCACTGTTTTTTTTTTTTTTTTACGTCCAAATAGGATTGATATGCTCAGAAAATTAAAAAAAAAAAAAAAAGAAAAAAAAAGAAACCCTGAAGAGCAGCTGCAGGCAATTCATTCTGAAAAGCAACCCTATTTTAAAGCTGTTGTGCATCACAAAATCCTTTAGAGTGAACTTTTCAAACAGAGAAAAACTCATTTTCTTTTCTGTCAGAAGATGCATGGATAGCATTCTCTTTTATGATATTAAAGAAAACACATAATGAAAGAGAAGCCAAATTAATGCCACTTATTGGAAAATCTGCATTCTTTATTCAAGACACTATTAATATTTATTTCCTGAGAACTTAAAAAATGGACTTGAGATGGGTTGAAATAAGAGTACTAATAAAAGGCCATAAAATCAGAGAGGGAATCCTCCCGAGGAAAAGGTGAAGGGCAGCTGTAATGATTACACCAGGGTGGGGAACCTGCAGCCTTACGGTCACATGTGGCCTTCTAGGTCCTTAAGTGTGGCCTTTTGACCGAATCCAACTTTTACAGAACAATCCTTTTATTTTTACTAATACATTTTTGTTCATCTTCTCTGTTTTTATTTTATTTTTAAAATGAACGTATTTAAAATACCAAAGAATAAAATAAGTTTCAACAAAATAATCCTCCCAGATTGACTGGCACAAGGAGAGCGTTAGTAAGCCATAAATAAGGGCTAAATTGACCGCTGCTATGCTCATGATTTAGTTCTAACTTTCCCTGTCTGACTGGCACCACTACTGCATAAGTCCGGTTGGTGAGAGTTTATGGGGTCAAGTATGCCAGTCTGTTATCAGATTTGGGAGTTTTGTGTTTTGTGTTTCTGTTTGAAGTGGAATTTGTGAATAGTTGCACAATTCCACAATATTTTTAAATTCTGTCTGCTTCACAGCCCATCATGTCAAAGAAAACCAAGAGAATGATGAAAGAAGAAAACAGATTTTTTAATGAGGATTGGGAATTGCAATATTATCTTGTTTCTGCTAAAGATAAGATGAATTGCTTGCTTTGTGATAGTGCAATATCAACATTAAAGAAATTCAATGCTCATCAGCATTATAACACTCATAAGGACCACAAATATTTTAAATTAGAGAGAGAGGTGTGAAAGGTTGTACTGCAGAAATTAAAAGATTCAAAGCAAAGACAATTCTTTCAAGCAGCAATAAGACCTGGAAATAATGTCACTGACACAACTTATAAAACAGCTTCTATGCTCGGGAACAAAGGGAAGTTTTTCAGTGATCTAGAAATTGTGAAAGAATGCATTGTTGAAGTTGTAGGATGCTTAGACCCTGATAACATTTCAAACTACAAACAACTGCCTCTTTCTAGGAGAACATAACTGATTGGCAGCATAAATTAGCCTTCAACTTAACAGAACATGCAATACTTCAAAAGGAAAATATATATTATTCAATCTCTTTGGGTGAATCAACTGATACTACTGACTCAGCACAGGTTTTATACTTCAGGTCATAACAGAAGATTTTCTTTGCTACAAAGAATTACTCGCTTTGGGCACTCTTACAAACAGAACACAGGGAATAGATATCCTCAATAATTTCCAAGATAAATGTTGTGAAGTTGGACTTAATTTGGTAAATTTAGCGAGTGTATGTACAGACAGCATACCTTCCATGACAGGAAAACATGAAGGATTTATTGCACAGATGAAAAAAGTATTAACAGATCCATATGCTCTCATTTCTTTTCATTGTATCTAGCATCAGCAAAATCTATGTGCTAAAGCTATTATTTTAAGTGACACTTTGCAAGAAGTCATAAGTATTGTTAACTATATTCATGCAAATACAATGCAGCATTGTCAGTTTCATAACATATTAAAGTTGAACAATGAGGTACTGAGGTATTCAGTGTGAATTTGCCCTATCATTCTAAAATGTGTTGGCTATAGCCAGGACAGGTGTTAGCCAAAATTTTATCTCTGTGAGAACAGATAGTTAAATTTCAAGAAAAACAGAATCAGCAATGTGAATTATTGAAATAAGATTTCTATAGGACTGCAGCATTTCTGTGTGTATCATGTCAAATCAAAACAACTTAAATATTTCTTTGCAAGGTAAAACAATTATAAGTCTATATGTGGTATGTGGCAAAAATGCAAGCATTTCAAAAAAATCTATATTTTTTTCAAAACACTTCTCCAAAAGAAAATTTTGGATGAACTTTTTCTCTAGTTAGCAAAGATCATTAATGAGCAGGATAATATATGCAAATCATTTGAAGAATACGCAGCTGTTAGAGACCTATTAATTGGAGAATACAACGAAAGGTTCACTGACTTTGAGAATCATGACATCACACTCAAATTAGCCTTTCAGCTTCATCTAGTTGATATCTCCAAGGCACCTAAAGAACTATAGGTGGAATTGATTGAGCTCTCAGTAGATGACATTTTAAAGTTATTGTTTGATGCTAAGACAGATCCAATTGAAATATGGAAAAATGCAGAATACCCATGCCTTTGGCAGCATGTCCAAAAAATGCTTTCTTGCTTTTCAACCACTTATTTCTATGAATCTGCATTCTCCTATCTAACCTAAATCAAGATGCACTATAGTCATATGACTGATACCCACCTAGAGGATTAACTGAAACTGCAGACCTCCATCCTGCAACCAAATATTCAAATGCTTTCCAACAAAGAGCAGACACAACAAAGCCATTAAAAGTTTAGTTAACTTTAATATTAACAAATGGTTTTCATTATGTGAAATTATTAAGTATATAGTAGTTAGAGTTTTACAAAATAATGTACATTTTAAAGTATATCTAACTGAAGTTTCTTGAATGCAGACTTATTTAACTACAGCTAAATTAATGTGGCCTTCCAACATGAAAGTTTCTCCACCCCTGAACTATACATTACAGCTAGATTTGAATACTAATAAGAACAAAATTTTCAAAAATAAATGTTACTATTGTATTGTTTACCTAATTGTTTAATTTTCTACTTAAGCTATTTAGTCCTTGAGTTTATTGGCAAATATCTCCTCTCTAAATGGCATAATGTTTAGAGATACCACTTTTTGTCCTAGAGCGTGATATTAATAGTCATGGCCCAGGGCCACTAAATGAACTTAAAGAGTATCCAGAATGCCTTGGTAACTCAGCAAAAAGATGACTGTATTTCAGAAATATCTCTGTCAAAATGGTCCTAATCAGTGGTGTGGGCAAGGCGCTGGCCCCAGCCAGAGAACTGCATGCATCTCTTCCCAATGCCATGGTGAGTGACGTCAAGTTGGTAACACACCATGTTGGAACTATCTGCAACATGGAAATCAGGAAAAGCTAAAAAGCAGAGTTTGCTTGTTTGTTTTGAGAACACACTGTTAGACATTTACCTGCACACCACTGAATATGGCACCTGAACCCAGTGGTTGTGACTCAGGAGAGCAGTGACAGGAAGTCACCAAACAGTAATATACATAGATAGAAAGCAGCCAGTCCAGAGGAGAGCAGAGGGTGGAGGGCTCAAAGAGGGTATCTGCAGAGATGCCAGAGCAAAGAGAATGAGTGAGACATTTATAGAACTTGAGGCTTAAATAAAGGTAGAGAAATCAAGAAGATATAAAGGCAATAGGATGCTCCAGAAAAAGCAAAACCAACCTGTCACCAGTTTAAAATAGAACAGAAAACAGACTTAAAGAAAAATGCAATCAGTTCTAAGGGAAAGCTAAAGTAGGTAAGAATCTGGAAGCTATAAAGAATATGAAGGAAAAAGAATATGTTTCTTTTCCTAACAAGTTAAAAAATAAAGGCAATCAGGATCTTAATAAAAGGAAGGCAGGTAGGAAAGAAAGAAGGGAGGCAAGAAGGAAGGAAGGAAGGAGAAAAAGGAACCAAATCAACTGCCAAGAAAAGATGATTCAAAAATACGAAAAAAAATTAAATTGGGGCATGATTTTAAATGTAAGTATGTAGAAACCATTAAAACATTCTCCGTGTGTGGAACAGGGAAGGCAACTTGGAGCTGCAGTAGAGAAATGTAACCTTAGCTCATGCTAGGCGCTGCATGAAAAATATTCCACACTCCTTATAATATAAATGTTGTATTGAATTATAACTTTCAGAATCAAATTGTAAACAACTTGAAAGTCTTCATTATGGTTATGAAACAAAATGTAAGTGTAATTTGATCATATAAAATATATCTAGTGGAGGTTAGGATAGGCTGTATGTTCTCTCTGTATTCTGTGTGTTATGGCAAGGAGAAATGGATGTGTTTTAAAATTCTTACTGCAGGGTCAGGCATTTCCTTACGAGGTTCCAAGGTGAAAATAATGTTTCCTATAAATCTATGACTCATTAACCATCCCCACATTAACCACCTGTACTTCTAATAACTCAAGAAGTGTCCCTGTTTCCTTATTTCATGCTCAAGCAATATCTATAGAGACAAAATACAGTAGGTTTCTTATTGATCCATACATTATGATTAATGGTTCCCATGGTATTTTGCATAATTGCTCATAATAATTATTCTTAATTGTGAAAATTAATTTACGGTTAACTAAAGAGCTATAAAAACTTTACGTGACCAAACATATTCCTTGGCATTTATCTAGGCTGGCTCTTATAGGATCAGCTTCTGCCCAAACAAGAACTGAGGAAGGGCCGGGCGTGGTGGCTCACGCCTGTAATCCTAGCACTCTGGGAGGCCGAGGTGGGCGGATCGTTTGAGCTCAGGAGTTCGAGACCAGCCTGAGCAAGAGCGAGACCCCACCTCTACTAAAAAAAAAAATAGAAAGAAATTATATGGACAGCTAAAAATATATATATATAGAAAAAATTAGCCGGGCATAGTGGCGCATGCCTGTAGTCCCAGCTACTCGGGAGGCTGAGACAGGAGGATCGCTTGAGCTCAGGAGTTTGAGGTTGCTGTGAGCTAGGCAGACGCCACGGCACTCACTCTAGCCTGGGCAACAGAGTGAGACTCTGTCTCAAAAAAAAAAAAAAAAAAAAAAAAAAAAAGAACTGAGGAAGAAGTCTCATTCTTAAGGAGTGAGTACACTTAGAGTTTCAACCTCACAATAAGGAAAGTGAGCTACCTTCTACTCTCATTCTGCTTGGACATTTCTCCTACTCACTAGAAACAGACATAATGAAAAATATCAGAACGGGTTCACTTGCATTGGCAGAATCATAAGAAAGCATTTGATCAAACCACGTGTCATGAAAGACTGTGAAGTCAAAGTGCATTGTATGACTGCTACCCTCTTCTGTGTAATCTCTAGCTTAGGAATTCATGTGGTAAATATTTTATAACCATGAAGGACCAATTCTTTCCCTAAAGTGGGAATTTAAGAGCTCTGATTAATATATTAATACTCTTATTATCTAAACTGACATTTCCCAGGCTATTTCAAATAAGTTTGGGGCTACTGAGCAGGTATCTGTAGATCTGGAAAATCCATGGAGCCCTCAGCTCCACCCCCACTTCCTCTGCTCTAAAATTTCTTATCCACTCACCTCCCAAGGGGCTTCTCATGCCCCTTCTGATTGATTGATTGTTTGATTATGCCTAACTTCTGTGTACCTTGACATGGGCTAGGCCAATTATGATCTTATATGTTAAACTGTAATTTGGGAATATCTTTTCAGGGCTCGGAAAAGAAAGGCTCAATTGCATTTGTGTTATGACCCTACTTCGTGGTGTCATATCTCAGAGTCCTGACACCCTGGAGATTCACCACGATGCTAAAGCAGGCACCACTCTGGAGAAGTTTCCATGTGTCTACAAGCAGATTTGCTATGATGTGCACAGATCTTGAGATGGATCCAGGAATTCTAGATCTGGTTTGCTTATGATGTGGTTCATCCAGTAAAGGCAGGAATAGTGTTAAAGGCTCCACCGTTCCTGCATAGTTTTCATATTATATTTGGTAGAGGTTAGATGGCAAAGGCTATGTCAGTGAAACCAGAAAACAATCACTTAGTGAAGTAAATAAAGTCAAATAAAATGCAAAGTAGTTTAATATACCACCTCCTTTTCTCAGTGCTTGATTTCTAACACCATCTCCAGTGGCCCGAATGGCCATTAGTGCTTATGTAGCTGGGTGAGGTGGAATATGAGTGCTCAGGAGAACAGTATTTTCCTTAATGCCAAGTGTGACCGTCTGAGTTTTTCCCTGAACCAGCTCCACTAGGTGAAGCAACTATCTCCAGAGAATTTGAAAAGGCCACGTGAACTCTGTCTGTACATTTCGAGTCCCTGGATCTCAAGGAAGTTGAACGGGCATTTCCCACTCTTACAATTTGACAATGATGATGTGAACTATTTGGTAAAATAAACAATATAGGATCTTAGAAAACAACTATATGTTATGCTGCAAATCTATGTTTTGAGGAAATAAAGAACTATGAGTCACAGAGCAAGGAAATTTTTCTGTTAAAAGAGGAATAGACATTCCAGTACAAATAGACAGATTTATGTAGGCTGATGAGTGGAAAGAGTGCATGTGAAGGGCATCTATGTACCACAAATTCACTCAGGAGAGTTCTTTATAATATATCTTGTGCACTGATTCAGCATATCAACAGGCAGAGTGACAACTATTTTCACCAACTTTTCAATGTGTCAGAGAATAAGTGAATGCATTAAAGAAATGTTCTAAAGTATGAGAAAATAATAATACTATGGATATTACATCATTTAGCACTTCAATTTTTCCATAGTTTTAAATTAATTGATGCTAAGAAAAGGAGGATATTCTTCTCTTTTGGATATAAGAAGAAACTCAGAACAATAAACTAATTAGCCTCTGAGCTGGGACTAGTAGCTCTATGTCCTGACCACACTACTCTGAAATCATGCAACAAAGTGAATATTGGTTAATAAAGTTACCTTATGAAGTTAGTTTTATCATAAGAAGTAGAAATAATATGGGAATCACAGTGCTGTGTTTAATGATTTAGCCCTCTTTCTTTTCTACCTTACCCACTGCTAGATGGGACAATCCCTTCCTCAATCCTTCCCATGGGGCAAGTCGCACCTTTCAGAAACTTACCAGCTGTGCTATCTTGGCCAACTTTCAGTTTCTTCATCAAAAGTAAATTATAGTAATTTTTGATTTGCTGATAAATATTAAGATATGCACATCAAGAACATAGGTGACAGTTAATAAGTAGCAACAGTTGTGTATTAGTTTTCAATTGCTATTCCAGTACTCTAACAAATTACCAAAGCATTAGTTTATTATCTCCTACAGCTTAGAAGTCCAAAATAAGTCTCAGTGGGCTAAAATAAAGGTATTGGCAGTGCTGCATTCCTTCTGGAGGTTCTAGGGGAGCTTTTCTTGACTTTTCCAGCTTCTAGAAGCTGCCTACATCCTATGGCGGGTGGCCCTCTTCCTCTGTCTTCAAAGGCAACCACAGTGGGTTGAGCCCTCATACCACCACCCCTCTGTTTTCTTCTCACCTATCTTCTTCTTTTACTTATAAAGACCTTTGTAATTACATTGGGCTCTTTGGGATAATCCAGGAAAATATCTCCATCTCAAGATCAGTTTAATACTTGATTTCATTGTGATATTAATTCCCCTTTACCATGTAAGGTAATGTATCCATGCGTTCT
Source organism: Eulemur rufifrons (assembly GCF_041146395.1). Taxonomy (NCBI): domain Eukaryota; kingdom Metazoa; phylum Chordata; class Mammalia; order Primates; family Lemuridae; genus Eulemur; species Eulemur rufifrons. The sequence continues at coordinate 90,773,523 of NC_090985.1, forward strand.
TGTGACTGGGATGTGTACATCTTTGGGAGCCAATGTTCTGTCTACCAAATAGTTGATATCTCTTGCCTTCTTATCTTAGGGTTCCCTTGGTGATGGCACCCTGTCCTGTAGTAGGGATGTGTACATGTCTCAGTCAGGCACCAAGCAGTCTAGGAAGAACCCAGAGCCTCCTCTGCTCTCCCAACCCCTGAAAACCACATCTGAGATAATGTCACTCTTTATTCCAGCTCCGGCTCTGACCAAGCCCATTCCTGAGCTGAGCAGATTTCTCCCACACCATCCAGCACCCACTGGAAGGTTTCTTTCCAGAAAAAAATTCATCGAAGTAGCATTATAATTCAAAATTTGGGACATAGGTATTAGAATTTTGATTAACGGTATTAGGACTTTGTAATTAAAGATAGCCTTATCTCCTCAAAAGTACCTACAAAGCTTTGTTAATAAGACATAATGGAAAAGAAAAGATAAATATTTCCAGTATATATGCCAGAGTATGTGTGTGTGTGTGTGCATATGTATATATCTCTCTCTCATATATCCTAGTAAAACCCCATTTGAAATAAAAATATTATGAATAAGTCCTCATTCTTTGCTTAGAGAAAAGCACTTTCATGTCAATAATGAAGAAAATCATTTGGGCTATGTCTAGTGATACTTAATGATCAACAGCAACATTCAGCACTTATGCAGCAATTTTTATCTTCAGCCACTCTGCCAACGTTAATTGAATTCAAGATACTCTGACTTTTTCAAGATGAATCAATTGAAAGAAAAATTGTAGTTGGTCTTTCTAGAGTATGGGGCAGTATGTTTTGTGGTGTCAGGCATTATAAAAATCACATGATAACAGATGATTTTTAGAAAGAGAAAGACTATGTTATATAAATAGTTAATAGAATATAATGTGAGAAGATTGAGAGGCAAGAATAGAATATTAAAAAATACTTTTAATTCAACCATTAGAATGTAATCAGCTATTTCCTTTTAGATTCAGTTTTATGAATCTAAAATCATTAATTTCTTTTTTTCTTTTTTTGTTCATGCATTCGTCTATTCAACAAGTACCATTTAACAATTGCTATGCTGTAGGCTCTCAGGGTGCAAAGGTGAATGGCAGAATCTTTGGCCTGGAGGAGCTATTTCCCGCTCCCGTGGAGAAGAAAGACAAAGATCAAATAATTATAATATTAATAAAATATTATATATGCTATAGTAGAGGAGTGTTCAAAGAGCTAACGGAGCACAGGGGAAAGTGGTTTAACCTCTGCCTGACATGACTAGCATATTCAAGACACCTGTACAAAAAGGTTGCTATTGAACATGATTCTCAAAGAATGGTCAAAGGTTTTCCAGCAGAAAAAGGCAAGGACAGAATAAATAAAGCTAAAGGCAGAGCAAAGCATTTCCAAAAGCTGTGAACTGTCTTATGTGCCTCTGAAACAAATGATTTAAAAATATAGGTGGTCCCCAGCTTATGATGGTGATGGTTCGACTTACAATTTTTTTACTTGGCAATGGTGCAAAAGCAATCCACGTTCAGTAGAAACTGTACTGCGATTATCCATACAACCATTCTGCTTTTCACTTTCAGTATAGTATTCAATAAATTACGAGATCTTCATCACTTTGGTGTAAATAAACTTTGTGTTAGATGATTTTGCCCAGCTGTAGTCTAATGTAAGTGTTCTAAGCACATATAAGGTAGGCTAGGCTAAGCTATGATGTTCAGTAGGTTAGGTGTATACAGCATTTTTGACTTAACACATTAATTGCCATGAGAGTTGTATTTAACTCACTCTAATTTTGACCCTGGGGCTGAGTGAAGCATATATAAAAAATCTTGCTTGTTGATGCTCTTATTGTTACAATTAATATTGGCAATTTAATTCTAAAAATCTGGATTAAATCAATAGACGCCAATAAATTTCGTTTTTCTATTTATGTTTACCTTTAAATTACACTCAAAGTTTATATTCTATTTTTGTAATAAAACACTGTGGCCCCAAGGAAAAGTTTTTGTTTTTTGTCTGTGGAAGTCAATGTGTTAAAATATTTTCAACTTACAATGGGCTTACCAGGACATAACCCCATTGTAAGTCAAGGAGCATCTGTTTTCAATTTTAGCTCTATTAAATTTAAGTCCACTTTCTGGAATTTATCTTAATTGCACAAGTTGTAGAGGCAACATTATGCAGTGTTAGACTCCCTGACTCTTGAGCCAGACTGCCTACTTCCAAATCCTGGCCCTGCCACTTATATTATCATGTGACCCCGGGCAATATCCTTAAACTCTGTGTCTGGGTTCTTCCTCTGTAAAATCAGGAAAATAATAGAAACTACTTTACTTGTTCTTTTGTTGACTAAATGATTTAACATATATAAGGCACTTAAATTCATTCCTGGTGCACACACACACACATGTGTGCATATGTAAATATACACATATATATTTATACATGCATACAAACGTACATGTTTCCTCTTATATAAAGACACTCACAAAAATTGTGTTTATGATGGGGGAGATTGGAAACTGTCTAAATGTTTAATATTATGAGACATTAAAAGTATACAATGAAATACTATATGCCATAAAAAATAATGTATATCAATATGTATTGATATAAAAATCTAATCACAATGTATTATGTAGGAAAAAATCGTATGTATACATAATGGTATTTTATTTGATAACAAGAAATTTACATCTATTAATTCAATCAACAAATATTTTGAGACCCTTCTATGTGTGTGAAATGCTTTGTGCATATGTGTGTATGTATGTCTAGGTGTAGAAATATATATTAAATCCATCTATCTAAATTATATCTGAATAGTGAAATATTGGTTGTTTAAAAATTATTGTTATAATTTTTTAAATACTTTAGTCAACAAATATGGATTACTTGTGTTAAGAAAAAGAGATTTGCGTTCTCTCTCTCTGTGTGTTTGTATGTGTGAGTTTTATCTCAACTCACAGTAGAAAATACATTCTACATTTTCTACCACATACATACTGAAACAAATTATCAAGAAGCAATGCTTACTTTATTATGTGTGTCATAGTCTGGTCAATTTTGTTATATAATGCTAGCCTAGACCAGCTAAATTAATTTCCCAACCTACCAATGGAAAGGCCAAGAACTGGAGTTTGCAAGACCCCCGTGTAGACACATGTGCTGGGAGGTGCTTTATAAGGAGAAAAGAAGATTGAGGTGTGTCTGGTTACAGACTTTGACCTGGCAGGGACTGGGAAGTTGTTAAAGGATTTATTTCTGGCATAAAGGAGTTTCATAAACAGCATTATGCTTTAGAAAACTCCTCTGTCAGAGGTTTGGGGCTGTTTCGATCTTGCTCTGTCATGGGAGTAGGGAGGAATGGAGCTAAGGATGAGACGGGGACTGAGGATAAGGAGCAGGGTAGAAGCTACTGCAGTCAAGTCAGAGAAGAAGCGGACCTGAACTAAGACCATGGCCAAGGAAATTTAGAAGAGGGACCTTGCGGAAATATTAAAGAATTAGAATCTGAAGGACAGTTATCTGTGAAGCATGAAGAATAAACCAGGTCAACTCTGCTTGTATTTTCACTCTGACCAAAGAGAACTTGATGGATAGATACTGTAATAATCACTGAAAGTGGGGATGAAAATTACAGTTTTGAATTACAGTTTTGAAGCTAATGTGTTTGAATCCCCACGAAAGATCTTACACAGCATCAGAATACAGATTCTAATGGTGAGCGTTCCTTTTTCCTTTGATTGAAGGTAAATTAAAACCTAGTATAGATGGTCCACCTGTGTATTGTGCACTTTGATAGCCTCACAGCAAGGGGCTTTGAACTTCCCTGTGAAGTTCAATACTAGGTATGGAAGCCCTCTCCTCCCTGACTGTCAGAACGTGCACAGAAAAGTCAAGTGTTTTTCAACGTAAGTTAAACCAAAAATATAATTAGAATAATTCAAACAATAAATAAGGATTGGGCACAAAACATACTGTAAAGAAACCTAAAGCCTGCTAAATATAACTTTTGGATTATTCACTATCAGGGATTATTTTAATCAGTACTTCTCTTATATCAACCCTATTAGCTTACCTAAACATAGAGGATTTCAAGCTGTAGAGTTTAATTATGGGAATTGAGAGTCTTATAATTAAGTAAAATTTTGAAATATTTCCTTTGGTGGCACACATTTAATAAAAATAATCTTACATTTCACCAATAGGTTCTCGTCAAGGGAAGAGTTTTTAATATTTCTTTTCTAGCGGCACTAAAGACACTGATACAGACATAAAATAAACTATCCCATAAAAAAACTAGGGGATGAATATTCTCATTCCTTCTTTCATACTAACTCAATAATATTCTGGCTGAGAATTTCACAAAAATCAATCAGAAGGATATAATCTGTTAATATTTGCTCAGGGATGTCCCTTGATCTCAAAGAGGGTCATTTCATCATTTGATTCAGTTTCTAAGTATCCCACCCCTGCCAGAAATTATCCCACAACCCAACTGCTCCAACCTAACTTTTCCTCCTTCTAACTCCCAAGCAAAGCCAACCTTAAAAAATGCAGCTATAGTCCACAATAGCTCAAACCAGGAATAAGGCAACTATTTTAGCAAAAGCCCAAAGTACCAATTTGTTACAGAACAGCAGCTGAAGGTTGAATTTCAACCCTCCAGTGGAGCCAAAATGGATCTGAGAGCACTAAAGTTGAATCCCTAGACTAGGTGATCTATACAATTCCACAAACTGCTGGTGGGAACATGCCTACCATGGCAATTAAGACTCTCATGGTGGTTTTGTGTAAATGGCAACCCAGCATGAGAAGACAGAAGACAGGGTTATGGGCCAAAAGTTTCTTTAAGGAGCTTTCTCATCTATATTTGCAGTAGAGACCACCTACAAGAAGTCCTTTTTAAAAAAACACCTTTAATTCAAATTTTCAGCAAGAACTAAATATTTCATTTGGGAATGAAATTAAATGTTTCCTCTTTAGAAAATAACATAGGAAAAAAAACCCCTAGTACATGTCAAAGTACTTATGCTATAGAGAAGCCATTCTCTTTTGAAAAATGAGAACGTACAATAAACATTTAAATAACAAAGAGTTGATGGCATTAGTATGCTATTGCTGTTCATATCCTGGAAAAGGTAAACCACTGGCAATTGCAGTCAACCACTGAAAATGGAATGTGTCCTTGGTTGTGGAACTAGTGAAAACCTCAGACAATGATTGAGGTGTTTCTGGTGTAAACTTGCACTTTCTGTTTTTTTGTTTTTTTCCCCACATTTATCATTAACTGGTAGCTTTAACTTAATGTGGTGAAATGGTCTTCATCAACTTTCTTTGAGTGCTCAAGGGACAAAATCTTTTAATCATGCTGATACTTTGCATACTTTGTGGACATTAGAATGCTTCACAAAAGACCAGTGAATCTTGATCAGCCCCTTAGTTTTCAGGTTTTCTTAGACAAGTGCACAGACAGGCTAAATATAACAGAAGTGATTATATGATCTGTCTTCTGGCTCCTCTTCTAGTGACAGGGATTGCACAAGTGTTATTTTTTTGAGCTCTGATGCAGCTGGTCATACAGAGGATACACTGTCAACATCCTGATCTTTTATCTCAGTCCAATCCATCCCCTTCTTCTAGTGAGGATCCATACTTGTAAAATCCTTTATAGAAATAATGATTTTTCTCACAATATCAAGTGCAATAAGTATAATTAATTACTGTCCCATACTTCAGCCTAAAGTGTAGTTAATATTATAGAAAAACATATTTACAGGAAAACACATTCAATATATGATGTTAAGTAATTAACATATTGGTCCTTATTTTACTTTAAAATATAAGGCTTTTTGGCTAATATTTTTACAAATCTATTTCCATTTCTTATAAATTTAGAAGAGGAAGAGAGAGCTAATATTTGCCCATTACCTACTTTGTAATAGGTATTACATATGGTATCTCATTATTCCCAATAAAAACCCTATAAAGTGGGTATTAATATTTTCACCCTCATTTTATAGAGATTTAAAAAAATACCTAACACAATGAATAAACACAACTAGTGAGTATTGGAACCAGTATGAGGACCTCCCTCAGTCCAGCTGCAGTCAATATTTTTTCAACACAGTATGGCCTCTCCTTGGAAGTTTAGATTAATTCCTAGATTGCTTAAATATTATATTAAACTATATGTACAGTTTAGAAAGTGTCTTCACAGACATCTTTTCATTTGTGCTTCATTCATGGATTTATTTTTTAATTTGTAGTAGCAAGTTTGTAGGAATAAATTCAACAACTTGTAGCAATATATTCAATAAAACACAGAGAAGACTTCCACTCACAGGAGGCTGGAATAGATACACTTTTTCTGTATTCCTCCTGCCAAGTCTATCCACAAACTTTGGACATGATGTGTAAAACAAACATAAGAAAACTCTGAGAAGTGGAGAGAAGAAGGCAGAGCAGTGAGTCACCAAATAAGGTGATGATTTTCCTGGGTTTTCTTTTTGTTGCATGTACCTCAGATCTGAAACAGATGAAGCTGCAACTCAAAAATGCCAATTGGTGCAGACAGAAAAGTGCCCCCAAACATACCAATTCTCTCTAACCAAAGGACCAGGAAAAGGGAAGCCTAGCAAGAGAGAAAACTTTTAGACAACCACCACTCTACTCTAGTTAAACATCTCACACACCCCCCACAAAATCTATGGCCATTCCCTCACCCATACCAAGAAGGGCCACGTGGAGAGCTTAGACTTCCCCCCAGTGAAAAGGCAAAGACAGTGTTAGAGCTACCCAAAGAGGGAGCTGGGACTTTTATCCCCCCTTCACTCATGGTGACAGTGGAGACCATGTGATGAGCCTGAACTTCCACTCTCACTAGGAAGTAAGGAGGCATCTTCCCCCTTCACTACTGGGGTGGTATAAGATGAAGGCCAGTGGAGAGTCAGGAATTTTACCATCACCCAGAGGTAATGAGACTATCCCCTCGCCATGGTGTCGGTGGAGACTATATGGAGATATGAAGCTCTCATTCACATCTAGTAGTAATGAGGAACCCCTCAACTCAGGTATCCAATGGAGTCTGAATAGTCTGTATTTTTAACTCCAGCTGGCAGCTGGTGGTAAAACAATAACACTGATGAGCTGCAATAAATTATGTCACCATGAAATAAACCACTAAGAAAGCTATACAGGGAGTTTTACTCAAAATAACTGTAGATAAATTAAAATGACATTACAAGATATGTCCAAGGAACCCTCAGGTAGGCAGGAAAGGAAAACAGAAATGAAAATATGAGAACAAACAGAAAATGCAAAATGTTAGACTTAAGTAATATATTGAGAATCACATTAAATGCAAATGATCTAAATACATCCATTAAAAGTCAGAAACTAGCAGAGTGGATTAAAAACATAACCATCTGTACACTATCTACAAGAAAATCACTTAAATGATATTTTTTTAACCTCTCAAAAGAGGGTGAAATTAAAAAGAAAAAGTAGATGTATTATGAAAACTCTAATCAAAGGAAAGCAAGTGACAATATTAATGTCAGATAAAGTATACTACCGAGGAAAGAAAATTATCAGAGACAGTGAGGGATAGTATATACTGATGGAAGTGTCAATCCACGAAACAGACATAGTAATCCTCAATATATATGAACTAAACTAATAGCAGTAAATATATGAAGCAAAACCCGATAGAATTGGTAGGAAAATAGAGAAATCCACAATTATAGTTGGATATTCAACACCCCTCTAATAACTAACCAATAGAAAAACTAGATATAAGATCAGTGAGAATAGTGAAGAAAATCAACAATATAATACAACAACAGGATCTAATCAATGTTTATAGAACACTTTACCCAGACACAGAAGAAAGCATATTATTTTCAAGTTCCTATGAAACATATATTCAGATATGCCTTTTGGGGCATAAAGAAATCTCAACAAATTAAAAAATTTGAAATTGACAGGGGTCTGTTCTTTGACAAAAATGAAATCAAACTAGAAATTAATAGCATAAAGATCAGAAAAAAGACCCCAAACTTGGAAACTAAAATGACACACTTCTTAACAATCCAACATCAAATAGAAGGTATTACCAAGTAAAAGTGCCTTGCTCTTTGATGTGGACAGAATTTAATACCACGACACTGGGTTTTTGATAAAAGAAAAGTTTTATTGTAAGTCAACCAACAAGGAGACAGCAGTCTAGCTCAAATCTGTCTCCTCGTGCTGGCTTAAGGCAGTATTTTTATTAGGAAAGGTTTAGAGGGTAGATTCCTGGATTAGTATGTGATTGGTGGAAGGAAAGAGAAGGTCTGGAAAGTCCTCAAGTGTGCACAGTTATCCCTTTACGGTTTCCATGGATCACATAATGTGCAAATTCAGAGGGAATGAAACGTGGTAGAAACTTGGACTGTGATGTTAACCAACTCATTCTTCATAGACTTCAGGTGGTCAGATTGGTTCCAATTGATTTCAGCCAGTTTTTTTTTTTTTTATTGCACAAGTATTTCTTTTGTTATCTGCCATCCTGTAGGCTCAAGAATTTCTGTTAGTCACTGGTTTCTCTCAATTCTTTGGGCCATGGTTTCAATGTCCCCTGTTTTATGTACGTTTTTTAAATTATGAGGGATTAGGGGTGATGATTATTTAGCTACTTTTTGTTGACTAGGGGTGCAAATCTAGGACTGAGGAATGAAATTTTTTTATATTTAATTGTAAGTATTTATGGACCCCAGGTTCTGGTTAGACGGGTAGATCAGGGAACTTTTTTGTATTAATATATTGGATTGTTTATTTTATGAATGGGGGTACCGATTTTAAAAATATGAGACAAACAGCAGGTATAGACAAGAAGGAAGAAAAATTTTAATATATACAGAATTATAATTTTTAGTTTAAGTAGTCTCTCAAAAATAGATTTTAATTTTGATGGGATCTATGAAAATAAGTTTTTTAATATATTATATTTAGGTTTGTTAGGAGACACTTGTGGAAACCAGGAAATTATTCAGGATTTAGTCTATTATAGGCAAATAATAAAAACTCAAATTGGAATCTAACAATAGGTGTGTTACTGGTTTTTTTTTTAATATAATTTTTTTCTCCAGTCCCTCACTTTTACCAAAGACAAATCATAGTCAAGTTCAAATCTGTCTCCCTGTGCTGGCTTTAAGGTAATATTTTTATTAGAAAAAGTTTAGGGGTGGATTCTTCCCCATTCTTTGAGTCTTAGAAACTGAAGCTCAAGTTCATAATTACTTAGTTTCTTAATAGCTCATTGACACAATTAAAACAATTTTAAAAATCCGATTTTAACAGTAGTGATGGTCAGGAAGATTACTCTTTCATGCTATCAGAAATAAGTCTTCCAAAGATGTTTCTGATTATCAGGTAAGAGATTGCCTCTATTATATGTCCCTGTATGGAATTACAAAGAAAAATGTCTTTTGCAGGGAAGCAAAATTTCACTTATATGCTTTATTAGGAAACTACTGACACAGTCTATGTTTTGAGGTGAAGTGGGAAATCGCACCTATCTAGTTCTTCATTACGTGATACTGTTGCCTAATGCTAAGCATTGGAACAAATGTGGAAATCTCTTTTATAACAGTGATCAAAATCTGAGCTTCCATTATTAATGTATGCAGTTTTAGAAACTTATGGATCAGAATGTGTTAAATATAAAAAAAAAACTTCATGATTATTTTCATCAGGTGCATATTAGAGGGCGAAACTCTTTGTAGCATAAGATACAATGTTTTAATAATCCAAGGCCTGGATCAGCTTATATTTTTATGGGATAGCATACAAACAGGGAATGTAAGAGTATTTTGCATATTATGGTTGCACAATAGATGTTTGTCAAACACATTTTCTTTCTTCAAAGAAATAGAACATAAATTTTTTTGAGAACTTGCAATGGAAATATTTGGTAGACAATCTTGCTTTAAATTTTAATAGATTTAGTAAATAAAATGGATATTGACATGAGTCGGGTGAAATAAGGGGAATGGTTTGGCAAGTAAAGTAGAAGAGGTAACCTTCAGATCTGGGAAATAATTAGATGAGTAATGTGAGGATTTTAATAATATATTTATGCACTAATGTGATAAAAATAGCTACGTAAGCTTTCTAAGCATATACAATGTCATTCTTCCCTAAATTGTGAATTATGTATAACTTTTACATGGAAGGGCATATGGGGCTTTTATTTCTTTGTCTGAACCACAACCACCAACATCTGTTTTTCCTCTTATAGTCATCTCTCCATGGCAACTCATATTGACTTACCAGCATGACCGCAATTGCATGGCCAACTTTACGTAGCCCTGTCCTGCCAACCGTGAATCCAGCAATTTTCTCTTTCTACCTCTGCTTTCAGACTCACCTTCCAGTGGTTGTGTTGCTGCATCTTAGGGTACACCACACACAGGGAAGTGACATGTTTTGAATGAAAGGTGCTTTTATCCCAGCAGCCATCTCAGGGCCAGAACCTCTCCAGCAGTTCTTTTGTGAAAGTTAAGACCTGGCTGGCAACTGAAAGTGTACACACTTGTCAACAGCATTAACTGAGATTTCGACATATCAAATCTCAGACAAAAGAGAAGCAGGGGAACTGGCATCAAGCTCAGAAATAGCATGTTTCTTTTTCCACTTGTTCTCCATAGTACCATTCAGCATGCAGTTTAATAGGAACTAGATTCTCTTTCAGTCATTGAATAGTGACATCTGTAACAACAGAAAACATGAGTGAATTGCTCATCAAGATTGGACTTTCTTTCATCTCTATGGTTCAACTAAGAAGAGTTTTTTTTTTTTTTTTTTTTGAGACAGAGTCTCACTCTGTTGCCCAGGCTAGAGTGAGTGCCGTGGCGTCAGCCTAGCTCACAGCAACCTCAAACTCCTGAGCTCAAGCGATCCTCCTGTCTCAGCCTCCCGAGTAGCTGGGACTACAGGCATGCGCCACCATGCCCGGCTAATTTTTTCTATATATATTTTTAGCTGTCCATATAATTTCTTTCTATTTTTAGTAGAGGTGGGGTCTCGCTCTTGCTCAGGCTGGTCTCGAACTCCTGAGCTCAAACGATCCGCCCACCTCGGCCTCCCAGAGTGCTAGGATTACAGGCGTGAGCCACCGCGCCCGGCCTAAAGAAGAGTTTTGAAGTGTTGCATTATGACAGATCAACAATGCAAAGAAATCATTAAACTCTCCAGCAAAGGATTATCAAATTCATTCATGTTGTGAGCAGCTTGACAAAATTATGAAATGGTATTTTTTCAGCAGAGATCTTGAGTCTGAGTATTATTTTTCTTCTAATAACTACCAAGTTAATCAGAGTAAGTCTTCTTAAAATAATTATAAAGTAAAACACAGGAAATATTAGAACTGATCATGATATATGAATGTAAGCTTCACCACTATTCGGTAAGGTCCTCACTCTCTACTTTTGCAAAAATTACATATTTGTTGCACTACAATATTTAGAACATGTTGCATTCAATAGTTGTATATTGAGTGAATGAAATATGTCCTGGATCAAGTCATAAGGAACTCAGTGGAAAGACCCACGTCCTTAACAACTTTTGTATTTTGCACAAAGCAAGATTTGATCAAAAACATTTGCCAAGAAATGCAAAGAGATCATTTTTATGCCCAAGTAAAGGTGCAGCAAGAGTTTTCAAGACAGAACTTACTCAAACCAAAGATGCAGGATCAAATAAAATGTAGATGGCCAGCAATATCTCTAATATCTACCAATATTTCAAGCATAAGCATATTTTGCCTATTTCCCACCTGAATTCTGCATCTAAAATTCTTGCTAAAAATATCAGCAAAGTGACTGGTTGATTTTTATAATGATATACTCTTGTTGTCTGTGAATGGAACTCAAGTTACAAATTCATTTTCCAAAGGTCGCAATTCTCTGTGACTTTGTATAAACAAACAATACTGTATACGTTTAGCTCTCTACTCTGTGTCCAGGCCTAAGTGTGAGGCCAGAGTCCACCCAAAGCCTGCCATCACATTGAAGAGAGAGCTTAATAATTCAGCCATACAAATACTGCAGGGAGGGGGAGGAGTGAGAGAGTGGCAGGGGACATCGGGACCTCTCAGTAGATAATTGGTAGTTCCAAAGGGCTTCTAGGACACCAGAGTCAGGATTTATAAATAAAATAAGGAGTTTACACTATTCTCCTTGTGCCAAATACATATTTCAACTATTTCTTTTGTACATCTTCACTCCCCTTCCCATCTCCTATACAAAGGAGATTCTGTTCCCAGAATCTATAAAATCCCTTACGATGTGTAGCACATCTAATTTTATTGGAACACATTAAATGCTCCAAAGTCTTTTTATTTGCATAAAAATCCAATGCTCATTTATGCCGTGGAGATGTATAATAAACATGAGTTTTTCCTTGAGAATCTTACTCTTTGAAAATCATTTCTACTCTCCATCTCTGGATAAATACTGTTTAAAGTAACTGTGTCTCATTGTTCATACACAATGCCTCAAATTCTAAGTGCAGTTCAGTCAATGTCAGTGATTTTCTAGAAACCAGTAAAGACACTGTCAGAGATTTATTAAAAAACCAACAGAATGAAAACAAAACAAAACAGAGAAATCATTATTTTCCTAAAAAGTCTTAAAACCTAGTAGGGGTGATAAGTCCCCAGATAACAAAGCACAGTGAGACAAATGACAACTGTCCTAGTTCAAAGAAAGAGATAGAATTAAAGCTTCTTGAGTGTTGCTCGTATATTTCAAAGGAGAAAAAGGGGAACTGGAATAAGAACAAAAAGGCGAACACCTTTTAAAAGCCATGGTTTACTGCAAATAGCAAAGGAGAAAGAGACATGTTTACCAACATAGCCAGGGGACTGAAGATACTAGCAAAAGGGCAGTAAATGTGGACCTGCACATAATCATCATAAGGTGTTTCTAATATCTTGTTGGTCTTCAAACATTAGTTGTCACCTCGCTAGCAATAGCATGCATTCATTCTTTAATTCACATAATTATTCTTTTAATAAACATACATCAAGTCCCTATCTGATATTTAGTGATCCGCTAGGCTCCAGAGGCACAAGGTTAGCAAAGGGAGACTCACCTTTTCGTCTCATGAATGTTGCGCCTCTAAAAATGTAAAACGATGTCACAACACGCGTATTCAAGTATGCACTTGTATGTATTTGGATATGTAAATACAACTTTTCAAATCTTGGAATAAAAATTAATTCTAACACATTTATCTGGAACTGCAGATCATTTAAGAGAGAAAAAAAGCATGAGAGGTAAAGAACCGAGAGAAACAGGCAGGGAGAAGCACGGGAGAGAGAGACAAGAGCAGTGTCCACTTGGATAAGAGAAGAGAAGAAATAGGCTAGGCTAAGAAAAAGAGAATTTACCTCCTGCCATTAGCCAAACTATTTCAACAAGGACTTGTGTTGTCAGATTTCTAAGCAGGATTTTTTTTTACTTACTACGTGAAAATGCAAAATTTAAAGTGATATTCTCAGCTACTAGCTGGTTTTACATGATTACTTTTTCAAATTTATCAGTTGCAGGCAGAAATACGAAGGGACATACTTCTTTTTTTTTTTTTTTTTTGAGACAGAGTCTCACTCTGTTGCCCAGGCTAGAGTGAGTGCCGTGGCGTCAGCCTAGCTCACAGCAACCTCAAACTTCTGAGCTCAAGCAATCCTCCTGCCTCAGCCTCCCGAGTAGCTGGGACTACAGGCATGCGCCACTATGCCCGGCTAATTTTTTCTCTCTATATATATTTTTTAGCTGTCCACATAATTTCTTTCTATTTTTAGTAGAGATGGGGTCTCGCTCTTGCTCAGGCTGGTCTCGAACTCCTGAGCTCAAACGATCCGCCCACCTCGGCCTCCCAGAGTGCTAGGATTACAGGCGTGAGCCACCGCGCCCGGCCCGGGACATACTTCTTAATGAGGCTAAATTTTATACAGTATGACAAGAAAGAAACCATTTTAAACTAGACAAAAATAACCTAACTAAGTGGTATGGAGGCTAAAAGGAAAAAAAGTGCAGTGGAGAAAACAACTGGATGTAAAGATGTGAGAGTTTTGTTCCACGCCATTTGACAAGGTGAATTCCTACCAGCCTGTTATTCATTTTACTGATTGTCTGGTGGAGGAGAGTAGATGAGTAGGCAAGAGCTCTTCCTTGAGGGCCCTGTGAATTTCATCAATTTTGGGAATACTATAGAGTTTACAAGTAAAATGAAGGCAGAAGCATAATCTATAAAAAATATATTCATTCTCATAGTTAATTAAATATTTTAACAATCTGTCTTCAATTTCTTTTAGGAGAGTCTTAGGATGGGCTTTTGAGTTAAGCATGTGGAGGGAAGGACGAATGATATTTAATGAAGTAAAACACTACACGTTTTGTGGTTTCTTTTTTTGTATATAATTTATTGAAAACTATAACATAAAAAAGGAATAATTTTAAGGGGAAGTTAAATTATCCATAATCATCCATACCTTGACTAGCTTACTGTTTTTGTTTTCTTGGGTTCCTTTTTGTTATTTGTTCATTTTATATATATATATATATATATATATATATACATATATTATATATATACCTGCACACATATATTGAAAATCATAAGCATGCAAAATGCATTATTACATCCAGTTCTTTTACACTTAACAAAATAAAAAATGTCCATGTTGTTATTAGTTTTCACAATGACTGTTTTCTGAGACCCATTTTATTCTACCGGCTTGACATGTCATAATTTGCTTTATGTATTTATTCCAATAAGGTTTTCTTTTTCCACTAACATTCATTGAGCACTTGAAGTTGCCAGGTGCTCTGGTGCTGCACACAGGATGAAGAGTAGCAGAGGTGGCCATGGGAGCAGTGCGAGGACCCCATAAGAGGGGGCTGTGGACCTCTGAGGGCAGTAGCCCCAGGCCTAGGGAGAGCCTGGCCTGAGTCCTGGCAGGGAAGTGACCGGCAGGAAACTGTAAAACATAGCAGATCACTATTTCTTCAACGCTACCATTCTTAACACATGTTCCAAGCACTGTATTTATAGTTTAGCAAAATGAGAAATAGGTTTCCCATTTTAAAAGACTGAATATATTTTCAGTTCATTTATTAAAGTTCAACTCTAGCTAGTTTGCTTTGTGAAGTCATAGGGAGGCCAGGAGGGCATGGGAATAGTCACAGCCTATGAGATGCAGGGATCACGGCCAGCAGAGGTTGTATTTATATCTTCAGCTGTAATTAAAAGATTTGAAACATAAGGCTTTGTGTACTCAAAGCGTGGGCTGTGAACCAGCAGTCTCAGCATCAGTGTCACCTGGGGGCTTGTGAGAAACCCAGAATCCTGTGTCTTGGAGAACTACATCAACTGACTCTGCTTTTAACACAATGCCCAGGTGATTACATGAGCATTCAAATTTGAGAATTAGTGCCTGTGAGGACGCCTTCATCTCCATAGCATGCCACGTTGTGTGCCAATCAATGTGGCAATGGGAATAGTCAACCCAGATCTCTCCTCACAGCTTGAAGCCCAGTAATAGCATCACTTCGTATTTGCTCGCTGGCAATTGGAGAAGCAAATCTATCACTTTTAGACCATCACTGTGCTGGTGGCCAGAAGCCATTTGAAATAATGGTCTTGAAATTCTGTAAGTATTTTAAAGCATATTCAAACAATGAGACTTTTTGAAATCACTAAAGTCCTGAAATATAGATTTCTAGCTTTCTCAACATCAGATTACCGGCCTCTGAGTTTTTCATTTTGATCAGAAATGAATAAACAAGAAACAACCCCTGACAGTCAGCTTAGGCCACCGTAAGCCAGGACCTTATTTTTATTAAGAAGTAATGATGCCAAGTGTGGTGGCTCATGCCTGTAATCCCAGCACTTTGGGAGGCTGGGGTGGGAGGATTGCTTGAGGCCAAGAGTTTGAGACCAGTCTGGGCAACATAAAGAGACCCTGTCTCTAGTAAATAAATAAATAAATAATAATGATTCCTTCTTATATAAGGTTTCTTTTTGTTACCTTTGCTCTTGACAAACCCAAATAGAAGAAAATTGAACATCTGAGGGCTGGAGAGAAGGAGATACAGTGCTCTGTTAATAACTGGTCAAGGACTACAAGAGAGAGATGTACTGATGCAGACCTCTCTAAGGACAGGGATGAAATCACCATGCTATTTTTTTTTTTTATTTCATCTTATTGTTATGGGGGATACAGAATTACAGGTTACATATGTTGCCCTTGTACCGCCTTTCCCCCCAAGTCAGAGCTCCAGGTGTGTCTGTTCCCCAGGTAGTGCGCGTTGCACCCATCATGTAGGTATATATCCCTCCCTTCCCCACCCCCCCCTTCCCGAGTCAGCACCTTCAAGCGTTACCATTCCCCAAACGGTGAGCAATGCACTCATTGTGTAGGCATACCCCCATCCCCTCCCCCACCCCCCACCTCAGTTTGATATCCGATTGGTGTCGTTCCCAGATGTGTATTTAGATGATGATCAGGGAAACCAATTTTCTGGTGAGTACATGTGATGCTTGTTTTTCCATTCTTGGGATACTTCACTTAATATAATGGGTTCCAGCTCTCTCCAGGAGAACCATAGAGATGTCGTATCTTCGTTATTTCTTATAGCTGAGTAATATTCCATGGTATACATATACCACAGCTTACTAATCCAATCATGTATTGATGGGCATTTGGGTTGTTTCCACATCTTTGCTATTGTGAATTGTGCTGCTATAAACATTCGGGTACATGTGTCTTTGTTACAGAATGACCTTTCTTCCTTTGGGTATATGCCCAATAATGGGATTGCTGGATTGAATGGCAGGTCTACTTGAATCTGTTTAAGATACCTCCACAATGCTTTCCACAGGGGTTGAATATAAGAAAACCCAGGCAGCTCAGATAAAATGCAGATCACTACAGACACTATCAAGTCATTAAAATTTATTTGATCATATCAATTGCGATGTCTCTTTTGGGCAAAGTTGTAACTTGTTAACAATCCCACCTTTGTCTGCCACTCTCAGGTAAGTCCCTCAATCCATCATTAGGCCGCAGACGCCCACAATGAAAAGGATTGTCTGATGTAGGCTCAGCTGCACCAGGTCCCCACACATCCACCTTCCTCCCTGGCATCACACATGAAATAACAGAATATTCATTGTTCACATAAAACCGTATGCTACATTGGCACACGTTCCCTCATTCAATATTTAAAGCTGTGCTGCTCTCCTGGCAGCCTCTGTCAGAATCCAAGGGACGGCACGCTCAGTGGATGGCAAGCCTTACTCACCTACAATTGTATTTCCTTTTCTTACTCTTTACAATGTTTTTAAAGTTATGTTTAAATAGAAATGAAATCATATAGAAGATTCCATCCAGAGGCAATCCAGGGACTTCTGGTTTGAAACAGTGTCTGATTCATACTCGTGACATAGCCTTTCCAAATTTACACAGTGATAATGATGAAGACACCAAAACAGTGAAAATTCACCAAAGTACAATACAAGCAATGGGCCAATTGATGACTCTGAGAGAAATAATCACGGATATAATAGGACCAAAAAGTGTAATAGGTGCCCACTTGTGCTTTGTTATTTAGAAACCGAGCAAGTCTGCATTTATGAATATACGTGCCTACACGCCACCCCTCTCCACCCCTTCTGTATCTCATTATGTGCTCCTGAGATCAGAAGGGAAAGGTCCACATCAACTCTGAAAGTAAATTCTGCTTTTTTGGGTAGCAATGTACTGCATCAGCTTTCCCCCAATGAGTAATTTTTCCTATATCCATTCCAATGATGGTGCCCACAAAATGAATATGATTGCACTATGAATGGTCTAGTGACAGTCTCTTGAATATTACCCTTGAATTCTTATATTAGCATGCAAATAACACATTAATCTATTGTAGACAAAGGTAGTAAATGCCCTGGAAGTAATGCATGCTACTGTGCAGAATGTCAGACAACCATCAGCAAACAGCCTGCCTGCATGCACGACATCAGGTTTGGATGAATGCTCAAACTCAAGCAAATGTACATTAAAATGAAAACATAATATTTTCGTACTGCTCAGATTGGTAAAATGTTTAAAGACTGATGATATTCACTGTTGGTGAGGGTGTGAAGAGCAGTCATATTTATATATTTTTGATTGTAACTTATACTGCCTTTTTGGAAAGCAATTGGACCTTACATTAACATCAAATATTCATACTTTTTTTTTATTAACTAATTCTACTTCTTGGAATCTATTTGACCAAAAAGACCTTTTGCACACATATGTAAAATGAGTTGCATACAAAGATATACACAGCAGTGTTCGGTGTTATAGTAAGAACTGAAAACATTTCTGGAAACAATTGACGAGTATCTGTCAATTGGGGTATTATTACATAAATGACTGCACATCAATTCCATGAGTCATTAGAAAGAATGAGATAGATTTATATGCACTAAGACAGAAGTGCTTATTTAAAGTGGCCAAATTTAGAAAGCAAGCTGTGAAATAGAATGCATGTTATAATTTTATTTATGGAAGAAACCTTAAAGGTTGATGTGTACACCCATTGAAGTTAGTCTGTATACTACACATTATATCTTTGGATCTTAGAAAGTATGTACAGTTGACCCTTAAACAAGATGGGCTTGAACTGCATGGATCCATGTATATATGGAGTTTCTTCCACCTGTTACCCCTGAGACAGGAAGGCCAACCCTGCCTCTTCCTCCTCTTCCTCAGCCTACTTGATATGAAGATGCTAAGGATGAAGATGTTTATGATGATCCACTTCCACTTAATCAACAGTAAATAAATCTTCTTTTCCTTATGATTTGCTTAATAACATTTTCTTTTCTCTAGCTTATTTATTGTAAGAATACAGTATAAATGCTTATACAAAATATGTACTAATTGACTTTATGTTATCAGTAAGGCCAATAAGTTCAACAATGGGCTATTAGTATATAAATTTGGGGGGAGTCAAAAATTATATGCAAATTTTCAACTGCAAGCATGGGTTGATGGCCCAATTCCCATGTTGTACAAGGGTCAATTGTACTTTATAAATATTTTAAATATTGTAAATGCCTAGAAGGAGATCTGGGACAATATAAAACAAACTTTAAAGAGGCAGAGGGTATACTTTGAAAAGTTTTAGAGATAATAAGGCTGAAAAGGGATCTTGATTATTTATGCTATATAACTCTATGCTTTCTATATTTTTAAATGAGTATTTATTACTTTTCTGATTAAAAACAAAGAATTAGGCCATAAAGAAATATGTAAATATAAAGTTTTAAAGTGGTAGTATCTAAGGAGAAATAAAGACTTTTCCAGACAAGCAAACACCGAGAAAATCTGTCACTACCAGACCTGCCCTGCAGGAAATACTAAGAACTGCATTATATATGGATGACAACAATAGTTACCCACCAGTGTAAAATCACCCCAAACCTAAAGCTCACAGGTCATAGAAAACAATAGCACAAGAGGATAAACAAAGCAATAAGGTATTACCCAACATGATGAACAGAACAGCATCCCATATATCAATTATATCACTCAACATTAACAGACTGAATGCTCTACCCAAAAGACATAGACTGGCTGAATGGATTAAAAAAAAAATACAACCCAAGTCTCTGCTGAGTTATCTTTCAAGAAATTAAGTCTTCGTGATGTCACATTTGTAAACTGATGTTGCTAAATCTGCACTCCAGTTCAAAAGGGACTGATGATCATTTTGGATAGTTCAGAGCCAATATAAACATGACATACACATTACAGCACAGATACAGGAGTGGGTAGATAGAGTATCAGGCTGGAAAGTCAGGAGAACTGGAAGCCCTACCGTAATTGCTTATCCATTTGCCAAATATTCACTGAATGACTCTAATAAGCCAGCCATTGTTCTAGGTGCTTAAAGGATCTTGGGAGCAGATAAATGAACAGACAACTATTTTATATGTCAGACGGTACAAAGCAAAATGAGAGGGGATAAGGGGTCAAAGTGGTAAGTGAGATGCTCCTGTATATTTGATTACCTGCTAAAATGAACTTGCATTGGTTCAATGTCTAAAAACTAGAAAAAGTAAAGATCCACTAGTATTCAAGATAGGAGGAAAAACTCTTAGAAAAGAGGCTGTGTAATGTATAGAAACATTTTGATGGAACAAGAATACAGATATCAACGGTAATTTCACCTGAGACCACAGAGGCTAAAATTATATTTAGAGATATGGAATATCTGAAATTTGTTAGAAATTTGGTACAAAATCTCCTTACAACATGAAATCCAAGAATCATGTTTATGGTGGAAATTAACTAATGTGAATTTTAAGGCAATAAATATTTTGAAAGCACTTTCTTTTGGAACTCTGCTTAAGTATTTACTTTGTAGAAAAAGAAAGTAAAAGAAAACTATAAAGCTAGTTCACAATAAGAACTACCTTTCAAAAGTACTTGTGTAGAGATCAAGCCAGACTTATAATTTTCCGAAGCACCTCAGGGCTCTGTGTTTTACCCCTTTCCCTGTGCTCAGACACCTGCTTTCTATCAGTGGAAGCAGCTCGTGGAAGAAACTCTGGACTCTGGGGAGGTTGTACAATAATCACAGTTGCCGTCTCTGTGAGCCCAGGCACACAGATGACACAGCATTGTCATTGAACTTGGCTTCTCCAAGGTTGTCAAAAAATGAAACATCCTGTACATGGTTCTGCAAATTTGGTTTTAAACAGAAGTATCCTTCAAGAGCCACTTGACCAAAGTGGCTCAGAAAATAAGTCAACTTTAAGAGTCACCAGCTGTACTCTGCACACAAGACTCTTGCATGTTTTCAAACAGGATTTATTTTCTGAGTTCCTGAAGAATTCATAATTGGCTTTTGTAAAACTACACATTAATGCTGAAAGGAATTACTGATTGAGAGTTGTTGGATGAAAAATGTAAAAACAAAAGAGAGAAATGAATTAGAGCACTACTAGGTATAACAAGATGCAGTCAGGGAGAAGTGGCTGGGACTTAATGAAGTGAAACTAAGAAAAGGAGAATCTTCCTGGGAAGTAAGACTGGAAAAGAATTTGTTTCTAATGGAAATCAGCTTATCATTTTTAGCACTTTTAACAGATGCTGGACACTTTACAACAGTGGCAGCACCAAGACTGAGATGCTGTAGATCCCCAATAATTCAGTGGTTTTCTCTTCCAACCACCATAAACAGAGAACATAAAGTCGTCTTTTAAACTTTGCTGGTATTCCTTAAGCTAATGCAGTGCATTTCCTCAGCAAACACAGCTTAAAACAAGTCCTTTAGTTCTTCTTCTAACCACACTCCTGTACCTGAGCCCCACTGACAGAGAACTTCTAGAGTAGCTCCTGCTTAGTTAAACAAAAACCAATGCATAATGAATTCTTCCTAAGTCTAATTGCCAAGATATGTTAGCATCTTGTCCTTATTCAAAATGTGCCTGTACCCAGAATTTAGTCCAAAGTAAAGGAATAAGGTAACTGGTTGTCTTGTCTTTCTCTTTCTTAAAATGATGTAGTGCTGATGCAAAAATTGAACGTTTGAGTACATGTTGCCATGCATGCATGCCCCTGCTCCTTCAGTTTTGATAACTGCGGCTGTCTTTTGGATCCTAGGCTCTCAGTGACACGGAACTGAACACACGGTCTTGGTTCTCCCATCATGCATGTCTAGTTGATTGCTGAAATGCAGGCTGAGGATTATTTGTACTGTATAGAAAAATGTATGTCAGTTTGGGAGACATGAACTGAGGTTTACTGCCAGCATTCCAATGTGATTTAAAAGACTATGGGCAAGTAATCTGTCTGAACTCTAATAGCTTCACTTGTCGAGATAATTTAATTCTGGAGACAACAAAAAAGTAGCAAATGTTTCAAGAGGGTTTTATAGATTCTACCTGGTCTCAAAACCTGTCCTTGTGTGTCATGTTTTCCCAGGCCTTACTAGATGTGTCCCTTCAGCCACCATCTGGAACATCCAGGAAACATTCACTGCTGTTCTACCGGTCCCCTTCTTGACTCAATTTCCATGGAGAACTTACCGAAAACACATGTAATTCAGTAAATCCACTTAATTAGGTCCTATTTCCCCTTGAGGAAAAGGACATATATTAGCTTCATTGTTAAATGAATACCCAGCATACACATAATAGGTGTTCCATAACTGGTCTATATATCTTAAAAATATTTGTTTTCCAGATCTAGTAGAAAAAGCAGCTTGTCACCCTTCGTGTCTTCAGCTAGAGACTTGTCATCATGGGAGTTTGCCAGCATTGCTTTCTGAAGGCATTATTACAACAAAGTTATTTTAAAATTATTTTTACTCTTAAAAATGTTCAAAGAACTCTTTATTCATGTCCCAAATGGCTCAACTTAGAGTTAATGCTCCAAAAATACTTAAGGTCATTTCTTTGAAATGTTTAGGGTCATGTCCAAGGGAACTTAGATTCTTATATGTGAGTGTGTGTATATGCATATATATGTATATATAATAATATGATATATACTGTATATTAATATGTTAATATTGGCAACATATAACATAATGTAATAATCATATATAAATATAATTTATAATTAAAGATTCATGAATGTGTTTTTCTGTACTATATATGTATTTACATGTGTGACATATACGACATATATATGTATATAACTGAAACAGCAAATGGACCATGTGCTGCTAGTATTTCAATAAGACAAACAGCATATGAATTCCACACAGTGCTCCTCTGTTAGCTCTACCAATTTTGGATGCAAAGAAGAATCATTTAGCATTGAACTAAATGGTAGAAATAACTCCATGAAGACAGTCCAATTCCAAGTTTCATAAATAACACTACTCAGAAACAAAGCTTGCACACAAATCAATTTGAATTCCAATTATACATCTGCAATGGGTAGAGTGTTATTTGTTTAGCTGTGTTTCACAGGAAGCTGCTTATGAACACTTCTTTTGGGACCATTCTGTGACACTTTCAGAAAATCAAAAACTATATAAAGGAAAAAAAATGTAATGTGATTACATTTTTGTCATGAAGAAAGAAGTGTTTCCCTGACAGGAAGGGACAGCCATGTGGAAAAGTAGAGGAATCTATTAGACCAGTGGTTCTGAAATTTGGCCCAGGAGCATCAGCATCAACAGATTCAAATTCTTCTAAACTGTTAGAAACACAAATGTCTGGGATTCACTCCAGACTTACAAAAGGGAAGTCTGGGAGAGAGGACCAGCACTCTGTCCCAGCAAGCCCTCTGGGTCATCTTGATGCATGCTTGAGTAGGAAAACCCATGTGTTAGGCTTTTGACTTTTACAGTTCACATGTGAGACTCATCCTAAGTTGGTTTTGGGGGGATGAAAAAATGCAATTAATTATGAGCAAAGTTACATCATTTCCTGCTAACAAATGAAGTGTTGGTGGGGATGATTTCATGATTCAGAAATATCAGCACTGCAAGAGGACAGGAGCCCTGTAGAGACAGCCCAGTTGGTGAGTCGTTCTATTTACGTGCATTCCTGTCTGATATTTCCTTTAGACTGGTGCGGGTGTTTTATCCCACCTGGCTTGGTTGTCATTAACCTTCAAAGGAAGCAACTGGACTCTTCCTACATGTGGTCACTGTTAAGTCTGTCCCAGGCTTTCTTATGAACACTCACTGGAACCAGCCTGGTCAGGGGCAGAGCTCTCATTTGTGATCATGGTGCTTAATAATTAAGAGTGGCACATCCAAGGCGAGAACATCACCAGAGAATAGAGAGAGCCTAAAAACTCAGTAGCCGGGCAGAGCTCAGCCCACCAATCTCTGAAGTCAGAGATGATCACAGCCCGGGACCTGCAGCGCCGTGGGCGGGCCCCACGTTCTCTGGGTTGCATCGGCTCTCAGTTCCAGTCTGCCCCCTTTCTTTCGTGTCTAACAACTAGCAAGACTGGGTGATATTGCAGTATAGCTATTATCACATCTTTGTTTTCCATCATTTCATGATGGAATAGTTCTATTTACTCAGAGTCTGAAAAAACTTAAAAAATTAAATCTAGGCATAATGGCCACATTCCTGTGAAGGTAACATGAACCACCGATTTATACATATGGATTTTTCTTTATATACAACTAATGACCAAGGACTCAAGCAAAAGGGAAATCAATTTTACAAGTTTAAAAAACTTCTAAAAACTATCTACAGAAGAAAGAAGCAGCCAAGAAGAGGAAAAGTCCTGGGGCTTCAAATTGGAGAGAACTCCGTCTCCCGAATGTAATCCATGTTGCTCAAAGGATAATTCTCCCAGTGCAAGTGTCCCGAAACCCTGGTTTAGGAGGTAGGATGAGATGAGGACCACGTAAGGCCCTGCCCAGCCACGGGGCTGCAGTTGCTCCAGGTTAAACTATAGAGTAGTAGAATTCTTTTTTGGTATCACCATATGGAGCCTCAATCTAGGTTCTCCAGTTTTTCTACTGCATCTGGTCCCACTATAAGATAATCTCCCAGAAGGTATCCACTGTTAATAGCTTTAGTTATTACTGGATAAAAGTACAGCTTTTTACATTTTTCCACTTGAGATCATCATACTTTAACCGAGCACTTACTCAAAGTCACATTTTCAATGAAGTCTTTCCTGATCAAACTATAAATTACAGCTCCCTCCCCAAACTCCTTCTTTATTTCCTGTTTTTTTCCCCTTTATAGCACAAATCGTCATTCTAACATTATATATTTTACGTATCTTATTTGATTTTTTTCTGTATCCCCCCACTAGGATGTTAGAGATTTTTGTTTGGCCAACTGTTGCATCCAAGGGACTTAGCAGAGTGAGTGACACAGGGCAGACACTCCAAGATGTATTGACAGAATGAATAAATGAATATTCTAGAAGGTAATATCTTCCAGATCCAGAATATCAACTCACTAATACTGGAATATAAGGTGCCAATTGCAAGGATGATATAGGATATAGAGTGGGATTTTTCATTCCTAGTCCCTCAAGTCTTACTGCCTTGGTCAGTGTGTTAACCTGGAAAGGGGGTGGGGTGCAGAAGCTGCTGGGGAAAGCTCCTGAACTCTTAGGTTACATTAATAAGTTTTTGCATAAAGTGAAATTGCAAGGCAGAGCTGGATCACAAAATGATTTCAACTAACCAGACTCACATACAAAAATATTTTAAGCATGGTTTTTATCCAGATATTGCTAAAATGCTGAAACAAACAAACTCACTACAAGGCTATGTATTACCACAGAACAAAGGCAAAATGCTGAGCCTATCTGCCAGGGACACTAATTCATAAAGAGATTAGTTTTCTAGCTCTATGAAAACATGGATAATTATAGCATCATGTTTATTATGCTGTAGCTAACAAAGCACACATTCATTATGATGCAGTTTTCTTCCCTTGGGGCTTCAGTACAAATATAGATGTTATAGTTTGGATTGGATCAGGAAGGTGTGAAATCTCAGCTTGGGAGACTGAGAAGGGGATGCTCAGTGGAACCAGATCGCAGCCTTGGCACAGGTGGGTGGCTTTGCTTCTCTGCCAGGTCTTGATGTCCTCTACCTTGTACCATGAGGCTGTCCCTAAACGTCAGCTAACAGTCCTAATCAGTGTGATGCCACAGTGCATGTTGGATGATCATCTCATTTCTCATGGACACCACTGACAAACAATAGTTTAATAGAGCCTCTGGCTAAAATGAGCCTTGTCCAAGAAAGAAAGCATCAGAACAGGAGCCTTAACCAGAGAACAGATGCCAAAGTTAGACAAAAGAACACATCTGTCCGGGCTCCCGAGGAGATTCTAATTGACAGCGTGATTCCCCAGACATACTGAGGTGAGGTCTATTAAGTCCCTACTTCATTACTGTCATCTGAGGGAACCAGGCAGTCACGATAACACTTGGCAGGAAGCTGGGCACATGGGCATGATCCAGATTTTCTGTTCCCCAAGAGGGAGCACGATTTTGTGCAGCTGAGAGCTGGCATTCACGCCTGGAGACAGCGGCTGCTCAACATGACAGAGAATCTGGCGATGTCCCTTAAATCTGTCTGTTCATCTCCAACCACACCAGGCACCATCTGAGCAGGCTGCTGGGAGAAAGAACCACCAGCCTGTTATTTATTTCAGACCATCTCTATGTCCTTACGTCTTCAACTACATTGTGGGTTGATTCGTTCCTTCATACCTTTACTCAGAAAACATGTATAAGCCACTAACCCTGCACCAGACAGTGGGCTGGGGATGCAAAAATAAATAAATAAATAAATACATAAATCATGTCCCTGTTCTTGAACATCCCAGTCCAATTGGGAAAAATGACATGCAATCAGCTCCTCAAAATGCATGGTGAGAATACTGCAATGATAGGACGGGAAGAAGGAAGGGAGGAAGCAGGCTGGCCCAGTGGGCTGTGAGTACAAAAAGGGAGCCACAAATACCATTTAAGTGTTAAACTAAGAATAAATGGAAATAGCTCATGAGACACAGGCAGAGTTCACATGATGTTTTATGGACAGATAAGCAAGTTAGTTCCAACCTATGAGACACGTTAGCCAAAGATTTAGTGCAGTGTGGGGTTTTGACTATGGGTAGAAAGGAACGGAAGCAACAACAGACGCCTAATGTTCATAGTCACCTATTTAATATTCAAGGTTTACCAAAAAGACATGAGGTGCCGTCAGGTCTTTGGTGAGTAGTAAATGTGGCCACAGTATTTGCTGTTGTGTCCCACTGAGACAGCGCACATGGGTGTCAAGCTCAGGCACTTTTTGTCCTGGGCCCCCTGGATCTGGCCCTGAGAACCACATCAGCAGCGGGGAGGGCTGATGTGGCAGAGAGAGAGACAGAACACACAAACGTGACACCCGCCAGGATCCCTGGCATGCGTTCCCTTTTTAAAGTGAACAGACTGCTCTTAGAGAGTGATAGACTGAATTACAGCGCAAACTCAACACCAGGAAATGCAAACTAGAGGGAAAAAAGCAGAACGCAATACTGTTCACGTTTTCTTATATCTGAGGGGAAGTTATTCATAGAGGAAAACAATGAATTTTCTATGTTATTTTAAAACTTAGCCCCTGTAATCCAAGAGCCAACAGCAGCAGAGTCAGTGACTATCACTGCATCCTGGTGTGAATTCCCATGGTTCCCCAGACAACTACTGAGATATCGGTTCTTAAAGTCATAGGATAAAGACCTGATGCTAACAAGTTACTTAGGTATGAGCTATGATTGAGTTCTGGTTTGCCAACCTATTTTTTTAAGTCATGTATGAAATATATTTATTACAGCAACTTGCTAAAGATTTTGGGACTGGGAGGCAGAAACAAAAAGTGGATCTGGTGTTTGAGTCATGTTCCAGAGTCGACCCTTGTTCTGGCATTAAGTGACCCTCTTCAAGGTCCCTTGGCATCCCCTCTCCCTATTTTATTGCTCGGCTCCTAACTTTCTTCTGTTGTTCCATTTGTTTTCAAGTACAAGTTCTGTGCCTGTACTGTAAGCTGTCTCAACCCATTGTGGTAAGTACATTTAATGAAACCAAACCTAGTCTGTGCAAAGTCAACAGAGCAGGGCAGACAGCCACGCCAGGAGAAATCTGAACTAGATAGTGCTAGAACTGGTAGGGGGAAGCCTCTAGTACTGCTACGAAAGACACGGTGGAGTTTTTCCCATTCAGATGATGATAGCAAGTGCTCTGATCTCTAACACTAACTGTCTGCATGGGTCATAATGCCTTAGCCCTCCAGCGTGTCCTGAGAGTGCAGAAGGACGAATCTACTTTGTTAGCATTGTCTTAGTCTGTTCGGGCTTCTGTAGCAGAATACCATGGCCCAGATGGCTTATAAACAACAAATATTTATTTCTTATGTTCTAGAGGCTGGTACATCCAAGACCAAGACACTGACAGATTCAGTGTCTGGCGTGGGCCCACTGCCTGCTTCGTAGATGGCTATCTTCTCACTGTAGCTTCCCATGCTAGGAGGAGCAAACTAGCTCTCTAGGGTCTCTTTTCTAAGGGCACCAGGCCCATTCAGGAGGGCTCCACCCTCATGACTGAAGCACCTTCCAAAATCTCCCTACTGATACGATCTCATTGGAGGTTAGGATTTCAACATATGAATTTGTGGGAGACACAAGCATTCAATCTGTAACAAGCATAGTGAGAGGAAGAAAGGAGCAAAAGGAGCAATGTGTCAGTGAGATTTGTCAGAAATAATTCGAAGTTAAATGACAGAAGGCCTCAGTGGGTTTGGAGTAGTTTTTTGCCTTTTAAATTAAAGAAATGTCAAGGTTATCCTGCAAGAATGGCACTCCAACTTGCATCTGATTTGCTTTCTTGAATAGCAGATAAACAGGTTGAATTAAAGGTAGAGGCCAGGAATTACATTCAACCCTAGGTATGCCTGTGGGAGCGTGTTTAGTACGCGGATCTCATCTGCTATGTACGATAAAGAAGAAATAGGTTGAGAACTGCTGGTCTAGCAGAATGAAAATGGGCCTTGGTTTCCGAGAGACCTGACTATAATTCTGCTTCTGCCACTATGACTTTGGTCAAGTTACTTAGTTTCTACACACCTCAGTTTTCTTATGCATAAAATTGGGAAAATGGTATATACCATTGAGTGGAATAAAATGATCAAATATGTAGGTGCTCAGTATGTTACTTAGTTCCTCTCCCTCCCCCAAGTGTTCTGAGTAATTGCTGTACCGGTTAGCAAGCTTCTGGTTGCAAATAACAGACAACCAGCTTACACTGGTATAGACAACATGGAATGTATTGGCCCAATAACTAAAAAGTTATAAAGGTCAGGTTTCAGAAATGCTGTGTCTCCTGGCTAAGAATGGTCACCAGGGACATGTTTCTTTTCAGTGCTGAACTCTGCTTTCAACAGAGGCTCACTGCCCTCCTGCTTACAAGCTGTTACAGGACGGCTACTGTAACGCTTGGGCTATGAGCTTCCGGGGTGGTGGGGAGAGAGGGAGAGATGTGTCACCACTAGGGACAATATCAAATGCCAGCAAGATGCAAACTACATAGGGCAATGTCAAATGCCAGGGCCAGGCAAACAACGTGGATTCTGCAAAGAGGAGAGTAGCGGAATAAATTAGATGCTGGAAAGGAAGAAACCACAAAGTCCACCATAGGCACAGACAGGCATTTTAAAGTCCTTATAGAAACATTTCATCTTACACTTATTCTACAACAAAAATAATATCTATATTTGAGGAGCAGACTCTAAGGAGAATAGAGAGAAACCATGACTCTGAGGCTACCTGCTTGGCAGCAGCCCCATCAGCTCCTGGACTGGAAGTATTAATATTCACACAAAAGTCAAGGGAAGTGTTTATCTTCTCTTTAGCATTCATCCAGCTATTATTTCTTTGTATAGAACCACGCAGATATAATGTCCATGAAGGAAATAAATATATTTTCCCCACAAATTCACACACACATACACAGGAGGAAAAAAAACAGCTTTATTAATTCCATCATAAATAACCAATTTTACACTGATATTAAGTCATGAGTCAAAACTAGCAAGAACCCTTAGGATTCATTATACTCTTGACATTTCTGCAACAGTTTTATACATAAAGCATGAACACTTCTGATTAATGTTTACTATTGGATCCTGATTGGATTGGAGAGGCATACATACTAATGCGTTTTCTAAAACATTAGTTCTTAACCTGTCCATAGTGTTTACTAAACAGAAGACATTCTTTACATCTGAAATACAGGGAAGAAAAATGGGGGTCAGGGAATTAACTCCCAAAGGTATAGCAAATGCTCTGCTAATTGTATGGGGATTGTGCATCTTTAAACTTTTGGAACAGTCACAAATTCATAAACCTTACCTTGCTGTTTTCAAATAGATGCTCTATATCCATGATTATTTTGTAAAGATATGGTTCCTGACGTTATCTGGTTTGTTCTTACTGAGAAGACTTGGGTAGTCTCAAATTCCATATAACAATGAATTAATACATGGTAGCCTTGGGGATCAGATTTTTGATGATAGAAGATTAATGCTCAATCAAGTCTGACTGCTCCATTTGGAAAGCTTCACACAAGGGGCCAGTCATTTGACAGAAGTGTTGAGTCATTTGACTTAAACTGAGTCAGGAGCTTCTGGGATTCACCTCAGGCCAGGATGGGAGACTGGCTGGACGGGATTGGCACACAGCTTGTCCTGAGCTCCTCTCTGTCTGGTTTGGGGATGTCACCCTCCAAGAGAGTAGACGTATACCATTCAGAGGCAATCCAGTTCACCCTCTACTCCGAGGCAAGCATCTACTCCAAAATACTCTTGACTAGGCAATAGCCCACCTCATGCTAGGATGGAAAATTTGCTCTTGGGGGCCCATGTGATTTTTTGGAGGTCCCTAAGTTAGAAGGTACTTATTGTGTATTTGAGCTGAACTCTGGTTTTCTGTAAAATATGAAGAATTTTTTCTTGATTCTGTTCTTTGTAATAATCCTTCAAATATTTATATTTGTTTTGTGCCCCATATTACATCATTGTTCTTTATGTCCCTCCCAACTCTCATTCGCTGTAATTCTTATTCCTTCAGTCCTTCTTTCATTCCATGGTTCCTGGGTCTTTCACCCCCCAGGCTGCTCCTTCTGATCCACTGTACATTACGACTCTCATAAGATGTGCCAGACACGATCTTCCACATGGGGTCTGGTCTCCATCAACCGGGGTATGTCCCACAAATCTGAGCACTAAACTGGGAAGTATTTTTTAAAAGCCTCATTGTAACCTGAAGTCTGTTAAAATACCCAGTTGTTTAATGTAAACTGCTCCTTGCTTCCTATCTAAACGTTTAATGTGAGACATACACATTTCACTAATTACTAGCATGCCCTCACCCTGTGTCAGACCACAGTCAGATTCCTTGAATATCTCTGAATCCACAGGAAAAAAACATATAGTGATAGTTCTATAAAATAATTAACTCAAATTTTTAAAAGTTTATATAGGAAGACCACTAGCACCAATCTAATCAACACCTCCAAAAGTTCTAGCACAGATTTTCATTGCTTCAGAAACTATATATAACTGACTTAACTGTATTGAGAAAATGTGATAAAACCTAAATATGAATACTTAGGTAAAAGTTACTTATACCTATGTTATCACATCCAATTTTCTCTATTTTTATTTTACCTATGAATTATTTCAAACATATAATGCACTCACTGCTGTATTTGTAGCACGATTACTCCCCACCCGTTTCTGAGGCATAAGGCACAGTGGAAGAAGCTAAAATCCCACTCACAATCCCTTCTCTGGTTTACTCTTCACAATGTGAAGTTGACATCCATCATTCCCATGTGTATTTTTATACTTTTACTATATATGTGTGTGTGTGTGTAAGCAGCTATGTAAGCAGCATATATTCTGTTTTTGTGTGTTTTAAATATTTATATAAATGGTCTTGTGCTGATATATCCTTTTGAGACTTTCCTTTCTTGTTCAGTATTATCTTTCTAGTTTTATTCATGTTGGTATATGTATATCTAGCTCATTCATTCCAACATATCTATGGTAAATCTCTGGATAATTAACCAGTTTAATGAGCAAACCTCTTTTGGAAAGGTCAATCAACTATATGCAATTTTTCACTATTACCATCAATGCTGCCATGAATAACCTTATAAACATCTACTTGGTACCTGGGTGAGAGTTTTCATATCCTTCTAAGTAGAATTGTGGAGTTGGAGTATTTGCATGTATACAAATCTACTAGGTTTTTCCAAATTGGTCTCCAAATCATTATATTTATGTTCAAGAAAAAGGTGCTATTCCATATGCAAATCAAAACAAAATTGTTCTTTTTTTGGGCAAAAGAAAGGAAAATACCTGGAACTTCCAATAAACCTAGGGGTAAATTTATGGAGACAACCAATAAAAAATAATTTTAAAAAGTAAGTGCAAACTATAAGGCACTATTAGTCAAATGGATGCACTAAGAAACATTATAAGAAAAGGTTTTATGAAATTATCCACTCTACTTAGTACAGCGACAAATGAGGACAGTCTAAAACTGTGATCTTGCTTTTTGAACTACCTTCTGGGTATCTCCAGTTGGATGACCTACACCTGACTAAAACCTATTATCTTCCTCACAAAATAGCCTCCTCCGTCTGCTATCCTGTTAAAATATTTTATTGACTATTTTTAATTATAAAAGTAATTCTGCATATCACTATTATTAATAGGATGGTGGGGAAGAAGGCATTCCATATCCTCCATTAGTTCCCTCAAAAGTTTACCTATAAAACATCATCATGTTATATAGAAATTTGAGGTATATCTCAATCTCATTGCAAGTGTGAATAACAGATTGTTGAGTATGCATTTTAAGTGTCTAGATGTGATGTGCACCCTCTGCTGACTGCTACGGATACAAAATGAGGTGGACACGCCCTTGCCTTCTAGGAGGTTTAAGCAATCTCAGGATCATCTTTGACTCCTACACCCCTCACCCTACATATTTAGTCACAAAATGTAATTGATTCTTCTTTTGCATTGTCTTGTCTCTTACATTCTTGTACAAGCACCACTGCTCACAGTTCTTTACTAAGAGGAGCAAGGCGCGGATGTACAAAACAGAAGAGAAAGGTGATTAGTGCATGGGAGGCCTTGTGTGTTTACCAAGAGCAAGAGCTCCTTCTCGTATTCGCCTTTCCTCTCTGCTTGTGAAATTGCCTCTTCTCCACCAACTCCTCCTCCTCCCACTACTCAATATTTGTTTCTTTTGAAATGTCAATTTTGAAAAGGTTACAATTCACTCTTAAGTATGCAGCCCTGTGTAAGCATTTGAAAAAAAAATGTAATCATCCCTCATTAGGGGGTTCTGTGGCAGGATTCTTGGTATACAAGTCCCCATTAAAGCTAATCTGAGAGTAGTTGATGGCTCACAGCAGGGATTATAAAGCTGTTGCCAATTGAAGAAATTTATAGGGAATCATTTACCCGTGGAGGTCTCTCCCCACCAGAGCAGCCCATGCAAAGAGTAAGTTGACAGAGCAATAGATGGTTCTGCATGGGCTTTTTCTCATGGACCCTTTGGTAAAATCAATCCTGATATGCAATTAATACATTTTTAATATGACCATGTACAACACCAAACTAGTGCAGCTATTAAACCAGAGTACCTCAAGAATTCTCTGGAGACCTGTATTCATTTATAAAATGTCAAGATGTACTTAGTCGTGAGTACAGAGTAAACAAGTAGCCAACATGGATGGACAGAGTGCTCTTAAGAATAAGGAGTGGAAATACCACAGCTGTTCGGCTTGAAACCTTTGCAAAGAAAGCAAAACAAACTTGAAATGTTCTGATAGCTACCTTAGAAGGATGGGGTATGCATGGAGATTTCAAATAATTGAAGAATGCCATGAGGGTTAATTGATGTCAGTAGTGCAGGGCTGATGAAACCACTCACTGTGGACTGAAGGTGAATAATTGGCTCTGTCCAGGGCTATTTCTGAGTGACCTATGCTGATTGCCATCAGCAGACAGAATTAGTTATCCCTGCCAACGTGTCCCTTCAGGGTCTGCTCATTTTTCAGTTCATTGCCATTTGGTTGAGTTATTCCCTAAATGAACCAATCATTAATTCATAATTATATCCAATGACAGCATACATCTCTGTAGTGGAAAACTTTGGAGATGACAACATGAATCTTTAAACAAATCAGAGATAGAACATGTGTGTTATTCTTAAAACCAATTAGTTTGCTTGAAAATCTTTCTTGGCCAAGATATATTAGCTAGATTTTTTTTTTTTCTTTTTGGATGGACTTAGTCTAATGAACTTAATACTTCTTCTTTTCATCTTTCCTTGTTTTTCATATACATGCATGACCAGTATTCCAGAGTAGTGGATTTATCAATGTCATTGAGATAAAGAGTCTTGTCTTCAGCTCTACATTATAGAAAATATTATATAAAGGTAATTATTGTTACCATAAGGCTATATCATCATCCTTGAGGATGAAAACAACACAATTCTTTGTGGCTTTGCTAAAACCCTATAAAATAATAAGGCTGTACGAATCAGCTGGATTCTAATTTATCCTCCTCTTTGTGAAGCTTAGAAGAGTTTTGGCTCTAGTGTAGCTCTATTGGCCTAACAGTTAGGACTCATCGCTTTTTACCGTGGCTCCACTGCACGCTCCTAAGTACAGCTGACCATACACGTAAGTGTGAAACAAACTTGCTATTGGTGCATTACCTTGTCCCCCTCTTTCAATATTCACAGCCCTAGTGCCTTTGTGGTCACAAGAATTCCCAGAGGTCCTCCACTGTGGTCTCTCGATGCCCCATGATGTGCACCCTGTAGTGTGCGCCTATCCATTCCCCTTCCCCTGCACCAGGGAAATACCTCCCAGTCCTGAACATGTTGATTTCTGGTATACAACAGTGAGAATCAGTGAGCTATTTAATTACTCTTTCTTACAAGTTTGTCTAACCGTTCCCTTCTCCCTGAACTACCTTAACATTTTGTATCCATCTAAGTAAGTCATTAAACAATATTGAGAAATGTGATCAGTATTGAGAAACTTGCTCAGTGTGTCTTTGTGGTCCAAGGTCTAGCATTCTCTAGCCCTCTCTCATCAAGCCCATATAGTCACGCTTTGCTTAACGGTGGGGTATGTTCCGAGAAATGTGTTATTAGGCGATTTTGTCATTGTGTGATTGTGGGGTGTACTCACATATACCTAGATGGTATAGCCCACTACACAGCCAGACTGCGTGGTACATCCTATTGCTCCGAGGCTGCAAACCTGTGCAGCATGTTACTGTACTGAATACTGTAGGCAGTTGTAACACAATGGTAAATATTTGAGCATCTAAACATATCTAAACACAGAAAAGGTACAGGAAAAATGTAATAAAAAAGATTAAAAAAAGGTACACCTGTATAGGGCACTTACTATGAATGGAGCTTGCAGGACTGGAAGTTGCTATGGGTGAGTCAGTGAGTGAGTGGTGAGTGAATGTGAAGGTCTAGGAGATTATTGTGCACTACTTTAGACTTCATACTGTACAGTTAGGCTACACTAAATTTATTTTAAAAAGTATTTTTATTTTTTCAATATAAATTAACTTTAACTTAGTATAAATCTTTTACTTTATAAACTTTTTAATTTTTTAACTTTTTGACTCTTGTAATGACACAGCTTAAAACAAACATTTATAGCTATACACAAATATTTTCTTTCTTTATATCCTCATTCTAAAAGACTAAATCTATTTAATTTTTTTTAATTTTAAAACTTTTTTTTCTTGTTAAAAACTAAGACACAAAGATACATATTTGCCTAGGCCTACCCAGGGTTAGAATATCAGTATCACTTTATTCCATCTCCACATCTTGTCCCACTGGAAGTTCTCTGGGGGCAATAACACGCATGGAGCTGTCATCTCTTATGGTGACAATGCTTTCTCCTGGAATGCCTCCTGAAGGACCCAAGCTTTACAGTTGACTTTTTTAAATAAGTAAGAGTACTCTAAAATAACAATTAAAAGTCTAGTATAGTAAATACTTAAACCAGTAACATAGTCATTTATTATCATTAGCAAGTATCATGTACTGTACATAATTCTATGTGCTTTACTTTTTTTTTTTTTTTTTTGAGACAGAGTCTCACTCTGTTGCCCGGGCTAGAGTGCCTTGGTGCCAGCCTAGGTCACAGCAACCTCAAACTTCTGGGCTCAAGCAATCCTTCTGCCTCAGCCTCCAAGTAGCTGGGACTATGGACACGAGCCACCATGCCCAGCTAATTTTTTCTATATATTTTTAGTTGTCCAGTTAATTTCTTTCTATTTTTAGTAGAGACGGAGTCTTGCTCTTGCTCAGGCTGGTCTCAAACTCCTGAGCTCAAAGGATCCACCCGCCTCGGCCTCCCAGAGTGCTAGGATTCCAGGCGTGAGCCACCACACTGGGCCCTGTGCTGTACTTTTATATGACTGGCAGCACATAGGTTCATTTACATCCATATCACCTCAAACACATGAATAATGTGGTGTGCTACAATGTCACGATGTGTAACCTTATGAGACCAGAGTTGTATTTGTGGTCTATAGTTGACTGAAACATTCTTATGCAATGCATGACTGTGCTTAAATGAATACGTGTTTCATATGGGCACAGGGTGAGGTCTAACCTTGGATCAAACCCTAGCTCACTGCCTTTTTAGGCTCTTTGCTTTCTATTCACTCCCATTCCCACAAGAGCACTGGGGTGGCCAGGCAATTTGACTGTCATTGATACCACTGTCTGGTCCAGGGAATCTATGCCTAATCTCAACAAACACACTGAGAACTTTGAGTCCTTCATTCCTAATGTTTCAAAAGCAAACTGTAACATTTAAGAATTCAGAATTCCCTAGACTAAGAAATGAAACAGTTTAGGGAAAACTTCAACTAAATCTTATCCAAGGAAAAAAGATTTTGATGACATTGATTTTTTTTCAGTTTCTAAAATCCTTCTTTCTTGAATTGACAGCCCCTAAGTACTTTGCCCTGATGAGTCTTCTCAGATGCATTGGAAATGATGTTATGGAGAACTAGATGCTGCAGTTCAGGTCCAGATCTAAGATGCTCTCTGCCTGCGATTCAGCAACATTGCCAACAATTAAAGCAATCCAAGGAGATCACTTGCAAGTGGAGTCCACAGGCCTTCCCTCTGCATTTAACTCATCGTGGATGTGTCCTTGACCTCAGCTGTCATTGCAGACCATTTAAATGGGAGGAAAGTGTGCCCCTCAGAGATAAATGTGGGATTTACTACCCACTGGTCACACATACAGCCATAGAAAGGTCTCCTCCACCACTCCACAGCTTCCCAGCCTCCCTAGATAAGCACTTGCTCAATTATCAACACATTCCCAGACGTGAATAAAAACTCAAAACCTTTATAGCACCAATCACGTAATCACAAAGATTAATTGTTTTTGCAACAACAACATTTAAAAACAGCTGGCAGCGTGGCCTTTCTATCTGTGGGTTATCCTAGAAGCATAGAACCAGAGCAGGAAGAGACCTTGAGAGAGCACTGGTGCAATCCCCCATCCTTCAGGGAGGCCTGCAACTAAATCATCCCAGACAGAGACACAGTTGCCCTAATTTTAACGAGCTCCAGGGACAGAGCTCTCACAGCTCTCTGTTCTGAATAGAGAGAAATTCATTCTTACAGCTAAACAATCTCTCCCGTTAGAGCTGCAGTCTGTCTACACGCCTACGGCTGGCTGGTCGTGGCTTGAGATGGAGAAGGTCCTGTAACATGTCTTATGTCATGGACTCTTTCCACACAAGCAGAAGTTGCCTCCTTCCTTGTGAATCCTATTTTCCTCAAACATTTAAAAATATTTAAAAATAATTTTTGCGACACTTCACTTGTCTCTCAGAGGTATCACTATTTCTTCGTGGCTTTCAAGTCCAGACCTATATATTATTTTACAGTAAAGTCTCAGCAGATTTCAGTAAAATAAAAGGTCTCTGGCTGTCCAGGATAGGAGCCACTGGCTGCAGATATACCTGAAATGAGGCCAGTGTGTCTGAGAAACCATATTTTTAATTTTATTTAATTTTTCTTAATTTAAATTAGATCTAAAAACTGACGGTTATTTCATTGTTTGGAAGGCTTCAATTACATTTGGAATAACTTGAGTTTGTGAATCTACTTTTTTCAAGTTTAAGTTTGACATATAAATAATGTTCAAGTATTGCCATGAAAATTTAGCAACCAGTTTGAGATGTGTTTTAGTGCAAAATACACAGTGGATCTTAAAACAAGTGACAAGAAGAATTTAAGCATCTCATTAATATTTTTACATTGATTCCATCTTGAAATGATAATATTTTAGATACACTGGGTTGGATAAAATATATCATCAAAATTAATTTTACTTTTTTTTTTTAACTGTTTGTAATGTAGTTAACTCACAATCCTGATAAGAATCCCTTAATGGAAGTGCTATCTCTTATTATACTTCCCCTCGTAAGTATCATAAATCTGATGCAGGATTAAAAGGTTGCAAGAGGAAAAGAAGGAAGTCGGGACTGCAGGATTTTAAATAATGTACCATAAGGTCATGCTTGAAAGAGCCCAAGGAAGAGGTTTAAGGACATCCACATGGTCTTAGCCTCCAGCTTGTTAAAAAGCTAAGAGGTGGGTGATACACATGTAATGCATACAAACAATTTAATATTAAGGGTTTTGTTTTGTTTCGTTTGTTTTGTTGCAGATTTTGCAGAAGCGGGAATCTGCACAAAAGGGAAAATGCTGAAAAAGGCATTTTGTGAGTCCGTCAGGATGCCTGACTGCTCTGGGAAGGCCTGGAATCTTGCCCATCTACACAGAGCTGTGCTGAACTGCGTGTGGTGTGATGTGTGTGCATGCGATCTTGGCCTCAGACTTGTACTCAGAAGCCACATTCAGAGAGCTAAGAGGTCCTGGCAATTTGAAGATTTAGAAAGCTATTTTGAATACAATTGGCTATGAAAGTATGAGCAGCATTATAACTTGAAAATGATGTTTTGAAGTCTTAACTCACGGATTTGTGCTGAGAAAAGCCCCATAGTCAGAACCAATTCTGTCTTGGAGGAGAGGCATCATGCAGATGGCCACAGCATGTTGAGTTTGGGGGATCAGTGTTCATTTCTCTCATCTTAAGTTAAAAGCTGCTTTTTATTTCCTCTTGGAATCCCCTTCAGGTGTCTTTTAATGATACTCAATGAAGATGCTATGCGTGTAACTCCTGTGATCATAGGCATCAATATTGCATATACATTCACGGATTCTGAGCTTCTAAGAAAGTGAAGCGTGCATTAATCGGCAGCTTCTCTTTGATGTGACGTTTCTTCACGACAGCGTCATTTTAAGAGTCAGGAAAGTGAATCTGGCCTGTATGGACAGGGTAACACCCAGGAGGATGAAAACAGAAGACATAAGATTTCTGTTTTCAGATCTTCTAATGAATCATCATGAGAAATTTAGCAAGTCAATTCTCCTTCCAACTTTTCCTTGACTTTTTGAAATACTAGTCTCTTGTTATTTCATCTGCTTAAAATATGCTAACGCTGCCAGGAATTTAAGCACACGATATTAGAAGCTCCCTGAGGGCAGGGACTGTGTCTTCAATTTCTTTTGTGTGTCCTAATTCTTGCTATGTACAGATCTGGTACAAAGGTCTACATGAAATACCGTGGAGTATTTTTTTCACCCTTATGGAAAATACGTCCACTTCACACAGTGTGAAAGCTACTCAATATTAGAATTTGAGTGCTAAAATGACTCTGAGAGATTGCCTACTAAATCCCTTTATGGTAGAACTGACAAAGCTGGGACCTAGGCATTAATGGCACTTCTAAATCCTGACGCTAGTTAGCAGAAAACTGAGCTGGAATCCAGGTCACTAAAAGATTTTCTTCCTTACACTGTCTTGGCAACAGCTGGGATTATTTATGAACAACTCCAATACACAGATGAAATATTTCAAGGTCCATTTTTTTGTTTCTCCTTTTAACTTTGAATAGTCATGTTTTTAAAGAGCAATTTTTACTGTGTTTTTAGAAAAACAATTTTTTAATTTTGTTGATGCCCAATGTGTTTGATGCCAAAAGTTTGAGCCAAATGTTTAAAACATTATGAAATCATGTATTCTACATAGCCAGAATCATTTGGCACTTACTGCATATACTGGGGACCATACCAAACACTTCACATGCATTATCTTATTTAATCCTCCAACACCCCTATGAGATAGGCACTATTACTATTAATACTTTGCAATGAGGATATGACTACACAGAGATGTTATCTAAATAGCTAAAAATCAAACACAAATTCAATGATGGCATCCACTGGGCATCTGTAGGTGCTGAGTTCCACTTGAGTCTCCAACATCTCTCACAGTCAACTCACGTGGGTGAATCTGACCCCCTTTGGGGAACTCATGCTATGACTTCCAGGCCATTTGAAATGGAAGATACAGATTAGATAGATAAATAGATAGACAAACACAGGTGTGTGTGTATGTGTCTGTGTGTGTGTGTGTATCTTCTGTATAGTTCTCTCTTTTCTGGTGAAATCCCAAAAAGAAAACATTAGAAATAGACCCATTATGAATAAACTGTAGACCATATTATCTCAGGAAAACTTAAAATCTGTGGTCCTGAGAGAGCAAAATGTCTATATCACAATATGCTAATGCTTGTAGGAAACATGAAGGACTTTGGGTTACAGATGAGGAGATGTGCTTATCCTCTCTTGGCCAGACACATTGTGGGGTGGAGACTGCCTGTGCTCTCTCACATCCCATTCTTCAGGGGGGCTTAAACTCCTTGCCTCTTTGTGGTCAGATGCAGTTCCAGACCACAGTCTATGTTCACTTCCATCTAAAGCTCCTCTTTGTTGATGAAAGGTCATATGGCATTCTCCTTCCCTTCTATGTTGTGGAAAAAGACTTTGAGTTCCAGATTATATTGCTACAGGATGGTGAAGACAGCACTCACCTGTATCACTGCAAAACTGTATGGAGAACAACTGCCCTAGAGAATTGCCTAGACCAAGAGGAGATTTGGCTTAGTAAGAAATAAATCTTCAAAATTTGGGAATATTTGTTACTACAGCATATTTCAGACTATTCTTACGAATACCCACTGCATTTTTTGAGGGCAAGATTATTAAAACTTATACTTGTGGCAACAATATTATTTTATGCTTAAGGAAGAAAAATATTGCTTCCACAATCTAAAAGTTCCCACCAACCCTTGCAATCAGAGGAAAGAAATTATTATAATTCATTCATTTATTCAATCAATATTTATGTGCTAATTTTGAAAAGATCACTCTTATAAATAATTTCAGAATTAACATAGAACTTAATGAAGGGTTAAAAGGATGAGAATAATGTAGGTAGGAGGTCAGTAAAGGATTTATGATCAGATATCTGGAAGGAGCTGACAGTGGTAGCTACTATTACAATGTAGAAGACTGAAGGGGGAACATTCTGGATGTCGGGGGAGATCAAGTATTCATTTGGGTACACGTGAAGTTTTTGAGAACCTTCAAAATTGAAAATGTCAAATTGGCTGTTTGGTATCTATACAGAGATGAATAGCAAAAGAAAGATATTACCACTGATGGAGATTTACAATAGTAACAAAGTTAGTAAATTTTTAGCAACTAACTTAAGTAAGAACCCATAAAATTTTTAGAACTCTGTTAGAGGACATCAGATATATTTAAATGAAAGAAAAAATAAACTTTGTTAATGGATGTGATGGTTTCATACTTTAAAAATCCTTATTTTCCAAAAGTTTATGTATAAATTTGGTAAAATGCCAAAGGAATTTGCAGAAAAAAATTTTTTGAAAACTTTGGAATACTTACTTGAAAGTGACAAGAATAAAAGAAGCTAAAGTTATTTTGACAAAGAAGAGCAAAAACAAGAATGTGGCTTTACCATACATGAAGACTCATTTCAAAGCCCTACTGACAAATGGATGACGGTGCTGGCATAACACAAGAGAACTCAGAAAACACCACATAACTATGTCGACTTGATATGTACAAGTGCTGGCACCATTCATCAATGGTGAAATGGTAGCTTGCTTAACAGAAATTAAGGGGGGGGGGGCAGACACTAAGTACATTTCTTTCTTGAAAATAGGGGATGTGCATAATGATACCACAGTGCTGTTTACGGCATAGAAGAGACAGAGGATATTTAGGAGAGGGGAAGTAAAATCTGCAAGGTTTATGCTGTGGAACTCCAAGCAGATGTGAGAATGACATTAAAACATATACACATACCAAAACATCATGTTGTATGCCATTAATATGTACAATTTTTATTTGCCAATTAAAAAATAAATTTAGAAAGTACATATAGAAACTTGAATAGTTCAAAAAGTGTTGTTGCTGTGATTGCCTTAGGGGTCTTCTTCATGAATTCTTTGCCTAGGCCAATGTCTGTAAGAGTCTTTCCTACATTTTCTTCTAGAATTCTAATAGTTTCACACCTAAGGTTTAAGTCTGTTATCCACCGTGATTTGATTTTTATGAGAGGTGAAAGCTGTGTGTCCTGTTTCAGTCTTCTACATGTGGCTATCCAGTTTTCCCCGC
Organism: Eulemur rufifrons; assembly: GCF_041146395.1. Taxonomy (NCBI): domain Eukaryota; kingdom Metazoa; phylum Chordata; class Mammalia; order Primates; family Lemuridae; genus Eulemur; species Eulemur rufifrons. The sequence goes on from NC_090985.1 coordinate 90,815,762, forward strand.
ACCATTTATTAAATAAGGAATATTTTCCCCAGTGTATCTTTTTGTCTGCTTTGCAAAGATTAGATGGCTATATGAGGATGGTTTTATATTTGGATTTTCTGTTGTGTTCCACTGGTCTGTGTCCCTGCACTTGTGCCAATATCAAGCAGTTTTAATAATCACAGCCTTGTAGTATAGTTTGAAGTCTGGCAAATTAATACCTCCCATTTTGTTTTTGTTGCTTAAAATTGCTTTTGCTAAACGGGGTCTTCTCTGGTTCCATACAAAGCATAAAATTATTTTTTCTATATCTGTGAAAAATGATGTTGGTAATTTAATAGAGATTGCATTGAATCTGTAGATAACTTTGGGCAGTATAGACATTTTAACAATGTTGATTCTACTGATCCATGAGCATGGTATGGTTTTCCACCTATTTACTTGCTCTGCGATTTCCTTCCTCAGTGTTTCGTAGTTCTCCTTATAGAGGTCCTTTACCTCCTTAGTTAAATATATTCCTAGGTATTTTATTTTCTTTGTTGCTATTTTGAAGGGTATTGAGTCCTTAATTTTGTTCTCCGTTTGACTGTTATTGGCATATATGAATGCCTCTGATTTGTGTGTATTGATTTTGTATCCTGAGACTTTACTGAATTCATTGATCAATTCCAGGAGTCTCTTGGTTGAATCCTTGGGGTTTTCTAGATATAACATCATATCATCAGCAAAGAGTGAGAGTTTGATCTCTTCTTTCCCTATTTGGACTCCCTTGATTCTACTCTCTTGCCCAATAGCTCTTGCAAGGACTTCCAATACTATGTTGAAAAGTAATGGGGACAGTGGGCAGCCTTGTCTGGTTCCAGTTCGAAGTGGGAATGCTTTCAGTTTTTCCCCATTCAGTATGATGTTGGCTGTGGGTTTGTCATATATGGCTTGTATCATTTTTAGATAGGCCCCGTCTATACCTATTTTGTTAAGTGTTCTTATCATAAAAGGGTGTTGAATTTTGTCAAATGCTTTTTCTGCATCTATTGAGAGTATCATATGGTTTTTGTTTTTGCTTCTATTTATGTGGTGAATTACATTTATAGATTTGTGTATGTTAAACCATCCCTGCATCTCTGGGATGAAGCCCACTTGGTCGTGATGGATTATTTTTTTGATAAGCACCTGATCAAATTAAAAAGCTTCTGCACAGCCAAAGAAACAGTCATGAGAGTAAACAGACAACCTACAGAATGGGAAAAAATTTTCGCATACTACACATCAGATAAAGGACTGATAACAAGAATCTATTTAGAACTCAGGAAAATCAGTAAGAAAAAAATCGAACAACCCTATCAAAAAGTGGGCAAAGGACATGAATAGAAATTTTTCAAAAGAAGATATAAAAGTGGCTAACAAACATATGAAAAAATGTTCAACATCTCTAATCATCAGGGAAATGAAAATCAAAACCACAATGAGATATCACTTAACTCCAGTGAGAATGGCCTTTATCAAAAAGTCCCAAAACAATACATGTTGGCGTGGATGCAAAGAGACAGGAACACTCATACACTGCTGGTAGGACTGTAAACTAGTGCAACCCCTGTGGAAAACAATGTGGAGACACCTTAAACAGATTCAAGTAGACCTACCATTCGATCCAGCAATCCCATTATTGGGCACCTACCCAGAAGAACAAAAGTCATTCTATAAGAAAGACACCTGCACCCGAATGTTTATAGCAGCACAATTCACAATTGCAAAGATGTGGAAACAACCCAAATGCCCATCAATTCATGAATGGATTAGCAAAATGTGGTATGTGTATACCATGGAATGTTACTCAGCTATAAGAAATAACGGTGATATGGCATCTTTTTGGTTCTCCTGGAGAGAGTTGGAACCCATTCCATTAAGTGAAGTATCCCAAGAATGGAAAAATAAGCACCACATGTACTCACCAGCAAACTGGTTTCCCTGATCATCACCTAAGTGCACATTTGGGAATAACATCAATTGGGTATCGGACAGAGGTCAGGGCTGGGTGGAAGGGATGGGTGTATACCTACTTGATGAGTGCAATGCACACTGTCTGGGGAATGGACACGCTTGAAGTTCTGACTGGGGGGATGGGGGTGGGGGGAGGGGATGGGTGCATACCTACATGTTGAGTGCGATGTGCACTGTCTAGGGAATGGACACGCTTGAAGCTCAGACTAGGGGGGATGGGGGGGCATGGGCAATATATATAACCTGAACTTTTGTACCCCCATAATGAGCTGAAATAAAAAAAAAAGTGTTGAATAGAAAAAAATGTTAAGATCAGAATGACCCTTTAGCACAATTTTCTTTTCATGAAATTTAGCAGCATTTTGTTTTTTGTAAAACTATACAGATAAAATATTGTAATGATGCATCGAGACTCAAGGGGATATCCATGATTATGATGGTGGAGCTACGCAAAGGGACAGGGGCAAGGGACAGGGATGACTGGGGTAGAAAATGAAACTTAATCCCATATCACCCAAGAATAATTACAGACAATTTTGGTGTGGAAGGACATGAAAGCTGAAGGGAAAGTGAGATCAAGGTGGGATTAAAGTTGCGAGATGCCACGGCGAGTCTGAATGCTGCCGGTAGAGGAGAGAAGGGAAGGGAGATCCGTGCGACAGGCCAGGCTGTGTGGCCTCCACTCTGTTACCCGAAGTCAGAACTCCCATCTTGTGCTTTTACACGTGTTGACATCCACTAAACTACACCCATCTGGGGTTGAGGGGGGATAAGACAGGAATTATTTAATCATTTGACTATGACAAACTCACGCAGAACAAGGACTTCTCAAACAAAGAAGTTTGGATGGAGGTTGAACTATCATACCACATTTAAATATGTAACTGTTATTAATGGTGAGGAAATCATGTAACTAAAAATCTCAGATTTGTTCCCTTTTTATTGGTGAAGAATCTGTGAAAAGTGGGGAATTATAATAATATTTTACAATTACTGTTTCACAGTTACTGATTTAATTTTATCCTCTTCCTAAGATGTTTTTGTATATAATTTCATCTATCTGTAAGATATTTAATGTTTCTATTTTATTGCATTTTCATCCTAAGCATGTATGTTCTAATGTACATCACATAGGTTGACGTATTTCAGAGAATAAGAATTAATGGCATTATATTAAAAAATTTTGAAAACCAAAAAATAAAACAAAAACTAGTAGAAGGTTACAACAATTTTACACATAATAAAACACATTTGAGAAGAAGAAAGGCAAATTATAACCACTAATGTAGCTGGGACTTCCATTTCTCTTTTAGTTTAACTTACACACTAAATATATATAATTAATCAAAAGGTTTAAGTAATTGGTCAGAATGGCCTGACAATTACTTGTTAATAGCAAACATTTATAATAATTCATTCAACCATATAATAATTAAATTCTTAGTATCTCCATGGGCATATAAAGATAAAGAAAACTCAGATCCTTTTTGGTGAGATGCATACAATTCAAAGATCCTCTATATAAAATGAAACTAAGTCACAACTAGTAATAAATCCATGAACAAGTATATAATCTGTCATACTTAACCCAATGGAACAGACCAGACTCTACACAAATACATCCTCACTACATAATGCAGTTTTTGCTGAAGTGTAGAAAAACCTATGTGTAGCATTAGGTATATTCCAATAAGAAGATTTGGTTTAGAAAAGCAAGACTTAAAACTTCAGAATACAGAAGCAAAATGAACATGTACTATTGTGTCTTGGCCATGACTATTCTCAATAAGTGGTGCTGGGAAAACTGAATATTCATATGGCAGAAAAATGAAACTAGATCCTTATATTTGTCCATATATAAAATGAAATCAAAATGGATTAAAGGATTAAATCAAAGACCTGAAACTATGAAACTACTAGCAGAAAACACTGGGGAAATGCTCCAAGACATTGGTCAGGGGAAAGATTTCTTGAGTAAAACCTCAAAAGCACAGACAACCAAAGCCAAAATTGACAAATGAGATCACATCAAGCTCAAGAGCTTCTGCATGGCAAAGGAAACAATCAACAAAGTGAAGAGACAATGCACAGAATGGGAGAAAATATTTGCAAACTACTCATCTGACAAGGGATTAAAAACTAAAACACATTTGGGGCTCAAATAATTCGATAGGAAAAAATCAAATAATTTGATTAAAACATGGGCAAATGATATGAATAGACATTTCTCAAAAGACATACAAATGGCCAACAGGTATATGATAAAATGTTCAATATCACTAATCATCAGAAAAATGCAAATCAAAAGTACAATGAGATATCATCTCAGCCCAGCTAAAATGGCTTTTATCCAAAAGACAGGCAATATCAAATGCTGGCAAGGATATGAAGAAAGGGGAAATCTCGTGCACTGTTGGTGGGAATGTAAATTAATGCAACCACTATGGAGTACAGTATAGAGGTTTCTCAAAAATCTAAAGATAAAACTACCTTATAGCTCAGCACTATGACTGCTAGATATATCTCCAAAAGAAAGAAAATCAGTGTATCCAAAAGATACCTGCACTCCCATGTTCATTGGAGCACTATTCACAATAGCCAAGATTTGAAATCAACCTATGTTGTCCATCAATGGATAAGTGGATAAAGAAAATGTGGTGTATATACACAATGGAATATTATCCAGTCATGAAAAGGATGAAATTTTGTCATTTGCAACAAGATGGCTGGAACTGGAGAACATTATGTTAAGTGAAATAAGCCAAGCACAGAAAGACAAATCTCATATGTTCTCACTCATGTGGGAGCTAAAATTAAAGTAATTAATCTCATGAAGACAGAGAGTAGAATAATGGTTGGTTACCAGAGGATAGGAAGGGTAGCAGGGCATAAGGGAGATAAAGTAGAGATGGTTAATGGGTTAAAAAATATAGTTAGTGAGTTAGATAGAATAAACAATATTTGATAGCACAATGAAGTGACTATGGTCAACAATAAGTTATTGTATACTTTCAAATAAGTAAAAGAATGGAAGTATAAGTAAATGTTCCTAACACAAAGAAATGATAGATACCTCAATTACCCTAATTTTGTTATTACACATTGTATGCCTGTATGAAAACATCACATGGGCCTCATAAATATGCAACTGTTATGTACACATAATAATAAAATTTAAAACATTTAAATATTTAAAAAGAAAGAACTACTTCCTTGAGGAAGCTTTTCTTAACATTCAGATCCATGTCTTCATAGAGCCTCTTCTCACTCATTCATTGTGCTTGTCTTTATTTGTGATCATGTAATTGCTTTTGTGATTATTTGATTAATCATATCTGTTTCCCCCTCTAAATAGTAATCTCTGACAGTGGCAGCTGGGTCTATTTTGCTGTTGGAGATAGTTGCATTTAGCTGCATTACATTTACTTGTCATTAATGACCTTAGTAATTTTTTTTTTCTAGAAAGGTATGAGGCATCTATATATCACAATGCATCACCAATATTTATTTACATGAGGCTAAATAGGAATGATATCTTCTAGGAATGCAAATGCTTTGACAAGAAAAGATTATTTATTTTTCCCAATAACTGTGTTCCAAAGAAAATGTCTATGACGCCAACTGAGCTGTCTAACTCAGTTTCCTTGGCCATTTATGTTTTTTTTTCCCCAAAAGTGAATCTTATGATGACACTAGGAAAGAAAATAATTTGATAAGCTCATTTACTTAGTGAGTTTCCCATACACCCATAAACCCTGACACCATATTTTTTTTGTGGTTAATTTTATTTGTTTCTAAATACTTGTTGGGAGGATAGTTATTTGTCACTTGCTGGCAATGCACTATCTGTTGAGAGAAAATGAAAACCATGATAAATAAGAGTTTTCTTGATCAGAAAGGAAAGGCAAGATGAGATGACATCGAAGTTTTACCTTAGCTTACACAAGTAGTTACATAAATAGACTACCCAGGTGAAATGCATGGTGTTCTTTGTAGGAGCAGCTCAGATGCTGTTTGACTAACACACAGTATCAGTAACTGCAGAGTGGACGCTGCCATCTAGGACCTGGGACCCTGGGAGTGCTGCAACGTGCCAATTTCCCCAGTACAGCTTTCAGATGACAGGACTGAGCAAGTAGAATAGTGGAATTTGAGATCAAGGAAGGCAGTTTGGAGGATTAGAAAACTGAAACAAATAACAGCCTGAAACAGAACTGACTACAAAGTAGATAAGACAGAGGGGTCTAAAACATCAAATCCCTTAAAGCCAGGGAAATACATAGTCACATGTTGGAGGGGTTCTGTTTCCTTGGTCTGATCACTGGAGGCAGAAGTAAGAACATGTTTCCAGGCCCTCATTAATCATTTAAAAGAGAAAATTGGGGTAGAAGAAATGGATTAATGAAAGAGAGAAGTACTAGGTGAGAGTGTCAGGGATTATCTGGCTAGAGCAAAAAAGTCACATTCCCACAATCTTCCATCAATAACCACAAATTCATGAGCCTGATATTCATAATCACTTATTTATTAAATCAATCATCCATCAAAAATTTTAGTAACTCTCATGGATAAGAACTCCTCAAAGTCCTGAGAATATCAAGTTAAATCAGGCTTGTTTCAGTGCCCCAGAATTTCATGGTATAAAATAGACAGTCAATTCATTTTTGCTAAGAGCTACAAACTATATTATTCACTATATGATAAGCTAAGTTATAATGCCAGGCACCATGCAAGACACTGGGAATACAAGGGTCAGCAATACAGACCCAGCTGCTATGCTCACAGAGATTACTATTAGAGGGGAAAATGGATATTAATCAAAACAGTCACAACAATAATTATATGGTCATAAATAAAGGTAAGCACAATGAATGAGACGGGGCTCTATGAAGACAGGAATCTGAATGTTAAGAAAGACTTCCCCAAGGATATGGAACAATCAGATAGATGAGTAGGAGCTAGTGTGGTGAAGGTGGACAAGATAGACAAACATTCCAGGCAAAGGAAAGAGCGTCTGTAAAGATCCTATAGAGGAATGAGAAGGCATGGTACTTAAGAGTAGATGAAAGGACACTGGGGTTGAGATAGGGAACTGGCAGGTATTGCTTAACACGAAGTCTTGAACCACCCTGATCAAAACAAGATGGTGGACAGGACAAGTTCCCACCTATTAAAACCAAGATGGTGGAGAAATCCATGCTTCTTGACCCTACAGCTTCATTATACCCTTATGACCATAAAAGTTTCTAAGAAACCTCCCACTCCCAACATGCACTTGATGCCACGGCACTTCCAATTTGACCATATTTAGTCAAAAGCAGGGCATCACCCTAATTCCAGAAAAACACTGCCCCTTTCCAAGAAATAACATGAATAGTCCTCCCCTTGTTTAGCCTATAATTAAGCCATTGCTTAAATAGAGGGGCTAAAGTAACCACAGGGGCTGTTCTCCTCCAACAGAGAATTAGCTTCTACTTTGTAGAGTAGATTTTCTATACTCCCTAAATAAAATTTCCTTTTACTTTATAATATTGGCTCTCTCCTGAATTCTTTCTTATGTGAAACAAAGGATCCAGTTGGACTTCAAGTGATTGCCAGGGTGGAGAGTTACTTTCCTGTGGCAGGGTTGTGGCAGGGAAAGCAAGAGGGAGACAAATGTTCATCAAGGTGCAAGAGAGAGGCCCCTGTGGGGCTTTGTATGAAACGTAGGGGCTTCATCGTTCTCCTGAGAATAACTAGAACACTTGAAAATGTCTTAGGCAGAGAGCAATCATCATAGTGTGAACTAAAATAGAATTTTAAGCCCCTCAGCAGACTGAACAGACTCTTCTTGGCCAAAGAAATGCCCCAAAACCTTAAAGCTGAGTTGGCGACCATGAGGAGAAGGGAGGTCAGACACGCCTTGTCATGCCCTCCCTTTTGGAGTTACTCTTTGTAACAATAAGATACTAAATCATTAACAGGCCTAAGGCTGTGCAAGACAAAGCTTAAACCACACCTACAGGGCAATTTACTTAACAGATCACTTGGGTTTCTGTAAATGTTCCATGGCTTGTCTCTGATTAACAGACATCCTTATCTTAAGTTAAAACATTTCAAGCCTTTAGACAAAGCTTCATTTCTTTAGCCAATTACAAATCAAGGAATCTTTAAACCCACCTATAACCTATAATCCCTGGTTTTGAGATGTCCTGCCTTTTTAAGCCAAACCAATACATGCTGTCTACGTATTGACTTAGGATCTTACCTGTACTTTCTGTCTCCATGAATGTATAAAACCAAACTATAGTTGGTTTTATACTCAGCTACCAAACCCAGCTACCATTGGCACATTTTCTCAGGACCTCTTGAGGTCGTGTGCTCCAGGCTGGTCACACACATTTGGCTCAGAATAAACATCTTTAAATTATTTTACAGAATTTGGGTTTTCTGTTAACAATACTATTTTTGTTTGGAAAAGATAATTTGCTGCAGTCTAAAGCACTGTTTGGAGAACAGGCAGAGGGATGCAGGGAGGTGACTAAGGAGAGTATTCCAGTGATCTGGTGGGAGGGGACGGCAGTCTGCAGGGAGCAGGCTGCAATGGCCTTGGTCCCTGATCAGTGACTGACCACAGTGAGGTAAGCATGAAGAGAGGTGGCAGAGGGAGCAGAACCCAGGGGAGGGGTGTAGGAATGAGGCTGCAGGAAGGCATCCTGAAGACAATGCCTCCTGAAAGCAGTCGTGAATGAAAAGTGATTTGTTGGACAAAACCAAGGAGAGGGTGTAGAGTTCCCGGGGCTGGGAAAGCAAGAGGGAACAGAGAGGCTGAGATGCCTGGGGGAGCCAGAACAAAGGCAGAAAGAGCCCTTAACAGGTTGTGCTAGATCTTTGAGAGCAATAAGTGTAAAGCTGGTGACTCTCTATGGGTTCCATCAGGAGGCAGGAGAAGAATAGAGGAATTGGACAGAGCCCTTGGAGTGCTGCCACTCGTGTGGGAAACAGGGTGGGGGTGGGGCACCAGCAGACTGCCTTGAGAAGGAGCAGCCAGAGCTGTAGAAGGAAAACACAGGAAAAACAGTGTCAGAGAAGGAAGGTGAGTCAACAGGGTCAAACGCCAAGAAGTCAAGTAAGAAGACTAAGAAGACGGGAGCTAACTATCCACAATATGGCCCCCAAACTGATCTCACTGTGCCCCTAAAATTTAACTTTTAAGCCAATTTCTTCCTCTTTCTCCTCTTCCTGAGTCTTCTTTTTCTTTTTCTTCTTATTCTCCTCCACCTTCCTCTTCCTTCTCCTTCCTTTTGCTAACAAACTTTATTTTGGTAAAGGACCCAGTCACAATCCTAGCGAATCCATTGCCTTTCCGGTGATTGGCCTGGGAGGCACATGTGCCTCAGAATTGCCCTGGGTTGTGGGGGGAGCTGACAATGAGCCCAGGAGCTAAGAATGGGATGAGAGTAAAGGAAGAGAGGGCCAGGCCCTTGATGACATCGCTGGCTCTAAAAATAGAAGTAAGGTGACCAATCTGAGATCAAATGCCTCCAGGATTCTTATAAAATAAACCCTCAATGCCCTTTCATTTCAAGCTAGTTTAATAGTGTTTGTTGTTGATATTCCTTTCATCTCAAAGCATTTCTAACAGATACAACACCTACCCACTCACTATTCCTTATACAAACTCCATTTTTTCATTCAATTTTCCCTACATTCATTCTGATTCCACTGCCAAGAGACCCTTTACCAAATCTTCATACATTCCAAATCGACTTCAATTTTAAGGCCCTTTTAAGTGTCACTGCTTGAGGTTTTCTGTCTTACTCCTAGTCCTGAGGAATTACCCCTCCCCATTCCTCAGCCATCATATCACTTTTGGTGAATCCCTTTGGTCACTTAAAATATAAGTATTTAGGCCTATGTCCTATGTCCCTTGCTAGACCTTAATTTGCTTGGGGGCAAGATCCATGTCCAGATTATTTTAATTTCTCAACATCTAATAGAAAGCTTTGCAAATAATAGGTACTTTGCCATAGTAGGTGTTTATAGAGTGAGTGACTTAATGAAATGTCTAAAAAGTCTCAATATAAATGAGGCTAGTAATAGAGAAACATGGACAATATTTAGAAGAGTTATGACAAGAAAGAAAAACCCTAGTACAAAGAGTCAAAGTCAGAGGAAAGAATTAATGGCAACTTCAGACCCAGCTTCCTAGTAAATGGTGCATTCCTGGAATTGTGGGCTCCTGTCTCATGGCAATTTAGTGATCACAATATACTCTTGGCTCTTGGATGCGTATGGTGTTTAGAGATAAGGATGCTATTCTTGTATTTCATTAATAGCCCATAGATCAGAAATACCAAACCCAAGGCTGTTTTGTTAAGTCAGGTCCATGCAATGTCGGCAATAAAGGGAGGGAGCATACAGCAGGAGCTCAGAATGAGTGACGGCAGCAGATGAAGGATGGGCAGAACACAGGCACAGATCTCACTGGCAGGACCCTTCCCCTGGGCAGATGGCGTGATGAGTGTGAAAAGTTACTGCAGGATAGGAAAATAGGGTCTGGGGTGCAAATGATGAAGTGAGGTAGGTGAATGATAAGAAGAAGAGAGGTCTCTATGAATGCCTTTTTCAGCCTTTGACAAAGGTTTGCTTGAAAAACACCTCCTGCACTCTCATATTCTACCCTCTTTGAATGGTCTTAGTCCTCACATGTAGAGTTCATGCTAATCTACCACACTTTGGGGCAAAATTCTTTAATTGTCCTTCACTTGTTCTGGGTATTTTTGCTCTCCCAATAAGACTGCAGGCTAGACCTTGTAGAGAAAGTTGCCTCCTCACTAAAGACAGCTGTGCTTACTCTGGGGGAACCACAGATGATTGTGGAAAGAAGTCAATGGATCCCCAAAGGCCCTGCTTTCAAAACCTATCGAATTGAGAAGGGGCAATGGTAATGGCAACGGGAATGTTCAATTGCTTGATGTGGGTGTTTATTACTGGGGTGCATTAACTTTGTGAAAATTCATTCCACTGTACACTTGTAATTGGTGCATATTTCTGTATGTATGTTATACTTCAATAAATTTTAACTTAAAAGTATTTACTGAACGCCATGCTGAAACATCTCTATTCTGAAAGAAAACTCATAATAAAACTCATGTGAACACAAGGGCTCAGCTGAAAGGTGAGGACAGTGAGAATTAAATCACCATCTTTACAGAAGACTGATTCCGTCACCCTGGAAGAGCACTTTGGAGCTGGCTACACATGGCAAAACACATTATTTTATTGGGTCCTCCCAACAAACCAGGTAGGCAAACCACGTAGGCACATCTAAGTGGTGCCCAGTCAACAAGGGGCTTGGGGCTCCGACTGTTGTCACAGAAGCCACAGCCCAGTGTGATGGTGGATGAGGCTACTGTGATGTCCAGCAGAGGGAAGCCAGTGGCTGAGACTTGGCTCCAGTGAGCTGCAAAGTGAAAAGAAGAACCAAAGTCATGTCCAAGGAGTGGGGAGGGGCAAAAATGGGTCTAAAGCAAATGGTTGAAAACAGGGAAACTGCAGTTCTTTGGTTGTGAAGGCTCAGCCTTCCCTCTGAAGAGGACTGCCTTCCTCAACCTTGTGCTCCCTCTCTGCATTTGCAAGGAGGCGTCACTGCTCTAATCAGATTCTCCCCAGGTTTTTGCAGACCTACTTTCTTCCCAGCCTGGCACACAGCGTTCAATGGCTATCTGGGGAAAGGGGCATATAAAGAATTATTTCCTGCAAGTAATAATGTATTATCTTTCCTTAGGAAGCCCAGTCACTACATTTGACAGATGTCTGTTTCTGATGAGCCTGAAAAACGACACACCGAGCTGTTTTTCAGTACATTTTATACTGTGTAACTAAAACACACTCTTAGGCGCCAGTGCATGAGCTAGCAGGAGCTCTCCAAAGGTCACCTGATCCAATCTCAGCCCACGTCTCTTTTTCCGTGTCCTTTCTGCAAGCCCTTGCTCTGTCATTGGCCCTTGCACTGGACAGCCTAGTACAGGCATCACTTCTTATAAAGATCCCACAAGGAAAGGCTTTCAATCTGCTGAATAATTTCTTCCAAATGTGGAAGAAAGTTTGTAACAGAAAGGAAGAGAGAGTCATATTAACCATGTCTTTTTCATCTATCCTGGGACACCGTTTTTAAAAAAAGACAGAGAAAAAGAAATGACGGCAGCTTTGTGGTTTTCAATTAACAGAGTATAATTATAACATTTCTGGGAAAATATAGCATTGAGCAGAAAGCCTCATATCTGATATTCCCCCAAACTATGTAAGGAATTGGGGAGTGGGCACTAAATTTATGTATGGGGTAGACAACTGTAGTATAGGCACCAAATGGGAAGAAAGCAAATAGCTATTGACTTGGGAGAAAAATAAATTATGATTCCCTTATTCAAGTAATAAGCATTTATTGAGTGCCTGCTGTGTGCAGAACTACACAGTTGCTAAGGTACTGATTACATTGGTCTTAGATAAGTCCCAATAAATAACTCATAATCCACAAGCAGCATTTTATGCTTTGTTCACATTCCAGACTCAAATCAGAAATCTTCATCCATCTGGTTGTATCCATAATTTCCAAGATTATTTCAATTTTGTATAGTGAAGCTGACAGACACATAATACAAATATTTTTTCTAAGCACTCATACAATTTGGAAAACAAAGAGAAATTATTCACACAGCGCAAAATTATCTTTATTCAGAAGATCACATAAGCAGAATGTTCACAATCAAAAACATTTTACATTAACAATGTTTACCAGTCATTTATGCAAGAGTTTCCCAGGGTTGGTAGATATTTTTATTGCTTCCTTTTGCTCCAAAAAAATGGAATAGATGTTTTTAACCCACTCCCACTTCCTTATCAGGTGTTGAGAAATATGAAGCATTAGAAAGAGAGGGAGAGAGGAACCTCCAATGTTCCATGTAAAGGGAGTGGATTCTGACATGGTCACCCCTAGACATCCTCTTCTGATTCCAAAGCCTAACCTTACAAAAGCAGAAGAAAAGGCACACATCCTAAGTCACACATACACACATAACCCTGCACAATTATCTATGTATTCTAAGGAACCATAACTTTTGTTGTTGTTGTTTTAGGGAAAGGATGTAGAATTACATCACCCAATTTGCTCCTTTGAATGAGTACTTGGGAATTCATAGTCTCTATTGTAAATTAGAACATGCCAGTAAGATGGTGTGGCAGATGGAATAATTGCCCCCCCCAAAATGTCCTTATACTAACCTCTGAAATCTGTGAATATGTTTCCATATTTGACAAAGGAGACTTTGCAGATGTGATTAAGTTAAGGACCCTGAGATGGGGAGGTTATCCTGGATCACCTAGCTGTGCTCAGTCTAATCAGTCCTTAGCAAAGCAGAGGATCTTTTCTAGCTGCAGTCAGAGGGAGATGTGACTATACAGTAATAATCAGAGAGATGAAACATTACTGGCATAAAAGATAGAGGAAGGGTCCTTAAGCCAAGGAACATGGGTGGCCTCTCAAAGCTAGAAAAGGAGGGAAAGAGATTCTGCCCTAAAGTCTCCATAAAGGAATCCAGACCTACCAGCACCTTGATTTTCTTTTACCTTAGTGAGAACAATATGGAACTTCTAACCTATAGAACTGTAAGATAATCAATATTGTTATTTTATGTCATTTCTTTTGTTATAGCAGCAATTGTCAACTAATACACATAAGCTGTCAGATATGGGTTCCCTGGTACCAATATCTCAAATAAATATGTACAAACTGTACGAAGACATTTTGATTAAGATGTCAATGATACTATTGGATATGAATCTGGCTATATTTGATAAAAAGACTGCCAAACTCAGATAATGGTGTTTGATTTCTACAACCATTTAGAAAGTCCCTACTATATAAAGGCATTCTGTATAGTGGGGATATGCATTGTTTTTCAATGCTATGCCTTAATTAACAGTCACATATAACAATGCTTCTATTTTTATTATAAGACCATTATTGAGGGCCTTATCCATCATTTTACTCAATATATCTTATGTATTGTTCCAAATGGGAAATTTTTGCAAACTTTAGTACCAGGAGACATTTTGTTCCTCATGATGAACTGTGGTATATATTTCTCTGGGATCCTTTGAAGTATATAGCGTATTTCCATAAATTCTTTGTGAATAGGAGCCAGATATCTCTTATTTCTAGTTGTCTTTTAATAAGTGGTGCTAGGCACAAGGGATTCGCCCCAAAACTATTTGTGAAGTGAATGAATTAATGACTAAATCTTGGCTAATAAGTGGTTCAGAGCTAGGTCTCGTGCATAGCTGGAGTAATTGCCCTTAGTGTTGTATTGACCTTGTTGTTGGCATAATTACTTTTCTCAGTTCTTCCTTTACCGTTTTAATTTCTTTCCTACTGGATTTATTGCATTTATCATGTCTGAGCTCAAAGGATTTAGCTTGTGGGGAAAAAGAACACTTGCATACTAACTACAATAGAACGCGGGAAGAAAAAGCACTAAACAAAGATTCAAGTAAGTGTTGCAGGGGCCAAAAAGAAGTCGCTAAAAGTAACTGACCTTTTTTTGTTCAGAGAAGAAGGGAATTCTAAAGTGAAAGAACGTCATTAACCTGGGTAGCTTGTTTGGAGGACACTGAGTAATCTGGTATAACTAGAGCAGAAAGTTCACAAGAGAAGTTGTGGGAGAACAATCTGGAAAGACAGTAGGGATAAGACCATAAAGGACATTGGCAGCCAAGCGAAGGGTTTATGGTTATGGCATTATGCCATAGACCACAGGGAGCTACTGAAGGGTTTTAAGAAGACTAATTTGATTATTACTGTGTTTCAAGAAAACAAAACCAGAGCAAAACTCAGTTGATGATGTAATGGATGGTTTGGAGAGATGGGAAACTGAAAGCAGAGAAATCAATTTCAATGTTATTGCAACAATTCAGGGAACAAATAGTAAGGAACAAAACATAGACAGCTGGGGATGAATTCAATGGCACCTAGAGAAGCAGAATCAACATGACATGATGAGTGATTGGATGTGAGGATTGGGATAGAAGGGAAGAGAAAATGACTATGATATGATGATGTGGTTAAAGGCAATGGGAACACAACAGGGAGAAGAGGTATTGAAGAGAAGGTAATAAAGCAGAATATATTTTATGTATGGAATGATAACCATTTGCCAGATTTTGTTTTGGATATTTTATGTTCACAGTTCTGCAAAGTAGGTTTTATAACCTTCATTTATAGCTGTGCAGAATTTAAGTTTCTTCTCCAAGGTCCTGTAGCAACTAAGAGCTAGAGATCTAACCCTGGTCTGTCCAAGTACAAAGACTATGCTCTCATGCTGCCTGTCAAAATCCAGTTGCACTTTGGACACATGGAATTTGAAAGTCCAGAAGGACGCTCAAGCCCAGCAAGCAGCACATGTGTGCATGTGGTGCTTAGGAGAGTAATTTGTGTATACAATACAGATTCCAAATTGTCTGAGGGTAGATCATGTCTGGGGAAGTGTCTGAGGTCATTTATGGAGAACACATGAGAACACCAAGAATTTTACACTTAAAGGATAGGTGGAGAAAGAGAAGTGAGAAGTGGAAACGGAGAAGAAGAATGAGAAGCAAGAAATAGAAAGAATGTAGTGCCATAGAAGTCAAGGAGCGGCATGTCAGGAGGGAATAGGTTGTCAACTCTGGAAAATTACATGTGTGTGAGAACTGGGAGAATGGTCAATGGATTTTACAGTAGGAAATCCATCAGGGACACTGAAAGGGCAGCGTCGTGTCCATTAGCCGGTATTGCTAGAACCAAGTACAAGAGTGTAGGGTTGGGTGGTGATGAGTAGTGAAGATGTGAAGTCTGTTTTTCATAACATTTAGTAATGACAGAAAGACTAAAGATACGACAGAGAATGAAAGGATAAGAAGAATAAAGATGAAGTATGAAGTTTTTTCTGTATATTATATTTTCATGTCTGTAGAAAGGCCTGATTGAACAAAAGAAGGCAATGAAGAGGGAAGAATGAATACATGAAAAAGAGGCAATGTTTCTTCACGTCTTGGCAGATTATATAGCAACAGTGCGAGGCATAAGCCCTTAGTGCTAAGCCGAACCCCTGTGATGACCATCTGCTGTGACTGCTTGGGTTGCCACATGGTGGGCAGCTCTCTGGTACAATTGGAAAATTGGGACCACTTAAACCCTCTTTGACTTTAACATAATATCCAAATAAATTCTGTTGGTATTTAAAATGCACCCACTGAGAAAAATGCTGTATCCTAGACATGACTCATCACTTAGCATAGTTATATTGTTAGTAAATACCAAGGATAATCACTCAGGCTTATGATTTTATTTTGTATACATATAGTAGCACTGATCTGAATACTTACACACAGGAAATGTAAGCCCAGTGGCTTACATTTGTTACAAGAATTGATTTCAGCTTTTAAGTGAGTCATTATAAAGCAAACATTTAGGGTACCATAGACAGAATAATTGTGAAGGTTGCAAGCTGTTTGATCAAGCCTACGTTGTCACAGAATACACAATAGTGATAGCACATGGTTTGCATAATGGCTAGACATAGAGGGTGAAGAGAGTAGAATATAGTTTGAGTCCACAAGAGGAACAATAAGAGCAACAAAAGCTTTGGAGTCAGCAGCAAATGTGAGAAGTGAGGAGGTCAGGAAAAGATGTGAGCAAATAGAAAGCTTTGTAATTTGAAGGGAATTGAGAAAGCAAATGAAAGCTAGCAAAAAGTACCATACCTCAAGAGAAAAACCAAAAGGAACAAAGTCAATGTTGCATCCTAGATTATTCTGTTCCTAGAAAGGTGATTTTAAAAAGAGAAAGAGAAGAGAAGAGAAGAGAAATCACCCTTTGGAGGATTTAGTAGGGTTATGGGGGCAGTGGGGATGAGGCCTCCAACAGCCCCTCATGGACAGTCAGGGTACGATTTCTTCCTCGACCTCCCATTCTTTCATATATTCAATATATTTGCATACTGTATTCATAAAACAATACTAGCAGCTTTGGGGACAATATGGCTATATTATAAATGATCTTCACCTTTCCAAAAATCACAACACAGCTGGAAATATGTTAAACATAATCACATAAATGGAATAACTAGAAAAAAGAAACATGTAAGAACATGTTTATGTGACTATAGTGAGCATAATCAAACAATAATGGATATATTCTGCAATTGTTCTGAAAAACTGAAGTGTTTTACTTTTGTTTAGCAATCACATTTGGTGTAGCAGCCCCCCGCTCCCCTCCTGCGATGCTGGGTGAGTCTTCCCCGAAGCTCTCCAGTTGAACACTGATCCAGCCACATTCCCCTCCTGCAGCCCTGGAGCCTTCTGCCTTGGCTGGTTCCCTGTGAGGCCCTTCCTCTCTCTCCCAGCCAAATCCCTGACCCTCCCTGTCCACACCCATCCCCCTCCACACTGACATCACATACAGCCTACTCTTCAGGGTCCCATTAAGGTGTCATTTCCTTGGTGAAGCCCTCCGCCACTGCCAAGCAACTCTCAGTCCACCCCACCTATATGTGGTGTCACAGGGGTCACGTATAATTGTTTTCTGATTCTTTTTTTAAGAATAAAGTCTGATTTTTTTTTTCCTGGGATTAGCATTTGTTCTTGATTAAGGAATACAGGATGTCATTATCTAAAGCTTCCAACTGCTGAAATAAATCTCCAAGAAAGCTGACAGACTCAAGGAATTCAAGATTAGAGACAGAATATTTGGGTTCAAAGCCAGGCTCTAGCACCAGCTTACTGTGTGTTTTGAAACAGCACATTTAACTTCTCCGGATCTCAGATTGCTTGAATGCTAAATACTGGGTTGAGGATGTTAGAGCTCTCTGGTGCTCTGTGATTGAAAGTCCCTGTGACCTGCTCCATGACAAGCACTACATGCTCATGTGACATGATTCACTGAAGCTGGTTTCAACCTTAAAATGCTGACCTCTCTAATACCTCTTTAATCTGATCTTCCTCTTAAAATAAATCATAAATCATAAATTCTCCCCTCTTCTTATCAATTCTTAGGAGGTACTTTAACCATGACAAGATATAATAAAAAAGAAGAGTAATTGGTGAAATGAAAAATCCTTGCACTGAAAAGGACACACATACACACACACACACATACACACACACAAAACAAAACCCTGGCTACTGCATTCTTTTGCAGTCTTTGTTTATCTCAAATTTCAAGGTTTTGTTAGTGGGATGGCTAAATTCCATCCTTAAAAAATATACTCCCTAAACTGTTAATAAAGGGGAATATATAATCCTGTCACTAACTAACCTTGATTAAAGCACCTGTTTACAGTGACTTTCAACCCCTTAGGAGATATGATGCTATATCCTTTGCCCCTTTATTTCCTTTCCACGGTGCCATATAAAACATAATTTTCTGCTAAATTGACATAAATAAAATTTAACTTTGTTTGGAGACCTTCAGTGAAATACCTCTCTAATAAATCTGAGATACCATGAGTATTGCAGAGTTGGTTTTGAGAATTATTCAGTAGCATTCTGTCCTAGACAGGCAGTAAAAAGAACAGAAAATACAGTTTCTGTCTCCAAAGAGTGTGATACTTTTACCGAGGTCTCAACACGGGCCAGGGACTACCTTTCGCACTCACGGCAGGCTGTGCCTCGTTCTAGTCCACTAGTGCTCCATCTTAGTTATGTTTAGGCCAGTCACTTGGCACAACCTGACAACTAGTACAGAACTCTGTATCAACAAGGAAGCCCTTCATGGCAGTAGAGAATCCGAATTAATAAAAGTGAGAGAACATGGAATAAAATGGATTACAGATGAAAATCCGCTTACAGAAAAGGTAACATTTGAGTCAGTCTTGAAACTGTTATTATTAATAGATACAAATAAGTGGAAGGGGAAGGATATTTTAGATAAAAAGGAATAGTGTATGGTAAGAAAGGTCTTAACACAGTAATTATCACATGCGTACTTTGGTTGCCCCGTGTCAGTCTTCCCCACTGTGCTACAAGAGTCATGGGGTCTCAGACCCTGTCTTGCTTGCAGATACAGTCCCTAGTCCTAGTATATAGTGATAGAGGTTGAATGGCAGAAAAGACAAGTATCATTTGGTTGACTGGATTATTGGCCCCAATTCTCTTTTCATCATGTATCCAGGACCTTTGCCTTGTAACGTCACAGTTCCAACAAGATTATAGTGGATGTGATCAAAGCAGAGGCTTAAAACGTGCTTGCCTTGTGTCCTGTGCTTCTGCTGACATCACAGGGAACATGCAGCAAGGTGAGTATGAGAGCAGAGTGTGGGAACAGGCGAGGCGCTTACTTATACAGAGTAATACAACTAAGTTGGCGCTGTATGGTGCTGTATGTGTCAGAGAGAGTGGGGTGGACACAGGGAATGACATGAAGAAAAAGCAGTTGATGGATAGTCTTAATCAAGTGTAAAAGTTTACATTTCAGTGGGGGAGTCTAAAGAGAAAAACAACTGCATGATACAATGTTTACAGTGGTGTTGAGTAAGATAAACCAGAAACTAAAAACTATAAAAATAAACCACTCCCAGACCAATTCTGTCCTGCTCAACAAGTGTTGCAATCTGCTATCTTCATGTCACTTTCTTTGACAAAGCCACCAGACATCTTGTTTTACAATGTTTGTATAACAACTCTTGCTGAATATTATTCTTAATTCATCCTATGCAAAGGCTTGAATCGACCAGCCTTCCGTACCTGTAGTGTGATGGTAGTCTACAAACACAACCATTTGTAAACACACACACATACCTTTTATCTTCTTAAAAACCAAAAATAAAAATCTCAAGTAACAAGAGGGGATTTGAATTCACGAATGCTAAGTAGAGGAGCTTAGCCACTTTCCCCTTAACCACTCAGTCACTTCAGTAGCAGGTGCCATCAGTTTACTGATGTTAATCCTGAGGTCTTTGTAGCTAATAAACCCCAGCTGGCAATGCCAGAAACTCAGGCTGCAGAAGATAACTAACCTAATTCCTTAAGGCTGAGAACCCAGAGAGCGCTAAATACTCAGGGGCATCTGCGTCAAAGCCCGACAGCTCAGTGCAGGCCTCCTGGACTTCACCCTCAGGTTCAAATTTGGCTCCCATTCTACTTTGGTCAGGGATTTGGATCCTCTCCCAGCTGTAATCGGCCTCTGAGAAATAGAACAAAATTCTCTAGGGTGTCCCCATTGAAAATAGGTCTAGAACCAAGTAGGAGCTTGTAGGTATGAAGTAAGTAATAGTATTAGCAGATCATTGTCTACCCCATAGTAAGAGTTTATTCCAAATTAATAAACACTGCTATGATTCTGCTAAGGGCTTGGTAAGAAAATTCAATATTTGATAGTAGAGTAGGATGACTATAGCTAACAAAAATGTATTGGACTTTCTAAATACTTTGACTTAATCACTATGCATTATATATACATAAGAAAATTTCACATGTGCCCCATAAATTTGTTCAAATAAAAAAGAAAAAGAAAATTCAGGGAACACAGAGAAGTCACTGCCCACATACCTCACTTGTTCCACAGAACATTGCTTCAATTATCATTATTTGTTTTTATTGCTAAAACAGCATATATCCTATCTTCTAGTATTATTACTTATTTTCCAAATCTACAACTGAGACAGTCTGTGTTTATTTCATGTTTCTAAAATTTCATTTTCATTCTTTCCCTTAAATTCTGTATTTTTATAATTAAAAATGATTAAAGTATACATTTTGATTGCTTTTTAATAGCAATCAAAAAGCATATCAAATACGTCAAATTTTGTCAAGGTAAGAAACAAAAATTTAGCCTTAAAACAGAAGAAACAACTTCTTTCCAGATTATCAACTCTTTCAATGGCAGCTGTATCATTAGCAAAGTGTCTTTTATTTTTTTTTTAGGACCTTGAACTTCAATGCCTTTTTAATTGTGAAACTCATTAAATGCTCAGAAATGACATTATTCTCTAAAGCTCATACTCATTAAGCAGAGCACAGCCATTGCAGTTATTAAGATACCAGGGAATCACCGTACCGGAAAGGAGGCGGGAAAATAGGAGGCCACAGACTGAAGTTAAAACATTACTGCTAAGAAACTAATTGCATAAACAATGCAGAGCAAATGAAACTTCTCCCAGAAAGTGAAGCTAAAGTCAGTCCAATCTACTGTAATCATGTTACACGATATACTTTAGCTCTGCTTCTTTGAAAGTGGGTGTTAAGCAGCCTTTCAGAACTCTTCCCATGTTCCCTGACACCATTGAAACTTTCTCTTCATATTATCTCAATCATGAAGTCTGTTGAATAAAATTCATACATGAATAAATAAATAAATAAGTGATGAGTTTAAGCTTTGCACAAACAACACTACATTGATTTCCTATTGGACTTATTACAGCAGTTTTTTGTGTCAGTCAGAATTAGTGAGGAAGATAAGAGATCCCCTGAACTCCTTTTTCTGTAGTACTGCTCCTTCCGTAGGAGATCTTGCAGTTTCTGATAACCCAGCAATAGTACTCTGGACAAGCCTCCATACCCAGTACTTTCAACATTATTTACATAAGATTAACGTGGAGACCAGGAACTCACAGGAATTATTAAAGCATGTGACTTTTCCCCATATATTAATAGTAAAGCTACAGCAAGAATGTTGGCTATCTCAGTTTTTCACATGGATTGGAAGGCAATATAAGCAAAGCCTCATTAGTAGTCTATTTAAAATAGCTTATTTATTCTTGTGTGTATTTATAATTTCCTGCCTTTCCTTTTATGTTTAGATATTATAAACAGTAAGCACATCATTAAAAGCTGTTAAATTAATAGGCTGTGATGCACATCACTAAAAGCTGTTAAATTAGTAGGGCATGATGATCTTAATAAAAGTATCTAACCACAAATTATTATTACAACTGCACATAAAAGGTGCCTAAAATCTCAGTGCCCAGTTACTGTACTCAAAATTCCTTGCTTAGGCCAATTCAGTGGGCACAAGCTGTGGTGTAACTGTGCCATGGAGAGAGTACCGGGCTGGGGTTGGCACAGGTGGGGCTCCACCATGGAGGAGTTTTCCAGTGGGAAGGAGCGAGTTTGGAAGTCAGCCCTTGGATTAACTTATTAGTTGTGTGACTTTGGGCCAGATACCTAACCCCTGTGAATCTCAGTTCTCTTATCCAAAAGTAAATACTCTTAGTTCATAGAGTTGTTGAGATATTAAATTAAATAATGTGAGTAAATGGCTTAGCACAGTACAAGATAAGTCAAGAAATCATAGTTTAAAATATCCATATTTTTCAGTTAACTCTATAGTTCAGGTTTCTTTTTTCTTTTTCATTTATTAAAAAAGAAATCTCTAAGGTCTTTCTGGTCCCATAAGAATATAATTTTTACATAGTTTACATATATATTCTCTGTCTCATTGTCCCCCAAGAGAAGACAGCAGTTCTACTTTTGTATCCTCCATAACATTTGCACCATTGACCAAATGAATTTCTTGAAAAAAACCAATGTTGCCCTGAAGAGATGTGTGCAAAAGAGATTGTGTAATTCTCAAACATGGTGCTGTTTTAAACAATTAATTCATATCCTGCACTCATTTACTAATTTATTTAGTATAGTTCTTAGCTATACGTTTCCTTTCCTTTTGCTAGTAGGGTGACCATTTTCCTGACTATATAACCATATTCTTATTCTAGTAATTTCAATCCCTCACTCAAATCTATTCTTAATTTTTGATTCAAAAACTATTTAATGATGAGTCATATAACCTACATGTAATTGGTCATGATGCAATTATAGCAAATCTGCAGTGCAGCGAGCAAACAGTTTTAACTACAGCTTCTGTAGCTAGAAATAATGATGGATCGTGAGAAACAGGAAGTAACCATAGAATAAAGGGCTTCTGATAATGGAGGGAGAGATGTCCACGTAGCCCTTAGACCAGACATTGTTCTTTCCCTCCAAATTGCTACCAATTAAATTACTGATAGTGTTTTCTGTTATTCACATGCAGCTGCAAAAAGCATAATTACAAAATTGGTAGAAAATTGTATTTCTGACATTTTCACAGATTTGTGAAGTAACAAGTCAGAACATCTGAACTAACTATTACAATAGAACAATAGCTGGAAAGATATGTGTTCAGACTAAAATTTGAGAAATTGCAGACAGAGTTGAGTACCATCTTGCAATTAGTATTTAGCTCTGATATAAAGAAGAAAACAATTCAATATGGTAGGGCATGGGCAGTAGATACAGTACCTGGCAAGATAAGAAGAAAATCAGAACCAAGGAAGACTCAATCCACCTCTGAGTTGTTAGTTCAGCAGGTTTGAGGTGAAACTTGGGCATCTATATTTACAAAATTTCACAGGTAATTCAGGCATACCACCAAGACCAAATGGTCCCAAATTCCAATACTATACTTACTAAATAAACACTGCACTCTTCACTTCTGGAGAAAAGCAACTGCATAGTACATTTTGTTGAACACCATCATGGACCACTGAGGTCTACTAAAATCCCTGATATGGTCCTTTCTTTATTCTTTCTTTCTTAACAGAACTTCTTGGAAAAGCTATCTACAATTTGCTATGACCATTCTTCACCTGCCATACTTGACTCAAGCTATTCATTGACTCAAGCAATCCAGGTTTTCATTAAGGTTACTGGCGATTGATCGATTGATAAATCTAATGGGTAATTTTGGTCCCCAGTTTTCTTGACTCATCCTCTCAGGACTAACACATTACTGAAATTACATTCCTTGAAACAGTCATGTTTTTTCAACTGTTCTTTTGGCCTTCTTCATTGACTTCTCTTTCTCTTTCTGCATCTTAATATTTGGTGCTCTCCAGAGTTCCACTCTCAGTCTTCCTCTCCCGACTCTGGACACTCTCCCTAACTCATCCAGGGTATGCTGATAATGCTCACATGATTCCATTTAATCTAGACTTTTATTTCCTATAGTCACTTTAAATAAGACTTAATATCCAAGATGGAATTATCTTCACCATAGCAGGACACCTGCTCTTCCTCCTCTGTTTACATAATTTTCAATGCTTTTAAAATTTGATCTAGGCTACAGTGAACTGCTGATCTCTTTCTTTGCCATCAACCCCTTAGAGTTCACTATTTGTGTTTATCAATAAATAAGGGAAGGAAGAAAGTTTAGAAGAAAAACATAGCAAAGTCTTTCAAAAGACTACAGATAATAGTTTGAGAGAGCAAAGGAAGCTCCTATACTCCATTACTTCTAATAAATCTGACTTATGAATAGGTAGGAGTCAAAAAGTGATCTAAATAAAATAACAAAGGAGATCACATGGTCAAAGGCTAGAACAATAGCTAATCATTAGCCTGTAGAATCTAATCATGGTGTATCTGTAATTTGAAGTGTCTCATGATGACGTAGAGGAAACTGTACACTACCAGTGGAGGGGCTTAGGGGTCCATTTCTTAGGAGGAAGTATGGTAAGATCTATAGTAAATATTTTTGCACAATTTGGGAAGCTTGATGTGATGACTTTTCTTTGGGCATTTGCTATTTCTCCTTTCTTGTAGCACAATAGGTAGGGAATATGTGAGCTCCCAGAAACAGTAAACAATTACCAGTACTAAAGATGTTTGCTCATCAGTATTGGTTCTTAGTAAGAAGCTCAGAAAATGAGAAAGGGTTCAGTATGTTGAGAATCCACAGTTCCAAGGGGAAAATATCAGCTGCTATTAATATTTATCAAATGTTTATTTGTGTTGGCACTACAAATGCATTTGTCTCTAGATTCTCATAACATCCCTGGAAGAAAGGTATTATTATTCCACATTTACATTAAAAAGTAATATAATTGAGCTTCAGCAAGTTTAAATAACCTGCCCAAGGTCAGGCAATCAGTAATGATTGTAATCCAGGTCTGTTTGATTCCAAAGGAATATGCACATTCTTATGTCCCTAAACTTCTGGACAAGTACTTATCCTTGACAATCCCCATAGTCCTCCTCTCTACCAGACCTTCTCAGGAAGGTTTCTATTAAAACCATTCAAAACCATTAGTATTTGAATAACTGTGGACTGTGCCTAACCAAGCTGACACACCAAACAGACTACCACAGTTATTATTACTACTTTTAATATGGATAAATAATATTTACTATAGTACTTTACATGTTTTCAAATTATGTAAAATCTGATACTCAAAATAATGCTGAGAAAATTGGAGAAGGCCTCACTGTGCCCAGTTTGTAAAAGAAAAAAGATCAAGGCTCAGATAATTTGGATTTACTAAGACTAGAGTCACACAGAAGCCACATAAGGAAACAATGGAGTGGGACTTGAAGCCAGACCTTTGGTGTCACAGCCTATTCTTGGCAGTGCTAGCTCCAACTTGTAAGGCAAGAAGGTTCTGTCTCAGACAACTATATGAGTTACACTAAACTCAGTGTATTAAATACTTGGTTTATTGATTACCTCATTGATATTTGTTATGAGAGAAGAACATAATTAAAATAAAATGCAAACACATAGCTCTTTTAAATATGCTAAGTGTTTTGTCATCATTTTTAAATTTGTTATTCTTTAGAATCTATCTATAGCAGAGTTCTATTTTTTTTAACCTTCATTATCCATATAGTAGAGGTAAGACTTATAGGAACTTAGGTCTGCAAAGATCTTCAGAGACTTTTAGAGTTTTCATCCATTCTCTGATGCATTTTAAATAACATATAGCAAATAATTGATGAAGTTAGTGTGCTTCTATATTTAAAGGTGTACATAATTTTAAAGATTTGAGGATACATTTTTTAAGTTACTAGTTACAAATGCATAATACATTTTAAGACTTACACTAATGTGTGTTTAAAATTTCAAATCAAACAGATGATTGTTATAGAATAAATAGAATAATAATGTCATTGAATTTTCCCAGCAAAATTAGATGGCAGCTACAGTTATGACAGAGGTTAAGGACACACAGTTGCTAAGTTGCAGAGCAAAAGTTTGAACGAACCACTGACTGACTCCAGGCCCTGAGTTCTTAGCCCTACCAGCTAACTACCTCTCTGATTGAGGCAGCCGTATACATAGTTATTCCTCAACATCTCAAGCTTTGTAAAGGTTTTGTTTTGCTCCCAGTAGTCTATTGTTCTTTTTCTTCTGTGAGTAGCAGCCTCCTCTGATATCCTTAGCCCTTCTGCTGACACTATTCTACCAATTCCAGGCTGGTGGAGGCCTACACGCTGACAACTTCCACTGCGAGCCTTCCACAGAAGGAACAGAAAGAACATGACTCACAGAAAACAACAACATACATTAGTGATTACTTCACATATTGATTCATGCATGATAAGTATTTATTAAGACGATGTGCTACCCATTCAGCTAGGCAATGGGGCTACGAAGACGAAAGTGAAAGAATTTGAGCTCTCAGTGCACTTGCTGCCCATAGTGGGTGCGGCAACAGGACGATTACATAAAATGTGAAGGCAAGCGTACTAACACAGAGGCACACAGGCTCTATGAAATCACAGGGGAGCTGACACTTCGCACGTCCTTGATGGAGAGTTCAGAAGCAGGCGAGAAAGGAAGGACACCTGTGGAGCACATAGAACAGTATGGACAGCGGCCCCAAAGTAAGGCAGAGTCTGCGCTGCTTGCAGAGCACTGAGACATTCTCTGTGGGTGCACAGGCAAAAGCAGGCAAGGAGGTGGTAGCTTTGGGATATGAGGAGGGTGAGCTAAGGCTTAGTTGGGTTATTGCCAAATTTATTGCAGCACCGAATTCTATTCATCCAAAGTGATCTAACTTTATAAAGTTTCAGTTTAAAGATACAATCCTTAACTCATTAAAATAAAAATTAGATTTTAAGATAAAGCATTGCCAATAGTGAAATGGACCAGTAAATCCCCCTTCCCCCAGTGGTCCAGTTGCCTTTCTAGAAATCTCATAAACTACAAAAGTGAAGTTCTCTTATTTATTGACAACATCAAGACTCCTTGACAGATATACTCTTTGTCATTTTCCTGATATAGTACCCCAAACTCTATTTCCATTTGTAATTTGTAGCTGGCAATGAAACTGGCCTAACTGCAGCTGTTATAAAGAATGACAATGGACACACATCAAGAGAATGTGATAGGTTTACAAGATGTGTGGGATAATGTGGTGATAATGGGACTGAATGACACTACTATTAATAGCTTTAGACTATCTCTTTCTACCTTGTCATAATTTGTTGAATTTTCCCATGTATTTTGTGATCATATTTGACAATGCAGATATTCAAAACACTTGAAGGAAATAAAATTTCAAATGAGAGTATCACATAAACATTAAGACAGTAAAGTAGCCATTGGTCGACAGAGAAATTCAACCATGCGTCTTCATGATAACATCACTGCCGGAACTGCAACATGCAATGCTGTCTTAACCTCTAAAAATAAAAAGAAGATTGAGTTTTCATTTTAGAAATCAACCTAAAAAAATCAGTGCCACCTTCCCCTGAGCTCTTTGTCTTGGTATGTAATACTTTTTAAGGCTTTTGGAACTACTGCCATCCATGAGCAATGCAGTCCTTTATCCAGTGAATGACCCCCATAATTCTGATTTTTTGCTGATTACAAAGGAAGCAAAAATCCTTTCAGTTTCTTAGCACACCAGTGCTATCCTGGAAACCAAACCCAGCATGTCGGAAAATCTGCTCTGACCTCTCAGGTTCATTGCTGACTACCTCCAGTGAGTGCCGGAGCAGACTGGGAAGCAGGTGGTCCTCAGGGCAGTGAAGGCAGTTAACACTTTCTCTCATAGTTTAAACTTTCAGGCCTTAATTTGGATTACGGTGAACTCTCTGCTTTGGCAAGGTCAGGGAATCTGGCATTCCAGTGAACGGCCCCATTGAGAGAAAGAGAAAGCAAAGGCATGAAAGTATCCAGTGCTTGTCTGATCAGGCGAGGTCTGCACGCGATGACTGACTGATTGCTTCTGTCAACGTGCTTGTCCCCACTTTGTTGCACCATCAGATATTAAAGGACACTTCCAGAACTGCATCAACCCTGTTTTAAATGATCCTCCTTCCCACTCCTTCCCTTCTTCCTCGCAATCCTTCCTCAGAAAAAGGATGCAGAATTAAGTTGTTGCCAGTTTCCATTTACTGAGCCTTCAGACAATTGTGAGAGGTAATAAGATGGCAGGAGAACTGCCTTGGGAAGATTAATAAGGTCTTCCTCACTTTTCCAATCCAGGGTGTGAGCCAGAAGTTTTCTCCCTTTGTGTTTGTGAAACTGTAATAAAGGATATTGCTTTTTCACACTGCCTTAGGTCCAGGATACTGAGTCGAAAATCAAATGCAAGTGCCCAAGGTGCCCCTCTCAGCTTGTGGGTAGCCGCACCAGACATACAACTTGCATCCAAGATATATTTCAAATTATTGTGGGGAAACATTCCAAATATCTAATACATGAACTGTTTGAGCACCAAATATTCAGATGAAAAAAATTACACAAAGAATTTTTTTTTATAAGAAAGATACTCTGTGACCCTGACCTAAGCATCCAATAAATTAACTCCTTAAAAAATGTTTTCTCCTTTGGGTCCAATAGATACTGACGTAGTGAGGGCCCTTTCCTTCTTGACTTCAGTGTCTACCACCCCTTACTGAGCTATCTTCTCTCAGCACATCCACTCTGTCAGCCTGGTCTGCTTCTCCACTTGTCTGACTTTCCCTGTCTCCTTTGCTGACTCTGTTATTATGCTTTTTAAATGTTGGTGCCCCTCGGACTCTGTCCTCAGCATTTTCTCCTTTTGTTTTGTTCGTCTTGGGTGATTTCAGCCTCTCTCATAGCTTTATACACCGGCAACTTCCCAGGCTTTCTTTTATCTCTAGCCCTAATCTGACTCCTAAACTGAAACTCTTATTTGTACTGTGTACGTTCAACTAAAAAGCCTACAGCTATTTTCTAATTAACATGGGCTTGTTGTCATCATCCAGCTCTGTCCCCACCCCTGCTTCATAATTCAGTTAACGCATTGTCAGTCCCCTGCTCGCTGAAGCTAAAACACTTCCCTGCAGGATTCATATCTGAGCTGTAGTTCAGTCTCTCAAGTCGACCTCCAGAATTGCTCTCAAATATGTTCCCCCTTCCTTTTTCCCAGGATCATACCCTGTTTAGATTTTAGTCTCTTCTGCCTGAAAGAAGGCTACAGGCTCTTATGTGATCTTCTGGCTCCCAGCCTTTCTCCCTTCACCCCATCCTCAGCACTGCTTCCAGAATCACCTCTGTGACAGAAAGTTAAGTCTCACTCAGTCCCCTGTGTTCTTGGCTCCACACACTTACAGAATAAAGATCAAACTTCTCGGCGTAGAATAAAAGGCCAGAAAAAGCTGACCCCAAATATGTGTAACTTAAGCTCCATTAACTACCTTTAAGTGCAGGAGACTATGCAAACATAGTGGGCACACAATAAACATCTACTGAATGAATAAATGAATGGGTGGTTTGCAACAGGATTGGGGATATTTGTACTATAAGAAATATAGTGAATGGCTAGGGGTGCTGGCTCACGTCTGTAATCCTAGCACTCTGGGAGGCCAAGGCGGGAGGATCGCTTGAAGTCAGGAGTTTAAGACCAGCCTGAGCAAGAGTGAGACCCCATTTCTACTAATAATAGAAAAATTAGCCAGGCATCATGGTGCACACCTGTAGTCCCAGCCACTTGGGAGGCTGAGGCAGAAGGATTACTTGAGCCCAGGCGTTTGAGGTTGCTGTGAGTTAGGCTGATGCCACGGCCAGCACTCTAGCCCAGGCGACAGGGCGAGGATTTGTCTCAAAAAAAAAAAAAAAAAGAAAGAAAGAAAGAAAGATGGTGAAAACAAATAGAAGTAATCTACTGTTTATCTTTCAATTATACATACAGAGCCCATGTAGGTTTCCAAAGCCTCTTAAAAATGAACCTTAAGACCGTATAGCTCAGAGTTACCCATGGAATCTCACTGTCAATGTTACCAACCTTTCTCTCTAAGGTTTTTGTCCCCATTTTGATGCTGTGAGGACAGCAAGCAAGCAGGAGGTACCAGAGATTTGCATACTCTGTGACAAAGGGCCCAACCCTGGGGCAGTCATGGCCGTGCCTCTCTCTGGCCCTGGGAGAGGCAGGCCTCTGTAGCTCCTGCCAGTCAGGGACTAAACAGTTTCTGTTGGATCACCAGAAATAGATAATTAATGTGTAATGTGGTAAGTCCAAGGACAGAGTTATGCACAGGAATTTATTTGTCCTGGCTGGATGAGAGGGGCTGCTGCCATTAGGTCCACAGCCCAGTGAATGCCTGTCCACACCTGGATGGAGCCCCTGAGGGACCATTGCTGATGCCCAAGCAAGTCTGTACCTGGCTCGCTATGACCAAAGACCCCATGGCGCACCCCTATGTCCTGCAGCAGTGGCTGCATCAGAAAGTGATGGCCTAAGACCCAGGCTCCCCCACTCTGGGTCCCTGTCCACACCTGAGCATACAGAATGAGAAGGAAAGGAAGAGATTTGTGTTTATCCTGAGGGATAATCTAGAGTACATTTTTCCATTCACCAAATAAGTGCCATTAAAAAAAAAAAAAAGTGCTTCTTTTTAATTAAACAACTTGTCCTGGATTGGAAAGCTTGCAAGTGGAGACTGAAGATTTGAACCCAGAAAATCCAGCTCCAAACCAAGATGCTGTGCTGCCTCTGCCTTAAAAAGCATATTCAAGACTGAGAGCTGCCCAGGCCAAACAGCCCACAGCGCAGAAGGCAGGAGCAGTGCAGCTAGTGGAGGATGAGGGAGCCTTCATGGAGACGCAGTCCTTCAAGCTGAATAGCTGTGAAAAATGAGTAGACGCTCCCTGAGCGCATGAGTGGCAGGTGTGGGGGTTGGGGTGGGAAGAGGGAAAGACTGCGGTGGAACAGACACAGAGCGAGCCGAGCCTGCTACTAGTGTCTCCGGCGAGATGGGGCGATGAGGGAGATGAGTCCAGTGGGGAAAGCAGGAGGACCCCTCAGAGAGGGCCACGGGGGCTGCTCTGGGAAGTGCCTGGAAGCCTCACAGAGTTGCTGAAGGGAGGGCCACGCCTGTGCATCTGCCTGTCTGCGGTGGTCGCTCAGTGCCCTGCGACAGCCCTTCCCTTGGCGTGTCTGTCAGCAGGCCTGCTGGCTAACTCCGCAAGGTAGAGGACAGACAGATACAGTGTCGAATCAGCGAGGCCAGCCAGGAGAGTGCTGTGGTAACGCAGGCACCTGGCCCCGGTCCTACTTGGAGGGAGGGAGAGGACGGGACAATTTTAAGGAGTGAGAAGCAGGAACCTGGGTTAGAAATGTGGGAAATAGGGAAAAGCAGCGGCTGCAGGTCTAAGACAGAGGCCAGCAGGAGGTCGATGAAGGAGCTTGAAGAATCTGCAAATGTGGAATGAAACTCCCGCAGCCCCAGGGTTGATGATAATTTATTGACTGGGCAACCGGCTTACTGTTCCTGACAACCCTCTGTAGGATAAGGGGCCTCCAGAATCCACGCGAACTCTCCAGCACAGTACCCATTCGAACCACCAAACATCACCTTCAACACAAAGCTCTGTCGTCCCACGAGGAGGGAGGTCTGTCTGCCAGGAATCGGCGCTGAGAACCGGGTGCCAGGGGTGCCAGGGCGGAGACCAAGGGCGACCGCAGTCCCACATAGCACTTGGGACCAGCCTAGCCCGGCCCCCTTCAGGCTGGCCTAGCTGAACAGTACTCGAAACACTGTAAAACCCCTGTAAGAATGCTGGTGAGTTTGCAAAGAAATGCAGGGAAAAGTGACCTGCGGACTGCAGCGCGCCAGCATTGACTCCAGCGAGTGTGAGCAGAGACTCCCCCAGTGCCTCGGGCACCTCGCAAAGCAGGGCTCTGGAAAACGGACACATCCACCGCCCTCTTTTGCTTCTGGCAGTTACTAATTTTCTACGGTTTTCTTTCTTTTTTTTTTTCCAGCAGAGGATTGAGTTCAAGTACAGTTTTGTTAATCAAAAGTGGTCAAAGTAACCTGTAAAGGATTAGAAATCTAAGCTGTTCTAGCGCTGCTTTGTTTTACAAATCATGGCTGCAGTTTTTCTCACATGTTGCCCTGCCCAGTGTGGGAGTTCATTCAAATTCTCCTGGATCCAGCTTATAACATCCTTTAAAAAAACAACAAAAACAAACAATTATACCCCTCCTTCTCAACCACGCCCCCCCAAAACAAAAACAAAAACCACAGAGCCTTGAAAATGCAGGCCCAGCTCTTGGCTCTTGTGTAGAAATCCAGCTAATGTTACCAAAATAGTGTCAACTAAATGGTCAAACCTGGACATCAGTGTGTGTGACTGGACTCCCACCCAGCCTGGCCGGTGCGGGGAAACCTGCAGTCACAGGGCTGCGGTGACCCCGAAGACAGCTGCCAGCCAGGAAGGCTGCTGCGCACGTGTGTGATCAATCTCTACCACAAAGGCCCACGGGGCCAACGGTTGGCTCTCCCCACTGCACCATTGAAGAAGATCTGCTGGTCCTTGTAGGCAAAGCTAAAGCCAGGTTATCCGTGTGCTCAGCTCACCTGGGCCCGAGCCCCAGCCTAATGTGCCCTGAGCTCCTGTCCAACTCCTCAGGGCAGCAGCCCCCATGGTCCTCCCCCGACATGGTTTGATCCTTTGTGGGATTAGGATTGGTGGGATCAGCTCTTTAGGTGGCACCAGTCTGGGGTCGCTGGTCGCCTGCTGGCCTCTTCTTTCCTTCAGAGCAGCCCAGGAACAAGGCGCCTTCCCTCCCCCTTTGGACTCACAGCCTTCGCAGACTCCAGCTCCACGTGAAGCTTACTCAGCAATGCCCTTTATATGTGTTCTATAATGTTTTGACTGTACTTTTTTAGAAATAAAAATTAATTTTAGAATGAAAAAATAAAAGGAAAGAAACGTGTGAGAGGGAAGGAAAAAGAGGAGCCTAGAAAACTGTAACAGAGAAGAAAGGTTTTGTGTGGGGATGGAAATTATCATGCTAGAAGTGACAACAGGGAGATGAGAGACTCTTGACAAGGCCTCCAGGGCCTGTAATATGTTTGAGTGAAGAGAAACAGCAGAGAGGTATTCTCAGGGGAGCGGAGCTAAGCTGCATTGTGGGCTACGCAGGATTTCGTGGGCTGACGGGCTGGTGCGGGCACCTACCCACCACTCACAGCACAGATCCACTCAGTAAATACTTCTTGTGGTTCAAATAAATGAGATTTTTCAATTACATGGAGCCTAATCTATTTACAACTTTGGAATTTTCTATGCAATATAGCATTTTATCACACCCAACATTTAATTGTATTTCAAAGCGTCCAATGATTTCTTTGATTAGAAGGTCCACTATGTTCTGCCAAGTTATAAGCAGAAGGGGGAATTATTTTTTTTAAACCTTAGTGTTATTTCTATTGGTTTTTAGATGACCCTTCTTAAAGCTCTCCTGTAAGTTTTACTCTTTTTTTTAATTAATCTGTTATTACATCATGGACTCTTGACAAATGCTGCCATGGGCCTACCCCTGTGCTAGTTGACGGGGATTTAAGGATAAACAAAACCTAGTCCTGGGTAAAATCACACCTAACAGTTGCAAGGTACATTATCTGGGTGATGGGCACACTTTTTTGGACACACACATCTTTGACTCAAGCAGTATAAAAACAATCCATGTAACCAAAACATTTGTACTCTGGTAATATTCTGAAATAAAATAAAATAAAATAAACCAAACCAAACCAAACCAAAACAAAAACCAACCTAGTCCCAGCCCTCAAGCAGCTCACAGTTTTAGTTGGGTTGACAGAAATAAATAGACGATTAATCCATAATGCGGTAAGGCCAATGACAGAGTTAAGCACAGGACCATATACAACACATAAGATGAAGACAATCCCACCTGGGACTTCTCAGAGGGAGTGCCGCCTGGGAGGTGCCTTAAAGGGTGAGCACGAGACAGCTGCACAGAGGGAGGAGGAAGGGGGAGCAGAGTGCAGGGCAGAGGTGGCGTGGCATACGCCAGGAATTACAAGCCAGCAGGTGTTGCTGGAGCATCAAACATGAGATGAAGAATGGCAGCAGAGGATATTTTGAACAATTACACTAACAACCTCTAGGTTAAAAGAAATTAAAACTGGAACAATTTGAATATCTTAATGGAGAATTTAACATTACATGTCACAAAGTCAATTAGTAACTCTGAAATGACATTGATATCATGATTATAAATATGAAAAGCATGAGAGATGTTGAGTTTGCGATGGAGCAGGGACTTCTCCTAGGGACCTGCTGCCTAACAGAGATAAAGGAAAAAAAAATCACAGCATGGAGATAAAGTAAAAACTCTGAGTCTCTTTAGAGGAGATTCCAGGCACCTACTAGCCCTGCAGCCAGCAATTAGGGAAATAAATAAATAACCCACTAAACAAGAAGGTAATAAGAACTTAAACAATAGGTACCCAAGTAAGTCAGAGTGACAAGATGCTTGGTACTGTATGGAAACTAAAGATAACATCTTACATATGTCCTTGAGTTGTTTTTCAGAAACCAGGACTCCCACCTGGTAGAAAATACTGACTGCTGCCATGGTAGACTTCAGACAGACTGAAACCAGAAAATCTGTAGATCTTATTCCCCAGCCCTTAACTCACTTTGGAGAACCTGTCACCCTGCCTTTAAAAACTCTTGCTTGTATGCCATCAGGGAGTTCGGGTCTTAAGTGTTAGCTGCCCTTTCTCCTTGCTTGGTGCCCTTAGAAAGCAAGGCCAATAAATGCCTTTCTTTCTCTCACTGCAAATTTCAGTGTCAGTGTTTGGCTTTGCTGTGCCCGGTGAGGGGACCCACATTTGGTTCAGTAACAAGTTTTTAAATGACCCTCCCCAGCCATCCAGATCTTACAGTAACTGTCAGCCCAGGAAAGTGAGGCTATTTATGCTTTCTCAGGGTTCAAGTTATTCCCTGTCAGGGTCCTCTCTCTTGCCTCTTTTCAGGTCTTTGGGGAATGATTCCATTCTCATCACCTCTCAATTTTGTCTCCGTACACTCTGCAGCCACTGAGAAAACACCCCCCCCCCAACCCCCCCATCTCCCAGGGCCTGTCGCTCATCACTAGTTTCTGCATTCTATAAGTCCTTGACTTTGGTTTCTGGCTTCAGAGAAAGACCCAAAGGTACACAGGAAACAATTTTCTGGGTACAACTTAGGATTGTCATTCAAATAAAAACCCAGGGCCTTTTTTCAATTAGCCCCGAGGCATCCCTCCCCTAGGGCCATTGTGAAAGTGTCTTGGGCTGGCTTTTTCTTTCCTGTTAAGACTTTTGGAAACCACTTTTCTTCTCTGCCCCTAATTGCTCTATCCAAACATTACTAACTTACTTA
The DNA here is from genome assembly GCF_041146395.1 of Eulemur rufifrons. Classification (NCBI taxonomy): domain Eukaryota; kingdom Metazoa; phylum Chordata; class Mammalia; order Primates; family Lemuridae; genus Eulemur; species Eulemur rufifrons. The sequence goes on from NC_090985.1 coordinate 90,851,166, forward strand.
ATTACTTCTTCTCCAAGCTTAGCCGGAAAACACCATATCATGGTAAGCTGCGTAGTGATATTTTTCCCCCAGCTTCATTGAGGTCTGAGTGACAGATAAAAATTATATATATTTAGGGTGTAAAATGTGATGTTTTGATAAATATATACACTTTGAAATGATTACATCACACTAATATATCCTCACATATTATCATTTTTTGTCATGAAAACATGAGATCGATGCTCTTAGATGATCTCAGTTATATGTGAAATCTAAAAGAAGTCAAACTCATAGTAACAGAAAGTAGAATGACGATTATTGGTGTCTGTGGGAGAGGAAAAGGGAAAATATTTGTCAAAGAGTGCAAACCTTCAGCTGTAAGATGAGTAAGTGCTAGAGACCTGATGTGCGGCACGGTGGCTGTGCGATGATTGAATCCCCACTTAAACTCCCGTGAAGGCAGATGCTATATAAAAACAAAGTGCTGCTTTAAAAGCATCTTCAACTGAAAATAAAATCAAGTGAAATTCTACAATATTCTGAAAAAATGCTGGGATCATTCTAATGGTCTTTTTATTCTTATCCCTTTACCTTTCTCCCTTGTTTTCTTGTTATTTAGAATTCCACCAGGAGAGATGGGGAGGCAGAAAAATGCTGACCAACATTGCAACTATTGAAGCTTGTTAGAAAGCATTTCTAAAGTTGATTTATTTCTGGCCATTTAGTTGAGGACCACGATGGGTGTGGCATTCCTTATCTTTTCTCCTAAAATCCGTATCTTCAGGATCATAGAGACTATAGATATCGGTTGTCTCCTCTCTCACTTTTGAATAAAGTCCCTGTTGAGCACATCCAGTGTTTCCAGAACATTCTTAGTCCCTGACAATGCTTTCCCCTCAGGAACCAAATTTGATTTATTATTCTGAACACTAAGAACAATTTGGGGTGAATCCAGACCTGAAAAGATGCTGCTGACAGTCCTAATGGTGGCCGGGGTAGCCTCAGCCAAGACAATGTGAACCTGGTGTAGACGGCAGGGTCTTCGGAGGTCAGATCAGGGTTCAAATTCAGGCTTCACCACTTAGAAGCCACGTGAGTTTGGGCAACTTGATTTCACTCTGCATCATTTTTTGCACCTGTAGAATTTGAGTAATAGCACCTATCTTGCTGGGTTGTTTGCGGGGGTTCAATCAGATAATGTACATACAGCACTTGTCAGGGTACCTGAGATATAAGAGATTGCTTAATAAAGTACAGTTCTAATATTAGAGACACTAATAACAAAATTAATCCATAACGACTTAAGTCACTTTCCCTCTAACACACTCAAGTCCAGGAATAAATCATCAAAATCCTCAAGTCCAGTGAACAGTGAGCCTAATTAACACATTGTCTTAGTCCGTTCTACTTTGCTATAAAGGAATACCTGAGGCTGGGTAATTTATAAAGAAAAGAGGTTTATTTGGCTCATGGTTTTACAAGCTGTACAAGAGGCATGGTGCCAGCATCTGCTTCTGGTGAGGACTTCAGGAAGCTTCCATTCAGGACAGAAGATGAAGCGGAACAGGCATCACATGACAAGAGGAAGGAAGAAAAAAGAGAGGGAGGAAGGTGCCAGGTTCTTCTTAACAATCACATCTCAGGGGAACTAATGGAGAGAGAACACACTCACTACCGTGAGGACAGCAGCAAGCCATCCATTAGGAATCCGTGACCTAAACACCTCCCACCAGGCCCCACTCCAATATTGGGATCCAATTTCAACATGCGATTTGGAGGGAACAAATATGCACGGTATACCACACGTCAAGGATGATACTCCATCTTATGGTCTCATATGAGGCCAGCACCTGCAGGCAACAGTATACACAGTAAGAAACAGCAACAGTGGATTGGAAGAGGAGGCAGGGGAGGCCCTGGCTGCTCCTCAGTCCATGCAATGAGGCCTTACACTGTGAGCTCCACATGGCAGGGGCGGCACCCGACAAGAATCTCTTCGGTGCCCAGCACACCACCACACCCAGGACAGTGCCTTGAAGGACCTATGAGCATTAGGTGACCAATGTGATTCTCTTTCCTTGCTGCACTTCAGGACTGTTTGGGGAGTTTTACCCAAATACTGATGAGTACCCCCTATCCCTGATATTCTGGCTTATTTGGTAGGGCTCAGGAAGTAAGTATCATTAATTACCTTTCCAGATGATTTTAAAGGACTACCTTTCCAAGAAGCACTGTGGAAAAAGTGCTACTTTACTTATATTAATAATAAAGATGATTAATAATGATAATGATGATAACACTAATAGCAATATTTACCAAAGGCTTACTTAACGCAGCAGACTGTGCTGCGGTGGTGGCAGAGTCAGGATAGGAAGCTGGATCTGCACCACTTCAAAGCCTGTACTTTTCACCAGTACCACACATGCCTCTTCTGTCAATTTTATATTTGATGGGACCATCCATACAATTATGGCATATTGCGTGACTTTACTTTCTTCCAAGGTAATGGACAATTATTTTAGCACTGGCCATTGGGGGCCGGTACCTTGGCTTTGCATAGCAGCATCATGGGCTAGTGGTTAAAAGTACGCATGGACATGTAGCTTCCCACGCCTGCAGCCTACAAATAACTAGCAACTGAAAAAAACCACCATATCTATATTCAGAATCTAGACCCCCTCAAAGCACCCACAAGCAAAGCCAAAGGTCCTTACCCAACCTATGGTACAAACACACCCATGCAAGTGAGGGGAAGGGAAAAAGCCCCATCTAAACAAAAGAAAATCCAAAAATAAGAAGCAACAGCTGCTCCAGATGAGAAGGAATCAGTGAAAGAACTCCGGAAGTATAAAGAATCAGAGTGAAAGGTCATCGCCAAAAGGGAACACCAGCTGACTAGCCATGGAAACCACCCAAAATCAGAATGTTGAAATGACAGAGAAAGAATTCCAAATGTGGATTATAAGTAAGCTCAATGAAATACAAGAAAAGATGGAAAACCAGCACAAAGAAACCACAAAAAATATTTCAGGAAATGAATGAAAAATTCACTAAAGAAATTGAATTATTAAAAAAACACAAATAGAAAGTCTGGAAATGAAAAAATTCCTTGAAGGAAATAGAAAACACAGTAGAAAATCTTAAGAATAGACTATACTAGGCAGAAGAAAGAATCTCAGAGCTTGAAGACAATGCCTTTGAACTAAACAAATCAGTCAAAGATAAAGAACAGAAAATTGAGAGGAAAGAACAAAGCCTACAAGAAATATGAGATTATGTAAAATGGCCAAACATAAGAATCATAGGCATCCTTGAGGGTGAAGAAGAAAATACAAAAGGGATTGAAAATCTATCTGAGGGAATATTTAAGGAAAACTTTCCAGGCCTTGCTAGAAATCTAGCTATCCAGGTACAAGAAGTTAAAGGAACACCGGGGAGATTCATTGCAAAGAGGCAATCGCCAGGACACATAGTCATCAGACGGGCCAAAGTCAACACGAAGGAGGAACTCCTGCCAGCCATAAGGTGAAAATATCAGGTAAGTTACAAAGGAAAACCCATCAGGCTAACTGCAGACTTCTCAACTGAGACCTTACAAGCCAGAAGAGATTGGGGCCCCATCTTCAGTCTTGTTAAACAGAATAATGACCAACCTAGAATTCTGTATCCTGCAAAACTAAGTTTCTTATATGAGGGAGAAATAAAGACTTTTTCAGACAAACAAACATTGAGGGAATTTGTCAAAACCAGACCTGCCCTGCAGAAAGTACTCGGAATTACATTATACATCGATCAGCACGATAGACACCCACCAGTGTAAATCTGCCCCAGAACTAAAGCTCAGAGCCCATGTAAAATAATGGCTCGAAAGGTAAGACAAAACGATAAGCTTCTACCCAACAGGATGAACAGAAATGTGTCCTACCTATCAATTCTTTCAATAAACATGAACAGCTTGAATTCCCCGCTCAAGAGACAAAATAGAAAAAAGAAAAAAGCAAAAAAAAAAAAGCATGCAAGGACTCTGGACCTAGATCACCTTGTCTCAAATCCTGGCCCCATCACCAACCAGCTGGATACCTGGATCTACTAGCTACCAGCTGCCTAACTCTCTGTGCCTCAGTTTCCTCATCAGCATAACGGGAATAATAATGATACCTGCTATGGACTGCATGTTTGTGTCTGTCTCCGAGTCGTACGTTGAAACTCAGGGTGCAGGCCTTTGGGAGGTAATTAGTTCAGGAGGGCAAAGCCCTTCTGGTGGGATTACTGCCCTTATAAGAAAGACAAAGGAGAGCTTGCCTTTTCTGTGAATGTATGCCTCTACAGGACAAAAAATAATCTTGTCATATGACTTTTGTGCATGAGGTTTAAAAAAAAAAAAGAGAAAAAATAATCCTGTCATATGTGTATTAATTTTAGCTCATAGATGTTACTTTGTTTCCTAAGTTCAAGGTAGGCTCTGGAAACTATAAATTTTTCTAACGTTTCCCTAATCCTCTGACTTTTTTAGGTAGGCCTTTTTCTCTGCTCTGGATCCCAAAAGGCCATTCCTCTTTTCCCCAATTTCCAGCCTGTGCCCACACAGGTTCCCACCTGGTTTATTACATTTTGACGAGAGTGACAAAATGTTTTACTGCCGAGTCCCTCTTTTCCATTTTCTTCCTTGGTGGAACTTTCTGGGCCCTGAAGTGCACACCTTCCAGCAGCCCCTCCACACACCAAAGCAAGCACCCTCAGCCCCCAGCAGTACTCTTTCTAGCACCCAAGGAAGCTCCGTCTCTGCAAGTGTAAAAGGAACCGCTCTGAGCAACCGTCCTCTGGGGGAGTCGTTTCCTGGGCTCTGTGGCTGGGAGGAGAGAACAACAGCGCCCTTTGAGAGCCATGAAATCAGGGAAAATCACAGCCCCTGCCGCACTGTCCTCCCAGCGCCTCAGCCCTGGCAGCACAGGGAAAGCCCAGGGCCCCATTCATCTCTCTCACCAGGTTCGCATTTCTCACTGCCCCTGGAAAAAGGATGTGCTGCTGTCACTGTCCTTGGCAAAGGACCCCAAAAGACACGAGTCTGTGAGCGTGTGTGTGAGCATGCAGGTGTGGGTGCGGGGAAGTGTGCAAACCCAAGCTCGTCCTCGCCCGCCCTCCAGCCCTGGCAAGGAGCCTGCACTCCCACCTGGCTCCCCTCCATGTGTTCCCCACATGATTGATACTGTGACATTTTCACCAGCTGTTTCCTCCCCATCTCTCTGCAGGAGCATTTCCTGCAACGACGTTTCCCTCTGTCCAGGAGATCTGTAATAGTTTCCTCTGATTGCTCTTGTACCTTCCTGTGTTTCCTCAATCAAAGCAGCCTCTGCATTTGTAGTCAAACCACATCTCTTTCATGCTGAATTCACAGCGTTCTCCCTTGCCTCGCATTTCCCCACTGTCCGGGTGCAGCAATCCACTTTAAAATTCCTGTGACCCCTCTAGATTGTCAGAGAAAAGAAATACATTGTTTCTTAAATGAGAGACAGGAACAAACAGAAGCCAAAAAATAAATAAATAAATTACCTCAAAAAGTTGCATACGGGGGAGCCCACGATAGCTTTGAAATTACTGTGAAAACAGACAGAGGCTAACTGCCCAGCGTGTGCATGCTCCTAACATTCTTTAACAGCAAATGAGGCACGGTTTTGTCACTGGTTCCACAATAGTTTCAAAAATGTGCAGACTCAACTTCTCCCAATTCCACCCGAGTACGATGAACAATTTACTATCCTGCCACTTCTCTCTGCCTTTTCATATATCTGTTTCTCAGTGACTACATTCCCTTGAAACAAGTTCTGTGGTTATGAAACTGAAGCCTTCTTACTTGATCTTGGAATTGAGTGGCTCAGTGCTCCAAACTGGTACAACTTTAACCTGAATTCCTAGCTATAAACTATAAAGATAATAATAATTAACACCGTGAAGACTTATGATGTGCTGGGTATTTTCCCAAATAATTTATTTGTTTTCAGTGTATTCTCATCACAACCTCAGGAGGAATGTGTTATTTCAGAGAGGAGAATGGAGCTTCTACAAGTTTGAGTAACTTGCAAAGTTCAAAGATAGCCCTAATTTGATCCCATCACACTAAAGTGCTCTTGTTCTTAACTGCTGTTCTCCACAATGCTTTATATTAGTTAGTGAAAGTGTTTGTTCATATTCTTTAGCAAGAATTTTTTTATTTTAAATCAATGTGAGTTTACAAAGGGTTCCCAGATTTTGCCTCAGCAGGGAGCCCATCGAAAGCGCCCACCTCTGGCTTTGGGGAAGGCCGGAATCCTGGGTGTGCCATGGATTTCAGTGGGATCATTCTCACCATTGAGTAGTGAGACCTTTGTGAACTTTCAGGATCCAGTGAAGAGGGACAATGAAATGGATTTGCTTGGAAGGGAGCAGGATTACTGTTGCGGCTGTCAAACTAGTGTTCCCCAAAACCACCTTCAGGAGCTTGTGACACACGCAGGTATCTCGAGTCTATGGAAGGGATCTGGGTTCTGTGAGCTGAGGGTGGATCCCAGGATCCTAAAATTTAACAAACAGAGGATAGGACAAAAGGGCTAATTGGTACAAGGTTTCTTTGGCGATGTTGAAATATTCTACAGTTAAATATTCTAAAATTAGATTATGCTGATGGTTACAAAACTCCATAACTATACTGAAGATCATTGGATTCTACCCTTTACATGCGTGAACTATATGGCCTGTAAATTGTATTTCAATAGAGATGTTAAAAACAAAGTCAAGTACAGAAATGACCACACAAGAATAGCCCTCCAGCCAAGTCCTCTGACAGCAAACTCACAGGAGGCCGCACAAAGGACAGGGTTGGGATGGATGGTTTCCCGAAGCTGGAAGTGTGATTTTCTCATTCATTTCTGAAAATTAGTTTGTGACAAAGATAGACAGTTACAGAGGGACACATTGTTTTTATTCTGTTTGGATCCCTTCTGTTCTTTGTCCCTTTGTTTCTTCTTTCTATTTTGCATTTTTTTGGGGGGTGCAGGAGGAGGTAAATAAGTATGCTTTATCATCTCTCTACTGGCCTTTTAACTGTGACTCTTTTTATTATTTTTATGGTTATAGCTCTAGGAATTACAATATTCATCTTTAACTTATCACAATCTACCTTGAATTAATATTTTATAAATTTTCACATATACTGTAAGAAACTTTAATTGACTTTTAAATAATTTAGAAGAGAAATAACCTTTTATATTTACCATTTTACTTGCCATTATCAGGGTTCTTTATTCTTTAGTGTACATCTGAATTTCCATCTCGTACCTTAGCCCAGAACATTGTTTGGTTTTATGTTTTAGCGCTTAAAATGTTTTGCTCTATTTTCACTGTGCCACCATTTGTTTCTTAGCATGTCATATTTATTATTATTTCCCTCCAGGGATTGGGTTTTTTTTTCAGGCTACAAGATCATGAGTTTTTTTTATACTTTTGATCCCAACTCCCAGTATCTGCTTATTTAGTAAAATTTTGACAAGAGGGAATTACTAGTCTCCTTCAGCTTCAAATGCTGTGTATAACATGCCAGCACATAAATTTGTCTAGTGTTTGCTAGTTTCTGTTTGTCAGAGCAAAGACTGCCCTTGTCTGGCATGTGGCTTCCCTGTGCTCCCTGGCCACAGTCTTAGGACCTAGTCTCACCTCCATCAGCTTACTTCTTTAATATGTCTTTGTGCCCACCATTCTTCAATGTCTTTAAGGAAAATTATGATTTTCTTTTGTTCGTATACCTGCCTGGTGATTTCTGAATTTTGATTACAGACCTTTCTGTATCCTAACTGGAAGTAGAACACCCTCTGTTTCTAAGGAGCTTAAAAATCTGGCTAAAGACCACAACAAAACTAGGTTGGAAATGCCAGGTCACAAGTAAATGATGAGGACAAAAATATCTCACAAGAGTTCAGAGTAGGAAGCAGGGTCACCTGATACAAAACAGGTCACACAGGGAAACTTGAATTTCAGATAGACAAGAAATACATTTTTAGTAAAAGTATATCTTAAATATTGCATGGGATATACTTATATTAAACATTATTTCTTGTTTATCTGAAATTCAAATTTCCCTGACCATCCTGCATTTTTATTTGCTAAATCTGTCCCTAGGCGGGAGAGACCATTAGTAGCGTAGGGAAAAGGACTCAGGAAGAAAGTAAAAATTGAGCTAGGCTGCTAAGGAAGGACTGAGATGGTCAAAAATGGCCACATAACGTGTATGCAGACAAGTACCAGGAGAAATGATCAGAGAAATGTGTCAAGTTCAACGCCTCCGGGGGGTTCTGGATGCCAATCTAAGAAGAACGGACTTCATTTTGCTGGCAGAGATGAATAAGAAAGATTCTTTCTGAATCTCCCATTTTTGACCCTTTTAAAGGTAACAGTAGCAATAAGAATCAATTTTACAGCATAGGTCTTCCACAGACAAGCCCTTTTCAGGTTTTATAGGGCTTTTTACTCCCATACGGTCCCATTTTCCTTTTTATGTTTTCCTCAGGTTTTTACAGTCTTCCTTTGTTCTGGCGTAAGACATGATGACGGCTCTACCTTCAGAAATGTGAAACAAATACGATTTTCTATTGCTGCCAAATAAATGAAAATCTAGGTGGCGTAGAAATTGACAAATGCCAAACAATAGACTTTTAACCATGTTGATTTGAAGCAACTTGCTGTACTTCAGTGCGCAATTACAAATCATCCTTCCAAGCTCTTCAGAGTCTAAGACCTGCCAAGAGCTAATTAACTGCTCTGACGGCGAGAAGATGTGGCAACAGAAGGCAGGGTTCTGAATGACTACAAGGTATTTAATTTGAATAAAAGGAAAATTAAAAAGCAGCAGTGAGCAAGAGCAGCAGCAGATAAAGAATGCCTATATTAAAGATTCTTATTTGACTTCAAAATCATCCACTGGGAATTCATACTGGGATGAGTGTTTCACAGCGTAAGACAGCCCTGCAGAGCAGAGAGCAGAGGCAGACGCAGTGACTCTGAGTTTGTGTTGGCACAGCTCGCCCAGCAGAGACGGAAGGCTGCTCCTGGAGCACCCAGCCTGCACGGCGGACCAGTGGCCAGAACACGAATGAGGATGTCTGGTGCTCAGCGTCGTGGTCAGACTGCTAAGCTTCTCCTAAACGTGTGTGACCGAGTCACGTGGCTGCTGCATCCCGACCAACTTGAGAAATGCTAGAATGAATGATCGGATCCGTACCGTCCTCCTCCAGCCGCAGCTCTTCTCAGTCGCTGCAGGGCCTGACCCCTCGCCTCCACCCCACAGCAGGAATGGGATTTCTCCCGGATCCCTTCTGAGACAGCGCTTGAGACAACTTCAGCTAAAGTCTGCCGGCTACTTCTCTCTGTCGCCTCCCTGTCCTACCCCCAGTTATATTTACCCTAATGAGTGGGGGATGGGGGAACTAACTTTTATGGAGATGCTAAGTACTTTCGTAGGTTATTTCATGTAGTTCTCATGAGCATATCACCAAGGTAGTGTTACTCCTATTTTCGAGATAAAGGACCGAGCCCGGGAAAGAGTGACTCTTGCCCATCCTTCAACCCCAGGGGTCTGGCTCTCACCGTGCTGCTTCCCACACTCTCTCCCCACCCAGCTTTGTCTTCCTTTCTTGCAGAATCTTCAGCTCTGGTTTTCTTTGTAGCTTAGTCATTCCTGACTCAGTTCTGATTTCATGTAGAATTAAAGGCCCCTACACCTTTCTTCCCTCCCCAGGGTTAGCTCTCATCTGGAACTGAGTCTAGCTCATCCCAGGAGCGAGGCTGGGCTGCCCTTGTCAGGCTGTATGTGTTCGAGCTCCCTGAAGCCTCAAGATTTCTAGGCGCTTTCCCCAGCTGCCCTCCGCCCCAGTGACTTGAAGTAGAAAGTGCCATCTATTTAGGTTGGTGGTTATGGGAACCCTCCTGCCATGTGAGGATCTGATAGTTTTTCAAAGCTGATTTTCCAACTCATATATACCTCCTCCTCCAAGAGGCAGGTGAGTATATGCACATAAGACAGTTTGCCAATAACTCTAATGTTTTTATGGTACACTCAAGATTCTTCTTTTTTAAATATCATTCACAACTCTTCATAAAACTTAATTTTCTCAAGACCTATGAAACATTTCAAGCATATTTAAAAGTATAGGGAAAACACAACAGCTACATAATTTATCACCGAGATCAAACAGATGTTAACATATTGCAATTTTCTCTAGATCATTTTTTTACAGAAATAAACTGTTACAGATACTGCTAAAGTGCTACTCCCAGCCTTACCCCATCCTCCCTACAAGTATCCATTCTCCTGAAGGTGGTGTGGATCATTTCCATGCGTGCTTTTGCACTTCTTTAGTCTGAATAAGTTCATCCATAAACAACGTTTGTGGGTTTTAAAGATTTATATGATTGGAATCCTTCTGCACATCTTTTTACAACTTGTTTTTCTCCCACTTTTTATGAGTATCTATCCTAGAGAAACTAGATGAGCAAAGAAGATATGTACAGAGATTTCCACTGAACTGTGTGTGTTCTAGTTAAAACAGAAAAAAAAAAAAAAAAGAAAGAAAGAAAAGAAAAGAAAACAACCTAATCTTCCCTCTGTTGTGCAATGTTTACATAAATGTGATTTATTCATTCAGTGGAATGCTATCAATGCTATCCAGCAGTTAAAATGAATCAACAAGATATACACATATTTATAGAACTTAAGTTTTTTTTTTTGTTTTTTTTTTTAAAAACTGCATTTAGGCCAAAGAAAGCAATGAATATAAAGTGATTTTTTGTAAGAGTAGGTTTTCTGTTTGCTTCTATTTAATATTGATCCCTTCATAATATAAAATATTGAGTAATTTGGTACATAAAAAAATCTTAAAGTTATCACTGGTGGGGGGAAAAACAATGGTTCAGTATTTTATTTATCTGAACCTCTGCTCTACCTTCAGGTCATGTACTGAATCCTGCAATGCAGTTAGCAGAAAGATGCAGGATTTAGACACTAAATTAAGTCAACATGTTCACAAGCTCTCATTCAGTTCTTATCGCTGACTCCACTAAAAAACTTAGGATAATGGAAGACATGTCTGTCTTTAATTCCTAAGAAATTATTCCCATCTACTCTATTTGTGGATTGCTATCAGATCATTGGTGCCTTTCAGAAGCTTGGGTTTTCTTGCTCTCTTGTCTTATCAAATTAGTTCTGAAAAGACTTTAGATAACTCATTTGTATGCAGGCCAGAATTTTCAAATTGGCAGCTCTAAGTACCACAGCACTTGAACTGCCATCTATAGATGACAGTAAATTACTTTCAATATTACCTCCAGACTATAAAGCTATAGTGGTATGAGAATAATGCATGCGTGCATATTGCTACCGTAAGTAGGTACCCAATCAATAAAACAATATTGCTCAGTATTTCAGCAGAGCAGAGGTCTGATAAGGTAATGGTAGCTTGAAATATGTTAATAAATATATTCAGTAAAACCTCTATCAGTGAGGAGGAGGCTGCCATGAACTGGGGGAGATTTGCAAAGCACACAGGAGCTGTACAACTCAGAGCTGGAATTCTGCTGAAGAAAGTTTGTTGTGATTGAACCTGGAGGCGAAGTGATGTGTGAATCAAACATAAGTGTTGAGCCATCCAATTGAGTTGATGAGCAAATCAGCAATTCTCTGACAGGCCAGAACAGGTCAGGTCATCCTGTTGTAGACTTTCATTGTGTACTGCAATCTTCTTTGGTGGAGCTTATCACAACTCCAAGTATGTAATTCTTTGTAAAATTATGTGATTGAGGTGGCTTCTTTCCTCTGCTAGCTGCTAAACTAGATGTAAGGGACCCTGCCTGTCTTGTTTGTTACATATTCACAGTGCCAAGCAAATCTCTTTGTACACATTTAAAAATAGAGTCATCAAAATAGTAAAGGGATATGAAAGGGGAGGGTCCTAATGCATAGGTCCTGTTGGGTACCAGTCATGACAAAGCAGGTCTTCTGTGTGTCTCCACCCCACCCACAACCAGTCCAGCAGGTGCAGAAAGTCAGTAAGTCCAGGGGAGCAATGGAGTGGAGTAGAGAGCAGAGATTCATAGTCAGGCCACTTGGATCATATTTGTCTGTGACTTTGGGCAAGCTGCCTTAACTTCCCCAGGCTTTTGTCCTCCCATCTGTAAAATGGATTACTGTTTCAGACATTGTTTTTAAGGATGAGATAATCCAGATATTGTCTACTGTCATGGAGTATTTTTGTTCAAAACATGTTTTCTATTCTTGCTGTGATTATTCAGGATTAGAATCTGTTCCTAGGGAATGAGGGTCAATAGGAAATCAGAAGGGTTAGGGTTAGGGTTAGACACTGAGCTTCAGCATTGGTATTGGTTTAAGATGGGGTTCCAGTTTCAGAGATGTGAAGTCTCAGGAGGAATCACTAGCAAATCTCAGAAAACAACCCAGATTTTGTGGTTCAGGATTACACAGAGGTGATGGACCAGTGGAGGGGGGTGAAGTCCTAAGCATTCAGGCTTGAGGAAAAGCAACAGATCACTGGGTTAGATAAAAATAAATTTGATTATTAGGAAGAATGTAGAATCCAACAAATCTCTACTAGGTGCTGGAATTAGGGTTGCCTTGCTCAGAGTTAGTTGATCCAATTTTGAGAAGCTGGCAAAAAGAGAAGAAACAATTTGGGGTTGAAAAATTCATTCTCATGGTACCAGTTACTCTCAGAAATATTATCCAGGAATATAAATATGACATTAAGCAGAACTAGATCTAGAAGGACATCAGAAAAGGAGAATGGTGGCCATACATTTACAATGCACTTACTGAAATTGAATCATAATGAAATAGAAATCAATAAATAGTGGACTTGGATTATTTTTCACTTTTAACAAATGGTTTTCACTGCACAGTGAGAAATTGTGCAAAAACAGTGAAGAACCTAGAAATGAATCACTGTCTACTGTAATCTGGTCCAGGCATTGCCAATACTCAGCACATCTGCAGCCATTTCTGATCACCGTGTGCTTGGGGAAGCTCAAGGAGCGATGTCTTCATTCTTGCCCTGGTGAACCAATATACGGCCTCAGGAGGCTTCTTAACACAATGCAGCAGCCTCTTCCAACAAAACCAGTCTGACACACAAGAGAGGACATACTCATCTTTCCTGATCTACATCAATGCCTTAGTATTTGTATGAGAAAACTGAGGCCTACTGAGGGAAAACCATTTGCCTCCTAAAATTTCAGAGCGAGAGATTGCACCTTCCTGGTTAGTATATTTCTTTCCCCTCATATTTTTGTGATCCTCAATTCTGTTTATATTTCTAGTCAATTATTCATTTCTGTCCATTATTGTTGTATCAGATATTTAATACATAGGCAAAATATCTGATGTTAAATACACAAACAAGCAATGAAATGATCTTTCTTAAAGGCACATGACTAGTTCTTCCTAGAGTCAGGACTCTGGTAAAATATCAAGTAGTTGTGGCTGAATCCATGTAAGAAAAGTGAAAAAGAAAATATGCTGACTAAACTCAATTAAAAATAAAAGCTCTTTTCAATGGAAAGGAGGTAATACAGAGCATGATACATCTCTTTGATGTAAAAAAATTCACTGAGAGAAAAAGACATAAACACAATCTGCTTTAGGAGATTTTTAGGAGAAATCTAGATCTTCCAAATTGTCTTCCCCCAAAATCTTGTAAGTTCTAAACAGTAAAAAATTATAGTTAATGAAGTGTGTGTTGCTTTATTTTAGCCTGCATATTGACTCCAGATAAATTTATGACAGGCACAATTATATTTTTGTATAAAGAATTTTACACTGATCAAAAAGAAACTCCAACTTCTAAGATTTCAAAATTAGATCGACTAATAATAGTTGTGCCTTTGTTCTCTTAAAGTTGCTGATTTCTTTGCTAGAAAATTCTTAGGATTTCTCCAATTTTTCTTTTCTGAGGAAGCATGTAATCTCTTTGTTGTGATGCAGTTTCTAACAATACATGGAAATAATATGAAGAAAGCACTGACCAGAATCTCTTACTTATGTGGGACTTGGAGGTGAGGGAGCAAGAACCAGCTTTGTAGGCAGAAGTAGCAAGAGCAAGTGCAAAGGTCCTGAGGCAGGAATGAGTTAGGTTCCTTTTAGAAATAAAAATATAGCTCCTGTGGTTGCTCCATAGAACAGCTTAAGAGCAGGGACAGGAGTGAAGTGAAAGGTCAGAGAAAAGTCACATGGGTATTTCAGGCCATGGTTAGGCAATGGATTTGCATTTAAAACCAACGGAAAGCCATTTGACGGATTAAAGCAGGCAAATGCATGATCAGATTGAACTTTTAAAATGAGAGTATCTCTTATCTTTGAATTAGTTTCGTTTAAATAAATAATTATACTCAGGAAAGAGACTGCTTCTCTTTCGTCCCTAACACCTCCACATTGTCCAATTCATAGCAGTCTAAGAATAAATGTTTACTGAATGAATGAGAGGTTGGGTGGCTTATTGAATGAAGAAATTAATACAGGAAGAAAAAAAAACCATCCATATAAATAGAGTTCAAAACACATGCTGAAACAATTCTGGCCCCACATCTAAAGACTGAGTGGGGAGGAAAAATACTTTAAAATAATATGCATTTATTATTTATTGTTGGAGATGTAATTAGTCCCTGAATTTTTTTCTTCTTCAAAAGTTTGTTTATTCTGCAGTTGTTGTGTTAACATTCTTGTTTTATTTAAGTGTTTTCTTGCTGATTAGCATGCATTTATGTAGCCAGGATAATTAGACTGAATTACATCAATTTGGAGAGGTTAAACTTTAGTAATTATGCATTTGCAACTTATAATTATAGTATAAATCTGATGATGGTATATTGCTTGCAATGCATATGATAATGACAACTTAAGAAAGATGTTGTAAACTCAGAATTTTGGATACCATTGACTTAAGCAATCTATTTAATATATAAAAATTTTTGAGCTTGGATATTCTAAAATAAGAATGTTACAAAATGATACCTTTTCATTTCGTTGTTGAAAATGCTATATTATATCTGTCTTTAGAATGTTTCCAAACAGGCAAAATGCCATCTAAGAGATAGCATAAGAAAACAAATTCCTTCTATGTGGTAACTCAATATATTGAAATACTGATTCCATCTTCACATATAAATGACAGTTCCAGGCATTTCTGCAAAAAAATTGTAAGTTTCACTATCGAATAGCTCTGTGATAGATAATTCAGAAGCATACATCTGTTTCAAGGTGCAAATAACTAACTGACATATTTAGGCATGTGAAATGTCATTCATATCAGGAAAGATTCCACCTTTGACACTTTTCAGAGTCAGGACTAAATAACTGGAAATTTCAGTTGACAATAAACTACTTTGCTTTGCAAAAATAGTTATATGTGAAGATCTTCCTGATACATCATGGGTGACTTTTCTTATATTATAATATTTAGAATATCACTAGTATACATGTGCCAATATCTTCAAATAGAACATGCTAACTAGCATTATATAGTAGATATACTCTTCAGCATTATACTTCTAACAGACATTAAAATGTTGCTTAAAAAATGGCTTACATAGTAACTCATTCTTTAAAATGTTACTTTATGAATCAAGTAAAAATATTAATGATTCCTTTTCTAACTTGCTTCTATGAGAATTAAAATATAAATGTATGTATATATTTATACATAGAGACATTACACATTAATAATTATTTCATAAAATGTTATTATTAAAAGCAATTCTGTGTACTTCATAATCTCGGGATAGTTGCAGTATGTACCAGCTTTCAGAGTTTTAATTTGAGAATACTTTCCAAATCTTTTATTTTTAAATAAACTTAATTTTGGAATATTTATAGATTTGCAGAAAGGTTGCAGTACAGAGAGTTCCCATATACCCCTCACCCAGTTTCCTCCATTGTTAACATCTTACATTATCAAGGTACATTTGTCAAACTAAAGAAAGCAACATTGGTACGTTATGAGTTACTAAACGTCAGGCTTTATCTACATTTCATGTTTTTCCTGTAACGTCTTTTTTTCCTGTCCCAGGAATACTCTCTCTATATATAGTATAATGTATATTTATATATTTATATACACATAATATATTACATATATTTTTCCCTTGCTTTGTGTGTATTATTTGTGCTATAATACCCCCTTAGCTATGGTTCTGCTCTCTACGATTTCATTTACTCGTGGTCAACTGCAGTCTGAAAATGTTATAGCATTTTGAGAGCAAGAGACCACATTCACATAACTTTTATAACAGTATATTATTGTAATTGTTCTATTTTGTTATTAGTTATTATTGTTAATCTCTTACTCTGCCTAATTTATAAATTAAACTTTATCATAGGTATGTATTTATGGGAAAAAAACATATACATATAGGGTTTGGTATTATCCATGGTTTCAGGCATCCACTGGGGGTTTTGGAACATATTTCCTGCAGATAAAGGGCACTACTTTATTTATAATGAATACACACAAAGCAAGGGAAAGATTGCATGTAAAATGACAACATTTAGGGACAAAAATTCAGCTTTACTGGCAAGGAGAATAAGCAAATCACCAACAGGTGATATAATTCTCAAGTTGTACATCGTATCAGACACCACAAAATACAGTCAAAAGCTATAGTTTTGAAAACAAATTTGCATTCAACAGACCCTTGGTGTATTTTTAGACTATATCATTTAGCTTCCATGACAGGACTTAAAAAGCGCTGTGTTATAGTATAGTATAGAATATGATACGGATTTTGTTTGCTAAGTAGTTGTGTATTCCAAGATGAATTACATTGATTTTCAACATTTTCTGAAGTAACAGCAATATTAATCACTAATAAGCATTGTACTGTGCCTAAAATAGACTCAAAATTTACTAGAGTCTCTTAAGCTGAATTATAATGGACCAAACTTACTATTCATTGCACATTTTGTTGTTCTTATTTATACAGAAACATTTATTAGCTCTGAGTGAGATTACAAACAGGAATTAAAATGCCAGTCCTCCCTTTACGGAGTTCAAAATCTAAAAGGAAAGAAAGAAATGTATAACAAATAAGAGTTCATAAAGATCAAAGATGAGAAGTGAACCTACAAAATGAGTAGGAACTTGGAGAACACAACTGGCTGGGAAGAAGTGGCTTCAGATGATGAGAATGACTGGAATGAATTGGGCATTCAGTAACCTGAGAGAAGTACACCCATTCTATGAAGAGAAAATAAAATACACTAAGGTGTGCAAAGCCCACGTGTGCTGTCCACATCCCTGTGAAAAGCCCTGTTGCTTCTTAGCTCCAGCCAATTGCTCTCAATCTGGTTTAGTTTGTTAGACCCTCCTCCGAAGCCAGGAACCAGAAACATGCATTTTAATCTAAAAATCTCTTGATTTATTAATATTGGCAATGGTTTCTTTTCTTTTCTTTCTTTATTTTTTTTTAATGTTGTATAGCTGAAATATATGTCCCCTGGCCTAATGTGGCTCATGGTTCCCAGTTTGTGACCTCTGACCATATATAAAGGCAAAGAATGCAGCCTGAGTTGGGGAATACAGGGCATCTTCGGAGAACATAAACATATCATGTGTCAGGAGCTTTATCTTCACACAGTAAGTAGGGTGGACAACTGGGACTTTGCCCGGAGTACTGACATTTTAAGATTTAAACATTTAAATTAATGTAAAATGTTCAGTGTTAGTTAACAAATAATTAGCTCAAGAAGGAAGATACCAGGTGCCATGCATTGTTAATGGCAATGAATAATGAGTGCATTCTGGATTATAATATTGATTTGACCCCAGTACTATTTGACCTTGCAATAAAATCGCTAATTTTATGTTTCACCTCCATTCTTCCTCTCCTGCTCTCCCTCTAACTCTGAGTTGATGTTCTTCAACCTAACTTTCTGAGAAAAATAGAAACATTAGAAGAGGATTTCCACATGCTCTCCCCACCAAAACTCCCATCCCACTTTCACCCATGTCCCTAGACTCGTCCTCCATCCTTTTACAGTGAACCACCTGTCCATGCTCCTTGTACGTGAGGCATCACTTCTCCTTTGCTGCTTTCAAAATTCTCTCTTGGTCTTTGGCTTTTGATAATTTGATTATAATCTACATGCAATGTGTCTACATGCAATTTTCTTGGAGTTCATTCTACTTGGAGTTCATTGAGCTTCCTGGATGTGCAGATTAAGGTTTTTAAGCAAATTTGGAAAGCTTTCTGCCATGATTTCTTCAATTACTGTTTTTGCTTCTTTGTCTTTCTTTCATAATGAGATGAGTATGAGCAGCAAGGTGTGCTTGATGGTGTTCCTCAGCCATCGGAGGCTCTGTTTAGTAATCTTCCTTCTTTTTTCTTTCTGTTCCTCTAAGTAATCTTAATTGACCCATTTTCAAATTGGCTGATGATTCTTTCTTTTATCTCCTTACCTCTGATCTTGTGAATTTTTCTTTTAGATTATTATACTTTTAACTTCAGAATTTTTGTTTTTATACCAATTTTTATCTCTTTCTTGATGTTCTTTATTTGGTGAGACATCATTCTTATGATTTCCTTTAGTTCTTTGAACATATTTAAAATGGCCGATTTAAAGTCTTGTCTAGTGAGTCCAACGTCTGAGCTTCCTCAGAAATAATTCCTATTAATTGCTTTTTTCCCTTGTGTATGGGCCACCATTTTTTGTGCTTTTGAATGTATGGATATTTTTTGCCAAAAACTGGATGTTTTAAGTAATATAATTTGCAACTCTGGAAATCCACTTACAACCCTTTCCAGGGTCTGTAGTTGTTTCTTGTAGTTGTTGGTGTTTGTTTGGTGACTGTTGTGGACTAATTTCATAAAGCACATATTCTTTGTCATGTATGGCTACTGAAGTCTCTACTCAGTTAACTTAGTGGTCAGCTATTCATTACTGATCAATCTCCTTGTCTTTGCTGAGGGACTTTGTGTGTATGTTGGGACATACCTTCAACAATCACCAAGGCATCTGAAACTCTGCATCAGACTTCACTTCTTGTTTGTGCAGCCTAAAGATTAACCAGATGTGAGGGCGTAAGACCTTCTCAGGTCTTCCCTGAGCACGCACACAGTCTTATATCCATGTATGCCTTTTCAGATTCTCAGGAATATGTCAAAGCTTTTTATAGCTCCTCTGGACATCTCATTCCCTAGCTTTTCCTTTTAAGCTTTCTGATTATTCTATTGATTGCCACAATTGTTGTCTATCCCTCTAGGCAGTCATGAAGTTAAAACATTTCCCCATAATTGTTTCGACAAACAATCCTATGAGCGAAGGCTTTTCTCTCTTGTTAGTTCTCAGTAATGTCAAATACAGATAGCTGTGCACATGAGGTCTACCAGGGAAACAAGACAGTCAAACACTGACAGTTCTTTGGAAGCAAGGATTTGAATGAGCTGTGGCTCCATTCTTCCCTGTCTGGTGGCTGCCAGGCTGCGCTGAGAATGTGAGCTCTTGCTTTTCTAGACTGTGGGTGAGCTGAAGAGCAGGGAATGGGAATCAGGCAAATTAAACACTATGAAGCTAGTTGTTGAAGATTCAGCTATTTTTCTTGAAAAAGTGCTCCCGGATTGCTACAAGCCTTTGTTTAACTTCCAGACTCCTGAAAAAGTTTATTCTGATTATTTTTGCCAGTTTTGTCATTGCTTTTACGGAGGAGAGAATTTTCAGAGGACCTTACTCCACCCTTTCACTGGTGTCCCTCCACATTCTCTTAACTGTCCTAAGAGCCTTCTAACTGGTCTCCCTGGTTCAAACTGTACCACGTCACGGTCTATTCTCACAACAGCATATAAAGTCATATCGCTTACTTCCCTTGCTCAAAATCTTCCAGTGACTTCCCAGCTTACTCAGAGGAAACACCAAGGTTTTACCATGACCTGTAAGTCTCACATGGTCTTTTCTACACCTGCCTATCCGGACTCACTTCTTACAGTGTTCTCCCTGTTCCCTCCACTTCAAAACCCCAGTCTGCTTGTGCTGGGCACACTTCACCAGTGCATATTGCCAGAATGCCCTCGTCTCAGCTATATGTCTTCCATGCTCCATTTTCCCTTCAGATTTCTGCTCTAATCTCAGTTTATCAGAGAAAACTTTCTTGACACTATCTAACATTCCTCCTACCATGTCACTCTTTTCTGCTTTGTTTACCTTCATTGCACTTATTGTCACCTGATGCAACGTATTTTTTCATTGTTTGGTTCCTTCCACCTGAAGGTATACTGCATAAGAGCAAGGACTTTGTTCACTGCTGCATCCACAATGCTTAAAACTGAGCCCAGAATGTAGCAGGTACTCAACAGATATTTATTACATGATAAATGTCTGTAGGGGAGCAGTGATCATTGTTCAGAATAATATGACTTAGCCTAGGGTCACCCTTCCCTTATCTAAAGATCCTGTGGAAATTTCAGCAGCCCTGACAGGGCTGATAGGCTTTAGTTATAGTGAACACTGCACAGTGTTTGATTGACCCGGACTTCTGGGTTTGTCCCAGATCTCTGAGGGCAGAGTCACTCAAAGTTGCCAAGACCAGATTGAATCTCCATTCCAAAGGGTAACTGAGGCCCTGGTCTAAACTTTTAAGTCTCAGCTAGATCAGATCAAGAGGCCTCATAACCCAGCCCCGCTGAGGACAGATGCCTGCCAATTTAGAGTCCAATAGCACAAACTCACTAGGCTTTCTTTTTCTCTGACAAACTCTTTACCTTTTTCTCCTGTCACTGGGTATAAAATCTAATCTTTCACCCTATCAGTTATGATGTTTGAATGTTTACTGCTGCAGAGAGTCTGCAAATCTCACAGGACAGATAAAGTATTCTAAAGCATTTCAATTCTACTTGTATCAACTTGTTCCAAAATAGACTCTGTCCCCACAGCCCAGCAGGCGTACCTTGGACCAAGAAGCTGGATATGCCCTTTTCCTCTCTCAATACCTACCCCAGACGCTCCATGAATTTTGATTATAAACTTTAGAGGCTGAGATGTTACCTCAAACATAACTGGCATTCATTAAATGTTTCTTGAATTTGGTTAAGGTTTTCCAGTCCTTATTTGTCAAATGGATGGACAATGTTTTAAGAACATCAAAAAGACCCTCCATCTGACAAATGAATTTTGTTCCACAAAGGCAAACTCTTAGAAAACCATCTGCCTCAGCTGCTTTTCCTAATCAATGTGACTCCTTCCAGTCCTTCACAGTGACAGCTGACTCAGGGTCTGGTGCTCAATGACCAACAACCCTTATTCACAATTGTCGTAGGGTTGGGTGGATCACCTCCGAGCCCAACCACACATTATTCTCCAATCTGGTTCCCATGGGCAGATATGTTTTGACATGTTTGTATTCTTAAAATGCCTTATTCCCTTTTTGTAAACATTAATCCACTTAACATGATTATTTACACGTGCTCCCTCTATGTAACTTTCCTTACTCCTTAGGTTTGGCAAAGAAGTCTTTGTGGAGCTAGCACTAGGAGTAAGCAAGGAACCCAAAGGGCTGAGATTTAAGACATAGGCTCTTTCAGAGGCAGCAGCATCCACTAAGCATCTGAGGAGCAGAGAGAGATTAATTTTGACAGAGTCAGACATGCAGATACTCAGACAGTAAGATGATGATATGCTTTGTCTATTTTAATGCTGTTATTTTTGTTTCATGTAAAACTAGAGCACTTGAAGATCAGATAAAACTGAACTATACACTAACCATTCCCCTTGAGGGCCTACCCATAAACACAATCCAAACAAAAGAGACAGGAAATCTGTAAGTAATCAATAGAGAGACAATTACAGTGTAGTAGCTTAGGTAATCTTGGCCCCTTGCCTATTTTATCCACCTGAAAAAGACGTGAATAAGTCCTCCCTGAATAAAAATTGAGTACAAGCAGATGCTAATGGCTAAGGTAAGAAAAAGCAATTTACAATATATGGCAAACCCAGACTGGTTCTGATTATATCCACATATGCCTAATTGAATACGCTAAAGACTCTTTGTGTAAATTTCAATCAATGGTAAACTGTGATTAAATCATGCTTTATTCAATACTTTTCACCAATCATTATCTGTCTAGGAAAAAGAACTCACCGCTAGAAAAATGCGAAAATAGATTTCAAATGAAAATAGGAAGTTATCTTTAAAAGAAAAAAATAATAGTTACAAACTGCAAGTGGAAATCATCCTGTGTTCAATTATATTAAAGTTACACAATCATAGTCGGGCAGGACTTCGAAGTCAGCATGCCTACCCTCCGACAGACTGAGAATTCTGCTTTATCGCCCATCGTGGCAAGAGGATTATCTCCTCTATTTGAACACTTGTGGCAGAGAGCTTGATACTTTGCAAGGTACCTCTCTTTGCTCATGTGTGAACATTCTATTTAGTTTTAAGTCCTAAACCAAAACATTTATCGGTAGCTTTAACTCAGTAACAGATCTTCATATTTTCCCCTGGAAAACATGAAATGAAAAATCCCTCTTCCACTCAAGGTCCTTCCAAATATTTGAAGATTACTTTCATATCCCTCCCTAACATAGTCCTCTCTCCATAAAAACCCCTGATTCAACTACTTCCCATGGGCATGATTTGCCAAACTTGCATTATTTTAGTTTCCATCTTTATCTACTTATTAAATATTAATGAAGCACCCACTACATGCCAGGCACTGGGGACATGCTGATAAATAGAAAGACATAGCACTTGCAGTTAGGGGACCTAAAGTCTACAAAGAAAGGCAAATACTTTAAGCAAGATAATTTAAAGTGTCATGAAGGGTACAAAGGGAAAGGTCACGGGCACTTTTCAATGACATTCTTATAAAGTAGTGTCTGGAACTGTATGCAAAACCCCAGGAACTGTTTTAATGAACGCAGGGTACATTAGGATTATGTTTCACCTCGATCCCAGTCATGATTCGTTTAATTTGGCTAACATCGCAATAACTCAAAAATCACACCACAGCGTGGGAAATATTCATACTAAGGCAGACATAAGTGGAAAATTGTATATACAGTTCACAGCAACCGCTGGCTCCTGTACCTACATCTTGTTGCTCCAGGTGAAAATCCAAACCATCCTGAGGGAAAATTCCAGTGGAAACCTATGGTTCAATAAGATCATGCTCAGTTCAGGTGACCAACGTGCATATCAGAAAAAGGGCCCTCCTGGAGAGCTGAGCAAGGCTCCCATTTCTCAAGACTCTCCATATAGTGCCTTATACATGGTTTTGCTTTCTGCAGTTTCAGTTACCCTCAGCCAACTGTGGTTTGAAAATATCAAATAAAAATTTCCCCAAATAAACAATTCATAAGTTTTAAATTGTGTGCAGTTCTGAGTAGCATGACAAAATCTCTCCCCCTCTTGCTGCGTCCCACTCTGGATGTGAATCATCCCTTTGTCCAGCGTCTCCAGGCTGTATGGGCCACCTGTTGGTCACTTAGTAGCCATCTCAGTTATCAGACTGAAAAAACATAGAATATGTAGAATTCAGTACTATCTGTGGTTTCAGGCATCCACTGGGAGTCTTGGAACACATCCCCTGCAGGGAAGGGTGGGCTACTGCATATTCAGGACAGTGAAGAACAGTCAAAATGAAATCTTGAAATTAAACTATTTGTTGCTAACGAGCTGCAATTTTAAATCAATGTAAAAATTACTGAATGTATAAGCGTACTCCCTAGGGACATCTCCCAGAATTTCTTCCAACTTTCCTCTAGCTTCATCCTTCCAACATAGGATTCATAATTCTGTGTATGTTTTTGCTGTATTTTCCTGAGCATGAAGACTTAGCCAATGGTGTATCTTAAGGAATGGGAGGAGGAGCCTTAGGAATCCACCTACGTTGGCACATGGCAACTTCACTTGAATTGTATCACACTGATGTTCACGCCAGTCCCGATCTTGGCACTAGGCTGTTTCAGGACAGAAAAAAGCTGGCAGCCAGTGATGCCGCTGCCCTTCTCAAATTCTATGTGATAATTCAACATCTCAATACCATTTTTCCATGGAATACTTTTTTAAACTTTATTCAATACGATTTGACTGTTTTTCCCTC
The DNA here is from genome assembly GCF_041146395.1 of Eulemur rufifrons. Taxonomy (NCBI): domain Eukaryota; kingdom Metazoa; phylum Chordata; class Mammalia; order Primates; family Lemuridae; genus Eulemur; species Eulemur rufifrons. Next base: position 90,875,271 of record NC_090985.1, read on the forward strand.
TTGGTATAGCTCTGTGTTTGTACATAAAGATCATCTGAAAAGTAAAATTCCAACACATACATGAGAAGGCTCATAGTTTGTTCTCTTTAATCATTACAGTTAATATTCAATGTCAGAAATGCTGCTTTGCTATGCTCACGATTCCAGAGTTAAATATGCTGAGGAAGGGAGAGTGTTCTAATTAAGCTGCAGAAAGTCTTCACTAATTCATGTGGGCATGAATGCCAGTTCAATTTATAGTTTTTGCCTCTCTGTATAGTTGATAATAAAAAAGAATAGGGCAGGAGTTGTGAATTTTTCTGAATCTTTGTGAATACCCTAGGGCAGTTTAACATGTAAATTGTAGCCCTGTGTTTTTATGGAGTGGAGCACACAATTCTGGATTGAAGTGCAGTTTGGTGCCTATTGGCTAAGTGAGTTTGAGAGAGTCACACCATCTCTGAGCTTCAGATTCCTCATCTACAAAAGTGTAGATGAGAATCTCTATGAAGTCTTAATTTCTAAGTGTTTCCAATCAAGTGTTAGAGAACGAATTATTTCTTTAGAAAATTTAACATTCAGCTTGCATTTTAGTTTATGATATTTTAAAAAATAAAAATCTTATGATTTTCAATTTTTTCTTAGTCATAATAGGCAAGTGGAACTAAAAGTTTGCACACATCTTTTCCATACAGTTTCTTTTAAAGAAACTTTGAAATATTCGATAAGACATACAAGTAAAACAAAGACATAAGTGATTTTTGCTCAGTTTGTAAATACTTCATCATATATGATTTGGTGTGGCTATTGTTGAGAAAACTTTTGTTTCTGATTTGCCCAAACTTAATTTGGGTGTGCCTTGTCATGAATCTGTTATGACAAGTGATATATACTTATAAAAGCTGTGCTCTTAGACTAAGTCAAATAAAAATAGAAGCTCACAATTTTCAGAAATTCTGATCCTTAGTTTTGGAGTACCCAAAATAGCATAAGAAATATGCTAGAATATTTTAGTAATTTTTCAAAACACATGTGTTTTAAAATCAAATTGAGTCCTCTCTTCGGCAGCACATATACTAAAATTGGAAAGATACAGAGAAGATTAGTGATCTAATTAAAAAAAATAAATTTGAATGCTTTAACAATATGCCACATACTACTTTTAATAAGGAATTAAGAATATTACAAAATCAAGAATAATGATAAGGTGTAAATTCCCAAATGATTGGTAATTAACACTCTTTTAGCTTCTTTTCCCTCAGTAGACCCTTTTACAAGTTCCCTTTCTGAACTCTTTCTCACAATCACTGTGTGCTAAAGAACACCTTCAGTATCTAAATCTTACATTAGAAATAACTGCTTTGCTCAAGCTACCATAAAACAAAGATAAATTCCATTTTTAAATGGATGACATTATTCCACTGCATTCAACAAGTTCTGATGTTTAAACATTCATAATTATTTATTGAGGTATCCTGGAAAATGAATAAATAATCACAAAGTCTCACATATAAAGGTAATGTTCTGCTAAGCAGCTGTGTAGTCTTTGGCACGATCTCTTGATCTTTTCTGGCCTCAGATTTTTATGGCCTACTAAATGAAAGGTTATTTTTGAAGCTTTCTAGGTTTCTTCCAGCTTTAATATTCTGTAAGTCTGAACACTTTAAATTACATTTAGTTTCTTATTACCATCTCCATAAGGTATGTAAATCAAGAAAACTCTTTGGTAATTAGGAGACTAACCAAAAACCATAAAAGCCTCAAGAGTACTTGCCTGTGAATTATTTTAAGTCATCTCTTCCAACTGTTAGAAACATTCAGTTCTTAGGATTCTACAAAATGTTTTTATGGTAGATTTTAGCATATATCGTATCAAAGGCCTAACAAATAGCATGCGTCTGAAAACAGATTGCTCACAGGGTGCTTGTAAGTTTTCTTGATTTCCATACTTTATGGGGATGGTGCCAATGATTATGAGAAACTCATTAGATTATTAAAATCATCTGAGAATTATGTTTGAAGAAAAGGTGTCTGAATCAACAGACTTTGCAGCAGCAGTTAAAGCTGTTTTCAAAGGAAAAGAGAAGGTGACACAATGATGAACACTTGATTTTTAGTTAATTATATTTTATAAGTATATGCTACTTTTAAATTACCATGAACATAGTCATGAGTGACAGCTGTCTATTCTCCCAAGGAATGTGATCCAAACTAATATAAAGAAAAAGATAATCATAGTTCTAGTCAATATTTTCAAAATTGATGTCAAAACATAATTAATCTACCTTTCATGCATAAATATCATCTGTATGACCTTGTGCGAAAGATCACTGTGCCTCTCACTGTTTACTGTATCTATTCCTCACCCAGAAAGTGGATTAACCATGTTTGTCTTCCTCTTTCACAAGCTTGTAGTGAGGTGTGTTTTCAAAATATATCACATCATAATAACATAAGATATTCTTACAAGATGCTTTAATTATTTATGAAGTAGATCAATATTTCTTCTGCAGGGATCCAAGTTGCTACTTTCTGATCCTGAGCCATGCTGTAGATTACATGAGGAGACAAGATGTTAGAGATTAGGAGCCACACTGCTTGTGTTTCATCTGTTGATTCTGCAGTTCACCTGCTGTGTGACTTGTACAGGCTACTGAAGCTTTCTGAGTCTCTGTTCTTCATATGCAGAGTGAATGTAATAATAGCATTCCATCATTGGGTGGTCGTAAAGATAAAATGAGTCATTACCTAAAGTACTTAAAGCAGTGCCTGGCACATAGCAATTATTTAATTATTATTATCATCATGTTGGATTAAGTGGCATTTGCTCTAGGGAAGCAGGCCTGAGGCAATTATTATATTAACCTGTTGTAAAATTTTAAGCAGGTTTAAAATGTAATTGGAGGCAGAATTCCAGCACTTGTTTCCCTAATTCTTCTGGGTTTGGGAAACCCATACCTTTTCCCCCTTTTCTACTTTTCTGCCTTAACACCAAATCTTGTCCTCATTCCACATTAATGAATATTTTTGCAACAATGTAGACGTTAAGACCAAATAAACATGAGTAGCCACCCTGATTTGAATGTCAGAGTTTAGGATTCAGGCTAATTCAGACATCTTTCTCATCAAATATCACTCTTAAATGATTTTAATAAATCTAGATGATTTTCTTTTTTCTTGTGCTCTTACTAATTTTTATATGTTGCTAGCAAATGGTAAAGGTAAGCTGGAACTTTTTTAGCTTATTCAATCATAATAGCAGCAAAAAATTTTTGTTCAAACTAAAGGTTCCAATGCTATTGATAAAAGCAATATGCCTTGGCCATCTGATTTATGAAGACAGTGACTGCAGATTTAGTTGACTTTTTAAAGTTTTTGATTTGTAAGTCCATGAAATGCTTTATGATTTACCCAAGAATGACAAAAATGGAGGGCAAGAAATGACTGAACTAAAGACTTATTTCTGAAATTGCACAGGTAGCAGAAAAAAAGGGAAAAAATGGGGGAAAAGGCTATAAACAAACAGTCATCAAAAGCACAATATAATCCTCCTACCCCCCATCAAAACTACAGGGAACACTAAATAAACATAGAAATTCACTAGTACCCTAAATATAAATAATATTGAAATAAAAATATATTATTTTGCTTTCTCCTGAGGTTCTAGTCTTAGATACTATGAATCCACGTTTATCTTCTTGCTAAGATTACTTCACCCAATACCATTTATAACCACTATTGACAGATAGAAATCCCAGTAAGGAAAGGCCACATGGGGTAGCTTTCCTTGTGGCCCATGCCAAAGTGCACTGTGTTTAATGTGGTTTATTAAATTCTAATACAGACAAATTTTTCTGACAACTCAATAAAACACAAACTCACCAAAAACTAAAGAGGCAAAGTGTCAGACGCTTGGAGATTGTTCTCTCTCTAAACATAAAAATACCTTTTAGTATTTCAATACTTAAAATTCACTCATTCTGAAGAATTCTACCTCTCTTAATCAGGTATACATGACTCAAATGCTAGAAAAAAAAAGAAAAAAGAAACATAACTTGAAGTACATTTCAAAGTTTATTGTTAGTTTTATGGTAGAACTCAACGAAATATGAGAAAGAAGCAATTCTAGCTATTTTAACATGATGGACAAATCTGTCCTAAAGGGCCCAGCACAAGGCCATGTATATGAAACAGATTATTTTGACAGTACTGAGTGCTTCAGGGGCTTTAAATCTTTTATGACTTCCCCATTTGTTAATGCTTCCAGTCAAACATAGATATAGAATGGAATTCAGCAATGGACAATCCAGGATGTCAGACACAGATTTAATAGACTATATATACATAGAGTAAGCTTAGCTGCTAAACTTTGGTTTGTTTTCATTTGCTTAGAATCTCAGAAAGTATCTGTAAACACAACAATGTGCAATTGTGGCAAATTATGGATCCCGTAATTTTTAAAGCACTACTTCTAAAGGTCAATCGGTTTTCACTTCAAGGAAGCTGTCTAACCCTACATTAAGAAAAAAAAAAAGCATTTTGAGATTGCTGGTGCACTTTAAACATTTAGAGTTTCTGTTAAAGATCACATTACAAACTTTTTCACATAGTAAACCTTTGAGTTAGCAAGTGTAAATGCTATAAAAGAAGAAAAGCAAACAAAATAGGTTTAGAATCCTAAAACAGCATCTGTTCCTTCAACAGATATTGCATAAGACAATATAAGCTCAAACTAGGAGCTGTGTTCTCATTAGCAGCACCACCAAAGATGAAAGAGAGCTGAGAAGACTGATTAAAATGGAGCTGGAGAATTTTTTGCATTTTAAGAATCCATATTACTTCATATCCTTATAACCTTAAAACTCGATCTAGGCTTAAGTTCAATGACTTTACAGAAAGCTCTGAGATTCTTGTAACAATGGCCTTCCATGTCTTCCATCGTTGACTCGCACAGCTGTCTCTTCCAGGTCTGCTGTCTTTTTCCTTTAGTTATTCTAATTAGTTTATTTCAATAACACCCTTGAGAATATACATGATATTAGTTGAATAAGGCAAACTATGAGAATATATGTTTGTATGATCTCAGTTATGTTAAAAAGAGAGACACAAACAGCTAGAAGGCACTCTCAAAGGTGGGTGGTTTTTCTTTTCTTCTTTATATGTTTCTGTATATTCTAAAACTTCTAAAATGTATTAGTATTATTGGTATTAGTTTTATAATTCTAGAAAATAAACACTATTATAGGTCTTTAATCCATTATCTAAATATCTGAAATGTAAAATTTCTGAAAACTAAAAGTTTTTGATAATTATGGTACTCCTTCATATGGCAGCCCAATCTGACCTAACCTGACAAAAAACTATTTATGACCTTTTTTCTCCTTGTGAGAATTCTGGTATGTTCCCCTGCAGAATGGGGTTTTATACTGGACCCCACTGGAGTTGTTACAGAATTTATGGTGAATGCATCATTTTTTAAATATTTTTTATTTCAGCATATTATGGGGGTACAAATGTTTAGGTTATGTATATTGTCTTTGCCCCACCTGAGTAAGAGCTTCAAGCATGTCCATCCCCCAGATGGTGCACACCACTCCCATTAGGTGTGAACATACCTACCCCCTCCTTGCCCCTCCCATCTGCCAGACACCCGATGAATGTGATTACTATATGTGCACTTAAGTGCTGATCAGTTAAAATCAATTTGATGGTGAGTACATGCTGGTGCTTGTTTTTCCATTCTTGGGATACTTCACTTAGTAGAATGGGTTCTAGCTCTATCCAGGATAACATAAGAAGTGCTAGATCACTATTGTTTTCTGTAGCTGAGTAGAACTCCATGGTATACATACACCACATTTTGTTAATCCACTCATGTATTGATGGGCACTTGGATTGTTTCCACATCTTTGCAATTGTGAATTGTGCTGTTATATAAATATTCTAGTGCAGATGTCTTTTTTATAGAATGTCTTTTGTTCTTTTGAGTAGATGCCCAGTAATGGGATTGCTGGATCAAATGGTAGTTCTATTTGTAGCTCTTTGAGGTATCTCCATATTACTTTCCACAAAGGTTTTACTAATTTGCAGTCCCACCAGCAGTGTAGGAGTTTCCTATCTCTCCACATACACGCCAACATTTATTGTTATGGGACTTTTTGATAAAGGCCATTCTCACTGGAGATAAATGATATCTCATTGTAGTTTTGATTTGCATTTCCCTGATGATTAGAGATGTTGAGCATTTTTTCATATGTTTGTTGGCCATTAGTGTATCTTCTTTTGAAAAGTTTCTGTTCATGTTCTTTGTCCACTTTTTGACAGGGTTATTTGATTTTTTCTTGCTGACTTACCTGAGTTCTATATAGATTCTAGTTATCAGCCTTTTATTGGATGTGTAACATGAGGATACTTTCTCCCATTCTGTAGTATGTTTGCTCTTGTGACAGTTTCGATTACCTTTCTAAAATGTGATAAACTCTGATTATGGAAATACATCTTACCTTTAGCATTTTAGATGAGGGATTGTGGATCTCTAATAAAATAAAAAAATTAATAATTATCTTCCACAAGGCTTACATACTACATATGAGATGATCATGATCTAGTACCATTGAGAGTTTAAATATGACCTAATAGACATTTTATGCTGTCATTGAAACAGGTCATAGCAAAGAGGATACCAATAACCATTTGTTAGTTAGTGCTGCAACAAATTCTATTGGCAATAAGATCCGCTTTTTACCTTTGAAGGTTTTTATAATTTTGAAAATGCCATAATTAAACAGTATCTTATTTGATGCTTACTTATATGAGATGAACCTTGGGAGGATGGAAAAGCACTACCATTGCTAAATGGTAACGTTCATAGAGAGAAAGTGATATTTCCTGGTAATTACTGGCAAAATTGAAATTAGAACAAGCTCTTCTGGTTCCTATAATCATGTAGGTTTTTTTGTTCACTTGGTTTGGTTTTTGTTTTTCTAGTATACCTTCCTGTCACAAGACACTGGACAAAACTTTAAAAAAAGTTTTATTTTTGAAACTTCTCCATCTCTCCACATAAGCAATGAATAGAGAGAAAACTCTACAGGTTCTGAGGTCAAACTAACAATGATCAATTTCTGCCTCCTCCACTTATTAAATCCTGACCTTGAGTAAGTTACCTAACCTCTCTGAGCCAGTTGTCCCTCTCCCAAATAGAGGTAATTATATGGAACTTCAGAAAGTTCCAGAACGTAGGAAGAGAATATTTGTTCTCTTTAGCTTTGGTTTTTCAAAATATTGTCTGGTAACTGAGGGAAAGTAAGTTTAATGTAATTTTATTTTTAGATGACAGTTTGTTTCATTTTATGCATCATACTTTTAGGGCTGGTTAGTCTTTGATATTTTTATATTTATTAAATTGAACTTAAGAGACCATCACCATATTTGGAAAAGTAATCTCATTTTAAGTGAATGTATTTTAAGTTAATAATTTATTTACAAGTTGAATTTAAAATCCTGTTCTATTTTCTTAACCCGTCTTTTGCAATAGTCAAATTGTCATCTTATCTGTGGTATACAAATATTGGAGATCTTTTACCCTTAAAATATGATTTATAAATTGAGAAATGGATATATATGTGTATGTTTACATATATAATATATATATGACTATCATATATGCATATGTTAGGATAACATACGTAACATATATACATGTAGGTATATAGACAGAGAGACAGAGTGACAGATTCCAAATAATTTTCTAAAATAATGTTTTGATTGTATAGAAAAATGAGGAAATAATTTTGATATAGGCATTTTTTCCTGTATCAAAAAAGTTTCATAAATTCACAGGACAATTTATTTACAAAGGGAAAATTTGGGGAGCAGGTCAAACAGTAGCCTGAAGTATCTACAAAATAAAGTTTTCTAAGAAAGTTAATAATACTGTGTATGTCACACTGTAAAGTGACCATAATACACAAATATACATTTGGTTCACACTACAAAAGTTACTTAAACTAGTTTATTGAAAACTAATATTATTTAGAGATCATCTTGTAATATGAGAAACCTAGCAGGGCCTACAGTATCCTTGCCTTTCTAAGGGATCTGTTGTTTTAAAAACCTCACCTTAGACATGGATGTGGCATAACTCAGAGCAAAGATAAACTATTATATATATAATTTATAAACTATTACATATAATAACCAATTTGTTAATTACAAATTATACCCAATTATTAGCTGGATGGCTAATTAAAGCCGGGCTAGTTTTCTCCCCGATGTTCACTTATCAAGATAATTTCCTTTCCTTTGGAACAGTAACACCTAAAGCTCCCCATCCCCCAGCATACAAAGTCTTAATCCAGAGACTCAGTTAAAGGATTTACATTTCAAAAATTATTCCACTTATCTAAAACGTTTCATATCTATCTTCATCATTTACCAAATAATTAAAAATGGCTGGGTTTGATTCTTTCTTATCCATTTGACTTTGGGAGACTCATCACATAGAAATAATCATTGCCTCCCTACATTTTCAATATCTGTGGTGGGGAACAAATTAGCTACCAGGATCAGTAAGGCCCCAGAATGTGTCTGAAATTCTACTTCTGCTGAATGAAAAGTCATGTGAGCTACACATAATTCATTCACTTTAGAAGTGATTATTAAGTATTGGTTGGATAAACCCATGTCAGAGAATAAAAAGAACCCAAATTACAAAATTTCTTGTTTTGTGTGTGTTCCATTTTCTCTTCTGGTGGAGTATTTGAGTTGATTACTGACAACAGTGCTAGCAATGGAAAACAATTGACTCACCTAGACATATCTGCTTGGTGCTAACTCTATTAATAATTCCCATTTTCTCACATAATATCAAAGGACTGTGTTAAGTGGTTAGCTCAGGGGAAATAGATGGATTTGATTTCATTTCACTAAATAGAATCTAAGTGGTCTAAAATTACTAATATACCGCCTAAATTGAAAAAATAGACTCTATTTTCCAAGGAAATTAAATAAAATATTTTCATTTCACAGATTGTAGTACCTGTAAACAGAAGATTCTATTTACTCAACACGTTTCAAAGAATAAGAGGGCCATATGGCTGGTTTGCGTGGGACAATCCTGTTTTATGCTTATTTTCTCCAGGTAAATATTAGTCATGTGACTTTTATTGTTAAAGGGATGCTGGTTTGGATGATAAATTATGCAGTTACTCTAACTATAACTTATATTCACAAAATGTCTCAAACTTTCACCAGGACTAGCATCCCAGTCATATCAAGTATTAGATTTCTAATGTCTTGTCAGTTTGTCTTGTCTAAAAGATTTTGTTTTCAAAATCCAAATCATATATGAAAGAAATATTCACATATCAATGTTCATAGCAGCATATTAACAATAGCCAAAAGGTAGAAATAATTCAAATGCCCATCAACAGATGAATGGATACACAAAAGTAGTGTATACATACAATGGAATATTATTTATCCCTACAAAGAAGAAAATTTGGACACATGCTACAACATGGATGAACCTTTAAGATATTATGTTAAATAAGATATGCCAAACTCAAAAGGACAAATACTCTAGGCACCTCATATTCCACTTACAGGAGATACCCAGAGTAGTCAGACTCATAGAGACAGAAAGTAGAATGGTGGTTACCAGAGGTTCGGGGAGAAAGGAATAGGGAGTCATTGTTTAATGGTATTTGGTTTTGGTCTGGAATGAGGAAAAGTTCTAGAGATGGATAGAGGCAATGGTTAAACAATAATGTGAATGTATTTAGCGCCAGTAAAGTGTACACTTGAAAATGGTTAAAATGGTTAATTTTATTTTATGTATATTTTGCCAAAATGGAAAAAAAGAAGTGTGTGTTAAAATAGTACTCACAAAATAAGGCTTATAATTAATTTTGACACATATTTTAATCATTTATTATAGCTGTTCTCATTGGAAAAGCCAGCCAGGTATAAGATCTTAATGCCACACATGGAATTTTAAAAGCACTACCTCTGTTTCCAGTGTCATAATCATGTCTAAGATCATATGTTAAGATCTCTTCTTTGCGCTACTATTGAGGGAGACTCTACAGCCACTTCATATAAACTTCAATCAGCTGACTTGTTAACTATCAAAAGGATTTTCTTAATTTCACTTAAACTTATTTGGCTTCAGGTTGACTCATAAAATTGTCAATTGAAGTGAATAGATGGATATTTTCACTCAGGCCAGAACGGAAAATATTTTTAGGATATTTAGTTGTTAGTGTCTATGGTAAGTTAGCAATTGCTATGACTTTGTAACACATTGCTGTCACTTCTTGTCACTCTGAATTGCTACCACAACATTTCCTTTACTAATTTCTTTAAATATACCATTTGGTAGTTAATGATTTTCAGGTTCTTCCTTATTAAACACAATGTTTATATGCCTGAAATATTCTAGGGCATATAATTTTCCTCCAATTTGGTCTCTTACAATCAGACCCAGAAGAAATAACTAACTCCTAGGTCTCACACTTCAGTATGAATGGATTTTTCAGCTCCTATTTAATGGGGTAAGACACTACTTATATAGAAGACCAGAGTGCAGGAAGAGAGGAGACCAAGGGGCAAAGACAGGGATGAATGACATAAAATGAGACTATCACTATCACTGACCAATGCTTTCCTAACCTGCCTCTTTTGTTTCATTCCTTTGATTTTGTTATGCCTCCCCAACTTATATTTCATCTTCTCCCCTCTGTATACTGTATAATACAAGGGGTAAAGCAAAAATATTAATATTTAGGAGTGTACACTCAGGAGCCAGTCTGATTAGTTTCAAATCCCATCCCTAGCATTTTATGTGAGCCTGGGTAACTTATTTAACCTCTCTGGGGCTCAATTTCCTTATAAAAATTGAGCATAATAATAGCACCCACTTCAGACTATACACATAAATTGCTTAAGGAAATGCCTGGCATGTTGGAAGAAATCAAGTATTATTAACTAACTAAATTTGTGAGCATATATCCTTCTACCTTTTGGTCATCCCATACCTAGTCTTCATGAGAAGTAACAACTCAAGCTCCAGGTTCTCTAAGAAACTTTCCCAAATAATTCAATCATTGGGTATAAGCCCTACTTAATAACTTTTTCATATCACCATTGTTATTAAATTTGCTTGTGCATGACCATTGAAAGGAATGCACCCATTTTATCTTTCTAGATTTAATAAATAATAGGATAGTATTTAAGAGAATTGGTGGAATCAGAATGCTTGGGTTCTAATCCTAGCTCCAATACTTGATAAACTGACTGAATTTACTTAATCTCTTGGTGCAGAATTTCCTAATGGGTAAGATTAAAATATATTTAATGCTTTTTTATAGGGTTTTTTGGTGTATTCAAGCAATTAGTCCAATGTCTGTCAAATAGTGCCCAATGAAAAATATATCTCTATGAATAGCAAGCACAAGTAAATACAAAACAATCTTTATTGAAGGCAGCATAAATGATAGAGGCCAAGGAAATAATTTTTAATAAGCATAATAAATATCCTCACTGATGTAAGGGAGGATGATAAACACATGGGTCAGAAACAAACAATTTAAAAGAAGAACCAACTGGAGATGCCAAGTGTGAAAATATAATCATTGAAACAAAGACCTAATTTGGGCTTCCAGTTCCCCAATGGTGGCATAGCAGAAGGCTGCCTTCACTCCATCTGTAGAGAACACCAAAAACAAATATATAGCACTGAAATTATCACCAACAATATCCCACAACTTATATACCTTCATATATGAGGGTATGAAAATCAGGGCTAAGAGAAGTAAAAAATTTTGAGCAGACATTAAGAAAATCTGACATTCTTATTCATGATCCTCCTCTCCCAATCTGCCCTGCATCTAGCACATTCAAAACCTCTCCCTACTCTTCGCTCCTACACTGGAAAAAATGAGAATTAAGGTGAACCATCAGGTTCCCCACCATCTTGGGTTCCTTGGCAGAAAACCTGTCCCTGCCTTAACCCACAAGAAGCATTAGGAGTGTCTGAAAGGAAAAATATCCCTGAGGACAGCCAGAAAAAAAGGTGGGGGTAGGGAGGGAGGTGGGACTACCATCTCCATCCCTGGAAACTCTACTCTGTAACTTGGCAAAATGAGAAGCCAAATCATGGTTGCTGTTGAGCAGCACCATGCTGTACAAGGCATGTTCCACTGGTCTCCTGGGCACAAACCCCTGCCTAGCTAGTCTTCCACACTGCCAGGATATTCCCTTTTGTGACCTCCTCCATTCAGGACCACCAGCACTCCTACCATTTACTAGAGCTGAGGCAAACCTAGGTTTAAGGCACAATCTAGAGCCAAAAAGGAGGTAGCAAAGTAAAGGGGGGGGGGAGAAATTCAAAAGGTAAATTACAAAGACTCTCTAGGCAAACATATGCAAAAAAACCCAAAACAAGACAGACAGAGAAGACTGGAATAAATAACTAATCTTTCAATGCAAAGACATATATGTATATCCACAAGCAAAAACAGCAAACAGGGAGCAATAAGCTTCCCAAATGGAAAAAGAAAAGACCCAGTGACTGATTCTAATGAGACAGTGATATATGAATTTTCTGACCACAAATTCAAAATAGCAGTTTTAAGGAGACTCAACAAACATATTTCATGGTTCCAAAATTTCTGCTTGAGTTTATTATTTAAATCCCTTAATTAAATCTCTTTGATAAATTTCTGAATTGATTTTTTTTTCTATTTTTTGATCTAAAATAAGTTGTTATAACTTATTCTGTGTATAAGATGTTTTTTGTAAGCCTCATGGTAACCACAATGCAAAAATCTATAATAAATACAGTAAAAATAAACAGCAATAAATTAGAACATACTACTAAAGAAAATCAATTAACCACAAAGGAAGACAGTAAAAAAGGAAGAAAGGAAGAGAGGAGTCTCAAAACAACCAGAAAACAAGCAATTGAATGTCAGTAGTAAGTCCTTACTTAAAATAGTAACACTGAATGTAAGTGGACTCAATGTTCTAATTAAAAGCCAATGAGTGGCTAACTGGATAAAGAAATTAGACCTAACTATATGCTTCCTGCAAGAAATCCACCTCATCTATAAAAACATACATAGACTGAAAGTGAAGGGATGGAAAAAGATATTCTATGCAAGTGGAAACTGAAACAAAACGAGTAGTTATACTTAGATCAGATAAAATAGGCTATAATTCAAAGTCTGTAAAAAGAGAAAAAGAAGGTCACTATATAATGTTAAAGGAGTCAATTCAGTAAGAGGATATAACAATTATAAACATTTATGCACCCAACATGAGAGAACCCAAGTATATACAGCAAAGAGTAATAGACCTAATGAGAGAAATAGACTATAATACAGTAATAGTTAGGGACTTCAACATCCCACTATCAGTAATAGACAGATCATCCAGACAGAAAATCAACAAAGAAACATTAAACTACACAGTGACCAAATGGACCTAAGAGACCTCCTCCATTCAGAACATTTCGCCCAACTGCTGCAGATTACCCATTCTTTTCATCAGCACATGAAAGATTTCCCATAATAGAACATATATTAGGCCACAAAATAAATCTTAGCAAATTCAAAAAAGTAGAAATCAGATCAAGTATCTCTTACGATCACAAGGTAATAAAACTAGAAATGAATATCAAAAGGAAAATTCAAACTACACAAACACATTGAAATTGAACAACATGTTCCTAAAAAAACCAATGAATCAATGAAGAAATTAAGAGAGAAATTTTTTATATTCTTGAAACTAATGAAAATGGAAATACAACATACCAAAATCTATGGGATATAGAAAACACAATATTAAGAGGGAAGTTTACAGCAATAAATGCCTACATCAAAAAAGTAGAAAGACTCAAATAAAAAATCTAATGATGAACCTCAGGAACTAGAAAAGCAAGGAAAAACTAAATCCAAAATTAGTAAAAGGAAAGAAATAGTAAAGATCAGAATATAAATAAAGGAAATGAGAAAAAAATACAAAAGATCCATGAAACAAAAAGTTGACTTTTTGATATGATAAATAAAGTTGACAAGCTTTAGTTATACTAACTAAAAAGGAAGAAAGAAGACCCAAATAAAAAAATCAGAAAAGAAAAAGCAGACATAAGTGAGACCAAATAAATACAAAGAAGTGCTAGAGATTACTATGAAGCACTGTATAACGAGTAACTGGAAAACATAGAAGAAGTGGATAAATTCCTGGATACACAAAACCTATCAAGATTGACCCATGATGAAATAGAAGACCTAAAGAAAACAATATTTAGTAATAAGATAGAAGCCATAATAAAAAGTCTCTCATCCCTACATGATGGGTGCAATGCACACGACCTGGGGAACAGACACGCCTGGAGCTCTGACTTGGGGGGAAAGGCGATACAGGAGCAACGTATGTAACGTGCAATTCTGTATCCCCCATAACAAGATGAAATAAATAAAAAAAAAAAAAAAAGTCTCTCATCAAAGAAAAGCCCAGGATCTGATTGATTTACTAATGAATTTTACCAAACATTTAAAGAAGAACTAATATCAATTCTACTCAAATTCTTCAAAAAAATTGAACAGGAGGAAATTCTTCAAAACACATTCTATGAGTCCAGATTTACTCAGATACCAAAACCAGACAAGGACACAACAAAAAAAAGAAAACTACAGGCCAATATCACTGATGAACATAGACAAATATATCCTCAACAAAATAGTAGCAAACCGAATTCAACAACACATTAAAAATATTATTTCTCATGATTGATTGGGATTTATCCCAGGAATGCAAGGAAGGATAGGTCAACATACACAAATCAGTAAACATGATCTATCACATTAATAGACGCAAACCATATGGTCATTTCAATAGATGCTGAGAAAGCATTCAATGTTATTCAACACCCATTTATTATAAAAACTCTCAATAAACTGGGCATAAAAAGAACAAAGCTCAAATAGTAAAGGTTGTATATGAGATACCCACAGCTAGCATCACACTAAATGGAAAAAAAAATTGATAACTTTCCTCTAAGATCTAGACCAGTATACCCACTTTCATCACTTTTACTCAACATAATACTGGAAATCCTGGCCAAAGCAATTAGGCAAGAGAAAAAAATAAAGATCATCCATATTGGGAAGGAAAAACTCAAATTAGCCTTGTTCACAGATGACATAATATTACATTTAGAAAAATCTAAAGACTCCACAAAAATTGTTAGAACTGATAAACAAATTGAGTATAGTTGCAGGATACAACATAAACATACAAAAATCAGTAGCATTTATATACACCAACAGTGAATAAGCTGAAAAAGAAATCAATCCCATGCACAATAGCTGCTACAAGATTCTAAAATACCTAGCAAGCAATTTAATCAAAGAAGTGAAAGATCTATATAAGGAAAACTATAAAACACTGATGAAAATAGTTGATAAGAATACAAAAATAGTAGAAGGATATTCTACCCTCATGAATTGGAAGAATAAATACTGTTAAAATGATAATATTCCCCAAAGCAATCTACAGATTCAAGAAAATCCCTACCAAAATACCAATGACATTCTTCCCAGAAATAGAAAAAACAGTCTTAAAATTTATATGGAAACATTAAAGACCCCAAATAGTCAAGCAATCTTGAGCAAAATGAGCGAAGCTGGGGGCATTATACTACTTGACTTCAAAATATACTATTAATACAAAGCTATATATAGTAACCAAATCAAAATGGTATTGACATAAAAACACATGCACAGATCAGTGGAACAGAATAGAGACCACAGATATAAATTCACACATTTATAGCCAACTCATTTTTGACAAAGGTGCCAATAACATACAATTAGGAAAGGACAGTCTCGTCAATAAATTGTGCTAGAAAACCAGACAACCACATGCAGAGGAATGAAACAATTCCTGTCTGTCACCATACACAAATAAAAATGGTTTAAAGACTTAAACTTTAGACATGAAACTGTGAGACTACTAAAAGAAAACGTTGGAAAAGTGCTCTGGAACATTTGTATGAGCAAATATTTTTGTGTAAGACCTCAAAAGCACAGGGAACAAAGCAAAAATAGACAAATGAAATTACATCAAGCTAAAAACCTTCTTCACAGCAAAGGAAACAATCAACACAATAAGAGACAACCGAGAGAATGGGAGAAAATATTTACAAACTATCCATCTGACAAGGCATTAGTAACCGGAATATATAAGGAGTTTAAACAACTCAACAGCAAAAAATATGACTGAATAGACATTTCTCTAAAGAAGACATACAAATGGCCAACAGGTGTATGAAAAAATGTTCAACGTCACAAATCATCTGAGAAAAGCAAATCAAAACCACAATGAGATATCGTCTCACCCCAGTTAAAATGGCTTTTATCAAAAAGACAAAGAATAACAGATGCTGGCAAGGATAGAAACAGATCCCTCATACATTCATAGTGGGAATGTAAATTAGTACAGCCACTGTGGGAAAAAGTATATCAGTTAATCAAAAACCTAAAAATAGAACTACTATATGATCCAGCAATTCCAATACTTGGAATATTTCTGAAAGAAAGGAAATCAATATATTGATGAGATATCTACACCCCCATGTTTCTTACAGCATTATTCACAATAGCAAAAACATGGAATCAACCTAAGTACTCACCAGTAGATGAATGGATAAAGAAAATGTGGTACACTTACACGATGGCATATTATTCAACCATAAGAAAGAATTAAATTCTGTAACTTAGAACAACATGGATGGAAGTTGAGGTCAATATGTTAAGTGAAATAAGCCAAGCACAGAAAGATAAATATCACATGTTCTCACTCAAATGTGGGAGCTAAAATAGTGGATCTCGTGGTGATAGTAGATTTATGGTTATCATACACCTGGAAGGGTAAGGAGGAAGGTAGTGATGAGATGTTGTTTAATGGGTGCAAATATACAGTTAGAAGAGATAAAACTAAGTGTTGAATTGGTCAGTATAACGGCTATAGTTAACCTTAGTCTACTATACATTTCAAAATAGCTAGAAGAAAATAATTTGTTCCCAATATAAAGAGAAGATAAATATTTAAGGTGATAGATATCCCCATTACCCTGATTGATCTTATACATTATATAAATGTATCACATTATCACATGTACACACAAAATATGTATATCTATTCTGCAAATATAAAAATTATATTTTTTATTACTATGGATGTCTTAGGAAGCAGCATATCACAGTGGTAAAGAACATAGGCTCAGATTCAAGTACTAGAAGAATTAACTATGTGGTTTTGGGAAAGGTATTAATATTTAACATTCTATTAGCTCAACTTTTTTATATAAATATAATAGCAATGCCAGTTCCAGCTTTATATAAGCAAGATGATACATGTAAAGTACTTAAAATAGAGTTTAGGACATAGTGCACAATCATTATCTTTTCATCAAAAAAGACATTGTAGATATAAGTACCATGATGACAAAGGGTGGGGGTTGGGAAAGGAGGGTGAGCAGAGGAAAGTGAGCATATGTTAGGTACATATCATATTCAGTGGGGAGATGGAGACATTGATACACTCAAGTCATTGATATGAAAAAAAGAACTATAAATATATTAGAACTAATTAACAGAAAGACAAAAATCAAATATATAATTGCTACTATCAAAAACATTATTTTTACAAAGTTAGAAAAAAACAATTTACATGTAAATAGAAAATGTAATATAAGATGGCAGAAACACATTATGACTCTAATTAAAATAAATATGAGTGAATAAAACTAATAGTCAATGATTCTCAGAATGGATTTTAAAAAATACTGATCTAACAATGTTGTATTACCTATGAGAGATACACAGTAGTGATGAAAATATAAAGAAAAACAACTAAAAATAAAGAGGAGAGAAGGAGTATTCTAAATTAAGAAAATAATATAAACTAATTGGCAAGTGTGGTGGCAAAATACCAGACAAAATACAACTTCAGACAAAAAGTAAATCAAAAGCCACGATGAATAATAATATATAATATTAAGCAAGATAATATTTTCACATATTCACAGTAATCATAAACAGGTATGCATATATCTATACTTAGTTACAAAAAACATCAATCATTACAGCTATAGGAAAAGAAAAGATTAATGAATAATTGTAATAGATTTTAGAAAACTCTTTCAGAAACTGATTAAAGTAAAAGAATAAAAAAAGTTCCAAAACTTTTGAATATGATGACACATAAATTTAAAATAATAAAAATATACATAATTTTACATCAAACAAACAGAATAGATATTTTAAGTATACGTGGAACATACACAAAAGTAAATGATGAATTAATTCTCAAAAGAAACCTCAATAAACTTCAAATAATCAATGTAATACATATTATGTTCACGTATGCCATTTGTTTATATCAATTAAAAATAGCTAAAAAATTGCATAGGTCTGTATACTAAAACATTTATGACTAAATAAAATTAGGTTAAAATGGTAATGCTACTGTGAGTTAGGAATAATTTAGAGTTAACTGGTGATAAAAAACCTACATATCAACAATTGTGTGGCACAGGTAACAAGAGACATAAAAAACATATTACAGCTTTAAATAGATTTATCAGAACAAAAGAGAAATTAAAAACAAATTAGATAAGAAACAATAAAACTATAATGAATCCAAGAAAAGAAAATAATAAAATTAAAGGCAGCAATCAATGAAATAATAAAGAAACACTAACAAATCAAAAAGATGAACAAACCAAAATTGATTATTTGAAAATACTAAAGACAAACCTCTGTTAAAAATTTAAAAAAAAAGTATAAATAGGAAGTGAAAAGATCTAAATAAACAAATTATAGAATATAAAAGAGAAATATTTCCAGATATGAGAGCTAAAATAATAATAGTATTTTGTGTGACCACATGCCAATAAATTTGGAAATCTAAAAAAGGATACATTTCAAGAAAAATATAAAGTGCCAAAACTGGCAATATTGATCGAATGAATAGACATTACTATTAAAAACTGAAATATGAATTAAATATAATTCACAAAAAAATTCCTAAAGGCTCAGACAGTTTTACAAAAATTCTATTAAATTTTCAAGGGACATATAATCAAAATTGGGTAATGAAAAAAGGAAAATTGAAAAGGCATTTCATAGGTGTAAAAAATTCAGATTAATTAAATTAGCTCATGTAAGTTAACAATGTAACAAAAAAATTACATTATGTTCAATGAGGGAATACAATACTGATTTAATATCAAAACATCTATCAATATAATTCATCAATTTAAAATTAGTGAAATAAAAATTAGGATTTTCTCAGGTGCAAAAAAAATAGTGATAAAATTCATCCTCATAATAAAAATTCTAAGGAAACTAAAAGGAAAAGAAACTCTCACAACTTGGTAAAGGCAATGTATCAAAATCTCACACAAACATAAGTGGGTAACTTTGGTGCACAGTTTTTAAAAGAGGAAATGAGACAAAAATGTTCCTTATCAATTTTTTTGATTTGATTTAATTTTTTTGATACAACAATGATGATCCTGGAAAATGCAATAGAAAAAGAAAAGAAAAAGAGGTATAAGGATTGAAATAGAAAAGACAATCATTATTTACCAATATATGTTCATTCATGTATAAGGAAATTCTAATAGAGTTAACAGGCAAAATCTTAAAAATAATAAAGTAGTTCTAAAAAGTTGTCTAATATGAAATTAGCTTTCAAAAATTCACCTATACCAGGCATAACCAGATAAAAAATAAAATTGAAAATAGTATATTACTCAAATTGGAAAAAAGGTAACAAAATATTTAGGAATTATTACGTTAGTTTTGTAAGAACGCATGACATTAGAGAGAAAATTTTAGAGTTTCAAATTTTATTCATTCTACCTACAGATATAAAATATTTGAAGAAATGAAGAGTTATACTCTGTTGATAGCTTAACATTGTGCTGATGCTAATCCTTTTCAAACACATTTGTAATGAAGACTTGGGAGAAGTGACTTAACTAATTCGATATGAAGACATACTGAAAAAACAAAACAAAATACCACAACCATAGTAGTAAAACTAGTATGGAGATGAATAATCTCCTAAAATCAGTATAAAATGTGCTATTTCTTAAAAAATAACAAGAAGCTTAGCCGTCTGCTTGAACCAATGAGACTTACAGTTCCTAGAGAAGATTTCTACTCAAAACTGTACATGTAATAACAAGCAAGAGGTAAAACAAAATAGAAACAGGATAGGAAACAAACAAAACAACAAACCAAGGTGAGTGTTGACTCATGACCACCAGACAAAGCCTTCAAAATGGAGAAAGGGACATGGCAGCGTGAGACAGGCTCAGCGTTGAGGGTGATTTTGAGGGTAAAATTTGAAAAAGTCTTGGGAGCTGAAACAAGTCAGGGTATTTGAAACAGTGCTTTTGTGCAAACATTCATCACCTCGTACTTAATACACTCTTGCAATAGCCACAAAACTGATCTGCTTGCCTCTGGCAACCCATGGCCGCATTAATCTTTCTGGAACACTGACTGTTAAGAGAATAAAAGTGTTTGAGGGTAAGGATCTTTCATTGACATCTTTCACAGTTTTTAACTCTCTTTTGATGAAAAGAGAGAAAAAGGAAGTTAGGAGAGAGAGAATGGCCATTTGTGACTTATTGAAGGGTTGGTTTTCTTATAACAAAAACTTGAGCATGATCACGTAAGCCGGTTGCAGGGACACCAGCCAGTAGCAAGAGTGTCAAGATGAAGGAGGTCTAATAACCACATGGGAAATGGAAAAGAGCTGGAGAGGACAACCTATGACAAGAGGAACGAACTTTATTTTCTAAGACTGAGGGAAAGGGACAGGCTTGTCAATATGTTGGCTAAACTGATTCTTTCCATAGCTACAGACAAAAATGCTGCCTTCTCAGCTGCAAATTTTGTCTGAATCTTGAGCACCTTTTCATCCCCGGTGAAGGTCAGACAAGGATCCTGTGATTGATAGTAATTTCTGAACAAGAGCAAAGAAGTCGTAAAACTCACACATGAAGGACACCTTTAGTTTGGGTTGAACTTTGATATTTATCTTCTGGGTCCTTTTAGCGTTCAGTGTGGAAGGTAAATAAGAAGACTGACAAATCAATATTAGCGATAATGATGTTTTCCTAATTCAAGAACTGCCCTTACCTTGGAACTACATAAAGGAGTAAATAAAATGTCTATACTTAGTAAAGGCAGACGATCCAATCTTGGTTAAAAATAGGAAGGGAGAATTCAATGAAAAAATGGTTCCTGAATGTCTTTCCATTAAAATCAACATCCAAATGCAAGCAGAAAAAGCACTCGCCTCATAGCAATACCTGCTTCCCAACTGATTAAATAAAACAATAAAAAAGCAACAACAAACCATAAGTAAAACAATAGTTATTAAATATTTCAATGCAGTAAAGTCAAATGCTTCCTCAATACAAGCACATGCTCAGAACTTAACAGCAAACAAACAAAAATTGCTTCTCTGTTGACTGCACCTCATGTTCAGTGGCAATGGTTGTTCTATGCAAATTAACTGAGGAAATTGTGAAAAGAGAACATCTTTGATAACATCTGCCTGCAAATGTTCAGAACACTCCGCATTTGAATCCATGTGGCTAAGTACAAATGTTAATGATTCTGAATTAGACTGGATGGAGTGTCGAGACTGCCAAGTCTGACATAGAAAGTAACACGAGGGGGAACAATCTGTGTGCTGGATACATTTTTTTTTTTCCCCCTCAGGATGAATGCTGGAGTGCAGAGACACTTGAAGGAAATCTATCCGTTAGCCAAAATGATGCTGGTATTTTTA
The DNA here is from genome assembly GCF_041146395.1 of Eulemur rufifrons. Lineage (NCBI taxonomy): Eukaryota > Metazoa > Chordata > Mammalia > Primates > Lemuridae > Eulemur > Eulemur rufifrons. The sequence goes on from NC_090985.1 coordinate 90,897,135, forward strand.
ATTTGCTTTCTTGCTTCCAGGCTCAACCACCTGCTAAGTTTGATCTTTTTAAGACTGAAAAACGTGGGTTGGCTGGGATCAAAGCTACACTAACAGAGAAACTGGAGCTGCATGGTAATTGTCCTAACAGTCTCTTCAAATGTGGCATCTCCCTTACAATTTGTAAACCGTAAGATGCACTTAACAGAGTCTTCCCCGTAGTTGTGGAAAGGGTCCTCGTTTCATAATCCAGAGCATCTGGCTTCACCCTGGCGTGTGACCCAGCAGCTGTGCCAATGTGGACCCTGTCCAGAATAACCACTGACTTCACACATCAGGTCACAGAACTCTTTCCTGCTTAAAATCTTTCAAGAGCTATCTAGTGACTCTTGGATAAAGCCTAACATCCTTAATTAACTTGGCCTAGAAGGTTTTGCATAATTCACCCTACCTACCTCTATGGTCTAAAGTTATGTCACACACTGCATGCTCTCCACGGTCTAGCCACACTGGCCTCTTCACTCCCCCAGTGCCAGCACTGCTCCTGTACCCGAGCATCCGCCCCTTTCGGGATATCAGAACTCTTGAACACGATAGTGGTGTTTTCATGGTGGCTGTTTCTTGACACCGGCCTCAGAATCATTTATCACAAGTGGGAGCGAGAGCAGGAGAGAGCCTACATGGTAGGTGACCTGAGATGGCTTCAGGTGACAGATGGACTCACAGGTGCACCCATGAGCCAGAGAGGGTGAAGTGTGGGCTCACTGCATTGTATTCAGACACAATGCAAATGTCACCCTATTTGTGAATACAGGTGGCATTAGATTTTAGCACAATGATTCCCCATACAAAGTACCCTTAAAGGAAGAGAAAACAAAAGTTGACTTTATTCTTTCCACAAATAAGGATAGGACCATTGTCTGTGCAAAGATTTACAAAGAAAAACGTGAAACTTGGAGAAAGCAGCATAGACAAGGGGGCTGAAAGGAAGGGAGGGGCGGGCGCCCAGGATGGCAGAGAAGCCCACCCGAGGAGGACACAGCCAGGTGCAGCCCCTTCTCCTGGGAGGTGCACTGAATTACCCCCCAGGCACCTGATCGTGGGATCCACAGCAGAGTTTAAAATAAGGGGAGTTCGTATTATGGAAAAAATTAATCTAGGTTTATTAGGGAAAACTTGCTAAATCAGAAATGTAGGAAAGGAGAGTTACATGCAGAGCAAACCAAGTAGCGTTAAACCTCTGCTGTGTTTTCTTCCAGCTTCTGTTAACATAAATAGTGCTTAGAATTATTTTTAGGTTTTTACATAGTTAACTACTTACTCCTTTTATAGCAGTTTCCCAAGCTATCACAAATTCTTCCTGAATTTCAATTTAAATAACTTTGCTGATTCCATTCGGAAGATGGACCACCGTATATTAACCCAATTTCCCTATTTGGATATTAAAGTCATTTTCTTTTTTTTCCCCCTCACATATAAATGCTTGCTGTGGCAATTATTTTTGTCATCATACATTTCTAAGTTCGCAGGCTCTAAGCATTACTGGAGGAATTTCAAAATGTTGTCTTTATTGCTCTCAGTAACACCCATAACTTAAAATTTCATAGACCCTGCCTTGCACAGTAAGACAGGAGGACTTATGCCTGCAGCACTCATAAGTCATTGCTAGAAATGACAGAGCAGCACCGGCCACTCAGTAGTCAACCTTTGAGGACATCCACATCCACAGCTCAAATAAAACATCTAAATGCTGTGCTTTCACGTGTATCCATAAACCTGGGGAATTTATTTGGAAAGCAAATTTAATTTTCCTTTGACTATTTCTATTAAAGCTTTATATTTCCATTCAGGAGAAATTTTATGATTCCTTAAGGTACATTCAGATAAGCTAGTTGTACCTATTTTCCTGTTTCAGTGGCTATCCTGTGGGGTATAAGTCATTAATGGTTTCATGCTTTTAGCCTCCACATGTCCAAGAAAGCTATTCTGCTTTTATCCGTTCTGATACTCTTGAAAATCTCACAACTAATAATAACAATCTGTAATCAATGCATCTCTCCTCTCTAATACACTTGCCTGTATTTTAACCTTAGGAAATGAAACAATGTGATTAAGAAAACAATATGTTGAATAATCTGAAACAATCTTTTATTTACTTTGGCATAGTTTCTTTTGACTTAAATACAAATTGTTATTAATTCATTTTGATATGCAGCCCTTCTTCTGGTATGTCGCAAAGTTAAGATTTTTTTTCCCACTCTGTAAGAATCTTAATTCCTTACTTCTGTTTATACAAAGTCTGATACTTTTGAGAAACATGAAAAATGCTAATTGCCAAGTCAAAGGGCATCTTCTCTGCAGCTTGTAACATCACATTTATTCCACAAGGTGAATTTCTAATTCTTTACCATTTGCATGAAAAGCTATTTGACATTTATAGCATTATTATTTTAAAAAGTTTTTCAACATGTGAGAACTCCTAATTAAGTGACCATAACTAAGATTTCTTAAAAAAAAAGATGCTCTCCAATTTCTATGTGTTTATATAATTACTTTGTTGTGTACTTAACTAATAAAAAGAAGGCTGGAATCTATCCATAGTGACATAAAATTTCTACTTTCACTAAGCTGGGATCACAGCTGTTTTATAACTGCTTAATCTGACAAGAAAAATGTGATGGTTTACTCTGTTTCATTTAAAGTCCCCATATTAAACACTATTAGATAAATAAAAGATGTCTGAATAGTTTAGACTTTTCTAAAAAATTAGCTCTACGTAAAATTCTCAGCCCTGAATTCAACCTCACTCAGGAGCAACAAAGACTTCATCTGGTTACCTTAATTAGAATACAGCCAGTAACATTTAGGATAAAATATGAGTGAAAGAAGACTTTTAAAGAACTCTTTTTGGCATTTTAAAATTCCCATTATTTTTTAATGGGTTCAATGTACCTTACTTGGGTGATGGATACACTTAAAGCCCTGACTTCACCACTACGCAATATATCCATGTAACAAAATTACACTTGTGCTCCATAAATGTACACAAATAAAAAATAATAAAATCTTCATTTATTAGTGAGAATGGGGAGATACTGGCTCTTCCACACAGCCCCTGGGGGACTTGCAAGACATATAATACCTCAAAGGCAATTTTACAACTTGTTACATTACAGTTTAAAAATGTTCATATATTGTGACCCAGCAATTTGCCTTTAGAAGTGAGTCTTAAAGAAAAAAAAAATCAAAGGCAATCAAAAAGATTTACATGTAAGAGTATTCATTTCAGGGTTTCTTTACGATGTTAAAACACTGAGAATAAAATAGAGGACAATTATATGTGTTAAAGAATTATAGTATACTCATATAAAGGCATATTTTATAGAATATTTAATGACTAGAAAGTGTTGTCATTATACTTTTGAATGAAGAAAATCTAAAAAATAGATTTTACAGTGTGATATGAACTTTGAAAAATTTTTGATTGCTAAGATATACGTATATGCTGGAAAAAATTCCTGAAATGACATATATCAAAACATTATTATTGTGCTGCTATAAACATTCTAGTGCAGATATCTTTTTTACAGAATGTCTTTTGTTTTTTTGGGTAAATGCCCAGTAATGGGATAGCTGGATCAAATGGTGGTTCTACTTGCAGCTCTTTGAGGTATCTCCATATTACTTTCCACAGAGGTTAATTCACAATTGTAAAGATATGGAAACAACCAAGTGTCCATCAATACATGAGTGGATTAATAAAATGTGATATATGTATGGAGTTCTACTCAGCCACCAAAATAAAAGGTGATATAGCACCTCTTGTATTATCCTGGATGAAGCTGGAGCCCATTCTACTAAGTGAAGTATCACAAAAATAGAAAAACCACATGTACTCACCATCAAATTGGTATTAACTGATCAACACTTAAGTGCACATATAGTGATAACATTTATCCGGTGTCGAGCAGATGGGAGGGGGGAGAAGGGGATGGGTACATACACACCTTATGCGTATGGTGTGCATCGTTTGGGGGATGGACACACTTGAAGCTCTGACTTGGGTGGGGCAAAGGCAATCTATGCAGCCTAAACATTTGTACCCCCATAATATGATGAAATAAAAAAATTAAAAAATTATTATTTGTCACCATAGAAGTGATTTTATATATTTCCAATGAACATTTATTACTTTCTAATCTTTGATAATAATATTAATTTCTAAGCATTTTAAGGGGGCTAAAGAAGGTGAAATATATCCTTGGACCACTTGTATGTGCTTACATACTTAAATATGACTAAAATTATTATTGTGATTTTTTTAGCAACAATGCCCTTTCATGGAGTTTGTAAAGGATTGAAATTATTTTTTGGCTTCACACGATGTCTACTTAAGGTGACTAAATCTTTTTATTTTTTATATGACCCATTGCCCAGCAATCCAATCCTCCTGTCCCCACATCATAATTCTGTCCATGTGTAGTTTTTGGTAGGGGCACAAGGAAGCTAGTGTTGGAGAGATTTTCTTGCATTTTTAACTTTCAGATGTCATAATCTGGTGTTTCTGTGAATCAGAAACTGGTTATTAGACCCCCAGGAACAAGCATCTTGAACCATCAGAAAGTCTAACCCGTAGATCTTCTAAGTCTTCACATCTCAGTAGCTGAATGTGGCCACAAAAGACAGTGAACCCTAGGGCAGCATTTCAGTATATGAGCTGTCTCTCCACAGTCAGCTGGCGGTGTCAGGGATGACCTGGAAATTGTCCACTTATCCAAATCTCCTCCTCATTTCCAGGCCCTTCACCACTCCTCTCCTCTTCCTCCCTGTCCACATCCTCCATCTGCCCACGCACTGATCAGAGCCGAGTGCCCTCCAGCACCCTCCTGGCTCACGTCTGCTATGGAGAAAGGGAGCTCATTTGCCATACAGAGTGATTGATGTATCTCAAAGCTCCTTCAGTGTTAATAAATGTTCTGTGAAAAACTAGCGGAGGATGAGGTGTTTAAAGGTCAGTTAATTTTTTTCATGTTTTTATTTGTATAAATTTATGAGGGACAAGTGAAATTTTGTTACATGCATAGATGATGAAGTAGTGAAGTCAGGGCATTTAGGGCATCTGTCACCTGAATAACGTACATCAGCTAATACATTTTTTAACCACAGAATTTCTAAACTCTTTGATACACAAGTGCATAGTCAATTTTCCAGAGAGCTCTTTAGATTGCAGTGTTTCCCAGATTTAATTATTATGAAACTCTGTACATCACAAACATATCCAGGACTTGTACTTTTCAAAAGACATTTTGGAAAATCCTAACCTAAATCCGATGGTATTTCCTTTTAGGTAAAGTTTGAGGCCTTTATGGGAAGGAATGTCTTGATCATGCTGTAATTTGTTTCATTATCTGTGTCAGGTATAAGGGCAGAGACTTGGCAGAGAAGAAGTGGTCCTTTCCTAAAGTTTTCCTCAAATCATACATTATTGGGTCCCTTGCACCCTGGTTTATCTTAAGATAAACTCTGATCTGATAAAGTCTGGAATTCAGTCCTCCTGAGTTCAAGGAAAGTCATCCTCCCACTGAGCAGGATCTACTCAGGGCTGAAAAGCATTGCTGTCATATTTCTGCCACCTGCAATGCCGTAGCACCCAGGAATTTTCTCTGATTGCTCCAAATAGGAGGAAAGTCCCCATCTTTTGCATTCTTACTCCAGATTTTTGCCCATGGCTTTTCCCCTTATTTCGTGTTCTCTCTCACACCTTGTGAAATTGGAGCGCAGGGTCCTTGACACACTCATCTTGGTAGCACTTACAGCATCCTGCAACATGTCTGTCACACCTGGGGCTCCTTACAAATATGGTCAATGAAGGAAAAAAATTGGTGAATGAAGGAAAAATGAGAAGGAACAAGGTTGAAACTTTCATGACTCAATGACAGCAATAGGGTCAAAACTCTGCTCAACTCTGTGAATCAGCTCAAATGCTACCTCCTGAAGGACGCCTTCTCTGATCTTCCTGATAATGTCAGTACAATTATCCACCATAGTGCTTATCCCAGGATGTCACTGTTTTACGTGCATTCCTTCACTGGATCTTGTCCTGTTTGCCTCGGCATGCTCAGCACCAAGCTTTCACAGACTACAAGCTCCGTGAGGACAGATGGTGTTTCTGCCCGGCTTGTATCCGTACCTCCAGGACTCAGCACAGACCTCCACTCTTAGTGAATGCTCAATAAAGATAAGCCAGATGGATGAATGGATTGAAGGTTGAAAATCAAAGATGTGAAAGGTTGACAAGATGTTAAGAGATTGATTATATGCCCTTGCCTGACTTTCAGATTCCTTAGTTAAAACTTAGTTTCGGAAACCACAGAAAGGAGAAGCTATAGATATTTATGGCAAGGAAGTTTTTAACCCCTCTTAATCCAATTTATGTAATTAATTTAATTTCAAACAAATAAAATTTAAAGTAATCACCCAGAAATTTGGAATCTGCTTAGAGAAAAATCCTCCTCATCTGATGAAGTATAATAGACATCTGAATTTCCATTTCTGATAGAGCTTTTTAAAATTGTTTCATTGGACATGGGGTTTATGAAATCAATATAAAATGCAAATAAACTTACCCAAATCTGTGATGACTGTAATTGCCATAATTGCTTGTATTTTTTTCTAGTAATTTAAAGGATAGATACCTGGGATTGTATTTTTACTTTACTAATATCTGTAACTACTTTAATTGTCATTTTCATTATTTTTGCTTTTCTCTTTCTTAATCAAATTCTATGAGCTGATCATTCTTGTTCTGCACCTGCTATAACAAGACTGTCAATACCTTGGGCTAATAAACTGAATATTTAGTATGAATTGATGCTCCTGCTCAGAGATGGCTCACAAATCTGTGATTTGAAGTTTAGCAGCAAACATCCTTTACTGACACCACATTTTCAATTGTATTGAACTGAAATCATTAAAATTTTATTTGAATCAAAAAGTGCTCAAAATCGGCAAATTGCTTTTAAAAGGGCCATGACATTCATTAAACATTCACAAGCATAAAATGCTTTGCCAAAGTAATTAATTGAGGATTATCTCTTATGGGATTGAGATAGCAACAAACTACTCTAAGTGTGGCCCTCACGTGCTTTTGAATGAGACAGACTCTCTTCCCTGCTTCAGAATGTACAAAGTGGCTGGTAGAGAAATAGGGATTCAGGTGCAGTGGATATTGCTGGGCTCTTTTGGGGGTCAATGGGACTGAGGTAGCATGAAATGAATGGCTGTCTTTTCAATGACACATCCAATACCAAGGGACAAAACAATCTTATGTTCTTAGACTCACTATGGCACACTCAGGTTAAGAGATAAGCAAATGTATGGAGCAAATATGAAGTTCATGTTAAAATTTAATTTACATAGTATAGGCTAAGGGATGCTAGAATGCATCCTCTCTGCAATAATGCATTACACTGTAGGTAGCTATTTCCCTTGACACAGCCTCAGGAAAGATCAAAGAGAGCATGAAAAAAGATAATATGTGATATTATGACAGACATCAAATATCATGCTAAGGTACAGTTTCTGTTATAGATTAATTTGATGCATAAACCTTTAAGTCACATAAGTATCACAAAGGGTTTTCTATGTCACAAATCTAAACCATTTTACAGTCCTCTCTGCTAACACAGTAGTTCATTAAAATGATTCTCTATTTGTAAAGAAATTATTTTATCTGGAAGAGATGCTTCCCCATTTCATAAAGTTTCTCCAAGTGATAAAAGTGCTCTTAGGCTAAGTTTTTCCTCCACTGAAAAGGCAGTACTTAGTTGGAAAATTAGATAAAACCACTTCTGCAGAGAGTCTTTAGTCTCTGATGATTTCACACTTGTGAAGAACTATCGTAATGATTCTATTTTCCCTTAGTATTTTTACAACATCTGAGACTTGTTTTTGTGCATTTTTATGGATTATTTTGAGTGATTTGTCTGTCTTTTAAAAAGAAGCAAATTGAGATTATAAAGAGGAATGATCAAATTAGAAGATAAATCCAAGTAGTCAACCGTTTGGTTTTTCATTATTTTCATATTATTTATTTTTTTCTTTTGCTAAAAATGATTCTCTCTTATATAAACGTAAAGGATTATGCCATGGGATAACCACAAATCAGTTATAGTTTAATTGGGTGAATGTAGTTCTTAGAAGTAGTTGATTTTTTTTCCTTTTTATAAGCCTCTCTTCAGTTGTTCTCAGAGCATCTCAAAAGATAATTAAGCATTCTCTAAGGTATTTTTACAGTTCTTGTTACTATCGATTGGTAACAAGACTTAGCAGAAAATAAATCACCTTCTTTTCTGGGGGGTTACATAAAACATTTTAAAAAATCCTGTGCTATTTTAGAATACAAGGAAATCAACTGCTATAGCAAAAATGCTTTCAGATATAAGCCTTGCTTAAGAACAAACATGAAGATGCTATTTGTTTCGTTTTGTGATATTTTAATTCTATTGTTCAAAAAGAACTTTCACCTAACATTATGATTGTTTCTCCACCATTTACATTTCTGTATTAATAATTTCAAATACAATATTTGTTTACTGTCAGTCATACACCTTAGTCAATTTAGCCTAAATCAGTTTGCCAGAACTCTGGGTAAATAAAAGAATATGGTTAACAGGAAAAAAAATTGCTATTAATATGTTTATTTTTATTACAAGCTATATGTAACCAAAAAAATAGAGATATAAGCAAAAGAGCCATCAGTTAAGCCTTGGTTCTTTGTTAAATGAATGCCCCTTGTTAAGTACATTTAGAGAATTTAGTTTTTGTGTTTTCAGAACACCTGCTTTCAAAGAATATACCCTGATTAATGGCTAAGATTAAAGAAACCCAACAAGGAACCAATCTCATGTCACATTCAAAGACAACTCAGATTGCCTTTGGATGCGTCATAAGAAAACTCACCTAATAAAAGGGAAAAAAAGTTTTTAAGTAATATTAATATAAAAATATACAATTTTAAACATGTTTGTAAAATTCTGTAAGGGCTCTATCTCCCTCTTTTTCTGACAAACTTTCTTTAAGGCCAATTGCTGTTTCACTTCTCAGTAAACCAGGTTATCCCATCTATACTCATTTTGCACCCTTTGTTTATGGTGCTTGCCTGCTTTTTCATGGTCTACAAGAACTGTACCAATGATTCAACATCCGTATGGATTTCCTTGCTCTCCACCATGTTTTCCTGGCTGCCTCGTTTGAAAAAGAGCTTCCCCTATTCTGAGGCCACCATCTTCATACATACTTCCTGCTTATGCCACAAAGGATGGAACTTACTCACAAATCTGTTGCATTGTACTTTAGTTATCTGGGTTGATTTTCATAACCCATTTATAACCTTATTCCCAATTTAAGACATTTTTAAAGTCTACCTCCTTCTTCAGAAAAATATCTAGTCTCCCATGCAAAGTTTGTATTTCAAATTCCTTTAATGATGTGTTAAGAATGGCTACATTATGATGAGGAGAAATTGGAACCCTTATGCACTGTTGCTGGGAATAGAAAATGGAATAGCACTGTAGAAAATAGTATTGTAGTTCATCAAGAATATTTAAAACAGAATTACCATATGAGCCAGCAAATCCACTTCTTGGTATATATACATCCAAAAAAAATGAAAGCAGGATCTCTAAATATATTTGTTTATATTTGAGATATATAAGTATCTCAAAGATAATATATTTATGTGTATGTATATGTGCTCTCATAGAGAGTATATGTAAAAAATACTGCTACAAATAATATCACAGCAGCATTATTCATGATAGCTACAATGGGAAAGCAACCCAAGTGTTCATGAATGAATGAATGCATAAACAAAATGTGATATATCCATACAATAGGTATATTCAGCCTTAAAAAGGGAAGAAATTCTGAAAAATGCTACAGGATGCATGAACCTTGAGGACATCATGCTAAGAGAAATAAGCCAGTCATAAATACTGTATGATCCATTAATATGAGGTACTTAGAGTAGTGAAAATCATAGAGATAGCATAAAATGATGGTTTTCAGGAGCTAGGGAGTAGCATAATGAGGAGTTATTGTTCAGTAAGTATACAGTTTCAGTTTTACAACATAAAAAGACTTATGGAGATGGATGGTGGTGATGATGGTTGCAGAGCATCATGAATGAATTTAGGACAACTGTGCAGCACACTTAAAAGTGGTGAAGATGGTAAGTTCTATGGTATGTATATTTTATCACAATAAAAAAATGTAAAAGATTGGATGTAGTTACCAGTGCAGCTGCAACACATAGACAATGGTGTCTACTGAATTTAATAAAAGTACTGACATGCAATATTGATGCTTTTAGCTCCACAGTGGTGTATTAATAGACAAAAGTTGTGAAAGGTGCATCCTTAACTAATACCAATTCAACTCAAATTATTCCAAAAAATAGAGGAGGAAATAGTTCCAAACTCATAGACCAATGGAACAGAATAGAGAACCCAGATATAAATCCATACATTTACAGCCAACTCATTTTTGACAATGGTGCCAAGAATATGCATTCAGGAAAGGGCAGTCTGTTCAATAAATGTGGCTGGGAAAACTGGATATCCATATGCAGAAGAATGAAACTAGATCTCTATCTCTCACCATATACAAAAATCAAATCAAGATGGATTAAAGACTTAAAAATAAGACTTAGAACTATGGGACTACTAAAAGAAAACACTAGGGAAATTTTATAATATTGGTTTGGGCAAAGATTTCTTGAGTAAGATCTCAAAAGCACAGGCATCCAAAGCAAAAATGAACAAATGGGATTACATCAAGCTAAATAGCTTCTGTATAGCAAAGGAAACAATCAACAAAACCAAGAAACAACCTACAGAACAGGAGAAAACATTTGTAAACTATTCATCGACAAGATATTAATAATCAGAATATATAAGGAACTCAAACAACTCAATAGCAAAGAGACAAATAATCCAACTACAAATGAATTCTCCATGAAATAGTCACTTCAGTGTCTTTTACTGAAGCTGTTAATGAAATGTATTCCACCTAACCATACACAAGGAATCAAGTGGAAAATGGGGCAAGTTTGGGAAAGTACTGCAGACACAGAAAGTCTTTAAGATTAAATAGCTAGTCAGAAGTGCTGTGTTGCATGGAAAGTGTGTTTTTAAGGGGTAATATTCCTATTTGCAAAGGGCCATGGTAAAGTTAAATGTGTCCATCACCATGGAAATGGTTACTGACCACTACTGATTCTTCATAAATACCTCATTAGTTTAAGATTATGTTGTTTGACCACTGAAGAAGAAAATTCTCACTCTATACTCATATTCTGAAATAAGTAGCTTTTAAAAAATTACACCTCATCTCCATGATTAGTGGAGTACTTTTTTGGTAAGACTCACTTTAGGAAGTAAACAAAGATTTCTGAAAAGATGCCTATTAACAAATTTTCCATGCATTCCTTTGATCTTGGTGAAACTGGAAGCTGAGGTAATTAAGTCACTGTGTGTCACCAAAATTTATCCCTAAAATTTATGTAATGATAGAGTATAACAGTATATTTTTAGATAATATCGGAGAGGCAACATAGATTTGGGACATTGAGGCAGAGAATGCTAGAAGCAAAGCAAGCTATTCAATGAAGCATCGTTCAAGGCATTAAAGGCCACATTGGATGTTAAGACTTTTATTTTGAAAAAAGCCAGCATTTGTCCTAAGACACCTAGTGCGTTAATTTATCATGCTTTTAAAAATAAGTTTTCTAATCAAATCACCTATATTCTAAGCATATTTACAGGTTTGTTTTCGTTATTAAACTCATCAAGAATAACAAAAAAAAATAGAGAAAATAGAATGTATCCCTTTAACTGATTCCAAACCAAATAACAGCAGACAATTAAATATGACCCATATTTAACCCAAAGTCCATAAAATTAAGTGCATTTATTCATACTTTCAAAAAATATCCTCTAGAGCAGTGTTATCCAATGTATTATGTGAGTTTAATGTATAATTTCAAGTTTGTAGTAGACAAATTAAAAAAATAAAAATAAACGGAAGAAACAAAATTAATTTTCATAATATATTTTGTTTAATCCAATGCTTATAGTCCACATTTATCATATTAGACAGTGCAGGGCTAGAGTAATTCCTCCCTTCCTGGGAAGTTTTTCTTTGTTTTAAAATTGTGATAAGAGCATATAACACAAGGTATACACTCTTAACATGTTTTTAAGTGTATAGTGCATATTGGTATAGGTACAATGTTGTACAGTAGATCCCTGAAACTTAATCATTCCTGTAGAACCAAAACTTTTTTTTCTTATTTCTTTACTTTTTTCCCCTTACCACTGGATTCAAACAAAGTAAAACTGAAACTTTATACCTGTTGAATATCAAATCTCTATTTGCTCTCCCTTCAGGCCCTGGAAAATACGCTTCTACTCTGTTTTTATGAGTCTATTTTAGGTACTTCATAGAAGTAGAATCATGCAGTATTTGCCCTTCTGTGTCTGGCTTATTTCCCTTAACATAATGTCCTCAAGGTTCATCCAATGTTGTGATATAGTAGGATTTTCTCCTGTTATAAGATTGAATAATATTTCTTTTTATGTCTATATCATATTTGTCAAAGGAAATTTAGGTAGTTTCCACATCATGTCTATTGTGAAAGCAGTGAACAAGAAAGTGTAAATATCTCTTAGAGATACCAATATCAATTCTTTTGGATAAATATCTAGAAGTGTGATTGCTGCATCATATAGTATTTCTATTTTCAATTTTTTGAAGACCTGTCATACTGTTTAACATAGTGGCTGCATCATTTTACATTTCCATAATGTACAAGTATTCCAAATTCTCTTTGTTAAATATTTTTTTGTAATAGCCATCTTAACAGGTGTGAGATAACATCTCATTGTTTTTGTTGTTGCTGTTTTTAGAGACAGGGTCTGACTATGTTGCCCAGGCTGGCCTGGAACTCTTGGGCTCAAGCATTTGTCCTGCTTTAGCCTCTGAATTAGCTGGGACTACCGGCATGTGCTACCGTGCCCAACTTCATTTTGGTTTTGATTTGCATGTCCCTGCTGACTAGTGATGTTGGGCATCTTTTCATAGACCTGCTAGCCATTTGTAAGTCTCTTTGGAAAATTGTCTATTTAAATATTTTGCCCATTTTTAACAGGATTATTTGTTTTTCTGTTATTGAGTTGTGTGAGTTTTTTGTATAGTTTAGCCATTAACTCAGTATAGGATGTATGAGTTACAAATATTTTCCTTCATTCTGTAGCTTGCATTTTTATTCTGTTAAGTGTTTCCTTTTTAGTTTGATGTAGTCCTACTTGTCTATTTTTGCTTTTGTTGTCTGTGCTTTTGGTGTCTTATCCAAGAAACCTTTGCCCAGCCTAATGGCATGGAGTTTTCCCCTAGGTTTTCTTCTAGTAGTTTTATAGTTTCAGGTCTTACATTTTTGTTTTTAACTCATTTTGAGTTGATTTTTATGCATGGTGTAAGACAAAAGTTTAATTTAATTCTTTTGCATATGAATATCCAGTTTTTCCAGCAAAATTTGTGAAGAGCCTGGGAGATAAAGAATGGAAGTTTTAGGTAAAGTCCTCAAAATTCACATATAGGAAATGAAAGGTGAGGTTTACATGCAAATGAAGGCCACAAATAGCTAGAAAAATACTCCCACAAAGCCAGCGTTCAGCTAGGTACAATTATATGGAATGCATCATGCTGCCTCGTGTCTTCACTAGATGAGAAGATGTCAATATTTACTGAATATTTGAAAAAAGAAATTTAGTATAAAATATGTTAGAAACAGTATGGGGAGATAAATTTGCCATTAGTAAAAAAGATATGAATTGCTGGAAGTGAGAAAAGCACTTGAGAGAAGAAGAGACCATGATAATTTCAAATTGAAGTAGAATCAGGGGAATTGGGAGAAAGCATTAAAAAAACATCATCACTAAAATTAATCTTAACTTTTACTTCTAGATTGGATATTCCTGGTTAATTAAAAGAGAGTTACTATAGCTCTATGATAGTAAAGCTATGAGAAATAACAATACCAATGATAGAAAAGAGAAGCACAAACATTCATGTTAATTTGAAAAAGATGGATAGCTTCAAATTTAAGTGCTATGTCTATATACATACACACACACATACATATATATACACACAAATGTGTGTATAGATGCATATATGTATAAAGGCTATACATATGAATGTTATGTTATAGAAATACATACATGACCACAGATTTCTTTAAAGGACATATGCTGCTGGAGATGAAGAACTTGAGAGGACTCTTCCTATTTCTATGAGTTGACTAGCTGACCACTAAAACATTCAAGCTATCTTTCCTTCCACGGTTTCATTTAGGAAGAAGTCTAGTCAGTGACTACATTTTCTAGTCTGCATTTAGTTGGGATGGTGTGACTTTTTCTGACTGATGGATGTAAGTAAAAGTGATTTGTGTGACTTCCAGGCTGATCTGGTTAAATATCCTATATGTTTTCTCGGCAACCTTGAAGATGGCAGAGCTATCACTGGAAGGATTCTAGAATCACTCCTTGGAGCATGGCTGCCCCATGGGGCCATCAAACCAGTGATATCTGCAATGGACTTTACACAAGTGACAAACTTATTTGGTGAAGTCATTGAGATTGAAGAATTGATTCTTACAATAGCCTACCATGAATAAAAAACTATCTTAATTTTTAAAAATTATTCTATTCCTATTGATTAGCACAGAATATAAAATATAGTAAGTAATCAATAAATATTTCCTTTTTACTATCTATATAGCTGTGGTAGAGATAATAGTGGATTGTCTAAGTCACTGATAGAAAATAAGTTTAAACACCTGTACCAACTCCAGTCAACTGAGAGTGCTGCCAAAAGAATTATCTTGAAAAATTTCTGAGATAACATCTAGTTTCAATGGAAAAGAGTGTGTGGTTAGTTAGTAATGACACATATGAGTGCAAGATAGAGATGATGGACATGTGCTGAGTATCTGCCATTTGTGATTTTCTAGGTCACCAGAGTAAGATACTCAAAACCAACTTAAAAAGATAAGACTTCACCAATATGTCAATCAAAACTAGAGAGCAGATATTTCATTTTTAAACTCTTCTCAAAGTTACTAGAGACTTCATTTGTGTTGCCTTGAATTCAAAATAGTTTACACATTCCAATTTTGTTATGGTGTTTTATGGCCATAACAAGGGAAAGAGTCATAATCTTAAAAATCAATTAAAATATTGTTCATTCCAACCACATTGTTTTGCTAGGAATGATAGCACAGACTAATAAAAGAATTCTTATCATAATAGAAGATTTTTAAAATCTTGTTATTTCTTTAAATATTTAATAATGTATTTCATTCAATATTCAAGGTAAACAGAACACATAACTTTGCTCTGTTACATTTTATTTCCAAAAAAAATAACTTGACATATTTTAGTTTTCTCTATTTGCTGATTTCTGAATGAGAAGATTATCATATTTTTTGACTAGCCAAATAGCAATGTCTCTTAAAACATGCTGTGATAACAGATAGTAATGCAGATTCCTGTGCACCATGGCCCTTCTCTGTGGCACTCCATAGTGGTGAGGTGTCGGCTCTCTAAAGGCTACAGTTTGAGGTTAGGAGCTCAAGACGAGCCTCAGCAAGAGCGAGACCCCCGTCTCTACTAAAAAAAAAATAAATAAATAAATAAATAAATAAATTAGCTGGGTAACTAAAAAAAATATACATATATATATATATATGAAAAAAAAAAAGAAAGAAAGAAATCATTGCCTAGACTAATGTCTTGGAGACATTTCTCAAAACAAGACATACAAATGGCCAAAAGGTATATGAAAAATTGCTCAACATCATTAGTCATCAGAGAAATGCAAATCAAAACTACAATGAAATATCATCTCACCCCAGTTAAAATGATTTTTATCCAAAAGACAGGCAATAACGAATGCTGGAGAAGATGTGGAGAAAGGCGAACCCTCATATCCTGTTGGTGGGAATGTGAATTAGTACAGTCACTATGTGGAGTATGGAGGTTCCTCAAAAAACTAAAAATAGGCTGGACATGGTGGCTCACACCTGTGATCCTAGCACTCTGGGAGGCTGAGGCAGGATTGCTTGAGCTCAAGAGTCCAAGATCAGCCTGAGCAAGAGCAAGACCCCATCTCTACAAAAAATAGAAAAATTAGCCAGGCGTGGTGGCGCAAATATGTAGTTCTAGCTACTAAGGAGGCTGAGGCAGGAGGATCACTTGAGCCTCAGAGTTTGAGGTTGCCGTGAGCTATGATGATGCCACTGTACTCTAGCCTGGGCAGCAAAGCAAGACTCTGTCTCCAAAAAAAAAAGAAAAAGAAAAGAAATGATGAATACTTGAGGTTGTTATATATTGCATGCCTGTATCAAAACATCACATGTACCCCGTAAATATATACAACTATTATGTATACAAATAATTAAAAATAATTTAAAAAAAAAAAAAGGCTACAGTTTGAATCCCAGCTACATACTACCTGTAGGACTTCATAGCTACAATTATTTAATTAACTTGTGTCTCAGTTTTCCCCAATATATAAAAATGGGACAATAATACCTATATCATAGGGTTTTATAAAGATTGTGCTGTATAAATATAAAGCATTTAATACACATTCACTTCTAAATAGTGAGGAGCTACAGCCTGGTTTTGTGTGGAGAGTAGATTCGCAACAACAGGCACATGTGGCGGTGGGAGGGCGGGGGACTCCCACTGACTGTCAAATCCTCCTGCAGCCTTTTCAGCTGATAAAGAAAAATGAGCTCCACCCTAGGCAGATGGTGTGTGGTGTTCTCAAAATAGGCTACTTCCCCACAGAGCAAAGCCATGGGGATTAGATTCTCCTCCTGCACTGCCAAAGCACACACATACTTAGTTAGACTTGAATTAAGGAACACCATGTCAGGGAAATAGGTATTCTCAAGAACTGTTGATAGCAGTAAAAGTTGGTGCAAACTTCCTGAAAGACATTTAGGTCACTAACGCCCCAACTGAAGTGGAAACAAGGATGCTAGGGGAAATTGATTGTGCAGCAATAGTGCACCATTCTCCTACCTGCAACACTGCCTGGCTGGGCTGAAGCCAGAGGTTAGTACCAACAGACACAGGAGCATTGATGCTGTCAGTTTAGGGCTTGGTAGCTGGGAGGGCTGGAACTAAGAAGGACAGAAGCATAATGCATCCCATGGTAAGAAATGACCTTCTGGACACCTGGATGCTCTGGATTATAATCCCCAACTTTGTGTGGTGTGTTTCTTAGCCAGTGCTGTGTGGTGGGTTAGACGCTTAAACATCATGAGTGGATCATCTTCTTTGAAATTTGGTGTACTGCTTATATAAACATTTGGTTAATCTTCATTAATGTAAATCTTCAAACTTATTCCAAAAGACACTTCTTAGGATGGCTATTTGGGTAGTTTCATGAAGCCTAAACTTGTAAAACTTGACACACTTATTTTAAAAAGGCTAAATAAGCTCCATATTTTATGTCACTTCTGTATCTTCTGCATTACTGATATGCTTAAGGCCAATGGCCTTCAGAAAGACATACAAAATTTTAACCAAATATAATTTTGGTGAAGCCTAGGCCTCATTATTCTGATACTTGAACATTAAAATGTGTAACACGGAAATACCAATTACATTTTTAAAATGAGTGCTTGGCTATGGAAAACAAATTGACTATGTAATTAGAACCACCCTGTTAAGTTGGATAAAATCAAATCTGCTGAGCCATGATTTTAGATGGGCAGAGCTATAGTACACTGCTCTCTGGAAGTCACACATCTGGGACTAGGCCTAAGCAAGTCCAAAAAGTATGAGTGAATTACATGAACAGGTAAACCAAACTCCATGATACCTACTTCATTTACCCAGATCTCTCCCTCTATTCATGCCTGTGACTCATAAGAGATTTTCTACAACCAAATGATGAAGAAGAAAGAACTCTGGCCTGGCCAATTTATGCTATGTTGGTGCTAGCTAAAAGTTGACTGCTGATCTGTGAAAGCTCCACCTAAGTGTTGCCCTAAAATATAGTAGGAAAGGGAAATGCTTTCAAGTGATATGGTTGTGGGTTGTAAACTCGGTCATCTACTTCATATGTAACTGAAAGTGCCCTGAATTATAGATATACAAGTACTCTTGGATGGTGGTGAATGGCTTGTCTGGTTGAATGTGTGCCTCCAAGAAAAGATTAGAAAAACAGGAATGGACATCTCAGTATGCACTCTGTGGTTGGATCTATGGGAGTGGGTACAAAGCATTTCAATATCTGTGTCACATATTAATGTCCACTGGAGAATGTCTACCAAAGTGGGAGCTCTAAACAACCAGGTGAGAGGAAGACTCATCCTTTGAATATCAGCCAGAATTTCTTCTTGATTATCTCAGGGCTGCTATAATGAAACCATGAATACAGTGGCCATGGTAGCATAGATGGAGCTCACAAGTACACTTAATAGCACAGATTTCCTCTCTAGAAGATTTATCTATTTTGTCACTGCTGAATGTCCAACCCATTGACAGCAAAAACTTATACTCAGCTCTCTCTATGACACTATTACTTGAGAATACCATCTGATCATTTAATGGCAGGTAAGTTACATCAGAACCGTTACACCCTAGAGAACCATGATTCGTCCTTACCAAGAGGAACACCTCTTCCAGATTTGTTTCCTGGGCTGGAGAGTGCAGGCAACATGAGTTCCCAAAGATGTACCTGAACTATCCTATGGTATTGCACATAGCACTGCCTCACTTGAAGGGACATACTTTAAGGCAAAGGAAGTATATCAATCATGACATGTACGTGGAATTCATGTATTCAGTTACCCAGAAGCAGTCAGCTTGAGATTGATAAAATGGCCCACCACAGTCTCAGTTAATATACAAGCTTAAAACCAACACTTTGTGGGGTCAAGGTGCTGACCTCCAGGGATGCAGTACATGCAATGAATCAATGGTCAGTATATAGTCCTATGTCCCCATTGGCTAGACTCCTTGGGTCTTGAAATCAAAAGATAGAAGTTTCACCATCACTCCCAGTGACCTTCCTGTAGAATTCATGCTTCCATCTCTGCAACTTTAGGCTATGCAAGGGCAGAGGTCCTATATCCTGGGAGGGAACATATTGAGGATACCATTAAACTAGAAGCTGCAACCTCCCATGGTTCACACAGTGCACCTCATGCCAGTGGATCGACAGGCAAATAAAGCAGTTGCAATACTAGTGGAGGTAAAAGTTCATGATTACCATAGAGTCAGGGTTGCTGGTAAACAATGGGAAAGAGAGGAGTAACAGTCAAGGGATTTAATAGGACATACTTGGTGCTTCCACGTCCAGTTATGAGAGTAAATTATAGATTGCAGTAACCATGACCCCCAAGCACCAAGGAAACTAGGGATTTAGACAACTCTGAAATGGAGATTTAGATCACTCCACTAGGCAAGTCACTCAGACCAGCCGAAGTGTTGACTAAGGGTGAAGGAAATCTAGCTGAGTGGTGGAGACCTCAATCACAGGGGCCCAGGACCGGCTGCAGCAATGGCGCCCATGGCTGATTCCATGAGCTCACTTGCATTAAGCTTTTCAGAGGATGCAGCCGGCTACTGCCTTAAAGGAATTTCTCTGACATGATTGATTTATTCTGTTTCTCTCAGAGAAGAAGAAAAATTTATTTTTTATCATTTTATTATGAGAGCCAGATATAATAATGGATACCCAAGTAGCTGAATAGTGAAAGGGGTAGATTGCATACCCCTTAGTCACCATTTCACATCTTCTTAGACTCACTTGTCTCTTATTCTAACTTATGTGATCTCTGGCCATCTTCCCATGGGCATAACCAGATGGGCCCCCTTATTACCCACTGATGGGGGATCCCAAGACTCAGTCTATCCATCTTGGGGAACATAGTTCCTGTATCAGTCAGTTGCACTTGTTGGTAGCTGAACTGATAATGCATCGATAACTGGGCAAGGTGAATGAGGCACTTACTTTGGATGACAATTTAAGGGGACATCAAAATCTCAGTACTTAAGAGTGTGTGTGTGTGTGTGTGTGTGTGTGTGTATATATATATATATATATATATATATGTTAAAGACAAAGATCTGTCAGCCTCAGCCTCGTAAGTAGTTGGGACTATAGGTGTGCGTTATCGTGCCTGGGTAAAACAATATTTTTTTAAAAAAAATAAAAATTAATTTAAAAATCCATGATGAAGAAATGTAAGAATTTTATCTAAAGATAGGACTAGATCTCACATTGGCTCTCCCTCTTCTCTCCTTCACTATGTTGTTATTCATCCTTTCTTTCTTAATCATATTCCTTAATCAAATATCAGCCACTAGTCTTTTTTGCCAAGCTCTGCTTTCTGGCAAGAAAAGGCTAAGACAACTCTAATAAAGGCTATATGTCCAAAGGGAGACATGCTGGAGGACCATCTACAAAAAATACCTTTGGAGGAGAAAAGTCAAGGCATGGGAAGACAATAATGATGCAAGAGAAAGCATCTAAGGGAATGCTCGCAAAACCAGAGGGAATTAAAATGTGATATATTTTTTTTGAGAGGAAGGAAGACACTGGTTAAACACAGCTATTGAATCCTTGATGGGCATAAATTATAGATTTCTGGAAGGTAAGGAGTGGGGCAGATGTCTTCATGAGCTCCAAAATGCTCCCAGAGAGGGTAAAAATATATCCTGAGATCAAGGTCTGAGATTGCGGCACCAAAGGGACAGAGGAAAGGGGACTCATCTCCAGAGAAATGTGAAAAAGAACAATTATTAATAAAATTATCATAATGAGCCATCTGTACATGCAAAAGGAAGAAGAGAGATTCCATAGCTTATAAATATAGATTATAATAAAAATGTCCTTGTGGAATATGTGTAAACATCAATAAATGCCTTACTGAAAAATTGAACCTTAAATCATCTGTAATACATACCTATAATAAAAAATGAAAGGTGTTTCAAAAGTGGACCCTATATGCAGTTAATTTTAAAATATTGTATTAGTTTGTTATGTATCATTAATCATTTTGTTATTTTACAAATTAAGAACATGCAAGCTAAGATGTTTAGCTCCTTCGTGACTCTGTAGACAATTGATGATGATGATGTTGATGATGATGATGTTTATAATGATGAAGAATTATTATTATTGGTACTTGTTATGGTCTCGATTTTTCTGATCTATCCATCTATTTATCTCTCAGAAGTATAGTACATAGTATTTCTAATTAATTCCCAAGAAACATATGGGTAAGATGGCATCTAGAGAAGTCAGATAGTTGCCTGATCTTCTACGCAAAATCTGTGAGATTCAAAACACATGGTCCTACCAACTACACTACATATAAACACTACACACTGAATGGTTGACTTGAAAAGTGTTCTGGGTAAACGCCCTTGTCAGTCTCCAAATTTCCACTCTGATAATATTTACAAATTATTAATGATAGAATAGTATTATATTTGCCTATGACATGTTTCCTGACATTTCCTGATTTTTCATATTATTGATACCTCTAACTGAAAGCTGATAACATTTTGTATAACATAAATACTGACTGCTGACTCAGATCCACAGCCAAAGGAAAAAAAACGGAGATTTCATGAAATGGAGTTCTTTTTACCCATGTCGATCCTGTGAAGGCTTTATAAGACAAGTTGAAGAAGTATTTATTGTGCTTAATTGAATCCAGTTTGCTGAAAATAGCTAGGAGAGTTGAATCGTTGCCCACCTGCCTTCGGCTGCTCTTATCAGATCTTCAGTGTTCCTGCCATGAGCAGCAGGGCTGTTGCTAACAGTCATACCACACATTTTGTTCAGAAGTGATTATACCCTGAAACAAAGCATCATACCAACAATTTCACCGAATAATTTTCCACCCTCCCTGCTCCTCCATTTAAATGGCAAATTATCTGAAAACGAAATCAAATCAAATCTTCAAGTGTCTTGACAATCACATACTATATTTGTTTCATTGATAATGCAACTCCTTCTATTTACGCAGTACACAGAAAATCCCATTGAAGCAGATATATTTAAAAAGAAAATCTTGTTATATAGTTTAAAGCAATCTATTCTAAATATGATCTACACTGAAGTCAGAAATTGGGGAATGGGGAAAAATGCAGAGTGTATTTATTCATCTTGAATAGTATTCAGGTGGCTTGATTTTATATAAAGTCCTAAATCAGAGATATTTATATGCAAATTAATGTACAAAAGATATTCCTAAACTTTATCAATATTTATTTCAGATTTTTGTCATTGCTGATTTGTTCACTGACTTCAATATTTTATTATTTATATTACAAGACATAAATAAGTTCTGATATGTCTAATATTAATGAGAAAATGAATAATAAAGAATAAAACCACATGGTGCTTTCTGTATAAACTTATGGAAACAAAACTAATGATTTTGAAGTGTATCAAAATAAGAAGTATAATTCATTAATGATTCATAAATTATTCTATCATTTCCTATTTTCATGTTTGTTTAAAGGAAATATACTAAAATAATAGACATTCCTATACTATGGCATATTTTTATTTAATAAAATGTACATCTATCTATTCTGTCATAACAGCACAATTTATTTCACTAAGAAAATAAACTTAGTCAAAACTTCCTGATTTAAACTTTATACTTTAGTTTTCTCCTTCAGTAAGTTTAGGGATTCAAATAATCAGATTTTGACATTAGCCTCAATTTATTTAGCTCTTGATTAAAATGCATCAAGGAAAACAAAGTTATAAATGATGCCTTGGAATTTATTGATCTGTGAACACTCTCTACATATGAAAACCACTTATTTGTTCAATAATTACTAATATGGTAGGATAACTACATAATGTAAGGCTCAGGCAAAAGCCAGTGAACAGACCCAAGGGTGACAGTCAAGATATTTAATAAGTGGTCTAGCAGTTGCCTCAAACATTCAGAATAGATGGTAGAATACTCCATAAGCCAGCCCTGTGTTCTTATATAACGCCAGCCCTGGCGAGGGCAACAAAAAGACTGATAATCCTTACAGAGATGCTAGACTGTATAAGAACACAATGTAAAGTTCTCTAAGTTTCAAAATTGTTTAACAAACTAGTAAAGTAACTATTTAAAAAACAAACAAATCTGAATATAGATATTTTTCTTTTTAGCTTTAGCAAGCAACAAAAACAAACAAAAACCCCTAAAGATAAAATATAATTTTAAATAAAAGCTAAAATTAAAAAAATTCTAGAATGAAATATTGGTGAATATTAACTGATTTGGGGAAATGGAAAAACTTTCTAATAGCAGTGTTATCTAGACATAAATTCCAATAAACCAAAAACAGTATAAATAAAATACTTGAAATTGTTACCAACAGTTAGGTAGTTGTTCCCAAGACCAAATCAGAAGAACAAGGACAAGTGTTTTGAGAAGGAAAGAGTAGTTTATAGATACCCTGGCAAATGAGGAGGTTGGCAGACTCCTGTCGCAAAGTACCAACATCCAAGCAGAGGTACAGAGCTTTTAAAGGTTCTGATTCACCCCATTTTCAGCTAAGACAATCTCATGACCTCTGCTTAATCCCATCTTTGGCTAAGACAATCTCATAATCTCCATCCAGATTAATCCCATCTTCTATGGCACAAAGAACAAAGGACACTCCCCTCCTCCTCCCAACCACTGGCCTGAGACAGGGATACAGGTCTTAGTTGTCCAAAAGGAGTGGGGGTTGTCTTAGACATAAAACATTTTTGCCATTTTTTCAAGCCATTTCTTTGGCTACAAAATGAATATGATAGATAACAGTTAATATAGCCTTTACCTAAAAGCCCTTATTGAAAAAAAAAAAAAAAGAAAAAAACTAATCCCAGTGGAAAAAAATAGCATGGGACACTAATGTTTAATATATAGAAGAAAATTATGTAAGTGTAGGAAAAAATGTCAACCTCACCAGTAATCAAATACATTGTAAATTTAATATTCTCTGAATGGTAGAGAGTAATAATCCTTCAAAACCATTTCTATTTTTGCCCAATAATTAGTTCCTGGTTTTTAGCTGGGACTAGAGAAACTCCCATTAAACACTACTATTCCTAATTTCACTAACAATGAACTTTGGCTAGATGTTTAAGTTCTGACTAATGAGATATGATCTGAGTTTTGTGAGCAAATTTGTGAAGTTTCACAAACAAAATTCTGTATTTTTCTTTTAAAGAGAAGGAAAATTCCACCTTCCCTTCCCTTTTTTACTTTCCTCCTGGATGCTGTTTGGAACATGGTGTTGGTAGTGATGTGCGACCTTGGACATGACGATGAGAGTAAATGAGAGCAAAATGCTGTCATGGGAAAGAAAAATAAACTTCTATCTTGTTTACACCACAGTTTTTAGAATATCCCTGCTAAGTTGCAATTGAACCTTAACTAACTAATGACCTTTTTGTAAAACTTTCATAATATTAGTGATTTTTAAATAAGATTATATTTAATATTAGCGACACTGAGACAGGTACACTTAAACTCTGCAGATGAGAGGGGAGTCACCGATTAAATTGTGTGAGTTGTGCACTGCTATTTACATATACACACAAATACAGGTACTGGCCCAAGATGGGTGTATAAATTTGTATAGCCTTTAAAAATACATTTTGAAAGTATTGATCAAGAGTCTTAGAGGATTACGATTCCACTAGAAATCTCCTGTGATGAGTAATATGATGAATAAGTAGAGATATATTCAAAATCTTGTGTTCAAAATTTCATTATATAAAAGAAAAAATAGGAAACAATAATATCTAGAATAGATGATAAAATAGATAGCACATATATATAATAGACTATAATCTAGTCACTAAATGTTATATTTTTGAAAACCATCTAGTATTGTCAGATAATAATTCTAATACAATATTAAATTAATTTTTAAAAACTCTATATATACCATGATCCCAAGAATTTTTGAGATAGAAAAAAGCATGCAAGTATATACACATATAAAAAAGACTGGAGGAATGTATTTTTATCCCTGAGTGGTGGATCTATGACTGTTTTTCATTTCTTCTCTGTTAATGCCTCTGAATTTTTCCTTTTTTCCTACAATAAGTATGCACTAGTGTGAAAATCAATTAAAATAAATACTTAAAAGCCCAATTGAATACTGAATAGAGAAATTGTTGCAAATTTTTCATATTCAAACATCCAGGAATTATAAACATTCTAGTTTGGTCAATAATTATAGTATCAGCAATGTGGCAAACTAGACCATGATAAAGGAAACTATATCTTATTCACAATTAAAACAAACTATTGATATATGTCTATTTGTTTTAATTGTCAATATATACAGTAACGTGTTTTAATTGTGAACACATACAATAAAGGGCTGATTACAAGCATCTACATAGAACTCAGGAAAATCAGCAAGAAAAAAAAAGTCAAATAACCCCATTAAAAAGTGGGCAAAGGACATGAACAGACACTTTTCAAAAGAAGATAGACTAATGGCCAACAAACATATGAAAAAATGCTCAACATCTCTAATCATCAGGGAAATGTAAATCAAAACCACAATGAGATATCACTTAACTCCAGTGAGAATGGCTTTTATCAAAAAGTCCTAGAACAACAAATGTTGGCATGCATGTGGAGAGATAGGAAACTCCTACACTGCTGGTGGGACTGCAAACTAGTACAACCTCTATGGAAAGTAGTATGGAGATATCTCAAAGAACTAAAAATAGAATTACTATTTGATCCAGCAATCCCACTACTGAGTATCTACCCAAAGAAAAAAAAGACATTCTATAAAAAGAAATCTGCACTAGAATGTTTATAGCAGCACAATTCATAATTGCAAAGATGTGGAAACAACCCAAGTGGCCATCAATACATTAGTGGATTAATAAAATGTGGTATATGTATACCATGGAATACTACTCAGCCATAAGAAAAAATGATGAACTACCTGTTGTATTATCCTGGATGGAGCGGGAGCCCATTCTTCTAAGTGAAGTACCACAAGAGTGGAAAACAAATACCACATGCACTCACCGTTAAATTGTTACTAATTGATCAACACTAATGTGCACATATGTACGTAATATACATCGGGTGTGGGCAGGTGGGAGGGGGAATGAGGGGATCGGTAAATTCACACCTAACGGATGCAGTGGGAGCTATATGGGGGATGGGTGCTTGTAGCTCTGACTCAAGTGGTGTAAAGGCAATTCATGTTACCAAAGAGTTAGTACCTCCGTAATACTCTGAAATTAAAAAAAAAAAAAAATTTAAAATTTTTGAAAAATTGAAACATCACTTGAAACTTATTCTAAATGAATATTGTTCATTAAACTTTTCCCAGAAAATTACATGGAACAATAATGTTTGCTATTTTAATTTATTTGCTATGATCACAAAAAAATAGAGAAAAATACAATTCCCCTTTTCAGATGTGGAATTAGAGACAATGATATCTAGTAGGAAGAGGAAACGTCTTAAGTATTTATTGTGCTTAAAGATCATCATCTAAATCTGCAGAAATTAATTTAAAATAATTTAAATCTAAATAAAAATGGCATAAATAGTATCTCAAAGTATGTAAATATGATATTTTGTAATATAATGTTTTAACATTATAATAACAGGTCTTTCCCAGGGCCAATGTTAGAGCAAATTTCACAGCCCAGAAAGCAACAGCTTTAGAATATAAATATATATTATTTTAAAATAAGAGTGACTAAACTATCCTAATTTTCTTTTCATGGGAAAGAAACTTTAGAGTTATACCTTGAGCCACTTATTTTATTTTCTTATGCTTGGAAAACAAATCTTGGGCATCATATAAATTTCATGTATTTCTCAAATTTATGTAAGTTTTCTCTTTTTAAGAGCCCACATACCTAGTTTATATATTACAGCAGACACAAATCCTAGTGAGGTTCAGCCTTCTCTATTTCACGATGTTGAAAGTATTAATATATGCAATGAAATTATACATACAACTTAAATATTTAATAGTTGCCCCTATCAGATCAACAAGCATTTACTGAATGCCTTGTATGTAAGTAGCCAAGTGTTAGGCACCCAGGATAAAAACTAAGTATAAGGCATGACTTCCCTAAGAAAGACTTTGGAACAATATTTCATTAAACATTGTGGTGACCAAGATGAATTATTCTCAGTTTCAATGTAGTGAGCCATATTGATCGAAGAACTTACAGTCTTATTGGAGAAAGGAGACTCATAAATGTCAAACCATTGAATACTGGTTCAAAATAATTTGCAGCCAAGTGATAACTTGTATGGTGTAAATTATTAATAGTTTGTTAGTTAAGAGGAAGGGGAAATAGGTGAGCTTATAAAGGGAGAAAGGCTCAAGAATATTTGAATGTACACTTAAAACAGGGCAAAATAAAGTAGGGAGAGAGGGTGGAGGTCACAGCTGGAGAGGAGCACAAGAGAAATGGCATAGACGATGGTGGTGGCCAGGATATGTGGAAGGCAACAAAGTCAGGTGCTTCATAATGTAGAAAAACAGAACAAAGAGTTTATTGTCATAAGTCAAATATATTATTTTATTAGCTTGCTCTTGCGAAATCTATACTAGCAATTTGATCCGTATTGTTGCTTTAGAGGCTTCGGGGAACACAGAAGTTTGGCCTGGAACCACTGGCTATGTGTTAATTAATATTTGGTTGGGAAAATCAGTAGATACTCTGACCAGAGAAATGAAACATGACTGAGAAAAATAACTGGGATCATAGCAAACAAATATACCATATATAGGCAAAAAAACAAAGAAAGCCAAATCTAAGGTTTAAGAGCAGCTTTAGGAAAGAAAAAAAGAGGGGAGAAATTGTTATTTATCTTCTTTGACCAAACAAAAATTATGAATTGTGACAGTCAGATTTTTAAGATGTCCCCTAATGATCCCTGCCTCCTGGCATTCACAACTTCGTGGGATCCCCTCTTCTTGGCTGTAGGCCAGCCAAGAGTTGCTTCTAACCAACAGAACATGGCGAAAGTAATAGAATACATGATTGTGATATCTGCCTGATTAGTGGACTGTCTCCCTGGCTAGCTTTGATAAAGCAGGTTGCCAGGCTGGGAAGGCCCATGTGCAGCCTCCAGCCAAGAGTCAGCAAGGAACTGAGCCCCTCAGTCCAACAGCTGTCGAGGAACAGAAACTCTGCCAACACTGTGTGAGTTTTGAAGAAGATCTTTCCTTTGTCAAGGCTTTGGATGAGACCTTAGCACTGGGTGACATCTTGATTGCAGCCTTGTGCAAAACAGTGAGACAAAGTCCTGAGCCAAACTCTGAGATAAAAAATAAGTGTTGTTTTAATCCACTAAGTATGGAGTAATATATGTTATGGTATCAATAAATAACTAATAAATTTATATTTTTCCTTGCTTTTCTCTCTTCTTGTCCACTACAGAGAAGCATGGCTTTAGTTTCTTCTCTTTCCTCAACTTCTGATCAAAGTTCAACCATTACTGGAGTTATGCTTTTGAAATTTGTGTTCAGAATCAAGAAGAGAGAATGAAGGGGTAACAAGCAAGAAACACGCAGAACTGGACCGGAGAATTGATTTGAGGAGAGATGTAAAATGTGCGGTGAGAGGCATTTGCATGAGCAAGGAAATGAAAAATATAAACATACTTGAGCTATTTTTCCATTCTCTTTTGGTGATTGGCCTGTGTAATTGTTGCAGTGGGCACATCTCTGACACTGGACACTTGGCTTATCCTATCAATAGCGCAAAAGAATACACCATCTAGTTTTCGCTGCGCTATTAGCTGCAGGCCAGGTTAAGGCTAATGAATGTCAACATTCTGCTTCTTGATAACCCTAATCTTCGAAGAGTTTCGCAGAGCTTCTGTATGTCCAAAGGCAGGCACCTGGA
Source organism: Eulemur rufifrons (assembly GCF_041146395.1). Lineage (NCBI taxonomy): Eukaryota > Metazoa > Chordata > Mammalia > Primates > Lemuridae > Eulemur > Eulemur rufifrons. The sequence goes on from NC_090985.1 coordinate 90,926,124, forward strand.
GGCACTCTGAAGTTGCTTTCCAATTTGTGGGTATGTCTCTGCGTTGAAGGGAGAAGGGGCGTGAGGATAAGGAAGAAAGTTCCTGATGAATTAGGAGACAGAACTAGAGCAACCTCTGAGAAAAGACCTCTTACCTGTGACTCGGATGCACCAGTCTGGGACCCTGATATAAATAAGGTAGTGGCAATGTACTTATTGCTCTTAGGTTGCCAGTATTTTATTAATATAAATACAAATACTGATCTTCAAGTGGTATAAGATATATCTTTTTCATGCGCTTATCACAAAGTTCTACCCAAAGTAGATAATAAAATAACTAATGTTTTTTTAGTGGTGTTATACGCTAGTTTTCGAAGTGCTCTGTATGTGTTAACTCATTTGACTCCCACAAAAATTTATAAACACAAGTAGTATTATCTCCATTTTATAGATGAGGAAAGAGGCAAAGAGATGTTAAGTAACTTGCCAAAGTTTACAAAGTTACTTAAGGGGCAGAGCCAGGTTACAAACCTGGGCAGTTTAATTTCAGAGTCTTTGTTCTTAATAGACAGTAATAAATATCGATTGGCTGATGAGAACTTTGGAGTGATTCCCACAGGCAGAGCCGCACACTGGTAAGTTCAGGAGAAACTTACATGATGTGTGCTTGGAAGTTTCAAATACTGTATTAACATCGACCTTATAATTGTTGCAACATCCTTCTTTCCAGATCCTCTACTTCCACTTTGCCTCTCTATTTTTCATTCTCTAAGTAATAAAAAGAATGATTTTATTAAAGCATAAATCAGATCATGCTCAAAATTCTCCAAGGGTTTCCAAAAGCAATTCACATGAAATTGAAAAACTGCACCATGAACTCCAACTTCCTACATGACTGTCTCCTGCCCCCTCTCAGCCCCTGTCACTAGTCACTCCACACTTTGGTGTCTCTGCGCCAGCCACAGTAGCCTTGCTTTTGTCCTTTGACTATGCATAGCTCATTTGCTCTCAGAGCCTTTCTATGTGCTATTCTCTCTTACTGGAATGCTCTATCTTCAGAGAATCACACAGCTATCTCCTTTACATGTTTTGAGTCTCAGCTCAGATTACATCCTGTATCTTACCTTCTCCATGATTTATTTTCTTTACAACTTTTATAACTTTCTGAAATCATCTCAAGTCTTGACTGTCTACCTTCCTTAGCAGATTCATTAGGAAGAGGTTTTATCTAATTTGCCACTCTATTCCCCACGCCTAGAGCAATGCCTGGCTTTTAGGAGATGTGCATTACATTTTCGTTGAATGAGTGAGTCAATGAATGAATGCTACAGGTCAGTAACTGTGGTGAACGTTGGAGATTCAGAAGTAAATAAGAAAGGCACAATGCCTGCCCTCAACTCTCAGGACCTACTTATTTTCTCCCCAAGGAAGTAGAAAGTAAACTGGAACATGAAGAACAGGAAGGAGTTAGCCAAATGGAGAGTGTGGGAAAAAGGTTTCCATGAAGATAGACTTAGAAACACCAAGGCCCAGAGTTAAGAGGGAGCTGAGCTTGTTACTGGGAGGAGCAGTGTGACAGGTATGGAGGGACCAGAGTTGAGGCTGGAGGGTAAAAAAAAACCCCAGATCATCTAGGGCCGTGTATATAACTCTTGTTAAGACTATGGACACATTAGGATGAGGAAAATGAAGAGCTCTACAAGGGTTTTAAATAGAGAAATGACACTATCATGTTGAACAGTGACCAAGGTTTGGAAACCAAATTCAGCCAGCTGTAACTAAGCTACATTTTAATAAAAAGCAAAAATGTGTCCTATGGGTTAAGGGTAAGGAGAATTTGTGGTAAGGGGTGCGTTCCTAGAAGTGTGCACAATTGTTTGCTCAAGTATATAACTCCCCAGGATAAATTATATAATGACTCAACACTGGTCAGAGAGGTAAGTGGAGGCTCAAGTAGCAATCTTTCTTTATATACATATATGTATGTGTATGTATGTAAGTGTGCATTTAACTTCTTCTCACAAAGCTCAGAAGCATTTTTGGGGGGCTAGTAAGAGTACTTCACTTACAAATTAGTTCTAATTTTTATATTTTGCCACTACAGGAAGGAGTCAGTATTATTTTTCCCTTTTTATTCAGGGACAGTATAATTTGGACATGCTAAATTGTATTGCAAAATATTACATTGATGTGATTCTGTCAGACTATTGATTCTATCTAGCAGGGTTTTCAGGAGTTAGGTTTTATTTTTGGATATGTTTACTCAGTTTAGTTATCAGACATATTTTTCTCTGAAATAAACATTTTAAAATATAAATTTTTAACATAATTCTTCATTTTGTTTCCTGATTCTTTTAAAAATATTCATGGAAGTCCTATTTTATAGGAAATGCTGTGGTCAGAGGCATATCAAGCAGGGAGATCATGATTATTTCAAAGTAAAATAAAAACTAGATTTCAGAATCTGTAAACAATTAATCCAGATAATTCACTTTTCCTCCCAAAAGTGTTTATAATAATTTTGCCCATATTTACAAGTATATTAATCAAATTATTTGATTGTTTTCTTCATATTCAGTTTTGTAAACCAAGTTTACTGAAATAATAGGTATGTAAATGTTAGGAGGTAGAGACTCACTCATGACCTCATGTCCATGAAACCAGAAGCTCAGTCTGACACTCTTTGGATCATCAGATTTTGCACAGTGCCTGGAACATAGTAGGCACTCACTAAATAGTTACTGCCTAGAGAAGAGCAGGATATGATTGACATTCAGCTGTTAGATTTTACTATTTGCAATTTATTTAAATGTCCACAAAATTTTCCATTACAAACTGGTTCTACATTAATGATACCCCATACAAGTTAGCAATATCCAATACTTGCAAAACCAACTTTTTTTTTTTGTAAAAAATTATATCATGTGAAATTTATTTTAATTCAACTTATGTATTGATTAATTACTATGTTCTAGCAACCAGAGACATAATAGTTACTGAGAGAGACAAAGCAGTTTTACTCACAAGTTTAGCATGAAAAAAAACCACAAAGTAGTTTTTATATATTTGATGAGATTTTAAAAAGTTAGAACAACTTTTGTTTTCTTTTTCTTTTGCAACTATATATTTAGCTTGTTTCTATCTCACCTATGTCTGTTATTCCCCAATGAACTACTTTTGAAAAACAAGAATATTGTTTGTATGTAAATAATTTATTCACATTTTGTTCCACCCACCAATTTCGTGGGCATTAAAATGTAGCATAATCTCAGGCATATTGTTATTAATATTAAAGCCATGTAAAACTGGGGCAGAAGTCTGTTTTGCATTAATAAAAGTACTCATCAATGCAAAATATTTTCACATTATCAAAATTAGCTATGCAGAAATGCAAATATGGTTCTCCAAGGAGTCAAGAACTTGGCTTCACTGGAATGTAGGTATTCCTGGGATTCCTGTAAAACTTTTGTTGAATATACTGATCTAGCAGATTTGTAAACTTTGAAGTAATCATTTTATTTCTGGTTTAGCAGATATGAAAATTAATTAACTTACTTGAAAGTACAAAAAAGTTTATAACATTTTTCTTCATTCACTTCCTTAAATAATTGAAAAAAATAACAAAATTGAAGCTATATTTACAAGGGTGATATAATAAGGTTATTAAGAAGAGTGTTACCAAACTAACTTTTTTCTTCTTTTTTTCTTCCAAAATCCTAAGGGAGTACAAATATTTTTGTCACATGGATACTTTGTATAGTGCTTAAGTTGGGGCTTTTAGTGTCCCCATCAAACAATGGTGTTCATTGTACCTGATACGTAAGTTTTTACCCCTCACTCCCTCCCACTCTCCTCCCTTCTTGGTTTCCGATGTCCTCGATATCTCTTTGTGGCCATGTGTGCCCATTGTTTAGCTCCCAGTTATTAAAGAATACATGTGATGTTTCTTTTTCCATTCCAGAGATACTTCACTTATGGCTGAGTAGTACTCCATGGTGTATGTGTGTGTGTGTATATGTATATATGGGATATACATATACATGTACATATGGGATACACACACACACATACACACATCATGGTGTGTGTGTATGTGTATATATATATATATACCACATTTTATTAATCTACTCATAAATTGATGGGCACTTAGGTTGATCCAGTTTTCTAGGCACCATTTATTAAATAGGGCTTCCTTTCCCTAGTGTATGTTGTTGTCTGCATTGTCAAAGATCACTTGGTTATCAGTAAGTGGTTTTATTTCTGGGTTCTCTATTATGTTCCATTGGTCTATGCCTTTACTTTTATACAAGTACCATACTGTATTGGTAACTAAAGCCTTGTAGTATAATTTGAAGTCAGTTAATGTGATGCCTCCACATTTGTTCTTTTTGCTTAAGATTGCTTTGGCTATCTGGGCTCTTTTTTGGTTCCAAATGTAGCATACAATTATTTTTTCTACATCTGTGAAATATGACATCGGTATTTCAATGGGGATTGGGTTGAATCTAGAAATCACTTTGGGAAGTATAGACATTTTAATGATGCCATTGCTACCAATCCACGATCATGAGATGTTTTTCCATTTGTTTGTGTCATCTATGATTTCCTTTATCAGTGTCTTGTAGTTCTCCTTGTAGAGAACTTTCACCTCTTTGGTTAAGTATATTCCTAGGTATTTTATTTTCTTTGTAGCTATTGTAAATGGTATTCAGTTATTGATTTGACTCTCAGATTCACTGTTATCAGTATATAGAAATGCTACTGATTTGTATACATTGATTTTGTAACCCAAGACTTTACTAAATTTATTTATAAATTCTAGGAGTCTTTTGTGGAGTCTTTATGGTTTTCTAGATAGAAGATCATATCATCAGTGAACACGGATTGTTTGACCTCCTCTTTCCTGATTTGGATATCCTTTATTTCTTTCTCTTGCCTGATAGTTCTGGCTAGGACTTCCAGTATTATGTTGAATGGAAGTTGTGACAATGGCACCCTTTTCTTCTTCCAGTTCTTAGGTGGAACACTTTCAACTTTTCGCCATTCAGCATGATGTTGAATGTGGGTTTGTCATATATGGCTTTTATAATTTTGAGGTATGTTGCTTCTATGACTAGTTTGTTGAGGGTTTTTATCATAAAGAGGGGCTGAATTTTGTCAAATGTTTTTTCTGCATCTATTGAGATGATTATGTGGTCTTTGTTTTTGCTTCTGTTTATTTGGTGAATCACGTTTATTGATTTGCCTATGTTGACCTATCCTTGCATACCTGGGATGAACCCACTTAATCATAGTGAATTATCTTTTTGATGTGCTGTTGAATTTGATTTGCTAGTGTTTTGTCGAGGATTTTTGCATATGTGTTCATAAGACATATTGGTCTATAATTTTCTTTCTTAGTTGTGTCATTTCCTGGCTTTGGAATCAAGGTGATATTGGCTTCATAGATGAGTTAGGGGGGATTCTCTCCTCCTCAATGTTACGGAATAAATTTTGTTGCATAGGTATCATTTCTTCTTTGTAGTCTGGTAGAATTTGGTTGTGAATCCATCTGGTCTGGGGCTTTTATTGTTGTTTGGAAGATTTTTTATTGCTGTTTCAATCTCGCTACTCATTACTGTTCTGTTCATGATTTTTATTTCCTCCTGACTCAGGCTTAGGAGGTTGTGCATTTCCAGTAATTTATCCATTTCTTCTACATATTTTAGATTGTGTGAATAGAGGTTTTCATAGTATTCACAGATGTTATTTTATATTTCTGTGGTATTGCTTGTAATGTCTACTTTTTCTTTTCTGATTGAGCTTATTTGAATCCTTTCTCTTCTATTTCTCTTTAATCTGGCTAGTGGTCTATTGATTTTGTTTATCTTCTCAAAGAATCAACTTTCTGTGTCACTATACCTTTGTATCGGTTTCCATTTCATTTAGTTCTGCTCTGAGCCTTGTTATTTCTTTTCTTCTGCTGGCTTTGAGCTTGATTTCTCTTGTTTTTCTAGTTCCTTCAGATGTGACATTAGTTGTTAATTTGTAATCTTTCTGTCTCTTTGATGTAGGCATTTAAGTCTACGGACTTTTCCCTTAAGACTGCTTTTTCTGTATCCTATAGATTTTGAAAGCTTGTGTCCCCTTTGTCATTCAGTTGGAAAAATCTTGATTTCCATCTTAATTTCATCATTGACCCAAGCATTGTTCAGCAGCAGGTTGTTTAATTTGCATGACTTTGTGTAAATTTGAGTGTTTCTCTTAGAATAGATTTCTAGTATTATTCTGCTGTGGTCTGAAATGATACATAATATGATTTCAATTTTTTTGAATTTGCTGAGACTTGTTTTGTGGCCTAAGACATGATCAATCTTGAAAAGTGTCCCATGTGCTGATGAGAAGAATGTATGTTCAGTATTTTGGGGGTACTTCCTTCTGTATATGTCTATTAGATGCATTTGTTCTAAAGTCCCCTTGAAATCCAATGTTTCTTTATTGATTTTCTACTTCAATGATATGTCCAGTTCTGTTAATGGGGTGGGAAGTCACTAGCAATCATGATGTTACTGTTTATTTTCTTGTTTAGATTTAGTAGAATTTGTTTTATGCATCTGGAAGCTCCTGTGTTAAGTGCATATATATTTAGAATTGTTATGTCTTCTTGTTGACTTGATCCTTTTACCATTATATAATGACCATCTTTGTCTTTTTTACCATTGTTGATTTAAAGTCTATTTTATCTGATATGAGAATGGCTATATCTGCTCACTTTTGGTTTCCATTTGTGTGGAATATTTTTTTCCATCCCTTTTCCTTAAGTATGTGCTAGTCCTTGTGATTTAGATGCATTTCTTGAAGACAGCATATACTCAGTATGTGTTTTTTTTTTATCCATTCAGCTTGTCTATCTTTTAACTGGGGCATTAAGACTGTTCATGTTCAATGTTAGTATTGTTATGTGGGATACTCTTCTCTTAATCATGTTAAATGATATGCTTTTGTTTGGTTTTCCCTCTTATGCTGTTGTTTATTAGATTTGTGTGCTTTAACTTTCAGGTGTTTTTACATTGGTGGCTTTGTTTTGCTGTTTCATGTATAATGAAGTTTTGAGTATTTCCTGTAGAGCAGGCCTAGTAGTGACATTTCTTTAGTATTTGCTTGTCTGGAAAAGTTCTTATTTCTCCATCATTTATGAAACTCAGTTTGCAGGATACAAAATTCTTGACTGGCAGTTCTTCTGTTTAAGAAGACTAAACGTGGGGCCACGATCTTCTCTGGCTTGTACGGTCTCTGTTGAGAAGTCTGCTTTTAGCCTGATGGGCTCTCCTTTGTAGGTCAGTTGTTACTTTCATCTTGCAGCTTGTAGAATTTTCTCCTTCATTTTGACATTGACCAAGTTGATGACTATGTGTCTTGGAGATGTCCTATTTGCTATAGATCTTCCCAGTGATGGATGGCCATCTTGTATCTGGATATATGAAAATTTGCAGATATCAGGGCAATTTTCCTCAATAATTCCCTTGAACAGGTTGTCCAGGCTCTTTGCTTTTTCTTGTTTTCCATCAGGGATACCTATAGTTCATATATTGGTTTGGTTCACATAGTCCCATATTTCTCTCAGTGATTGTTCATTCTTCTTTATTCTTTTTTGTGCATCTTTGATACAGTTGATTTGAGAGCTTTGTCTTCAAGCTCTGAGATTCTTTCTTCTGTTTGGTCTAGCCGGTTGTTGAAACTTTCTTTCAATTTATTTTGAAATTCCTGAAATAATATTTTCATGTCTTTAAGTTATGTTATATCCCATTTCATGTTGTCTAGCTATTTAGTGACTTTTTCATTTTTTTTTTTTCATTGATGTCTTTAAATATTTTTTTGGCTTCTTTGTGTTGATATTTTTTTTTTCTTGAGACAGAGTTTCACTCTGTTGCCCAGGCTAGAGTGCTGTGGCAACAGCCTAGCTCACAGCAACCACAAACTCCTGGGCTCAAGCAATCCTTCTGCCTCAGCCTCCTGAGTAGCTGGGACTAGAGGCATGTGCCACTATATCTTTAGGCTAACTTTTTCTATATATTTTTAGTTGTCCAGCTAATTTATTTCTATTTTTTTAGTAGAGGCTGGGTCTTGCTCTTGCTCGGGCTGGTCTCGAACTCCTGAGCTCAAACGATCCGCCCACCTTGGGCCTCCCAGAGTGCTAGGATTACAGGTGTAAGCCACCGTGCCTGGCCCTTCGTGTTGGTTTTTAACTTTCTCTTTAATCCCAATTTTCTTATTTCCCATCCATATTCTGAATTCCATTTCTGACATTTTGACAATTTTCTTTTGGTTGGGGTCCATTGCTATAGATTCATTGTGATCCCTTGAGGGTGTTGAATTAGCTTGTTTTTCAAGTTGTCAGAGTTATTTTGCTATTTTCTTCTCATCTGAACCCTCTTTTCTCAGCTCTTGGCAGATAGGATTGCAGTACACCTGTTCTCCTTGGATGGGAACTGTTCTACTTAGTGAGAAGAAGGAAAGGTCCCTAGATGGTACATTTGTGACCTACCTGAGAAGACTGGGCAGAAGAGGGGCGGATATACTGACTGCCTGTAATGCAGCTGTTATGTGTTGTCCTGTTTACCTGTGATTGTCATAGTCCAAGCCAGTGCTAGATAATCTTCATGCAGAGTGGTAAGTTTTTCCCCAGGCCACTGTTGAAAGCTCAGTTGGCTCAGTTGGGAGTCTGGACATTGTGGAAGATTGCTCTGCTTGGGTCTCCCTGTGGCAGTGACAGCAGCAACTCAGCAAGGCTACCTAGGCAGTGGTCATGGGTGTCAAGGCTCCAGGCATTCTCTCCAACTAGGTCCAGGTGCAATGGCAGAATTTAATCCAGAGGGAACTGGCCCTGGCCAAGAAGCATGGCATGCAGAATAAGTGAGGTAGGCTTGAGATCTGGCCCACAGTCATGAGCTCTCACCCACCTACCTCCAGCCCTTCCCTTCAGACTAACTTTTAATATTAAGATTTGCTATTGCATTTCTCAAAGGACTTTAGATAAATAATGAAATATGAATTTTGGTGCAACACTCAGGGTACATACACACAATGATTTATTTACCATAAATGACACATAAATAGGAATGTCATTGGTGATTACATTTAGTAATCTATGCTTGTAAAAATATTTGTTTTTGTATTTGTGCGAATAACTACAGTTTAGATTCTCCTTCTAATTTGGCAGCAAACTATTTCATCCTTAGATATATTTCTGTGGTATTTTATTTTCATACACCTACATTTATACAAGGAGAAGTAGATTAAAAAGGCAAGTGTTTATAATCAATAAAACATAAAACCAGGTTTGTTACAGTTGTAGTTTGGTGGTTGTTTTTGGTGGTTTATGATATTTCATTATTTGAATATTTCATTAAGCTTTTTGAGTCTGCCTGCAATTTTTGTCATGTGGATGCTGATTCTCCTTATCTTTGCTGTCTGCCCTCCTGCCATTTCCCTCATTTACTGTAGGCTTTACTAGACTTCCTCTCCACCCAACTCCTGCCATCATCCAGGGGATTTTGGTGGTTGTGGAGAGATCCGCCTGCTGCTGTCAATCATTGACTATCTCTCAGCCAACACCTTGATCTCCTTCTCCACACCTGACCTCTTCCACTGAAGCTCTGCTGATTGTACCGCTGTGGACTTAGCCTCCACAGCTTCAAGTGAGCTCAAATATTTTCTGGCATTTCTATGATACTCCCCTTGTCCATGCTTGTTCCACATCCCAATGTTAATACTTCCATTCAAACTCCACAGAAGATCAAATTTGTAGAAAATATAGCATCCACCACACAGGAACTTTCTCAGCTGACCAGCCTTCATTGTGATCTTTTCTTTTCGCTTCACTGCTGAAAAAAGAGAAAGTGTTCCTCCTGTCATATGACCCAAACCCTCTACTTCTACTTGGAGTTCTATCTCCACTTATGTTCAGGAACCCTGTCTTCTCTATCATCCCTCTCTCCTGTGGCATTGGCTACCTCCCCCCTTATTAGCCTCTTTCTCTCAGCTTTTAATTACATTAAAAAGCTTGTACATCTATGAAACAATTTGTATTTCTTGCTTAGTCCAAGCATTAGCTAATGTTTCTATAATTACTCTCTCAATTTCTTCACCTCTCTTGCATTCTCGAACTCAGATAACTGGCTTTCTATGGCTTTCACTCAGAGAGACACCCACCGAGTGCTGACTATGCAGCAGGCACTAAGCTAGGTGCAATTAATGAGACTCACACATTCCAGTCATCAAGAATTATACCAGAAGCCCCTATGAGAGATCACATAAGTCATTTATATTTTCAAGACTGACCATACTTTCCATTTTCCTTCTTTTATAAAATGGTCACTTGTCTAAATAAATCTCAGAAATGAATATATATTTCAAGTTTCTCTTCTGAAAAAAATAATTTGAATATTTCCAGGCAAGAGAAACAAAAAATAAAGTTGAAGAGTTATATTTAGCTCACATAAATTGTGAGTATAATTTCTTTTATTAAATAGCACAACCAACTTTGATCTTCAAGAAGATATGTTAGAAATCACTGAGAAATCAAAATAAAGACAATAATAAATAAAACAGCATATTATGAGTTCACTCTGCTAACAGCAAACATGTTTCAGATTATTTCTCCAAGGCACAGTGACCAAATTACTACTTATGTGAAATTTAAAAAATTTGACATAATCTCCCCATTGAGCCTTGTGATATATTTGTCACCATTCCCACCTGGAAATCTTTACATTACTATTATATCCTTTCAGTTAGGTCATAGCCTTGATATTAGAAACAGCTCACATGAAATCTGCCTGTGCATTGGATGTCCTTGCAGAATGGTGAAAGCTCTAGCTCCAAATGTTGGTTGCCTATTGTGTGGTTTAGATTTGCCCTTATTTTTATGTTTTTTTTTGTTTGTTTGTTTGTTTTTTTCACAAAAGTTTATTCTTAAATGCACAACAGGCTCCAAGACAGTACTTCATTTTAGCTATAGGTGGCAAAAGACTATGGCAAGGAATCCAGATGATTAAATAGGAAGGAAATCATCACCTCAGGCAGAAGGAATAGCTTACTTTTTACCAGGTTTCTTAATTCTACCTGTGGCCAGGAGGCCATTTCCTGCTATCCTCACTTTTAGCTCCTCAAATTTCTTCTGCTCCTGTTTTTGTTTGTGCTTGAAAAACCTTATCTTCCTCGTCGGCCTCCTTAGCCTGCTTCTGGGCTGTTTTGGGGCTTAATGCTGCTCTCATGGCCAGACATGGTGCCTGCCACCCCTCCCCCATCAGATTTGCCCTCATGTTTAATTTCCATGTTTGTATGCAGAAAATGATATATAATCATGGAATTCCATCTCAGTTTGTATCCATCCACACAGAGGGAGCATAGTCTTGACCACCCAGCTCCGCAACTATTATTGTTCCCTCAAATTTTCTAAGTTATATGTTTCCTACGTCCAAGGTCCTTTTGCTTGCAGCACTGTCTTCCTGTGTGCCTTTCTTCCTGTCATTGCTGCAGCAGCAGGACAGCTGACCCAAAGGATTCTGGCAGACAGACACCCCATCACCAGCTGGAGAGCTACGATATGAATGTGAACCAGGATCTGTAGGTGCTCATTAAAAACTGTAGGTAATTCAGACTTAGCTTTGTATAAAATTTGTCATCTAGTCTCCAAGGACTGAGGAGCAGGGAGTGTGATCTAGTGGACAAAGAACTAATTGGGAGTCAAGAGACCCAGATTCCTGTCTGAGTTCTGTTATAGTGGAGCTCTGTGACATGAAGCAATGCTAGGCATTGCTCTATTTCCATTGTTCTCCCTGTAAATCATATACACTACTTATCACCTACAACTCTCTGCAGAATTTGAAAGATCTAAATGAATTATTGTCTGTAGAGTGGCTTGTGCTCCTGAGAAAAAGAAGTACATTCTTTGAGGTAGAAATTCTTTAATTTAAACAAAATAAACAACTCTAATACTATTATATCTTTACTCTGCAAAACAACAAAGTGAATTTTAGAAGCTTAGGGCTTTTTTTTTTTTTTTAAGGAAATAGGTAATAAAAGGCACCAATGGGACCATAAAGTTTATTTTCTACTCTAATTAAATATCAGGATGGTAGCAAGGATCAGCATCTTTAGAGCATTGAGGCAAATAGCATTCCTAATAAACTCTAAAACCTTAAATATCGTTGAAGGATGCCCTGATAACAGACATGCCCCTTCTGTGCTAGGAGTTTTAAGATGATTCCTCCAGAACACCCCAAAGAACACCTCAAATATCCCAATACTAAAAATAACATTTAGTTTACATCTGTTGAGCCATGAAATTGCTAAAAACTGTATATATCTCACTGTCTTGTCAAGGGCTCCAGTCCTTTCTCTCTCTGAATGATAAACTTAGGTTAAGGCAGTTTAGGCATAGCACATGCCAAAGTAAGTCATTATAATCAGGTATCCGGAAAACAAAGCCACATGAAGAAGTTTCTCTGAAGTGGTAGGTGGGGGACATTTTTCTAGTGGTGATCAACACAAGGAAAGTTACAAGGGCAAAATAAATAGAGGAAGTGTTCTGGGAGTAAAGTGTAAACTACTAAGGTAATTTTCCTTAGTTTCCTGCAGAATAGACAGGGTAAGTAGGGCTAAAATGGTAAGTGATTAATTAGCTAGTAGAAATTTGACACATCAAATTTATTCTTCTATAAATTACAGGCCACCTTTGTTTAAGCAAATGAATGACATGAAAATATTGTGATAAATAACATTAGTACCTTATACTAAAGAGTGTTCAGGAAAACTCTCACCCTTTAAATACAGGGGATGTCTGAAAATTAATTCTTTTAAATTCATTTATATTCCAGTGTAAATTGCCTTCATAAGAAAAACCTGAACTTCTCATTGAATAATTGCCTTGAAGCACAACAATGCACTAAGGAGAGAACAGGCTGGGGCACCAGATTGTGGCTTAGCCATGTGAGGATGGGGCTTTTGAAATCACTTCTCTAAGCTCAGTTTCCTCAGCCTTTAAAAGAGAAATAATCATACAAAAGAAGCTTCTAAAATGGCAATAATCATAAGGGTATTGTAAGGATGAAAATAAAACAACTCTGAGAGTATGTGATTTTTTTATGATTAATATTAACCATTACACTGAATGGTTAAGGGTTTTCCTGTAAGCCCTAATTTCTGCATAGTGTGCTATTAAAATGACATGATAATACATTTAAAATATTCTCCTTTTTCTTCAAAATAAATTGGCACATTTATATAATTCTAGTATCTCATAAAGTAATAAATCTAGAAACTAAAGATTCATTATATGAGTGATTTTAATATGCATTTTAGAATTTTCTAAAATGAAAATTCATTGCCTTCTTTGAAAGGATAATTAACATTCAAAAATATGTATATAGAAATATGTATATAACTATTTTTTTATTTTGATAGGTATGACATCTACTGATCAATTGCTCAAGTATTTCTATCTTATAAAATATATATCTAGGAAAGGCAGGGAGGAGGGGCAAGATGGCGGACAAGAAAAACTGCCAGCCAGAGTATCTCTGCAAGAAGGATAGATTTTAGATGAAAGTGAAAAAAATAAACAGGCAGACAAACATAGATTGGATGAGGGTCAGAAGAAAGGGTGCCTGAAACTACAGGAGACTCCACGGGAAGACCCTGTGGAGCAGAACTGGAAGGAAAAAGGCATCCTTAGGGTCTAAACCCCGAGAGGCGTGGAGACCAGCAACAAGGGTAGGTTGAGTGGTTAAATTTCCCCTCCTTTGTATCTTGGACTGCTGGTGGGCTCCTGACCTGCTGGAGAGACCTGCTAACACCAGCCCAGAGATGGCTGCCACCAGTGAGTGGTGAGCCTGTTGTAGACAGGGCACCAGGCTCTCAGCTCCCATGGGACACCTCTGGCCCACAGACCCCAGCCAATGGGCAGGAGCCATATTGCTTCATTATCCCCTTCCCCTTCCCTATGCTCAGCTGCTGAGAGAGAGAGAGAGAGAGAGAATTTAGCCACCACCCAGAGGCATCCACAGGGGATGAGACTCTTACTTTTAGACTGAGGGGTACCTGGTCTGTGAGCTCCCTACTCTCCAGCCCTCCCAGGTGCTGCTTGCCTGGTGACTCCAGCAGAGAGGGGCAGGTCCCAAAGTGGAGAGACATTGATCCAGCTTGGGCACCTTGAGGGTGACTTGAGACCACCAATCTTCTCCCTGGCAGGGTCAAGGATTGATATTCAGGGCCCCGGGGACATGCCTTCAGGCCAGATCCCATACAACTGGGTCTCCATTGCATTGTTTATTGCACTGTCCGGGGGCACAGAAGGGATGTTTCTGAATGAGTCTACTGAGGTGTGTGTGCCTTCACGGCCAGACAGGAGTGGGGCCTGGCTGCAGCATACTTGAGGAGCAAACCTCCTCCCATGGGAGGGCTGCACTCAAAGCTAAGGTAGCGATCCTGAGCAAGGAACCTCCTAGCTCACATAACAGTCAGGGGAGATCCACTAACTTGAGGTCCTGCCTGCTAGCAGAGGCCCCGGGAGACACCATGGTATAGGGGAGGTTGGAAAGGAGCAAGGCCTGCTCGAGACTGCAGATCTCAGTCCCACTTCCAAATGCAGACTTTTCAGCTGAGTGGGGCCATTTCAGCCCCTCCCTGGCAGCTTTGCACAGAAGCAGAGAACAGAACTTTGACCCCTGCTAACAGCATTTGTGGAGCTTGAGGGCAGGCTCACCCAACCCAGCCCAGAGGAACCAGAGTTGGTTACAGGACCCAAAAACAACACTGCACCTTGCTCCACCCAGCAAGTGACACCTACTGACAGGGAGGTCAATTTACACACCATTTTATTGCATCTACTGACTCATCATACAGGGTGTGGTCAAATCTCACCAACAACATCACCTACAGGCTCAGAGACTAAACTGGGAGTGTAACTATCTAAATGAAAATCTAAAAGTAAGAAGCAATAGCTGATCCAGATGGGAAAGAATCAGTGAAAAAAATCTGAAAGTATGAAGAATCAAACAGAAAGCACACCCCAAAAGGGGAACACCAGCTCTCTAGCAATGGACATCAACAAAATTCAGAACACTAAAATGGCAAAAGAAGAATTGTGAACATGGATTGTAAGAAAACTCAATGGTATGCAAGAGAAAATGAATACCCAACACAAAGAAACCACACATACACACACACAAAAAAAAAAAATCAAGGACTTGGAAGAAAAATTCACTAAAGAAATTAAAATATTAAAGAAAAATCAAATAGAACAACTGGAAATGAAGAATGTATTCAAGGAATTACATAACACAGTGGAAAGCCGCAAGAATAGTGTAGATCAAACAGAAGAAAGAATCTCAGAGATTGAAGATAACACCTTTTAATTAAATAAGTCAGTTGCAGAGACAGAGCAGAGAAATAAGAAAAAAGAACAAAGCATACAAGAAATGTGGGATTATGTGAAAAGGTCAAACATGAGAATTATAGGCATCCCTGAAGGTGAAGAAGAAAATACACAACGGTTGGATATGTTATTTGAGGATATAATAGAGGAAAATTTCACAGGACTTGCTAAAAATCTAGATATCCAGGTACAAGAAGCTCAAAGAACTCCTGGGAGATTCATTGCAAACAGGAAATACCATGACACGCAGTCATCAGACTGGCCAAAATAAACACAGAAGAGGCCCTCCTACAAGCTGTGAAGTAAAAGAGCCAGGTAACCTATAAAGAAAAACCCACCAGAATAAATGCAGATTTCTCAAGTGAGACCTTACAAGCCAGAAAAGACTGGGGCCCCATTCTCTTCCGAAACAGAATAATGCCCAGCCTAGAATTGTCTACCCTGCAAAACTAAGTTTCTTATACAAAGGTGAAATAAAGACCTTCTCAGACAAGGAAAGACTGAGGGAATTCATCAAGACAAGACCTGCACTCCAGGAGGACCTCAAAACAGTGTTACACATAGATCAGCTCAGTAAACACTCACCATTGTAAAATCATCCAAAAGCTAAAGGTCAAAGGCCAGATACCACAATGGCTCAAGAGATAAAACAAAGCAAAAAAGTATAAATAAATAGGATGAACAGAAATCTCCCCCACTTATCAATCCTTTCAATAAATGCGAATGGCTTGAACTGCCCACTAAAGAGGCATGGCCTGGCCAAATGGATAGATTTACACAAGCAAAGTATCTGCTGTCTTCAGGAAACACATCTAACACACAAGGACTCAAGGTGAAGGAATGGAAAACAATATTTCGAGCAAACAGAAGCCAAAAGAAAGCTGGCATGGCAGTTCTGATTTCAGATAGCTTAGTCTTCAAATCAACAAAAGTAATGAAAGACAAAGATAGTCACTAATAATGGTGAAGGGTACAATTCAACAAAAAGGCATAACAATTCTAACTATTTATGCACGTAACTCAAGTGCACCCAGATTCATAAAGCAAATCCTACTTGATCTAAACAAAATGATAAAAAGCAACACTGTAATAGTCCAGGACCTCAAAATCCCTCTGACAGAACAGGAGAGATCCTCGAAACAGAAAATGAACAAAGAAACCACGGACTTAAACAGAACTCTAAAACAAATGGTCCTGACTGACATTTACAGAACATTCTACCCAAAAACCACTGAATATACATTTTTCTCATCAGCTCATGGGACATTCTTTGAGATTGACCATATCCTAGGCCACAAACCATGTCTTGATAAATTTTTAAAAAATTGAAATTGTACCATGCATCTTCTCAGCCACAGTAGAATAAAATTAGAAATCATCTCCAACAGAAACTCTCATCTCTACACAAAGTTATGGAAACTAAACTTCTGCTGCTAAATTTCTGCTAAATGATTATTGCATTGGTGAAAATTAATATGGAAATCAAAGATTCTTTGAACTAAATGATAAAGGAGATACAAGTTATTAAAACCTGTGAGACATAGCTAAAGCAATCCTGAGAGGAAAATTTATAACCATAAATGCCTACATCAAAAAGACAGAAAGATCACAAATCAACAATCTAATCAATCATCTCAAAGAACTGGAAAAGGATGAGGAAATGAATCCCAAACCCAGCAGAAGAAAAGAAATAACACAGATCAGAACAGAACTAAATGAAATTGATAACAAAAAACTATATGGAAGATTAATAAAACAAAAAGTTGGTTCTTTGAAAAAATAAACAAAATTGACACACCTCTTGCCAGATTCATGAGAAGCAGAAAAGAAAGGACTCTAATAAGCTCCATCAGGAATGAAAAAGGAGAAATTACAACTGATGCCCAGGAAATACAAAATATCATCGATGAATACTATAAACACCTATATGTACATAAACTAGAAAACATGGAAGAAATGGACAAATTCTTAGAAACACACAGCCTCCCTAGACTCAATCAGGAAGAAATAGAATTTCTGACTAGACCAATATCAAGTACTGAAATTGAAGGAGCGATAAAAAAACCTTCCTAAAAAGAAAAGTCCCAGACCAGATGGTTTCAAACCCAGATTTTACCAGACCTACAAAGAAGAACTGGTGCCTATTCTGCAGAAATTAATTCACAACATCGAGAAGGAAGGAATTATCCCCAACACATTTTATGAAGCCAAAATCACCCTGATACCAAAACCAGGAAAAGACTCAACAAAAAAAGAAAACTACAGATCAATATCTATTATCAATATAGACGTGAAAATCCTCAAAAAAATCCTTGCAAACCGAATTCAGGTGCTTATCAAAAAAATAATCCATCATGACCAAGTGGGCTTCATCCCAGAGATTCAAGGATCGTTCAACATATACAATTCTATGAATGTAATACACCACATAAATAGAAGCAAAAACAAAAACCATATGATCCTCTCAATAGACACAGGAAAAGCATTTGACAAAATTCAATACTCTTTTATGATAAGAATGCTTAACAAAATAGGCAGAGACGGGGCCTACCTAAAAATGATACAAGCCATATATGACAAACCCACAGCCAACATCATACTGAATGGGGAAAAATTGAAAGTATTCTCATTTAAAACTGGAACTAGACAAGGTTGCCCACTGTCCCCACTGCTACTCAATATAGTGCTGGAAGTCCTAGCCAGAGTAATCAGACATGAAGAGGAAATCAAGGGGATCCGAATGGGGGCAGAAGAGGTCAAATCATCACTCTTTGCCAACAATATGATCTCATATCTAAAAAATCCCAAAGGTTCAGCCATGAGACTACTGCAACTGGTAAACAAATTCACCAAAGTCTAAGGTACAAAATAAATGTACACCAATCTATGTATCATTCCTATATGCCAAAAACAGTCAAACTGAGAACCAAATCAAAGACTCAATATCCTTCAGGATAGCAACAAAGAAAATAAAATACCTATGCATATGTTTAATGAGGTGAAAGACCTCTATGGGGAAAAATACAAAACACTGAGGAAGGAAATAGCATAGAATGTAAACAATTGGAAAACCATGCCATGCTCATGGGTCGGCAGAATCAACATTGTTAAAATGTCTATACTATTCAAAGTGATCTACAGATTCAATGCAATCCATATTAAAATACCAATATCATTTTTTTTAAGATCTAGAAAAAATAATTCTACACATTATATGGAACCAGAGAAGACCCCATATAGCAAAAACAATCTTATGCAAAAAAAACAAATTGAGAGGCATCAATTTACTAGACTTAAAGCTATACTACAAGGCTATAGTAACTGAAACAGCATGGTACAGACACAAGAACAGAGACATAGACCAATGGAACAGAACAGAGAACTGAGATATAAAACCATCCTCATATAGCCATCTCATCTTTGACAAAGGAGACAAAAACATACACTGGGGAAAAGAATCCTTATTCAAGAAATGGTTCTGTGAAAATTGGATAGCCACATGAAGAAGACTGAAACAGGATCCACACCTTTCACCTCTCAGAAAAAATCAACTCATGGTAGATAACAGACTTTAACCTAAGGCATGAAATTATAAGAATTCTAGATGAAAATATTAAAAAAAACTCTTATAGAAATTGGCATATGGAAAGAATTTATGAAGAAGATCACAAACACAATCACAGTAACAATAAAAATGAATTAATGGGACCTAATCAAATTAAAAAGCTTCTGCACAGCCAAGGAAACTATCATGAGAGCAAACAGACAACCTACAGAGTGGGAGAAAATATTCACATGCTACACATCTGACAAAGTGCTAATAACTAGAATCTATATTGAACTCAGAAAAATCAGCAAGAAAAAAATCAAACAACTCTCTCAAAAATTGGGCAAAAGACATGAACAGAAACTTTTCAAAAGAAGGCAGACTAATGGCCAACAGACACATGAAAAAATGTTCAACATCTCTAATCATCAGGGAAATGCAAATCAAAACCACAAAGAATATCACTTATTTCCAGTGAAAATGACCTTTTTCAAAAATTCCCCAAATAATAAATGTTGGCATGGATGCAGAGAGATAGGAACACTCCTCACCACTGGTGGGACTGCAAATTAGTATAATCTCTATGGAAGGTAATATGGAGTTACCTCAAAGAGATAGAAGTAGAACTACCATTTGATCCAGCAATCCCATTACTGGGCATCTCCCCAAAAGAACAAAAGACATTCTATAAAAAAGACATCTGTACCAGAATGTTTATTGCAGCAAAACTCACAATTGTAAAGATGGTGAAACAACCCAAGTGCCCATCAATACATAAGTGGATTAATAAAACGTGGTATATGTACATCATGGAGTTCTACTCAGCCACAGAAAACAATGGTGATCTAGCACCTCTTGTATTATCCTGGATAGAGCTGGAGCCCATTCTACTAAGTGAAGTATCCCAAGAATGGAAAAACAAGCACCACATGCACTCACCATCAAATTGGTATTAACTGATCAACACTTATGTGCACATATAGTAGTAACATTTATAGGGTGTTGGGCAGATGGGAGGGCGGAGGAGGGAATGGGGATATTCACACCTAATGGGTGTGGTGCACACTGGGTGATGGACACGCTTGAAGCCTGACCTGGGTGGGGCAAATGCAATATATGTACCCTGAACATTTGTACTCCCATAATATGCTGAAATAAAAAAATTAAAAATATATATACCTCTAATTATATGTACACATATATTTATATGTGCCTGTGTGTGTAGAACTTTGGGTAAATATCTTTATTACAATTTAAAACAATGTTCTAGAATTCACATAAACATCTAGAAAATAGCAATCCTTTGACACTGAACTTAAAATGTTGGGTCTCTTAAAAAGAAATTTAAATATCTACAGAGATTAATTTCAATTTGTTTCATAGGCATATTTGCATAAATCTTTACAAATATTAGAAAATCCCATTAAGAAAGATATAATAACTTACCAAGAACAAGTGGCATTTTTCTCTTGTATAGAAATTTGGTTTAATAGGCAAACATTGACATAATACATTATCTAAATGTAATAAAGAAAAAACTATTAATATAGGATTACCTTAGTAGAAGAAGAAAAGACATTTCACAACACTCAATACCATTCATGACAAAAAAAAATTCTTAGCAAATGAGAGAATAAAAAATTTCTTAAACCCAATAAAGAAAAGTGTCTATGAAAAACATAAAGCCATCTTTATACTTAATGGTAAAAACCAGAAATGCTTTCCCCCGAAACTGAGGAAAACACAAGAATGCCAACTCTAATGAGTGCTAGCCAGTATTAATAACAAGGCAAAAAAGAAATTAAAGAAAGACATACAGGTTAAGATGGAAGTAATAATAGTGTGTTTATCTGCATATGACATAGTATGTGGGTAGAAAATCTAAGGAATCTATTTAGAAGCCCCTAAAACTAATGAGTTTAACAAAGTCACAGGATTTAAGATTGATATGCAAAAAGAATCTTGTTTTATACACTAGAAATGAATAATCTAAAAATGAAACAAAAATTTGTTTACCATCACCAAATACCATAAAAAGTAAAATACTTAAGAATTAATTTAACAAAAGATGTGCAAATCCTCTGAACCGAAAACTACAAAATATTGCTGAAAAAAAATTAAAGAAGACCTATCTAAATGGAGATATATACTATCTTTATTGGTTTGAAAATTCACCATTGTTAAGAAGTCAATTCTTCCAAAATTGACTATAAATTCAATGCAGTCAGAATCAAAATCCTAGTAGTCTTTAGAGAAGAATTTGACAAGCTAATGTTAATATTTGCATAGAAAGGCAAAGACCTAGAATAGTCCAAATGATTTTTTAAATGAAAAACAAAATCGGACAAATCAAATTAGCTGATATTTAAGATTTACAATAAAAGCTCACTAATTTAAGTGTATGAAAATAGGATGACGATAGGTATATAGATCAATGGCAAAGAATTTTTAGCCCAGAAATATACCAACATTTATTATATTGTAAACTGGTTTTCAACAAAGATGTCAAGGAAATTCAATGGGGTAAAAATAGTCTTTTTAATAAATGGAATGAATATATTTGGGTATCTACATGGAAAAAAAGAACTTTGACATTTTCCTCATAGCATACACCAAAAGCATAATACAAAATTGCTCATCAAGCTAAGTATAAGAGTTAAAACTATAAAACTTTTAGAATTACACTTACGAGAAAATTTTTATAAACTGCCTCAACACCAACCATGGAATATTACATTATATTACAAATGAAGACACTTCAGTCCTTTAAGAAAATAGTAGGTATGCATTACCTAGATGTCTCTTTGTAGCTAATGATATTTAATTTACATTTTCCATGAACTGTGAACAGAGGTTCTACTGCAACATTATAGGGTCCCGTACTGTGATAATCTTTCTTAACTTTTCACTTAACCTTTCATGCCAGCAAACCAACACTTCTGCACATTGTCCACATGAAGATTTGTGCTGTTGTTGTAGTTCAGGCCACTGAGAGTGCTGAATATAAAATCAATTTTCCTTAACTCTAAGTCATATATTTTATTTTTAGTATTTTTAAGACAATAGTTAGAATATTTTTATTTAAATCTAACCTGCAGTTTTTAAAGATGACAACACACGTTAATTATGATGATAAAATGGAAAGACAGTTAACAAAATTTGTTCATCTTGACAAACAGATGCAATACTTTGACAGCTAATCAAGGCAGGTTTTATTTTTTTTCCTGCTATATCTATCCTTTTCCTGGATGATCTATTAATTTTAATGGCTTACTGGACTCCCATTTAATGGTTCAATGAATATAATACATTTATGCATTTCTTTGTGTAATGAAGTGTCCAAATAAGCAAGATGACTTTTTGAAGTTAATATAGCCAACACATAGGTTCCCAAAATAATTCAATATTTCAACTTCCCATTATTACTACTAATAAAACTTATCTAAATGCTATTTTTAAACTTGCAAACTGGGCCTAAACACACTTTTGAAAGTAGGAAAATGCTCTTTTTGATGATATAATAAATATCTCTTCATTATATGTTTATTTAATTTTGAATTATTACAAAGTCAAGTAATTGCTAATAAATTTAACTACTGCTCAGAGTAGAATGATCAGTAATAACAATTTTCAAGAGTACAGAGTTCACTTACAAATTTTTCTCATAGACTTACTCTATTACAATGTTGAAATATTTGGCAGCTCTCACATTTTATCACTCTTAATTTTTCTACCAATACTTTTTTTAGGGCTTTAATTATAACTTTTTTAAGTTGTCTAGTGAATGTGTTTTCATTGTAGTCGTTGCTGTCACTAAGAGAGAGTCAGAGATCAATGTGTCAAAGAAACACAATTGCAGTTGGTAGAGAATGAGCCAGGCACCGATATAACTTGATGAAGCACGAGAAAATGTTTGTGGCATTTTTGACACTACATGTATTTCCTAAATAAATCCATTATTTTTCTCACACACACACACACACACACACACACTCATCATCCTGCATTAAACAATGGGAGGTTCTAAAAACTTACTTAACATTTCACACCCTCCACTGTAATCTGCAAATTATATTCCAAAAATTTTCACTTGCTCTTACTTTTATCATTGCCTTATTTTCACTAAAATCTATTTTAAAATCATATTCTATATGCATTTCACTTTTTATCCATAGGATTTCATAACTTTCCTAATTTTTTCCATTTCTGTATATCTTTTCTCTTCTTTCTTCATTGTATGCACATTACGTGTCTTCATTTAAATGCTGCCTTTG
Source organism: Eulemur rufifrons (assembly GCF_041146395.1). NCBI lineage: Eukaryota > Metazoa > Chordata > Mammalia > Primates > Lemuridae > Eulemur > Eulemur rufifrons. The sequence continues at coordinate 90,949,345 of NC_090985.1, forward strand.
CTTTTCTTCGGTTCTTGCCCTTCATCTATTTTCTAATTCCCAATATAATCTTAAATGCTCAGTCTTTTTATTTAATGTTGTCTCATGGCTTTGGCCTTATTTCACATCCTAAATTGGATCTTTATTTTCATCAACCAAATTAGTGCCATTTCACTGACGTCCCTTCTAACTGTTTTAAATAAAGGCAGCCCTTTGACCCCTAAGGCTAAAGGAGAGACCCGGCCTGCCGGAAGCAGTCTAGGAAAGTTCCCAGGATGCCAAAAGAAAAAGGTACATGTGTCTGTACAGGTGACTGTTGTTCTCAGAACTGTCTCTGGAGAAGATACAAAGGCAAAGCAGGCTCTCCCCAGACTGAACTGATTGTCCACTCCTCTCAGGACAAACAACAACAACGACGACAACAAAGACTAGATAAAATAAAACTAATAAGGCATTACTGCTACTGCATACTAAATGATACTCCAGAGGCCAGGAAACTTAACTGCACCCCCCTCAACTACTAAACTGTATCAAGAAGCTACATAATAAACAGTTACTCTGCTTTTTGTGGAGAGCAGAGACCTTGAAACATTTTTCTTTCATACCCACCTGTCTGTACTCCCATACCCAGATTTGCAACACAGAGCCACAAACCTACTCAGTTTCCCTTTTCTGAAAATGTTTATTATTAATATAAAATCTCAGGATGAGGAATGTGATAATTGCTCAGTGATATGAAACCTTTTCTGTACCCCAAAAAGAGGTCAGCCCAGAGAGAATTCCCTCAGACTGGCATGGCAGAGGCTGTCCTGGGATGGCCAGATAGGGACACTTTTATCTCTCATTTACCACCTTGGCCTTAATATGGAAGTCACATCTGCTATCACCTCTTTTCCTCAGTGAAGTGCTGAAAAAGGCACTTTATTTATTTCTTTCTCCCTGTTCATTTCCTCCAAGGGAAAAGGAATCAAATGTCAGGTGAGAACCTGGCATTCCATGGGTCATGTCTCTCTGTTGAGTGGTAGTAAGGGACTAAAACACACGTGGTCCAGCATCACTCCTTTCCATGTCCACCTACTCTACCATTTCAAAACAGCCAAGAGAGGATTTCATATGATCTCACCACAAAGAAATGATAAATACTTCAGGTGATGGATGATGTGATCATTCCACACCCACGCTTATATACAATTATTATTAGTTGATTAAAAATAAAGTACATGGGCAATGTATGTAACCTGAACTTTTGTACCCCCATAATAAGCTGAAAAAAAAAATAAAGTAAAACAAACAAAAGTGCATGTTATGACACTGTAGCTTTTTTTTTTCCTGTGGATGGCCTTCTGGTCAGGTTAATTTATATCATATAAAGTGCTTAAAGTAGCACTTGGTGTGCAATATCATGGAGAGGGGTGGATAAAGTGGCTAATCAGGTGTCAACTGCAGTTAGTCCCTCTACCCCCCAATTTGTTACCTCATATTACCTTTGTTATGGATTGAATAGGTAATGACCAAATTCTTCAAACAAATTTTTTATTGGATTTTTCAAAAGTCATGAAATAAATCCATGCCCCAAGTATAATTTTCAGCTATTAAATTGTGGCTAAATTTCAAATGAACAAACACAAGGCAATCTCATAGGTGTTACATGTTAGGAATAATCAAGTATAAATTATTAATTTGAAAAAGAAAAACACTTTCAGAGTCCCAAAATACTTTTATAAAGACCAAGGCATTTTACCTAACATGTAGAACCTTCACAATAACATTTGGAATGAAAATATTAATTCACAGAAGCAGATATTACATTTTTTTAGTGCCAAATTAGTTAGTAAAGGTCTATAACTGTTTAGAACCGAATATTTCAGAAAATTATTGAACTAAGTTAAAAGTCAGTGTTCTATAGTAACAGGTAATAATTTACTATGGTACCCCACAATGTCATTAAATAATAATGCATATGAGTTAAATTTATCCATGGCTAAAAATACCTTGGCCTCTGGGAAGGTTTTTGAAAACAATTTTTTTTAATTTGTATAAATGGGAAATCTCTTTGTTGCAAGATACAACAAGAAGCCATAGCAGAGTTATTTGCTTTTCCTTTCTCAACATAAAACAGAAAAGCACTTTGAAGAACACGTTTCAAATTATAATTACTACCAATCTCACCTACAGAATCATGGAATATCAGAGGTGGAAATCACTATAGATTTAATCTAATCCGATACCTTCATTTTATAGATGAGGAAAGTGGTTAAGTGACTTTCTCAAAGCACCAGAGCATCACCAAAATGTGTGCCAACCCGGGAGAGTATTATTATAATGGAAAGGCTACAGCATTTTTCTCCTCCCGATTAGAAGTAGTATCCTACTTAAGAGGAACAAAGGTGATGATGAAACACATCCATTCACGTGTCCTTCATAAAATAATGGTTCTTTCCTTAATGTAAGCACTGACATCAAAGGTAAGATGAGCCACTGAATGTACCTCACGGGACAGTTCCATGCAGAGGGGGTGTTTAATGAAGGTGCAGAAAGAAGGTGACAGTGACTTTTCAATCAGAAGTCAAACATGGGGCTGCCTGCATGCCCAATCTACCACACACATATTTTTATTCGATCAGCTCCATGTTTGGGGCATAAACTCCACCAAAAAATAAATCTAATATTACAGCTTTCTTACAAACTCACACGGACCCTTCTCTCATGTGCCCCATGGTACCATGTGGCAATATTCATCTTGTTAAACTAAGTAGTGGTTGATAATTTCCTGCTTTTAATGGGTCAAGAATGCTCCCATGTACTACAGAATCTACCATTTCCTGTTGCATTACACTCAATTCAATCATGTCACCTGCTTGTCCCGGGGACTTGTGACCATCTGTGAAGATGATTATATAAATTAATAGAACACGTTACTATAGTCAGTATGACCTTTCATGCACATCCCAACTCTTTGAGAAGCATAATCTATGAGCACATGGGACCCATGATTTATTGACTCTCTCTCTTTCTCATGTATCAGTTTGGAAACTCCATGTAAACTATTTCACTTGGTCTTCACAGTAACCTGGGGGTCACGAATGGATAACTCACATTTTACAGATGAGAGAACTGAGACTTAGAAATTAAGTAACTTGCTCATGACCATGCAGTAAATGTCAAAGTTAGTTCTGAAAGTCTGGTCTTCTAAGGCCAACAGGTGTTCAACTCTATCCTGCTGCCTTACAATGTCAGCCATTCTAATAATGACATATATTTTAGTAATGCATTCAACTTTTCCCCAATAACCATATAAGGTCAGAAAGCAATAGTTATCATATTACAAATTCATTCATGTATTCATTATTATTATTGCTCATATTTATAGTTTATTTTGAAAATTAGACATAAATCAATTAACTTAAAAAACCACATTGAGTTGGTAGAACAATCATAAACTAGCATTCATATTCTTTATAGTCTAGTGTTTCTTGCCTCATGAATGGTGTCCATTCCAGATACTCTAGGGATAATCATAGTTACTATTTTTCAAGAGACTGCTCTATTAGGAGCTTTTCATTTTAAAAAATTTTTAATTTTCTAAACAATCCTAAGAGGTGTGTATTATTATAACTTCTTCACAGAGGAATCAACTGAGATTTGGAGAGAGCAATTTAGCTGATTTTACACAATTTGCAATCTGGCCTTGTCACATGTGCTTTCAAAAAGTAGAGTCGTAATTCTGGAGCTTGGCCAAGTGACTCTCTTTGGCCCACAGCATAGCAGCAAAGTAGATGTAAGCAATGGATGGGGAAATGCTCATGCAACCAAGAGAGGAGAGGGCCCAGTACACAAGCACTTTTCCATCCACTGCATTGGGAACACCGAGACCACCCTGTGAATGAGCCCAAGCTACTGGTGGAGAGACCACGTGGAGGAAAACTGAGGCTCACTGGCTGACAGCCTGCTGACCAGTAGTTCTACGAGCAAGGGCAGCCTAGAGTGCTGAATGGATGAACAAACTATGGTACATGTACAGACTCATTTTATTCACATTGATGCACATGGCAACCTGTGTGACTCTCAAATGCATTATGCTAAGTAAAAGAAGCCAGACCAAAAAGTCTGCACTCTACAGATGCCATTTATACACCACTCTGGAAAAGTCAAAACTGCAGGAACAAAGAACACACCAGTAGTTCCCAGGGGTTAGGGGTGCAGGAGGATTTGACTACAGAGGGCCAATATGAGCAAATTTTTTGGGGGAATTTTGTGGGAATTTTGCGGGCAGGAATGGAGCTATTCTATATATTGAATGTGGTTATGGCTATACAACATTAACACATTTGCCAAAATTCACGGAACTATAACCAAAAAGAGTGAATTTTATTGTATGTAAATCAAAACAAAATTTAAAAACTACTTCCTCTTTCCCCCATGGTTACTGTGAAATTGTGTGCAATTGGTGGTGTTGAAATTAGAAGGACCTAGATTATTTGGATTCTGGATCTGCACTTTACTCTCTGCATGATTTAAGTAAATACCATAATTTCCTAAGTCTTGGTATATATTATGTGAAATGGAGATAACGATACCTGCATTAGGCTTTCACGTCTTCATTCGTGAATTGAGGTGAGTAGCAGTACTCTCCTGAGTTATGATTGAGAGTCAAATGAGAGAATGTCTACAGAGGGCCCGGCATAAGTAAGTACTCAATAAAGAGAAACGATGGTAGTGTAGGTAATTATGATGACAATGATGATATCCATTGGGGAGGCACTCTTTGGGAGAATTTAAGCCTCAGGGAAACTGATAGGACTCTTGCACTTTAGATTATAAATTTACATTATGTCATATATTTTCTTAAAAGATTCTCCTGTCCTGTGGGTAATGGGACTTTCAATAAATGGAGGCTTCCAGGATGAATGAATTCAGCAGAAATCTACAAGTCACCTACTACATACAAAATACTATCAAACAGTTATATGTAGGAATTGCAATTATAATTTCTAATAGGACTTTTACAACAAACTACGATCATATCTGATAGAACTTTGATTTATCCTTTATTTAGGAGGTCCCACTGTAATCCTACTTGTTAGCTCTGCTGCCATACTTTGGGATCTGCTGTCTCTGAACCATAAAGCTTTGTGGAATTCTGGGCTGGGGGCATATGTCATAATGACTTTTTAGTGAAAGCTATTTATGTTTTGTTGTTTTCCTTGTCTACATCAAATTCTTGGAATTAAGAAAATCATCTGAAGATACAATCTTTGGATCATGTTAAAAATGCAGTTTCCCCTTGAACAACACAGATTTGATCTGCCTATGTACATTTATACATAGAATTTTTTGAATAAATATATTAGAAAATTTTTTGGAGATTTGTGACAATTTGAAAAAACTCACTGATGATCCATATAGACTAGACATATCGAAAGAATTAAGAAAAAGATAATTATATTATGAATGAATAATATATGTAGATACTAGTTTATTTTATCATTAACTACTAGAAAATATACATAAATTTTCCTTAAAAATTTAAAACTTAGTGACCTTATATAGTGCCATTCGCAGTCAAGAAAAATGTGACCAAACATAAAGGTGCAGTATTATATCATAACTGCATAAAATTAAGTGGAGTACGTACTGTGCTACTATAATAATTTCATAGCCACCCCTGTTGCTATTAGGGTAAGCTCAAGTGTTGCAAGTATCCACTTAAAAGGTAATATGATAGTAATCATATCTGCAATATACAGTAAATTGCATATCACAGTAAAACCTGCTCTTTTGCGGTTCTTGCATATTTTTCGTAGTGCTCAGTGCAATACTGTAAACCCTGAATAACACCATAGGACCCATATGAAGTGCCACTGGTGATGCTGGAAGTGCTCCCAAGAAGCATGCAAAAGTCATGACATTACAAAGAAAAGTTGAATTGCTTGATATGTACCATAGATTGAGGTCTGCAGCTTCAGTTGGCCGCCATTTCAAGATAAATGAATCCAGTGTTAGGAACATTAACAAGAAAGAAAAGGCAATTCATGAAGCATTCGGTGAAGCTACAAGAGCAGGAGCAAAAATGTTGCACTTTTTGCAAAATACCTTTTTGTCTCATATTGAAAATCCATCTTTTATGTAGGCACAGGATTGCAATAAGACAGCCATCCTTATAGACTCTAATATAATTCAAGAAAAAGTGAAGTCATTATATGACAACTTAAAGCAAAAGGAAAGTTAAGGATCTAAAGCTATAGAGTTTAATGCTAGCAATGGATAGTCTGATAATTTTAGAAAGAGGTTTGGTTAAGAAATGTCAAGATAACAGGAGAAGCAGCTTCTGCCAACCAAGAGGCAGCAGATGAGTCTGCCGTTAAAAAAAATCATTAATGAGAAAGAATATCTGCCTGAACAGGTCTTTAATGCAGACAAAAGTGCACTATTCTGGAAAAAAAAAATGCCACAAAGGACATTTACTAGTAAGGAAGGGAAGCAAGCACCAGGATTTAAGGCAGGACGAGATAGGCTAACTCCACTGTTTTGTGCAAATGCATTTGGGTTTATGATGAGGACTGCCTTTATCTACAAAACTGCTAACCCCAAGCCTTGAAGCAAAGGAAATACCAATTGACAATCTTTTGATTACACCACAAGAAGGCCTGGACGATAAGAACACTGTTTCTAGATTGGGTCCACGGATGCTTTGTCCCTGAAGCCAGGAAATTCCTTAATAGTAAGTGACTGCCTTTGAAAGTTCCTTTGATATTGGATAATGCCCCTGACCACCCAGAACCCCATGAGTTCAACACCGAAGACACTGAAGTGGTCTACTTGACCCTAAACACAATGTCTCTAATTCAGTCTCTAGGTCAGGGGCTCATAAGGATGTTTAAGCTTTGTTACACATGCTACTCTATGGAAAGGGTTGTCAATGCCATGGAAGAGAACCCTGATAGAACATCATGAAAGTCTAGAAGGATTGCACCATTGAAGATGCCATCGTTTCTATAGAAAAATCTATGAAAGCCATCAAGACCTAAACAATAGATTCCTACGAGAGAAAACTGTCCAGATGTTGTGCATGACTTCAGAGGACTTACAACAGAGCCATCAAGGAAATCATGAATGAGATTGCGGGTAAGGCAAAAATGTAGGGAGTGAAGGGTTTTAAGATATGACTCTGGAGAAATTCAAGAGCTCATAGAAAATGCACTTGAGGAGTTAACAGAAAAAGTTAACATGATGGACACGAGTGCTCTCACCCAGTGCCAGACGAGGAGGAAGATGACGTAGAAGAACCAGTGCCAGAAAACAAAGTGAGATTAGCCAAACTGGCAGAAGGGTTCCGACTTTTCAAGACTGGTTTTGACTTCTTTAACAACTTAGGCCCTTCTATAATATGGGCACTGAAACTACCATATAGAAACATTTTTAAGGAAACAAAAAGCAAAAAAATCATACAAATTGCTATGTATTTTGATAAAGTTGCATCACATGTGCCTGCCTCTCCTGCCCCCCCTTCCACTTCCTCCACCTCTTCTGCCTCTGCCACCCCTGATACAGTAAAACCAAACCTTCCTCTTCCTCCTCCTCCTCCTTAGCCTACTCCATGTGAAGATGAGGATGAAGATGTTTATGATGATCTACTTCCACTTAATGAATAGTACATACGTTTTCTCTTCCTTAATAATTTTTCCTCTATCTTATTTTATTATAAAAACACAGTATATAATACATATAATATACAAAATGTATATTAATCAATTGTTTATGTTATCAGTAAGCCTTCCAGTCAATAGTAGGCTATTAGTAATTAAGTTCTGGGGGAGTCAAAAGTTACATGCAAATTTTCAACTGCACAGAGGGTCAGTGCCCCAACCCCTGCCCTGTTCCAGGGTCAGCTGTACTAAAGCAAGGTCCTAACTGACACCTGAACGTGGTACATTTCCTAAAGATGGAGGACATACTTTCCTGGAAAGAGCCAGGCGGAACTTCCAGCTTTCTTACCCTCCTTAACCAAGGAACTTCTTAACTTAGAATTGACGGCGTTTAACCAGAAGTTAGAAGACGATAAAAGCAACTTACAGATCGGTAAAAATTTTAAGAAGATATTCATGCCTGGGGGAAAACTCATGAATGTATAAACAGTCACTGATCTTAGCCCACTATCTTGTTTTGAAAAGAACATTAAGTTAGCAGTCAAAGGAACTGGGCTCTGGTCTTGGCTGCAGATCAGCCTCTCCACTCCATCTATCAGAGTCCTAGACTGGGGTGAGTCCATTCAATCCAACTATTTGAATAACTGGCCATTTCACCTACTGTGGGGCAGGCTTCAGGAAAAGATGTACCTTTATGTTGCCAAACACCACTTTCTTTCCTTGTTCTATTTAATTTATAGCTTTTTTAATGCAACATCTAGTCAAACAGTGCTTCCTAAACCCAAAGGATTATATACTTGACTCTTGGGTGTAGAGAAGGAAATAGGAGAAGACATCTTTGGACAAAGATGGTTCATGCATACTTGAAGCTTTAGGCTAAGAGGAAAATTTTACCCTGAATTTGATTGGAAGGATAAAAATGTCTTGGTGAATGGTGAACAAAACTGATTCTCAGTATTTCAAAAGGTCCTCATACAGAGAAAAAAAATAGGTAGAAATTTTAACTACAGAAAAAATTGTCAATGCCAAGGGGAAGAAAAAGCAAACTTAATTAAAGTTTCACACATTGAGAAATGATAAAAGGTCTTGGAAAGTAAGGAAATAGTACTTTATTCACCTTTATGAGTCTAGAAAATGTAATATAAAATAAAGCATAGTTAATTTATGTTTTTAATTGCAAAACCAAGTAATTGATATTTTTTAAAGCAGGGGTACTCAAAAGTAGATCACAATGGGTTTTTTCAATTGGCCCCATAAGAAGTAAATTATAAAGTCCCCATTTGTGCCTCACAGGAAAAAAAATCCATTACCATTTGCTCTTTATTGGCATAATAGTTCTTCAGAACGGCTTACAACCGAGCATATATTTCACACATGAATGTTTGATTGAATTCACCTGTTGTGATCTTCTTTAAGTGCCTACATTTTCAGTAGCAGCTGTAGATTGCCAAAGCGGAGGCTTTTATAACATTTTAAAGTAATTCAGGGAGCTTTTCCTTTGTTTCATTCTCCCTTGAACATTAAACAAAAATTACTCAAGTTTGGAAACTCGAGCGTTGACAATGGAAGCTTGCTTATCTAACAGATTTTAGATCGCCTTTGACCACTTCCCTGTGACAAGGTTTTCTGGGGACCAGCACAGGAGCCACCCAGCCCTGCTCACTGTCACTTCTGTTGAAGCCCCGGCACAGGCACCTGCTCAGTAGCTGGGGTGGGGCCTCGGGTGCTTATGACTAGTGCTGGCAAGTGGAGCATCCACCTGCTGGATCGGCTGAGAAGCCAGAAGAAGCTGATAGCCCTGGAATGTTTCCGTCCTTATTCCCACTGGCATCTGATAGGAGAAAGGGATAGGAAAGCCCATTTTACACACGTACACATGCATATGTGTGGTATCCACGAGGAATGGAGACACATACACTTAAAGCAAAAGAGAGAGTCTAGAGATCCAAGTGTCGCCTCGTTATCCTATTGAGGCATGAGAATGAGTTCGTTTATCCTTTGAAAGTGCAAAATATTTATTAATTTAAAAATCTTCTCATGGAATTCTCACCTGTATGAAAGACTACATTATCTATTTTTCATTCTTTAGGCAGACATATATATACCTAAGCTATTTCACACAAAAAGATTGTATCCCATTGTTAAACCTTGTTAAAATATTAGTTGCCAAACCCCTTTACCAATCCGTTGTACTATTTACCAACCTTAGCGGCAAGACAATTTGCCCTAAAGATCCTGAATTATGTCAGACAGTGAGATACAACAGCAGGAAGATCTATGGAGATTCAGGTCCCAGCTCTGTCACCTGCTGAGCCCTGCCTTAGCCTCTTTACCCTCCTCCATGATATGGGAATACAAAAATGCTTATAACTTACAGCCAGTTTGAGGAGGCAACCTATGGAAGCGTCCCTAGTGGAGAATCTGTTCTGAAAGAAATGCATGCTACATTTATAGTCCATCACTTTATATTAATATTTTCTTCTCTACAAAGGCAATCACTGAGAATAGCACATTACACTCTTCACATACTTGGAAATGGCCATTTTCACCCTTATCTTGCCTGATCCCTAAGACTGCACATGTGTGTGTGGAGCCCACTGCAAATGAAAACTACACCGTGCTTAGTTATGGGACAGAATGTTTTAAAGAAATAGCTGTTATACTGAAAATCGTTTTGAAAATCAAAACATTTAAAAGAAAAATAAGACTTCAATAATTTTAAAAGCCTAAATAAGAGAATTTTTGAGATTTATTTTGAAGGAAAAATGAAGAGTAGAGGAAAAAGTTGTTTTTATGTATACAAAACTATTAATTTGTGTGTGCGTGTGTGTATGAGAGACAAAGAGACAGATTAATTTTTAAAGAGTGTATGTTTTAGCAATCAACACTTTTTCATAGCAGAAATGAAAATTCTATTCTAAGTAAATGAGAATTAGGTAGTAAAATGTGCTTTGATTCTATCGTTAAGTTTCCATTACATTAAACCTTCTCATCAAAACTTATGTTCGTATAGTGAAGTTGTCCATTGAATTTCATGAAAAAAGTTTAGAATGCTTTATCTGCATAAAATGTAAGTTCCTACAGGGTTATTTGTGCTCTGTAGAGGAAAAACAAAATATATATAAAATAAGTATAAATGTAGCTATTGTGACATAAGTATCTTCCATAGAGGGTTGATTCTAGATAATAGAATAAGATTGAGAAAAAAGTCTTATATTTTCTATTTAAACTACCCTAGAACAGCACTAAAAACTCTCATTTACATAAAGAATGACATCTAAACATATTATCCCTTTAAAGCTCCATAATACGATCCCTGTGATTTCCATGTATAATTTCTGACTTTCCTTTCAGCTTCTGAAGAAGAGAGAGTTTATTTTGTTCGTCTTTATACTCCCAGCATTGAGCAGGAAGTTGGTACATGGTAGGCACTAGATAAATGTGTCCTGAAGCCAACGGGTTACAGGTTTACTCACTGTTCTCCAATACAACTTGTGCATTTTCCCCTCAACATTTATGCTCCCAAGATTCTGTCAACTAGAAAGCCCTTTTACCTTTTCTCTGCCTATTTCAATTTAATCTGTTTTAAGGACAAACTCAAATATCACCTTCTTCAGAATGCTGACCATCTAAACCTCTTTAAATATCCACCACCTATACCAACTCTCCAGGGACCAAACCGGTGTGAATTAGTATGACACAGGACAGTGCAGAAAATTCAGGACCCTGCTAAGAAGTCCGTCAAGGTGTATCCTAGGCTGGATGTTTGCGTATAGGAGCAAGACCGAGAGGCAGTTACCACAGCTTTACATTAGGAAACATGAGCCTACATCCGGGTCAGTCTACAGGGAAAATGAGAAAATGTCATGGGGAGCATGACAGATGGCCAAGATGCAGGTGGCCCCCGACAGGGGCACATACCTGTCGACTGGGAAGGATGGGTCACATGGAAGTCCCTATGACAGAAAAACTGGTTTTCAAGGATGGGGATTATAGTACCTGGAAACACTAGCAAACTGAAGACAGTATTAAGGTGTGACAAGCCAGGGATAGTTTAGATGGAGATGTGCAAGTTGGGTGTAGGCCTGTTGGGGGCCACCATTAAAAGGATCAAGTTCATGGTTAAGGTGAAGAGGCTAGAGGCTTTAGTCATCAAGGGAAGCCTTTCTGCAGAGAGGAATACTTTTTAAATTCAATATTAGACATTAGTTGTTAAAATCCCATCTGCACCTCATAATGTTTCCCATGCATGGAATGTCTGCAAATCACTTAGATTCAAGAGTGAAGTGAGAGAAGCTCCCTGTATCTGGGGTAGGAAAGTTCTCCCAGCCAAGTTTAGCATTCCTGCAGAGCACTTAACATAGGTGCAGTTCTACATTTTATTTTTTATTGGAGTGATGTTCATTAGTTGCTTACTGTGAGCACCATCAGGGCAAGGATTGTATCTTTTCTGCTCTTTGTTATTACCAGCACCTAACATAGTGCCCAACACCAAATAAGAACACTGTGAATGAACAAAAACAAACATAATGTAAAGGAAAGGGAAGATTGAAACTGTTGAAAGCAAAAATAACTCACAACAGCAGCACTAAGGTACATGGACTGAAGTTTTGTCAAAAACAAATTCTAAGAATTCATTGTTAAAAATAAATATATATATGTAAATACATGTGTACATTCAATTAGAGTTTAAAGAGTGCGTGTGATTTAAGCATTTTAACATTGTTGAAGATTCTTCCTGTAGCTGGTTGACTTTTATCCCAAGTAGCCTACCCAGGCAGTAGGCTATGTTCTGAATGTATTTTGCTTATGAAATTCCAACTTTGGTCTCTCTGATAGATAAATTCAGTAGGAGGATTGACATTTGACCAGGCTAAATACAACACTATTATTTACTCTTATGAATCAAAAACGAACTGAAGTTCAGAATGGCTTGTGGGGTCATGACTACTAAGTCACCTAAATAATGTCTAAATGAGCTATGTCTGACTCCCAAATCTGAGCTCTTCCCATAAGCACACCACCCGGAATGATTGCCATGGCCTGTGGTTCAGATTTACTCATCTCCAGGGGGTGCATCAGTGGATTTCAAACATGTTTTCAAAGGAAAAATCCGGCAGTGCTTATCAATAATTAACGCAGAGCATTTGTACTGTACTTCACAGTGGTCACAGACCTTGCATAATTGATCTTCACACTATGTCAGTGTAGGCCTGATCACACTGGTTCCATTTAATTGGTAACAGATTCAGATCTCTGAGTTTAAATGACATGCTTATGCTCTAGCAGCTGGTGAGTGAAAAAGCTGGTCTGAGCAATTCAAAATGTATAAGGTTGACTTTAAATTCAATATTGAGAATAACCAATTTGTTTCAAATAATGCATCTCCATTAAAGTAGCATGGATTATTTAATTTGTGGCGGGAGAATAGAGCATTTACACATAAGAAATACTAAAACTAGAATAGCCTAAGTATTGGCAATGCCACAAAAAAGAAAGCAAAAATTGTACAAATGCTGCTACAAAATTATGCAACTCTTTTTATGTGCATGTGACTTTTAGTTGTGGTTATTTTTCCTGAAGTTTAATGTCCTGTATTCAAATGATCCACTTCATTTGAAATAAATGAAATAGGCAGACAATATGCTATAACATTACAGACAAAGTTTGGTTAAAATAGATAATTTTAACACACAGTTGCTTGAGTTTCCATTGATTTGGGCTTTGCCAAATTCACTTCAACCCTTCAATCCTCCCACAGTCTTGCCCCCTAGAGTTGTTTAATTTTCCAGGATTTCCTTTAGTAGCTAAAAAATGTGAAGCTATAAACGAAAACTGTGAAAATTAACTGCATCAATGTGCAATTTGCCACTGAGAAATCCTCATTTCAAGATTCAAACTCGCAATTTTAAACTAGAAACAACCTTTAAAAGGGGAAAAACACTGCTGGTTTTGATTAAAACATCTTTTTAAGCCCAGATTCCTGAATTCTCAAGCACCTGATCACTCCTGGGGATGCCAAAGCATAATTTTAACTTCATCAGTCAAGTTAGGCTAACTAGAATCAGGCTGCAATTGCCAGAATCAATGAATATTCTCAGGCTCTGCAATAGTCTATTATAGTCTAGTCATGAAAAATACTTTAAATGGAATTTTTAGCGAATAGCACTACCCAAAAGTGATTTGATTTCAAAGATGGCTACTAATGCCCTTCTCATTTTGAGAGCTGAGGTCAAGAAGTATAATTTCCACAGAGGGTATGGGAACTCAAATCCACAACCTACTGAAATGATAATGAACACCTTTGTGATAAGAAAGTGTATTTCACTGCTGCAATTAATGGCAACCCATTTTCTTCAGTGCAATAAATGTGTAACTTAAATTTTCATTTAAGTAAGTTTTTGACTTGCTTTACTTGTCTTGCAAACTTACATCAAATGATCCATTATTTCTACTATAAACATGCTTCACGGGTACTAAATTGTAAATCTGAAATAACTTACCCAAAAAGGCTTGGTTTAGAAGGGTTCTAAATTTCCAACCTGGAAGAGTACAAATAAGACTTGGGAGCAAAACAGATCAGTACATTCTCTCTTCTCTCAGTGAGAATAAGGGTATTTAAAAATTTGGGTAGGTAGGCAAGATTTCTAATATTTTCTCTAAGAATTCTATTAACACTTATGAAACCATATTGCTATTTAAAATAGAAATTAGGAGAATTTCAATGTAGAAATCTTAAAAGTAAATGTGACCAAGAAAAATTTCTAACCTATATTTTATTAATTTAATAGTAGAACTATCAACATAAACATTTTTATTTTAAAAAATTCCTCTAAAGTTTTACAGTCCTTTAGAGTGACTTCTATTTATCAAGATTATAAAGGGATAATATTTGGGATGAAATGTAGCACCTCACACACATCCTGGCACTTACCTATGATAAATAGCCCCACACTGTCTCTCTTTCTAGTGATATATTGGAATAACACAAGACTAGTTTTTCAAGTTAATTTTCTAGAAGCAGCATTTCTGAGCCAAAGGGAATACACAAATTCTACAATTAAAAAAACGTTGTGTTAATTGCTTACCAGAATTTCCTTGTTCTACCAGTAAAATGCTTTTTTAAGAGTGATTTTTTCCAAAAAAAAAAAAAAAAAACCAACAATAGAAAATATAATTTTTTAAATGTCTCCAAAAAGAGAAGGAACTGTTAAAAGGTTTATTTTAAAATAAAAATATAAAGTATGATAAAGGAAGAAATAAAAGAAGAGGTCATAATTTTTTTTAAATTTTCTGCATCAGCATTTCTGCTATTTTGACTTCCTTTAATTGCAGTGAAAGTGAAGGTAAACCATCTAAGTAAAGATAAAACTCCAACAGCACATCAAAAAACTAATTCACCACAATCAGGTGGATTTCATCCCAGAGATGCAAGAATGGTTCAACATATGCAAATCAATAAATGTGATTAAACACATAAACAAAATTAAAAAGAAAAACCATATTATTATCTCAATAGATACAGAAAAAGGATTTGATAAAATTCAGCACCCCTCATGATAAAAACCCTTAACAATCTCAGCATAGAAGGAACATACCTCAAAATAATCAAAGCCATAGGTGACAAATCCACAGCCAACATTACACTGAATGGGGTAATGTTTAAAGCATTTCCCCTAAGAACTGGAATAAGACAAAGTTACCCACTTTCACCACTTGTATTCAACATATCACTAGAAGTCCTAGGCAGCACAATCAGGTAAGAGAAAGAAAAAAAGGCATCCAAATCAGAAAAGAGGGATCAAACTGTTCCTGTTTGCCAATAGTATGATCTTATGTCTAGAAAACCTTAAGGACTTCTCCAAAAACTCTTATAATTGATAAATTCAGTAAAGTCTCAGGTTATAAAATTAGTGTACATAAATCTGTGGCATTTCTATACACTAATAACAGGCAATCTGGAAACAAATAAAAAACTTAATACCATTTACAATAGCTACCAAAAAAAAAAAAAATACCTAGGGACACATTTAACCAAAGAGGTGAAAGATCTCTACAAAGAGAACTACAAAACACTGCTGAAAGAAATCGTTGATGACACAAACAAATTAAAAAACATCTCATGCTCATCTATTGGAAGAATCAATATTGTTAAAATATATATACTTTTCAAAGTGATTTACAGATTCAATGTGAGTCCCATCAAAATATCAATGCCATTTATCACAGAATTAGACAAAACAATTCTACATTTCATATGTAATCAAAAAAGAGCCTGAAGAGCCAAAGCAGTTCTAAGCAAAAAGAACACATCTGGAGGCATCACATTACCTGACCTCATATTATATCACAAGGATATAGTAACCAAAACAGCATGGTACTGATACAGATGTAGACATATAGATCAATGGAACAGAATAGAGAACTCACAAACAGAACCACACATCTACAACCCACTGACATTTGACAAAACAGACAAAAACATACACATACAGGGGAAAGGATGCCCTATTCGATAAATGGTGCTGGCAAAATTGGATAGTGACATGCAGAAGAATGAAACTGGATCCTTCTCTCTCATCATAAAAAAAAATTAAGTCAAGATGGATAAAAGACTTAAATGTGATACTGAAACCATAAAAATTCTAGGAAAAAAGTTAGGAAACCTCTTCTGGACATTGGCCTAGGCAAAGAATTTATGACTAAGACCACAAATCAAATCTAACAAAAACAAAAATAAATAAATAAATGGGATTTAATTAAACCCAAAAGCTTCTGCACAAGCAAAAGAAATACCCAACAGAGTAAATAGATAACCTACAGAATGGAAGAAAATATTTGCAAACTATTCATTGGATAAAGGATTAATATCCAGAATCTACAAGGATCTTAAACAAATCAGCAAGAAAAAAACAAATAACCCCATCAAAAAGTGGGCAAAAGTCATGAACAGACATTTTGCAAAAGAAGATACACAGAAGGCCCACAAACATACGAAAAAATCCTCAACATCACCAATGATCAGGAAAATGTAATTTAAAACCACAATGAGATATCTACCACATTACTCCTGTCAGAGTGGTCATTTTTCAAAAGTCAAAAACCAATAGATGTTGGCACAGATGTGCTGAAAAGGGAACATTTATACACCATTGGAAGACTATAAATTAGTACAACCTCAATGAAAAATAGTATGAACCTTCCTCAAAGAACTAAAAGTAGACCTACCATTCCATCCAGCAATTCCACAACTGAGTATCTACCCAAAAGAAAAGAAGTCATCAGATCAAAAAGACACATGCACTCATATTTACTGCAGCACAGTGCATAATTGCAAAGATATAGAACCTAAGTGGCCATCAATTAAGTTGATAAAAAAAATATGTGTATACATACATACACACACACACACCCCCCCATGAAATACTGCTCGGCCATAAAAAAAGAATGAAATAATGTCTTTCACAGCAACTTGGATGGACATGGAAGCCATTATCCTAAGTGAAGTGTCTCAGGAATGGAAAAACAAATACTGCATGTACTCGCTTACAAATAGGAGCTAAACGATTGGTATGTATGGTCATACAGAGTTGCATAATAGACTCTGGAGACTTGGAAGAGGGGAGGGATCAAAAATTATCTGTTGGGTACAATATAAATTATTTGGGTGATGGATACACTAAAAGCCCTAACCTCACCATTTATAATTATATAAATTATATAAATTATCTAATTTATAATTATAGAAATTATCATCCATTTAACAACAACAACAAAAAAAAAAAAAAAAACCACTTGTACCCTCTAAATCTATTGAAATTTTTTAAAAATCCCATAAAATGCTCTACCACATGTTAGCCAATCTTTAGGATTGCTTGATGGACTTACATGCAACAGCAATTTCAGGTCACACATCACTAACAAAAACATTTAATTATTTAAGAAACCCAAAAGTTAATTGAAACATACATAAAGGCATTTTTTTTTTTTTACCAGCTTGCTGAAGGGTCTGTGAGAAAAAATAGTACATGCACAGAAATGGGAGAGGAAAGGAGAGAACATAACATACAGTGTTGTTAAATTCTCCCTTTGCAACTTTAGAAGCTATATTGCCTTTTCTCATGCTGAGGACCACAGCAATAATTTCTTAAGTCTAGTAAGTACCAACAGTCCATTAGGGGTGAATAAAGAGCAACATACTATAGTATAACACCATGAGTTGTCCACATTCATCCAAAAATTTTATTTGTACTCAAACCAAATTGTACCTTTGGCAAACACTTGGAGACAAACATTGTAGAAACAATACAACACAGCTGAGAATGTAACTTTAGCAGTTTATGAGATTTAGGGCCTTTACTTTTACTTATCAGAACTTCCACAAGAAGTTCCTAACTAGGTTATATAAAAACCAGATCCTATCAATGCCCAGTCAACTGTCCTTCACTGAAGCCTCATGCCAGCAGTGTGCTCCTAGTATGCTTTTTTTTTTTACAACTACTGTGATTCAATTCCATAAATGTATCCTTATAGTGTTGAAGAAAATTTAAGTCTCAGCATTTACTCAGTATTATTCATCTGATTTATTAGGAATGACTGCTGAAATGGTTATGTTAGCGGCCTCTGAGTGGAGGTTTTTCTAAGTTCTTGGTGATAGTGGGGAGAAAAGAATTTCAGAATGCACGATGTAAGCCAAGCAAGCAGCAGCCCTTTTAATTGAAAATAAAAGTACCTCTCAGAGAGAGAGAGAGCGCAATTTGCCAAAGTTCATGTAAGGAGGCAGAGATAGCTGACAAGTTGGTTACAGGTGGTTCTTGCCTGCGGTTATTAGCCCTCCCTAGTTAGCTTCTGCCTGAGGTTGTGTACTTTAACACCTGCCCCCAATCTTCAAGCCCTGCATCTGGTCTCAGTCCCGTGTCCTAGTTGCCTACTCTAACATTCACACACACACATGCATATGTACATGCACTATTAATATTTATTTTTATGCCCAGATTATAAATATAACATATTAATATACTCTTCATTTTTTTGCTAACCTTTTGTTACTTTGAATTCCCTTTGAAGACATTTATTTTCCATTTTTAAAAGTTAAGGCATAATTTCCATAATAATAAAATTCACCTATTTTAGTGGTTCGTTCTGCAAGTTGTGATAAATACATACAATCCAATAATCTCTATCACAGTCAAGATATAGAACATTTCCATTATCCCCCCCAAATTCCGTCCTGCTCCTTTTTGTTCAACCCCTTCAATCCCTCCCTGCCAACTCCTGGCAACCACTTTTCCCATAATATCTTACAAATGGAATCATATAATATGGAACCTTTGGGGTCTATCTTCTTTTACTTATCACAATGCATTTGAGATTCATCTATGTTGTCCATATCAGCAGTTTATTCCTGTATATTGCTGAATAATGATCCACTGTGTAGATATTTCACTCTATTCCAAAATTAAAGGACATTTGGGTTGTGAAACCACATTTTTGTGTGTCTTTTTTTCTTCATTAAGAACATTTACAATTATATGTTCAACATTTCTGTTTTTAGATCTTTAAATCACTCTTAGGCTATATTCTCTTTCAGAGCCTCTGGCCTGGAGATTATATTTATATTTACTCTGAATTTTTTTAATCATCTGATTATTATTTTTATTTCATTCTCTTGTTACTATGAATTTGAAGGTACACAATAGAAGGTACACACTTCTTTCAAAGGTTACCACCATTTCCACATTTAAAGGTGATATTTCTTCAAATAAATGCACATGTTCCCAATAATGGAACCTTGTTTAAACTATTGTTACATCATTAAAAAAAATCAGGTGCTGCTGAATGAAGAGATGTTTGATTTTACCTTTATGTCTAGGTAAGCATGTGGGGCTTGTTTCTTTCATGGAGAGGAGATGGGACAAGATTTCCTTTCCATGTCCTGTACTACTGAAAATTGTGCCGTCATGCCATGATGACAGTAAACTAGCTACTGCTTTAAAAATAAATATTTTCATGCAAATTGGATTTAATAAAATATTAACTATAGCTCATACTTGATAGAGACTATTATAAAAAGTGGTCTGTGCCTTTTTGTGTGTTCTGCTATTTTGTAAATACTTCATAAAGTCGTGATTTTATGAGATTGTAATTGGTTGTCATCTTCGTATAGCAACTGGGAAACATAAAATAAAAATGAATTGAAAACAATACAATTTTAGAATGAATGCAGCATATAAACTAGTATATAAAACTCAAATTATATCTATCAAAACTATAAGAAAGTATATCCCTAGTTAATAACATCTATTGCTTCAGCTACTCAATTATGACACAAAATATGTGATGTGAATACCCATGACCAGATAAATGTCTAAAGATATTCATTCAGCTGACAGCTTTCTCCTCCTTCAAGCAGAAAACCACATATATTGTTAAAAACTTGAAAGGGAAATGTTATTACCAATATTCACAGAGAATAATGAATTAACTCTCTGTCCATTTTTAAAAAGTAAGAGAAAACAAGATGAATCTACTTATGACATTTTATCTCTTTTTCAAGAAACAATAGTAAAAATCAATAATGAGTCTTTGGTATATAGCTAAATACTAAATATTATTTAAAGGATATATGTGTGTGCAACCTAAAATACATTATTTTTCTTTTTTTAAAGTAAAGTTTCATAAATATAGGGGCAAAAGGTTAACATGTTTATCTACAGTCTTTATAAATTCCTTGTTACCATCTCCTGAGTACCATAGCTAATTAGTAGGGCTTTTACTATTCCACAAAATCTAATCTGAATTAAAGCCATTTTATGTTGATTGGTTAAATGAAGACTAAGATATATCTCCGATATAGGTTTCTGTCATCAAATATAGAAAATAGGAAAAAAGCAAAACAGAAAGCAATGACATTTTGATAATCTCTTGGCAAAGAAGGTAAGGGGAACCTAGTCTGCAAGAAATAAAAAGGGGGGGAGCATCACTGAAAATAATTTATTATGGGAATTGAAAGAAAGTTTTAGAAACTTCTTTAGCCTTGTCACTGTTCACAGAAATCAGAGGAGTCTGAAATTAAAAACAATATGCACTAAAATAGAGATACGTGAAATAAAGAATGGATTCAAGTGTTTTAAAATCACTACAAAACAGAAAAGCAGAATTAAAATCCACAATGGACAGTAGAAATTTACATTGCAGAACATAAAATCAAGGAAGCGAAACAGGGAAAATTTTCCTGGAATTCAGAAGAAAAGTCAAAGAGAGTGAAACAAGAAAACAATGAAAGTGTGGAGGGCAGAAAACAGCCATCCAACCTATGCATTATAGTTGTCCCCAAGGAAAAAACAATAACTGAAGTAGAATCATAATAAAAGAAAATGAAACTAGATCTTTTATTCAAGAAAAAATGTAAAAGTTCTTACTATGCATATAAGAACTAATTTAATTTTGTCCAAAAACCAGCTGAAAATGATTTATGTGTAGATGGATCTTGAAAGGACAAAGAAAACAAAAAAGTGGAAGTGGAGAGATAGAGAGAAAGAGAGAGAGAGACTTAAGAAAACAGGCTCCCTTTACAACACCAACAACAAAAAATGATGTCTGGATTTGCTTTGCAGAGTTGTGAACTCAAGAGGACAGAGCCTTGACTATAAAATGGCATGGTGAGACATCAGCCCAGTGATCATTCCTGAATTAAAGCAACAGAAGTGCAAATTAAGCTATGCTATGGTTCAGGACATACCACATTTACATGCTTATGTTTACAAATGTTCTTTAAGATTTACTGCAGACAATCTTGAAAAGAAATGCATTCGCAACTCAAGGCTCATATATTAATAGACTAAATTGACAAATCTGCCTTCATTGAGTTTAAATTCCAAAGGAGGTAATCCCGTGATGTTTTGTGAAGTCTGGGGTATTTGGACTCCACAGAATTCCTGCTACTTTTCTTCTGGGTCTTCCTCAAGTCCAGTTGAGGGAAATGAGTTTCTAATACCACATTCTTACGCATAGTAAGATGGATGGAATGTTTTACAATTTTAATAATTAGGTAATACAATAGATAGTGTTAGTTATTTCATTCTTGGTAAAAATGTCTTAATATTAAACACAGTACTAGTCAATTACTGATGAAAAAGGCTCTTTTTTTCTTTCATATAAGCCAAATTGTTACAGAAATCAACATTATCAAAGTACTTAAGTATTACTTTTGCAAATTCATAGTATGTCAAATGTCATATGTTATAGTTTCTTTCACAGTGAAGACTAACCAT
This sequence comes from Eulemur rufifrons, assembly GCF_041146395.1. NCBI lineage: Eukaryota > Metazoa > Chordata > Mammalia > Primates > Lemuridae > Eulemur > Eulemur rufifrons. Next base: position 90,971,243 of record NC_090985.1, read on the forward strand.
CCAGCAACAACCACTTTCTAACTTTTTATTCTCTATTTAGAACACATGAAATTCCTAAATTAACTCTGTTTAAAATCAATACAGTCATAATAACTATATTGTCTATATAGTCATATAATATAGTCATAACTAAAAAAATAGTAAAAGAAAAAAATAGTAAGGAAATGAACTAAAATGAAAAATACTAATGGTATTAATAATTATCTGTAAGTAATGATTTAATAGGTGATCTTTTTCTTCATGAGTTTTGTTTTTCCAATTTTTTAATGAGCATAACTTAACTGAAATTTTTGCTAATTTTCATAAACAATACATTATTATTAACTATAGTCACCATGTTCTACAATAGTTCTCCTGAATATATTCCAGCCATCTAACTAAAATTTCATATCCTTTGACCAACATTTCCCCATCTCCCCTATTTCCCCCTAGTCCCTGGTAACCATAATTCTACTGCCTGCTACTATGAGTTTGACTTTTAAAGATTCCACATATAAGTGAGATCACACAGCATTTGTTTTTCTGTGTATGGCTTATTTCACTTAGCATGGTGTCCTCAAGGTCCATCATATTGTTGCAAATGACAGTATTTCTTTCTTTTTTAAGGCTGAATGGTATTCCATTATGCATATATGCCATGTTTTCTTTACCCATTCATCCTTTGATGGACATTCAGGTTGATTCCATGCCTTGGCTATTTTGAAAAATGCTGCAATGAACTTGGGAGTGCAACTATCTCTTCAAGATACTCATTTCATTTCTTACGGATAAATACCTAGTAATGGGATTTCTGGATCATATGGTAGTTCTAATTTTAATTTTTTGAGTAATTTCCGTACTGTTTTCCATAATAGCTGCACCAATATACAATCCCACTAATAGTGTACAAGGGTTTCCTTTTTTCCATATCCTCACCAACACTTGTTATCTTTTATCTTTTTGATAATAGCCATCCTAACAGGTGTGAGGTGAAATTGTGGTTTTAATTTGCATTGCCCTGATGATTAGTGATGTTAAGCATTTTTTCACATACCTCTTAGCCATTTGTATGTCTTCTTTTGAAAAATGTCTATTCACTTCCTTTGCCCATTTTTAAACCAGGTTTATTTATCTTTTTGCTTTTGAGTTGTTTGAGATCTTTATATATTTTGGATATTAACCACTTACCACATGTATGCTTCACAAATATTTTCTCCTATACCATAGGCTGTCTCTTCACTCTGTTAGTTGTTTCCCTTGTTGTTCAGAAGCTTTTTAGTTTGTAGCAATCTCATTTGTCTATTTTGCTTTTATTGCCTGTGTTTTTTGGGTCATATCAAAAAAATATTTGCCCAGACCAATGTCAGGAAGCTTTCTCTCTATGTTTTTTTCTAGTAATTTTACAGTTTCAGGTCTTATATTTAAGTCTTTAATCCATTTAGAGTTTATTTTTGTATATGGGGTGAGATAAGAATCCAATTTCATTCTTCTGCATGTCAACTTAAATAACAGAGAGAGAATCTCTAAAAACTAATGCTTATTCAGAAATAGGCATTGCAACGGGAATACACATGCTATAGTGGACTATGTGCATATCCAGGAAGATAAAGACAAAACATTTTAAAGGAAATATAAGGAGGATTACGTAACTGTTTTGATGTAATTAACCTTGGCTAAAAGGATCAATAACAAGGGTGGCACCAATTTGATGGTGGACAGGTAGTTGCTGGACAGATATCTTCACAGAAGTACTTATTTTGTGTAAGATTGTGATGGACTTTGTGCGAGCTGTGGTTTTTGCAGAGTCTTTGGTGATAATTCCTGTTATCACGTATTTGTGTATGAGAACCCTCCCTTCCTGGCCTTCTTCAGCTCTATTTGTCAGGATTTTTAACAAGTGACTCCATTTTGACTGCGACAACTTTCATATTTCCTCCTTTTGATCAAGATATTTCCCCGAAAGCATCACTGATGAATTATTCTGTGGTTAGGTGTTGTTTGTTCCTCAGTGCCAGGATACACCTATCCTGGTTGGGTCTGGTCTGGGCCCATGTCAGAGGGAAGTGATTGGTGACTAGAAGTCAGCGTCAAAACCCTTTTAGTCAAATTTGAGCAACAAGGGAGGTTTTGAGGAAGTGGATCTCAGGCTAAATCTACCTGGAGTCCTTTGTTAAGTTAATTTTGCCTGTACTGTAAGTGTTTATTATCATCTCAAAGTGCTGGGCCAGCATTATTCTGTCAGGAGTTGTACTTCTCCAAAAATTAACAAGTGACAAGTAGAAAGTTTAAGAAGAAAAATATAAAATAAAATTAATAAAAGTATGACAATCCTAGTGGGCATAATTGTTTTGAAACATGAACTTAGGCTTAAAGATAACCAATTGAATAAATCAAATGACCATAGGAAATTAGGTAAGACTTGTAACCACATGAGCTGCTTTCTTATTTTGTAAATATAGGTTTCAACTTTCCCAGAGGAATTTATCCAGGGACAGCATGTAGTATTAGCAATAGCACAGATATTTCCTTATTTAACCAATCGATAATATTGAATTAAAGCAGAGAGTGAGCAACAGTTGTATTAGGGATGTTGCCAAAGTCACCCAGGAGGTGGAATAAAGGATCTCTTAGGTCAGATTTTGTCAAGTTAGCAGAAGCTACCGATTGTAAAATTTCAATTACACCATTATCCTGCCAAGTGAAAAACTTAGGGTTAAGAGGAGTAAGAGTTTCACTATGCTATGGGGTCTTATTCCAATGTCTTGGGAAAAGCTATCTACAGCATGAAGCCATCAACTACTCCCTCTGTAATGGGATGTCTTGGCTATGGCCTCAGGTGATCTGATGAACTTTCTGTGTGACCCACATCAGGCACAAGACTTTCCCTTAAAATTCATCTGATTTTAGTCTATAGGGCTTTGGGAACAGGAGTAGTTCCCAGTTTTAGTAATTCAATGGAAGAAAGTTGGATTGAAGGAATCTAGAAGAATTCAGGATCAAGTCTAGTCCATAGGTAGATAACAAAAATTTAAAAGCAATGCATAAGACTACAATCTAATAGTAGGTGGCTACAATCTGATAACAAGTCTATTATATATTAATATTATAACTTTTCTTTAGAAATATAACCTTTTTTTTCCTCTAAACACATAGAAATCTAAGATTTTAAAACCTCTTGAGGCTAGAAAACCAAACCAAGGCAGACTTCAGATTTCACCTACAGTTTGGAGGTTCCTGGCCTGCCAAGAAGTGAGAATTTGTACTCCCTGTAAGGCTGGGAACCCTTGAAACCAGGCATTCTATGCACATCCTCAAATATAATATTGCATTCAAAGCCTTGGTCATATAACTAATGTTTCCAGTTGTATCCTTTTATAAAGAGAGACCATATTTTTATGGAATTTATGCAAATAACCATATGGTCATACGAGTACTCATGAATAGTCTCCAAATTTTGGAGGGATTAAGTCAGGAGAACAAGTAAATGTTTCCACATTTGTTCACAAAAGCATACTTTATCAAATTGCTATAAACTATAGATAAGAAAAAAGTTTCTTTAAATCTGGAGAACAAAACATTTAAGTAAATAACCAACAATCTCTCAAATAAAAGTCATAAAAATATGGTCTTCATCAGTTACTTAACCTCATTTAATAAATTTTGGTCCACTTGATCTTGATTATTAGTGTCATGAATTCACAGATTTCTTCATTAGAGTTCCGAAAATTTTTACTTAGTCCCTTGATCGTAAAGTTATTAAAACATATATTTAAGAGTACTTGTTGGAGTCTTTCCCATGAATCTGATTGCAAATGCTTTTAAAGAAGAATAAAAACTGTGAATGACAGAGACTTAGAATAGCCATGGTTAAAATTCTGACAGAATTTCATTATAATTAGCAATTGACAAAGAAATTTGGTTATTTTTATGTCATGTAACATAATAACCAGAATTATGACTGGTGACATATAAGATTTCTAAGAGTTTTATGCAATTTTGAAATATTCATATCAACAAATTACCCATAAATGTAACTGAAATACCTAGCATCACTTACCATTTGGCAATGCTTTCCTTACAATTTACCAAATAAGCCTAATTATTTAATATCTCTACAAGATAAGTGATAAGTTCTATGATACTCTCCAGTGACTCAATTAGAAAATCACAAAGTTAATTCTAGGTCAAAAAGACTTAATTTAGAATTTTGATACTGGGAGGCCAATTAAAGATGCCAAAAGATTTAAAACATTGGATCAAAATAGGATCATATGTCACTATAAAATAATAGTCATTCATTTAACCAGAGTAATAATCAAAGACTTTAATAGCAATATAGAAAGTTACATGGATGTTTTTTTAAAAAAAGAAACTTAACCCTTTCAAAGCTCAGTTTTTCTAAGTAATCAAAAAACCTAATAAAGACAACATAGGAAATTATCTTGATAAAACATAAAATCTTTCTTAGGCCAGTTGTTGTATCAAAAAATGGAAAGAAACGCTTTCTGCAGTGTGATAGCTTCTCTTTATGGGAAGCCTGTCATATAACCTGGAAGTCAAACCTGATGAAAAGGCAGTTGAATTAAATCAGACACAGGAAGAGTGTGTGCTCAAAGGTTATGAGTATCTGCCCTATTACAGAGGAATATAAACGAGAAAACTAGTACTTTGAGCAGCGGAAGACATGGCTCTTAGTAACAGCTTGGAAAATTTCCTGGTTACATGGAACAATTCAGACACGTCAAGAAAACCCAGGTGTACAGAATCAAGTTATGCTAGAGAAATACATTACTTTTATAACCCTTTAAGACAAACATTTCACTGTCAGGCCATAATAGCAAAGTTTGAACAAGAGAAAGAAGTTACAGGAACTGATGAAAAAGTTGAAGGAGAGAGTTATCACCCAAGCCAAACAAAGAGATGTACCTTTTCAAGGTGAGAAAAAGCTGAAGGCAATAAAGTGTTACCTTCAAATCTCATGCAGTGAGATGTAGCAAAAGCTGGACTTCTGAGATATGAATCTGAGTGGCTTCTACAGGAATACTCTACCTCAAGAAATGAAGTCACCATATTTTAGATGGAGAATACAGCATTTCTAAGCTGAAACTAGGGAAATTAAATGGATCTCAGGGAGAAATATGGCAAAAATATAAAATGTAAGACAGGAAGACGCTGCAGTAGAAGATGGCTGCTAAAGAACAGATTTCGGAATTAAAAATCAAAATCTCTTGCAAGAGTAGATCATACTTTATGAAAACCTTGTTCTAACATAGCAGACCACATTTTTAATTTTGTATTAGTGTAGCTTTAATATCAAAGCTAAATCTTTGAAAGACTTATGAAGAACTCCTTTCTAATAGCCACCTTGATCACATGTACAAATTTTTTCATACTTCATCATTCACAGACCTTTCATAACTTTACACATACCTTCCACGACATTCTTATAATTTTAATCTTGTCCTATATTTCCTCTTTCTTAAATAACCAGACATTTTACTTTAGAACAAAAATTTACCATATAAGATTCTTTCTTATGAAAAATTATTCTCTTTTCTTTTTAACCTTCCTTACCAAAAAAAAAAAAAATATCTTCATAGCTATAACTTTCTTCATCTCTCTCTCCTACTTATTGGTTCCTTTCTATCTTGTTTCTATTTCCTTCCTAAATCCATATTTTGAAACAACCTTTAATAACATCTGAATTTAGATAAATTATTCTTTTCTCTATGAAGAGCATCTTTTTGTGCCTTTTTTATAATATTTCTCATAAAAAAATTTACTTTTTGGTATGCTTTGCATACAAAATAACTTAATTAAAAATTTTAACTCTTAGTAACCTTAATTTCTAGCGAAAACCTAGGAAGCAAGAAATTTTGAATTCTCTTAATATCAGTATTTTACATATGAAAATCACTTTATAATTTAGAAACATATTTCCTCATAACATAATTTTTATGTGTATTAATATAACCAAATAAATTTAGTCTTTCTATAAAATTTGAGAAGCCAAGAACTAACATATTTAAGTTCAGCAATTTATAGTTTAGTATTTTATCTTATTTGGAAATGACTCAGACATTTAATGAGTGTTTATTACTTAACATAATATATCATTAAGATTTCAAATTACATGAAAACTTCATTTATAAATGCTAACCCCATTTACATTACCTAATTTATTTATTTAATCTATTTTTAACAATTATACTTAAATTATTTATGAAAACCTAGACATTAAAGATGTCATCTTTTCAAATTAGTTCCCTCTTAACCATTTTTATAGCCCATAAATATTAGGTGTTCACCTAAGTAAGAACCTTAAACACATGGGCATTTTTCCAATAATCAGAGGATACAGCTGTCTTCAATAAACCAATAATAATAAATTTGTCTTATCAAAGAGTTACTCAAAGATCTTCTATTTTGGGCCTAGGTTTACAGTTTTTCAAACTTAAAACATCAAACAGAGACAAATATAATTCTGTCCAACTAGTAAACCCAGGCAAAAATGTATGATGAAAATTCTGAAGACATTTCTATGTGTATTTTATCAACAATTTACTTTATTTCAATAAATTTAGGGGATACAAGTGGTTTTTTGATACATGAATGAATTGCATAGTGGTAAAGTCAGGGCTGTTAATGAATTACCTAACAGGTACAATGTATATTAGCAACAAATTTAAAACCAGTTTATTTATCAAAGATTTACTTAGGTCACGTGAACTAAAAGGCTTTTCAGTTAATTACTATATATTTTGTATAGGCACTCATTTAAGCCAATCTGAACAGAATTTCTTAAGGGATTTCTGGCTGACTATGCCAGATTTTGCCATATAGATACAACATATCACATGCATAAACACATGTAAACACATATACACATACAAATTAGTCATTAGACAGTAAAACATAGTTATAGAAACTCACCAGTTTATAAAAGAACAGTTGGATCCAAATTATATTTCTGATAAAACGGGATCTGTTTACATGGCTAAATTTTATTTTCCCTCACAGGTAATCTAATAAAGGTTGTAGACCAAAATTTTGGATAAGCAGTTTTCATAGAAGTTTTATTTTTTAAAAAAGACCCTTTTTTTTTTATCATTTCCCTCCACCTTTTGTATTTTCAAATGAGTTAATAAGAGTTTTAAATTTTCAATTGTTTACATTTTAGCCAGGCCCTGCTGAATTATACAAAGGGGGGGAAAAAAAACCTCTCCAAGCAGCTTTGAACTAGTAAAAAAATCGTTATTTGGTTTTCTCCTCTGGTTTGCTTGACTAGTCAATACAGGTGGGAAAGCATTTTAGAAAAAATTATTATTTTTTCTTCAGCTCTTTCTGGCAGGTAAAGCAATTTTTATTCCAGGCAGAGATACCTAACATTAGTGCTCTGAGTTCAAGATTTTGACCATGAGCCCAAGATTTTGACCAGATATGAAAGCCCAACTTTTATTAACATTTATCTAGTTCTTTTCTACTAGAGTATCAATCTTTAATTAACGGCTTCATTGCACTAAGCAGTTCCTAGTCAGGCAAATCTAAACTTACATTTCAAAAAGGTATCTACATATTGGTTGCCATGGAAGTGTTGTAATTCGTAAAGCATTAATTCAAAATCTCTTTAAAACTACTTTTTTAAAAAATCGTGAAGGTAATACCACAAGCAGTGAGTTTATCTCCACACCAGCAGAAAAGTCAGCAGATTTAAAGGAGGCAGAAAAACAAAAAGAGAGAAATCAGAAGGCTCTACATGTTAACTACAGTTTCAGTTTTCTAATTTATCTCTAAGAAAAATAGACTTGGAAGTTCAAATGATTCTCATGATGGTCACTGATTTAAAAACGTGCACAAGGAAAAGCCATGTAGCCAGCTGGAGTCATGCAAAGTTTGGCATTCCTTAACATTTAGAAGCCCCATTCCACTCCTTATTAATCTCTCAAAAGCAAAGAAAATTCTATCAATCCTATCAGAGAATGTCAGCAGTTTGGACTGGTATCGTAGATGTTGGCCACTGCCCTAGTGACTTTTAACTGGCCTTCCCATGACCACAATTTATAATGTTTATTTTTGCTCTTGGAAAATGTTCAAAAGAAAGCAAGAGGGAAAAAAAGCCAAATCATTTACATACATGCATAACCAAACCAAAATGAAATTAGAATCCCAGTATTCACAAAAATTATAGCCTACACATGCAGATCAAAAAAATATCAAACCAAGTGTGCAGAAACAAAAGTGAATGCACCAGAAAAGACATGCCTCACAGGTAAAATGCATATTCAGTAGGAACCAGAGTACTCAAACTTGTCTTTACACCAGTAAGAGCTTGCCAAAGGAGGGAAAAAAAAAAATGAAAAAAACCTTTTATAGTCCTAGTCCCAAGAGGAATGCAAGGTCCTCTATTTAAGGCAGCCTTATAACCAAATTAGAACTCTAATAAAGTCAAAAAGAACTCACCAAAGGGAGAGAGTCCAAGAATCTAGGAGGAAATTTACCAGGGCAGAAAAGGCAACATATGGAGACAGAGAGTGCCATGGGCTCAATTCCTACTTTATTTGATTACAGGGGCTGCCTATTTGTCTGAGGGAAGTTTACTTTGGTCCCACTTCTGGCAACATTTTGTCAACCTAAATAACAGCAAGGGAGACTCTCTAAAAGAAAGTGATATTCTTTAGAAAATAGGCATTGCAATAGGAATATGCATGCCATAGTAAACTATGTTCATGTTCATGGAGGTGAAAAAAAAAGTTGCAGAGTTTTAAAAGAAATATGAGGAGGATTACATAATTACCCTTGGCTACAATGATCAATAACAAGGGTGAGAGCAAATTGAGTTTGGAGAGGCAGTTGCTAGGCAGATGTCCTCACAGAAGTGTTTTTGTGTGTGTGTGTGTGTAAGGTCACAATGAACTTTGTGCAAGGTGTTTTTGTAAAGTCTTTTGTGATAGTTCTTGTTATATGTGTGTGAGAACCCTCCTTTCATGGCCTTCCCTGGCTCTGTTTGTCAAACTTTTTAACACCAATGACTCCATTTTGATTCTGGCAACTTTCACGAGCAGGTGGACATCCAGTTGTTTCAACACCATTTATTGAAAAGACTATCCTTTCCCCACTGTGTGTTCCTGACATCTTTCTTAAAGATCAGTTCACTGTAAAGGCATGAATTTATTTCTTGATGCCCCTATTCTGCCCATTCTTCTATATGTTTTTGCACAATACCATTTTATTTTGATTACTAAAACTTTGTAGTAGATTTTGCGATCAAGTACTGTGAGGTCTCTAGCTTCGTTCTTTTTGCCTTGGCTATTTGTGGTATTTTGTGGTTCCACATGAATTTTAAGATTGTTTTTTCTATTTCTGTGAAGAATGTCATCAGAATTTTGATAGCAATTATACTGAATTTGTAGAACTTCTTGGGTAGTTTGAACATTTTGACATTATTAATTCTTCCAATTCATGAACATGGGATATCTTTCCAGTCACTTGTATCTTCTTCCATTTCTTTCACCAGTGTTTTTTAGTTTGCAGTATATAGGTCTTTTACCTCCTTGATTAAATTTATTCCTCATTATTTTATTTTTGTAGCTATTGTAAATTGGATTGTTTTCTTGATTTATTTTTTTGATAGTTCCTTGTTCGTGTATAGAAACATTACTGAATTTTGTATGTTGGTTTTGTATCCTGAAACTTTACTGAATTCATTTATTAGTTGTAACAGGGCTTTTGGGTATAGTCTTTTGAGTTTCCTATATATAAGATCATCTCATCTGTGAACAGGGATAATTTTATGTCTTTCTTTTCAATTTAGACGCCTTTTATTTCTTTCTCTCTAGCTAGGACTTCCAGTATTATATTGAAAGTAGTTCTGAGAGTTGACATCCTTGTCTTGTCCCTGATCTTAGATCTTGTATTGAGGTACATTCCTTTTATACCTTATCATGAAAGAATAATTATTTTGTTATATCCTTTTAATGCATCTATTGAGATGTTCATGTGCTTTTTGTCCTTCATTCTGTTAATGTGATGTATCATGTTTATTGATTTCCATATATTGAATCATCCTTCCATCCCCCAAATAAATCCTACTTGATTAAGGTGTATGGTCCTTTTTCATGTGCTGTTGAATTCCGCTTGCTAGCATTTTGTTGAGAATTTTTGCATCTATGTTCATCAGGGATATTGGCCTATAATTTTTCTCTCATAGTGTCCTTTTCTGGCCTTAGTATCCAGGTAATGCTATCAGCCATACACAGAACATTACATCCAAGAGTGGCAGTATATACATTCTTTTCAAGTGTATATGGAATATTCTCCATGATAAATCATATGAAAAGACACAAACAAGTCATAACAAATTTAAGAAGACTAAAATAATATCAAATATCTTTTCTGATCACAATGAAGTGGAACAAGGAATCAAAAACACGAGGAAATTTGGAAAATTTACAAATACATGGAAATTAAACAACACACTCCTAAACAATCCATGGGTCAAAAAAGAAATCAAAAAATGTCTTGAGACAAACAAAATTGGAAACACAACATACCAAAACTTATAGGCTGCAGCAATAGCGTTCTAAAAGGGAAGATTATAGCTATAAAATTCCTACATTAAAAAGGAAGAAGAGCTCAAATAAACAACCTAAAGTTACACTTCAAAGAACTAGAAAAGAAAAAACTTATTCAAAAGTTAGTAGAAGGAAGGAGATGTTAAATATCAGAGCATAAATAAATGAAATAGAAACTAGAAAAACAATAGAAAAGATCAATTGAAATTGAGTTGTTTTTTGCAAAGATAAACAAAATTGACAAAATTTTAGCTAACTAACTGGGAAAAAAAAAGACTCAAATCATAAATGAAAGAGGAGACTTTACAACTGGTACCACAGAAGTACAAAGGATCATGACTACTATTTTCAAAGACTACTATGAATAATTATATGCCAACAAACGGGATGATTTAAAAGAAAACAATAAATTGCTAGAAACATACAACCCACCAAGACTGAATTATGAAGAACTAGAAAACCTGCACAGACTAATCATGAGTAAGGAGATTGAATCAATAATTCAATAGCCTAAAAATTCCCATCAAAAAAGCCCAGCACTGGATAATTTCGGGGGTGAATTCTACCAAACATTTAAAGATGAACTAATAAATTCTCAAACTCTTCCAAAATTTGAAGAGGATGGAATACTTCCAAACTCACTTTAGGTGGCCAGCATTACCCTGAATAATTTTTAAAAATATACAAAATACATAAAGCAATATACAAAAATGCTCAAGCCACAGTAATCAGATGAATGCAAATTAAATCAGCAATTAGATACCACCTCATACTAAAAAGATAAGCAAAAATTTGTAGTGAGAAAGTACTGATAGATGTTAGAGCAATGTGTACTCTATACCCTGCAGAGAGAAGTGAAAATTGAGAGATTAGGAAGTGGAGAAGTCAAAGATTTGTGCATATGCTGATTTAGCAATTTCATTCCTACAAGCTTAGAGAAACTCAGGTAGCATGTGTACAAGGCACTATGTATAAAATGGCAAGAGTTTGTAAGAATAAAAATTGGAAACAATATAAATGTCCATTCTTCTATATAGAATATTACATAGAAGTTAAAGTGAGTAAACTAATGCTACATGTATCAATATGGATAAATCTCAAAAACACTATGTTTGGCAGAAAAATAATATTATATTGCACATCTTAAATTTTATATACTAATATTTAAATAAAGCTTAAATATGTAAAACAATATCATATTGTTTATGGGTCCATAACTACAGAGTAAAATACAAAGAAGTTTATGGGGAAAAATAAACACTAAATGCTGCAACATGGAGACAAGAGACAATGTAATTGGCAAGAAATGCACAGGTGTTTGGGATTCTTTTCCTTATACTTTTCTGTATGCTTAATGTATCAAACTAATAATCATGCACTATAATAAGAGCAAATATTTTTAATTTAAACAACTTCTCCATTATAAAACGAAGGCGATAGTTAGAAAACAAAGCATGTAGATTTTGACTGATTTCTAGATGCTGTGCATTTTGATTCTTTACCCCGTGATGTCTTGAGAAAATTACAAATAAGTTGCCTATTAGGTCTAATCTTATAACAAATCACCTTTAAACTCTACTGATTCATCTTTAAGGGCAGCTTGGACAATGACTCTGCAAGTAAAGGTTTTTAACAAATGCATATTTTCATTGATGCAGGAAAACTTTAAGTGTACTATAGAAGTACAATATTCCAAAGATGACAAAAAAAACTTATTAGAAAGGGAAGAACAGAAGAATAGAATTTCCTGTAATGACTTCTGAAACTCCATGGAAGAAAATAACCATTCTATAAAAATGTTAGAGTCTATCATGCAAGCTGCTATTCTTAAAAATAAATAAAACTCAAACTCTGATTCCATTCAATGTCTAAAATTACAAGGGCTGGATGTAGGGCCAAAAGGTTTAGTAAGATCGATCACTATTTTTGCTAAATTCTTTATAACCAGAATGCATAATTTTATAAACTTTGTAAGTTAGAGAAGTTGAATGATTTGGGGGAAAACATCTTTTACAAAAGTTTTACAATCACCTTTAAGCCACTGCTACAAGTCTTGATTTGCTAATTGACTTTTGCATGTTAATAGGCTTGAGCCAATTAATATATACATTAAGTAATGCCCTAATTTGTTTTAGTGATTTCATTTAATAGAACTACAACAGAGCACATACAGAAAACCATTCATTCAGGCATTAACATGGCCAATAAACACTCACTTTTCCTTATACTCTGATGGGTTTTAAAGAAAAGTATACATTAAAAAGTTTAAGCTCACATAAGCCTCTATACATAGAAGGAAAGTCAAATGAGGATTGTCTTCTGGAAAACTATTTCCCATTAGTATATACATTATACCATTCTACATAGTTTTTTTTATTATTATTTCTAATCTGTATTGCAAAATAGAAGTAGAAAAAGAACTGATTAAACACCTTTCTAATTTTAGACAAGCAATTTTTATGCTTGAAAAAAGAAACTATCTCTTTCTTTCAAATAGAACTAGTCATTGAGACAGCAAATTCACCAACAGAATTTATGATAACTGTTGGCTTGCTCAAGGGTTAGCTTATTGGATAATTTGCCAATCACTCAAGGCGAAAATGATTTCTACTTTCTCTGACAATTTAAGGCACTTGTAACATACAGTTTTGTATTGTAATTTTTCAGTATTATAGTTTATCTACCCAATAAAAATCATTAACATTTGAGTAGCACTTTAGAATATATGGGCACAGAGCTGATGACATGCTTGTTTGATGGGGTAGGACTGCAGCTTGACCCTGGTGTTTCAGAAGAGCAGGTACCAGAGGAGCATTCAGGCCCAGTGTTAGAGGAGAAAGACTGAACGTTCATGGTCTCAGACATTGTCAAGGAGCTGCCTACTGTTCTCATCATGAAGGCTCAAGCAAGTTGAAATCCGGGCCATGAATGACAAAGCTAGGGGAAGAACTATTCCAGAAAGTGAGCTCCAGAGGCCATGATCATGCTGATTCATTATCCAGAGAATCCGAAGTCCTGGAAGATGTCTCAGGTGTGCACAAAGCAAGTGAAGGGCAATGGCATCGCCAAGTTTGTGTCGCAGGGTGCTTCTCCCGCAGTCTGCAGCAGAACAGAGCTCAATTATAACTGTTTCTCTGAGAGCTTTACCACCCTCTACACATATCTCTATTCACACCCTTTCTTGCCCTCCTACACCACATTTTTATCTGGCTATCCCTGGCTTTCACTTTGTTGGTGGTGGTGGTGTTGGTATACTATACCATTTCTCTTCTGTTCTGCGGTTTCTCATGCCTGCTATTCTTTTCGTTTCCAGTGCCTCCTGGGCTCCTCCACCCTCCTGAGAAACTGTCCCTGAATTTGGCTCACTGTGTTCTCTCTGCAGCTGCTGTTTCCTCACCGAGGGTGTCTTGTTCATGTTTCCTGGAGTTATATTACATTCTCCTTTCTTCTGGAACTGGTACAGAAAGCTGGGAATTACCTAGTATGAACTACTAGAATTGGCATAGAAGGCTGGAATTACCTGGCATGAGCTGATAGATACACACTCAAGTCTTTAAAACCAGAACCCATTATGATCATTTGAGTTGTGCAGGGTAGTCTGGGTTGGCTCCTTTGATTCCTGCCTGCTGCTCCTATTCTGCTTTCCAAATCCATGTCCTCTGACTTGAGAATAATTGTTATGTCACTCTCATTAGCTTAACCCCTGATTCTCATTCATTCTTTCATTCACAGGTTAAGTACTTATTAAAATTATTTGCTGCATCAGCCCCTGGTAGGTGCTAGGGAGAGTTTCAACAATCAAGAAATGTTAAATGCCTGAGGTGATGGATACCCCAATTACCCTGATTGGTTAATTCACATTGTATGCCTGCAACAAAACATCACATGTACCCTATAAAGATACACAGCTATTATGTACCTATAATAATTAAAAATAAAAAAATGACTGACCAAAAAAAGAGAATGATATGGTGGAGTTTGGGGAAACAGACCGATAGGACCGATAGGTGACAGTGCATCACGAAGGAAGCCAGAACAGGCAGCAGAGACTGGACGCTTAGCCCATCTTGACGGGCCTAGCAATGCTTCCTGGAGGAAAGTTCTAGAAGTAATACCTAAAGGAGAAACAGGAGTTAATTAGGGGAAGGGGGAAGCAATGAGCACTACAGGAGGAGGAAATCATATGTACAAATCTAAAGGCAAAAAGAAACATGCACAAGGTTGCTCATTATTAAAGCTGCTGAGAATGGCAGGAGAAACTTTATTTTTAAACACTTAACTCTTCATTGATCACTTCACTTTACATCAATTAAAAATAAATAAGTACATACTTGTGTCAGGAAAATGAATCATTAAGCACACACTTGTATTACGAACATGAGTCATTAAATACATTTCATTTAATGGAATCATGGACCTGCAATGATTTTCAATAATTCACTTATCTCATCTCCCTAAAAAATTTGAGTTATTAACAGCTGTTCTCTGTTTAAAACTATAGTGATGAAGATAACAGGCCACTGTAGGCTAAACAAACATTTTAACTTCATTCATTCATTTAATCCTACAAATATTTAATGAATTCCTACTATTGCTAAGCACTTCCCTCATGGTCCTCACTCTGCTACTGGAAATACCAACACAAAACCAAGTAAATAACTAAATAAATTATGTAGCACATAGAATATAAACATTAAAGGCAGAGCAGGGCAAATGACCCATAAGCCTAAGAAGATCAAGTCCTATAAAAATATTCATTTACTAAAAATGTCGCTGAAAAGAAACCAAACTCTAAAAGACTGCTTCTAATAAATGACGTTAATTTTATTTCCTTTACAACTTACTAAGCAACCACAAGTCACAGATTCTTTTTCCAGAGTTGGACTCAGCTTATGAGGGGTAATCAGCAATTCTATCACTTTGGTGAGAAGCAGTGTGATGCAGGGTTAGGTGCTCTGGCTGGAGAGAGGGGCTATCATCCCCCTTCTCCAACGTTTTAACTGGGAGGACTTCAGTAGCTTATGGAACTTTCTAAGAACCTCATTCCCTCTTTTATAATATGGAGATAAAAATGATAATGATAGTATCAAACTTTTTGAGGCTTAAAATGAGTTAATTCACTTTAATCCATGTTAGGATAGTAGAACAATGCCTGGCACATTCTAAGCATGTCAGCTACCTGTGTTATACTTCATTAAGAGAACAGGAAAGACTATTGTTCAGAACCACCGTGAGGTTTGTAAACTACTTCTGCTTTCTTATGCCTCAATAGCTATTATAAACAGGTAGTTCACTGCTGTACTACATCATATTTCAAATAGTAAAAAGTTGATTTCCTCTTAAACAACCCTGCCTGGTTATGTCCTGATTACCATTTTTTTTAAATACTAAAGAATCAGAGGTTTAAGCACCAGCTGCTTGGTAATTGCATCAGTGGCCAGCCCATCCACTTGGAGATCCCATCCACAAACAGACAACCACAGGAAGGACCACCGCTGCCCACTGAACATGACTCAGTGACTCAATAATCAGGACAGACACCTCCTCCCCTCTTTCCTGGCAGGCTCCCTCCTTGGTGGCTGCATAGTGTGTAGCCTGGGAAAGGATCCAGGACAGGTGCATTTGGAGTGAGACTGACTGACGTTCGACTCTTCTGATGTGGGCAGCCTTGAATAGTACACAGACAGACATCACAGCTGAAGTTGCTGGCCACTGAGGAGCTCCTCCTTCACCATTTAGGTCATGATGGCTTTGGAGTCAACCTCTGTACCCTCAACCAGGAATGTTATCATCATGTTCCATATACTTTTTATACAAGGCAGCAGACACACTTGTGTTTCCCATTGCTTCCTTTACAATACAGAGCAGTGGCTTCTTCAGAGAGGATGTGCAGTGTGTATAGCCCTACCATAAACTATAGGTGCTATACACATCAGGAGGTTGAGTGAGAGTTCATAGGCATAGAAGGTGTTTGCTTGCACTTCTCTGGTTTCCAGGAGAAGACTTGTTCTGGCCCTTGTCTCATCCTTACTACTCTGCACAGTAGTGGAATGAGCCACCTGTGGGTGGATGACCATTGGTCGTCTCACTTGGGTGGAGTATGGGGGTTTGGTTTCTATCTGTCCTCCTCCCATGGACCAAAGGGCGGCAGCAATCCTGAGAAAGTGTCTGTGCTCCTCAGATTCAAACCTCACTCTGAAGGACTGACCCCACGGTTCAGCCTGGGGAGCAGGAAGTGTCAGCAGGTCCACTTGACTTGCCCTCGCATATATGCTATAAGCTCCACTAGCTCTTTATCCGTCCTTTGTAAGTGATATTTTGATCTCTGTCTGTGCCTGTGTCTCAATTATTTCTAAACCAAGTAAGTAGAGAGGATGGTATTTATTGATGTTCTCCAATGCCAAAACTTAGTTCTTTAAGAAAAGTAATTTTAAAATGTAAAAATTGTATCTAAAGTAGATGGAAATTAGTAAAAGACTTTAAAAACATGGCTAAGAAAATGGAATCTCCACCCGGGACTGTCTTTTGCACTATCATTTTTGTTGTTTTTGTGCGTGTGTTTACCTATATAAATTAGCAAAATTTTTAATCCTGATGTAAATAAGACAATAGACGAAGGTAAGTTAGAATTTTTTATTTATTAATAAATGTGAGAAAATAAATGGAATAATCCACTTATACAAGCAATTGACCTTACAGCTTCAAGCACAATTCTTTAGCAACATGAATGCTGAACATATCTTTTCCTTAATTATCTATTACGGAACAATTTGTATTTGAGGATCCTGAGGTGCACAGTGTGAAGAGGTGCTGGCTTCAGCAATGCCCATCTCTTACAAATTACACATTTTATTACTCATATCTAGGAGAAGATGTTTAATTTTTTGAACTAATGTATAAAAATGCAAATGTGAACCCATTTATATCTATGCTTAACGTATAATGGAATAAAACTTTTTCATTTGGCTTACGTAGCATTTTGTACCTTATCAACCACCATTAAAATGCATTAAATGGCTTTAATAATGATGAGCAACTGACCTGCCCAGTGCTTCTGCATTCCTAATCATGTCTAATTTCTGTCTGAGAATGAAGGACTGCCTAATTATCAAACTACTAACTTCAGGTTCTTTGAATACTAAAAAAAAAAAAAATTTAAGATAAGGACATTTAATTAGCTTCAACTCTCAAATCTCATAAACGTAAGTACTTCTTAGTGAAACTATCAGTGACATAATTCAGGCCTTTCCTCCATACGTGTGCCTGAGACATGAACCATACCCAGGTTTGATGCATTAGGCACACCCTATGCCACTTTCCCATCCGTTATCTCCACAGCATAAATCTGTAATGTCTTCCAATATGTTGACGCTTAAAATATCAACCATCATTAGAAACCTAGTGTTTAATTTAGTCCTTCAAAATGTTTGTGCCACCTCCAAAGAACAAACAGCCTGATGGCATCCACATGTGTCAGAGAAAAAGACTAGGTGATATGTTATCATCTAAGAACAATTTTAAATATAAATTAGAACTAATGAATAAAATGTATTAGAATTTTTTTCATACTACATGATTCCATCTAACACTTTAAATTGACAAAATTTTAGAAATGAGGACATATTAGTGGCTGTCAAGCGTTAGGGACAGGGGTGGGGCCGGAGGGAGGAGGGTTTGGTTATCAAAGGGCAACGAAAGGTATCTGTGCTGTTGCAACTGCCCAGTGTCTGACTGTGGTGCTGAGTACGTGAACTTACACAGGTGACAATATTGCATGGAATTAAACACACATGCACAATTAGTGGTTACTGAAGACACAGCAAAATTCTGCTGCATAGGGGATCCCAAGGGTGGCACAAATTTCCCTTTGAATCATGTTAATTTGGAAAAAGAAAGAGAAAGCAGCAGCAATCACTGCCCATACGAAGAAAAGAACCTAACAGTAGGGTCAGCACGAGAATCGTGAGCTGGGACATGAGCAGTCACCTGAGCGCCCAGTGCACAGGGCTTCAGGGAATGGGGGTAACCGATCCCTCCTTTACTCAAATAGCCAAGAGCCCCAGCTGGTCCCTGTGCCTATCAATTTGCTATTACACCGGGGCAGATTACCAAGAATAGCCAGGAAGAAGATACCAGTAACCAACAAATGAGTCATTCCTGGAACTTGGCAAACTACAGTCTTACTGGGGGCGTGGATTTACTTATTTATCCTCTCAGCAAATGTTAACTGAGAGTCTAATGAACGTTAGGCACTCTCCTAAGTACTGGAGATACAGCAGTGCACAAAACAAATCCCTACCTTCATAGAGTTTATATTCTTAAGAGGAAATGCAATAATAAATAAACAAATACATATACTATAAAGTCAACAGTGACGAATGCTATGAAAAGTATTGAAAGGGGATAAAAGGTAAGGCGCACTGTCTTGGAGATGGTAGTCAGAGAAGGTCTCTGTGAAGAGGGGTATTAAAGATGAGGCCTGAATACAAAGTTAGGGAGTGAGATGTGGGCATCGGGGCAGGGGAGAGCAGCTGAGCACAGGGAACAGCACGTGCAAAGGGCCTGAAATGCAAGGATCTGGACATGTTCGAGAAACAGCAAGGAGGTCACCATGGCTAGGTCAGAGTGCCCAAGACATTTACTGAGAGGAGATGAGCCAGATCATACAGGGCCTTATAAACCCTGGATGCTATTCTCAGTGTAAGGAGCCTTAGAGAATATGGGGATGATTCAAGTGAAACGACTGGATTTCAGAGGCCCTGCCTCTCAGGACTCAGAGCTCTGGGGATAGCCCCAGAGGTGAAATGGGCACTGGCCAGGCCTGGACTCAGAATATTCATGGTGCAGAAATCCAAACCAGAGAGAGCAAAAATTCAACTCATTTGTTGTATTTGAGGAACATGGGCATTTATTTTGGCAATAAGAACTCATGTTAAGGATTTGCCCCTAGTTATTTGGAAGCTTAAGTTTATCTAGGGAGGCAGGAGAAAAGGCCCATAAATCAAGAAGCCAATCACCAATCTCCTTTTTCCAAGGAAGCAGATATCCATGAAGCTTGAGACAGAGAACATAAGGTTCCACCACATGAAACGATTCCTCAGTGGGTCAGAAAGAGATACCAAAGTCACTTTTCCCTCTGAGGCTGAAGTGGCTGTGGGGAGATGCAGACAAGAGATTCAGTCCCCCATGCCAGCCAGACCTTAACTCTCAGGCACTGTTTTGAACAAAGAAGACTCACAAGATCTGGGAGATGCTTCCTCTAAAACAGGGTATGCTTTACCCAAGTCTGTGCATGCATGTGTGTGTGCATGTGTGTGTGCGTGCATGTGTGTGCATGTGTGTGTATAACATCTGTGCACTCGAGCTGGATGGTGGAGGGGTGGTAGGGGGGAGGCCTGTGCATGGCACAGATTCCTGTGGATGAAAAGTGGTTCTAGCTGGAGAGAGGAACCAAAATGAGAAATGAGCCAGATATCTTGGAAATAAATCTACTAGAATTTTAAGAGCGGAGGCTATACCTCAATTTCAGAAGACATCAAACCTGTCTTTCTTTTCCTTGCAAACTCTGCTGACAGTTACCAGAATTTGGGAGTACAAGGCATAGGACAGATCAAAGGAAGGAGAGAGAGAGCCAGGCAGGTACAGGTCATGGAAGGAAAGCTCCTGGACCATACTTAGGAGTTTGGGCTTTATTTTACAGGCTTGTGTTTTGCTATGTGCCTTTTTCAGAGCAACAACAAATGTTTTGCCAAACAAAAGAATTTTACTTGGGAATATCAGATTATTTGGGAAAACAGAGAGACGTCTTCATTCCAGGACTTCTAAGAACCTTTAATGTGCAAATAAGCATTTTTCAGCAACAAGGATTTTGAATATATAGAATTTCTAATTTTATGTTTACTATGGAACCACTTTTTAATAGAACGTTTCTTAATAGAACTTGGCATTCCAGAATGCATGCACTTTGGGTGTATTTAGGCAAATGGCAGCCATTCTAAGATTTTTAATCTTAGGAGAGACACAATTCGATTTGCATTTACATAGATTACTCTGAAGGCTGTGTGAAAAGAGGCTGTCAGGTGATCATGAAGCCTGTCAAGACAAGATGATTAAGGCCAGAACAAGGCAATGGTAGTTAGGAAAAGAGAACCATAAAGATTAGAAAATACTAAGACAAAAATTTGGGAGGACTTGATAATTGGTTTTTTTGAGGCATAAATCAAAGACACTTCCCAGTTTTGAGCTGTAGGTGACAGGGTGAATGTGGATGCCCACAATAAAGATAGTAACAGGGGAGGAGCATCATAAACTAATACACAAGCACATGTAAATGGTTTATAAAGTTCTTTCAAACTCACTGTTCTATGCAACACTCAATACTCTAAGACATAGGCAGTATATACCATTTTATTATTTTAATGGTGAGAAAAATGAGATTAGAATTGTAAATTACTCAACTCAAGTAAGCTAATATCACATGCATAGTAAGGTGAGGATTCTCCTCCACTCCTCCAATCATCCCGCAGTAAAGAGGGAATTTTACTACAGCCAAGTTCTTAGAACATCTCTCATGGTCCAGGGCACTGCCTGACTTTCTTGTAAAGAAGCTGCAATAGCCTGAAATGTCTCAGCTAATTTTAGGTGAGATACTTCTGGAGCTCAGCTGAATAAATTCATAGAAAGGGGAACCAATGAATGTAATCTGGATTCAGGATCATTCATTAGGGTTATGTCCTAATTTCTGTTGAAGGAAATTAGAGATATTTTACCCCAAAATATGGCATTTTGACATGCTGGACTGATTGAAGAAGCCTCAAGGAATCTCTGACCTTCCCCCACATCCACCATCACCACCACTGACTCTCCCAAAATCTGTGAAGATCCTCTATCTGCCTGAGATCCAGACCCACCTAGGAGAACAATTTTTTCCTTCTCTTCCCTGTAAGACCAGGAATGTGACCACACCTAACACACTTTAAGAAGATAACGTTTCCTCTCTCAGACATTTAAATTCCAAAGGGAACTATTTACCCATTAATCTTCATTCACCATCCACTTATCCTCCCTAGTAATCCTTTACTGCTCCTTAACAGAATTTTCGTTTTCCCTGTTCCACGACCTGTTTCATCAGAAAGGAATATAAGTTTCTGAACTCTGTTGAGAAGTTGAATCTTCATTTTCTGAGGGCTCCCGTGTGTGCACGTTAAAATAAATTTGATAACTTTTCTCTTATTAATCTGCTTTATTGTGAGTTGATTTTTCAGTGAACCTTCTAAAGGCAAAGGCAAAGTCAAAGGGAAAGTTTTCTCCTCGCCCCAACACTGTTCACAAAGTTTTTAAATATTGCCTTGAAAAGCCATAGATTACATTGTTACATTTTAGAGATCAAGATATACTTACAACACAGATAAAAACAGAAACTTTTCTAATATATTTAAGATAAAATTTGTACCAGCAATATCACACACTGACACAAAAACTGCTGTATTGAAGAGAAATTATTATTGTTACCAAAGTTCAGCACTTGTCCCTGAGGCCACATCAGAAGAATGAGGACAAGTGGTTTGAGGAGAAAGAAAGAGGAGTTTATTAATTTGTTGGCAAATGAGGAAGCTGGAAGACTCCTGTCTCAAAGTACCAATGTCCTGCATCTGAGAAGAAGTACAGAGCTTTCAGAGATTATGATCAATCCCATCTCCAGCTAAAACAATCTTGTGACCTCTGACCTGATTAATCCCATCTTCTGTGGCACAAAGAACAAAGGACACTTCCCTGTCCCCCCAGCCATTGGCCTGAGGCAAGGATGCAGGTCCTAGTTCTCCAACAGGAGCAGAGGATGTTTTAAAGAGACATAAAACATTTTTGCCATTTTCTAAAGCCATTTCTTCTGTTACATTATGAATGTAGAAATCATGTTCCCAGAAAACTGCATTAGAGGACCCAAAAGTGGCTCTAGATGTTAAAGATGCATGAGTTTGAATAACACTATTTCAGGAAATGTGAGAAAGAGCAATTTTACTAACATACCATACAACTGCATATGTGATTGAAGTATGTATGGGTAATTAAAATTATAAATAATATGTTATAATGAATAAGCCACAGAATTTTATCTACAATCCTAAGAGTTTCTATGTGTTGGCTGGCCAAAAATATCTGCTCTCCTTACTGAGAAAATGAGAGAAGCATTTATTATGCTAAGTTGCCTTATGTTCAGACTTATTGAACATTTGGATCATCTCATTCACCACTATTTCCATTGGCCCAAGTGATGCCTCAGCAAATCCCATCAAAGGAAAAGCTGGGATGCTAACGCTGATCTAGAAACAAGGAAGGCAGTAAAACAATCTGGATGTTTAGCAATGGAATATACTGTACTGTAAATCTCATGAAGATTTCAAAGTTTGCTTCTCCAATTGGGAAGAACAAGCCTTCTAGAAAATGAGAATCCATACATCATAAAAATGCTGTAGCAGGTTGAGGTGTTTATGGGGAAATAGCATGGTGATGTGAAAAGATCCCTAGGCTTGGAGACAACTGTGGTCTTTTACAAGTGACTCATCTCTGCTGGGAGATTCGATCTCTCACATTTCTTCACATTTTGGCAGTGAGGTGCTGAATGCCCTTTGTTCTGGACTATGTTTCTGAAGATGTTTGTATAGCAAATAGCCTTGGAAGACAGAGACAGTATCTCCCTCTAGAGAAAACGGCTGGCATGCTTACTCCCCAGGATAGTAAAGATAAATCTCCTGCCAGGGTAAAGGGCAGATAAGTCTTCTACCCATTGGAAATGATCCGGAGTCCCTGAGCACAGAATTCTTTCCCTGTGATGCATCCCACTGCCTGTGCATGTGTCAGACGGCCCTCTGTGTGTCCCCTCAGGGGACTTGGCTTAGGGTTTGGGTGCACAGATGCTGATACATTGGCTACTGTCATTCCTGTGTGTAATAAACTGTCTTTCACCTCCTACCCAGGGGTCTTGGGGCTTCTATCAGCATTCATGAGACTGTGACAAGCTAGCTTGCTAGTTTGCAAGTAGCATAAAACCTCAGACCCTTCACAGTTCTTAAAAATCTTCATATTCTCCCCATCACTCATCTAGAAAAAGAGAGCTTAGGCTAGATGACCTTTAGTTCCCTTCCCAGTTGATGATTACATATAATTTATATTAGGAATAGCAATAGCAGTGGCAAAATTAGTGCTTCTTTTGTTTTTATTGTTTGGTAACAGTTGCTTTGCCGAAAGAATTCCACATGTCTAAAGCTTTGAGATAATCATGGTCCCTCTTTCCTAAAAAAAAGGAATAGTGACTTGTATGCTTCTGCTTACTTTTCAAAACACAACCTGCTTTATCCAGTGAAAACATCCACTCTCCAACATCTCAGATTAAGCTGTAATCACCTTCTCTCTTTCCAAATCCCTCACGTACACTGACTTCTAAGGAGCCATTTAAATATAGATTTAGTTTTGAAAGTTCTCCCCAGCACCTGAAAATGTCTATTAACATCATTCCTCTGAAATCTTAAACAAATTCACCTATTTTATACCTAAATTTTGTATTTGTCTCTGTTTCAGTTCCAATTCTATTAGCCACAAGAAATGTTACTCTCCACATGTGATAACAAAAATTAGTCACTCACATTTGAGTGACTCTCTCTATAAAAGTAGGACATTTATTTAGTCATTAATAAGTATTTATTGAGTTCCTACTATGTGACAGGAACTGTAATAGATGCTATAATATAAAAATTTATAAAACATGATTGGTTACTGCCTTCATAAAGTGTCCAGTAAAATAGGAGAGGCTACAATCTGGTGATATATCTTATAGTTTTAATTTCCTTAAAAAACAGGTAATATACCATTCATACATTAACAACAATTTTTGAATAATAGCTGCATGAATGAATGGATGAATAATGAATGAATAAATACAAGTAGGCAAACTGAGGAGAATCCAGTCTATGTACCACATATATGTGTTGGCAGCCTGGGGATTTCTGAAATCATTTCAGATCAGTAACGTTAATGAAAACTCATTTCTTTGTGGAAAGTAGAATTTAAATTCTGATTGCATTAAAATCCCTGTGCTAATACTTCCTACTAAGAATGCACATAGGAACTATTAAACTACACTTAAACTAACCCTGTCTTAGAGTCGATATTTTTTTTCTTTTAAAGCAGGCAAAGGTTCACCTGGGTATATATACCAAGGTATGACTCACCATCGTCACAGATCACTATAGCTCAGTTGCCACAGGCCTACTGGGCACTGGGTTGCATGCTAAGGCTCTGTAGTTTTTGGTCTTACAGACACAAATTACAACCATACGGGGTTGGAGGGTGTTGGTTTGTTTTGATTGCTAGTCAAGTAATAGGAAGGCAGATGGGTGCTTGTTCTTCTTATTGATACACACCCCCAAAGTCATCGGTTTGCCTGACTATACTGAGAAAGGGTTCCCTGAAGCTAGAATACAGTCATTATTCTGAAGTGGAGGTTTGTAAGCAGCTGAATCCTTGAGCATTTTGTCATTAATTCATTCAGTCCACAGCTACTAATGCGGCACCTTAATATTTTTTTCCAGCCACCGTCTAGGAAAGAAACTAGTAGACATGCCACAAAGAGGAACGGTCTCTTTGTGAACCTACGGAATTTGCCCTGGAGAAGGGAGAACGGCATGCTCACCTGGAATTACAACACGGCGTGCAGTGTCCTCATGGGGTGAGCAGTTCAGTTAAGTTACAGATAGTGTGAGATAAAGTAATCCCGAGAGATAAAAAGCAACTTTTCTCTCTGATTCTTCAAGATCAAGTGATCAAATGCCAGTTATGTTTAATATTGGGAGGAGTAAGTCTATTTTAGAAGATGATGCTCCCTCAAAGAATCCTCCAGAATTTCTGAATAGCTCATACATTGCCCACTCTTCTTGTCTGTGCATGATTTTTATTTAATTCATTTGCTCCATAACTCCTAATGAGGCAGAGAAGATGTTTCTTCCCCCTTCAAAGCACTTAGAGTCTAACAAATAGGTTGGAGTTAGCATGGGTGAATAAAACAGTCCATGTGCTATGAGAGAAACGTGTGTCACAGGCAGAAGGGAGTTGTCCTTTCTGTCGGGGGTTGTTGGAAAGGTTTTAGTGAGGAGATCTTGATCAGAGCTCTGAGAGATGAGGGGTGCTCCTTGCACAGGCACGGAGGGGACAAGCTGGGCTGAAGCCCAGCAGCAGGAAGGAGAGGAGTGGACAGCAGTGTTGCACTCTTGCCTGTCTCCCTACACATCCCTTCCCGTGCTGGTAAGAAGTCTGACTCGTTCCAGTAGCATAACTCTCTCTTCCTAATATGTTCTCTCCACTTCTTATCTGATTCTTTGGTTTCAACCCATCTCCCTGCCTGGTGAGTGTTTCCAGCCTTCATACGTGATCTTTGACCAACTCACCAGCTCCATCCCTATTACTCATCCCTAACTTGTATGGACCCTGCCCAGAAGGAACATCTCTGTCTCCATCCTGGAACCCAAACCTCTGCAAACTGCTTCTTCCCTGGGCACCCAGGACACCTGCATAGTATCTTAAAATAAATCTGTCACTACCTTTTGATGATGCTACTTCCTCTTAGAATCATAAATTCTGAAGAATTGAAAGGTAATTTTCAGTATGTTCAGTCCAACAGAAATTAACATTGAATGGATATTAGGTAAACCACAAAAACTGTTTTGTCAATTTCATATATATCATATTATTTGATTGTTCTAGCATCTCAATTTAGAAACTGATTTATATTTTACAAATGAGATACCTGAGGAGGGAAGAAGTTATAACTTGCCCAATGTTACACAAACTATAAGATGCTTCAAGAACAAATAAATTTTTATTATATAGAAAAATATATACTTACTTTAATATTTATTTTATATATTATGATATATACAGTTGGCCCTCTGTATCTGCAGGTACCACATCTGTGAATTCAACTAACCAAGAATCAAAACATTCAAATTTTTAAAAAGTAATGAAAAACATACAATAATAATAATGCAAATAAGAAAACAACATAGTATAACAACTTTTACAGAGTATTTACATTGTATTAGGTATTTTAAGTAATCTAGAGATGATTTCAAGTATATGGGAGGATGTGTCTAGATTATATGCAAATACTATGCCATTTTTTATAAGGGATTTTGGTATCCATAGAAGTCCTGGAACCAATCCCAAGTGGATACCAAGAGATGATTGTATTATATATTTTATATTGTATATTTGAATATATATTTTATTTTATATATATATATATATAAAAACCTCTTGCACTCTTTTGCTTGATCACTGTCAGTAATAAAAAGTTCATTACTCTCTAAAGCAACATGTTTTGATATTTTTATGATGATTAAAATATGCACAACATTTACCATTTTAACCATGTTTAAGAGTACATTTCAATGCATTGAGTAAATTCGTGTAGTTGTACAACCACCACCATCGTCTGTCTCCAGAACTTTTCATCATCCCACACAGAAACTCTGCACCCATTAACGATAACTTCCCATGTGCCCCTGGTAACCACAATTCTACTCTTTGTCCCTATCCATTTGATTACTCTACGTACTTCATACAACATGAATCATACAGTATCGTCATTTTGTGTCTGGCTTATTTTACTTAGCACAATGTTTTCAAGGTTCATGCATGTTGTTGCACGTATCATAATTTTGTTTCTTTTTAAAGGTGAGTACTATTCCATTGTTATGTATATACCACATTTTGTTGATCCATTCATCTGTCAGTGGACGTTTGGATTGTTTCTGCCTTTTGGCTATTGTGAATAATGTTGCTAGGAACATGGCTGTACAAATATCTGTTTGAGTTTCAATTCTCTGGGGGTATATACCCAGAAGTGAAATTGCTGAATCTTATGGTATTAATAATTCTGTTGAGTTTTTGGAAGAATTGCCATACTGCTTTCCATTGTGGCTACACCATTTTACATCCCCATCAGCTATGCACAAGAGTTCCACAAGGCAACATATTTTGGAC
The DNA here is from genome assembly GCF_041146395.1 of Eulemur rufifrons. Taxonomy (NCBI): domain Eukaryota; kingdom Metazoa; phylum Chordata; class Mammalia; order Primates; family Lemuridae; genus Eulemur; species Eulemur rufifrons. Next base: position 90,998,827 of record NC_090985.1, read on the forward strand.
CACACAAAAATAAATGTAAAAATTCATTTGTGAAGATAAGTGGACCCCTAGCCAGAACACAAGTCCAAGCCAGGAAGGAGTGAGAACATTGTGGGTGAGTGTCTCTTCAGGTCCTGGGAGAGGCAGGCAGAAGAGATGGGACAAGGATTCACTTGGAGAAGGTCTTCATGTATCTACCCTCACCCTTTGAGACTGGGCAGGGTTGAAAGTTTGTCTTCTTCATGGCACTAGCCTGAGAGGCCACTTTCTCTTTAATTCATGCTCAAAAGGATGGCAGGGGCTTTAGTGCCCTGGCAACTGAGCCGGGCCTGCTTATTCCTTCTAGATAGACCCCAACTATTAATAGTGCTGTATGTGCAATCCTGTTGGGACCCAGGCCTGTGCCATACACACATTTAGCTTTATCATTTGTGTCCACACCAAATTTCCAGATCTACTTCTCCTTTTACAGTTTTCCTAAAGTTTTATCTTTTCTTTGACTTTACCTAAATCTTATGTGTAAAGACAGCTTTGTCCACTAAATGTATCCTGATTTTTTACCAATCGATTAAATCACCATTTGTCTTTTCTAACACCTATGCCCAGTTTTAACCTTTACCTGTCTGGTTAGGTTTTTGCCCATACCCAGGCTTTAACTTTCCTAAATCCATACCAAATTCCAGTTTCAGCAATTCAGACACCCAATCCCTCCAAAGCAGGGAAGCTTGTCCGAACCCTATGTAGAGGGATAAAGTATTGAAGAATCCCATCGCTGCACTTCTTCCTGAAGACATGTGGGGCCTCCAGATAATTATGCAACAGCTTCAATTGCACAATTAAGTTTGGTAGAAGAAACACAATGACATGCAATAGCCCTGAGAACTAATGAGGCTCAGGAAATACTCAGACTTTTTCTTTGTCCAGATGGAGTTATTTTTAAAATGATTACTATTAGGGTTCCGTATCCCAGATCAGGATGTGTTTGAGTAATGGTCCATTCAAGGGTTACATAACAACCAAAACAGAAGAGACCAGTACTTCTGCTAAACTAAAAGTGAAAATCTGAAAATCTACGGGACTTTTTTAAAAGCCAGGTATAAGCAAGATATTTCTTGTCCTTCTTGAGTTGGACAGACAAGCTTTGGCTCATATTTATTGATCAATTCTACTTTTTAGATGAGCAATGAGTAGATAAAATTATTTTACTTGTATTTGAAATCACGCTTAATTCTTTCCAAACTAGTATCTCCAACTGTTCAACAGTTTCTCACACAACATGGTTTTCAGTCACATCTGGTGAGGGCATTCTTTTTTATGAGGGTTCATCTTAAAATTCACAGCCCAAAGTGAGCCAGGCACTCCAGATAAGAACAGCTCAGTGGAGAGTTCTGCTAGAGCAGTGCAGAGGTTGTGCAAGCTAAGATTCTGTTAGCTATTTTAGGAGCCAGAGAACACAACTGGATCTCATACTAAATGTGAGCAACTTAAACCTTTATTTTTACATTAATGTTGTTACAAATATATTCCCCTATCCTGTGCTTGGGAGGTTGATTTCTAACAAAATAGATCATCTTCTCTTTTTCTTTCCATCACGTAAGTCCAAAGAACTATTTTTCAATTTTGGTAATGTCATTAAATTTATCTGCAGTGCCTAAAAGATAACGTCGTCTACAAATATAAACATGCTTCCTGAACTAGTAATCCTTCAAAAGAGACAAAATAGTTTAAATTGAATGACTTGGTCACAGTGAACTCACAAGGCTTTCTAGTGATTGATTACTACTTTCTTTCCAAAGTACTTATCTTATGCTCTCTGTTTATTAGCCCTTTGCTAGAGATTAATAAGTCTAATAATCAATAGTTGCTTAAATTCACCTTTTCCTCAATTTTGGAAATTGGGATACAAGATTGACTATCTCTGGCAGTCTGGCATATTTATGGATAATGAGATTTCTAAAAGAAAAATACTGACAGCGACTCTAAAATCATTTATTGAAACTTCTTTAAGACCTAACAGTTCTTTTGAGATTTGACTTATTTAAACACCAAGTGTTTTCTTACTGTCTGATCCCCTATCTGAATGGTGAAGAATTTCTTCCCCCAATTTAAAGTTTATTCTCTTACTTAGATAAAATAGAAGACAAATGAATACATAGCTCTTGCTTTCCCTTTGTCATTTTGTAACACCATACTCAATCTATCCCAGAAAGGAACCTGTCATATCCTTCTTATTAGTCTTGTTCTAACTAGCTTTGCAAAAATACTTCTTAAATTGTTAAACATTTTTCAAAAAAATCACCCCCATTCTAGGCTTTTGTCTGTCTGGCATTCTTCTTACATGTTTATTCATCAGTTTTCTTTTTTAATCCTTGCTCAGTTACGCAACTTTCCTTTGATATTTTCATGTACATCTCCTTTCAAAAGATTGACTTATTAAAAACCTATTAATACTTACATTCCCAAAGAAATGTTTACTTTTTGATCTTCATTAGGATCATTTGTAATTATATAGTCAAGATTTGCCTTTTGAAAGTCTAGTATCGATTCTCAGATAATCTCTTTAGCGTCTTGGAAATGTCTTAGAACATGGAAATGAATCTCTTTTTTCTAAATTTTCTGACTTCTTCTTTAGAAAATACAGAATTCATATCTGGAGATGTCCAACAAGTCCTTTTTCTCTCCACTTCAACTCCTACTTTGATAGCATCATGGGCTCCTGAGATTCCTACGATATCTAAGCACTAAGATATTTTCCTTTCAATAGAATGAATTCAACCAAAGCTCCTATCTTCCTTCATAGGAATGTAATGTTAAATTATGTGGCACACAGATAAGCCAAGACCTATGCTTTTAGTAAACTGACCTCACAGTCTATGTGTTCACATTAAACTCCGCTGCTACTACTCTACCCACTGACACTTTGGATGGGAAAACATCACTTGTAACTCTTATCTGTCCACAGGAAGATCATTACATTGGTTGGGGAATGGATGCCATCATCCACTCATTCACTTCTCTAAATGTTCTCAGCTCTCCTGTTGCAAATTGCCATTTGTCATTAGGATTTTTAGTTTGGCCATAATAAATGAAAGGTAAAGTAGGGATGTTATGTCATTCATTTGCTTCTGAAATAGGCTGCTGACCAGTTATTGTACTCATTTCAGATACTGTGTGATGGTCACTGAATTATTGAATCCTGTGATTTTTCTAAATCATGAAGAACTTAATCTATGTCCTATGGTTTGCAGTGGCCCTGATGATTCTGTGGCCAATTCCTAATGTAGAATAACTGGACTCAGGTCAGCCTGTCTGGTGGCATGTAGAGCCCAGCTCCCATGACATCTAAAAGTGAATACTCTAACAGACTCAGCAACAGCCAGGTCCTGACATTTCCTTACCTTCTAAATCAATGGGGATTGATTTTAGAACTTCAAAACAGGAGGGCTAGTCATCCCCTTCACACGAGACTCATTTATTCCACATGTATAAGACTGTAAAGCCCTTGAAGGTATAGGTTATCAATTATTTCCAAGATCATTTTAATGCAAGAAAGTAGGGCTTTTTTTAGCTTAATAGCTATATAAGGTATACATCATTGAAATCTTATAATTTATTGGCTAATATGGTATACTATGCAATTCCAAATTTCTTAGTTTTTTTAAGCTTTATTTTATTTATAATTGATATGGTAATTGCATGTATTTATGGAGTAAGGGGGGTGTTTCAATATACGAGTACGTTGTATAATGATCAAATCAGCATAATTAATATATCTATCACTTTAAACATTTATCATTTATTTGTGGTGGTAACGTTCAAAATCTTCTCTTTTCCCTTTAAACATTTATTATTTATTTGTGGTGGTAACATTCAAAATCTTCTCTTTTCCCCATCTAGAAATATATAATACATTAATATTAGCTATAGTAACTCTATTGTGCAATAGAAACCAGAACTTACTCTTCCTAACTTTAATTTTGTACCCATTGAGCAACCACTCCCCATTCCCCTCTACCCTCTTTCCTGGTAAAACTATTCTACTCTCTACTTCTATGAGATCATATTTTTAGATTCCACATATGAATCAGACAATGTGATGTTTGCCTTTCTGTGCCTGGCTTATTTCACTTAACATGTCTTCCATGTTCATCCACGTTGCTGCAAATGATAGGATTTCATTTTGTTTTATGTCTCAATAGTATCCCATTGCATATAGATACCACAGTTTCTTTTTTTCAACACAGTAATGGAAATTCTAGCCAGAGAAATTAGGCAAAACAAAGAAATACAGGGCATCCACATTGGAAAGGAGGAAGTCAAATTGCTCCTGTTTGAGGATGACGTGATCATATATATACAAAACCCTGAAAACTCCACCAAAAATGTTATAACTAATAAATAAATTTAGTAAAGTTTCAGGATACAAAATCAACATATAAAAATCAGTAGTGTGTCTATCTGCCAATAGCAAACTATCTATAAAAGAAATCAAGAAAGCAATCCCATTTATAATAGCTAAAAACAAAATAGAACACCAAGGAGTAAATTTAACCAAGGAGGTAAAACATCTGTACAATGAAAACTATAAAACACTGATGAAAGAAACTGAAGAGAACACAAGTGGAAAGATGTCTTGTGTTGGAAAAATTAATATGGTTAAAATAGCCACATTACCCAAAGCGATCTACAGATTCATTGCAATCTCTATCAAAATACCAATTACATTCTTCACAGAACTGGAAAAAACAATCTTAAAATTTCTATGAAACTACAAAAGACCCCAAATTTCTCAGTATTAACAGTAGTTTACTGCCTGTTTAGCAAACTGGAAGATTTACATCAGTCGCTACCTATAGGCACCTGGGTTGCAGGATAAAAAATATAGCAATTAGAAGTATAGAGTACTTACTAGATCGCACAGTTCACCCCTGCCCACTACCAACTCATAAAGAAAATCAATAATTCAGAGAAGAGAAAATACAGTGCACCATTCTCTATTGAAAGCCTACATATAAATGTTAAGCTACCTAGCTAAATAAGGGTAATCTAATGTTCTCATTTTAAAATGCCATTTAATAGTTTTCCCCTCAGTATTCAGAACTTTGGAATACCACAGGCACAAGTACTGTTGTGATAACAATAACTCAAAATGTAGACATCTGGAAATGTAGTGTGCACTATGCACTTACGTATAATATATGTACATAATTACATAATGTACTTATGCACATTATATTTGCCATTTACATCAACTGTTCTAAATGGAAGTCATAGAGATTGGGCTACTTGACATTTAATGTTCCTATAAACTTACCTCAAAGAAGTGATTGATTTATTTGGTTTTCAGATGAGCCCATCAAGATCCAACTGCTGCACTGTGTTGCCCCAGAAGCCACAAAAACTCTCCACTCACCAGCGCGGCTGCCAAATGCATTTCTGAATCTCAACAATCAATCCATACTTCATGTCGAGATGAAATGCCTTTTCCGGTTTTTCTTTCTCATCTTCTACTTGCTGAAATAATTCACCAATGTTTGTTACGTTAACTTTTAAAGTGTTAAGCAATGCTTGGATACTAACTATAGGTTGACCATAATGACTACCATGCTCATCTATAAAGAATCAAAATGTGGTCTCTATGTTACAGCAATTCCACTGTCCATTCAAAAGGCTTGCTCCTATAAACAGGACACTAAGTCTACATTTTTAAACATTTAAGCATTTCCTAAACAAGATGTTCAATGTGACTACAGAATATTAATAGAAATGTTTTTATAGTAGTTTTATGTATATAAATGGGAGAATAATGTTGTAATAGAAAAATAATCTGTCACCTGAGTAGATAGGATAACTTTTGTAAAAATAATAATAACTACTTACCAAATGCTGACGCTATGCCAGGGAGAATTCTGGGCAATTTACAAATATTATTAATATATTACAAACAGTAACTCCATTAATCCTCACAACAATCCTACACAGTAGGCACTATTATTACCCCCATTTTACAGGTGGAGAGGTGAGGTTCACCCAGTTTAAATAAATTGCCTAGAGTAGCCCAGGAGTTATGTTATAAAACCAGTATTTGGATGCAATCAGTCCAACTCTGGAGTATGTACTCTGCTGCAGCCTGCAAAGCGATTTCTGTAGCACAAATAAAAATAACCAACATTATTTGCTTGTACTTCAAAATAATAATAATGATAAGAAAGGAAAGATAGAAACAGCTAGAAATACAAAATTACATGCCACGCTTGTATTTTCCAGTCTCAGAGTTCTTCTCATCAGACGTGCCTCTGTAAGTATGATTCCCAAATGTCTATTATTGGCACACGACTAGTTATATTAAAGGATGCCTTGCTCCATCTTCCTACCATCTACCATGATTCCCACTGGATTTCACGAAAGTGAATCTTAACTGCTCAGGGCAATCCTTTCCGTGACTGACAGCCTGACCCAACTTTGGCCATGACGAATATGCTCTTTTCAGAGAACATTACAAAGAGCACGGGCAGCTGTGCAACGCTGGCTAGGGCTGCTGTGATAACCCTTCCTCCAGTCAGCACTTCAATGAAAGAGCGGCCCTGTGATTCGGTGTCACTAGAGGAGACACACTGAGAGCTCTGAGAGTTCCCTTGTGCAGGAGTCCCCGGCCTCCGTGCTGGGAGGCAACCTGATACTCAGCAGTATGTGACTGGGTGACACTCAAAGGGCATTAATGGATTCAGGAATCAAGAGACCAAACACTTTTGTTACAGAAGAAAAGCTTGATTTAAAAGGTTTCTATTGCATTGGTCTTTGTGGATATGGTCTGTATTCAAAAGGATACTCAAGGCTGCTCTGAACTTGATTGTGAATTTAGAGGCATTTCCAACAGGATTGTGTATAGTTCTGAGTGCCAATAAAATAATATACTCCTAAATTTCCAAAGCAAACAAACAAAAAGAAAGATTTCTTCCTTTTCTTTACGCTTTTTCTTTCTCTTTCTTTCTTTTTTCTTTATGGTTGAGAGGTGCAATTGTTAAGTTTTAAAATTTGAGCCAAAGCTATGAAGGGAGGTGGACAGCTCTTTTATTCCATTATTTCCCTTTTGCACAAACATTGGAAACATTTTTCTCTATTGGGAAAAAATTATCAGAGATATGAATGCTTTTCCAATCATGACAGAATGGATTGAAATTTGCATTGGGAAATAGAAGATCTGAATTGCAATCTTGACTTTGTCACTAAGCATTTATTTCTGAATAACTTATAGTTCCATAGCTTTCAAAAGGTATATGTGGAGTAGCTAGCAATAAAAATTTACATACAAAAGAGCATAAGGAAGTTAAATGGGAAACCAGAAACAATGTAGCTTAAAAAGGGAGGAAACTCCTTCAGCCCCGCATCATCGAACTCCGCGGTCCCTGAGCACACAGTGGAAAAGGGAAACACGATGAATCTCACGGATCTCACTATCACCAAAGAAAAGCCCACCAGTTCCTGACAAAAGACACAGTTTCTACTTGGTTTTCTTTGTTTTCTGGCACTAAATTTTGAAAGAATTTTTTCTTGTAGATATTTATACAAAAAGGCATCAAGTTAGACTCTTCGTCTTGAGAAAATGCAGAAGCTCTGGATAAAGGTTAAAGGCATTTTATTGAATCGTATTTGAGCAAAGGTAATTTCTTTAGAGTGTTAATCCACTGTAGTTCAAGTAAATTGCTTTTCATGCTCTAACTTGACAGAAAAAGTCACCAAGTAGCAATGTGACCTCTCTTGCCTCTCAGTCAGTAAAATGAGGGATTTTGATTAGATGAACTTCAAGGTTTCTCCTAACTCACAAGTTGTATTATTTCTAGGGTGAATTTCATCTAGACCTACTATTATTGTTAACATGTTATCCAAGTCCAGATGCCCATGGCATGGAGATTCACATCACTTTTTTGTTTTTCATAAAATTAACATCATGAATGTATTTGGAACCAAATCATGTACTTTAAGTAAGAGACAAGGTCTACCATAATACCTACAAATAATGCCTGTTGAATTCATAAGTACATACACAAATATTTCAAAGTCCCCATTGCCACTTTTATGCTTTGTCTTTAAAAGGCTCGGGTTAATGGCTAACAAGTGAGCTGTCTGTATGTCCTATGAATTCTAAAATAAACAGCACAGAAACCTTGCTGTAGCCAAGACTGGTTTCAAGGGTAATCTAATAACACCAAAGTACATAGTTACAATTTCTAGATAAATAAAAATGTAAGTACTTTAATGGGTAGCACATAAAATATAACCATCAATCTGTCATGTTTTGTAGCAGCTGTATTTCTTGTCTGTTTTGAAGAATGAATGCATAATGCCAACACGCTCTCCTTAACCAAACTTCGGTCAGGCTCCCCTGGCCCTCTCCTTGATTATGCCTCAGCCATGCCTCCGCCAACCCCCGTCTGTACCAGGCCTGCACACTCGAGTTTTAGCAAAAATCCTGCTAAGTCAGTTTAGAGTGAATCTCCCCACCTTTGATGTCTCCTCTCCTAATTTTTCATCCACTGCCCCCAAACATGTTCCTTAGCTATTACTGGGGCTCAGAACACAACACCCCAAAGTGTGGCACTTTGGCACACTGAGATTGGCAGGGCCTCAGAGGAAAGAAGTTCTCTCTGACCTTCTCCTGCCCTTCTTTCTCCTTTTCCCATTTCTTCCCCAAAGTAGATCACAGAAACTTGAATTCCTCTTCCTCAAGGCTCTGGCCATAGATACTACAACTCCTCTCCTCCAAAGCAAGTCATAAAACCTAGAAATGTCACTCTCTGACCTTCTCCCTTCCCCTTGAAGACCCTCATGTCAAAGGTGTCCTGCCTCCTACCCAGGAGGCAGGAGTGCTACGCAGAGATGCCAGTAAGAATGAGAACAAATAGGCCTTGCTGGGCTCCCCACACCTTCAGTTTATTACCATTAGATCCTACCCTTTGTGCCCAATCACATTTCTATATGATCGTCTATTCTTCATTGAACCCAAGCACAAAACTACAGTTTTCCCTGGGTCTTTGGGTCTCCATTTCTGAAGGCTTCCATGTCACATAAAACTTGGTTAAATATTAAAAAATTTGTTATAGTTTTCTTTTGATAATTTGTCTTTTGTGATAAGAGTGTCAGCCATGACCCTTGGGGTATGGGTGAGGAACGGTTATCATGCTTTTCTGCCCGTACACTAAATATCCACTTGTCCTTGTGTATATTCATAGTTGAGGCCCATTTCTCTCCCCTATGGTGATAATTTTCACACCTACCACAATAGTACTCAATAAAGTCTTCCTTATCATTTTAATAAGTGTTATAATATTTCTTTCTTTAAAAATAAGCCCTCAGTTTTTACTTTTTAAAATCCTTTCTTTAGTAAAAGAAATCCCTTGTCTTATTTGGGTTACAGAGCATGTGTATAAACACATGTTGCTTATTGACACTTCTTAGGAATTATTATCATTTGCATAGAGGAAATAAGATTTAAATTTAAAGCAATCTACCTGTTTTTAAAGAAAAATGAAAGAGATGAATACCATTTTGCAAATTGACTACTATTTCCAGGATAGGTTAGGCAAAACTAAACAAAAACCTGGTCTTTTGAATTTAAACTTACAGTGTTTCCACACTTACTATGTAATTTAACTTCAAGAGCAAAAAAATTCCATAGAAAATAATCAGAGTACAAACTGAACATTTATCCCTGGACATTCAAAAGGAAGAAGGCCAGTGTTCACCTCACTTCCATTTTTGCCCCGCCCAGTTCCACCTTCACACAGGAGTCACGCTGAGCTTCCTAAACACAAACTGGACCTTGTCCTGTTCTGCAGACACTTGAATAGCTTCCTATTAGGCCAAGGGAAAAAAAAAAAGAAAAATCCAAACTCCTTCCTATGGCCAAGGAAGCCCTGCTGGATGGCTCCTATCAACCTTCGTATCTCATCTCAGACAATTCTGCACCCAATTCGCTCAACAGGTGTCAGTCATTCTGGGGTTTCAGTTCCCCAAACACAGAAACCACATCCTGACCCCAGAACTTTGGCATCATGCTCCACCCACTCGCTAGAGTAATCTTCCTACTACAAAGCAGCTCCTTGTTATCCTTTTGACTCTCCTCAATGCCACCTGCTCAGAGAGGCCCTGTCTGACCACCCTGTGTCAAGAGCTGATCCCAGCGTTCTCTGTGTCAGCTTCTGTTTGTTCCTTTCATGGCATCCATCACAACTCACAATTGTTTTATCTGCCTATTGTCTATTTTCTTCCTATGTCCTTGCAGAACATAAGTTCCAGGACAGAAGATTTGTGTTGTCCTGCTCACTGCTGCATTTCAAGCACTGAGCAGATACTCATTTACTGGATAACTAAAGAATGATTCTACATTTTACCATGGTCATATTAATGGTATAATAAAATCCATTTCATGGTCATTTTTCCCACATTTTTTATTTCAAATAATCAGTATCAATATACAGTTTCTATACAAACTAGAAAAATTATAAACTTTTCGTATCATAAACTGTGATGACTTCTACAAAGACCTAATGATATTTTCACAACCTATCAAAGTTAATAAGGTTTTATGGCTACTTAAAACTAATGTATTATCAGAGCAACTCAAAATAAGCAGACACATAATTGGCAGAGAATCAAATAAAATTTATTAAAAGACACTAGACATATCTTGTTTTGTCCAATAAGCCACTAGGCAAAGAATTGCTGTAAAGAGGTCTTTCCTGTTCTCCTATTAAATCAATTCCCACAGTAAAGAATAAATCTTAATAATAACATTGTGCAACTGTGACCCAAAAGCCTCATTGACCTCTGTCTCTTTTAGACCAGTTATTTTTTAAACTCCAGTTTATGAAATCAAACTGCAGTTGTGAAATCAATTCAGTGGACAATGACCAGAATTTCTAAAAATCAAATATCATAGAAAGAATGAAAAAGAAAGTATATTACTGCACAGATTTATAGTAACTGCTATTTGAATAAATGTGTTTTAGTTATGTGTTTGAAAGTGTGTGTTTGAGTGTATGTGCGTGTGTTGTGTATGTGCACGTGTGTGCATGTTGTGTGTTTTATATATGCATATTCTGGGTACAATGTAAATCATAGGTTGCCATTAAAAATAAATCTAAAATCACTATATTTGACAGTAAAAGAGACAAAAACAAGGACTAGCAACTGCTTGTAAAACACATGCATATATCCAAATTCATTATGACCCTATAAGGCTGCCCACATGCCTTATTTTATTTTCCTGTCCTTGATATACTTCATTCTGCTTTGTATCTCAGATAATTGCTTTCATATCTGTTTCTAATGACAATGTAAGCTCCTCGAAGATAGGGAGGTGCACTATCTTATGTACCAGTGAACTGAATTAAGGCTGTGCATTGTATTGTTTTAAATATGGCCAGGTTATCTGACATTCTTTCCATGCAGAATGCCCATTAAGGGTCCATGTCTCTTCCCTTTCAATCTTGGAAGGAGAGGTCTATGATTATGTTGACCAGTAAAAATGGCAGAATTGGCATGCACATTTCCAGGCCTAAACTTTAAGAGGCTGGCAGCTTCCACTTTCTCTTTCTTGGAACACTGACTCTTGTGGCCTGAGGCTTCCAAGTGAGAAGTTTGGCTGCCTTGCTAGAAAAACCATGCAGAGAGGCCCTGGACCTGCCTAGAGAGGGAGAGAAGGCCTGCTGAGCCGACCCTCTAGCCATCTTCATTAAGGTCAAAGGAATGTGTGAGGCCAAAGGTCAAAGGCCTTCTTGGGTCCTCCATGGCCAACAGAGCAGCTGCCTGACTTTGACATTCAGTCGCAGGGCTGAGTAGCTGTGACAGACAGTACAGCCCACAAAGCCTGAAGTACTTATTGTCTGGCCCTTCACAAATAAAGTTTTCTGACTTCTGTTCATGACCATGCTGGCCACTCCCGCATGTCCACAAATGACACTACATAGAACAAAAGAATCTCTCGGCCAAGCTCAGCATGTATTCCTAATCTAAAAATATCATGAGGTATAATAATAAAATGGCTATTATTTTAAGCTACTTGTTTCAGGGTGAATTTTTATGCAACAGTAGAAAATAGGAACAAAAGCCATTACCTGGAAGTGTGGTGTTGCTGCATAAAGCCTGTGTCAATGGCTTTGGAATCAGGCAGGGGACAGAAACTGGAAGGGTCTCATGGAGAATGTTAGTGGAAAGAAGAGGCTTCAAGGGGACTTGGCAAAAGCCACAGGAGCCTTGGAAAGACTGCTGGTGAAGCCTTGAGGGACAATGACTACATGCTATTGGAGGCTAGAGAATATGGGATACTTTTTCTGTATTGGCAGAAAGTTTGGCACTAACACTGCAAGTGATAACAATGAAAATGGAGAAGGAACCTAATGAATTTGTAGGTCAGGCAAGGAAGATTGTAGGTAGAATACAGGAAGCACTGACTGGCCCCTAGCTGCCTAGGGTAAACTATGAGAAGAGAGATGAGCTCAAGAAGGAACTGCTGCGTTTATGAGCAGGATCTAGAGGACATACAAAGGAACTAAGACCTGCTAGGTAAGAAAATAAAACCCTTTCTCCTTCCTAGGCTTTCCCAGTAATAGACTTGCAAAGTCAGAAATAACCTCAGGATAAAGGTTGAATCCAGGTTGCTACCTGTACATCATGTCCTTGAGGTAAAAAAATCTCAAGATTGCTCCCTTGTTGAGACCTCAAAAAGATTTGAGCGTAAGCCTACTAGCGCTTCTGGGAATCTTAAGGATATAACTTCTTGAATGTTAAGACTTCCTGGTAAACCCTTTCAACTAGAAAGCCTTCTTTGTATCATTTTCTAAGGATACCCTAAATTCCAGACCAAAGAATGAAAAGGACTATATCAGAATCAAATGTGGCTTTTCTTCGGTGTATCAGATCATCATTTGATACACAGGAGTCCCAGAAGGTTTTTATGGAAAAGGAGGATGACTTAGAGATGGGAACCAAGGCCAGTGCAAACAGTTCTAGGGAACAGGATTGGACCCTAACCAAGGAACTGGTGACCTGTATCTGGCTGGATTTCAGAATTACCATGGAATAGTAACTGATACATGCCTCCCGTTTTCTCCTTTTCTCCATGGTAATTCAACCCTTCTCTGATTTAACATATGTTGCAGGGAAGGCAGATCAATTGTCCCTAGAGTTCACAGGTCTTCAGAGGGAGAGAAAACATACTCAAAGAGTCTCATTTATGTGTGCACCTATTTTATATCATCAGCTTTTTAAATTCAAGGCAATGCCATAATGGGGTAAGATTTTCAAATGTAGGAGGAATGTAAGTAATCTGTGGCCAAAAGGTGAACAACAGTCCTTCCATAGGGAGTTATATCTCTCCCCTTAAACCTGTATCTACACTGACCAACAGAATATGGTGAAAGTTACACTGTGCCAGTTTGGGGGCCTACCCCTTAAGAGACTAGAAGTTTCTAATTCCTGTCTCTTTCATTACTTGCTTTTGGAATCTTGAGCTGAGAAGTAAGATGTCCAGTTACTCTGCTGGAGAGAGCATGTGGAAAGGCCTCAAGTTCACATGGAGGGTGAGAAGGATAAAGCTGAGCCCAGTCTTCTGGCTGAGAACGAAGCCATTTTTGATCCTCCAGCCAAGCCACTAGCTATACACCACCAGGGGTGCCACGTGGAAAAGAACTGCCCAAACGCTGCCCGAATTTTGACTCACAAAATCCTGTGATATAATAAAATTGTTATTTTAAGGCACTAAATTTTGGGGTAATTTGTTATGCAGCAATATATAATAAACACATGGTTCACACTGGTACTAAAAATATACAATTGTATTTTCAATAACACTAATCGCCAAAGCCACTGAGTTAGGAAATGTATGGTCTTTGTTGAATTGGACCTAGAGTCTTTGCAGATGCAATCAAGTTAAGGTAACGTCTCACTGAATTATGGTAGGGCCCTAATCCAATGACTGATGTTGTTACAAAAAGTAGGAAATGTGGACACAGACAAGGGGGAGGAGGCCACGTGAAGATGGAGGCACAGATTGGAGTGATACACCTATAAGCCAAGGAATACCTAGAACTGCTGGCAGCCACAAGAAACAAAGGACGAATCTTTCCATAGCAGCTGCAGAAAGAGCATGGCTTTACTGACCTCTTGATATTGGACTTCTAACACCCAGAACTACAAGAGAATAAATTTCTGTTTTTTTTTTTAAGTCACCTGGCTTGTGGACTTTGTTGATACAGCCCTGGGTAACTAATGTAGTGTTCTACATTAGGCAAACAAAGAACACTTGCAAGTTTATTATAAATGCTACTGATAACACACATTTTTGGAATTTTATTAATGCTGGGTACCAGTCTTCACATGGCCAAGCATATATAAATTGCAAATATTTGGGTTCATTTTCCATATTGTTCCAATGCTCTTTTATATGCTGATTCTTGAAGTCATTCTGGGCCTCCAGGCCTCCTGGCCCTTCCAATCCACATAATGGCTTATAGACCTTACATGCAAGGAAGGGCCAGAGTCATAAAAGGGATAAACTCCTATGAGGCAATGCCATTACTTTCCAGCAGTTTGGTAACAAATAACTGTAATTATTCTCTAAAACGGGCTTTGGAAATTTTCTGTGGCTTTTAGTTACTCATTCAAAATGCTTTCAGATAATGATACTTGGGCCCAAAGCCATGGGTAGAGCTTTTAATGATGTATATTTACGTCCATATCAATACTTCAGAACATCTATCACTCCAGGAACAGAAGAAAAGTTTGTGCTGCTTGTTTTTATTATACAAAAATATACATAGCTAAGAAAAATGGTACATCAAGTCAACACTTAGTAAATCCTCCTCCAAAGTGGTAGTTTATATCTGGCCTCAGGAAACAACCAGATAAATGTGATTATCACAGGATTCCAGTAAGGGCATTGCACTACTTCTCAACTGACATTAAACTTCACTTAAATAGTCCCTGATACACCTACACAAAATGCAGAATTATTGCCTTATTATTATTAAAAATGCATGTCATATTTCCAGATTGTGCTCATTTGGCTAACAGGGCATGCACAGTAATGAGCTAGTACCAGGCTCATCCGAGCTATAAAAATAAATAATAACTACATGATAATCTTTTGATGTAAAGCCAAAGATCATTTAGTTTCTGGAGTCATAAAAAGGTGAAATGAACCACAAATTCAAAACTGTCTATTAGTACTTGAGGAAAATATCCTTCAGAGACAGGTAATTCTAGCTTTTTCATACAGTCAAAAATTAATTTCTTAGAGAAAAAGTTGATAGTGAAATGACATATTTCTGTACTAGTGTTAATGGAAAATTTGAAAATATCCTTAAGAGTACTAGTTTGTGCATTTTTAAAAAAATCTTGTAAATTGTGCTAGAAAAACTTTTTAGAAACAACAAACAACAAAACAAAAACAGAAACATTGTGTCATATAAAATAAACACAACAGGTTAGCAGGTCAGAGGCTAGCAGAGTTAGGTAAGCTACTTGACTTTCTTAAACCACAGTTTCCTCAAATATAGAATGAAATTATATTGTTACCTATGTTGCTGAACCATTATTATGAAAAATGAGAAAAGTACACAGAAATTGTCAATGTAAACTGCAAAACATTATACAGATCATAATGTAAGCATCATACAGATTCATTACCCCAGTGGGAAGGTAACACCAAATGACAAATTTTCATGTGCATCCTAACTTGAAGCTTTGAAATTTAGGTTTCAATTTGGTTTGTGCTCAATTCTTTCTAACGACTTTTTATCTTCACTCCAAATATAAACTCAGAATACACCAAACCAGTCCTTTATTAGCACTGGATAGTAATTAAAAGAACGGGAACAGTATGTTCTCAGTCTAAAGCATATGCTGTTAAACCATTCTTACTGACCTTTCACAAAGTCTGTTATGCGGAAACAAGGGGTTAAGAATGTAACGCACTGAGAAACATTTTCTTATTTCTGAAGCATTTGTGATTTCACAAGTTCCCTTTTCAAAGTCCTTTAAGGGCTCTGTCATAAGGCTCCATTGAAGTTTCAGCTGGCATGCAGACAGGTGGGAGGGCAATGGGTAAAAAGGCTTGCTATTAGAATCAAAATGGAAATAACTCCTTAATTGTTCCTTTCAAATTCAGATCATGATCATCCAGAGCATGTTTCTGCCCAGTTCATGCAGCTGGGGAGTCCCTCTGACTTCAAAGAAATCTCCTCTCAAAGAAGACACCAGCTGAATCATATCTGAGGACAGAGTTAAACATGAAAAAAATAGAATTTTTTTTATCATTCTGAAAGTATTATTACAAAGCTCTGTTTAATTGGTCTTGCACGTACAAGGACAAAGATATACAATAACCTATTGATCCTGGAGCTATGAATTCGCTATCAAAAGTTCAAGTGGGAGATGTTTGCCTCTTAGTGCTCGATAATCCAGCACTTTCCAGTTTACCCAGGATAAAAATCAAACTTCTTCCTACAGCTGATAAAAAGGAATTATTCAAGCTTTTCTGGCTCTTAAAGAATAACAAAAAGTTCCTAATGCTCAATACTCTCTTCTTTGGATTTTATGGTTCAGGAAATAAAAATAGGAATGTCTGAGGACGGTGCTCTGTGTAGCCATCGCATTTACAGAGTGTCTGTTTTATACCAGATACTGTGCTGACAGTACCAGGCACCTGAGCAGTGACGGTCCCTGCCTTCAAGGAGTTTGCCCACTGGTGAGGGAGACGGCATGTGAATCCCAAATTGAATTTAGTGAGGCGAGAGCAAGGGTAGATGGGAGTCAGAGATGTCAGCTTGTGTGTCCAAGAAAAAGTGACACAGAGCTGAGTCTTAACAGACATGCAGGAGTCAGCTGGGGAAAGGAGGGGGTGGAGATCCAGTAAAACAAAAGAACAAGTTGGAAGGTTTGAAGGTACGAAAATGATCCTGGTAGTTTGATATGGCTGCGCAAGAGGGCTTTAGGGGAGAAAAACGAGGAAGAGAGGGAAGAAAAGAAAGAGAGAAGATAGAGAATGGAGAAAGTGATTTGTATCTAAGCCAGAGTGTGGACACGGTGTCCACAGTGACACAGGGACCAGGGACTGTATCTGAGCAGGGTGGGCGAGTGCTCACATTACAGTTTGTTTGTTTTGAAGGAGCTGGCTGTCGTACAGAGAACTCCTATGTAGAAGGTATGGTCAGGAGTGGAACTGTTAGGATCCATCACAAAAATCGAGGGAAAAGTGGCAAAGGTTTACTTAACACTACTTAGGTGGGGAAAGAAGGGAAGGAACGGACTAATCAGAAATATTTTCGGTATTAGACTCAAATAAAATTTGCTTACTAACTGGATACAGTAGCAAGGGAAAGGGAGGCGTGTTTCCAATCATGTCCGGGTTTCCATGTGGAGGGACTGGGTCATCTGTGGTGTCTGTCACTGAGGCAGCCACACTAGAGGAGGAGAAGGTATGCATTAAGACTCCTGGGTTCTTACTATGGAAACTGAAAGATGAATATGCCTACTTTTATATTTCAGAGTCAAATTCTATCCACTCTAACCTCTTAAGATGCCTCACACCCAACCACTCTCCTTCCTACTGCCATTAGCTACTATCAGGCTCCCAGCACCATTTCCTGTCACTGTGGCCAGGACCTTGGTAAGTGCACCCAAGGGCCATTCAGACTACAGCGCCACACTAAAGGGAAGCCATTTTGCTTGCAGTATGCTTTTGCTTGTTCTGTCTTAAAAGTTTAGAATTAACCTGATGCTTGCTTACACAGCTGATGGGCATAAGAGTAGAAAATAACCTTGAGGAAAAACAGATCAAGAGTCTGGAATAGGCCAACCAACCACAGACTACTGATAACACGATCCAACAGACGACCTATTGTTTGCTTATAACCATTGAGCAAGTCATGATTACTTGCACAAAGCTTACTTTCTGCCACCAACCCTCTTTACCTCTTCCCTTAAGCACACAAGATGAGATGGTCTTTGAGACAACAGTCTGCCATTTCCTCAGGCTGCCAGCACTTGAATAAACCACTTTTCTTTCACCAACACTCACCTCTCATATCTGGTGCTCAGGTGGCAGGCAGCTGAACCTGTGTTTGACAACACTCCCTTGTCTCTGACTTACTCTGCCTTACATCTGAATGGTAGTCATGTTTCTGCTTAAAAATCCTCAGCGGCTATTGTATAATTGCAGGACAGAACTCAAACTCCTTTCTCTAGCACATCCATTCCTTCTTCATCTGTTCCCTGCTCACCTCTCGCCCTCGTTTTTCACCACCCCCAGGAACTACTACTATATGCCAAGCTTTCCTCTGGATCCCTTCTTGTTCTTGTAACAGAGGTAGAGGTCTGAAAAAGGGCAAAATGTATTTATTACACATTGTCTCTTTAAACCTTCCCTACTCTTTTTGGGAATTAAAACCTGAATTCCTGCCAGAGGCCAGTAATCAAAGGGGTTAGAAAAATGTTCTTTGTTCTTTGTTTTCTAGTATCTTAAACCACAAGAGATGGCTCAACAGAATTATCCAGAGGTCACAAGATCATCTTCACCAGAGATAAGGTCGACCAAAACCACCGACTACAGTTAAACAATAGTCCAAAGCCACAATATGTGATATTGGTCACATAGACCCGAGCCCAACCTCTGAAAACCTCCCCTCTAAAAAGGCCTGTGGTTCTGTTTAAAGGCAGGATGGAGGTCTTTCAAGATGCTAGTCTGCCACCCTCCCCATTTGCTGGCAAATTAATAAACTTCTTTTTCCTTTTCTTCAAACCATTTGTCCTTGTTCGTTTTCACTGATTTGGCCTCAGGGACAAGTACCAAACTTTTGGTAACATTCTCATCCTTTGAGCCACAGACTAAACATCATTCCTGTGGAAGTTCCTAGCCTCCAAAACTGAGTTGGGTGCTGATTTTAGGTGCCATGATGGTATCCACCTTTGGTTTAGCAGTAAATTAACACTTCATTAGTTTTCTGAACTAGAAACTTCTTGAAGGCAGGACAGTGTCTTGTTCATCCATATGCCTCTTGCGTTAATTTTCTATGTTGTTTACGCTTGAAGGTGCTGACTCGGGGAGATGGGGGGTGGGGGAGGGGATGGGGGTATAACTACATGATGAGTGCGATGCGTACTGTCTGGGGAATGGACACACTTGAAGCTCTGACTCGGGGGGATGGGTAGTACATGGGCAATATATATAACCTGAACTTTTGTACCCCCATAATAAGCTGAAAAAAAAAAAAAAGAAATAGGGAAAAAAAAATTTTTCTATGTTGTTTAAAAAATTGTCCCACATTTATCAGGGTAAAAGAACTTATTATCTCATAGTTTCTGAGCATTAGGAATTCTAGAGCAGCTTTTCCAGGTGGTGCTGGCACAGGGCCTCTCGTGAGGCTGCCATCAGGGTGTCAGTGGCAGCTGAAGTCACTTGAAACTTCACTGGGCTGAGAAGATACACGTCCCAGCTCACTGAGTTGGCTGCTAGCAGAAGGCTTCACTTTCTCACGTCATGGGAAATTCCATAGGCTGATGATGACATGGATTCCCCAGGGGGAATGATTCAAGAGAGATAAATCGGAAGATGGAAGTCAGTCTTTTACTATCTCAGATATAACATGCCATCATTTCTGCAAGATTCTATCAGTCCCACAGACCAACCCTGCTGCAATGTGGCCCAAGGGTGTGAATAGCAGGAGACAGGAGTCATTGGGGGCCATCTTGGGGGCTGAATTCCACAGTTCCCCATGCACAGCATATTTGTCCATAAGAGGTACCAAACAAATATTTGAGAATGAATTAATAAATGAATGAATAAAAGGTAAGTATATTCAAGTTTATGTAGTTTGGGGCTAATTACTCTGGAGAATGTGGTGATGTAAAATATGAATTTTTCTTATTTTATCCTTTTAGTATATTTCCTCCTAAAAACACTACCATAATCTCTGAGATGTTAAGGTCTTTTTTTGCACAAGACATCTGGTGTGATGATGATTGGTTTAATGCACATAGTTCTTTATTCCCAGAAGACTAAGCAGATAGAAAATCTCTTCGAGATAATAGCAACATCATCTCTTTACATTCAGAAAATAAATCTAACCAAACAAATTTTTCCGCCCACAGATTCTCATGCTTATAACATGACTTGTTCCATTGTGATTATTTTGGAACATTTAAGCTGATTTAAAGGTGAAGGAAAGCAATGTCTAAAACAGCAAGTCCATTAAGTAAGAAAATGAGACCCATAAATAAGACAAAGGGTATTAAACTATTTTACCTTTCATTGGACTTTTAAATTTTGTGGAAGATAATACTGAGAAGAGTGAAATATAATTCAAAACCTACATTATAAAAAATATTTTTGTGTACTAGCATTGCTTTCTAGCTATACTACATTAAATGCCATTTAATTGTTTTGATAAATTTTTAGCCCACAGGTACAATTGATAAGCATCTCTCTGCCTAGAAATGGAATAAGTTGACATAGTATACAGATAAATATGCAATGCAAAGATGGATAGAATCAATAAAGAAAAAAATCATTACATTAATTACTTTAATATAGTCACATTTTAAAAAGAATGCTGTGCAGTGAAAACTACAAAGCATTCCTAATAAAAATCAAAGAAAACATAAATAAATGGAAAGAGATCCCATGTTCATGTATTGAAAGACTTAATAGTTTTATAATGTCAGTACTACCCAAAGCAATCTACAGATCCAATGCAATCATACCAATGAATGTTTTCTGGGTTTTTTTTTTTTTTTTTAAATAGAAAATTTTATCCTAAAATTCATATGGAATCTCAAAGGACTTGGAATAACCAAAACAATCTTGAAACAGAAGAACAAAGCTAAAAAACTCACATTTCCTGATTTCAAATCTTACCATAAAACTATGGTAATCAAAAGTGTGCAGTAGACATAAAGACAGACATAAGGCCGGGCGCGGTGGCTCACTCCTGTAATCCTAGCACTCTGGAAGGCCGAGGTGGGCGGATCGTTTGAGCTCAGGAGTTCGAGACCGGCCTGAGCAAGAGCGAGACCCCATCTCTACTAAAAATAGAAAGAAATTATTTGGACAGCTAAAAATATATATAGAAAAAATTAGCCGGGCATGGTGGTGCATGCCTGTAGTCCCAGCTACTCGGGAGGCTGAGACAGGAGGATCGCTTGAGCTCAGGAGTTTGAGGTTGCTGTGAGCTAGGCTGACACCACGGCACTCACTCTAGTCTGGGCAACAGAATGAGACTCTGTCTCAAAAAAAAAAAAAAAAAAGACAGACATAAAACCAATGGAATCCCTCATATACATGGTCAAAAATTTTTGACAAGCTTCCAAGACCATTCAATGTGAAAAGAACAGTTTTCAACAAATGGTGCTGGGAGACTGGATATCCACATGGTAAAGGATGAAGTTGGACCCTTACAAAATGCCATACACAAAAAATTAATGAAAAATGGATCGAAGACCTAAATGTAATAGCTAAAGTTATGAAACACTTAGAAGAAAACATAGAGCAAAAGATTCATAACATCAGATTTGGCAATAATTTCCAAATGACACTAAAGGCATAGGCAACAAAAGAAAAAATAGACAAATTGGATCTCATGAAAATTTTAAACTTTTGTGCATAAAAGGACCATATCAATAGAATGAAAAGGCTGAGAATGAAAATATTGCAAATCATATATCTAATGAGAGGTTAAAATCCACAATATGTAGAAAACTCCTAAAACTTAACAAAAACAACAAAAAAACAAACAACCTGACTTTTCTGTACAGAAGATATACAAATGGCCAAGAAGAACATGAAAGACTTTTAACATTACTAATCATTAGGAAAATGCAAGTCAAAACCACAAAGAGATACAATCTCACAAACATTAGGATGGCTACTTATCAAAAAACAAAAGCAAAACAACAACAACAACAACACATAACCAGAAAATAGCAAATGTTGGCAAAGATGTGAACAAATTAGAATCTTCGTGCCCCACTGGTGGGAATGTAAAATGGTGTAGCCATTATGGAAAGCAGTATGGAAGCTCCTTGAAAAAAATAAACTCAGAATTACCATATGACCCAGCAATTCCACTTCTCTGTGTATACCCAAAAGAATAGAAGCAGGGACTCAAACAGGTATTTGCATACCCATGTTCATAACCGCCTTATTCACAATAGCCCAGAGATGGAAACAACTGAAATGTCCACTGACAGAATGAATAATGTGGCAGCAATCATTTTTAAGACATAAAATGTGCATACATTTAGTCTTTGAACCACTTCCACTTGAATTCATTTTCACAGGAAAGTTGAAAATACCCATTATAGTCTACATTCTTCAATAACTAGAGAGATAGAAAGAAGAAACACTGCAGGATGACATTTCTTTTCATATTGTATCTTTTGTTTTCCAGGTCAGTAAAGACCAGGAAGGTCCAAGATTTTCAAGTTTGCTACAGAGAGAATAACCAATTTGCCATTTCGGACTATCAGCAAAAGAGAAAGCTGCATTTTATTCTCATGGGTGAGATACTAAGATTTATCAGATTGTTAGTCTTCAAAGATCTCACTGCTCTTACTAGTAAGCAGTCAAAATGGTTCACATGTGCCTTGCTGTTCTGTGGACTTGTCTAGAATACAGTCCTTTCTTTCTGCTTTTCCTAGCAATTTTTTTTTTTTTTTTTTTTTTGGTTTAACTTATGGTGATTTAAAGGAGACTGGCAAATCAAGTTTCAGGTTTTTTGTAATAAATGTTTCCTGAAAAACTACACATTATAGAATTCATAAAATAACCCACCTCTAATATGCCTCTTATTAATTCAGTACATTGTTAGTGCCTTGAAATCAAATCAATCTCGGTTTTGAATTACTGGTAGAAAGGTCAGTTTGAATTAGTGAGAGAAGGAGATTATATAATATGATTTTTTAAAACATAATGTTATTACTTATAAGTATATTTTTAGATTGTATTTATTATTAAAAAGTATCCATTACAGACCCTCCTGGGCCTGTTTAATAAAGGTTTATGCCCACTTTTTAATAGACTTTTTTTCTTTAGCAGTTTTGTATTTACAGAAATATGAGTGGAAAGTACAGAGAGTTCCCATATATCCTCTCCCTCCCCCTCAGATTCCACTATTATTAACATCTGGCATTATTGTGGCACAGTTTTTACAATTGATGAGCCTATATTCATACATTATTGTTGATTAAGGTTCATAGTTTACATTAGGATTCATTCTTAGTGTGTATTCTATGGATTTTGACAAATGTATAATGACATGTATCCATCATTATAGTATCATACCGAAAAATCTCACTGCCCTAAAAATCCCCTGTGCTCCATCTATTCGTCCATGCCTCCTTTCCTCCCCCAAGTCCCTGGGAACCACTGATCTTTTTAGTGTGCCCCTAGTTTTGCCTTTTCCAGAATGTCATGTAGTTGGAATCCTACAGTTTGTCACCTTTCAGATTAGCTTCTTTAACTTAACAATATTCATTTAAGCTTTCTCCATGTCTTTTCATGGTGTGATATTCATTTGTTTTTATAGTTGAATATTTCATTGGATGTACCACAGTTAATCCATTGAGTTATCAAAGGTGTGAAAGTTGTCAGAATCAAAGTGGAGTCAATTGTGTCAAGCCCTGACAAACGGAGCTGGGGAAGGCCATGAGGGAAGGGTTCTAACACACATATACCTGATAACAAGAACTATCACAAAAGTACAAAAACCACAATCTTACACAAAGGCCACAGCAACCTTACACGGAAAATACTTCTGCAAGGACATCTGTCCCACAACTGCCTGTCCAGCCATAGACTGACACCACCCTTGTTATTGATCCTTGTAGCCAAGGATAATTATCTCAAAACAACTTATGTAATTCTCCTTATCTTGCCTCAACTTCTTTGAATAAGGACATAGTTAACTATGGCAGGCGCATTCCCATTGCAAACCTATCCCTTCATAAATATTTTCTTTTAGAGAGTCTCCCTCTCCATCTGTTATTTAGGTTTGACAAAGGACCTCTTGGTTGCTATTAAGTTTTGGCAATTACAAATAAAGATGCTATAAATATTTGTGTGTACCTTATTGTACGGATGTAAGTTTTCATGTCATTTAGGTAAATACCAAGGAATGTAACTGCTGGGTCATGCAATAAGAGCATGTTTAGTTTTGTAAGAAACTGCCAAACTATATTGCAAAGTGGCTGTACCATTTTGCATTTCCATCACCAATGGATGAGAGCTCCTGCTGTTCCACATCATCTCTAGCATTGGATGTCGTCAGTGTTTTGGATATAGTCATTCTAATAAGGGTATAGTGACATCTCATTGTTGTTTTAATTTGCATTTCCCTGATGACATATGATTGGAGCATCTTTTCCTATATTATTAGCCATCTGTATGTCTTCTTTGGTAAGATGTCTGCTCAGATCTTTTGCCCATTGCTCAGTTTTAAGAATTTGTTATGTATTTTGGATACTAGTCCTTTATCAGGTATGTTGTTGTTTCCAAATATTTTCTCCCCATCTGTGGCATGGTCCTTCTTAAATAGTTTAAGTAATTTCCTTATTTACTTTTATATGACCTTCAAAACTTAGAATAGGCCCCTCACATGGTATTTATTCAGGAAGTGAATGAAGATGCCCATTTAAAGTGCATTCCCACTACAGCTTGAGTATCCCTTATCCAAAGTGCTTAAGACCAGAAGTGTTTGGGATTTTTAATTTTTTTCAGATTTTGGAATATTTGCATTATATAAGTATACCAGGTCAGCATTCCAAAATCCAAAATGCTCCAATAAGCATCTGAAAAAATTCAGGTTTTGGAGCATTTCAGATTTCAGATTTTCATATTTGAGATGCTCAACTCATGTAACATGGGATTATGTGAAAAAAATTGTTTTGCGCAGGCATGTTTTTGCCACAGTCATTGAGAATAAATGCTAATACATATCTACCTACCCTCCAGAAACAGAATTTGAGTAGTTGGGCCAGAGAGAAGCTTGATGAAAATATGCCAATCAATTGTCAAAACTGCTACTCATTTCACAAAGAGTTACTTGCATTTCAGGTAAGAAAACTCACCTTTTTCTAACTGGACACCAGCCTCCAGGACAGGAAGATTTAAATCATTACATTTCTGCACTGCACCAAGACAGCCATATCTCTGACTTCTGCCCTTGCCCAAACTAATCATACCTGTTTCTTTCAGATACATTTACACTTTAGATGTTAGAAGCAGGGTTACCTTCTCACTCCCATTGTCCAAGATAACCAATTTTTTAAAAAGATTTTTCTTGCTAAATCAATTCCTACAAAATATTATGACCTACTGGGTAACCTCAACAGCATGAAAGATCATCCATCCTTTGAATTTGCAACACAGCCCGAAGAGTTCCTGGGGCTACCCTGGAAAGTGAGGTGAAGACACTTAAAAAGATGGGTCATGTGCTAAAAGTCATCCGAATGAGTGTGGCAGAGATCTATGAAATAATGCTTTGTATGGCATTGTGTTTACATTATAATTTGTGCTTGTAGTTGAACTCTGGAATCTGACTATGTAAGAGCTTTCTATGAATTCATTTTAGACAGTATTTTCCTTTCTAGTTTCTTTTTCAAATAATATACAGTTAAGCAATGGCTGTTACTTAGATAATGTGTGCTAAAGCTGATTTGGTCTCCGTGTCAGAAAAAATGACAAATGTCTTTTGTATGGTGGCTCTGTTTTAAAAATCTACTAAGTCTTCCCTTGCAATCTATTTTCACCGAACACCAGGCTATTCTATCCCCAGTGAAGTCCTACAAGCTGAATACAGCTAGTACAAACAAGCGAGCTGGGCAAATCATCTCACCTGCAGCTTCTGCAACTTCTTCAAAAACTTTCAAGATTTTGCCTCCTGAATTAAAGTGTTTCTCTTTGCCAGAGAATTTTGGGTTCAGTGTTCATGAGTATAGATCCCTGGCACATAAGAGTTGGCTAGTATTAAATGCAGCGTAAAGAATGTGTTTAAAAAATCTGCTGCAAAGTAATCAGTGTTTTGATTATTGGCAAACATATTATTTGACAAGACATAATCATCATAGGGGTACCTCAAATGGACAGGATTCTCTTCAACTAAAGACTGTCTACCAAAGAAAGTTCCAAATCCTAGCTTGACACAAGCGAAGTGGCTAATGTTCAGATTCTACTTCTGCCTGGCAGGGAGAAGTATGTGGTACAGGCCAGCGCTGAAACCGGAGCCAGGTAACACTATTTGAAAGCAGAGTCATTTTCACCAGGGAAGACTGGCTTTCAGTCAACAGAGTTGAGCATGCTGGACCAGGGATACATTAACCTCAAGTCAAGGAAAGCAGTCTGGTTTCTTCACAAGCTTTGGGCTCTCGTTATAGCAGGAGGAGGACTTTCCAGTTGTTCAATTGTAGTGTGCAAAGTAGGACCTGCCTGGAGCTTTGGACAGTGGCACACACAAGTTACACAGTCACCGCAGTGGGACTATGACTCTGGATTACGTCAGCAGAATGAGTTTAATACAGAAAGGGCATTTTCTGGGGTGCTTTTAAATAGTAAAAGAGCTAAAATTTGCCTAGTAATATAAGAATTTGATAATTTTCATCCAGCTATGCAGTTTACATTTGATGTAATATTGTATTAAATGCAGAATATTTAAAATCTTCCCTTAACATATGATCTTACTCTGAGTGCCTGGGTAGGAGCTTGAGAGTTAGGTAGTTATTCAGAAGGCAGACTCACCCACAGAAGGATGCTTAAAAATCAGTCTATTATAAAGAGATGATTAACAGAAGGAATAATGATAAAAATGCATGTATACATTTTATTTCCTCTCTCTTTAACTAAAGGCATTGCTGTGTTCCTCCTCTATGCATAGATGGGGTTAATCTTATTAACAGTAATGTTTCCAGTGCTTTGTACATAGTAGGTTCCCAATAAATGTTTTGTGAATAAGTAAATAAATGCACAAAAGAGTATGGAACATTCAGAATCATAAATATATATGGTCTGAATGTGGACTTAGAGTATTGTGAAAAAATATGCTAATGTATGTATCTTTTGACAAAAGGTTACTGGAATTCTTATAACACAGTTTTTGAAAGGACACTTTTATGCCTTTTGGAACCATGAAGGAAATATCTAGATACTCCCAAAAATAGAACCAAACCTTTTTATGCATTCACCCCTTTGTGTCTATTATTTCCATCAGTAATAGCTACTATTTCCCCTTGAGCTCCTTATAATTAATAACAGCTTTTTCAAAATTGCTGACATTTATGCCCTGAGCACTTGCTCTTCTAAGGAAACATTCTGACTTACATCCCAGGGAAGTTTATGTGCCAGTTGTATATCAATACTTGCATAATTAGGCTATCATTCTTTTTTTCAGCTTTCAGGAAAAAAAGGGGAAGAAGAAAAACAGAGAATTATAAATAGGATTCTGCAAAAAAGAAGAATGTATTGGTATTTCAAGACACAACTTTCATTGTTTAAATGACTTAGAATAATGATCTCACTTCATTGAATCTGCAGAACTGACTTCCTAAAGGGACGTCTGGATTATCACTTTGACCAATAAAAAACAGGGAATACTTGAGTGAGACAGTTTACTCAAATTAGTGTTTAGCAACAATTTCATGTATTAAAATCACATATTGATAATTAGCTTGTCATTAACTTTGTTTCTTTGCTAGATACAATAGTTGATAATGGGATGGGGTCTAGGAATTGCCAGTTTAAACTCAGTAGGTTAACATGTTGTCTCAGTACACACCTGAGACTTATTTTCTTTCATTCCTCTTTAGGCCAACAGTCAGTCAACTACTCTCCCTCCCCAAAACTGGAGACATGACAATTCATTTGGAAGGAGGTTTAAATATTCAGCTTCAAATACTCAGTTTTCTTCTAGTAGTTTCTTGGGGATCACAAGCTTGTGACTGTAAACTCAGAACATGTCCCACATCCCGGCATGCCTTTTAAATTGCAATTGCAAAAGCAATGCTGGAGAAGGGGGTTGTATACTTGCCTCTCTCTCTTTTCCCAAAGTTGATCCTGTCTAGCTTGGTCGTAAAGAAGATACCAGTGAAGGGGTACATTCAACACAAGGGCACCCACAATTGATAGTGCTCACCAATATTTTTTGCTTATATACCCCAAATGTTTTTTCCTTCTAATCCTCACTCCTTTTTTATGTGACTGACGTCTAAAAGATTAAGTAGTTGCAAAAGGTGTAATTTCCATTGTCCTGTAATTAACTACATTTTAAAATAAAACTGCTACACAACTCTTTCAAAAATATCTATTGAATCTAAATATCATAGTGAACCCAACATCATCTATTTCAAAAAGACAGGAACAAGCTCTTCTTTAAAAGTCAGAAATCTTACGTAGCT
Source organism: Eulemur rufifrons (assembly GCF_041146395.1). Taxonomy (NCBI): domain Eukaryota; kingdom Metazoa; phylum Chordata; class Mammalia; order Primates; family Lemuridae; genus Eulemur; species Eulemur rufifrons. The sequence continues at coordinate 91,027,246 of NC_090985.1, forward strand.
TCTTTCTCTCCTTGAACTTTTGTTGACATTTCACTTCCCCCATAGAATTTCATTCTCCTCAATTGTTTTTCTGAAAACTTTTGCTCAACTGATCCTACTTCCTTGAAATAATTTATCTACAATTAAGAAGGGCGGGTGAGAGATAGGCCTTTGCTTGGCAGAGTGGGAGAATGGAATTCAGAATGGGATATGGGACAGGGAGACCATTTCAACCACAGGTCGATTTTATAGTAGATTACATGGAAGTCAAGGATCTGAAGCTGACCCTCCTAAAAATTTTAATGCACCAGGAGCCCCTGGGAAAGTCCTCATGTGCCTTGGGTGGCACACACATCCTGATCCAAAGCCCACTCAGCTAAAAGTTCACTGGTGCCAAGAATCTCACGCAGACTTGAGCCAGTGTGAAAAATGCCCCATTAGCCTGTAAGTCATCAAGACAGCTCTTGGAAGGGAGGGCGCCTATCCTGCTTTGTAACCTCCCAGCTGAACACAGTCTCAGGCACTGCATTGGCCACAGGGTTTGGAGTCAGACAGACATGAGTTGGGAGTACATAGATCTATCACCTTTTATCAGAATGAACTTGGTCAAACTACTCCAATCTCCTGGCTCCAGTTTCTTCACCTTATAAATGGGGCTAATAATGGCTGCCTTTTATGAGGATTAACTCAGGGAGACCTTTCTGAAGTGCCCAGTGCAATACACACAGCACCTTTGCATCTTTTACCCCTTCCCTGTCCTCCCCCCATAGGCTCTTTAGTAGTCCTCTCTGCTGTCTCCCATCTCCTTACCAAAATGATATATATATTTAATTATATCTACCTTAAAGTTAAGGTATAAAATGGCAGAAAAAAAACCTAAGTGTTGTATTTTCCCTGTTTTCATTTTTTGTTTGTTTTGTTTTATTTTTTTTTAGCTTTGTTTGGTTTTTAAAATCAGTTCTCAAAGCCTGTATCTAAGCAATGATTCTTCAAGGGGTGAGATTTCAGGTCTAAGCCAGTAGGGAGATGAATTTGAGGAAGAGAAAGGCTCCCTGCTGCCCAGAAACCACATTGCATTGTTTGTTCCTGACTCAGCCTGCTTGTTAGGTGGCCTTGATTGAAACTCTGCACTGACCCCTGAGGTCCTCTAAGCCTGGAAAGGAAAAGTTTCAATCTTTAGAGGCATCCCAGAGTCATCACCACCCACCTGCACCTACTCCCAGCTGCTTGGCAAGGTCTGTAGCAGAGGGGTCATTTCCCTAGTTAATATTGAGCCTTAGGTAATCAGCTGGTTCTATTTCAGTGGAGGGCACACTCCAAGTCTGTGCAGATCTGATTATACAACCCCCAAGGACGGGCAAACAGAACTGGCTCCTCTGCTTCTCCAGTGCTTGATCAGGTATTTCAAGCTACAGCAGGACCCACTTTTACTTTATTTGACCTTCAGGATCTTATGGACTAATCAGCTTACAAACTAATGAATAATACAAAAGAAATTAAAGAGAAAGCACCATGTACCCTAGCACCTACTGTAGCATAGGAACATTCACATTATGGAGAGACTTTCTAAATATTAATACTTTCTAATCATGCTAAACTTCATATAAATGGTTCTTTTTAGAATCAATATTTCAATTTGCTTTGTAAGACTTTAAACATAGGTGGCTTTCCTGTCTTTAGTTCCCTTCCTAACCAAACTCAGTGTTCAAAGATCCTTCCCTGACTTTCAGTACTTTCAAAACAGCCAAAAATGGGCTTTCACTTACATACTAAGTAACGATTTCAACTCCATTTATCTTCTTTAAGCCTTCAAGTCCAATTTTTTCAATTTAAGTTTCACTTAAAGTTCTCCTTCCCTTTTAGTACCCAATTGCCTCTAACACCAAAGCATTTTATAAGGCATTATAAAGAAGGCAATCTGAAAATAAAGTGTAGCCTATTTTATTTTATGGAAGCAACAAACAGGTTACACTACTAGGTCACCAGAATGACATTGTATTATTAACCATTCTGTTAATGAAATAACACCTTAGGAATTTTTTCACGTATCAGAGCTTATGCAATTAATTTATAGTTGAGGCAGAATGCAAGATATATAGTTCCAAGAAGAATTGTGAGAAATAAACAAGTTTCAGGGATATTTCACCTTATCTGTTTTAGGGTATGTAGCTTATGCATTGCATGAAACTTTTGGAGACACACTGAAATGTCAGGAGTTTAATTATAAGCTACTGTGGCTACTTCAAAGATCTAAGAGTCCTTGTTATCTTCCTGCTAAACTATGATGCAAAACACATTTTTATTTCAGACAATACAAAAAGTCTGAACAATCACATTTACCTATATTCAATTAAAAATCGTACAAATACACACCAGAAGGGTCTGAAGTCCCACAGTTGGGTTCTCTGGAGTTAACAGACCCCAGCACTTGGGAGATTACAGGCCCAGGATTTGTATTCATATTACAAACAAGTCTAGTATTTCTCTCTTGAAATATAACTTAGAACCTGTTAAGTACCAACTTCATGATGCATGCCCAGACTAAGGTGAGTGATGGTTTTATCTTCTGCTATAAATTAGAATTTACCTAGATCTGTAGCTACTTGCTTTTCAATCTCTTCTTAATGTGACTTGTATGTGCATCATGAAAATAGGAAGTATTCAGATGGGGCAGTTTTCCTTCTCAGTAAACATAGGATGCTTCTTACAAGCATATGCAATTTAGAAATTCAAATGAATTTTTATTTTGGCAATTTAAATCTTTTTTTTCTTAATGTTACACTTGCAGCATCTTGAATCATGATTAAACAAATGTTTCAATTTGGTCCTATAACAAATGTGCAAATACTATTATTTCTTTTAATTTAAACTCCAAATGAAAATGAACACCACTTCTATAAAACAAAACACCTTTTGGTATATGGCTTGAGCATGGCTCCCTAATGAATAGATATTTTCAGTCTTAAAATTAAGTATTTTTTTCCTTAGATAAAACACAGGACCTTTTCTATCCAATCTGAATCTCATTAACTCTCAAGATAACTGGTAGAAATAACAAGCCCTTTCAAATATCAACAGATGGTTGAGTAGATGACTCATTTTTCTAAGAATGAGACAAAATAATATATTTTATTATGAAAGTAGATGAGGTACCTCCTCCCATCGGTCAGTGGGTTGTATAAGCAGACCTGCAGCTGTGAAACGGAAGGTTGTCCAGCAGATCCAAAATTTCTATTTCCAAATTTAAGATCTCTTCGTGCACTTTCTTATTTTTCTACTTTTGGTTAAAGGTACCTTCCTTTTTACAGTAGCCAGATAAGCACCTAGACTCAAGCTCTTTAAATTTCATGACTTTTGCATCTGGTGGCTGCCCCCAGTCAATTCACTGCCAAGTTTTGTTAATTTTACCTCCACCATGAACTGTAAGGATGATCTTCCGTGCAGAATGCAACTGCTCTGGTCGGCCCCACCAAACCTCTTCCCAAGATGCTGCAACATACCCATAAATGTTCTCCTATATCCAGACTTGCTTTTTGACAAATACTCTTCCTAAAACAGAGCTCTTGATCATGGCCTTCCCTGATAAACCTTCAAAGTCATCCCATTGACATACGAGTTAAGTTTCAATTCCATAAATTGGATTAAGTCTCTCACTAGCCCCCAACTCAGCTACCTTAACAACTATGCTTATGTTATGCACTAGCTTGAATGAAATATATAACACTCCTCAGAAACACAAGTTCTGAAGTTACCGTATTGTTCTCAGGCGTGGTGAGCGCGGGGAGATGGGTGGCTGAGGACCCTGCCAGGTGAACAAGCCTTGGTCGTGCAGCTCACTGGACCACTCAGGGCCATTGCCGGGAAAAAAATAAATAAATAAAAAGGTGTAATTATCTTTAAATCATTTTCAGAGTAAATTTAGCTATCTGAGAAACTGGTTTTGGCTCTGGCTTTAACCTAACTCTCCAGCCAAGCCTACCTTGTCTTTTCATCCTAGACTCACTGCTCCTGACACGCGATACTACCTTCTCCTGACCTGTTTCACTTGTAGCGGCCTGCACTTGAGGAACAGTCTCTCTGAGCCTTAGCACCTCAATCACTTCCGACCAGCTCTGTCTGCCTTACTTTGTCTTCCCTACAAGCCTACCGTGGCCCCAGTCCCCTGATTTAGCTCTCCCTTCAATCTAAATTCAGATAACACAGTGCTACTACTGCACAACCCAACAACTCAGTTTATCTAAGAATATTTCAGCTAGAAGTCCTATCTCTTCCTGTTTGCAGAAACATTTTGTACCATTCACATAAGATTTCTCATATTGTGCCGAGAGTTTTCGGGTGTCTTTTTTTCTTTTTTTACATTTTCTACATTTGTAGATTATAAACCAATTGAGGCCAAGTCTCATGCTTTCCTCATCTTCCACAAAACCCAAAATAGTGCTTGCACATAGGAAAAGTGCAATACATACTTGTAAAAGTAAACTGAACTCAGACCACAAATGAAAAATATATTCAAACTTTTGCTGCAGATTTGTTTATGTCTCTCTTCCTACAAGATTATAAGGTTTTTATATGTCTAGTACTTAGCAAAGTGTCTGGCCTACATGGTGCTCAAAAAATGCAAGTGGAACAAAGAAAAGAAGAAAAATATATAAAAGGAAGGAAGGAAGGGAGAGAGAGAAGGAGAGAGAGGGAGGAGAATTTTTATGTAGAAATCTGGCTTCTTGATCTCAATGACATTCAGAAGAATAAAGCTATTTGTGCAGCATTTTTACTAGAAAAGAGTGAATTAAGCTATAAGGAAAAAAAGCTGGGTTTTTTTGAAAAAAACAAACAAACAATTAGGTAAGATAACTTTAAAATGGAATCACATGTGGGGCGGTCAGTGTGTCACCAGGAACAGCCAGCTGCTTAGCTACCCAAGGTCTGCCGTGGTGCAGCAGATTGACCAAGGCGGGTCCCTCAGCTCGGGTGGCTCATACCTTTGAGCTTGCTACACCAGTGAATCATTTCTCAGGGGAGTATTCAAATTACCCAAGCTCACAAAAATCCAAGTGGTAGAATTAGAATGCTACTTGACTCTTTTAATGTATACTGAGAAAGAAAACTGTTGCAGAACTTATGAGGTCACGACCAGCACACATTCTCCCTGTGGACACACCTGCAGTAGGTGTCACGTATTAAGGTTAATATGCTTGGTGAGCACTGGGATCGGAACCAGCCAAGTTTGTTACGTGACTTCAAAGGGTAATGGCGTTAGGCTAAGATGGTTTGAGGTATCCACCTGCTCAGCGGTTGCTCATCCTGAACATGGAATTCCGTTACCTGGCTCTTTGGTCAAACCTATCATTACACTGAAGCCATCAGTTGTTGGATGATTAGTGTCAAAATTTGACCCTCTGACTCTTCTTGACTGCTCTATTGCTGACTGATACCTCCCTCTGCTCCCTTCCCCCCTCCCACACATAAACACACACGCGCACACACACACAGATTTCTAATGATGGACACACCCTGCCTTCATCTTATGAATACAATCTGTCAGGTGCTGCTCTGGCCGGGAGAAACAATCTCATTAAGATTCTCACAGCTCTCCTCTTACTTACTACATTATGCTTTAGTAGTTTAAATTTCTGAGCTGTTTTGTTGCTCTTAATTTTAAAATTCTTTAGTGGTACCATGTACAGTAAAAGGCAAGAGAGTCCTCCTTTCAAGAACTCCTTGACAAATAATTATAAATTTTTTTCTCTCCCCAAATAGTAAAATTTAATACCAAAAGTAGGAAAACATTAGTCTGCACTTGAAAAGGAATTAAATACTAAAAAGTACAGGCAGAACTGAAGTAATGACAGGTATAAACTCAATCTTTTAACACTGAAACGGTTTACAGGTAATAAATGAAAAGGGTGTGCGATCAAAACATTTGATTACAGACCAAGATTCCCAGAGAGACAGTAATAGCTCAAGAAAGCCAAACGCATTGAAAGCACCAGGTCAGGAGGCGTCCCCATTCCTCCTCCGCTGTGCCCTGTTGTGCCCTGCTGGGCTCCTGTAGGGCACAGGGGAACGGTCTGCCCCTGCACAGCAGGTGAAGCTCAGGGCTAGCAGGTGATATTCCTCATTTGCCAGTGTGAAGGAAAAGAATGAGTCAAGGTTCTTAAACCTATATCCAAGGACCATAAATACTCAGGTCCCAGATGGAGAAGGTGAGTAGAGACCCGCCTTTTATTCTTTTCCATCCGTTATCACACATTAGTGCCTGAGGTCCAAAACGAGGGCCTGGAGACACTGTCCTATTTAGATCTCCAGAAGCTTAAAGGACGGACATTTTATTTAATTAATTAATTAATTTATTTATTTTTTGTTTCAGAATATTACGGGGATACATATGTTTAGGTTACATATATTGCCTTTGCACCACCTGACTCAGAGCTACACATGTGCCCACAGGACAGGCATTTTAAAGGACATACAGAGAAAGAGGGATGGCTTCCATAGTTTCTAGAAAGCAAGTTGAAACTTGCCTTTTAACAACAGTGGCTCTCTAGGAGTGTGTTGGTCAAAGAGAAGCAACAAAGTCAGGAAGCACTCAGTGAAGTTTACTGGTGCACCTTTATCCTAACTAATCACCATTTTCTGTAACGAGATAAGTTTTTAAGGTTGTTGCAATTTTTGTGATAGCCCCTTGTCAAAATTATATCTGTATACATTATGGAATTCTTTAACTCAAATTCCCTTCAAAACACAATTTCTGTTGAATGATCTGTAACCGTTAAAGCTTTAAAGTCATATTTAATAGAAATACCTGTTTTCAAAATAGCTATCAACACTAGAACATCAATGAAAATGGATGTATAACTGAGGGTTGAAAGACAGGAAAATACTCCTTTAGGTTTTATATAATGAAGGGTGAGCTAGGATAAATATAACTACAACACGAAGAATGGCCGCTGCTTAAAGAGAAGCTATTCTGTGACAGGCAGTGTGCTATTTCCTTTACACACCTTCCTTGTGGTCCTTAAACAAACCCATAATTATTCTCACATTACACATAAAACTGACCGAGAAGGTCACACAGCTAATGAGGCTTAGAACTGAGATTTGATCTTATTTTTGTCCCTATGTCTGGCTCTTTCCACTATAACTGAGACTCTCCAAAGCAAGATTGGTTCACATGAGATGGATTTTCCATTTGATTTTAGAGTGGCTTCTGCTGATTAGGAACTTCACACTGGATGTCCATATACCAAGGACAGGGCCACAGTAGGATGCTTTCACTCTGGTCAAGTTAGAACAGAATAGAAGCCCAGCAGAAGATTTCCTAAGATACTTTTTTAGTGGTGTTTAAATTCCTGGCACGGGAAACCGTTAAATGATGGAATATTAGGTCCTGGGTCTTTAAGTAATTACCCCAGGACACTAGTTCAGTTAGCAACTAGTACTTTATACCTGCTGGTTCTCAATTATCTGTTCTTTCTTCATTATGTTTGAATGTTTATATTCCAACAAATACATGTACAAGGAAATGATAAATGTCTGAGGTAATTGTTATGTGCTAATCATCCTGATTTGATCATTACACATTGTATACATATATCACAATATGGCACCATACCCCATAAATAGGTACAATAATTATGTGTCAATTAAAAATAACAAAAGGAAAAAATGTATGAATGTCTACCATGTGCTAGGTAAATCAGCTTAGGAGACTAAATTATGCATTAGAAAATAGCTTCTTGGGGCACCGTAGTATTAGAAAAATGTTAATTGGAGTGCCGCAGAAAACACTTTCACACAGCTACACCACCTTTTTCTGTGCTAACATTGGTGCTGATAGAATAGCGAAAACTTCCTGCACCAGTTCCCTTCCTGCTGGACAACCTGCTTAAGGGTGGGTCCAATCCTGATGGATTCAGACATATACACATCTCCTCAGCAATGCATTTTCGCCCCATCCCTTAGGATGTATTTCTGCTGATGGATATGTCTGTCCTATTTCAATTCAAATATAAAAACAGTGATTTTGCCAGAATCCTGCGGCTGGTTAGAGAGACCAGATAAAGTCTTGTTTCGTTTTCTACTTCCCTGATCCCAACAACTTCTTAAAAAGATAGTTCTAATTTCATTTTTAAAAACTCTGAAATTAAAAATAGAAGATTATTAAATACTCCTTTGGAAACTAAACCCATAGAATTGTAACAGCTTTTAAAATCTAAATAGTTATTTTATCCTATGCATTTATAATCCTATAATACTATAATATAAGATACTAGGTTATGAGTTTTAGGAGCTATATTTCTTTTATGTATCAGGAAGTATTTCAATACGTATTTTTAAAAATTATACAATTTCAACAACTTGACTTGGGATTTGAAGTTATTTTGTTTTTCAAGTTAAAACTTTCAAAAAATAAGTTAGTTCCTACCTAAGATGTATCATATGTGATGTGAGAGAAAAAGCAATAAAGAGGAGTGTCAGTGCTATTCTTTAATGAGGCAACTATTTTCTCATAGCTTCTAAATTATGTATGCAAATCCCTTCACCATATTAACCTACAATTCCAAAAAGGGTCCTCATTTTAAGACAATCTATTCTGCAATTAGCATTATCTGGTTCAGATAAATCTCACTTGGGTACTCTGAAGTATAGTTAGGCGTTAGCAAACAACTTTTGGGGGAGAAATCTTATTAAAAATACATGAGATAGGAAATGAGTGGACTAGAAATTGGATCCTGGGTCATTGGCTGTTTTTCAAGAGTCCTGTGATAACCTCAGGAAATTAGAATGGGAAGTTTTGCTCACACGGTGGAGCACTTCCAAGGTTATTAGGCCTATCTAGGGATCATTCAACAACTTCACACATTTCATTTTAATTGTCACCGAATTAGTGACCAAAGAGAGCAACTGTTTTAAAAAAAGAAACAGTAAATCAACCACTGGAAAACACATTTTCGCAACTGTCCCTACTCATTTGAACTCTATATCTTGTTTTTCATGTCCCAAGGAATCCAAAACCACGACCAGGGAACTAAACTTTCTCCTTGTATACTCACTCCCCCAGTTAGAGCTCAGGTACCCAGCTCAAGGGAACTTGTCCAGAGGCCACTCACTGTGTTCCTAAGTGACACAATGTGGGAGGAGTTAAAGCCCAAGCCTCTATATATTATCATCACTGGAAAAGAAGCCCTGGAAGCATGGGCAAACACAACACAGGAGTCTTTTGACAAAGATGCCCTAAGTGATATTTTGTTCTGATCAGATTAAACCCCACTATCATTATTTTTCCCTTAGGTATTTGTTTACTAAGAAGAAATGAAATGTAACATTATCTCTGGAAATCAACTGCTAGCTTTTCCACCTCTGGAATGACATAGAGGATAAGATTTTTCCCTTTATGCATCCAATATTCATTGAGTAACTTCTGTGTGCTTAGCACTGTGACAAAAGCCAGAAATCGTCATCATGTCTCCAACAGGTATACTGACATCCCTATCTATGGTCACTAACTTGGGCTAGTCTGTAACTACAATAAAGTATAAGATTGGTTAAAATGATATTTCTAAATTAATGTTTATATATTTTTGTTATTGATACTGCTTCTATAAAGAAGCTAAAGGGAAAATTGCTTTGGTGGGATAAACTTTATTTTTTTGTACAGCACCTAGAGACGATGTCTACTCTTTGAAATACTGACCTGTGGAGTTCCCTTTGATGAAAAGGATGGCAAAAGAAGTTGGGAACCCAGCTGAGTTAAGAAGAAAGGATGTCTTTTATTCATGTGGTTTAGGGAAGTAGAAGAGATTAATGAGCAAGTATAGAGAAGAGCTTTCTTCCTAATGAATAGGTAACCCACATGAATGTCCTGGTTTACCCATTTGGCAAACCTGAAATAGAAAACACTGCCAAGTCATGCCTCAATGAATAGCTTCATTTGAGAATTCTGAACATGGAAGGAGGCAGTTCTAGATGAACTTGTTTGTATTCATCTTGGAAGCCTTGTAGGGTAATTAGGGAAGTGAGAACACTCAGATTAATTAAGGAGTGGCATTCAGACTATTTTTAGGAAAGCCTATGGCAGCCACTGCTGAAAACCAAGAATTTCTAAAAGGTACAGGGCATAAGATAGCAAGATGTAGGGCTTTCCAAGATGAATTTTAAAGTTTAAGACCGTATTGATATCCTTGGTTTGATGTCAACTTTGGTTATGTGCAAGGTAACACCCACATTTATTTTTGTTGCTTTTTTTATATGCTATCCTAAAAAACTGATTCAAATTGGAAAGACTAATTTTTTAGTTTGTTTGTTTTTTGGTTTTGTTTTTTTTTTTGCTAGATAAAGACAATAGCAACCACAGAACCTCTGTGTGTGTATGTGTGTATGCATGTGTGTGTGTGTGTGTGTGTGTTGTGAGAGACAGCAAGAGACAAAGAAAAAGACAGAGAGGGACAGAGACAGAGAGAACAAAGGATAGATGGGGGGGAGAGAGAGAGAGAGGCATGATTGGTCTAAAACAGAAAAATGTGAGTATGTTCCCATTTCCCTGTCCAAGTTGAACAGCTTCAGTTCTATTTCAAGTGTAGCTCAGGCATGGTAAGTTCTAATGAAGGGACTACATCTCAATTTTGCTCTTCCCCACCCCCTCCCCCAGGAACTTACTGAGAGGTTGTAAATTGGATGAGGGCCTAGACCTCCTAGGAAAGCTATCCAAACAGTTACCAGATGGTGGGGGTGTGTTCCCTTCATGAGGACAGCATTCACGCCATTCCCAGCTTGGCTTTGGTTGGTGGACAAGTGCCCAACCCCTAGGAAAAGGACAGGGACAGAGAGTCCCAAGAGCAGGGTGCACTACATAGCATGCCAGAGGAGCCCTTTCTAGCCAAATGCCAGCCTCTCTGCTCATCCTGCCAGTGGAGCAACCTGGAGCTACAGATCCAAACGGTGAGGCTCGGAGAGCTGTGATCCCTGCAGGCTGAGTTATGTCATCATGGCACTTAAGCCACTTGCCTTTCAGTCTGACAAATCTAGCCACACACCCCAGCATGTTAGGACTACTCAGAGCTAAAAATTAGAGGTCCCTGGACCAGTGGTAGTGACCACAAGGAAGCTATCAAATGTCTCCTGACACAAGAATTCTTGCTCCCTGCCTATGCTCCACCCCACCTTGTGTATGTCTCCATAGTGGTCTCTATCTCTTCCAACTGCAACCACTTTTCTGCTTCTCTCCTCTATCATCTGTGAGTTCACTGAAGATGGGGAGTGTGTGATATTTACCTCTGTATAACCTCAGCATGTGGCATGACAGTGGCACACGCAGCCACAGGTGGCACACAAATCTTTTATGGAACAAATAAATGAATGAATGAGGATTAAATCATATTTAGCTCCTCTTGAACACTTCAGTCTCCCAAAAAGCAAATGAAAACTTGATCTCATTGCAGAGGCAAGAGCAGTGCAGGATTTGAAAAGAGACGTGTAATGACAAGACTGTGGAGTCAGAGGCACATCAGCTCAGATTTCAGCCTCACCTCCACCGACCATATGACCTCAGACTATTTACTTAACTTTTCTGTGTCTCAGTTTACTAATCTATAAAATGCCTACCTTATAGAATTACTTGAGGTTTTAGGGTAGATAACATTAACAAAACACCTTGTACAGTGGCTGCACACAGAAAGCACACAAAGTATAAAGGAGCTTGCTTATCAGGTGCCTGAGGACAATGGAGAAGAAATATGTCAAGGGAATCATGTTTTGTGTCTGAGTCTCCATGATCCAGTGCAACAAGGTTATTCCTTTGGGATTATTATTAACCTAGACCAAATGGCCAGGCTCTAGGGCATAAATGTATTTGACCCACTAAATCTTTTTTCCTTGGGGAAGATTATAACCAAGTTCTGTGTAAAACAGCTTGCAAGGGACCTTAACTATAAGAATTAGAGGGTGGTGTTTATGAATATTTGCAGCCATTTAGACAAATGTCCTTTCAAATTTTTTTTTGCAGACACAAAGGTCAACCAGTTTTTCATATAGCTCAGGATCAAAAAGACAAACATTATATTAATATAATTAATATAAACCTGGTCTCATTCAAAATATGCATCATATATGCATTAATTTGGCTACTGATTGCTTTATTACTCATACATAATTTGTGAGTCACAGCACCAGGACAAAGAATAAGCCAAGTCTGTCTTCAATCAGTTCTCATAATGAGACAGGAAACAGATTTACAATTTATAACTCTGTAGTCTCATAAAGTGTGGTAGATTGATTACGGTCATGCTGTCCTTCTTCTGTGAGTTTCTTCCTTCTCCCCTCTTCATCTAAGCCAATTCCTTCTCCTTCTTCAGGTCTCAGCATAAACATCACTTCCTCAGAGAAGCCTTCCCCATCCCCTACAATTCTCCACAGCAGTCTAGGTCCCTCTAATTCTCACAAAGCCCTACTATTTTTCCTTTGTGTCCTGAACCACATTCCTCTTCTCTAGGTTGGTCTTCACCGCTTGACCAGAGATTCCATAAGGTCAAGTTCTGTGTGCCCAGAGCACAACAGCTATTCAATAAATATTGAGTAAACATGAAACAAGAGTCAGGAGAGGGAAGTCAATGGACACAAAAAAGTATCAAGTAGGATTGAGACATTAGCAGTATAAAATGTTCCAAAAAGTTCAAAGAAAAAAGGAAACCAAAAGTATCTATGGTGTTTGCCAGTGAGGAAGCCTTTATTAAGGTCATTCATTATTAGAAGAATAAGGGAGTAAAAGAATATTGCATGTATTTGGGTAGAGTTGAGGAAGTAGAGATGGCAAGTGGAGACAAATCTGAAGAACACATAGATTAAAATCTAGAAGTAATCACCTGAAGGAGCCAGTAGGAAAAAGAAGATAATGAAAGCATAGGAAACAGACATAATTAAGAGAGTGAAAATGCCTGCCACATATGGGAATGAATGGTTGCAACATATATAAATGTCAAAATATCTGTATCCATAACCTATTTTTTAAAAAAACCTACTAAATAATTTAATGTTTTAAAAAAGCAATCCAATAGAAAAACTGGAAAAAGAACTTTTTTTTTCACCAGGCATTACACAAGAGGAAATCCAGATGGCCATTAAATAAATGAAAAAGTGCTCAACAATATTAATAAGAAGGGAAGAGCACACACAAGTCACAAGGAGATACCCTATAGCCCTATCAGAAAGGAGGTAGGAAGGACTGTGTGTGTCAGTGCATCTGGAGGTTTGAGAGTGAGTTGTTAAGGCAGTTCAGGCCTGTCTTTTATTGAGTATGAGAGAAGTTGTTAGTGACGCAAAGACTTAAAGTGATTAATTCATTAAGGTTTGGAATAATCACTCTGAGGAATGAGAGTGTTCTCCAGAACAAGAAAATAATTCCACTAAAACTTTGTATGTCTAGTTAAATTTGTAGATTCCAACTGTATCTCAGTAACAAACTATACAACAGTTCTATCTTTTTCACATCATTCAAAAACCAGAGGGCTATATGGATTCAGGGTTAATAATATGCAGGGCCACTGCAGCAGATTAGTAAAGGACATTGAAATAACTGACACAAGAGTTGAAATAAGAATTACAAGAAATATCTTGCATAGAAAAGGAAAACATCCCAAGATGGGTAAATAAATTGGAAGAAAAAGAAGATGACAAGGGATTTGACTGTATATCTCAATGAGGTTGAGAATAAGGGTGGTCAGAGCTGGGATTGAGAGAACAGAGTCTAAGATTTCAGAGGGTGGAGACCGGGCACAGTGGTTCACACCTGTAATCCCAGCACTTTGGGAGGCCAAAGTAGGAGAATTACTTGAGGCCAGGAGCCTGAGCAATATAACAAGACCCTGTTTCTACAAAATATTTTAAAAATTAGCTGGGCATGGCAGAGTAGCTATCGTCCCAGCTACTCAGGAGGCTGAAGCAGGAGGATCGCTTGAACCCAGGATTCTGAGGCTGCAGTGAGCTATGATCACAACACTGCACTTCAACCTGAGTGACAGAGTGAGACCTTAGCTCAGGAAAAAAAAAAAAAAAAAACGATTTTAGAGGTTGGGGGAGGGCAAGATGGCTGACTAGATGCAGCTGGTGTGTGCCTCTTACTCAGAGGAGAGCCAAAATATTGAGAAGGCACCCACACTCTGAATAGACCATCTTGGAAAGAAAGCTGGACTATGAGAGAGAGGGGATGAGAGGTGCTGAGGGTGACGGAATGGGAAGTGGGGCTGCCTGCTGGGGTCCGTGAGAGCCTTGAGCGCCCCCGGGATGCACCCAGGGAAAGGGTAAGTAAGAGGTCCCAGGGGCTTTACGTTCCTGTCATGGACCTTTCAGTCCTAGCTACAGAAGAGCTCCTTGACCCCGCAGACCTCCAGGCGAGCAAAGGGAGCTGCCCCGAGATCACGCAGAGGCATTGCTTGAATTCACGAGGAGTTCCACAGAGCCCAGTGGGGAGCCCATCCCCCAAGGCTGAGTTCTGCCCTGAGGCTGCCACCGCCTCTGCCGCTGCCAGAGCAGGCAGAGAGATGGGAACCCACCCGGACGTCCTCCTGCGCCCCAAATACAAGTACTGCCACCGCAGCTGTGGGCTACTGTAGGACAGAGGGCCATTCCGGCCGCCCCCAGAGCTCCCCACCTGGCTGCTCACACGGACTGGGGCATGCCCTTCCCGGTGGCCGGCCCACGGCATAACTGCGGTCCACCTGCCTGAGTGTTCCTGCCTGCGACCAACCTGCCCCTCCTTATCACAGATGGCACTTGAACGCAGGGGGCCTGAGGACAGGTCCAGGGCCTGGTCCCATCCCCCCAGGACTTCATGGCGCCATTCAGGGGAATGGGGATAAGATCTGAGATTTGATCTCAAGCGGGGAAGGGGCCCCCACAGTCTTAACTGAGAGGAGAGTGTGCCACGTGTTCGTTCTGTGCTGTGCTTGAGGGCACCTCTCCCTTCACAGGACCTGCCCATGAAGGGTGTGGCCTGAGAGCCTTGGTTTCTGTCCCTGGCTGAGGCAGCTTCGCAACCTGAACTCAGACTGAGACCGGCCCAGCTAGCCTGGCCTGTTGCCGGTGGCCAGACGTAGAAGGGAAATCCGCTGGGTTGGGGAATGGGAGTTGAGTGGGGCCCACTACCACCTGCCGGCCTGTGAATTCCAGGCTGCCCCTCTCCCCCAGTGCAGGTTCTTTGGCATGGTGGAGACACCTCTTCCCCATCCTGGAAGCGTGCCCAAGCGCCCTGACAACTGTCCCTCAACCCCTGTTGGGGTCAGTGCTTGCACCAGCTTTGTGGAGCCTGGAGGCAGGATTGCCTGACCCAGCCATGCTCAGCTTTGCCTCCACCCACTGCCTCAGGATGGGAACCCCTGGAAGTTCCAAGGCCACACCCATTGCCTGGGATGATCAGTACTTCTGATTAACTAAGGCCCACCGTAAATCCCACAAACACCACTGTAGTCAGCTCTTTCCTGCAAGCGCCAACTACTGGCTAGCAGGTCAACCTGCAAAGCCTATTACCTTTGCTGACACAATTGTGCTGTGCTTGGCTGACTCTTACCTGCAAGCACCACCTACTGGCCTAGAGAGTGTACTGCATGACTCGATATAATTCACGCTGTTGGGAGTGAACAAGATAAGCTTCCGGAAACCTCCATCTACCCTTCTGGCAAGAGTCAGGGAACCTGCTCACATGCCTGGCACACCACTACCATAACTAGCATTGAGAAAACGCTGCAATAAGGCTATCTATAACCAAGAAATTCATGAGGAGCCTCCGATCCTGAAAGCACCCGCAAGCAAAACCAAAGGCCCCTACTCAAAATACACTAGTCACATCCATAAGGGGGGAAAAAAGGTCCTATCCAAACAAAAGTATATTTAAAAAATAAGATGTGATAGTTTCTTCGGATGAGAAGGAATCAGTGTAAGAACTCTGGCAGTATTAAAAAATAGTGCAATGACCCCCCCCCAAAGGATCATACTAGCTCTCTAGCAAGGTATCCTAGTTGAAATGAAAATACTGAAATGACAGAGAAAGAATTCAAAATACGGATTGTAATAAAGCTCAATAATATCCAAGAGAAAGTTTAAAACCACACAAAGAAATCAAAATCATTTCAGATTATGAATGATAAATTTACTAAAGAGATAGATATTTTAAGAAAATAACCAAACAGAATTTCTAAAACTGGACTCTAGAACAAATAAACCTAACAAACATTTACAGAATGTCTACCCAACAACTACAGAATATGCATTCTTCTCATCAGCACATGGAATATTTTCCAAGATAGACCATATGTTAGGCCACAAAGTAACTCTAATAAATTTTAAAATCAAAATCATGTCAAGTATCTTCTCAGACTTCAGTAGAATAAAACTAGAAGTCAATTTGAAGAAGAATTCTAAAAATTATACAAATACATGGAAATTAACAACCTGCTTCTGAATGATCACTAGGTCAACAACAAAATTAAGATGGAAACTAGGCCGGGCGTGGTGGCTCACGCCTGTAATCCTAGCACTCTGGGAGGCCGAGGCGGGTGGATCGCTCGAGGTCAGGAGTTCAAGACCAGCCTGAGCAATGAGCGAGACCTCGTCTCTACTAAAAATAGAAAGAAATTATCTGGCCAACTAAAATATATATAGAAAAAAAAAATTAGCCGGGCATGGTGGCGCATGCCTGTAGTCCCAGCTACTCGGAGGCTGAGGCAGTAGGATTGCTTAAGCCCAGGCGTTTGAGGTTGCTGTGAGCTAGGCTGACGCCACGGCACTCACTCTAGCCTGGGCAACAAAGCGACACTCTGTCTCAAAAAAAAAAAAAAAAAAAAAAAAGATGGAAACTAAAAAAAATTTTAAACAAATGAAAATATTGACACAACATATCAAAACCTCTGGGACACAACAAAAACAGCACTAAGAGGGAAGTGTATAACTCTAAATGACTTCATCAAAAAGATTGAAATGTGCTGTAATAAACATTCAGGTGCAGGTGTCATTTTTATAAAAAATAAACTTCTTTTCCTTTGGGTAGATACCCAGTAGTGTGAATGCTGGGTTGAATGGTAACTCTACTTTTAGTACTTTGTGGAATCTCCACACTGCTTTCATGGTGGTTGTACAAGTTTACAGTCCCACCAACAGCATCTAAGTATTCCCTTTTCGTGCCAACTGTGCCAACATCTAATGTTTTTTGAGTTTTTCATAACGGCCATTCTGACATGGGTAAGTTGGTATCTCATTGTGGTTTTAATTTGCATTTCCCTGGTGATAAGTGATGTTGAGCATTTTTTCATGTTTGCTGGCCATTTGTCTATCTTCTTTTAAGAAAAGTCTGTCATGTCTTTTGCCCACTTTCTGATGGATTTATTTGGTATTTTCTTCTTGCTGATTTGTTTGAGCAGCACAATTCACAATTGCAAAGATATGGAACAAACCTAAGTGACCATCAGCTGATGAGTGGATACAGAAAATGTTGTATATATGTACCATGGAGTAGTACTCAGCCATAAAAAGGAATCGAATAATGTCTTTTGCACCAACTTGGATAGAACTGGAGACCACTATCCTAAGTGAAGTATCTCAGGAATGGAAAAACAGATACCACATATTCTCACTTATAAGTGGGAGCTAAAGGAAGGAGATATATATATTCATAAGGAGCTGTGATGGACATTGGAAACTAAGAAGGGGGAGAGTAGGAAGGAGTGAGGGATAAAATTTACCTATTTAGTACAATGTACACTATTCTGGTGATGGCTACATTGAAAGCTCTGACTTCAGCATGATACAATTCATTCAAATAACAAAAAACACTTGTACCCCCTAAATTTTTGAAATTAAAAAAAAAAGATTGAAAAACTACAAATTGAAAACCTAATGTCATACCTCAAGGAACTATAAAAATAAGAAGTAACAAAACCCAAAGCTAGCACAAAAAAATAAATAATGAAGACCAGGGCAGAACTAAACAGAATTGAGACCAAAAAATATAAAGGATCAACAAAACTAAAAGTTGGTTTTTTGAAAAGATAAACAAAATTAATACACCACTAGCTAGATTATACAAGAAAAGAGAGAAGTTTCAAATAAACTCAATCAAAAATGAAAAAGGAGATGTTACAACTAATACCACAGAAACACAAAAGATCATCCAGGACTACTACAAGCATCTCTACTCCCAGAAAGTAGAAAACCTAGAGGAAATAGATAAATTCCTGGAAACTCCCAAGTTTGAATCAGGAAGAAATAGAAATCATGAACAGACCAATAATGAGTAGATTGAATCAGTAATAAAAAAATCTCTCAACCAATAAAAGCCCAGGACCAGATGGATTCAAAGCCAAATTTTATCAGACATGCAAGGAAAAACTGATACTAATCCTACTGAAACTATTCCAAAAAGAGAAGGAGGGAATCTTTTCCTAATTCATTCTACGAAGCCAATATTACCCTGATACCAAAGCCAGGAAAGGATGCAACAACAACAAAAAAACACTACAGAACAATATACCAATGAACATAGATGCGAAAATCCTCAACAAAATACTAGTGAACCAAATTCAGCAGCACATCAACAAGACAATACACCATGATCAAGAGGATTTTATTCCAGGGATGCAAAGATGTTCAACATACATGAATCAATAAATGTAATCAACCACACAAATATAATTAAAAGCAAAAACTATGTGATCATCTCAATAATTGCAGAAAAAAACATTCAATAAAATCCAGCATCCCTTTGTGATAAAAACCCTCAAGAAACTAGGCATAGTAGGAACATACTTCGAAATAATAAAAGCCACATATGACAAAGCCCATAGCCAATATCATACTTAACAGGGAAAATTTGAAAAAATTCTCCCTAAGGACTGGAACAGGACAAAGATGCCCACTTAAACTACTTCTATTTAACATAGTAATGGAAATCCTAGCCAGACCAATCAGGCAAGAGAAAGAAATAAAGGGCATCCAAATTGGTAAAGAAGAAGTCAAATTATCTGTTTGCGAATGATATAATCTTATACCTAGAAAACCCTAAAGACTTCTCTAAAAGACTTCTAAATTTGATAAACAAATTAAGTAAAGTCTTAAGTTACAAATCAGTGTACAGAAATCAGGAGCATTGCTATACACCAATGACTATCAAACTGAGAACCAAACCAAGAACGCAATCCCATTTAAAATAGTTGCCAAGAAAAAAAAAAATACCTAGGAATTCGTTTAACCAAGGAGATGAAGGATCTTTTCAAGAAAAAAAATACACAACACTAATGAAAGAAATCATTGATGACAAAAAATAAATGGGAAAATACCCCATGCTCATCAATTGGAAGAATCAATATTGTTAAAATGCCCATACTTCCCAATACAATCTATGGATTCAATGTAGTTCCTATCAATACACCAATGTCATTTTTTACATAATTAGAAGAATTATCCTAAAATTCATATAAATCCCAAAACAAACCCAAATAGCCAAAGCAATACTAAGCAAAAAGAACAAAGCTGGATCCATGACATTGCCTGACTTCAAATTATGCTACAAGAGTATAATAACCAAAATAGCATGGTGCTGGCATAAAAGTAGACAAATAGATCAATGGAACAGAATAGAGAACACAGAAATAAAACCACACACCTCTAATACAACCAACTGATCTTCGACAAAGCAGACAAAAACATTCACTGGCGAAAACACACCCTATTCAATAAATGATGCTGGGAAAATTGGATAGCCATATGCAGAAGAATAAAACCTGATCCCTATCTCTCACCATATACAAAAATTAACTCAACATTGATTAATTACTTAAATGTAAGACCTGAAACCATAAAAATTCTAAAAGAAAACTTAGGAAGATTTCTTCTAGACATTAGCCTAGGCAAAGAATTTATGTCTAGGACCCCAAAAGCAAATGCAGCAAGAACAAATATAGACAAATGGGACTTAATTAAACTAAAAAGCTTCTACACAGCAAAAGAAATAATCAACAGGGTAAAGAGACTATCTACAGAAAGGCAAAAAATATTCTCAAACTATGCATCCATCAAAGGACTAAAACCCAAAAAAATCAACAAGCAAAAAACAAACAACCCTATTAAAAAAGTGGGCAAATGATATGAACAGACATTTTTCAAAAGAGGGCATACAAATGGCAAAAAAATACCACATGAAAAAATGCTCAATATCGCTAATTATCAGAGAAATGCAAATTAAAACCATAATGAGATACCATCTCACTCCCGTCAGAACAATCATCATTAAAAAGCCAAAAAACAATAGATGTTGGTGAGGATATCAAGAAAAGGGAATGCTTATACATTGTTGGTGAGAATGTAAATTAGTACAACTTCTATGGAAAACTGTATGGAAATTTCTCAAAGAACTAAAAATAAATCTACCATTTGATTCTGCAATCCCACTACTGGGTATCTACCCAAAGGAACAGTAGTAATTATACCAAAAAGATACCTGTACTCACATGTTCATCACAGCAATATTCACAACTGCAAAGATATGGAATCCACTTAAATGTCCATTAACTGATGATTAGATAAAGAAAATGTGATGTACATATATATACACATATATATCCCATGAAATACTACTCAGCCATAGAAATAATGAAATAATGTCTTTTGTAGCAACTTAGATAGAAGTGGAAGCCATTATCCTAAGTGAAGTAACTCAAGAACAGAAAATCAAATACCGCATGTTCTCACTTATAAGGGGAGCTAAATGATGGTTACGTGTGGCTGTACCAAATGAATTAATAGACATTGGAGATTCCAAAAGATGACAACAGGGATGGGGGTTAGGGATGAAAAATTATCTTTTGAGTACAATGTATATTGTTTAGTCAATGGGCACACTAAAAGCCCAGACTTCATCATTACACGATATATCCATGTAACACAACTGTACTTGTACCCCTTAAATCTATAAAAGTTAAAATTTAAAAAATATATATTTTAGCGGTTGGGAATTCTCAGCAACATTGAGGATGTGACTAAAAGCCAAGATGGCCATGGGGAATAGAGTTAGTCCCTATAGAAGTGTATCTTTGGCCCTTATACAAAAGAACTTGAATCTCCCAGGGTTTTCAGGAGGGGAATTATGGTGAGCACCTGGTCCGCCAGCCCTCAAGGCCCTAGCACGGGTTTCCCTGTTGGGATTTCTGTGACTCCTGCTGCCACAGGCATCTGGACTCCTCACCTTCAAAACCCTGGATTAAGCGAGAATTCTTAGTTTAATTTACTGGTTCTGCTGAGACCAGTTTTGAAATATTAGAACTTTATTAAATGTTCAGTGACAAAAAGGAAACTGATAGCATAACATGAAAACCTGATACTCTTTTTTCTTTCTCTTTTGTTTTTTTGTTCTGTTTTGTTTTTTATATGACTTACTCAAGCCAGCTTGGAGTTCCCTACATGGAGATCTTCTGGCTTGCTCCCTAAATCCAAACAAGTAACTGAGGCTCTCTACACATCAGTACCCTCAGCTTAAAATATGATTGGATTGTGCCTGTCATACCTATTCCACAGAACTGTGAGATCAGCTCAATGAGATGAATTCAAAAGCAAATATAGGCTCTTGGTTGCATATGAGGTATTGTATTAATTTATATCATATTTCACTAAAATATGTTCATAAAGTATAATCCTACATTAGAGTAGAATCTTGGTTTTTACTTCCTGGAAGACATAGTAGTTGAGTTCTCATTTTACCAGATATATATCAAGCAATACAACTCATTTCTTTTGCAATGCACACACTGTTTCTATACTGAATGCCTCCTTCCTCCACTATCAGTGGGAAAGTGACAGGAAAGATGATGCGGAAATGCTCCTGCTGGAGAGATAAGCCCTTCAGAAATGTGGCTGCAGCTGTCATCATCATTGTTAATCAGGGGTTAGAAATACAGCTAACATATTTAAAAGAGAAACCACAAATCTTAACCACGGTCAGATAAAGAAAGTGCTCAGACTAATTCACACAGACAACGTAAACAGTATAAAAGTGGGCAGCACCCTAAAAAGCTGTAATTCTGAATTATTCCTCAAATATATCACTGAGTATTTTAAATGGTCAAATCATCAAAAATGAACTAGAGTAGTATCCTAATTTCATATTCCTTAGGTATCAAAAGCCTAATATGGCTCATCAACACTGTTACCCATCTAAATATCTAGTTCATCTTTTTAACCTAGCATTTCAGTGTGTTTATGATTTCAAATTTTTCAGTTTCAATGTGTATTGTTGTGAAGAATCTCTCACTGGACACAGATGTAATTGAGGCTGAGAATCACCACTTTCGCCCCATTTTATTGGCATATCTCATTGCAAAAGATGCTACAAGAAACTACTTTTAGCACACATCACTGCTTTCCTGGAAAGTGTCTATTAAAAAAGAAAACAACAAATTTCCTTGAAAATTAGCAATTGAAAGTTCTACTTGTAATAATGTACAATATCAATGTGCACATTCTGGTACATGGAATGTTATCATAAAATAATGGTAATAATATCATTAAAATATATAGGTTCCCAACATATATCTCCCAAAGCAGTACAAGATTCACATTATTATTTATGTAAAGAAATCTTTGCCCACCATTTCTGAAGCCATTATATGTATTTTTAGTGCTGTCTTAACTTTACTTGAAAGGTAGAGCCAATTACAACATATATATGACCAGGTTCATAGACCACATGCAAATGACAGATCAAAAGTAGATAATTTAACCACTTGTCCAGTCAAAGCACAAACCCTTTTCAGGCTCTCACACTCTATACTCGAGGATCATCACTTTGTCCCAGTTCTGTATAGGGTGTTCTCAGAGCAGGCAATCAATAAATACTTGTGAAATGAATAAAAATATGGGTAAAGGTTCTTCACCCTTTATCCTGCCTCTTGAATCCTCTAGGCCCCATCCTCCTTCCTTTGATTAAACCTGTTTCTATGCAATCTCATCTCCTAGTTCCCTAACCTGAATTCAGTCTTTGATTCTACCTGCCAGTCTCCTTCCTGTGTTTAGCCTCTCCCTGCCTTGCCTTCCTGGAACGTAGACCTAAACACCCTTTCCTGGTTTCTGCATTAAATCGTATACCAAAAAAGCTCAGTCCGATTCCCTGGTCCCGTGGCAGACACCACTCACCCTATCACCAAGCACTCAGCGGGATTTCTTGACTTGTGGGGAACATTAAGAGGAAAAAAGAGACGTGGAGTAAGCACAGTCAGATTCCACTTCTACGATCCTCTTCTATTCAAACAAGCTGAACAACACTGAAGATACCCTGCAGTTGAAAGGAGACCACAAAGCAGATTTTGGGGTGGCTCTTGCTCAGTAGC
This sequence comes from Eulemur rufifrons, assembly GCF_041146395.1. Taxonomy (NCBI): domain Eukaryota; kingdom Metazoa; phylum Chordata; class Mammalia; order Primates; family Lemuridae; genus Eulemur; species Eulemur rufifrons. The sequence continues at coordinate 91,050,582 of NC_090985.1, forward strand.
ACAATTAGATGGGTCTACACTGGGAGCTGGCTCTGAGAGGAACACACTAGGTTTGTAAAAAGAAGCACAAATAGGGCACCTTACGATCACCAGACTTTATGCCAATGGCACTCTACAAGAAAACCCTAAATAAAATAATCCATTCATATAATACCATAGAATATTAATTCAAGTGCAAACCGAAATAATTATTCTCCTAGTGTTAAAAACATATTTAATAATTTACATCACCCATTCCTAAAATTATCACTTGTATTTTATTGCATAATAAAAACATCTATTCCAAATTGATATTTAACTTTACTATCAACTTCTTAAAAATAAAATATTCAAAGATTTAGAGAAGTAACAATCAATATCAAATTGATATTCCACTTTAATGATATGCAAGTGGAAAATATTATATTTATGTGTAGAGAAGAGCCTTTTATAAAAAATAAAATTTAGAAATGTTATGATTTTCCCTTTACTTAATACTTTTAGAGTATAATAACTTTTTAAAATTCTTATTTTTAAACTTTCTAAGATTATTCTTAATTTTAAAAACAATAAAATGATGACAAATAAAGTTTTCCAAGTAGGGTAAAAAGAAAATATTACCCTGTTGCCTTTACACAGCTTTTATAATGAGTGTAAAATCCCTTCTTGTAATTATGGATATTTTTACCCCTTAATAATAATAATGCATACAATTTGTATCTTATATTTTCACTTATTACTGCACATTAAGCATTTTTTGTGGCTACTTAATTTTCTTTACTATTATTTTAAAGGGCTGCCTATTTTTCTATCAAGAAGGTATTTTATTATTTACTGGAGTATCTCCTTATTGTTTGATAGTTGTCTTATTTCTAGTTTTTAAATCTTATAAAATATGTCATGACAAACAGTTTGGGGTAATCCATTGAGTTTCAATATTATTCTTATTAATTTTATGAAATATTCTTATAAAAATATTTTCAATATATTGTTGCAAACATTTCCTTAATTTTTGCTTGCCTTTTTAATTTTGGCCACACAATTTTTACTATTCATGTAATCATGTGTTCTTTCTTTTCTGGTTTCTAAATAAATAGAAAATTATCCTCTGCAGAAATTGACAGCTTAAGGTAAGGCTTTATGTCCATCTTTCCCTAAATTTCTAATCAGTTATAGCAATACTACTTATTAAGTAACCTCATTGTTTTGCAATGTTTCCTCTGATAATGGTTAAATTCCAAAATACAAAGAAATATTTCTGGGGAACCTATTTTGTTTTAGAGGTCTGTTTTTGTGCTAGACACACAAAAGTCTCCCTTTTAAATTAATTTGCTTTTTAATGTCTATACTAGCAATAGAGATGCCCCTTTTAAATAATATTTTAATTTTATGATTCTTTTTAAACTAGTATTTATTTCAAGTGAACACTAGAATGATTTCTTTGATTTTACAGAATTTCCTCTTTGGATTTGATTTAATTTCATTAAACTCATGAATTAGATTGCAGAAAATTCATACTTTTACTACATTTAATATACTCAAAGTAGAGCAATTCCCAGTCTCTTCCTTCACTAAAATCTTCATTCTTTATGAAGTTTGGTAGTCTTTTGTTTTTAGTTCTATATAATTTCTGCTACGGTTACTACCATTATAATATATATTTTATTTTCCTATAGTGCACTAATTTGTAATTATTAAAGGAACTTTAAAATCTAAGAGGAAAAGAAAGCACACCTTAAGAAATATGTCAATGATTCAATGGACCAAAAACTCTAAACGTCCCCCAAACCCCATCACACACTCTGCTCCATAAAAAATGTTTGTTGCTTGCTGAATGTGACTTCTAAACCTTTTGAATAGTTTATATGAACAATGTGTTTTTCCTTCTTTCCCATTTGACATCAAACACTCAAATTTAAGGTAACTCAAAATAATATTATAAAAAAGAATTATTTTAGCCAAATAGGATACTTTTTAATCTACTTTTACTTATTCCATCTGTAATATTTTTATTTCATGCCTTTGATTTACTTTTTAATTACCAGAACTAAATATTCAAAAAGTGGTTATAGGTTAAAACTGACTGCGATTTTTACCTTTTATAATTAGAAATTAAACTTTTTACAGAAGTCTCTTTGCTTTTCCATTCAAGTGGATAATTTCATTATGATCAATATCTACCTTTATCTAATTATACCCCCAAGATAGAGTTAAGTGACATATCATTAGGATTATAATCTCATTTTTGCATCTCATTTAATTCAATTTTATTTATACATCTGTTCCAAAAGGGTTCTTCTTGTATACTTTGAATTAAAATAATATGATTATGTTTCAAATTATTATAAATATTTTTTTTTTATTTTATCATGTGGCCGCCTCTTAGGAGGGTTCCCCTCACCCCACCGACTCACACACACACCACCGTCACCACCACACAGTGGGACTGCAGCTGGGATGCGATACCGATGTTGCATGGAGTCAACACTATCCATATGTCACAGCTACTACAGGATGTGAAAAGCCTTCCTTTAGCTACTTAGATCCTACCAAAGAAAAGGAAATGATTCTTTTTTTCTTATCATGATTTTAAACACAGACAACTATTCCCCAAACTTATCATTTAGAATTTACTGGCCCATGCTACAATTAGAAGCAGCATATTGATTTTTAAAAGACGATTTTTTAGCTGAAAATATGTCAGGAAACTGGTAATAAAATAGTTTCTTTTTAAATGAAGAACAATGTGGAAAAAGCAATAAAAATAAGGTCTTTCTATGCCCATATGTTATGAAATTTGTGCCATCTTTTTAAGTGCAACTAAAATAAAAACCTGTTTTAATATACCATATATGAGCATTGCCATAAAACTCTGTTCAACAAAGGAGGCAAGAAGATTTGGGGGTAATAGAGAGGTGTTCCTTGTTTGACTTCCTATCAACTCTTAAATTTACAATCAAATGCCTATTTCTCTAAAATTAGTCTGCATATAGATCTTGCATATATGTGAGGCGAAAGACGGTAATGATAAGATTCATTTGAGCTACACTTTGTGCTTTCAATCCTGAGTTCTCAATCAATCTGAGGAGCATTCAGTCAGAAAACAGGTGCCAGCAGGAGGAAAATGGGCAAAGACACCAAGATGGGTGAGAGCAAGGAGATCAAGGGCTATGCTTTGGAATTCTCACAGGAGAGAGCCCAGTGAGGAAGGTGCATCTGGCTGCAGGGATCCGGAACACAGAAGGAAGTCTGGGCTAGGGACAGGAATTCAGGAGCTATTGCCATGTATGTAGATGGCAACCAAAGGAATATATTTCTCTCCTCTCCACGCAGATCTGCCAAATTGGCAAGTCTACATTAACATAGTTTCACACTAAACTATGAAAATTCAAGGTTTTAATCATTTAAAATAAATCTTGTCCTTTCTTGCTCTTTTTAAAGATGTTAATTGCAATAACTGTAAAATATCTCTTTTTTTAACATTCCAGTTAATATGCTACACCCAACCCTGAATACAAGATGATATATTCAAAGATTTTTCAAACATAAGGTGCATGGAATTTCCTCTAAATGCTTATTGAGATAGCATTTTCAGTTCCTATCACATATAACTCCCCTACAAAACAGTGGTGTCATGATGAAATGGTTGCAGAACATGCACAGATATATTTTATCTTGTTAGTCAAGCTCCTGTCCAGCAGTCCTGTTCTCATGGCTGCCTCATGTAAGTTATTTAGACTGCTCCAACGAGTCATCCTTCACCACCCTCGACTGTATCTTAGCAGGAAATAACAGCCAGCATTCCAGGATCCACTTCTTCAGTTTCCCCATGAACAAGTCTACCCATATCCTTGTATGTCCCTAAGACATCTTCTCTTCTCCAAATACAAAGGAGTTTTAACTATAAATGGAATCACATGAATCATAGCAAAGACTAAGACGGGGTGAAATTTGCTCTAGTCAAAGCCAGTGGTGGTTTTTGAAACAATTTGATGCATTATTAAAGATCAACCAAAAATATATACTAGCTTAATTCTCTGCTGTGCAAGTTGGTCTTGGCTAAATTTCCTGGTGTGTGAGGTTACTAGAAATGTAACTCCACAAAGGCATAGATTGGTCTGTCTTGTTCATTTCTGTATTTCCAAAATATAAAATTTGATGGCCCAAAGTAACTACTCAATATACACTATTGAACACATAAACAGATAAATATAATTAATTGAATACATCTTGACAAACAAGCATAAAAACCACCTGTGGGAAATTTTACTTTATGTCTATAGATTTCTGCCCAAAGAGGGGAGCTAGAAAGATGCAATGGAGCTCTGCAGTATCACAGGCAGAGAATTCCAGGAACATGAGAACGAGACTGCAGCTCCCTTACTCTCCACTCCCAACTCCAATCGGGCAGCTTTTCCAGAATTACATAGTTTCAGGGTCTCTGGGCAGCTGGAGAAAAGGCAGGCCTTGGGCTGTTTCAAGGTCTGTGGAAAAGACTGGCACAAGCCTTCCTTCCTGTTCTCAGGCAGAGACCAGCATAAAAAAGCTCCTAGGTACACCTGGGGTGAATTTGACCAATGAGATTTGTAGGCCCCTAGGGGAAGAGTGATACCAGCTTCACCTGATCTCCATGGCCTTCCAGAGAGCAAGAAGGAGCTGAACCAGTTGGCTGAATTTCCCTACCCTTGAAACAGGGAGATTCCTAGGAGACTGGGAAGATGGAATTTTTATTAGAATCCAGCAATCAGGATTTTTTCTTCTTGTTGGATAAAGTGATCTTAAATTTTATATGGAAGAAGCATTCAAAAATGTCTAAAAGAAAGCTGTGAACTAGAAACCTATATACGATTTGTATATGAATAATCCTCAAAGATGTTAATATTCTTGTTTTTATAGGCCAAAAAAAACAAGATCCGAGGTTGTTGTGTTGTCCTAGGACATAAGGCTGGTCAGTGAACCAGGATTCAACCTAGGATTTGGGATCAGCCTAATCCCAGAATCCGTATTATTGCATGGAATCACACTCGGTCTACAATCATTACGATTGCCTGATGCACCTGTCAGCTTCACTGGTGCATTTTTGTCAAACACTAGAGCTTAAACCTTATAAAAATAAGAGTCAGAGATGAATCTAACTAATCTTACATTTATACAACCTCATATGAACCAAGGATCTACTATAATCCCCACGTCTCAGATGAGGGGACATTCCTCAATATACATGTCTTGATTTGGTCTGCAATGGCCTACCTCACGGGTACTGAGATGAGATACATCAAAAACAAATCCAGTGGAAAAAACCATTTTATTGAAGTTTTTGCCATTTGTTCCCTTCAAACCAATCCTTGCCTTGCTAGACCTTCCAAAGTCTGAGCAGGGCCTAGTGCCACACAATTTCCAGTAGAAAAAAATGATCCAAGGATCCATTTAAAAGGTCACCCCTAACAACAGGACACAAATATTGGAACATGACCCAAAACATAAAAAGGACTTGATAGGTACATATTTGTATGTTCAGGGGAAGGGTAGAAGCTTTGAATCCTCTTTAGAGTTTCAACTATGTAAGTACTTTGATTCAATTTTTACAGGAGAATTTGAGAAATAAAGAATATATTTGTTAATAAACCCCTATTGTGCATGTTTAATATTCATAATTATATAACATATTTTGTATAGTAAAATTAGAAATGCTGAATATGAACGAAAGATACTTTCTATCAAAGTTCTTCAAATCAATTCACCTTAGTAAATATTTTTTGAGTGCCTACTTTAGGCAAAGAAACTGGACTGTGCATGATAAAAGCTGATTAAAATACTATTTTCACGAAGCTTACAGTCTAGAGTGCAGGAGATATATATATATATATATATCTGAAGGCAGAATATGATGCTATCAAAGGCACTGAGGAAGCAAAAAGCAAATGGAAAGATTTATTTTACTAGGAGGATTATAGAAAGTTTTATTGAGGAGGAGCTATGATAAAATGAGACAAAAAATCTTGATAGCCTATGGACAGAGGAGGATAGGAACAACAGAAAGAAGTCACATGGAGACTAGAAAATACTAGAAAGTGTGAGTTATGCCAAGGCTGAGCAGGCCAACGTGATCAGAGCAGGAACAGCAGGCATGAGCTGTGTGTGCATCTCTAAGAAAGGTCTGTGGGAGACGGCGGTAGAGGGGTGTGGGCAGAGGGAGACAGAGAATAGTGAGGTTAGAAGCAGGCTGTGGAAGGACCATGCTAAAACTGTGTACTTGTTCTGTGGGCTATGAGACTTACCAAAATATTTTAATACATGGATCACGAGGGAATAATACAGGAATCTCTGTGTCCCATTTGAAATACAGTGAGGCTACAATTTCAGTCTTTCATATATGTTTTCTCAAAAGAAATCTGCAAGGAATGTAGAAACATTCCACAGTAAATTTTCTAAAATGAAACCAAACAATATCAGAAAACATATTTCCAAGTATCTGTATTCTGAGTACAGACAATGTCATTAACATGTTTCCATGAGCTCCCCAAATACTCCCTGGCAGCTCAGTCTTATACTGAAATAAACTGGCTTCTGTCCAGGTAAGAACAAAAGTCAGGCTCCTACACCACCCACCTCTGAAGGTCAGCTTTGCTTCTTCATGTTGGGATTTAAACACACAGGATTCTTTCTTTAATCAGAAACAATGACTTGCTGCTGTACAGGTACTTGTTAAGGAATCACAAACTGGTACTGGAAACTTGCCAAGAACACTATTTGAAAGTGATGGTTTAACAGGAAACTATTCCTTTAAATTATACAAGTCCCATTGTATTAAATTATAATACAATATAAACATAGGATTCCTAGACAACATTATCTCTCTTGCAGAGAGAATTCCTTCATTGAAATATGGTTCAGTATTGTGCTTTTTAGCTTTGAGAGTGAGTATACGAGAATTGTTCATTAAAAAAAAATTACTGCATCTTATTTTATATAAATAAAAAAATAGTCAAGGATACTAACCACTGTATTTCACCACTTTTTTATATGAGTTTGGTTAAGATAAATTTTATATTCTTTCACTTTCAAGGTAAGGTTTATATGCTCTGTCTTGTCAGAAACTAAATCCCAAATAATTTATTACAAAGGGGATAGTGTGCTGAATTTAGGAAGCTTACAGTCAAATTAATGGCCCAATGATAATATTCTGTTGCATTCAGATGTCTGGTATGATTTCTTCCTTCCTTTAAACCATCATTGCTCTACTTTAAAGTCAATTTGATTTAACAAACATTTATTGAGTACCTACAATATACAAAGCACTTGGCTAGACATCTGGGATGCAGATATAAATATCTTGCACTTAAAAACATGTAAGCCACTGCAAGTTCAGTAAGTGGAAGAAGGTACACCATAAATAAATATGCCCACATGCATGACACAGAGATTCAATTGTCTAGGACACACCTTGTGTCTAATGTAGCCTTTCCTTCCCCCCCCCACCAATATACAAGTATAGAAAATTGAGCTGATAAATCGTGTAAAATCCTAAGTGAAAAAAAAAATTTCCATTGCTTTCAAGATATCTGGCCCAGATATTTTTGTATGATTGGGTTACCCTAGTCTACCAAGTCCAGGAGAAAAGGGATTAGGTAGAGTGGAGTTTGAAGGCCCCTAGCTGTCAAGCTTTATCCAAAATTCAGGAGGTGACAGCAACAATAAGTTAGGGTATACTTTAAAATAACTGAAAGAGTAGAATTGGAATGTTCCTAACACAAAGAAATGATAAATGCTTGAGGTGATATATACCCCAATTACCCTGAGTTGATTAATACACATTGAATGTCTGTATCAAAACATGTACCAAACATGTCCATGTATCACCTAACATGACCTTAATTTTATAAGCTGCAAATATTGACAACTTTTCCCCACTTCCTCTTTGCATAGTGTGCCACAGCATTTCTGTGTGACCACTCTAGGAAACACAGAAATGCCGTGGCACACTATGCAAAGAGGAAGTGGAAGAAAAGTTGTCAATATTTGCAGCTTATAAAATTATATCATTTTAAAAAACAAGAAGATCTCCTGAAACACTATTAAAAGTATAGGCATGTACCCTATAAATATATCATGTACCCATAATAATTAAAAATATTTAAAAAAAAAAAAAAAAGGAATAAAAGAACAAGCAGTGGGACTACCCAGAGAGCTCTGAGAGCCACTGTGAGGGAAACCCAAAATCCTAACGCTGAGTCTGGCCCGGACCAGGAGAGGACAGGCTGCAGCGCACGACAAAGCCCAGGACAGGGCTCAGGGACTCTCTGATAAATTGTTCCACATAATCTGCCCCAGCCACCCACTGTTTTTAGGTTCAGCCTCTTAAGCTGCAGTTCTCATTCCAAGGACATCTTAAAAGAACATCATAGCTCCTGATGATGAGAAACACCAAAGCTAGAATTTCCCAAAAGAAACAGATGCTGTTTTTGCAGGTCAGCACAACACACATTTATGTATTCTCTCAACTTTTCTTCATCATAAAATATACAACTCAGTAGAATCATTATTTTGCCAAGATTTTATAGCTGGCAACTTCAGATCAATGGTTTAGAAGGCATACAGTCTCAATTTTACAGTGACTTTTTCTTCTCTAGTGAAACCTATATTTGGGGGGCTTTAATATTTGTGAAGCCTGAGATACATCAAGGGAAACATTAAAAGAGAGTTTTTTTATGATGAGTATTGAAGAGCCCTGAGCAGTGCCTCTTTATTTTCTAGAAATAGCAATACACTTGAAATGAAATTGTAGAGTCATTCTAGTGCATTCCTGGACCAATACTTTAAAATACTGCTTTGCCACTTTTCACCAAAAGAATCTGAAAACTAAAAGGTCAGTTTTCCCTACCAGCTTACTCACAGATGCATGTTTAAACCACTGAACTCAGATGTCCCTGAGGAAATCTGAACCACACTCATCTAGGAATTTTTATTAGCTTATATTTAGGTAATTGCATATGTGAGATTTTCCAGTTTCAGTTTATTTTTGCCTCTTATTTACACCACATTCATGTTTGTACCACTTTCTTCCTGTGGAAAGTCTATGCAGCGCACCTTGTTACTGCTGAGTCTTGTATAAACTGTGCTCTCCAAAACCAAGCACCATGCAGTGAACCATCTTACCCAGCACAGCCAGGACAGTACCCTAGAAAGTGGAAATAACGCAATGGCACCACTGTCACTGCCATCTTCCTCTAAGTCCCAGTCTCAGGGGTTACAATGACTAAAACATAGACAACTTCCCAGAGTTCTACAAACACACTGTTCTGAATCAGCCAGCACTGATATTACGTTGGCCGCTCACCTGGAAAACTTTTTTCTTTATACTCTTTCAGAGACCACCATTTGCTAGGGCGGGGGCATAGCCACATGGCATTCTGGGCTGTGTGATCTCAAGGCCTCAAAATGGAAAAGTGGAAGAAAGAGTTCATAATGTGCAGGAAGGATGGCACTTCAGTTTTTTCATGTACAAAATCTTTCACATGTCCCCTTCATAATTCTTGGCACTCTGTTCTGCCTGTTGTATGATTTCTCTATAAATCAATACATTATTTACAAAAATTTATTCCCAAAGAAATCAAAGAGTTTCATCTGTTTGTTACTACATAGCTTTTTTCTAAAATACATAAAATGCAAAATTTCTAAAGTAAAGTGTTTGTCCATGTATCACCTAACATGATCTTAATTTTATAAGCTGCAAATATTGACAACTTTTCTTCCACTTCCTCTTTGCGTAGTGTGCCACAGCATTTCTGTGTGACCACTCTAGGAAACACAGAAATGCCGTGGCACACTATGCAAAGAGGAAGTGGAAGAAAAGTTGTCAATATTTGCAGCTTATAAAATTATATCCTTTTAAAAAAACAAGAGGATCTCTTGAAACACTATTAAAAGATGAAATATATATTTTAAAATTCTACATAACTTCAATAATCAGTTAGAAAATACAATGGTATATATATACATATATATGTGTGATTTAAAATAGCAATCTTGGCCAAAGCCAGGGACTAGAGAATTTCTCCCTGAGGGATCATGTGGAAAGCCTTCAGTCAGTTGGCCAAAGCAAAGGTCCAATTTAAATTTTCTTTTTGTGCAATTTTTCTTGTCAACCCCAAACTTTAACTAATGTCTTGTTCTATGGAACAGCCTTGTCTCTACGGCTACTTCAAGGAACTGAAGGATGGGTTTGTGCTCCAGATTAAGGCAAATGTTTTCAGGAGATCCCGTAAAACAGCCACCTGAGAGAATATAGTCTCAAGACGGCAAGCAATTACTTGCAGGAGAACAGAGAAGTTAGCTGAAGTGACAGGGACAAAACAAGAGATGTGACGTGAACAGGCATGCTTTTTTTTTTGTCCTTTCCTGTGATATTTGTCACAGGAACTCAGAAAATGCCTGGACTTTCTGCATTCAGTTTGGATATATGCTCAATATTAAAAGGAAATGTGAACCCACAATGCAATATATCTGGATTACACACACTCACACACACACATGCATTTACATATACATATATAAACACACACACCACATGTCTAAACAACAAACATAAATATCAAAAGAAAATAATCTAAAATATTAACTGGGCATTCACTTCAGGTAAGATTGTAACTGTTTTTAATGTCTTTATTGTCCACATTTTTTTGTCCAAATCTTCCATAAGGCTGAATTACCTTTGTCATCAGAAAAAAGAAGTATTTAAAAATTAAGAAATACTCCTTTGGCTCAACTACAATTTTTCCCATGGAGCCTCCCCCAATCCTACTGTGAACTAATCTTTTCCTCCTCTGAATCTCCCAGCACTTACCATGGTCTCGATGAGTCTTTACACAGCACAGCTCTGTCCCTCACTAAATTGCAAAACTCCCTGATGGTTACAATAACCAGGTCACACTCATTTTGGTATCCCAAATAGAATCTAGCAAATACTTTACATACAGAGAGTTAATACTTGCTGCACCTATAGACTCTAAGTCATGACTTGAAATTAAGTACTTTTCATTCTATAAACAAGCTTAGCAAGTGTTAAGCATAAATATTGTCAGTTTATTTGAAAATTCAGCAAACACAAGCATTTCCGGTTATTGGTTTTAGAAAGGTGTTTAACGAGTGGGGCTTCTATTTGTTGAGATTTCACAGCGCTGGTTTGTGCTCCGTCATCACTTCTCCAACTCTGGCAACTGCACAGCCATTCCAGCACCCTAGTGCTCTTCCTCAAGCAGGTTTGTACCCAAGACCATTCTGTCAAATGACTGGCCTAATAAAGTATCAGAAACTCTATGGACTTAGGTGTGTTTGTTCCCTATGGCCAGAAATCTTCAGAACAAAAGAAAAGGAAACTCAGACCTTGAAAGAAAGTAGTCTAATTACCTGTTTTTCAGGAATCCATGAGAAATTTATTAACAATCAATGAATTGGTCATTACAGAGAATGGACATAATGGTTAATAAGATGGAAGAAATGGTCTCTGCACTAACATGCCTTTTAATGAGAGGACAAAATGCAGAACTGACTTCAGACTACTGAGAGTATAGTGCCTGAAGTCATCAAAATGAGGCTCTAGGAAAGCTAAATAGCAGGTAACTGCAATGCACAAAGATGATTTTTATTTAATGTGAAACAAAAAAAGAATTCAGACTTTTGGAATATTGAAAGGGATCTACAACTGAATATTTAAACATATTTTTGATTGAGGAAGATTCCACACAGTGAAATGCCAAGATCTGATTTACACAATTCAATTTCAGAACAATGCCTTTTGTTCTGAGGATTTCTGGCCATAGGGAACAAACACACCTAACCCCCACAGAGTTTCTGATACTTTATTAAAAATAAGGCCAGTTGTTGGACACCATAGTCTTGGGCACAACCCCACTTAATGAAGAGCACTGGGCTGCCTGAATGGCTGTGCAGGTTGCAGGAGTTGGAGAACTGATGATAGAACACAAATGAGCACTATGAAAAAGGTTGGTGCAAAAGTAATTGCGGTTTTTGGACTGCGGATTTTAAATCATTATAACTAGGCTCAAATACATCTTTATTAATCAAAATAGGAACCATTATAGTCAACACATTTTTGCCAACGAGAAATAAGTTTGTTTATTCCTGTAGCGTCAAAAGCCATACTTCAGGATTCGACAAATTCTTGGAAAGCACTGTCTGCATCCTGCTGGTCGTGGAAGCATTTTCCCTGCAAAAAGTAGTCAAGATGCTTGGAAAAGTGGTAGTCGGTTGGGGAGAGGTCAGGTGAACGTGGCAAAACTTCGTAGCCCAATTCATTCAACTTTTGAAGCCCTCGTTGAGTGACGTGTGGTCGGGCGTTGTCCTGGGAATTGGGCCCTTTCTGTTGACCAATGCCGGCTGCAGGAGTTGCAATTTTCGGTGCATCTCATGGATTTGCTGAGCATGCTTCTCAGATGAAATAGTTTCCCTGGGATTCAGAAAGCCGTAATGGATCAGAGTGGCAGCAGACCAACAAACAGTGACTATGACCTTTTTTGGTGCAAGTTTGGCTTTGGGAAGTGCTTTGGAGCTTCTTCTCAGTCCAACCACTGAGCTGGTCATCACGGGTTGTCATGTAAAATCCACTTTTCGTTGCATGTCACAATCTGATTGAGAAATGGTCCGTTGTTGTTCTGTACAAGAAGAGAAGACGACACTTCAAAACAATGATTTTTTTGATTTCCAGTCAGCGCATGAGGCACCCACTTATCACGCTTTTTCACCTTTCCAATTTGCTTCAAATGCTGAAGGACGGTGGAATGGTCGACCTTGAGTTCTTAGGCAACTTCTCATGTAGTTGTAAAAGGATCAGCTTTGATGATTGCTCTGAACTGGTCATTGTCAACTTCCAATGGCCACACTCCTCATCTTCAAAGCTTTGTCTCCTTTGCAAAACTTCTTAAACCACCACTGCACGTACGTTCCTTAGCAGTTCCTGGGCCAAATGAATTGTTGATGTTGCGAGTTGTCCCCCTGCTTTGCAACCCATTTTGAACGAAAATAAGAAAATCACTCGAATTTGCTTTTTGTCTAACATCATTTCCATAGTCTAGAATAAATATAAAATAACAGTAACAAGTCATCAGCAAAAAAACATAAAGCAAGAAATGTGCATTAAAATGATTTATTTAAGAATGTATTCTAATTTCAAATGGCAAATTTCAACAATGCTAAAACTGCAATTACTTTTGCACCAACCTAATAGTTTGGCCGAATGTAAACACCATTTAACCAACAATCCAGTCAAGACACAAAACACTTCTACCACCCCAGAAAGTTCCCATTTGCCACCTTGCAGTCTACTTCCCTCCTTCTCCCGACCCATAAGGAACCACCCTTCTGATTATATCACAATAGAAGTTCTTTAACATCATATAAACAGAGTATACCATAAGAACTTCCATGTTTTCTTTTAGATGATTATGTCTGTCTTCTTTCTCTCAATACAAGAATTTTGAAATTCACCCATGTTATCGCATGTATCAGTAGTAGTTCATTCTTTCTCTTGGACGAATAGTACCACAATTATTTATTCTTCCATTGATGGACATTTGGGTTATTTCCAGTTTGGGGATATTATACATAAAGGTACTATAATAATTGTGTACAATTTTGACAATTGTTGACAGATATTTCCATTTTTTTGTGTGTAAATTTGAAGTGGAATCCTAGGTAATAAAGTATACGTAAATTTCTGAGAAACTATCAAACAGGTTTTCAAAGTGTTTGTACCATTTCACATTTTCCCAGCAATATCTGAGCATTCCAATTGCTCCACATCCTTGCCCAAATTTGTATTGTCAGTCTTTAATGTTAGCTATTTGAAGGAGTAAGAAATAGCATTTCATTGTGATTTTAATTTGCATTTTTCTGATGAACAGTAATGGTGAGAATATTTTTCATATGTTTACTTTCATTTGTATATTCTCTTGTGTGACTGTCTCTTCAAGTCCTTCATCCATTTTTAATTGGCCTATTTGTCTTTTAATTATTGGTTTACATGCGTTCCTAAAATATTCTAAACACAAGGCCCTTGTCAGGAAGTTGTAATGCAAATATTTTTTGCAGGGTGTCTTGCTTTTTCATTAATAAAGTTTGTCCTTCAATGAACAAAAGATTTTAATTTTGATGAAGAAAAATTTATCAGTATTTTTCTTTTATGATTAATGCTTTTTCATACTGTCCTTGCCTGTTCCAAGGTTGTAATAACATCCTCCCATGTTTTCTTCTAGAAATTTATCAGTTCGACTTTTATGTTTATGCTTATGATCTGTCTCAAATTCATTTTTGTGAATGAAGTGAAACTGGGTCAAAATTCATATTTTCCATCTGTCTATCTGTTGAGATTGTCTTACTCCATTGAATTGCCTTGACACCACTGTCAAATATTAATAGACCAACCGTGTGTGGGTCTATTGCTGCATTCTTTAAGTTCCCTTAACCTATGTGTCTATCCTTGGCCCGGACACACTTCCAGGATTACTGTAGGATCATAATAAATCTTGAAATCAGGCAGTATGAGTCCCCCAGCTTTGCTCTTTACCAAAATTGCTTAGGATATTCAGGGTCCTTTACATTCCATATACAGCTTGGGAATCAGCTTGTTAATTTGTACCCCCCAAAAAAAATTTTTTTTAAGATTTATGATAGGATTTTGTTGAATCTATATTCTGCAGTTTTTGAGTGTCATGTTTTATGCATATAAATTATGTCGATTTGATGCATAGTGTGGATTAAATCTCTTACACTCGTACTGATTTTCTTTTTGTCTGATTTTCCTGTTGATTACAGAGAGTTGTTAAAATTGATAATTATGAATTTATCTATTTTTCCCTTTAGTTCTATTGGCTTTGCTTAATATATTTTTAATCTTTCTTAATAGTTGAATGCATATTAGGGTTTTTTAGAATTTCTAATGAATCGACCTTTTGTCATTATAGAAAATTTTCCCTTTGTATTTGGCAATAGTCTTTTCTGATTTCCATTTTGTCTGATATTCATAAAGCACACCAGGTTTTTGATGCTTGTCATTGGCATGGTATATTTATCCCCCTATTTGATTTTTAATAGCATACATCAGAGTTTTGACTTTTTATCCAGTCTGACAATACATACCATTCCATTGAAGTGTTTAATCAGTTTATTTTTGATGAAATTATTGATTTGTTTGGGATTTTCTATGGCATCTTGATATATTTGCTAATTTGTTCCTTATAATTTTTATATCATTGTTCTTCCTCTCCTGATTTCTTTGGGGTTATTATTTTATTAGTTTTATTTTCTCTGCTGTCTTCAAAGTTATATTTCTTTTAACTAACTATTATGTCCTCTATAGGGATTACAATATTCATCCTTTATTTATTACTTAGAAATTAATATTGTGCCACTTCATATGAAATATAAGTATCTATAGCAATATAATCCAATTTATTCAACCCATCTCTTTTCATATATTTTACATCTGTATGTAATATAACATTCATAATGATGTTATTTTTATTTTAAACCATCAGTGGTCTTTTAAAGAAATGAAAATAAAAAATTTTTATCCAAATATGCACAATTTCTGATGTTCTTCTTTATTATTTGTGGATCTTTTTCTCTGTTATCATTTCTCTCAAGCTTGAAGAGCTTCCTTCAGGATTTCTTAACACAGGTCTGCTGGCAACGGATTCTTTTTAAATTGTGTTTTTCTGAAAATTTTCTTTATTTTATTTGCAATTTTTTTTTTATTTTTTATTTTTTTGAGACAGAGTCTCTCTCTGTCACTTGGGCTAGAGTGCCGTGGCATCAGCCTAGCTCACAGCAACCTCAAACTCCTGGGCTCAAGTGATTCTCCTGCCTCAGCCTCCTGAGTAGCTGGGACTACAGGCACACGCCACCATGTCCGGCTAAGTTTTCTATTTTTAGTAGACATGGGGTCTCACTCTTGCTCAGGCTGGTCTCGAACTTCTGACCTCAAGCAATCCTCCCACCTCAGCCTCCCAGAGTGCTAGGATTATAGGCGTCAGCCACTGCGTCCAACCTTATTATTAGAGGACATTTTTAAACCTGGTATAATATTATAAGTTATCACATGGCTTTTCTTTCTTCCAAAATTTTGTTTTCTGTGCTGCATTATTACTGATAAAATATAATAATGCATCATTCATATTATTGTTTTCTTATGTGTAATATATATTTTGCTGGCTGCTTTGAAGATTTTCTGTTCATCTTAGTTATTCAGCAGTTTGATTATAATGTACAGTTAGTTTTCTTTGCATTTATCCTACTTTACTATCCTACTTTACTAAATTCTTGAATCTGTTAGTTAATTTTTTTAATGATATTCAGGAAATTTTCTATCATTATTTCTTCAGATGTTATTTCTTTTCCATTCCCTTCTCTTTATTCATTTCACATTGCTCCACAGGTCACTTAGGCTCTGTTCCATATTTTTGTCAACATTGTCTCTCTTTTCTTAAGGTTTTACATTTTTTATTGATTTGTCTTTAAGTTCACTGGCCCTTTTCTCTTCAGTGCCCAATCCCTGGTAAGCCCAGTGAAGGGAATCTTCATTTCCAACATAGTACATTTAAGTGGTAGAATTTCTTTCTGGCTCTTTTCTTACTTTCGTTTCCTCTGCTGAGTTCCCCACTCTATTGATTAATCATTTCCATGCTTTCCTTTAAACCTCTGAACATATTTATAGGAGACTTTTTAGAGTCCTTCGCTTTTAACTCCAAAATCTTGATCATCTTGAGGTCTGTTTGTATTGCCTAAGATTCCTCTAAGTTATGGATCACTGTTCTGCTTGTTGTGTTCTTTGAATAGCTAACATTTTTTTCGTTTATTCTGGACATCATGGATTATGTGGAGCCTGGATTATGTTGTCCTCCTTTCAAGGGTGCTGGTCTTTATTCCAGCAGCTGGTTAAACTAAGGGCAAGAGCCCTGGGCCCTGCGTGGTTCCATCCTTTGTACAGTGGGTCTCTCTTCTTTCATTTCTTTGTTCTAGCACATGACCCTTGCTCTAGAGTATAATGACTCTGACTCCTGGATATACCTTCGTGGTACCAATTGCCCGAGGGCTGCTCAGGGAGGCCTCTTCACTCTGTTCAGCTCTCCCTCCTGCGGTAGTAGCCTTTCATGGATTCTTACTCTGGGCACGTGTGGCTCAGCCCACAGCCACACCACCACTACATTCATCTCTGTGCAGCTTTCTCTCTTGCTTGCTCTACAAAGGTCAGTGCTGACCTCCAACACCTGCCTCCTCACATTAGCAAGACCTCTGCTCTCCCACCAGGCTCCATCCGGGTCCCAGCTCCACATTGGGAAAGTACCCTGCAGGGTCTCCCTTCTCTCAAGGTTACAGTCTTGCACTACCTGTTTTGTTGTGCAATGCCTGAAAACCACAGCCTAATCTTTTTTTTTTTTTTTG
Source organism: Eulemur rufifrons (assembly GCF_041146395.1). Lineage (NCBI taxonomy): Eukaryota > Metazoa > Chordata > Mammalia > Primates > Lemuridae > Eulemur > Eulemur rufifrons. The sequence goes on from NC_090985.1 coordinate 91,068,018, forward strand.
GCGTTACAGTTGTTTAGGTCAAAAGAGTAAGTTCAATACCACTTACTTCCTTGCCAAAAGCAGAAGTCTACAAATAATTTAAGGTGGATTTTACAAATAAAGTGAACTCTATTCAAGGACATATACTAAGTCTATGTGAACTTACCTTAATTCTTTTCATAGGAGAAAATTTTAAATCCTCTTTTTTTGGATTTCTAATAAGAAAAACAGTTTTACTTAGGTAAATTCCATCTTAACTTTAAAAATGATTATATATTAGCAATTTTGGAGAATTTTCATACCACACGAGGTATGATATACACAGGATAATGATTCATCTTTCTTTTCCATAAGACATCAGTCACTACCACAGCCCACAGAGAGAGAGTTTGCAATACTGGGCCACTCAGAGGGGTCATGAGTGTGAGACAGTCATTAGCAGTCGTCAGTAAAGCCTGTCCAATGACAGCCAATACGTACCCCCAAAGCCTGCCCAGGTCTAAGCTTAATTTTGGAGAAAGCTACATGCTCAAAAATACAAACCTCCTTCTGCTCAATCACAAACTAGTAATTACACAGATTTCACAAAATACCAGGAAAAGATATCCTGTTTATATAATTTTGTATCCAATAATTCCTTTGACAGTTTCATTAAAAACATAGCTAATATATACACAGTCTGTAAAAATAGCTTTCTATTAATTTCAATAGTATTTATCCTTGACTTTCAAAAGTAGATTTTTAACATTGTATGAAAAAGGATTCCATACATCATTTTTTAAATTGAAATACAGTGATCAATAAAATTGAACTATTATTAACAATTAAAATTATACATGCCAAAAGAAAAAAGTATACAAGCCAAAGGTAAAAAGTGTAGAATCTTATGTGGTAAAAGTATGGAGTCCTAGGAAAACTTATAGAAAAATAACAAAAATATGCATTTTATTCACCATTGAAAATGAAGTATAAAAATATTAGTTGAACTCTAAAAAACTTAAAATAATTATTTTAATGCTATGATTGACTTAAACAAAATTGAAACTATTCCTACAGAAAAATGCATTGACAATTATCTCCTCATTAATTTAAGCATGACTGCTAGTAATTGGAAATTCCTGTCCTTTTAATTTTAACCTTTCTTAACACTCTATTGAATATTGCCTGCCTCTATCTTGAAAGAAATAGATAAACTAATAAACTGGGAAATTTGCCAATCTATTTTTTTAGGAAGTGATTTTAATAGACAAAACTAAATATGTAAGTAATTTAACATTAATATGAAGCATATGTGTACTTTATAGCACATCATCTCTCATTTTTATAACTGGTCATTAGGATAGAGCTTGAGGTCATTAGAAGCACAAGAAATGCTTTATTTCTAGTTTTCTCTTCTGAAGTCTAGTGCCATACCCGAGCAATACAGTGCCTTGTCACCATACTGAAATACTTCTCCTCAATTACTAATTTAAAAAATAAAAACTACAACTTACATAATAGAACGATACAAGTAACCTACCATGCTCTCAGCTCTCAATTTTTTTCTACATTTCCAACTTATTGGGTCTTATTTAAACCCAAGGAAAAGACACCCTGAGTTTCCACACAGCTAAGTTATACTCCCAATAGGTATATTTCTTCAACATCTGAAAAATCATGGGAAATTCCAAGAAAAAAATAATGATAAGCTTCAAATTTAGAAGAGTAAATACTGTTCAAAACATTATCTCTATTTCAACATCAAAATAATTAAAAGGCTCATATTATGGTAATAGAAATAATCTTCTCATATATATAATTATACTATAAAGATTATAATATGTCAAATGTTGTGATTCACTGCATTATACTAAATAATCTTTTAAAAGTAAATTACAAAAGATTCTCCTACTCCTTTAACATAAATAACTGGCTTTTCACAGCACTTAGATTTACTCTATTAGTTTGTCATCAAGACCAGTCTTTAACCTGGAAAAGGTAGGATTAGTATGATTTTTTAAAAAAATCGAAGTCTATGAATATGGAATTAATAGACTTAGTAGGCTTATAACTTGGAGAAAATGACAGAGGAAATTCAAAATTACATAATTTCTCATTTTTACTTTCTTTTAATCAAAATGGAACATCAAATGGTATAACAAGTGTATTTAAAGGAAATTGAACTCAAGAAATATATAAAACAGAGACCTTCTCTAATGCCTCAGATGCATTCAAGTCTCAAGCCCAGCTGAATTTTTATCATGGTACAGAATCCCAAAGTTATATTATCACAGCAGACTCAGAAGAAGCATAGATCATAGATAGCATTCAACTTCGCTGATGGTTAGTGAAGGGCATAGTAACAACAAAAACATATGCAATAATGAAGAGCACTGAATTATCTTTCATGGCTTCCAAAAATTGCTTTTTTTCCCAAATGGGATGCAATTTTGTTCCAGAATAACAGATGAGTGCTAACTATATGTGTGGTGGAAGGTATCTCAGAAAAAAAATAATATTTAAGGCTTAGTTATTCCTCATTTCATTCCTCATGCAAGTAAAGAGCTTATTTGACTAACTCCCACTCTCCAGCCACACGCATCACACAAATCCATAAATTCCAAGCTTATTTATAATAGGTCATCGAGATAGAAAAAGAATACCCTACTGACAACACCCTAAGATACGAACATCTGAGATTACCTTGGAATGTTTACAGTAGGCCGGGTGGAGGTCAGCAGTGGCCCAGGACGTCCTTGAGAAGGGAGGGAGGGATTTACAGACCACTTGTCTTCCCTCTTAGGGTGTTAATGGACCCATAACTGTGATTTCAGAACCATACTCAGACATTTGTGTAGTCAAGCTACAATGGCATAAAAATCCCATTTGGGAAAATATTTCAAAAGGGGTGTGTATGGGGGCCAGGCTGGTAAGATTTACATCTCTTCTCAGCACACTGCAAAAATATATGAGTAAACAGCTGATTTACCAAAAGCCTGTTATACATGGCCAATATTAGATTTGCTGGCATTCAAATAGTGGCACAACAAGAACTTGTCATAGATGCTATCTTGATTTCAGAAAGAAAATACAGACAATCCCCTTGTAACTCTTTTAAAGAATAAGAATAATTATCCTCTCCATGACAGAAGTTTGGGGTAGTGTCATAGATTAATTGATGGTTAAATTATGCTAAACAAAACATGTTTTTCACTTAGATCACTGATTGTCTTAAACTAAAAAAATTAGTTACACGGTATAGGGTCTTTTTGAGGCTTTTTTCTGTTTAGGTGTTGTTCCTGTTTTGATACGGAGAAGAACGAGATAAAAGTGTATAAGTCGTGTGTTAGGGTACACAAAGTTGAAAAGGAGTTTAATTTTTGTATTAGATAACAGAACTGCAATAATGAGAATTCAAGAGGTTCTCAGCTGGTTGGAATGACTGGCTGAAATCACCAAAATAGTATGAACAGACATAATAAAGATGTATTACGTTTAGATTTAAACCTAATCATTCTTTAAGTATAAAACTGGAGTTGAGCCGGGTGCAGTGGTGCTTGCCTGTAATTCCAGCTACTTGGGAGGCGGCAGTGAGAGGATCACTTGAGCCCAGGAGGTCGAGACCAGCCTAGGCAACATAGTGAATCCCCATCTCTAAAAATGAAAAATAAAAAAACAACAGATTGACAATCTATGGCCCATGAGCCAAATCTATCCTACCACCTGTTTCTGTAAATAAAGTCTAATTGAAACACAACCACCCCAATCATTTCTATATTGTCCATGGCTGTGTTTGTGCTACAACGGTAGAGTTGAGGGGTTGTGACAGAGACTGAATGGTCTGTGGAACCTAAAGTATTTACTATCCAGCCCTTTACCAGAAACATTTCCTAATCCCTGGTACAGAATGATGTAAACTTAGATTGACAATGTTTTATATGAGGAAGATTTGAAGTTTTGGGTGATAATAAGCTAATACAAATTGGAAAAGATTAATGCAATCTTAGATTTCATTAACAGAAATAATGGTAGTTATGACCACTAAGGCTGTATGTGTTCTGTGTTCTGCCACTTGGGCAGGCCACAGCTAGAGGACTGGATCGAGTTCTGAATGGCTCACCTTAACAGACACAGACAACACGGAGGAGAGTCACAGGATAGGCAAGGTTGGGAAATAAGTAATAGGAGCAACATTAGTGAAAGCTGGCAGGTCTCTGTTTCTTTGAAGGATAGAGCTGACACCAGTGGGTAGAATTTGCAAGGTTCTGGCTACACATAAGGAAGTCTTTTTCTGAAGACTTTTCCCGAAGTCAGATAAGGCAATCAATTACTTTAGAAAGTGATGACTTTTGTGTCTCTAGCTTTTTCCTGTTAGGGAATCCAGACAGATAATCACTGCTTCTCAATGGGATGTCATTTCTCATTTTAGGCAAGGATTCTTCATTATGCGGGACTTCCTGTTCATCAAGGGCATTGGCACCTCTGCCCTTTGAGAACCTGAGTGACCACAGCAGCTCATACCCCCAACACTCCCATCACTGTGATAACCAAAACGTCTCTACACAGGTCCAAGTGCCCGACATGAGCAGAACAGTGCAGCACTGCCCTGCGTTAAGAACCGAGGAGAGATGATTTCTTCTTAGAATTCTGAAGGAAAATTACTGAATGACCTGAATCTAGGATCCACTTCCACTCCAAAATTCTATCCATTTATTGTCTCGTTTATTCACTGATACAACAAACTGAGCACCTACGACACATAAGACTGAGGCTCACTGGAGGGCAGACATTGTCTAAAGTTTAACCAGCAGTTCCTTTCCCTGCAACAGCCACATCTCTTTAGCAACTGCCCAGCTGAGCTAAGCAAGGAGGGCAACCCCTGCATCCAGCCCTCCTGCCCCTCCCAGCACGGAGGCAAGCCACCCCTGGCTCACAACAGATATTTCAGCATCCTAGAACGCCCTTTGACGACTCACTGGAACTGAAATCAATTCTCTCTTCTCTGAAGAAAGAGATTGTAGTAGATGATCCCTAAAACATAATTTAACCAAAAAAAAAAAAAAGGAAAAAGATCCTAAATCCTTTTTAGTGCTATCACATCAATGGAATCCTTTGTATCCTGAAAGAATTAAAACAGCTAACATGGGCATATTTACTCTTAGTACTCTTCACTACAGAGAAATATAGCATTAGGAAAAACATGACATTTTGGGCTAGGATAAAGTACAATTGAAATTCTCATTTCATACTACCCTGCAAACCTCCTAATACTATCATTCCAGCATTGTGGTTTATTTATATACCTCAGCTCTTAGGTATACGCCGACACTATCTCACAGACAACAAAACCAAGCAATTCTCAATTCCCTGCCTGAGTCAGTCCTATGTAAAGCTTTCTTTCTAAAATTCCCAATTTGGAGGCCTGTCACAAATCTTGGACTTAAAGACAACAGTAAGAACAGATAAGTCAAAGAGTTTATGCAATAAAAACTCTCATTTGTGGTGCTATCCTGCTGTCATGAACTATTTTGTTGACAGTTTGGGTCACAGTAAATCTTATCCATGCCGCATTCCAATCTTGGCAGAAACAGACCCACCGAGATTGATAATTTAAGTCTCTGGCTCTCTATATTGTTTAAAACTAAAGCAGCCTATAAATACAATTTTTTTTTTTCAGAGAGGATATTCTGATTGTTTTTCATGGCCTATACTAAGAAAATGTGAGAAATATGTATGTTGTTATGAGCAATATCTAAAAATATTAGTTATGTTTGAATACCAATTTTTAATCTTTTTACAAGTTTCAAAAGAACAGGAAGAATAAATTATTTCACAAGACAACATAAAGTTCAATGGAGCCACCCTTTCAATATTGTTTATGTTTTGAATTGGAGGACATTATTCTAAGTGAAATGAGCCAGGCACAGAAAGACGAATACCACATCTTCTCACTCATATGTGGATCTAAAACAATCTAACTCAAAGAACCAGAGTAGGATAGTGGTTATCAGGGGGTGGGGGTTGGTGGAGGTAATGTGGAAATGATGCTCAAAGGGTAAGAAGCCACAATTAGACAGGAGGAAGAAAGTTGTCTTTACCTTGGGATGAATTGCGCAACGTGGTGAATAAAGTAATAATGTATTGTACATTTCAAAATCACTAAGACAATAAATTGCAAATGTTTTCACCACTAAAAAGGATAAGTATTTGAAGTGACAGATACATTAATTAGCTTGATTTAATTACCCTACATTGTATTCATAAATAATAACATCACTTTTTACCCCATGAATATATATAACTATAATCTGTCAACTTATGATTAAAAAATAAAAATTTTAAAAAATGTATTGCATATGTTATTAAAGTACAAAACCTGTGATTTGAGCTACCAAATTGTAGGAAAAAGCATGAAGACCTCCACATGAGCTAAAGAAAAATAAATTAATTAAATTGTTTTTCATTGTTCATACTCCAACATAAATTATTACTTATTTTTTTCCTAAAGGAAAGTACATGGAAATCTTTAGAAGACAGATAGACTTATTATGCCCCAAGTTTTGTTTTTATGACTTCTCATAAACAGTGAATCTGATGAGAATGTTTAATTATGCATTATATACATGCTGGGGTTTTGCATCCAAAGGCAGTGTCAGTGTCAGCAGCATTAATGAGCATTACCAAATGCCACACAAGTCAAAGTTGCCGACCTAAAGTAACTTAAAATTGATTATAATTGACAATATAGGACTGTGATAGGAAAAACATACTTAAAGTGGATCCACACAGCTTGATAAGTGATAAAGATTTCAGAAATATGATTATCTACATATTTGAGCATTAAAGATGAGTATCCCCAAGCTTATTTTCACAGCTCTATAAAATTTCCAATGCAGCATGCATTAGCTAGAATAGAATATCACCTGCAGAAAGGAATATGGCCAAAGATAAACAGGATTGTATGTCCAGCTCAGCAGTATAATGAAAAAAAAATGGACTACTCCAGAGATATATCATCTAACCTTTCTCAAAAGCAATTTTCTAGGGAATTGGAATATGAGAAATTACACGATCAAGGAAAAATTCCATAAATGGGCAATTTTCAGTTTACCAAAGAGCTGTGTTGCAAAGGAATTCTTGATAGTTGGTTTTTTGGTACACTTTTGGGTTAGAAATGGTTTTTGAAAGCACAGGAAAGCCTAGGTAAGCCATAGTGCTGTTGATATATAGTATGGCCATAAAGTATTGGTAAAGTTGCAAACCACACTTATCCACCATGCATAGAGTTTCATTGAGCAATATATTTCTAGATTCCAGAATTACAGAGAATACATCTTCTGCACATTACATTCAACTTCATGAAAAGAGCAGAGGCCTTTGACCCTTGGGCAGCAATGACAGGGACAGATGTTGTACAGGAGGATGCATTTAGCAGCAGAGAGGGTCACATTTTAGTGAACTGAAAAGACTCACATTCAAGAAATGCAATAATTGCACTTAGAAATGTTAAGAGATTTCATATTACCTACTTAGAGAAGCCATCTTTCAAGTCCCCGGTCTCCCTGGGTCAGACCTTCCCAGATTTCTGATATCATGCATACAAGAGCCTCACAACCAGTGCCACATAAAAATAGCCTTGTGGTACAGCAGAGAGAAACTGGGTGTAGACATTCATGGTGCAGGGTTGGAATCCCAGCTCTACTTACCTCCCAGCAATGTGACCTTAAGCAAGATACTTAAATTCTTAATGTCTCCTTTCCCTATCTGTAAAATAGGCATAACATTGACTGTGGAGAGGGTAGTTGTATGAATATGAGGAATTATATAAATACCTAACATAATACCAATTCTATAAAGTTGAAAAATTATGATACCTCACTACTTATTGAAACAGTGAGAGTGGAGATGCCAGTTTCTGATACTTTTAGGCCTTTAGAGAAATGTGCAGAACAGCCATGCTCCAAAGTTCGCTGAGAGAACGCTACCTCTCTGGTCACATAGCTAGGGGTCCTGCTCAGAGAATGAACCAAGCTGGACTAGGGCATGACAGTTTTGCAGGGATTGGTCCAGGGAAGGCCAGGGGACCCATTCTGGTCAATTAGATATAGGGAAAATCTGGAAAAGATTTTCTTTGCAGACAAAAAGTTATGAAAGAGGAGAGGCTCCTTTGCATCTGCCTGTCACCTTCCCAAGTTGAGTATTTTCATGTGGAAACATGAGGCTTGTAACTGCTGATAGCATATTGTAACCAAACTAGAAGACCAAGAGAATCCTAGAAACACCAACCTAGACCCCTAACATTGTTGAATCCCAGCCGAGCAACTATTTCCCTCTTGATTTCTTATTATGTAAGATTTATTAATAAATACCCATTGTCTAAACCTGTGCTTCCTAAAATTCTGTAATAAGGGAATTGGTTGGATTTTTTTCTTAATTTTTAATCAGTTGAGAATAAAAACTATTATAAAACACAATAAAAAATTCCCAGGATAATATCCAAGCACTTGGATGTCATGACAAATTAAAATTGTTATAAATGTTTCTAAATGAATGCTTTTAATGACTTAGCTACTGCAGATCAGAACAGTTTGTGTCCAGACAATAGTCTCTGGACCACACTTTCTGTAGTACTAGCTTAAGCAACTTTTACCTGTGTGCTTGCATCCTGCAACCAAAACATAATAACTCATTTATCCAGAAGCCAACAAATATCTACTGAGCAACCGTTAAACGTAAATCAGGATACAATCACTGTGGGGAATACACAAACAACTAAGGCAGGACCCTTTTCATCCTTCAAATAGAGGAAAGATAAATACAAATAATAAAAGATAACCTAAAAAATAAAACACTCTGCAACATTGGCATAGAGTAATAATCTAGAGAAGACAACCATCTTCAAATATAAAATGTATTCATGTTAATAATATCACATATTATCTGCCAAGAGAATTGTAACAAATAATTAAAAGAAAACACAAGAAACCGCTGATATTTCACCAAAATACCAAAAATATTAAAGGGGTACATGTGTTTTTGTTACATGGATGAATTGAATAATGCAGAAAGTCAGGGCTTTTAGCGTACCTGTCACGACAATAGTGTACACTGTATCTAACAGGTACACGTTTATCCCTCACCACCCCAACCTCCCCCACTGTTTAGTTTCCAGTGCCCTTTACACCACTATATGACCATGAATATCCATTGTTTAGCTCCCACTTATTAGTGAGAACATGTGGTGTTTGTTTGTCAATTCCTGGGATGCTACACTTAGTATATGGTCTCCAGTTCTATTCAAGTCGCTGCAAAAAGCAATATTTCATTTCTTTTTATGGCTGAGTAGTACTCTGTGGTATATATATACCACATTTTCTTTATCCACTCATCAACTGATGGGCACTTAGGTTGATTCTATATCTTTTCAATTGTGAATTGTGCCACAATAAACATTCAGATGCAGGTGTCCTTTTGATAAAATGACTTATTTTCCTTTGGGTAGATATCCAGTGGTGGGATTGTTGGATGAAATGGTAAGTCTACTTTTTGTTCTTTGAGGAGTCTCCACACTGTTTTCCACAGAGGTTGTACTAATTTACAGTCCCATCAACAGTGTAGAAGCCTTCTTTTTTCACTGCACCCACACCAAAATCTAATAACCATTCTGATGGGGTAAGGTGCTATCTCATTATGGTTTTAATTTGCCTGATATTTGGTGATGTAGAATTATTTTCACGTGTTTTTTGGCCACTTGTCTATCTTCTTTTGAAAAGACTCTATTCATGTCTTTTCCCCAGTTTTTAATAGGGTTATTTGGTTGTTTTTGTTTTTGTTTTGCTGATATTTGGGTTCTTTGTAGATTCTGGATATTAGTCCTTTATCAGATATATAGTTTGTGAATATTTTCTCCCATTCTGTATGTTGTCTATTTACTCTGTAGGTTATTTCCTTTGCTGTGCAGACACTTTTTAATTAAGTCCCATTTATTTATTTTTGTTGTTGCTATATTTACTTTTACGATCTTACTCAAAAATTCTTTGCCTAGGCCAATGTCTAGAAGAGGTTTTCCTACATTTTCTTCTGGATTTTTTACAGTTTCAGATCTTACATCTAGGTCTTTAATCCATCTTGAGTTAATTTTTGCATATGATGAGAGATAGGGATCCTGTTTCATTCTTCTGCATATGGCTATCCAATTTTCCCAGCACCATTTATTGAATGTGGTGTCCTTTCCCCAGTATATGCTTTTATCTGCTTTGCAAAAAATAAATTAGTTGTAGCTATGTGGTTTGATTTTGGGGTTCTCTATTTTGTTCAATTGTTCTTTGTCTCTATTTTTATACAAATACCATGCTGTTTCGGGTATTATAGCCTTGTAGTATAATTTGAAGTCAGGTAATGTGATGCCTCCAAATTTGTTCTTTTTGCTTAAGATTGCTTTGGCTCTTTGAGCTCCTTTTTGGTTTCACATGAAGTTTAGGATTCATTTATCTAGATCTGTGAAAAATGACATTAGTATTTTGATGGGAACTGTACTGAATCTGTAAATCACTTTGGGAAATATCAGCATTTTAACAATGTTGATTCTTCCAATTCATGAGTATGGGATTTTTTTCCATTTGTTAGATAAATAAGAAATAGAAGAGAAAGGACTCAAATAAGCTCAATCAGAAATGAAGAAGGAGATATTACAACCAATGCCAGAAAATATAACCTATCATATTTACTATGAAAACCTCAATGCATACAAACTAGAAAACCTAGAGGAAATGGATAAATTTTAGTAAACACACAACCTCCTAAGCCTGAATTAGGAAGAAATAGAAATCCTAAAAAGATCAATAACAAGTAAGAGATTGAAACAGTAATAAAAAATCTCCCAACAAAAAAAAATCTCTAGACCAGATGGATTCACAGCTGAATTCTAACAGCCCTACTAAGAAGAATTGGCACCCCTCCTAATGAAACTATTTCATAACATCAACAAGGAGGGAATCTCCCTACCTCATTCTATGAAGCCCACATCACCTCCATACCAAAATCAGGAAAGTACACAACACAAAATAAAACTACAGACCAATATCCCTTATGAACATAGATGCAAAAATCCCCCCCAAAATACTAGCAAACCAAATTCAACAACATACCAAAAGTACAATTCATCATGATCAAGCGGGTTTCATTCCAGGAATATAAAGATGGTTCAATATATGGAAATCAATAAATGTGATTCATCACATAAACAGAAGTAAAAACAAAGACCATATGATCATCTCAATAGAGGCAGAAAAAGCATTCAATAAAATCTAGCACCCCTTTGTGGTTAAAAACCTTCAACAAAATTAGGTATAAAAGGACCATAACTCAAAATAATAAAAGCTGTATACAAGAAACCCACAGCCAACATCATATTGAGTGGGGGAAAGTTGAAAGCATTCCCTCTAAGAACTGGAGCAAGACAAGGCTGCCCACTGTTACCACTTCTATTCAACATAGTACTGGAAGTCCTAGCCAGAGCAATCAGGCAAGAGAAAGAAATAAAGAACATCCAAATTGGGAAAGAGTTCAAACTATGGCTGTTTGCTGATGATATGATCTTGTATCTAGAGAACCCTACCAACTCCACCAAAAGACTCCTAGAACTGACAAATGAATTCAGCAAAGTCTCAGGTTACAAAATCAATGTACATAAATCAATGTACATAAGTCAGTAATATTTTGTATACTAATAATAGTCAAGGTGAGAGTTAAATCAAGAACTCAATACCATTTACAATAGCTGCAAAAAAAATAAAATAAAATAAAATGCCTAAGAATATACCTAACCAAAGTGAAAGATCTCTACAAGGAGAACTACAAAGAAACACTGAAATTTCACTGAAATTTTACCAAGATTCACTGATTTAGTAATTTATTAAAAAGGGAACAAATGGATACATTTTCTGTATAAGGACAAATGTTTTGCAGGAAAATAAAATTGAATGATTTGTTCTATTGTTCCAATTTTGAATCATGTCTACATGAGCCGAAATTTTCATCGTGGAATGCAATGAGAGAGTTTTATTTATTATTTTCTATAACTCAGAAACCAGAGTTTTTATGCTTTTGAAAATAATACAATATAGTGCAAACATGTTTGAAATATAATTATTGTATAATGGCAGTGATAGATGGAGTCTGCTTCAACTCTTACATGGGATATATGTTACAATTCTCAAGAATTACTTTAAAAGACATAGTATGTAAGCCTAACTCATGCTACATTCCCCCTTGAACATGTTTGAAGTTTTGATACTATCTATTTAAAAATCACCATTTTTATTTCATATATATGTATATTTCTAAAGGGATTTGTCATCAGTTAACAAGAAGGTATACATGTGAAGAGACAAATCTTAATTTTTCAAATATGGAAAATTCCTACCACGGTTAAATCTAGAACCATTTCCCTTCACACTCTAAAGTAGTAATTTTAAGATTCTTTTCTGTAGCAGAACTCCTTTCCCAAATTAAGGCTTATTTAGACTCCAGTGTTTTATAAAACATGGAATCTTAATTCTTTTGCTTAAAATGCTCTGAGCCTTCATTTCCTACAGAGTAAGATCATGCATTCATCTTATCCTGGCAAGAGTTCAGGGCCCCTTCCTTGGTGTTACCTTGTTGCTCTCCTCTGAGAAGTCCAAGAGACACTTTCAGGGACCCCAGGATAGGGAAGAGAAGAGTGAATGGAGAATGGAGGGACAGAGGAAGGAGGGAGAAAGGGAGCAGGGGACAGAGAGAGCTCTTCTTTAAAGCAAAAAATAATTTAAATCAGTTTTGTGCGCCATGGAATATCCTGAGAAACAGGTCCCTGGGGTACTCTTTATCTACACTATGGTCATATATGATAAATGCAGGAATCATGCCATATATTTGAGTCCACTAACTTTTAGATACTTAAAGATCTCAAACCAAACTAGGAAGGCAGCATACAATGTTCAAAGTTTTGAATTGTTTTAAATTTCCTTGTGTCCCCAAATCTGAAGCCACCTGATTACAGTGTTAATGCCACATTACTTCATAAAACTATGTACTGAAAAAAATGTAGCCAACAAGATTTCACCATGCAAAGCTTCCCAGAGACTCATTCAAAGTGTTAAAAATTTAAGTGTGAATAAAAGAAAGGGAACTGGCTTGAATACACAAATAAAATGTAAAACATGCTTAATTTTATATTTAAATGAAGTTTATTATTTTAAATTTATGCTAAAATACGTAAATATTAGAAATGTTTGCTCTGCACATGTCATGTACCAGTTGTGTGTCTATAAATGTTTACAGAAAGCTGCATAGTGTATTTTTCTGCTGCAATAATGTCTGTATCTACCTTTTTGGACAAAGGTATCCCCAATCTATTCTATTCTTCAGATCTTCATAGAAATAAGTTTCAAAATCTTCTTCTATAAGCTTGGTAACACATCTTGTTCAGACCAAAGTGTTTACAGAATTTGATCATGCCTGCCAGTTTGCAGAAAAGAATAATTACAGAGCAGTTACTGTCATGGCTTTACTATGGAGAGAAAAGCAAAGGAGTAGTAGAAAGAAGGATGTATCCAATATCAAGCCCCAGGTAGCAATTTTAAATAATGATTTGGGCAATAGAAAGTCAAGAATCGATCACTTACACATTGATTTACAATTAACGTCAAACCCCTTTTCTGTGATGGTGCCTTTTACGCACCTGTGTTATCCACAATATGCTGCCATAAATTGCAGCTTTCTGATATTACTTTGCTCTTATGTCAAGAAAGTGGCCATGTTGGAAATGTCACCTGGATTTTTTCTCAGCTATATGGGTAGAAAAGTCCAGATCATAAAACACTGCTCCAGGTGACCTCACAGTCTCCATGACAGTGTCACACTCATAAAAATTGCGACTGAGGAGAGAGATTCATGGAGTGACACAGGCAGACTACGCTCAGCGAACAGCAGTATAGGCACCATGATGTTATAATTTTACCATCACAGTGGACAACCGGACAGTTCCAGCTACAGCTGGGGCCTTCACGGTGAGGATTCTGTATAATAAAAATTGGAATATACACCCCTATGCCTGCATCTTTCTCAGTAGTAAGAGACTGATGCAGAACACAAGTAGTAGCTGTACTAACTATGGTGCCAAGTTAACTTCAATTGCATCTTAGTAGAACTATAGGCCCAGTCCGATAACATAAGGCGATACACTAGTAGGTTACAGTTGCCAAACCTTAAAAACCACTAAGAAAGCTTGGGAACCAAGTGAGTAAGGAGTAACAAGGGACCACTTCTGTAAGGTGTCCAAGTTTCTCTAGTAAGTCATTTAAAAATATTACCTTTCATTCTGCCTGCTTCAAAAAAAAGAAGTTTAAGTATATGATTTAATGTCTTAATGGAAACCAATTGAAGAGCTGAAGATAATATACACATTCTCTTGACTCTGTCAATATTGGCTCAGGAGTTGGGTGGCTCAGAACATACAAAGTAGAACAATGATTCCACAGATAAAGAAAGCAAGTAGAGAGTGGGGAGATATTTTCCCTTCAACATTCTGAGAGAGTCCCTTGTGATACTAATAATTCACCATTGGGCTAAATAATCTGCATTCCTTCATTTTTCCTTCTGAACTATTAATAGTTCCAAATTAGCTTTCCTTTGACTATATTTTGCAAAATACTTCACTATGAGACATTTGAAACTATCACAATCCTTTATTTAAATATATCTGATCAATGTTGAGAAGAGTAGATTGCTACATAGCCTGCTATTCTTATGTATTCCAATATTTAGGAATTGCTGATTCATCTTTTGTCTGTAGTTTGTTTAGAGCTTTATATCCAGGACTTTCTTGCAAATTATCATTGCAAGCATCAGTTCATGCATGAATATGTAATGTAACCCTACCAAAAACACTATTTCCTCTGTACCTGAATAGAAGAAAATAAGTCCAAAATCAGAAACTTCCAGAAATATTCAATGATTTTATTCCTTAGGTTTACAGATGAAGCTTATGAAATTTGCTATGGTTGACTATACTATCTCTTCACTCACTTTTTATTTATGCATATTTATGAAGTACATGAGAAAATTTACCATACGCACATAATGCATAATGATCAAGTGAGGGTACTTAGGGTGTCCATCACCCAAGTACAATACAATTTTATGAGGTATAGTCATCCTATTCTGCTATCAAACATTGCATTTATTCCTTTTAGATTACTGTATGTCTGTACTCTTTAACCTACTTCTCTTCAACCTCCCCACATCCCCTACCGACCCTTCTCAGTCTCTGTTATCTATTTTTTCCACTGTCTACCTCCTTGTGTTCAAATTTTTAGTTCCCACACATAAGTGAGAATATGTGATATTTATCTTTTTGTGCCTGGCTTATTTCACTTAAAATAATGACCTCTAGTTCCATCCACATTATTGCAAATGAAATGATTTCATTCTTTTTAAAGGCTGAATAGTATTCCATTGTGTATATATGCCACATTTTCTTTATCCATTCATCCACTGATGGACATTTAGATTGATTCCACATCTTTGCTATTGTGAACAGTGCTATGATAAACATGCAAGTGCAACTATCCATTTGATAAAATAACTTCTTTTCTGATGGATAAATACCCAGTGTGATTGTTGGATTAAATGACAATTCTGTGTTTACTTTTTGGAGAAACCCCCATAATATTTTCTATATTGACTATACTAGTTTACATTCCCACCAACGATGTATAAGAGTTCCTTTTTCTCTACATCCTTGTCAACATCTGTTATTTTTTGTCTTTTTAATAAAAGTCATTCTCACTGGGGTAAGATGATATATCATTGTGGTTTCTATTTGTAATCCTCTGATGGTTAGTGATGTTGAGCATTTTTTTCCACATGTTCTGTGGCCATTTGTATGTCTCCTTCTGAAAAATGTCTATTTATGTCCTTTGCCCATTTTTAGTGGGATTATTTTTTTTCCTGTGGAGTTGTTTGAGTTCCTTATATATTCTGAATATTAGTCCTCTGTTGGATGAATAGTTTGAAGATATTTTCTCCCACTCAGTAGGTTGCCTCTTCACTCTGTTGATTATTTCTTTTGCTGTGCAGAAGCCTTTTAGTTTAATGAAGTCCCATTTGTCTATTTTTGTTCTTGTTACCCTTTGAGGTCTTAGTTATAAACTGTATGCCTAGATCAACATCTGGGAGAGGTTTCCCTAGGTTTTCTTCTAGTATTTTTATATGTTAAGATCTTACATCTAAGTCTTCAATCTATTTTAAGTTGATTTTTGCATATAGTGAGAGATGGGGTCACTCAAATGTAGTTCAATTGGGACAACCCATTCCTAACATCATCTGATTTTCTGTGGCTATCATATACTAACTGGGGATAAGTTTCAACACATTAGATGTTGCTCCTAGAGCACTAGTCCTGCCATCCAGTTGTGAATTCTTCACCCACCCACCCATGAGGTCAGCCTCCAGTGTTCCTTTGAGCACCTGGGAGAAAATCATGGCTACACAGCAGCTAACCATCCATCAGCATAATTCTGATGCCTATGGGATAACAGTTCTCCACAGCTTTTCCTTTCATTTTGGGCCATGAAAAGCACATGGGTATTGCAGGTGACACTTAATCCAAATCTAAAATTTCAGATTATCTCTTAATTGAATATAATGCAAAACACCTATTGACTAAAGGGAAAGTATATTTCTATTTACAAAAAAAAGCTTTGACTACCATTCTCCCCAGAGCATTATACATCTTTCATTGATAGAATGGACAACTGACCAGCATTTCAGAATCAAATTAAGCTTTATGGTAACTAAAAATATAAGAAGTACAAAGTTTAGGTGTGTAAAAATATGTTTAAATATAATTATCTGTGTTTAACCTTGGTGTGGTCCTCTAAATATGAAAAAAATATTATTTCCTAAATATAACAATAAAAATAAAGCAATTTGAATTAGAATCCATGAAGATGTTTGCAAATACCAAGTCAGTTTGTCATCAGTAAGGGAAAATATAGTAAGAAAATTAATATTCTGTACTTTCTGTTTTCTTAAAAGAAAAACTAAGCTACTAAATCGTGATATTACTTATATCTTAACCAAACCCTCCAGAAGCTCTGCCAAAAGTATTATTAGTATTGAAGGGGTTAAAAAGTATGTATAAAGACACTTTTGGTTGAGCCAAACAAACATATTAATAATAGATGACCAGTGTTCCTCTGTATGATGTAGGGTCTGTGAAATGTTACAAAACGTTAAGTCTCCTTCTTGTGTGAAATGTTTCAACAGAACCCACGTGTGTGAAAAGCACATCCCTAAGGACAGCTCCATCTGTGTATTTCCAACCACAGCTCTCTTTTAGATGAAAAGACTGTTAAGGGATCTTTGCAGGCCTCCTAACAGTTCAGCGGTTCATCTAATGCTTCCCTCTAATTGGCCCTGCATTCAGGACACTCTGCCAGAGGTGTGGTTGCAACATTCAGATCTTTGGCAATCACAACACTATAAGGCCAAGGATGAGTATCCCATCAGACAGAAAAAAGAATTAGTGGCTTCAACTGTTGAGGAGAGAGAGGATATTTGGAAGTATAGGTCCCAATGGTATTAACAGATTATATCTGGACAGTGACAAAACATTGTCAGAAGTGGTGCATCAGTTGAAGAAAATAGAGCATGCAAAAGTTGCAGAATACTTGCTCTGAAGAAAGTTTGCATTTCATTCTTTTGTTTCAGGATAAATTGGGGTGTCTCCTGAGGGATTCCAACAACAGATATCAATCATGGGGAGAGTTACCCTCTACCAATAGAAATGGCAAAACAAAACAAAAACGAAAACAAAAAGCTGTGCCCAAGAGTTAAAATGTCACTCCTTCTTACTCAAGTTACCTGGGTTACATTTTAAAAATCACATTTCATATAAAGAAATTGCTTGCTTAAATAATTATTCTTTACAGAAGGTTTGGCCTAAGCCTAGAAAAACAACTCTCTCTTTTAATCCAGTCATAAGATCACACACACACACACACACACACACACACACAGTTTTGTTATCCACATTTCTACATTTCTCATGCTTTAAGTAATATCACAACCTATGTTTTCAATATACTGTTTGATTTTCCCACATTTCAGTTTTCTCATCTGTAAATCAGAATATATTAATATCTTCCTCATGAAGATGTTATAATAACGCCAACTGGGTATCGACAGAGGTGGGGGGTGGGGGAGGGGATGGGTGCATACCTACATGATGAGTGTGATGCGCACTGTCTGGGGAATGGACACGCTTGAAGTTCTGACTCGGGGGGATGGGGGGCATGGGCAATATATATAACCTGAACTTTTGTACCCCCATAATAAGCTGAAATATAAAAAAGAATAAAACAAGGGAATTTGGAGTGCAATGGGATTTTGCTCCATTTGTAACAATGATTCCTTTTCAAAATTTAGAAGATAAATTTTATGAACTAAATACCTTTTAGTGTGCTCTCAAATAAATCACCTTTCTGAAGCCTCCTTCAAGATGGAATACTCAGTTTTCAATGTAGGGACAGTGGAAAATGCAGATCACCCAATCTGGAAGAACCAGATGTGGATGTAAAAAGGTATTTCAATCTTTTTGCCATCAATTACTTGACATTCTTGTGGAAGGAGCCGGTTAGGGCCACTAATGAAGACAAGTGAGGAACTGGGCATTGGAGTAAGGCCACCCTTTTTCATGGGAACTAATCAACACCCACTAGGCAGAAATAACACGTATCCTTATAGTGAGGGATTCTAGATTCCAGTCAGTCACCTAGAAGTGAAACTTATGAACCATTATCAATTCTGGATCATTTAGTTCCAAATCAGTTATCAAGAAATCAGTTATCATGGAACGTGTATAGACATTTTAGGGAGATCTGAAAGCCATTAAGTCCAAAAGGACCTAATATGACAATTTTTAAAAATGAAAAACTTCCCCATTACATTTAAACAATTTTGCAGATGTACTCATAGCAATAAATAAAACACTTAGGTTATGAAATATACTTTCTATACATACATTAATTAGTTATGTTAAAGGCTTATAAATCAGTTCCTACTTGTACAAGGAAAAAAATGGCCTTCCTAGGAGGAAAGCCCTGTCTGGTGATGTGCTAGTAAATGTTTAATAACTGGCCTGGGCGGCTTGAGGAGGGACTGATTTGTAGCATTTCTGTATTTACATAATCCAAATACTTCCTCCATGGCCGGGCGCGGTGGCTCACGCCTGTAATCCTAGCACTCTGGGAGGCCGAGGTGGGCGGATCGTTTGAGCTCAGGAGTTCGAGACCAGCCTGAGCAAGAGCAAGACCCCATCTCTACTAAAAATAGAAAGAAATTATATGGACAGCTAAAAATATATATAGAAAAAATTAGCTGGGCATGGTGGCGCATGCCTGTAGTCCCAGCTACTCGGGAGGCTGAGACAGGAGGATCGCTTGAGTTCAGGAGTTTGAGGTTGCTGTGAGCTAGGCTGACGCCACGGCACTCACTCTAGCCTGGGCAACAGAGTGAGACTCTGTCTCAAAAAAAAAAAAAAAAAAAAAAACAAATACTTCCTCCATAATAGACTTTCAGCTACTAATATAATGTCACTGGATGCAGAATTGGGAGAACATACTCAATAAATAGCATGCTGTTATATAGAATTTCCAGAACACAGACACTTCGATGTAAAATAATCTCCAGAGCATAAATAACAGTCCAATGCAGTAAAACAATTACAAAGTGTTGACTTTTGAACATTTATCATCATTTTTTAATTATATGTTTATAGAATAATTTTTTAATAAAGTTATGTTTAATAACCAGCTCACAAAATTCCTGGAAACCCAACAGTTAATTCTCCTCAACTGGTACAAGCCTACTCCAGCCCATGACTGCCTCCAAATGCTGTTCCATCCAAATAAAAAGCAAATGAATGGAAGATAAACTAGAAGCAAGATTTCCATTCTCAGAGATATTTAAGAATCAACAAGAGAGTCTTCAGTATTGAAGCACCACACACAGAACCACCTTGGAGCTAAAGATGCTTCTAGTCTAGATGACTTCTCGAGGAGCCCTTAACTCTAAGATACGTTACTTTTCATAAACTGTAATTTAAAAGAGCTCCTTCATCAAGAATTTATATTTTAAATATAAATTTCAATAAAGAAATGTCATTAATGGGCATTTATATTTCCCAATACCTTAATTATGATCATTTACAGCTAGTTATCAGCACTGGAAACGTCACTTGAGTGTAGAGCATTCTTCTTTGTACCTTAATTAACTGATTTAACCAGTCAACCTCTGTAGCTTCTGTCTTCTCACACGCAAGCTCTATCATGCTATATATTAATCAATACCAAAGTATAACTATGTTTTTTATTACTGGAATAGAGAGAAACAGTCAGAAATATATTTATGACTTATCACACCCTCATTGAGCTCATATCTCTCACGAGAATCTGATTGCTAAAATCCTGTTCCAATACCTCCTGCTACTAAAGGAACAAAGCATCTGCATGAAACTGTTCATAATGCAGGTAATTACTGTGGAGGCAGTGGAGAAAAGAAACACAACACTGCCATATCTTCCCCAAGCTTCCCTCAACAGTGAGCCATCTAATTCTTACAGGTGTAGGAGCCCTTGTGAAAAACCCAACCCCTACTGCTCACAGACCTTGACCCTCATCTACTTTTCCCAGTGGACCAATCCTTCTCCAATTCAATAAACTGGGAAGTCTCTTACCAGTGTCAAACAGAACTGCAATCTACTAGGTTTACTAGAAAGGGTTTCCCCTTCCCTAACTTACATCAATCCTTTCACCTGATTTTGTTTTGTTTTTTTACTATGCACATCTTAAAATAACTATTCTCCTGTACTCTACCTAGAACTAAGATAAGAATGTTCCATCATGGGGAATTCAGGGACTATGTCCCATTTTATTTTAGTTTCTTTGCAAAATACATCAAAATAAATGCAAATTAGATAGTTTTTGCTATATGTTATTTGCTTGTACTACCATTTAATTGGCATTTTGAATACTAATCATTGATGACGCTTATGCTCTTACTCTAATGTTATATTCTGTTGTAGATGCATTAAGATTCACACACATTAATACCAATTAGTGTTAATGGGAATTAAAAGCATAAATTTTTGAGGCACTTAAGAAAGAAATTATATTTCAACCTTCTCAAATATTTTCCCTAAAATTGGCATTCAAAACATTCACAAAGTGGTTTCAAAAATCTCTCCTATTTTTCAAAATCAATGTTAAAGTTACTTTAAAGTGTGACATAGAAAGTATTAATATTATAAGAAAATCAAAATAAGTAGTAAACAATCATTTGTGTTTTTCTTTTTATTATTGCCTAAACCATTGTAAATCCTAATTTACACATTAATAAGATTTACTTTTGAATTGATTAATATATTAATTCTCTCATTCTATATCAGCTCCAAATAGGTATTAATCAGCTAACTCAAAATATAAAGCCAAAAGGCACCAATTCTCCAGTGCCAGGCCCGGTTGCCCCTCATGTAAGCAGAACAAGTGTTGGAGTTCAGTCTAACACATGAACACTTTTGTGCAGTGCACAACCTTATATTAAGGCCTGGGTCAAATATACTTTGCTTATATCCTGGATTCTTCAATCTTGCTGGTCTTCCATTTGCTCCATTTTTCTTCCTAGCACCATTATGGTTTCATTATGACACTGAGACTTTTGGAAGAAGGTAAGGTCTACTGTCTGCCAAGCTCATTAACATTTTGTCTGTCATCTTGTTCCCAAAGCCTTCCAATTTTGTGTTTTTCACTCTGACTTTTATTTTTATTTTTAATGAGTGGTTTTTATCAAGTGCTTATAAATCTGCTTCTTTAAGCAAGATATACTTTATCTGATGAAACCAAATGCTCAAATAGTCAAAGTATACATATATAGATTTGTTCTTTTTCCTGCTCACTCATATAAACTTCTGCAAAGAAACAATGCAAAATTTATATCAATGTATATTTTGTCTTTAATGCCAAAATCTTAAGTAATATAGATTCAAGTCTTCATGTTTAAATTATTTGAAATTCTTCTTGTACATAATGTGGATAATTGTTCAAATCTTTTCTAGAGACCCAAATTATACATTGCTACATCACAGGTAAAATTTGTAAGAGAAAGGTAGAAAAAATATAGACAACATAGCTCATGTTTTAAAGCAAATACTATTGAAGTTCTAGGGATAGAAGACAATTTATTTCTCAAAATCTTATTATAAGTATTATCCTCTTAGAAAACAAACAAACAAACAAACAAACCCTGGGCAAAACAAAATTCCACATGAGAGTGACCGGAATGAAAATGATTTGATTGAAATTGGGGACATTATTTTAAAAATCAATAGCACTTGATAATTTTATGAAGAATAAAATAACAAAGTTCATATAGATAGTTCCATTTCAGTGAAGTTTGTTTATTTCCATTTTCTCAGTTTACAACCTCGAAATTTGTTTCAGGAAGGCTGAATTACATGTGTTCAAGGGCACAAGGGTATGAATATGGGTTCTTAGTGGAATACTAAGATTTGTCCCTATGGAACTGAGGATGCAGACTTGGAGAATTGGCAAATAACTCTATATAGGTAGGGTATATAGGGCAAATAGCAGCTTAAATAGAGACATTACTTTTCTAAAGAGGAGTGACATGGTGAAATTACCATTTAAGGAAGATTAATCAGGCAACATTGTAGAGGGTGAATCCAATATATCTGAGCAGAACAAGAAAACTAAAGGAGGAGTTTGGGAAAGAAAGAATCACAAGTCAGGTTTCAACCTGAAGAATGTGACATATTAGTTAATAAAAGAAAAAGTGAAATAAGTAACTGGAGCTTAAGAGAGAAAAGGTCCAATGTAAATTTGATATTCATGTATCAGAGAGGCTTAAGCCATGAGGACTGAAGAACTTTCTTATACTTTCTTATAAATACCTATCAGAAGGACATATTCAAATTAATGCTGATCAAGGTTACAAACATAAGGATTTTGATCTGAGATTTATTGCATAGGATAATGACTACAGTAATAAAAATGTATGCATATTTCAAATGTACAGTAAGTGAGTAAATTTCAAATGTCTTGCCACAAAAAATGACAACTGAGGCAAAAAAATCACATTAGCTTGTTTTCATCATTCTACATTATCTACATATATCAAAACATCATAGTGTACCCCATAAATGTATACAATTATTATTTGTCAATTAAAACTAATAATAAAATAATGACTTTGGTTTGTAAAGCAAAAATAGGAACATTTCTCAGCTTCACAAATAGGGTCTAGAAATAGGTTTTAGTGTGTCCTGTGGAAGAAATGTTGAAACCATTTATTTCCAGTAAACCTTGAAACCATGCAGTATGAGTCCCGAGGCACCTTTTATACAAGCAGAGTGATTCTTTGCAGTCCTGGGCAAGGAAATAGAGGCAGTGTCAATAGGGGTTATAAAGAGGCACTCGGCCCACTTCCTCCTGGTGCCTCTCTCTGGCCTCCCTGTCCAGTCCAGGCTGTGAACTTGACCCAGCCTACATGGTAAAAGAGCACGGAGCCTGCCTCAGATACAGCTGATGTCACATGTGCAGAGGACAGGCAGCCTCAGTGACTGACCCATTCAGGATGGGAAACACGGCCCTCCCCTCCAATTCATACCACAATTCTAGGATGACTCCACGGTTTGTTTCACAGACATTAAGTTTCCATAAGAGACACAACCCATCCCGAAATCTTAAAGAGTAAAGAGTGAGAACTTACAGAGCAAAGAGTGGCAAGTCAGCTGAGTAGAAATCTGAGTCATCCTAGGAAACTAACCCCACTCCCAGGAAGAAATGTCCAAAGTAATTTCTCTTCAAGTTCTTCTCACCCAGACGACTCTCTCCATGTGAGTAAAAGCCCCCAAAGCTCAGTCTACCTCAATCAGAAACACACAAGGAGCCTTTGATAATTCATGATTCTCAAGCCCTTCTCCAAAACGTTTCTCTTCAGTAGGTCCTGGTGGAGCTTGAGCCACTGTCTTTCAGAAGCTCCCTCAAGTGATTCTGATATCACTGATCCAAAGACCCCCATGAGGGAACCGCCATATAAAATGCCTCAAGCCTGACCTAAGAACTTGACCCTTCGGGTCTAAAGATTCTTGCCCTGACTTGGTCTCAGCCCTCTGCTGCCAATCAACCCAAATCCACATCCACACTGAACGTCAGCATTTCTTTCACCATTTAAATGGTTTTGTTTAAACTTAGGTTTGTTCTTCCTTCAGACATATTCCATAATGTTATCTTCCTCTCTCTCTCTATCTCTCTCTCTAAGTTCCTAGGGTTTTTGTAACCAAGTACCACAACCAAGTGGTTTAAAACAACAAAAACTTATTCTTTCACAGTTCTGGAAGCTAAGAGTCCAAAATCAAGGTGACGGCAGGCCCATGCTCCCTGTGAGAACTGCAGGGAATTACTCCTCACCTCTTCCTAGCTTCAGTGTTTGCAGGCAATCTGCAGCCTCCCTGGGCTGCACCGCCCCAGCCCCATCTGCACGTGCCATTCTCTCTGCCTTCACATCCTCTTCCTTCTGTGCTGGTCTGTCTCTGGGTCCAAATTTCCTTTTTTTTAAGGCCCCTAGTCATATGGGGTTAGTTCCTACCTTAATGACTTCATTTTAACTTAATTACCTCTGTAAGAACCCCATTTCCAAAAAAAGATCACATTCAGAGGTACTGGGGTTAGGGCTCCAACATATCTCTTTTGGGGAACTCAATTCATCCCAAAACAGTCTTCTCAATCCTTTGCTAATGTTGTTCTCTTATTTACTTAATTATTTATAAAAGCAAAACACTCTGTTAACTAAAGGGTCAATGTTGTTTGATTACAAGTAATCCACGTTAATTCTATTAGTGTTAAAGATAATTTAAATAACTGTTTAGCACTTTACTAAATGTTTAATAAAATTATTAATTAATTCTCATGAAATAAAATGTCTCTCTTGCTACACCATGAAATGTGATGGAAATCACTTTTACTGTTGAATTTGATACTACAGAACCTGGCTTACTGGGACAGAATACAAAAATATAAGGATTCATATTTTTAAGTAACTAACATTAAAATGGTAACCTTGCTCTTAACCTCACAGAAAAAAATGAATTTAATAATCATCATTTCTTGGTATACATCTTTATTACTACTAGTGATTCCAGCTCCATGTTTGTCTTTTTTTTTTTTTTTTTTTTTTTTCTTTTTTCTTGAAATACTAAGCTCTGCTTTTTAAAGCAAGTTGATTCTTTCTGGCCTCTTCTTCTGTATCCTTTGCTGGCTCCTTGTTCTCTACTTGCCTTGTGTTAAGTCTCGTTTTCAGTACTAGTCGTATATATACACTGTCTCTTGAAGCAATCTTATCCAAGGCTTTTAAGTACCACTATTGTTCATGATTCCCAATTCCGAATATTTAGTCCAATCTTGTCCTCTGGGTTCCAAACTCATGTACTTGACACTTACTTGACCTCGAGTGTCAGGATCTTAGAGTATCTAAAACAGAACCCTTATGTCTCCAAACACGTCTGCTCAGTATACATGCCCATGCACGCACATACACACACACCCCTTTTAAGAAAAAGAGCTGTTAAAATTAAAACTATGTTAAAGCAAAAGTACCAGTAAATATACATACTAAAAGAAATGCACTTTTGCATTCCCTGTCCAATATCTATGACAGGTGAGCTGTGCATTTCGTAGAATTTAGTTGAAAACGTGTTACCAACATTACACCACCATCCTTCACACACCTCCTAACACATTTCGCCTTAGCATTACGGGGTCACAGGTGGTTTATCTCACAGATGATTTGAATGTGGTATGGAGAGAAAGTTAACTAAGCTTCATTTCTACTATGAGACAAAAAATTCTAGTTTTAATTTGAGAGAGAGTTCTCTAAAATAAAAACATATGACCCATCTATGTGTTAAACACTGCTTACTTTCTATAAATCTTTTAGAGTTGCTGTTACCAAAGATAAGTCTAGTGAGAGTTTTGTTGCACCGATTATTATTTCTAATAGTAATATGACCTTCACCTAAAAGTGATGCAAGGTGCAATAAGTGTCCCCTGGTAAAAACAGCATCCAGAGACAAAGTTTTGTTGAAATGCCTTGGAGTCCGACCTCTGTGCTGTTGAAAGATGTCTAAAGTTCTGTTGGAACAATGCTGCCAAAATAAGTTCAATGCTTCACCGAAGCTACTCTCTGAAAATGGTTCTGAAATGGCATGCGGAGAATTAGACTTTAAAAACATGCAATTAAGGCTCATTTATATATGGTAACTAAAAATAATGTACTAAAAGTATATGACCAGGTCTTATGTGTAGATTACACATATCTAATGATAGAATATACATTACTATAAAACAAGCAAAACCAAAAGTATCTTTACAAATATGTATTTAAAGGCTCCTAGATGACTTGATGGATCGGTGACATAGTAATGAATCACTTTTTTAAAAAAGATTTATTCCACACAGTTTTCTATGGGCTTATATTCCTGCTTGTCACTTTCTCTTTAATTTCATCTGGGAAAATCAGGAACAGGAATGTAAAATATGGCGCTAACACACAAATTTTCTTGGGGGTAAAAGCATGAAGGAAAAAGTAAGGATGGAAGACGGTCAGAGCAGTGGAATGAAAAAAGGAAAAAGAAGAATCAGATGTTGCAAACCAAAGCTCATCCACAGATACCAGCGTGAAATGATAATTTCTCTCCAATTAGATTTCCCAGTCTGAGTTTTCCCTCTCTGAAGGGTAGTTCACATCAAATGACAGTAAGATAAATAAAAACCTTTCATTTGTTTCTTTAACTTTTAGGAGGAGCTAATGTGCCATCTATTTACTGACATCATAGTCAAGTCTTAGTCGTGAGCATGTACATTGTCTTCAGCAAATGTGCTCTCCAAATACTGTCCCCTTTTTACCCCTAAACTTGTTTACTGCTTCATAACCTCCATCTTTCGACAGCTGGTGGGAGCAGAGAACAACATCAAAGGGGAAAAAAGACAGCTGGCTTCAGTGGAAAGAATACCAGATCCGGGACACAGGGGCCTCTACCCCGTGGTATGCTGGAGCAGGCTTACATGGTCTCGGAGAGTTGGTTTGCTAAGATTTTTTAGGAATTTTGTGAGCCATTTGTTAAATACAGCCATTATTAAACATCAAATTATACAAACTTAAATTTAAATCAATCCTATTAAAAGCAGAGGTACTAAATAGTTAAAACTTATCTCTTCCTAATTATTTTATTGTATTTTACCCTATCAATGCTTTTGAGCTTATTTATGCCTATTTTATCTGTATGATGGAAATACTACATAAAGCCATCCTTGACACTGGCCAAGGTGGGAGTTTTCACACTGAAGAATTTGGCAAACACTACAAATCAAGGGGTGACACTGTTTTGTTGATTGTCTACACTTAAGAAAATGATGTAGAAACATTTCTAACAATGTATATTAAACCTCAACGTGTGTCATGTCTGCAGCCATAACATTGTCAATAGTACAAAAGAAACTGAGGAAAAAATTTTTGAATATTTAAAAACTATTAACCAATTTAGCAAAGAATTTGTTTACGTCATTAATGGAGTAAAGTTCCAATATTGTCTTCCTTGTTTTACTTTCTTCTTTCTCCTTAAAGCAAGTAAAATATTAACCAGTATTCATATCAGAACTACAGAACCAAGAGTTAGTCAAATTCAACAAAAGGATGCTGCCATAATTAAATGGCTGTATAGAATTCACACTGAAGAGCATTGCAATGTTATTCTTGATATTATTTTTCAATTGATTGCTACATATTCTTTATATAGACAATATCATCATGTGTGATATTATAATGTAACATACACATATATGTTTTTGTTTTGCTTGAGATCAGCTGTTAAATGTTTACCATCACCCCACTGTCTCTACCATCCTAAAAATTATCAATTTTGGAAAAATTGTTTAACTCTATGAGTATCAACTTCCTCATCTGCAAACTAGTGAAATGAGTACCTTCCTCAGAGGATAATTTTAGGGGACAAAAAATTTATGTCAAAACCCTGTATGGATTGTAAATGTTAGGTATTTTTATAAATTCAAACATGTTTCAGCTCCTAATATGAGCACTAAGAACTTGCAGGATTTGCAAAGATGAATAAGATGCAAAGATGGTTTGGTTCCTACCCTCAAGTAGACCACAGTCTAATGGTGAGAAATGTGTGTAAATAGTTTAAAGTTATTTAAGAGAGGACAAAATATTTTATAACAGACTAAAAAGCAAAGTGCTATGAGACTAAAGGAAAATACGTGATTTTATCTAGAGCACCAAGGAAGACTTTATAAAGAAGACAGAATTTCAAAATAAGCATTAAGAATAGGTTGCATTTGTATTCACTGAGAAAGTGTACATGGAAAGTGGAGGTATTCTAGCCTGATAGATGAAACCTCAAAAACATTATCATCACAAATATTACAATGTCAAGTCAGAAAATCATAATTGTATTGATAAACCTACTACATAAAAAACCTTACATGTTATTTCGATGTAAAACAGAAATGGTGCCTTTATATTAATAGATTATACAATCCAGTGTTCCTATCCACAATCTTATGTAATCAAAGGTTTAGTAAACAATTATTTAGTTTTCCCAACTTATAAGCCATGTCCATTTCTAAAAACCAAAGTATAAATTATTCCCTGGCCTTTTTTCCTTAATGAAAGAAAACATTCATGTTGGAGCAGATTTTTTAGAATTATTTTTCAAGAAAACTCTATAAAATATGTTTAAGTTTTTCACAGGCCACAGGGGACTGTCCAATACATTCAAAGACAAGTAACCACTGATTTCAAATCTATAAATACATAAATTATGCACACATTATGTGAAAAATGAAGAACATATCCAAAGTGAGGTTCTTATGGGAGACTGGAACACTGAGGCAAAAGAAAAGTGAAAATATTCTAAAACCTTCATGTGAACAAGGACTAACTATTAAGGAACATTATTCTATCCCGTGGATAATGAGTCTTGCAAGGGTTGACATTACTCAGTAAAGTTTATTAAAAGCTTTTTTCCTCTTGTCTGTCAAAATATGCTAGCTATATGTTTGTGACCAAAAAACCCCACAATGCTTCGAAGAAAGCTTGGCAGGACATCTACAGGATCTGTCTTAAGTGTAATGAAAGGGAGATGTCTATTAATCTCTCACACACAAAAGTCTGACACAAAAGGTCTGTGGCCTTGACCTCAAGTGACCACAGGGCCAGTCCAGGTTCCAAAGGGATTAAGAAGAGCATCTGCTCCTCTCTGAAAGGCCTTTTTCTCTCCTCTCTGGTTTCTAACTTCCCATTACACGCACTCTCTCCGCAAGGCACCGCGCCAACAGAGCCGTTCTCTCTGTTCTCTCCCTGATGACAGCTGTCAGTCTGTCGCCGCCAGGACATGCAACATTTCAACAAAATCTAAAGCGGAATTGGAAGGGCAGCGGCAGAAACACGCAGCCAAGATCTCCCTCCTGGAGGTCTGAGACTTCTCAACCATCACTTTTCAACCTGCTGAAGGTGAGAACCACCTCAACCTCACTCTTAACTAACAGAGTTACAGTTGCTTCAGTCTCCTTAGAACCTGGGCATTCCCACGCACCTTGTCATTAAGCAACATTCCTGGAAATCATCCCAAGAAGAAAGAGCCCACAAGCCCCCGTGTAACTTCAGCAGGAACGCGGAGGCTGCCAAAGCCAGGTGTCGGATCAAGGGGCTAGGAAACAGCTCACTCCCCCAGCGCCTGGGCGCCAACCCCTGGACTGCGTGGCGACGCCCGGCGGGGGCGCGGCGAACCCCAGCGCACGGGACTGGGAGTTAGACCGCGCCCTCCCGCAGGGCAGGGGCGACTCGGTGAGTGCCCGCGGCTGGAGGGCAGTACGAGCCGATGCCGGGGTGGCCGGAAGGGTAGGAGCCGGCGAGAGCGCCATGCTCACCCGTTCGCCCCTTGCCGGGAGCTGCGGAACTGCCAAGAGAGCCCGAAAGGCCGGTCCCAGGGCAGGGTCTGAGCCCCGGGCGGGGGACGGTCCCGGGGCGGGGGCGCGCGGGGCACTCACCAGCTGCAGCGCGCAGAGGCAGATGAGCGAGCAGCGCCCGGTGCAGCAGCCCATGGTGCCGGCGGCGTCCAAGCGGAGCGGGCGACTAGAAATCCGCGTCCTCAGGCGCTGCTGCCTCCTGACTTCGGAGCGGCCCCCGCCCGCTGTTAGCCAGCCGGGCCCAGGCTCGCCGGCCCCGCGGGCGCCACTCGCGGCTCTCGGGCTGCGGGCTCGCGCCCGCCTTTGTTAGTTTCCCGGCGGGGCGGGCCGAGGTCAGTGCGGCGCGCACGACCCGAGCGTCTGGCGGGGGTCCCTGCCTCCCACTGTGCAGGTCTGCTTCTTGGGGAGGGGGAGCCCTGCGGGCGGGCGGGGCGCGGGACGGAAGGAGGCTACAGATGGTGAGTGGGTGACTGTCTGTATAGGGGAGGGGAGTATGTAGGAGGTGGGCGTCTGGAAAGTGGAGTGGGCTGTCTGGGTAGGGGTGTGTGTGAGTGTGTGTGTGTGTGGTGGGAGGGGATGAATGAAAGGGAGTGCCCTGGGGAGGATCGGCCTGTCTCGTTAGGAGTCTTCGGGGAGAGACAAGAGGGACTGAGAGAGAGAGAAAGAGAATGAATATGAATGAGCGTGAACTAGGGCGGCCGGCGGTGATGGAGACTCGCGGTGACCAGTGTAACTGGGAGACCCGGGCTGGGCTTTCTTGTGGAGGGTTGTGTCGGGCGTTGGGAGGGTGGTCGGACTAGTTTGCTAGGGAGGGGGACAGGGTTTAGCTGAGCTGACGCCGGAGGTGGAGAGGGTGGGAGTTGGAAGGGCTTGGTGTCCGGGGAGGAAGGGCCCGGAGGCGAGGCGAGGTGCCCAGGGTGGGTGAGCGCGGCAGAGCGCGCCGCGGAGCTGGGGAACCTGCGGGCTGCGAGCGCGGGCGGCACGAGCGGGGCGCGGGGACGCTGCGTGGCTCGGGGGTCTCCTGGCGGAGGTCGCTTCTGCCCGCCGCAGTCGGTTGCTCAGAGGGCGCCCCTGCTGGAGTCTGCAAGGGAAAGTTGGACAGAGTTGGTTGGGAAGAGGCGCTGAGGCGAAGGAGTGCGCTGGACCCGAGCGCGGGGACAAGCTAGGACGCCACGAGGAGATCTGGTTTCGGGTTCTCAACTCAAAGCCCCGTTGAAATCCTCACCAGGCCGGGAGAAAAGAGAAGGCGAAGAAGAGGAGGCTGCGTAGGGTTCTTTTTCTCGGAATGAAGATTGTTTCCGGAATAAGGATAAATGTGATTTCTTCACAGAGAAATACATTGAGGAGAGTTTGATAATAAGATCTGATCAGGGATAGCTAAGATCCAGACAAACTGTCCAGGAATCCCAGGGAAATTCTCGGACTTTCTCTATTAATAGAATAGAGCGGAGGAGTTCTGCTGGGCATTAAATTTCATCAGGGCGCGATGTCAGATTTCATGGGCGCATTTGTTGTCCCTGCTGGAACAGAGCAAGTAGCTCAAAAGCACACCAGAAGAACAGGGAACAAGCCTCCAGGCCAGTTGTCTCCGAAGAGAGGCTGTCTTCAGAATTTGGCACAGAAACGCTGTTTCTAACCCACTGCTGCCCTCCTGGGTTCTTGGTGATAGGTTGGTTAGAAAATGTGAAAGATCTTTGCGTTTTTAGAACATTCGCTCCTTACACGTTAACTGCTCAAGCTGTTCGTTCAGGCATTAAACGAAGTTCTGTTTTTATTTGTTTTACAAGTAACTGATCCTTTCTGAAATGTTCTTCAGGATCTGTGTTTATAATCTAAGACAGTTTTAGTTCTCAGAAAAGTCTTTGCATGATATCTTTAAAATTCTAGTAGGGACACATGAATAACCTCAGGATTCGGTTCAATAAAAAAGGGTCCAGGAAATTCATTGTTTGGGTTCCATCTCTATCCATTGTCATGAAAAAGGGAGAAATGGAATCAGAAACCCCTCCCTCCCTTTTTTTAACCCAACCTTTTTTAACCCAACCTTTAAGACATCAGCATGGTGTCTTTATGCACAATCAACATAGTCATCACCATTCATGATGGATGAAAAAATAGGAAAAAATGGACGCTGACTAATAAATAATTTATCGTATAGGAAAGGACAATGCAGAAAGTCTCATGACATTGACCCCTGTAAAAGCTGTAGGAAGCAGCTGAAGACTGAGGACGTGAACAAGACTTCTATCTACAACATCAGGAAGTTATTGTAGCCTCTTCATCTCCCAAGACTGTGATGAATGATGGTAATAAAGACACTGACACTTCCTTCTCTCCAAATTATATATGTTTACACCAATACACTTTTTCATGGTTTTATTTGTTTAGAAAGTACCATATTATGGGCTCATCTGCATCCATCGGGTTCTTGCCAGGTGCCTGGCACTAGTCTAAGCTTTTTATGTGTGTTCCGTCATTTAACTCTCACAACAATCACATGAGGTAGGTGCTCTGAGCATCCCCATAGAAAAGATGTGGAAACAGGAGCAGGGACTCCCCTGGCTACTAAATGGAGGAAGAGGAATGCAAAACCAGGTAATGGACTCTAGAGCGCCTGGATTTACACATTCACTATGTTACCTCTGAAACTTGGGACACAAGTAGCACTTACCAACAGTGAAGCTAACCTGGGAAGTAAGCATGATAATTTGCATTGACCTAACTCTAGAGCCAGTACCACTCATGTGGAGTGATTTTAGGAGACCAGGAGGGTCCCCTATACTTCTCCTTTTCCCACTACCTCCAGTACCGGTGCACCCAGATTGACATTTCTTCCATGTATAATTTAAGGCAGTTGAAAACAGCTTTGTCTTAAATGCACCTAAACAAGAAACGATAATACAATGCTAGTAACAAGTCTAGAAATTGTGTGAAGCTTCCTTTATTTCTCTGCAGTCTCTTATTCTCATTTTCTGAATTGAATTGCATCTTAAACTAAAAATCTTCCTCCTTCCTTTTTTGTTCTCTTCCTTCTTTCACCGTTTCTCAAGTATTTCTTCCGTGCTTCATTTCTTAATTGCTTGCCAGGTGAAAGGCTGTGCTAGTTGCCAGGTTTGCAAAGGTAAACGGTACTTCTCCTTGCACTCTCTGCATGTGCTTATACTAGGGAAGGGGGAGCAGATGTAGAGAGGAGGCAGAGCCCCTCTGCAAGGGGTTGGTACCAGGTCATATCATTGAGATTTCTTCTCCTGAGGATTAGGGAAGGTTTAAAAGAGGAATTACTAGTCTCTTAGGGAGAGGAGACAAGAAGGGAGTGGAAAATGACAGAGCAATGGAAAGGGTGGGGCCTGGAGAAGAGTTTGGAAAAAACAATTGAAGAAGAAATGATAATCTAAGTGGAACAGCTCATCAGTATATGGCTGTTTATGCCGTTTCCTGGCTGTAGAATCTCAGAAGTCACTTTGCTTCACTGTGAGCCCTAGTTTCCCCATGTGCAAAGTGGACATGATGTTATGACTCCCCCCTGGGACTAAGCCTGGGCATTTGTCCTTCATCCCCTATCTATGTGGAGCTTGCCCCTCACCTCATGCAGATAGAGCTCAACCTCATGTTGCATCTCATAGAGGCCTTTACTGAACATGCCATTGGAGTAACACCCTAGTGTCTCTATTTTATTTTTCCTTAAAACACTTACTTGCTTACTTTATAAGTTCCTGTTTCCCCCACTCAAATACAAAGCTGTTTCACCAGTGCTTACAGCAATAAACTCAATATTTGCTAAATGAAGAACAATAATATGTGTACATTTTTTCATAATATGTATAGTGTTGAATATACGTATGCACAGATATAATAAGTATGAAACATATGTATACATATACACACATACCTTATTACCATTTGAGTCTATGTCTTTTTTTGTTTTGGAGTTTCTTGTCTTCTATCTTTTTTCTTTTTTTTTTTTTCTGGGTTAAATTTCTTTTGAGAAACTCCAGTCCTATCTCCCTTAAATTTGAATGAGGAGCGAGTTATCCAAACTAAAAGATAACTGAGGAGAAAACAACACACCTAGAGGCCAGATCTGGAAGTGAAGATTTCTAGATTTCTAGATTCCCAGCTTTTTTGGGTTTACAGGACTTTCAAACACTAGGATGTGGGACACCAGCTTTAAGTTCCTCCTTAAATTAAGATTCTTCTGAATTAAAGTTCTTCGTCAATTATTTCACTATTTTTTGTTTGTTTAAGCCTTACAGTTCTGCATTTTTGTTTTAATGGAATATTTTATAGCATTCTGTCCACAGTGTGAACAGTTCCTAAATGCGTTTTCTCTGGTGTCTGCTTCATAGTAAGTCTCTTCTTGGGAACTTCTTGGAGCAAACAAATTTGCCTATTTGGCCTTGAATGCCACTTCTAATTTTCAAAACTGCTTCATAACATCCCCTCACTTTTCACAAATGACTACGCTCTCTTGCTACATATTTCATTCTCTTGTTGTCTCATTTAAGAACAAAGAGGGAAATTATATGATTTTACTATCTTTGATGGTTGTTTAAAAACTCTTTCAATTTCCTGAATAAAAATGCACGGGAAAAAGCAGAGTCATGTACATTTTGAATTGTAAGCTTATCACAGTGATTTTAAAAATAAAATGAATTGTAAATGTATGTGTATTGGTGTAATTATTTGAAGATTTTATATGCATATCAATATATCTTGAACAAATAAAAAAATCCATCACTCATATGTTACTGAAAACCAGTTCACTCCACATTAGCCTAAGTTAATGTATTTTGTTTTTATGGTTTTATGTTTCTGATGGGCAATCTGTTTGGTATTGCACATAGCTGCTGTACACTCATAGCACACTTTATATGGTTGTTTCTTACTTTTAACTATTTACTTTAAAATAATCTTAAACAGAAAGGAAAGTTGCAAAAGTAATACACAGAGATCCCATTACCTTTCGCTCACATTCCTTAATGGTAACATCATACATAGCATAATGCAATAATACAGAGTTGTTCTTGGGCAGAGATATGAGAAAATCTTCTCCAGAAGTTCATCATCTGTTAACGATACTCTCTCCATACATGGTATGGCAATGCCTCCTTCGGTTAAAAATAGGGGCAGGGCTGAGGGGGTTGGGGAAAAAAAGTCTTCTCTTTACTTTAGAACACTTAATGTAGTCCAATGAATAAATGCATACATGCATGCTCACATAAAACATCCTGGTGTCCTTAGGATTTTCAGAGACTTTGTGTTGGTGTTTTCACTTTCAGTCATGCTACCTTCTCCCTTTCTTTGTTACTGATGACTGTTAGGGGTGTAATCTATGAGGCCTAATCTGTTCTGATCTTCTAGAATCTGGAGGAAAGCAAAGGACAGCTTACTACTTAAAGTAGTAAGGAAGTGTTTGTATCCCTGATATGAGGACTCTGTCTGGTGGCTCCCAAGTCACATAGTGGGTATGCAGTAACATATGTTGCACAGAAATCCCTGGTGGCTGCCAATACTCAGCAATAAATTAGATGGTGAGAAATATTTGAACTTGCCATTGTCATTTGGGGCTGCTCAGTGCATGACATTAGGAAAATGCTAAATGTCTGTCATTACAATACTAATTATGATAACCAGATCAATGTTGTGAGGTCATTAATAGAGTTAATATTAACTGAACCTTATTTTTAACCCAAATAGCAATTTAAAAGATGGTGCTTGGCTACCTGTTTCAAATTTCAAAACTAATTATAAATAATATGTCTTAAATCAAAACATACCAAAGGAATGTTCCTTATCTTTTCTCCTTTGGTTTCTCCTATTCTTCAGGCTTTCCTATGACCTTAAAAACATCCCCCACAATATGCATTCATCTTCTATTTCTTTCTTACCTTCATCTCCCAATAACACAACCCTCTGGGGGCCATTTCGAAATACTAAGATGTAAAGTGCTTATAATAGCAAGCAGTATGCCTCTTTTTAGTCAGTAGGAAAATAGAAAAATTATAATTTCCACCTCTTCCCCCTTTCCCACTCCAACATTCCAGGACTTCCATTGCAACACACAACAAGTGAACCAATTCTAACCAGAAGGGTGGTCTCAACAGGCCTGTGACAGTACACTAAGGTTCCTCAACCCTTCGTAGGCATGCTTCAAAATCTTCATACATGTGTGTCCAAATCTTGCTCCAGTGTACACCTTGTCTTTGCTCCAACTGAGCTGGCATACTGTTTTAACAATGTCTGTCAGATAGTCATGAAGTTAAGCCAGTTGTTGGAGGAGGTATAGAAGAGTGAAGCAGTTTTGAAAATTAGAAGTGGCATTCAAGGCCAAATAGCAGAGATTTCCTTTACTAGATCCCAAAGTGCCCTCGGTAGGGTCTCACCTGAAAGAGGTGCAGCTCCCCACAAGACAGCACATTTTAATAGACAGAGCCCTTTTATCTTAGGGTTACCCAGTGTATTTTCTGTAGCATGTATACACTGAACAGTTGTAGGTCTAGCTCTGTTTTTTCTCTAAGTCATAAATAAAAAAATAAATGTATTAAAATAAAATCAAAAGTACAGAAATTCCATTTTTGGTTAAAAAATAATCCCAAATTCTTACATGTAGATACTCAAGCGTGTAGCCAAATCACTGGTGCTGGGGCAGAGTGGGAAATGCACAAAAGTAATTTCACCAAGTAGCACATCCAGTTGAGAAACAGCATCCAGTGAGG
Source organism: Eulemur rufifrons (assembly GCF_041146395.1). Classification (NCBI taxonomy): domain Eukaryota; kingdom Metazoa; phylum Chordata; class Mammalia; order Primates; family Lemuridae; genus Eulemur; species Eulemur rufifrons. The sequence goes on from NC_090985.1 coordinate 91,104,796, forward strand.
GGTTGTAGTAGACTCTCATTTTCCTGCCCACATCCCATTTCCCTTATCATTTCAGTGCACACGGGTTCAACTTCCTCCTGCCAGCACCTGTATTTCACCTGCAGGACAGGCTGCAATTCTGGAGAATTAACATCTCCCAGGAGCAACTCTCAAGGTCTGACTGACAGGAGCTGGTATATAAATACCTCGGCTCCCCAGACTCTCAGAAAAGATGACACCGTGGTGCACATTCTGTACCATTTCCCGAGTTTCCCAGTTTTGGTGGCCCACAGTGGTAATTTGTTTTATATTCCACCTTTTATTGGCTCTTTCCCTTCCAGTTTTACTTTCTCACGTCTCTGCTGTGGTTTCCTGGGATCATAGCTCGAATAAATTGCTTGCATTTGAATTTTTGTCTCAGGGGCTGCTTCCATAAAACCCCAAACTGAGAAAGGGTTGCACTCACCTGGTTTGTCCATTCTTGGCACTAGGATCTTGAATAATCAGTAGGATTCAACCCCATTATATATACATATAAAAACAACTTGAAGGAGTCTTTGAATCCATATTTCATAAATGTAGGAAAAAGGTTAGAGGATAACACCTGAAGCCACCACGTAGAATCATTAACCACAATACACTGCCTACAAGAGATTTGACACTGTGGGAATGCTGACATGAATTTCCATTCCCTACTCACCAAAGATTAGGAAGATCTTCTAGTCAGCAAGAGCTAACTAGAAGAACTACCTCTGTTTTGTTCAAGTCTGTATTTTTCTTCTGGTACTGATGGGCTCTGTCACACCTGCTCTGGGTCTCTTCTACCAATATTTTCCCATGAAGATCTCTGATGAAGTAATCTTGCCATGTGTCAAGACTCTTATTGTAATTATTAATATATGAAAATATTCTGTTTCTGCTTGTATGTGGCTCAAAATCCATTTTCAATACAAAGGTATCATCTCTGGTATCGAGGGAAGTTGCCTCTGACAACACTTTCTCTGCTTGCCCCTCACCAGCCCCTTATATCTCCAGTAAGGGCTTATTTCTCTATTGCATGGAGCTCAGCTATTCTGTAATTCCTCATTTTGGAAAGGAAGGGGAGCCTTTATGTCTCTACTCCTTTTGGCAGGAAGAATAGCTTCCAGATGGTATATTACTTTGAAATGGAAAAAGAAATAGACACCTTGTGATACTTGCTGTGGCTTTAACTCAGAGGTTTTACTGTTTTATTATTTAGTTCTGGTCATGTGATAACACATTCATGAGCTGCGTTTTTTTTTTTTTCTTTCAATCTCATTGGTTAATAGACACTTGCAAGGTCGTGAGATAGGGGGAGCACACCTCAGCTATAGTTAAACATGAACCTTTTGGGGCGTGGTGGGGGAGCACACATCTAAACACATTAGACACAAAGAAAAGCTTCCAGAAGAACATCTTCATTGTTATTCTGCCATAAATGCAAACTATAAAGCATTGTGCTTCACACACAGTCTCTGCAGCATGAACCAGCCCTTACACTGGGCATAATTACATGTTCAGACTAATGCTTTGCCAAGACTTATAGTTCTAAGGTGCTATTATACCTCTTAATCCACACGGTGCCCACAATAACCCCAGAGATATCTAGGATAAGTGACTAATGCAGGTAGTTAGTGACGGCTATCTCTTTTTTCTGCATAATAGCCATCTCTTACCATCAGCAAAACACATGTATACTACATTACTTAAGGTGTCTGATATTAACTACTGTAACAAACATCCTAAATCTTAGTGCCTTAACACAATAAAACTTTGTCTCTCACACATGCAAATGTTTCTAGTTGGTGGGGAAGGTGTTCCATAGCGTCATCCAGTGTCTCGGTGCCACTCACTTGTGACTGAAGCAGGGTGAGGCCTCCCATTCAGCTGATTGAGGGAGAGAACAGAGGTTTGTATGTGGGAGGGTTTTAAGGACCAGACCTGGAAGAGAATATATCATTTCTGGCCTCATTCTTGGGCCGTAATCAGCCATATGGCCACACCCAACTACACGGGAGGCTGGGAGATATGATCAGGCTCTAAGACTGAGGAGAAGAAGAGGGATTTGGAGAACTCATGACACTCTCTGTCAAATATATCATGCTGCTTCTAAACTTCTCATTCTGTTCTGTGATCTTCTCTGCCTAGACTACCCCGCCTCCTTCGTGCACTTCCTGTCTCTAGAAAATATTCACCCATCATGGTCACTGAGCTCAGATGTTGCCTCCCTGGGAAGCCTTCCCTGATTGGCCCCCTTAGGTGCCAATTTTCTTGTTCCCTTTCCACTCTTGACTATCTTCTGTTATTAAATTATATGAGTTGCATTAACATTTTCCCTCTGATTTTGGAGAGTGCATATTAGTGACTCAATATACATTTGCTGGGCTACTGAAAGTGTGGAGCCCATCATTCCTCTTACTATGACATGTTCTCTAGTGGCACCAGGATGGCAATCCTCCAACAGGGTTGGCTTCCTAAGAATTATCTGTGGAGTTTGTTACACCTCGTCCCTCGGCACCTATCCCCAAGTGATCATTCCTCCTCCCTTGTTCAGTGGGGCAGAGTGTACTTCCGGACCTCACTGACCTTGAGTTTGGTCATGTGACTTGCTTTGACCAGTGGAATGTGGAACTAAGTTAGGGTGGGTCAGTTCTAAACAGAGGCTTTAAGGACCATCACATCTTTTCACTCACCTTCTTGTGTTCCTGCTATTGCCATGAAAAGTACAGGCCCCAGGTGGCTGCTGTTCCTGCTGTCTGTGTTCTAGAAGGAGAAACATGTGGGAGAGACTTGAACCCAAGCCTAGCGCAGACCAGCTGTCTTAGTTCACTAGGGCCACTATAATAAAATATTAATGTCGTAGACTAGGTAGCTTGTAAGCACAGAAATGTGTTTCTCACAGTTCTGGAGGCTGGGAAGTCAAAGATTAAGGCACCAAAGACTCAGTGTGTGGTGAGGGTCCATTCCTCATAGACAGTGCCTGCCACCTGTGTCTGCACATGCTGGAAGGGAATACCTAGCTCTCCAGAGTCTGCTTTATAAGAACACCAATCCCATTCAAGAGCGTTTCACCCACATGACCCAGTTATATACTAAAAACCTCATCTTCCAGCACTGTCACCTTGGTGATCAGGTTTTAACATATGAATTTCGGGGGCACACAAACATTCAGACCATAGCACTGTCCCAGCTGAGCCACAACACAATTCATGACTGTGGGTAAGAAATAAGCCACTGAGCATTTTAGCAGTGTTTGTTCCACAGCATAACTAAAGCACAGTGAGGCCTAGAAATCTGTATTTGATTTGACCTGTATTTATATGGACGCTCAGTCAGCCATGTTTGGGAACTATTGACACATTATTTTCCTCCTCATTGGGAGGAAACCTAGCATTTAAGCTCAGGGGACAGGTCATCTACAAAGACTTTATTATCAGCCATTTCCCCAGCCACACGGCCAGAGTATGGGATCCCAGCATTTCCCAAGTGGCAGCTGAACATGAGCCCAGTAGCAATGGAGGATTGGAGAGGCTGAAGAAATTGGATGTCAGTACAGCTGTAGCCATCCGACCTCAGTTTGGGCAATAGCGCTGTCTGAGCCTACGCAGCATGTAGGTTGGTGCATTTTTTCTTTCAACTTGAATTCGTCGTCTCATTACCATATTGAAATGGGCCAGATTACCAAATCTTATAAGATCAGTTCAATCTTTCTAATCATTAGGTAACATCATTTAAAGGTAAAGTAATTATGTTCTGCATATAGTCTGCAGCAATAAGAGCTATAATAGCATAATTACTACTTCATATGTCTATAAGGTTGTTTGTTTTTTCTGGCATGTAGAATGCTATTTTTGGTCTTTTTTTCCCCCAAGATGCTCAAGTAATTTTTCTATCTTTCATTTTTAGCCCTACTAATATCACTACATTCTATTTCTCCAGTGATATGTGTTCTCTGTTCATGAATAACAATTGAGGATTTGCAGTAGGCACAAAAATACCCGGCTCAGTGACAGCCGTTCCTACGTGCTATGGTATAAGTGACAAAGGAATTTGACTTTTGCTATTTCTTTGGTGAAGTAGGGAACAGAAATATATTTAACTCTATAAATACTATGGTTTATTTCCTTTTATCATAGTGGAAAAGGAAGAAGAGATAGTCATAAGAACCCTGAGAAATTTGTCACATCCATGAATCACATTAGGTAATGAGATTAGAATTCCCTTTTCAACAAATAGTTGACAGTAACATTCATTTCAAATCCAGCATTATAATCCCAAAGGAAAGGCATATTATGGCAAAATCTACAAGAACTCCTTTAGGGTTTATCATGAGCTACAGTCCTTGCTCATTCTGTGTGCCTGCCCCTGCTCCTAGTACAGTGTCTGACACATTTAGGAGACTTAATAAAGATTTGTTGATGGGCACTACTGAGAAGGGGAGATTTCTGCTGAGCAAAAAGGGAAATCATTGAAGATGCTAATCCAAAAAGCTCTGCATGTGGTTAGACAGACAATTGCTTCCATAAACTTTTGCCATTTCTCCCTGTCCAAGGAGGGTCTCATACTCATACTCATTGCTTGGGGCTTCTTGGGGTGCCCATGCAGATAAGTCTTCCCGATCACCCTGTCACCTCCTCACACTCTGGCTGATCCTCTGTCTGACAGAGGTGCTTCAGAAGATTTTTGTCTGCTGTTATCTTTTATACGGGCACCACTGAATTTTCTATAGTATCATTAAAGTTTTTAGCAAATCCTATTTTCAATATATTCTTCAAAAGACAGACATAAATATGATAAATTTTAAATTCACATGCTTATATCTCATTTTAAAAGGTGAAAGATTTATACGATCTGAAGAGAAACCAGAGTATATCTCATTTTAGAAAATAGCATTCATGATTGAAATTGAGTTAGTTATAGAAAATGACTAAGTTCCTAAGTATTTGTAAGCAAACAAAGTAGAAGAGTTTTTCTAAATGCTTTGCAAAAGAATAGCACAGAAGAAAGCAGAGTGTTTCTATCATAACTAACATATAAACTCAAGGTTCAAATTTGAGTCACAGCACCAAAATATATATGTATATATAAAGATAAAACATCTAACATGATGTTAACCTGTGTAGATTGAACTCACTTTGCAGAAAACAGGAGTAGATCCTCTGGGCTTAATTTATCACAGGAATTCAGGCAAAGTTTCCTCTCATTACTATTTTGTCTAAGTCAAAGGATGACGATAAAGGTAAATACAACAAATATCCTGTACCATGTCACCATCATTTTAAGCATAAGCATCATTAAACAATCAAAAATTGGAAATACAAATGCCTTAGTCTTCATCTTAGAAAGCATGGGATAATACCAACTCCGATTTTGAATGACAAAGAAAATCTCTGGATACTCCAAGATTCCAGCTACAAAGTTTGAACTCCGTCTTACTGTCCTTTATCTTTTAATGTTAGGAGCAAAAGCCTGGGTAATGACAACCAGAAGCTCTACCCAGAAAACCTTTATTTCTAAAACTTTTAGTTAAAGAGGATCTGGATTTTTCTCTCTTGTCCAAAGTTGTCAAATTGTCCTCAGCCCTGGGAGCCTCCTGGATGACTCAGGGATGCAAGTTGCACCAGAGAAGGCCTGGCTGAATTTTGCCTCCCCTACAGGAAGTTAGAAATTGCATTGTCTTTGGAATCTCCTTTGGGACTCAAGGTCTTTCACAGTCTGGCTCTAAGGTGCTTATCCAAATATAATTACCACTCTTTGCAGATTAGCAAAACCCCAAAAGCTACTATAAATCTCTCATCCTCTCCTTCCGTGCCCCTGTCTGAGATGGAGATGACATGGTCTGAGGGGAAAGGGTGTGGGCTTTCAAGAAAGATATATCTGAGTTTGACTCCCCTCTTCTGCTGACTGGCTGTGAGGGTGGCTACCTGAGTGACAGCTATGATCATTGCAGATCCTACTGCTTTTCCACAGTCCCTGTCCCTTCTGAATCTTTCTGTAGCATAGGACACTGTGGACCATGCCCTCCTAGGTGGGTCTCTTCTTCCTACCTATCTGAGCATTCTTTCCTAAAACGAATATAATGACAATAGGAGTAGGTCAAATATTTATTGAGACTTGCAATGAACCAAGCACTGTAGTAGGAATAGGAGGTACTTGAAATAGAACCTTGACCCTGCTCTTAAAGAGCTTACTTTCTAAAGGAGAAACAAGATTATAAAGAAATAATTGCAAACCTTACGTCAGTAGCAGTGGTAATACAGGAGTCATAGATCATTAATGTCCTTGAATGCCTGCGTGAGTAGCTTAAGCTTTATTCTCTAGTCAGTTCTATCTAAACATTTTTATGATGCACCATTGTGTGCACCAGTGAACACAATGAACACATGCACACACAAATACACACACACAATATACAGTCAATGCTAACGAGTCTCAGAATCCATATTAGCAAATTGACCTATTAATTAAAATTTATTTGTAACCTCCAGATCAATACTCTCAGAATTTTACATTCATTTTCGGACATGTGCAGAGCAGGAAAAAATTGAGTACCTGTGCATACGTTCTTAGCAGAGATCAAACAACATGATGCTCTGCCTTTTTAATTGACATATTTAAAATTGTATATATTAAAGGTGTACAACTTGATGTTTTCATGTACATATACATTGTAAAATGATTGCCACAATCAAGCTAATTAACATATGCAACACCACACAGTTTCCTTCTTTCCTTCTTTCCTTCCTTCCTTCCTTCTTTGTGGTGAGAATACTTAATGATCTTTCCTTCTAGCAAATGTCAAATATACAACGCATTATTTCTAATGTCATCATGCTGTACCTTAGCTCTCTAGAATATATTCACCTTGCATAAATGAAACTTCATATCCTTTGACCAACACCTCCCCATTTCTCCCTCCCCCAGCATACTGGCAATCACCATTACACTCTCTGCTTCTCTAAATTTTGCTTTTTAAAATTCCACATGTAAATAAGATCATATGGTATTTGGCTTTCTGTACCTGGGTTCTTTTACTTGGCATAATGCCCTCCAGATTTATGCATGTTGTTAAAATGGAAGGATTTCCTTCTTTTTAAAGGCTATTCTATATAGTATTCTATTTTATATATATATATATATATATATATATATCTTTCTGTATCCATTCATCTATTTATGGACATTTATTTCAATTTCTTGGCTATTGTGAATAAGGCTGCCTTAAACATGGGAATGCAGACATCTCGTCAAGATACTGATTTCATTTCCTTTGGATATATACCCAGAGCGGGCTTATTAAATCATATGGTAGTTTTATTTTTAATTTTTTGAGGAAACTCCATACTGTTTTCCATAACAGCTGTACCAATTTATATTCTCACCAACACTGTGCAAGGGTTCCCTTTTTTCCACATCTTCATTAATGCTTGATATTTTTTGTCTTTTGCATAGCCACTCTAACAAGTGTGATGTGATAATCCATTGTAGCTTTGATTTGCATGCATCTGATGATTATTGATGTCGAGCACCTTTTCATATACCTGTTGCCTGTCTGTTTATCTTCTTTTAAGAAATGTTTCCTAAGGTCCTTTGCCCATTATTTAAATGGGTAATTAATTTCTTTTGCTTTCAAGTTGTATGAATTCCTCCTATATTTTTGATATCAGCCCTTTATCAGATATTATGGTTTCCATATATTTTCACCTATTCCATAGGTGGTCTTTGCACTCCATTAATTATTTTCTGTGCTGTGCAGTAGCTTTTTAATTGGATGAAATACCACTTGTCTATTTTTGCTTTATGCTTTTGTTGCCTGTGCTTTTGGGGTCATACCCAATATATTATTGCCCAGACCAATGTCAAGAAGATTTTTCCCTGTGATTTCTTCCAGTATTTATTTGGTTTCAGGTCTTACACTTAAGTCTTTAATTCATTTTGAGTTGGTTTTTATATAAGGATACAATTTTATTTTTCTGCATATGGGTATCCAGTTTTTCCAACACCATTTATTGAAGAGACTATTCTTGCCCTATTGTGTGTTCTTGGCACCTTTTTTGAAGATCAGTTAACAGTATTTATTTCTGGGCTCTCTATTTTGTTCCATTTGTTCTATGTGTCTATTTTTGCCAGGATCACACTGTTTTGATTGCAATAGCTTTGTTATTCTTGCTCAAGATTGTTTGGCTACTTGGGGTCTTTTGTTGTTTTATATTAATTTTAGCATTTTTTTTCTATTTCTGTATATAATGACACTGAGATTTTAACAGAAATTGAATTAAATCTATAGATCACTTTAGGTAGTATGGACATTTTTATAATACTAATTCTTCCAATTCAGGAACACAGATGTCATGCTCTTTATCTGTATCTTCTTCAATTTCTTTCATCAATGTTTTATAATTTCCCACTTATAAGTCTTTCACCTTTTTGATTAAGTTTAATCCTATTTTTTCTTTGTTGCTGCCATAAATAGGATTTTTTAAAATTTCCTTTCAGACGTGTTGTTTTTGTATAGAAAAATGTCAATTTTTGTATGTTGATTTTGTATCCTGCAACTTTACTGAATTTGTTATTATGGTTCTAAAAATCTTTTTGTTGGTGAGTCTTTAGGGTTTTCTGCATATATGATCATGTAATCTGCAAACAGAGATAATTTTACTTCTTGCTCTCCAATGTGGATACCTTTTAAAAAATTATTATTATTTTGCCTAATTGCTCTGATTAGGACTTCCCATACTTTGTTGAATAGAAGTAGCAAGAGTGGGCACCCTTACTTTGTACTATCTTAATATAAAAGTTAAAAGACAAAAATATTAAGATAACAATAGCCACAAAAGTTTGTTAATGTATGCACCATATAAAAAGAACTAAACACATACTACAAGAACACAAAGTGAGAAAAGAGAATCAAAATGTAGAGTTTTAGTATGAGATTGAAGTTATCAACTTAAAATAATTATAACTATACTTTATGTAAGCTTTGAGTAATCATCAGCTTTATAGAATATAACTACCATGACTAATAAAACTAGATTGTATGTAATATGTTTACATATACATTACAGCAATATATTGTGTAATTCATATAACATGCCCAGAAAATCACTTTAAGACACAGAAACATCTTGTCAGTGTTAAATTTTTTCATGTGGGCACACGAAGACACATTATAATGGGTTAATGTAAACAATTCAATTATTTACTTATGTTCAGTTGGCTACTAAGCCAAAATAAACCTATCTTTGAATAAAAATTTAAATATAGTGTAACCACAGCAGGACCCTAGAATTTTACCAGTTTTTACTCCCATGTATAAGTTTAATAAAGTCCCCATCATAAGCCATTTTTCTATTAGCAAATTTATAGGGTATTTATTCTTTCATGTGCAAATTCTATTAGTGATTGCATAATGAAACCCTATCTCTGGTGAAGTCAATGTAGGAAACAAAACTCGACTATCCTCAATAAATGACAGTCAAGGAGACCACAGAAGGAGACTCTGAAAGGAGGGGTGCAGCAGCACAAAAGTGACACAGAAAGGCCATTGTTGAAGTCTGGAGGAAGACTAGAGAGCATCCTTCACAAGATCCATTTCTAGCAAGTGCTAGATTCGGACAGTGGCTTATAGGAGTTTGAGATTTCAGATGGATGGTTCTGGCTGACGTACAGGTCTAGGTTACCATTATGGGAGGGAGTGGCTGAAATCGAATGGAAGTGAAAATATTTAGAAATCAAGTGATCAAAGAACACTGTTTCCCTAAATACAGTAGGAATTGGGATGGAAAAACAATCCATGAACCGGGACCCCAAATTCTTTCTAAATGTAGAAAAGTGACCCAGAGACTGAAGATCATGTACAAGGGAGCAGAAAGGTGGTATGATGGCCTGGTGCCCTGGGCTTCAGTGCACTTTCATTTAACAACAGAACAGAAATTGTTTGAAAATACTTAGGGTAGATTGCTCTAAGTTCAGAAACAGGCAATAACATGGCGGGTGGGAGGAGTAGCTCTCACTTTCCAGGACATCTTTGTCTTTTTGGGAGTGCTGGAATATGGTAGAATGATGAAAATGTAGAACTCGTTTATGGTAATGCTGCATTCCACTGCGCACAGTCTAAGGGGTGACGAGAAAGAGAAAGCCATAGGTGAGGATGAAGGCAGAGGTGGAGGAGTGGAGCCAGAAGAAGTAACCAGAGAGGCGTGACTTTGGAGTTGGATCCAAAGATTCAGAAGATAGGAAGAATGGAAAGAATTTATTAGCCTGGGTAAGTTTTCCTAAATTTGATACAAACATTATTTTAATGGTAAAATTGGCTGAAAGTCTCAGGTGCTAACAGAACCTGGTCTATCCAGGGTTCTCCTCCTTGTGATATACTCAATGTCCCATAGCATGCAAACAGATTTTGGAGCCCTGCCTTCCAGCTTGCTGAGCTGTGGTCCAGGGGTAGGGTGAGGCCCTAAGCATGGTTTACAAAGCCCTTCATCATCTATCTTCATCTCCTACTATTTCTTTCTGGCACAAGTAAATTTCCAACAACACTCCCCCCACCACAGCAAAGTTCCAGGTGAGTACAATTTATGTTTCCTCTCCAGCTTTACCTGGGGAGTTCTTAATCCAATTAAACTGTCAACTGAAACATCAACCACCCTGTGAAGTCTTCTCCAACTACTCCTCCCCTCCCCAAGCTTCACCAAACTCTCCCTTCTGGCCAGAAAGTTCCCAGCATACTTCAGACAAACTAACTGAACATGACATGGAGCATCTGCATTAGACAGAATTGATGTCCAGAGATCCCCTAAAGACATGTCTAATGTCCATTCTAACAGAGAAAACCGAATGTATCTATCTGCAAATGAGAGCCACGATTAGCTCCATGGCTTTGAGAAACTTACATTTTTTCCATGTTTTTCTCTCTAAAAGAAGGGTGATAATAAAGATATTTAGTACACATAAGTGTTATGAAAACTGAATGAGTAAATTAATGTAAAGCAGTTGGAACTGCCTTAGACTCATGGCGAATGTGCAGTAAAAGGTGGGTGCTATTTTGATTAGAACTTTTTTAAAAAAATCTCTTGATTCTAATTTAAAGTTTGATATTAAATTTGTTTACATACTTTTTTTGTTTGTTTTGTTCATTATTTTGTACATTTTTATTTTGTCTTTCTTTTGAGAGAGTCCAAGTAGTAAAAACTAAACTAAAGAAAATTATTAGGAGATATTTCAATTTTTCCTAGATCTAATATAGCTCACGCTTCTTTCCAAATTATGATTTGATGTTTTTTATACTTAAGAACACACACACATACAGATGCACATATAATAATTTTAGTTATTTAGTGGGTCACTATTTAACTAAAATAATTTTATTTAAGAGCTTATCTCATTGCATTCTATCCACTCTTTGAAAAAGAGATTTCTATAAAGTATTTCAAATGGATAAGGCGAAACAGGAATTTAGACAGTATATTTGAATTAGCATGAAACTGCCCTTTTTTCTTGTTCTTGCTCTTGCAAGTCTGTGTAGTATTACAAACAGGTATTCCTTACTTGTACTTCTTATTTAAATCATGAGACTATAAATACTGGTATCTCTTCTGATGAAACTGCAAAGTGAAATGTATTCTGTGCTTTAGTGGAGATTTGCTCTTAAAATAAACTAGCAAGTGGAAGATTTTAAAACTTGAGGTCTATTTATTAGTTAACAGGCTGCTTAGGATAGCATTTGTCCTAAGCATTTGTCCAAATTTCTAAGCAGTTAGAAATCTTACTCAACACTAGCCAATCCATCACAGCTTCACAAAGGAGGCAATGAAAGGCATGTCTGTCTCCTGCACTTAAAATTGAAATTAGCCTGATTGGATTGCACAAAGAGTCCTCTGCAGTCAGCTCTGGTTGACTTCAAAGGATTCATGTAGATGGAAAAAAAAAAAAAAAAAATCCAAAGCTACAAAAAATTGAGAATCTGGCACAAATAATGTCATCCTTTACTTAAAGCTTTTTAAAAAAAAAATCTGCTGGTGCAAAACTTTCCAAACTTAATTTTAATACTATATTTATTTGATCAATCTATTCATTTGTCATTTAATAGCTACAGGTGGTTCTAAACATTACCATTCAAATTTAAATCTATTATTTTTATATAATATATAAAATAACCTTGCTTTGGCAAGTAAAGAAAATAAATAATATTCCTGAAAATTTGCTATTTTCACTGACCATTTACAGTAGACATGGCAAATAGAAATGCATGCAGGGCCGGGCAGGAGGTGTGGTCCTGGCAGCAGGCTAGGTGGGGATGTGGTGAATAGGGAGGACAGTCTTGTTTAAAGAGACAGCCCAGAACTCAGCTTTAGCCAATTGTTGCCTTGCATGGAGCTGAAACTCAGAAGATTGTCAAGAGAAAGCTGAAACCTGGATTTTCATGTGATCTCAGCCAAATTTTCAACAATTATAATAAATTTAAAAAATTAAAACACTGTGTGGGCCCTCAAAACAAATGAGTCATATTCATCTTAGTAACAAATATTTAGTCACCTCCGTTTAATAGTTTGTTTCATAGTTAGCATTCTAGAGAATGGTCTTGGATTTTTGTGATTAATAGTTTATTTTTGTTCTTCTACCACAAGACTTTTGGCCAACCTCTAGGATATTCTGATACAATATGGTTCATGAACATCACTTAGTAATATTAATATCTAGGCTTACCAAGCTGGTCTCCATAAAGACATTTCACCTCCTTCTCCTCCCCCTCCTTTTTCTCTTTTAAATAAGATTTAACCCTCAATCATTTGAAGAAGGAAGGGAGCTAACATTTAATAAGTGACTCATATGTTCCAGACATTTCTCTTACATCATTTAATCCTAAAAAACATCTCCAAGGTTTCCAGATAAGGAAAGAGTCCGATGATGAGTAAGTAACTTATTCAATATGAAACATCTAATAAGTAGGATAAAAATAATTCAAACTAAGATCTGCTGATAGCAGAGCCCACACCATTTTCATTTTAGCATGTTGCCTCTGACTAAAAAAATTCTTTTATATTTCATTCCACAGGTAATTCAGGCAGTATATCGCTCTTTTAGACACTATAAAACAAATGGAAAACAAGAGAGTAAATATCAATGTTAATATCAATTTAAATCTAATGAGCTCTGCGATTTCTAATTTGAAGATAGGAGCAAAACAAACAAAATGAGAAACTAAAACACATTCTATGTTTGGTAAAGCCAGGGGACAGCATAACACTGAACCAGAAAAATAAAAGGGGTTTTCCCAAAGAAGCTGTGAGAAAGCAAGGGTAAGAGAGAAAGGAGAGAGAGAATGCTCATACCCAGATGTCAAGGAAAAAAAAAATAGTAAATTAGGTCTATATAGTTTTCCAAGGTTGAAGAAATCCCCGAGGGACTAATACAAAATCTCTTGTTTGCAGCAGGGCTAATAAGGAGAATTAGCTAGTAGTGGGATCTGTCCTGGATTGAGTTTGAGTCCAAGAACAGAAGAGGTGGGGCCAAAGAGAAACAGCATAGACTAGCCACATTTGCATAAAGCAGTCTACCAGCATTAGGAAGAAGGGGTATTTTTGCTCAGTAAACAACACTACAACAGCTTGTCTTTTTCCTATTCTATTACACATGGAACTACTGAGATAATCCCATGTTCCATACAGAGTACTCCCTGTCCTCACTGTACAGAGAAACCCAGTTTCACCTTGATTATCTCTAGATCAATTACTTCCATCAATACATTTACTGTTTTCTTTACTTTTTGTTTCAAGAGTCAAATATGCCCAAGTGGCATTTGAATTTCCACTTTATTGAAACCTGTCATCTAAAGAAGCATTCCTCCTGTGGAACTGGTATCTTAAGTCAGGAGAGCCCAAAGTTGCATGAAAGGGAAGAAAAGTTCTGCAAGTCCATATTAGGTATAATAGTGAGAGGAGCCCTCCCACCCCTTGATGTTCAGAATCATGCGTTTTGGTTACAGGAGAACTAACACTGTGTGTTGCTCACTAACTCAAAGAGCATTCCATGCACTGTAGGACAACAACCTAACCTTGTTGTGTGTTGTTTACCAGCTGAGAGAATTAACTGAGTTTAATAACTCCATTCCATCATTTCAGGTTCTTCTGGGTGACGGGATTATGTTGTAAATCGAATGAATTGAATAGTCATGAGTCCATTATTGCATTTCTTTTTGCAGTAAAATGAATTTGTTATTCAAAAACAATGTTGTATGGGATACCATGATGGTGAATAATAAATTCTTTAAGTTGATGCATGGTAGTGCTGGGAGAAGAATTGTAAATGTGAAACGTGAAATGTGTATTTTTACCCACAGTGAGTACCTAATGGGGCCAAAATCCCTAATGGATGAGTTTCAGTGTCATCAGTCTGCATGTTGACTGACAAACTACCTGGGGGAAGGTTGTTATTTTGAGCTTGGAGATGCTCTACATTGGTCCAGATATAATTTGGTGATGTAAAGCTGTGAATGTCCTCTATATTTAATGCCATGCACACTTTGTCCATGAGCCCATTGAGCAAGTTGTCTTGTGTTTCTGATTACAGAGACTCCTCTGCCGTAGGTTCCCTTTAGTGAGAATTTATTTGGGACACAAATACCCTCATAGTTTATTTTAAGAAGCCATCCTCTTGTCACCTATCTTTCAATATTGTACTTTTCAATTCCTTGATCATCTAGCTAAATTATTAGCAGTTATCCATGAATCAGAGTCTATTTTTGGTAAAACCATCTGGACACTAGATGGGTGAAAGAAACAATGTGGGAAATTTGTTAGTTTCCTAATGTCTTCTTAGTCACAGAAGGGATCCATAGAATCACTGGGCTAATAGTGAGGAACAGGCCAAAATTCCATTATCATTTGACCACCAAAAGCCTCAACTGTTTATTAAAGAAAATTTCAAAAGTAAAGAGAACAGTATATCGATTCCCCATGTATCCATCGCACAGCATTAAATATTTTAAATTATGCATGAGCTCACATTTTGAATAGAAGGATCCAGAGGACACTAGAGGCCTCAAATATAGTCATGTCTCCCATGACAACATTATGGTCAATGACAGACTGCATATACAATGGTGGTCCCTTGAAATTATAATGGAGCTGAAAAATTCCTATTGTCTAGTGATATGGTAGCCATTGTAACATTGTAGCACAATGAATATATTACTCACCTGTTTGTGGGGATGCTGGAGCAAACCAATCTTCTGTACTGCCAATGGTTTAAACGTATAGCAGGTATAATTATGGACAATATGTAATACTTGATATTAAATAACTACATTACTGGTTTATGAACAGTTTATCCTTGAACAGCCTGGGTTTGAACTACATGGGTTCATTTATAAACAAATTTTCTCTAACCCCTCCTCTTCCTCCTCCTTCTCAACCTACTCAATGTGAAGATTATGACAATGAAGATCTTTATGATGATCCACTTCCACTTAATGAATAGTAAATATATTTTCTCTTCCTTATGATTTTCTTAATAACATTTCTTTTCTCTAGCTTGTTTTATTGTAAGAATATAGTAGTTAATACAAATAACATACAAAATATGGGTTAATCGACCATTTATGTTATCAGTAAGATGTCCTGTCAACAGTAGGCTATCAGTAGTAAAATTTTGGGGGAGTCAAAAGTTATACATGGATTTTTGATGGCAGGGTGGTCTGTGCTTCTAATCTCCCATTGTTCAATGGTCAGCTATATTTACTATACTATACTTTTTATTCGTATTTTAGAGAGTGCTCCTTCTACTTATAAAAGAAAAAGTTAACTGTAAAATAGCCTCGGGCAGGTCCTTCAGGAGATGGTCCAGAAGAAGGCATTGTTATTGTAGGCGACAACAGCTCCATGCATGTTATTGCCCCTGAAGACCTTCCAGTAGGACAAGAAGAGGAGATGGATGACAATGATATTGATGAACCCCACCCTGGCCTGGGTAGGCCTAGGTTGTGTGTTTTTGCCTTAGTTTTAAACAAAAAGTATTAAAAGTTTAAAAAAATGAAAAATTTAAAAAAAATTTCTAGAATAAGGATATAAAGAAATTATTTTTGTACAGCTGTACTGTGTGTTTGTGTTTTAAGACACCTTCACAGATTTTGTTGACAACATTGCTACCATAACAGCCAACTACAGCAGCCATTTATCTCTCATATGCCCCTTTCACAAAACACGTCACTCCCAACAACCACATGTGATGATTTGAGTAATAATGATACTCTCTGTATGCCACAGACGACCAGTTTTCCTTTTTCCACTAGCAAGAAGATCAGGATTGCATTCAAGCTGAAACAAGTCAGCAAACCACTCCCAGGATCTCACCTGTAAAGATTTATTTCTTGAGCCATTTATAGAACCCACACAATATTAGTTAGAATCAAATAAAGAAGCAGAAAACACTGTAGGTATTTTAAACAGAAAAAGTTTCATGGGTCAGTTACCAGGGTGCGTGGAACAAAAGATGAAAAGGTCAGGTTGTTCAGAAATTAGTAACTCCAAGAAATCTCTGCTGCTTTTGTGTTGGAGGAGTGAAAATGTTGCCCAGAGATCAACTGCACGTACCCCAAGGCTTCTGCTGTCTAAGTTCAGCTTCCTGAGCAGGTGCTACTGGGCTACTGGGCCATTGCTGTCCTTGAAGCTACCACCATGAGAACTCTTACTTCAGCTGCTGCAGATGCAGCTAATATTGTCATTACTTCCACAATTATTTTTACTGCCACCATCATCACCTCCAACATGAGGATCCCTCAATACTGCTACTGCAGCAATCAGCATTGTTACTACTTCCGAACTGTTGCCACTGCAGAATTATTGTCACTGCAGCTACACTGGAGACACTTCAGGCACTGGAAGCAGGAAGAGTCACCCCTCCCTTCCTCCAGCTGGGTGATTTGCAGACAGTTCCTCTCACAACCAGATGACATAGAAATAATATATCAATTCCCTTAAGAGTATGGGTGCAAAATTCTCCTGAAAATATTATAAATACTATTCTCCTTAGAAGAATAAGTCCACTGATATCTTTAAAAAAATTCGTTGGTAATACAGAATAGTGGCATTGGTTTAATCCAGTATTGCAAGAATGCCTGGACAATAGAAAGTCTTTTAAAATCATTCATCACATTAACAGATTGAAGGAAGGACAGCACAGGATTATCTCAGAAGATGCAGGGGGAAAAAGCATATGCTGAAATATAATATCCATTTATATTAAAATATTTATACTAAACTAGGAATAGAAGACAAGTTTTTTAAACTGATAAGTTTATCTATAAGAAAGCCATCAACACCAACATATTTAATGTTGAAGCACAATAATATTTTCTATAAAAGCTGGGAAAAGGAATGAGATGTCTGCTGACACTGCTTGCGTTTATCATTGTCCCGGAGTCCCCAGCCAGTGAGGTTAAGATAGGACAAAGAAATGTTATAAAATCAGAAACAAAAAGACATACATTGTCATTATTTGGAGATTTTAAAATTACCCATAGAAAATCCAAGAAAATCTACAGATAAACCACTCAAATAAGCAAGGTTTTTAGATATTAATATACAGTCAAAGTCAAACAGAATGATGAAATTCTTATAAAACAGCAACAACCAGTTGGAAAACATTATTTTATAATATCACATTCACAATAACAATAAACATTAATGTACCTAAGAATTAATCCAGAAAACATGTACAAGATCTTCCATTTAATTTTACTGAATGACATTCTGAACACCTAAATAAAACATGAGTATATCATGTTTATGGATGAAAAGGCTTACCATCATAAAGAGGCCAATATATAAATTTATTCTAATGAATATCCCACCAGTAATTTTCTAACTTAATCTGAAAAGTTTTTTTAAATCATACTGTTCAATAATTAAAGTTAGAATTTCTAATTGACTATCCATATATAAATAAAATATGTATTTTATACCATATCACAAAAACCTATATCTATTCAGGTTAAAGACCTGAATCTTAAAATATTTATGAAATGATTTATGAAAACTGAGTCTTTAAAATATTTAAAGTATATATAGGAAACTAATAACTTTGGTGTAAAGAATGGTTGATTAAACAAATATCAGAAAATATGGTGACTAAAAGAAAATACTGATAAATTAGACTATATTAAAATAAAAAACTCTAGGTATCCTAAATAAAGGTTAAATACAAGCCAGGAAACTGGATATTTGCAAAATACATAAGTAAAAATATAATATCCATTATATAAAGAGAATCTCTACACATCAATGATAGAAAACAAATAATTTAATAGAAAAAATGATTACAGACTATGACAGTATTCACAAAAGATGATAAAAATGAATGGTGAATTTTTATGATAATATAATATAAAACAACAAGGTACAATTTAACAGCTATAAGACTTTACAATCTTTGCAAGTATGAAAGTACAAAACTTTGGCAAGGGCTTTGGGAACCAAAAACTCATATACTGCCAAGAGGAGTTTAAGTCTGACACTTTGGATAGTTATTCAGAAATATATGATAAAATTGAAAAAATAAAATATATGTATATAATATATATAGAAGAAATTCCACCAAGTAAATCTTTTCCCAAGGGAAGACCACACACATGTGCTAAAAGAATATGTCCAAAGATGTCTACTGGATCACTATGGGTAGTAGCTAAAAATTAGAAGTCATCTAAAAGCTCATTACTAGGCAAATGGAAAAGCAAATTGTGGTATATGCATGGAATGGAAAACTATATATCAGTTAAAATTAACGTCTAGGGATCTATATGGATAAATCTGTGAAACAATGTTGAATGAAAACAGCAAATGCAAAAAAATGTAAAACATGATATAATTTATGTGAATTGTAAAAGCATATATCATAACACACAGTTTCTGGCTACACACAATTGTGGACACACACACACACAAACTTTGGGTTATTTGGGGAATTGGTAATAGCTTTAATTATATTTGTAAGGTTTATTTCTTATTAAGAAAAAAGGTTTTGAAGCAAAAATGGTGAATATTTTAATGAAGAAAAATAGAAGGAACAAGGGATAACTTTAACAAATTTAATGTTATGAGCTTTTTTGCTTTTATATTTTCTTCTATGTTCTAATTGGTTCTCTTAACATTAGTACATATTATGTATTATTTGTATGTAATTTGCAATATACAGCAATTAATAAATCAGATTTTTCTCAAAAAAAAACCACTTTTGTTTATTTTGGTCTTAAAGGCTTGAATAATTTTTATACACAGACTTAGGCTTTGCCCCTCAGAATCATATGTGTGTACCAAACAAACCAGTTGTCAGTCCGGGAAAATATTGAACTTATTCAACACTCTTTGGGCATTTCTTCTTATCATCCTGCATATCTTTTGTTGACACCCAGTCTTCACCCTAGAAGAACCTAAAGAAAGCAGGTCCAAGTTTCCAGGGCTTCTCAGGCTTTTCTAACTGGTATCAATTTTTCTCTGAAGGACATGCATTTCCACAGTGAGTTCCCTAATTGAGCTCTTTGCCTCAAGTCATAAGTCTTTCACTTCAGGTGAGATTCTCACAGGATATAAATTTGTAGAGTGCACCTGTGGACATCATTATGTAAAATAGCTTGATGCTAAAATACCTATATATCCACAAATCAAGGTGATACACCTGTATTGCTGTGAACACTCAGATGGCTCTGCGTAACCTCTGATTGTGTAAAGTCTTGGACAAATAAAGATGCCTCATCTGGCATTTTGATCAAATTCACCACCCTCCCCCATTAACTTCATCACTCTCACCTATAAACTATCAAGTGGGATTATCTGCCTTGGGTAGTAGGCACTCTACCAGCAATGGAATGATATTTGCTTCAACATACCACTTCCAGGATGAAGCTGCATAGGGAATAAAGAGGTCTTTATCCTTATTTCATAGATTAGAAAACTGAAGCCCAGGCAGATTAAGTGACTTGCCCAGGGTAACATAATGAATGTAGGGCAAAGGCAGATTTTAAATCTTAATCTTCTACTCTTCTATAATTAGGGCAGATGGAACATGCTTGAGAACTGAGCAAAAACCACAACTCTAGCCCATCACAGAGCCTCTTTTCAAACAAAGCTGTTAGGTAGGTGATCGGAAAAGTGACAATTGCACAAATTCTAGGAAATGCTTCTGCACCAGGACATCTCCGTCTTTCATGAATGACTGGAAAGCACCTTATGGAGACTTAAACACTGAGAAGTTGTTCATTTTATAAATACTTAACTAAATAAATGAAAAATGCTTCAATCATCAAGTCACAAATACTTTTAAAGGGAGGTAAACACCATATTTAAAACCACTTAATCTCAAATTTTTCTCCAGATTCATTTTCTGTTTTGTGTGTCCAGTGTTGTATAACACTAACTCATTTTATTTGCTGCTGATACCATAATTCATTTAGACCAAATGTCTTTATGACTGCATGAGTAATTAACCAAATGAACTTCAATATATGAGCCAATTCTTCCAGGGCATAAACTTATCCCTGGAAGAAAATTTGATAATTAGAAATCTTTGCATCATTTTTTTTCTATTTTAGGAATATCAAACTTATTCCCAAATAATACTATTGCAATAAAATAATCTGATTCAATAAAAGGAATAGCCTTCCTAAGCTCCTTCCAATGAAGAAAAGTAATTTCCTGGGATAGCTGAAATGTTAGCACTCACATCCAAAATTTCTAGGAACTAAAATAAACTGATAACAAACAGTTAAGGGAAAAATCTGAAATAGTAATGCTTTCAAAAAGGGTACATTATGATGATTTCCATTTAATAAATCAAGGTTTTTGTATATTTTTTAAATATAAATTCTTCAAGAAAAATAGAATGTTCCATTAACACAGGAGAAACACTGAAATAAAATAAATGAATTTCTTTTCCTCTTCTGAATAAAATAAATGTCAGTTACTTGGCCCATGATATACAGAGTTAGATACACAGGAAAGAAAAGAATGTGATTAAATAGCTTCTCATTTGGTGAATTGTTTATGTATTCAGTCTTGATGATAATGCACTCAAACACAATCAATCACTGATTTTAATTCCCTTTATTGTGCTACAGACAGATGAAAAGAAAAGAGAATTAAATGCAGTTGTTAGCGAGGCTGTGCATCATCTCTCCATCCAGATGGTGAACACATCCTGTGTTACTTGCAACATGAGTGTGGACAAGCAGCAATGCACCCCTCACCCTGGTCCATGCAGTTCACAAAGCACTTTCCTAGGAGGTGCAGTCAGAAAAGACACACACCTTACTGTTTATGTCTGAGAGGAGATCATACAGTAATGAGCCTAATTTTCATAAGTTATCTAAAAACAAAGTCTCATATTCTGTGTGTATTACCTGTCCTAAAAATTATGAGGTCAATAGTAGATGCCTTTGAAATCACCAGGGACTCAATGGTCAGGAGCTTATTTGCTGAAGTTTGAAAATATAATATGATTGACCTTTTTTGGTTCTTTCTTACTCTCTCTCTTTTTTAACCATACAAATGTTAATCAGAATTTATAACATGCTGTGCATGGACTTTTGGGTTGAAATGGGGGTAAGAATTGTTAATTTTTTCTTCATTAAGCTGAATGTTTTCTATAGGAGCAGCGTAAAATCTAAGGAAATGACCTGTATTTAAAGAACTGAAATTTTTAGGCTTTATGTCCAATGAGAATATAGGATTTGTTTAAGCTTTTTATTCACCATCCGGCATTACTACCCAAGCTCCATCAGTTCTGCAGGGTTTTAGCTTGTGAAATTGTTTCTTTGAGAAACTTCTTCAAAATGCTTGACTTTTCCTGTAAATTTATCATTGCCAAAAACATAAAGCTATTCATTTTGGATATATGTCACTGCAACATCAATATAACTGGGTAAAAAGTAAGGCATTTGATGACAAAAGAAGGATCTCTTCTTCCTGACACCCTTCCCTGATATTCAGGGATGTGACCCCTTCCCTCTTTGCCCTCCTCAAATTCCCCACCTCTCACACAGCACAGAATAGCCAAAGGCTGTTTATCTGTTTCAGTATCTCTTTTCCAATCATCTGTGCACTCCCTGAGAGATGAAGCTGTGACTTCTTCATTCCTGTTGCCCCTGGAGCCAATCACAGTGCCTGGTATCTGAGTTCAATAAAATGAAAAGGGTAGTTGAACAATCCTCATAGTAAAAGCAAATTCACTTTCCTATCACCTATCATTGAATTTCTGGATATTTCCGGAGAATACTTTAATATGTTATATCTAATATTTTCCAGAGCACATTTTAAAATTCTCATACCCTCACAGAGAGGCTCATTCAAGGTCAGGATGCCAGGGAAAGAGTGTTCTGCCCTTACAGCCACTTCTAGCATGACTGCCCATCTCTGCCTTCCTTTCCCAGTATAGTCTGTGTAGTGTTCTCTCTGTTATTCCATAAAGCTGGTGCACTGATGAGTGAAAACAGCGGGGGCAGAGTTGTGCATGGTCATCAAAATTGAGAAGGTGATTGATCAGGGATGCAGAGATTTGGCATAGGCCATTATGTGGGAGTAGATAGACACAGGGGAGATTTATAAATCTGTCTTGTTACTGTCACAGCACCTTCCTTTTACCAGTACCAATTGCAAAAGGAGTAATGTATGAAATCCTGTGAATTGAGTTGACTTCATCCTGGAATCACAAGAGGATCTCAGGTTCCAGTTCACCAATAGCATGGACAGCGGAGCCAACAAAGGTGATTTCTCCATTTTGGCTTTTCTTGCGAGGCTCACCCACTGAGCCGTGATGTCCTTTTCTACCCTCCAGGACTTTCCACACTGAGACAGGTCACCAAGTGCAGGGATCAACTCTTCCATGCATCCACCCTGTGGGCTTCCCCCAGAGCAGGTGTAGACCTAGACAACTAGGCCTTTGGCCTGGCACATCCACTCATACTCGTCTCCTGCTGTGCTGCTGCTACCACTGTTCTTCCACTCTCTGCAACCACGGTGGACAGGCCCTGAGCAGCCCTGGGACACAGGCATTCCCATTAGTGTCGTGTGTCAGTTAAGAGAACCCAGTTACACTAATTTTCCTCTTTGGGAATACTATAGGACGTCAGTAATTATTTCATGATTGTTACAATTCAGTGTTTCATCTGTTGCCAGAGATTATATCATAGAATGTTTTCCTTTCCAAAAATATTGTTACAATCTTCGTTTTTGATCTAAAACATTTATTCTATATGAAACTGGAAGACAGAGTAAAGAATAAATGACCATAAGTAAATTCTGGTTATTTTCTCTTTTCTTTTCAGAATGGTTTCATGAAAGCTCCCAGTCTTAAAATTCTTTCCCTGCAGCTCCTTGTCCTAGCCAGCATCTATGATGTTAGAATTCGGTATATGTCATTACAACCTGTTCCCAGTTTAAACTCTTATGCATTGAGACTATCCTCTAAAGAAGATTAATCCTAAGAAATTAAAATTTTAGAAAGTAAAACCACCATGAAAAATTAAAATTCACTTCACTGTATATAAAATAGAACAGACTTCCTGCATTTCATGCTTCAAGAACAAATGGTAGGAAAACAAATAGTTGAATACAAGGTCACAGGAACCTTCTCCATCCCCACCGTGCACCCTGGATACCAGGTATAGAATGGGACTGAAACCGATTGCAATCAATAATAATAATCATAAAAAGTATGTCCCTATAACTCTATGGAACTACTTTCCATAAATTTTCACTTAATGGAATTGAACTGAAAGTGGTTCCGAGGCATTCATAGCATTCTCTTTGTCATGTGGGGACACAGCGTAAGAAGCCCCCTTAAATATCAGACCCCAAGGTCAAGCAGAGGAGAGTGGAGGCGGAATACCTATGTGTTTCTTCCTGTCCTGAAACCTGGCGCTGTGCTAAGTGGCCACACTGATGGGAGGCAAGAAACAAAGGAATATAACAGCAGACGTCCCTAGGAAAAGCAGGCAGAACGTAAAATGGAACAAAATAAAAATGTATCCAAACGAAAAGGGGAAAAGGCCCTTTTTTCTTGCCATAAATAAGTAGAATAAAATAGCCAACAGAAGAAAAGGACATATAAATATAATGGAAGGTACTCAGTAATGTGTATCTTATTTTTGCCTTATATTTTTGTCAGTGACACAATTCTCTTAGGTTCTGTATGCCAGACAATCGGTGACTAATTTAAAATGAGAGTATATAAAAAGAAAGGTGAAATCTAATATTAAGTAGAATGATCGGAATGTGGAAATAGAAAGACGTCAATAATTGCTTTAAATCATCATCTCAGACCTCATCCAGATTATACATTTATATCTATTTTTTTTTTTTTTTACTTCTCGAAAGTGATTTGATAAATAATGAACTGCTGTCTGTGCAGCGTTTCATTCTTAAATGATGATTAACCTAGGAAAGCAGATAGTGGTTAAAGGAGGAAGAGTTCTTTTCAGAGCGGAACAGGTTTTTATCCCGGTGACATCATCTATGAGAATTTGGCTGCCTGTGTTGGGATGATATTCTAATACCTGGACCTCATCTTTTGGGCGGCAGTAAGAATTATTCACAGACACTAAGTCTTTGCTCTCCCTATCAGATCAAACCTGCCACCTTCAGCTGTCTTTGGGGAAATAAAATCAAGTGACATGTTTGCATGCCCACACCAAAAACTGCCTTAGTGAACTATGTCACTTCACCTGGAAGAGAAAGCTCATGGCATTCAATTTGCCATGATGTAGGATGTTGAAAAGATAAAACTTGTTTGGTTTCTTGGTTATCAACAAAACAGACAAATTGCAACTGACTAACACTGGAGTGTCAGAAGTCCCAAAAGTGCCAGGTTGTTTATATTTTCTGCAACGTTCTTAACGCTAAATTAGAAAAGATACTAAATAGCATTGAAACTGACAGAGTGTAGACACCGTTATCAACAAAACTGCTCATAAATGGAAGGAAGTCTTAGCTTTAAACGTCAAGTCCAAATTGATCTGTAGACAGAGAAAGACTCCCTCCTAGAAGAAAAATATGCAGCTGAATTCTCATCAATAGAGACAAAAGATGAGCTTGGCAAACTCATTAAAGTGCCTGTGAAGCTATTTGATAAAACCGCAGGACAGAGAGAAAGCTTTCTGTTAAAAGAGCAGTCTGAGGCCCTGCTCTCAACCTGCCAACTGCAGCTAACATGAACATCCCTTAACAAGAAATGTGCAGGGGGTGGAAGAATGAAGGAGTAAGTCACTGAATGAGACAGAGGGCTTTGGATCAGTCAGAGGCATTGCCTGAAATGCCTGGAGTTGGGTAAATGCCAGAGCCCAATGATGCAGCAAAAATTCTGCAGTCAACTACTCAGAAAAGATCAACATTCAGCACAACCAAAACTTAGCTAACTGTTCATTTAAAATTCTGCACATCTGGGGCAGCACAGGACTGAACGGGCTGAGCCAAATGTCAGGCACAGGAGAGATAATGAGTGCTGAATAGCGGAACAACCATCTCTTCCTGCCTGACTCAAAACCATCTTACCGATTGTGTCTTATTCAGAGCATTTGGGATGTTATCTGAGATCTGTATCTGTGGATTTACACACTTAGCTCTAAAGGAGTCCAAATCTTCTGGTCTTGACAAATTTTACCCTAAACTATTTAGAGAATTTGGGCCAGAAACCATATATGCTCAAAGACTCAAAATAAAATAGTGCTGCTTTGAGACAGAGGTAAGTTTGTGGCAGAGGAGATGCCCTACTGCTACCTCCGTCAGGAGTCCCTCCCGTGGAGGCTGCGGTTCGGAGTCCCCTGCAGTACACAGCAGCCCACGTGCTGAGGCCCTGCTACCCCCTGCTGCTCCCAAGAGTGACTGGGCACAGCAGGACTCCTGGAGCAGGCCACAGGCACCTGACCTGGAACTCCCAACAGCAGCCTTTGCTGGGGGACCTCGCATCAGCTTGTGAGACTATCTCAGAACTGCACTGCTGTCTGAGGCCCTTCCTACCCCATCTTTCCTCTCCCTCTTCCTCTCACAGGGGCCACGGCTGCATCCCAGGCTGACGGCTCTGTTCTCCCACTCCTGCCCGCTCCCTCTTTATCCTTCACGGCGTTTCCCCTACAAATCTCTTGCACGTCTAACTCCATCTTGGCAACTGCATCTTTGAGGACCTGAGCTATCAAGAGGTCATGTCTATGAACTATCGATGGCCACCAGTCTTTGATTCTACCAATTACATATTCTATCCATGGAAGAGTCGAGAGGGATTTATCAAAATGTTTGGGAAGAGTTAGGAGGGTATAGTGGGTTTTCTAACTGTAAGCCATGTAAGATTTAAATGATTTTCTTTCTTCAACAGGGTTACTAGACTGATAGACAAGGATAAATGCAGAAAGGGGATTTTCTCAAGGCATCTGGCAACGTCTTACATAAAACTGTATTCGGTCCCTGAATACTGTTGGGCACTGAGCGGTGACTAATTCTGACTAAGCACATCAAAGGACACTTCAGAGGAGGCTGTGAAGGATGCGTGGGAGAGGTGCAGTCTAGGAAAATGGAGAAGATGGCAAAAGCCCAGCAGGCTAAAAGCTCCCATCCACTGGGATAATTATGGAGCCTTTACTATACATCAGGCAGTGTATAGAGCACATTACATACTATATGTACTGTGTATAAACACAAAAAGCAAAAATGTAATCCTTCTGCAAGCCTGTGAAAACAGATGATATCCTCTTGTTAAGGATGAGGCAGTCAAAGCTTGGGCAGTATAAGAATGCACAGTGGATTAAAAGCCAGGGTCTAAACCCTGGTCTATCATTCCCCCAAGCCCTGTGCTTGCCACAGCCCCCTGCCTCCTGTATTTGGAGAAGGATATTAAGCTCAGTGTGGCCAGATTTTGATATGCCTTGTGAGGAGTGGTGCAAGACAAGGGTTCCCTCTATGCAATGTGAGGTCAAAGTCTGCAGAAATGTCTGCCAGCCTTTTTACATGCAATCAGCCTCACCTGTGGGGTAGTACATGAGCGTGCAGGAGAATGTGTCCTGGGTCTCTGGCTGCTCTCTGAGCACTTACACAGACACCTCATTGATGGGGTGGTGTTTGGGCAGGATGGCTAGCAGGAGAGTGTTCGACACGGGCAGGGTGAGGGTTAGGTCAGGTGAAGAGACTGCTCCTTTCCCAAAACACATTGCAGCAGACACATCACCTGCTATCTTCACAATAACTTGGACTATGTCTTTCTGAGTTTTAATTGTGGTGGACAGTTCCAGCGAAGCTCAGCCTGCTTTGTGCTGCCAGCATCCCACCTGATTGAGCACCTTCAACTTTTGCCATTCTTGCACTAGACCTTATCTAACTTGGTGGGATCTCATTTCAGCCTGTGCTCATGAACAGCCTGGAAAACAGAAAATTTAGCACCTCCACTGGGGGAAGGGAGCCACTGGATAATTCTGGGAGCATTCTCTGTGCCCCTTAGCAGTCCTGGAAGAATCGAGCTACTACTGCTTACAGTAATATCCCAGATAATGCACTCTTATATTGGCTTTCCATCTTTCCTTGTCTCAATTTCTCTGCTTCCTCATTCCTCTCAACTATCAACGCAGGGCATGCTTTGACAACCAGGAAGACTCCATGGCAACACTTAAATATCTCCTGCGGCCATAGGGAGGAGATATTTTAAATGTAGTCCAGAATTGAATTATAAGGATAAGGGCTTGATGGAGACTAAATATAATATAATCTTGAGAGGTATCTTTTGCTAAAGTAAGGGCCCTAAGAGGAAATAATGGTACCTTGAGACCTGGGATAGGTATTCATAGACGTCTGGATCCAATGAAGATACTAATACAACCACCTCTCTCCCCATCACTGCCAGCAACACACCTGCAGGATAAGTGTAATTCAGATCTTAGGACCACTGGATTAGAGTTCACGTGTCAGGGGAAAAGACAGGACAATCTTTCACTAAGGGACAGGTTCCCCTAAAACTGGAGCTCTGATTATTTACTTTGGGCTCCTTATTTTAGTGCAAAAATGAGTTGTATTTTTGAGTGTTATTCTGATCACCATCAGGAGCTGAAGGAAGAGTATGTCCACAACTCGAGGATCCACTGCGGTGTCCCTTGGTGCTTCTGTGCCTGATGATAACTGTGAATAGACAATTATAGCAACCATGGCTCAAAAAGGGCAAGGCAACCAAGGAGTCAGATCCCTCAGGCACAAAGGCCTGGGACACTGCCAGGTAAGCAACTTAGTTCCGCAGAAGTGCTGGATAGTGAGGGAAATTTAGAAGGGGAGGTTGAAGAAGGAGATAATGGATTCCAAGTATGGTCTTGATAATACACTTGCAGAAGAGGAGGCCATTGCTTGTTCTGCTGAATCTGCCTGCAGAAAGATTTTTGATAGAAATTTCAGCTAGTCACCACCTTGGAGACGCAGGGACAGAGTGTGCTTACTGAGGGACTCACGTCCTTCATGGCAATCTGAACAGTGCACTAGGCTGGACTGTGAAGATGCCACTTGGCTCATCTCAGTTTCAGCCTCACCTGAGTGGAAGTGGCATACAAGTCTGACTCACCTTGCTATACCCCAGCAACCATAGCCTGCATCAACACATTGTGCTCCAGGGTTTTCAGAGATGCCAGCAGAGCTTGTTTAGTCCATTTGTAGGAACAGCCTGAAGCTAATGCCCTTGGCAGTGACCTTCAACCAATGGGAGATAAGTGTGAATGGATAAAGGCTTCAGCCTCCTAACTTTCGAGAGGCTAATTCTAGGAAGTATTCTGTTCATTTCTCAGAGGTTCTGGATGAACTAACTAAGCCCAGTTGCCTTCAGCAGTGGAAGCAATAATATACACTTATATTTGCTTTTCCTCCTTCTGTGTCTTTCTTTCTCCCTCTCTCCCTGACTTCTGCTTTCTGAAATCATCTCACAAACTACATGCCCTGAAACCCCTTCTCAGGCTCTACTTTCAGAGGAAGCTAAACTAAAACACACAAAATGCCTCTAGAATCTTCATTTTTTCCTGCTTTATGACAGGCATGTTCACTCCTGCTGGAAGGATAGCTGGATTGCATATTGGATAAAGAATATTTATTATTTAGAGCCCCTGAGTAGTGAGTCTGAGCATGTGCCAGATTTGAGATTTCTACAGCTTTGCAGAATCTTCACCATAAAACTTGGCAGAGATGCTGAAAACCCAGACGAGTTATGGCTATTGGAGTTTTTAACAGTCACTTGGATAACATATTTTTAGAGAAAATCCACCCCAGAGCAAAATTGGAAGCATTGGAGGGAATATACCTTATAGGCCTATAATTTTTCACCTTTCAGATTCTCTTACACATCCTGCTCAGGCCATCATTAATATTGCTTTAGGGGCATTCCAAGTTGTCCCTGGTGAGCAGTCTGCTACTAGCTCTAACCCCTTTCTAAGAAACATGAAGTTCAAGCAGTGTCTAAAAGCTAGATCAATGAGTCATGAAGAAGCTAAGTGGAATGACTAGCCTTCACAGAAGTCCCAGACCCCAAACACAGCATGGGGAATGCTGACAAAGCCTCTCTAAGCTGCAGCAGTGAAAATAATGCTTAGCATCCAGTAGTTTCCAGTAACGGATTATTTAACAAAATGTTGGTATATTTTATAGCCATGCCTTTGAAACGTGACAATGCCCTCATTGTGCTAAATAGACTAAAATCAGTTAAAAGTGATTTATTTTATAATATAGTAGTCAAAAATCCAAAATTGGAATTTTATAGTTCTTGAGTTTAGAAACACCTCCTTTGGCTGTTTTAGTCTGAAGATTCAAATTGGCCTGGTGTGTCATGCAAAAATTTACTTATTTTTTTCTACATTATTTCTTGTTGTGTCACAGAAGCAAATGAAGTCAACAAGTTCTTCGAACAGGCAGCTTTAACTTCAAGCTGTTGGGAGTAAAGGACGCTTTGTTGCACTTAATGTGCCATTGAGATTATGGGAACTCAAGTAGAATATTTACTAGTCCTTACTTATTTTGAATAGACAAAAGAGAAGGTGCAGACTATAAAAAGTGGGTTAAAAGGGGAGAGCAAGGAGAAGAATTGTGACCTTGTTGTGTGTCCAGTTATCCAAAATTAAGGCATCATTCTTTTGTTATGATACTGAGTTGAATAGCTTCTCATTTAAGAGTGCTCATTACAGAATATAAGGAATTTATTTATATTACAAAACTTCCTCGGAAATGTGGTTCAAATGAATCCGTTAATTGAATTATTTTAAATTATCTTTTTACATCAACATAATTCCTAAAATTCTGGGCATACCTATATCCCTAAATAAAATTTCTCAACCCCGATGAATATAATGAAAACTAAGGATTTTAGAAGAAGAGAATTACACCAAGGTCTGTAAATTCTCATAATCTTTGAAACGATACACTGATAGCTAAGTAACATTTTTCTCCCCAAATCCTTGGGATTCTTATTAAAAATACAGATTTCTGGACATCATCTTGGACCACCAAATCAGAATGTCTTAGAGTCAAGTCCAGAGATCTAGATTTTCAAACAAACTCCATCTCTACCTTCCCCTCCACCACCAGGTGACTAAGGAACTGAGTCCCAGGAAGGCTGAAAAAAACAAAACCCTGCACATTGTATTATTTTTAAATTATTTATTTATTTTTAATTATTATGGGTACATAATATTTGTATATATTTGTAGGGTATATATGAAATTGTGCACAGGCATACATTGTAAATTAATCAAATCATGTTAGTAAGGGTATCAATAATCTCAGGCCTTTATCATTTCTTTGTCCTAGGAACATTCCAATTCCACTCTTTGTTATTTTAAAGTATACTCTAACTTACTGTTGATTATAGTCACTTTGTTGTGCTATCAAATATTATCCATTCTATGTACCTAAATATATTTTTGCACCCATTAACCATCCCCACTTTATTCAACCACCGCCCCACTACCCTTCTCAGCCTCTGGTAACATTCATTATACTCTGTCTCTATGAGATCAACTGTTTTTTAAATTTAGCTCCCACATACAAGTGAGAGCATATGAGATTTTTCTTTCTGTGCTTGACTTATTTCACTTAACATAATGTTCTCCAGTTCCATCCATGTTGTTGCAAGTGGCAGGATTTCATTCTTTTTTATGAATATGTAATATAATATTCTAGTGTGTATGTACCACAATTTCTTTATCCATTCATCTGTTCTTGGACACTTAGGTTGATTCCAAATCTTGGCTATTGTGAATAGCACTGTAATAAACATGGGAATGCAGATATCTTTTTGATACATTGAATTCTCTTCCTTTGGATATATACCCAGCCATGGGATTACTGGGTCATATGGTAATTCTGTTTTTTAGTTATTTCAGGAGCCTCCATATTGTTCTCCCTAGTGGTTCCACTAATTGACTTTCCCACTAACAGTGTATGAGGGTTCTTTTCCACATCCTCCCCAGCGTTTGTTATTGCCTGTCTTTTTGATAAAAGCCTGTGGTAACCTTTAACTGGGCTGAGATGAGATCTCATTGTAGGTTTGATTTGCATTCCTCTGATGACTAATGATGTTGAGCATTTTCTCATATACCTATTAACCATTTCCATATCTTCTTTTGAAACATGTCTATTCAAATCCTTTCCAATTTTTTATTGGATTTTTAAATTTTTTCCTATTGAATTATTTGAGCTCCTTATATATTCTAGTTATTAATCCCTTGTCATATGTGTATGTTTGCAAATATTTTCTCCCATTCTGTGGGTTTTCTCTTCGCTGCACATTGTATTCTTGGTCCTGGTGGTTAAATAGCAAGTAAGTGGCATGACATCTGATTTAAAAAAACATACTCAGGTTGAAATTTTTTTTCTCACGTATCAAGAAGACTTTCTTCAGAAGTGCTGTGATGCCAGGGCTGGGGTCTCTGCAGATTCTCTTGACCTCTTCCTCATGATTGTTACCTTACACCAGGAAATATGCTTGCTCAGCCCATACTGAAAGTGCCTGGTGTCACTCCTCAGAGTGTGCAGCCTTGGACAAGCATAGTCATCCAGGGTTTACAGTAGCATTAGCATGGTTTTCTTGGTCTCTTTCTCTGATCTCTCTGTTAAGCTGTCTACCTCTGATGGTATTACCTATAGCTCTTAGGCTGCCCTAATAGCTAGCTAATTGCTCTATTTTCAATAATGCCCTGGAGCATGAACTTCTTCAAGGTCCGATAGCCCTTGCAGGGATATTTTTTTGAGGTCAGTGTTTGAGTTTTGTTCTGAGCCCTTGAAGATATTTAAAAATCTTTCTCTTCCTCTAGTTCTCTCTGATAAAACAGCTGGCCTTCAATTTAGCTTGCTGTTCTTGTGGAGTTACCAGCCTCTCTTAATGGCTTTCCACAAAAATCTCTATTATTTTGTGAAAGGAACCCTAGGCTTAAACATCTCCATACTCAGTTTTAAATGAAGTCAGTTTCTTTGGGGAAAGTTTCAAAGCTCTGCTCTTGTGGCCTCTTTCTCTCTCTGAGCAAAACTCTTAGCTGCTGTATTAAGCTAGGGGTGAGGTGGCTCCCTTCTTTCAGAGTGACACTCCTGATTAATGGGAGGGCAGCAGACCCAGGTCATCTCAGCTTGTCTCTCTCAGCTTGGAATCTCCATGTTATGAGGATTCCAGGATGAAGGTGATTAGGACCCAGTACTCTTGGCTGTCAAGACTAGACTGGAGACTCTGGCCTATGAGTGGGGGCTAGTGGAGGAAGAGGGCCTCAACATCTTAGGCTCTCTCGCTCCTCTGAGATTTAGGCTCTGCAACAGGAGGCTGGGAAACAATAGGAAATCCTGGCACCCTGCTCCTCCTGAGAAGATATCATTGTCCTTGATGGGGGCTGCAAAGAGGGAATCTCATGTTCTTGGCCATAGCCATCTCATCTGGACTGAAGCTTTTATCATGCAGAACTGAGTGGGAAGGGAATGAGCAGGTCTTGGTCAGGTATTTCATCCTCTTAACCTCTTCCTTGCAACGGTTGCATCACTCCAGGAAATATTGCTCAGCTCATTTTCAATGCCCGTGATGTGACTTTTCAGAGGGTGCAAGCTTATAGTAGCACTGTTATCTGGGATAACAGTAGTTATCCACAGATTAATAGAATTCTGACAAAATATTTAAAGAAGTTTATTCTGAGCCACTATAAGTAATCTCAACCCAGAGCTTGACAATCCCAAGAGTTCCTGAGAAAGCGTGCCCAAGTTACAGTTGGTGTTACAGTGGTGTTAGAGTTGGTTTTATACATTTATGGAGATAGATATTCAGGTAAAATCATAAATCAATACATGGAAGGTGTATACTGGTTCAGTCTGAAAAACCAGGACATCTGGAAGAAGGGGCTTACATGTCATAGGTAGGTTTAGGGATTCTTTAGCTGGGTATTGGTTGAAAGCATTAAGCTTTGTCTAAAGACTTGTAGTCAGTAGAAAGGAATGCTTCAGTGAAGATGGAGTCTGCTAGAATGCTTGAGTTAAGATAAGGGAGTCTTTTATCTGTCATGTGATGCTATACTGAATCAGGTTGCAAAGTAAACCACATTATACCAGGTCAATAAAAAAAAACCTGTTTAGCATGCAAATATTTTCTCCCATTTTGTAGGTTGTCTATTCACTCTACTGAGTGTTTCCTTGGCTATACAGAAGCTTTTTAGTTAATCAAGTCCCATTTGTTAATTTTTGTTGTTGCTGTGATTGCCTTTGGGTCTTCATAAATTCTTTGCCTAGGCCAATGTCTATGAAAGTTTTCTCAACATTTTCTTCTAGAATTCTTATGTTTTCATGCCTTAGGTTTAAGTCTATTATCTATCATGAGTTGATTTTTGTGAGTGGTGAAAAGTGCAGATCCTGTTTCAATCTTCTACATGGGGCTATTCAATTTTTCCCAGCACCATTTATTGAAGAAGGATTCCTTTTCCCAGTATGTTTTTGTCTGCTTTGTCAAAGATCAGATGGTTATATGAGGATGGTTTCATAGCTGGGTTCTCTGTTCTGATGCATAGGTCTAAGTCTCTGTTTTTGTGCATTACCATGCTGTTTTGGTTACTATAGCCTTAGTATAGCTTGAGGTCTGGTAAAATAATACCTCCCAATTTGTTCTTATTTCCTAAGGAGCTTTGGCTATTCAGGGTCTTTTCTGGTTCTATATGAAGTGTAGAATTATTTTTCCTAGATCTGTGAAAAATGATGTTGCTACTTTAACAGGGATTGCATAAAATCTGTAGATCACTTTGGTTAATATATGCCTTTTAACAATATTGATTCACTGACCCATTAGCATAATCTGTTTTTTCATCTGTTTATGTCCTCCACAATTTCCTTCCTCAGTGTTTCATAGTCCTCCTTGTAGAGGTCTTTCACCTCCTTGGTTAAATATATTCCTAGGTATTTTATTTTCTATGATGCTATTGTGAAAGGTATTAACTCTTTGATTTGGTTCTCAGCTTGACCGGTGTTGCCATATATGAATGCTACTGATTTGTGTGCATCGATTTTGTAACCTGAAACTTTGCTGAATTTATTTATCAATTCCAGGAGTCACTCAACAGAGACTTTGAGGTTTTCTAGATATAAAATCATATCATCAGCAAAGAGCAACAATTTGACCTCTTCTTTTCCCATTTGGATACCCTTGATTTTCTTCTCTTGTCTGATTGCTCTGGCTAGGACTTCCAGCAGTAAGTTGAATAGAAGTGGTGACAGTGGGCAAATTTGTCAGGTTCCAGTTCTAAGCAGGAATTCTTTCAATATTTTCCCATTCAGTATGATATTGGCTGTGGGTTTGTCATATATGGCTTTTATAATTTTAAGGTAAGTCTCATCTATGCCTATTTTGTTAAGTGTTCTAATCATAAGGGTGCTGGATTTTGTCAAATAATTTTTATGCATCTCTTCAAAGGATGATATGGTCTCTGTTTTTGCTTCTATTTATGTGGGGAAGTACATTTATAGATTTGCATATGTTAAACCATCCTTTCATCTCTGATATAAAGCCTGCTTGGTCATGGTGGATTATTTTTTTGATATGTAGCTGAATTCAATTTGCTAGATTTTATTGAGAATCTTTGCATCTATATTCATGAGGGATATTTGGTCTGTAGTTTTCTTTTTTTGTTGTGTCCTTTCCTGGCTTTGGTGTCAAGGTGATACTGGCTTCGTAGAACAAATTGGGGAGGATTTCTTTCTTCACAACGTTATGGAATAATTTCTGCAGTATAGACACCTATTCTTTGAAGGTCTGGTAAAATTTGGGTGTGAAACCATTTGGTCCAGGACATTTTTTTGTTGTTGGAAGATTTTTTATTATGGTTACAATTTTGAGACTTGATATTGGTCTGTTCAGGAATTCTACTTATTCCTGATTGAGCCTAGGGAGACTTTATGTTTCCAAGAATTTTTTCATTTTCTCCACATTTTCAAGTGCAGAGAGATTTTTGTAGTATTCGGAGATGATATTTTGTATTAATATTTCTGTGGTATCAGTTGTGATTTCTCCTTTGTCATTTCTGATGGAGCTTATTAGAGTCCCTTCTTTTCTGCTTTTGGTTAATCTAGTGAGAAACCTGTCAATTTTGTTTATTTTTTCAAAGAACCAACTTTTTGTTTCATTGATCTTCTGTATAGTTCTTCTATTATCAATTTCATTTATTTCTGTTCTGATCTTGGTTATTTCTCTTCTTCTGCTGGGTTTGGGATTGGTTTTCTCTTCCTTTTCCAGTTCCTTGAGATAATCCACTAAATTGTTGATTTGTGTTCTTTCTATCTTTTTGATGTAAGTATTTATGCCTATGAATTTTCCTCTCAGGACTGCTTTAGCTGTATCCTACAGATTTTGATATCTTGTGTCCCCTTTATCATTTAGTTTGAAGAATCTTTTGGTTTTCATCTTAATTTCTTCCTTGACCTAGCTATCATTTAGTAGTAGCTTGTTTAGTTTCCATGACTTTGTGTATACATGAGTGTTTCTATTGGAATTGATTTCTAAATTTATTCTTCTGTGGTCTGAGAAGATATACAGTGTAATTTCTATTTTTTTAAATTTGTTGAAACATGTTTTGTGGCCTAGGATGTTATCAATCTTAGAAAACATTCCATGAGCTGATGAGAAGAATATATATTCAGTGATTTTTTTTTTTTTTTTTTTTTTTTTTTGGTAGGATGTTCTATAAATGTCTGTTAGGCCCATTTGTTCTAGAATTTTGTTTAAATTTTGTTCTTTGTTTATTTTCTGTTTGGAGGATCTTTCCTGTTCTGTCATTGGGATGTTGAAATCCTCTGCTACTACAGCATTGCCATTTATTATTTTGTTTAGATCAAGTAGGATTTGCTTGATAAATCTTGGTGCTCCTGTGTTAGGTGCATAAATATTTAAAAGTATTATGTCTTCCTGTTGAATTGTTCCCTTTGCCATTATATGATGACCATCTTTGTCTTTCTTTACTTTTGTTGATTTGAGGTCTATGTTATCTGATATGAGAATGGCCACAGCAGCTTTCTTTTCATTTCCATTTGCATGGAATATTGTTTTCCATACCTTCTCTTTGAGTTTCAATGTATCCTTGTGGGTTAGATGTGTTTCTTGGAGACAGTAGATACTTGGATTATATTTTTTTAGCCATTCAGCCAACTTGTCTCTTCAGTGGGAAGTTCAAGCCATTCACATTTATTGAGAGAGTTGATAAGTGGGGTGGATTTCTATTGTTCCTGTTGAGTAGAACTTCCTTGCTCTGTTTTACCTCTTGAGCCATTGTGGCCTCTGGGCTCTGACCTTTATATTTTGGATGATTTTAGACTGGTGGGTGTCTATTTTGTTAACCCATGTATAATGTAGTTCTGAGTATTTCTTGTAGGGCAGGTCTGGTCTTGACAAATTCCCTCAGAGGAGGGAGGCAACATGGGCAATTGGAGACTTAGCTTGTCTGACTGTCTCAGTTGAATGGCAGAAGGTTGGACTGAGGAGAGCAGAGAAAAATTGTGGCTCAGATGTGGATCACAGAGAGAGATGGCAGAGGTGTCTGGGGACCCCACCAAGAAGGGCTTTTGAAGCTGAGAAAGAGGAAAAGAGAGAAGAGAGGACAGTGGCACAGTCCAAATCCAGAGAGGCCCAGAGCCCAGTGAAAGAGTAAGGTGGGCTCCCCTCCTCCACATGGGTGATTCCTATAAGCAGTGGGACACAAAATTTTTACCCCCCCAAGAGAGTGCCACACGAGACCAGAAGACCAGCATTCTCATACCTAGACACCTCCACCTCTGCAACTCCTCCATTCCTGGGGCCACAGAAAGTAATTTTGTCTCAAGCCAACTTTTAGCCATGGCCTCTATGCCCAGAGCAACCATGAGAGTGTTCGGTACTGAGAAGCCTGTTTCTCTGCAGCGAGAGCACATCCCAGCCAAGCCTGCCACTGAGAGTGGAGCCACAGCAGCAGCAATTCTCGGTATTGATCACTGGCAGCTTGGACAGGAGGACAGGACCTGGTGCCCACAGGACACCAGAGCAGTGCAGGGAGACCACAGCCCTGCCCGCCATAGCAACCACAAGACTGCTCAGTGCTGAGAAGCCTGTTTCTCGGTGGTGGGGACATGTTCCTGGCCGAGACTGCCACTGAAAGTGGAATCACAGCAGCATCTGTTCTTATTTATTTTTTAATATTAATTTTTAAATTACCTTGTGTGGCTCCAGACCAAACAAATAAAATTAAACATGTATAATTGTGTTGGTATCACATTAAATATATACATTAACTTGGGAAGTAGTGACATATTTTGATAGAGTTTTTCTATTGAAGATTATAAATAGTCTCTCCATTTGATTAAAACTACTTTCTCTGCCTTTAAGTGGTATTTTAAATTTTTTCTTTTTTAGATTTGACATGTATCTTGTTAAAAATATTTCTGGATATTTTGTTCTTGCTGGTACTATAAGAGGTGGTGTTCTTACCTTTCTATATTTTAAACATGATTATTTTGGGGTATAAAGATACTATTGATTTTTGTATTTTAACTTTTTATAACCTGCTAAATTACTGATTCTTTTATTGTTTGTATTAACTCTTTCACTGATTGCCTTTGATTTTTCAAGGTATGCTATCATATAACCTACAAATAGAAATAATTTTTCTTCCTTTTCATTTTTATGCCTCAAGTTATTGATCTTGTCTGAAGGATTGGCTAATTCCTCCACTCTAATATTAAATAGTAGTGGATATTATAGTCACTCTTGCCTTGTGCATGGTTTTGGTAAAAATGGGAAAGACGTTTCCTTGTTAAGTAAGATGCTGATATTGATTTGTTTTTATTTTCCTGGGATAAATTCAGCAGTTATTGTGCATTTTTTAAAATGCATTGTTGGATTCTATTTGCTAATAATTTGTTTATAACTTTTCATCAATATCTATAAGTGAGATTTGTTTATAATTTAGTTGTGTGATTGTTGTAATGATTGCAAACATTGCCAGGGTTGGGGATCAATGTTATATTCCCTTCGTAAAATTAATTTCCTTATTTATTAAGTTCTGGAACAGTTTAAATAGCAATAGCTATTTGTTCTTTGAAGGTTTGACAGAAGTTCCTATAAAACACCTGAATGAGGTCCTTTCTAAGGATGTGGCATTTTGATATAGTTCTCTATTTCTTTTAAGTGTCCTGAAATTCAAGCTTTCTCTTCTTCCTGGAATTGGTTCTGGCAAATTTTGTTTTCCTAGAAATTTATCTTTTTCATTTAAGTTTTCAAATTGATTTACAAAGAATTATATAAGGTCTTCTCTTAGAATTAAAAAAAAGATTCTTATAATTTCAAAAGTTATTTTCTCTATCATTTTAATTTTGTGTATTTGTGTTTATTCCCTTCTTTCCTGATTATGTTATTTAATGGATATTCTATTAGGACTAATTTGTTTACTTATATATTAGTTATTATTTTCTTATTTTCTAACTTGATAGTTTCTGCTTTTATCTTTATTACTTTTTCTGCTTTCTTCATATTTTT
Source organism: Eulemur rufifrons (assembly GCF_041146395.1). Classification (NCBI taxonomy): domain Eukaryota; kingdom Metazoa; phylum Chordata; class Mammalia; order Primates; family Lemuridae; genus Eulemur; species Eulemur rufifrons. The sequence continues at coordinate 91,143,799 of NC_090985.1, forward strand.
TTTTTTGTTCTTTTTCTTGCTTTCTGAAATGGATTCTTCATTAATTCATACCCTCTCCCCAATTTTATTGTTATTTATGTAAAGAGCCGTATATTTCCCCCTGAACATTATTTTAATTGCATTCCACAAAGTATTTTTTGTACAGTTTTAATCATTTCCAAAAGAAATTCTTCAATTTTTATTTTTTTTCCTTTTGTCTCAAGAGATGTTTATAAGGAAGTTTTAAAATTTTGGTTGTTAAAGACTTCTCACCCTCTTTAAAAAATTAATTCTAGTTTAATGTCTCATGATCAGAGAATGTTTTTATTATTTTAAAATGAATTTAGTAAGATTTATTCTATATTAACTCATTATTTTTTATTTTAATACCTTGTCATAGCTTGCAATGTTTTGTTCATATCTGTCATTAATGGTGAGATTCCCTCTTTTGCTAATGTTTATTTCTTATAGTTTTACAAAGATTATTGCTGTGTTATTTTTCATTTGTACTCATAAATGTTTTATATTCATTGTGAAATTGTGACCTTATTTACTAAAAAACAAATTGTGCAACATTTCAGACATTATAGGCCACAGAGAAAAGTATAATTAACTTCATGTACCTATCACCTAGCTTTAATAGTTCTTAACTCAAGACCAGTTTTGTTTCATCTATACTTCCACAAACACTGCACTTGCAAAATAAGCAAATTATAAAATGGAATTTAAAATTTTTCCTTTTTTTCTATGTTTTCAAATAAAGTAGCCTTGGAATTTTCTAATCTTTAGAAGTTTGTCAGAATTCCCCCTCAAAACCATGTGGGCCTGGCACTTCTTTATTAGAAACTCTATAGCTACTTCTATTTTTCCTATGGTAATGTTCTAACCTTACACTAAGATTAATTTTGGTGAATTGCATATTTTTCTAGAAAATTATGCATTTCATCTAGTACTTCAAACATGCACAATGTTATAAAACCTTGTCTCTTGCAATTTGTTTTATATTTCTATTATTTTAATAATTAATTCCCTTTGTATAAACATTTGATCTTTAAAAGTCATGATTAAAAGAATAAAAAGGCAAGTTTCAGGTGAGGAGAAAATATTTGTAAATAACATATGCAAAAAGCGACTTTTTTTTCCAAATATGAAAAGAACTGTCAGAATAATAAAGAAACAAGCAATCAAAATAAAATGTGGACAAAAATTTTGAATAGGCAGGTCCACAAACAAGATATACGGATGGCAAAATAAGCACATGAAAATAGTCTCCCATCATTATTCATTAAGAATTATAAATTTAAATCACAATGAAATATCACTTTACAGATACTAGAATGGCCAAAGCAAAAGAAAACAAAATGGCAATACCTAGCACTGGTGAGGATGTGGAGCAAGTGAAACTCTCAAATATTACTCACTGGGAATGCAAAATATTAGTCATTTTACAAAGTAGAACATCACTTGCCATGTGACCCAGAAATTTAACTACTAGGTGAGATACACATAAAACTTGTATGTAAAAGTTTATAGCAGCTTTATTCATAATCACCCCAAACTGGAAATACTGCCATGTCCTTCAGCTGGTAAATGGATCGGGAGAAGAGTTGACTACAAAGGGACTGCATGAGGAAATTTTGGGGAGTGCGGGAAATGTTCTAAATCTTGACTGTGAGAGTGTTTGCATGACTCTAGGCAATTTTTACAACCCATAAAATTGTATACTGAAAAAAGTATATTTACTCTATGTAGATATAACAAATAACAATAAAGTGGGTCGGAAGCATAAAGACATGAAGATAAAAACAAATTCAAGAAAAATACTGTAAATATTCTGGATATATCTTTTTTTTTTTTTTTCACTACACAATCATTCTCACTACTTCTTGAAACCCTTCTGTGAAAGGATGACTGATATTTTTAGGCTTCATCAAAATATCCCCATACCACCAGACTATTGTTAGGCCCTCACAAGTGGAGATACTCAGTACAGGACCCTCATTAATGGCCCTGCTGTCACAGGTGCAGACACTGCATTCAGGACCCTCACTGATGGCATGAGACCTCATAGGTGCTGACACTGAGTACAGGACCATCACTGAAGGCCACTGCCCTCAGAAGTGCAGAGAATCAATAGAGGCCCCATCCTTCGGCCACAGCCTTCACCAGTGCAGACAATGAACACAGGAGCCTGACTGATGGCCCCATCCTCACAGGTGAAGACACTGAATACTAGAACCGAACTGAAGCCCACTGCCCCCAAAGGTTTACACAATCAGTAGAGGCCACACCCTGAAGGCCACTGAGCCGACAGATGCAGACACTGAGTTCAGGACCCTTACTGAAGTCTCCTGCCACACAAGTCCAGACACTGGGTACAGGACACACAAAGAATGCCCCTAACCTCACCGGTGTAGACACTGAATTCTGGAGCCTCACTGAAGGCCTCTGACCTCACAGGTGCAGACACTGATTTCCAGACCCTCATTGAAGTCCCTTGATCTCACAGGTGGACATACAGAGTTTAGGATCCTCAGTGATGTTCCTTCATGTCACTGGTACTGACACTGAGGTCAGGACCCTCACTGAAGGCCCCTGACCTCACGGGTGCAGGCACTGCATTCTGGACACTCGCTGAAGGACCCTGACTTCACAGGTGCAGACAATGAGTACAGGAACCTCACTGAAGGCCTCTGCTCTCACAAGTACAGACACTGATTTAAGGAACCTCACTTAAAGCCTCTGTGCTCACAGGTGTGGACACTGAGTTCAGGATCCTTCCTGAAGGCCCCTGATCTCACAGGTGCAGACATTGAGTTCAGGACCCTCACAGAAGTCACCTGACATCACAGGAGAATACACTGAGTTTAGGATCCTCAGTGAAGGCCCTTGATGTCACGGGTACTTACACTGATTTCAGGACACTCACTGAAGACCTCTGATATCCTACATGCAGACATTTAGTTTAGGACCCTCAATGAAAGCCCCTGATCTCACAGGTGAAGACACTGAGTTCAGGATCCTCACTGAAGGCCCTTGAACTGGCAGGTGCAGACAGTGAGGTTAGCATCCTCAGTGAAGGCCCTTGATGTCACCCGTACTGACACTGAGTTCAGGACCATCACTGAAGTCTCCTGACCTCAAAGGAGCAAAAAATCAGTACAGGAATCTCACTTTAGATGCCTGCCCTGACAGGTGCTGACACTGAGTTCAGGACCCTCACTGAAGGCCCCTGACCTAACATATTCAAACACTGATTTCAGGACCCTCACTGTTGGTCCCCGAACTCACAGCTGCAGGCACTGCACTCTGGACCCTCACTGAAGGCCTCTGATATCTCACATGCAGACATTTATTTCAGGACCGTCACTGAAGGTGCCTGACCTCACAGGTGTACACACTGAGTTCAGGAACCTCACTGAAAGCCCCAGGACCACACAGGTGTAGACAATGAGAACAGGTCCCTCACTGAAGGCCCCTGACTTCAGGTGTAGACAATGAATTCAGTACTCTCACTAAAGGCCTCTGATCTCACATGTGCAGACATTTAGTTTAGGACCCTCGCTGAAGGCCTCTGCCCTCACAGGAGCAGACACAGATGGCAGGTCCCTCACTGAAGGCCCAGATACTCACAGGTGCAGAAACTGAGTTTAGGATCCCCACTGAAGTCCCTTGATGTCACGGGTACTTACACTGAGTTCAGGACCCTCACTGAAGGCCCCTGAACTCACATGTTCACACACAGAGTTCAGGACCCTCAGTGAAGGTCCCTGACCCTAAAGATGTGCAGACTGAGTTCAGGACACTCACCGAGGGCCCCCGAACTCACACGTGCCGGCACTGCACTCTGGACCCGCACTGAAGGCCTCTCATATCTCACATGCAGACATTCAGTTCAGGACCCTCATGGAAGGCTCCTGAGCTCACAGGTTTAGACATTGAGAACATGTCCCTCTCGTAAGGCTCCTGAGCTCACAGGTGCAGACAGTGAGGTTAGCATCCTCAGTGAAGGCCCTTGATGTCACCTGTACTGACACTGAGTTGAGGACCATCACTAAAGGCCACTGACCTCACAGGTGCGAAGACTGATGTCAGGACCCACACTGATGGCTCCTGCCCTCGCAGGTATACATACTCAGTGCAGGACCATTACTGATGCCCGTGGCCCTCACACGTGTAGACATCCCGTAGAAGCCCCACCCATATGCCGCATCCTTCTCAAGTTCAGATACTAAGTACAGTCCACAACATGATGGCCCCTGGCCTCGCAAGGGAAGAAAATGAGTTAAGGACGCTTACTGAAGGTTCCTGATCTCACAGGATTACGCACAGAATTCTGGGCACTCACTGAAGGGCCCTGAACCTCAGGTGCAGACAATGATTACAGGAAGCTCACTGAAGACCCCTGCCTTCACAGGTGCTGACACTGAGTTCAGGATCTTCATGGAGGCCCCTGAGCTGAGAGGTACAGACACGAAGTACAGGATGGTTACTGAAGGCCCCTGCCCTCACATGTGCACACAGTGAGTTCAGGACCCTCACTGAAGGCTCCTGACTTCACAATTGCAGACGCTGAGTTCAATACCCTCACTGAAGGCCCCTGACCTCACAGGTGCAGACAGTGAGTTTAGCATCCTCAGTGAAGGACCTTGATGTCACCTGTACTGACACTGAGTTCAGAACCCTCACTGGAGGCCCCGGAATTCAGGTGCAGACACTGAGTTCAGGACTCTCACTGAAGACCCTGACCTCACAGGTGCAGACAATCAGTGAGGCCCCGCCCTGAAGGCCCCTGACTTCACATGCGCAGACACTGTCGGCCCCTGCCCTCACAGCTGCAGTCACTGAGTGCAGGACCCTCAGTGAGGTCCTTTGACCTCACAGGTGCAGACAATCCCTATAGACCCCATCCTGAAGGCTAGTGTCCTCACAGGTGCAGACTGAGTACAGGACCCTTACCGACGGCCTCCGCCCTCGCAGTTGCACGCATGCGTAGAGGCCCCCGCGGAAGGCCTTTGCACTTACTGGTTCAGACACTCAGTCCTGGCCCAGAGTGAGCTCCCCTGGTCTGACAGGTGCAGACACTGAATACAGGCCCCACACTGGAGGCCCCTGTCCTCACAGTTACAGATAATCAGTAGAGGCCGCACCCTTAAGGCAGCTGCCCTGACAGGTGGAGACCCTCAGGACAGGCTCCAAACTAAAGGCCCCTGACCTCCACAGGTGTAGACAGTCAGTACAGGCCCTACCTTGGAGGCCCTTTCCTCACAGGCATAGACTCAGTCCAGATGGCACACTGCCACCTCCTCTGCTCCCAGGTGCAATCTCAGTAGAGATCGTTCACTGATGCAGACTGTCTTTACAGAACAAACAGTGTCAGTTTTGGTGCCAATTGTAGCTGGGGCAGGAATTCTGGCTGCCCTGCCCTTGCCTTGTGCTGGTTTCCTTCTCTCATTCCACACCAATCTTCATTCACTTGTCTTATTATTGTCCTGGAAATCCCTGCATTAAATACAACATTGCAAGGTCTCATGTCAATCCATGTTCTTTCAACTGTTAACATCCAAAAAGATTTTGCTACCAGTACATCTATTGCTGATCCTTAGGGAACAGAGGGTTTGTCCATGAGTCTAGGGAGTGTGGCCCTGTCCCCCTCAGTTGCAGTGACTTCTGTGGCCTTTTGCTTTCAACACAACCATAAAATGCAGAAAATGTAGGTGTGAGACCCATAAAGCAAGGATACATTTTATTTTACAATCTTGCAGGGGCAAGTGGAACACTGTGGCCTGATCCTCTGTCTTCGGCCTTGGGAGGGGGATTTTCGCAGCCATGGCAAGGTCAAGCAGCACTAACCTGGCAGCAGATTCTTCTTATCGGGGCTCTCTGATTGGCTTAGAAGCTAGCAGGCTCTCCCTGGGGAGAGAGGAAGGTTTCAGAGATGACAGGTTATCTAACTGCGGTTTACTGGATTCATGAAGATTAAGGTGTGTACCAGTCACCTGTTCCCCCCACCCAGCTTGGGTTCTAACTCATTGAAAATGAGAAGAAAAGGCATATATAATAGTATTGAAATGGAGAATTGCATTGGTATAACAAAAATTCACACATAAAATATTGTGAATGTTATGCATTTTGTTATATCTTCATTACAACTCTAAAGCCACACTCAAAAAAATCAATATCATGACCCTTCCCAAAATTTCTCTATCACTCACAAGCTTAGTCACATTTTTTTCATCTGTGTCACAGCTTTCTGACAGTCTTCAATTTTACCTCCTGTTTTCCAATGCCCGTTCCTAATACACTATAACAAACAAATATTGTCAAGGCCACAATATTTAAATGGCAAGCAAGAGCCATCACAGTTCATGGAGTAAACATTCTGATACTGAAATTTTTCATATATTAAAAGCAATTAAGTTTACAGGACATTATGAAATAGGTTTTTTCCCTATTCACATTTTAAGCCAAAACCTTAGATAACCAAACTGAATTTTAGGATAGCACCCAAGCTCAATAGTAAAGTTATTACCCTTGCTAAATTTAATTTGTATTAGGAACTTTGGCCTTTTTAACTCCTTTAATCACCCAAACTTTGAGAATAGAGTAACTATGAAGCATGCAAAAAAGAATGATTCAGGTCTGAGGGGTTGTTTTTTTCTTTTCTTTTTTTTTTCTTTTTTTTTTTTTTTTTAGGGTACTTTCAATTTTTTATTTTATTTTATTTTATTTTTATTTTTTGTTTGTTTTTCAGCTCATTAAGGGGGTACAAAAGATCAGGCTATATACATTGCCCATGCCTCTCCATCCCCCCAAGTCTGAGCTTCAATTGTGTCCATTCCCTAGACAGTGCACATCGCACTCATCATGTAGGTGTGCACCCATCCCCTCCCCCCACCGCATCCCTCCCAGTCAGAACTTCAAGCGTGTCCATTCCCCAGGCAGTGCGCATCGCACTCATCAAGTAGGTATACACCCATCCCTTCCACCCAGCCCCGACCTCTGTCCGATACTCAATTGGTGTTAATCCCAAATGTGCACTCAGGGAAACCAGTTTGCTGGTGAGTACATGTGGTGCTTATTTTTCCATTCTTGGGATACTTCACTTAATAAAATGGGTTCCAGCTCTCTCCAGGAGAACCAAAGAGATGCCATATCGCCATTATTTCTAATAGCTGAGTAATATTCCATGGTATATATATACCACATTTTGCTAATCCATTCATGAATTGATGGGCATTTGGGTTGTTTCCACATCTTTGCGATTGTGAATTGTGCTGCTATAAACATTCGGGTGCAGGTGTCTTTTTTATAGAATGACTTTTGTTCTTCTGGGTAGATGCCCAATAATGGGATTGCTGGTTCGAATGGTAGGTCTACTTGAATCTGTTTAAGGTACCTCCACATTGCTTTCCACAGGGGCCACACTAGTTTACAGTTCCACCAGCAGTGTATGAGTGTACCTATCTCTCCACACCCACGCCAACATGTATAGTTTTGGGACTTTTTGATAAAGGCCATTCTCACTGGAGTTAAGTGATATCTCATTGTGGTTTTGATTTGTATTTCCCTGATGATTAGAGATGTTGAACGCTTTTTCATATGTTTGTTAGCCATTTTCATATCTTCTTTTGAAAAATTTCTATTCATGTCCTTTGCCCACTTTTTGATAGGGTTGTTCTATTTTTTTCTTACTGATTTTCCTGAGTTCTAAATAGATTCTTGTTATCAGTCCTTTATCTGATGTGTAGTATGCGAAAATTTTTTCCCATTCTGTAAGTTGTCTGTTTACTCTCGTGACTGTTTCTTAAATCCCTATTAAATTACCAACATCTTTTTTCACAGACATAGAAAAAATAATTTTACGCTTTGTATGGAACCAGAGAAGACTCCGTTTAGCAAAAGCAATCTTAAACAACAAAAACAAAATGGGAGGTATTAATTTGCCAGACTTCAAACTTTACTACAAGGCTGTGGTTCTTAAAACAGCCTGGTACTGGCACAAGTGCAGGGACACAGACCAGTGGAACACAACAGAAAATCCAAATATAACCATCCTCATATAGCCATCTAATCTTTGACAAAGCAGACAAAAACATACTCTGGGGAAAAGATTCCTTGTTTAATAAATGGTGCTGGGAAAACTGGATATCCACATGTAGAAGACTGAAACAGGACACACAGCTCTCACCCCTCACAAAAATCAAATCACGGTGGTTAACAGACTTAAACCTTAGGTCAGAAACTATTAGAATTCTAGTTGAAAATGTAGGAAAGACTCTTACAGACATTGACCTAGGCAAAGAATTTATGAAGAAGACCCCTAAGGCAATCACAGCAGCAACAAAAATAAATAAATGGGACCTGATCAAATTAAAAAGCTTCTGCACAGCCAAAGAAACAGTCACGGGTTTTTTTTTTTCTGATTTCTCCATGGCTTTTCAACTAACAATGATTGCCTTTGCTTGGGTTTCCCAGCAAAGAGAGATCAATACAAAAGCATTTATGCTAACTTATGACTGATTTAGCAATCATAAGGCAATGTGATGATGGAAGCAGAGACTGAAGTGATGTAGCCAGGGGCCAAGTGTTGCTCCCGTAAGGTGGAAGAAGCGAGAAACCGATGCTCCCCTAGATCCTGCAGAAGGAACTAACCCTGATGACACATCAATTTTAGTCCAATAAAACTGATTTTGATCTTCTGTCCTCAACATCTGTAAGAGAATAAATATGTTATGTATTAAAGCACTAAGCTTGTGGTCAATTTTTATGGCAGGAATAAGAAACTAACACATATTTTGGTACCATAAGTGGGGTGTTGCTTTTGGCATTCATCCCCCTTCCTGGTCTCTGAGCTTCCTGAATCTATGGTTTGGTGTCTGTCATTAATTTGGGGAATTGTCAGTTATTATTGCTTTGAGAATTTCTTCTATTTCTTTCTCTCTTTCTTCTTCTTCTGGTATTCTCATTACATGTAAGTTGTACTTTTTGTCATTGTTCCACAGTTCTTGGATATTCCATTCCAAGTTGTTTGTTTTGTTTTGTTTTGTTTTTTTAGTCTTTTTTTTTTTTTTTACTTTGCTTTTAAGTTTTGGATTTTTCTGTTCACATATCCTAAAGCTCAAAGATTCATTTCTCAGCCATCTAAGTCTGCTAAGGAGCCCATCAAAGGCAATCTTCGTTTCTGTTACAGTGTTTTTGATCTCAAGCATTATTTAAAATTCTCTCTTAGAATTTCATCTCTCTGCTTATGTTGTCCATCTGTTCTTGTGTGTTGTCTGCTTCCATTACACCCCTTAAAATATTAATTATAGTTGTTTTAAATTTTTGGTCTGATAATTGTAACATCCCTGCCATATCTGAGTCTGGTTGATGCTTGCTCTGTCTCTTCAAACTGTTTTTTACCTTCTAGTATGTCTTATATTGTTGTTGTTGTTGTTGAAAGGCAAACGTGATGTTCCAGGTAAAAAGAGCTATGTTAAATAGGCCTTTAGTCATGTAGCAGTAAGGTGTTGGGGAAGAGGAAGCGTTCCACAGTCCTATGATTATGTCTCAGTTTTTCTTTAAAATTTATTTATTTATTTATTTATTTTTTCTAATCATTTTTCTTTATTGTATGTTATTTTTAACATTCTATGAATTTTTTTTTATTTCATGTTGTTATGGGGGATACAGAATTTCAGGTGACATGCGTTGCCCATGTACCGCCTTTCCCCCCAAGTCACAGCTCCAGGCGTGTCTGTTCCCCAGGTAGTGCGCATTGCACCCATCATGTAGGTATATGTCCCTCCCTTCCCCACCCCCCCTTTCCCGAGTCAGCACCTTGAAGCGTGACCATTCCCCAAACGGTGCGCAATGCACTCATTGTGTAGGCATACACCCATCCCCTCCCCCACCCCCCACCTCAGTCTGATATCCGATTAGTGTCGTTCCCAGATTTGTATTTAGGTGATGATTAGGGAAACCAATTTTCTGGTGAGTACATGTGATGCTTGTTTTTCCATTCTTGGGATACTTCACTTAATATAATGGGTTCCAACTCTCTCCAGGAGAACCATAGAGATGTCGTATCTTCATCATTCCTTATAGCTGAGTAATATTCCATGGTATACATATACCACAGCTTACTAATCCAATCATGTATTGATGGGCATTTGGGTTGTTTCCACATTTTTGCTATTGTGAATTGTGCTGCTATAAACATTCGGGTACATGTGTCTTTGTTAAAGAATGACCTTTTTTCCTTTGGGTATATGCCCAGTAATGGGATTGCTGGGTCAAATGGCAGGTCTACTTGAATCTGTTTAAGATACCTCCATAATGCTTTCCACAGGGGTTGCACTAGTTTGCAGTCCCACCAGCAGTGTATTAGTGTTCCTGTCTCTCCACACCCACGCCAACATGTGTTATTTTGGGTTTTTTTGATAAAGGCCATTCTCATTGGGGTTAAGTGATATCTCATTGTGGTTTTGATTTGCATTTCTCTGATGATTAGGGATGTTGAGCATTTTTTCATATATTTGTTAGCCGTTCTTATATCTTCTTTCGAGAAGTTTCTATTCATGTCATTTGCCCACTTTTTGATAGGGTTGCTTGATTTTTTCTTGCTGATTTTCCTGAGTTCTAAATAGATTCTTGTTATCAGTCCTTTATCTGATGTGTAGTATGCAAAAATTTTTTCCCATTCTGTAGGTGGTCTGTTTATTCTCTTGACTGTTTCTTTGGCTGTGCAGAAGCCTTTTAATTTAATCATGTCCCATTCATTTATTTTTGTTGCTGCTATGATTGCCTTGGGGGTCTTCTTCATAAATTCTTTGCCTAGGCCAATGTCTGTAAGAGTCTTTCCTACATTTTCTTCTAGAATTCTGATTGTATCACGCCTAACGTTTAAGTCTGTTATCCACCGTGATTTGATTTTTGTGAGAGGTGAAAGCTGTGGGTCCTGTTTCAGTCTTCTACAAGTGGCTAACCAATTCTCCCAGCACCATTTATTGAATAGGGATTCTTGTCCCCAGAGTATATTCTTTCCCGCTTTGTCAAAAATTAGGTGACTATATGAGGATGGTTCTATATTTGGATTTTCTGTTGTGTTCCACTGGTCTGTGTCCCTGCACTTGTGCCAATACCAGGCTGTTTTAAGAACCACGGCCTTGTAGTATTGTTTGAGGTCTGGCAAATTAATACCTCCCATTTTGTTTTTGTTGCTTAAAATTGCTTTTGCTATACGGGGTCTTCTTTGATTCCATACAAAGTGTATAATTATTTTCTCTACGTCTGTAAAGAATGATGTTGGTAATTTAATAGGGATTGCATTGAATCTGTAGATCACTTTGGGTAGTATAGACATTTTAACAATGTTGATTCTTCCGATCCACGAGCATGGTATATTTTTCCATCTATTTGCAAGTTCTGCTATTTCTTTTCTCAGTGTTTCATAGTTTTCCTTATAGAGGTCCTTTACCTCTTTAGTTAGATATATACCTAGATATTTTATTTTCTTTGTTGCTATTTTGAAGGGTGTTGAGTCTTTAATTTGGTTTTCCGATTGTTATTGGCATATATAAATGCCTCTGATTTGTGTATATTAATTTTGTAGCCTGAGACTTTGCTATATTCGTTAATCAATTCCAGGAGTCTCATGGTTGAATCCTGGGGGTTTTCCAGATATAACATCATATCATCAGCAAAAAGTGAGAGTTTGATCTCTTCCTTCCCTAGTTGGACTCCCTTGATTCTGCTCTCTTGCCTGATAGCTCTCGCAAGGACTTCCAATACTATGTTGAAAAGTAATGGAGACAATGGGCAGCCCTGTCTGGTTCCAGTTCTAAGTGGAAGTGCTTTCAGTGTTTCCCCATTCAGTATGATGTTGGCTGTGGGTTTGTCATATATGGCTCGTATCATTTTTAGGTAGGTTCCATCAATACCTATTTTGTTAAGCGTTTTTATCATAAAAGGGTGTTGAATTTTGTCAAATGCTTTTTCTGCATCTAATGAGAGTATCATATGGTTTTTGTTTTTGCTTCTATTTATGTGGTGAATTACATTTATAGATTTACGTATGTTGAACCACCCCTGCATCTCTGGGATGAAGCCCACTTGGTTGTGGTGGATTACTTTTTTGGTAAGTACTTGGATTCAATTTGTTAGTATTTTATTGAAAATTTTTGCATCTATATTCATGAGGGAAATTGGTCTGTAGTTCTCTATTTTTGTTGCGTCCTTTCCAGGTTTTTGTATCAATGTTATATTGGCTTGGTAGAACGTGTTGGGGAGAATTCCATCCTTCTCAATATTGGAGAATAGTTTATGTAGGATGGGCACCAGTTCTTCTTTGTATGTATGGTAAAATTCAGGTGTGAACCCATCTGGACCAGGGCTTTTCTTTTTGGGAAGGTTTTTTATTGCTGTTTCGATTTCAGTTCTTGATATTGGTCTGTTCAGGTACTCTATTTCTTCCTGGTTGAGCCTGGGAAGACTATGTGTTTCTAAAAATTTGTCCATTTCCTCCACATTCTCCAGTTTGTGTGCATAAAGATTTTTGTAGAATTCATAGATGATATCTTGTATCTCTGTAGCGTCGGTTGTGATTTCTCCTTTCATGTTCCTAATGGAGGTTATTAGAGATTTTAGTTTTGTGCTCTTGGTTAGTCTAGCCAGGGGTGTGTCTATTTTGTTTATCTTTTCAAAGAATCAACTTAAGGGAAATTAATAAATAAAATTTATTTTTTAATTTCAAAATATTAAGGGGGTACAAATGAATTTTGTCACATGGAAAGGCACACATAGGCACAATGAGATATAAATGATGTTGGAAACCAAAGAAGGGGGAGTATGGGAGGGCAAGGGATAAAAACTTACCTGTTGGGTGTAATGAACACTATTCTGGTGATGGGCACACCAAAATCCCTGTCTTTTAGTCTCAGTCACACCAAAAGTCTCAGTCTTTTAGTAAGCCTGTGCCCCTGGGCTGTGAACTTCACAGATGTTTTTGGGTTTTTTTTCTTTCCCCACTCACTTAGGTTTTACAGAATGGCAGATGGGCTGGAATTATGTATTTCCCTTCCCTCAGGTTAGTTAGGCTCTGATAAAATCTCCAATAGGTTAAGCTCTGGAAAAATATCTCGTTAAGGAGAACCAAAACAGAATTCTTTGGCATATTTTAAAGTGGTTACTTTTCCTCTCTCCCTGCTGGAAGTCTGAGGGGATTTTTCTCCAATATTCACTGTGAGAATTTGGTAGAGCTCTTGATGGTAAAACTCACAAAAATGTGCCCCCCCCCCAATAACTGGATCACCCTGGAGTTTATATCTCTCACACTTACCTACTCTGAATTTCCATCCACTTGTCAATTATAGTTCTGGTTTTCCTGCCCTGACTCTAGTTCCCCATAGAGGTTATTGCTCAAGTGTTTCTGCTCCTGTGAATTGTGATTCTCTGTGTCCACATATCTGTCTCTCTCTCCAGTTTTTGAGATACCATTCTGCCCTGTTGCCTCACTTCCCTGCCAGATCCAGGAAGAGTTGTTGATTTTTTAATTTATTTAGTCTTTTAGTTGTCATTAAAATGGAGTGGTGGATTCCAAGGTTCTTACATGCTGTTCAGAAACCAAAAGTCTCACAAACTATTTTTAAAGCAGCATAGCTGGGATGTGAAAGAATATAATAAAGATGAAGGATTCAAGGAATGTATTCACTTAGTGTTGGAGACTTAAACTGAGCAGAATGAGCCAATAGAGGAGAGAAGTTGCAAGTTGAGAAAAGAGGGAGAATCAGATAGAGACCTACACAGGAGGGAATTTAATCTTCCACATGGGTGAAAATGCATCCACAAACAGAAGAGTAAAATCTTCTTCATTTGAGATTGATGTCCTATTCTGTTACTCATTTGTAAAGATGTTTAAATGCAATAAGACTTGGTATCACTCTCCTTTTGAATGGACAGCTGAACAGAAAAAATAAGGCATTTCTATGGATTCTTAGTAACTGCTAGTAATGTATAATGTTGAGAAGACAAACGGGGCAAAACGTATCTCTGCCAGACCACAAAACACATAAACTTTCATTATTCCCTTTCACATCTTCCTAACCTGTATATATGGAAATTTTCTAACCTCTTATCCTTTGACCTATATAACTCTTCATCTCTACATTTCTGCATACCAATCTTTCTACATCTTGCATTATAATGACATTTTTATTTCATTTTGGGGGGGAGAGAATGTTGGTTGACAATATTGATAAATATTTATTGAATACCTACATTTTTATAGATAGATCTCACATTTCCTCTTACACAGATTGAATTTAGGATCTTTGTCTAACTCATTCTTGATTCCACCAAAGGATCTGAACCTAGATCTTATGCTTATGCAGTTAATAGGCAAAGGTTTACTGAAATAAAAGTAAATGAAGTTACTTTAATATTAGCATATTCATGCTTGCATACATTAACTGCCAGAGATAATAGTTGAGTACTAAACTTTTCCCATGGATTATGTCACTTAATCCTCATGCAAACTTGTGATGTAGATATAGTTGTCTCTACTTTCCTGTTGAAGGAACTGACTTTTAAAAAGCTTAAATAGTTTACCCAAAGTTACACAACTAATAAGAGCTTGAATGCATGACTAGCCAACTTCAGTAGCTTATTTTTTAACCACCACCTTCTTCCATCACTAGAGTATGCTGACTGTTCACATTAACTCTTGACTTTCTTCCATCAGAACTTATCAGATGCCAAGGTCAAACATAAGGCAAAATAGAGGACAAGAAAAAGACTTTCATCTAAAGATAAGTTGTGCAGTCACAGATAATATAGTAGTATTATAAAAAAAAATACTCCTGGAAAAAGAATCTCTGTTGGTGAAGTCCCTTCTAGTTCGCAAAGCACTAGCACACACAGGGACCTTGGCTCAGCTAGTCCTCATGTGCTTAGGCATAGTGTGGTGTTGAGGGTTCAAGACATGAGAAATGGGACAGGACTTTGCCAAAAAGCAACCTGTGGACATGTCAGTTCAATGAGCAAAAGCTGCTCAACATTGAGGGGGACATTCTACTGAGCAGGGATGTCTGCAAATGGACCCCACCTTGAAGCCTGAGGGCTATAGCCTGGATGTCTCCTAATGGACCCAGGTTTGTAATCTGAAGGCAGAGAGAATGATCAAAGAATGTCAGCCCAGCAAATAAGAGCAGTTTGCTATTCTAAGCCAGAGGCAATGTTCCTATCTCTCTCCTGAGTTCACGTCTCAGTAAATGAAGAACTAGATAAAGTAGAAAGAAGTACGTGGTCTCTTTGTTCCCATTTAGATTGTATGCCCTATTGCTAACTTATGAGCTTTTCATGTGAAATCATTGTAATCCATAACATGAAAAAGAGAATAAAAATGGGTGCTAGACTTCAGTCAGTACCACCTGGCTCATGGGAATGCTGGTGGTCCCCTGATCTCCCTGCACCCTTTCACCTTACTTTTTGTGTCCGTGCCTTTGTCTCTCCCATGTCTTGTAATGCACACTGCCAGGGGACCCAGTTATATTCAGGGTGTCGTGAACCCCCAACAGTGTGGTGGCAGAGATTAGTGTGGGATGTCTTCTTGTGTGCATACAGCTTGACCACAATTTGTTTGACTCCTATTCATGGTTGAGCCTTTGCTTTCTGTTTTGGCTTTGGTGTTTACCCTGCTCACCAGTGTCCTGGAGAGCTGCACAAAGACCGCTGGATGACCATGACCCAGCTTACTGCAGCATAAGCACTTTGTGGATTTGGGACACTTGATTGGAAATCACATACTCCATTCCTGAGAAGCAAATTTTCAGTTTATTTCACACAGACAACACTTTTTCAAATTCAGAGTGGGTGTCTATTTTCATAGCAGAGGTAATTTATTCTAGTACTTAAGATTGACTCTAAATCTATGTGCCATCAGTAATTTAGGATGGATATAAGGGAAGAAATCCTAAGCCTTACGGGTTACTAAACACTGAAATGTGCTACAGATGAAAACTGAAGTACACTCTTTCTGCAAAGATCTTTAAAAATTGAATCAATGAACATTATCCAGTGTAGGCTGGGGTGGACCTATATGGAGACAAGGATATGGAATAGATAACTTCTTAAGATCCTTTTCAGGGCTCACAGTCTATGATTCATACTTTAAAATCAATAATATGTGTTGAGAAAAGTTATATCTTATCAGTATGTGAAGAAAGCAAACATAAAATATTCCAGAGACAATGATAAGCATTTATAGTATACTAAACCAATACTGCTGCCTTAGAAGATATTTACTAAGTTTCACTGATTGCAAAGCTTGCAATAATAAAACAATCTTATGCAGTGGGAGACCTACAATTTTTACTGTGTTAATAACCCTTAAAACTCATGCAGTGAGATTGGAGAAAGTCCTCCAGATATACTCACATTTATTGTTTACATTCAGTAAACAGGAGACAGGTTAGGAACCTTCCAAAATGCTGTCCCTACACTCATATTATAAAGAATCTGTATATATAAATGGCTTTCAAAAATTGTACCACAATGCTTTTGAATGGTATAGAACCTATTAAGTTATTAAGTATGAAATGTCCAATTTCCTGCAGCACTAAGTTTGCTAGTTGATTATTTCTGACATTTCACTTTTTCACCTCTTGGTTTATTTTCATTGTGAAGGTACATCCTCAGTCTTTCAAACATGTTTGGCTTGTGATTGATTATCTTTCAATTTTTTTAGAGCAATTTTTGTGAAAACATGGATAAGCTAAAAATACGTGTTATTTTCTAATATGAGTTCTGTTGTGGAACCAAAGCAGCACAGACAGATTTAAATATCAACAAAGTGTTGGGGAAAGATGTGGTTAATGAATACACAGTATGTCAGTGGTTTGAGAAGTTCAGTTCTGATGATTTTAATCTTGAAAATGAGTTATATGGGCAACCTGAGACCAAGGTGGATAATGATGAGCTGAAAGCTGTAGTGGAAGCAAATCCATCTCAACCTATGTGTGACTTAGCAGCAAAGTTTGATGTTACTATTCCAATAATATTGGACCATTTGAAACAAATGAGCAAGGTAAAGAAGCTGGATAGATGGGTTCCGCATGAATTAAACAAGCATGAGAAGAGAAATTATCTTGAAGTTTGCCTTTCTTTGCTGCCACGATATAAAAGCAAATAATTTCTATACCATACTGTTACACATGATGAAAAATGGATTCTTTTTGACAATCACAAGTGTTTGGCACAATGGTTGGATAAAGATGAAGTGCCAAAACACAGTCCAAAACTGAATACACATCAAAAAAAGCTAATGGTGTCTGGTGGTCCTGCGCTAGCATTATCCACTATAGCTTCATGAAAGCTGGTCAGTCGATTACAGTGAATGTCTACTGCAACCAATTGGATGAAATGATGAAGATGTTTGTGACTAAGAAGCCAAGATTAGTCAATAGAGACAGACAATCTTGCAAGACAATTCTCAACCAAGTGTTGCAAAAATAATGCTGCTCAAACTACAGCAATTGGACTTGAAAACTCTGACATCTACCATATTCACCAGACCTTGCACTGACTACCACTTCCAGGCTTTGGACCACTTCTTGCAAGGAAAAATATTCAATTCTCAACAAGCTGTGTGAAATGCCTTACACAATTTCATTGCCACTCACTTTCCAGGCTTCTTTGTGGATGGCACAAACAATCTACTGTTAAGATGGCAAAACTGTGTCAATAGGTTAAGCCAGGGTTGGGGAACCTATAGCCTTAAGGCCACATGTGGCCTTCTAGGTCCTTATGTGCAGCCTTTTGACTGAATCCAAATTTTACATAACAAATCCTTTTATTTTTAGTAATAAATTTTTGTTCATCTTTTATAGCTTTATTTTATTTTTAAAATGAACACATTTAAAATACCAAAGAATAAAAGCTTAAATGAAATAATTTTCCCAGGTTGATCAGCACAATTAGAACATTTGTAAAACTTAAGGGCTAAATTGATGGCTACAGTGCTCATGATTTAGTCCTAACTTCTCCTGCCTGACTGGCACCACTACTGTATGAGGCTGGTTGGTGGGAGTTCATGGGGGTCAAGTATGCCAGTCTGTTATTAGCTTTTGACAATGGTGCACTATGTTTCTGTTTGAGGTGGAATTTGTGAATAGTTGCAAAGCTCAGCAGTATTTTTTAATTCTGAGAGCTTCACAGCCCATCATGTCAAAGAAGATCAAGAGAATGATGAAGGAAGAAAACAGATTTTTTAATGAGGATTGGGAACTCCAATATTATAATGTTTCTGCAAAAGGTAAGATGACTTGCTTGCTTTGTGACACTACAATATCAATATTAAAGAAATTCAATGCTCATCAGCATTATAACACTCATAAGGACCACACATATTTTAAATTAGAGAGAGAGGCACGAAAGGTTATATTGCAGAAATTAAAAGATAGGAAGCAAAAGCAAAGACAATTCTTTCAAGCAGCAATAAGACCTGGAAATAATACCACTGAAGCAACTTACAAAGTAGTTTATACACTTGGGAAAAAAGGGAAGCCATTCAATGATGTAGACATTATGAAAGAATGCATTGTTGAAGTTGTAGGATGCTTAGACCCTGATAATGTTTCAAAGTACAAACAACTGCCTCTTTCAAGGAGAACCATAACTGATCAGCAGCATGAATTAGCCTTCAACTTAACAGAATAGCTTCATGCAATACTTCCAAAGAAAAACATATACTATTCAATCACTTTGGATGAATCAGCTGATACTACTGAGTAGGCTCAGGTTTTGTACTTCATTTGGGTCATAACAGAAGGTTTTCTTTGATACAAAGAGTTACACACTTTGGGCATTCTTGTGGACGGAACATGGGGAATAGATATCTTCAACAACTTTCAAGATAAATGTCATGAAATTGGACTGAATTTGGTAAATTTAGTGAGTGTATATACAAATGGTGCACCTTCCATGACAGGAAAACATGAAGGGCTTATTGCACAGATAAAAAAAGTATTAACAGATCCAAATGTTCCCATTTCTTTTCATTGTTTCTTGCATCAGCAAAATCTCTGTGCTAAAGCTATTATTTTAATAATAATCACTGCCTTGTAGTATAGTTTGAAGTCTGGCAAATTAATACCTCCCATTTTGTTTTTGTTGCTTAAAATTGCTTTTGCTAAACAGGGTCTTCTCTGGTTCCATACAAAACATAAAATTATTTTTTCTATATCAGTGAAAAATGATGTTGGTAATTTAATAGGGATTGCATTGAATCTGTAGATCACTTTGGGCAGTATAGACATTTTAACGATGTTGATTCTTCTGATCCATGAGCATGGTATGGTTTTCCACCTATTTACTTGCTCTGTGATTTCCTTCCTCAGTGTTTCATAGTTTTTCCTATAGAGGTCCTTTACCTCCTTAGTTAAATATATTCCTAGGTATTTTATTTTCTTTTTTGCTATTTGGAAGTGTATTGAGTCCTTAATTTGGTTCTCCATTTGACTTTTATTGGCATATATGAATGCCTCTGATTTGTGTGTATTGATTTTGTATCCTGAGACTTTACTGAATTCATTGATCAATTCCAGGAGTCTCTTGGTTGAATCCTTGGGGTTTTCTAGATATAATATCATATCATCAGCAAAGAGTGAGAGTTTGATCTCTTCTTTCCCTATTTGGACTCCCTTGATTCTGCTCTCTTGCCTGATAGCTCTAGCAAAGGACTTCCAATACTATGTTGAAAAGTAATGGGGACAGTGGGCAGCCTTGTCTGGTTCCAGTTCGAAGTGGGAATGCTTTCAGTTTTTCCCCATTCAGTATGATGTTGGCTGTGGGTTTGTTGAATATGGCTTGTATCATTTTTAGATAGGCCCCATCTATGCCTATTTTGTTAAGCGTTCTTATCATGAAACAGTGTTGAATTTTGTCAAATGCTTTTTCTGCATCTATTGAGAGGATCATATGGTCTTTATTTTTGCTTCTATTTATGTGGTGAATTACATTTATAGATTTACGTATGTTAAACCATCCCTGCATCTCTGCAATGAAGCCCACTTGGTCGTGATGGATTATTTTTTTGATAAGCACTTGGATTTGATTTGCTAGGATTTTATTGAGAATTTTTGCATCTATATTCGTAAGGGATATTGGTCTGTAGTTTTCTTTTTTTTTTGTTGCATCCTTTCCTGGTTTTGGTATCAAAATTATGTTGTCTTGGTAAAATGTGTTGGGGAGAATTCCATCCTTCTCAATGTTGGGGAATAGTTTCTGTAGGATGGACACCAGTTCTTCTTTGTAGGTATGATAAAATTCGGGTGTGAACCCATCTGGTCCAGGGATTTTCTTTTTGGGAAGGTTTTTATTGCTGTTTCAATTTCAGATCTAGATATTGGTCTTTCCAGGAATTCTATTTCTTCCTGGTTGAGCCTGGGAAGGCTGTGTGTTTCTAAAAATTTGTCCATTTCCTCCACATTTTCAGAGGCATTCATAGATGCCAATAACAGTCAAATGGAGAACCAAATTAAGGACTCAATTACCCTTAAAAATAGCAACAAAGAAAATAAAATACCTAGGAATATATTTAACTAAGGAGGTAAAGGGCCTCTATAGGGAGAACTACAAAACACTGAGGAAGGAAATCGCAGAGCATGTAAATAGGTGGAAAACCATACCATGCTCATAGATCGGTAGAATCAACATTGTTAAAATGTCTATACTGCCCAAAGTGATCTACAGATTCAATGCAATCCCTATTGAATTACCAACATCATTTTTCACAGATATGGAAAACATAATTTTACTCTTTGTGTGGAACCAGAGAAGACCCCGTTTAGCAAAAGCAATTTTAAGCAACAAAAACAAAATGGGAGGTATTAATTTGCCAAACCTCAAACTATACTACAAGGCTGTGGTTCTTAAAACTGCTTGGTATTGGCACAAGTGCAGGGACACAGACCAGTGGAACACAACAGAAAATCCAAATATAAAACCATCCTCATATAGCCATCTAATCTTTGACAAAGCAGACAAAAACATACTCTGGAGAAAAGATTCCTTATTCAATAAATGGTGTTGAGAAAACTGGATAGCCGCATGTAGAAGACTGAAACAGGACCCACAGCTTTCACCTCTAACAAAAATCAAATCGCAGTGGATAACAGACTTAAACCTTAGGTGTGAAACTATTAGAATTCTAGAAGAAAATGTAGGAAAGACTCTTACAGACATTGGCCTAGGCAAAGAATTTATGAAGAAGACCCCTAAGGCAATTACAGCAACAAAAATAAATAAATGGGACCTGATTAAATTAAAAAGCTTCTGCACAGCCAAAGAAACAGTCATGAGAGTAAACAGACAACCTACAGAATGGGCAAAAATTTTCGCATACTACACATTGGATAAAGGACTGATAACAAGAATCCATTTAGAACTCAGGAAAATCAGTAAGAAAAAAATGAACAACCCTATCAAAAAGTGGGCAAAGGACATGAATAGAAATTTTTCAAAAGAAGATATAAAAGTGGCTAACAAACATATGAAAAAATGTTCAACATCTCTAATCATCAGAGAAATGCAAATCAAAACCAGAATGAGATATCACTTAACTCCAGTGAGAATGGCCTTTATCAAGAAGTCCCAAAACAATACATGTTGGCATGGATGCAGAGAGACAGAAACACTCATACACTGCTGGTGGGACTGCAAACTAGTGCAACCCCTATGGAAAACAATATGGAGATACCTTAAACAGATTCAAGTAGATCTACCATTCGATCCAGCAATCCCATTATTTGGCATCTACCCAGAAGAATAAAAGTCATTCTATAAAAAAGACACCTGCACCCGAATGTTTATAGCAGCACAATTCACAATTGCAAAGATGTGGAAACAACCCAAATGCCCATCAATTCATGAATGGATTAGCAAAATGTGGTATATGTATACCATGGAATATTACTCAGCTATAAGAAATAATGGCGATATGGCATCTCTTTGTTTCTCCTGGAGAGTTGGGACCCATTCTATTAAGTGAAGTATCCCACGAATGGAAAAATAAGCACCACATGTACTCACCAGCAAACTGGTTTCCCTGATTATCACCTAAGTGCACATTTGGAATTGGGTATTGGACAGAGGTGGGGGCTGGGGGGAAGGGATGGGTGTATACCTACTTGATGAGTGCTATGCGCACTGTCTAGGGAATGGACACGCTTGAAGCTCAGACTCGGGGGGATGGGGGGGCATGGGCAATATATATAACCTGAACTTTTGTACCCCCATAATGAGCTGAAATATATATATATATATATATAATCCCTGGTGGTCTCCTAGCATACATATATATTCTATAATATATGTATATATATATATATATATATATATCCAGGACCTCTGTCTCTCTCCCTTTGCACTGACATTGTTGCTACTCCCTCACTTTACATTTGCCCGAATGAGTAAGAGCCTTTGAACTACCTGCACTCACTGGCCTTGGAGAGGTGTGTTTTGACATAGAACACCCTTAAACAGGAGAGACCTGGCAAGATTAGACCTTAACAACGATCAGCTCCAAGATGTATAAATCTATAAGACTTTAATGATTTAAAAAAATCCTTAAGATTTACAGGCAAATCTTTTTAACTTACAGGCAAAAAAATCAATAACTTAAAAGGACAAGAGAATCACATTTCTTAAAAGCAATATAGAAAGCAAAATAACAATACACCAGCATTTTCAAGGAATGTAAGTGAGTTAAAAATTTTACATTCAACAAAACTATCATTTCATTAACAATGCTGTAGAAAAAAAAGTGGTTTCAAACATGCAAGAGCCTAGGGAGAATCTACGAGAAGATGAACTTTAGATCTGGAAGGTAACTGGGGAACCATCAGTAAAATGAATCAGGGTGAGACTGTATTCTACTGAAGTGAGGAACTGAGATCGTGGCTAAGGTGGGGAAGGGGCAGAAGAATGGTGAAAAAGTCGTTTGTGGTTTGACAAAGTGAAAACAGTGCACTAAAATAATGGAATAAAGAACAGCAAAAGAGGAATATTGAATAAGCTCACTGATGTTTTGTACAGGCAATAAGAAGGAGTCATAGATACTATTAAAAATCAAACTAAATGGTAAATGTTTATATGAGAAATCATTATAAAGGAAGGAATAAGTAAAAAGGTAACCACTAGAGGAAAATACAAAGTATAGTAAATATCAAATTAAATTTAAAAATGAAAACAAAGTAAATACATCTAATATAGAGAGAGACAAAACAAATATAACATAATATATACAATAATTATATAATTATAATTATATAAATTTATAAAATTATAAAATATGAGTTATGTTGTTCATAGCAATAAATGTGAATCAACCTAATTCAATTATTAAAAGAAAACTTTTAATTTTACTAACAAAGGAATTCCAAGCTATAATTCTGTACATAAATAATATATTTAAAATAACATGAGTCAAAAGACTAAAATAAAGTTCTGGGATGTATCTGTGAAATGGAAATAATAACAGAGTAGTTTTTGTCATCCCTATAGGCAAAAAAAAAATTGTGTGACAAAGAAAGATACTTTTAATAATAAAAACCACAATTCCCAATAAATATGTAACAGTTATAAATATCTACACACCAAATTACACACTACTACCTTTATAGAGCAGAAAATACAGGAAATGAAAGAAGAAATAGAAACATACTAATACGAGAAGACTTAAACATCATTTGCAGTATGACAGATCAACTGATTAAAAAAATAAGTATATAGAGAACCTAACTAACATAATCAATAAGATAAGGTATATTGTATAAATGTAAAACAAACTGTATACCTACTTAACAGAAGATGTACCTTTTTACCTAGTATATATGGAACATTCACAAAAACTGATCATAAAATCCATTAATTATTTCTAGTGCCATAAGAAAGCATCTGTAGCTCCATAGCGTAGAAATATTATGAACTATACTTTCTGATTGCAATGTAATAAAATAGAAAATACTGACAACCCCATAAGTTCCTTTCATTTAAAAATTGTATATATAAAATAGATCTATTAAATTCTTGAAATAATTTTCTTGAATGAAAATAATTCAAACTAAAAATATAAAATATCTTAATGATAAAAATAAACTGTATATTATATACATTCAAAGCAATAATCAGAAGAAAATTAATAGGCTTAAAGGATAATAGCAGTAATTTTTTTTTTTTAAGAGACAGAGCTTCACTATGTTGCTTAGGCTGACCTTGGACTCCTGGCCTCATGTGATCCTCCCTGCTCAGCCTCTCCAGTAGCTGAGACTACAGAAATGCACCACTGTGCCCAGCTAAGAGGTATAAAATGTAAAAGATGAAAATGAATGAAATAACTTTTTTCTACTTCATTTTCTTTTTTTCTTCCTCTTCATCTACCTCCTCCCTTCTCTTTTTCTGCAAATTGATTGTCACAAATTCTTTGGTGGGACAGAAGAAGGCAGAAGACTGCTCTGGAAGGTGGAGGCCGCCATGGTGGCCCAGAGTCAGTAGCTGACCTACTGGGGTGAGGAGGACATCTCCACAGAAGGGACCATTCTCCACCTAAAGCAACCAGGGCTCTTTGGAGAACTGAATCCAAGGTTGGAACATAGAACATATTTTTTGTGTGCCAGAAAGCAAGAAAGTGCTCAAATAATGATGGGGACATGACTAAAGTGCACAAAAGCTATCTTAAGACAATATGAGCATCACATAACTAATCACAGTAATGTGTTTCAACCCATTGAATGAAATAGAAGACTATGATTTTATATTGGTGTAGATCAATAGGTAAGTGTAAAGTTTGTTGTATAACAATTTTACATAGTTTCAAAGTTCTGATCCTTAAAATTATATTAATTATACAAGGGCAAATTTCTGTATAATTTGAGTTTAGGAAAAAAATTTCTAAATAACATAAAAAATCTGGAGATAATAAACATATAATCTATATGTTTGATTAAATAAAATGAACAAAAAAGTAATTTGCATGGGAAGATCACCATAAGCAAAGTTAAAAGACAAATTACAAATTGAAAGAAAATACTTGGCAGCATGTATAACAAATAAAGAACCAACATTAATAATATAAGGAACATTTAAAACTGGGAGAAGGGGGAATAAAACACCAATAGAAAAATTAGCAAAAGAACAAGCAGATAATTCATGTTTTAAAAAAATTTAAAATGACCTTTACACATATGTTCACTTTTACTCATAATAAGAGAAAGAAAATATAACTACACTGGATCTATTTCTCAGCTGTGGAATTGACAAAAATTAAAAGACTTCACAATCAACTTTTTAGTTGTTCAAGCACTGGGGAAACACATACAAAAATAGGGAAAAAGGAGTGACAACAGGAGAGAAAGGAATGAGAGAGAATGAGAGAGACAAAGAAGAGAAATTGTGTAATGAATGATACATCAAATCATGTGGGCCAAAATGTCACAAATGGTGAATCTTGGTAAGGAATCTTGACAAGTGGAGTCCAAGAGTTCTTTGTAACATGCCTGCAATTCTTCTCTAAGCTTGAAATTGTATGAAAATAAAATGTTGGAAAAAAGTCTTAAAATTGAGTAAATTTAACTGATATAAAGTTTGTACACTGGATAAATATACAGTAATTTAAGGTGCTTATAAAGAATCTACAATATCAGAGTGCAATTTTAAAACCCTGATTATATTTCAGTTGGAAAGAAATCAACTAGGCTTGAAATAAAGATTGAGAAGTGGAATTATTAACAGTAATATTTTTGATGACTTTTTGCCTTTTTCTCTATTTTCCAAATTATTATAAACTAGCATGTTATTTTCCAATGGAAAAAGAAATTTTTGAAAATACCCGTGGTGTTTTTATGTTGCTCATTGGCAGTTTACCCCTTCATGTCATTGTTGGCTTAAATATGTACAACTGCAATGGCAGGAAAGGTGATGGGCTGAGAAGTCTTTTTTCTACCCAACAACTGCCATCAGTGTTTTGAAAAGTCCTCTCTTTGAATGAGAAAGGAACGGAGTGGTTTCAGATTTGGGCTTCCAGAATCAGGTGGAAGCTGTTTCTGAATCCCAGCTCTACCTAGCACCGTACTCACTATACAATTGTTGGTGAGTAAATTAATCTCTGCAAGCTTCAGTTCTGCTACCTACAAACTGAAGATCATATAAGAATTTTCTGTTTGCTTTGTTGTGAAAATTTAATGAGGTGATATGTTTGATATGGAGCTAGGTACCTGACAGCAATCAATAAATTGAAGCTTTTTAATCCATTTCTTTTATTAACACAAAATACCATGTGTATTTATGTAACTCATTATATAAATGTATCAAAACTCACATACTGATACAAATACACAGAATACATAATTCAACAGATCCACAGCAAAAAGATCTTCTTAAACCACTGTAGCAGATTTACTTTTTATTAATAAGTAATACCCAAACAACTTTTAGTGAACATATATATAAATAGAGAACCACACCAATGAAGATTTACATCGATGAAGAATAGATGAAGAATATGCAAATCACATTTCCATAATATCAGTCCATAGTAATGCTAAAGCAGTTGAACATTTTGTCATTTTATGATCTGTGTCAGTGCTGTACATTCTAGAGTGTAATCAGTTGTAGAACGGCAAAGGATATATTTAACTCGTGACGCCTTGCCATGTATTTGGATGTTGATGTTAACAGTTAGACTGGATATTTTGCAAAGTTACTCAAAACTAATCCTGTAATTCAAGTGTGTCATATATAGAGAAAAAAGTCTTTTTGTGCCGCCATCTGTTTCTCCCTGTGCGCTCCAGGATGGCACAATTGTGTTCTTTTCCTTAGGGCACTATGGACCAGCTGTCCCGATTTAGAGAATGGAGCACAAGCACTCTACAGTTTAGAAAGCCTGGTGGTGGAACCGTTCAGGATTAAGAGGACAAAAATGATGGAAAAATGCCTCACCTGGTTATTGCGTGTTTGGTGAATCAGGGCGAAAGTGTTTCTGAGAAATGTACTCTTACTTTTTTTTTTTTTTTTTTTTAAGTCTGGTACTATTATAACCTTGCCATTTGGAGAGAGAAGGCAGAAGTCTTCTGCCCCCACAAAAAGAAAAATTAGGTGACTGTAGGGGTTCCCCCCCCCCCCCCCCCCCCCCGGCTCTCTCAGCAGGAGCAGAAAGAGTGTGGCAATAGCTGCTCTCTTCTTAGTCCTTCACCGCCAAGCTCTGTGAGAAGTCTCCATTTTCCAAAGACAAGAAGATATCCTACCTGGGTGTGGAAAGGTGATCTGGAGAAAGCAAAGCATTGATGGGGAATTTAAAGGGCTGTGGAAACAATAAAAAACGTAAAGGGTCAATCGATCCAAACAGGCTGGCTGCCGCGGCAGGCGGCCTCTCGGTGTTGGGGAAAGCGCGGGGTCAGGGCGGCGGGAGATGCTCCCGGACGAGGCAGCTCTTCCTCCTTCCACCCAGCACGGTCCTCTCAGCGCCAGAAACCTCAGTGGGAAACCCGTCCCTGGCCTCTACAGAGTGTCTTCACTTTTAATCAAATGATTCTTCAGGCAAAGACTGTCTTACAGCGGGGTGGTTGATTACATTGGTTCTTTGAAGAAAGAATAATTTCTTGAAGGACTTCCTCTTTTAGGGGGTGCAAATGCCTTAAGCATTTATATGCATGATCTTATGCTGGCTAAAATAAAAAAGACTTGGTTGCTAATATGCGAGCACATGTGAACTACATGAATGAACGGGACACGCACGCGTACACACACGCACATGCACTGCATTTATTTATTTATTTTTACACAGAATAGAAGTTCTATTCCTGGAATTCAGGGAATGTATTTTATCTGTTCATATTATATTTTGCTTAGAGACCCCTTCCACCGAGTATGGCCCTAGATTAATGTTTTCTAACCTTCTCACCTGAGCTTTAACCATATCTTCATACCTCTCCCTGCTCTACTTTGGATTATTAACTGTGAAATGAAAGAATATACTAATTCTCTGTAAAATGATATTACGTCTATTTCTGTGTGCATGTCAGTATGAGATTGGTTATGTGCAAGGCACCCTGGACTCTTAGCAAGTTAATAAACAAAACAAATAAAGAAATGTATACCCAAAGCTGTAAGCTTTATGTGATGCTCTCAATTTTGCAAGTTTATCATTGCTTTTGTTTGATTGTCAAGTTTATTTTGAGTTTGTGGTAAATTGTTGCTTTTGTCATAGTACTTACATGAGGGGGCATATAAAAAAGTGAAGGAGAAAGAAATAGGTAAAATTAAGAAAATGTACATAATAATGGTACATTTAGGTAAAGGAAGTGTATATTGCCAACTATTTTACTTTCAAAATGTCTGTTAAATTTTCCTTTGTAATATTAGCATAAACATTAAAAGTATATTTTTTATTTCCTTAATTTTTTGTTTTTAGAAAACGAGTATGTATTATCTTTATTGTTGAACAAGTATGAGAGTAATCTAACAGTATATACTGGATATTCAAAAAATCTAACTCCCATTAAAAGAATATTTTTTATTTCCTTAATTTTTTGTTTTTAGAAAAAGAGTATGTATTATCTTTATTGTTGAAAAAGTATGAGAGTAATCTAACAGTATATACTGGATATTCAAAAAATCTAACTAAAAAATCCTCAAAATTTCTAAAGTACCTGTAATATATAACATGGTTCATAATACAAAAAACAGGACTATTCTTAGCCTGACCCCTAGTGTTAACAGCAAATAAGTGTGAAGTTTAACCATAATAGAGCAAAAAATTGTTTACAGGGAAATACAGAATAATTTTTTCATAATAAAATAGTTCATTTTTAGTGAGTTAAATACCAAGCACAGAAGGACGAATTCAGAAGGTGCTCAGAAGTTATTTAACAACTTCATTTGACAGAAGGGAAAGCTCAGGCTGACCGTTCATAGTATCATAGAGTTAGTCTGAATGAGTTTGTGAAACTGCATTTCAGTCTGTGTGCCTTCTCACCCTCTCCATTGGCCATAAATCATTTTTACAACTGTGAGAAGACAATCCTTGGCTTTTAATCCCTGTCCACCACTCTCTGAGCACTGCCACTGCTAAGACAGGGATACACTTCTTGTTTGTTCTGAAGTTGGCAGACAAATTCAAGTTACTCAAGCCAAGGGCACACTAGAAAGGGCCAAAGAAAGAACTTATTCTTTATTAATCCCGTCCAAATTTAGAGTTGTCTGACTTTTCTTTAATCAACTGAAACAATCTCTTAGTAACTAATTATTCACCCATTTACAAGACATTCCTAAATATATTCTCTTATAATTCAAGCATCTCAAGGGTTTCGCTCTTTTTTCTAGTAGGAAGAAATATCTCCTTATAGCAGAAGCTCTCTGAAGTTTTGCATGGAGTGTCTCACCTTGCGAAGTTATCAGCTAGGGGTTAATTTTTATCCACGACATCAGGTGATATGTCCTTGTCAGATAAAGAAAATAAGAATTGTCAATTGTTTGCTTATGTTTCTTAAAATCTGGAGTATCCCATTCTCCTGGTCTCCTTTGCCCCTACATACTATCCTTGGTTTAATTCCCCAAAGCTGCATTCTTTATTTTTTTCTTATTTTCAAATTTTCCCACTTCTTTTGATCCTGAATTCAGTGGTGGTGATTGCCTAGCTTTAGATATTGGATTAACACAACCGTGCTTCTTATTATAAAACTAATAAAGATATTTGCTTCTTAAATCAGAAAATTGTCCCCAGGGTATCTGCAATACTTTTAACAAAACATAATCTACAAGTTAATTTTTCAATACAAGTCTTGGTAGCTCAAGTTCTAATTACCACTCAATTTCTTACTCTGAGACTATTTATAAGCTGATTAAAGAAGGTCATGCTTAGAGGTAGCCTAATTATTACTGGTCTTAAAATAACAAAATTCTCATTCTTTTAAACGTTTGTTCTCTTATCTCTCAGTGTAATAATGGAAACATTTGAATATAAAATCCCTTTTATAGATGTTGTGAAAATAAAGTTGCAATGAAACTGCAAAATTTTTGAGGAGCAATTGGCAATGATGTATGCTGTGTGCACATTTGAATTTTTGCTGTGTCTAGAAGTGTTCCAGGATTAAAGAAACAACCTGGGTGACAAAGACAAGTAGTTCTGAATGAATACTAACTCTCACATTGTAAACTGTGGTGGACTCAGACACCGTGTCCTTGCACCAGCCTGACTGTCATCACTTCTACTTACCTCTCCAGGGCACTTTGATCTCTGCATGTTTTCTAAACATGGGGTCCAGCAATGTAATTATTCCATGAACTCATCCAATAGTATTCAGATAAATCTCTCCTGTGGTTTAATATTTGTTTCTGTTGCTTGCATCTGTAAACCCTAATTTCCCAGGTTAACAACAATATAGGTTGCAAGCCTGTTAGTTAAATAAGAGAAAGCTGGAATTGGTTCCAGGCAAAATAATGCAGGTGGCAGTGACAATTCCTATCCGTAGACCCAGGCAGGAATATAGCACTTCATGGAATGAATGGCTATGTCACTTAATTAAAGTACCACTTGTGCTCTTCCAAAATCAAGTTCCTTCTTTTTTTTTTTTTTTTTTTTTATGGCAAGACTTTGGAAGATTGCACTGCTTCTGACATAAAGACTAAGAAATGTTCCAGACCCTGGGGTGACAAGTGCCAAGCCATAGTACTCTCTGAGGCAAACGTGGTTATCAGAACGAACTGTAGAACTGGTACAATAAACATAATATTTTGACTCACAATATTGCCATGGTCAATTAAGCATGAATTTCCTGGAATCAAATAAAAAAATAAAAATAAAAATTCAGGTCTGGGGAACCAAAGTCTTTCTATAGCCACCATAATAAATAGTTTTGTTTCTCCCTCATTCCCAGTCCTAAAATAGTTCACAAAGACTTCTTGAATAAAAGAAGGCAGAATGGACTTCACAATGAACCTTGCAGTATATGCACTACGTATGACCTGTGAAATTTTTTCCTAGCCGTGATCAAAGGGCCCTAAAGCTACTTACCAGGGTAATTCTTTAATGGAATGAAAATACCAAATCCTTTAAGGCCTATCAGGCGCTGTGTCTGATTTAATTCCTGGAACCCTAAAACCCTGCCGCATGCCACTAGGCTTATTTGGGGCTCGTGGGTATTAAGAGGAAAGAAGACTTGTCACAGTGGCCTCCTAGAAAAGGTAAAGGGCTTCAATCCCATTTTATGGCTATTTTCACAGTTCCTGGGTGCATGTTTTGAACAGACATCTTTGGGAGCAGGCAACAGCTCTCCATTGTTGCCTCTGCTGATAGACTAAGACCAATGGTACAAAGAGCCAAGTGGAAGGAAGGAACCCCCCCTTCCTTTCAAACAGCAGCATATGAATACTCTATCTTGTTAGGGGATACTGTAGGAACAAGGAAAACGATCACAAACTTAAAAGATTTAGGGGTGGTAATTTGTCTCACATCCCCTTTTAATTATACAACTTAACTGATGCAAATGTGAACAGAGCCTAGCAGGAGCTTTTGAGCTTTGTTTACCTGGACAAAAAAAAAAAAAAAAAAGCTCCTCTTGCCCTTGATTCTTGACAGATAATTCTCTGCACATTAAAGTTAAGGTTAACAAGCACCTTCTTTCAGTACATCAGAGTTTTCCTTCTTTCTCTGCCGTGGATGCTTTAGAGAAGCCACTTGCCAATCTAAAGGTTGCTACTTTGATTTTTTTTCTTTGATTTTATACAGTTTTACTGTGAGTCTTGGTATGTATGAGTCTTGGTATGTATTTCTTTTCATTTAACCTTCTTGGGCTTCATTGTGACTTTGAATGTGAAGATTGAGATCTTTCATCAGTTCTGGAACATTCTAAGCCATTATCTTTGGAAATATTGCCTCTGCCCTACCCATTCTTTTCTCTCCTGCAGGAACTTATGTTTAGGCCTTCTCATTCTGCCTGTTAGCTTGTTGACTTCTTCCTGATTTTACTTCTTTGTCTCTACTCCTTCTTCTTTTTTTCTCCTTATTCTTTATCCTGAATGATATCTTCTGATCTATTTTGATTTTTTGATCTCTCATTGATTTTTCTCTTCAGCATTATCTAATCTGGTATTAACATGTTCACTGAATTTTTAATTTGAGTTAATTCTTTTTTATAGACTTTATTTTTAGATTTATAGAAAAATTGAGAAGCTAGCACAGAGAATTCCCAGATACCCCACACCCAGTTCCCACTACTATCAACATCTTACATTATTATCATACATTGTTTGAATCAATGAACCAGTATTGATACATCATTATTCATTGAAGATCATAGTTTATTCAGGTTTCTTTAAATTTTATTTAGTGCCCTTTTCCTGTTCCAGGTTACCACATCACGTTTAGTTGTTGTGTCAGCTCTTCCTGGCTGTGATCATTTCTCTGACTTTTCTTGTTAATGACCTTGATAGTTTTGATCTTTCCCTTCCTTTTAAAGATCCTTCAAGCTTTGAATCTCATTTTTTGTTCATTTTCTTTATAACTTCCTATATTCTCTTTCTTGTTTTCATTCATTTCTGTGCATTCTAATTCCTGGCTCCTATCATTCTGCTGTGATCTGAATGTGTCCCCCAAGATTCATGTGTTGGAAACCATCCCCAGTGCAACACTGTTGGGAGGCAGGGCCTTCTGGAATGGATTAAAGCTGTTATAAAGTGGCTCGACAGAGGGAGTTTCGTCTCTTTTCTGGCCTTGCATCCCTTCTGGTTTCTGAGGACACAGTGTCCCTCTCCTTTGAAGGATGCAGCAACAAGGCACCATTTTGGGATCTTAGACTTCCAGTCTCCAGAACTATGAGAAATAAATGTCTTTATAAATTAAATTAGTCAGTCTCAGACAGTTTGTTATAATAGAACAAATAGAACTAAGATGCATTCCTTTTATGAAACAGAAGACCCCCTCCTGCTGTGATTCTCGGCAGCCTCCGTATTCATGTGGCTGATCCTTCCCACACTCTCCACTCTCAGTTGCTTGATCTGCTCTCCACCTGGTCCACCTGCTTTACATATTGTTACAATTAATGAGCCAGTATTGATACATCATTTATTTCAGACACTCACTCTCATGACCATGTGCAAGATCTTATCATTACGAATTACTATAGGGCAGTTTCTGTTCAGATCCTGATCTGTGGCTCTATATAGACGAGCAGTCCAGGACTTTAACGGTGGAAGGGAGACTTAAAATAGCTAGCTCCATTTTGCCTCTGAACCCCTCCAGTAATATCCTTTAGATTAAAAGCCTCTGCTTAGCTCTGCATATAGATCAGCTAATTACAGGAAGAATTTAGTTTGTAGTTCAACTCTAGAAGAAAGATGAAAACCATCCCCGTCTCCAAACTAACTCCCAGGGAGATAAAGACAATATGTACACGAGTGCAATGCTATGCTAACGATTTACAGGAACATTGTGACCTGACCCACACCCTCCAAAGTTAACTGACCAAGAACAAAGAACTTTTACAACCTCCTCGGACCCCCGCTAATGCCCAAATGTCTGCAGTTCCCAATTACCTCTTGCAACCCACCTCCTCTTCTCCCTTCCTTTAACATAAAAAAGGAACCTAGAATTCATACTAACTTACGATGGTTCTTTAGGACTTTAGTCCGCCATCTTATCGGTTTGCTGGCTTTCTGAGTAAAAGTTGCCTTCTTTGCCCCAACATCTTGTCTCTCTACTTATTGGTTGACCTGCAGCAAGTGGTACAAGCTTGGATACCGTTACAAGACTAAGTGCCCTAAAGCATTGAGAATTCAAACTGGCCAAATCTACTTTCTCAACTTGGAACATAGAAGATGGAGCCACTGGGTATCTTTTCTTTTTAATAGAAGGAACCAGAAAAAGATGTGTATTAAGACAATTTGTACCTTTTATATTGGTGCTATCTTAATGTGAACTGTAAAATCCACAGACTTTCTAACACGCAGACATGTACTCCCCAAGCACTAAAGCACTAAAAACAACAACAACAAAAACCCCAAAATAACTGTGAAACAAGGATTAGAAGATTGTCATGTTACTAAAAATAAAATTAAAAAAAAAAACAGCTCCTAGTAAAATTAACTCAAGCAAAGTAATGATTTGAATTTACCTTTTGAGAGCAACTTAAATGAGATTGACTGGGTTAGGGAGCTCAAAGTAGGGTTATGATTATCTAGGTTATTTTAATTTAAGTTTTGAATGCAAGTTATTGTCAAAATGCAAGAGATTTTGTTTACCCTAGCCAAGGAGCACTATTTGCTAATTACAGGCTTAATGTTAAATTAGGTTCTTTTTCTCTGCAGCAACAAAGCAATCAGATGAGAATGTCATGCCTCTATTAAGCATTTACATTAGGATTGCCTAATTATACCAGGATTTGTTTGGGTAGCAGTGGCAGATGTTCTGAAAGGCTGTGGAAAAGGCAGTCACAGCTTCACAGGAGATGGACACCCGCCACATCAGTGCAAGGTACCTGAGTGCTCGTAAAGATCAAGATGTGTACCAGGTGCTTCTCAGTATAATTCCCTACAATAGGTCCTCTGAGAACCTGCAGTGAATATATTTGTTCTCCATTTGCCTCAGGAAAATATTGCAAGGATTCAGAAAGGAAGTCCAGAAAAGTTTATGCCTTATACAACTAAGTATTATGGAAACAGAAGGTTATTTAAGTTATTATAATCAGAGTTTTAATGTTGAAAAGAAAATCCACATAGGTTTCCTTTATACCAACTGACTGCACAATTCCTCAGCCCTTCACACCAACACAAAGACATGATTATGAGATGTTATGAGATTTTATGTTATAAGACCTGGTGGTTCATAGTAGAATAGATGGCGCCCTGCTAGTCATTGCCACTCAAAAAAGAGTGAAGCTGGCTCTGTTTCTCCTATTTCATTTCATGATGCCATACGTGAAGGGTTAACAATGGTCCAGACAAACAGGGTAAGAGAGAATGAGGGCTGTTTAGATAACCTAGTGCATATGCAAAGAAATAAGCTCCTGGTCTGGGTTTACTCTGGGTTATCTCCTGCCCCCCATGCCCAGCTGAGGCTTAAGATTGCTCTATAATAAGCTGTTTTCTCAGTGCCAGCACATTCCTCCAGGCTCTCCGACCTTCCTCTGCTCAGAATCCACTTGCTCTCACCAGTTTTCCTAACAGCCTTTACCTTTGCCTCACACCTGGATCCTCCCTCTCTGTCTAGCTCACTCTGACAAATAAACTGGCTGGATGGCCTGACTGATTTTTATTGAAAATTCTTCCCTGTGAACCTACTACTTGGCTCAACCTCTCTGGGTTCTACATAGTGCAGCATGACGAGGACTGACACCTGTCACTTCACTCACTTCCCATGGAACCCAACCTGGTTCCTGGGACACACAGGGCCCAAAGCCCCTGCATATTCAGGGATGGGGTTAGGATAATACCTATATGTAGACATATTTTAATGTGGAACTTTTGGATGCAAAAAGTTAGATGATAAATAGTTGGACTAATGTTCTGCAGCATTACTTTGAACACAAAGTTCATCCTCTTCTCTAAGCTGCTTTAGGGCCTTTCCCACAATATGCAGAGAGTTCATTCTCAGGCTTTCCATCTGCAAATGCTCAGAGTTGACAACCAGGAGAATCTTTACCATTGATTTTTTGCTGTTGTTGTCTTAATTTATCATTCTATAAATGACCTCCTCTGTGTACTTTGTTCCATAGCTGTCTTTACAATCAAAAAGTTCCTTGACCTTTTTTTTTTTTTTTCTGAGTAGTTTTCTGTTCCCATTTACTTTCTAGGTGGTATGAAATTAGCCACTATTTCAAGCTCTTT
Source organism: Eulemur rufifrons (assembly GCF_041146395.1). Classification (NCBI taxonomy): domain Eukaryota; kingdom Metazoa; phylum Chordata; class Mammalia; order Primates; family Lemuridae; genus Eulemur; species Eulemur rufifrons. The sequence continues at coordinate 91,179,631 of NC_090985.1, forward strand.
TTAGTGAGAACAGTGGTTTTCTGTTTTAGGGTCCAAGTTTCAGAGTCACCCCAGTTAACTGCCTTTACAGCAGCTGTAGCCAAGGTTGATTCCTGCTTGATCCATTTTACGACTGCAGTGTCTACATCTGCTGTGCCTGTGGCAGCACGGCTTTGCAGGTGGCTACTGTGGCCACTTGTGCATGCCATCTGTTCTTTGCTGGTCACCTGCTTTGCCTGTAGGCCGTGGGCCCTTTCCTGAATTTTCAATCATCAGCTGAGATTGAGATGCAGGCTCTGACCCGACCTCTAACATTATCATGTGGTCTCAAAGAATGTCTGTTGCTCTCCTAAGGACGGATAATGGTTGAGAAATTTTCCCTGAAAAATAAATGAGTGTGGCAATGATGATCTAACTGTAGAGAAACCCCGCCTCCATGCCAATGGCAAAGGGCAGGCATGGAAAGGGCACGGCTTAATTTCCACTATGATTAATTTGGAGCTGAGTTAGGTTGCCCAAACGCACTTCAATAAAAAGTGGCAGAGCCAAGATTTTAAACCAGTTCACTCTAAGTCCAAATCAGATTTTTCACCACTATGTTTGTCTTTCTAAAATGCTTTTTAAGCAATGCATTCCTTTTAATCAAAATATTATACAGATTTTTTTAATCAAAATGTTTCCCAATCCCATTTACTGTACTTTTAATTATTTATTTATTTAGAGACAGGGTCTTGCTCTGTTGCCCAGGCTAGAGTGCAGTGATATCATCATAGCTCACTGCAACCTCAAATTCCTGGGCTCAAGTGATCCTCATGCCTCAGCCTCCCTAGTATCTGGGAATACAGGTGCATGCCTCTGTGCTGGTCTATCATATATTGTCCAGGTTTTAGCTGACAGGAATTAGCAAAATTATGTCATTAATTTTTTTTAAATTTTTTGTACAGACAGGATCTCACTAGGTTGCTCAGGTTGGTCTCAAACTCCTGGCTCAAATGATCCACCTACCTCTGTCTCCCAAAGTGCTGGGATTACAGGTGTGAGCCACCACCCCAGCATGTAATATTAATTTAGATCCCTAATAAACAAAATAGAAAATCCAGTTGGTGTGGTTTAAGCTCAGAATTCTAGGACGTGTAGAAAACAAGGAAAAGCACTCACCTGAGTAGAAGCTGGTTCCCGGGAACTACCTTGAGGAATATAAAGAGGTTACATAATTGTCATGTGATATTTCACAGAATAGAAATGGAAGTATAGGTGGATTGGGATGCACCTATCCTGGGCAGTTGTTTTACCCTTAAGTTTAGTCATCCCAGTCAAGCTCATGATGCCGTTCTCAAGGCAGCAGAAGTCCTCTTTACCCAACCGCCACAGAGAAAGCGAGTGTGGGTCATTCATCCTCTCAGTGGGTGAGCCAACAGTGAAGAGAATGGAGAAAGCAGGAGGCAGAGAAGGAAAGTTTTTCAATGCATTTTGGTGTTTGTCTTTGTTTTTGATGTTAAACTCTGTTCTTTCCATCACATCACTATACTCACGGGCACAGAGAATCCCACAGATAATTTGGGGTTCTAGTGCCACTGCTCAGAGGGAGTTTACCCATGGAGGGCATGGCTCCCTCTCCAACCTAACTCGTGGAGTACTGTAGATTCCCAGTTGTCTGTGCTAATGCTTACTTGGGCATTTTCAACTTTGTGCACAATTCTTTTCTCATTCTATTGTTTCTCAGGGATCTATTTGCCTTTTTTGCTTTCATTTTGACTGCTTTTTCTCAACTTCAGCATTACTAACATTTGATGATGAAATGATCTGTTTTTGAAGCTGGAATTACTGATTATCTTTTGAGAACTGTCAGTTCAATACTTACAGTCCTCTGATTCTTGGCAAGGGTCGAGAGGCACTAACAGTTTCTTTGAGGTTTCCATAAAGAGGCTCGTTTTTACCATCTGACGATTGTAGCTGTTTTGGTAATTACTCTTTAGGACTATGTTGGTACTCATGGTCCTCAGTTTGGGAAAACTGCTGAACCTCCATCTGGACAGTCAACATTTGGCAAAGAGTAGGTCAAATGATCTAAAGTCTAAAAACATAGAGGCAGATTTACCTCATATTTTATTCTCTAATTTGCTTGATTTAAAGTGATATAAATAGACCAGAGGTTTAAACAAAAGTGCAGACCTGGCTGAGAAAGTAACTCAGAAATGAGTTAAAATTATAAGCCATATGAGGCACAGGTTGCAACCTCGGCCCTGGGATTCAGTTGTCCACACATTGTTGATGCTGGTAGCAGCCAAATGAAGCATTAGTTAAGATATATTAAAGCTGAAAGAGGTAGAAGGGAAAATATGCACAATAAAACTGCGATGTTTCTAACTGCTTTAGAGCTACAAAGTTATTTGATTATTTTTAAACATTAAAGCTAAATCTCTTAGGAAATATCAGGAATAGTTTAAAAATTATTTTCATGTACAAAGAGTGGGAAAAGTCTAAAATATTCTGTTCTGGTTACTTACAATCCACATCTACTCTGTAAACAATCATGGGAGCTTGCTTGAAAAATAAGTACCAACCTGGATTCCAAAGTAACTGAATTATTTTTTATGAGAAAATGTGAACCGTACAAAGAAACGGCAAGCCTAGTTAAAGTATTTTTAGGCCTTTTTAATTATTCTTTTCCTCATGGGAAAGAAAAAGATTTTTTGACTCTATAAGACAATTTTTTTTAATGAGACTTAAATATACCTTGCTTTTTATGAAAAAATAAATTACTAAACCAAAATTCCCAATGATTAATTCAGAAGGAATTATTAACATCAGAAAAGTATAATAGATTTACTTAAGGTTTATAGCATGTTTCTATATACAGCTTTTATGATATATAAAACATTTTAGGTTATAAAAATTAAAGATGCACATTATTTTTCAGGACTATATTTATTTTTAAGCCATCTGTACTTCATTGTTGACAACAATACCATGATATTTATATCATTATATTTGTATTTGCTAATATGTTTGTATTATTGAATATCAACATTCTCATATGATTCACGACGGACTGGCTGTCAGAGGGACAAGAATGATATACACTGTCGAGATGACCAAACTCGCTATAATGTAGTTCTTCCTTCTATGGTGGGCACAAATTGGTGTTTTAGATCAGCACATTGAACAAATGATCTATTTGCTTTGATGGACAGTCAATTAACATCATTTTCTACTCCCTTACTACCTTGAACTTTCTACCTAACTTTAAAAAAAAATACATTTCTTTTACTTCCAAAAGAAAACTTTATTCTAAAACAATTGCCAATAAAGATGTTTTTTATAACATAGAAGTAGAAGTATTTGTTAGTGATTTTAAATTCACTAATTGATAATGTTTACACATGTTTATGTTTTATTATTGTTATTAGCTTTAAATTATTCAACCCCCCTATCAATCTTTCCCCCAAATGTAGACAGAGTCTACTGACCAAAATGGAATATACAGTTGCAGATGGGTTACTTTCTGCTCTTAGGCTTGATATGTGCAGGGCTTCAAAATGTGATTCCTATAATTACATCCCAGATTCTTTTCTTGGGTGTGCCATGAAGTGTTTAAATGTCATTCTGAGGACACTTTTCCAATCACTAGAAATATAAATCTCTATAAGATCATTGTTTAAAGATTGCCAGAGACTAGCTATTTTGGGGACATTTTAAGTCTTCTTCCTTTTTATTGGATACACAAAGGTGATCTTACTGGCCATAGTAGAAATCTACAATTACTATTATAATTTATTTTTTCAGTATACAAATGAAAAGTAGCACTTTTCACTTGAAAATTTGATATTTTATATGAAAATTTTATAAAATTACAAAGAGTAGAAATAATTGATAATATGTGAAATATTCAGCAGCTAACATATTTTTCTTTTGATTATAATGCTTTTATATCTATGTCTTGGCCCAAACTGCCTCTGGAGTAGCTAATAAATGGCTTTAATTATTCTATTTTACTAGCAGGAATGTAGGGTTCAGGAAAAGAACTGAGCAGGAAAATATGAAATCTCTCTTTTCAAATACTAGTATTCTTTTTCCTAACATCTGGCACTGCTTCCCTAAGTCTTTTCTGTGAACTTAGCCTGGTAAATTATTTTGGAAAAATAAGTTTCTATAGTCAAATATGCTTTGACATTGAATACTACAGTCCCCTTTGGAAGTTTCACAATGCACAATAGCTTATTATAATCACTGAAAAGTTTTCTAATAAAGAAATGTGTTAAATTTTATTTAACTCAGTATTTCTATTATCACAGAATGATTTTTAAAAGAATATCTGTTAATATTCCACAGAATATCTTCAAAAATGTTATTCTATAGAGATTATGCTTACTTACAAGATTACGTTCATATTTGTTATTGATAATTAGTTTATAGACTTATGTTAGAGACTGCAGTTGTTTAGAGCCCAGAAATCTATTTTAAGCTCGCTTCCAAATGAGGTGCTAACATAAGTATGATTTGTAACTGAGAATTGCATAAGCATTGATTCTAAAAATGTTATTATGTACATTAAATTCTACTACTAATGATACATGAAGTAAACAGAACAGACATTGGTAGAAAGAGAAGGAGCAAATCCACAAATAGGGGCTCCCTGAGCAACACAGTGAAAGCCACAGCCAGCCACTACCTGCCACCACAAGTAGCTGCCCTTGTGGACTGACCCGGCTGCTCATTTGGTCTTCCCCAACTGAGATTGACCTAGATGGGCTGAAAGCCAAGGAATGGCAAAGGACAGCACAGGATAGAAGACAGCCATTCAGCACCACAACGGCAGCTCAGCTTTCCCATCTCAGCATGACCATCACTCCGACAGAGGCTAGAAGCATGAGGAGGGGTTGTGAGGACAGTGCGTGTGGCACTAAATTCAACCATGACACCGTTAGACTTTGACTCTCTGCTCCTTGGACTCCATCCTCTGCCGTTGTCAATTGACCTGATTGAAATATGAACAAAAGGATGATCAGAGTTAAAATAAAGAATCATTTGCTCATTAACAATTGTTTGACTAAATGAACTGTGCAGCTGTAACCAAACACAGGCTCAGCTGCCCACTGCTCAAAAGCCAGACACAAGAGATGAAGGATTGGTGGAAGGAAAAGCAGGTTTATCCAAGAGCCGGCATCCTGAGGAGATGGTAAACTCATGTCACAAAGTCCACCTCAGGTTCCTCAGGCTGGCTGACGGGTTTATAAAGGTAAGGGTGCCTGGGAGAGGCTGACTATGTGTAGGTCAGCATGTCTAGTTCTCTGATGGTTATCTTCAGTAATGGGCCATCTGTCAGCTAGATCACAACAGAATTGAGGGTTAACAGCTCAGCATTTTCCTTTGGGGGTGGGAGGGTCCCACAATCTTGGTTCTATTGTCACTTGCTACATACCAGTTCCTGGAATTTTTGGGCAAGACATAATTGGTCATTGTAAAAGAAAGAGTTGTTAATTGGCTTTAAGATGGAGTGACTGTCACTGTTACACAGTCTGCAAAAACATCCTTGAAGTAAGGGCCTTTTATGGAACTGACATAATTTTCAAAGTGAATATCTACTCCTCTCCAACCAGATTCCAAAGCTTTGCAAAATTCTTGCTGTTGTTCATGTTACTTTTGCCACAGCTGAAATTCACTCTCCCTAAGTCAACATGACTAAAACTTTTCAAAATTCAAGTCCAGGGTGAAATGCCACTCTCTTTCATGATACTTTCCTTATTTCTATCATCCAGAAAAAAAATTCTTTTGTCTTTTGCATTTTCTAACATTTTTGCTGTACTTCTTTTATGGCATTTAATATATTCCATCTGAGTTATATCTATTTGTCTACTTAATTCACTTATAAACAGTAAACATGAAAGAGATAAGGTTTGAGTTAGAGTCACCTTTGTTTTCTGTTTGCCCTTGAAACCAGCCCAATATTTTACATGTGATGTAAGGACAATAAATACACTGTGATATGTGAAAAAATATATTCTGTTTATCTTTTCCTTGTACTCTTTTTTACGTGAATAAGGCCCTGATTTACTAATAGTAATATAGTTCACTACTAAAATGGTACCATCTTACATAAGTTTCACTCTTCTTCAGATCCCAAATACCAGTTTGGTATTTAATACTACTTAGTCATTTTTACTTTAAAAATATTCATTAGGTCCAAATTCTATAAATAACTCCAAATATGAAATCAGAGAATATCTGTAAAATGTCCTTGGCCTAATTTTCAGATTTCTCTCTGGGTGTCTGGTGCTTAGACCCTCCACTGCAAACACAACGGGTTTCTCTCCATTCTTCTTGGGGATCTTGACCTTCCCTATCTCTTGCATTTTCCTCCACCTTTGTCTGTCAAAAGCATCTCAACTCTTGCTTTTCTGAGGAAACTTTTTAGGCTGCTTTAAACACAATAGAGCTTTTACTCTGAGCTCTGACAACTTTTTTGCACCTCTCCTCTAGCACTTGCCACATGTGCCCTACATAATAGCTAATTGTGAGTGTTTCTGACTCTTCCACTAAGTTACTGAAGACAGGAATAATCTTTTTATCCAACTAAGTGTTGCATCCAAAAGGTAATAAAGTGCCTTTCCAGAGAGAAGTTGTAAAATGATTAGTGGTGCTGAGACTTCCAGAATGGTTGCATAAAGAGAGTCATGGACTCATATTTTAGTTATATAAAAATACTGGTGAGAATTATTTTTTTAAAAAAAACCATTTAAAGTCTCTATAAGTTGTCTTAAGAGCATACAGCAATGAAGAAACATTTATTAAAGAAATTCTACTTAATCTTAGTAAAAACTATGTCTGTACCACTTGAGCCATGACCCAAATGCTCCCTACCCCAATTTGACTTCAGTGTAATGGAAGCTCTAGTACAGGTAGTGACCAAACAGACAGGGCTTCCTTTTTTCCAGATCCCAGTCAAGAGATTTGGTGTCTCTGCAAGAAGGAAAGCAGCCAGCATTACTTACCCTTCCCTAGCTTGGGTTACATAGCTTAGTTCCAGGTGAGTATAGCTAAGAAATAAGTGCACCCTTCCTCCATCCATCTCCCTTGCACAGGACCAAGACCCTACTCCATGTATGGCAATCCAAAAATAATGGAGTCCCCAATCACCTTCACCCCAACTCACTCATGGGGTGAGGTTCCACCATAGCAAAGGCAAGCCACAAAGACCAGATGCTACTGCCTTCACCCAGTGCTCTGGTCAAAACATAAGGATTCTACTCCAAGGGAAGGAGGCCACTGTCCCCAGACCCAGCTAAAGAGCACTGTCTCGGAGATACTGCTCAGGGGAAGAGGTAGGCCTTATAACAGAGGGCTCTGAAAATCTCCTCAAGAGAATTGATTTTATTTACAATGGAGTGTAAAGAATTTAAAACCTAAAATCATCCTAAAAAACAGTGGCTATTTTGGATGTAAGCCATTAAGAGGAGATTGGTAGCTTCACTAGAAAAACAAGCTAAACTGAAAGATAACACATTTATCAGAGAAAACCAGAGGGAAAAAAGGATAAGATCCCTTCTGGGGTCAGAACAAAACACAAAAGCTATTCCAGAAAAGGTGCCAATACCATAGATACATCTTCAGGAAAATGTTCTCCCCTACAAAAGCAAATTTGAAAAATTAGAAGTGACACACCAGATGCATAGATATCAATGTAGGGGCAAATGAAATATGAAAAAGCAAGAAAACAGGACAAAAAATGTTCAAATTTTCAGTGCCCCAGAAGGAGATAAAAAAAGAAAGGAAACAAAATATTTTTGGTGAAATAATAGGTGACAACTTCTCAAATCTAGAATGAGATTTAGATATTCTACAGGAAATTACAGGAAGATATAATGCACAGATATTGCATACATATAATGCAAAAAGATCATCTGCATGGCACATTATAGTGAAATGGCCAAAGGTTAAAGAAATAGAGAAAATTTTAAAAATATGGATTATCCATGAATAACAATGGATTTCTCAGCAGAAACTTTATGGGCAAAGAGAAAATGGGATGATATATTCAAAGTGTTAAAAGAAAAAAAAAAAAAGAACTGTCAAGGATACTATACCTAGCAAAGTTATACTTCATAATAGAAGGAGAAACAAAGTCTTTTACAGACAAGTAAAAGCAGAGAGAATTTTTCACCACTAGAATGATCCTACAAGAAATGCTTAAGGGAGTCCTATACATGGAAAAGAAAGGACAATATCTGCCATCATGAAAACAAGAAAGTTTAAAACCCACTGGTAGACCAAATACATAAATGAAGTAAAAAAACATAAAGGTCTCAAATGTTACTACTACTGAAACTACCAAACCACAATGATAAACAATAAAGGGAACAAAGGATATACAAAATAATCAGATATCAATTAAGAAAGTGACAAAATAAGCCCTCACATATCAATAATAGCCTTGAATATAAATGTATTAAACTCTCCACTTTAACACAGACTGGCTAAATTGATTTAAAAAAATGACCCAACCACATGCCACCTACAAGAAACTAATCTGATCTATAAAGATACACTAGACTAAAAGTAAAGGAATGAAAGAGATATCCTATGCAAATGAAAATCAAAATCAAGCAGGAGTAGTTATGCTTAGATAAATCAGACTTTAAGTCAAAAATAATAAAAAGAAAGGTCATTATATACTGATAATAAAGTAATAAATTCAGCAAGAGGATATAACAATTACAAAAATATATGCACCAAATACCAGAGTACTCAGATATATAAAGAAAATATTATTAGATCTATTAATAACAGGAGAGACAGATTCTGATACAAGAGTAGTTGGGGACTTCAACACCCCATTTTTGCATGAGACATATTACCTAGACATAAACTTAACACAGAAACATTCAATTTAAACTGCACATTAGACCAAAGGGACCTAACAGACATTTACATAACATTTTATCTAATAGCTACAGAGTATACATTTTTATTACTGCACATAGAACATTCTCCAAGATAGACCATATTTTAGGACACAAAACAAGTCTCAACAGATTTTTAAAAAATGGAAATCATGTAAGTTATCTTCTTAGACCACAATAGAATAAAACTAGAGATGAATCACAAGAGAAATTTTGGAAAATGTACAAATACATGGAAATTAAACAACTCATTCCTGAATGACCACTGGATGAAGAAAGAAATTAAGGAGAAAATTTAAAAAATTTCTTCAAACAAATAAAAATTGAGACACAGCCAACCAAAACCTTGGAATACAGAAAAAGCAGTGCTAACAGGGAATTTTATTGCAATAAACATCTATATCACAAAAGGAGAAATATTTAAAATAAACAATCTAATAATGTACCTTAAGGAACTAGAAAAACAGGAACAAACCAAAACCAAAATTAATAGAAGGAAACAAATAATAAAATCATAGCAGAACTAAATGAAATTGATACTTAAGAAACCAATACAAAGGGTCAATAAAGTGAAAAGTTGGGCTTCAAAAAGATAAACAAAATTGATGAATCACTAACTAGACTAACAAAGGAAAAAATGGAAGATACAAATAAACAAAATCATAAATAAAATAGGAGACATTAAAACATATTACAGAAATACAAAAGATTACCAGAGATTATTATGAACAAATACACACTAACAAATTAGAAATTCTAGATGAAATAGACACATTTCAGGAAACATAAATCTCCCAAGATTGAATCAGGAAGAAATAAAAAACCCAAACAGGCCAATAATGAGTAATGAGATTGAGTCAGTAATTAAAAAGTTTCCCAACAAAAAAAAAGTCCAGGACCAGATGGCTTCACTGCTGAATTCTACAAAATTTTCAAAAAATAATGAACATCAATTCTGCTCACCTTTTTTTTACAAAATTAAGGAGGAAGGAATTCTCCCTAACTCATTCTATGAGGTCAGCATTATCCTGATACAAAAAAAAAAAAAAAAAAAAAAGATAGGCAAGAATGCAACAAAAAAAGAAAACTATAGGTCAATATTCCTGATGAACATAGATGTAAACATCCTCAATAAAATACCAACTAACCAAATCCAACAGCACATCAAAAAAGATAATCCACCATGATCAAGTGAGATTTATCCAAGGGATGCAAGGATGGTTCAACATGCAGAAACCAATAAATGTGATATATCACATCAACAAAATCAAGGACAAAAACCATATGATCATCTCAATTGATGCAGAAAAAGCATTTGATAAAATTTAATATCCCTCTGTGGTAAAAACTTTCAACAAACTAGGAATCTAAGGAATATACCTCAACATAATAGAGGCCATATATAACATACCCACTGCTAGCATCATGCTGAATGGGTAAAAGCTGAAAGCCTTTCCTCTAAGAACTGGAATAAGACAAGGATGCCCACTATTTCCAGTCCTTTTCAACACAGTACTAAAAGTCCTAGCCAGAGCAATTAAGCAAGAGAAAAAAAATAAATGTTGTCCAAATTGGAGGAGAGGAAGTCAAATTTCTTTCTTTGCAGATAATATAATCTTATCTAGCAAAACCTAAAGATTCCATCAGTAGTCTTAGATCTGATAAATAAATTTAATAAAGTTGCAGGATATAAAATCAACATACAAAAATCAATAGCATTTCTATATACAACAAGCAAACCAGCTGAAAAAGAAATCAATAAGGCAATCCTATTTACATAGCCACAAAAACACCCCTAAGAATAAATTTAATCAAGGAAGTAAAAGACCTGTACAGTGAAAACTATAAAATAGCAATGAAAAAATTATAGAGGATACAAGCAAATGGAAAAACATACTATAGTCATGTATTGGAAGAATTATGATCATTAAATAACCATACTGCCCAAAGCAGTCTACTGCTTCAATGCAATCCCTATTGAAATACCAATGTTATTTTTCACAGAAATTAAAAAAAATTCTAATATTTATATGGAACTAAAAATAGACCAGATAGCCAAAGAAATCCTGAAAAAAAAAAAAAAAAGAAGAACAAAATTGAAGGCATCACACTACCTGACTTCAAAATATATTACAAGGCTATAGCCACCAAAATATCATGTTGATATAAATACAGACACAAAGACTGATGGAACAGAATAGAGGATCCAGAAATAAGTCATGCTTTTGAACTTGGGTAGGGCCCAGTTGCAAACAGATACTGGAGGGAGACTCTTGGGGCAAGGGTAGTGAGAGGAGCTGGAGCTTACTCCTGACAGCCAGTCAGTGAATTACTGATGGTCCCTCCACACAATCAGTCTTTCTTGTTTGGAGAGACTGCTTCAGTCTCCTGGGAAATGACCTCTGAGCCCTGGTGAGACTTTGCAGAGACCTCCAGGCAAATTCAACTAACTCCACCCAGCCTCACTCCTCCACCCAACTCTGCTATTGTGGAAAATAAGCAATTCCCTGGGAGCTACAGGGCTCCTCCCACTGCCTGGGACAGTCAAGTACTTCCCCTAGTACTATCCCCTATAAGGGGCTAGAACCTATTACAGGCACAAAAGAACATCTCTGCAGTTGACTCTTTCCTGCAAGCATCAACCACAGACAGAACAACTGTATAGCTCATTGCAGCATGTACTGACTCAATCAAACAAGGTGTGGCTAATTCTTATAAGTACCACCCACCAACTCAGAGATTAAACTGGGGATCCCAATATAATTCACACTCCTAGGAAGAGGGGAAGACAGCAGAACAGAAGAAACCTGAGGGAGCACTACTTTTTAGGAGATGAATAAAAATCGCAGTCAGCTCAAGCTGCAAGGGGTCTCCCTTCTCCACTGCAGACCTCTGGGCTGATTGGGGAGCTGCTCAGGGACTGTGCAGAGATATTGCACTGGAGTGCAGGTGCAGCAGAAATCTCATTTGGAATGAGAAAAGAGCCCAAGTAGCCAAAGCAATCTTAAGCAAAAAGAACAAATCTGGAGGCATCACATTACTAGACTTCAGACTATACCACAAGGCTATACTAACCAAAGCAGCATGGTATTGGCACAAAAGTAGAGATGTATAACAATGGAAGAGAACAAAGAACCCAGATATAAAACCATCCACATACAGTCAACTGATCTTTGACAAAACAGACAACAATATATACTGGGGAAAAGGAGCCCCATTCAATCAATAGTGCTGGGAAAATTGGATAGCCACATGCAGGAGAATGAAACAGGACCACTATCTCCTACTACTCAGAGAAATTAATTCAAGATGAATAAAAGACTTAAATGTAAGGCATGAAACCAGAAGTGTTCCAGAAGAAAATGTAGGAAAAACTCTTCTAGATATTGGCCTAGGGAAAGAATTTATTACTAAGACCCTAATGGCAATCACAACAACTGTAAAAATAAACAAATAAATGGGATTTGATTAAACTAAAAAGCTTCTGCACAGTTAAGGAAACAATCAACAGAGCAAATAGACAACACAGAATGGGGAAAATATTTGCAAGCTAGACATACGATAAAGGGCTAATAAACAGAATTTACAGAGAACTCAAGCAAATCAGCAAGAAAAAACAAACAACCCCATTGTAGAGTGGCCAAAAGACATGATCAGAAGCTTTTCAAAAGAAGATAGGCAAATGGCCAGTAAACATATGAAAAAATGCTCAGTCACTAATTATCAGGGAAATGCAAATTAAAACCACAATGAGATATTACCTTACCCCTGTTAGAATGGCTTTGATTAAAAAGTACAAAAACAATAGATGCTGGTGTGGATGCAGAGAGAAAGAAATGTTTATACACTATTGGTGGGACTGAAAATTAGTACAACCTCTATGGAAAACAGTGTGGAGATTCCTCAAAGAACTAAAAATAGACCTACCATTCCATCCAGCAATCCCACTATTAGGTATTTACCCAAAGGAAAACAAGTCATTCTATCAAAAAGACACTTGTGTTCAAATATTTACTATAGCACAATTCACAATCACAAAGATGTGAAATCAACCCAAGTGCCTATCAATTCATAAGTGGATTAATAAAATGTGGTATATGTATGTATACCATGGAATACTACTTAGCCATAAAAAATTAATTAATACCTTTTGCAACAATTTGGATGGAACTGGAGCTCATTCTCCTAAGTGAAGTATCTCAAACATGGAAAAACAAATACCACATGTACTCCTTATTAAATTAGAACTAACTGATGAGCACATATGTGCACTTATGGAAGTAAAACTCAGTGGAATCAAGGAGAGGGAAGAGGGGAGAAGGGGAGGGCCGATAACCTACCTAATGGATACAATGAACACTATTTGGGTGATGGGCACACCTATAGCTGTGACTCAAGCATTACAAAAGCAATCCACATAACCAAAAACATTTGTATCCCCTTAATATTTTGGAAAAAAAAATGGAAAAATAATTTACAACAGCATAAAATGCTTATAATAAATGTGACAGAAATGATATAAGGGCACATACTGAAAAGTATAAAATATTGCTGAAAGAAATTTTACAAAGCATAAATACAGAGATATTATATTTATAAATTGAAAGACTCAGTATTATTAAGATGTCAACTTTCTCCAAATATATCTATAGGTTCAGTAAAATCCCAATCATATTACCAAGAAGGTTTTAGTTTCTTTTCTTTAGACGCATTCTCCTCCCCCTCTCTCTCCTCCCCTCTTTTCTTCCTACCCATCCTCCTCTTTTTTCTTCTCCTCCCCCTCTTGCCCTCCCTTCTTTCCTCTTCCCCCCACCTCCTCCTCATTCTAGGAATTGATAAGCTGAGTTTTAAATTTATAAGGAAATGCAAATAACTTATAATATTCTAAATAAAATTTTTCTTTAAAAATAAAAATGTTAGAGAACCTACATTACCTAATTTAAAAACTTACTATAAAGCTACGACAAGTAAGGAAGTATGGTACTGGCATAAAGAAAGGCAAAGAATAGATTGAAGAAACAAGACAGAGTGGTCAGAAATACACCCACGGTTAAACAACCCACCAATTTTCCATGACGCCAAAACAATATAATGAAGAAAGAAAAGGATTTTTCAAGGCAGACTTTTTGAATAACTAAGTGTGCATTCAAAAATGAATTTAGAAAATATTTTTAATTGAATGAAAATGAAAGTAAGATATCTCAAAATTTGTGGGATGCAACTAAATAAGTACTTATAGAGGAAAATAGCACATAAAAGTTTATATTAGAAAAGACTAAAGACATCAAATCAATGATCTAAACTTCCACTTTAAAAATGTTTATGCTTCCCCGCTGTGCAAAAGTTGGTCGTGATCATTTAGTCTGAGCGGAAGGCACACCCGAGTGACCCGAGGCCCTCAGCGAGGGAGACGGCTCCCATGAAGGTGGCTGTGAGTGAGGCCTGTGGGACAGGCTGACCTGGGTCTGCATCCTGGGCCTGCTACTGACCCACCTTGCAACCCTGGGCAAGTGACTTAACTTCTCTAGGCTTTAAGTATCTACTATAAAATGGGGCAATGATATAACCAATATCCTAACATTTCTGTGAAAATACAGTGAAACACATAAAAAGCTTAGCTGAGTGCTTGGTACCTGTGCTGGCTCATGATGTGAGCTGCTGTCATCATCCGCAGAGGACCTGAGGAGGCAGGCTGACTTCTGGAGGTTGGGACTCCTTGAGAAATGCACCCCACTGAGATACTAAAGATGTATGGAATTCCAGTTGAGCCTGGAGCAGTAAGTGGTAGTTTTTGAACCCACCTGCAATGTTTTGTATTCTCAGCATCAAAGATGCTGAGCAAGAAGGTTATGATTTGCAATTAAGAAAGGGCCTATAAACAGATAATTGAGTCCTTCTAATTTTCCTGTTGTTATTATCTCTGTTACACATGGTTCCCAGCCCACATCCGTCCTGGGTTTCAAAGAGTTAATGTTTTCAGAGAAAAAGAGCCCATTGACTTCTCTGAATCTTACTGGTTAGAGATCTGAAAGCTGATTACATTCTTTGATTCTTACTTTCCTAATCCATAAAAAGGGGGGATAATAGTTATAAAAATAATACGAAATTAAAATTACAGGTATCAAGGTCTCACAGCTATGAAATAAGATTGTTAAAACCCATATATCTTATATCACAGGTAATTTTTAAGGTGCAAGTAGTGCATTCCAAAATGAGAGAGAGGCAGAAAGAGAATATCATATGCCTGGTGTACAGGATGACAGGCTATATTTCTCTGTAATTTAGGAAATGTATATGAGACAAAGGTCATACTGAATAGTAAAAATGTTTGTTAGTTTAAATAACCAGTGTTCTGTTTGTTGATGCATAATAAACCAACTGTAAAATTCAGTGGCTCAAAACCATGACAATATTATTTTGCTCATGAATCGGTAGCTTGGTCAGGGCCTGGCAGGGAAGACTCATATCTGTTCCATTTGGCAGCTTGAGAGCTGGCGGATGGAATTATCTGATGATGGTCACTAACTCACACTAGTAGCGGTTGATGCTGGCTCCAGCTGAGACTTCGACTGGGCTGTAGATGAAATTCATACCATCAGCCAACGTGCGCAGCTTCCTCATACACTGGTGAATGGTCCCAAGGTAGGTGTGCTGAGAAAAGAGAGCTGGGTGGAAGCTGTACCACTTTTTCTAACTTACCCTTAAAACTAATGCAGCATTATTTCAGTGTACCATCATGCTTCTATCCATTATGCAGCTTACTCAAGCCAGCCCATATTGAAGAGGAGTGGAATTAGATTTCATCTTTTGATGGGAGAAGTTTCCACAAATCTGTTTACAGGTTTTAAAATCATTATAGACTACCCTCTGGCCACAAAATATTTATCTTTCTGTGGGCCTAGAGGATTCAAAGCTGTACAAAACAAGGCTTTAATGATTTGAGGAAACTCACAAGGAATCATCAGAATAAAATCCAAAACTCTTTTAAGGAAGACCAAAATCTAACAATGTAGCATTCTCCAATTTAAATACAGAATTTTAGAAATTAGACATGTTGAGAAGCATGAAAATATGGCCCATAACTAGGAGAGACAGAGGAAGACAAATAATGGACAGATTTCTGAGGAGGCAGGAGGAGATTGGACCCTGAGCAGAGGTGGAAGGATTAGCCTCAGATACGACATGGATACAGGACAAACCACAAGGCCGGTTGGCAGCAGTCAGTCAGTTGAGTTTCTGCATGACAGGTTCTGTATTTGCCTGTGAATTAGGTCTTGGCTGACTGTGACTTGAATAATTACTGCCGGGATGTGGAGAGAGATGGGCTGAGAAGTTGAATAGAATTGCAAGGGCATCTTGGTATTCAATTTAAAGACTAGAAAAATAAATTCGTGAAGGCACTGACCTGCAGAGGTACAGTGGAAAAGAAAATTGGTTGGTTTAGTCCAGAGTTGGGACACAGAAACATGCCATAGGATGCGTCATGCCATCAACACTGAACTCCAAGCAGAACTCGGGTGGAAAGTCATCCTGTGAGCTGGTAAGAGAGTTTTCATTATATGAGGGCCAAGAAAGAGAGAATGGAAAATAGAGATAAGGATCCAATGCAAATAGAATAAAAAAATGGTAAGAGAGATACAGGTGATTAACAAAGAAAAGTCTTGAGCGCAGAGCGGTTTGGTCGTTCCTTGGGAGAGCATCTTTTCTTTGCTCTGCGACTGCGACTCTTCATTGGGCGGCAGAAGCGAGGCGGCGGGCTGAGAAGTGGCCAGAGACTTCGTCGTTGGGTAAAAGAAAACGGCTCGAGCCAAGCAGACTGCTCGTAAATCCACGGGTGGGAAAGTCCCCGCAAACAGCCACCAAAGCTGCCCGGAAGAGCGCCCCCTCTACCGGCGGGGTGCGGAAGCCTCGTCGCTGCGGCCCTGCACCGTCGCCACCAGAAGTCGACTGAGCTGCTCATCCGGAAGCTGCTGCCTTTCCGGAGGTTGGTGACAGAGATCGCCCAGGGTTTCAAAACCGACTCTAGGTTTCAGAGCGCGGCCATTGGTGCGCTTCAGGAGGCTAGGGAAGCGTACCTGGTGGGTTTGTTTGAAGATACTAAGCTGTGTGCCATCCACGCTAAGAGAGTCACCATCATGCCCAAAGACATCCGGTTGGCTCGCCGGGGACGGGGCGGGGGGGGGGGCGGTGCGGAGCTTAAGTGAAGGCAATTTCTATGGCGTTTTGTAGTAAATTCTGTAAAATACTTTGGTTTAATTTGTGACTTTTTTGGTAAGAAATCATTTATAATATGTTGCATTTGTACTTAAGTCATTCCGTCTTTCACTCAGGATGAATGCGAAAAGTGACTGTTCACAGACCTCAGTGATGTGAGCGCTGTTGCTCAGGAGTGACAAGTTGCTAATATGCAGGAGGGATGGGTGATCTTTCTTGCTTCTCATGATGCATGTTTCTGTATGTTAGTGACTTGTTGGGTAGCTTTTAAGGTACTAGAATTGATAAATGTGTACAGGGTCCTTTTGCAATAAAACTGGTTATGACTTGATCCAAGTGTTTAACAAGTCTGACCATACATCACTGTGATAGAATGTGAGCTTTTTCAAGGGTGAAGGTACAAGTCTTAACCACAGTGTAACTGACAGTTACCTAAAAAAAAAAAAAAAGTAAACCTGGCAGCTATAGAATACACTATGTGCATTTATAATAGCTATTTTATATATTGTAGTGTCAACATTTTTAAATTAAATGTTTTACATTCACAAGTGGTGAGGAGTCTGTCATTAAGGTGTGTGTAATTTAGAGTCCACCTGGTTTTCTCCTAACTAGACTGCACTTGTTTTCATAGTAGTACAATGCTATGCACATTATACCTTGCTTAAGTCCTCATTCTACCACATGTTAACTAACCCTCTAGCTGATAATGCAAACACTAACTGGGGGATTTTATTTATAAGGGCTCTAGAATAAAATATCAGTTATTCACACCAGCATCATCTGTTACTAATATTCTGAAGAACTAGTTAGTGCAGCTTTTCATTGTGTTGTGGTTGGTCTCTCATAACTGGGTTGAGTTTTGCTCCTCTAATAGGAGACGATTCCTAAGTTCTTTTCCTTGTGGAGTTTGTATTATAACCCTTAGTGTAAACTTGCTGTAGGGGAGGAGCACACAGCTCCAGCTCATTGAACCTCTGCTGGTTAAGATGGTATTGAGTTAGGTTACATCTGGTTACTGTCCCAGGAAAATCACTTAGAGATGGCCTTCCAAGTGGTTTTAAAATTTCTTCTTCTATTGAAGTTTTTAGGTCAATTATGTATGTTGACTAAATTTATGAATAAACTTGTTTATCCAAAAAAAAATACAAAGAAAAGTCTTTAGGAGAAAAGTTTTAGGAAATGTTTTATTTATTAATTTATTTACTAGATTACAAATGGTTATCTTTTTAGCCCTCTTTCCTTTATAAATGAAAGTTTAAAAAATATAAGAATATTCTATGGATATAACATTTTGCTACAAAATTGAAAAGACTATCTCAAATATTGTTAGTTTAGTGCAATCATGAGGTATATTACTACTTTATGTGACTTTTTATATAAATCAATTATTTTGCACATGTACTTTGGGTGCTCAGAAAACGCAGACTTGACAATTCATTATTTCTCTAAATCTCTTTATAAAACTCAATATCAATGCTAAAGAATAAATAATATACTATCCATATCATATTATCTAATAAATACAATATATATTAAATAGATATCCTGGCTATTGTCTTGTTAGTATCCCCATGATATAATTATTTAAATATAGCTTCAAATAAGTTGACAATAATTTGACAAAATGAAAAAACATGTAAGCTTTTTGCTGGGTTTGGAATTTTGGAAAGTTTTATTTTATTTTGGTCTCTTTTAATCTGACTGATTCATTTTGCACATCTGTTAAACCTAAAATCTAAATCTAACTTCAATGTTTAAAAATGTGTTAGTATGTATTTTCAACAGAAGTTTTTTTTTCTTTTTAAATATGCATTAGAATGCTGACATTGCCATGTATTCAAGTTCATGATTCCTTGGAGAATGATGTTTACATTTCTGCATTACTAATTTGACAATGGGAAAATAGTTTGCATAAAGGCTTCATTAATGCAAAACAAACTTCTACCAAGTTTCACATTATTTTAATATTAATAATGATATGCTTTATATTGTCCACATTTCAATGTCAGTAAAATTTATAGGTGGAACAAGATTTGAATATAAATTATTCATGTACAAACAAGACATTCATGTTTTTACAAAAGCTAATCATTGAGGAATCACAGGTGTCCCTGTGATGAAAAGGACTGAATAGGATACATTTGCAAGGGGAAAAATGACAGAAGACTTGATTGTGTAAGCACCTAATGTTGCTACCTGGAGTAAAGACACAATTAATATGAAATCAGTTTTAATGCGAGATTTCCTAGATATTAAAATAAATTGTCCAGCAGTCAAATCTAACAGCAAAATAATTTTCAGGGGAAAAAAGGCGGTTATTCCCATTCTGTTCCATTCAGCAAATACACATTTTGTACCTGCTCTGTGCCAGGCACTGTGCTAGATACAAAGGGTGTAAAGAAAAGTTAAGATTCATTTTTGATTACACAGCATTTACAGCTACAGGAACTCACAGACTAAGCTCAAACCATTTTTTAAAACAAACACACATAATTTTTCATTAATTTTGCTCTGTAAATTAGAAAACTAAAATAAAATTATTTGATATTATTTCATTAATACTTTTCTGAAGGTGGTCAAATATTACACACATTCCCAAAACAATTTATATTGGGCCTCAGATTATCTGGATTATTTTTTTACGGAGATCCAAATAACTGTTTAACTCAAGGCTTTGCAGATGCTCATGACCTTCCTGCTTAGTGTGTCTACTGCAGTGGTACCTGTCACACAGGAATGCAGATAGAGTATGTTAACATTGTTTAAAAAATAAAACGAGCAATTAATAATTATTGAATATTGATATTTTAAAATATTCTCCTGAGATCTTGATAGAGTAATATAAAATGATTTTGTTATATAAATAGAAGACAAATTAAAATGATCTGAGATAAAAAGTAATTACTCAGAGCCTTGGCTGGTATGAATGAAAGTCTGATTGGATCTGATCACTTTACCTTTGGTGAAACATAATTTACCAGGTCTGCATCCAAATAGAAGAGAAAAAAATTAAGCTAATTTACTTAAAATGGAAGATTATGGAAGAGTTCATAACCAAAGTAGTCTTATTGACAAAAAAATTATGTCTTCCAAAATTAATGAAGTGCTTGATATATTGCAGAAGAGAGAGTGTCATTTGACCTGGGATTTGCCTCTCTGCCTTGCACTGAGCCGTTTTATAATTCATCCGGGATGAGTCCTAAATGATGGATTATAAACATTAGCAGGAATTCTCCATTCATCAGCAACCCTTCTATGTATCCAGATCATGACCTCATTGTTTGTGCAAACGTGGCTTAGTTGCAGCCTGGTTTAATTCAGGTTCCATGTTTTGATCACTATGTAACATGACAGCATTACCTATTGATTTAAAATCCTTCTAGAGCCTGCCTGTCCCTCATGATAAAGTCTATACTCTTAACAAAGATCAGCCTCTCTATCCTCCAGCCTCCACTCTGCTCCCTCCGTGCCTGTCTCCAGAACAGCCACGCTGCTCCTCTTTCGGTAGCTCCAACAGACTCAGCTCCCTCTCAACTCTGAGCCTAAGTGTTTCACAGTCCATCTTTCTAAAAATCTTTTCCCCACCTCCACTCGTTTGATTTCCTCCTGTTCTTTGAGTGTCATTTTACACTCTATTTCCCTGAGAAGAAAGCAACTGTATCCTAAGATTGGAGGACAGGTACTTTATCTACCCTGTTGAATCCATAGCTTTAAGAAAATCCCTAGTCTGTAAACTTCTTTCTTTCAATCAGTCACTCACTATTCAACAAATATTTATTGATCATCTATTACATGGCAGGCATTGTCCTAGACATGAGGGATGCAATAGCAATGCAAAATGAAGTCCCTTCCTCCCGAAGCTTACACACTTGTAAATAATAGTCAAATGAGGCATAAAGACACAAGAGAATTTCAGAAAGTGATAAATATAATACTACAAGAAAAGTAAATCATGAGTCAGGGATAAGGCCTCTTGAGAAAGTTCCCTGTAAGCTCGGTCCTGCAGAATGGAAAAGTCATGCCAAATTCAGAAGAAAAAGCATTCTCATCAGAGGAAATGCAAGTTCAAAGCCTGGAGATGGGGATGAACTTGTGGCGTATCCACGGGAAGACAAAAGACCCAGTGCCTGGAAAATAGTGAAAAAAATGGGGCATGATGCCTTATAAAAGCTGAACTTGGGCAGCAATAAAATCCTGTGGCATATTATAGGTCACAGTTTGCAGTTGGATTTTATTTTAAATCCAAAAGGAAGCCACTGGGGAATCTGGAGTAGGGAAGGGCCACATTCTTGTTCAGATTTTGGAAAAATTACATTGCAACTAATGAAATGTAGGAGGAATAAGAAGGGGAGCAGAAATGACGACAGCTTGACCTAAGGTTTAGAGTGATAATTGGTAGGATTCAGGATCAAATTTGGAAAATTTGGAAAACAGCATTTTGGAGCAATCTGATAGTTTGAATGTAGAAGCTGAAAGAAAGAGGAAAATTCAGTAAATATTTATTGGAATTGGTTTTATTATTTCATTTTAAGAATAACTCAAAGAGAACAGCTTTGGATTACATCATGGTTTCTCAACCTCAGTGCTATTGATATTTTTATTTGCATAATTCTTTGTTGTGGGGGATTCTAATGCTTTGTGAGATGTTCAGCAACATCCCTAGCCTCACCCACTGGATGCCAGTAGCAGCCTCGTGAGGACAATCAAAAATGTTTCCAGACTTGGCCAGATGCCCACGGCTGGCAATATCTTCCCTGATCCAGAACGCCTGGATTCTCCTCGAATTTCTAATATTGTTTAAATATTAGTCTATATTTACCAAGAGAAGTAATAATATTTTCTATTCTTAAGACTTTCCAGTAAAAGATAATAATTACCTTTTCTGGATGACTTTTTTGAAGCTTTATTTTTTGCTGAGAATTTCTTCAGATAAATCATTCAGCAATAAACATGTGTCATTATGTTTAGAGCAAGGAATCTGCAGGAGAATGACGACTGTAAATCCTGCCTGTGCTATTCACTGTCTGGGGTTCGTGATGACAGTACTAGAACCATTCTCATGGGGGTGGTTTTACATGTAAAACCTGCACAGCACTTAGATCAGTTCCAGGCACAGAGTAGTCACTCAATAAACAATTGATGTTATTGGTATTATAATTATCTATGCAGAGAAATTACTGGGGACCTTTGGAAGGTATTCCATAAAGAAAAATATTTCCTCCTCTCAAAGAGCCATCTCTGCACTTCCTTTGAAATAATAGCAATATAAGAGATGATTAGATTTTATGTATTTTATTTTAGGGTACCTGTCGGAATGAGATGAGTCATAGGAGGGGGTCATATCTCAAGGCTGTTCTAGACCTGTCTCCAGTGGATCAGGGAGAGTTCTGCCTACGCTCCCTCCTGCTCCATTGCCAATAATGACATTTCTACAGCAAAATGACTGGGAAAGCAGTGGGTGGCTACGATTACGTGTCCCTGGAAGGTAGGAAGGATTTGGAGCCTCTTCAGAGATTAGGAGTTTGAAGAAGCTAAACAGCGACAGTGACTAGTCTTTGAACTCATGATATACTTAACAGATAAAAGTTTTTGTTTTAGCAAATGTCACAGTAAAAACTATTCACTTTATAACTCTACTGACATCATGAGTCATGTGCTCCAGTCTCACAGCAGGACCATGGCAAAGAAGACAGACGAACAACTACAAAATAACTCAAATAGTCTCTGTATTTTTTACATATGGTGACTATTAAACATAGTACATGTCAATATTAACTTTCTTCCCTTTATTTTTTCATATAAATCTGTTATACTTCACAACTTACATCTACTGCCTCTAAAAATTTCTTCCCCAGTCCTGTTCTACCCATTTCTTTTCTTCTACTGATCCTTCTCATTTTCAGTTTGCACCACAAAATTCAAAAGGATGAATCTGGAAGGTAAGATGAAAAGGACTGAGCGGGGAAGGCCCAGGCTACTCACTGATGGACAGAAGGCAACAAAGTATGGCCCAACACTGCATTGAAGTATTTCTCTGGTCCCAGCAGCGTGAGATTTTGCAACACAGTTTTCTTTTTTAAAGATATTCTCATGCCTCAGATTTACCTTTACAATTTTTCCAGTACAATCCCAATACTCTCTCATCTTGCTTTATTGTTCTGGCCTAATGTTCACCAGTCTTGGGTTAATTAGCATGTGTCCATTCATTTCAGGTCACATTTGCAAATGCTCATGATTTATGGGCTGAGCGGTTTTAACACAGGTTAAATTGCTAATAGAAGTATGCCTAGATTATATTAATATTTAGTATAATTAAACTTATTTAATTAAACACTCTATTGAGCTACCCTTAACACCTATTTTTTGCCTTCTGCACATGCTCATCTCCACCACCACGCTGTGAGGCTTACATGCTCTTCCCTGGACAACTTCTCCATCTTCTCATTTCTATCCTCCACAATTTCACTCATGTTTAATGCTCAACTTGAGTGTTTCCAGTGAAGCCTTCCTATTCTTTTAACTCTATTCTAACAAATGAGGCATTCATAATTTATACTGTACAAGATGTCATTTGACTATAAATTATTTTGTACTAATTACTAATTGTTTCTACTTTATAAGCCTCATTTGCTCAATATGATTATAAGATCTTCAATCAAGGGGGCTTACAAGAGTGCAACTAGAGAAAATTTATCTCAGTCATCACAAATGATGAATATAATACAATGTCATTTTGATGTCTTTCCTATGGAAGATAAGTTTATCCGTGTCCCCTCATGCCTAGCACTTGAGTGAGTACATACAAGATATTCAGTAAATGTTTGTTGACTTGTTTTGGGAAATATGTAAACAATTTCATTATGTCCACATTATGTATACTCTTAGTAACATAAAAGGAAGAATAATGGCCCCCAAAGGTTGCATTTGCCTGTAATATATGAACAATATATGAGCTCTTAAGAAGAAGAGCTTTGTACAATTGTTTAAAATATGTAAAATTTCATTGATGCTAAAGATTTTTTTCCTAATCAAGAGAAACAAAACCATAAGTTGCTCAAGGTGGAATGTAAGCAATGGTTACCATGAGTCAGAATTGATGAGAGGTCATTAAAAAACTTGCTGAGCCTATCTTGAGTTTCTGATTCAATAGACTTAATTTGGGACCCAAGAACTTGCAATTCTAGCAAGCTTTCTGGTGATGCAGATGCTGCTGTCCCTAGATATGCACTTTGAGAGCCCGTGTGCAAAGCACTCTTTCCCCTAAAGAGGAAAAACAGCTGCTTCAGTCACACCACTGACGTGCTCCAAGAAGCATGATGGAGGAAGGCAAAAAGGTCCAAGGAGATAAATATTCACAATTATTTTATTCAAACAAAGGAAGGCTAATTTTCTCAGAAACAGCAGAGCAGGTTGTTTTCATTGGCTGGGGAGTAGTTACTAGAGTGTCTAAAAGGGCCTCAGCTTCATCTAATTCTACCAGATGCCCCATTCCAAGTCTTAGGGTCCCACACTTTCCCAATGATATCCTCACTTTCAGATGAAAAAGTTGACAATATTATCAATCCAACTTGTGTTGTAGCTCTGCAACCTTCATAATGGAGATCTGTATTGTTTTTCAGAAAAATTGTTCCTGTGGTCTCATAAATAAGAGATTCTTCTAGGGCTGCTAAAGAACCTTTCTGGTTCTCTGATCATGACTTAATATGAGAGGTAACACACTTAAGTTTGTCATTTTTGTTTTTTTGGTAATAACTCCAGTACAGTCAGAAAAATCCATGTCACGCAGCCATGTGTCGGAGCTGGCTCACACCAGTTAGCAGAAGGTGATGTGTTCATCTCTTCCCTACTCCATGTTCAGTGACAGCACATTCATAGCTTGACATTGGCCTTGGTGGAAGTATTTAAACCACAAAAACTGGCTATGCCTACAAATAAGATTTTTTGGGGGGAGGAACTAGTTGTTAAACATTTGCCAGCCTAACACTGAGTCTGTGACACTGTTATTATAGTCAATATTTCTACTAATATAATAAAATTCATTGTAGAAACACTACAGTCCTCAAAAACATCTACTTGAGAAGGAAACTCCTCAAAGTTAAACCTGACGACCACTCATAATTTTGTAGCACCCTGTGACCAGCCGGCATCCCATTCCCACTGGCAAGGAGCCCTAGATCCTGCTCAAGCTCTGAGCCATGACCAAGCCGATTCCCAAATCCTGTCTTTGACAGACCATTTCCTGGAACCACTCCCAATAAAAATTCCTACATCAGTCAGTGTCTAGTCAGGAGACAGATACTACAGTAGTTATTTTAACAGAAAATTTAATATGAAGAATTGTTAACTTAGTATGCGGAATTGTTAACTAGATAACAAAATGCCAAAAAGAATACATTAAAGTATCATTGCAATAAGCCTTATGTTAGGCATATTATTAATATATACCTATACCTATAGAGAGAAAGCATCTACTATCACAAGGTAAGGGAAACTGAGTGAAAAGTTGAAGTCATTAAAATAAAGAAACTTGGGAAATGAGCCCCACCAAGCTAAAACTCGGACTTCTGAGGAGGTTGTTGATTCTCTTTTGTTGGTTCTGGTGTTTCTAAGCTTAGAGTAGGAGACTGCATTCTGGGGCCCTAACAACTAAGAAGAGGTCATACTTGGCTGACGCCAGTGTTTAAGTCAGCATCACCCCCAGAGACCAAGTACAAAGTCTGAATCATGAGGAAATAGGTACATGATAAAGGCACTACAAAAACATGGGAGAGTAAACCTGGGAATTGATTCTAGGGTATTGAACAAAGGAGAATGCAATATAACAGTGAAAAAGACCAAATTTATTGTGAGTGTGCTTACTAGAAATTGTGGACTTGATGTGTTAGTGAATGCACTTGAAAGTTTACCTGATTATAGATGACTAAAACTTGGACTCAAGGATGGTCTACATTTAAAAATGTTAGAGATGATAGATTTGCTAATTACCCTGATCTGAGCATTATATATGTATCAAAACACCACTATGTACACCATAAACATGTATGATTATTATATGTCAATTAAAAATAAAATTAAAAAAATTATTTAGGTGCAAGGCCCTCTTGGCATGCTAGCAATGAAGGAAAGCAAAGTTATGGGCAATCGGAATGTTAGAAATAATAAGGCTGTTTCTACAAGTGCTAACAAAACTGAATACTGTAATTGAAAAATAAGCTTTGTATATGACTAGAATTTAATCTTTATCTTGCAGATTCAATTCTCACACAGTGTGTGATTCTAAAAGTGTCACCAACTTGCACTGTGGATAACAACTTAGAAGTGGTCCTAAAGCTAGGACTTCTATTTCCTAGCTGAGCATTTACTATAAAAGTATAACTTTAGCGGTCAATGTACAGGACTTTATTTTCATCATTAATCAAAATTTTTATTTTTTTTTCATTTCAGAATATTATGGGGGTACAAATATTTTGGTTACATAAATTGCTTTTGTACCATTTGAGTAAAAGTTATAAGTGAGCCCCCCCCCGCGAGAGTGTGCATTGTACCTGTTAGGTGTGAATTTACCCACACCCTCCTCCCCCAAAACCTGCTTGATTTCCTATGAATGTTATTTCCATATGTTCACATAAGTGTTGATTGATCAGTTCCAATTTAATGGTGAGTACATGTGGAGTTTGTTTTTCCATTATTCTGATACTTCACTTAGAAGAATGGTCTCAGTTCCATCCAGGTTAATACACGAGATATTAGTTTACCTTTTTAACAGCTGAGTAGTACTCCATGGAATATATACCACATTTTATTAATCCTCTCATGTATTGATGGGCACTTGGGCTGTTTCCATATCTTTGTGAATTGTGCTGCTTTAAACATTCACGTGCAGATGTCTTTTTTATAGAATGTCTTTTTTTCCTTTGGGTGAATACCCAGTAGTGGGATTGCTGGATGAAATGGTAGTTTTACTTTTAGTTCTTTGAGGTATCTCCATACTACTTTCCACAGATTTTGTACTAGTTTGCAGTAACATCAGCAGTATACGAATGTTCCTATCTCTCTGAATCCACACCAACATTTGTTGTTTTGGTACTTTTTTTTTTTTTTTGGTACTTTTTGACAGAATGGCTTTTATCAAAAGTCACTGGAGTTAAGTGATATCTCATTGTGGTTTTGATTTGCATTTCCCTGATGATTAGAGATGTTGAGCATTTTTTCATGTTTGTTTTGGCCTTTAGTCTATCTTATTTTGAAAAGTTTCTGTTCATGTCTTTTGCCTACTTTTTAATGAGGTTATCTGATTTTTTTCCATCCTGATTTCCTTGAGTTCTTTACAGATACTAGTTATCAGCCTTTTATCGAATGTATAGCATACAAGTATTTTCTCCCATTCTGTAGGCTGTCTATTCATTCTAATTATAGTTTCCTTGGCTGTGCAGATGCTTTTTAATTTGATCAGGTCCCATTTATTTATTTTGTTTTTGCTGTGATTGCTTTTGGGGTCTTCCTCATAAATTATTTGCCTCAGCCAATGTCTATAAGAGTGTTTCCAACATTTTCTTCTAGAATTCTTATAGTTTCATGCCTTAGGTTTAAGCCTGTTATCCATCGTGAGTTAATTTTGGTGAGCAATGAGAGGTGCGGATCCTATTTCAGTCTTCTACATGTGGCTATCCAATTTTCCCAACACCATTTATTGAGTAGGGATTCTTTTCCCCAGTGTATGTTTTTGTCTGCTTTGCCAAAGATCAGATAGCCATATGAGGATGGTTTTATATCTGGGTTTTCTGTTCTGATCCATTATTCTAGGTCTCTGTTCTTGTGCCAGTACCATGCTGTTTTGGTTACGATAGCCTTGTAGTATAGCTTGAAGTCTGGTAAATTGACGCCTCCCAATTTGTTCTTTTTGCTTAAGGTTGCTTTGGTTATACAGGGTCTTCTCTGGTTCCATATGAAGCATAGAATTATTTTTTCTAGATCTGCAAAAAATGATGTTGCTATTTTAATAGGAATTACATGGAATCTGTAGATCACTTTGGGTACTATAAACATTTTAACAATGTTGATTCTGCGATTCATGGACATGACATATTTTTCCATGTGTTTACATCCTCTGTTATTTCCTTCCTCAGTGTTTCATAGTTCTCCCTGTGGAGGTTTAGCCAGAGAAATCCGACAAGAGAAGGAAATCCAGGGTATCCAAATGGGGGGCAGAAGAGGTCAAACTATCATTCTTTGCTGATGATATGATCTTATATCTAGAAAACACCAAGGATTCTGCCAAGAGACTACTGGAATTGATAAATAAATTCAAAAAAGGCTTAGGCTGCAAAATCAATATACATGAATCAGTAGCATTCCTATACACCAACAACAGTCAAGCTGAGAATCAAATCAAAGACTCAATTTCTCAAGAAATATAAGAAAGTATTGTGACTAGCTATACCTTGTACATTTAATAATAAACTTTATTTTGATTCCAGTTTGAAATTTTAGAGTAGTTAGCATGTCTTATTAAATTAGTTTAGTTCCATTGTGGAAATATTAAAGTTTAAATTCAATTAATTTCAATATTAATTTCTTGTTAACAGTTCTGGGTTACTTATAATTAATATGATTCCACACATATTCTATATTTATTTTATAGCAAGCTCATTTTTGGATTGTATATTGCTACCTATAAATTTATATATGTACTTTCATAATTTAATTGTGGTTAGTGAGTTTTTGGCAGTAGTGTACAATACATAGATAAAAATCTATTCCTGGCCGGGTGTGGTGGCTCATCCCTGTGATCCTAGCACTCTGGGAGGCCGAAGTGGGAGGATCACTTGAGCTCAGGAGTTCGAGACCAGCCTGAACAAGAGTGAGACACCCGTCTCTACTAAAAATAGAAGAAAATTAGCCAGGCATGGTGTTGTGTGCCTGTAGTCCCAGCTACTTGGGAGGCAGAGGCAGGAGGATCACTTGAGCCCAGGAGTTTGAGATTGCTGTGAGCTAGACTGATGCCACTGCACTCCACTCAGGGCAATAGCGTGAGACTCTGTCTCCAAAAAAGACAAACAAACAAACAAAAATCCATTCCTTAGTTGCTGCTAGGAGAAAAATGAATTTACATAGTCCATCTTGATTATAGTACTGCCTTGTGTTTAATATAGCTTAGCTATTCAAACCCTGGGTAACACTACCAGAAACTATTAGTAGACAGAATATTAATCTATACACTTTTACATCATAATCGTTCTTTTTACTTCATATATTTTTGTTTATGAAATGCTGTAAACCACACGAGCTACTGATGATAACCATAGAAAGTTAAGCTTTAGCATTATTTATGGACCAATAATTTCAAACTGTATATAGAAATGGTATTTATATATATAATTATTAGAATATAATCAGATTGTTAACATGGTTTGCCTTTTGTGGGGAGGGAATAGGGAGGGTGATAGGGGTGGCAGACAAAGAGAGGAGGGAGAAGCAAGGTCCCCCCCCCACTAAAATAATACTGTTTAGACTGTTTTATGTATATGAATATATGTATATGCATATATTATAACAGAAAGAGTGATATATATGTACAGATTTGTAGAATAACAATAATAAATGGTATGAAATGAAAAAAAAGACTCAATTCCTTTCACAACAGCAATAAAGAAAATAAAATACTGAGGAATATATTTAACAAAATTTGTATTTTCTAACATCGTACTTTACACAATAGAAAGTAGCCAGAGCTATGGAATGGCACCTTAAGAGCCCAATATTGTACTAAACAGACTAGTCCAGAATTGGGGTGACTAAAATGAATTCTTATGAAAATATTATACATTATTTGCTACGTTAAGTTTCTTAAGGCTACCTTTGCTTCTTTTGTATTACAAAGAAAATTTTTAGATAATGACTGAGAATGTTATTTTGGTATGATTAGCTGGCTTTAGTAAAACTTGTATAGATAAATAGACCATTGTGAAATTATAATCCAGGATGTATGGTCTGATGTCATGTTTATTAATACACCTTGATTTCTTTGGAAGACTTTCTTTGATACAAAATATATAGAAATAAATGTTTGAGTCAAATTTTAATGTTTTGTTCAAGAATCAGTATAATGAAACATTGGGCTGAAAATGATTTCTGAAGAAAACCATTGTATTTTCCACCTAAGACTATTTGCCTTACATGCCTCAAGTAATCTAGGACATACATCTCTCTGGTTATTGAAAATGGACTATATAATTTATGCATATTTAAATCTTGTGAAATAATTATTTCCATTTCTACAGTGTCTGGACAGCTTCTGACTGTGCATCCTCTATCGACATTCAAAGATGTGTGTTTGGGATTAGACATTTAAACATTAATAAAACATTAAGATTATCCCAATTTTTATATAACCATTAAACTAAAGGTCAAGAAAAGGAAAAAAACTCTATGCATTTAAAAAAATAGAATTTAAGGCACTAATTGACTGAATAAAAAGCTGAGAAGAGAAATTCAGGGATCATTTTTTCAGATCAAAGCAAATAGATTATTATAAAATAACTGTGAAAGGAAGATTTTAATGTCAAATAGATCTGAGTTTAAATCCTGACTCTTCGGCCGGGCGCGGTGGCTCACGCCTATAATCCTAGCTCTCTGGGAGGCCGAGGTGGGCGGATCGTTTGAGCTCAGGGGTTCGAGACCAGCCTGAGCAAGAGCGAGACCCCATCTCTACTAAAAATAGAAAGAAATTATATGGACAGCTAAAAATATATACAGAAAAAATTAGCCGGGCATGGTGGTGCATGCCTGTAGTCCCAGCTACTCGGGAGGCTGAGACAGGAGGATCGCTTGAGCCCAGGAGTTTGAGGTTGCTGTGAGCTAGGCTGACGCCACGGCACTCACTCTAGCCTGGGCAACAGAGTGAGACTCTGTCTCAAAAAAAAAAAAAAATAAAAAAAAAAAAATAAATCCTGACTCTTCCATTTTCATGTTGCAGACCTAGGTGTTCTACTTAAATCCCGAAGTTTCTGTGTTTCTCTATAAAATGGGGATAATTGACTTTCAATGCGCCACATGCCATATTCTTTACCTACAATGTCCCTGTGTTCTTCACCAGATCACATGGCATCCTGTAGTTTGTAGTTTTAGTATCACTTCTTCAGCAAAATCTTCCCTTATTTCTTGGACTTATCCTTTAAGGCCTTGTCCACAACTGGAATTAATTAATGGTGATTATTGTTTCACATTTCTCTCCCTCATTAGTCTGCTTATGAGAGCAGGGGTCATTTTTGTATTGATAATGGCATCCCTTCAATACATTGTCAATATATACTCATGGGATGGATGAATGAATGTCATATAAGGCCCCTGAAAAAGGAGATATGCAATAAGTGGTAGTTAATACTATATTCATCATTTGTATTTTATATTATAATTGATATAATTTAAGATACAGCCTTTAATAAAAATCTGCTATGACATTATTTTGCTCAGTGACCTTTTTTGTTCTACATAAATTAGAGACTATAGCATAAACATCAAAGGGCAAATTTTATTACTTCATCAGATGACTATGTTGGGTCTCATTTACCTGCAGTTTTATAAATGTGAGACATTTTAGAGCAGAAAGTTTTCCCTTTGCTCCAATCCTAGAAAAAAAAAATGCTGATATTTTCTTTTGTTTGTATTCAGAATTCAATACTTTTAAAACAATCCACTTTTAGCTGTAGATATAAGTGTTGAAACATGGCAAATAATCCACTTAGCATATTCAGGCATCCTCCGTGTCTATATGGCTAGCAATCTTTCCACAGAGAGTTAGAGGTCATAACCCAAAGCAGCCAGGTAGCCAAAGATCATCTTTGTTCCAGCTAGACTTTTCTCTCAGTTCCCTGACCCCATGAAGGTCACTGTCAATTTGTTTGTACCTGTGGAAACTGACCTGGCATCCACTTAGCCAGGCCAGTATTTATAACAGGAGAGGTGATTATTCTTGCAAGACTAACTCCCTCAGAATCCTTAACTCCTACCCCACAAAGGATTTATGAAAAGGAGAATCCACCAAAGGATTAAATTCTCTCCCTGATGGAGCCAGGATCATTCCACTAATAAAGATAGAGGATAAATGGCATGAGCCTCTTTAAAAGTGTTAGGATCCTGACTTATGCAGCATTACTGAAAAGAAACATTGGTCATATTCCAAGTGATAATTGTTTTCTAACCAAAGTAATAGAAATTCATTGTAAAAAGTTTAGAAAATATAGATAACCATAATAATGCCACCTACTGATAACTGTTGTCACTAGTGGTCTTTGATACACATTGATCCAGACCCCTTTGAGATGTGTATGTGTGTAAATTTATGATTTAAAGTATAAATTTATGATCCAAAGAAATATATACATAAGTTTTCTACTTTATGTTTATGAAATTAATGTAAAATATGACTATACTTTAATACTTTATGAACATCCCACTGTGGCATTATAAATTATTATATAATATAATTTTATTGATTATGTAATATTCTCTTTAATGGAAATAAAATAACCCAGTTGTTGTAAAAATTATATATTAACCCTATTATACATTTCTATAGTTTAATTTCCTTACTACACATAAAGCTTTGGTATTCTATATATATCTGCATACATGACTTATGATTTATTACAATGTAGTTATAAAAGTATAATATCTTGGTAAAGTATATGCAAGTCTTCAAGGATATTTTCAATAGTCAATGATATTATGTATTCAAGGATGCACATATTGCCAAACTATCATGAAAAATGTTTGCCAATTTATACTCTTATTAGTGTTGTTAAAACAAACTAAATTTAGCAGAATTTATCTGAGCAAAAAACAATTCAAGAACTGGGCAGCACCCTGAACCTGTAGAGTCAGAGAACTCTATTTAGCAATGTGGGCAGGAAGTATTAATTAACAGAACAAAGAAGTGACATACAGAAATAGCTTAATTGTTTCCAATTGTACATTGCCTTGTTGGGGCACAGTGGGCTGAGGCATTTGCTTCATGTGGACATAATCTGATCAGTGGGCAGCCTGTGATTGACTGAAGCTTGGCTTCTGTGATTGGCTGAGACTCAGCTATTTGTTACAAGAATGTACTCTTAAGTTAGATTGCAGTTTATGTGCCAGGCAGCTAAAGGCCAAATTTAATTTAATTTAACAGTGTGTACAAAGGAATTTTTTTCCCCAGTGTCCTCTCAAATGCCAGTTACTCAGCTAAACATTAAATGCATTGTGCTGCAGTGGTGCCAGAAAAGAAGCTGATGCCCCATGGTTTTGTCCTTTGGAAAAGCAACAAGTTTGGGTAACACTGCACCAAATGCTCTGAGGCAGAAGTTAATTTTCTGGAGCAACTACCAAAGTTTCCAAAGGACTTTCTCTCCACAGCTATCTTTTTTTCTCTGAATTTATCTGTGGATATAGACCTGCAAAATTTCTCTATTTAATAGCTAATATATGTTGAATGATACAATGTGTTTTATGTTTATATAATTATGTTTAATGTTGCAATTACTTTATAACATAGCTACTATTATCCCTAATTTTAAAATGGGAAAACTCAGGCAGAATGAAGTTAAATCAAATTATAATTTATACATTTTGCAGCTAGTAAGTGATGACAGTGAGACTTGAACTAAGCTGTTCCAGACACTAGCACCCTTGTACACTGTTGTTGGAAATGGAAAATGGAAAACCACAGTGGAAAACAGTATGATGAGTCCTCAAAGAATTAAAAATAAAATTCTCATATGATCCAGTAATCCCACTTCTGGATATATATCTAAAAGAATTGAAATTATGATCTCGAAGAGATGTATGCTCTCCCATGTTCATTACAGTATTATTCACAATAGCCAACATATGAAAAAAACTTAAATGTCTATTAATACATGAATGAACAAAGAAAATGTGCTATATACTACAATAGAATATTATGCACCCTTAAAAAGAAGAAAGTCTTGCTATATGTGACACCATGGACGAACCCGGAGGACATTATGCTAAGTGAAATAAGCCACTCAAAGAAGAACAAATAATACATGATTCCACTTACCTGACATGTCAAAAATAGTTAAACTCCTAGAAACAGAGACTAGAATAGTGGTTGCAAGGGGGTTGGGGAGACGGGAAAATGGGGAGTTGGTATTCAATGAATATAAAGCTTCAGTTTTGTAAGATAAGTAAGTTGTAGATCTGCTATACAGCAACATGACTGTAGTAACTGCATTGTGCACTTCAAAATTTAAGACTATAGATCTCATGTCAAGTGTTCTTAACACAATTAAAAAAAAAAAAATACACAAGCACAAAAAACTAAGCTGATCCAATCTCAGAATCTCTACCCTTCAGCACCATGTAAAGTTTCTACAGAAAAGAGTGGTGATGAGTGGGAATTTATATTTCTCTCTGACATTTCTACTTATTTAAATAGAAAATACTTGAATCTATTTCACTCATCAAAGACATAATGCCATGCCCTTTCTATGCAGGTCAAAAATTTATAAAAGGGAAAAGAGTGGCCAATTGGACTGAGATTACAGAAAATTCAGGAAGGACTTAATAAATGAGGTGAGCTTGAACTCAGGCTTGAGTAATCAATGTGCGTATCACGTAGATGTGATGTGATGCAAAGAGATGGACAAGGGCCTTCCAAGGGGAGGGGAGGTTGATCAAGACTGTGAAGTGTGAAGCAGGTGACGGCCCAACCAGCTGCAGGTGACATTGACCTTGTGGGAAGCGGCTCTCTGGCTGTTTGCCTTACTTCTCTTCTTCGGGCTGGAAAACATACCTTCCGCGTCCTACGCACAGAGTTTTAAGGCTGAGGTAGAGATTTCCTTCAATGTGTCAACTTCATGAAAATTTCCTATGGAGGGACAGATTACTCTAGACAAGTGTCTGTCAAATGAATGAATCTGTGCATTCAAGGATAGGAATTGTCAGGTTAAATTAAAGAAGTGGGAAATTAAAAATCCCTCCCTTGATTTTATTTAGAGACAGATGAAGGGGCACATCCTACCTTCTCTAAGTGTTTCTGTGGTTCCTGATTATAAAAAGTTTCTTCTAAACATGCTGGCTTTTTTTATTCAACAAATCAGAATAATCATTTGAAACAGAGTTATGAATTAATATAAATGCATCAAACAGTCCACTCTTGCAGTTAAATGTAGCTTACACTTAATTCAAAATAAAAATATTAGTAACATCTTTTTATCCCTGTGACAACCATATTCCTTTATATGCTTGGGGCAGGCTAAACTGATTTGTGCTATTAATAAATTTGAGACATAAAACTTACAGTAAACCAGTATTGTGTTTGAACTTGTGAATTTTAAAATGTGGATGGTGGAAAAACACTTAATTTCATGTAATCAGGCTTATTAATAGATTGAAATACAGCAAAATGAAATAAATGGCATCTGTGTTTTCTCTAACTTCAGCTTGTTTCAAAAGCATTATTTCTGTAATAATTCATATTATCATAATAAAAAATAGAAAGGCTTTATAAAATATTCTGTTAACCTGATAAAGAAAGTGAATTATTTTCTGCTGCCTTCTTAG
Source organism: Eulemur rufifrons (assembly GCF_041146395.1). Taxonomy (NCBI): domain Eukaryota; kingdom Metazoa; phylum Chordata; class Mammalia; order Primates; family Lemuridae; genus Eulemur; species Eulemur rufifrons. Next base: position 91,215,291 of record NC_090985.1, read on the forward strand.
CTATCAATGGTAACAAAGATGGTTAAAATACCTTAGAGAATGCTTAATTATCTTTTTGAGATCCACTGAGAACAACTAAAAGAGAGGTTTATAAAAAGGAGTTAACTAACTTGTTCTTAGAACTATACCCATCCAATTAAAGTATAACCTAAAATATAGTTAATGTACTATAAGTTGTTCAATAAATGAGAGTTAGTTTATGCAAGATGAAGAAATTAAGCAAAACAAAATATTTTAGAACTAAATAATTACCTGACCTCATCTGGTTCCCTTAAAATCTCCATTTTGACAATTATTCTTTATTTTCTTTTTATAAATGAAGTATTCCACCTTAGACTACAGCTAAATTGCCCAAAATAATCCACAGGAATACACAAAGAAGGTTTCTGATATTACAAAAATACTCAGAAAAAAACAGGACCATTATTATGGTTATTCAGAAGTCTGAAATTATTACAAACTACTGTATAAGTGGCCCTCTAGACATTGTATTTAATTTCCCAACTCAGTATTACCTTTTTAGCAGAGGAAAAAATCAGCCTAAGTCCTCTTAAATCATTTTGAGGGCCTTACACAAAAATTGGGAATACTATTTTTTTTTAAATTACATATTATTATAGAATTACTTTAGTGGACTACTTATATATAAGAAGAAAGAATTGTCACCCAGAATACATTCTGTGACTCTGAGTTGAATTAAGGGCATATACTTGAAAATAACTTAGGAAAAACAGGTATATTAGCACATTTTTTTATGCCTTATAGTATTGTACATCATATTTTGTCATGCTAACTCTGATCTTTGCATGAAGAATAGCCTAACTAAAGCCTAACTGAACATAGACTCCAAAGATTAGGTTATGTCTCAATAGGAAAATGGAGCAACGAATCTGTGAAAGAATAACTACTATTTTCCCTGGTATTGCTATTTAGAAGACAGCAATGTGTTTTAGACTTCTTTCCTACTCTTATCTCTACAAACAGTGTTTTTATATTTGATCAGGGATCATTAATCACCACCATACACCTAAGTCTCATATGATGACTTGGTATATGTTGAACTGGAAAATCAAATTCTTCTCACTGAGAGACATGCAAGATACCACTAACCACTCTTACAGCAAAACAGTACAATCTCAGGTGGAATAAGTTGATAGAAACTTTCAAGAGTTTAATAAATATAGTTCTAATTTCTACTTCCAGCTAGAAGACAAAAAGACTTAGGAAACTGATTGTAATAATGAGAACATGCCAGAAAAGCTGTAAAATCATACTCAGCCATGTGGGAGTAACCAGAATCAAACTTTGTCTCCAGGTATAAACAACTAGAAAAGCAACTGGACACAGTATAAGGAACAACTAACTTTGATCATTGGACAACAAGCAGTGCAGGACTCTGATCCCTGAGAAAATTAAAATAAACAAAGAAGTTTGTAAATTGCCGGAGGTTTTGCATGGAGGCACTTTCAGAATCAGATTATAGAGCTGACCATCGAGATTTTGCTAGAATGAGGAGGCAGAAGTTGTACTTTGGTGAGATCCTGGCTCCCAGCTGTTTCAGGGCAGAGTATTGGAGAGTAGGGAGCAATGGAGAGATAAAGGTACAAAAATCTGCACGGAGTGACACTGAGTTTGGTGGTGATTATTAATTTGCTCATGTGTAAAATAAATACCTTGCAGCCAGGTAAAGTATGTTCTGTGCCATAAGACAATTTCCAGAGTTCACCCAGAGCTAGAAGGTGTCCAAGTTACAACCTGCGGTAGTGGAGATGCCTCACTGGACACTCGGGGCGTTCAGGGCAGGAACCAGGAAGATCATGTCTCCGCAACGAGACTAATCTACACTTGGAGGAAACCTACGCTGATCCACCCTCAAAGGTTTTTTAAAAGAAGCCTCAAAAGGATCAAGCTGCTCCAAAAATAACTTGACTATCAAAATAAACTTCAACATTCTTTTTTTTTTTTTTTTTTTTTTTTTTTTTTGTTGAGACAGAGTCTCACTTTGTTGCCCAGGCTAGAGTGAGTGCCGTGGCGTCAGCTTAGCTCACAGCAACCTCAAACTCCTGGGCTTAAGCGATCCTACTGCCTCAGCCTCCCGAGTAGCTGGGACTACAGGCATGCGCCACTATGCCCGGCTAATTTTTTCTATATAGATTTTTAGGTGTCCATATAATGTCTTTCTATTTTTAGTAGAGACGGGGTCTCGCTCAGGCTGGTCTCGAACTCCTGACCTTGAGCAATCCACCCGCCTCGGCCTCCCAGAGTGCTAGGATTACAGGCGTGAGCCACCGCGCCCGGCCAACTTCAACATTCTTTAAGGAAAGGTGAAACACTTCAGACAAAAATGAAACGGACAAAATGACCAGAGCCAAATTAAAATTTATTGGAATGTGAAAATGCAGGAAAATCTTACCCATAACCAGAAGAAAAGTAAGATTATAGAAACAATCAAATATGACAGAGATTATGGAATGGTGAAAGGACATTAAAGTAGTAATTACAAACATAATCAAGAATTTAGAGAAAATTCTTGTAAACCTAACGTCAAGAAAGATACCTACGTGATGAGTGCGATGTGCACTGCCTAGGGAATGGACACGCTTGAAGCTCAGACTCAGGGGGATGGGGGGGCATGGGCAATATATATAACCTGAACTTTTGTACCCCCATAATAAGCTGAAATAAAAAAAAGAAAGATGGAATTTATGAAAATGAACAAAATATTGCTTTTTGATAAGAAAAATACAATATGAAAATTGAAAAATTCCTTAGCATGCCCAACAGGTTATTAGAGGTACTAATAAAAATTATTCAGTAAACTTGAAGACACAGCAAAAATTTAATAAATTAATATAAATAGGTGATAGATCGATGATAGATTGATAGATAAGCACAAGAGAAGAATTACAACTTTAAAAAATAAATAAATAAATAAATAAAAAATAAACAAGCCCCCAACAACCTGTGGGAAAATATAAAGCATTCTAACAAATATTTAACTGGAGTCCCCAAAATAGAGAAAAGACAAAATATATTTGAATATATAATGGTTTGATATTTTTAACATTTGTTGAAACTATAATCTTAAATGGAACCACAAAGGCACAAAAGTAAGACGTAATTCCTGACTTTTAACCACAGCCAAAGCAAACCAGGAGACAATGGAATGACATCTATAAAGTGACAAAGGAAAAAAATAATAAAAACAATGTCAGAGCTCTATGTCCAGCAAAAAATATTCTTCAACAATGAAGGCATCAAAAAAAGAAAAAACTAGAAAAAAAAGAAAAAACTAGATGAATTTATTGAATGAATTTATTGCCAGTGAAATTGCATTAACAGTATCTGCTAAAGCAAGTTATTGAGGCTGAAGAAAAATGAGATATCATATATATATATATACACACACACACACACACATAAACTAGGAACACCATAAATAGTAAATATGTAGGTAGTTATAAATCTTTTTCACTTTTTAAATTCTTTAAAAGATAGCTTAGTACTTCAAATAAAAATAATAACAAAAATTGAGTGGTGTATAATATATATAGAAGTCAAATGTATAGAATGAATGTAAACTGCGGTAAAGGTATTCTTGCATGTGAAAAGATATAACATTATTTCAAGATAGATTGCTTAGGGTAATACAAAATTTGAGAACTAGGTGAGATGATAGTTGAAATAGGTGTGATACATTGTGAATATAATTAATGCCAGTGAATTGTACACTTAAAAATGTTTAAATGGTAAGCGTTATGTTATACATATATATGCCACAATGAAAAAATAGTAAAAAAAAAAGTGGGATTCTTTTTGAAAACACAAATTACCAAATCATAGAAAAAGAAACAGATAATTTCCATATCCAAATGGCTCTGATTATCAACTTGTTTGAACAATTAAGGAATAAGTAATACATATCTTACATAAATATTTTCAGAGAGTAGAGGAAGAAGTATTTCTCAACTCATTTCTTGAAGGCAATATTAAACTGATACTGAAACTGTACAACATTTTAACTAAATAACTTTTATTCTAAATACAATCAATAGAATGAAGTCAACCTTTTCCCATGACATTAGTTGTTGAATAAACAAAATAATATTTCTAACATTAAAATTTAGGAAAGTTTTAAATTTTCAGATATTTAAAATTTTACTGTAGTATGAACACGTAACACAATAGATATTCTTTCAACAAATTTTAATTGTGAATATATTATTGTTACTACAGATACAATGTTGTACAGAAGATCTTGAGAGCTTATTCATCTTACTTAACTGAGACTTTATATCTATTGACTAATGGCATTCTATTTCTCCGTCCCCCAGCTCCTGGTCACCACTACTTCAGTCTTTAATTTTATGAATTTTACTATTTTAGATACCTCATAGATATGGAATCATGCAGTACTTGTCTCTCTGTGTCTGACTTGTTTCACTTAGCATAATGTCCTTTAGGTCCATCCATGTTGTTTCACTTTGCAAGATTTTCTTATTTTTTAAGGCAGCATTGTATTCCATTGTATGCATATACCACTTTTTTTTTTTTTTTTTTTGAGACAGGGTCTCCCTCTGTCACCCAGGCTAAAGTGCCATGGTATCATCATAGCTCACTGCAGCCTCCAAATCCTTGGCTCCATCCATCCTCCTGCCTCAGCCTCCTGAATAGCTGGTACTACAGGGGCACTTCACTCTACCTGGCTAATTTTTCTATTTTTTGTAGAGATGGGGGTCTCACTATGTTGCTCAGGCTGGTATCTAACCTCTGGCCTCAAGTGATCCTCCTGCCTCTGCCTCCCAAAGTGATAGGATTACAGGTGTGAGCCATCATACCTGGCTTGGCATTTTCTTACTCCATTCATCTGTCAGTGGAACTATGGATTGTTTTCATATCTTAGATATTATAAATATTTAATAGTATTATAATGAACATGGGAGTGCTAATATCTTTTTCAGACCCTGAAATCAATTCTTTTGGAAATATACCCAGAAGTTGGATTGCTGGATCATATAGTACAATAGTTCTATTTTTAATTTTTTAAGAAACCACCATATTGATTTCCATAACAGCTGTACAATTGTGCATTTTACATTTTCCTACCAAAAGGGTGAAAGTGTTTCAAGTTTACCACATTCTTGCTAACACATGTCATTTTTTTTCTGATAAAAGCCATCCTAGCAGCTGTGAGTTAATAATCTCATTTTGTCTGTGATTTGCATTTTCCTGATGATTAGTGACAATGAACACCTTTTCATATACCTGTGGCCGTTGTATGTCTTCTTTGGAGAAATGTCTGTTCAAATCTTTAGCCTATATTTAAATTGGATTACTACATTTTTGTTATTGAATTGTATGATTACCTCATATGTTGGAGATTAATCTCTTATCAAATGTATAGTTTGCAAATATATTCTCTTATTTCATAGGTTGTCTTTTTACTCTGCTGATTGTTTCCTTAGGTCCATTTGGTCTATAGTGTTGTTCAAGTTCTGTTTCCTCATTCAGCTTCTATCTGGACATTCTATTCAGTATTGAAAGTGGAGTATTGAAGTCTCCTACTACCTGTTATTGTATTGCTGTCTATTTTTCCTTCAATTCTATCAATGTTTACTTTGTATATTTTAGGTGCTCTGATGTTGGGTGCCATTGTAACAGCTTTTGACTTATAAACTATTTTTTTCTGATATTAATATAGCCACTCTTACTCTATGTTGGTTAGTGTTGGCATATAATTTTTTATTTTCCTTTTACTTTTATCCTATGTGTGTCTTTAGATCCAAGGTGAGTATCTTATAGAGTGTGTATAGTTGGATCCTGTTTTTTTAATTCATTCATCTGGCTTTTGTCTTTTGATCAGGGAGTTTAAACCATATACATTTAAAGTCAATAATGATAGGGTAGGACTTTTGCCATTTTGTTAATTGTTTTCTTTATATCTTGTAGCTTATTTGTCCCTGGTTTTCTCCTTTACTGGCTTCCTTTGTGCTTCATTAATTGCTTTTTTTTTTTTTTTGTAATAGCATGCTTTGATTCCCTTTTCATTTCCTTTGTGTATCTTCTATAGATATTTTCTTTGTGAGTAATATGGGAATTATATAAAACATCTTAACATCATAACAATCTATTTTAAACTGATAATTTAACTTCAATTACATACATAAAAACTACCCTTTTACCACTTTTCTATCCCCATTTCATGCTATTTATGTCACTAATTATATATTTACATATTGTATGTCCATTAATACAGATTTATAGTTATTTTTATAGTTTGTTAAATCCTATAAAAGAATTGAAACTGAAGTCACAAAATAAAATTAAAGTAATACAGGTTTTTATATTTGTTCATATGTTCATCTTTACCGAGAGCTTTATATTTTCATATGGTTTCACGTTATTATCTAGCATTCTTTCATTTCAACTAAAAGTACTCCCTTTAACATGTCTTGTAGGGTAGGTCTAGTGGTAATAATTTCCCTCAGTTTTTGTTTATCTGGAAAAGCTTTAATTTCTCCTTCATTTTGGAATAAGAGTTTTTCTGGATGTAATATTCCTGATTAGCAGGGGTTTTTTTTTGTTTGTTTGTTTGTTTTTTAATTTTGAATGCATTATCCCAATGCCTTCAATCCTGCAAGGATTTTGCAGAGAAATTTTCTAACAGTCTTGCAGAGGATCCCTTATACATTAGGAGTCTCATTTTTCTTGCAATTTTTGAGGTTGTTTCTTCATTTCATGACCTCTGATAGTTTGATACCTTAGCAATATTGAGTTTTCCACTCCATGAATATAGACTTTTTAATCATTTACTTAGATCATTCTTTATTTCTTACAATAATTTTTTATAATATTGCATGAACATAAACTGTACATATTTTGTAGTATTTATATCTAAGTATTCAATTATTTTGACACTACTGTAATTTACTTTTTTAATATTTCAAATTACAGGTGTTCATTGTTGATATATAGGAAAACAATTGACTTGAGATACTAACTTTTTATCCTGTAATGTTGCTGTACTTGTTATTACATCCAGGATTTTGTTGATTCTTTGTGATTTTATACACAAAGAATCATGACATCTTTGAACAAAGAGAGTTTTATTTACTTCCCATCTGAATACCTTTTATTTACTTGTCTTGTCTTATTTCAGTAGCTTGGAATTCCAGTACAATGTTGAATAGGAGTGGCAAGAGAGAACATTTCTTCCTCATCCCTAATTACTGGGGAGAAATATCAATTTGTCACCTTAAGTATTATGTTATCTGTAGTTTTTTGTAGATACTATTTATCAAATTGAGATGGTTTCACTCTATTTCTAGCTTTCTGAGAGGTCTTACCGTATTGGATTTTGTCATATCCTGCATGAAATGATGCAGCTATATGATTTTTCTTCTTGAGACTGTTGATAGGCAGATTCTGTTGATTAATTTTCAAATGTTGAACCAGCCTCATACAACTGTAATAAATTCTGTTGATAGGCAGATTCTGTTGATTAATTTTCAAATGTTGAACCAGCCTCATACAACTGTAATAAATTCCAGTTTCTTGTGGTATGTAATTATTTTTACACATTGTTGGATTCACTTGGCTAATAAAATTTTCCATCTATCTTCGTGAGAAATATTGGTCTGCACTTTTTATTAATTGTAATGTCTGTATCTGCCATTGATATTAGTGTAATGCTGGATAGAGGGAATTAGGAAGTGTTATCTTTGTTTATAGTTTTTGAGTAAGATTATAGAGAATTGGTATCAATTCTTCCTTAAATATTTTATACAATTTAATAGTAAAACTGTCCAGGCTTGGTGCTTTCTCTCTTTTTTTTTCTTTTGGAAGGTTTTTTATTCAATTTACTTAATAAATATAAATCTATGCTGGTGATCTATTTCTCTTTGTATGAGTTTTGATAATTGGTGATTTTCAAGCGATTATTAAACTATTTTTGAAATTATCTTGAGATTTCTTTGATTTTTATGCTATTTAGGTATGTTGCTTAATCTCCAAATATGTGGGGTAATTCTTGCTATCCTTCCATTATTGATTTCCAGTTCAGTTCCATTATTGAGAACACACTTATATAATTCTTATTCTTTCAAATATGTCAAGAATGTTTTATGATACCAAATGATGTCCATTTTGTCCTATACAAGATTGAATAAAATGTTTATTCTGTTATTGCTCAAGGCACTCATGTATAAATGTCACTTAGATCCAGTTGACTGATAATGTTGTTCCAGTCAATTATATCTTTAAATACTTGTTGTCTGCTTTATCTGTCAGTACTGAAGAGTGTGTTGAAATCTCCAAGGGTAATAGTGAATTGTCCATTTCTCCTTGCAGGTCTGTCAGGTTTTCCCTCATATCTTTTGATAATCCACTCTTTGGTGCACGCACGTTTAAGACTGTTAGTTTTTCTTGGCAAATTGACAACTGTATCATTATGTAATGTGACTGTTTATCCCAGAAAATATCCCTTGTTCTGAGGTTTATTTGCCTTAAATTAATATAACTACAACAAATTTTTTAAATTATTATTATCATAGTATACTTTTCTCTATCCCTTTACTTTGAAACTGAGTGTTTATATTTAAAGTGGATTCTTTGTAGACAACATATAGTTGGATCTTAGTTTTTATTATCCACTTTGACAACCTGTGTTTAAATTGGTGTGTATAGATCATGAACATTTGATTGATATTTTAAAAAATATTTTGTTTAATATTTATCATGTTTGTAACCTTCTAGTCATTGACCTTGTTTTTTCCTTTCCCGTTTTATTCTTCTTTGATTTTAATTGAGCATTTTATGTGATTGATTTTTATATTCTCTGAGCATATTCATTTTACTTTTTCTTTTAGAATTTTTAGTGGTTTCTCTGGAATTTGCAATATATATTTACACCAATCCAGGTAATTTATAACAGAGTGATCTCCATTCTTCCATCCTATTCCTTATTAAATTGCTGCCATTTATTTTGCTTATCCAATTGCTATATTCATCCAATACTCTGTTGCTATTTTTACTTTAAACAAACAGCTTTCATGTGAATCAAGAATTCAAGAAATAGGCCGGGCATGGTGGCTCATGCCTGTAATCCTAGCACTCTGGGAGGCCGAGGTGGCAGATTGTTTGAGCTCAGGAGTTCAAGACCAGCCTGAGCAAGAGCGAGACCCCATCTCTACTAAAAATAGAAAGAAATTATATGGACAGCTAAAAATATGTATAGAAAAATTAGCCGGGCATGGTGGTGCATGCCAGTAGTCCCAGCTACTTGGGAGGCTGAGGCAGAAGGATTGCTTGAGCCCAGGAGTTTGAGGTTGCTGTGAGCTTAACACCACAGCACTCTACCCTAGGCAACTGAGTGAGGCTCTGTCTCAAAAAAAAAAAAAAAAAAAAGAATTCAAGAAATAAATAAAAGATTTTATTTTACCTTCATTTATTCCTCCCTGACGCTCTTCTTTTTAAAATGGTTTTCTGAGTTTCTGATCTATATAATTTTCCTCTTCCTGCAGAATTTGTTTTAACCACCTCCTACAAAACAGGTCTATTATAAGGAATTTCCTTTATTTTTGCTTTCCTGAGAAAGCCTTTATTTCTCTTCTAATGTCAAAGGATAATTTCACTGGACGTAGAACTTTAAATATTTTACTCTACTCTGTTCTTACTTGCATGGCTTCTAATGAGAAATATGCTGTAAGTCTCATTTATTTACTTTTTTTATTTTACTGAGGTAAACAGGTCTTTCGAGTAAGGTTTTATGTTAATCTAGCTAGGAGTCGGGCTGTCTGTATTTAATGGTTACTGTAGCCTTTGGCATCAGAGGCTTCATTTCTTCTAATGTCCTTATTTTTGTCTTTGTTTTTGCCTTTGAATCTTCCCACAAACCCCTTCTTAGGTAGAATTTGCACTTTGTAGCTCTTTCAGCTGTTACTAGACATGATCCCTGTTGGTATGGTGGTCAGACAGAAGAAGAGAAGCATTCATTATAGAGTCTTAGATTGAACCCCTGTCTTTTAGTGAGACTGGGTCACTGGGATGTGACCTTCACAAGTGTTTCTTAGCTTTCCTGCCCCCTTTCGGTGAGACAGGAAAGTTAGCTGGAGGGAACTGAAGTCAAGGAAATGACCTTTTATGGGTGAAGCAATTATTAAGAATGTCCTGGTCATGTTTTAAAATAGCTATTCCTTCCCTTCCCCTGCCAGAGCCTACTTCAGGAAGTGCCATACAACTAGTCTCAAGAGTCCCTCTACTGCAATGGATGACGGTAGCCATTGTGAGCAGGACAATGTCTTTTCTCAGAGTGTTGTTACTGGATATTTCCAAGGTTTTCTATTTGTAGCATGCCACAGAAGTGCCAAGTCTGGGGCACAGAAAGAAGACTAATGGAACTGTGCTATAAAAATTTACCTGTTGTGTAGCCCAAATTAAACAGACCAAGAAGGCACAGCCTTGTGAAACATGTTAAGGATGCTTATTAGGAAAATTTGGAAAGGTTTTAAGTTCAAAAATGGTGATATCTTCTAATGTGCATGTGTTAATCCATTTTGCGTTGCTAAAAGGGAAATACCTGAAACAGGGTAATTTATAAAGAAAAGAGGTTTATTGGGCTCACAGTTCTACAGACTGTACAAGCATGATACCAGCATCTACTTCTGGACATGGCTTCAAAGGGCTTCCAGTCAAGGCAGAAGGTGAAGGGTAGCAAGCATGTCACATGGTAAGAAGAGGATCGAGAAAGGGAAGAGGCCATGCCAGCCTCCTTTAAACACAAGCTCTCCTCTTTCATGAACAAATAAAGTGGGAATTCACTCATTATCATGGGAAAGGGCACCAAGTCATTCATGAGGGATCTGTCCCCATGACCCAAACACCTCCCACTAGGCCCCACCTCCAACACTGGGGATTAAATTTCAACATGATATTTGGAAGGGCCAAACACTAGAACTATATGAGTGCGTATAGTCAAATATCACCCAATTAGCCAAGAATATATAAGATTTTTATGCAAGGTCTACTGTTTTCTAACATGTATTACCTTTCTATTAATAAAAGGAAGGCACACATAAGTGCTGTGGTATTCATAAACCTAGCAATAAGGAAGGTGATGCATTTTGGAAGATGATTAGGACAATTGCTATGCAGCTCCGACTTCTCTGGTAATTTATTTTTATTTTATTCAGCCTATCCTCTTCAGTTCATAAAAAGACCAAACTTCACAATGTTTGAGCATAAAATGTAGAGCCTAAATTAAAGCATAAGCACCACTACATGGCTAGCAAACCCATTTCCCTAAAAGTTCTTTGCATGCGACTTTCATCCTGAAGGTAAAAAAATATTATGTGCACAGACTGTATCTCCCTCACATCATACTATAATGCCATACTTGGAAGTTTCCATGGTTCTCAGTCTAATTCAGAATCATTAAAACTTGTTCTTACCCACATCCATTCAGATGTTGAATGCTCTGAACATTTTTAGGCAGATGTTATCAAAGACATTTTCTTGTCACATTTTCCTCATAAATTTGCATAAAATTGCCAGTGAAAATGAGTTATACTTAAACAATTTATGTTTGTTCTTGCGATCTGAAAATATACCTCTTTTGAGGAAGGATGTTTTCTTTACTGTACTAAAAATGCTTGCTTTTAACATTTTAAAAAATATTTTAAATATATTTCAACAATATTTTTGCATTTAATCTGAAAACATGTACACTCACACACACAGGCGTACCCTGGAGATAATGCAGGTTTAGTTATACACCACCCTAATAAGTAAAATATTCCCATAAAGTGAACACATGAATTTTTTGGTTTCCTGGTACATGTAAAAGTTATGTTTACACTCCACTATAGTCTATTAAATGTGCAACAGCATTATGTCTAAAAATGCACATATATTAATTAAAAACATTTATCTCTAAAAATGCTAATGATCATCTGAGCCTTCAGTGGGTCATAACATTTGCTGGTGGATCTCTTTGATGATGATGGCTGCTGACTGATCAGGGTGGTGTTTGGTGAAGGTTTGAGTAGATGTAGCAATTTCTTAAAATAAGACAGTGAAGTTTGCTGCATTGATTGACTCTTTCTCTCATGAAAGATTTCTTTGTAGCAAATGATGCTGTTTGATAGCATTTTACCCACAGTAAAAATTTTTTCTAAATTGAAGTCAATTCTGTCAAAACTTGCCACTACTTTATCAATTAAATTTATGAAATATTTTTTTTTTTTTTTTTTTTTTGAGACAGAGTCTCACTCTGTTGCCCAGGCTAGAGTGAGTGCCGTGGCGTCAGCCTAGCTCACAGCAACCTCAAACTCCTGAGCTCAAGGGATCCTCCTGTCTCAGCCTCCCAAGTAGCTGAGACTACAGGCATGCACCACCATGCCCGGCTAATTTTTTCTATATATATTTTTAGCTGTCCATATAATTTCTTTCTATTTTTTTTTTTTAGTAGAGATGGGGTCTCGCTCTTGCTCAGGCTGGTCTCGAACTCCTGAGCTCAAATGATCCGCCCACCTCGGCCTCCCAGAGTGCTAGGATTACAGGCGTGAGCCACCGCGCCCGGCCTAAATTTATGAAATATTCTAAATCCTTTGATGCCATTTCAACAATGGACACAGTATGTTCACCAGGAGTAGATTCCATCTTAAGAAACCATGTTCTTTATTCATCTATAAGAAACAACTCCTAGCAGGGGAGAAGATGACCAACTAGAGACTTCTTGCAGGACCATCTTGGAGGGAAGTTAGGAATTCTGATAACGGGGAGAGGAGAAGAGAAGCAGAGTGGGTCTGGACCATAGAGAGAGAGATGGTGGAGCCTGCTGGGGATATCATTGAGGGAAACTGTGAAGCAGAGACGGTAGAAGTTAAAGGAAGAAAGATATTGGCAAGGATCAAACCTGGACAGGCTCTGAGCCCAGTGAAAGGGTAAGGCAGGGGATCCCTCTCACCCTCCCATAAGCATTCAGTGGCCAGCAGGCTACCAAATCTCTTGGAGGCTTTTCCAACCCGACAAGCCCAGGCACAACAACAAACACGGTATACTGGGGAGAATTTGTGTGATCCCAGAACTTGGACACTCCATGTGGGGCTCTCCTCCAAGGACAGTGTCATATGAGGCCAGAGAGCCAGCTTTCTTCCATTCAGATGCTTCCTTGTCCACTCTCCCCGCAGCCATCACAACCAGGAAAGCAGTTTGGGCCGAGAAATTGGCCAGCAGCCACCTGCCCCCGTAGGCTTATGCTACAAGCTAAGGCTTCCATGGAAAGTGAGACTCATTCCTTTCCCTTTGGGGTCCTGCCGTGGATCCACAGTGCCTTATTCAGGACCTCCCTGCCTAATAGCATTTTGCAGAGAGTCACATGCAAGTGGGTCAGACAAGCAGGCAGGACTCCATGCATCCCAAAATCGAGTGGGTTGTTGGAGACACATGAGAGGGGTCTGTGAGTTGGACTTGTGTGCCAAAGAAGCCTGTGTGGACAGATCTGAGAGTAGAATACCATGGGGTTCTGGCATCCAGCGAGCTGGGAGAGTGCTCATCCCTCCCCACAGGAAAATCACCCTGTGTGTTTGGAATGGGTTCTGCAGTGAGGAGGAGCCCACCCCCGGGAGTCATGGCAACCAGGCATGTCTCATTCAGGCACATGGACTAACAGGGAGCAGCATCCCCTCTCCAACCCATTTCAACCAGTAGAGCAATTTGTGTAGAGAATTTGGCAAGTGGCTCCCTGGATCCAGTGCACTACGTATTCCAGGCTGAGGCATCCACAGAGAGTGGAGCCCACACCTCTTCTTCTGTGGACTTGTAGTGGACCTGGGGTGCCCAATTTGGGAGTTCCCATCCACCAGCATTTCTAAGCTAGTAGGGAAGGCATGGATGCCAGGGGGAGGTGTGAGAGATTGACAACCAGATTGTGAATCTCAGATGGCCTCATTTCCACAAGCAGATTTTCTGGTTGGGTGGGGCTTTCTCCAAAAGCTGGGAACAGACCTTTGAACCCTGCCAAAACAGCAACCTTACAGTTTTGTGGAGCCTGAGGGTAAGCCCATCCAACCTAGCACCATCCAGTCTCACTCCACCATCTGACTCTGCTGAGGCAGAAAATAAAGACATACCTGGAAATTACAGAGCCCCATCCACCACCTGGAACATTGAGTGCTCCTTCTGAGGGACTAGAGCTGGCCACAAAAACAACATGGCAGCCTGTTCCTTCTGACAAGTGCCATCCACTGACAGGGAGGTCAATTTGCACAGCTTTTTACAACATTTACGGACCTAATCATACAGAATGAGGTCAATTTTCACCCACAAGTGCCAGCAACTGTCTCAGAGATTAAACTGAGTATGCCATTACAATTCACACTGATAAGAATACCACAGAATTGGGGAAAGAGAAAGGATTTTAAAGGTCTCCACCCTCTCTTATCAAAATATAGACAGGGAATATGCCCACACACATAGCTTACCACTGCTACAGCATGCAAACAACTAGGAACTGAGAAAATCATCACACTAAGGATATCTATAACTAAGGCATCTATCTGGAACCCGGATCACCATCAAAGCACTCACAAACAAAGCCAAAGTTTCTTACCCAACATAAGCTAAAACAACCCCATATGTATGTGTGTGTGGGGGGGGGAAGCCCCATTTAAACAAAAGAAAATAAAAAATTAAGAAGTAATAGCTGCTCCAGATGAGAAGGAATTAGCATAAGAACTCTGGAAGTATGAAAAAATCAGAACAAAGGTCACTCCCGAAAGAGAACACCAGCCCTCTAGCAATGGATACTAACCAAAATGAAAATACTGAAATGATAAAGAATTCCAAATATGGATTATGAGGAAGCTCAATTAAATCCAAGAGAAAATGGAAAACCTACTCAAAGAAACCAGAAAAATAATTCAGGATATGAATGAAAAAGTCATTAAAGAGATCAACATATTAAAAAACAAATAGAACTTCTGGAAATTAAAAACTCACTTAAGGAAATACAAAACACAGTGGAAAGTCTTAAGAATAGACTAGACCAGGCAGAATAAAGAATCTCAGAGCTTGAAGATAACTCTTTCAAATTAACTCAGCCAGTCAGAAATAATGAACAGAGAATGAAGAGGAACAAACAAAGTCTACAAGAAACGTAGGATTATGTAAAACATCCAAATATAAGAATCATAGGCATCCCAGAGGGTGAATAAGAAAACACACAAGGTCTAGAAAATGTATTTGAGGGAATAATTGAAGAAAACTTCCCTGGTCTTGCTAGAGATTTAGACATCCAGATACCAGAAGCTTAACAAACACCTGAGAGATTCATTGCAAATAGGCCATCACCAAGACATATCGTCATCAGACTGGCCAAAGTCAACACAAAGGAGGAACTCCTATGAGCCATAAGATGAAAATGTCAAGTAACTTACAAAGGAAAACCCATCAGGCTTACTGCTGACTTCTCAACTGAGACCTTACAATCCAGAAGGGCTGGGGGCCCCATCTTTAGTGTTCTTAAACAGAACAATTGCCAGCCTTCAATATTGTATCCTGCAAAACCAAACTCTATAAATGAAGGAGAAATAAAGACTTTCTCAGACAAGCAAACACTGAGGGAATTTTTCAAGACCAAACCTGCCCTGCAGAAAATATTCAATACTACATTATACATGGAGCAGCACAATGGTCACCCTCCAGTGTAAAGCCACCCAAGAGCTAAAGCTCAGAGTTCAAATAAATCAATAGCACAGGAGGAAAAACAAAGCAATAAGGTATAACAAACAAGATGAACATAATAGTATCCCACATATCAGTTCCATCAATCAATATGAAGGGTTTGAATTCCCCACTCAAGAGACATAGACTGGCTGAATGGATTTTAAAAAAATACAAGCAAAGTATCTACTGTCTCCAGGAAACACATCTAACTCACAAGGACTCTTATACACAGAAGGTCAAACGATGGAAAAAAAATATTCCATGCAATTGAAAACCAAAAGAAAGAAGGTGTAGCCATTCTCATAACAGATAATATTGACTTTAAATCAACAACAGTAAAGAAGGAAAAATATGGTCATTATATAAAGGTAAAGGGAGCAATTATACAAGAAGACATAACAATACTAAATATTTATGCACCTAACACGGGAGCACCCAGATTCATAAAGCAAATGTTACTAGATCTAAGTAAAGAGACAAATAGCAACATTTTAATTGCTGGAGACTTCAACACCCCACTGACAGAACTGGACAGATTATCCAAGCAGAAAATAAAGAAACACCAGACTTAAATGGTACTATAGAACAATTGGGCCTAACAGACATTTACAGAACATTTTACTCAAAAAGTACTGAATATACATTCTTCTTATCAGCACATAGAACAATCTCCAAAATTGATCATATCTTAGGCCACAAAACATGGCTCAACAAATTCAAATAACTGAAATCATACCATGCATCTTCTCAGATCACAGTGGAGTAAAACTAGAAATCAACTTCAAAGAAACACACAGCTGGTACATGAAGTCATGGAAATTAAACAACCTGCTGCTGAATGATTATTGAATCAAAGATGAAATTAAGATGAAAATGAAAATATTCCTTGAACTGAATGACAAAGAGGACATGAGCTATCAAAATCTATAGGATAGACCAAAAGCAGTCCTAAGGGGAAAATCCATAGCATTAAATGCATACAACAAAAAGAAAATAAACAAATCAGTAATCTAATTTAGTAATCTAGTTCTCAAGGAACTAGAAAAGTAAGAGCAAACCAAGCCCAAAGCCAGCAGAAGAAAACAAATAACTAAGGTCAGAGCAGAACTAAATACAATCAAAAACAAGAAAATTGTACAGAAGATCAGTGGAACAAAAGTTGTTTCTTTGACAAGATAAAGAAAATTGATAGACCTCTTGCTAGATTAACCAGGAATAGAAGAGAAAGGACTCAAATAAGTTCCATTAGAAATGAAAAAGGAGATATTAAAAGTGATTCCACAGAAATACAAAATATCACCTGTGAATACTATGAAAATCTCTATGCACATAATCTCAGAAAGGTAGAGAATATTGACAAATTTCTGGAAACATACAACCTCCCAAGATTCAATCAGGAAGAATTAGAACTCCTAAACAAACCAATAATGAGCAATGACATTGGAGTAGCAAAAAAATATATCTTCCAGCAAAACAAAAGCCCTGGACAACATGGATTCACAGCAAAATTTTACCAGACATACAAGGAAGACTTGATATCCGTTCTACGAAAATTTTTCCATAACATTCAGAAGGAAGGAATTCTCCCCGACTCATTCCACAAAATCAGTATTTGTTTGATACCAAGGCCAGGAAAGGACATAACAAAAACAGAAAACTACAGACAAATATCCCTTATGAATATAGATGCAAAAATCCTCAATAAAATACTAACAAACCAAATTCAACATCTTATCAAAAAAAATAATAATCCACCGTGACAAAGTGGGCTTCATCCCAGGATTGCAGGGATGATTCCACATACGTAATCAATAAATGTGATTCGTCACATAAACACAACCAAAAACAAAGATCATGTGATGATCTAAATAGATACAGAAAAGCATTTGACAAAATCCAACATACTTTCCTGATAAAAACTCTCAACAAACTAGGCATAGAAGGAACATATCTCAAAATTATGAAAGCCATATATGACAAACCCACCGCCAGCATCATACCAAATGGAAAAAAGTTCAAAGCTTACCACTAAGAACTGAAATAAGATAAATATGTCCACTGTCACCACTTCTATTCAACATAGTGCTAGAAATCCTAGCCAGAGGAATCAGGCAAGAGAAAAAATTAGGGGTATTCAAATTGGGAAAGAAGAGGTCAAACTATTGCTTTTTGCAGACAATATAATATTATACCTAGAATACCCCAAAGATTCCAGCAAAAGGTTTCTGGAACTGATAAATAAATTCAGTAAAGTTTCAGGGTACAAAATCAATGTCTGCAAATATGTATCATTTTTATACACCAATAACAGTCAAGCTGAGAGTCAAATCAAAGACTAATGCCATTCACAATTGCTGAAAAGAAAATAAAATACCTAGGAAGATAATTAACCAAAGAGGGTAAAGATCTCTACAAAGAGAAATACAAAACACTGAGGAAAGAAAGCACAGATGAGACAAACAAGTGAAAAAAACATCATGCTCATGGATCAGTAGAATCAACATTGTTTAAATGTGCATACTATGCGAAGTGATTTATAGAGTCAATGAAATTCCCATCAAAATACCAATGTCATATTTCACAGATCTAGAAAAAATAATTCTATGCTTCGTGTGGAACCAGAAAAGAGTTTTATTAGCCAAAGCAATATTAAGCAAAAGGAACAAATCTGGAAGCATCATATTACCAGACTTCAAACTGTACTACAAGGGTATAGTAACCAAAACAGCATGGCATTGGCACAAAAAGAGAGTCATAGATCAATAGAACAGAAGATCCAGATATAAAACCACATACAGCTAACCGATCTTTGACAAAGCAGATGACAATATACACTGGAGAAGAGAATCTCTATTTCATAAATGATGCTATGAAAATTGGATAGCTACATGTGGAAGAATGAAACAGGATCCATATCTCTCACCACTTTCAAAAATTAATTCAAGATGGATAAAGGACTTAAATATAAGGCATGAAACCATAATAATTGTAGAAGAAAATGTTGGAAAAACTCTTCTAGATATCAGCCTAGGCAAAGAATTATGAAGAAGACCCCCAAAACAATCATAGCAACAACAAAAATTAACAAATGGGACACGATTAAATTAAAAATCTTCTGCACAGCCAAGGAAATAATTGACAGAGGAAACAGACAACCTACAGAATGGGAGAAAATATCTGCACACTATACATCTCATAAAGGGCTAATAACCAGAATCTATAAAGAACTCGAGCGAATCAGCAAGAAAAAATCAAACAAGCCCCTTAAAAGTGGGCAAAAGACATGAACAGAAGCTTTTCAAAAGAACAGAGAAAAATGGCCAATAACCATATGAAAAATGCTCACCATCTCTCATCATCAGGGAAATGGAAATCAAAACCACTATGAGATATCACCAGACCCCAGTAAGAATGACCTTTATCAAAAAGTCTCAAAACAATAGATGCTTGGTTGGATGCAGAGAGAAAGGAACAACTTATACAGTGTTCGTGGGACTGTAAATTAGTATAACCTATAAGGAAAACAGTATGGAGATAACTCAAAGAACTAAAAGTAGACCTATCATTCAATCCAGCAATCCCACTACTGGGTATTTACCCAAAGGAAAAGAGGTCATTTTATCAAAAAGACCTGTACTCAAATGTTTATTGCAGCACAATTTACAATTGAAAAGATGTGGAATCAACCCAAGTGTCCATTGATTTATGAGTGGATTAATAAAATGTGTTGAATATATACCATGGAATACTACTCAGCCATTAAGTAGGATGACTTAATGACTTTTGCAACAATTTGGATGGAACTGGAGACCATTATTCTAGGTGAAGTATCTGAAGAATGGAAAAACAAGCACCACATGTATTCACTATTAAATTAGAACTAACTGATGAGCACACATGTGCATAGTGGGAAGTAAAACTTAACTGATATCAAGCAGTGGGAACAGGGAGAATGGTTGAAAACCTACCTAACAGGTACAATGAACACTATCTGGGTGACTGGCACATTTATCATCACCACGCAAGTATTATAAAAGTGATCCATGTAACTAAAAATATTTGTACCTCCATAATACTTTGAATAAAAATAAAAATAAAGAAACAACTACTCATCCATTTAAATTTGATCATTAGATTACAGTAATTCAGTCAGATCTTCAGGCTCCACTTCTAATTCCAGTTCTTTTGCTATTTCTAGCACATCTGCAGTTACTTTCTCCACTGAAGTCTTGAACCCCTCAAAGGTATCCATGAGGGTTGGAATCTATTTTTCCAAATTCTTGTCAATGTGGATATTTTGACATCCTCTCATGAATCACAAATGTTCTCAATGTCATGGAAAATGGTGAATCCGTTCCAGAGGTTTTCAATTTATTTTGCCCAGATCCGTCAGAGGAATCCCTATCTATAACAGCTGTTGCCTTACAAAATATATTTCTTAAAGAATAAGACTTGAAAGTCAAAGTTATTCCTTGATCCATGGGTTGCAGAATGATGTTGTACTATCAGGCATGAAAACAATATTAATTTCCTTGTACATTTCATCAGAGCTCTTAGGTGACCAGGCACATTGTCAATGAGTAGTAATATTTTGAAAGGAACCTTTTTCCTGAAGGTCGAACACAACAGTGGGTTTAAAATATTCAGTAAACCATGTTGTAAATAGATGTGCTGTCATCTAGGCTTTGTTGTTCTATTTGTAGAGCACAGGCATAGATTAAGCATAATTCTTAAGGGTCCTAAGATTTTTGGAATGGTAAATATCGAGATGGCTTCTTTCCTTCAACCTCATGAACCAACCTTTGCTAGCTTCCAACTATTTTTCTGTAGCCTTCTCACCTCTCTCAACCTTCATAAAATTGAAGAGAGTTAGGCTCTTGTTCTGAATTAGGCTTTGGCTTAAGGGAATGTTATGGCTGGTTTGATCTTCTATGCAGACCACTAAAGCTTTCTTCATATCAGCAATATGACTGTTTCACTTTCTTATCATTTGTGTGTATCACTTTTAATTTCCTTCAAGAACTTTCCTTTGTGTTCACAACTTGACAACTGTTTGGTGCAAGAAGCCTAGCCTTCAGCCTTTCTCAGCTTTTGACACGCCTTCCTCACTAACCTTACTCATTTCTTGCTTTTGATTTAAATTGAGAGACGTGCAACTCCTTCTTTCACTTCAACACTTAGAGGCCATTGTGTATTATTAATTATCCTATTTTCTATATTTGTGTCTCAGGGAATATGGAGACCCAGGAGAGGGAGAGAGACGGGGGAACAGTCAGTCAATGGTACAGTCAGAACATACACAACATTTACTGATTAAGTTTGCTCTCCTATATGGGAGCGGTTCATGACAGCCCAAAATAATTACAATAGTAACCTCTAAGATCACAAACCACCACAACAGATATAATAATAATGAAAAAGTTTGAAATATTGCAAGAATTAGCAAAATGTGACATAGAGATACAAAGTGAGCTCACGTTGTTGAAAAAAATGGTGCTGATAGACTTGTGTCATGAAGGGTTGTAACAAATCTCCAATTTGTAATAAACACAAAATCTATGAAGCACAATAAAGCCAAATGCAACAAAATAATGTATGCCTGTACATATAAACTTCTCTTTGATGTCCCCAATCCTTCTCTAAATGATACATTGTCTTTTTCTTTTCTTTATATTATCCCATGAAGAGAGAAGAGAGCTGAAATAAACTTCTACTTCTGGTCATTATTTAAATGGTCACAAGAGGCCATAACTCTCACTATAATAATAATAAAAATTTGATAACTTTAAAAAGTCATTGTTGTTTAAAAAGCCATTAGGAATCTAAAGATCCAAATAATTTTAAATGAACTACACTCCAGAGGGAAATGAGTTCTACCTAGAAGAGAAAAATTTGCTAATTTTATGCCTGAAGGTAGAATGGACAGAGGCTGTAACCTTCCATAGGCAAGGGGTGTTCTATATTTAAGGAGAAACTTAAGGGACGTGTGTTAAGTGAAAAAATGAATTAAATTCCAAAAAGTCCCATAAGAATGGTACATCTCACTTGTCCACAAATTCTTTCTTAGAAAGGCCTCAAATACATGGAAACATACTAAATATTGGGGCCAAAATAGGAAGACAGGAGAAGATCTCCTGAGGTGCATAATGTGGGACAGACGGTGGTTGAAGAATTCACCCATAACTCCAAAATCTGTCTGTAAAGTATAAAAAGATCTTGAGACTCTCACAATCCTTAGATACCAAGTCTCCTAAAATTATGAGTCCATAACTTATCCCCAAAACATTTGAAACCAGGAATGAACTGAAACAAGCACTGCCACCCATAGCAGATCCACTTCAACAAGAGATCAGATTCAGGTCTGTCAAAACAAGCATTCTCTGTTCTTAAATTAAATGTCATTTAATTCCTTCTTTGTTGCATACACACACACACACACACCTGATTCAATATACAATACAACATTGTATGGTATGTGAGAACAAAATGAAACATAAAAATCAGAATACTTATGGTCCACACCACATGTACTCACCATCAAGTTGGCATTAACTGATCAACACTTATGTGCACATATAGTAGTAACATTCATCGGGTGTTGGGCAGGTGGAAGGGAAGGGGGGAGATGGGCATATTCACACCAAATGGGTGTGGTACACACCATCTGTGAGATGGACATGCTTGAAGCTCTGACTTGGGCAGGGCAAAGGCAATATATGTAACCTAAACATTTGTATCCATGTATTATGCTGAAATAAAAACACAAATTAAAAATTTTTTTAAAAATATTACTATGGTCAAAAAAAAAATCAAGTAAAAAATTGTTACAAACCATAGAATGAAAGTTGAACCAAGAATTAGTTGTAGCAGGCAAGGAAATTAAAGTAACTATTTTGTATGTTTAAAAATTTAGAAAACATTTTATGACAGCATAGATTAATGGGAATTTCACCAGAAAAAAATGGAAACCTCCTTCTAAAGGAAGAAGATCTAGAAGACAGGGCAGAAAAATTATCTGAAAATGTAATAGCCAAGAATTTTCCAAAGTTGAGGAAATACATTAGTATCCATATCCAAAAAGCTTAGCAAACTTAAACAAAAAGAAATATGAAGAAAATCACACCTAGACAAACCATAGTCAAGCTATTAAAAAGCAAAGCTAACAAGAAATTTTTAAAGCACTCACAGAAGCTGGACTTCTGAAATGGCAGAATGAGAAGCTTAGAAAATCCCTTTCCCAAAAGCAATAATAAAATTGGGAAAAATTGTCAATATCAACCATTCTGACACTGGAAATTGACCAAAGAAATACAATACTTTGGAAAAACCATTACAAGAAATACCTGTCAGAAGTACTATATTCTAGTTAATATATCTGTTGTTTAGAGGAGTATGTGTTAGCAACTCTGTAATTATTTTATGTGTTTATTAACATTGAACGAATAAGTGAATATCTATAGTATACAGCAACAGCCAGGCTTCTTAATTACAGAGGAAGAAGTTAGAAACAAGGAAAGGGAGAAGTCTAGAAGGAAATTTGTGGTATTTAATTTAAATCAAAGGTATATGTTAATATGTTAACTCATGGAAACACTCACACAAACTTTAAGTACATAATACAGTGTTAACTACAGGCACTATGTTGTACAGCAGATCTCTAGAACTTCTTCATCTGACATAACTGAAACTTTCTACCCATTCAACAGCAACTTGCCATTTTCCTCTCATCCCAGCCCCTGTCAACCGACATTCTACTTTCCATTTCTATGAGTTTAATTGTTTTTGATATCTCATACAAGTAGAATTATGCAGCATTTGTCCTTTTATGACTGGCTTATTTCACCTGGTGTGTGCCTGTGCGCACACACAGATCCATAAGGTAATACTGATACCTCTGATACAAACATGCACTGTGCACACACACACATATACACACAGTCCCCAACTTACAATTGTTGACTTAAGATTTTTCAACTTTACAATGGGATTATCTGGAAGTAACCTACGGTGAGTCAAAGGGCATCTGTATATAGAATGTGTCTGTGTATGTGTGTGTGCCTGTGGGCCTATGCACATGGAGGTTACTATACTTGAAAATATTTCCTATTTCTGTCCACTAAGAAGACCTATATATAATTCTACTTTTGTTGAACTGATAATATATATATATTATTGCCCAGATCTTGGTTTCTAAATACAGTTCTCCAGTAAAAGGAGCCTGCGGTTCTTGAAGACCTGGTCAATTCAATTCTAGGGCTGTAGCAGGATCAATGCAAGATGAGCCTAGAACATCTTGTGAAGCCAAAAAATAAGGAAATGCTTGAAAAAAACATAGAGAATGATAAAATATACACAGAAGCCAACTTGAAGGAGCTACCATTGGCCAATGTTGGAATAATTTAACAAACAAAATCAGAATGATTGCATTGGATTCTGATCCACAGAAAAAAATTAACATACATGAGTCAATAGATATATTAATACATGGAAATGTGAGTACATAATGGAGAAGAGATAGTTCTTTACAAAAGAATTCCAATGAGTAAAAGTAGAAGAAATGAGATAAATACAAAATTACAACATACAAAAATGAAGGAAACATAAAACCTGGAAAACACTACAGTAATAAGGATTAATTCTGCTTAATGAATAGCAAATATATTTTCTCTTCTTTATTATTTTCAACATTTTCTTTTCTCTAGCTTGTTTTATTGTAACAATCCAGCATACCATACATATAACATACAAAGTATGTGTTAATCACCTATTATGTTATTGGAAAAGCTTCTGATCAGTAGTAGGTTATTAATAGTCAAGTTTTGGGATAGTCAAAAGTTATGTGCAGATTTCCAATTGTGCAGGGAGTCAATACCCTTAAGCCCTAAGTTGTTAAAGGGCCAACTTTTCATATACCTTTATATATATATTTATACACATCAATTTATGTTTATATTTATATTAGTACATGCACATAAAAAGTCTATAACACTATATACCACATTATTGATTTTTTTTCTCATTGGGAAAGAGGGGTGGTAGTCAAAGAGATAATATACCTTCTATAGTATATGTGTAAGTTTTTCTGTCATGTTTGAATTTCTACAATGAAGACAGATTCATTTTGAACAAAACAATACAGGTATTAAAGTTTTTAAAAAATACAGTAGAAAGTGGGTGAATAAAAACCAAGTTTAGTAAGTAAGCTAACTTTATCCATAGTCCATTAGATAAATGCCTGATTTTCTGAGCCATAGCTCCAGCCAGCCTGCTGTATTCAAATTTATATCCACGTTTGACTGGAAACATTAACAAATAGGGAAGGCATAAAATATTTAAAGCCCATGGAGCACTTAGTACTCTCCGAATGATCTATTCACACACCCAGCCCTATGCTATGTCTTTTAGGTCACTTTTGCTCATTTATGTTATCTATAGCTACAGTGCAGCTTTCTTATATTTCATTTAGGACTGTCATAAGACTAACAACAAACTTTGACACATACTTAAAGTTCCTTTTATTCTCTTCCCTTCATGTCATCTGCAGATGATTTAGAGAGGCAAATTATGTTCTTTTCAGTAATAATTTTTAAGTATTAAAAACACTTAGAGAATGCATTTGTAATTTAAGGGAAAAAATCTACCTTCACACTAACCCCCCTCCCCCATGCCTATTTAATTCTTGCTGATGTTGTGTCTTGCTGAGTTGTCAGAATGAACTAAACTTGTATTTATGGAAACTTCTAATGAGCTGCATAAGGTTACTCCCTTTCCACGCTGACCACAAGTAAAGACATCATCGCCCATGTGGTCATTCTATGCTGGATGTGCCACCTGTCAATAATGCAGTCACATGACTTTGGCTGGGTATATCTTAAGAAAATGGATGTGTATCCACAAAATCTTGAAACAAGATCTCGTAGAGATACAAAATAATATAATTTCAATTTCAATCTTTTTTGCATTTAGATTTCTGGTGAGTTTGTATGTTCATGAAGTTGTTTCATGTGGCAATTATATCCTGCTCTGGGTCTCTGTATTTTTCAGTCCTTTGTTTATAGTTATGTTTATTGACTCCCCCCAATACAATTTGGTAATTCATGAAGAATGTTGTGGGGTTTCCAATAAAAAAACTAAAGCTATAAAATGGTATTAGGATAATGTAATAATTTGTACTCTAAAAATTTCATTTAATCTGCAAAGTCACTCACTTAATCAATGTAACTTGAAAAATTATATAATATAGCATTATCATTCTCAGTGTGAAGAATTTTTTTTTGTTACTGTGATTAAGCTGAGCTAATGATGGTATTGGTGGGCATTGAAAGTTCTAGCTAGTTTTACCACTTATAAAAGAGTAATAGGTGGATTAGCTGGGGCATAAGAAAAATGATGTGACACAGACAAATTCCTGGATGACCTCAACAAAGAACGAGAAAGTGCCATAAGTTAGGAACAAACTTACTGCAGTATCTACACCCTTCAGGTGACTTTATTACAAGACTCAACACATGAACTGAAGGGTTTACATATAGTGAGATAAAGAAAATACTTATAACACCAATAGTTTTTTTGAATGAAGTTATTTAATAATGTTTACAAAATAGAGAATTTTAAAAAATCATTTTACATACATGGTTTGAGTATTTTATCTGTTCATTTTAGCTACTAGAGAGCATTCCATTTAATTGGTAAAATGTTTCTATTTATACTACTTGCTATCCCCCCCATAATTAACTTATTTACAGTTTTTTCTACCCTTCTATGCAATACTGTGGTAAAAATTCTTGTATACATTTTGTGCACAACTAGTTTGTCCAGAGTGAACACTAACAATAAAACCAGAAAACCAATAAAAACCAATTGACATAAATTTTTATAACATTAAATTTTTCATAGGCACAGTTTTTGTTCAAGAGAGGTGCAAAAGTGCATACAAATGTTTTATTCTAGCTTCAGAATGGTAGTCAAGGAGGGCAAAGGAATTGAGGTAGGCTTAGCTGTCTTCTTACTTTTTCTTGTTTAAAACTAATCTAAAACAAACAAGAAAAACTGAGAGCCCAGATATAAAACCATCCTCACATAGACATCTGATCTTTGACAAAGCAGACAACAGCATACACTGGGGAAAAGAATGCTTATTCAATAAATGATGCTGGGAAAATGGCATAGCCACATGTAGAAGACTGAAACAGGATCCACACCTTTTGCCTCTCACAAAAATCAACTCACAGTGGATAACAGATTTAAACTTAAGGCATGAAACTACAAGAATTCTAGAAGAAAATGTTGGGGAAACTCTTATAGACATGGGCCTAGGGAAAGAATTTATGAAGAAGATCCTAAAAGCAATCACAGCAACAACAAAAATATTAATAAATAAATGAGACCTGATCAAATTAAAAAGCTTTTGCATGAAGGATAGACAAGGAAACTATCACGAGAGCCAACAGACAACCTACAGAATGGGAGAAAATATTCTCATGCTACACATCTGATAAAGGGCTAATAACTAGAGCCTATATAGAACTCAGGAAAATCAGCAAGAAAAAAATCAAACAACCCCATTAAAAAGTGGGCAAAGGACATGAACAGAAACTTTTCAAAAGAAGACAGACTAATGGCCAACAAACATGTGAAATGATGCTCAATATCTCTAATCATCAGGGAAATGCAAATCAAAACCACAATGAGATATCACTTAACTCCAATGGGAATGGCTTTTATCAAAAAATCCCAAAACAACAAATGTTGGCATGGATGCAGAGAGATAGGAACACTCATACACTGCTGGTGGAACTGCAAACTAGTAAAACCTCTGTGGAAAGTAATGTGGAAATACCTCAAAGAGCTAAAAGTAGAACTATAATTTGATCCAGCAATCCCATTACTGGGCATCTACCCAAAGGAGAAAAAGACATTCTATAATAAAGACATCTGCACTTGAATGTTTGTAGCAGCACAATTCACAATTGCAAAGATGTGGAAACAACCCAAGTGCCCATCAATACATGAGTGGATTAATAAAGTCTGGTATATGTATTCAATGGAGTTCTACTCAGCCACAAAAAACAATGGTGATCTAGCACCTCTTGTATTATCCTGGATGGAGCTGGAGCCCATTCTACTAAGTGAAGTATCACAAGAATGGAAAAACAAGCACCACATGTACTCACCAGCAAATTGGTACTACTTAATCAACACTTAAGTACACATATGGTAGTAACATGCATCGAGTGTCAGGCAGGTGGGAAGGGGAGGAGGAGATGGGTATATTCACACCTAGTGGGTGCAGTGAACACTGTTTGAGGGATGGGCACACTTGTAGCTCTCACTTGGGCAGGGCAAAGGCAATATATGTAACCTAAACATTTGTACTCCTGTAATATTCTGGAAAAAAATAGAAAAAGTGATAATGTCTTTTTAACTTCGGCAATAGCTATATAGCTGTCTGGTTTATTCACTGTACTTCTAAAATATTTGCTTAAAATATTTTAGAATTTAAAAAATAATCTTGAATTCTATGAACAGATTAGAGTGCTCTTTAAAACAAGAAAATTCTATATGTATTCTAAATGTATTAGAGTCAAAGGTAAAAGGGATATATTAATGCATGTATCTAATTGCCTCAGTTGAAAGATATTAGCTATAAGTTTTTAAAAACTCAGCCATGACAGAAGGGTTCACATAGTTAAAAAACGAAACAGCACTGGACAGTAAGGCCTCACTTAATGTCATGGATAGGGTCTTAAAAACTGCAACTTTAAGCAAAACAAAGTCTTATGAAACTAATTTTCCCACATACTAACTGACACGAACAAGAGTTAAGTTTCTAGGGTATATTTCTGGTCACACAAACATCACCAAACTTCTCAAGAAAGCCTTTAATATTACACATAAAATAAATGTGAACTATATGTACATTTAAGAAAGATTAGTAAAAACAAGTAATACCCACTTATTCCAGTTCAGGGTCTTCGGTGGCAGAAACCCATCCATGCAGATCAGGGCATAAGGCGGGAGCCACCCAAACAGGATGCCATCCCGTGGCAAGGCACACTCACACACACACCCACACTCACACTCACAAGGCAACCAGTTAGACACGCCCACGAGCCTCACAGGCACAGCTTCAGGATATGGGAAGAGACTGGAGTACACGGAGAAACCCACCCAGACATGGGGGAATGTGCAAACTCCACACAGACGGGGGCACTGGCTGGGAATGTGTTTTTTTTCCCCCCCTCATCAACATTATAAGAATATAACGTTGAATGAAATGATGTTATTGGAGGACCTACCATACTGGGTGGAATAGTATTTCCCCCAAAATTCATGTCCATCTAGAACCTCAGAATGTGACCTTATTTGGAAATAAGATCTTTGGAAATGTAATCAGTTAAGACGAGGCCATACTGGATTAAGGTGGGCTTTAAGTCCAAAGACTGGTGTCTTCATAACAGGAGAGGACACAGAGACACACAGAAGGAAGACAGCCATGTGAAGATGGAGGCAGAAATTGGAGTGATGAAGTTACAAGGCAAGGAACGCCAAGGATTGCTGGCAACACCAGAAGGTGGGCCGAAGCTAGGAAGGATTCTTCTCTAGAGCCGACACGGGGAGCACGGCCCTGCCAACACCTTAATTTTGGATTTCTAGCCTCACAAACTGTGAGACAATCAATTTCTGTTGTTTTAGGTCACCTAGTTTGTGGTACTTTGTTAAAGCAGCTGCAGGAAACTAATACAAGCACTTTCTCCTTCAACTCTCTGATGATTGGAGCTGGGGCTGAACCAACATGCTGGAATTCCCAGTGTCCAGGGATCCCCAAAGTTCCTCTCAACCACAGTCCCTCTCATTTCCAGGAGTAGTGGACTAGGTTATAGGCAGCACTCAATTAAGGTGAGAAGGAAGCTATGGGTATTTTTAACTCCACGTGAAATCAGAAATGGGCCAGGGATAAGACACAAAGAAAATCAGAGCATATCTGATGAGAAACAGCATTTTCTGGGAGTCTGTGTCATGAGGCAGAAAGCCTGTGCAGTTGAGTTGGAGGTTACAGACTGGATTTGAAATTTTCAGGGACTTAGTTTCTTCAATTTGAATATATTCTCACAGGGACTAAATGAAATAACATGAATCAAGATCTTGGCACCACAATAAAAGTAAGTAAAGTTTCTCCCCGAACCATAAAAGGCAATAAAAACTTGGAGATGAAACAGGGAGCAGATGAGCCAGTCTAGAATCTTTATCAGAAGGTCTCTCTTGAAACAATTAAAAAAAAAATGCAAAGTGAGTTGCTTCTTTTGAGCTTGGGGTACAGAACTGATCATTAGTGATGTGAGCACTTATTAGATCCTGAATATATTCCTAAACTTTTCAAGACATTTGCAGGTGGCTGGTATTGCCCTTTGCTTCAGCTACATAGGCTTACAGGGAACCTGGGTGTTCAGGCCCTTATACCAACAAAGCATCATCCCCATTCATATGTTGCTACTGACCTGAAATACCATGGTCACTTTAGCAGCACAGAATTACAGAGTGATGGCTTCCCTTGCTGGAATTTGCAATGTAAGGCTCTCTTAATGTTAAAAAAAATCCCAATATAAATCTTCAGGCAGGCAGTTTTGAAATTGAATATGAACCATTTAGGTAGGCATACTCTATCTGCTGATACTCCTGCTAACTGCTGCCCTTTAATTCTTGCATTGTTCAAATTAAATACCTTACAGCCATTCAGAGGCTGTGAATCACGTATCCACGTCTTCCCACTGCCAGAGCAGTTAATTAGCTCCTGGCAGGTCTGAATGTGTGAGAAGATTGCAAGGAGGATTTATAATTGTGC
Organism: Eulemur rufifrons; assembly: GCF_041146395.1. Lineage (NCBI taxonomy): Eukaryota > Metazoa > Chordata > Mammalia > Primates > Lemuridae > Eulemur > Eulemur rufifrons. Next base: position 91,245,856 of record NC_090985.1, read on the forward strand.
ACTGAAGTACAGCAGGTTACTTTGATGTCTTTTATTCAGCATTTAAACTTCAACACCATTTAGATTTTTAGTTACCCAATAGAAAATAGAAAACTTTATTTGTTTTACATTCCTGATGGTGGCATCATCATCATTCTTTTAGCTGGATAAAAGGAAAACAAAAATTGGATCTTATTGAAGCAAACAGCTCTATAAAATTTGAAGACTTCTCTATAGTTCCATAGCTGTAAATTTATTCTTTATAGCTGTAGTGTAAAATTTATTCTTGTTGTTACTGTTAACTTCAAAGGGGCCAAATTTGAGGAATTTACTGAAAAAGCCTTCTTTTTATCCCTTGACAGTAAAATAAAGTTTATTATTTTTATACTTATACTGGCATTCAAGAAACTCAAGTTTTTGAACTTGACAGGTAGATTTCTCTGATCATTTTCCCTCATACTTTCCTCTCTATATATAATATGCCAATTAAATAGGACATCTCAGGGATTTTTTCCAAATTGTTTTCATCTTCAACTCAATTTTTGTCTCCTTGAATCCTTTCTGGACTTCTTACTGCTTATTCTTCTTAAATCCTTTGAAATCCTGTGATCATGGGGTCTGTGCTTGTCATTTGCAACCTCTTATTTTCAAGCTAGTTGAGGCCTCCATCCTCAGTCAGTCTTTTTTGTCTTATGGAAAATAGAAATCATGTCTTCTTGTCTTTCCTTTGGAATATCTTGTTTTATTTTTCACAGATGAGTGAAAAACAACCTTGTTTTCTAAAAGCTATCTTTCTATCTGAAGTTAAAAGACCCTTTCTAAAAGGTGGAGCCTTTAAAATCTTTTTTACTTTTTATTTATTTAGCCTAAGACCTCTAGTACTTCCTTGGATCTTGTATGTATCTGTAGGTAGCCCGACTCAATTGTACATAAAAAATTACAAATTGGAATCTCAAAGAAAATCATATTTTGTTTCTCCGTGGTACCTAAGTCTCTTGTAGGCATGCTGGGTAGTGGAGACACTGGCTCCAGAGGCTGGCTGTCTTTAGAGAAATCAGATTAAAGCTACAGTGATCAGAGGGGAGAGTTAGTGTCTAAAAGGGGAACCTGATAGATTAACCAAAGCATAAAAGCAAGAAAATGGAGGAAATGATGACACATTAGTAGACACTGAAAACTGAGAGTTGAGCCCAGAAATCTGCATATTTGACTAGAGTAGGAGAACCACTGCATCAAATCATCACCCTTCTAACAAGGTTCTCCCTTCTAACTAGTTCTATTTCCTTTCACCACTCGGTAAGACATTAGAATTTCAGAAGTATTGCGATAGTGAGCACAATGCCGTGGAAATCTCCCTGTGCATGGAAGGCCCTCTGAAGAAAATCTCCAAGGGGCACAATTCACATTGTGTTTGGAGATGGGCACAGGCCCTCATGTTGTATAATGTGTTTGCCCTCGGTAAACTCAGGTGGCTTTAAACAGAAAATGCCATTCCAAAGAATATCAACAGATGGGGTAGCTTATATAAAGAGTTGCATTAAAATGTGGTCACAAGCAATAGCTCTGTGGTTTGATTCCATGCAGGGAAATTATGTTTCTGCCCTGTGTCTTACTGAGGAATTTGGACAAATAACTCAAACTCTTTGCATCTCAATTTACTCAACTGTAAGGATACATACTTACAAGGCTGAAATGAAACCGAAAGGAAACAAAATAAGTAATGTGCTTGGAAGTGTGCCTGGCACGTGGTAACACTCCATAAACATTTGTTGTTATCACTGTAAATTACAGTTATGAAATTGCCAGTTAGACTTACACAAGCAGCAACTTAAAACATTTTGTTGCTCTATATCAGCATCGAATAAGAAGACTTAAATTTTTAGAACTAGTACCATGATACTTATTTCATATTACTTTTAGGTCACTGAGAAATAGATCTATGAAAACACAGAGGGAAGTATCAAGAGAGTAAATGACTTACTTTTTCTTTCAGATGGGATTTAGAACAAAGACATCTCCACATTTAAAGACTTATGTGGTAGAAGAAGGGATTTATTTCTGTATTTTTATTGTTTAAACATTGCTGTGAGTGTGCACATTTATATAGTAGGTGTATGTTTCTCTGGTAGCTCTAAAAATACATGAAATTCTTCCCTCACCTCCTTCATTTTTTCTTTTTGGCAATTTATATTTTACTTTTCTCACTTTGTCCCTGTCTCCTTTCACCTCTTTCATAAATACTATGCTTCTTTTCTCTGTCATTCTAAACCGGTCACAGGGACTTTAAATCGATACAGTTGCAAAGCAGGAAATGAGCGGCAAGGGAGAGCACTGTGGCTTCAGGATGGAGAGAGATGCAATTTGACTGCAAATGCGGAGGCAGCTTTGATTGAGGGAAACACGGGAAAGCTCCAAGAACGATCAGAGGAGACTATTACAGATCTCCCGGGCAAAGGGAAAACTCAGTGGGAGAAATGTTCGCACAGAGGGATGGGGAGGAAACAGCTGGTTAAAATGGAGAGCATCGATCATGGAGAGGAGCCAGGTGGGAGAGCAGGCTCCTTGCCAGGTCTAGAATAGGGATGAGGACAGGCTTAGACTTACATGTTCATTCACACTCAGATACCCATTCATTCACACATGCAGGCGTGTGCACGCACATTTAAGGGTCCACTGGCAGTGACATCAGCACATCCATGTTCCCCTGGCAGTGGGCAATGTGAACTGGTGAATGGAATGAATAGGAGTCGTGGGCTTTGTGTGGGCCAGGGCTGAGGCACCTGGGGGAAAGAGCAGCACAAGCTGTTGTTTTAACAGTTCCCATAAATTAGCCCCGGCTGGATATTCCCCAAGCACTGCATGTCGCCCTGCCCCATCGCGTTCTGTGACTTTCCTGTTCATAGCCTCTGAGGGTGAGGGTCCTCAGACTGGCTCCTGCCAGCAGCACTTGGACTCATTTCTTTGCTCTCCAAGGCTACTGTTACTCACATAATGGCCACGAGCTGAGGAAACAATTTCCATGCTGATGATATTTTAAGGCTATCATTTGTTTTCACACTCCCCAAACTCTAGTATTTTGGATTTAGAAGCAGCATTACATTCAGACAAGGGTGCTGGCTTCCTCTGCAACAATGAGAGCTGCAGAAGGGCATCTTGGCAGTGTGTCTTGCAGACTCCAGGAAGCGCCATAGAGAGACAGAAGGTGAGTTGATGCAATGCAGTAACTCTGTGGGGAAGCAAGGATATAGTTGCAACACCTGATGTAATGTATACAAAGGGGGAGGTCATTAACCAACTGGCAATAGTCCAAAAACTGGGGAATAAGAAGAATGGCATATGGGAACTGGAGAATGAAAACCCCTCTCTAGTAAATCAGGGACTAAGCAACTACCAAAGAAAAGCTGTGAGTTTTCTTTGCCTGACATGAATTCAGTCTAGGGGAAAGAACTAATATTCATGAACAAAAAAGAAAAACATGATTCTTTTTTATATTAATAGAAAGGTCTAAAGAGAATGACTATAAAATACTAGCATTGTGCATTTCACTATACTGAAGGAATATGAATACTGACAAGAAGAAATGGTAGAAGAAGAAAAAGTCATGTTTTATTGCAGTTTGTGTGTAATATGGCAAAAGACAAGAAATAAGCGTTTGTGAGCATAGGATCTCACTGTATCTGAGATGCCCCTGCATTCTGTAAGAGACATTGCCACACAGGAAAGAAGACTGGGGAAGGAATAGGTCACAAGATATGTCTATACGCTGTAAGTTTCGTGGAAAAATACTATGCAAAAATTGGATCACACAAGAGGTGACAAGTGAAGGGCAGTCCAAGACCAGGGTAATAAACCATACTATTAAAAAGGTCATAGAATAGATATTTCTCCAAGGAAGATATAAAAATGCCCAATTAGCACATGAGAAGATTCTCAACATCATTAGTCTTCAGGGAAAACCACAATGAGGTGTTACTTTACACCCACAAAGTAGGCTAGAATCAAATAATCAGATAACAACAAATGTTGGCGAGGATTTAGAGAAATTAGAATCCTCATGCATTGCTAGTGGGGATATAAAAGGGCAAAGCCACTTTGGAAAACAGTCTGAGTATTCTTCAAATGATTAAACATAGAGTTACCATTTGACCCAGCAATTTCAGTCCTAGGTATATACCCAAAAGAAATGAAAATGCGTTTATACAAAACTTTGTATGTAAATGCTATAGTGGCATGTTTCATTATAATCAAAAGGTGGAAACACCCCAAATGTTCATAGACAAATGAAAAGCAAAATGTGGTATATCCATACAATGGAATATTATTGGCTATAAAAAAGAATGAATTACTAATACATGCTGTAACATGGATAAACCTTGAAAATATTATGCTAAATTTAAAAAGTCAGACACAAAAGATTGCATACTATGTAATTCAATTCATATCCAAGTGCATAATAAGGAAATCTATAGAAACAGAAAGTAGGATTAGTGGTTGCTTAGGGCTGAGGGAGAAAATGGGAGCTTACACGGTAATAGCTAGAGGGCATAGGGTTTCTTTTTCAAGTTATGAAAATGTTTTGAAATTGACTCTGGTAATGGTTGCACAGATCTGTGAATATAGCAAAATCCACTGAAATGTACACTTTACGTAGGTGAATTGTGTGGTATGTGAATTATGTCTCAATAAAGTTCTAAGTAAATGAGAAAATAAATAAATTTTAACAAGGTGGAAAAGAAGACATTAAGATGTTTAGAAACATAAGCTAGTAAATATTTTTAAATTCATTTGCAAGCAGATAATACAAATAAAAAGGGATACAGCTCAGTGACAATGTTTGTGCATAAAGTATCAAGAACAGGAGCATTAAAAGGAAAAATATGACCCATAAAAATCTCCAGGACAGGATAATTTCACTGGAAAATACTTTAAACATTTAAAAAAGACTTTGTAGCTAAGGAGAGAGGTCAGAAATCAAGATCAAATTAGATTTGATATATTTTTGGTGTATCATTGATTGAAGCTGTATGAAAGGTATGTGTCACACAAGTAGAGAGCAGAATAGAAACAGAAAAGATCTGAGGACAGAGTCTTAGAAACAACAATATTTAAGAGGCAAGATTAAGAAAATGAGCCTTCAGAGGAAGTGAGAAAGCCAGACAGGTGGAAAATCAGGTGAGAGTAGTACCATGGAGGCTACGAGACAACTCCCAAGACTTAGAGGTAGTCAAGAGAGTGTAGAGGACAGCAGGCTTCTGTAAGTCAGTACCTTGCTCAAGCATGCGGTTATGTAGGGAAGGCAATTCATTGCACTATTAGCTCAGGATCACAGTGTATCTTAAAGTACATTTTAAAACAAAATCTTTTGTAGACACTTTTTAAAAATGACGCACAAATCATATATTAGATATTTGGAAGAAGGTACCAAGGAAAGTTGAAATACTGTTCAAATTAAATTTGGAAGCAAGATTTGCCTCTTGCACTGCTAACCAGAATGGGGCATCTTGATTACTTGCATTGGATTTTTGACATGGAATCCTTGACCTAAACCAATGAGAAAAAGCAATATTCTTTATTACATCTTGACAAATACACATAGAGAAAACACCCCAGACCACACGAATGCAAAAGTAGGAAAGGTGCTGTCAATCTTCCCAGAGTAGTTCCACTGCTGTTCCATTACAGCTTCAGATGGTCTCAAGGCTTAGTGGTGACTGGCAACAGCTTCATTTCCACATCTTTTCTCTGAAGGGAAGGCTGGAAATTGGAAGAGAGAGTGTGGTGGTAGATCATTTAAACCAGAGTTGATACAATTCTGAAAATTCTTTTGCTGCTCTTTAGATATCTGCTGCTGCAATGTAATGGTCTTCTGGACGAGGGAGAGCACTCTGGCAAAATCCAATCATCTCCTGCAGTCCCAGAAGCACTAACATCTTTTATTTTCTCTTTATTTCAATTGAACCATTAACTAGAATACCCTGTTCCCTGGCCCTGCCAGCTAAGAGCATGTTCTCTATAATTAATTATAATAAGAGCTTAATCACTTAAAATATCTTAAAAGGTAATAATTATCCTCATTACACTGAGGACTCACCTGCATCTTAGACAGTCACTTGGCGCTGGGTACTGTAATTGGGGCAGGACTGCAGCATTTGATGAGCTGGAGATTGGGGAGTAGCATTTCTGATACACACATTTAGTTTTCAAGGTGACAGAGAACATGCCAAGGAAGTGAGAAAATATCTATGCTTCTGTTTTAAGTAGCATAAACTCAGAACCACTGGAGTGAGTCCAGGAGTTGAAGGACAGCAATGGGCCACTCAGGGATGACAAGATGGGAAAAGGTTTGATGAGATGTTACACATTGAGCTAATCTAGCCAATTTAGAATGGTTCCATTAATTTCTATAAAGGTAAATTCCAAAAGATAAATTTACCTTTTTCAAAAGAACAGTTTAAAATGGTATACATTTTTGAGGGTGCAACAGCATTTTATGTTGTAATTCAAACTAACATTGCAAATATGAAGAGAGTCATAGATAAATTTCCGTATGGCTTTAATGTTTTGCTCCTAGTCTCATTCAAGTTGACTTTTTCAAGAACATGAGATATCTGCATTGTCAAATGTGATGACAAACAAATTTAATTCTAGCTCACTAATTTACAAAGAGCTAGGGAAGTGTGGATTATACAAAAGCTATTACTATTTGTATTATTCTCAAACCTGTCATTGCCATATATCTTGTGTGAACTGGTCATAGTCTCTTGATACATGCAGCACATCACTCCCTCTAAAAGCTGCACTTAACTCATATACAGAGCTTGATCATTACCCTTGGGAATTAAGTTAGTAAGTAAATGAAGAGAATGACAAAAAACAAAACAAAAAAAAAAAAACCACCCAGTAAATCTATTGAGAGATCTTGGGAATATTTATAAATACGAGGGCTTCCCTTTTGTAGTTTATAAGATTTCTAGAAAGTCATCTGGATCACTAAGGATCCACTTTGTGTTTTCAGGGGATCTATTGGTCCATTTCTTTCTTGGCTATATGTTATAATTTTAATCTTTATTTTTACCACTTAATGCATTGCATTTTTACATTGAAAGTTTATAAAATTTAAAAATTTTAGTTTCAACAGAATACAGTGATACCATTATTTGTCAATAATCCATCCAAATATAAGCTCAATGTCCCAGCAATCCACGGCATTATGTGTAAGTAATCCAAAAACATCATGTACTGTTCTCTTTCTTTTGCTCATATGCAGAGAGCATCTACTGTTCAGAACACATACTCTTTTATGTCCTTTGAAGTTCTTCCTTCATTATTCATCATTCTGCCTAATTCTACCCCATACTTCAAGAATAAACTCAGATGTCACTTTCCCCGAACAGAAGACTTTCTAGATTCCCTCAATTATTATTCTCTAGCATCTGCCTCCCGTCCCCCCATAGCATGTAAGTGTGGCTTTATTATAAACTTGCTTATCATTTCACATAATTTTCTACTCCCCAACATACACTCACCAGACGTCAAGTTCTTTGAGAGTAGAGATTCCTTCTTACTCACCTTTTTTGGTTCCCAATACTTACCTGATTATGGCACATTATCTCAATAATGTTTGCTATAAATTAATGAATATGTGAGCTAATGACTCAAGAATGCTATGTGCTGGGGGCTCTGTTCTCTGAAATTTCATGGAAAGAATTTAGGATAAGCTATCAGAATATAGAACTATTTTAACATGGAGGAAAATGGATTAGATACAAAGATATAAGAATGTTTGGAAGGGCTGCATTAGATAGTACAGCAAGAACAGCAGGTTACCATGAGCAAGACAGAAACTTTGTGTAATCTGAGTTTTTAGAGACTTGTATGTGTAGCTGCGCTGATCAGACAGGCAGCATAGCCAATGCGGCTAAGAACATGGGCCCCAGAGTTAATCAAACCCTTAAACTGTGTCTCTGCTACTTACTAGAAAATCTAAATTTTAACCTCTCTAGGTCTCATTTTCTTCTATAAAACCAACCTTCTCAAGTTTGGGGCACGGTTACTAAGATAAATATCACAAGAAGTGCTTGTCAAAGTGCCTGGCACATATGCTAAGTGCTCAATTGTAGCTATTATTTTTTTAATGTATGAATTTGCCTTTCATCCTATTATTGCCCTTTTGAGTCCTCAAGTTAAACATGCTGGTCTGAAGCTTAAGTTAATATGTGTATCCACAACCACTCAATTAAAAATGTAGCCTGAAATATTTTGAAAAATGGAGACCTTTAAATTTTATTTGATAGTAACATACCAACACCATCACTGGTGTATTACATTGGGAAAGATAGGAGCGGGAGCAACGGGCTGGACCAAAGCTCTAATGGTCTCTGATAGTCTTTGTAACCATAGGCACACTTTGCCCTGTTTTTGTTATCTGGCAAATAGAGATGAAAATCCAAACTTGACTACAGAGAGGTTGTAAGGAATAGCAAGTAGAAAATATAATAATGAAGCACTTAGTCTTTAAAGTGTTGCAAGGTGGTATCATATTTTATGTTCTTTTCTCAAAAAAAAAAAAAAAAATAGTGAAAAACAATCAATAAGCCCAGGGCATGATTTACTGAATTTAAAAATGATCTGAAAATATGATCTGAGGCAAACTGCAAATTGAAGTGTTAGCCTTACCCCTTTGTAAATATTGCCCAGGGCCTTGGGTGAATAATTAATGCAGTGACCTCCATCAAAAGGTGGCTGCAAAAGCAGACATGGGATTAAGTACCAACTCCACTTGGACTAACTCAGTGGCCTTGGGCATTTCATCTAAGTCATCAGGTCCTCTGTGTCTTCTGTAAATGGAGGATAATCAGCCCTCCTGCAATTATCTCAGAGTTCTTTCCAGGATTAAAATGAACATGGTACTAATAGAATTAAAATGAATTATTGGCACTAAAAACAATAATGATAAAATTTCACTCGTCTGTCTTCTTGCCGATAAGGTAATGCTGAAAACCCCAGAAGAAAACAGAGTGAGATAAAGGATTACAAACAATGACTGACTAGTACCTTCCTGAGAAGTTGCAGTGAGAGGGGCCACCATGAAAGATGGTAAAAATAAGCAACAATCATCAGTTTAGCTACATGGTGCTAGGCTCAACCACTAAATAAAAGATGTTCATAAATGTTTACTGGGTTATCCTAGAAGCCAAAGGAAGGCTCAATCTGCTGATTAGACCACAAAGCTGATGTCACGGTAGAGGCAGCATGTTGTCATGGGAACAAGGCCTTGAAGGTAGGCAGGTCTGAGTAGGTATCCTAGTTTGGTAAATTATTATTAGCTGTCTGTCCTTGCTGAATCTCAACAACTTTTTAAGTAATTGGGGAGTAATATTTATCTTACAGGAGGCTGTGAGAATCAAAGGACTTAATGCCTGTAGAGGGTCTAACACATAGTAAGCACTCACTGCACTAAGTAGAGCTCATCGTTTCCTTTGGAACTGGGTACTGCCCATGCACTATCTTTTTTTTTTTTTTTTTTTTAGGTTTTGCATTTTCACCTGTTTGGTAGTTTTATTTATTTTTTCTATTTCAGAATATTATGGGGGTATAAACATTTTGATTACCTATAAAGCGTTTCCCTCTCCCAAGCCAGAGCTACAAGTGTGTGCTTCTCCCATACAGTTGCTCTGCATCCATTAGTTGTGAGTTTACCCACCCCCATCCCCACTCCCACCTGACCAGCACCCAGTGAATATTACTATCATGTGAGCACCTTAGTGTTGATCAGTCAGTACCAATTTGATGGCGAGTATATGTGGTGCTTATTTTTCCATTCTTGTGTTACCTCACCTCGAAGGATGGGCTCAAGCTCTATCCAGGATAATATAAGAGGTGCTAGTTCACTATTGTTTTTTGTAGTGGAATAGTATTCCATGGTATACATATACCACATTTTATTAATCCACTCATGTATTGATGAGCACTTGGGTTGTTTCCACATCTTTGCAATTGAGAATTGTGCTGCTATAAGCATTCTAGTGTAAATATCTTTTTTATAGAATGTCTTTTTTCTTTTGGGTAGATGCCTAGTAGTGGGATTGCTGGATCAAATGGTATTTCTATTTTTAGCTCTTTGAGATAACTCCAAATTACTTTCCATAGGGGTTGTACTAATTTGCAGTCCCACCAGCAGTGTAAGAGGGTTCTAATTTCTCCACATCCACACCAGTATTTGTGTTTTGGGACTTTTTGATAGAAGCCATTCCCACTGGCATTAGGTGATATCTCATTGTGGTTTTGATTTGCATTTCCCCCCCTAATGATTAGAGATGTTAAGCACTTTTTATACGTTTGCTGACCATTCAATATGATATTATATCTAGAAAATCCCAAGAATTCAACCAAGAGGCTCCTGGAATTGATAAATGAATTCAGTAAAGTCTCAGGATACAAAATTAATGTACACAAATCAGTGACATTCATATATTCCAATAACAGTCAAGCCAAAATTCAAATCAAAGAAGCAACATCTTTCACAATAGCATCAAAGAAAATTAAATATTTAGGAATATATTTAATGAGGGAGGTGAGAGACATATATAGGGAGAACTATGAAACACTGAGAAAAGAAATTATAGAAGATGTAAACAGATGGAAAACTCTACCATGCTCATGGATTGGCAGAATCAATATTGTTAAAATGTCTGTATTACCTAAAGTGATCTATAGAATTAATGCAATCCCTATCAAAATACCATCATCATTCTTTACAGATCTAGAAAAAATAATTCTACACTTTGTATCGAACCAAAGAAGACCTCATATAGCCAAAGCAATCTTCAGCAAAAAGAACAAATTGGGAGGCATTAGTCTGCCAGACTTCAAGGTTTATAACAAGGCTATAGTAACCAAAAAACAGCATGGTACTGGCACAAGAACAGAGATATAGACCTTTGTAACATGACTGAAAACCCAGATAAAAAACCATCATCATACTGTCATCTAATCTTTGACAAAGTAGACAAAAATATACATTGGAGAAAAGAATCTCTATTCAATAAATGGTGCTGGGAAAACTGGATAACCACATGCAGAAGATGGAAACTGGATCCCCACCTCTCACCTCTTACAAAAATCAACTCATGATGGATAACAGACTTAAATCTAAGGCATGAAACCTTAAGAATTCTAGAAGAAAATGTTGGGAAAGCTCTTACAGACATCAGCCTAGGCAAAGAATTTATGAAGAAGACCCCAAAGCAATCACAGCAGCAACAAAAATAAATAAATTGGACCTGGTCAAATTAAAAAGCTTCTGCACAGCCAAAGAAACTATCATTAGAGCAAATAGACAGCCTACAGAATGGGAGAAAATATTTGCATTCTACACATCTGATAAAGAGCTGATAACAAGAATCTATATAGAACTTAAGCAAGTTAACAAGAAAAAAATCAAACAACCCCATCAATAAATGGTCAAAGGACATGAACAGAAACTTTTCAAAAGAAGACAGAACAATGGCCTGCACTATCCTTTTGATCATTGATTTTACTTCTTACAAGGAACCTGCATAGGTTTCTAGGCTTCTGTAATAGCACTCATGATCTTCTGTTATCACCAGTCACATATTCTCTGCCTACTTAGCCACAGAAAAAGGGGAAATGTTAGAGGTTTAAAAATAGTCTTTCAGGTTAAGTCCCACAAATCTGTTGACCTAATCTGTGGCCATGTAGACTTCATCCATCCTATTGCTTTTATCTTTCACCACTTTGCAACCACTCCCTATTATTAAAGTGTAGTGCAAATAATGGAAGAAAGAGAGCTTCACCTTCCTTTTCCTTTCAAACTAGCCACTTTAAATCTGAAAACTTTGTTTTTGTATGTTCTTGAACAGAGTACATCATCAGCTTACTTTAAGTGGAATCTATTTATGATAATATTTTTTTGATAATATTAAAATACCATTCAAAACATCACCCTTTAACTTGCATGGTAGAGTTTTACTCAACTTATATAACTTATAAAAAATTAATTTATATTTTCAAATTGAGATTTGGTTGAAGATAATCACATATGTTAAAAAAAAAAACAATCTGGATAGAACCTAAATCGTTTTCAAGGCACACCTAAAATCCTTGAATAAAAAAATGTAATTTTGATTTAAGTTTATCGAGATCCATACAGAATGCTTAGTGTATAGAAAGCCATATAATCAGGCGGAAAAATAGAGTTTCTTCTCCACTCCATATAGTGAATGCTTGCTTTTGTGGCTACTAAGTATTCACGCCCCTGTCTTGTGTTAAAGCCTCCTCATTGCCATTTTGCTTCTGAACAATCATTCTTGGTGTTTGTGTGCCGTGTGGTGGTAGTGTCCGTTGAGATGGCTTGGCATGCACATGTCACCTTGGTGTGGACATGTGGCCCAAGGCAAACCAATTGGACTATGACTCCTGTGATTTTGAAACATGAGTAGATTAATGCCAGTATGGAAAAAAAACAGTTGGAGCCAATTCATCTAAATGTCAGTGCCCAGGTTTGGTAAATCAGTGGCTCAATTATGTCTCTAAGGGTCCAGAACATTTCCACTTTATCTCTACTTTCACAGGGTATAGACTCATCTTTTATAGTGCCCTCCTCTCATGGTCCCAAGCTGGCTGCTTAGGTCCGCGTGTGATTCTACAAAGTGGCGATTTGGTCAGGGCTCACCTGACAGCTCAGCTCTGCAGCAGTGCTGCCTGCTGAGCTTGGTCATGTGGTTAAATAAATAAGCACATACCAACTATAATTACATAGCTCTATATTTTCAAATATTCTGAATTATTTCACAAATCTGTGAAAATATGCCAAATATAATATACTGCTAATTTGTAATTATGCCTTTTGAAGCTTCATTCGAATTTCAGAGTATTATACATTCAAGGACTTTTTTTGATAGCAATTTTGGAGAGAAGAGAAAAAATATCTATTCTGCATTGCTCAGAAATCCTTTACTGTGATTTTCAGTTTCTCCCCATACAGAATCCCCTGCAGTTAGAGCAGCTGTAGCTAAAACTGTCTGCTTGATGCTGCCCTGGGGTTTTGCTTTCTCTCGCCTGTGCCCACTTACGTCTAAGATATGGGGCTCACCATTAAATGTTTGTTGAATTAATAATTGAGAATAGATTAAATGGGGAAATGAAATTATTATGATAAGAGCATTAGAGAGTAGTTACCATAAACAACAAGAATAAAATAGACACAATTCCAGCAAAAGAAAAGGAAATGTATCGCTGAGACTGACAACAATGAAGGAAGCAGAATATGAGCTGCATATTAAAAATATGACTGTCTTGGGATTCATAAGATTTAGCTCTGAGAGTTATTAGAATCTCTCAGGCACGCATTCTTGACAGTAAACAATTGACTTAAAATTTTTTTGTTTGTTTGTTATAAAATTTATTCAGTCAACACTATCCCTGGGAAGAAAAAGTAGAAATCGTCTCTACTCTTGATGTACAATCTGTTAAAAAGTCTATCAAATTTATAGACTATTAGAATTAGAAGAACCTAGAATTATTTTTTCAATTTAACTTGTTCATTTTATAAATAAAAAGTTTGAAGTATGGAGAGGTTCCACTAGCCCATAGTATTTTCAATACCACTTATTAATCACTTATGCTGTGTTTTCTTAAATCATTTACACACTTCATACATACATTATCTTATTTAATGCTATCAACAACCCTATGAAATAAGAGTCCTAATTTATGGGTCGGGCAACTGAAATACACCAAGGTCAAGTAACTTGTCCAAGGTCACACAATCATGCTGCTCATCTGCAATAGGGCCCAGCTGTGTAGACCCCCAGCCCCAGTGCTTGCTCTACAGTACTGATAGCTTGAACCTCTGAAACAGCCTAAGTGGAGAATCAGGAGGCCAGTAATTGGGCACAGAGATTTAAGTGACCTTTATGTGCAAGTTGTACTATATGGCTACATGTTTTTATTAAGATCATGCCTTATTAATTTAACAGCTTTTAATAATATGCTTACTATCTACAAATGTAAAGATAAATGAAAAGGCATAAAATCATGAAAATACACCTGACGAAATAAGCCGTTTTAAGCTAGAGCACTAAATGCATTAGAATCAGCATAAAAAGCTGCCAACATTCTTGATGTAGCATCACCAGGTTGGGAGGGGGCAAGTGAGGAATATCACAATTAATCATTTTAGTGACACCAGTTTCTGTTTTTATCTAAATGATGTTGAGAGTACAGATTATAGAGCCATGACCAGAATGTCCTATGAAGTCATAAGAGACTGATAGAGCTCCTGCAAAAGGAACCAAAACTGTACAGGAAAGAGTGTCATTCACTGTTGTCTCACCCACTGGTTCTGGTTAATGCATAAAACATCTGCAATGAGATCAGCAGAAAGCACCTCTGGCATTCTGTGTTCAAAGCTAAGACAATAGTCTTATTGATTCATTCATGTGTGCATTTATTCACTCTGTCATCGTGACTGAGATCATATGATTGGTAGCTTGCAATTGTGGCAAGAAGTATGGGAAGAGTTCTGGAAGATTACTAGGATTCCCCTTTCAAAGAAGTACAGTTAAAACATGTTGGATAACATATAGAGCAGAGTAGACTAAGTTTAGCTCCTCTTGTTTCTAGAGGTAGAGGCGTCATTTCTGTACATAGTTTTATGTTATTAGTTTCCCAGCCAGAAATGTTTTATTTTTGTTTGATGATCTCATTTTCTGGCCTCTTTTCCAGGACAGCAATTCCTTGTACCTTAATAACTACAATGGAATGACTATGCTCTGCTTAATGGATATGAGCTTTAGAGAATAATGTCATTTCTGAACACTTAACAAGTTTTACAATTAAGAAGGCATTGAAATTCAAGGTCTTATAAAAAAAAAAAAAGAGATTGTCCTAATCACAATGTTACTATCTGAGTTAGTAACCCAAGTATTCTTTTGCTTCTGATTTAAGGCTCAAAAACATTAACTTATGCTTATTTGTACCTGATCTTGATATAATTCCAATATGTGAAATGCCTTTTGACCACCATCACAGAAAACTATTATGTACGTGTGTTTACATATGTGTATATAAAATAACAAATGTAGTATAGCATAGTATATATGATACAGATACAGTATACCATATCAATATCCAGATGTATATATCTAGTATTCTATATATACATGTATACACACACATACATACACATACCATACTTTGTAATAGTTTTTGTGATTGTCAAATAGCCATTTCACATGTTGAATTATGCCAGAATCAGAGCATACCTATAGCTACTATACAGTACACATAGTGTAGCATTTATATCTATACTTATTAAATACTGTGATATATAAAAGTAGGTATAGATATACATTGATGTATATTATAATCATCTTTTAATTATTAATAAAATACAGTTTAAGAAAGAAAAAGTGACAATTTTTAAAGAACAGACTAGTACACATACAAATTCTGTTTTCAGTGTAGACTAGAAGGACTTGGAATAGTGAAAGAGCATGAAGAGAGTGACTGTATTTCTCTTCTGTTTGATAAATAGATAAAATTGAAGCAATCCTTTCAATTATACAGTACTCAGGCAGCTACCATAAGTATATTCTGAATTTTCTTCTCACATCTCTCACAGAGCTCTCAGAGTTGTGCATCTACCCCTTCAAGCAGCCTGATTATGATAGACTCTCACTACAAGAAAAATCCTGTCTCCTGATCCTAAATTCATTTTCTATCTCTAACACCCTGTTTGGTTCCAGATGTTTTCATGGAGAGTTCTCTCCCCAGGAATTGTCTTTCTATTATGAGACCTATTCCAACTTGTAGAGGATCCTAAATATAATATCTAATCCAGGCCCAATATCATGCCTGATCAAAATTAGTGCAACCTCTGTGGAAAAGAATTTGGAGATACCTCAAAGAGCTACAAGTAGCACTACCATATGATCCAGCAATACTACTATTAGGCATCTAACCAAAGGATCAAAAGTCATTCTATAATAAAGACATCTGCACTCGAATGTTTATGGCAGCACAATTCACTATAGCAAGGATGTGGAAACAACCCAAGTGCCCGTCAATCCATGAGTGGATTAATAAAATATGATGTATGTATGCAATGGAATACTACTCAATTATAAGAAATGGTGGTGACCTAACACCTCTTATATTTTCCCCGGTAGAGCTTGAGCCCATCCTTCGAAGTGAGGTATCACAAGAATGGAAGAATAGGCACCACATGTACTCACCATCAAACTGGCACTGACTGATCAACACTAAGGTGCTCACACGGTAGTAATATTCTTTGGGGGTAGGGGGGGTTAGGGGTGGGTAAACTCACAACTAATGGATGCAGTGAGCTTTGGGCAGGGGGGAAGGGCATGTCTCAAATCATGGTTGGGATGTGGCAAAGTCATAACATGTAACCAAAATGTTTGTACCCCCATAATTTCCTGAAATAAAAAAATTAAAATTAAAATGGGGGGAGGGGATGGGTGTATACATACATAATGAGTGCAATGTGCACCCTCTGGGGGATGGACATGCTTGAAGCTCTGCCTGGGGCGGGGGCAGGGGGCAAGGGCAATATATATAACCTAAACTTTTGTACCCCCATAATATGCTGAAATAAAAAAAATAATTAAAAAATTGAAAAAGTAATCATTAAAAAAATAAAAATAAATAAGTAAATAAATAAATAGTTTGAGAGATGAATTTGAACTTGAGCTAAAGTCTGGCTGTCTTCCACAATGAACTGATGACTTTACTCTGACGTCTTTGTACTTCTGGTCTGTCCAGGTACTCAGCCAGCTTGTGCTTATTATCTATAAAAGTCTTTGCATCAACCTTGGTAAGTCTTTTGGCACATACTGCTTAAAGTGGTTGTGTGATTAACATGAAAAATGGCTATTGCCTTTCACTTGGCACAGTGAATTTAAATTCCCTATTGTTGCTTGGTTACTTTTATTTAGTTTTTAGAATGATGCCAGGCACTCAGTGTGCTTTTTAATAAATGTGTATTGATGAGGATTGTAGCTACCACAGTATTAAGGGATGTCAGGCAGGCATTAGGCTTTTGGATTGAATTGAATGAGAAAAACATACAGCCAGGGACAGTTTTAGAATAATAAATGGTCCTCCACAATGGAGGACCTCTGGGTTTTGCCAAAGTAAAACGACAGAAAGATAATGAATTAACATCCTTTTTCTTGAGAACTGCTGTTTTACATGAAAAATAAGTTTATTTCTGCAGCCTCTGATTTCTGACCTCATCTTACTCGACTCCATTTTAAATGATGTTCTATCATTTCATTCTTTTCTCCACAGATTTCCCATTGAAATAAAATTATTTCAGCTTGGTATTAAAGAACACCCCTCAATTTCAAGTCTTTGCCCCATTCTGAACTCCCCAACACACACACACACACACACACACACACACACAGCATCATGGCTCTTTAATTTCATTATAGTCCTTCTCCTAGATTCCTCATCTGTTTTCATAATCAATCTATTCTTTATCATGTACCAGTATGCAATCTGTCAGTTACTGCTGTAAAAAACAACCTCAAAACCTTGGTAGCATATAATGATGAGCACTGGATTTTCCCTACTAATGTAGTGGAGTTGACAGGGGTAGCTGGGCTTCAGGCTGCAGTCACTGGACTGCTTCATTTCTGTGTCTCTCCTCTTGGCCCTGGGACCATCAGGCCAGCTGGCATATTCTTCTCATAACTGCAAAAGTACAGGAGGGCAGCCCCACTGTGCAAGCTCATGTCCAGTCTCTACTTGCACCATAATTAGAAACAACATAGTGGCCAAAGTGCATCCCATGGCCGATTCAAAATTCCAGAAATGGGAAGGCACGATTTGATTTTTACGTGCAGAACTGCAAAGTTTCACAGCAAAGGGTGTGGTTACAGGGAGGAGCAGTGCAGGACTGTCCCCAGTAACTCAGTGCGCCCCACGTGATGAGATGATGTAGCCCTTTCACTCACCCAGCCTGCATTTGCTGTCATCTACTATCTACAGGGACTTAGAATTGCAGCTATAAAATTATTGAAATAAACAAACAACAACAACAACAAAAAACAATCACTACCTGAAATAAAGGAAGAAGAGTAGAAAATATTTTTTTTCACTCCTGGATGGAAACATTAAAAAAAAAATAATTAAAAAATTAAAAACAATGTGTTCAGAGAATGTGGCTGGAGCAGAATGTTCCTTCTGGATGTGATTTATTTAGCATCGTGTGGGAGAAATTGTGATTTGCAGTGTCTTAACTGATGATAAAGTAAAGGGAAACATTAACTTTTCACTTAATTTTGAGAAAAATTAAGAACTAACATATCAATAACCTTCTAAGTAAAACTATGAGTTCCTCACGTTGCTAATTAATACTACTGAACAAATGCCATGGGTTTTCTTTTACTTCCAACTAGATTATAATTGTGAGATTAAGAAGAAGAAATAATTTCTTCCTTATCTTTCATTTTCTCCAAATAACACAGTTTTATGTTATAAATAAAGTATTTAAAAAAATTAAATACACTTCACACATTTCAGAATGTTTTAAATATTAAAAATCCAAACGATACCAAGCACCAGGAGGATGCAGAATGAACGGAGCTCACATATAGTGCTTGGGGTTGCAGGGATACAAAATGGTTCTGCCACTTTGGAAAACAGTTTTCAGTTTCTTATAAAATGAAACATATACCATAAGAAATAGCAATTCCATTCCTAGAAATCATTTGCTGTCTTTAGTATGCAATAATGTTTTTGTTTTGGAGAGTCTCTTCAGGGCTGCCATGTTTGTTTTGCTACATTCTAATTTGTTCTTTCAATTTCCCCCAAATTACCAGGCATTTTGTTTACTAGTGTCTTTTTCTGTTCTCATTTCCCATGATTTCAAAATTGCGGATTCCAAATGTGTTGTTGCAGCTTTTCTTTGGAGTCAAACTCTATTCTCCTCCCTCTGTTATGTCTAGCCATTATGCTAAACGTGCATTCCTGCTGTTGTGCATCCTGATGGACAGCACCTGGACCAGCCTGTGACCCTTGCAGATTGTTTTCTTAGGGTCTCTAATTTTTTTGGACTTCTTGATATTTGTTTTATGAACGTTTGTTTAAAAATGGAAATACAGAGATTTTTGTAGCAAACATAAGCTACTGGATTCTACTCTTTGATACAGAAGTGTAGGTGAAGATGTAGGTGTAGGTGTAGCTACAGTGTAGGTGAAGAATCCAATCATCTACTTGAGGAAACATCTTTAGTATTTCCCCACGATATAAATGTGCTAAACAGTGAGTCATGTCTGAGATACAGAACATCTCAGAGTGGATTCACTTCACTGCCAAAAAAATGTATTAGATACGATGTCTAAGTTACAGAGAGTTTGTGTTGTTCCAGTTTGCTGAGTTTGTCATTCAGTTGCCACAGGGCTCTGTCTGCAGCTGCCACATCAAGAGGCCACGTAGTTAAAGCTCGGGATAGCACACCTTTCCTCATTCTCTTTCTCTCTTTTCCTCATCTCTCTCTTTCCTCATTTCTCTTTCTCTCTTTCTCTCTCCCCACTACTTTTGATATCTTTCTTACCACTGCTTTCTTATACGTAAGTCTTCATTATAATCAAAAACAAAGGAAAACAAAGGGAAACAAAAGTCAAAACAACCAACAGCAGCAGAGAACCCCACCGTGATGCGCCTCTCCTCCAGTCTCTTTTCCATCTCTACTTTTTGATAACTGACAAAAATCACAAATAAAAAATCCTCAGTTCTTTACTGTCTATTCATCCTCCATCCCTGGGGATGTGTTCTCAGTTTCACAATCACGGACATCTGAATACCGCGGCTCTCCAGAGGCCCTGCTGGATTCCTCCGTGCAAAATTCGGGCGCCTCTTCCTGGATCTCACCCTCATGAGACTCTCTGCAGTATTTGATGCTGCTCCTCACCCATCCCTCCTTGTCATGCGCCTTCTTGGCCTCATGTTCGTCTCCTCATTCTCATTCTACGACTACCAGCACCCTCTACAGCCGCTCTTTCTCCACCTGCCTTTCAGCTGTAACTTTCCCCATGGTACATGTTGGTGTTCTCGCACATGCTCTCCCTGGTGATTCCAGCCACCTCTACACTTTCAGCCTTCGCCTCCCTTCAGATGATTCAAACTCTGAATTCCTAGCCTGGCTCTTCTCTCAGGCATTGCACCCACACTAGCAACCTTTTGCTGGACCAGTGATGGTGCACTTATCCCTAAACTCAACACGTTCAAAAGGAAAGCGAACAATGAGGAATAGCGCACGGAGCATGGCCTTTGGACTCACACAAACCTAGGATACAGTTTTTCCTTGGCCACTTACCTGCTGTGTGCCTATGGAAAAGACACTTAACTGGTATCTGCAGCTATAAGTTGGGAGAGCTAAGATGGAAATTAAATATCAAACACACTATCTGAAGTACAGTGACACACAAAACCTGGATGATAGTCTGTAGTATTATCTTCTTTATGCTCTTAAATACAATCCCATAGTGAATTTTTTTTCGCTCTTTATCTTCATATCCCATTAGTGGTCAACTTATGTTGATTTTTTAAAAATTTTTCCTTGAATCTATACCTATCTGCCTCTGTATTGGCCCTTATTATCTACAACTTAGTTTAATGCAAAACTTTCTAATTGTTCTTCTGCTTTTTTTATTTCAGAATATTATGGGAGTAGAAACGTTTTGGTTACATGACTTGGTCTTGTACAGTTTGATTCAAAGTTATAAGTGTCCCCATGACCCAGATAGTGTGTGTTGTATCCATTAGGTGTGAATTTACCCATCCCCTCCTCCCCCTTCCCACTTGCTTGATTTCCATTGAGTTTTACTTCAATATGTGCACATGAGTATTTATCAATTAGTTCCAGTTTAATAGTGAGTACATGCAGTGTTTGTTTTTCCACTCTTGCAATATTTCACTTAGGAGAATGGTCTCCAGTTCCATCCAGGTTCTTACAAAAGGTATTAGTTCACCATTTTTCTTTATGGCTCAGTAGTATTCCATTTTATTAATCCACTCAAATATTGACACTCACCTGAGTATATTCCACATCTTTGTGACTGTGAATTGCGCTTCATTAAACATTCGAGTGTAAGTGTCTTTTTGATAAAATGTCTTTTTTTTCCTTGAGTAAATACCCACTAGTGGGATTGCTGGATCAAATGGTAGGTCCACTTTTAGTTCTTTGAGGTATCTCCATATTACTTTCTATAGAGGTTGTACTAGTGTGCAGTCCCACCAACAGTATACTGGAGTTCCTTTCTTTCCACATCCACCCAAGCATTTGTTGGTTTGGGACTTTTTGATAAAAGCCATTCTCATAGGGGTTAGGTGATATCTCATAGTGGTTTTGATTTGCATTTCCCTGCTGATTAGAGATGGTGAGCATTTTTTCATATGTTTATTGGCCATTTGTCTATCTTATTTTGAAAAGCTTCTGTTCATGTCTTTTGTCCACCTTATTGGGCTTGTTTGAATTTTTTCTTGCTTATTTGCTGGAGTTCTTTATAGATTCTGTATAGTTCTTTATAGATATTAGCCCTTTAACAGATGTATAGCATGCAAATATTTTCTCCCAATCTGTAGATTGTCTATTTACTCTGTCAATTGTTTCCTTGGCTGTGCAGAAGGTTTTTAAATTGATCAGATTCCATTTATTAATTTTTTGTTGTTGTTGTGATTGCCTTTGGGGTCTTCCTCATAAATTATTTGCCTAGGCCAATATCTATAAGGGTTTTTCCAACATTTTCTGATAGAATTCTTATAGTTGCATGCCTTAGGTTTAAGTCTGTTATCCATCATGATTTAATTTTTGTGAAAGGTGAGAGGTGCAAATCCTGTTTCAGTTTTCTACATATGGTTATTCAATTTTCCCAGAAACATTTATTGAATAGGGGTTCTTTTTCCCAGTGTGTTATTTCTGCTTTGTCAAAGATCAGATGGCAATACGAAGATGGTTTTGCATCTGGGTTCTCTATTCTGGTCCATTAGTCTAGGTCTCTGTTCTTGTTCCAGTACCATGCTGTTTTGGTTACTACAGCCTTGTAGTATAGCTTGAAGCCTGATAAGGTGATGCCTCTCAATTTACTCTTTTTGCTTAAGGTGACTTTGGTTACTCAGGCTCTTTTCTGGTTTCATGTGAAGTGTAGAATTATTTCTTCTAGATCTGCAAAAAATGATGTTGATATTTTTCTGGGGATTATACTGAATCTGTAAATCACTTTGGGTAGTATAGACATTTTAACAATGTTGATTCTGCTGATCCATGAGCATGATATGTTTTTCCATTTGTTTACATCCTCTGCAATTTCCTTCCTCAGTGATTTGTTCTTCTCCCTGTAGAGGTCTTTCACCTCCTTAGTTAAATATATTCCTAGGTATTTTATTTTTTAGCTGCTATTGTGAATGGTATTGAGTATTTGAATTGACTCTCAGATTGACTGTTGTTGGTGTACAGAAATGCTACTGATTTGTGTTCGTTGATTTTGTAACCTAAGACTTTCCTCAACTTATTTATCAATTCCAGGAGTCTCTTTGCAGAATCTTTGGGGTTTTCTAGGCATAAGATCATATCATCAGCAAAGAACAAAATAGTTTGATCTCTTCTTTCCCCATTTGGATACTCTGAATTTCTTTCTCTTGACTGATTATTCTGGCTAGCGCTTCCAGCATTATGTGGAATAGAAGTGGTGACAGTGGGAAATCTTGCCTACTTTCAGTTCTAAGCTTGAATGCTTTCAATTTTTCCCTGTCCAGTATGATATTGGTTGTAGGCTTGTGTTATATAGCTTTTATAATTTTAGGTATGTTCCATCTATGCCTACTTTTTTCAAAGTTCTTA
Source organism: Eulemur rufifrons (assembly GCF_041146395.1). NCBI lineage: Eukaryota > Metazoa > Chordata > Mammalia > Primates > Lemuridae > Eulemur > Eulemur rufifrons. Next base: position 91,268,729 of record NC_090985.1, read on the forward strand.
TGAAAGGGTGCTGAATTTTGTCAAATTCTTGTTCTACATCTATTGAGAGGATCATATGATCTTTGCTTTTCCTTCTGTTTATATGGTAAATCACATTTATAGATTTGTGTGTGTTGAACCATCCTTGCATCCCTTGGATGAAGCCCACTTGGTTGTGGTATACTATTTTTTTGATATGTAGCAGAATTCAGTTTGCTAGGATTTTATTGAGATTTCTGCATCTATATTCATATGGGATATTGGTCTCTAGTTTTCTTTTTTGGCTGTGTCCTTTCCTGGCTTTAGTATCAAGGCGATAATGGCTATGTTGAAAGAGTTGGGGAGGAGTCCTTCCTTCTTGATGTTATTAAATAATTTCTGCAATATAGGTATCAGTTCTCCTTTGTGGGTCCGGTAGAATCTGGTTGTGAAACTATATGGTTTGGAACTTATTTTTGCTGGAAGAATTTTATTGTTGCTTCAATTTTGTTACTTGATATTGGTCTGTTCAGGAGTTCTGTTTCTTCCTGAGTGAGCCTAGGGAGGCTGTGTGTTTCAAAGAATTTTTCCATTTCCTCCACATTTTCAAGTTTATGTGCATATAGATTTTTATAGCATTCAGAGATGATATTTTGTATATCTGTGGTATCAGTTGTCATATCTCCTTTTTCATTTCTGATTGAGCTTATTAGGGGGTATTCTTTTCTCTTTCAGGTTAATTCAGCAAGAAGTCTGTCAATTTTGTGTATCTTTTCAAAGAACCAACTTTTTGTTTCATTAATCTTCTGCTTTAAGTCTCTCATTCTACCAAATCGTCCATTTTACTGCCATGGAAGTTATTTTCCTAAGTAATGGCAATAATGCCTTTCCATTTTTCCTCAAATAGCTTTAGTGGCTCCTAACTCTGTAGTGTAATGACCAAACTCTTAAACTATAATTCACCATCCTTCCTACTCTGATTCTTAGTTGTCTTTTCAGTTTGATCTCCTACTACTTTTTTTTTATAAACTCTCTGCTGTAACCAGATTGGATAATTAACTGTCATCCAAATATACTGTGAATGCTCAAGACATTTCTTCCCTTTGCAGTGTCTCTCTTCCCTTAGCAAATTTCAGCCAGACTCAATAACTTCTTCCTCAGGGATCATATAGCATGCTTCTTGTTTCTCAGTTAAGTGTTTTATTTTTTTCTGTCTCTCTTATATTACTTTTAGGTATGTAGGTGTCTTTCCTCACAACAAATTGAGTCCATTGGAAGCAGAAATGACAATACAATAAAGCTAGTAAAATAGAAATAAAAGCAGAAAGTCAGGATTGAGAAAAATAAATATATCAACATTATGGGCCAATATAATTGTGATCAATGCCAAATGTAGTTCTGAACTTCTTAGTAAAACAAAATTCAATAATTTATTCATTCACTCATTTTACGAATATATTTTGAATGCCTTCTCTATGTCTTGTACTCATTTATATCCTTGAGATACAAATGTCATGTTCATAGGCTACTTAAATTGGCAAGTTTTATACTTCAAATTTCCCAAGAGAAAGAAACACAACATTTTTCATAAAAAGAAAATTTTCTCTTGATACTAATGGTTGAGGAAAATTTATTATTTGAGACCTTATAAAGAATTTAATAAAATAGTGAGCAGAGCCTCAACAGTCCTCTCACAATAATATGGAAGCAAGTTTCATATGCTTTTCAAAAATCAATTTATATTGCTATATTATATATAATGCCCAACAGCACTGGTGTCTTCAGTATTACCATGAAATAAAGCCAAAACCACTGACAACAGTAGCTTTGACACGTTAGTTCAATCGGTTCTACACATTTTCTTTGTATTTAGTACTAAGGGATCCTTCATTGTCAGCCCTTATCACTGGTATTTCCCAACTTATTATGTGGCTTGTAACTATACCTCCTAATTAGTGATTCAAATAAGCAAACTGTAGGAAATAAATCTGCACCCGGCTCTTAAAACAAGACTTTTCTTTTCCTTAAATTCTTAGGTAATTATACATTAATATGTGTGTGTATGTATCTTTAATTTGGGACACAGGCATTTTCTCTAACTTTTGATGTTTGTCTTTAGAATCAAAATAGAATAGCTGGTGTGTTTTGCATGTCGGTCAAGATTCTGTTTCCTTCTTGAGATTATGATGTCCATTTCTTTCCCAATTTCTCTTTCTCTTTTCCTGCATTTTCTCACCATTATGTTATGTGTAATGTGTTGCAAGCATCTATTTTATTTATTTGATCAAAGTGAAACAACAATTCTATAATATCTACCAGCAGGGGTTAGCTTTTAGATAAATTATTTATTTTTATTCTTATAGTAAAATATTTTTAGTTGTGAACATGCCATTTATGTGATCTGATGAATAAAGATAATTAAAGTATATGGGTGGTTAGAAGACATTGCTATTTTGAGTCTACTGGTTTCACTTTCAGAGATTTTAATAATCTTGGATAATGTGGATCAAAGTCCAGTTGGATGAAGCCTTTTGACTTGAGTCGTGAATGTGAACAAAGCATAAAATGCTTCTTCTAGATTACAAATTACATACTTACTGAGACATATTTAAAACCCCTGCGATCACTGCCTCAGCAACTGTCTAGTTCTGTGCACACAATAGTAACTCAGTAGATGCTTAATATGTAAATAATATAAATATTTTCCACTACTTTTCCCCTGGTCACCTTTATATTCTTGCCAAGTCACATGGAATTTGAAGTCAGGTAGAGATAATTGACACTAAGGATTAAATTAATGCTTATCACTACAGTTCATGCCATCTCTAGAGCTCATGCCCATGCTAAGACATCCTTTACTGTTTTATAAAAATACACCATACCAGACCTTTTCCTGAATGCTGTCAGTGTTATTACCCTCCTCAATAATGTTAAAATTATACTCCACCACATGAGAACCACAAGTCTGACAAAGTATTTCTCTTCTTTTCTTTTTTGGTAGGGAGAGCAATTGGCCACTAATTAGATGGTAGATACAGTATTAATAGGACTCTTTCTTCCTTTGTGCTACCTCTCACTTACATGTACAATGTTGATACAAATTATGCAGCAAATTAAAAACTCAATATAATTTTCAAAAGTTGTGATGGTTGTATTAGACTGCTCATTCCAAGTGTGGAATAACTTACAGAGATACCCATGAAAGAAGAGGGCAGGGTAGAGTGATGATGAGAGTGAAGAGATCCTTTTGGCTCGTATTGGTGTCAGAAAATGCCAGGTTTCAACTCCATGGCACAAAAAGTGCTAAAAGGATATCTATCTTTTCATGTACAAGACAGGCTCAGCTGAGATAAACATCTCAGTTACAACTTCATTGATTGGGCTTGCTAAAGGAAGGTGATGAATCGCTATTCCCATGGAATAATTTCTCACATACCATATTCCCTAGGAGGCCTACCTTCAAATTCAAAGTCACATGATATTGAGGAAAGTGCCCTGGATCCCAATCCCAACTCTACCAATTATGGTGTGACTTTTGGCAGGTTACTTCATCACATTTTTGACAAAATGGGAGTCCTCTCAACCCTGTCAACTGATCTCTTAATAATGTTCTTTCTTTCCTTGGGTTTCTCTTCCAACATCTCACAAATGGAACTTACTCTTTGCTCCAAATTCATCTTTCAGAGCAAAGCCAGGTCAAACCTTCCAAATTGTGTTTGCCTGATTTAACCTGTTTGTTGCCAATTTTCCTTAGGCATCACTTTTTCTCTTGCCCACCTCTTACCTTCAACCCTGCAAGGTCTGATTTTTGAGAGAAGGAAAACATCCCTTTGCTCCACATGTCAAATCTCAGCCATTCCCAAAGTAGCCATGGCATCTAGAACACCAACCTGCGATATTGCCTGAGCACCTTGTTAGCTAGAAACAGTCAATCAGGCATTCTTATTCCACAGATGTATTTGGAGGACCCAATGAGATGGTGTGTTTATATATGCTTGTTAAATTCTACAGCATTGGAGGTAAGTTTCCTACCCAAATTCAGTTGAGCACACTGATTTGCTCCCCTTTCTCTCCCCTCATTCAGACCTTTAATAGGTTTTTAGCATAGATATGTGATTTATATAATTAAAATAATATATAATATTGCCATGACATGTCTTTTTCCACCATTTGTTATCAACCTACCTATGTTTTAGATTTGAATTGAGTTTCTTATAAACAATAGATAGTCAGGTCATTTTTTTAATCTATTCTGCTAATCTCTGTCTTTTAATAGGTGAATTTAGATCATTTAAATTTTAGGTAATTATTGCTACTCTAGAGCTTAAGTCTGCCATTTCATTAATTGTTTTCTGTTATTTTCCTCTGTATCTTGTTCATCTGCTTTCATTTCATTATTTTCCTGTGGGTAATTTAGAAATTTTTTAGAATGCCATCTTGACTTATTTATGTTTTGAGTGGGTCTCTTTGTATAGCTTTTGTAGTAGTTGTACTGGGCATTACAATATACACATGCAGCATCACAATTCTACTGGTGATAAATATTTTTTCACTTCTAGTAGAGTGTGGGAACCTTACTTCCTTTTAGGTCCCTTTTTCATGCCCACATTTAAATAGCATTGTCTTGAGTATCAGATGGTGTGATGATGATTTTTTATTCAATTATCAAATTAATTTATAAAACTTATGAGGAAAAAAACAAACTATTGTATGTATTCAAGTCTCCTCCTTCTTTCTTCCTCATGTCCCTGGATTTTACCTTTTGAAGATTCTTTCTGTCTGAAGAAATTTCTTTTTGCCAGTTTTGAAGGTAGGTCTGCTAGTGACAAATTCTTTTAGATTTTCTTCATCTAAGCATGCCTTTATTTCCCCTTTATTCCTTAAGAATAGTTTTGCCACATATAGAGTTCACAGTTGACAGTTCTTGTCTCAGAACCTGAAAAATGTGTACTTCCTTCTGGCCTCAATGATTTCAGAAGAAAAATCTGCTATCATTTGAATTAGTGTTTCCCAATGAGTGATGTGCCATTTCTCTCTGGCTGTGTTCAAGATATTTTTTCTTTTTCTTTTTCTTTTTTTTAATTTTAGAATATTAAGGGGGTTCAAATCATTTGGTTACATGGATTGCTTTTGTACTGTTTGAGATAAGTTATAAGTGTGCCTATCACCCAGATAGTGTACATTGTATCCATTAGATATTATTTCACCTATCTCTTCCTCCTCCCTCCCACCTGCTTGATTTCCGTTGAGTTTTACCTCCATCTGTGCCTATGAGTGCGGTTTGGTTAGTTCCAATTTAATAGTGAGTAATGTGCTGTTTGTTTTTCCATTCTTGTGGTACTTCACTTAGGAGAATGGTCTCCAGGTCTATCCAAATTGTTACAAAAGGTATTAATTCAATTTTTATGGCTGAGTAGTACTCCATTTTGTACATATACATTTTATGAATCCGCTCATGAATTGATGAGCACTTGGGTTGATTCCACATCTTTGCAATTGTGAATTGTGTTGCAATAAACTTCAAGTGAAGTGTTCTTTTGATAAACTAACTTTTTTCCTCTGGGTAAATAACCAGTAGTGGGATTGTTAGATCAAATTGTAGGTCTACTTTTAGATCTTTGAGGAATCTCCATACTAATTTCCATAGAGGTTGTAGTAGTTTGCATTCCCACTAACAGTGTATAAGTGTTCCTTTCTCTCTGCATCCACACCAGCATCTATTGTTTTGGGCCTTTTTGATAACAACCATTTTCACTGGGGTTAGGTGATATCTCATAGTGTTTTTGATTTGCATTTCCCTGATGATTAGTGACATTGAGCATTTTTTCATATGTTTATCGGACATTTCTTTTGAAAAGCTTGTGTTCATGTCTTTTGCCCCCTTTTTAATGGGGTTGTTTGATCTTTTTCTTGCTGATTTGCTTGAGTTCTTTGTAGATTCTGATTATTAGCTCTTTATCAGATATATAGCATGTAAATATTTTCTCTCATTCTGTAGGTTGTCTATTCACTCTGTTGTTTCCTTGGCTGTGCAGAAACTGTTTGATTTAATCAAGTCCCATTTATTTATTTTTGTTGTTGCTGTGATTGCCTTTAGAGTCTTCCTCATAAATTCTTTGCCTAGGCTGATATCTAGGACATATCCAACAGGAGAGTGTGGTGGGGTGCTAAGGAAGGGATCTGGGAGCACACCCATCCCCTCCACTGGAGAACTGCCCTATTGGATAAGGCTGTGTCTTTTGTTTTTAAAATTTTAATTAGGATGTGCCTTAGCATAAATTTCTTTTGGTTTATTGTTTTTGGGATTTGCTCAGCTGCTTGAATATAGAGATTTATGTCTTTTGCCAAGTTTGGAAAGTTTCAGCAATTATTTCTTTAAATTAGCTTTCAGCCCTACTCACGTTTTTCCTCCTTTCTTATATTCTGATCATAAGAATGTTAGATCTTTTGTTATTGTTCTACAGAGCCCTGAGACTCTGTTTATTTTGGAGGGGAGAAGGGCTGTTTTTTTTTTTGTTGTTGTTGTTGTTGTTTTCTGTTGTTCAGATTGGGTAAATTTCATTGCTTTGTCTTCAAACATACGGATTCTGTTCTCTGTCATTTCCACTCTACTACTGAGCCCATCTAGTGCAATTTTTTTTTAATTTCAGTTATTGTATTTTTAGTTTTATAACTTCCATTCAGATTTTTTTATAACTTTCCTTTGCTGAAATTTCCTATTTTTATTTGTTTCTGGAGAATTTGTTATTGATTGTCAAAGTATTTTTATGTTTGCTTTAAAATTCTCATCATATAATTCCAGAATATGATTCATTTTGGTGTTGGTGTGAGTTAATTTTTTTTCTTATTCAAATTTGATTTTCCTGATTTTTGGTATGATGAATGATTTTCTCCTGTATCCTGGACACTTTGTCTGTTATATTAGGAGACTCTGAGTCCTATTTAAATCTCTTATTTTAGCAAGAAGTCATCTTGTTTAGACATAGTATGTGGGCCTAGAACTACTTTTTAATTTTCAGAACATTTTTAGTGATAGTTTGGTCTGCTTAGGTTATCTGTTGTTGCTGGGGCTCCCACTGGTCCCAACTGGTGCTTCATAAAGGAACAAAAGAGGTTTTCCTGGGCCAGGTAACTGGAATCTCTCAGTGGGGGAGAGAAATCCTAGACCTCTCTCACAGATACCAAGACCAAGAAGCTTCCCTGTTCTGATCTCTTGTTGGGGTAAAATCTGTCTTGCAACTGCTGAATGCTCCATCCAAGCATCTCACTGGGGAGAAGAGTAAACAGCATCCTATGCTACTCATTGTTAGCAGGGCTTTGAGGATCCCCCTTTCTGGTGGTGCTGGGCTCCCCTGGGGTTGTAGGAGGGACTCCCATTCTACCTGGGTAGGAATGAGCCAATGTGGGCTGCCTTCTGTTGCTGGATCAAGGTAGGGAGGCACTAGGCCAGATCCTTTTTTTTTTATGATGGAAATTCTTCCTTCAGTCCTGTGGTCCCAAATTGTTCTTCCTCTTACCACTTTTAAAAGTTCTCCTTTGGTTGTTTCTTGCATTATTTCCAGGGTGTATACTTGTACTTTACCAAGGAGGTGCAGGGAGAAATGAGTCTATGCCATTTTGTTAGATCCTGGTAATGAGATAAGTTTTACAAAAGGGTTTCTTCATAACTCAGTTTTTCACTCAAAACCCAGTTCACTCATAGTATGACGAATTCTACACTAGGTTTGGGGAGAAGGGGGCCTTCTACACAGTGATTAGGCAATAGTTTCTATCCCTGGTTGGTTTGTGGTCTTATTGATGAGGGCAATGACACCAAGAAACAAGGAAAGAAAAGTAAACTAGTAAAAGACTAATATAATAACAAATAACTATTTGCTTGCAAAATCATACTGTACATAATAAACTTTGCATGAAGGGAATGAAACATTGATCAAACATCATAGGGGAGGAAATGGAGTGGGAAAATTTAAGAAGGTTTTGCCACAATATTGAGATTAGGAGGAGAAAGACTTTTATTGAGACATCTCCCTGTTGATTTACATTTCACTTTGTAGTGCATCCTTCCAGGCTCTGCTTCACTTCATCCGAATAGCCTTGGGTACCCACCACACCATCTATCCTAGCGAAGGGCCCCATTCACTGAGATTTGTGGCCTTTGTTTTTCTCATCCTTCATCTACCACTTTCATTTATTGCTGTGCTCCATATGTTCTTTTCCTTTATTGTCTGTATCATGTGTCCCTGACTATACGAAAATCATCTTGCATTTGGTATTTTAGATCTATGGGCTATTAGTGAAATACAAGAGTGATTGTAGTTTCTTATCTAAGCACTATAAGCATCCAAGGAAAAGAGGCATAATATAATTACCAGATTACCATGAGACCTGGGCTGACACTTGCAAAAATATCTCACCTAGCTCTACTTGGTTCTTCTGATTTTAATTCTTTCAACAAAAATGTCTTCCTTATTGTAATTTTCCTAAATATCATATTATCTATTTTCCCTCTATTACTAGTCTTGTTTATATAGAGACATTTTTAAGCATATCATCTTGGGGCATTTTTATTGAATCAATATTTATGGAGCAATTACTACAGACAAAGCATTGTATCAGGTACCAGATATAATTTATACATAGAGTCTCTCTTAATTTGTCTACTGTCTAACAGTGGGATATAGAATATTTACATAAATGCCTTTAAGTATGCAAAAGATTTGTACAAAATAGTTAAGAGTATTCAGAAGAGGGATAGATTCCTTCAGACCAGATAGAGAAGGAAAAATCTCACAACAGGATTAGCATTTAAAATAGGCCTTTCAATATTTCAGGATATGTTAAGATTAAGGGAAAGGACATTCTGGACCAACAAAATAGTATTTGAAAGGAAAGAGGGACTTACAATGAAGTTTGAAGTTTGTAGAGAGACAATATCTTTAAACTATAAGTGACAGGAAACTCCACTAAACAGTGGCTAACCGCTACTAAACTTTACTATACAGAGAATATTTACAGTATATTTACAGGAAGCCTGAAGGTACAGTGACTCAGGATGAGTTCCCTGGCTCAGACATATCATCAAGAACCCAGGCCATTTCCATCCTTCCACTCTTGCACATTTACCATGTTGTCATTTATCCTTGAACTTCCCTTTGCATTCCATTTTTGTTAGAACTGAAATGTATATTCATGTCTGGATCATAAAGATAAATATGAATTTTCAATTATTTCAATAATAACTATTTAAATGTAGAAAAATAATAGTTCAACTGTACTTTAAACTCTTTTGGGTAGTGTATTCATTTCCTAATGCTGCTGGAAAAAAATACCACAAAACTAGTGGCATAAAACACATAAACTCACTATCTTACAGTTCTGGAGGTCAGAAGTCCAAAATGGGTCTCATTGAGCTAAAATCAAAGTGTCCATAGGGCTGTGTTCCTTTTGGAGGCTCCAGGGATAATTTCTTTTCTTGTCTTTTCCAATTTCTAGAGGATATCCACATTCCTTGGCTTGTGGCCCCTTCCTTCATTTTCAAAGCCAGCAGCAGTGAGTCAAGTTCTTCTCGTATTACATTACTCTGGCCTCCTCTTTCACCTTCCTCTTTCACTTTAAGGGACCCTTCAGATCCAACCAGAAAATCAAAGATAATATCTCCATATTGAAATCATCTGATTAGGACCTTAATTCCCTTTTTTCATATAATATATCTGCTGTATCTGGGGATTAGAACTTGAACATTTTGGGCAGTCATTATTCTGCCTACCACAGATAGAATATTCGTGGTTTATTCTAAGTGGGAGTAGCTAAGTTCATCTGGAAGGACCAGTCCTAGAAAACCATGCTGTGATTGAAGTTTGTGTGCTCTTGCTTGAGATTTTTTTTTGTGTTACCACCCTTCCCCCCTCCCCCAAGAAGGCCTTTCTCCCAGTCACTGTCTTTGCCCTACTGTTCCTCTGGGTGAACTTGCTCTCAAGAAAGGAACTAATGTGAAGTCAACCCAAGCACCCATCCATTAATGAGTGGGTTAACAAAATGTAGTATATGTATAAAATATTATGCAATACTACTCAGCCATGAAGAATGATGGATTAAGGCCTTTTGCAAAAATTTGGATGGAACTGGAGACCATTATCCTAAATGAAGTATCTCAAGAATGGAAAACAAACACCACATGTACTCACTATTAAACTGGAACTAACTGATGAGCACACATGTGCACAGAGGGAAGTAAAACTCAATGGAAATCAAGCAGGGGTGAGAGGGAGGAGGAAATAGGTGAAAACCTACCTAACAAGTATAATGAACACTATCTGGGTGATGGGCACGCTTATAACCCTGACTCAAGCATAGCAAAAGTGGTCCATGTAACCAAAAACATTTGTACCCCTGTAATATTTTGAAATAATGAAAAGGAAGGATCTAATCAATTCAATTCTAGTAAAGATGTCTATAACTTGTAGTCTATTTCAGTAGAAATCATCCCTCCTCAGGTTTCATTATTAGCTGTTAACATGACTAATTCTGGAGACAAATGCAGAAATGAAGACAGCATTGTGTTGATGGAGGTGCGTCTCAGAGTGCTGAGATTGAGCTACATACAAAGCCAGCCATGTAAATGAAATCAGTAGGATGGTGCTCTTGTTAAAGTTCCATCAGGAATGAGAGATTTCAATTCTAGACATCTGTAACAGTAAATGATTGTTCTAGCTACTTATCTTAATCCAATTCCAAAATCTCCAGGAAGCACAGGAAACAAAATAAAATAAAATCCTACCCTTGAAACATGTATTGGCCATGAAGTTAATGCTCCTCATATAGGCCTTTTAAAAATTAGGTCACCCAAAAAGAAGATAAAAATTAATGTCAGGAATGAAAGAGCAAATATTACTACAGATTCTAAACATAAAAATGAAAATAAAGAAATATCATGAACAATTTCATTTTATTAAGTTCAACAGCTTAAATGAAATAGACAAATTCTAAAAGAATTCATATTTTCAAGCTCACTAATGAGGAAGTAGAAAAATACAAATAGCTAAATATCTATTAAATAATTGAATTTATAATTATAAATATTCCCACTCAGAAAATTTCAAGACCATAGAGATTTCTTGGTAAATATCCTCAGGAAAGATGAAATCATAGCAGTTCTTCACAAAATCTTTCAAACAAATAGAAAAACTTCTTCTTGTTCATTTTAGGAGGACAGCATTGCCCTGATACCAAAACATTGAGAGAGACAAGAAAAGAAAATTACAGATGGTATCTTTCAAGGCCATAGGTGGAAAAATCCTTAAGAATATGTAAGCAAATCATATTTATTATTATACATGATAATAATTCATGACTTTTCCAACTAATGGTAGTGGGACAACTGATACCTACATGCAAAAGAATGAAGTTGGACCGTTATCTTACACGATATATAAATATCAGCTCAAAATTGAACAAAGGCTTAAATGTAAGAGATAAAACTATTAGAAGAAAATGTAGGGTTTATTTTTCATAACCTCATATTTGGCAATGAAATCTTAAATATAACCCCAAAGCATGAACAACAAAAGAAAAAAAAAAACAGGCCAGGCGCGGTGGCTCACGCCTGTAATCCTAACACTCTGGGAGGCCGAGGTGGGCGGATCGTTTGAGCTCAGGAGTTCGAGACCAGCCTGAGCAAGAGCAAGACCCCATCTCTACTAAAAATAGAAAGAAATTATATGGACAGCTAAAAATATATATAGAAAAAATTAGCTGGGCATGTTGGTGCATGCCTGTAGTCCCAGCTACTCGGGAGGCTGAGACAGGAGGATCGCTTGAGCTCAGGAGTTTGAGGTTGCTGTGAGCTAGGCTGACGCCATGGCACTCACTCTAGCCTGGGCAACAGAGTGAGACTCTGTCTCAAAAGAAAAGAAAAAAAAACAGATAAATTAGACTTCATCAAAATGTAAAACTTTTGTGCTTCTAATGATACTATCAAGAAAATGAAAGGCCAACAAACAGGCCGGGCGCGGTGGCTCACGCCTGTAATCCTAGCACTCTGGGAGGCCGAGGCGGGTGGATCGCTCGAGGTCAGGAGTTCGAGACCAGCCTGAGCAAGAGTGAGACCTCGTCTCTACTAAAAATAGAAAGAAATTATATGGACAACTAAAATATATGTATACAAAAAATTAGCCGGGCATGGTGGCGCATGCCTGTAGTCCCAGCTACTCGGGAGGCTGAGGCAGTAGGATCGCTTAAGCCCAGGAGTTTGAGGTTGCTGTGAGCTAGGCTGACGCCACGGCACTCACTCTAGCCCGGGCAACAGAGTGAGACTCTGTCTCAAAAAAAAAAAAAAAAAAAGAAAGGCCAACAAACAATATAAGAAAAGATATTTACAAATAATACATCTGATGAAGGACTTGCAACTAGAATATATAAAGAACTCTTACAAATGCAAATGCAAATCAAAACTACAATGAGATACCACTTCACAACCAGTAGGATGACTACAATCAAAAAGACAGATGATCATAAATGTTGGTGAAGATGTGAAAAATCAGATTGTTGTACATTGTTGGCAAGAATAAAATAATGCAGTCACTTTGAAAAATAGTCTGATAATTTCTCAAATGTTGAACATGGAATTACCATATCACCCAGAAATCCCATACCTAGGTATATAACCAAGAAAAAAGAAACACATGCCTACACAAAAATTTGTACACTACTATATATAGCTGCATTATTCATAATAGTCAAAAGGTGAAAACAATTCACATGTTCATCAACTGATTAATGGGAAAAAAATGAGGCATATCTATACAATGTAGTATAATTTGCTACAACATGGATGAACATTGAAAACATTATACCAAGTGAAAGAAGCCAGTAACAAAAAACCACACATAATATGATTGACTTATGTTAAATATTCAGAATAGACAAATCTATAAAAACACAAAGTAGATTAGTTGTTGCTTCAGTCTAGGAAGGATGGGAGGATAGAGGGACAAAATCTGTAGAGTATAGAGTTTCTTTATGAGGTGGCAAAAATATTGTAAAGTTGACTGTGGTGATAGTTGTACAACCTAGTGAATATACTGAAAACCAGTGAACTCTACACTACAAATGCGTGAATTGTATGGTATGTGAAGTATATCTTAATAAAGCTGTCATAGGAATAATAATAATTTCCTAATGACTAAAAATAGAATAATTTTTATCCACTTTTTTTTTTTGCCATTTCTGCATCTTCTTTAGTGAAGAGGAATCATGAAATATTTTACTCAAATATTTTGCCTATTTTTTAATTGTATGTTTTGTCTTCTATTATTAATTTTCCAGAGTTTCATGTTCTTTGATTATTGTAGATACAAGTTTGTTACGTCCTGTACTTTTTTGCAAATTTTTTTCTCCCAGTTGTGGCTTTTATTTTCCTTTTATTAACAGTCTCTTTTAAAGAGAATAGCTTTAAATTATAAAATACAATTTATCATGTGAAACATCTTGCCCTCTATAATCACATGTGCTAAATCCCATAATCAAATTCCTTTTATATATCTGTATACATATATCCTATTAGTTCTGTTTTTCTGGAGAACTCTAATACATGTATAAACATATGCATATGTATACACACACATACACTTCATCCTATTTATGTGTGGGTGTATATATAACTGCACACATACCATTTCATTTTTAAATTTATATATGTATGTGTACATATGTTTCTATTTTATCCTTGATACATATAAATATATATACATATATACGTACCTGTATATATGGAGGGAGAAGAGAGAATGTTAAAACAAATAAAACAAAATGTAAAAAGTTGCTAAATTTTTTAAAAAAAGGTTTATTTCATTTTATTTGAAAAATAAGAATTGTATACATTTTTTGTGTAGAACATGATATTTTGAAACATGTATACATTGTGGAATGGCTAAATTGAGCTAATTAACATGTGCAATTACCTCACATACTTTTCATTTCTTGAGGTGAGGATACTTAAAATCTACTCTCATAGAGTTTGAAGAATACAATACATTGTTATAAACTATAATCACCATGTTGTATAATGGATCTCCTGAACTTAATTCTCCTATCTCGCTGAAATTTCCCATCTGTTGACCAACATCTCCCCAACCTTCCCCATCCCTAGCTGCCCATTCTATTCTCTGCTTGTGGGAGTTTAACTATTTTGGGTTCTATACTAAGTAAGATCTTTTGGTGTCTGGCTTACTTCATTAACATAATGTTCTCCAGGTTTATCCATTTTGCTGCAAATGATAGAATTTCATTTATAAGGCCCAGTAGTATTGCATCATATAATAATACCACATTTTCTTTATCCATTCATCCATTGATAGGCACTTAGGTTGATTGCATTTCTTTGCTATTGTGAATAGTGCTACAATGAACACGGGAGTTCAGACATATCTACAATGTACTGATTTCACTTCCTTTGGATATATACCCAGTAGTGGAATTGCTGGATCTTATGGTAGTTCATTTTTAATATTTTGAAGAGCCTCCATACTGCTTTCCATAATGGCTGTACTAATTTACATTCTTAGCAACAGTATGCAAGGGTTCCCTTTTCTCCACAGCAATTGCTGAATTTGGTTAAAGAGTATAAGACAGTTCTTTATACTATCTTCCATTTTATAATAAATTTGAAAATCCATCAAAATAAATTTTTAAAAAATTTTATATCAATCCTAGACTCAAAGATGACACAAATGTCGATTATCTTGACAATGGATAGACAAATTGGGGTGTGTTCACACATTAGAATTTATTCAACAAGAAATAATGAACTATATGATACACATTTGTCTTAGTCCATTCATGCTGCTATAACAAAATACCTGAAACTGGGTAATTTATTAAAAAAAAAAAAAACCATGTATTTCTCACAATTTTGGAGGCTGGGTGTCCAAGAGCAAGGCATGAGCAAGTTTGACTGTCTGGTGAGGGCTGCTCTCTGCTTCATAGATGGTGTCTGTTTCTGCATCCTCTGGAGGGGAGGAACCCTGTGTCCTTTCATGGCATCAGGCAGAAGGGCAAGAGAACCAAATGCTGTGTGAACCCTCTTTTATAAGGTCCTTAATCCCATTCGTGAGAGAAAAGTTTCATGGCCAAACCACCTCTTAAAGGGCCCATCTCTTAATATTATCACACTGACCATCATGTTTTAACACCTGAGTTTTGGAAAAGACACATTCAAAACCATAGCAACAGTACAACAGAACAGAGCCACAAAATATTATGTTGTATGAAAAAGCCAGACATAAAATTCATACTGTATGATTCCATTTATGACAAACTCAAGAACAAGCAAAGCTTATTAACTTATGATCTTGAAAAGTAGAACAGTTTTTCCCTATGGGGAATAGGGATTTATGGGAATAGAACATGAAGAACATTTGAGGGTGATGAAAGTGTTCCATATCTTCACAGAAGTGGTGGTCGTCCTGTTATATAAATTCATCAAAACATCAAATTGTACACTGAAATTCTGTGCATTTCTGTATATATTAATATTATCTGAATTTTTAAAGCCACCATATGAAGTTCAAAATAAAAAGCAGAAAGGGAAAAAGTAAAAATGAAAAACTTAATTATGTATTTGATTTGTACATGAGAGTCCACTTATATAATCATAGTAAATGCTAAGGAGCTATCCTGGCCAGTGTTGAATTCTGATTATTGCCCCATTTTTGGCTCTAATACATAAGTTACCCCTTCAGATAAATCATTTTAGTAGCATTTTCTACTAATATTAGTATCACAAGCTACAACTATATTTATATCCATCTACTATATTTATAATTTTCAAAATTGCTTTCCAAATTTAAACATTCAGGAACTGAGATTCTAGCTATAGTCTCAATGCTCTAGGATTTGGAAATGGCCTAAAATGCTTTAACCACAGCTCTCCTGAAATTTAGGTCAGCTCTAGGATCCTTTATAGCCCCTAACTGCAAATATTTAATTGCAACCTCAAAGTGAGCAGTGAAAATTTTACTTTTAGAGTAAATCATAATACTTCATATAGACCATCATTCCAGAATAGATCACACAAATACACAGTATGATTTTTGCATTAAAAGAATATCTTTAGGTTGAAGACAACATTCCTGCCCTTGAAGAAGTTCCAACACTCATGTAGTAAAAGAACCTGCAGGGTTAACATGTTACAAATAGATAAAGTGAAAAAATTGCTAACATTACAAAATGTCTAAGAAAAGACAGGAGTAAACTGACTAGCTGAAGTTCTCTGGATGATTCAGCAACAGAACTTGGAGCAGAAATTTTATATCTTCTATTTGATCCCTCAAGCTGCTGTCCTTTCGGATGGGACAGATTCAGTTTTCTAATCCTTAAAATGGTGCCCCATGAAAAATAGAACAAAACAAAAAGAAAAACACTACACATCCAAGGGGAACTGTCTGCAACTTCACATTTTATTTTCTCTGCACATTGAAATCTATGAGAGAATATCCATTACTCATGCATGCCATCCCAGAGGCAGCTGTCTAGCATGTGTTTGGTGTCATGAAAAGACATGTTCAAAGATATTTCCAAGGACACAAACAGGAATCTTTTGCATATAAAGATGGAAGTGAAAGTCTTCATGGAGACATGGAGAACTCCACATTGGTATGGGCATCTCTGCCTGATCAGTTCCTACCTGCCTGTGTAGGATTATTATGATGAGCCCATTTTCAGCTCTATTCCATGATTTGGCATTAAAAAATTTTTTTCAAGCTTACACTGCTACTAATATTTTGGGGCAGGGGGGTACTATTGCTTTGTATAGGCTTCTTTTATTTTTTATTAATTTTTAATTTTTTTTAATTTCAGCATATTATGGGGGTACAAATGTTTAGGTTACATATATTTCCTTTGCCCCACCTGAGTTAGAACTTCAAGCGTGTCCATCCCCCAGATGGTGTGCACTGTACTCATTAAGTGTGAATATACCCATCCCCTTAACACCCCTCCCACCTGCCCAATACCCAATGAATGTTACTACTATACGTGCACTTAAGTGTTGATCAGATAACACCAATTTGATGGTGAGTGCATGTGGTGCTTGTTTTTCCATTCTTGTGATACTTCACTTAGTAGAATGGGCTCCAGCTCTATCCAGGATAATATAAGAGGTGCTAGATCACCATTGTTTTTTGTGGCTGAGTAGAACTCCATGGTATATACATACATTTTGTTAATCCACTCATGTATTGATGGGCACTTTGGTAGTTTCCATATCTTTGCAATTGTGAACTGTGCTACTATAAACATTCTAGTGCAGATATCTTTTTTGTAGAATTTTTTTTTTTCCTTTGGGTAGATGCTCAGCAATGGGATTGCTGGATCAAATGGGAGTTCTACTTGTAGCTCCTTGAAGTATCTTCATACTACTTTCCACAGAGGTTGTACTACTTTCCAGTCCTGCCAGCAGTGTAAGAGTGTTCCTATCTCTCCACATCCATGTCAACATTTACTGTTTGGGGACTTTTTGATAAAGGCCATTCTCACTGGAGTTAAGTGATATCTCACTGTGGTTTTGATTTGCATTTCCCTGATGATTAAAGATGTTGAGCATTTTTTCATATATTTTTAGCCATTAGTCTATCTTCTTTTGAAAAGTTTCTGTTTGTGTCCTTTGGCCATTTATTGATGGGGTTGTTTGATTTTTCTTGTTGATTTTTTTTGAGCTCTAGATAGATTCTTGTTATGAGATATGTAGTATGCAAATATTTTTTCCCATTCTGTAGGTTGTCTTTTTGCTCCTGTGATAATTTCCTTGGATATACACAAGCTTTTTAATTTGATCAGGTCCCATTTATTTATTTATTGTTGTTGCTGTGAGTGCCTTTGGGGTTTTCTTCACAAATTCTTTCCCTAGGTGAATGTCTATAAGAGTTTTTCCAACATTTTCTTCTGAAATTCTTTAAGTTTCATGCTGTAGGTTTAAGTCTGTTATCTACCATGAGTTGATTTTTGTGAGAGGGGAGAGGTGTGGATCCTGTTTCAGTCTTCTACATGTGGCTATTCAATTTTTCCAGCACCATTTAGTGAATAAGGATTCTTTTCCCTAGTGTATGTTTTTGTCTGCTTTATAAAAAATTAGATGGCTATATGAGGATGGTTTTATATCTGGGTTCTCAGTTATGTTCCATTGGTCTATGTCTCTGTTCTCATGCCAGTACCATGCTGTTTTAGTTACTATAGCCTTGTAGTATAGTTGAAGTCTGGTAAATTGATGCCTTCCATTTTGTTCTTTTTGCTTAAGGTTCCTTTTGCTATATGGGGCCTTCTCTGGTTCCATATGAAGCATAGAATTATTTTTTCTAGATCTGTGAAAAATGATGTTGGTATTTTAATAAGTATTGTGTTGAATCTTTAGATCAGTTTGGGTAGTATAGACATTTTAACAATGTTGATTCTGCCAACCCATGAGCATGGTATGGTTTTCCACCTGTTTACGTCCTCTGCTGTTTCCTTCCTCACTGTTCCTTAGTTCTCCCTGTAGAGGTATTTTACCTCCTTAGTTAAATATATTCCTGGGTATTTTATTTTCTTTGTTGCTACTTTGAAAGGTATTGAGTCTTTGATTTGGTTGTCAGTTTGACTGTTGTTGATGTATAGGAATGCTACTGATTTCTATACATTGATTTTGTAACCTGAACATTTGCTGAATTTGTTTATCAATTTCATTAGTCTCATGGCAGAATCTTTGGGAGTTTTCTAGATAGAAGATTATATTTTTGGCAAAGAGTGATAGTTTGACCTCTTCTGCCCCCATTTGGATGCCCTTGATTTGCTTCGTCTTGTCTGATTGCTCTGGCTAGGACTTCCAGCACTATGTTGAATAGAAGTAGTGATAGAGGTCATCCTTGTCTGGTTCCATTTCTAAGTGGAAATGCTTTCAATTTTTCCCCATTCAGTATGATGTTGGCTGTGGGTTTGTCATATATGGCTTGTATCATTTTTAGGTAAGTCCCATCTATGTCTATTTTGTTAAGTGATCTTATCATAAAACGGTGCTGAATTTTGTTGAATCCTTTTTCTGCATCTATTGAGAGGATCATATGGTCTTTTATTTATTTATTTATTTATTTTTGCTTCTATTTATGTGGTGAATTACATTTATAGGTTTGTATATGTTGAACCATCCCTGCATCTCTGGGATTAAGCCCACTTGGTCATGATGGATTATTTTTTTGTTAAGTACATGAATTCAGTTTGTTAGAATTTTTTTTGAGAATTTTTGCATCTATATTCATAGGGAATATTAGTCTGTAGTTTTCTTTTTTTGTTGCATCCTTTCCTGGTTTTGGTATCAGGGTGATGTTGGCTTCATAAAATGTGCATGGGAGGATTCCTTCTTTCTTGATGTTGTGAAATAATTTCTGCAGGCTAGGCACCAGTTCTTCTTTGTAGGTCTGGTAAAATTTGGGTGTGAAACCATCTGGTCTGGGACTTTTCTTTTTAGGAATGTTTTTTATTGCTACTTTAATTTCACTACTTCATGTTGGTCTGTTCAGGAATTCTATTTCTTCCTGATTGAGCCTCAGAAGGCTGTGTGTTTCTAAGAATTTGTCCATTTCCTCCACATTTTCCAGTTTATGTGCATAGAGGTTTTTATAGTATTCATATATGGTATTTGTATTTCTGTGGTATCAGTTGTAATATCCCCTTTTTCATTCCTGATGGAGCTTATTAGAGTCCTTTCTTTTCTGCTTCTTGTTAATCTAGCAAGAGGCTTGTCAATTTTGTTTATTTTTTCAAAGAACCAACTCTTTGTTTTATTAATCTTCCATATAGTTTTTTTATTATTGATTTCATTTAGTTCTGCTCTGATCTTTGTTATTTATTTTCTTCTGCTGGGTTTAGGGTTGGTTTGCTCATCCTTTTTCAGTTTTTGGAGATGATTCATTAGATTGTTTACTTGTGATCTTTCTGTCTTTTGGATGTAGGCATTTATGGATATAAATTTTCCTCTCAGGATTGCTTTATCTGTGTCCCACAGATTTTGATAACTTGTGTCTCTTTTATCATTTAGTTCAAAGAATCTTTTGATTCCCATCTTAATTTCCTGCTTAGCCCAATAATCATTTGGCAGAAGGTTGTTTAGTTTCCATGACTTTGTGTAGAGATGAGAGTGTCTGTTGGAGTTGATTTCTAATTTTATTCCAGTGTGGTCTGAGAAGATGCATGGTATAATTTTTATTTTTTTAAATTTTTTGAGACGTGCTTTGTGGCCTAGGATATGGTCAATCTTAGAGAATGTCCCATGAGCTGATGATAAAAACATATATTCAGTGGTTTTGGGGTAGACTGTTCTATGAATGTCAGTCAGGCCCATTTGTTCTAGAGTTCTGTTTAAGTCCATTGTTTCTTTGTTTATTTTCTGTTTGGAGAATCTGTTTGTTCTATTAGAGGGGCGTTCAAGTCCCCAGCTATTACAATGTTGCTGTTTATCATTTTGTTTAGATCCAGTAGGATTTGCTTTATGAATCTGGGTGCACCTGAGTTAGGTGCATAAATATTTAGAATTGCTATGTTGCTTTCAAAATTACTCCCTATGCTTTCAGTTAGTCAGAAACTTATTGATACAAATGTATCCTTGAATCCCAAGATACAAGTCAGACTTGTTCTTTTACATCACAATCAGCACAAAAATTCTGCAGATCGGTCTAATTCTGGAAACTTTCCCAGACTAGCTAGATATCCGGAGGAATCCAGGGTTCCCTTCTCAGCATCTTCTTTTATTCAGACTGTACCTACCTTCTGGGCTATTATTTTGAAAAGCTGAAACAAATAAAAAGGAAGAAATTATGCTAAGTAAAATAAGACAGACCTAAAAAGAGAAATACTACTTAATTATACTTATAAGAGGAACTTAGAATAGTGAAATTTATAGGACAAAAAGTAGAATAGTGGTTTCCAGAGACTAGGAGAGAGAGAATGAGGCGTTATTGTTTAAGGTGTCCGGAGTTTCAGTTCGTGGTGATGAAAAAGTTCTGGAGATGGACGGTGGTGACGGCTGCACAACAATGTGAATGTACTTAATGCCACGGAACTATACACTTAAAATGATTAAAATGGTAAAATTTATGTCATGTATATTTTATCACATTAAAAAGCAAGAAATTTTAAATTAGCATATCTGTGTACATTAGATGGCCTACTCTCTTACTCTCTTAGAAACTTTGAAGATTTATAAAAAGCTGGAGGTATAATTTTTGCTGAGTGGCACCTTTACACTGTAAAATTTTTACCCAGAAATGTTTGCATCATGTAGAGTATGGGAAAAAAGTGTTCATTGGGTAATACACTCAATAGTGAAAATGTACACAGGGAATCATACACTGCTAATATGCTAAGAATAGAAGGGAGATAATGGATTCAGATACAACTTAAATTTTAACAATTTATATTACAATGTTTCAAGAACACACCAATCAAATATACCACATATGCCGAAAGCATGTAAAAATAAAGAATGCCTACATGGAGGAAAGTAATATCATCCAACATATAGACCTTCCCTCCACCCAGCACTGGTTAGAACCCTACTAGAAAAAGATGCATTTCTATATCTAAAGGCTGTGGCTCTCAACCCTGGCTATACATTAGAATCAATTGAGCAGCTTTAAAAAATATTAACACCCCTCCAAATTAAATCAGAATCTTGAAGGACAAAAAAAAAAAAAAAGAAGATATGCATTTCTAGATTAGAGAACTGAAGAGGATTGTAGATAAGTTCTAGAAAGATGAGAGAGTTGTTACAGAAATTTAACAGTGTTAAAGGTATTTTAAAAGTTTTGGAAAATAAAGCAAAACAAAACTTCCATGAGGAAGGAATTGATTTGTGGACAGAGTTTTGTGTGGACAGAGAACGTGACATAAGAACTGCTGGAGAAGCCCTTCTCCATCTCAAACAATGGCCAGAAACAGATGAACAGACTTGACCTCTAACAGGAGAGATTGTTTAAGTGTAAGAAAGGATTTCTCTCTATTCAGAATAGGAAGCTGTGAGAGCTCTGTCCCTGGAGCTCGTTAAAATTAGGGCAAGTGTGCCTCTGTCTGGGATGATTTAGTTGCAGGCCTTCCTGAAGGACCAGGGAATTGCACCAGTGCTCTCTCAAGGTCTCTTCCTGCTCTAATTCTATGTTCTGGGATAATCCACGGGTAGAGAGGCTGAACTGCCAGCTGTTTTTAAATGTTGTTGGGAAAGCAATTAGTCTGTGTGATTACATGACTAATGTTACAGAATTTCTTGATTTATCTTTTGCTTTGCAAACATGCTGATAATCGAGCAAAAGTGAGAAAACTCTGAGATGGTAGAAAAATTCTCTTCTATATAAACAATTGTGATCGTGTTTAATAGGGATTAAATTTTACATCTATATTTGAGGGTCATACAAACATCCCATTTAAGTGGCCTGCAGAGGATTACTGAGGCCAAAAACACACCCATGTAAAATGAATTGCAGGAGGTGGGCCCATAGACCTCTCTTATAAATGATTATCCTGTGCAATGACTGCAAATAATCTATAGCATGGCTAAATTATGAACAAAAAGGAAGCATTTTAAATCTGCACCTGCGTTGCAGCATCTGCTTCTTACCTCCGTCATTTTCAATTTATATCAGGAGATGCATTAATGAAAAGTACTTAAGGAAAATGAATTCTAAAGAAAAGGATTCCAGAATTGAGAAATTATCTCTGATTGATACAATTTAAATTTTTATTACAGAATTGATTACAGATAAGGTTTTCTCTAATTCATTCTATTTATAATGCCAAAAAGGTTTCAATATGGAAAATCTGTGATTGCTTTAAAATGCATGTGATATGGAACAAGAATATCTTTCTGTATTGGTTTAGGTTAGACATGTAGTCACCAGACCAACCAAATGTTAGAAATAGCAGTCAAGTTCAACAGTCTGAATATATGCCACTCTACTCATGAAGGTGAAATTGAATGGGAGAAATTATTTGAAAATCCTGCAATGTCCCAAGGAGTTAAGACAGTAGCACTCAAGCTCACATATGCACATCGGAGACAGTATTTATTAAATTATTGTATATAGTGGGAAACGGGGCACTGCTAAGGCTTGAGCCACATTGGTTCTTTGCTGACCTTACACAATACCTCAATATCTCTTCACTCACAGCATCCCTTATTGATTTACCTAAATCCATAAAACACTGTGAAATTGCTCTGTGAGAAGGAAACAGCTAGACAGCTCTCTCATGGAGAATAGTTAAATAACCCACTAGTATCCACTGTTACACAGCCCAGATACACATGGAGAAAGGTTGTTTGTGCAGAGAAAGGGAATAGAAATTTCCATACCTTTGGAGTGACCAACATGAAACATGCTACAGTCCCCCAGACACAACAGAGGGGACATCACCTTTTCCATGGGTAACACAGGTGTTAACTCCTTATTTTTATGTTTGACTGCTGACAGCTCTTAAGCCCCACCTCTCCCCTCTCATCTTGTGCACCGCATCTGGGAAAGCTGATAAGAAAGCCTAAGTGCTCCCTCCATACGCACCTGAGTGAGATTCAAACTCTACAAGGTCCTGCTCACCTGTGTGCAGGAATGCTCATACCTGCCTCAACCATAATAAATCCCCTCCTCTCTAAAGCTAATTGGGACCAGCTTGGGAAGCCTGCCTTCCTTTTTCCCCAGAAAGCCTTATTATGTAAGTAATAAACCTTTTCATACCCTCTGGTACACATGTGGCTTCATCAGTTTTGACATCCAAACCAAATTTTAGGTGGGAGTTCTGATTCTGCAGGGTGCCATCTCACCATGTAGCTCCAAGGACACGGGAACTATAAATGTCAGAAGACAGAAAGGGTTTGGTACCAACAGCAGGTTTGTGTAGGTGTAGCTATACTCAGCAGGGTAGCGTGAAACAAAACAAGATGTAGGGATTTTGAATTGGATGCCAATAATTCTAAACCAAAGGCTGAGACTATAGCTAGTTCTTTAGAGTGGAAGACCAAGTAGAAATCTGGCTGGCTTAATTTATGGTACATGAAGTATTACAGTGACTTCAAGGAATTTCTCATGTGGAGCTTTGATCATCAAGAGTGATAATACAGTCTTAAAGGACTATTTTAATCTTTTAAGTTCATGGATTTTTTTGTCAACTTGGTTTAACATATTCAGATAAAGACATGACATTTTGTATGAGCAATATTGAAAAACCCACCAATATGTAACAGTAACTTTGCATATACACACAAAAATAAAAATAACTGAATGAAAAAGTAATTAAATTTGTCAGACTACATCCATCCAAATAAAATTCCAGTTAATTCACCCTCACCATAGAATAATTTAAAGGCAATTAAGCTTTGAAGGTATATTAGATATATAGTATTTTTGTTTAAGAAAGATAAACATGCTACATTCCTAACTTGTAAATATTTCCAGTGTCATCTTCAAGGTTTTCCATTATGAAGATTTATGCTGCCATTTGCTCTAATTATGAGTTAATGATCAGATTTATTTAGACATTAATTTCACCAAAATGAACATGCATGAAGAGAAATTGTCAGTGATAACAAATCTGTATTCATGATCAGAAAACAGAACTGAAAGAAAAATATTATTCACCTTCAATTTACCTTTAACTTTATCCCACTAACATTAATAAATTCTCATGGCATTCTTCAGTTAATAACATTCCCATACTTTATGTAGTCATCTAGTTCTTTTCAAGTTTGTTTTCCTGTCTATGCAGAGATCGTAATCAGAACAACTTGCTATTTAAACTCTTTTATATTTAAACTCTTTATTCTTAAGAGCACTCTGTCCAACTCATTTGAAGCTTAGTTACTTTGCTCATGACTGAGTACATCTTGACATTTTGAGAGTGAATACAAGCCTCAGGAGAATGTGCAATTTGCTCAGGTTTCACAGCTGTTCTCATTTAGTGATGTACATGGTCATATTAAAGATGTATTAATTGCACTTCAGTATTAAATGTGACGGAAGGGCCTATGGAAAAGAGCTCACCCATAATCATTTACTATTCTGTCACCTTATCCTTTGCAGCAGCTCCTCTTGGGACGTTGGAAGGGATGGATCAACTGATAAAGAATAAATAAACTTATACATTTTTAAAATCAGCAACAACTTTAGAATCCCTTCTGTGAGCTATCAACTGTTCACATTAGCTTTAATGGGGACTTGTGTACCCAGAATCCTGCCACAGAACCTCCTAATTAGAGCTGATTACATTTTTTTCAAATGCTTACTCAGGGAAGCATACTTAATGGTAAACTGTAAACTTTCAAAAATTAAAATCACACACAAAAAATTGATGAGTAGAAGATAGAGGAGAATACAGTAAAAGAAGAGGCAGTTTTACAACTGAAGACAAGGGTGGCATCAGAAGAATCCTGTGCTCCTGATAAACCTGAGAAGGGGTTTCATGGGGCAAGTTTCTGTTTATCTTCTGTTTTGCACATAATTTTCTTGCTCCTTTTGAGAACATAGTATGCTCTGGAGCTAGTCTGAGTTATTTACATCAAAAGCTTTTAAAACTTATAGTGTTCCTATTGTCATTTGGCATATAAATCATTGCCAAAGGCTTTGGTCTTATTTGTTCAGCCTATAATTTCTCTATTAATAATTTAATCTTGTTTATGATTTAATTTAACCTGAGTGAGTAGCCAATTTCAAGATCCTTTAGGTTAATTTACCATTTGTTAGGTCAATTCTCAACATCTTCTCTGTAGCAATACACATGGAAGATGATATTTATATGTAACACCATTCTGCTGTTGCATGCCCAGACCTGTAATAAAGCCCTGGCATGCCAACATCATATCCTTTGCAACTTAGAGTGCACAGAAGCACAAATGATAAACAGTGATATTGCCACAGATACAAATTTCAATTTGCTCTACTAAAGTTTCAAACTTTTACAACTTAAAACTTTAATAATGGAAAAGCAGAGCTTATGAGCATGCCACAACTAACGGAACAAGATATGAGGTTAAAAACTATGGAGTTATCAATGAGTAGCATTTGTGCTACATGAGAATGGAAAGACTTAACTTGAAAGGGCATTTGTTAGTGACCCAGACCACACCCTACATAATGGTTTTTGGTGAAGGAATTCTCTACCTTCAAAGAGTCAAATTGTAACTGCCAATCATCGATGTCTCCTTCTCAGATAGAAATCTGAGCTGTTGTCCTGAAAGAATAAGATTCCTTACAATCTACGTACATGATCACAAGGATGTGTCAGGGTGGTAGACAGACTTGCCAAGTCACACTGAAGAGTCAGACATAGTATTTCACTTTCGTGACCCTGCCAATTTTGAAGATTTAAAGGTGCTTTGTTTCATGGAATCTCCTTCAGTTGGAGTTTTGCTGATGTTTTTTTCTGATTATTTTCAGTTTATTCTTCTTTGGCAGGGATATTCCAGAGATAGTGTTAAGTATGTTTCTCATTGCATTCTATCAGGTGGCACATATTTTTTTACATCTATCTTTACTGATGGTGTGGGATCTGCCTGGGTCCACTGTAAACTTACTCCCTTTTTCTATAATTCGTAAGCATTTTGTAGGAGATAGGTTAGTTTTATGTTCCAGCTTGGCTAGTCTCTAGTACCCAGTTATTTAATCCATCACTAATCTAGGTGTTGCTGTAAAGTTATTTTGTAGATGTGGGTAACATCTAAAATCAATTGACTTTAGAAAAAGGAGATTACCTCAATAATGTGCCTGGGACTCATTCAATAACAGCAAAAACTGAGAAAGAAGAAAGTCTGCCTCAGAGTGCGGCACCCACTCCTGCCTCAGTTTCCAGCCTGCTGACCTGCCCTGCAGATTCTGAACTTGCCAACCGCCACGATCATATGAGCCAATTCCTTGAAATAAATCTCTTAATATGTGCATATAATATATTAATAATTATTAAGTAGTATGTGTGTATCTATCCCCTTAGTTCTGTTTCTCTGGAGAACCCTGATCTGGCTGGTAGAGATTTGGGTGCTGGAAGTGGTTCAGAGGGAACAGAATCAATTGTAAGGATGAGTTTTCTGAATCAGTTCTATGGGGGTAATTTGAGATTATGAAATGACCATTCCTCATCAAACTATGGATTTATCCATTCCTTCATTTACATCAGCATGGACTCACGGTTTCCTAATTTATTGAATGGTTAATAAAATTTTTCATAACAGCTTTATTGAGTTATAATTCACATAGCATACAATTCACCCACTTAAAGCATAGAATTCAATGGTTTTTGATGTATTCAAAGAATTATACAACCATCACCACAATTCATTTTTTATTTTTCTAGCCCTGAAATAAATCCCTATACAACTTTGGCTTTTGCTTCCCAATCTTATCTTCTCATCGAAGTTTGGCCACCACTAATCTTCTTTCTGCTTTTATAGATTATCGTATTCCAGACATTTCATATAAGTGGAGTCATATAATCCATACTCTGTGTGACTGGCTTCTTTCTCTTAGCATAATATTTTCAAGGTTCATCCATACTGTAGTGCGTATTATGGCATCATCCCTATGGATGTTCTGATAATATTCCATTATATGGAATAGCACATTTTGTTTATCCCATTATCAGTTGATGGAAATTAAGGTTATTTTCACCTTTTGGCTACTATGAAGAATGCTGCTATAAATATTTGTGTCCAGATTTTTGTGTGGACATGTTTTTAATTCTCTTGGGTATGTAACTATGAGTTGAATTGGTGTGTCAAATGGTAACCATATGTTTAACTTTCTGAGGAACTACCAGACTGTATTCCAAAGTGGCTCCACCATTTACATTTCACCAGTAATGTCTGAGAATTCCAATTTCTCTACATTCTAACAACGTTTGCTATTTGGGGTGTTTTTAAATTATAGTCATCTTCTAATCACAATGGAAATGTGATATGACATCTCATTGTAGTTTTTTTTTTTTGCATTTCCCTCATGACTGAAAAATGTTGAGCATCTTTCATGTGCCATTTGTATCTTGGCCATTTGCATATTTTTCTTGAAGAACTGTGCATTTAGATCCTTTGCTCAATTTTCAATAGTGTTATTTGTCTTTTTATCATTGATATCTAAGAGTGCTTTACATATTCTACAACAAGTCCCTCATAAGACACATGATTTGAAAATATCTCATTCTGTGGATTGTCTTTCTTTTTTGTGACAACACCCATTTAAACACAAAAGTGTTTCATTTTTTAAATTTCCATTTGTCTATTTTTTTTTCTTTTATTGCTTGTGCTTTTTGTGTCATATCTAAGAATCCATTGCCAAATCAAGGTCTCAGAGATTTATCCCTGATTTTTTCCTAAGAATTTTATATTTTCAGCTCTTACTTGAGGTCTTTGTTCAAGTTTTATATTTGATGTGAGATAAGTTTCAACTTCATTATTTTGCATATAGACATCCAGATATCTTAGCACCATTATTGAAAAGTCTGTTTTGTCCTCATTGAATTGAACTGTGACGTCATGAAAACTGGAGCAGTTGGAAGCTCAAAGAATCAGTGCCTCAACTGAACCAACACTTAAGCTGACCAAAAAAATGATCTAATCAACTTTTTTGGAACACTTCAATCTAAACAAAAACTTACAGGTGAGTTTTCATGAGGAAAAGAAAGAGAATGGTGAGTTTCAGTAAGAAAGCACTTGGTATTGTTGCTCACCTGTCTAGCAGCCCTCATGCTCCAGCTCAGTGGTGGCTGTATGGATGGCAGCCCACATTACTCGTGAGACTTTACAGACTTTATTTTCAAAAATCTGTGGATGTGAATTTTGACCTGTCTGGCTATTCCCTGAAGGACTGGCACAGAAGATAAGCTTTCTTTTGCCCTCTCAGGCTGAGCAGCTTTCCAGTAGTGGCAGCATCTGTCAAAAGCACTTAAAGGCACACGCTCTCCAGAACTGCCCGAGGCAAGCAATGGCAGATGGGGCAAGTAGCAGACAGACGCAAAAGCCTAGGGAGGAGGCTGAGGAGGAAGAGTCTTGGGGGAATAAAGTCACTGAAGGGCCACCATGTATACCAGGGAAGCCAGAGGGCAATGCACATGTCCAGGGCCAGATATATGTTCAGAAAATACTTAAGAGGAGCACAGGCTTGCACTTCTGGCTAATCCATGAGTTCCACATAAGCAGGAGATGAAGCATACCCCAGAGTTGTATGCAGCCCGGTTTAGTGTTAAAGAAACAACTCAGCCCAGAACCAATTTGCAAAGACGGGGGAGGGATTTTTTGGGTGGAGGGGGTTGGTTTGTTTTGGATTTGGGGGGTGTTTGTTTTGTTTTGCTCCAGGCATTTAAGAAAATCTTTGTCAGCTGTCAAGTTACTAGCTGGTAGCTGAGATCATAGAATAGAGACTTCGGTGATCATACATGACAAGAAATACAGCCTTTGCAAAAATAGTTTGGAAAGTCACTAAATAAATAGAGGACTTCAGCCTTCAACAGTCAACAACAGCAAACCCCAAGGAAGGGAGAATCTAATTTACAGGTTTACCATGTTGTAATATTCAAAATATCTAGTTTTCAACAAAAAAATTACAAGGTATAGAAGGGGACAGGAAAGAACGAATGAACGAAGGAAAGGAAGGAAGGAAGGAAGGAAGGTAGGAAGGAATTGCCAGAAACCATTTCTGAGGAAGTCCAGGCATTAGATTTATAGAAAAGACTTTAAATCAACCATAGTGTGGAGTGATTAGAAAATATTATTGGCAATATGCTCAGAGTAAAATGTTTGAAACTTTATTTTTATGATACTGATAATGACACTAACTCTGCTTTTTATTTTTAATACAGCTCTTTGTCTACTTACTATTCAGTAAAACTTACAGTTTTGGAAGCAGAACTTTCAACTCTTCCCATGCTCCAGATAAGGCAGAAAGGATAGTTCTCTTAAAGTTGATGTTCTGCATTAGTCTGAAAAGCAATGTCATCTACTCTTTGATTGAATCATTGAAAAAGGTATGGATCTGTGGAGAAAAATGACAATGCTACTCCACTAGCACAACTCGAAGTGCTGGCCTTTGGTTTGTGTGGGCACTGGTCCACAATACAGTAAAGAAATTGAGAGTGAGTGTTTAGAAAACTTTACAGCAATTTCACAGAGGAATTCTATGTCTATTCAAAATAATAATAAAAGATTGTGTAGTATTTCAAAGGCTTTCTATTTTGTCTGTCTAAGCCCTTATTTTTATTGTATTTTACGGAAGCACTGATCCACAAAAAATTGGAAAAAAAATTAAAAACTAGTTCTTCTTTACAGATAGTTAAGAAGCACTGTGCCAGGCAACTTCACCAGGCCTTCTGAGTCAGTTTTATTTGGAAGGAATGTAATGACTTCCTACAGTACCAAAGATGCCTGTATCTCAATGCAAGAACAAAATTAACAAATTATCAGATAGACTGACAAAGAAAAAGAGAGAGGACTCAAATTACTAAAATCATGAATGAAAGAGGGGACATCCTTACCATTTTTACACCCCTTCTTCTTTCTTAAAAAACCACTGTTGGTTTTGTTGATTCTATGATTTTCTGTTCTCTGTTCTGTTTATCTGTCCTCTAATCTTGATCTAATCTTCCTTCAATCTCCTTGGTTACTCTTTTTCTAGTTTTAAGGTAGAAGGTTAGGTTATTGTTTGAGATCTTCTTTTTAAATGTAGGCTTTTAAAGCTATTAATTTCCAGCTTAGTACTGCTTTTGCTGTGTCCTATAAGTTTTAGTATGTTATGTTGTCAGTTTCACATATCTTAAAACATTTACACTCATACATTGCTGGTGGGACTGCAAACTAGTGCAACCCCTATGGAAAGCATTATGGAGATACCTTAAACAGATTCAAGTAGATCTACCATTTGATCCAGCAATCCCACTATTGAGCATATACCCAAAAGAACAAAAGTCATTCTATAAAAAAGACACCTCTACCCGAATGTTTACAGCAGCATAATTCACAATTGCAAAGACGTGGAAACAACCCAAATGCCCATCAATTCATGAGTGGTATATGTATACCATGGAATATTACTCAGCTATAAGAAATAACAGTGGTATAGAATCCCTTTTGTTCTCCTGGAGAGAGTTGGAACCCATTCTATTAAGTGAAGAATCTCAAGAATGGAAAAATAAGCACCACATGTACTCACCAGCAAATTGGTTTCCCTGATCATCACCTAAGTGCACATTTGGGAATAACACCAATTGGGTTTTGGACTGAGGTGGGGGGGGGGGGATGGGTGTATACCTACATGATAAGTGCATTGTGCACTGTCTGGGGAATGGACACGCTTGAATGTTCTGTCTCGGGGGGATGGGGGGTGGGGGGACGGGATGGGGGTATAGCTACATGATGAGTGCGATGCGCACTGTCTGGGGAATGGACATGCTTGAAGATCTGACTCAGGGGGATGGGCAGAATATGGGCAATATATATAACCTGAACTTTTGTACCCCCATGATAAGCTGAAATAAAAAAAAAAATTCTAATTTCCGTTGTAATTTCTCCTTTGTCCCATTGGTTATCTAGCAGTTTGGTATAATTTCCACATACGTAAATTTTTCAAATTTCATTCTGTCATTGACTTCTAATTTCATTCCCTTGTGATTAGAGAACATATTTTAAATAATTTCAATCTTTTGGGGTGTTTCAAAGCTTGTTTTTGCCCTAACATATGGTTTATGCTGAAAAAATATTCCATGTGCAGGTTTGAAGAATACATATTCTGCTGTCAAATCTGAAGTGATCTGTAGATGTGTGTAGGTCTAGTAGGTCTAATGTTCAAGTCTTTGATTTTCTTGCTGATCTGTCTAGTTGTCCTTTACCTTCAATTCTGTCAGTTTTGCTTCATGTACTTTGGAGCTCTGATGTTAAGTGCATATATGTTTATATTTGTGATATCCTCTTGATGGATGCCTTTTGTCATTAGACAATGTCCTTCATTGTCTCTCATAACAATTTTTGTCTGAAAGTCTCTTTCACATAATATTGGTATAGTCACTTCATCTCTGTTTTGGTTACTGTTTGCATGCATGGAATACCTTTTTCTAACCTTTTTTTTTTTTTTTGATTTTTTTTTTTTATTTCATCTTGTTATGGGGGATACAGAATTGCAGGTTACATACGTTGCTCCTGTACCACCTTTCCCCCCAAGTCAGAGCTCCAGGCGTGTCTGTTCCCCAGGTAGTGCGCGTTGCACCCATCATGTAGGTATATATCCCTCCCTTCCCCACCCCCCCTTCCCGAGTCAGCACCTTCAAGTGTTACCAATCCCCAAATGGTGCGTAATGCACTCATTGTGTAGGCATACCCCCATCCCCTCCCCCACCCCCCACCTCAGTCTGATATCCGATTGGTGTCGTTCCCAGATTTGTATTTAGGTGATGATCAGGGAAACCAATTTTCTAGTGAGTACATGTGATGCTTGTTTTTCCATTCTTGGGATACTTCACTTAATATAATGGGTTCCAACTCTCTCCAGGAGAACCATAGAGATGTCGTATCTTCATCATTCCTTATAGCTGAGTAATATTCCATGGTATACATATACCACAGCTTACTAATCCAATCATGTATTGATGTACATTTGGGTTGTTTCCACATCTTTGCTATTGTGAATTGTGCTGCTATAAACATTCGGGTACACGTGTCTTTGTTACAGAATGACCTTTTTTCCTTTGGGTATATGCCCAGTAATGGGATTGCTGGGTCAAATGGCAGGTCTACTTGAATCTGTTTAAGATATCTCCATAATGCTTTCCACAGGGGTTGCACTAGTTTGCAGTCCCACCAGCAGTGTATTAGTGTTCCTGTCTCTCCACACCCATGCCAACATGTGTTGTTTTGGGTTTCTTGATAAAGGCCATTCTCATTGGAGTTAAGTGATATGGTCCAGATGGGTTCACACCTGAATTTTACCATACATACGAAGAAGAACTGGTGCTCATCCTACATAAACTATTCTCCAATATTGAGAAGGATGGAATTCTCCCCAACACATTCTACCAAGCCAATATAACATTGATACCAAAACCTGGAAAGGACACAACAAAAATAGAGAACTACAGATCAATTTCTCTCATGAATATAGATGCAAAAATTTTCAATAAAATACTAGCAAATCGAATCCAAGTACTTATCAAAAAAGTAATCCACCACGACCAAGTGGGCTTCATCCCAGAGATGCAGGGGTGGTTCAACATACGTAAATCTATAAATGTAATTCACCACATAAATAGAAGCAAAAACAAAAACCATATGATACTCTCATTAGATGCAGAAAAAGCATTTGACAAAATTCAACACCCTTTTATGATAAAAACGCTTAACAAAATAGGCATTGATGGAACCTACCTAAAAATGATACGAGCCATATATGACAAACCCACAGCCAACATCATACTGAATGGGGAAACACTGAAAGCACTCCCACTTAGAACTGGAACCAGACAGGGCTGCCCATTGTCTCCATTACTTTTCAACATAGTATTGGAAGTCCTTGCGAGAGCTATCAGGGAAGAGAGCAGAATCAAGGGAGTCCAACTAGGGAAGGAAGAGATCAAACTCTCACTTTTTGCTGATGATATGATGTTATATCTGGAAAACCCCCAGGATTCAACCATGAGACTCCTGGAATTGATTAACGAATATAGGAAAGTCTCAGGCTACAAAATTAATATACACAAATCAGAGGCATTTATATATGCCAATAACAGTCAATCGGAAAATCAAATTAAAGCCTCAATACCCTTCAAAATAGCAACAAAGAAAATAAAATATCTAGGTATATATCTAACTAAAGAGGCAAAGGACCTCTATAAGGAAAACTATGAAACACTGAGAAAAGAAATAGCAGAATTTGCAAATAGATGGAAAAATATACCATGCTCGTGGATCAGAAGAATCAACATTGTTAAAATGTCTATACTACCCAAAGTGATCTACAGATTCAATGCAATCCCTATTAAATTACCAACATCATTCTTTTCAGACGTAGAGAAAATAATCATACACTTTGTATGGAATCAAAGAAGACCCCGTATAGCAAAAGCAATTTTAAGCAACAAAAACAAAATGGGATGTATTAATTTGCCAGACCTCAAACTATACTACAAGGCCATGGTTCTTAAAACAGCCTGGTATTGGCACAAGTGCAGGGACACAGACCAGTGGAACACAACAGAAAATCCAAATATAGAACCATCCTCATATAGTCACCTAATTTTTGACAAAGCGGGAAAGAATATACTCTGGGGACAAGAATCCCTATTCAATAAATGGTGCTGGGAGAATTGGTTAGCCACTTGTAGAAGACTGAAACAGGACCCACAGCTTTCACCTCTCACAAAAATCAAATCACGGTGGATAACAGACTTAAACCTTAGGCGTGATACAATCAGAATTCTAGAAGAAAATGTAGGAAAGACTCTTACAGACATTGGCCTAGGCAAAGAATTTATGAAGAAGACCCCCAAGGCAATCACAGCAGCAACAAAAATAAATGAATGGGACATGATTAAATTAAAAAGCTTCTGCACAGCCAAAGAAACAGTCCAGAGAATAAACAGACCACCTACAGAATGGGAAAAAATTTTTGCATACTACACATCAGATAAAGGACTGATAACAAGAATCTATTTAGAACTCAGGCAAATCAGCAAGAAAAAATCAAGCAACCCTATCAAAAAGTGGGCAAATGACATGAATAGAAACTTCTCGAAAGAAGATATAAGAATGGCTAACAAACATATGAAAAAATGCTCAACATCCCTAATCATCAGAGAAATGCAAATCAAAACCTTTTTCTAACCTTTTATTTTAAACCTCTTTGTGTCTTTGAATCTAAAGTGAGACTCTTGTAGACAGCATAGAGTTGGATATTGTTTCTAAATCCATTCTGCCAA
Organism: Eulemur rufifrons; assembly: GCF_041146395.1. Classification (NCBI taxonomy): domain Eukaryota; kingdom Metazoa; phylum Chordata; class Mammalia; order Primates; family Lemuridae; genus Eulemur; species Eulemur rufifrons. The sequence goes on from NC_090985.1 coordinate 91,303,631, forward strand.
TCTCTACCTCTTAAATAGAAAGTTCAATAAATTTATACTTAATGTGATTACAGATAAAGAAGCATTTATTTCTGTCTTATTGCTAGGTATTTTTCTATATGTTGTATCTTTCTTTGATCCCCAACTCCTCCATTATTCTCTTCTTTTGGTTAATTTTCTAATGTACCACTTTAATTCCTTTGCCATTTCTTTTACCATATTTTTGAGTTGTTTCCTTTGTAGTTTCACTAGCGATGACAATTGACATCTTAATTTATAACAATATGGTTCTGACTAGCAGCTTTTCCATCCTGTCATTTATCTCTTTCCCCCCCTTGTTTCTCTTCTCTATTGTACTAGCCAAAACTTTCAAAATGTTGTTAAATGGAAATAGGGATAGTTGGTGCTCTGATTTTTTTCCAATCTTTTAATTTTAAATAATAATTGAGTCATAATGTAGACCTACCACAAAGGAGTGCTGAACATGGTGGGGGTGCCAAATAAGCACAAATCCCCTGCCAGGCATAGAATATGTGCTCATTAAATATGTGTTGAGTGAAATGATTTTTTTTTTATGTGTGATCTATTGTCATCATTACAACCTTCCTACTTCAGTTCCTGCCATTCTCCTCATCCTCAACTGATAACCCCCTCCATGCCACACTTTCATTTCACTGTGCTTTTGTGTGTGATTTGCAGTTTGAAATGTATTTCCCCTGTATTCTGCCTGTAAAGACATTGTTTAGCGTTATATTATAGATAGTTCAACATTAACTCTTTTTAAAAATATTATTTATTTTGAAGGGTATTGAGTCTTTAATTTGGTTTTCCGATTGACTGTTATTGGCATATATAAATGCCTCTGATTTGTGTATATTAATTTTGTAGCCTGAGACTTTGCTGTATTCGTTAATCAATTCCAGGAGTCTCTTGGTTGAATCCTGGGGGTTTTCCAGATATAACATCATATCATCAGCAAAAAGTGAGAGTTTGATCTCTTCCTTCCCTAGTTGGACTCCCTTGATTTTGCTCTCTTGCCTGATAGCTCTCGCAAGGACTTCCAATACTATGTTGAAAAGTAACGGAGACAATGGGCAGCCCTGTCTGGTTCCAGTTCTAAGTGGGAGTGCTTTCAGTGTTTCCCCATTCAGTATGATGTTGGCTGTGGGTTTGTCATATATGGCTCGTATCATTTTTAGGTAGGTTCCATCAATGCCTATTTTGTTAAGCGTTTTTATCATAAAAGGGTGTTGAATTTTGTCAAATGCTTTTTCTGCATCTAATGAGAGTATCATATGATTTTTGTTTTTGCTTCTATTTATGTGGTGAATTACATTTATAGATTTACTGGTGCTGGGAGAATTGGTTAGCCACTTGCAGAAGAATGAAACAGGACCCACAGCTTTCACCTCTCACAAAAATCAAATCACGGTGGATAACAGACTTAAACCTTAGGCGTGATACAATCAGAATTCTAGAAGAAAATGTAGGAAAGACTCTTACAGACATTGGCCTAGGCAGAGAATTTATGAAGAAGACCCCCAAGGCAATCACAGCAGCAACAAAAATAAATGAATGGGACATGATTAAACTAAAAAGCTTCTGCACAGCCAAAGAAACAGTCCAGAGAATAAACAGATCACCTACAGAATGGGAAAAAATTTTTGCATACTACACATCAGATAAAGGACTGATAACAAGAATCTATTTAGAACTCAGGAAAATCAGCAAGAAAAAATCAAGCAACCCTATCAAAAAGTGGGCAAAGGACATGAATAGAAATTTTTCAAAAGAAGATATAAAAATGGCTAACAAACATATGAAAAAGTGTTCAACATCTCTAATCATCAGGGAAATGCAAATCAAAACCACAATGAGATATCACTTAACCCCAGTGAGAATGGCCTTTATCAAAAAAACCCAAAACAACACATGTTGGCGTGGGTGTGGAGAGACAGGAACACTAATACACTGCTGGTGGGACTGCAAACTAGTGCAACCTCTGTGGAAAGCATTATGGAGGTATCTTAAACAGATTCAAGTAGACCTGCCATTTGACCCAGCAATCCCATTACTGGGCATATACCCAAAGGAAAAAAGGTCATTCTGTAACAAAGGCACGTGTACCCAAATGTTTATAGCAGCACAATTCACAATAGCAAAGATGTGGAAACAACCCAAATGCCCATCAATACATGATTGGATTAGTAAACTGTGGTATATGTATACCATGGAATATTACTCAGCTATAAGGAATGATGAAGATACGACATCTCTATGGTTCTCCTGGAGAGAGTTGGAACCCATTATATTAAGTGAAGTATCCCAAGAATGGAAAAACAAGCATCACATGTACTCACCAGAAAATTGGTTTCCCTGATCATCACCTAAACACAAATCTGGGAATGACACCAATTGGACATCAGACTGAGGTGGGGGGTGGGGGAGGGGATGGGGGTATGCCTACACAACGAGGGCATTGCACACCGTTTGGGGAGTGGTAACACTTGAAGGTGCTGACTCGGGAAAGGGGGGGTGGGGAAAAAAATATGAAACTATTGTTTTTAACTTGCACTGTTCACTTAATAATTTATCATGAATATTTCCCATATTAGTTCATATCATTGTACAAGGAATAATGTATACATTATGAGGACATACTGTATCTAACAAGATATACTGTTAGACTCTTTGATTCTGTAAAACTAAATTGAAAAAAAAAATATAAAAAAAAAACAAAACATAATATTATGATAAAGTGCTTGAATTATAGATACAGGTGTAAATCACAATGGTGGAGGATAAGGTTGTAATTGTGTGGTAGATAAAAAAGGGAAAGTTTCAAATTTTGGTAGACTGGTTTCGGCTTTAATACTTAGAGAATGTTTACATTGGGAGATCATCTGCTTGAACCCCTTATTTTACAAATGAAAATGAGGCCTAAGAATGTTAAATAGCTCACAGTAAATAGATTAAACTTAAGGTAGAAAGTGATGTTAGTGCTGCTTCTTAAATAATATGTGAATTACACGTGGGATGATTTTCTGGGTTAGTCCTCATTTCAAATACTTTGTCTCATTGTCCAAATAATACACTTAAATTGTGAAGATTAAAAAAAAAAAAATATATATTATTTAATTTCTCCCTGGAAAATAATATTCCCTTAGTTTTTCAGTCACTTTTACCCTGGAACACCTGTTTTGCTCACATTTATAACACTCTTGTCTTGCATTATAAGGACATATTTACATGCCAGTTATATTGCAAGCATATAGTTATTTTTCCCCTTTTTGCCTCACATTGTAAGGATATATTTATACATTTCTTCTCCCAACTAGATTGTGAACTTCTTACAATTGTTCAGGATATTTTCTGTGTTTGTATCTTAAGCACAGTATTTATCCTATTGTTGGGTGATACTGTGTGTCGAATAAAGAAAGCAAGTGACAATTCTATTTATCATGTGCTTTACAGTGTGAAGAGCCCAGAGATGGGCTGAAGTAAATGACTGACAACTGTCTCATGGTTAGCTTTCCCAGAAAACTGCAATAATGAAGCCTCATTTTCATGTCCATTTGGAGGTGGAGAAGCAAGTTTAGGTGAAATAACCAGATCTTCTCTACTGTTCTGCAGCACCACCACCATTTACCCACCCAGCACAAATGCTGGCTCTCAGGTGCACAAAACTCTATGCATGTAGTTTCCTGCCAAGTGTTATCATGACTTTCTCATTATCTCTGATGACAGTAAGGAAGCTGCAGGTTATTTATACCAAACTTTGACATGTCTGGGGAATTACATTGTCATTAAAAACTTCCATGTGAGCCTCAACAGACATGCTCCTTTTGAGCAATGTCATCTATGATCTTGGTTTAGGAATGGCATGAGGCTCCAACCAGCTGGTATTTATCAAGCATATCTATGTTAAATAAGACAATTAGTTAACATGCAATATGTGGTCATACTGATCATGACTGGTTACTTAAAGAAGGATGGTCTCACGGTGCCGGGTTAGATAAGTAAAAACATGAAGGTCTCGACCAGGGAGGCAGAGTGCTCCATCCATGCCAAGGCTGTGATGTTCTCTCACTTAACTTCTGCTGTCTTCCCTGGGCTAAGGCTTTATAATTCGTGATTCAGCTCAAAAGACAGCATCTATATTTATACTGAACACCCAAGGAGAAACTGCATCATAATGAATGTGTGCTTTACCATTGGCTAAAGCATAATAAATGTGATGCTATAATTATCCATGTTTTCATCGATCTTAATCTTTTTTTAAAAAAAAAATAGTGTCCCTGGCAATCAGGCTCATGATTTTCCATTTACTTTTGTAATGATATCACAGTTTTGCATTGTATTTCTTTGTGTCATGGCAATGTACAGTTTAACACTATACTATACTTTTTCATATTACCTTATTGTTATCCATAGTAAAATAATATTTAAAAATAAAATAAAACCATAATTTTGTGGTCCAGCCCTGGCATGTGATCCCACCCTATGTAAGTTCCATACTGTAGCCACGATCCATAGGAACATTCCCCACCATCTGTCAACCTCTTCATTCCAGATGAAGTTTCCTAGTTGACTGAGGTGGTTGGTGAGGGACTGAGTAAGACGAAGTCAACCTTCTGTCCAATATTAGTGTTAGGTATGGCCCTGACAGTCTAGCATTACTGGGTGAAATTTTGCCATCTAAATGCTTTTACATTCCAATTCTTTTATTCATTCCTTCATTCCACAAATATGTATGAGTGGCTCAATTTGATAGGCACTCTTCAAAATACTGGGAGTACAGCAGTTCACAAATGAAAAAGAATCATTGCCTTGCCAGAGCCTAAATCCTTTGGGTGGAAGCCAGACAGTAAATCAAGCTTTGCCTTTGTTTTAAATCGTTGAGTCAGGGAAAGCTCCAATGACACTGTGACAATTGAATGATTATCCAAATAAAATGCAATTACTTAATTATCTCAAGCACAAAAAAAATAAGGTTAAATGCCTTTTAATAAAGTTTTTAGCTTTTAACCCCTTATTGGAGAGCAAGTCCCTAGTGAGAGAGAAGTAGACAAAGGATCCAGTTGGACTTAGTTAGAGATTCAAAGTGTAGCCATGAAATTTACAAAAACTGTGTTATAGTTGTGTCTTGGGAAAGCTTAGCTCCCATCCTCCTATCTCCCAGACCAGTTTCCTGATGCTTGGATTGGGGAATTACTCTTTGGCAACCACATATCATGGGTGAAAGGCAGAGTTCTGTCCATTTTGAATATCAGTAAAGTTTCCTCCCTCAAGTCTATTGAGATACACACCTACACACACACTATATATATGTACTATATACAGTATATATATAGTATATACTATAGTATAGTATATATAGATACATAGTATATATATATATATCTAAATATATATATTTAGATGGGGTGGCTGCTTAATTCTAATTTCTAAAATTGATCTATCTCACTTGTTCTTGGATTGTTTCTTATTAGTTATATGTCCACTCACGAGTTCATGGGCACTTGGGTTGATTCCACATGTTTGCAATTGTGAATTGTGCTGCAATAAACATTCAAGTGCATATATCTTTTTGATGAAAAGTCTTCTTTTCCTTTGGGCAGTTATATAAAGACAGAACATTACTGAGGAGAAATTAGAGGTTCATATTTATTTCATAGGAATGTGAATTATATCTGGATTCATTTAAGTCTTTTCCCTCTGGACTCTGAGTAAATAGAACTCTACCACCATGGAATTATGTGATAATAATTTGTGATAATAATTATTCTACAATATCACCCAGACTTGCAAGCTGTTAGACGTGACAGAAAGGTCACAGGTTAGAATTGAGGAGTGGCACACCACAAGGGAAGATGGGGCCCACGGCGGGTACTGCAAGTCTCCAGGCTGACATTGCCCCAACTTCACACACATGTCACCATGGCAACTTTGGGAAAATGAGAAGGGTAGGATGAGTTTCCATGGGCTACTGCTATTTGGGAAAGTTTGCCTACACATCTGGTGTAATCTCTACATATGTGATATTTTCCCTACTTCTCTTTTTTGATCATTCTAGCCATGAAATCAGGGCTGGCTCAATGAGCAGATCAGACCCAAGCCAGCACCAATACGGGCAAGCACCAGGGGCATGGCTCTGGGCTAAACCCTGACTCAGCACAATGTGGGCAGGATTGAGTTCATGTCTACAAAACATAGATCACTAGAAATGTCAGAAGGAAATACCACACAATAAATGCTTTTGAAGACAGGATAACTTTTCTGTTATTCTTAATGTTTCTTCCACAATTCTGTCTAGCTACGTGCCAGATGATGGACCATGAACCGCCCATCCCTTTCCATTTTTGTAATTGGGATCACAGTTAAATATGAGATTATTCACCTGCGTATCAAGGCAGCCTAAACCCCTTCTGTGACCTGTAAGACATAACAGCTTTTCCCTACGCTTGCTATCTAAGAGCTAAGCCTGCTTCTCGGCATGCATGGGCTTTCAGATGGAGGGCTTTGCCATCTCCTGTCTGGTAAAGGGTTTTGCTCTTCATGGAAGAGTTTTAATAACACCCCAGTTGTTTTTCTCTCTTCACAGATTTTCTAGTTATCTAAATGTAACACAGATGGTTCCAAAGGCAGAGTTTATAAAAGCTTCTTGTGAAGCCAAGGTAGGCTTTTTTTCCCTCCTGTTTTTTTCTTTTAACATCTACGTTTTCTTGTGCCAGCACTAAAGTTTTTAGAGAATTTTTGCTGTTAGAATTCAACAAAAATGACTTTAATTAATTTTGCAATAATTTCTAAAGACAGACTCATTTAAAATTTTGGTTTTATTACCTTAAAAAATTAGGCCTGAGAAGCTCTTCTGATGACTGGCCAATAGCCCAAGTGCAGAGATGTGGAATATCCTCATTGCTTTCTCTCTTAGTTTTAGAAAAATATATGTGGAATAACATCCAACATTATTTATTAAATGCTTTGTGCAAGGCACAAGGTACCTAGTAGGCAGATTTAAAATCATTATTTTTATAGTCCTGTCTCTCAAAGAGCTACCTCTATATTGCAAATAAAAGAACCTAGTAAAGAGACTTACAGGATAATACAGGCTTTGACTACACTGTTTGTTGTAAAAATTGGATATAGATTGGAATAGAACAGCAGAAGACATTTTCTCTGGATATTCTCCCTAGTATTCTGGCTTCCAAGGAGCTCTGGATAAATCCTCATCAGGCCTGGGAAAACATGTATCCAGAAAAATCTCCTGTGGTCATAGATATCCCCAGAACAATGTATCAAGCTATCTTGAAGGATTTGCCATTTCTTTTTCTTTCATTTTTTTTCCCCCTGCATTCATTTGGCAAAAAAGGATGGTCAAATTTCAGACAATTTGCCCAGCTTCTCTTTAAACTGATGTTAGCCACATGGCATTAGACCTCGGTTCAGGAGCCTTTGTAACCTACATTGCAAGCAAAATTCTCTCAGCCTAGACTCTGATATCTGCCGGACCCTCATACTGAGATGGATGTGATTGGTTCACTCGGCCGCATCCCAGAGAACCTCTACTTTTCCTATGCAATATTCAGAGGGAGGGAAGCCAAAGATAGGCATATGATTACTAACAGACATGGCACTACATTATTTAGTGTTAGATATTTATGGGAAGTACCATAATAATTAAGGAAAGACGACAAAAAAATTATTTTACCTCTGAATTTACATTAGAATGAATTCTGGGTGAGGGCATATTTCCAATGATGGCAAAATGCTAATAAATCCTATCAGTTAGGAAGAACTCTTTTTGTAACTTTTGTCATTTACTCAGGGGCCACTCCACCAGGTCTATAAAGGCAAAGCTTAGAAAAACAAATCAGCTTGGAAGGAGATGCTAAGTGACTTCTGAAATAAATATGCTGTTTTTATTTAGGGTATACCTGCAAAGTTTTTTTTAAAAATGCTTTGTTTATACTTTATACAATATAGTAAAGTACATAAAATTATACATATTTTTTTTTCTGTGCAATGAAGCTAGGGATAATGATGGAGATTATTGGGGGTACCAAGAATTCCTCAAAGCCACCCCTTGGTGTTGCTATTATTAATAATGGGATACAGAGTGTGAAGCTTTTGTTCTGCAATTTTTAAATGCCACAAATAAAAGAATGGTTGCAATCAACAACAAATTCTTCCTCAATCTTATTTCTCAGGATGACTTTTCTTAGTTCAACTTCATTACTCCCAGCCACTTCTGCCTAATTGAATCTCATTATACTTAGCAATGCTCTGATTCTTTTGTCTCTTTTTATATTTACACCTGTAACATAATAGCCCTTTATATTAATATATCATTTTATATACTTATATACCTTTTTATGTATTTAATGTGTAGTTCAGTGAAGGCTGTTATAAGTTCTTTGGGAATCTAAGAAAATAAACTGTGGTAAAAAGTATACAAGGAATCGGTGACTATTTTAAAGTTGACTTTCTCCTGAGCCACTTTGGTGAGATTGCTTTATTCAAAATGCTCTGCTTCTTGCTGGACTTTACAGAACCTTATGCAAGACAGTCAGTGTTGTACACTTCTTGACACAACCAATGAGAAGCCAAGTGCAAGGATAGAGCTGTGTTGTCTTTGCACTTGGCCTCTAGGGATGGCAACTATGATTATTGCACAATCTCCCACGAGTCCAGGGTCTTGGCCAGGAGCTGCTTCCCCTGTCGACAAAGCAGGTGTCTGAGCACAGGAAATAACTCCAAAGAGCCTTGGAAAATTGAAGGTCTTGCTTGATCTGTAAATAAGTATTTTCCAGAAATAGTCCTTTTTGCAGAACAGGTTGTACATTTTTTTATATTTTTCTCTTTCCTTTCTTATATTGTTTTCCCCAAAAAGATTTAGAATGGGTATTCAAGAGGGAAGCATTTTCAGAATGATTATTATTGTCATAAAATTTGTAATAGTTAGTTACAGCCCCAAAAGTGATTCTTGTTGGATTTTTGCATTTTGGTGTAGTAAGAAACCTACTACTTTCTCTACTACTAATTTCAAATCATTTATAGCACTATATATGATTTCAGTCCTGGGGATTCAGTTAAAATTAATGATTATATCTCCACATTTTGTCATTAATATTCTTTTGTGCAGACTTTTGTACAATACCTTGTTGCCTGGTGAAATTCTACATTTTCCAACTTTTATAAATTGAAACTTGAATAGGAAAGAAAAGAAAAAGCAGGAGGAGGAGGGGAAGGAGGAGAGAAAATAGAGCTTATTCAAATGAACTTAAGTAATCAATAAAATATAAGATAGCACCCCCTTTGTCATATCACACTTTATTCCACTTGACATATTACACTCTTACTGTAAGCTACATGGAATGGAAATTATGTGCCCCTCCCTTAGCATCTAAAGCAATGTCAGAGGGCAGAGGAATAATGTAATAGATGTTTGTGGAAGGCATGAGCAAGATGGTGTACTTTGTAGTTCTCCTGGCTTTTATGTCTGATACATACTACACAATAATTTCAGTTTTTGCCATTAAAAGTGTGTGCCATTCTCACAGTCATTTCTGGGCTATCCCAACTGATCAATTCCTTTTATGTAGGAATGAAAATTAGCAACACCACATGACAAAATGACACTATGAAGATTAATTTCTTGTTTGAATAATTGAATCACCATAGGAAAATTTACAGGAAATATAAAATATAAATATTAAATGTTTAATTGAGAATCAAAGCAGAGAAGTTAAAATTTTAACATTGAAATAGCTACCATGCTCATAGATTGGCAGAATCAATATTGTTAAAATGTCCATACTGTTTAAAGTGATCTACAGAATTAATGCAATGCTTACCAAAATATCATCATCATTCTTTTCAGATCTAGAAAAAATAATTCTATGCTTCCTATGGAACCAGAAAAGACCTCATATAGACAAAGCAATCTTAAACAAAAAGAACAAATTGGAAGGCACCAGTCTACCAGACTTCAAGCTTTACTACAAGGCTATAATAACCAAAACAACATTATACTGGCACAAGAACAGAGATATAGACCTTTGTAACAGAACTGAAAACCCAGATATAAAACCATCATCATATTGTCATCTAATCTTTGACAAAGCAGACAAAAATATACATTGGGGAAAAGAATCTCTATTCAATAAATGGTGCTAGGAAAATTGGATAACCACATGCAGAAGATTGAAACTGGATCCACACCTCTCACCTCTCACAAAAATCAACTCATGATGGATAACAGACTGAAACCTTAAGAATTCTAGAAGAAAATGTTGGGAAAACTCTTATCGACATGGGTCTAGGCAAAGAATTTATGAACAAGACCCCCAAATCAATCACAGCAACAACAAAAATAAATAAATTGGACCTGATCAAATTAAAAAGCTTCTGCACAGCCAAGGAAACTATCATTAGAGTAAATAGACAACCTACAGAATGGGAGAAAATATTTGCATTCTACACATTTGATAAAGTACTGATAATAAGAATATATATAGAACTTAAGAAAATTAACAAAAAATCAAACAACCCCATCAAAAAGTGAGCAAAGGACATGAACAGAAACTTTTCAAAAGAAGACAGACTAACGGTCAACAAACATATGAAAAAATGCTCAACATCTCTAATCATCAGGGAAATGCAAATCAAAACTACAATGAGATGTCACTTAACTCCAGTGAGAATGGCTTTCATCAAAAAGTCCCAAAACAACAAATATTGGCATGGACACAGAGAGATAGGAACACTCATACACTGCTGGTGGGACTGCAAACTAGTACAAACTCTATGGAAAGTAATGTGGAGATACCTCAAAGAGCTACAAGCAGACCTACCATTTGATCCAGCAATCCCATTACTGGGCATCTACCCAAAGGGAAAAAAGACATTCTGTAAAAAAGATATCTGCACTCGAATGTTTATAGCACCACAATTCACAATTGCAAAGATGTGGAAACAACCCAAGTGCACATCAATACATGAGTGGATTAATAAAATGTGATATATGTGTACCATGGTGTTCTACTCAGCGACAAAAAAACAATGGTGAACTGGCACCTCTTGTAGTATCCTGGATGGAGGTGGTACCCATTCTAAGTGAAGTATCACAAGAAGGGAAAAACAAGCACCACTTGTACTCACCAGCAAATTGGTACTAACTGATCAACACTTATGTGCTCACATGGAAGTGATATTCAGCAGGTGCTGGGTGGGTGGGGGTGGTGGGGCTGGGTAAACTCACAACTAATGGGTGTGGAGCGCACTGTATGGGGGATGGGCATGCTTGTGGCCCTGGCTTGGGCGAGAAAAAGTCATTATGTGTAACCAAAATGTCTGTACCCCCACAGTATTCTGAAATTAAAAAAGAAAAGAAAAGAAAAGAAAAGAAATAAATCGGAAAAAAAAAAGAAAGAAATAGATATACTTCCAACATCTGAAATGTTGAACTGTAAAACTGGCAGAAACAAGGGCAGTGATTTATTTCAGGTCCCTACAATATGAAATTGGCCATCTGTCATAGATTCTTGATAAAAATCACCAAGATGTGAGAAACATGTTGCACAGATGATTAAAAGTTCAAAGGATGACATCTGACTGAATCACATGGATATGTCTGGGCAAACTGCCTCTCTTTCTACTTCTCTCAGGAGGAAACATTCCAATATGTACTGTTTAATCAGTCAACCATATTCAAAATAAAGGCAAGCAATGATCTATGAATTGCTTCATTTTCTGTTTATAAATATTGAATAAATGTTAACTTGTGAGGAGCAATGAATGATATACTGGTGAATAGTTTATATATAGTATTTCACTGATTTTTAAAATTCTTATCAAATACATTTATGTAATTTAAAAATCAGCCACTTCAACAATGCTTATATAACAAATAGCAGTTTCTTGCCCACATTTATTCCTAATTCCTGCTCTGCAGAAGAAACAATTTATGAAATTTCTGATATTTAACCATTTTACCTACAAAATGGTAATTTCATATGGTTCAATTTTGCACTTTGTGTGTATGCCCAAGCCCTATAAAATTTCTGCTTGTTGTTTAATCATGAAACTCTTTATTCAAAGTTATTTTTCACAAAAATTTATATGCGTAACTCTAGTTCATTCATAATATACTTCAATATAATATCCCATATGTTTATTCATTTTGCTATTGATAGATATTTTGGTTGTATTTTTTAATTTTTCTTTACAAGCAGTGCAGCTGTAAATATTCCTATTCATGTGTTCAAGTGTATATATTTTACAATCCTTCTAGGTCACATACTTAGAAAAGGAATTTTTGGATCATAAAGCATATATATCTTCACCTTTAATCAGAGTTGACAAATTGTTTTCTAAAGTAGTTGTATCAATGTGCCCTCCCATTAGCAGCATATAAATGTCCCTTTGCCCCCTCACTTCAAATCCTTGACAATGCTTGGTGTTGTCAGAGTTTTTTTCCAATATTCCTTACCTCCATCCTTCCGCTTCACCACATCCTCACCTCGCCCTGAGATGTCTGAGAAGGACAGTCCCCGAGCCTTCCTGAGTTTCTGTAATTCAGGTCAGGTTACTTCTTATCTTTCTCCACTGACTGCTTTGATTCCAGTTTTCTCTGATTTGTTATATTAGTTCTTTCTTGTCCTTCTGCTTTCTAGCTGACAAAACTTGGTTGCTGACATCTTCACTTATATTTTCTTTGTTTTTGTGGATTAATGCCTTTACTGATCTCTAAAATGTTTTTATTTTAATGGAGTTTCAACCAGGAAATTGATAAACTAGTGTGCTCAATGAGTATCTTTAACTAGAAACTATTTTATGGTGTTTTATTTGCATACATAGTAATCTCTGTTGTAACTATTCAACTCTGTGCTATAGCACAAAGCAGCCACAGACAATATGTAAATGAATGAGCCTGGCTGTGCTCTAATAAAACGTTATTTACAAAAAGAGGCAATGAACTAGACTTGGCCTATGAGCCATATTTTGCTGACCCCTACTATAAACTCACTGCTTGGCTGTCTGACTTTGTGAATAGTAAATGAAAAATACATTCCCCGATATGCATTGCTTCCAAGACTTGTCTGGGTTATATTCCTGTCTATGATACATTATTTGTGAGACTTTATAACTCACAAATAAAGGTTTGAGAGATTTTCATCAGTCCACACTCAGTCTCAGGTTTTTCTGGGCATTGCAGTCTGAATATAGGCAGGCTGGAGAAGGCTGACAGAGCACATTGACTGCCTCCAAAAGCCACCAAAGTCAGTTTTATACCTGAACTTGTGTCTGAACTCAGGAGTAGCAACTGAAGCAGTGTTGGGGATGGGCTCTCTATAAACCACTTTCACACTTTCATGCCTGGTTGGTTTCTGAGCAGTAAGCCCACCTAGGCCACCAATTGTGTTTTTAGTTACATAATTCCAAGAGAGTCACCATTGTAAACCAGAATTCTCTGAGTTGTTTTTTGAAGTGGAATTTTTGTCATTTTCTTGCTATTTAAGTGTAAATTTGAAGCATGGAGGGAAATATTAAAAGAGAAAAAATAGCATTTCAGATGTTTAGGCCTTGCTGTATCCTTAGCATTCCATCCCCAGGATTCTGACCAGGGCTGTCACAGGAGCCAGAGCACCTTTAAATATTGAGCAATGGGGTTTGTGCCAATGCAGCATATGGTTTTATATAAACAATGAATATTCTATCTTCTGGTGTGCAGTGCAGGAAAAAAATGGGTTTTCCAGAAGCCTGGTGCAGCTGAGTCCACGTCACAGACTACTCTTTTCATCACTGGTGTCTGTGGTCTAACGACAGATTGAGGAACTCACTTGAGAAGGCAGACAAGGAAGGATGAATGCTATGGTCTGAATGTGTCTCCTCCAGAATTCAAGTGTTGCCAATGTGATAGCATTAAGAGGTGGGGCCTTTAAGGCATGATTAGGCCATGAGGGCCCTACCCTACTGGATGAGATCAGTGCCCTTATACAGTACTTGGTGGACGGAGCTCATCTCTCTTGCCCTTGCACATTCTGCCACGTGAGGTCACAGCAAGAAGGCTCTCACCAGATTCCAGTGCCCTGATCTTGGACTTCCCAGCACTGTGAGAAATAAATTTCTGTTCTTTATAACTTACTCATTGTCAGGTATTCTGTTATAGCAGCACAAATGGACTGAGACAAATGAGGTTACAACTGTGCCCCCAAAGACACCAGCAATTTCTACAATCAAATAGATTTTGAATGACTTGATAGTGTCCATAGTGATCTTCACTTTGTCTGAGCTACCTGGATCCTGGATTTCCGCAATTAGTAGCATAGTGTTTTCGTCCCCTATCCCTAGACAGGCCTCTATTATAAAAGCTGCATTTTCTACCTTCTGATAAGTGATTAAAGGATTGAACCACTCCCTCTTTCTAGCATATTATTTTCATGTATATGTTTGTATATATTTATAGATATATACACAAGGGTTCTTCAGAGAAACAGAACCAGTAAGAGAGATATAGGTAATAGATACAGAGATAGACACATACAAGTAAATATATTTATTACAAGGTATTGGCTCATGCTCTTATGAAAGCTGAGAAGTCCCACAATTTTCTGCCTTCAAGTTGGAGGCCCAACAAAGCCAGTGGTGTAGTTTGAAGGCCAGAGAGCCAGGGAGCCAATGGCAGAAGACTGATGATGTCTCAGGGCAATCAATCAGGCAGAGGAAGTATGAATCCAGCCTTCCTCCAACTTTTTGTCCTATCTAGGCCCTCAATGGACTGGACAATGCCACCACACTGGGAAGAGCCATCTACTTTACGCCAATTCAAATGCTAATCTATTCAGAGAACAGCCTTACAGGTACACCCAGAAGTAATGTTTAACCAGCTACCTGGGCATCCTGTGGTGGAGTTAAGCTGACATATCACATTAACCATCACAATATAAAATATATATGCTTATCTATGCATATATCTATGTATATATGTATTTATATATACATACATACACACACACACACACACACACAATACACATATGTGCATTTCTACTTCCTGAGTTTCCTAAAAGCAAGATAGCAATTACAACTGCATTTAAAAATATTTATTCAAAGAAGGATTTCACTCACATTTAGTGAAAATAAGGTTTTAACTTACGGTGGCGTCAGTGGACAGTCAGGGCCTCCCTGCCATGCTGATGCCTGGTAGAGCACAGAGCCTGTGCACAGCCAGGAAGGAGAACTGGCTCTCTGGTCCTGAGGAGAAGCACAAGCCTATATTCCTTGACGCTAGTGTCTAGAAAAGCTCTAATGTTTGATTCTGTTTTAAAATACTTGGAGAGTCTCTGAATCCCTGGCTCAATGATGATCTAAACTCAAATAAAATTGCTTCTCCAATTATCAGCAAGCACAATCCTGTGATGGCATCAGCTGTGCTTGGCTTCAGGCTGTGGGATAGTCATGAGTTTCTCCATCGACTGACATACAACAGGCATGGAATGGAAAAGAAGGAGTCCTCTGAGAGTGTGGTTTTCAAATTTTAATAGACATACAAATCACTTGGCATCCTGTTAAAATGAACATTTTCATTAACTAAGTCTGAAGATGAGTTCAAAATTTTGCAGTTCTACCAAGCTCCCAGATATTGCTATGGTGCTGGGCTAGAGCCCACAATTAGAGTAACAAAACTATTTGGAACCAGTGGTCCAGGGTAGTAATGCATGCCTGTACTTTGTCACTTACTGAGATATCTCCCCTGGATCTCTGGAGATGAGCCCACCTTTCTGGCTTTAAAAACAAACTTGTTAGTGGAAAAGCAGGATAAATATGTCATCCTGGGCATTTGATGTGGCTGCCATCTAGCTTTTGTGCATACATATGTCTGTGTGTTTCAATTATTTGAAATAGGTGCTGCAGATATATAGGTAACTGTGTCATTCTCCCAGAAAGATTATTATAGTTTCTGGATGCTGTAAAACTTGGAATTTTAAAAAAATGATAATCTTGTTTAGTTTGTCATATGTATTATATGGCCTTGTGTTATAATTTTATAGTTCTTTTTTTTGTTTCATAGATTTAGAGGGTACAGTGGTTTTTATTACATGGATAGATTGTATAATACTGAAGTCAGGGCTTTTAGTGTACCCATTACCAGAATAGTGTACATTATACTCAATAGGTAGACTTTTCTCCCTCATTCCACTCCTACCCTCCCCACTTCTTAGTTTTCAATGTCCATTACACCACTTTATGACCATATAAACCACTCATGTACCTTCCACTTATAAGTGAGAACATATAATATGTATTTTTCCATTGCTGAGATACTTCACTTAGGGTAATGGTCTCCAGTTACATTAATGTTGCTGCAAAAGGCATCATTTCATTCCTTTTCATGGCTGAGTAGTACTCCATGGTACACATATACCGCATTTTCTTTATCCACTTGTTAGTTGATGGGCTCTTAGGTTGATTCCATGTCTTTCCAATTGTGAATTGTGCTGTGATAAACATTCAAGTGCAGGTGACTTTTTTTATAAAATAATTTCTTTTCCTTTGCATAGATACCCAGTAGTGGGATTGCTTAATCGAATGGTAGGTTTACTTATAGTTCTTTGAGGAATCTCCATACTGTTTTCTATAAGGTTGTACTAGTTTACATTTCCACCAAAAGTGTATAAGCACTTCATTTTCTCTGCATCCAAGCCAACATTTATTGTTTTTTGACTTTTTAATAATGACCGTTGTGACAGGTGTAAGGTGGTATTTCATTTTGGCTTTGATTTGCATTTCCCTGATGATTAGTGATGTTGAGCTTATTTTCATATTTTTTTGGCCATTTGTCTATCTACTTTTTTTTTCCATGTAACCTAAAACATCTGTACCCCTTTAATATTTTGAGGTAAAAAAAATTACAGTAACCATGTGAAAAAGTACATTAACATTTACTGATAAAATTATTGATTAAGCCTTAAAAACTGACATTAAACACAGTTCACCAGTGATGTTTCATAGTGTTACTATATGAATCCTAAAGAACAATTATTGGGGTTTAGATCATTCTTTAAATCTAGTAACAACTCCTTTCTTTCATTAACAAATATAAAGTTGACATTCTTATGATAAAGCAAATGGATTTTTAGTTCATTCAAATTTGTTTTCCATATCAAGTCTCTTAAAATAATAATAAAGCTTTTCATCAAACACATTGTTCTTCTAAACCCCAATAATTTTTTATCTACTTTTGAAAAAAAAATGGGGTAGAATGTTCTGTGCATGTCTGTTAGGTCCATTTGTTCTAGAGTCCCATTTAAGTCCAGTTTTTCTTTGTTAATTTTCTATCTCGATGATTTGTCTAGTTCTGTCAGTGAAGTGTTGAGGGCCCCGGATATCATGATGTTGTTGTTTATTTCTTTCCTTAAGTCTAGTAGTTGTTCGGTTTGTTTTTTTTTTTTAATGAATTTGGGAGCTCCTGTGTTAGGTGCACATAAATATATAGGATTATTCTACCTTCTTGTTGAGTTGATCCCTTTATCATTACCTAATGACTATCTTTGTCTTTTTTATTTTTACTGTTGTTTTAAAATCTATTTTATCTAATATAAAAATAGCTACTCCTGCTCACTTTTGGTTTCTATCTGCATGGAATATTTTTTTTCATCTGTTTACCTTGAGTCTATAAGAACCTTTATGAGTTAAATGGATTTCTTAGAGACAGCATACATTTGGAGTTTTTTAAATTCTGCCAATCTGTATCTTTTGAGTGGGGCATTTAGACAATTTACATTCAATGTTAATATTCATATATGAGATACTGTACCAGTCATCATGTTTATTGTTATCTAGTTACTTTGTTTTCTCCCTTGTGTTAATGTTTTATAAGAGCTGCGGGTTGCTGCTTTTGGTTTTTTTTACAATATGGGTATCAATTGTTCTGTTTCATGTATACAGCACTTTTAAGCATTTCTCATAAGGCAAGTCTAGTGTAGTGTTTGGTGGTCTGGAAAATAATTTATTTCTCCTTAATTTATGAAAGTTTTGCAAGATACGTAATTCTTGGCTGGCAGTTATTCTGTTTAAGTAGACTGGAAATGGGACCCCAATCCCTTCTGGCTTGTAAAATTTCCTCTGAGAAATCTGCTGTTAGTCTGATGCTTTTGTCCTTTGTGTGTTACTTGATGCTTTTGTCTTACAGCCTATAGGGTTTTCTCCTTCATCCTGGCTTTGGCAAGACTGATGACTATGTTCCTTTGAGACTTCCTATTTGCAATGAATTTTTCAGGAGTTTGATGCCCTTTTGCATCGGTATATACAAATCCCTAGCAAGACCAGGAAAATTTTCCCCCATTATTCCCTTAAGTAGGTTTTCCATGCTTCTTGCTTTTTCTTCTTCTACCTCAGGGATATCTATAATTCTTATGTTTGATCATCTTGCATAGTTCTATAATTCCCAAAGACTTTGTTCATTTGATATTATCCAATCTGAGGAACAGATCAAAAAGAAAATTAAGAAAAATAAACAGAGCTTAAGGGACTTGTGGGACACCATTAAGCATAGCAACAAATCTATAATGGGGATCCCAAAGGGACAAGATAGAGAATGGGCTAAAGGACTATTTAAAGAAATAATAAATAAAAACTTACCAAATTTGATGAAAAAATTAATGCAGCTGACTCTTGAACAACACAAATTTGAACTGTGTGGGTCCACTTATAAATGAAGTTTCTTCCATCTCTGCCATCTCTGACACCAAGACTAACCCCTCTTCCTTCTCCTCCTCAGCCTACTCAATGTGAAGACAATGAGAACGAAGATCTTTATGACTCTCCACTTCCACTTAATGAATAGTAAATATATTTTCTCTTTGTTATGATTTTCTTAATAACATTCTCTTTTCTCTAGCTTACTTTAAGAATACAGTATATAATACAGCATAGAAAATATGTGTTAATTGACACTTTAAGTTACTGGTAAGGCTTACAGTCAATAGTAGGCTATTAGTAGTTAAGATTTTGAGGAGTCAAATGTTACACACCAATTTTTGACTATGTAGGAGTTCAGTGCCCTGAACCCCTTTGTTGTTAAAAGATTAATTGTATATGCATCCCAGAAGATCAATGAACTCCAGGTAAGATAAGCTCAAAGAGATGTTACACCAAGACACATCATAATTGAACTATCATAGTCAAGGACAAAGAAATAATCTTGAAAACAGAAAAAGAAAAGCAACTTATCACATAAAAAGGATTCCTATCTGATTTAAAAGACAATTACAAAAAGTAATGCGCACTGTCTGGGGAATGGACAGGCTTGAAGTTCTGACTGGGGGGGATGGGGGTGGGGGAAGGGGATGGGTGCATACCTACATGATGAGTGCTATGTGCACTGTCTGGGGAATGGACACACTTGAAGCTCAGACTCGGGGGGATGGGGAGGCATGGGCAATATATATAACCTGAACTTTTGTACTCCCATAATGAGTTTAAATAAAAAAAAAATGTTAATGGGCACACAATCTAAAAAAATTAATTTGTAATAATAATGGCATAAAAAAAGCATAACATATTGTCAAAAAGTCAAAAGATAATAAATCTTGCCAAGGGTGTAGAGAAAAGGAAGTTCTTATAAACTGTAAGGGGAAATGTAGACTGGTGCTGCCACTATGGAAACCAGTATGGAGGTTTCTAAAGAAACTAAAAATAGAACTACCATATGAACTAGCATCCCACTTTTGGGCATATATCTAAAGGAAATGAAATCACTATCTCATAAAGATATTTGCACTGCCATGTTCACTATTGTCAAGATAGGGAAACAGCCTCTGTGTCAATTTATAGATGAATGGCTAAAGGAACTGGTGTGTGTGTATAATAATATTCCAGACAATGGAATATTGTTCAGCCTTCAAAAAGAAGGAGATCACAACATGGATAAACCTGGAAGCCAATTTGCTAAATGAAATTAGCCAGATGCAGAAAGAAAAATATTACGTGATCTCAATTATATGTGTAATTTAAACAAAAAGAAGAAAAAGTCAAATATACAGAGATAGAGACGTAGGTCAGAGGTTACAAAGTAGAAGATATGTAGGACGAACAGTCTATAGATTTTGTACAAATAAAGGCTATAGCTAATAAATTTGTACTGTGGGGAAAAGAAGAGCATAATGGAAATACAGAGAACTATGTGAACAACCATACAGCAACAAACTAGATAATATAGTTAAAATGGACTAGTTAGAAGAACATAAACTACCAAAATAAACTCAAGAAAAAATAGAAAACCTGAATAAACTTATAAGTAGTAATCTAAAATCTTCCTACAAAAAAGCTCAGAAACAGATGACTTCTTGGGAAATTCTATCAAACATTTAAAGATTAATTGATATTAATCTTTTCCAAATTCTTCCAAATCTAGAAGATGAATAGTTTCCAGTCTTTTCAATGAAAGCAGCCTTACTCTGATTCCAAAGCCAGACAGATATCACAAGAAAAGAATACTGCAGACCAGTATTCCTTATGAATATACTCTCATCGTACACTTGCAAATTGAGTCCATTAGTATATTGAAAAAATTACACAGAATAAACAAATGAGATTTATCCCAGAGATGTAAGGTTTTTTTTCAACATACAAATTTCAATCAGTGTGAACCATAATATTAATAGAATAAAAAAAGAAGACCACATGATCCTTTCAATTCCTGCAGAGAAAGCATTTGACAAAAGTCAACATCTTTTCATGATTTAAGAAGAAAAAAGCACTTAACAGTCTAGGAATAGAAGGGAAGTTACCCATTGAACACGCTTGAAGTTCTGACTCGGGGGGATGGGCGGGACATGGGCAATATATAAAACCTGAACTTTTGTACCCCCATAATAAGCTGACATTAAAAAAAATCTATGAAAAGTCCATAATTAAAAAATGAAAGCTTCCTACCTAAGACCATAAATGAGACAAGCATGTCCACTTTTACCACATTTCTTCAACATTGTATGGAAATTCTAACCAGGATAAGTAATTAAACAAGAAAAATAGATAAAAGGCATCCAGATTGAAAGAAAAAAGTAAAATTATTTCTATTCGCAGAAGAAGTGATCTTACATATAGAAACCCTAAAGTATCCACAAAAACACTAATAGAGGTAATGAACCCATAGAGGGAAACATAGGTGTAAGTAAATCTTTGTAATCTTGTATTGGGGAATGGTATTTTATGTATGATACCAAAAGCATAAGCAACAACAACAAAAGCGGATGAATTGGACTGCATCAAAATTAAGAAATTTTGTGCATCATAGCACACTATCAAGAATGCAAAAAATACAATCCACAGATTAGGAGAAACTAATTGCAAATCATACATTTAACAAGGTTCTAGTATTCAGAAAATATAAAGAGCTCTTAAAACTCAACAAAAAGATATAGAAGCCACTGTGGAAAACAATTTGGCTGTTCCTCATAAAGTTACACACAGTATTATTACTATATGATACAGTAATCCCACTCTTGGGTATGTATCTGAAAGAACTGAAAACAAATATTCAAATAAAAACTTGTACATAAATGTTCTTAGCAGTACTATTCAAAATAGCTAAAAGGTGGAAACAACAATCAAAGGATGAATGGATAACCAAAATGTGGTATCGCCATACAATGGAATACTATGCATTTATAAAAGAGGATGAAATACTAATACCTGCTACAACATTAGTGAAAACATTATGCTAAATGAAAGAAGTCAGACACAAAAGGCCACATATTATGAGCCCATTTATATGAATGGTACAGAACAGACTCAATAGTGAATTTATGGAGTTTTCATTTGGGATGATTAAAAAGTTCTGAAAGTAGAAAGTGGAGATGATTACACAACATTGTGAATGTAGTTAGTGACACTGAACTGAACATACTAAAATGGTAAATCTTATGTTATGTGTACTTTACCACAATAGAAAAGTGCCCCCAAATGAAGCAAACAATCCAATTCAAAATGAGCAAAGAATTTGAATAGACATTTCTTCAAAGAATATACACAACTGGCTAATAATCATAAGCTCATAAGCATGCCTAACATGATCAGTCATTAGGGAAATGTAAATCAAAGCCACAATGAGAAACCACTTCACATCCACTTTCTAGAATGGCTTTAAGAAAAATAAAAGATAAATAACCAGCATTGGTGAGGATTGGGGAAATGGGATGCTTCTACATTGCTAATCAGCTTGTAAAATGGTACGGCCTTATGAAAACTGTTTGGCAGTTCCATACAACCCAGCAATTCCACTCCTAGGTATGTAAGCAAGAGAACTGAAAACAAATGTTCACACAAAAACTCGCACAAGAATGTGCATGGCAGCATTATTTGTAAGAGTAGAAAAGTAGAAACCAACCTAACTGTTCATCAACTGATGGTTGAATAAATAAAATGTGGTATATCCTCACAACAGGATATCATTTGGCTGTAAAAAGGAATGAAGTACTGAGACCTGCTATAAGGTGGATGAACCTTCAACAAGTGTTAGGCGAAAGAAGCCAGACACAAAAAAGCCACATATTTTTATCATTGCATTGTATGATATTTCCACAATGGATAAATCCATAGAAACAGAAAACAGATTAGTGGTTTCCAGAGCCAGTGTGGGGGAGGTAATTGGGAGTAAATACTAATTGGTACAGGATTTCTTTTGGGGAATGACAGAAATGCTCTGAAATGAGATAGTGGTAATAGTTGCACAATGTTGGGAATATACCAAAAACCATTGAATTGTACACTTAACATGGTTAAAAGGCTGAATTTTATGTTATCTGAAATAATCCTCAATTGAAGATAATTATTATGGCACATGTGTATCTAGATTTTCCTTATAAAATAACTAGTCATAGTATTTCCAGCTGTGGACAACACAGACATGACAACGTCTTTCTCAGCAGTTTAAAATGCTGTGTGTTCTGATAATCTGCCCTAATGTGAGATCTATAAACTCGCTTTCCTATTTGGAATTAATTTTAATTGAGCTACAAAGTTGAAAGTCTAGTCTCCATATGAAACATATATCCATTTTCATCGTTATTTTTGGTTCCCATTCAATGACTTATTAGTGAGTTTATTCTCATTACATTCATTATATCCTGACTCACCCTAATGCCAGTTCCCCTGTTTATGCTACATATTGCTTGCTATGCTAGAATCCCCATTATTCCTGTTTGCAATGTGCATTTTGAGTCGCCAGCTAGATCTTGACTCTTATAAAAAAAAAAAAGGGGGGGAATGGGGAGCCTAATGCAGAATTTTTGGCCCTGAGATCACCTCTGGGATGATACCGTTTTCCCCTTAAAATCCTATCTCTGCCTCGGTGTCATGTGTTCTAAAATGCAGCAATACAGTCACTTAAAGGTGACTCCAAAAGCAAAGAAAAAAATCTGGATTTCTGGTTGATGGTGGTAGGGTTAGATAAAATTTGTCATCTCATTATAATTGTGCTGCAAAGTCAATGGGCATAGTGATAGGGAGATGATTGTGATAAAATAAGGATCTTGGTGGCTGAGTAAAGACAAAGAATGAGAGGTCTCCTTCTGTGTAAATGTTATGTAGAATTTAAAGATATGTAGAAAAGTGTCATGCACACTTATGTGAGATGACCTAATTTGATCATTATATACTATATGTATGTATCAAAATCACATGTACCTCATAACTATTAACAATTATTATGTATCAATAAAAAAACACATAAAAATATAAAAACTCAGAACAGCAATTTTAGAAAGATAACAATCATATAACTTCAGAAACAAACTAATAAGAGTATGTTATTAATCATGATATGTTAAAGGGCATCCTCAAGCAAATAAATTTTCCTTTAGTCCATTTTTTGTGGTAGTCTTGCCTGGAATATTAATGCTTTGGCATGTTTGAATAAATGCTAATATTCACCTCTTATTCAATTATGGCATCATGTGTATGTCTACATTAATAATTTCAGTTCCACTTTAAGCTCTTTAGAAAACTAGCATGAAGCCACTCCCTTTAAAACGTAGCTATTGTTAAAATGCAGGACTTTTTTTTGTTGTGTATTAAAGTCAGAATACTGCCAAAGTAAAGGATTTTAAGAGTTTACTTAAGTATAGAAATTGATTTTCTATAATTAAATCACCAGAGTTTGAACCTCTGTATATTGAGTTAAGGTAGCTGTAATACCAGAGGAGTGTTGGTTAAAATTATCTTGAACTATGGATAATCTGAAATCCTAAATCTTAAATCTAGGCTTTTAATATCCTGATAGGATCTTTCATGTTCATCTATGATTATTTATCTAAGTCTTTCTATTTACATTTGGCTTAGCAAAAAAATGGAAGGTACTTAAGTTGTGCATGTACGTATTGAACGCAGGCAGGCGCAGGACTAGTAGTGAGCAGGATGATAAAGCCCCAAACTACGAGCTTTGAAGCTTCATCCAAGTGGATAATCCATACGTGGACTATCCACACTAGGCTTCAACTGTCCTTAAACACAGGACAGAAGCCATCCTAAGTGGCTTCTGTATCGGGTACTGTGAGTAGCCGTGCTCTCATCTTCTCTCTCATTCATCTGCAACTGACGATTACAATAGTTTCCACCTTTCCTTACTTCTAATGCAAACTCTTCTCCAACAAAACTGAACAAAAGCAAAACCCTTTGAAACTGCTGTAAGAGTGATTTTTTTTTTCCCCTAAAGCACAATCCTGATCATGATGCTCCCTTATTTAAAGACTGTTTGCAGTTTCTTCCTTGTCACTAAAACTCCCAGACTCTCAGCTAAGGCCCACAGTACTCTCAGCATCCGCTACCAAACCATCTCTCCAGAATCACATAACAGTATCAATGTTTTTCAGTTTGCAACTCATGACCCTGAAGTTCCTAATAATGAACCCCAATTGTGAGGAGGAGGAAGGGTAGAGATGGGGACATGACATCCTAACAGATACATTGATATTCACAAGTCGTCAGTCACACAGAAAAATGTGTAAAAGGATATTCATTACTCATATATGTTAGGAAAAAGAAAAAGAAAACTACTTAGATGTTTAAGTGGAATTGGCAAAGTAAATTTTGGTGCATTCATACAACAAATATCATAGATACAGGCATTAAGAATCATTTTTAAATTTAAATCACTTTTAAAAAATAATGTTCATACTTATTACCAAGTGAAAAGTCAAGGCAACAAACTAGATACTCATTATGATCATATTTATAAGGAAGGTCCACACTACAAAAATAAACTCACAAGCCATAACGTGATACACATGCATTCAAAAACGGCAGAATACTATAGCAATGTATTAATAGTGTCTATTTATGTATAATGGAATTGAGAGTCATTTATGTGACTTTTTTCCTTCTTGATATTTCTGTATAGTCTCACATTTCTGACAGTACAGTAAACATATTACTTTCATCAATAATAAAATTAACCATTAATATAAATATCTTTAACTGCCTGGTCTGGTCTGGCACCATGTAATTTGTGTGAAATATCTGCTTCCACAGTTCACATCCTGGAATCTGGAATGGCAAGTAAACTACAACTTATCATCCCATGGATTTTCTTGTGAGAAAATGACAGCATCTTGAATTTGTTTAATGCCAGTAAAGTGGTTTGAAGATGAAAATTGCTACATAAGTGCTAAGTATTGTTATTGATCATTAAAAATCACTCGACATAGCACAAGTGATTCTCTTCATTACTGGCATGAGAGCCATTTTCTCCAGGCAAAGGGTAAGGACTTACTCATAATATTGACATTTTAAAAAGTATATTACTAAGAGACATAGTGTGCTGGAAACACTTATCTTTCATTTAAGCCCTGTTGTTAGAACTTTATATTTTGTAGAGTCAGGTCTACATTTATTTGTGTCAAATGCTATTATTGCTATATTATAAATTTTGCATGAAACTGCTATATCAATGAAATCTCTAAGAAACAATGATTCATTGTAACAGGAATGTCTTAGGTGCAGGTTAGTTTTGGTGAAGTGCTTGTCTACTCAGTACTGGATTGGTGACAATAAAATCTGGAAGAGATAATTATGTTAGACACAGAGCTTTAAGGCTGAGAAAGGAGGAGGAAGAGTGTAGACTTCGAACGGGCTGCTGTGAGCCTACTGAAGGATATTTTCTTAGTTTTACGCCCCAAATCGATTGTCCTCTAAGGGTTTTCCAGGCATTCAATTGCTAATGATTACTTGCAAGGCAAGAATTACTGTTATATACATTTGGCAAAGGAACTAAAGCCCAGAGGTTGTTATTTGACCAATGCCACACAGATAATAAGTTTTTAAAAAGTGCCCCATTACTCTTGTGAAGAGTAAGATTTTCATTGCCCCACCCAGGCATAAGGATTAAGCTGGGAAAATGAAGGGCTCAAAATTGAGGCAAACCTCCACCATGCTTCCTATCATTTCATGGTGATGAAAGTTTATTTTGGAATTCAATCTGATTAAACAAAGAGCTCTTTGGTGTAGGATTTCAGGGTGGTATGATAGAAATAACATGGGATCAAGACATAAAATTTCTCTTCTTAGCTCTTTTTCTAATTAGCTTATTGTTATTGTTTCTCATATATGCAATAGGAATGTACTATATTCCATACCTTTATTAGCATTATATAAGATTAACAAATGCAGAAAAATTAAAGTGTTAAATAATGTTTTTATCCATAATATTGCTTTAAAGCATTCCTTTAATACTTTGGTCTATTCCCTGACACATTGAGAAGCTGATGAAAGAGTTGTACCTGTTTCCTATGATTCCATTATCGCTCTGTCAGTTGATTGCTAAGTCAGTGCAGAGGATGCTTGAAAGAACATTCCTGAGTGTGTGTGCAGTACATAGACGCCCTTCACTTACAGCCCTCCAGCTCTTCAGCCTCCATAGATCTCTCCATTCACAATGAAGGTCCGCTTTCAATTGGAAAACTCCTTTGACACATTTTTTTTCAATTTCTATAGCCACAGAAAGAAAATTTTCAACATTTCATGTAACTTTTTCCTGGTTCTAAAATCAGCACCGGGATCAAGTAGGTTACATATCTATTATGAGTCACTGATCAAATTCCAAGAGCACGATAGACCCATGCAAGTCTCTTAAGGTATATGGACTCAAATTGTAGAGAAGACTTAAGGGACTTACCTCAAATATTCTAAGGTGATTACTTCTCCCAGTAATGCTAGTTTGAAGATCAGTTTATAAGATTATACCAGGTATTTGAAAAAATTACTTCCTCCACGTGTTCACAGTTCCCCCTCACTCATAAGCACCCCATAGTCATTCAGTCCACTGGAGCTGATATTAAAAGTCAAAGAAGAGAAAAAAGGACCAGTATATTAAATTATTTTGTCCTTTATTTACTTTATTTGGTTTCATCCAATGTTTGGTTCCCATTTCAGTGACATGGCTTTTGTAATTAAATCTAAGCAAAAAAAATATAAAATCTGGGAGCCCATAAGGTCCTTCAATTAATCACTATTTTTATTTCATAAAACAAATTATAAGGAGCTCAAACCCAGAGTAAATGAATATCTAAAGAAATCCATGTAGACCCTTTACATAGAAAGTTCTCCTGATTTGGACCCACCTGAACATCTCCAAGTAATTAATCTCTAAGCCATTAGTATTAATAGTAGCAAATCTCTATAAAGTAGGGCTGTGATAGAAGAATCATTCATCTACTGCTTCGCAAAGCCACAAGCAGTATTCAAAGAGGCACAACTTGCAACGTAAGATCATAAGTTATTCTAGACCACAACTGTGCACAGAAGCTAAAACTCACCGGCTCCAAACATGAGAAGTCTTTCAGGGGATGGTTGGATGTTGGGAAATTTTAGAGTAAAAGAAGAGTGAGTGTTAGACCTGTGGGCTATAGGGATTTACCAAGTCTAAAGATAAGTTATATTAAGCCAAAACTATCATTTGAAGTTGGCTGGGAAATTGTCAGTTTAACTAGTTAGAATTCTAATTAGAACTCTCAAATTCTCATTTTAAAGAAAGAGTATATCTTTCATAGTATAGTGATTATAAAATAATTTTCAACATGAATTCCTAAGCTATTTAATAGATGTTATTCAAAAGAGAGCATCAGTTTATAAAACATGTTTAAACTTCACAGTTTGATTCGTGACTGTCAATACAGCTGTGCGTGGCCCTGTCCTGATCATCAGGTTGCGATCATCTTATTGTTTCTGCATCTAGTCAGCAGGAAGAATAAGAATAAAAGGCAGCTCACTTTACTTATAATGAAATTGATTTCCAAGGATAGAGTACTCCATTCTTAAGAAAGAACATCCTTACTCAGTTTTAATTTGGACAAAGCTCGTAGATTCAGCCTAGGTAAATGTCCAGAAATATGCTCTGTTACTGGAGGTTTTGCAACTATTTAAGTAAAAATTGAATTTAGCAGATATAGACCAAATATAACGCACAGATGTGAAGTACCATACTAGTCGTTTTAGGAAATGCAAAGATCAATGAAGAGACTACTTTCAAGAGCATGTGTGAGTCAGTGTGTGTGTGTGCTTGTCTGTGTGTATGTTTAAATTGGATATCACACACACATGTGTCATACATGGAGGTATGGGAAAAATCTACTTAATTATGTTAAGGCAAATATATCGGTGTCCAATGAGGGAAGTTATTTTCATCTTTGTGTTGACTGAGGAAATGCTAGACATTGTGAAAAGGGGTTTGAAACACCTTCCTTTTGCCATAATCTGCACAATAAAGCATAAAATTGTCAGCACTTCATGTCTTTTGTTTAATAGACTTTTATATTGTTGAATGTGCTTACACTTCAAGTCTAGAACTATGATGAAGTTTTCATGCTTTTTCTATAGGTTGATTCTAAATGTTACAAACCAATAATGGCATTAGTTTTACAATGATCTGTACTCAATGCAGAAGCAAGTAATAAGCTAAGATCACATTCCTCCTCCATAGTTTCAACACAACAACCCATATGTCCATGCATTCAAAATTATAATAATTTCGGTATGCTTCTTATGTGAGCCACATCTTTCTTTCAAGTAACAGTTGACTTGGTTTCCCTTATTTATTCTTTTCTTCCTTTTTTTCAGTAATATCTTTTCTTCCTTTCATCTTTTTATGTTGAGAAAATAAGACATATATCTTCTTCATTATATCCCTAATAATCTCTGGTTGCTACGCAGTCTATCTATCACATAGACATCATTCCATTGTTCTTTTTTAAGGTCTTTTTTCCTATTCAGACTGGTTGACTGGTTGGTTCATATTCAGCTTTTTTTTTTAAATCCTTGGAGTGTTTAACTGTCACTCTCTGTTAATGAACTCTATAGCTTTATTGTATCCACAATTCTTCAATTGTCGACATCAGAGGTCAGCAAACTTTTCCTGGGAGATAGCAATAGTCATTGCAAGCTGTTCCGTCTCTGTAGCAACTATTCAACTCTGCTGCTGTATTACAAAAGCAGCCATAGACCATATGTAAATGAATAAGGGGCAGTGTTTCAATAAAACTTTATATTAAAAAAAACAGGCAGGCCGGGCGCGGTGGCTCACGCCTGTAATCCTAGCACTCTGGGAGGCCGAGGTGGGCGGATCGTTTGAGCTCAGGAGTTCGAGACCAGCCTGAGCAAGAGCGAGACCCCATCTCTACTAAAAAAAAAAATAGAAAGAAATTATGTGGACAGCTAAAAATATATATAGAAAAAATTAGCCGGGCATGGTGGTGCATGCCTGTAGTCCCAGCTACTCAGGAGGCTGAGACAGGAGGATCCCTTGAGCTCAGGAGTTTGAGGTTGCTGTGAGCTAGGCTGACGCCATGGCACTCACTCTAGCCTGGGCAACAAAGTGAGACTCTGTCTCAAAAAAAAAAAAAAAAAAAAAAAAAAAAACAGGCAATGGGACAAATTTGGCCAATGGGCCATAGTTTGCCAGTCTCTGGTCCACACCATTCACTCATTTGTGTGGAATCTTCAGTGCCATCCCTCTTAGATCCCTTTCTTCTGCTCTGAGGTGGAATGGTTCTTTCCTACCAGGTTTAATCACCATTAACCAGTGGCTGATGTTTACTGCTCTCCTCTATTAGAGCCACTATTCTGTGGAGCGTGTGTCTTCATCTTTACTTACTCCCTCATGTTGCTATATCATCAGGTAATTAATCAATAAAAGTGAATTTGTGATTTTCTGGTTCTTTACTTGTCTGAAACATCTTTATTCTGTGTTACCACTTGATTAGTGGCTTAGCTAAACACTGAATTTTAGGTTGAATATAATCTTTCCTCAAATCTCTGACCACATTTCAGGGTCAGTGTCAGGATGCTCTTGCCCTCCTGTTGCTGAAGAAAAGCCTGATGTTCGTTTAAATTTAAGTCCTTTAATTCTGGGGATTTTTGCCCTCTTGGAAAATTTTAGAATCGTTTTTATTGTAGAAGTTCTGGAATAATACAATGATGCCTCTATATGTGGATAATTGTTATTCAGACTGCTCTTCACTCAGTAGGACATTTAATTCTGAAGGCTAGTGTCCCTTTCATTCCTAGAAAATCTATTTTAATTATTTGGTAATTTATCTCCTTTATTTTATTCTTTTATCTTTTTGGAACTTCCATTAGCAGAAAATTTATTTGATTGTTGCTTTATGTTTCTCATCAGTTTTCTTAAAATTTCAAGCCCTATCTCTTTGTGTTCAATATTTTGACAATATTAATTTCCAAATATTTGAATTGTTTATTTCAGCATAGTTTTAGTGCCTGAGAGTCTTTTTGCATTATCCAACTCTCTGTTTTTTATGCCACCCTATTATTCTTAAAAGGCTGAAATAGCACTCTGTGAAGACACTAGACACCCTGCAAAAGTGGCTTTCCGTGACCACTCTGCTTTCTCAGAGCTACGTATCTCTGTGTGCCCGGTCTGGCTCTGCTGTGCTCCAGAATCTCCTCCACTGACTGCAGAGCTTTGGTGGTTTGCTCATCACTACACAATGTGGCAACTGAGGAACAGGCTGGGGACTCAGCTCACATGGGCAGACTGCGTTGCCTGGCACACCTGGCTTGTGACTGAGTGTGTGAGGATCTAATCATTAACTAGTCATTACTTTAATTTATGTGATACAATCTGGGTATTATTTTTTCTTGAGCAAATAGAAATACACTCATAACAGCCTTGGTGTTTCCACCTGAGCTTCTAAATCTCAGTTGGATTTCAGAAGAAGTGATTTGGAGATCTCTGCCTGGCATAAACGTGCTCATGAGTCTAGAAAATGGGTTTATTTACAATAGCACGGATGTTTCATTTTTTCTTCTCGCATTTATGGGCACAAAACATATTTAAACTTCCAACTTTTTTTCAAATTCCTTTTCTATGAGTTTCAACTATTCACCTTACTTTCTAGCATGAGAAAACTTAAGATCCAGAAGTAGGTGTATTTCAAAGTTAGAAGAACATTTGTATTTCATATTCTTCTTTTGCAAGGGTATAGAAGTGCATCTTCCCCTAAGGTGACGATTATATAATTTAATATCCAGACAGATAGGTAGATAAAGGCACAGGCTCTATTTATATATACAGGCTATATTTAAAAATATATAGGGAAATAGAGATGATATAGATACAGGGATAGATATAGAAATCTATACATAGATATTTTTTAAATTTGGAAAATTTTGTTTTGGTCCATAATCTTATTATGTTCTACATTTTTCTAGTGATATTATTGTTAGAAAATTTATAGAACAAGAAATATTTATTCATTGTTGATATGTAATCAGTGATAAATTTAAGTTACTTGTGACAATAAATTAAGCTTACAGATTAACTCCATTTTTTATGATAACCATTTTAACAGAACTATTTCCAATCTATGTTTCCAACACCTTCTGAGCTAACAAAGCAACAGGAACATATTTTTTAACTCCAATGTAATAAAATAGTGTCTTTAAACAGGTTATAAAGTATAGAGAGAGCTTTGCTGAGAAATCACATGACTAAATGGTCCAAAAGATTTTAAAAGTTTTTTGTTCGTTTGCTTTTTGTTGTTGGGATTTTGCTTTTTAAAGTGCAGCACTCATGGTAAAAACTCAAATTTCCTTTCAATAGATTTATAGCACCTATTGTTATAGGTTTCCTTCAGCCAGTCTACTGCTTGGTATGATTCACTCCCTTCATTTTCTATCGTTTGATCTTTTATTATGCATGAAATATTTTAGGGGTTCTTATTTCAAGCCACTTCAAGTGTATTTTGAGGTGTTCATGAAATAGATAAATGGATCATTGATAGATGAACAGATAATCTTCCTCAGTAGAGAATATAGATTTCCTAATAAATGTCATTAATTTGGAGTCTCTTCCATTACGTACTTTGTGTTTAACATCATAACATGGAATGTTATTCATGCATTTTATGACAGAACAGGAAATTGTATTTTTATCTATTTGGAAATTTTACCTTAAACATTTAGTCCTGCATGACAGCTTTAAAATATTGTTGCTTTTCAGAATGTATTGCCTGCAACTGCTCTTCAGGGATACTCTTCTTTGAGCACAGCACTTACGTTTGCATTTTCATGCCACACGTGGATCAAGAAAGAAATGGCTGCATTTTCAGTGGGCTGTTCCTGGGAACTAATTAGAATCACAAGCAGACACAGACTTCCAAGGATGCTCTTTTATTTACACTACTCTGTTCATTTTGCTGTGTCATAATTTCTACATATCTTTCAATATGTGGATGCAGGAGATGGTGACAAATTACTTAATCATTGGGAGATACCCTTGAAATGAATGTGCTTCTGGTGTGGTTGTCTCCAGGCACTTTCTCTTTCCTCTTCTCCTCTGCAGCTTGCTGAAGGTGAATCGTAACCAAGGTAGATTCGGCTTACTGGATGAAAGACCTTTCTTTCTGTCAGAGGAGATTAAAGTTATTCAAGCCAAACAGCTGCCACTCATATCTAGTGAAATACCTTGGGTGCCATTTTCCCTTCTAATCTGTGGCTCCTACTGTTATCAGCATAGCTGATTATTGGTTCATTTTATTGGAACTTTACTTGATCAATGTAAATCTAGGGGGAAAATGCCTTAAATATGTCAGGTAGTCCTATGACAACAGGTGGAGTTATTAAATGTGTAGATTTAGAATCAAAATTGTCCTGTATATATACATGATAACGATCTTGTTGATAGTCATTGAACTTGATGAAATTCAATTGCATCATCATACGTGATATAAATGCATATTTTATTACATTTCCTAATTGCTGATCAATGTTATGTATATAATGAAAATTCACTAACCTGACACACCTG
This sequence comes from Eulemur rufifrons, assembly GCF_041146395.1. Taxonomy (NCBI): domain Eukaryota; kingdom Metazoa; phylum Chordata; class Mammalia; order Primates; family Lemuridae; genus Eulemur; species Eulemur rufifrons. The sequence continues at coordinate 91,336,932 of NC_090985.1, forward strand.
AAAACTCTTAGGGTTTTGTAATTTTTACTTTACTGTTCCAAAAGAATTTTATTTCATCTAAGAGAAATTTTCCTGTAAGAGTTAGTTCTCAACAAACTGTGCTTCAAAGGAATTGCTTTCTTCCAGTTTTGCATTAGGGTCCTTAGGCCACAGTAAGGAACAGGGAAGCTTTGCTTTTAATAAATGGTTAGTACTCATCAAAATTGTCATCCTCCTGAGAAAACAAACAAACAAACAAAAACAAAGACGAGAATCATACATAGTAAAACAATAAAGTGAAACAATTCCCTTCACCTAGTACTACATTATCGCAAGTCTGAGGTTATTGTTCAAGAATATAATAAGCCAATCATTTTATCAATCATAGTAGTATTTAAATTATGCCTTTCTAGATTTTACTACATGAACAATAACTTAAGTATGCATCAATTTCTCCATATAGTTTCAACATTTATTTTATATTTGAAATCATAACCGTCACAAGATCCTTGGCAAGATTCTGGGAGAAGTTGCATAAAATACTATGCAAAATTGGTAACAAACGTTCATTATTATGATACTATGATATGACACTGAATATGCAGACCTCACTAGCTGTTCCAATTATTGTGGTTGTAAAATTCAATGGCTTAAGTAACCATTTGTTATGTTCACAGATCTGGTCATCAGAAATCCGGTCAGAGCACCGTGAGGACAGCTTTCCTCTGATCCTTGACGTCTGGAGCCCCAGCCAGAAGACTTGAAGGTTGGACACCAGACATCTGAATGCTCACTCACTCCTGTGTCTGGCAGTCGATGCGGACAGTTGGCAGAGACTTTATCTCTTTATCTGGTGCTGTCAATCAGAACTCCTGCGATAAGCCTTGCCACGTGTCTTGGACTTTGTGACGTGTGGCTGGGTCCCAGGGACAACATCTAAAGATGAGGAGGAGCCGGTATACTGTTCAGTGACAAAATGCCACACGGTACTGAAACCAATTGCTTCTCTTCGTGGGACGTGCACATGGTAGTACAATTTACAAGTCCTATTGCTCTTACTCTGTAAATCGTGGACTTTCACAAAATTTACACAACTACTTCCTTGGTTTTTGCTTCTATCACTTCTTCTGTAGGCTCTCGCTGCTTGCCTTCAACTCTTTTCCCCCTATAATGCATCTTTTGCACTGTTTCCTAAATCATGTTGTACCTTTGCTCGAAATTTTTTACCAGTCCCTTATTGTCAGCAGGATGAAATTAAAAATATAAAATAAAATAGTCCACAATACTATTTCCTAGCTTACCTACGTGACCAAACTCTTCTCACACCATTCTCCACCCTTCCTTCTGCCTTTCCTTCCTTCCATCCTTCTGTCCTTTTATTTATTTATTAATTCCAAAACTATGTATTGCGATTTTGCTGTGTGCTAGACACTGTACTAAACTCTGGAATACACTCATGAGTACAAAAGCCCAGTTTTCTGTTGGGCACATGGCCTCCTGAGGGGGGCTGGCTTATGCCAAGTCATCATTCCCGTAAATGCTAAATTGCAACCGTGGCGTGTGCTGTGAAGCAGCACATTGTGCAATGAAGGTTTGTAATGCGGGGGGAGGGGGGGGGAGGTGACCTAGGTAAAAGGAATCAGGGCAGGGAGATTTTATAGGGTTTTTTCTACCACACGGCACAGCATAGAAGGTCAATAGCTGGTAGCTTTTGCCCATTCAGTTAAGGACCTAATATGCTAAGCTAGGTCTAGAGAAATAAAAAACAATACAAAATACAGAGATCTTAATCTTTATTTAGTAGTTAATTATCCAAGATAGGGAGGAAGATACAGGGCCCAGGGTTCTCCGGAGGAGGTGGTAGTGACAGCTGAGCTGGGGTTGGAAACCCTCACCGGCATGCCAGGCAACTGCTGGCAGAGTGGAAGGAACATCTGCACAGTGTAGCAGCCTGAGACCGTGCAGTTTCGGTGGCTCTACAGTGCAAGGCACACAGTGCATTTGCCTGCACCTGCCCTGTCTGCCTTACCCTGCCCCACTAGCCAGGCCTGGCTTTTGTTCCTCACAATACTGAGCCTTCGAATTGGAAAGTTGAACACTCTATTCCACTATAAGAATATCTACATGATCATATGATATGCTCATGCCCTATAATAGTTAAAAGGTGTGCAATGGTAAGTAGAGAATCTATCTCATTTTATCATCATTTCAATGGAATTACAAATAACAACCAACTTCAAAATGAAAGTAGAGAGGATACATATGTTCACTTTAGAAAAAGTCAAGTCTTGGACGTCGTGGCTGTATCAAATACTTCCTTTCTGGGCCTATTGTAACACTGGAGGTCTTTGTAACACTGGAAATTTCCATCTCTTCATTGTTAAATGTAGAGATGTGGATATGAGATACAAGGAGGTGTTATATCTCATAACAAACCAAAATTCTACAATAGAGAGTTTTTTTTCTGAGATCCTTAGGTCATGTTTTATTCTTGGAGACAGACCAGTGCATTAGAACAGCAATCCCAGACTAGAATTTATAAAATCCTTGATATTCTTTATAGGCAAGATCCATGAAATTCAAAATATTAACAGAACTGTCATTCAATAACTAGGTTGAACACTGGACAGCACAAATGAAATAGCACAAATTGCTATAAACATTATGCATAATTATCAGAAATAAGTTTTCTTGAGTTAATGCAGTACATTATTCATTTAGCAAATTGCTAAATTTGTAGAGTGCTAATTTGCAATCAGACTACAGTCATTATTCAAATATCTTAATAAAAATAGAAGGACGTAATAAATAAAAATACTGTCACTAGACCCAGACTGCCAGAGTTCAAATACCAATTCTGCTACAAATTAAATTATTACTTTTTAGAACCTCAATTTTAACGTGATTTCTAGATGAAATAATATATATATATATAAAGTTCTCAGTACAGTTCCCAGTATATAGAAAACATAAAAGAGTGAGAAAAAATGAGCAGGGAAATAAATATTATATTGTTAATGAATTTAGGAGTTAAGAAAATGAATCCAATCAACCTGGTAATCTCACTTTGAAAGCAACGTCAGCATACATATGTTATGCACAACATGGTTTATAAGAGCATTTATGCACTTTAATTTTAAGTGCTATAATTTTGGAATAGACTTGTTGTGTCATAAACATGCAATGTCTGTGAATTGTCTGACTCTCCTAAAACAAAACATAGGTATTTGTTAATAGTTCTAATATTTAGGAATGAGAAGATTTACAGTTAATTTAGTTTCCTTACTTTTTGTTGTTTCCTTTTATACACTTTCCTTAGCATTTATCATTTCCTTTTTTTCCCCTCAAGATTTAGTCACCTAGACTGTTTTTTCCATTCCATTATAATTATTTCATATAGGGAATAGCAACCTCTAGATAAAAATCTTATGAACAATAGTCTCAAAATAGTTGCAGTGGGCATGACTTGATCAGTTTGGAGAACTGCAGCTTACGGATGCATTTTAGCTAGTTTCAAGGTTCATTTGGAGAGTTCGCAGTTTACACTAGTGTATTATAATCATGACACACTTTTTAAAAGAGTGCAAATCTACCCATTCTAGATGTTATTAAGCAGATCAGGATCAGCAATACTTGCAAGTATCCAGGACATCATCTATTATTTTGGATTTCTTAAAATAAATATTTTGTTTTAGAACAGTTTTAGATTTACAGAATTATTGCCCACAGGATAGAAAATTCCCATATTTCCCATGTCTAATTTCTCTAATTAACATTTTATTAGTATGGTACCTTGGTCAGAATAAAAGAACCAATGTCGATCATTATTATCAACAGAAGTCAGTACTTCATTCAGATTTCCTTAGTTTTTCCTTAATGTCCTTTCTATTTCAAGATCCCATTCAGGATAACACATGACATTGAATAACCGTGTCTCCTTAAGTTCCTCATAGCTTTGAGGATTTCTCAATCTTTTCTGGTTTTTGATGACTTTGACAGTTTTGAGAATGTTCCTTAATTGGTATCTGGTTGATGTTTTTCTAACAACTAGACTGCAGTTACGGGTGTGGGAGGAGAAGATCCCGGAGGTTACGTGCCATTCTCCTATCATATCAAGGGCACATACTATAGTGTGACTTATCCCTGTTGATGTTAACCTTGACCACTTGGTTTGAGTTAGTGTTTGCCAGGTTTCTCCACAGTAAAGTTACTTTTTAAAATTTCTCCTTTTCCATGTTATATTCTTTAGAACAAAGTCACCAGATTTGACACTGACTTAAGAAGTGGGGAGTTATACTCCCTCTCAATAAGGGCAGAGTGTCTACATAAACTATCTAGAATTCTTCAAAATGGGAAATTGATCTCTTCTCTGCCATTTACTATTTTATTTTTTTTTTATTTTTTTTTTTTCAACTGATTATGGAGGTACAAAAGTTCAGGTTATATATATTGCCCATGCCCCCCCATTCCCCCGAGTCTGAGCTTCAAGCGTGTCCATTCGCTAAACAGTGCACATCGCACTCATCATGTAGGTATGTACCCATCCCCTCCCCCCACCCCCATCCCCCCCCAAGTCAGAACTTCAAGAGTGTCCATTCCCCAGGCTGTGCGCATCGCACTCATCAAGTAGGTATACACCCATCCCTTCCCCCCAGCCCCGACCTCTGTCCGATATCCAATTGGTGTTATTCCCAAATGTGCACTTAGGTGATGATCAGGGAAACCAGTTTGCTGGTGAGTACATGTGGTGCTTATTTTTCCATTCTTGGGATACTTCACTTAATAGAATGGGTTCCAACTCTCTCCAGGAGAAACAAAGAGATGTCATATGGCCATTATTTCTAATAGCTGAGTAATATTCCATGGTATACATATACCACATTTTGCTAATCCATTCATGAACTGATGGGCATTTGGGTTGTTTCCACATCTTTGCAATTGTGAATTGTGCTGCTATAAACATTCAGGTGCAGGTGTCTTTTTTATAGAATGACTTTTGTTCTTCTGGGTAGATGCCCAATAATGGGATTGCTGGATCGAATGGTAGGTCTACTTGAATCTGTTTAAGGTATCTCCATATTGTTTTCCACAGGGGTTGCACTGGCCATTTACTAATTTATGAAATCATTTTTTATATTAGTATGTACATTCTTTTATACTTTGGATTATAATTCTATATAATATACTTTGGATTATAATTCAATATAATCATTACATCAATTATTTATTAATAATGTAATATCATATTTATTAATTTCTTGCTTAAATTGTTTCAGCTTTTATAGTTGGGAGCTCTTTCAGTAGGCTTCTGTATCCCTTCGACATAGCCTATTATTGTGAATCTTTTTTTATAGCACTTTACATTCTGGCACTACAAAGATGCTACAGGTTCATCTTATATATTTCTTCTCCATTCTTAGAATAAGTTATTCCTCTAAGAAGCCAGGTTTCTTTACTGTAGAATGGTATTAGTATCCAAGATATAAACACTGGGTGTGCTAGTTGCTGTTGTGGTGTCTTTGCTTCTAAGCCCTATCTACTAACAGAGCAAGGAGATATATGACTATATTCATACAGATACATATATCTATAAATAATTCAAATATAACCATCTGTAGCATTTTAAGCTAAATGTGAATTTATACTGATGCCCACAACTCTAGTCCTGTACCACATGGATTATTCTAGCCTCCTCCTTTTATTTGTTCAATTCCAGTGTACATGTAAACTGGTTTCAGAACTGCTAACCCATATCCCTATGGGAATATTATCAAGTAGAGTACAGAGTTGATGTACAGTTCCTTTTGCCTTTAGTCTAACATATTCCATAAATTTCCATAGTTACTTTGGCCAGTACCCTATTCCCCTACACTTACATTGTTTCATACATTTGTAATATATAGTCTGCCTGGGATCTTCTGAACTCCTAAATGATTTTTTTAAATTTCTGTACATTAAGGTTATTCTTTGTGCTGTAAAGTCTATGGGTTTTGACAAATGCATCATGTCATGTACTCCTTTGAGGTTCACCTATACAACCTCTAGCCCATCCCAAACCCTTGGTAATAATATCCCATTATGTGGATGTTCCACAGTTTTTTTTAACCATTCACCTATCAAAGGACATCTTGGTTGCTTCCAATTTTGAGTGATTATGAATAAAGCTGCCATAAACATTCATATGCAGGTTTTTATGAGGACTTAAGTTTTCAAATCTGTTGGGTAAATGCATAGATATTATTGCTAAAGTATATGGTAAGACTATGTTTAGCTTTTAAAGAAATTTCTGTGTTATCTTCCAGAGTGGACGTACCATATTGTATTCCCACCAGTAATGAGTGAGAATTCCTATTGCTCTACATTCTACCCAACACTTGATATTGTCACTTTTCTGAATTTTTAATCTTTCAGGTAGGTATATTATCTTTCATTGTTGTTTTAATTTATAATTTTCTTTTGACAAAGATGGTGATCATATTTCCATATGTGAATTTGTCATATGTATATATTATTTGATAAGGTACAGGCATACTTCATTATATCACACTTCACTTTATTGTACTTAAGAGATACTGCATTTTTTACAAATTGAATTTGTGGCAACCTTGCATGGAGCAAGTCTATCGGTGCCATTTTTCCAACAGTATACATGCTCACTTCATGTCTCTATGTCACATTTTGGTAATTCTCAGATTTCAAACTTTTTCATTGCTGTGATATATGTTATGGTGATCTTTGATGTTACTATTTTAATTGTTTTGGGCCATCACAAACCATACCCATATAAGCCTGAAAACTTAATAAATGTTGTGCATGATCTGACTGCTCCAGTGACTAGTTTCTCTCTTTTTATACTCAAGTCTCAATATTCCCTGAGACAAAACAATATTGAAATTAGGCCAATTTATAACACCATAACGGCTTCTAAGCATTCATGTGGGGATAAAAAAATCTTACATAAAATCTCATTACCACACCCAAGGTTCCATAAATTTACTCCTATGTTTTATTCAGGAAGTTTTATAGTTTTGCGTTTTACATTTAGGTCTATGATCCATTTTGAGTTAATTTTTATGTAAGGTTCATGTTCTTTATTTTGGTTCCTTTGTTATATATAACATTAATGTTTCGGAAACAATTTGTTGAAAATACAGTTACCTTTTCTCCATTGAATTGCCTTTGTTTCTTTGTCAAAAATCAGTTGACTGCATTTATGTAGGTCTATTTCTGGGCTCTCCATTCTGTAATTTCAAATTCTAAGTATTCGTTGCTGATATATAGATAATTGATTCTTATATGTTAACCCGGTATCTTTTAATCAGGCCATACTCACTTATTATTCTTAGCTCCATAAGTTTATTTTTAATCTTTGGGATTTTCTACATAGCAATCATGTCATCTATGAAGAGAGAAATTCATTCTTTTCAATCTGCATACCTTTTTTTACTTTTCTTGTCTAATTGCACTAGCTAGGACTCCCAGTACTATGGTGGATAGAAGTGAGAGAAGACATCCTTGCCTTGTTGATCTTAGAGGAAAAGTATCCATCACATTTAACATCCCTGTTAAATGTGATGTTAGCTGTAGGGTTTTTATAGATGTTCTTTATCATGTGTAGGAAGTGCCCCTCTATTCCTTGTGTGCTACAAATTTTTTTTTTCATAAATGAGTGTTGAATTTTATCAAATTTGTTTTCTGCAACAACTGATATGGTCATGTGAATTTTTTTTTACTTTGTTGATGTGGATTACATTTATTTTTAAATGTTGAACCAACCTTGTATATCTGGAATAAATCCAACTTGGTCATAGTGTATAATTCTTTTTATACATTGTTGGAGTCAACTGGCTGATATTTTGCAGAGTTTTCTGTCTACATCTATGAGAGAGATTAATCTATAGCTTTGCTTTCTGTAATGTCTTTGTCTGGTTTTGGTATGGCCTCATAGAATAATTCAGGACACGTTCCCTCAGCTTCTCCTCTCCGTTAAATAATGTGGAAAATTGGTATTACTTCTTTAAATGATGGGTAGAATTCACAAGTGAAACTGTCTGGGACTGATACTTTATTTTTAGAAGATTTTGAATTATTTATTCAATTACTTTAATAGACACAGGGATTTGAGTAATTTATTTCTTCTTTTGTAGTTTTGTCAGTTTGTGCCTTTCAAAAACATTGGTCCATTTTATCTAGATTTCGTCAAAGAAATTGTTCCATTTTATCAAATTTGTGGACATAATGTTTTTCACAGTATTCCCTCATTATCTTTTTAATGTATGAGGGATCAGTAGTGATGACCACTCTTTCTGATATTGATAATTTGCAGCTTCCTTCTTTTTTTTCTTTGTGAACTGGACAAAAGATTGATCAATTGTACTGATTGTTTTCTTTTTGGTGTTACCTTTTCTATTGTTTTCTTTTTGAAATTTCATTTATTCATGCTGTACTTTTTAAAAATTATTATTTCCTTTCTTCTGCTTATTTTAGGCTTATGTTTTTTTTCTTTCTCTAGTTTCTCAAGGAAGAAGATTGTATTATTGATCTTAGATCTTTTTCAATATATACATTTAATACTATAAATTTCCTTCTAAGGATTTATTTTGCTGTATCTCACAAATTTTGCTTTTACTTTAATTAGTGCAAAATATTTTCAAATTGTTATTTGGCCCATTTGTTATTGAGAAGTGTATTGTTTAATTCTCTAGTATTTGGGGATGTTTCATCAACTTTTCTGTTATTGATTTTTAATTTAATTCCATTATTGTCTGAGAACATACTTTGTATGATTTTTATTCTCTTAAGTTGGTTGAGTGTGTTTTATGGTTCAGAATGTGGTCTAGTTTGGTGAATGTTCCACGCTAGCTTGGAGAAAATGTGTATTCTTCTATTATTGGACAGAGTATTTTAGAAATGTTAATCAATTTAAGTTGACTGATAAAGCTCTTCAGGTTATCTATATCCTGATATATTTCCTGCCTGCTTGATCTATCAATTGCTGACAAATAGATGTTGAAATATCCAACTGTAATAGTGCATTTTTCCATTTCTTCTTTCCATTCTATCAGTTTTTGCCTCATGAATTTTGTTGGGTATCTGCACGTTTAGGATTGTTATGTGTTTCTAGAGAATTTACCTCTATGGCATACATAATGCACCTTAAAATATTTTCGTATTCTGAAGTCTATTTTGTCTGAAATTAATATAGCTATTCTGGCTTGATTTTGATTAGTGTTCCCACAGTATATAATTCCCCATCACTTGATATGAAACATATCTGTGTCTTTATATTTAAAACAAGTTACTTTTAGACAATGTAGTTGGGTTTTGCTATCCACACTGACAGTCTTTGTCTTTTAATTGGTGCATTTAAACCATTCACATTTAGGTAATTATTGATATAGTTGAATTAATATCTGCCATGTTTGTAACTGCTTTATATTTACTGCATTTGTTGCTTCTTTATTTTCCCTCATGTTCTGCCTCTCATGGCTTTAATTCAGCATTTTTAATGATTCTATTATTCCATCTTCCCTCAGTGTATCAATTATACCTATTTGAAATATTTTAGCAATTTCTTTAGTTTAAAATCAACTATTTTTTTATTTCAGCATATTATGGGGGTACAAAAGTTTAGGTTATGTATATTGTTCTTGCCCCCACCCCGAGTCAGAACTTCAAGCATGTCCATCCCCTAGATGGTGCAAGAAGACAGAAGAATGGCCAACATATGAAAAAATGCTCAACATCTCTAAAATCTACTATTTTAATTAATTTAAATCCACTTCAAATAACACTATATGACTTCACATGTACAGTCATGCTCTAACAGAATCTTTCTAATTCCTCCCTCTTGTCCCTTGTGACATTTCTGACATTCGTTTCACTTATCCATATATTAATTGCATTTTTACTATTATTTCTTTAAACAATTATCTGTTATATTTAAACATAAGAATTAAAAATAAGAGATTTTATTTTACAATCATTTATTCCTTCTCTATGTATAGATCTTTCCTTTCTTTATGTAGACCCAAGTTTCTGACACATCATTTTCCTTTTGCCTGAAGAACTTCTTTTAACATTACTTTCAGGGAAGGTATGTTTTTAATGATTTCCCTCAGTTTCTGTTTATCTGAGGAAGTGTTTCTCCATCATTTTCCAAGGATAATTTTACTGGATATAGAATTCAAGGCTGGTGTTTTTTCCTTCAACACATTAAATATCTCACTCCATTCTTTTGCTTGAATGTTTTCTGTTGGTAAGTCTGCTATAATTTTTATCCTTGTTTCCTTATAGGTAACATTATGGGTGTTTTGTTTTTTTTTTTCCCACTTCTTTGGTCTCTTTCAAGATTTTGACTTTCATTTTTGGTATATGAATGTAATACACCTGGGGGTGGGGGTGTCTGTGTATTTTTAAATTTAGCCTACTGGTGCTCTCCGGCTTCCTAGGTCTGTGGTTTGGATCAGTCTTTAATTTTGAAAAGTTCTTGGCCATTATTACTTCAAATATTTCTTCTGCTCCAGTCTCCAATCTACTTCTGATATTCAAATTTCATATATTTTTATGCTTTTTTATATTGTCCCACAGTTCTTGTATGTTCTGTTCTGGTTTTGTTTCTGTTTTTGTTTTCATTTTTTTTTTTCCTTTGGCATTTCAGACTGGGAAGTTTCCATTGGCCAATTTTCAAACTCCTTGATCCTTTTATTTTATCTTATTTTTTTTTTATTTCAAAGTATTACAGGAGTACAAATATTTTTGGTTACATGGATCATTTTTGTAATGCTTGAGTCAAGGTTAAAAGTGTGCCCATCACCCAGATAGTGTTCACTATAACCATTAGGCAGATTTTCTCTCATCCCCTCCTCCGCCCTCCCCCTTGCTTGATTTCCATTGAGTTTTACTTCCCTCTGTGCACATGTGTGCTCATAGGTTAGTCACAGTTTAATAGCCAGTACATGTGGCATTTGTTTTTCCATTCTTTAGATACTTCACTTAGGATAATGGTCTCCAATTCCATCAAAATTGTTGCAAAAGGCATTAAGTCATCCTTCTTTATGGCTGAGTAGTATTCCATGGTATGCATATACCACATTTTATTAACCCATTCATGAATTAATGGGCATTTGGGTTGATCCCACATCTTTGCAATTGTGATTGTGCTGCAATAAACATTCAAATGCAGGTGTCTTTTTGGTAAAATGACTTCTTTTCTTTTGTGTAAATAGCCAGTAATGAGATTGCTGGATCAAATGTAGGTCGTCTTGTAAGTCTTTGAAGAATCTTCATACTGTTTTCCATAGAGGTTGTATTAATTTGCAGTCCCAACAACAGTATATAAGTGTTCCTTTCTCTTCACATTCATGCCTGAATCTATTGTTTTGGGACTTTTTAACTACTAAAAGCCATTCTGACTGTGGTAAGGTGATATATTATTGTAGCTTTAGTTTGCATTTCCCTGATGATTAGTGACATTGAGCATTTTTTCATATGTTTATTGGCCATTTGTCTATCCTCTTTTCAGAGGCTTCTGTTCATGTCTTTTGCCCACTTTTTAATGAGGTTGTTTAATTTTTTCTTGCTGATTTGCTTGAATTCTTTATAGATTCTGGTTATTAGCCCTTTATCAGTTGCATAGCTTATGAATATTTTCTCCCATTCTGTAGGTTATCTATTTGCTCTGTTGATTATTTCCTTGGATGTCAGAAGCTTTTTAATTTAATCAAGTCCCATTTATTTATTTTTGTTGTTGCTGTGATTGCCTTTGGGGTCTTCTTCATAAATTCTTTGCCTAGGTCAATATCTAGAAGAGTTTTTCCAACATTTTCTACTAGAATTTTTAGGGTTTCATGTCTTACATTTAAGTCCTTTATCTATCTTGACTTGATTTTTATGAGTGGTGAGAGATATGGATCTTGTTTCATTTTTCTGCATGTAGCTATCCAATTTCCCCAGCACCATTGATCCTTTTCTTAACTAGTTCAAGTTTCCAGATGAACCCATTGAAGGCATTCTTCATTTTTGTTACAGTGTTTTTTTCTAGTATTTCCTTTTGATTCTTTCATAAAGTCTCCATCTTTCTGTTTACATTACCCAGACATTTTTGTAAGCATTATACTTTTAGCATTGAAGCCCTTAACATACTAATCATAGTTATTTTAAGTCCTCCATTTGATAATTTCAACATCTGTGTCATATCTGAGTCTGGTTTTGATGATCACTTTGTCTCTTCATAGAGTTTTTCTTGCTTGTTACATGCCTTGTGATCTTTTTTTTTTTTTGAAATAGAAATATATGTTTTTCTATCATGTAAATAGAAACTGAGGTAAATAGTCTTTCTATGTAAGATTTATATGAATTTGGCTAGAAGTTGGACTGTGTTTAAGATTTTATAGCTGTAGTTACCAGAAGCTTCCTCCATTGTCTATGTGTCTTCTCTTGACTTTGGCCCCCTACATAATTCACCCCAAAGAGTCTGTGTCTTGTAGCTCTTTCAGCTATAATCCACTGTTATTATACTGGAGAGGTAGTGGTGTGATTTAAGGCATGAGAGAGGGGAGTTTTTTAGCCTTCTAATTAAACATCGGAGTTTTAGTGAGCCTGTGTCTCAGGGCTGTAACCTTCAAAAAGTGCTTCTCCAGTTGGACAGTGCCCACTCTCACCCTCCCCTCGTATGACCCACTCCCCTACCTGGCTGCAGTGTTTACTATCTATTTCCTTGAGGACCTAACCCCTGACAAATATATTTTTTCCCCTTTCTTAAGCCTGGAAGTCTGGAGGGGGCTAAAGTGGGAGGAATCTTCTTTCCCCACATGGAGTAAGGCTGTGGCAAAGTTCTTTCCTCCAGAGTAGATTTTGTTATGGAGAAGGCTCTGGTTGCTCACAGTGGTTATTCTTCCCCACCCTCCAACAGAGCCATAAGGGGGCTCTTTCTCAGATCCTAACATGAGAACTCAGTGGAATTTCTATAGGAAAAGCCCACGGAAGTGTGAGAGCCCCAGAGATCATGGCCCTATGGAGTTTCTCTCATGCCATCCCATGTTCAGCATCCAGCAATTCATCAAAGTCACCATTTAAGTTTTCCTACCAGTTTGTGCCGCTAGCAGCTTCTCCCCCACGTGAACAGAGCTCAGCTGTATTTCTCTGGATATGCCTGTCCCTCCAAATGTAAGGACAGCAGTTTTCCCTGGGACCTCGGCTTTCTGACTGGTCCAATAAAAGTAATTGATTTTCACTTTGTATAGTTTCTCTTGTTATAGGATGGAAATAACAACTTCTAATCTCCTTATATGTGGGAGCTGAACCTGGAAGCTCCTCAACTTATGTTTAATTTTCTATGCACATTAGCCAACTTTTCTAAATCTCCAGAGTCAGGAGCCGTGGGTCATTCTTACAGTTTTATGATCCTTTTAGTTGTACCAGGAAAACCTCCACTTCAAAGGCAAGAAGAGAGATATGACATCAGATTTAATCAATTCAGGGGCTTCACTTTTAGAAAAAATTCATGAATAACAAAACAGAAGAATATATTAGAGATTAAATTTCATGACTATCATGAGCTGCTGAGAGACTTAAAGTTACAGTAAATATTTATAAGGACCACTCACAATGCATAATTCTATCATTGGATAGATTATAAAATTACTTAAACAAATACAGTCAAACAAATGTAATATCTTTATAATTTCATTTCACTTTGAAGTCATTTATTACCATCACTGATAGAAAACAAAAATAAAACTAGTGTGCCTGTATAATGAAAAATAAGGAAATCAAGAATTCATAGGCTTTTCTAATAAAGTAAAATAAACAGAAAAACTATTGTATTTAATGTGGTGAATTTTTTCTCCCAAGGAAATTATCACTCTCAGTCATCCAGGCTGCTCTATACTGCTTACGTTCTCTGTGGAAGAGTTTCGTTATCTGAATCGAAAGGTGATTGGATAAGGTAAGTGCTACGATTTCCACCTAGCGCTACCCACTGAGGTTAAAGCCAGCCGATTGCCATGGGCTGTGGGGCAGAGGAAATGGGAAGATACTAATCAAAAGGTACAAACACTCAGTTATAAGATGAACAAATTCTGAGTATCTAATGTATAGCATGGGTGGTGATGGATATGTTAACTAATTTGATTTTGATAATCATTACACAATGTATACATATATCAAATCATTACATTGTATACCTTGAATATATACAATTTTTGGCAATGAAATATTTTAAAATAAAAAAAGGCTTTCTTTCAAAAAACAAATTAGTAACTAAGACATTTTGTAATACAAAGAAGTCATTAATAAAAACCACTTAATCTGTGATGTCAACAGATTTATATGTTGCTGAGTTTGATTGGAAGGTTTTCCATCATTATGGAAATCTGCTGTTAATTTATTCACTCTAATCCTGTTCATTAAAGTTCCATAACCTTTTTTAGTTAACATTTTGGACCGTATGATCCACAGAAAGCACATTTTCTACTTTTATAAAATGAGCCAAGAAAATAAATTCTTTTAATTTCTACATCTTTGATTTTAGAACCAGCCCTCTATTAGGAGTGTGGAAGTGTGTCATTTGCTGTCTCTAGTCCTGACAGTTTAGTAGCATGATTTAATTTGACATTATGTGTGGCCTCGTAGAAAATTTGTGTAATATTATTTGTTACAAAATGAGAATACTCAGAAAACAGTAATCAATTTACCATTTAGGATAAAGTTATATCTTCAGACCAGTAAAACACTTTAAAAAGAAATCGAATTTTATTGGCCGGTACTGAGAGTGGCAGAAACTATTGGACTTTGAAGTTTTAAAGATCTTAGCTGACCTTATAAAGAGCATACTTTTCTGAGTGCTCTGTGTCCCTTTCTTCTCCAAAGACTTAAACTTATTGACATTTTTATTATTGACCTGTTTCCTATAAATGCCTTTCATCTCTGTTTTTGTTCTCTCTCTTTTTATTTTGTTTTGTCTTATGTACAATATGGCCTGCCCTTTGAGTCACTTGGAATGTTTTTATTATCTGTTTTGATATGGGAGTAAGTAGTCTCTCTACAGTCAGTTTATTATGCTGTTTATCATACTGTCGGTAAGAAAAAAAGTGCACTTATAAACTATTACGCTTACACATTATTATTAATGTATCAATCAAGATAATATGACAAAAGCTGATTTAAATGGTAAGTAACGACTTTGGAAATATGAAAATATATTAAAACTTCAAAATAATAGCCTATTGTTAGTTTTCTTATACTGAAGTCTGATTTGGCTCCCAATGTATACATTTTTAAATGAATGACATCAGCACAACCACAGCTCCAAGTGGCTAAGTGAAAATTGCTTTAAACATCCTTATTATTAAAACAAGAGAAGGGATTGACTAAGAATGTTAAAACAACAATATGTCTAGCAAATTGGTATCACAGACTGAATAGCAATTCTGGAAAATAAACCTATTACCGAGGATGGCATCCCTACATATAGAAGTAGAACACTTAGTACAACCAACTAAATGTTTTAGTGTGGTGACTCCTATTTCTAATGCCTGATTAGATGGCACAGAATTGTCTGGATGTGCCCTTATGCAACTATTATATCAGTCTATCGAGTACAAATGTCTGCAGAGCACAGAATTGTCATTATAATTCCTGCAACGCATTTTTTGATTGCCATCCAAATAGAAGAGCAGCTTGTGTTGAATTTTTATTTTAGTGATTTAAATATTTTCTTGTCTACAACATAGTTTGTTGTTGTAAAGAACTTAAACAGTATGATTAAATTAAAAGCTATATCTATTTTTTAAACATCTCATTTGCAATTATAGCTTACAAATGTATGCTGATATTTTAAATCAGTCTCAAAGCTCTCTGAGTCCAAAAGGATTTCTATTGCTCTTGCGGTTTAGATCTCAGAAAATCTGCCTGGCCAGCATGGATTCTTACAGCATCTGTCTAACAAAGTCTCCAGATAGGCCCATTGTGTAGCAAAGGGCATTTGATTCAGTCAAGCAGTAAGAAATCCCCAAGGATTTCTTCTAGCACCTTCAGAGGTGGATTCTCTTTATTCTATCTTATAATCACTTTACAGTCAGAATCTGTCACCGTTTCTCACATCAATGAACGTGTGAGAGAACCAGACATTGCATTTCCCACGCTAAGTTCACTACCTGTAAACTAATATTTCTGTTTAATAAGGTGCTAGTATTTCAATAATTGCTCCACTATCTTCTATCAAGTGCAGATTATAAAACAACTTCAGATTTGATAAATAAAATAATTACAAACATTAAGTTTTATGGTGCATTTCAACCCATTTTGAGTGCTGTAATTTAAATTTGCTTTGTTTACTTCCATTTAATGTGATTTGAAATCGATCATCAATCTGACTAGAAAGGTATTCCCTGTGAAATTGGCATCCTGTCTCCTGTTTTCTGCTGCGATTAGGTTTCCCGTTGTCACTCTCCACTTCCTGGGGTGCTGGGCTTCCAGGTCACTTCCTTGGTTCTGTCTACAGCAGACCCAACTTGGGGACTCGAGATAAAAAAAGAGATGACAACTGCACGTTATGAATACAACTTGGCTTGCGCATTACACGTCAGTGATACCTGGCCATCTCCTTCACAGAGAATTTCTCATTGGTCATTTGTTCCTCAAAGGTTTCCATGTGCCACCATTTCAGGTGCCCCTGCCCCATTTCTCTATATACACCTGATTTCTCAGATTTTCTCTTTTTCTTGTCCAGACTTTTGTGGAAAACAAAATTTCTGCCCCTATATATTAGAAAAATACAGTTCTTCCTTTGTGATGGCCTGGCCCCTTCAGTCTTACCTTAACCAAAGACATATACAGGCAGGGAACATTCTACCCTATAGACGAGTTATGCCACAACCCCAGAAGATAGAAGCAGCCGCATATAGATTTTACTTAAATATTTATCCCCCCTGCTATCTTTGAGTAAATTTTGAGATTTTAGGTATCATTGATGCTTTCTTTGTATTCAGGAGGCCTCTCTAGTTGAGGAGGTCAGAAATGTGCGAAGTTTCTGTAGATGATTTGACCTATATTCAAATTATCAAAAGACCACTGCTATTAATATTTTGAGGCATTTTATTCTATTTGATTGGTTTCCATGTGCTTTTTGCTTTGTCATATTTAGCTTTGAAACATTATTCCTGAAAATTCAAATTTCAATCTAAATCTATTTTCTTCCTTTTAAAAATTGTGTATAGCATTTCTTTTAGTATATGTCTATTTGCAACATATTCTTTCACATTCATTTATATCAAAATGTTTTAATTCCACCCTCCTTTAAGAAAGAAATTTCATAAAATACAAAATTATGGGGTGGCAGAATTTTCCTTCCTTTTAGCACTTTGAAGTTGTTGCCCCACTGAGTTCTGGCCTCCACTGTTTGTGCCAAGAAGACAACTGCCCTTATTGACATTTTACTTGTATGTAATGCATTCTTTTTATTGAGTGGTTTTAAGATATTTTTCCTTTATCTTTCTTTTGCAGCAATTAACTATAATATAGCTAAGTGTGTTTATCCTGCTTAGGGTTTGTTTGACTTTTTTTAATTTTTATCAGTACATAATATTTGTTCATACTTAGGAGGTCCATGCAGTATTTTGTTACATGCATAGAGTGTGTAATGATCAAGTCAGTGTATTTAGGGCATTCATCACCTTGAGTATTTATCATTTCTATGTGCTGAGAATATTTCAAGTCCTCTCTCTTAGCTATTTTGAAATATACAATGCATTGTTGTTAACTACAGTCACCTTGCTCTGCTATCAAACATTAAAACTTATTTCTTCTTTCTAACACTGTATGTTTGTACCCATTACCAACCTCTTTTCATTCTCTCATCCCAGCTGCACACTATTCCCAGCCTCTGGTATCTATTGTTCTACTCTCTATCTCCATGAGATCAAAACTTTTAGCTCCCACATATGAGTGAGAACATGTGATATTTGACTTTCTGTGCTTGGCTTATTTCACTTAACATAATGACCTCCAGTTCCAACAATGTTGCTGCAAATGACGGGATTTTATTTTTTATAGCCAAATAGTATTCCATTGTGTATATATACCACATTTTCTTTATCCATTCATCTGTTGGTGGACACAGGTTGATTCCATTATCTTTACTATTGTGAATAGTGCTGCAATAAACATGAGGGTGCAGGTATCCCGCTGATACACTGATTTCTTTCCCTTTGTGTAGATACCCAGTAGTGGGATTACTGGATTATATGGCAGTTCTATTTTTAGGTTTTTGAGAAACTCCCATACTTTTTTCTATGGTGGCCATACTAATTTACATTTCCACCAACAAAGTGTAAGAGTTCCTTTATCTCCACATCTTTGTGGTACCTGTTATATTTTGTCTTTTTATTAATAACCATTCTAACTTGAGTAAAATATATCTCATTGTGATTTTGATTTGCATTTCCCTGATGATTAGGGGTGTTGAGCACTTTCTATATTCTTGGCCATTTGTATTGTCTTATTTTGAGAAATATCTATTCATGTCCTTTCCCATTTTTGAATGGAATTTTTTTTTTTTTTTTACTGTTGAGTTGTGTCCCTTATATATTCTGGATTTTAGTCCCTTATCAGATGAATAGTTTACAAATATTTTCTCCCATTCAACAGGTTTTTTTTTTTTTCACTCCATCGATTGTTTCCTTTGCTGTGCAGAAGCTTCTTAGTTTAATATAGTTCAATTTGTCTATTTTTGTTTTTGTTGCCTGTGCCTTTGAGTTATTAGACATAAAATCTTTGCCTAGACTAATGTCCTAAAGTATTTTCCCTATTTTTTTCTAGTAGTTTTCTAGTTTCCAGTCTTACATTTAAGTCTTTAATTTTTCTTGAGTTAATTTTTTAATATGGTGAGAGATATGCATACGCTTTAATTCTTGTGCATAAGGCAATCCAATTTTCCCAGAACCATTTATTAAAGGGTGTGTCCTTTTTCTAATATATGTTCTTGGTACAGTTGTCAAAAATCAACTAGTTAGCTGTAAATATGTGGTTTAATTTCTAGGTTGTACAATCTGTTCCCTTCATTTATGTGACTGTTTTTAAACTAGTACCATTCTTTTGGTTATTATAGTTTTGTAATATATTTTATAGTGATTAGTGTGATGTCTCTAGTTTTGTCCTTTTTGCTCAGGATTGCTTTAACTATTCAGGCTCTTTTTTGGTTCCATATGAATTTTAAGATTGTTTTCTCTAATTCTGTGACAAATGACATTGGCATTTTGATAGGGATTGCACTCAATCTGTAGATTGCTTTGGGTTGTATAGTCATTTTAATGATATTATTTCTTTTAATTCATGAGTGTGGGGTATCTTTCCATTTGTTTTTGTCCTCTTCAATTTTTTTCATCAGTGTTTTGTAGTTTTTCTTGTAGTGGTCTTTTACCTCCTCTGTTGAATTTATTCCCAGGTATTTTATTTTTTGGTTATTGCCACCTGTGATGGTGGCAACAGATTGGATGGGCCCATTCTCAGGCCCCCAGGAGAAGTGCTCAGGTGTCAACTGTGTTGAATAGGGCAGGGCAGTTCCCAGGTCCTTGGACAGCATGCTCAGGCACTGGGGGTGGGCTGGAGCTGCAAGAGGCAGGCCTGCCCTCAGGTGTCCAGGTGGTGTATGCGGGCACTGGCTGTAGGAGGCAGGGATGGGTGATCCCCAGGCCCATGGCAGAATGCTCTGGTGAAGACAGCAGTGGCTGCTCTGCATCCCTGCTCCTGGAGAGGGCAGGGTTCCTCTTAGTGGCAGCAGCTATAGGCAGTCAACTAGAGATCTCTTGCTTTGGCCCCAACTGGTAGCTATGAGTAAGGCTGTCTTTAGGACACTTGTAAATGCTCAGCGGCTCCACTGCTGGGGGTAGTGGGGTTGCTGCCAATGGCTTGCTGATTGTACCCAGCAGTGGCAGCCAGTGGCTGTGAGCAGGAGAACCTGAACTCAGCCTGCATGAAAGTGGTGTGGCTGCCTGCTGCCAGGGGAGGGGTTAAGGTTAATGCCAATGGCTTGTGTTTTAGCCCTGGTGGCAGCAGCCAGCTGCAGTGGCAGCCACAGGTTAGGTATGTCAATGGAGTTCCATGGATGTGCAGATGCAGGGGCTTTGGGCTCCAGGGCAGGATGTAGTCTCGTGGGGGCTGGGCTTTCAAGATGGTACCATGCTGTAGCTGCCTAGGTCTTGGGGAATATGTGGGACCCAGCATGAGCCCCTTCTCTAGAGCAATGCCATCACATGGTGTTCAGGCAGCTCCCTATGTTAGCCTTTGAAGTTGAGGGGCTCTCCCATGCAGGATTGCAGGAGTTCATGGTAGGAATATGGACCGCTAGGGGCCTCTCACTTACCCTTTCCCCACACTGGGGAGCCTCTCCAGACTCCCAGCCAATTCTGACCAAGCAGGCTGCCTTACTTCCCACTCCTTCCTTGCTTTAGGTGTTTATTGACCTTCTCTGTTAAATTCCAGTTTTTTTGATAATCTATTCAAAGTGTGATTATCTACCGGCTGTTTTGGTTCCTTGTGGAGGAGGTGAATACCACATGCTTCTAGTCAGCCATATTGAAGCCCCTCCTGTTGACATCTGTAAACTGGTGCATTTTCCTAAACTTAAGAATGTTTAGCTATTATTATTTTTAATATATAAAAGTCCTTCCTTGGGATTCTAATTGTACATAAGTCAGAATACTGGACATTTTCTCTAAGGTTATTGAGGAGCTAGCCTTTCCCTCTTCCTCCAGCCCCCATACTTTTGCTCTCTATTCTTTAGATTGGATGTGCCTATACTTTGGCTTCAAGGTCAGTATTTCTTGCTCCTTTAGTATTCAATATTTTCCTAAGTTTATTCAATTAATTTAACACTTCAAATATTGTACTTTTCTGTTTAGAATTTCTACTTTTTATATTTCTCATTTATCTAGTGAGATCCTACATCTATTCACTCATTATTATTTTCTTTTCCTTTAAGTCCTTGAACATATTCATAATGGCATTTTAAAGTGCTGGTCTGAAATTGTCGCTCCAAATAAATAAATAAATATGTAAGCTGATGGATTTGTTGATTAGTTTGATTTAATCATTCCATAATGCATACATATATCAAAAAATCACATTATATCCCTTAAATATATATTATTATTACTTGTCAATTAAAAATAAAATAAAAAAGACAATAACAACAGATGAGCAGCTGGAAAAAGATTAATAAATCAAGTCCTGGTCTGTTAATTTTAACATCTGGATCATCTTAAGGTTTTTAATTTTTTTTATAGTGAGTCATATGTTTCCACTTATTCATGTTTTTTAACTTTACATTGTATAAAGAACAGTGTTAATGACACATTGCAGGTAATTTAGATTATGTTGCCTTCTTTTACAGGGTGTTATGTTTTGTTTTGGTAAGCAGTTTATTATTGGCAAATTCTTTTGTTCTCTAAGTGTTGGGTTTATTTTTGGCTAGAAGAGGTCTATTTCAGTACTGAACTTAGTCCTGGGACATGGCCACTATTCTAGGGCATGCTTCCTACTTCTAAAGGATACCATTTCTGGAGTCTCAAGTGAATGTTCAACATACTCAGTGAAGTCTTTCCACCTGTAGTAACATGCCATCTCTCAGCCCCAAAGCAGGCGATCTTTATAAACTTCATGGAGAGCCACTCTGTACATGTGCATTGTAACCCTTGGCCACTGACCTGTCATGAATCCCAAGGAAAAATTCTGCCTTCTCTACCCCCTTATATCTTTCCTTCCTTGTTTTCAGCCTGTGCCACATAAATTCTCACCATCTCAACAAACTAATATCTTAGTTTGTGTTGTGCTGATATAATGGAAGACTACAAACTGGGCTATTTATGTTAATAATGTATAGAAATTTGTTGGCTTACAGTTTTGGAGGGTGGGAAGTCCAATATCAACATGTCAGCATCTGGCAAGGGTCTTCCTGCTGCATTAACCCATTGCAGAAAAGAGGACAGACAAAGAGAGGGTGAGAGACAGCAAGAGATCAAACTCAAAGCCTCAAGCCCTTTTATAATCAGCATTAATCCCTTTGTAAGGGCAGAACCCTCATGACATAAACCCCTCCCATGAGGCCCCACCTTCCAACACTGTTGGGACTTAAGTTTCCAACACATAATTTTGGGGGGACACCCAAAATCATAGCACCCAAAATTCCAGCCTTCTTCCTTCTATCAGCAACAACACTGGTCTACAGCAGTAAAGTATCTCCAGTCAGGAAGCTACATGGTCTACTTTGCGTATCACATTGTATGTTCTCCTTCTTTCAAGGATCACATTTCTAATCTGCATGATCTTCAATACCTGAAAACAATTACTTCGTGTATTTTGTTGTTTTACTGTTTCAAATAAAAAATAAATGCAATATTTTTGTTGTTTTATTTTTTCAAATAAAAAAAATATGATGGTCTAAAAATATGTCCACAAAAACTTTCCTTTGAATGTTGGCTGCACTTAGTGACTTGCTTGTAATGAGGAGCATATTGGGAAAGTGACTGTGTGTGACTTCTGAGTTTAGCTCATGAAGGACATTACTGCTTCCACCTTACTCTCTTGAATTACTTGCTCTGGGGGAGGCCAGACACCATGTTGTGAGGAGCCTCAAGCAGCCCTGTGAAGAAGTCCACATAGTGAGCAATTGAGCCAGCCATGGGGTTGAGCCATCTTAGAAGTAGATCCTCCAACTCCACCAAGCTTTCAAATGATTGCACCCACAACTGACATCCTGACTTACTACAAACTCATGCAAAACCTCAAACCAGCTAAGCTGCTTCCAATGTCCTGACCCACAGAAAATACTCAGGTAATAAATGTTACTTATTGTTTTAAGTCACTAACATTTGGGATAATTTGCTAGGCAGCAATAGGTAATCAATACAAATGGCATCACAGCAATATGTAAGTAGTAATGCTGTCATTAACATTGCCTAATGTCATTTCTTACCTTTGCTGTTTTGGTAGTAAACAAAATTGCTGATTTGTTTTGTTTTTAAGGCTGGAGATTTCTTGTTACCTATGTGGTTGAGTATCTTCCTATCTACTAAGTAAACAGAGCATTTTGTTTTTATATTGCTAATTGTTTGTGTATTTTTAACATTTTATCTTTAGGTAATATAATATTTTGTTTGTTTTTCCTTAATTCCTTTGCAGTTTAATTTTGCAACATTTTTATAAGGTGAAGATTCAAATAGATGCTGCTGATAGTTAAACAATTATATGAATGATATTTACTTAGCAATCTTTCCATTGATTTGTCATGCTTTTTAAATGATATACCAAATTCTTATAAGGCCTTTTCTCATATACTCATTTGGTTTTGATTTTTTAATCTATTATGTCAACAGTACTATTTAATTATTTTAGTTTTATAAATGCTTTAATATATGATAGGGCTGTATATGTCTATATACCTCTTCTGCTAAATTTTTGGTTATGTATTCTATTTTCTTTCCCATTTCCCATAAAAATGGGAAAGAAAACTATGTTGCCAAAGTTCTAAAAATACATATAAATATCTATGTTCTTATACATACCACTCCACATTCTCTCCTTTCAATGTGATGTTGACAATCCTCCATAGATAGCTGACTTCTGTGTTTCCTCCTCTTGTATGTGAAGGGCCTGTGACTATGATGGAAGTGACACTATGTGACTTCTAAGGTCAGGTTTAAAAATCTAATGAAGCTTCTTCCTGGTTCTCTCTTTCTCTTTCTCCTTTCTCTCCTTCTCAGCATATACACCTTAGAATCCCTCAATACACAGCTTGAGAGATCACATTAAAAAATGAGAGAGATGCCCAAGGAACCCCAGCTGTTTGGATCTTCCCAGTCCAAGTATCATATATATTAAACATAAATCAAAAATTATTCCAGCTCCCAACTTTCCTGCCTTCCAAGCCAACACTAAATGGAGCAAAAACAAGCTATACCACAGAGCCTTGCCCAGATTGCAAATGAAATAAATACTGTTGCTATTTTAAATGACTAAGATTTGGGGTGTCTTTTTTATGCAACCATAGTATGCAAAACAATATCCCATTTGCATTTTGTTTGGTGTTCATTATATTTAACTTTTGCAATAATTAAGAAATGATTGACAGAAAGTTGTCTCATAGAATTCTAGAAAAAGAGTTTGAGCAACTGTGCTCAGTGCCCACGGGGGATGATATAAGGTGAGAACTAAGCCAGTCACAAACACCATTGACATCCACTTAGTGACATTCGCCTTTTCTTCCTTCCTCAGAGAACCCTGATTTTTTGCAGATATCAGATCTAAGGTCTGGTTCTGAATAAAATGCATGCCCCTGATGAACCTCTGCAGATTCAAGGCATGAATCTGTGTTTGCCCAAGTATGGTCATTATATTCCCTTTGCCTGTTTAGGAATGGGTCTATGGTCCAAATCTGGCCAATGAGACAATGTCAAGTCTGCCTATAGACATTTTTAGGGACATTTTTTTAGCTCATAAAAATAGAGAGAAGGGAGAGTTAACTTGTTCTTTTTTTCCTGCTACTGGACATTGATGTAGGGGAGGATAAGATGGCTGGATCTACTTAGTCACCTTGACATAATGAGGAAATCAGTCAACTGAGGGTGATGTGAGAGAACAGGAAGACAGAAGGAATCTAGATCCTTTAGAGCATTTATTGTACCTCTAAATTGAACAAACCCCGAATCACTGACCTCCAGATTCCCTATCATATGAGACCATAAATTCCATATTATTTGAACAATGAATTTAACTTGGATCTTCTGTTGTTTACTTTTGAAAACGTCTTAATTGATGGAGTCATGTTACTTCTTCAAGTTTCTCCAAAGTCCATTATTTATCACCCTGTTTATTCATTCTTGGGATAAAGAGCAAGTTCCATGAACTCTTGCGTTCCTACTATTCATCCCAATGACTAACACACAATAGTCAACAGTTTGTGGAATGATTCATCACTACCCACCTCTCCAACTTCAAGGTGATCCCAGAGCATCTCCAAGTGATATATCCATAATGCAAAATAGCATGCTGGTTAAAGAATATTGTCTTGAGAGTTAGGCGGACAAGGATTTGAGTCTCTCAGCTGGTATTTTCTAGCTTAACAATTTGATAAGTGTATCACTTCTAATTTACTTGGCTAACTCTCATGTCAAAAGAATTCATTATTCACAAAACAAAAATTCCAGAGGTAAGATGTTTGATTAATTCAGTGGTTCAGTGGTCCAGGTTCTTTCTTCTGCTCTTCCACATTCAGCAGAGCCTCTGCTATGACGGGCACAGTTCTAGGTGCTCAGGAAATATTAGTGAAACAGACATAAAACTCCTGCTCTTGTGGAGCTTGCACTGATGCCAGAGGGGAAAGCTATAAATGAATGCAATACTAATAGACACTACAAACATATTCAAATGATGAGTATAATAAAAAGGAAATTATAAAGTATGCTAAAAAAAAAAGTAATGAGTCTTATGGGGAAAAATAGAGCAGGGGATTGGGAATGTGGTGTTTGGTGGGGGTGGCTTCAAGGCTTTGTCTTCGAGATCATTCATCTTGACGAGATGCTGATGACAGATCTCGGTCTTACATCCAGACAACATCCAAAGTCTTGAAAAGAGAACATTGCTTTCTTCTGTTTCTTTTAAAAAGGGATAATATTTTCCCACAAATGAGGCATCAAAAATATCCCTAACCATTCCTTCAGAGATATGCATCTAATTCCACTTTTCAATCAATCGCAAGAGGGATAGAACTTGTGCTGGAACCAGACCACTCAGGATTCAGACCCTTGCCCTGGAGAAGCTCCCAACTTCTCCCGATGTTCTCATGCTTGGAAGAAATTGATGTTCTTTGACAAGTTTATGGGGGCACAGTAAGGGGTGACAACTGAGTATTTAATCAAAACTACCCTCCATAGCAAATCATTCAATCTACTAACGCCTTAGTTTCCTTTTCTGCAAGGTAGAGAGAATGATAGCATTAATTAAATTGGGTTATTGAGAGAATTAAATGAGATAGTGCATAAAAATGGTTAGTAAAGGACCTGGCATATTGTAAGCACTCCATAAATGGCAGTTACCATCATGTTATTATTATTGTTATTATTAATAGCAATCATGGCATTCAGCCAATACTTTGGATATATATTTATCACTATGCATTAACATGAAAGGGAAAACCCTAGGACTAAGTGACATGTTAAATATATGTAATGGTCCCTTGTGATAGGATCAGAATATGCAAATTAACTTCACCACAGCTTTAACACTCCTAATTAAATTCTGTCCTTCAACAGTAAGTAGCTTTTTGATATATGTCTGCCTCCTGACTCTCTTGGTGTCACTACTGCTCCCCCTAGGGGTATTTCAGGCATCTCTGGAAGTCTGCAAGACCATTTTTTATGCTGCACTCTAAGATCAGCAAGGGCACGATTAATTTATCACTGCTTCCTTGGAAATTATGAGACTTGGAATCATTTTCCTTCCCAGCAACACATGCAGCATGTAAATATGGAAGCTTGTTTCATCTGGCACATTTAAGATACCAATAAATATATTGAAAATTCAAATCATACTTTTATTTTCCAAAGGATTTAGCCTGACATTGTTCTGCCATTTTGGTGATAACTAAAATTTTAGGATAATTTTCTTTATTATTTAATTTTCTTAAGAGGTGTGGAACTTTTACTCTGATCCCAGAGTGTTTTCAATGTATCAAATTCTCCAAGGATTCAGCATATGTTGAATTATGCATAAACAAATTTAAACATAGAAATAAGACAGGTGGATGTGAGGAAATTTGTAAAGATTCATCTCACGTTAACCATGAACTTTAGCAACCTTCTAAAAGCAACGATAGGAAAGATGGCTGACATTTACTGATTGCTACTTTGTACATGTTATTTATTTTACATTTAGAATTTTGTTCTATTCTTACAGCAATACCTTGAGGTAAGTATTATTTTCTTATTTCATGAAGAACTGAAGCTCAAAGAGTCTAAGTAATATGTTAAGAATACACACTTAGTCAATGCAGAAAATAGACTTCATCCCCAAGTCTTGACCACAAGATTTTTGCCTGATACATTACACAGCATCCACAAATTTAGTTCACAAATCACATGTATTATACTATCAAATATTAGGTTTTAAGCATGTGCTTGTTTTGCTTTGTTACGTACACTGTTTGCAATCTTTTTCTACAGTGGTCTGATTTGCTAGTACTATATTTTGATTCTTTAAAAAGTGCAAACAATTTTCAAAGTGCCAACAATAAAATCTTATTTTCCTATTTTGCCTTGACTTCCTTGCCCATGACAGCTCATTTCTCCCCTGAAATATTTCACCTGTATATTTCACCTGAGGGGCCAGGCAGGGTCACTGAAATAATCTTTCTTTGTTAAGTCATTCTTATTACCTAGTTTAAATTCTTCTTCTGGACATTACTGGAAAAATATTTTGTCTTGCTCAAGCTTCAGTTGTTTTCTAACTTTCAAGTTTTGCTTCTTTTTTGTGTCAGGCGTGATATATTGAATTTGGAATGTTTTAGAGGGTCAAATAACATTTCTAAAACACAGGAAAGCCAAAATCCCAGTTTCTTCCAGGTGGCTACAATCTTTTTAATTATTTTTTTTCCTCACAGGTTCCTTTTTATTTTCAGATGACCAAACTTAGGCAACTCTGTTTTGTATTTTTCACTTTTAGTTAAACACATACAACTTAATCTAGTAATTTATTTTGGTTTTTTATTTTATTTTACTTCAGCATATTATGGCGGTGCAAATGTTCAGGTTACGTATATTGCCCTTGTCCCATCCAAGTCAGAGCTTCAAGCATGTCCATCCCCCAGATGCTAGGCACTGCACCCATTAGGTGTGTACATACCCATCCCCTCCTCCCCCCTCCCATCTGCCCGACACCTGATGAATGTTATTACTATATATGCACTTAGGTGTTGATCAGTTAATACCAATTTGATGGTGAGTACATGTAGTGCTTGTTTTTCCATTCTTGGGATACTTCACTTAGAAGAATGGGCTCCAGCTCTATCCAGGAAAATACAAGAGGTGCTAGATCACCATTGTTTTTTGTGGCTGAGTAGAATTCCATGGTATACATATACCACATTTTATTAATCCACTCATGGATTGATGGGCACTTGGGTTGTTTCCACATCTTTGCAGTTGTGAATTGTGCTGCTGTAAACATTTGAGAGCAGATGTCTTGTTTATAGAATGTCTTTTGTTCTTTTGGGTAGATGCCTAGTAATTGGATTGCTGGATAAAATGGTAATTCTACTTTTAGTTCTTTGAGGTATCTCCATATTGCTTTCCACAGAGGTTGTACCAGTTTTCAGTCACACCAGCAGTGTATGAGTGTTCCTATTTCTCCGCATCCACACCAACATTTATTGTTTTGGAACTTTTTGATGAAGGCCATTCTCACTGGGGATAAGTGATATCTTATTGTGGTTTTGATTTACATTTCCCTGATGATTAGAGATGTTTAGCATTTTTCATATGTTTTTTGGCCATTAGTCTATCTTCTTTTGAAAAGTTTCTGTTTATGTCCTTTGCCCACTTTTTGATAGGGTTGTTTCCATTTTTTCTTGCTGATTTTCCTGAGTTCTATATAGATTCTAGTTATCAGCCCTCCTTGATCAGATGTGTAACGTGCGAATATTTTCTCCCATTCTGTAGGTTGTCTGTTTGCTCTCATCATAGTTTCCTCGGCTGTGCAGAAGGTTTTTAATTTGATCAGGTCCCATTTATTTATTTTTAGGCATTCACAACAAAAACAAAAATAAATAAATAGTAATTCATTTTAAACTTACTTTTATCCTTTTCTATGGATGATATCTTCCCACATGGACAACCACCAAAAGAAAACTTGCAATGTGACATTTTTGGAGGGTTGGAGACGGATAATACCTATATTCAGGAATAATGTCTCAAAGAAATTAGCCAGAAGCCTTTATAGGAACAGCATCCTAGAAACCCAGCAAAGGCTTTGACTTACTTGGGAGCTACAAGAATGGTGTCCTCTTTAATAATCTAATATCAGTGTCAATTAGGCATTTTGGGAGGGATGAGAGGAGTTTACTCAGCTTATTTACTTTATAAGGCTCTAGGCAACTAGCATGTACTTCTACTTGTCTGTCAATAACAGTATCAATACTCAAAAAATAGTTGAGTACAATTAATCATTTTTTTTAAAAAATGCATAAACACTTGTAGATCAGCAGATAAAAACTGAAACTCCATATGTATCCTACTTTCCTGTTTTTATTCTCAAGCATTGTTTGAAGAGGGGGTGAAAGAAGGGAGGTGGTGAAGATACATATTTTTCCAGGTTTTGAAGATCTTTATAGTCAAACCTGATTTTGGATCTTCATTCTAAAGAAATTTGAAGTCCTGCAGTTACTAGAATTTATGTTTTTCTGTTTCACAATACTTTTCCAATAGATGAAATTATATTTCAGAAAATGAAATAAGTCAGCTTAAATATAGATATGTTTCTTATCCTAAAGACCTCGAAGTTTGAAGTGAATGTGATTCCTGAAAAATAAAGTCCTAATATTCTTTCACTGATATAGTGACCTAAATTTTCCCTCCGTAGCTTTTCCACAATAAAGGGGAGCTGAAATTTTAAACGTGTATTGAAATTTATCATGATGTTTAATGCAAATGCAAAGATTTGGAGAATCTTTTCTCAGGAAACAACCAGGAAATTTCATTTACTCCTACGATACACAATCTAATGACAAACGGAAACCATATAAACTTTTAAGTAACCACTGTAGCCAGTGTTGTATTAATAGCTGCTAATAGAAATTTGTGTAACAGCAATATGCCTTTCTTTACAAATAGTTTGCAAATAAATTTATTTTTGTTTTTCAAGAGTTGTGTTAATTTTCTGTACAGTCGCTGCATTTATTGCTCTTTGTTAAGAGTCACTGTATTAAGCAAGGTTTGTGCAAAAATAATCAAATAAGTACAGAGAAATATATGGTTTCTGTCATTTATATTTTATACCACATTCTCCCTCCAATAAAAATAGGAGAATAAACAATTTTTTAAAGAAAAGCAAATGTTTTACCTGTGTCATTAATTTCATAGTTTCAATTCAGGAGTATAAAGGTGAAATGATTTTATTTTTTCTGATAACTGGCTCCCTAACTCTTCTGTATCAAGTCTCCCTTTCCAATTCCTTAATACATTGTAATTCTGTACCAACTTCAGCTGTTTAAACTGAGTTGTTAAAACTTGGTCTCATGCTTCCTTCCCCAGTCAAAGAAAACCACACTTGTGGCTTGTGGCTTGTGGCTTGCAGGTTTTCTACTCTTCCCACACTCTGTTCTCCAGACCCCGCCACCTGGGTGAGGGACAGAGTGGGGTGGGCAGCAGCGGTCGTCTCCCACAGCCAGCAGAAGCTGGGAGGAAGCTGAGAGGCGACCCTGATCTCACTCAGCCTCGCTGCTGCCCAGGAGCCCTGCTGATATTCTGGTCTCCAAATTTGTCCTGTTCTCTCACACACTTCAGTACAAACAATCTATAATCATTTCAGTATGTGAGAGTTAGTTGGGACACTAATTACATTCTTAATAAATCTATAATCATTTCAGTAAGTGAGAGTTAGTTGGGACACTAATTGCAAAAGTTAAACCATTAAGAGTAAGCCATGGCTGCTAAACTTCAAAGAAAGTAGTTTTGTGCTCCAGAGAAAACAGCTTGAATAGCTTCTGGTGAAATGTTGTTGCTGTGCTTTTATCAAGGAAATTCAAATATACGGGTGGGATTCTTGATGAAGCAAATTGAACATAAGGTCATTCTAGAACAACAATATGTAGAACAGATAGAACACCAGTAAATGACATTAGGATCATGGATTCTCTTGCTGTGATGTTAATTAGTGTATTTAATGGATACAATCTCATGGTTGAGAAACTTCAATTAAGAGTAAAATCTAAATGATGAAGAATTTTAGGTGACATTTGCAATGGTTCATAGATTATAAAAGAGAGCCTGATAAATATATTTATCTGCATGTCATTTTTGTTTTTATTAACAGAATAGCAATTCATGCCTCTGGGTAGTTTTATACGATAAAATGGAAGGGTACTATACAATTAAATGATAAGGGAAGAACATTTAGCTGAAGTGCCTTGCAGGAACACAGGAGCTCACAATACAATTAAGCAACACTACCTCCTGAAGATGTTATAAAAGAGAAAAAAAAAGTCATTGAATTGCTACACAAATTTACCTCTGTGACTCATTTGACAAAAATCACATATATATTGTAGGCATATCTGAAAACGTTCTCTTTGCACAAACTACAGTTGATGTCATGAGAAATCACGGGTCAAATGCTGTGGAGTGGACTTGAATGCAAGTGGCATCATAACAGCCCTGCATCTGATCTGTGGTTTGACTGGCATGGCCATGACAGGATGCCCACAAGACTCCCCTAAGCTCAACACGAGAGTTCTAGATCCCTTGGAAAAGGGTCAGTCTGAGAATGCAAGTTAAGCGGAATGATGAGGAAAGCAAACCAATTATATAGGGAAAGATGGAAAAAAATATTGGTTGAGGCCAGGACAGTCAGCTTGGACCAGAAGATAACTTAGAGCAGATGAGTCATTGCTTAGGATAAGAACACAGAAAGATGGGAGCGCCTGGAAGCTTGCATCTTTGTGGAGCTGCGACAGCATCTCCAGTCTGCCTAATACTGGATTTCTTTTACATGGTGCAGTGAGCCATTGTTTTGGGGATTTTCTGTCATATACAACTCAGCCTAATGTAAACTGACACACAAATTTTAATTTAGAACTTATAAGCATGGCAATTGGAACATAATAACATAACAGATGGCTCTGTTCCCATGAAATTTTCTATGTAGTGGGAAACAGCTAATTTAAGTAATAATAACAGGAGAGTGTAAAAGTGCTATGATAAGGGACCTTCCTTAGGCTTTTGAATACATAGTGCAGAAGTGATAAACACATCAAGATAAGCAAAGGTCCCCCTGAGGAAAGCATGATGGGTTTATGCATGACTGTGTTTAAGAATCAGAACAACACAGCCTTAATATTTAATACTTATAGCTGATTTTCACATATGAGGACAATGCTCATGACCAACAACATGTGAGAAAAGAAGTTTGTTTTTAATCTCCTGCAATGAATTTACATTTGTCTATCCAACTCCAACCATTATTCTTCTAGACTCTTGTACCTGCAGTTTATATTTGTGATCACACATCATCATGGATCGCTGTCCTTACAAGGTGATCTTAGGCCAGGTGCAGTGACTCATGCCTGTAATCCTAGCACTTTAGGAGGCAGAGGCAGGAGGATCACTTGAGCCCAGGAGTTGGAGGCTGCAGTGAGCTATGATGACGCCCTTACACTCTAGCCCAGGCAACATAGTGAGACTCTGTCTCAAAAACCACTGAGCTACAATGTCACGGACAAGAGCAATAGCGCATACCTTCCTGCTGGAGTACCTTTTAAGATGAGATTTAAGTTCCTTTTCCTAAGCAAATATGGACAAATGTGCTCCTCTGATACCGCTACGTGGCACAAGTGTATTATTACTTAGAGCCAGTGCTGATTCAAAAAGTGTTTCAAGGAAAGGTAAACATGCTTCCAGAAAAATCCCATGCTGCTAGAAAAAACAAAAATGGTGCTAAGAAATCTTTTCAGAACTAGTACTATATCATTAAACTTATTTTAAGAACAAAAATTCTATTTGGTTGAGTTATTTGAGGAAATGTCCTAACCCTGTTTCTAGAACAATATGCAATGATAAAATAGTGCTATTTCTTAATGGACCATCTGATGTTTTAGTTTGTACATATAATTAATAATTTTACTGCTCTGTAATTACAGAATTAATGAAGAAAAAACTTCTTCTGTGTTTTTGAAATATTAGGGACATTAGCGCTATTAGTCTGAGAAATAACCTGCCCTATTTTAGAGCAGTACAGGACAGCAAACACACTCGTTGTGTAGTGAGCTGTGCTCACCTTTAACTGAGATACTGGGACAAAGGAGGTGGTTATTTTTCCCGCTTACAGTTTTAATTTTGCATCTAAAGAGAATGAAACCATTCAGGTGACAAATTTTCCTATGGTATGAAAGATGGAATGACAGGTCCTTAAATCAATAGCTGTCAGTCAAAGCCTAGACATTGGGTGATGGGCATGAATAATTAAAGACTGATTTGTTAACCATGCAGAAGTGAAGTTAGCCATGCAGGGAGACACATTGTCAATTGCCAGCAATTTACTATGTTTTTGAAAACCACAGGCAGCAGTTTACAGAAAAGATTAGGCCAGTTACTGTACACGTGTGACATTTTCTTGATTTAAGATGTCAATCTGGAAAGCTGTAAACTGACACCTGGAGTTTGGAATAAGGTTATAAAGTTTATGAAGAACTGCTTTTCCCTGAGAATGTCTCTATTTGGGCTCTGGGAGACCCCTGAATGCACACCTCCTGCTGGGGCTAACCGAGTGTATGCAAATGAGCGCTGACCCGGAAGGGTGCCACGCCTTCTCTCGGGACCATTAAGCATCTACCCTTGCATCGCTCTGGGCTCGAATGCACTTGGCATCTGAGAGAAAGCACAGTCATAGGCTTTTATTATAGCTGATGTTATTAAAAAGAAAGCACTGTAAATGTGTTGTAATAGTCCTAAATCATCTCAGTAGGTATAATTATTTTAATCCTGCATCAGAATTCTTATTTTTTAGTTGCTTTTCAAAAGAATATGGTATGATCAAAGTAGAACATCACCACTGAATATCACTGTAATGATTGTTGCAAGCAAAATTCACTGATGAATCCTGAAATTAAAGGGCAAATCTCTAAGGAGAAACATGTGATGGGCATAGCTTCAAAGTAGCTCCCTCAAAATACTTATCAATTATTGTGTTGGTTTTAACACATGTACCCAAATTCTTTGATATCCCCCCCTCCAGGAGATGAAACTTAATTCTCTTTCCTCTCAATGTGGCTGAACTTAGCGACTTGCTTCTAAAGAACAGAGTATGGAAAGGGAAAATGGCAACTTTACTGTGGAGAAACCTGGCAGACAGCTCTTAACCATGAGGTCAAGATAAGTCATGTTGGTACCAATCATGTACCCCCGATGTGATGTGATGAGTTGGGCATTTCACCTCTGAGCTACCCTTCCCCCAAAATTTATAATCCTAGTCTAATCATGAGAAAACATCAGAAAAAAAATGAAGACATTTTACAAAACACCTGTCCAGTATTCTTCAAAGTCTCTACGCCAAATTCGTAAAAACCAAGGAAAGACAGAAAACTGTCACAGAATGGCGATGCAACAAAGCTGCTCAAATGAAACTTGGTAACCGTGGGTTGGATTCTGGATCAACAAAAAACAAACACAAAAACAAAATAGGCATTAGTGGAAAAATTAATGAAATACAAATAAAATCTCTACCTCAATTAATAGAATTCTGCCAATATTATTATTATTTAGGTTTGGTAATTGTCCCATGGTTATGAAAGTTTTTAACTTTAGGAGAAGCTGAGTGGAGGGTATACGAGAATGCTCTGTATTATCTTTGTAAATTTTATGTACATCTAAACTGTTTCAACACAAAAAGTAAAAAAAGAAAAAGAAAAAAATTAAAAGAACAAAAGGTCAATGGATATTAAGGGCTGAATTGTGTCCCCCCTCATAAGGATATGTTGAAGTCCTAACCCCAGTACCTAAGATCAAATAATGTGCTCTCATTTGGAAGTAGGGTCCTTGCGGATATAATTAGTTAAGATGAGTTCATACTGGAGAAGGGTGGACCAGTATGACTGGGGTCTTCCTAAGAAGACACAGTGACACACAAGGGAAGAACACAATGCGACAACAGAGGCAGAGATTGAAGGGCTGCAGCTGCAAGCGAAGGCACGTCAAGGATTGCCAGCCTCCAGCAGATGGGAAGAGGAAAGAAAGTTTTCTCCCCTACAGCTTTCAGAGACAGCATAGCTCTCCCAACACCTTGATGTGGACTTCTCGCCTCCAGAATTGTGAGTTTGTTTTCTGTGGTTTTAAGCCACCCAGTTTGTGGTGTTTTGTTACATTAGGAAACTAATACATTTGAGAACTACGATAAGCTTCTAGCCACATTTGTTATGAATATGAACTATTTCAATCTCTTTTATTGATAGTAAACTTAGAAACAAATTCTTTATCTTTCAATTTTAAAAAAGCTACATAAAGCTATATTTCTAGTAAAAATTATAAACTCCAAGATGTCTTGAAAATTGGGGGCTAGTCAAAGAGAATTTACGAGACAGATTCCATAATTCACATGCAATGTGGTATAGTCTGTGGTTGATAATTTCTCTACGCTCTAGGATAAAAATAAACAGTATATATTTCTAGATTTATCCTCCATGTTTACATTAATTTATTAGACTCTTCAACACTTTCCTGGATGTTTAAACCTTGTAAAGCAGGTTTTTATTGTAATTTCTACTCTGAAATTGCATATGCCCATAGTCATCATTTAAAATACAAGTTTGAGCTGAGAAACTAGGCAACATGTCCTTTTTGTTTAGTAATAAAATAAATCTGAAGAGTGATACATAGCTGTTTCTGTCTGGTGCAGTTTAATGTCAACTCTGGTGATTTGTTTCCATCATTCTTTTCTTCTATATTTTTTTCTCAAAAGGTAAAAGAATGAAGATTGTTTAAAAAGTTACTTTCTTATCTTTGATTTCAAATTTTCAAGGGAGAAATGTAAAATGGTAGAAGTCAAACACTGTAGTGGGTTGTGAATAGAAATTATTATTAATTTTCGACAAAGCGGGAAAGAATATACTCTGGGGACAAGAATCCCTATTCAACAAATGGTGCTGGGAGAATTGGTTAGCCACTTGTAGAAGACTGAAACAGGACCCACAGCTTTCACCTCTCACAAAAATCAAATCACGGTGGATAACAGACTTAAACCTTAGGCGTGATACAATCAGAATTCTAGAAGAAAATGTAGGAAAGACTCTTACAGACATTGGCCTAGGCAAAGAATTTATGAAGAAGACCCCCAAGGCAATCACAGCAGCAACAAAAATAAATGAATGGGACATGATTAAATTAAAAAGCTTCTGCACAGCCAAAGAAACAGTCCAGAGAATAAACAGACCACCTACAGAATGGGAAAAAATTTTTGCATACTACACATCAGATAAAGGACTGATAACAAGAATCTATTTAGAACTCAGGAAAATCAGCAAGAAAACATCAAGCAACCCTATCAAAAAGTGGGCAAAGGACATGAATAGAAATTTTTCAAAAGAAGATATAAAAATGGCTAACAAACATATGAAAAAGTGTTCAACATCTCTAATCATCAGGGAAATGCAAATCAAAACCACAATGAGATATCACTTAACCCCAGTGAGAATGGCCTTTATCAAAAAAACCCAAAACAACACATGTTGGCGTGGGTGTGGAGAGACAGGAACACTAATACACTGCTGGTGGGACTGCAAACTAGTGCAACCTCTGTGGAAAGCATTATGGAGGTATCTTAAACAGATTCAAGTAGACCTGCCATTTGACCCAGCAATCCCATTACTGGGCATATACCCAAAGGAAAAAAGGTCATTCTTTAACAAAGGCACGTGTACCCAAATGTTTATAGCAGCACAATTCACAATAGCAAAGATGTGGAAACAACCCAAATGCCCATCAATACATGATTGGATTAGTAAACTGTGGTATATGTATACCATGGAATACTACTCAGCTATAAGGAATGATGAAGATACAACATCTCTATGGTTCTCCTGGAGAGAGTTGGAACCCATTATATTAAGTGAAGTATCCCAAGAATGGAAAAACAAGCATCACATGTACTCACCAGAAAATTGGTTTCCTTGATCATCACCTAAATACAAATCTGGAAACGACACCAATTGGACATCAGACTGAGGTGGGGGGTGGGGGAGGGGATGGGGGTATGCCTACACAATGAGTGCATTGCGCACCGTTTGGGGAGTGGTAACACTTGAAGGTGCTGACTCGGGAAAGGGGGGGTGGGGAAAAAAATATGAAACTATTGTTTTTAAAAAAAAAAAAAAAAAAAAGAAATTATTATTAGACCATTACCCTGACTCCATTCAGAATTTTTTTTTCTTTTTTGCTATTTCAGTAAGGGACTATTATTTGTTTAAAAGAAATCATCAAAGTTGACATTCCACTGGACAACTGAACAAGGCAGATTAAACATCCATATTGGTAGACAGGCAGAACAAAAAATGCAAGATACACATGGATGGGCTGAAGATCTACTTTTAAAACACTATTGGGAGACTGACAAATTCAGCTCTCAAATATCTCAGCTGTTGCTCACATTTTGTCATGTAGGACTTATCATGACAGAATTTAGGTGGTAACTGTTACTGGTACATGTTACATTAGGTAAAATTTCAAACACGGCTTTGGGATGGCCATTGTTAATGGTATTCAATCCTTCCACATAAACTTAATGATATAATACCACGCATCTACAACAATAACTAATTAAGCCTAGATTTCCATTATGTTAAACTCTTTAGGTCCCCAGAATAATAAATACATTCAAAATTATTACAAATAGAAACTTATTCCAAAATTCTTTATACAAACATGCCTTTGGGCACTAATTGGTTAAATCATACAGTTTTATTATTTATTTCTTCCTAAAAAATTTAGAGTTCCATAATGTCAAAAACAAAAAGTGATTTCAGAGGGGCAGTGTTGGCTTATTTACAGAGGGCGTGTGCCTCCTTCCAAGCCTAATTTCTTAAGCTTCCAAATTCTGTCAGGCATCACTTATCCTGAAAATGCCACTGGAACCCTGTTTCTGCTCTCTTTTTGTTCCTACTCTGACTTCCCAGACCACCCTGTGCCGACCTGTACACACTGAGGATGCCGCGATGCTCTGCTCCAATGCAGGCTGATTGGCCGTCCTTCCTACCAGCTGTGAAACCTCTGCAGGGAGGTACAATGTCCTATTTGTCTTCATAATCCTGGGACATAACAAGTTGTTGGCACAGAGAAGACATCAAATAGTCACAATCACATCTTAAAATTATGTGACAGCCAGGCCCAGTGGATCATACCTGTAACCCCAGCACTTTGGCAAGCTGAGGTGGGAGGATCACTTGAGGCCAGGAGTTCAAGACCAGTCTGGGTAACATGGCAAGACCCTGTCTCTAAAAAGTAAATGAAATTTTTAAAAATTACATAACGAAGTTATAACACAATTATATGATCATGAATATACAAAGAACACTGAAAAGACAAGCACAGTGTCATTCTTTCAATGTGCTGGAAAGTCTATGTCATGTCCAAGGAAACTGAAGCATCTTCATCAAAGCATCTCTCAGGTGATGCTCCTTTTCTCAGACTCAACATCTCTTTTCTTAAAAATAAACCATCATATAAATTTTAAAAATGAAAATCTGTTTGGTAGTTTTTGTATTACATATATGTATGTATGCTTGTACACATATGTGTGTACAGTATAATACATTGATAGCGTATTTTTTCTAATGAAACTTTCATTATCTATTAACTCTTAGGAAACACTAAGTTTTCCCAAAAATGCATTTTGTGAAATGCTGATCCCAGGTATAAAATGAAAATACCAAGCTTCTTTTTGAGTATATCAACATGAGTTTTAAAGTGCTTTACTCTCTTCAGCTCTGTGGGTTTAAAAATATATTCCATTATATTGAGAAGGAGTTTAAAGAACAAAGTACTCAGTAGTATGGTGCAAACTTTTTATTTCAGAGATAGGACTTAAATGGCCCTGAAGGATTGTGAAAGATGGTAAATTCACACCCCAAGTGCAATGGAAATTTTACTCAAATTTAATTAAAACACATTTCTCTTGGGTTTTTCCTACCCAAGGGGAAATATTTCCACTCTATTTCATTCAGCAATGGGAGGCTGAGGAACCAAGGTGGAATGGCCCCAGGCAACAGGCCCAGAGCAGTTTCTCAGAGTAAATGCATGGAGGCTGGGGAGAGTGGGGTAGGAGCAAGCCCCCAGGAGCCGGGATCTCCTGACTTTAAATCCTCACTTTACCACCCAAGAGCAGGGTGACTGAGCAGATTATCTAACATCTCTGAGCCTCAGTTTCTGCTTCTGTATAAATTAGTTCAATCCTCACAGAATTGCTATAGGCATTGTTTGACAAAGTTTATTACATAGTAAATCTGTGTTGTTCTT
Source organism: Eulemur rufifrons (assembly GCF_041146395.1). Classification (NCBI taxonomy): domain Eukaryota; kingdom Metazoa; phylum Chordata; class Mammalia; order Primates; family Lemuridae; genus Eulemur; species Eulemur rufifrons. Next base: position 91,376,174 of record NC_090985.1, read on the forward strand.
ATTTGACAGTATTTCAGAAATGAAAAATAAAATCATTTCAGAGGATATACATTCCTATTCTTCTCATTCTCCATGGAATTATCTCTTTGATGATTTCTGCCACTTCTCTGTCACTACTTCCATCTCTCACCATTTCAGGGAAGTGAACTCCCTAATCAGTGCTAGACATTCTATGCTGGGAACCTTATATCTTTGAGTGAGGGTTTCATGCACCAAAAGTCAAATTTACATCTGTAGTTCTGCTTTTCTCTGAAGTCTCATATTCCCTGCGATGGGCAAAACAGCAATGCTTGAACTTCTTGTCGGTAACAAACACTAAGTGGACACTTACATTCTCTCCAGCTTTGCTGTGGACCACCTGCCCTCTGCCGTTGCACAGTTTGAATAAGCTGAGTTCCTTGAGAACAGACACTGTCGTTTTCATCTTTATTCCTAGGGCCTAAGCACAGTGTGTGTCTTAGTCTGTGTGTGTGGCTATACAGAAATACCTGCAGGCTGTACAGGAAACATGGTGCCAATATCTGCTTCTGGGGAGGAACTCAGGATGCTTCTACTCAAGGTGGAAGGTAAAGTGTGTGCTGATCACATGGCAAGAGAGGACGTGGGTGGGGGGAAGATGCCAAGCTCTTTTCAACAACCAGTTCTCATGAGAACTAAGGGTGAGAACTCACTTACTTCTGCGAGAATAGAACGAAGTCATTGATCACAGATCTGTCCCCATGACCCCCACCTCCCACCAGGCCCCACCTCCAATACTAGGGACCAAATTTCAGCATGAGACTTGGCAGGGCCAAACAAACCATATCCAAACCAGAGCAGTGCATAGCCTGTGGTAGATGGTCAATAGGTGGTTGTCAAGTAAGTGAAGGAATGATTGAAGAATGAAGAATTTTCTCATACTAGAAAGGGAGCTACAATGGAAAGAAATTGGGAATCAAAGTAGTGATAAACATCATCACTAATTGAATCCCAGAGCCTTGCATATATTATTTCTAATCTGTACGACAGCCCCACAGGGTAGGTGTCAGCGGCCCACAGGAGAGAGGAACACCACAGGTAACTAGGTGGAATAGCGAGCAGAGTCCAGCCCATACGATGCCTGGTGCTGCCGTGCCCTTGGCCCCTTGGGAACAAAGCTGCCAGAAGTGCAGCTTGTCTTTGGGCATAGCTGACACACTCACTGCCTGCCACAGAACCCTCTAATTTTAGCCATGTGATTGGAGGCTGATGTGCCTGGCCCAGAGGGCAGCCAAGTACTCACTAGTACAAGTGGCAGCACCCCACCTGGTAGAAACCCCATCAGACCTGCCCTTAGCTCCTCCAAAGTGGAGAGAGTGTGGAGAGGGTGGGAGCCTCCCTAAAAGATGCACCTGCCATTCATGGTGACCTCCCCACTTCTCTGCCCCTTCCCATCCAAGAGAGTGCAAATAATACAGAAATAGGAATAGGAGGGCTTAGTGTTTACTTACGGAGTTGGGACTTTCACCCCTCTTCACTCAAAATAAAAAAGTAGGATGGATGAAGTGATCCATGTACAGCTTAACAGAAGTAAAGGACTTGGAATTGTAATTACTTGTCTGCCCTTTTCTTTGCTTCTCCGAGATGGGAAGAGGTGGTCCATAGTAGGAGACATGCCAGGGACAGTTGAGAGGGAAGGAACAAAGCTAGAAAGGAACAAGTCCATGCCAGCTTAGACCTGCCAAACACCTTTAAAATTTCCTGCAAATGAGGAGGAAGAAAGAGAGAGAGAGAACTGAAGGGCTGCTCTAACGGCTTACAACAGTATGGTAAATATGTTAGGACAAAGGAAACAGAGGAGAAACAAGTGGAGAAAGGAGACGAGGAAATGAGAAAGGAAGGGTGAGAGGGAACTCAGGGTGTTCTTCTGCATAGGAGGCTCGGCTAAGGGGAGCTAAGAGACAGCTCAGAATTCAGACACAGACTAGACAATTGGTGAGAAATCCTGGTTTAATTGGTGGGGAATTGGTACTGCTTCAAAAATCGGAATCTTTGGAGGAGAAAAAGAATCTTTCTTCTCCACAGACCTAGATGTGAAGGCAAAAGAAGAACATAAAGAAGAGATTACCTTGGAAAGGTATTTTGACACTTTAAATATACTGTAGGTTATGTGCCATAAAATTGTGCCATTGTGTCATCAGAATGATATATATCTTATTCTATTTTAACTTTTATTAAAGATTGCACAAATTGTTTTTAAAAATTTTTAGGATATCACAATATAAAGTTTGGCATGTAAAGGTCAATGTCACAGACCCAAGTCCGCCCCCAGGTGCTGACCACTGGAACTTGTCTCTATCCAAAAAAGGGTAGAGTAGTTTTAGATTTGGGAGCTGTCTTAGGATCATTTTATCATAGTCACACATATTAACCTTTTAGTAATATGAATTGGAGATAAAATTACATCAGAAATCACATGGTAATATGGATAAATACATCACAGAGGAAATACCTGAATAAATGTCTATCTTCACTCTAGTGCAAAATAGACCTACTGTAGTATCATATATTCAAGATATATGCCCTGTATTCATTCTCTAGTGATGCTGTACCACATGCTGGGTGGTATTTTATTTTCTTGCAGTTCTGGAGGCCACAGTCTGAAATCAAGGTGACAGCAGGGCCACACTCCCTCCCGAGGCTGTATGGGAGAATCCATTCCTTCCTCTTCCAGTTCCTGTTGGTTCCAGGCATTCCTTGGCCAATCTCTGCCTCCATGGGCCTCTTCTATCTGCTTCTATGTCTCAAATTCCCTCTGCCTTTCTCTAATTCGGGCACTTGTCATTGGATTTAGGGATCATCTAGATATTCTAGTGTGATCACATCTAGAGACCCTTAACATAACATCTGCAAAGATCTTTTTTTCCAAATGTAGTCACATGCACAAGTTCTGAATGAACAAATGGGGAAGTGGAGCACCATTCAATCCACTTCATTTACAAAGTTGAGAATCAACCCAATTAATACGGCAGAGTAAAGGGGTTTTAGATTGTAATTTTAAAAAGTGGGGTTTTTTTTAACTTTGTTTTCCTCTTAAGCTAAAAAATGTTGGGGGCTGGGAATTGTGATTGAGAGCACCAAGTTTTCATTTCTAGTAATAATCAACTTATCTCCCAGTACCCGTTTCCCAGTTTCTGACATATCTGTCTCCCAAGTATTCTATAGCAATGCAGCATTGTGAGAGTTGCTTGAGAAAATCTCAAGAAAAAAAAATATAGGACCTACATATTTCAAAAATTTCAAAGACAAATAATGTAGCAGCTAAAGTGACACAAGAACAGCCATGCACACACGCCAACACACACATGTGCCACCACGCACTCATACTGCCTGCTATGATTCCCTGGCCAGGTAGTGCTAGAGTAAATATCTCTCTCCCCGCAAAAGATGAAATATGCGGTAGCACAGACCAGCTTTTAAAATACAAATCTCTCAGAAATTTTGAAAAGTCATTCCCTTAGCAGTTTTACAAAAAATGTCTCAGCCTGAATATGAAATCCTATCTTTAAAGACTAATCAGACATTTGAGTATATGTAAATTGCAGCTGCCTATGTGACCATATTTCAGTTGGTGTCTGTCAGTAAGTCCATTGTCACTGATTAATCCTTTTTCTCCTCCAGGTTCTTTCTCATACACTGGATTGCATTTATGAAAGTGTGGTTGACAAGCGCTAGAGAAATCAATTATTTACACATTTCCCAGTGCATTGATTTTCTAAGTTAGAGGAAACCATGCCATGGCGTAAATTCTGCTACAAAGGACTGCGTGACAGAACTAAGTATTTTTAATTAATCTTAAATTCATATAGTATAATGATAGTAAATCATCATCACTGTCAGTAAATTTCATAGCTGTTAGCAAATTTCATTCCTGCATTATGAGAAATGAAACACAAAACGATACTCTCCAAATTTTTATTTAGAAAATTTTACTTGTAAAGAAATATCTTCATTTTTTATTAAAACATATAGAATTTCCTATTTTCATACACACCAACAAAAATCAAGTTCTTTCCAAAAATTAAGTAAAATTCAGTACTTTACTGGGAAAGTATTGTTTAAAGTTCATTATTCTGGCAAAGAATATTTTAATGACAAAAATGAATAGCAGACAAAAACCAGACATAAAACAAATATTTTCCTTTTTCATGGGCTGGATCTTCAAAACTCTAAGGCTGCTCAGAGTTTCCAGCAATTGTCACCACTTGTTATATGACACAACCAAGCTTTGGAGAGATGCCTGGCACCCTGTGCTGTAGAACACACATGCAAATGAGCTTCCAACCTCAGCCAACCCCTCTGCATTGTGGGGAGATTTCTGCCCACCTTGCACCACATCTCACCCCCTGGGAAGCTCCCGAAGGAAGACACTAATGAGATCACTTCTTTGTAGCTGAACAATGGAAATGAAGCCCAGAGTGTCCTGCGTAGAAAGGAAGTAATGAGGTCAAACAATTAGAACACAGAAAATGTTCTTCAGAGCTGAGTTTAGTGGTCTAGCAAAAGAAATCTTCACTCTTTTTATTGTTTGATTTCTTACTAGCTAAGGCTAGATGGACTTCCAGGTCTTCCTAATCCTACATAGGGGAAACCCTGTAATTCCAGAATTTTGTGGTGAACTCTTTCTCCAGGTCAAGATGCATAATGACAGTACGAAAGTAGGACAGAAATAGCCGTCCCCAGGGTGGAACCTCAAGTACCGGGAGAGTCACACTGGGATCAAGGTCTTTCTGTCTTGGGCAAGGTGGTGAGAACCAAAATGGGGAGGTGAGGAACAAGAATGTACAGGGGAATCTGAAGTTCATGTTGCACAAGGTAAAACATGCCAACAATATTATGTCGACCCCTCAGCCCATGAGATATTATAAACACTGCCCTAGAACAGCCAGAAATGTACTTGTAACAGTTTTTATTCAGTCCAAAGGGAACTGCTAAGTACATTTCACTAACTGCTGATGATACCGTAATTTTTTTAAAAGGTAAGATACCACATAGAATAGTAATAACAAGTTCTGCCTTTTCAAAATTACATAACATCTCAGTAATATGCTTTCCTCCAGATAAGTGAGCCTAGAAAAGCTTTGGGTCATTGAGCTAAAACCTTAGGAAAGAAGAGGGCCATATTAATTTATTTGTTTTTGTTCAAGTTGTTGTTATAATACTGGAGTTATTATACAGGTAGAAGTTTACATTCAAACAGTATAGAAGGTAGAAAACAAACAGTCAAAATCTCCTAGCCCTTCTCCTTAGAGATTGCTTTTAATTCTGGTGTTTATTCACATTGCATCTAAATTGTTTATTTACCTTAGAAAGGACACATATTTTTAATGCTTATTAAGAGCTTGAATTGCATACAAAACGGTCTGGCATATTGTGTTACTTTTAATATAAAAGAGAATGGAAAAAATAAAAAGTATGATGGGCACATTAAGTTTTATAAAGTAAGAATGAGTGGCGCAGGGGATGGATTTTACCAAAAACAAAACAACACAAAAAAACCCAGAAAACTTCATCTGAAATATTCTCTCACATTTATCATTTTAAAAAGCACTTTTCTCCTCCATTCTCTTTATGAATCATGGTCATATCCTTAGGTCTTCCTCAGGCGAAAGTCACCTCCTATATCCAAGGTAAGAGGTGAGAGGAGGGTACCTGGAAATGAGAGACACACAGAGGGAAGAAGCCTGAGACAGTGGCGAGATGTATCATAATATGTTAATTACTCTCACCTAAAAATTCCCACCATGCAGAGGGTCATCCCCTACATTGCCTGAGACCCTCAGATCTGCAGGTAGGCACAGCTGGCTAAATTCCAGAGGCGGATTTAATGGGTGGAGCAGGGCTGGAAGTGCCAAAAGATGGCAACACCCATGAATGTCTCTGATACTGTTTCTTTCTCCCAAACCTGCCCCAAGTTAATGCTTTTAATTGTTCCACACCAGACGGCTTGTTAAATGCTAGTGATTCTACCCTCACTCCAAAATCAGACACTGCCTGGCCACTTTCCCAAAAGCAGAACTACTTTTTAGACAGAGACGATCAATCGCCAGTCCCCATGTAATACGGACTGCATAGTTCGGATTCCTGTAAATGTATATGAAGGAGCTTGGGTGCCCTGCATGCCCTTCAAAGTCACCTTCTTACTCCTCCTTAGTTCTCCTTTGAACTGTCTTGATGCTAAAGTGGTTCCAATGCTCCTGCTCCTGCTCCTGTACATGGCACAGTCTCAAACCAGAACTGGGCTTGCTTAGAAATTGGTCCTGGAGAAGTTAATAACTTTGTTCTTAGCAATGTGCTCTCTCAGCTAAAATCTCTGCACTATTCTGGCACCTCCAGAGGCAGGAAAAAAGTCTCAGTGAGACTTCCGCACCATCGTATTTTAGATGGTGTTTAAAACCAAGGGACAGACGAGATCACCTGAGCCTTCAGGACAGCAAGAAAAGAGAAAGAGACCAAGGCCTGGGCCCTGGGAAGTCTGGCACATAAAGCCTGAGAGTCTGGGACAGGGAAGCATGACCAGCCAGGAGGGCGATGTCAGGAAGAGAAGAACATGTTTCCAGAAGGAGGGGCCTGGTGAACCAGGCCAGATGCTGAAAATTCAAAAAGAAAAGGAGGGAGAATTGACCGTTGGTTCTGACACAACAGGAATCTCTGTTGTCTTTACTAAAAGCCCTGTAATGGCCAGGCGAGGGGGGAAGATCCCTACTGCTGTGTGGAAAGAAGAATGAAGAGGGGGCCTTGGAAACTGAGACTGAAGATGCTCCCATTTTGCAGGAAACAGGAAAATGAAGTAGTAACTGCACAAAGACCAAGAATCAAGGGAGCGTTGGGTTTCTTTTTGTCATTTAAAATGTAGAAAACATTAAAACATATTTGTATGTCAATGGAAGTGATCAATTTGGCAGGAAAAAAATAGTTTTTGCAAGAGAGGGGCTGCTTACAGAAGGTGGTCTTGAGTAGACTAGAAGTGATCCCCCTGAAGTACAGGTTGAGGGATTTAACGTGGGCAGGCGCTGGGCATCTACCAAGAGGGAGGGAGGGCGTGTGCGTGCAGGGGAGGCAGGAAATTGGGTTTGGTGATGGGAAGACGTAGTGATTATTTTTTCTTGTTGCTTTTATAGTCTCGATGATAAATAAGGTTAGGTCAGCAAATGAGAATAACAGAGGTATTTAGGGATTTTTAGCAGAGAAAATAAGTTGTTAAATAAAAATGTACTAGGGAGTGTTAATAGGATTGCCAGGCCATACTCTGTATTCCAGCAGATACTTGTGATTTTTAAAAAATGTGGCCTTTGTCTCTACTTTGACCTTTATCATCTTCTAACTCACATTATTTGAAAGGGGCGGCCTTGCAAAAATAACAGGAAAATACCTAATCCCACAATTTCCCCAGTAACAGCCAAAGATCAATCCTATGATGAGTTCTCTCACTAACAGGCACTCTGCAGGAGTTCTGTCCGCTGAACAGATAGAAAAGAGACGTAAATCTTTCTCTTTAAAATTGTTTTTTGAGAGTCTGTGTTTACAGAGTTCCTGAGTAAACAGCAGGACAACAGGACTAGGGTATCTCAACCATATCTCGAGGGCAGAGTCACACCTGTAATAATCCCATCTCCAGCGAAATGTGGGGAAACAAACTCTTGGACTTTGACATCCTGCTGCTGCTTTTGTTATCAGCCAACAGCTGCCACTACCTTTTTTTTTTCTTTATGTCCCCTTAAAATCAACAAGCCGCTTGGCCTCAATGTTGGCACCTCCATTCTCTTTCTTTGGGATGCCATGCCGTCTTCCTACTCTCTTCCCCACTTCCCTTCTCTCTTTTACCTCTCATTCTCTCTTGGCTCTAAGGGGATAAAATAAACTTTTTTTTTTACCATATATATATATATATATATATATATGTATATATATATATCTCCTATTCTCTGCATGAGAAATCTTTATCCACCCACGCCTTGAGCACCTAGTGAGCTTTCCACCCTAACATTACTAATAAATAACCATTTCCTATGTGAAAATCATGTCTTCCCCAATTGGTTACAAGTTCTTAAAAGACAGGATGATGATAGCTCTTAATATGATCTCCAGAGCATATTTTAGTCCCCTAGGCAGTAACCATTGTTCTTATAAACATTTGTGAGATTTGATTAAATGAACTGAATGGGACACTGCAGGAAATACTTCTAGTACATCTTCCCTTTGCTTTTTCCCTTATTAACAAAGAGGGTCATAGACATTCATTGTCACTTCTGTGTGCACACCCAGAGCTGGTGTTTGGTTATGCCATAGGCACTAGTGTCACCAAAGGAATCCAGTGGGTTCTTTCTGAGACCCTTGAGGCAGATTCAAACTAGATATGTTCTCCGCTCATCAAACTTCTTCTGGAGCATGAATGAGCGCCCATGTGGGCATCTGTTTCTAGTTTGCTTCCTTTGGATGTTATATCCAAGAGTGCCAAATTCTCTTTTACCTCTCAACCACATGGTAGGAAAAGCCATAGACTTTAGGAATTGAAGAGAACAACTTCATCTTCCAGATGAAGGAAGTCTCCAGATAAGGCTATATGATTATGTTAACTAAAGGTTTTACAAAATATTTAATGATATTTCTGATTAATGTTCATAAAGTAAAAACATGCAATGCTGCTGGGTAAATACTGACAAAGAAACAGGAAGTTTTATTAAATAAAATTGATTATCAGGCCAAGTGACCTCCATTAAAAGAAGCTGCACACATCCACATGGATGGATCTTTGAAGCTAAGAGATTAGCTGTGGAATACCTAATTACAATAACAAAAATGCTCTCAGTAGTCTATTAATGTTTTGTTCCATATTTGCTCTTTGAAGGCTGTGATAAATTGGTCTGAGGACAGCTGGCATTCAGGAAAATTGCATCAGTGTCTTTTAAAGGCTAATTTTGGCACTAAGTTCCTAAGTACAGGGAAACATTTCTAGGCTAGAGCAAGGTGCAACTCCAAGAAGATCACTTTTGAACACAGAAATCACAGAATTATTTTCATGAAAATACTCAGTAGGACTAATAATCATTCATGGAAACCTTTAGGTACAATTTTTCTCTATGCTACAAATCTCACATATCTCTTCGGAGCCTTCTCTCTGAAGAATTATTTTCCACTTAATCGTATGACACATTATCCTAGGGTTGATGTGCATCCTTCGCTCTATGTTTTTAAACTCTTCTGCGGAAATGGCTCTGTTTGCCACAGCACAGGTCCTCACTGTTAGTGGCCAGAAGAAGTCCCATGCTTATGTGTGGGGTCGTGTAGGGGGCACCCTGTTACAATAAACATGCAACTACACTGTACTGGGGGAAAATGATTAACTTTTAAAAATAAGGACAATTCAAGTTAACTATTGAAAGTTTGGTGATTTAGAAAATTATAAACAAAGATCATACAAAATATGATACAGATGACTGAGTGTCCCCCGAAGGTCACTGCCCCTCTCAGTCTGACCCTCACTGAAGAACTCTCTCTCCTTCCACGTGGCACTAACCTCTCCCTCTTTCAGACCTAACAATTGTAACCTTTTTGCTGCTGTTCCCTGTCCCTGCACTAACCTGTGTTGTTCCTGACACCATCTTCCCGCCTTTGGAATTATTTCCTTGGTCAATGAAGCTTCTTCATCATATCCTAATTTCATTGTGCCGTCTCTTTCCTCTTGGGACCTTGGCGGATACGAATGTCACCGTTTTGTATAATTGTCTTTATTAGGGAACACTGAGGCTTATTGGTCTTCAGGTAGGGCATAAAAATGTTTCGTGTTTGTTTCCGGATTTGGAAAGTGGGCAGTTCGACAGCTAAGCCCTTCAAAATGGCATCCCCAGACAAGCATCTGTCATCTTGCTGACTCTGTTCCACTTACTAGACATTCAGGTTTATGGCTCTTACAGCCTTTTGAAAGATTAAAGTGAATTAGGCGTTTACCCAATAAAGTCAGAGGATTGGAAAAAACAAATTTAGAGCAGCAATGTCGGTCATTACTAAAAGCAAAATAATGGCTACATATTGATTTTAAATATTGATCCCACCTTTTTCTTTCTGAATGATTTTATGATGTTTATTTTAAAATAGTTTCCCAGAAATCAATATAAATTTTAAAGGCCTTCATTCTGCCTTGTCCACAGCACCTAACACAGTGTTAGGCATAAAGCAGATGATTTATTTTCATAATTATGCATGTGGTTGTCAACATATAGCTGTGTAGTTGTACATGCAGACTGCTATTCATAGCTTTATCACCTTTAAAAATCTGATTTTTAAAAATTTTTCACTAAATATATTAAAATAACATCCAAGAGGGATTATGTGGCAAATACTACTCATAGAAAGAGTCCACTTTACTTTTTTGATTATGATATATCATCTAAGTCAAATCACAGCAGAATCCTGAGTATTCCCAATGCTAGCTGTTAATAGAAGCCGTTGGATGGGAGAAGTTGATCAGTATAAGAATAGAGCTTGGGTAAATACTACTGTCAGTTCACCTCCTAATGATTTTATAGCACAAAGGTGGGTATCACAAGATCAGGAATAATTACCTGAAGAGAAGACAATGCAATTTTTTGAGGACATTGTTTGCTTCATACTTTGCAAGAACTAGACCTAAGTCCTTGAGTTTACTCAAAGATATTCCTTTATATCGTACACCTTTTGAGAGAGAGAGAAACTGAGCTAAATTCTACCAAATCATATGTGAATGACATTGTTTATTCATTTACATACAATAAATGTAATGAAGCCATACTAATTTTTTAAAAGACTGTAGCAGTAAAAAGGAAACTTGTTTTTTCAATGGGATCTTATTTTAATATGAATGTGGATAACAATACTTAAAGTAATGAAGAGATAAAGACATTGTCTACACACATACATAAATATACTAATGTGCACACACATACAGATGCACAAAGTTTTAGATTCCAGTTTTTAAAATACCTTCCCATATTGATGATGTATTTGTTAAATATTAAAGTGATTTTGAGGAGCTAGATTCTATGGAAGCTCAAAGACCTACTTTTCTTAAGCAGATCTTCTCTAGCCTCTAAGATAAAATGTGCTACTGCTATAACATCTGCTTTAGTTTGAACAATTAGGGTTCTATTGGAATCTCCAGTCTATACTTCCATTTGGGGGTCATAAGACCAATTTTGTGATGTAAAATATCTGTAACTCAGATTTTCAATGTGAAGATTTTGCACCAATTTTCAAAAATCACATTTCTCATCTAATCTAAGGCCATTTACATATGCACAAGATATTAACGTTATAATTTCTCAAGACATTATTGTTCTCTAAGGCTTTTTCTTGTTTTAAAGTTAATTCTTGAAAATTGTTACCTTAGAATTAATTGAAAGATTTTTTGGGATAAATCATCTTATCTGTTAGGCACATTTTAATCAATCCAAACTAACCACAGCAGAGTAAAATAATGGAGCCATGGTTTAATAGTAAAATACACGTTAATATGGCATCCTAGTAGTCTCAGTCTTCGGTCTCCTAGTAAATAGTCTCTAGGGAGGCCTTTTTAATTGTCATTTACCAGTCAACATGTATACACTGATTTTCTACAATGTGCCAGGTACTGTGCTAGGCCCAGCGCTACAAAGAGGAACAAATGCAGTCCCCTACCTTTGAAATACTCCCAGTCTAAATGGGGGAGAGAGGTTAGTGAAGGCTATAACAGAGGCATTTCCACAAGCCATAGGAACAGATACGTGGTGCTAGATCTGCCCAGGAAGGTGAGATGGGGCAGGTTCACAGAAGGCTCAACAGTTGTGCTGCCTTAGAAGAGGGAGTTCAGTCTTGAGACTGAAGAAGGTACTGATTTGTGTTATTCCTCACAGAGCACTCTATCAACAGAGCTTTTTATAGTTGCAATGGCCTAAAACTCAAAAAGTCATTTTTCTCATCCTGTGCGGAAAGTAGATGTAGAAATTTTTGACTGGCTGCATTTTTTGGTTATATGTCTCCTAGACAGTTTAATTTCTGCAACCCAGCTTAATTTAGGGGTCTAAATAAAAGACTTGAGCCAACTCTCTTCATAAGATTACGTACGAGAAACCTGTTTACATTGAAAACTAGAAAACAGCTCACAGAATAAGGATTCGTATCTGTTTTCTGGTGCCTTGGCCTCTTCATTTCCATGTTCTCCCAAAATTGCCAGCTGAAGCATTTAAATACTAAAGAGAAAGCAACTTCAGGAGACAATATGCTTAGATGTTAAAAAGTCCATGCTGATTATGTAGTGTTTGCTATAGACAGAGAACTGACAAGTGGAAGTTCCTGCAGGCAGGCCACTCCCTGTGCCGTGCCCAGTCCACCACAGTACACCATGCTGAAAGTTAACTCACGTATTTCTAGTGTTTACAGTTTACAGTTATAGTATAATGTTTATATAGCATTGTGTCTACCATTTTCAACATACTTAGATTTTCATTAATTTTGATTTCTTAGAAAATCTATCAAATTTTATAAATTTTCATATTTTATGAACCTGCAGTTTATTTTATAATCCTATAAATTGCCATCAGCAATTTCTATTAAATCAATGATAAATTTACATAGAGCAACATATAAAATGGATACAATGCATGTGCCCATATAAGGAAGCAAAGAAGCACACACAAAAAAATCATCAAAAATAGTCAGTCTTTTGCCCACTTTTTAACGAGATTATTTGTTTTTTCCCTATTGAGTTGTTTAAGTTCCTTGTATATTCTGGATACTAGTTCCCCATCAGGTGAATAGTTTGCAGATATGTTCTCCCATTCAACAGGTTGTCACTTCACTCTGTTGATGATTTCTTTTATGTGGAGAGTGTACAGAGAGACAACAGAGACTGGGAAGTGTGAGTGAAGGGGGAGGAGGGAGGAGGAAGAAAAGTGGGTAAAAGGGTACAAACATACAGTTAGACAGAAGGAATAAATTCCATCCTTGATAGCAGAGTAATGTGACTACAGTTAACAAAAATATACTCAGGTGATGAACACCTAAACACACTGACTTGATCACTATACAATGTATACATGTAAAAAGATTTCACATGTACCACATAAACTTGTACAAATATAAAAAAGAGTCAAAAAATTTTCAAAAAGAACAATAGGAAATCGGCCGGGCATGGTGGCTCACGCCTGTAATCCTAGCACTCTGGGAGGCCGAGGTGGGCGGATCGTTTGAGCTCAGGAGTTCGAGACCAGCCTGAGCAAGAGCGAGACCCCATCTCTACTAAAAATAGAAAGAAATTATATGGACAGCCAAAAATATATATAGAAAAAATTAGCCGGGCATGGTGGCGCATGCCTGTAGTCCCAGCTACTCGGGAGGCTGAGACAGGAGGATCGCTTGAGCTCAGGAGTTTGAGGTTGCTGTGAGCTAGGCTGACGCCATGGCATTCACTCTAGCCTGGGCAACAGAGTGAGACTCTGTCTCAATTTTTTTTTTTCCTTTATAAAATAATTAGAAAAAAAAATTTAAAAAAAAAAGAACAATAGGAAATTAATTTCAATCAAGAAATAAAAACTGAGAGGGTGCCATGATCAAACAGAGGAACGATTGTTAACAGTGAGAGGCACAAGGTGTAAGATTACAGTTTGTCCCCTGGCCCTTCCAGAAATCCACCCCAAGTGTTCCATTACTCACTTGTTGTGAAGCCAAGTCCTAAAAACTTTGAGATAGCGAACTTTATTAAACTCTATATTTTGTCAAATACAGCATGAAAACAGGAAACAAAAAAGCTTTGAAAATGCAATAGCAATTACATTCACACTTCTGTGGTGTTATTTCTTAGAACAGGTGATAATATAGTCTACTTAGAGCTCAATATTATAAAAGTCATTAAAATGCCATTTCCTATAATTTTGTAAAGAGTTCTGTTACTCTAAAAATGCAAGACAAAGCACATTAGTTTTCTGAAATTCTGAGAACTTGATTTAAAAAAAAGATTTTTAAATGAGGTTTTTGTGTTGATTTTGTATTTTTATTAAATATATATTTAAGTACTTACTGTGTGCCAGTCATTACCAGGTTCCAGGGACAGTGATTATGAGCACAGTAGACAGAGTCCTGCCCTTATACAGAAATGAAAAGGATAAACAGCATGTCTGATTAAGTACTGTGGGGCAATGACAGCAGACACACAGGTGGCAGTGGGAGCCCTAGCAAGAAGCCTGACCTGAACTGGAGGGAAGGACGGGATCCAGAAGGACTTCCTAAAGGAAGCGGTATCAAGGCTGCGACCTGGAGGATGAGTGTAAGTTAACAAGCTTAAGTAGAGAGAGAAGCCTGTTTCAAGCAGAGGAAATAGACTTAGAGGTTAGAGGGACTGTGGAGCCAGGAAAAAATAAAAATTCAATAGGGCTGGAGCCTACATTGCATAAAGGAAAGAAATATAGCTGGCAAGACATGCAAAATAAAAGCATTAAGGAATATTTAAGGATAAAAGAAAGCCTCTGAGATGTGTGTTATACAGGGATCACTCTCCAAAGAACACACTGGAGGAATGCAGGATAGAGAGGGAAATGGCTGGAAGAGGCTGTGGCAGTGGAAAAGAATTAAGTTGGTGGGCCTCAGGTGAAATTAGGAGATGGAATTTCCAGGCCTGGTGAGAGACTGGATGTGCAGAGAGGTAAGTAAAAGAGAGTGAGGAATGATTCTCAGAGTTCTAATTCAGGCAACTTAGTGCACAATGACATTATTCACAAGATATGAAAAACATGAGCAATTTGAGTATGGCAGGTGGGAGTTTCCATGACTTAAATGTTGGGCATGTCTCATGTGAACACCTGTGAAACATCAGAAAGTAGTGATGTCTATGGAGGTCTGGATCTGTGGGGTTCTGGAGCTCAGGAGAGAAGCCTGGGATGGAGATCTGGGAGTCCTCAATAATGGAAATCATGAGGTAAGGTCTCCCTGGCAAGGTGTGGGCTGTAAGGGAAGAAGGGGATCTGGGAAGTACCCCAGGGAACACCAAATTCTAGTGATGGGCAGAGAAAGATAGTCTTGTGTCTTATGCGAGGTTCCCTAGGAAGTAAAGCTTGGGGCAAAGCTGTGTGCTCATGCTTTCTTTGGGGTGCCATGTCCGGGTGAGCTCAATGAGGGTGGCATAGAAGTCAGTCAAGAAAGAAGAGAAAGCATTAGAAGGTAATGCACTGCCATGCTAGCCACAGCCACATAGGACAACACAGCCAGGCTTATCCACACAGGGCATCTCCAGAAAGCCGGTAAAACAGTCGGTTTTTCCAGGGTAAGAAATGGTTAGCCATTCATGGGCTGGCTTTTCCCCATTCCTGTCTCTTATTAATCAAAGTGTGTCCCCTGCATGTTAGCACTCCATATTTCCAGGTTTCCTTACCCTGTCCTCTCAAGCAGCCGCTTGGAAGCCCAAGCTCCCGGGGGTTCTAGTGGGTAAAATAAGACACTGGAGCTGCTAACAGCTCCCCGTGGTGGGCCTCATGCAAGCTTTGCTGAAGTCAGGCCCTCATCCCCAGGGAAGGCAGAAACAAGAGTAGGTGACAGGAGACTAAGCAGTGGCAGAGGTAGGCAGGACTTTACAACTGCTGGAATGCTTAAGCCACCACTGGGCATATCTTGTCTGAGATCAAGGTATGTTGCCCAGACTAAGGACAGAGGTTGGCCTGAATGAATTTTGGCATTATCGCATGAACTGTGAATAGTGTGTCTTGCAAGAAAGAAGTCTGCCCAGGCATGGCTCGGAGGATGGGTGAAAAATTCAATAATGTCAAAAAAGGGAAAGAAAGAGTATTTCATAAAGGGGTCATTTACGTCAAAAATTTCTAACAAGGCCGGGCGCGGTGGCTCACGCCTGTAATCCTAGCACTCTGGGAGGCCGAGGCGGGTGGATCCTCAAGGTCAGGAGTTCGAGACCAGCCTGAGCAAGAGCGAGACCCCCGTCTCTACTAAAAATAGAAAGAAATTATATGGACAACTAAAAATATATATAGAAAAAATTAGCCGGGCATGGTGGCGCATGCCTGTAGTCCCAGCTACTCGGGAGGCTGAGGCAGTAGGATCGCTTAAGCCCAGGAGTTTGAGGTTGCTGTGAGCTAGGCTGACGCCATGGCACTCACTCTAGCCAGGGCAACAAAGCGACACTCTGTCTCAAAAAAAAAAAAAAAAAAAAGAAATTTCTAACAAGTCAAATAGGATAAAAACTGTAGTAAATTTTAATCGATCATCCCTTCTTCTGGCAAAGGCAATTCAACTTTCCTGTGGGAAACCATGCTTCCTCTGCTCCGGGCTCATGAGCTCTAGGTAGAGTGTAATCTCCCAGATGGCCCCAGGCTTGGAACGCAGCCCAGACACATACTATCAGAAATTCAACTTCATGGTCGCAGGACGGGCATGTACCCAACGGGGTCAATGAGGCACAATCTCATGACTATTACAGGAACAATTGTGAAAAAGCTCTAAACCCAAACTTTTCAATTATGTGATTCAAATGCTCGTTTTTCCCTAAAGCAGTTCTAGCTGGATTTCCATCACTTGTAACTGAGAGACTACTGGTAACTGCAAGGGCAGAACAGTGTCTATGGACTTAGTGTCAGGGTCACTGGTAGCCTTGGAGAGAACAGTTGCAGCAGTGCAACGCTGGAAGAAGTCAGGGTTACACGAATTATTTCTTTGTCCTATTTTTCAACTCCTTAAACATAATTCATCTACTGGGAAAGGACTAAGAAGGACAACTTAAAAATGTTTTAAGTACCTTCAGGAGGAAGCAGCAAAAACAGCCACAAGTGCATTATGCTTTGTGTCTCTGCATAAAGTTCTTTCTTTTAATATCTGAGATAACATCTGACCTTTTAGGTCAGGGAGTGGGAAAACCTCAACTGCTGCTGGATCCCTGCTTTGTCCCCGTGGTTCTACATACCCTGACCTGACCCTCGTAAATAAAGGGTAAATAAATCCCTTCTTGAAATACCCTCATTGGATCATGCCATTTGTTTCCTTTCGGGATCCTGACTGATCCACATGTTAAATTTTTATATCCTAGTGTTTAAAAAAGACTTGAAAGCACAACATTCTGATTAAGGAGTATAGCTAGTTTGTTGTTGCTGTTTTTATATTGTTTGTTTTGTTTTTAAGGAAGCATTTGAAACAGCCAAATCTTCAACCAGATTTAGACAACCAGAAAAATATATCACTATATATCTGTCTTTCAGTCTATCCAAGTATCAGCCACCTATGTCCCAAAGTTACTAGAGTAGAGAGTCAGGTTTGTGATTTTTAGACTCTTTGTAATACTAAGTGAATCAGATATTCACCTAAAAAAGTCAGTGAAAAGGACAATTATAGAGCAGTTATTTTTGGTTATGGCTGAAAACTATTAATAAGTAATAGCTGTAAATTGATGTTTAAATATCAATTTGCTTTTTATTTTAGATAGCATTTATTGTTTTCCTTATAATATTTCCTTAGAAATTAACACATTGACTAACACACTAGAAAAAAAAAAATTTTCCCTGGGGCCACGGTGTTTTATTAAAACAAAATGATCCTTCCCAATTAGTTATTTTTTACTGTTTTCTGTGCATGAGTTATATGTAACACAATCCACCTTTTTAGAATTAAATTGTCAACATTAATTGTAACAATAAGAACAAGTAAGATTTTCACTAACCAACTGCAGGGTTTTGCTTCACGCTGCCCGGAGTTCAAAACTAGCTTGAGTTAAATACAACTCTCATGGCAATATGTATTTGGAAAACCTTTCTTCTGCATCATTTACACCACCTAGCATACGGCTAGATATAGGTGATTAATAAGTGCCGGCTGGATAATTTGTCTGCATAATTTTTTATACAGTTGTCCCCATTCAGTTCGATAGCTGTATGTGTGGAAAGGCCATCCTTACCTTTATTACCTCTGAAAAACGTGGCCTTGTTTGCATTGTCTCATTAGACGCATTAAACTAACATCCGGAGAGCAGCTATGTGGCAAACCCTACTTTTACAAAGGGTCTTTAACTTTTACCACCCTTCTCCCATCCCTGTAATCAACTCAGTTAACACATTTAAATAACTTAAGACTTAGAAATAATTTTCAGAAACTTAATCCAATCCTACCAATAATAAAAAAAAGTCTTTTAGAAGATAATATGCTTCCACAAAAAAAGTCCTTATTAAGCCTGTAATAGCTTTTTCTGAACATAAAACTGAAAGGTGAAAGTTAATTTACACATTTCGAATGTTTATTAACAGGCATTGTAATATCCACTGTTCACAGACTTATCTGGCTTTTTTTAAAAAGTTGATTTCTTTGGAAACCGACTCCATTTTTAAAATTCTCATTTATGATTTGAACTCGTATTACATTTAATAACCCTAAAAATTGCCACCAGGAACTTTGCTTCAACAGATGATAAACTTTACAGTTTACAGAGCAACAAATGTAATGGAAATAATGTACACGCTCACGTAAGACGACACAGAATCCCCCACACATTCGTGCACGCAAATGGACCCTTAAAGCTAATGCCCGAGGGCAAAGTGCACTGGCTACAGCGTCGTCTGCGCGCCACAGCTGCACAACCACCTGGCCTCCCTGGCGCACCTGCAGCGAGGGTACAACCAGCGAGTCACCGCCTCACCTGCCCCCAGGAGGAGCCATGGAGAACCTCGCTGATGTCAGAGATACACTCAGAAATGGCCTGGAACTCTTGCAGGCATCGTTTAATCTTCCTCTGTCGATGAGCAATCGGATTTTTTTTTTTTTTATGTTCTCAGCTATTTAGTATTTTGTTGGAAAAACACAGTGACACCCAGCCTAATATTCTTAATAATTATTTTCATACGAGGTATTCAGATGATACTGAGCAGTCATCTAAAAAGACTGATGACATTGATTGCAGATGCTGGTCATCGTAAACCTGAGAACACAGATGTCGCTGAAAAACTCTCTGGGAATGTGAAAATTCCTTGCTGGGTTATGACAGGTCTTCAAAATCTAGGGAAAATGGCCAAACACATCAGAGCTACCTGGACCCAGCGTTTTGTATAAGCTCAGAAGAAAATAAAGACTTCCCTACTGGGGACTAAACACCAAAGAAGGCAGAGACCAGCTGCCCTGGAAAACAATTACAGCTTTTCAGTATGTTCATGACCATGATCTAGAAGACGCAGATTGGCTCATGGAAACGCATGACGATACCTAGGTCATACTAAACACCCTGAGATGGCTTCTCACAAACTACGACCCTGAGGAACCTGTTTACTTTGGGAGAAAGTTTAAGCCCTGTAGAAAGCAGGACTGCCTGAGTGGAGGAGCAGGGTGTGCACTGAGCAAAGAAGTCTTGAGGAGATTAGTTGAAGGAGTTAAAAGGAACACCTGTACCCCAATTTCCTCAGCTGAAGACATAGTGCTGAGGAAATGCATGGAAATCTTAAACGTGGAACCAGGAGACTCCAGAGATACCACTGGAAAAGATGCTTTTCATCCCTTCTTACCAAAACATCACTGAAATCCAGGTTTTGGTACTAGAAATATAACTGTTATCCTCCTGTGCAGGGCCCTGGTTGCTGTTCCGATTTTGCAGATTCTTTACACTATACTGAGACTACAACTATATATGGGTCAGAATACCTCATTTATCATCTTCAGCCATACGGTTATTTGTATGGATATCAACCTGGTTTACCTGAGGATTTGCTAAAGGAAATAAGCAAAACAAACAAAAATGAAGATCCAGAAGTAAACAAAAAACCCTTGAAAGAAACCCATAAAAAAATACAGTAGAATGACCAACAGCTCACTGAGGACATCTGCATCTTTGAAGAGACCACTCAGGTCCCAGAGAGCAATGCTTTCTCAATGAACACTCCATATTAGAAAACTTTCATAGGAATGAATGTAAACTGAAGCTTTAGCAGGAGCAGTGAAGTGTGTTAAAATGTGTTTTTGAAACAGACACGTAGGTGTATTTTCCAACACTGGTCATGCCGAGGAAGGAGAGATTTTGTTGCCTGTTCTTTACTAATATGTATCAGAGTTTCTGAGAAAATACAGCAGTTAAACTTGCTAAAACTACACTATACCAAGTTAGTAAAACACACATGATGCTAGACAGATCTGCTTGCAAGAAAATTCTAGAAGGAAATGATGATCAATGTCAGCATTATTTTTTAAACACTAGACATGAGCTTAATTGCTCTATGACCTAAATGAACCAAATTCCCCTTTCATACACCATTTTTATGCAATGAAAATGTCTTCATGATTATTTATAAATAGCAGTATTTCTTCCCGAAAAAGGTAGAATAAGAATGGCATTTGTTGTAAAGTTCACTAATAAAATCACCCTTTGAAATTATCATCAATCCTCACTATGCTATGTGCTTGGTTCTTATTAGTGGCTAATCATTTACTGGAATAAGTAATATTCACTGAGATCCCTGTGGTTTTATTTATATGGGCATTTAACCCTCCTTGAATACCATTCTCCACCATTCATATTTGTTTACTGCCAGGATTAGTAGTTTTCTATAAGCATGCATTTTTAAATGTTTTCTCTCAAATTTACATATTGTTAACTATGGGTAAATTATAAATAGTAAACATAATTCTATGTCTTACGTTATTGCCATTTTAATACTTTTATTATATTAGTGCCATTCTCAAATTCCTAAACTGACTTTTTTAATAGTAGAAAAAGATTTATTCATGTACCAATGATTAATAGTTTGCTTTTCAATATACTTATGCATTTTAAAAAGCGTGATGAACATTTATTTGCAAAATATGCAGTTTTAAACTATTACCTAAATTTGACACATCATTATCAGTATGTGAATTGATGAATTTTGTCAATATTCAGATTACTCTGGTCACAGCAATAATGAATATTATACAATATATTATAATTGTTTACTAAGAAAATTAAAATGTCAGTTCTTGTCATCTAACTTATTACAAGATATTTATTATGATGTTAGTTTGATTGGGTCTAACATACAGCCATGGATTTTTGTCTAAATTTTAGTTGGTATTCATTTTCCTGTTTAAGTGATCTTAAACATACATGCATGTACATACATACGCACATCTGTTAGTGTGTGTCTGTGCATTTGTAGCACTTGTTTTTTGCCCTTAAAGCAGTTATCAAACCTATTTATTTACTTGCATACTGACAATTATCCCCCTTTAGTACACACATAGGAAAGCCCTCATTAGTCCCATCATCCACCCTGATAAATAAATACCACAGGTGCTTCTCTGGTTCTTTCATGCCCAGTCTGTGATAACGTTTTTCAGTACTTCAGGAATACACTTATCAAACGTCAACTGCAAACAAGCCTGGGAATTATTTCAAGGGTCATTTCATTTCATTTGCTTCCAAGTTCGTTGCTCTTTGCATAATGTCAGTTTTCTCACCTATTTTTTCAGAATTTTCAACCTTTTATTCTGGAGATATGCTTATTAAAGAAGAAATTTTGGACCATCTACAATGATCACTCCTATCACTTCTTTGTGCTCACACTTCCAGTTATTTCCACCCGACTGCACGATACAGCTATGGGCAGGAGCTGCCTCAACCCTGCTCCTTGTTCCGTCCTCCAGGAATCCTGCCTGGCTACACTGAGAGTGCCACGTTAATATTAGGCATAATTCTGATCACTGTGTTTAGATACAACTATATTTTGCCATGCATCTACAAAAATTATTTTTAAAAGGTAATAAATAATTATGAGTTATTCTCAATGTCAAATAGCCCATAGAAAATTTTTCAAAATTGCTACTCTCTGTTTTACATTGCCTATATACTTACCTAAATCACTGAGTGACACAAATGGAAAATAAACCATCATTTAACTGATATTCTTTGATATATCAAAAAACAGATATTAGAAAAATAAATAGCATTGTATATTAAAGTTGATTTTAAAAATTTCCAATGACAGAAAAGAGATAAGCTGCTAGCTCCACCAAATGGGAAATGCATTGAAGAAAGTATATAGCAGAACAGAATAATAACTCTGTATATTTAAAATTAAATTAGAGAAATAAATATAACCTCATGATATAAAATTATTTTCTCAGATTCGAAGGAGCTTCTGAAACTTCTGGTGTCACTTTGCCTGTCATATGTGCTTAGATAGGGCTATTTTTAGTGAACCTCAGCACCTAAATTTGTACCTTTAATAGTATCCTACCTAAGACACAGCAAAATCAATGTTTTGGGGGGAAAAGTCAAGCTAACCCAGGTATATTTCATTACTGCCTGAATGCAAAGAAAATTTCAAAGATGTCTAAAGTACTGCCAATAAGGATGAAGGTGTCAGAATATCAGAGTTCCCACCAGCCAAATAATGACAATTTGAGCTTCTTAAAAAGAAATAGTAGTTGTAGTCAAGTGTATCAAGTTTATTCTTTTTTAAAAGGGTCTAAGTCCATCATGATATTTAAAAAAGACAAATACTTTAAAATGTGCTAAAGATAAATCACACAGAATTTTCCCAAGTATGCTTACAAAAATACTGCTATGTGATGATTCAAATAAATTATGTTGTGTATGTAAGTTTTGGTGATTGCCTACTTGCAGATTATGCAAGATATATAGCAATTCTAAGAGTATAACAAAAGTAACTTTTAAGAGTATTTATATTGCTTCTTAATGTTAATAAAAATGTAGGAATACATGGAGCCATATCAAAGGTAATAATAAATTAATACGACGGTATCAATATCATAGATGCCATAAAATCACATAAATCAGTAAAATATATGATATAAGAAATCAGAAGGTATCAGGAGAAATTTATACCTTCATCATATTATAGATGTAAGAAACCTCCAGAGAACTCAACAATATATTGGTAACCACCTTTTAAAACAAGGTTAAGCAACATCAATAAAATAACTTGCCAAAGCTTTCTTGTATCTCACAGCTAGTAAGGGTTTCAATGTCCCTGATCTTTCTTCCTGTCAGAAATAGAACAGAGACACATTTATATGGCACACTTTACCCCATAGAGGCTTTGGGGATTTTTGTCAGGTGTTCTTATAGGCACATAGTGCAGGTTTGAACTTTAGCTTCATCAATAATCACCTTACTTTAGCTTTTCTGAAACCAAATTCCGTGGGAACCTAATTATGCTGGATAGTATTGATTGTGAGGTAGAAAAAAAGTTTCTAGGATAAATTAAACATGGAAAAATGTAAATGAAACTAACTTAAATCTTTGTATATATTTTTGTTTCAGAGTTTTTTATTTTTCATTATTATGGGTACATAATAGTTGTATATCTTTATAGGGTATGATGATTTGATACAGGCATACAATGTGAATTAATCAAATCAGGATAATTAGGGCATCCATCACCTCAGGTATCTGTCATTTCTTTGAGTTAGGAACACTACAACTCCACTTTTTTAGTTATTTTAAAGTACACCCTAACTTATTGTTGATTATAGTCACTTTGTTGTGCTATCAAATATTGTTCATTCTATCTGACTCTCTAACCATATTTTTACACTCATTATCCATTCCCATGTTATCTTCCTCTCCCTGGCACTCTCCCCAGCCTCTGGTAACCATCATTCTGCTCTCTGTCTCTATGAGATCTACAGAAAGAAATTAATCTTACTACTAAACAGTGTGTTATATGACACAATGAATGTTTATCTGTCAGAATTTTAAAAATGGGTGAGATAATAGTGGCATGAATGTTTTTTCTTTTTTTTTTTTTTTTTTTGTTGTTGAGACAGAGTCTCACTTTGTTGCCCAGGCTAGAGTGAGTGCCGTGGCATCAGCTTAGCTCACAGCAACCTCAGACTCCTTGGCTTAAGCGATCCTACTGCCTCAGCCTCCCGAGTAGCTGGGACTACAGGCATGCGCCACTATGCCCGGCTAATTTTTTCTATATAGATTTTTAGTTGTCCATATAATTTCTTTCTATTTTTAGTAGAGACGAGGTCTCACTCTTGCTCAGGCTGGTCTCGAACTCCTGACCTCAAGCGATCCACCTGCCTCGGCCTCCCAGAGTGCTAGGATTACAGGCGTGAGCCACCGCGCCCGGCCTGGCATGAATGTTTTAAAAGAGTCTGGTGACTTACTCCTTTTAAAGAAAAAGTATTTTTGGAAGAGCTTTTCAGTGCCTTTTGGCTATTTGTAAGCAACAAGTTCAAACTACCACATAAAATAATTATCACAGTAAAAGAAATTTGAATGCTACTTGAAAGAAACTTTGAAGGGTATATTAGGTTAGCCCAATCACAAAAATAATTTTAAAAATAAAACTCTAAGAAAGAGAGACATAGGTCAAAATGTCTGTACTATAAAATAAGCAATGAAAATGTGACTTGTATCCTGGCTTTCTGTGCCTACATGTTAGGCCCTGGCAAGCAATAATGACGAGTGTTTAATTTATTCACTTACAGAAAAATCAATTCCTAAAGACTGTAGACTTTAAGCTATATATTTCAGCACCAGAGTGCAGAATGTAAAACATTAAGCAAACAAATTTTGAAGTATGTAATAATGATTTCATTCACATCCATGTGGTAATATTCTGTAGAAGAAGTCTAAGAATATGCAGCTATGAGCTTAGTGTCTTAAAAGTCATTATAATACCATCTCATATAATTCTGTAAGGAAAACTGTTACAAGATTGTGCAAAGGCAAAATAGCACATACCAGTTTTCTGAAATTCTTGGGAGAGAAAACTGCATGTTCTAGACCTGACAAAATGTCAAGAGACAAAAACACCTACAAATGTGTTTATACATTAGACATATTTCTAAGCCAATCACTGGGCTAAGTTCTGAGGAAAGTGGTTGTGAGCATGGAGGCCTGCCCTTATGCAGAAATGAAGAGGACAATTAAGTAGCCCCCTCTGATTAAGTGCTGTAATTCAATGACAGCAGACACACAGGTGCAGTGGGAGCCATGTCAAGAATCCCCCAACCTGAACTGGAGGAAAGGGCAGGGATCCAGGAGGGCTTCCTGGAGGCAAGGCTATCTAGAGTAAGGCCTAAAGGATGAGTAGAAGTTGGCAAGGTAAAGAGGAAAAGGAGGACTCTTTCATACAGAGGAAATATGAATAGCTTATGTGAAGACTCAGAGGTGAGAGAAAGCATGGGGCCTTGAGGCAATAAAAGTTCAACAGGGCTGGAAACTAGACCCAGGAAAGGCAAGAAATGAACCTGAAAATATAAGTAGAAGATAGAGCATGAAATGCAGACTGCATAACATGAAGGAACATTACCTAAGGAGGATGAAAAGCCTTGAGATTGATGTTTCCAAAGGACTATTCTATGCAAAATGGACTGAGGGATCCAGGCGAGGAGGAGGATGGCTTGGAGAGGCCATGGCAGTGGAGATGAAACGAAGTTGATCTGGGGTGGATTTGGAGGTAGAATTGCTGTGGCCTGGTGAGAGTCTGGATGTGCAGAGTGAGGAGTGGGAGGAAGTGAGGGATCAAGGTGATTCTCAGGTTTAAGCTTTCTGATTTAGACAACGGGGTGCATGGTGCTGTCAGTCACTAGGAAAGAGAATGTTAAGGGAAGAGCACTTTGGCCCTGGTATGTGGATAAGTTTTGCACATGTTGAGCTGGAGAGACCTGTGAGCCTTCTAAGTCGTGATGTACAGTAAGAGCTGGATCTGTGGATCTGGAGCTCAGGAGCAGAGCCCCGATGGCGATGGAGATGTGCGAGTCATCAGATTACAGTTGGTGATTGGAATCTCAGGGGTGGGTGATGTCTCCCCAGAATAATGCGTGTTGTCAGAAGAGAAGTGACCTAGGAGGAAGTAGTATGTAGAGCACCATAAATGTGTGTGATCAGAGGAAGACGATACTGTTTCTTAGCCCAGATTTCCTAAGAATCAAAGCTACATCTATTCCTTTACTGAAGGTGGGGTGCGGGGAGGGCTGTGCCATGGCCGGACAGTAAGAATAAGAGAAAAATAGAAGTGAAGTAGGAAAGACAGGAAAACAGATATGCAGTGATGCACTATGTTGTTAGCCACAGCCTCACAAGAAACAAGACATCTCCCAAGAGATCCTATTTAATCATTGCCCTTGAAATACTCTCTCAGGCAGAGAGTGTGCAGTTTATCTTCTAGCTCTTTTTCCACTCCTGCCTCTCCCTGATGACTCAGCCTCCCTGTGCATTGACTTCCTTGCATTTCCTGGTTGTGCTAACCAGCTCTTCCAGGCAACCATCAAGGAGGCAAAGGCCTCTGGGGGTCTATTTTGCTCTAGTCCTGGTAACTTCCAGTATTCCCTCCACCATGGGCACAATAAGGCTTTGTTCAGGGGACCTAAGACAGAGAGCAGTGTTGCAGACGCAGTCCGGGTTGCAGGAGCTGGAATTTTACCAATGGTGAAGCGATGCAGCTCTCACTGGGCCTCTCTAACTGGGAGCATCTCTAGCCAAGGCAAGTTGCCAAAAGACTGAATACATTTTTTAAAGAACAGAATGAATTTCTAAAATTGCAAAGCAAAAGTGGGTCCAGTACATCCTGTAAGAAAGACAGAGAAGATAGAGAAGTGAAAGAAAGCAGAATGATGTCACAGATGGCAAGGGATGAGTATATTTAATGTTTCTGTCAGATCAAATACAAAAGAAACCGTAGTGGATATGCATGGACTCCTGTGCATCTGGTAATGCAGTTTTCATGCTAGGGAATCACACTTCCCCTCCTCTTGGTTCATTGGGTTTGGATTCAGTAAACACCATCCAGTGGTTCTCAGGGTCAGTATAGGCCCAGGTGCAAAGGATCACTGTGAGCCACCCCCTCCCTGCACAGGGGTAGCCCGTGAGCCAACCAGGCCAATGGGACTCCATGCCCGAGATTTTGCTGGAACAACTTGGAAAGAGACGCAAGTCTGGGACGTTTAAATTTTGTAAACCAATGAATGCCCTTTCTTTGCTTATGTCAGTTTGAGTTGGTTATTACTCTGCCATTTCTGTCCCTCTTGACTGCTACAGAGGCAGGGAAGTGTCCACTGGATTTAGTCACAGAGACCCTATGGCCTCAGTGAGGATGGGGTCAGTGGAGTGGCGCTGGCAGAGGCTGGGGTGATTCTTACTGCTACTTCATCCTCTTTCTTCAACCCTTAAAATGCTGTTTCATCTACAGGTGGAAGTACCGAGAAGGACAATGTTTAAAGAAGCAGAAATGATCAGCACAGACTGTGTGGCACCACTGAGTCTTGCTCTGGACCTCACCAGAGGAGGCTGCCTCTTCCTGGGCACCAAAGCACCTCCAGAACTCAGCACACCCCCATCAATTTTCCAAAATTGCAAGGACTCCCTAGCAATGAATCAGTTTGATCTGAATTTGCATTTCCCCCAAGTACTTAATCTTGTACCAGGTGCATAGTGGACTTTTATTCAATGTAAAATGTTCATTTGAGTTGCCCAATCTACCTGAGCAAGGAGCAGTCCACCGGAGGTACCAAATCTACAGTTTCCACAGAAATGGTGTCCTTCTGATGGCTGAGCATGACTTTATTTTGGTCAATTTCCCAAAATCTGATTACTCTTAAGATTGTAGGTGTAGAAGTTTTTATGTTAAGTTTATGACTCTTTCCTTCATCTCAACTATTCTCCTTTGGATGGTAACAAATCTGTTACTCAAACCTCAGTTGACTCTGGCCTAGAATAAAAAAACAACATCCTAATTGGTCTTTTTGCCTCTGGTCACTATCTATTCTTATGCATTCTCCTACACATTATTAATAGGTTAATAATTTTATAATTTCATGAAATGTATGAGCCTTAGTTAAAGCAGAGGCACTGAATGATTGTATAACTACAGAGTATTTATGCTTCTTTTATAGCATTTATGATAGACAACCTTTCATTACAATTGGTTGTGGGCTATCTTAGTCCATCTTGGGCCGCTATAACAGAATACTTGAGACTGGATAATTTATAATGAACAGAAATTTATTGGCTCATGGTTCCTGGGGCTGGGACATTCAAGATTGGGGGGCTGGCATCTGGCAGTGACCTTGTTGCTGTGTAATTCTCTGAAATGCACTCCCAAGATAATGACATTAATCCATTCGTGAGGGCAGAACCCTCATTACCTAATCACTTTTTAAAGGACCACCCTCTCAACAGGGGTGCATTGGGGATTAAGTTGCCTACATGTGCACTTTGGGGGACACATTCAATCCATAGTACAGGCATTTGTGTCTTTCTGTTTACCTGTCTGTCTTCCTTAAAGCATAGTAAATTTTTTGAGGTTGGAGGATAATTCAGAGGGCCTCAATTCAGGTATAAGGCCACAAGGCAATCAAATGCAGAGAGTTTTCCTTAAATACTGGCATATGGCAGGTAGATGTTAATTTCCAAATTAGCTATTGGAAGGGTGGTTTGTGGCCTGACATTGTTTTGTGAAGGAGCTCAGAAAATTTTACTCTAAAATGTGACACCTTGGTATAAAGAGTATTTTGAATTAAAGGCCCTTAGAGATCAACAGATTTTTGGAAGGGGCTTTCCCTATATCTGCGTAACCAGATGGACCCATCAAAAGAACAATCACCTTCTCTTCCTTTCCTTTCCCTATTATCTCATTATATTTCAGGAAAGAAGATCAAGAATGCAACCGGAACTGGCCCAAATCATTTTAAACATAATACCTGCCTCTCAAGTTAATTTACAAGTCAATCTATTTCCCCCATCCATTCATTCTACCAAGTATCCATTCATCCTCCCTAGCAACCATTTATTGCCCCTAAACAGTATTACCTATATTCCTCATCTCCCCCTCCCCTCTGAAAGGATGGTATAAAAGTATCTGCATCCCACTGGGATACTGGGTAATCACTCTGTGATTCTTCCCATGCGCATGGTAAATAAACCTCCCCCCCACCCCTGTCCCCCGTCATTAATCTGCCTTAATTGTGAGCTGATATTTCAGTGAACTTTGGGGGGAAAGAGAAAGTTTCCCTTCACCTCCATATTTACTTATTATTTCATTTCATAGGCCTGGTCAATATGGAACATAATATCAATCTGTTCTTATATTTTTAATAAATTCAGTAACAATGTGGTATAAAGTTAGTTTGAGCACGACTAACAATGATAGCTGACCAAAACTTTTTTTAATGGAAAATTCTTCTTTGGCATGTTCATTTCTGTTTGGTATTTTTGCAGGATCTCAATTGAGACTTTACACTCTTTTTCAAACTTAGAAAATATCTATAGTAAACAATAAGATGTATATGTTTAAAATTAAACTTCATTTAAATACACTTTCTGATTTCTCATCTGCACCTGCAAAAAATAAATTCTTTTCTGAAAGGAAAAGGGAATGCATTTGTAAGGTTAATTTCCTCTTGGAAAAGTGGGGTTTTCAGAACAATTTTAATGTTTTTATTTTCTTCAACTTAGAACTTGCGATTTAATTTTTATTCACATTTTATATTCATATTTTCATGATAAAGAGATGCTGTGTCATTTTTAAACACCTCTTTATCATCTGAATTGCTGAAGAAAGAGAACTAAGGGACAAAATAGAGAAAGGATTTTAAAATCTCATATTGGATCAATTTCTCTAATCCTCTACTACCCAGCACTAATTAGCAGTGGTAGATAACTCTCTTTCTTGTGGAAGCTTTGGAATGAATATTTATCACAATTTTCAGATTTCCATCTCAGCTTAATAATGTCATCTCGAACTTTTATTTCTTTTGTTTTAATGGAATCATCTTTGTAGTAGAATTTGGGTCTTCAGTGTTAAGAATAATCAGCCAAATTTTCTCTGAACCGAAGTCAGCATTAGGTTGGCTGATACGTGACCCAAAAGCTCTCCTCTCACTTTTGATCCAGTAGCTTTGTCTGTGGCACAGCCAGATACATGTGGAGCCAATGTTACTACCCAAGAGTGATAAAAGATTTTTATAAGGGTAACAAAAACTTCTCTTCCAAAAATGTTAGGGCAAAAATTAAGCTCTAAAACCATCTTTTTTCCTTTCAGTCAGTCTATTAGCAAAATATATCTGAGGATGTTTTGAATAGGTTGTTTACTTGGGAGAATGAGGAGTGGCCTGGTGTGTGCCAAGCTCCTTTCCTTGTTTGGAGTCACACCAGAGAAGTGGGTGAGTGGGGAGTCCGGCACTGCCATTGGGTGCAATTCCTATATGCCACATCTCCACTGAGCACTTCACACACTTTACCATCTTAGGTTCTTTTCCATAGCTCATTGAGGGAGATAGGGTTATTGCACCATTTTTAGAGATGGAAACTGAGTCACGGTTTTCTAACTTAAAAGATCTAAGTCAAATGCAAGGAGCAAAGTTTAGAACCTCTTCAGATTTTTCAAAATTCAGAGTTAAAGATAGAGGGCTGTGGAGGGATGCCTTCAAAATTTGGCAAGCAAAATATCTCTTACTCAGATCACATACCCAGCCAAACCATGAATCAAGTGAGTACAGATCAGGGACATTGTTAAGCTAGAGAGTTCTCAAAAACAACAACATAAAAAAAAAAAAAAAAAAAAAAAAAAAAAACACCATTTCTTAAAAGGCTGTGGTCTAACAAAGGGGCCTAAAGTGGAAATGGAAAGGAAAAAGAGGAACTTATGGGCTACGGGAAATAGGATATAGCAAACACAAGAGAAGACTTTTCTCCACCCTGCTTGAATCTTGACTGGCTTTGACTTTCTTAGGACAATGAAATGGTAGCAAAAGTACAACAGCAGAAGCAGAAGCTCTCAGCAGAAGTTCTTAGAGATTCCTCATTACTGTTCGTGGAAGCCCTGCCATCTTGCTGTGTGGAAAATCTGGAGCTTGACTGCCAGACGGTGAGAAACTCTCAGCCCAGTCATGGCCCCAGCTAACCTGTCCAGCCAGACACATGAGTGAATGCAACTGAGACCAGCAAAAACCGCTTGGTTGAGCCCAGCCCAAACTACTGACCCACAAAACTGTAAATGGAATAAGTGGTGATTGTTCTAAGCAACAAGTTTTACAGAAGCTTTCATGCTGCAAGAGATAACTGATAATAAAATTTGGAGTTCATTGTGGAGTATTGTCAATGAAAAACCTAAAATATCCAGCACTGGCTGCCAACCAGTCAAGAGGCAAAAACCAGAAAAGCAGTAAGAAAGCTGTTTGCAAACTTTGGAAGAAAGAATGGTGACTGGAGTTCTGTAGGAGCACAACTGGCAGAACTAACACCTGCAGCAACTCTGAAAAGGGATCAGCAACCAGAATCTTGAAAGTGCTATTTGATTTCTTTTATGGTAATGAGCAGGAAGAGAGAAACGAGTTAAAGCAGCAGTCTCCAACTTTTCTGGCACCAGCGACCAGTTTCATGGAAGACAATTTTTCCACTGACGGGTGGGGGATGGTTTCGGAATGATTCTGGCACATTACATTTATTGTGCACTCAAACCTCTCTGTTAATGATAATCTGTATTTTCAGCCACTCCTCCAGCACTAGCATCACCACCTCAGCTCCGCCTCCGATCATCAGGCATTAGATTCTCATAAGGAGCTGCAACCTAGATCCCTCGCATGCGCTGTTTACAGTAGGGTTCATGCTCCTATGAGAATCTAATGCTGCAGCTGATCTGACAGGAGGTGGAGCTTGGGTGGCGATGCGAGTGATGGGGAGCAGCTGTAAATATGGATGAAGCTTTGCTTGCTCACCCACCACTCACCTCCTGCTGTGCAGCCCAGTTCCCAACAGGCCATGGACCAGTACCAGTTCATGGCCTGGGGGTTGGGGACCACAGAGTTAAAGAACTGTTTAGTTTTCAAACAGAATTTAGAGGGCATATAGAAGGCTTGGGACTGACTTAGTTAGAAAATAAAACTTTCATTTTCACCTGTTCAGCTAGTAAAAAATTCTTAATGGCAAACATCAAATCAAAAGTGGGGCTGTACAGTCAATTGTTAAGACCTCTGACAATTTTAGGGTAGTGCTAGAAACACCTTTCAACTATTATAAATAAAGGGGCTTCTGAGAAACTTACGGGTTTTACACAAGCAAAAGAGCCACCATCTTTAACTTAAAATGACTGAGATTATTCAAATTTCAGAAAGCCCTCTAGGCTCCCAAAATTCCACTTGCATAAAGCATATTTAGATATTATAGCTACTCACCTACAAAATGGGCCATTTTTTAATGAGAAGAAAATGACATTTCACAAAAGGTATAAAAATTCCAAAAGATAGAACCAACATCTATAAGGAGCAACAGATTAGGATCCTGTGTCTCAGGTACAGTAGAGGAAATCAGGTGGGAAGCCACTCCCAAGGACCGAAACCAGCATCTAATCAAGGAACATCTTCTGTCCTTAAAGTGAGGAATCCAGCACATTTGTCCTGCAGGATTTCAAAATTCTTATGAACCAGTGATTCATACCTTTTGGATTGGGCATGTCTATTATGGTATGTTATAAATATATGGCAGAGTATGTCACAGTATAAAACGTGTGGGTTATCTATATGGTATGCATGGAGGGAGTGTGGGTGGCAGGGGACACAATGACTTGTCTTAGTTCATTGGTCTCTGCATATAAAGGACTCACATCTGAGGAAATCCTGAGGTCCTGGACTTCAAATCTGAAGCCATAATTATATGAGACTTTTGCGAGATCAGAGATGAGGGGCATATTTTACAAGTGAGAGTAATATGGGTTACTGTGTTCTGAAAGCAAATTATGGTAAATTCCAAAAACATCTACAGTGCTTTGTAGCTCCCCCATCAAAGGTTGAATCTTCCTCTACCTCCATGAATCTGGTCTGGCCTTGTGACTTCTTTTGGCTAATGGGATAGAAATAAGTACGATGCAAGCAGAGAATTGAAAAGTGCATGGGCCTTGGGGATTCCTCTTTTGCTGCTTTTGGGATTATGGGGAAAACTCTGGGCTAGCCTGCTCGATAATCAGAAACGTGTGATCTAGTACCACCTTTGCTGTAGCTGAGCAGGCAGCTCTGTGAAGCTCTAGACACTGAATCACCACACTTGAAAGGCAGCTTCTGAAGACTCATATATCCAGAGAGCCCAGAGAAGACCAATAGAAGAACCACACAGCTGATCCCAGACCAACTTGCTGACTCACAGATCATGAGCTAAAAAAATGATTGTTTGAGGTAATTTTTTCCACAGAAATGGCTGATCCACTCACCACACAGCAATTGGCTGATTGATCATCATTCTACACTTTAGAAAGTGACATATTATCCACTCACTCCTCTTTTTTATCCCTATTGGGGATAATTCTAACACTTTAATTCTAACCTTTCCCAGTTTGGATGGACACATGTTTAAGTGTCAGACTATATCGGATATTTATGCTGGAGCATGTCTGGAAAGCAGTAGTTGTTCAATGTCTCAGGGGGAAATGCAGTAATGTTTTGATAGATAGATAAAAATTAAGATGCCAAACCCATTTGAGAGACAAATTTCCATGTATTCCCTCCTCTATGAGTATATTTATCATTATTCCATCCCCCCCCCACCATCCCTTTTGCTTAAAAAATCATTTATATCTGTGTGCAATCTCTTTGACACTGGGCTTATCTATGCCAAGATCACAAAGTTAAATTAGCACCGCAGCTAAGAGGTAACCTGAGGAACATTCATTCTACTTCATCTCCTTGTTCCTGCTGGTTTAATAGAGTTTTTTTCTCCCATGCCTATGTCAGTGGCCTGCTGTGTGAAGACCCACCTTCACATCACCTCCTGCTCTAACAATCAGAGGCTGGAGTTAGACAGACCTGGGTTCAGGTCTTTCCTCTAGCACTTACCAGTTCTGTGTTAGGGGAACTATATGTACCTCATGATGTTTTGTTTTGTTTTGTTTTGTTTTGTTTTTTTTTTTGAGACAGAGTCTCACTTTGTTGCCCAGGCTAGAGTGAGTGCCGTGGCGTCAGCTTGGCTCACAGCAACCTCAGACTCCTGAGCTCAAGCGATCCTCCTGCCTCAGCCTCCCGAGTAGCTGGGACTACAGGCATGTGCCACCATGCCCGGCTAATTTTTTCTATATATATTTTTAGCTGTCCATATAATTTCTTTCTATTTTTTAGTAGAGATGGGGTCTCGCTCTTGCTCAGGCTGGTCTCGAACTCCTGAGCTCAAACGATCCGCCCACCTCGGCCTCCCAGAGTGCTAGGATTACAGGCGTGAGCCACCGCGCCCGGCCTCATGATGTTTTATAAGGATTAAATAGATTGATCCATGAGAAATGCTTTAGGGCCTTGCATGTATGAAACTCTCTATCTTTTAATAGATTAATGTGACTGACAGGTACATAGCACCTTTGTTTTGCTGCCATTGCCACAACAAAGAGTTTATAAAACTGGGATGCTTTAGCATGGTCCATTGCACTGGAGGGAGATGGAGGAGCTGCTTCTTGGTCTTTGTGTAATCTATTTAGTACATGCTGCTTTCTGGTCAAAGGGTGAGAACAGATTTGGCCATGCACACTGGCCATGGGGTGGGTGCACACTCCAAGACTAAGCTGAATGTCTCAGGGGAGGGCTGCCTGCTTAGCAGAACTGGAGCCACTCCTGAGGCAGCAGCATGGTTTGGGAAGCAACAGGGTTTCCTGGATTGAGCACAGCAGCAGGAGTCATGGGACCTGGGCTTTATGCCACTTGGTCTCAGTGCTAATTTGGTGAGTGACCTTGGGCAAACCGCTTTCCTCCTCTTGTTTCCATTAGAAGAAAATAATTGATCTTATGGCTATACCTCACAAAGATGTAGTGAAGATGAATGTAGAATATCTGGAGCAGCTTCAGAGGGAAATACCACAGAGTACCTAATTAGTTTTATAATCTATAATTAAGTCTATAAATAGTGAGGAGGTATCCACACCTGAATTATACATTTAAAAATGCAACTTTACTTTTATCTTTCTAAGGAAAATAAAGACCAATTATTTGCTCATATTAGTAGATAAGACAAGCTGAAATATACAAAGATCATGGCCTTAATGCAGCCTTAATGCCTCTGGACTCTCTAGCGAGATAAACCTTCCGGTGGAGAATGTAATATGCACATCATAAGTTCAGGCAAAAGATGGTCAGAGAGACATCAGCAGTGTTAGAATAGAATTCTCCAGCATTCATCCCCCTGCAAGAAAACATCAAATTGAACAACTATCCATGCACAAAAATACCTTCATGAGAGCTAGAGAAATGAGGTGAGATTATACACCTAAGTAGAGCATGAAAATAAAAACAGAGAAAGAGATCTCCACCATGAGCGGAAAGGAGAGGTCAGTGAGCAGCAGATTTTGCTTCAGTTCCCAACACTTGGACCACCCAAGTAAAACCTAGCACTGGGCATGCCTGCAAGATCCCAGGCTCTAGGCCAGTATCTGTAGCATGAGCGTCCGAGCCTCCCCTTCCACCAGGCAGGATACTAGAGCCCCAAGCTTCAGGTCTGTCCAGCATATTTGGTCTCAGAGCTTGCCCCAATGCCAACACCAGGGTAACATTTCCAAACCCATTTTGTGAGGACAGAATTGCACTGATACCAAAGCCAGACAAGGACACTAAAAAGAAAACTGTAATTTGCCTGATGAACATAGATACAAAAATCCTCAACCAAATACTAACAAACTAAATTCAACAGGACATTAAAAGGATCATTCACCATGATCAAGTGGAATTTATTCCTCGAATGCAAGGATGGTTCAACACACACAAATTAATAAACATGATTCATCACATCAACAGAATGAAGGATAAAAATCATATACATCTCAATAGATTCAGAAAAAGCATTTGACAAAATTCAATGTCCTTTAATGATAAAGCCTCTCAACAAATTAGGTATAGAAGAAAGGTACCTCAACATAATACAGGCTATATATGTCAAGCCAAAAACTAACATCATACTCAAAGTTGAAATAATGAAAGCTTTTCCTCTAAGATGAGTAGCAAGACAACATTGCACATTCTCATAAATTCTATTGAGCATAGTATTGGAAGTTCCAGTCAGAGCAATTAGGCAAGAAACAGAAATTAAAAGCACCCAAATGAAAAAAAAAAACAAAAAATAAAATTGTCATTATTTGTAGATGATATGATCTTATATGTAGAAATCACTAAAGATGCCATCAAAAAACTGTTAGAACAAATAAACTCAGTAAAGTTTCGGGATGTAAAATCAATATCTGAAAATGAATTCTATTTCTATACACTAACAATGGACAATCCAAATATGAAATTAATAAAACAATTCATTTATAATAGCATCTAAAGAATAAAATACTTAGGATTAAATTTAATCAAGGAGGTGAAAGATCTGTACACTGAAAATTATAAAATATTGTTGAAAGAAATTAAAAATGATACAAATATATGAAAAGATCTGTGTTTATGGGGTGGAATAATTAATACTGTTAAAATGTCTATAGTAGATTATCTAAACAAAAGAAAATCCAAAGGTAAGAAGCAACAGCTTCTCCAGATAGGAAGGAATCAGTTAAATAACTCTGGAAGTATGAAAAATCAATGCAAAAGAACACCCCCAAAAGGGAACACCAGCTCTCTAGCAATAGATACTAACAAAAATCAGAATATTGAAATGACAGATGAAGAATTTTAAATGTGAATTAATAATAAACCTTAATGAAATACAAGGTAAAATGGAAACCCAACACAAAGAAACCACAAAAAGAATGCAAGAAATGAATGAAAAATTCACTAAAGATCCCTGATCATCACCTAAATACAAATCTGGGAACGACACCAATTGGACATCAGACTGAGGTGGGGGGTGGGGGAGGGGATGGGGGTAAAAAAAAAAAATTCACTAAAGAAATCAAAATATTAAAGAAAAATCAAGCAGAACTTCTAGAAATGAAAAATTCATTCAAGGAATTATTAAACACAGTGGAAAGCCTTAAAAATTGATTAGATCACACAGATGAAAGAATCTCAGAGCTTGAAGACAACAACTTACAATTCAATAAGTCAGTAACAGAGCAGTGAAATAAGAAAGAAGAGCAAAGCCTACAAGAAATGTGGAATTATGTGAAGAGGCCTAATATAAGAATCATAGGCATCCCTGAGGGTGAAGAAGAAAATCCACAAGGGTTAGATAATCTATTTGAGGGAGTAATTGATGAAAATTTCCCTTGCCTTGCTAGATATCTAGATATACAAGTACAAGAAGCTCAAAGGAATCCTAGGAGATTCATCACAAAGAGGAAAACATGAAAACACATAGTCATCAGACTGGCCACAATAAACATAAAAGAAGCCCTCCTATGAGCAATAAGGTGAAAGCAACAAGGTAACCTACAAAGGAAAATCCATTAGACTTACTGCATACTTCTCAACGGAGACACTACAAGCCAGAGTGACTAGAGGCCCATTCTCAGTCTTCTCAAACAGAATAATGCCTAGCTTAGAATTTTTTATACTGCAAAATGAAATTTCATTTACCAGGTGGAAATAAAGTCTTTCTCAGACAAGCAAACACAGAGGGAATTTGTCAAAACAAGACCTGCCCTCCAAAAGTACTCAGAACTGTGTTACATACTGATCAACACAAAAGACACACCACAATGTAAAATTTTCCAAACGCTAAAAGTCAAAGGCCAGCTACCACAATGGCTCAAGAGAGAAAAAGCAACAAAATTCTACTCAACACAATGAACAGAAATCCACCCCGCTTATCAATTCTTTCAATAAATGTGAATGACTTAAACTGCCCTCTAAAGAGACATAGGCTGGCTGAATGGATAAATATACACAACCCAAGTATCTGCTCTCTTCAGGAAATACATCTAACCCACAATGAATCATTCAGATTCAAGGTGAAGGGATGAAAAACAATATTCCACACAAAAGGAAACCAAAAGAAAGCTGGTGTAGCAGTTCTCATATTAGATAACTTAGTCTTGAAGTCAACAAAAGTAATGAAAGACAAGATGGTCATTACATAATGGTAAAGGGAACAATTCAACAAGAAAACATAGCAATTCTAAATGTCTACGAACCCCCAACACAGGAGCAGACAGATTCATAAAAGAAATTCTAGTTGATCTAAACAAACTGATTAACAACGGCACCATAGTAGCCAGGAACTTCAACATCCCACTGACAGAACTGTACAGATCCTCCAAACAAAAAATAAACAAATGAACAATGAACTTAAACAGAATTCCAAAACAAATGGGCCTAACAGATATTTACAGAAATTTCTACCCAAAAACCACTGAATATACATTCTTCTCATCAGCTCATGGGATGTTCTCTAAGATTGAGCACATCCTAGGCCACAAAACATGTCTCAACAAATTTTTAGAAAACTACAAATTATACCATGTATCTTCTCAGATCACAATGGAATGAAATTGGAAATCGGCTCCAACAGAAACACTCATCTCTGAACAAAGTCATGGAAACTCAACAACCTACTGCTGAACAATTATCAGGTCAAGGAGGAAATTAAGACAGAAATAAAATATTCCTTGAACTTGATAAAGGGGACACAAGTTATAAAAATTTGTGGAACACAACTAAAGCAGTCCTGAGAGGAAAATTCATAGCCTTAAATGCCTACAACCAAAAGACAGAAAGATCACTAATCCACAATCTAATGAATCAACTCAAAGAACTGGAAGAAGGAAGAGCAAATGAATCTCAAACCCAGCAGAAGAAAAGAAATAACCCACATCAGTGCAGAATTAAATGAAATCAATAACAAAAGAACCAGATAGCAAAAAGAACAAAAGAATTGTATGAAAAATTAATGAAACAAAAAGCTGGTTCTTAGAAAAGATAAACAAAATTGACACACATCTTCCTAGATTAACCAGAAGCAGAAAAGAAAGAACTCTAATAAACTCAATAAGGAGTGAAAAAGGAGAATTACAACTGACATGATGGTAATACAAAATATCTTCTCTGAATACTATAAAAATCTCCATGCACATAAGCTTGAATATGTGGAGGAAATGGATATATTCTTAGAAACACACAGCCTCCCTAGGCTTGATCTTGCAGAAATAGAACTCCTGAACTGACCAATATCAAGTACCAAAATTGAAGCAGCAATAAAAAACTTTCCTAGAAAGGTCCCAGACCAGATGGTTTCACATCCCAATTTTACCAGACCTATGAAGATGAACTGGTGCCTGTCCTGCAGAAATTATTCCACAATATTGAGAAGGAAGGAATCTTCCCCAACACATTTTACGAAGCCATTATCATCCTGATACCAAAACCAGGAAAGAGCTCAACAAAAAAGGAAACCTACAGCCCAATATCCCTTATGAATATAGATATAAAAAGTCTCAATAAAATCCTAGCATATTGAATTCAGTTGCTCATCAAAAAAATAATCCATAATGACCAACTGGGCTTTATCCAGAGATGTAGGGAAGCTTCAACATATGCAAATCTGTAAATGTAATTCACCACATAGACAGAAGTAAAAACAAAGACCATATGATCCTCTCAGTAGATGCAGAAAAAGCATTCAATGAAATTCAGCACTGTTTATAATAAGAATGCTTAACAAAATAGGCTAGAAGGGACTTTTTCAAAATGATAAATCCATATACGACAAACCCACAGCCAACAACATACTGAAAGGGGAAAAATTGAAAGCATTCCTGCTTAGAGCTGGAACCAGACAACGTTTTCCTATATCACCATTTCTATTAAACTTAGTACTAGAAGTCCTAGCCAGAACCATCAGACAAGAGAAGGAAATCAAGGGCATCCGAATGGGGGCAGAAGAAGTAAAACTATTCCTCTTTGCTGACGACATGATCTTATATCTAGAAAATCCCAAAGATTCTGCCATGAGACAATTGGAATTGATAAACAAATTTAGTAAATTCTCAGGTTACAAAATCAATGTATACAAATCTGTAGCATTCACATACGCCAACAATAGTCAAACTGAGAACAAAATCAAAGACTCAATACGCTTCACAATAGCAATAAAGAATATAAAATACCTAGGAATATATTTAACTAAGTAGGTGAAAGAACTACAGGGGAACTACAAAACACTAAGGAAGGAAATACCAGAGTACATAAATAGATGGAAAACCATACCATGCTCATGGATGGACAGAATCAACATTGTTAAGATGTCTATACTACCCAAAGTGATCTATAGATTCAGTGCAATTGCTACTAAAATACCAACATCATTTTACCCAGATCTAGAAAAAATAATTCTGTTTCTTATGGAACCAAAGAAGACCTTGTATAGCTAAAGCAACCTTAAGCAAAAAGAACAAATTGAAAGGCATCAATTTTCCAGACCTCAAGCTATACTTCAAGGCTGTCATAATCAAAACAGCACGCTACTGGCACAAGAACAGAAACACAGACCAACAGAATAGGACTGAGAACCCAGATGTTAAACCATACCCATGTAGCCATCTGACCTTTGACAAAACAGACAAAAACATAACACTGGAAAAGATCCCTATTCAATAAATGTTGCTGGCAAAATTGGATAGCCACATGTAGAAGACTGAAACAGGACCTGCACCTCTCACCTCTCACAAAAATCAACTCATGGTGATAACAGACTTAAACTTAAGGCATGAAAGCATAAGAATTCTAAAAGAAAATGTTGGAAAAACTCTTGCAGACATCAGCCTGGGCAAAGAATTTATGAAGACCACAAAAGCAATCGCAGCATCAATAAAAATAAATAAACGAGACCTGATCAAATTAAAAAGCTTCTGCACAGGAAAGAAACTACCACTAGAACAAATAGACAACCTACAGAATGGGAGAAAATATTTGCATGCTGTACATCTGATACAGGGCTGATAACTAGAATCCACACAGAATTTAGGAAAATCAGCAAGAAAAAAATAAAACAACCCCATTTAAAAGTGGGAAAAGTACATGAACAGAAACTTTCAAAAGAAGATAGAGTAATGGCCAACAAACATGAAAAATGCTCAATATCTCTAATCATCAGGGAAGTGCAAATCAAAACCACAATGAGATATCACCTAACTCCAGTGAGAAAGGCTTTTATCAAAAGCCCCAAAACAACAAATGTTGGCATGGATGCAGAGAGATAGGATCACTTTTACACTGCTGGTGGAATTGCAAACTAGTATAGCCTCTGTAAAAATTAGTATGGAGATATCTCAAAGAACTAAAAGTAGAACTACCATTTGATCCAGCAATCCCACTACTGGGTATCTACTCAAAGGAAAAAATGGCAATCTGTAAAAAAGACATATGCACTCGAATGTTTGTATTAATAGCAGCACAATTCACAATTGCAAAAATGTGAAAACAATCCAAGTGCCCATCAATACATGATTGGATTAACAAAGTGTGGCATATGTGTACCATGGAGTACTACTCAGCCGTAAGAAAATGACAAATTATGTATCGTATTATACTGGACGAAGCTGGAGCCCATTCTAAGTGAAGTATCACAAGAATGGAAAAACAAATACCACATGTACTCTCCATTAAATTGGTACTGCTTGATCAACACTAACATGCACACGTGGAAGTAACATTCATAAGGTGTTGGGCAGGTGGGAGGGGGGCGGGGGGCGGGGGGTTATGGGTATATACACACCTAATGCGTGCGGTGCGTGCTGTGGGAGATGGACACACTTGAAGTTCTGACTTGGGTGGGGCAAAGACAATATATCTAACCCAAACATTTGTACCCCTGTAATATGCTGAAATAAAAAAAAAAATTTTTTTAAGTCTATAATAGTCAAAGAAACCTATAAATTTAATGCAATCTCTAACAAAATTCTCAGGACATTTTTTCACAGAAATAGAAAAAAACAATTCCTAAATTCATTTGGAAACAGAAAAGACCTCAAATAACCAAAGTAATCTCGAGCAAGAAGAACAAAATGGGAGGCATTGTACTTTTTGATTTCAAAATATATTACAAAGCTGCAGTAATCAAAACTGCAGTATGGTACTGGCATCAAAACAGACATATATACCAATGGAACAGAATAGAGACCTCA
This sequence comes from Eulemur rufifrons, assembly GCF_041146395.1. Lineage (NCBI taxonomy): Eukaryota > Metazoa > Chordata > Mammalia > Primates > Lemuridae > Eulemur > Eulemur rufifrons. Next base: position 91,418,140 of record NC_090985.1, read on the forward strand.
GAAATAAATCCACACTTACCTTTATGGTCAACTGATCTTTGACAAGAATGCCAAGAACACACAATCGGGAAAGGTTAATCTCTTCAATAAGTGATGTTGGGACAACTGGATAACCACATGCAAAAGAATAAAATCAGACCCTTATCTCACACCATATAGAAATACCAACTCAAAATTCATCAAATACTTAAATGTAAGACCTGAAACTGTAATGCTACATGAAAAAAACATCACGGGAAAACTCCATTACATTGGTCTGGGTAATGAATTTTTTTATATGATCCCCAAAGCCCAGGCAACAAAAGCAATAATAGATGAATGTGATTGCATTAAGCTAAGAAACTTCTGCACAGCAAGGAAACAATCAACAGAGTGAAGGGACAACCTAGAGAATGGAAAAAATATTTGTAAACCATACACCTGATAAGGGGTTAATATCCAAAATGTATAAGGAACTTAACTCAGTATCAAAAGCAACCTGATTTTCAAAATCGGCAAAGGATCTGAATAGACATCTCTTCAAAGAAGAATTAAAAATGTTCAAGAGCTATATGAAAAGGTACTTAACATCACTAACATCAGAAAAATGCAAATTAAAACCACAAAGAGATATCTTCTCACACCTGTTAGAATGGATATAATCAAAAAGACAAAGATAACAGGTGTTGGAAAGGAGATGAGGGAATTTTTGTACACTGTTGGTGAAAATGTAGATTGGAATAGCCATTGTGGAAAATAGTATGGAAGGTTTTCAAAAAATTAAAAATACAACTATCGGCCGGGCGCGGTGGCTCACACCTGTAATCCTAGCACTCTGGGAGGCCGAGGTGGGCGGATCGTTTGAGCTCAGGAGTTCGAGACCAGCCTGAGCAAGAGTGAGACCCCATCTCTACTAAAAATAGAAAGAAATTATATGGACAGCTAAAAATATATATAGAAAAAATTAGCTGGGCATGGTGGTGCATGCCTGTAGTCCCAGCTACTCGGGAGGCTGAGACAGGAGGATTGCTTGAGCTCAGGAGTTTGAGGTTGCTGTGAGCTAGGCTGACACCACGGCACTCACTCTAGCCTGGGCAACAGAGTGAGACTCTGTCTCAAAATAAATAAATAAATAAATAAAAAATACAACTATCATATGATCCAGCAATACCACTTCTGGGTATAAATTCAAAGGAAATGATATTGCTATTTTAAAAAGATAGTCACATTCCCATCTTCATTGTAGTATTATTTATAGTAGCCAAAACATGGAAGCAACCTAAGTGTCTGTTGATAAATGAAATGATAAAGAAAATCTGGTATATATACACAATGGAATACAGTTCAGCCTTAAAAACAGGTAGAAATCCTACCATTTGCAACATGGATGAACCTGGAAGATGTTACACTAAGTGAAATAAGCCAGATAGAATAAGACAAATACTGTGTGATCTCATTTACCTGTGGAATCTAAAAAAGTTGAAATCATAAAAGCAGACGTTAGAATGGCGGCTGCCAGGAGCTGGGGTTGATCAAAGGGTACAAAGTTTCAGTTATACAAGATGAATAAATTTTGGAGATTCAAGGTACAGCATGGAGACTACAGTTAATAATACTGTATAAAATACTTGAAATTTGCTAGTAGATCGTACATGTTCCTACAACAAATAAAAAAATTGTAACTGTGTGAGGTGATGGATATGTTAATTAGCTTGATTGTGGTAATCATTTCACAATGATACCCATATCAAAACATCACATTATCCACCTTAAATTCATCTAATTTTTGTCAATTACACCTCAATAAAGCTAGAAATAAATATCTATTTGAAATTTTCAATAATATACAGAAATTACATTTTAGAACTTAGGTATTAACTAGTTTCATGAGCTATGACAGAATTTGAGACCAGAGCTTTCTTTGCTTTCTGTCCACTGTTATTTTTATTATTATACCACTTGTGCTATCTTCCTCAATAATTATGTTAAACAAAGATACGTGTATTAGATTCCCCTTTCTGTGTAATAAACTGCAATAAGATATCTGAATTAAAAATTAGATTTATTACTAAGTGAACACCTGACCCACCAAGTATTGATATACACAGTACATTTATTTTAAAATAAACACAGGAAAAGGAAGGTGAGAGAATAGGGAATTTCCGTTTACTTTGTAATTTTTACTTTTTTATTTTTTTAATTAAAGATATCTAGCTGTATATAGATCCATATTATTTGTACGTGTTTTGCAGTGAATCCATAAACATTTTCCTTTAATGTGTACATAAATATAGTCAATATTTTTGTAGAAGTATTGCGCAAAAGAAAAAATTAGTATGAATGCTATAATTGAGCATTACTTTTATACTCTACCTGCCTACAAATGTTAGACTGTGCTACTCGATAGCAATAAGAAAAAGACAAAGTTCAAGAAATGACATTTACTTTTTAACCTTAATCTCTAACTAATCCTACCTAGGTCATAACAGAATCTAAATTCATTTTAATGTAGCTATAACCTTTCTAAATTTAAATTTTTTTCTATTTTAGAGAAATGAATTTTGTTGTATAAATTCATGCAAAGCATGTAATCATGCTACCATGTAAACACACAGAACAAAAGATAGAAAGAGATACACATTGCAAAGCTTTATCCAAGGGCCAAAGTGATTTCACATTATATTTTCTTTGGCTTCTTTGATGAATTACTGCCGTTTTGCATCTGTCAGACTGGGGCAGTGACATGGTGAAGACTGTATTGTGATGGATGGAACTGTCAGAACCCAGTGAGTATTTAGATACTGCACCAGTGAATTACATTTACAATGGGCTGCATTATAGAAAAGTGTGATTATTCTCTTCTATGACTATTCTGGGGAAATGGACTGGTAGTTAAAGAACAGTGAGACATTTTCCCTTTCCTCATCCTACCATCTCTTTTGTGTTGCATAGCTACAATTGAAGCAAACCCCAAAGCTTTTGTCCATGGGCTTTTAGTCTCCTCTTCACCTAGCTTCGCACATCCAGTACAGCAAAGGCAAGCCACTTAGAAATCAAGTTTATCATGCCAGATTCTGTCGATGAGAGCATTGCTGACTAGATACCTAGAGAAGGAAGACCTGAAATAAATACATTACCATGGCATTTTACATTTGAGATGTGCATTTCTAGAAACATTTTAAAAATCTTCTGATCAGCTTAAAATGCAAAGCAAAATGACAGTAATCATGCTGTTGACTAATTTAATATCCTATATCTTTACATAAAGAACTACGAATCACTGTGGATCCCTGTACTATAGATAGTATAGCAGTTGTGCCATTTTGTCTGGATTGAGTCTGTGGCCCTTCTGAATAGTATCCTAATTTCCTCTGGGGAGACTAATTCCAGGTGTCCACCTCTCAATGCTACAGCATAAGCCAAAGGAACCACCAGATCCATTCTTTACCGGCACGTTGCTTCCATTTGGCCAAATGATTTGTAGCTCCTGGAAATTTGCTACTTGGCCAAAGGAGATGGCAAGAGGAGAAGACTGGAAGTATTTCATCTCTCTTACAAAGGGTGGGGATTCCTGCCCTGGTTGATAATGTTTAAAGACAGTTATTTTGCTTTCTATTTACTGTCGTATGCCTTCATGTATCTTGTTGTTTCCCCCTTGGCTTCTTACTGTTTCAAATGTGGTATGTTAGCCTTGTGTCAATTCTGTGAGACCCCACACACAGACTCACACACACATGCATGCACACGCACACACACACACACACACACACACACAGATCAATATCCTTTCTCACAAAAAAAATTCCTTTTATTCAAGTCAGAATTAATTTCTATTAGTTTTTGTGGCAAAGAACATTAATTAGTATTAATGCTATGATTCTAAATATTGTTAAATTAAATTTACCCTAAAGTTGTTTCTTTACATACTTTAAGTTCGGCCTAAAGTTTTCTGCATACATGGTGAACTATAACCAACTGGATGTGTAAACAAACTAACCCACTCTCGTAACAAGTAGCTGAGTCTCAGCCAAGCACAGGTGGCCAGCTGTTCAAACCAGGTTCAAATAATGCAAAGGCTGGCTGTAACCAATCCAGCTGTTCCTGTACCTCTCTTCTGTTCTGTACATGCCTTTCCTTTTTCTGCCCAGAAACGTTATCTGGCCATGTGGCAGCCCTAGAGAACCTATGCTGGCCCTGGAGGCTGTCCAATTTGTAAGTCATTCTTTCCTCAATTAAACTCTGTTAAATTTAACTTGTCTAAAGTTTTCCTTTTGTCCATCTCATAGAAAAAGTGATCACCAAAATCTTAGTGGGATATGTATTTGACCCAGTCCTCAAAAACTAAACATTCACAATTAAGTTTGTGAATAACCAAAGTGTGGTGTGACAGGTGTTATCAAGTGAAAAAGTTCATGCAGCATCGTAGGATACAATCGTGGTTTCTTTGACAGTTTTATCTTTATATGAACTGCTTTAGTATGCTGCCTTCATTTTTTAAAATCTGAAATGTTAAATCTATATGGGAAATATATAGAGAGCTCAATCAGAAAAAAACCAAATGCAATTAAGCTTCCTCTTATCCCACATTTCCTCATGAATTGAGTTTTTGATTTTTAAGTATTTTTATGTTTTTTGAGAGCCTTTGTACTTTTAAGAAATCTATTCATACTCAAGAACATTCTGTTATTTTCTTCAAAGTGGTTTAGATTAAACTGTGCAAAAGTGAAATTTTAGTGCCAAGATTTTTATTGACTTGATGATACAGATAAGTACTTGAGATGTTAGAAGATTGTTCAAGCTCTTAAAATCTTTTCTAAAAACATTTTTTCATGAAATTATAACTCTAAAAGATGATGTGGGCTTAAAATTTTCAAATCATCTCTGAAAAACAAAAAAGTATTAGAGAAAATAAATATATGTATTCATAATAAAAACTGTATAGTATATTTCTTTTAGTATGAATACCTTATGTTGCAAACAACAAAAATCAACTTGCCTGACCTAAACAATAAATAACAATGTATTAGCTTATATAACTGAGATGTACAGAGGTAAGTCCATCATTAGACACAGCTTGACCATTAGGATCATGATGTCATTGTGGCTTTATCTCTGTATCTTTACAATTCTCTTGGGTTTTTTCATTTCTATTGTGGTTACTAAAAATAGATGCAACAGTCCCGGCCCCCACATCTGTACCCTATATGTCATTTGGATAAGGATAATGTGCCCATGTGCCACAATTCTAAGTAAAAGTTTGGAGATTCACACCAAGTCAATCGAATTAAATCACATGTCCAACCTGAATCAAACACTGCTGCCCAGTTAAGGAGACATACTGCTTCTCAAATCCTACATCATTTGCTCCACCACTGCAGCAGTGGGAGGTGGGCACAGCTTCCCGTGAAGCACAGGAATCCCCAGAAGAAAATCAGGAGCTGCAGGAAAAGAGAGGAAGAAAAGACAGTTTCACAGGCAATTGACAAGTGTCCAGTCACCCGCCACTATAATGCCATTGTAAGGGCACAAAGATGACACCTAGATATTTCATATAAGCTTTATCTTCACCATCCATCACTTTGTAAACAGGGCTTGTGACGTGAGCCAACAAAAGTGTTCTTCATAACGGGGTGGATTGACAGAGGCTTAATATGGCAAGGACCTCACTGTTTTTTAATATTTCCAGGATATTGTAATAAATTTTAGTCAATATCAAGGACCCTTCTCTTCTCTTGTCCTCCTAGCTAAGCAACATTTGTAGCTGTACCCTACCTCAATTGAGAAAGTCCTACTTTGCAGAGTCTGAAATGCAAGACGAGTTAATTTAGTCAGCTGATAAGGATAAAGTTATTTCAGGTTGGGAATTGAAATTTTAATATCTACTGTCTGAAGTTATGGCTCTGCTTCTCACTTCTTTCAGTTGCATTATAACACTTGTAGAATATATTCTAAACTCTATTTCATTTTATGGAACTTGATTTATAAGTAAAGATTGATTTTCCTCCACTCATAGCCATAAAGTGTTGTGTAGAATGAGTTACTCTCTTGAGACTAGGGCATTATCTGGAGAGACTGGCTAGCATTGAATTTGCTTCTTCTACTTTCATTCCCTTACAGTCTCAGAATTTGGATCTTGTGTGTGTCCCTGGGCTATTGAAACAAGAGATACTGATCCATAATAACGGAGCTCGTATGACATTAGTATATTACTCAGAAATCCAATTTATTTTTAAAAATGAAAAAGTTTTTGACCAAGAGTGCCAAGTATTGCGCCCTCTGAACAACACATTCTCCTCCTATAAGCAAACCACAAGGAGAGCCACATTATAACCCAAACGATGCCTTGTACATGTGGAACTAAATGGTGATTAGTTTTATGACTTAGCTATTTAGTGACATCAAGCTTTTAGAATAGGTGCCTACATCGTCTCAGCCTGGCCACCTTCTTTCTAGAGTAAGGTTCAGGTGGGCACTGCTCAAATTTGCCACAATGACTCTCCTTTATGTCTGCTTTGTGGCTCACCAATATCTCTTTTCTGAATGACTCATGCTTGCTTTAAATAGATATCTTCAATGAAAACTTTTGTCCTAGGAACTCTATGTGAATTATGTTTATGTATTTTGGCTTAATATGTATCAAAGCCCATCTAATTGGCATAATCTTATATTTTCTTCTATGTACCATGTAAACAGACTTTATTATGAATGTTTTCTTCTTAATTTATTAAGGGACTTGTAACCAATTGATTGAGTCCCCACCACTGGCACAGTGCTAAGCATTATGTATTATCTTACTTAAACACAAGTGAGGCAAATAGTATGATTCTGATTTTAGAACAAAGGACATTAAAGATCAAAGGGGTCATACAACTTGCTCAAGGTCAAGTATCTAGTTAGTAATAGAAATAGTATTCAACACGATGCTTTTGTGATTCCAATACCAATGCGCTTTGAACGTTACCAACTAGCAGGACATACTGAGATAAGCTTTGTGTTCTCCCATTATTTCTAAAATATTAAGATGCCAAAGTCTTGATAGCTGGAGAAAATTTGAATTCTTGATCATGTCAATTTTTATTGAAAGGTATTAATTTATTATAGTTTATATTTCTTTTGCATCTGCAGTAGGCACATCTCTGTGTTACATAATTTAGAGTGAAAAAGCGAGATACAACGACTTGATCTTAAGACAATGAAAAAAAGCTCAAATAACTACCATGCCTGACTGCATGTTAAATGGTGGTTATGGAGTAGTAGTGAAGGACTGTGAGCCCTAAGATAAGTGAAATAAATGAGATAAGCTGTATAACTTCCCTGAAGCTAGCTAGCATCCTGGACGCTGTTCCCAGGGCCCAGAGCAGAGCAGTGGAACCAAAGCAAAACCAGAATTCTCAGTGAGTTAAGAGATTAGAATTAAGAGAGCCTAAGGCAACTAGAATTTGCAGGGACAAGAATGAGAAAGGAGAGAGTTACAGAGAGAGAGCTGGGGAGATGGGGGAAGAATGCTCCAGAAATCTGTAGAGAGATGTTTGTTCCATAGTGGTTTTGGTTCATACGTGAGGATCAGAAAAAACCAATAAAAAGCAGTAGCCTAAACAATTCTCAGAGCTCACATAGGGTTGGGAATAGCTGTTTTCCAACCAACCAGAGTGCAAAGATTTCAAAATACAAAAGTATTTTAAAAAGTTATCAGAAGCAAATTACATTAATAGTGGGGCTAAATTAGCCCTAGACTAAGACAACTCTGGATCTGCCCTAACAAAGCGTAAAATCTTGCCTTCAAAAAAATCAAAGGATCACAACAAACTGCTGGAAAGCACTTAAGAGACCACAACAAATACAGGACCCAACAATATAAAGGTCACAATGTATAGAATTCAGTTAAAAACTGCTTGACATACAAAGAAACAAAGAAATATGAACCATATGAAATAGGAATAAAATTAATCAATGTAAACAGATCCAGAAATGACTGAGTGATGGAATTAACAAACAAGGACATTAAAGCAACAATTAAAAATATGCTTCAAGTGTTTTAGAAGGCAGAAGGAAACATGAACAAGATGAGAAGAGAACTGTTTAAAAACATTAAAAGACCAAAATTAAACCTCTACAGATGAAAAATACAATATTTGAAATGTGAAACTCACTGGAAGGGATTGGCAGCAAATTAGACACAGCAGAAGAAAAGATCAATGAACATAAAAATGTAACAATATAAATTATCTAAAATGAAGCAGAGGAAAAAGACTGAAAAAATTGGCCTATGGTACAATATTAAATAATCTAATATATCTGTAATTTGAGTGTCCAAGAAGGAGAGGATAAAATCAAAGTATGGGTGGGGGTTCAGGAAAATATTTGAAGTAACAGTAGCTGAAGAATTAACAGTTTTTATGAAAACTATAAACCTACTGATCCAAGAAACACCAAATAACAAAAACCAAAGAAAAAGCCAAATAGAATAAAAATAAGGAAAATCAAACCAAGTCATGTCATCATAAAATTGCTGAAAATCAGTGATAAGGAAAAAAATTGTTTGAGACCTAACAGAAAAAAATATATTATGTACAAAGACCCAAAGACAAAAATGACTCTAGGTTTTTTGTCAGAAGCTATGTAAGCCAGACGATCACATAGCAACATCTGTATAAACTATTAAATAGGGGAATAAAAGAGTACCTTAGAAGATATAACCAGTGAAACAGTCATTCAAAAATGAAAGGGAGTAAGATTCTCAAGGGAAATAAAAACTTAGGAAATTCATCACAGGAGACTTTCATCACAAGAAATGTTAAGAACTGTGTGGCAGACAGGAGGAAAATGATGCTACATGGAACTATGTATCTGCAAAAAGAAATGAAAAATATCAGAAATGGAAAATATTTGGGTGAGCATGAAAGATATATTTTATCTACATTTCTTATTTTTTAAATTTGTTCTAACATAGAAGACTATTTAAAGCAAAAATAACCATGTTCTGTAGAAGTGATGACTAAAATGAAGAAGTGAAACAACTGACAACAGTAGCCCAGAGCTTGAGGGGGTGGATGGACGTAGACTGTGAAGTGGTAAATTTAAAGAAGTATAATATCATTTGAAGGTAGAGTGTGGTAACCAAAAATGTATGTTTTAAATCTTAGAGCAAGCACTTAAACACTAGAACAAACACTAAAAACATAGCCAACAATGGAGATAAAAAGCGTTCATTAAAATATTCAGTTAGATCATAAAATGGCAGGAAAGAAAAAAAGAACAAAAAAATCCCTGAAACAAATGGCAAGATGGCAGATTTAAAACCAACCATATCAATAATTAAACTAACAGAAATGGTTAAACACACTAGTGTAAACACAGAGATTATTTTATTGAATAAAAAGTAAGACTAAAATATACACTTTTTTAAAAAAGGAAACCCACTTTAAATACAAAGATATAGATAAGTTAAAAGAAAAAGTTTGGGAAAAGATATATCAGGCAAATACTAGCCATAAGAAAGCTGCAGTGCCTATATAAATATCAGACAAAGCTGATTTCAGAACCAGGAATATTATTAGAGAAAAAAATGAGATATTTCCTATGACAAAGAGACAAGTTAAGTTCATCAAGAGCACATAACAATCCTAAATATGTGTGACACTAATAACAGAGCTTCAAAGTATGTGAAGTGAAAATTTTCAGAAATTTAAAAAGAAGTAGAAAAATCTACACTGGGCAATTTAACACCACTCTCTGAAGAAATAATAGAAAAACTCAAGAAAAGTCAGTAAAGATAAAGAAGACCTGAAGAGGCCGATCAACAAACCTGACCTAGACTAATTGACATTTATAGAACACTCCACCCAACCACATGCATTTGAAGTTCACATGGAATATTTAGTGAGAGACTTTATTCCAGACATTCAAAGAAGTCTCAGTAAGTTTAAGAACATAGAAATCACACAAAGTATGTTTTTTAAACAAAACATAAATAAAATAGAAATTAGTGACAGAAGTGTATCTGAAAAACCCATAGCATTAAATGCCTATATTTGACTTTTTTATAGAATGTGTTTTTTTGGGGGGGGGGGGTAGATGACCAGTAATGGATCAAATGGTAGTTCTACTTTTAGCTCTTTGAGGTATCTCCATATTACTTTCCACAGAGGTTGTACTAGTTTGCAGTTCCACCAGCAATATATGAGTGTTTCCCTTCTAGAATTCCTATAGTTTTATGCCTTAGGTTTAAGTCTGTTATCTGCCATGAGTTGATTTTTGTGAGAGGTGAGAGGTGCGGATTCTGTTTCAGTCTTCTACATATGGCTATGCAAGTTTCCTGGCACCATTTACTGAATAAGGATTCTTTTCCCAAGTGTATGTTTTTGTCTGCTTTCTCAAAGATTAGATGGCTATATGAGGATGGTTTTGTATCTGGGTTCTCTGTTCTGTTCCATTGGTCTCTGTCTCTGTTCTTGTGCCAGTACCATGCCAGTTACTATAGCCTTGTAGTATAGCTTGAAGTCTGGTAAACTAATGCCTCCCAATTTGTTCTTTTTGCTTAAGATTGCTTTTGCTATACAGGGTCTTCTCTTATTCCATACGAAGCATAGAATTATTTTTTCCTAGATATGGGTAAAATGATGTTGCTATTTTAATTGGTTTTACCCTGAATCTGTAGACCACTTTAGGTAGTATAGACATTTTAACAATGTTGATTCTGCTGACCCATAAGCATGGTATGGTTTTCCACCTGTTTACGTCTCTGCTATTTCCTTCCTCAATGTTCGTAGTTCTCCCTATAGAGGTCTTTCACCCCCTTAGTTAAATATATTACTAGGTATCTTATTTTCTTTGTTGCTATTGCAAAACAAATTGAGTCTTTGCTTTGGTTCTCAGCTTGACTGTTGACATGTTGTTGGCGTATATGAATGCTACAGATTTGTGTACATTGATTTTGTAACCTGAGACTTTGCTGAATTTGTTTATCAGTTCCAGTAGTCTCATGGCAGAATCTTTGGGGTTTTCTAGATATGAGATCATATTGTCAGCAAAGAACAATAGTTTGACCTCTTCTGCCCCCGCAAGTGCCCATCAATACATGACTGCATTAACAAAATGTGGTATATGTATAGCATGGAGTACTACTCAACCACAAAAAACAATGGTGATCTAGCACCTCTTGGATTATCCTGGATAGAGCTGGAGCCCATTCTACTAAGTGAAATATCACAAGAATGGAAAAACAAGCACCACATGTACTCACCATCAAATTAGTATTAACTGATCAACACTTATGTGCATATATAATAGTAACTCATCGGGTGTCAGGTAGGTGGGAGGAGGGCGGAGGGGATGGGTATATACATATCTAATGGGTGTGGTGCACACTGTCTGGAGCTCTGACTTGAAGCTCTGACTCAGGTGGGGCAAAGGCAATATATATAACCTACACATTTGTATCCCAGTAATATGCCAAAATTAAAAAAAAAAGAATCTACCATTTTGCTGTAACATTTTCTGTGACTGGCAGTTTATATGACATAATGTGTATCTTATCGTCTATTCTTCATAGCATTCTTTGTGTGTCTTAAATTATTTTATCCATGAAATACAATACAAAATGCTTATTGGATTGCCATGGTCATTAATAGATAAGAAAGAATTTTATAAACTGAAAAGGTCACTAAATATGTGAAATTTTTTCAGTGCCTGTAGCAATGGCCAAATAGTCACAACTACTAATCATTTTCAAATTCTGTGCATTATAAAGTATTTCTCAAATCAGTATTCTTTTTAATTATCAATAAATTGGTATTTAGAAATTAACCTAATGGGTATTGTTATGAACTGAATATTGTGTCCCATCAAAAATTCATATATTGAAACCATAACCCCAGTTTGGCTATATTTGGAGATGGGGCCTCTAAGAAAGTAATTAAGGTTAAGTGAGTCATAAGGGTGATAGGATTAGTGTCTTGATAAGAAGAAATGCCCTCTGCCATGGAAGGACACAGAGAGAAGGAAGCGGCCTGCAAGTCAGGATAGAGGCCTTACAAGAAACTGAACCCTGCCAGAATCTTGATATTGGACTTTCCAACCTTTAGAACTTTGAAAAAATAAATTTGTGTTGTTTAAGCCACACAGTGCACCGTATTTTGTTATGGCAGCCTGAGCAGACTAATTCAGACATTAACAATTAAGTTGAATTTTATCGTATGCTATATATCTAACATTTTTGTTTATAGTACTATTCTAGTAGAACATGTGTACTTTTATAGGATATTAAGGTAAAATTATAAAAAAAAATTATACATAATTATGGTAGCCTGATTTGTGCAGGCAGGAGAAAAAGTCAAGTGCAAGTAGCCAGGTATAGACCATTTTCACTAGGGGTGGACCAGACACCTGTAACATCTCTGTTGCTAGATGTTGAGGTCAGAGGTCTTTAAACTTTGCTGAGCTAGAATAGAGGTGAACTCAAGTCAATAGCTATTGTTCCACTTCCTCGCTCATCAAAAGCTTCAAGGTGCACTGTCAGAACCACCAGGAAATAGTGGACCAGGAGGTGATGGTGACCTGGTAGGAAGTTCCCCAGGGAAGCAGGTGATTATATCTTCTCAGCCTCATTAAATACACCTGGCATCATAAACAGCTCACAGTCAGGCCGACTATGCCTTTTTGTAATTACTTAATTTTCTATCCAAACTTCTGTTCCTCTTTCACTTAATAGGCATTTGATGTGAACAGTCACATAGGCAATTAATTTTAAAAAAAAAAATCATAAAACCCAGACCCTCATGGTAAGCTGCATACAGTCAATTAGATGATGGGTATATACACAAGTATAATACACAACCAAGAGTGAAAAATTCTGTAATTAGGGAGAACAGAGAAGGCAGGCTCAGGACACAACAGAAATCTCTTTCCCTAGACCTCTTTGAGCAAATGCCACTATCCCACTCTCAGGAGCTGGGATAGTTGAGCGTTGAGATCAAATCACAACATGGAGGAAGCTGGTTAGGTCATCACGGTAGCCCATTTGTATCAGAGTGATTCTGCTCAGGATACTGCAGAAGGCTACGTGTCTCACACACTGACTAATGTGAAAAAGCCTCATGACATCTTAAGGAAAATGCTCAAATGAACACATTTTGTGCCTAATGCATTGCCGACATCTCCCAGGTCCCAAGGTGTAGACTCAGTGACACTAATGGGAGCTTTTATCCCCTCTTCCACTGCACACCGTTCATCGCATTGACAGGTGGTAATACTGAGCACATTTTGTTTTCCTGTTAGTTGCATAGTTACGTTCCAACATGCATCTGGGGTTTGTTGTTTGGGTTTGGCTTTTAAATTATGGAAGAGAAAAATTGCTTGATATTTTTTTTCTTTTGCCTTTCATAATAGTTTTTTTTTTTGTTTGTTTGGTTGGTTTTTTTTTTTTTTTTTTTTTTTTGCTTTAAAGTATCCACAAACAAAACAAAACAAAATCCTTTCCTGCTTCTCTGTAGAAATGATACTCTGAAGAAGCTTCTCAAACAGGAGAGGAGTTTCTCAACTATCTTCGTGAGGACAGAAATGGGAGCTAACATTTACTAATTGCCTCTTAAAAACCAGGCTCAGTATCTTCACACAGGAAATTTACTGACCAGGTTCTTTGGTTCTGAATCCTCTGTCCACGAGTCTCCTGAAATAGGTTCCAAAAACATGCCTTAGAGATTTTCCCCGGTGTGACCCCCCAGCTGACATGGTCCATGGTGCTGGCCTGTCCCTCTCTGACATTGCTGACTTAGATCTCTGTCTTAGTCCTTTTGCGCTGCTATAATAAAACACTTTAGATCAGGTAATTTATAAACAACAGAAATTTATTGCTTATAGTCCTGGAGGCTGGGAAGTCCAAGGTCAAGGTCCCAGCAGGTTTGATGTCTGGTGAGGGCCTGGTCCCTGCTTTCAAAATGATGCCTTGAACGCGGCATCATCACACAGCTGAAGGAACAGAAGGGCAAAAGGGGTCTGGCTAGTTCCCTCCAACCCTTTTATTAACATAAGGTCAATAATCCCATTCATGAGAGCTCTGCTCTTATGACTTAATTGCCTTCTAAAGCACCCCCTTCTTAAATCTATCACATTGGTGTTTAAGCTTCAGCGTGCATTTTGAAGGGGACATAAACATTCAAACCATAGCAGCCTCTGCTTCATCTGAATCCCAGTATGTGCCTGTCACACTGGATCAGGACCTATCGTAGCCTGACATGGTCTATCCAGCCTGCAAATTTCCAAATAAAACTATGCCATATTCTGCCTTCGAGCTGAGGTCATTGTCTCAGCAGTGCCACTAGTGATTAGGTGAATGTAAGATCTGCATTTCAAGTGGAAAAATAGGACAGTCAAATATTTGTTGGTGTCATAGGTTATGTATGTGAACCAGACTTTGAGACAGAGATTTGCTGCACAAAGTTGATTAGGAAACACTTCCAGAAGCGACACCCTTGAGGGAAGGAAGGAAGTCAAATTGGTCAGAGAGAAAATGTACTAATTTTCTGTTGCCGTCATTACAATTTACCACAAACTTTGTGGCTTAAAGCAACACTCACTTATTACCTTATCTGTAGATTAGAAGTTCAACATGGGTCTCACTGAACTGAAATCAAAATGTCCATTTCCTTGCATTTTCCAGCTTCTTGAGGTTGCCCACATTCCTTGGTCCCTGCCCCTCTCCTCTATCTTCAAATACAGGAATGGCAGGTCAAATCTTTCTGGGATTTCATGACTCTGATCTCTTCTGTTTCCCTCTTCCACTTTTAAGGACTCTGTTGATCACACAGGGTTCACCCAGATAATCCAGGAAAATATCCCTATCCTGACGTCAGCAACCCTAATTCTATGTACAACCTTAATTCCCCTTCTCCACGTCACCTTACCTTTCACAGGTTCGGGAGATGAGGATGTCAATGTCTTTGGGTGGCCATTATTCTGCTACCACAGAGAAATTAAAATGAATTCAGTTATCCTACAGAGAAGATGATCCTTCAGAGCTATCCTGAATTGGGACAAAGTTGGCAAATTTTCGTAGCTCTCATGAACTACTTGGGTGTGGCTTGTCCCAGGGAAGGGGACATAATCTGGAGGGAGGCAGCTCTTTTCATGGAACAACAGCCCAAGAGACAACAGCCTCTGAGAGCTTATGCCACCAGCATCTAGGAAAATTTCTTGGGTGGCATTGGGAGGAATTTAGGATCCACATCACATCTTTTGCTAAATTAGGGTAAAGTGTTTTCCCCGTCTATAATTATGTAGATGTAACTTAATGCAACTGATGATACATATTAACAATTTCTACAGAAAATAGGTTACATCAGTGGTTTTCCATGCTTCAGCTCAGTTTCCAAAATAACTTTGGCCAAACTCTACATCAGAGTTTATGTGGAGTTGAGAATATTCATTGACTTAAAACTTCATCATCAGGGTATTTTTCTTAATTCCAAGATACAACAAATTTCTTGGTTATTTTAAAGAAGTTGCACAGTCTTTTTCCAGTGTTTTCATTATTTTATGATTGTAATCCTACATAATTAGTGTAATCAAGGATGTACCATAAGTACTAGAATCCATTTTTAGTGAGTTGTTGGGAAGAGGTGCAGAAAATCTCCATGTCCCTGAGCCTCAGCTTTCTCATCTCTAAAATAAATATGCTTTTGTTTTGAAATATAATATATAACACAAATTACCTGTATAGTACATGGAAAATAATAGCTTCTCAATAAATTGCAGCTATTAGAATAGAATATACCATTGTTATCATCCCAAATTTTTGTCTATTCCACTAAAAGACTAATTTAGAGAATAAGATGTTTATTATTACCATTTTAGCTCCCAACACAATATCTAGCATATGCAGTTACGTAATGCTTGTTAGTTGAGCAGTTGACTGATCAGGTTGCTAACTGAATGAATTAATCCATCAAGGAATATCATTTCCAATTCTAATTCCTTAGTTTGGCCTTTCCTTAAAGGTCTTCTACTATGTCTTCTCAATAGGACTCTCTAAATTTACCTGGCATTACTACCCAGTACAAAATCTTCATTAGAGCTGGAGTGGTCTCCTTACTCCCTCCAATCTACATATATTGTAATTAAATCTGACTCCATACTTTATTTGGGATGTCTTCCCTCCCTTCTCCACTATTGCAACCCAATCTGGCAATCAAGGTCCAGACTGAGCCTCACCTTCCCATTAAAATTTCCCACTTCACTGCTCTTCTCAGAAGTTTGTCGATTTTGAATTCTCATTTCCCTACACATCTGCAACACTCACTTTGCACTTTGATATAATAACTTGTGTTGCTGCTTGTGTTATTTTGTTAATCACATGACTTCAGATGCTTCCAAGCTCTTTTAAGACAGCAAATGCATCTCATATCATCTTTCATCCATTCTGAGATGAATGTGTTCTCATTTTAACATCTCTGAAATCAGAATGCATTTTACAATCAATGACAATTCAAAATTATTCTATGCTTGAATTGCAGTGAGTTCTTGTAAAGAGTATTTGAGTTTGCTTCTGTCAGAAAATACCAATCCGAAATGACTTTAAATTAAACCTGTAGTGTATAAACATAAAGACGAGTGAGTACCAGCTTTAAATTTCCAGATGAGATTTGTTTTTTCTCCCTCACCCAGTGCCAAGATTGAGACATGCAACTTCTCCTGTTCTTTCCTGCTTGTCAGGTTTATTTCTCATTTCCCCTCCACCAAGTATATAGTAGTCGGCTCAGCCTAATGTGGGCTCTACTATCATACCCACTGTATTGAGCACTTTCTTCCTTAGCTGTAAATAATATAATCATCCTTGTTACAAACAGTGGCATCTTAGTCAATTACATATGATATTACTTTATATTCCCCCCATGTTTGGCACAGTGTTATTAGAGATTGACATGTGTGGACTCGATTGAATTAAAGTCATTCTGGATGCCCTTTTCCTTCTTATTCCACAACCTACCTCTTTGTCAAATCCATTTCCTTTTACTCATTTAACAACCTAGGTATGAGGTACAGGGCTTGAGCTAGTCTGCACTAATATAGGTTACTTCCGCAGTCCTTGAAATCACACCTCCTGGGTTTGTGCATTGGCTTTCTGGGCTCTCTAGCTTTAGTACTTCAGAACTGTAACTCAAGCTCTTTAAACCTCAATTTTCTCATTTGCAAAATGGGAGTGACAGTAGTATTCCAGAGGAGGGATGTGAGAATTAATTTAGAAAATCATGTAATGTGTTCAGCCTGGTTCCAGGGTCAATGGAATGTTCACTGACTGTTAGTATATTTTTAGTCAAGTAATACATATAAGTCCTCCATGTATACCAAGATTTTACTATGTCTCAGTCGATAATCTGGGCCTTAGTTTCTTTATCTAAGAATGGGGGTAATAATAGTACTGATCTAGGGCTGCTGTGAATATTAGGTGGAACAATACATTTTAAATGCTTAGCACACTTCATGGTGTGTTGCTTAATACCGCCTATGCATTGTCTCCTCATCCCCGATACAGCCCTGTGAAATTGGTACTGTTGTTACACCCAATTTTAGAGACCTGTCTGAGCAAGGATTCAAGCTCAGGTCTGTCTGAGAATAGAGCCCAAGAGTCCCCCCATTTACTACCTGCCAATGACAAGTGCTGTGAAATGCGCCTGGCCATTTCAAGCTTTTCCTACTCCACACGGATTCTAAATGTGTATCCTCTGTCAAAGGCGATCATAAAAGGAGGCATTGAAAATGACGTGGAGTTATTTGTCTAGCTGAAAAAAGGGTGATGTTAGAAATATGGTTGCAGTCGAAAGTGAGAACATATGGATACGATTTAAAAGTGAATTTAGCAAGTCAAAGAAAATGAGCAAGCAATAAAGGGAACATTTTAAGTAGAAACTTTTGTTTTTCCTGAGCCTGTATGACAAATGACTGATCAGAAACCTCCTCACCGTGTCATCTGTACGGCCATGTCAATTGTGTGCAATAGCTGCCTTTGTCCATTAAAGTCTCTTTTTATATTTTCAGTCATGATGAAATTTTGGCAGACCTTTTTCAGTAAATGGTGCTTTTCTTGCACGATTAAACGATTCCTTTATCTGTCTAATACCTTCTGACCTCCCCAGAGTGGAATAATTGCCTAGAAATTTCTGCCTGTCATGTCTTATCCTTAAGAATAATAATGGAGCATATTAGCAATTATCCTTTTAGAATTTATCAAGCAATAGGAAGCATTAGTAGATAATTAGTGAGTTAGTCCAATCTCCTAAACTTCAGAATCAGTATAAAACCTTTAAAACATCCATACTTTAAAATAATTAATCTTGAAGAATTCTATGCCTTCCTACAGATAAATTTATATTAATATTTGAAGAATTAATAGCTTTGAATTTATATACTATTTCCTATATAAGTATTTAGAAAACCTCTAAATATAAGAATGCTAGCTCACAGATAATTAAGAAATCTGGGAAAACTGGATAGCCACATGTAGAAGACTGAAATAGGACCCACAGCTTTCACCTCCCACAAAAATCAAATCACAGTGGATAACAGACTTAAACCTTAGGTGTGAAACTATTAGAATTCTAGAAGAAAATGTAGGAAAGACTCTTACAGACATTGGCCTAGGCAAAGAATTTATGAAGAAGACCCCTAAGGCAATCACAGCAACAACAAAAATAAATAAATGGGACCTGATTAAATTAAAAAGCTTCTGCACAGCCAAAGAAACAGTCACAAGAGTAAACAGACAACCTACAGAATGGGAAAAAAATTTTCACATACTACATATCAGATAAAGAACTGATAACAAGAATCTATTTAGAACTCAGGAAAATCAGTAAGAAAAAAAATCAAACAACCCTATCAAAAAGTGGGCAAAGGACATGAATAGAAATTTTTCAAAACAAGATATAAAAATGGCTAACAAACATGTGAAAAAATGTTCAACATCTCTAATCATCAGGGAAATGCAAATCAAAACCACAATGAAATATCACTTAACTCCAGTGAGAATGGCCTTTATCAAAAAGTCCCAAAACAATACATGTAGGAACATTCATACACTGCTGGTGGGACTGTAAACTAGTGCAATCCCTGTGGAAAGCAATATGGAGATACCTTAAACAGATTCAATTAGACCCACCATTTGATCCAGCAATCCCATTATTGGGCATCTACCCAGAAGAACAAAAGTCATTCTATAAAAAAGACACCTATACTTGAATGTTTACAGCAGCACAATTCACAATTGCAAAGATGTGGAAACAACCCAAATGCCCATTAATTCATGAATGGATTAGTAAAATGTGGTATATGTATACCATGGAGTATTACTCAGCTATAAGAAATAACGGTGATATGGCATCTCTTTTGTTCTCCTGGAGAGAGTTGGAACCCATTCTATTAAGTGAAGTATCCCAATAATGGAAAAATAAACACCACATGTACTCACCAGCAAATTGGTTTCCCTGATCATCACCTAAGTGCACATTTGGGAATAACACCAATTGGGTATCGGACAGAGGTGGGGGGTGGGGGAAGGGGATGGGTGTATACCTATATGATGAGTGCGATGCACACTGTCTTGGGAATGGACACGCTTGAAGTTCTGACTCGGGGGGTGGGGGGGATGGGGGGAGGGGATGGGTGTATACCTACATGATGAGTGCGATGTGCACTGTCTGGGGAATGGACACACTTGAACTCAGACTCAGGGGGATGAGGGAGCCATGGGCAATAGATATAACCTGAACTTTTGTACCCCCATAATAAGCTGAAATAAAAAAAATAAATAAACAACAACAAAAAAAACTTAGGATGTTTCAAAACTTAAGTTACATTGCATGCACATTTTTGATTGACCTAAATTCTTCTATTTCTTCCTGTTCTCTCTTCTACAACCTAAGTTCCCTGAATGTCAGTAGAATGATCTTGAAGTAAACAAAACTGCATTATTCCAATCCATTACAGCCTATTAAAATACTCTAAAAATTATCACAGTCTTTGCTATTAAGCTTCAAATGCTCAAATAATTATTACCAAAATGCAAAATCATGTGCATGGACAGTACTGAAGGAAAGAAAACAAGGCTGCCACTGTGGTCCATACCCCAGAGTTGTGTTCAGGTGCTGTCCAACAAAGAACAGTGAATACAGCCAGACAGTGATTTCTAAAATGAAATCTTGAGGTGAAGATTATTGTGCACTGAAAATATCCCTTCTACAGAAGTTTCTCTCCTTTGCCTCTAATAAGACAGGAAGAATTACATATACAAGAGGGCAGTGCCTGTAGACAGCAGGTTATTTAGGAGTGCCAATTATGGCCCCAGAACAGTTAATTTGATTTCTCTTATGCAAAGATTAGAAGACGAAGGGAGTGTCTTTTATTTCAATTTCTTAAAAAGGGATCATAGCTTATCACAACTTACAATGTTCTAAACACTTGTGGAATAAAACCTAGGTTTTACTTTGATGTTACTAAAGAGAATTTACATTTTACATGTCATTTTATTATTAGGCTGATGTTAATTAAATCACAATGGCAGTTTTTTATGCCTTCTGATATTCTTTTTTTTTTTCAGTCAACATATAGGACAGAACCTTCTGATATTCTTGATTCTTCTTTTAAAAAAAAAAAAGAACATTGTGAGTCAATTAATGCATCCCTCCTTACCCTACAGAAAAAAATGAATATTAAAAACTTCTATACTTAATAAGCAGGATTCAGTTTAAATATAGCTTCTGTTTCTTGGCAACATAACCTCACCACAGGATGATATTTACAGATTTAAAGAATCTTTCATTCAAAATTCTGGTTTTCATAGTCATTAGTGCATTAGAAATCATAATTCAAAGAAAATAAAATGTGTTAAAAGAAAAAAAAGAAATCTTATTTATCAAAGTTAATATTAACCACCAAATAAAGTTATTTTAGTATTTGAGAGGACTATTATTTTCTGAAACTGTAGGCTTATCATTTCATTAATTCACTCAATCATTAATTCATTTAACACAGTTTGATTGACCTACGATGTTCTACACAGTGGGACACAGTGATGAAGAAGACACACAAGGTCCCTACTCAAGTGATGCCTACATTCTGGTGGTGGGACACTGTCCTTCAGCAAGACACTCAATAAGAAAAAGTTAGATAACAACAAGGGTTCTAGAAGAGAGTTCAAACAGGAAGGGGCCAGGTGGCTCATACTTGTTTATACTATATTTATTAATAATAAATGTGTCAATAGTCTGATTAATAACACTGGCAAAGGATGGGAGGCTGGGACCAGGCCCAGAGAAGCTAAGGCGAGGCTTGAGGAAGCAGGGAGACACCATCAAAGATGGAGACCTTCCTGAAAGTCATATTGAGAGATCTCGGGTTGGGGTCCAGAGGTTCAGGAACCATGCTGACCTCCAGGACTAGACACAGACAAAGCAATCAGATACCCCAGTGTCCAGGCAAACAGCCAAAAATAGATCATTAGCCAGCACTGCAGAGGACTCATGAAGCAGACAGAAGAGGGGATTTGAGGGGTCAGGGAGATGGGGATCTTGGATACTGAGGCCATTGCAGCCAGCAGTGAGTGTAAGGAGACACATTTGGCAGTGGTGAAGGCCAACAGACACGAGACCAACTGTTAACAGGACATGCCTACCAAGCACAGAAACAACCTCCCTAGTATTGCCAAGAGATCTAAGTGAAGGTTGAGGGAATTGGCTATTGCATTTTTTTTTTCTTTTCTCTGCTTAGGAAAAAAACAACTTGGAAACATTTCAAGGTCTTGAGAAATTTCTAATATCCCAACTTGAAGAGCGGCAAAATGTGACCTTCCATTGTGAATACACTCTCATAATGTGAACTTTTATGATAGGAATTTCATTTCCCTTTAATATTGAAAATCAATAAAGTTAAACATAATTATAATTTGAATTAAAATATGATGATCAGGTATATCTCAATGCCACTCTGCATCAAATCTCAATAGCATTTCTATTCTATTAAACTTTCAGGAAAGTATTAGTCTGATAAAATAAACTTCAGTGAGAAAAAATATATACATATAATTTCTAAATAATTTTTCTTCATATAAACTATATTTTAAAGCACGTAAAATGAGATAGCAACTGTCCTTATCAAAATTTGAGATCTAGTGAAGAAACTGGCTATAACTCGCTGCGTCGAACTAATTTAAAGGCCTAAAAAGGTTAAGAAAGTTGTTTAACTTTTTTTAGCTTTACTGGTAATCATGCAGATCTGTCTATATGAGTCTTTAAAAACTGGTATTCCTGTACAAAGACTCAATATAAATTAGAGAGAGATTTTCAGATATTCTGTTTAAAATTCTTTGCATTAAAAGAAGTAAGCATGTGCTCTTAAATTGTGATTTTAATTCTTACTGTCAAATTAAGAATTTAATGCTGGCAAAAATCTCACTCCACAAACCCATGTTTGCTATAAAGGAAATTTTTTCTCACTTTTCTCCAGCAGCATAATTTGCATTTTGGAGAACTCATTAATTGAGTGATTGAAAGTTAATCTTAAATTAGGGTCCTGCCCCATCACTTCCTATAAAATGGTGACTATGTGATGCGGGCTTATGTGATGCCAAGACCTCAGGTTGGAAGTAGAGGGAACAGCATGGGTTCCATTGATGTGTTGGTGTCATTTATGAACTGGCAGCCACCAACACACCCTTCTTGTCTTTGATTATTTGTTTGATAGAACTTTTCTATCCTGACTATAACCTCTGTTCACCACTATTGGCTCACTGTGCCAAGTTAGGGCCACTCTAGGATCCACAGAAGATATTTCCTGGCTCCTACATTGATTTGAAGCCAATCTCCCCAAATACATTATTTAAATATTTTTCTTTATCTACAATTTGTTAGCTATAGGGAATCCTTGAGACCTTGGTAGATTTTAGAGCCCTAGCCAGGGGAAGGTTATACAGATCTCCTCTGTGTCTTAGATTTTACTGATGGGAGGAGGGATGTCCAGGCCCAAAGCCCCTTCTTAGGCATGGTACATCTAAGCTTTCTTTGCTTTCTTCCTGGTTCACCCTTCCCTTCGCCCAAAGAACCAGTATCTGGTTTTGGGATGGGAGGCTGGGATGACCATTTTGAGGAAACAGTTTGCCTTTATACATCACATATCTTTCCATATTTTTTTTGTCATGTCAGGGTTTAAGCTTTTTGAAAGCTGAAAGTATTGACTTCTTTTTCTTTCTTTGTACTGGGTTCATCCCTTCTCTTAGGCATAAATATAGCATACAGGATAACAAACGTATAGAATGGAAACCTTTGGAGCCATGGAGCCATGCATGGTAATTTATACAGTGGGGACATTACTGGGGGCTGTTGAAAATACATATCTGAGAAAAGACATCAAAGTGGGTCAGTGTCCACTTTCAGGACTGAAATTCAGGTAGAGTTATTAGAAGCAGTTATTCCAATCTGATTGGAAGAGATGCCTTGAAGATTTCAACTGTATGTGTTCAAGGTAACATGGTAGGGATTGGGGAAGGAGAAAGTGAGTTGGCCAAAGGAGAACAACTTTTGACCTGTAATACTGCCACAGATTACAGATCAAAAGGCACTGCCCTAAAGGACATATCAAATTATTTTAAAGACTTATTTTTTCTAGTTCTGATTTATTGAGGTATAATTTATATACAGCAACATTCATAACTTTGTAAGTATAGATGAATTTCAGTAAATAAATACAGTCATGTAATTACCACAACAATCAAGATATATAGCATTTCTATCTCCCTAGGGCCTCTATGATGCCAACTTGTCCCTCATCCCAGCCTGTGGTAACCACTGGTTCTATTTATGACACTATAGTTTTGCCTTTTCCAGAAGGTTATATAAATGAAATGACACTATATGTAACCTTTGTGTCTGTCTTTACTCAGCAAAATGCTTTGAAATTTATCCATGCTGTTGAACGCATAGGTAATTTGTTCCTTTTTATTGGCAGGTAATATTTCATTGAATGAATATACCAGATTTGGTTTTGATTAACTAGTTGAAGGACATTTGGGTGGTGGTTTGTGGTTGTTGATTATGAGTAAAGCTGCTATAAACATTCACACAGAGCTCTTTGCCTAGACAAATGTTTTTATTTCTCTTGGTTAAATACCTTGAAACGAAATTGCCAGTTTATATGATAAGAGTATGTTTAACTTTGTAAGATACTGCCAAGCTAGTTTGCAAAGTTGCTAATGTGTCATCAGCAATACATGAGTTTTGATTACTCCACATCCTCACCAGTCTTGTTATTGTTAGTCTTTTGAATTTTAACGTTTTTAGTAGGTGTATAGTGTTATCTTATTGTGGGTTTAATCTGCATTTTCCTAAGGATTAATGGTGTTGGACATCTCTTCATGGCTTATTTGTCATCTAAGAATCAACAGCAAATTTACATTTCCTAAATTCCATCATTTGTGATATTGTTGTCATACATTTACTTCTACACATACTATGAATGCCACAATACATCGTTACTATTTTCTGCTTCAGATAGTCAATTTTCTTATAAAGACATTGAAAATAGAAAAAAATTATGTTTTGTATTTACTATCATTTTTGCCATTGCTTTTCACTGAAGAACTTCCTTTAAAATTTATGGTAGTGCAGTTGGTGGCAGTGAATTCTACCAGCTTTGATTGGGCAGAAAAATATTTAATTGCCTTAAATTTTTTAAAGGTTTTTTCTGAGTATAGAAATCTCGAGTGATAGGATTTTTTTTTTTTTTTAGTCCTTTAAAGATGTTACTCTGTTGTCTTCTGCTTTACATAGTTTCTGAAAAGAAGTCTGCTGTATTTTGATTTTTGTTGTTCTATATATAATCTCTGCCTTAAATCTGTTGGGATTTTTCAACAGAAGTATGTTTTCTGTCTCAGCCCCAGCAGGAACAGACCTCTGCTTTGTATCAGTGTGGGATACTGGCCCTCGGCAAATAGCCTGTCCTTTCCCCAAGGGTAGATGACTTTTGCTTTCATCTCCTATGTGGAAATGGAAATCGTTGTGGGCTCATTTTTAAAGGGGCTTTGTTCTTGCTTTCTCCATGGAATTATTTCAGAATCTAATTTCAGAAATTTAATAGAACTCCAAGGAAGGTGAATTGTAAAGAAAATTTTACTATATGCCCCTTACTCAATTCCATGCCATTGTAATTAATTGTGCTGGTTGTATATCTAAGCACATTAATGGAGATTTTTAAATAAAGCTATGCAGACAAGTGAATTTTTTTAGAGAGTTGAATATGTTGTAGAGATTCCCCAAGGTTTCTCTGAGAGTAGCATCTTCATTTTCATTTTGTTAACTACAAAGTTAAAATCAGATTGGCTTCCACAATGGGTATAAACTTTATTAGTGTCAACTTAGCCTTTGTCCTCTTATCATTGTGCCACACTCCAACCTCCTTTGCTGGTGATGATAACAACCACAGACCCTTTTATAATAATCTTGCACTTTGTTCTTTATATAATTCAAAAGTGGATAAAATGCAGATGTCTTAAAAATCTGCATTTGTAATTTTAGTGTCACTAAAGGCCAGCACATCTCTTTAGAAAGCCCATTGTGACGATCAGATAAAGATTACCCCCACATTACAATTTTCCCTCTTTCATCTCTTTTCTTAAAAGGAAAAAAAAGGATTAACTTCTGAGCAGTCTTTCTTCATTATTTTTTATCTTTTTTGGCCCATGTCCTAGACTAAGGTTCATATTCAGTTACATATCTTATAATCTTATAAAAACATCTCAAATTTAATTTCTTCCACAAATCCATTAGAAAGCATCTCATTATAACTCTTGCAATAAATTTTAAAAGAAAAAAAAAAGCCATGGTGGCCAGTCTTTACGGTTCCTTTTGAACGGCCAGAGTGTGGGGTTGGAGGTGAAGGTGAGTGAGGGTGGGGCCTTTCAAAAAACTGAATCTTCCTACATATTTACCAGACCAACAAATTTTCTGCTGTAATCTACCCTGGGAAAATTAAATATACTTCTAAATAATTAGAGAAGAAATTTAAATCACCTTCTACAGGGCATGTTTCAGTTTTGAATATGATGTGACCCAGCCGGCCCAAGGGAGTAAGTTTTTTAAACTCTCCATGATCCAGTATGTCTTGTCTAAAAAGTACGTTTATTATTCATTACTATTACATAGGTTTTGTGCAGATCAAATGATATAATGTTTGTAAAGTGCTCAACAGTGCCTGAAATATACTAAGCACCAAATGAATGTAATGTTTCTTATTAAAATGGTAATTGAGAAGGAAAAGGATGTGAGCAGAAAGATAAATCCACAGAATAAGAATTATGTGGGTGTAAGTAGTAATCCACTCTTATTTGTGTTTTCACTGCCTGTTTTCAGTTACCCACATTCAACTGTGTTCCAAAAATATTAAACAGAAAATTCCAGAAACAATTCATAAGTTCTAAATTGTCCACCATTCTGAGTAGCGTGGAGAAATCTCGTGCCCTCCAGCTCCGTCTTGCCTGGGAGGTAAATCATCCAGTTGTCCAGCATCCACGCTGTCAGTGCTGCCCACCCATTAGGCACTTAGCAGCCAACTCGTCTCTGTTATCAGAGCAACTGTCAGGGCATCACTGCCCTTGTGTCAAGCCTCCCTTATTTCACTTCCTCAAAGCCCTAAAGCACAAGAGTAGCAATGCTGGCAATCTGGATATGCCAAAGAGAAGCCATAAAGTGCTTATTTTAAGGGAAAAGGTGAAAGATACCCACTCAATAAGGAAAGAAAAAAAGTACATTCAAGTTGCTAAGATCTATGGTAAGAACAAATCTTATATCCATGAAATTGTGAAGAAAACCAAAGAAAATAATTCATAGTTACATATAGGGTTTGGTGCTACTCGTGGTTTCAGGCATCCACTGAGGGACGTATCCCCTGAGGATAAAGGGGCTACTGTCCTGGATGGTTGCTGAAGGGAAGAGGAATTTCTGCCTATACAAGAGAATATTGAAGAACTCCCCAAAATGATCTAGGCTTCTATAGTATACTATAAAGATATATATTGTAGAAGGTGCCAATATTCTCTCAGTCACTCTATCTGACTATAATTTCTTCTATCATTTTTATAATGTATAACTCATTTATTTCAGAATGATAATCCATCGTAATATAAAAATGAAACCATGTTATTTTGTTTCAATAATGGCCACCAATTTTACTTTGTTAAATATTAACATGTATTTACCTGGTTAGTGGACTCCCCAAACATTATCATAGTCAGAATCCATAAAATTTTAGTTATATTGATTATTAAAACTATCACTTTGGATTCTTAAAACTGAGTCCTATTCATTTTGAAATTTCAATCTTATAAATATTTCAAAGATATGTGCCCATCCTGCCTTTGCTAAAGAAGTAGAAGGAAGTTGTGCTCTGGTTCTCACAGACCACCCCCACCTCTTCCCATACATCACTCTTATGTTCAGTGTGAAGAGAGATGGAGAAGGAGAGGACATGAGGACTCCATCAGGAGGTTGCAGTTCTGATTTGGATGGCCACAACACCAGGTTCTGAAGATAAGCAATAGCTCTATCAGTCCCATTCATGAAGCTCACTCTTTACTCTTGGTGGTCACTTGTGAGATTTGGCCACACCTTCTGACTAATCCCTTCTGGCAGACCCCCAGAGCATTACTTTTTTAATTAAAATTTTTATTTTAGGATAATTTTAGATTTATATGCAGTTGTAAGAAATAACACAAATAGATCCCCTGTACTCTTTACCCATTTGCCCAAGTGATAACACTTTGTAAGATTATAGTACAATATTGTAATCAGGAAATGTGACATTGATATAGTCAAGACATAGACCATTCCCATCACCACTAAGACCCCTCATGTTGCCCTTTTATAGAAATAACAATTTCCCTCCTGTCTCTACAAGCTCTGTAACCCCTGACAACCACTACTCTAGTCTCCATCTCAGTAATTCTGTTATTTCACAAATGTTATATCATTTTTGAGGAGAATGCCAAAACAACTCAATGACGAAAGAATAGCATTTTCAACAAAAAAAGACTGAAAAAACTGGATATCTGCATGCAAAGTAATAATTTGGACCACTTCCATTCACAGAGCTAATCTTGGTTGATAGCTATGAGATCAACATTACAAGCATCAAAAGAAAACACAGATAAATTAGACTTCATCAAAATTAAAAACTTTATACTCCAAGTCACACTATAAAAAAGTAAAAACACAATGCACAAAAGAGGGGAAAATATTTGCAAATCATATATCCAATGATATGATTCTGGCATCCAGAATGTATAAACCCAATAATAAAAAGACAAATAATCCAATTAAAATAGACAAAAATTTTTGATGGACGTTTCTCCAAATAAGATTTACAAATGACCAACAAGCACATGAAAAAAAAAGTTCAACCTCATTAGCTATTAATTAAATCCATAATGAACTACCACAATAGGATACCATTGCATATCCACTAGCTATAAGAAAAAGATAATAACAATTGTTGGTGGGGGGTTAGAGAAATTGGAACACTGTCACATTGCTGGTGGGATTATAAGATAGCTCAGCCACTTTGGAAAACAGTTTGGCAGTTCCTCAAAAAGTGAATCATACAGTTACCATATGACCAAGCAATTCCACTCCTTGCTGCATACCTAATGGAAATGAAAATATATGTCCACACACAAAAGCACACAAATGTTCATAGTAACTATTCAAAATAATCAAAAAGTAGAAACAACCCAAATTTCCATAAACTGATGAACAGATAAACAGTATGTGATATATTCATATAATGGAATATTATTTGTCAATAAAAATAAATGAAATATCAATACATTCTACAACATGGATGAAATTTGAAAACATTATTTTAAGTGAAAGAAGCAAGTCACAAGATACCACATATACTATGATTCAGTTTATATGACATGTACAGAATAAATAAATCCATTGAGACAAAAAGTAGATTCATGGTTTCCAGTGGGTGGGAGGAGAGGAAAATGGGAGTTATTGCTAATGGGCAAGGGGTTTCTTTTTGGAGTGATGAAAATCTAAACTTAGATTTCGATGATGGTGGCACACCTCTGTGAATATACTAAAACCCTCAAATTCTGTACTTTAAATAGGTGAATTTTATGGTTTGTGAATTTTATTTTAATGAAGATGTTAATTAAAAAGAATGTTATATAAGTGTAATCATATAGTATGTAACCATTCAGAAATGACTTTTTCACTCAACATAATTCTGCAGAGATTCACTGAGGTTTTGCCTGTATTAACAGTTCATTGCTTTTCAATACTGTGTAGTATTCCATACAAACTATAGTTTGTTTAACCATTTGCCAGCTAAAGGACATCTGGGTTGTGTCCAGTTTTGGCTATCACAAATAAAGTTGCTATGAGCTTTTGCTTTTGTGTGATCATAAGTTTTAATTTCTCTGGGATAAACACTCAGGGGTGTAATTGCTGAGAGATATGGTAGCTCCATGTTTAGTTTTTTAAGAAACAGTCAAAATCTTCACACAGTAGCTGTACTACTTTACATTGCTACCAGGTATATGAGTAATTGTGTTTCTCTGCATCCTCACCAGCATTTGGTGTTGTCACTCTCTTTTAATTTAATGATTCTGGTATGTATGTAGTGATGTCTCATTTGTGAATTTTATTTATGTTTTTTTTCTTTTTTATTTGTTTATTTACCTCTGTCTTTTTTTTTTATTTCAGCTTATTATGGGGGTACAAAAGTTCAGGTTATATATATTTCCCATGTCCCACCCATCGCCCGAATCTGAGCTTCAAGCGTGTCCATTCCCCAAACAGTGCGCATTGCACTCATCGTGTGGTTATTCACCTATGCTCTCCCCCCACCTCCCATCCCCCCAAGTCAGAACATTCAAGCAAGACCATTCCCCAGAGAGTGTGCAATGCACTCATCATATAGGTATACACCCATCCCCTCCCCCCACCCCCCACCTCCGTCCGATACCCAATTGGTGTTATTCCCAAATGTGCACTTAGGTGATGATCAGGGAAACCAATTTGCTGGTGAGTACATGTGGTGCTTATTTTTCCATTCTTGGGATACTTCACTTAATAGAATGGGTTCCAACTCTCTCCAGGAGAACAAAAGGGATTCTATATCACCGTTATTTCTTATAGCTGAGTAATACTCCATGGTATACATATACCACGATTCACTAATCCACTCATGAATTGATGGGCATTTGGGTTGTTTCCACATCTTTGCAATTGTGAATTGTAGTGCTATAAACATTCAGGTACAGGTGTCTTTTTTATAGAATGACTTTTGTTCTTCTGGGTAGATGCCCAATAATGGGATTGCTGGATCGAATGGTAGATCTATTTGAATCTGTTTAAGGTATCTCCATAATGCTTTCCACAGGGATTGCACTAGTTTGCAGTCCCACCAGCAGTGTATGAGTATTCCTGTCTCTCCAAATCCACGCCAACATGTACCATTTTGGGACTTTTTGATAAAGGCCATTCTCACTGGAGTTAAGTGATATCTCATTGTGGTTTTGATTTGCATTTCTCTGATGATTAGGGATGTTGAGCATTTTTTCATATGTTTGTTAGCTATTCTTATATCTTCTTTTGAAAATTTCTATTCATGTCCTTTGCCCACTTTTTGATAGGGTTGTTTGATTTTTTCTTACTGATTTTCCTGAGTTCTAAATAGATTCTTGTTATCAGTCCTTTATCTGATGCCGTAAACTTATTTATGTTTTCTTAATGATTAATAACATTGCACATCTTTTATGTGTATCTGCCATTTTTGTATCCTGCTTTATAAATTGTCTCTTCAGCTTTTTGTCCATTTTCTAATTGGATTGTTTCTTTTGTTTTTACTGTTAAGTTTCTAAAGTTCTTCATATGGTCTAGATATTAGTTCTTTGGAAATATAAGGTTTGCAAATATTTTCTCCCAGTCTGTAGCTTGTCTTTTCATCCTGTTAACGGATCTTTGGCAGAGCAAAATTCTAAATTTTGATTAATTCTATTATATCAGTTTTTATTTTATGAATTATTCTTTTGGTATTAAGTCTTAGAACTCTGCCTAGCCTTAGATTCTGAAATTTTTCTTCAAAGTTTTTATATAAATGTTTTACAGTTTTAAATTACACATTTATACTTTGATAACCACAATCTACTTTGGTTTAATTTTTCTATGGGATATGAAATGTAGCTCGAAGTTGATATTTTTACTTGTTGCTCTGGCACTATTTGTTGAATGTCTGTCCTTTCTCCACATGTCTGCTTTTCCTTCTTTGTCAAAAATCAGCTGGGCATATTTGTGTGTGTTTATTTTGGGGGTTCTTTGTTTCATTGATCTATATCTCTACCTTTCCACCAGCACCACACAGTCAAGGATATTTTATACAATGTATTGTACATACATTATACTATACATATAGCCATATAATAACTCCTGAAATTGGATAGAATGATTCCTCCTACTATGTTCTTTGTCAAGATTGTTTTAGTTGTCCTAGGACCCATATATTTACATATACATTTTAGAATAATCTTGTCTCTACACATAAAAAATGTTTTGCCAAAAATGGATAGAAATTAGGAATTGTGCTAACTCTGTATGTCAATTTAAGGAGAATTGACTAACTCTGTATGTCAATTTAAGGAGAATTGACGTCTTTACTAAGTAGAGTCTTTCACTCCTTCAGCACAGAATTTCTCTGATTTATTTAGATCTTTGATTTCCTTAATCAGTGTTTTACATAGCACAAAAGTCCTGTACATGAGTTGTTAAATTTAACCTCAGTTTTTATTTTTGGGAGGGATTGTAAAAGAAATCCTTTTTAATGTATATTTATTTATTACAAGCTTATACAAATATAGCTGATTTTTGTATGGTTATCTTGCATCCTGTGGCCTTGCTGAACTTATCTGTTATTTCTAGTTTTTATGAAGATGCCTTGAGATTTTCTACATAGACATTCATGCCATCTACAACTATAAACAGTTTTATTTCTTCACTTCTAATCTTGCCTTGCCTTATTACACTGGCTAGAACTATCAGCATTATTTTCAATAGGGTGATGAGAGTAAGCATCTATATGTTAAGCCTCAGTCTTAGAAGAAAGGCACTCAGTTTTCACCATTAGGTAATATATTTGCTGTAAATACTTTGTAGGGGCTCTTTATCAGATGAGAAGTTTCTGTTTATTCCTTTTTTTCAGAGAGTTTTTAAAATCACAAATAGGTGTTGAATTTTGTCAAATGGTTTTTCTGCATTGATTGATATGATCGTGTGATTTTTCTTTAGCTTGTTAATATGGTAGATCATATAAAATTTTTTAATATTGAATAGGACTTACATACCTGGAATGATCCCCACTTGGGCATGGTACATAATTTTTAATATATAGTTGACCCTTGAACAACTGAGGGATCGGGTTGCTGATATCTTGCACAGTCAGAAATCCACATATAACTTTTGACTCCCCCCAAACTTAACTACAATAGCCTGCTGTTCACTGAAAGTGTTACCAGTGGCATAAATAGTGGTTTAACATATATTTTGTCTATTATACATATTATGTACTCTATTCCTACAATAAAATAAGCTAGAGAAAAGAAAATGTTATTAAGAAAATCAAAGGGGCATGTGGGGGGAAAAGAAATAAGAAAAGAAAAAGGAAATCAAAAGGAAGAGAAAATATATTTAATATTCGTTATGTGGAAGTGGATCATCATAAATATCTTCATTCTCATTGTCTTCACATTGAGTAGGATGAGGAGGAGGAAGAGGCTAGTTCATCTTGCCATCTCAGAGATGGTAGAGGTAGAAGAAAATCCACGTACAAGTGGACTCAGCACAAACCATGTTGTTCATGGGTTAACTGTATATTGCTGAGTTCTTTTTGTTAAGATTTTCTTAAGGATTTTGCTTATATCACTTTATCACTTACCAGGGATATTAGTTTGTAGTTTTCTTTTTTTGTACTTTGTCCAGTCTAATGTCAAGGTAATATCAGCTTTGTAAAATGAAGTGGAAAGTGCTTCTTCTATTTACTGCGAAAGATGGTGTAGAAATGCACTTAATAATTCTTTAAGCAGTTTGGAGTTCTCCAATGAAACCAGTTGGGGCCTGGAGCTGTCTTTTTTGGTGTGCTCCTAAATTACAAATTCAATTTCTTTAGCAGTTATTGAGCTATTCAAATTACCTATTTCATATTGGGGTGAATTTTGGTACTTTGTGTTTTTCAAAGTCCATTTCGTCCAAGTTTGAAATGTATGTGCATAGAGCAGTTTATAGTATTTATTTATGATCTTTTTGACATCTATAAGGTCTATAGTGATAGCTCCTCTTTCATTTCTCATACTGGTAATTTCTGTCTCTTCTCTCTTTTCTTCGTTGTCAGTCTTGCTAGAGTTTTGTCAATTCTATTAATCTTTTCAAAGAATCAGCTCTTTTTAAATTTTTCTCTATTGTTTTTCTGTTCGGAATTCCATTAATTTTTGCCCTCATCTCTATTAGTTCTTTCTGCTTGCTTTGGGTTTATTTTGATCTTCTTTATCTGGATTCTTATAATTAGAGCTTAGAAAATAGATTTAAGACTTTTCCTCTTTTCTAATATTTGCAGTTAGTGCTATAAACTTTTTCTCTCAGGGCTGCTTTAGCTGTGTCCTACAAATTTTGATATGTTGTATTTTTCACTTCATTCAGTTCCATGTTTTATTTTTATTTCCCTTGAGGCCTTTAATTTGATCATGGATTATTTAGAAGTGTGTTGTTTAGTTTCTAAGTGTCTGGAGTTCTATATACATCAGGTTTCTAGTTTGGTTCCATTGTGGTCACATACTCCCCTCTGAATTCAATACTTTTTAATCTCTTAAGACTTTTTATGGCCCAAGATATGGTTGGTTTGGGTCCATGGTCCATCCGCACTTGATGAAAAGGTATATTCTGCTGTTGTTGTGTAGTGTTCTTTAAATGTCTGGTAGATTCTGCCAGTTGATGGTATAATTGAGTTCTTCTGTAGTCTTGTTCTTTTTCTGTCTACTTGTCCTACCAGTTGCTGAAAGCAGAGAAATGAACTCTCCAAGTATGATTGTGAACTTGTATATTTCTCCTTTCAGGTTTATAAGGTTTTGTTTCACATAATTTTCACTTGTGTTGTTTGTTTATACACATTTAGTATTCTTATGTTTCCTTGGTTGATTGACCCTTTTATCATTATAGAATGTTTTCTCTGTCTCTGGTTGTTTTCTTTTTGTTTGTTTGTTTGTTTTTGGCTCTAAAGCCTACTTTAGCTAATATTAATATAGCTACTGCTGTTTTCCTTTTGCTAATGTTGCCATGATGTACCTTTTGCTTCGTTTATTTTATCCTGTGATTTTCCCTATTATTTTATTTGAAGTGAGATTTTTGTAGACAGCATGTAGTGGGGTCATTTTTTTAATAGACTTTATTTTTTTAGAGCATTTTTGGTTCACAGCAAAATTGCAGAGGAAGTATAGAGAGTTCCCCTATAGCCCCTGCCCCAGCACATGAACAACCTCCCATTATCAACATTCTGCACTAGTGGGGTACATTTGTTATAACTGGTGAACCTATACTGTCACATCATTTTCACCCAAAGTCCATAGTGTATATTAGAGCTTGCTCTTGGTGTTACACATTCTATGGGTTTGGACATATGTATCCAGTATAGTAGCATACAAACTAGTTTCACTGCCTTAAATATCCTCTGTCCTCTACATATTTCACCCTTCCTTTCCTCTAACCCCTGGCAACCAATGATACTTTTTAATTGCTCAATAGTTTTGCCTTTTCTAGATGTCATATAGTTGGAATTGTACAGTAGATAGCCTTTTCAGATTGGCTGCTCTCAGTAATACATATTTAAGGTTCCTCAATGCTTTCCATGGCACAATAGCTCATTTCTTTTTTCTTTCTCTTTTCTTTTTTTTTTTTTCTTTTTTCTTTTTTTTTTTTTTTAGAGATGGAGTCTCGCTCGTTTTCCAGGCTGTGGAGTCATCATAGCTCACTGCAGTCTCAAACTCCTGGCTCAAGCACTCGTCCCACCTTAGCCTCCCAATCATTTTTATTAGTGCTATAAATACCAAGGAGCATAGCAGCTGGAACATGTGGTTAGATTACGTTGAGCTTTGTGAGAATCTGACAAACCTTCTTCCAAAGTGGCTGTACCATTTTGCATTCCCACCAGCAATGAATGAGAGTTCCTGTTGATCACTCCACATCTTCACCAGAATTTGGTATTATCAGTGTTTTGGATTTTGGCCATTCTAATAGATGCATAGTGGTATCTCATTGTCCTCTTAATTTGCAATTCCTTGATGACATGATATTGATGATCTTTTCATACACTTATTTGCAATCTGTATATCTTCTTTATAAGGCAGCTGTTCAGGTCTTTTGCCTATTTTTTTAATGAAGTTGTTCATTTCTTTTTGCTGAGTTTTAAGGGCTCTTTGTATATGTTAGATTGAAGTTCTTTAGCAGATATGTACTTTGCAAATATTTTCCTCTAGTCTATGGCCGATTTTTTCCTTCTCTTGATGGTGTATTTCACAGGGCAAAAGTTTTTCTTTATCTTAATGAAATTCACTTATCAATTACATCTTTCATAGATTGTACCTTTGATGTTGCATCTGAAAAGTCTTTTGCCATATCCAAGGTCATCTTTATTTTCTACTATGTTATCTTTTAGGAGTTTTATAGCTTTGCATTTGAAAAGTCTTTGCCATATCCAAGGTAATCTTGATTTTCTACTATGTTATCTTTTAGGAGTTTTATACTTTTGCATTTTACATTTAGATCTATGGTCTATGTTGAGTTAAATTTTGGGAAAGGTGTCAGGTCTGTGTCTTAGTCTGTTTTGTGCTGTTATAACAGAATACCACAGACTGGGTATCATAACAACACAACAACAGAAATTTATTGGCTCATGGTTTCAGAGGCTGGGAAGTCCAAGATTGAGGGGCCAGCATATTGTGAGGACATTCTTGCGGTGTCATACCTTGGCAGAACACAGAAGGGTAAAGAGAGGTCAAAAGAGAGAACAGTAGAGCAAACTCACAGCCTCAAGCCCTATTATGATCATCATTAATCTGTTTATGAGGCTGGAGCCCTCATGACCTAAACACCTCCTGTTAGGCCCCACCTCCCAATACTGTTACATTGGCAATTAAGTTTCCAACACACGATTTTGGGGAATGCATTCAAACCATAGTAGTCTGTGTCTAGATTCTTTTTTTTCACATGGATGTCATGTCCAGTTGTACCAACATCTTTTGTTGAAAAGACTACCTTTGGTGTTTTGTTGCCTTTGCTTGTTTGTCAAAGATGGGTTAACTATATTTCTGTGAGTCTATTTCTCAACTCTCTATTCTGTTCCATCAATCTATTTGTCTATTTCATCAATACCTCACTGTCTACTGTAGCTTTAGAGTAAGTCTTGAAGTTCGTTGCTGTCGGTCTGCCAACTTTTTTCTTCTCCTTCAGTAGCATGTTGGCTATTCTGGGTCTTTTGACTCTCCGTATAAATTT
Source organism: Eulemur rufifrons (assembly GCF_041146395.1). Lineage (NCBI taxonomy): Eukaryota > Metazoa > Chordata > Mammalia > Primates > Lemuridae > Eulemur > Eulemur rufifrons. The sequence goes on from NC_090985.1 coordinate 91,454,697, forward strand.
TAAAATCAGTATGTAAAAATCCATAAAACAACTGGCTAGGATTTTGATTGGGATTGTGTTGAATCCCACCCACACCAGCAAAGGTGAGTGGGAAGTCTAAATTTTTACTTTTTTAAAGCTGTAGCAAGGTGCCCCAACATTCTGCTTTCTTCTCTCCAACTTTCAAGGATTTCTTACATTTATTAATGTTTTATATGCAATTCCCAGGTTTTTAGCATGGGGATAATAGGAGAAGTAAATTTATTTCCTCTTCCTGGAAGCATAAGTCTGTCTTCCATTGCATTCTTTCGAGGTACACAACTGTAGTTCTAATTCTCATCTATCATGCACTGTCAACTCATGGACTGCAGGCATGCATGGGATCCATCTCACCTATCAAAACCTGAGAAGGCAAGGAGAGTTGAGAAACATAAGGAGCATGGTGGTCTGGAACTATTCCCTTCAGGGCAGAATCCACTATCCAAGTTTTCTCTGATGTTTTTTTCCCAATTTGGAACTATAGGAAGACGTCAGTAATTTTGACAGCAAAGCAGATATTCATCTAAAGAATTTCTTCCTCTTGTAGGCACATGCAAACAGATATGAGGGACCCCATTCTTAGGGAAGAGAAGCATCCCCTTCCCCACTTCCATGAACCTTGACCTTCTGAAAAATGAGACTTCTTCTTCCATGTCATACTATTATTTTTGGTGGGGTGTTGTCACCTCACAACAATGGAACATAACTCGTCCCAAAGCTGGCAGGTCTGTGAATGCAAAACATGGGCTACTTAGCACCTTTGTTCTCAGAAGTGGAACAGAAAGACAAGATCACTTTCTGCACTTGACACCATCACGCTCAAATACAATGTAAAGACTAGGCTGCCAAGTCATGAGCATTCTTCTCTTCAGGAATAGTTTTCCTCTCAGAGCAAGCTAGGTCCACTGTTAGAGAGATTTGTGAGAATACAGCAGAAAGGAAGGATTGTTAATACACTCTCTGTCTAAGAAATATATGGCTTGAACTTGCTAAAGATCAAGGGAGCAAATTGGACTCATTAAGGTTGGTATTCATGAGAAATCTTTATATTCACAATTTTTATGCCATTTGGTTTGGAAAAATCACATTTAAAAGATATCAATAATTTTTCCCCATCAGTGAATTGAATAGTAGCCCCTCATTTATTCAGTTTCATTAAATTTCTATCCCAAACAATAGATGGCAAATGAACTTAATAAGCTATAATTTTTTTCTTCTGACCCACTAGCTTGTTCCTTTCTCTCTCAGAATTAATAAATAACAATCATTAGTAAGGCTTTTCTTATTCAAGGAAGTTATAAAATACTGTTATTCTTATTGCTTATCCTTTTAGTTAATGTGGTAGGTTCATTTTTTCTAAGTTTTATTGTAATTTATGGTCATAGCAGCATTCAAACATTATACCCAAGAGGCTTAATTGGAATGATAGTGGAATATATAAAGGAATATATAAATGATATATATAATTTATATTATAAATTATTATAAATATATTATATTTATTTATATACATAATTTATTTATATATGAATATATAAATGATTAGGAGATACCTTGTGGTGCCAGAGATAAGACCGTCTCAGATCATCATGAAACCTCCTTTTATAAAATTAACAAAGGGCCCCAATGTGGGGACTGTGGTAGGCACCTGAACTCTGCAAAGGTATAGTTAGGTATTGGCATAGTTACAAGATAACTAGCCATGGTTCCCTAGCTTACTTTCTTAAAATTGCTTACTTCTCAGGAGTCACATAACTGGTGGTCATAAAATTTGTGCCTTTGTTAATTAACTGCTGCCATAGATAACATCACCATTGTGAAACGTAAGGCTGGTCTTTAAGATATTTTCCAGACTCTGCATTCTGGTAGACCCACTGACCCAACCAGACCAGTGACCCCCACCCAGGAACTGACTTAGTGTACAAAGGTAATTTCTACATCCCTATGATTTCACCTCCAAACCAACCAATCAGCCAATACCTGTTCCCTAGTGTGCCAGCTGCAAAAGAATGTAGAAGACTCTCTAGCCCATGGGCCAAGCACCATAGGTACCACAGAGTCTGGAAATTGACCTAGAACAACCTGCATGTGTAGTAATGCAACTCCCAAATGTCCAAGCAAAGTGGTTCTATGGTGATGTCTGAGCCACTAGAGAGGTCCCAATCTGGGCACTGTAAAACAAGATGAAGATCATAACCAAGCCTTTTTTGTGCCCCTCCTTTGGCTCTTTTCCTTCTGCCACAATAGGTCCATTTGTCATCTGTGGCATATGTACCATGCTCTGTAAACCTTTATCTTGCTCTTGCCCTATAATCCTATCTTTCTCTCCTCAATAAACCTCATTTTTGTGCTTGCCTTACTTTGGTGCGTCTGGTCATTCTTCGACCATGAGTGCGCTAAGAACCGACATTTTCACACTAAAACCTGACAGTACACTAACTTTGAAAGAAAATTTGACAATTTCTTATAGAACTAAATATACTCTTACCATTTATAGCAGCTTTATTCATAATTGTCAAAACTTGGAAGCAACTAAGATATCCTTCAGTAGGTGAATGGATTTGTAAACTGTGGTATATCGAGAGAGTGGAATATTATCCAGTGCTAAAAAGAAATGAACTATCAAGCCATGAAAAGACATGGAAGAAACTTAAATGCATATTACTAAGTGAAAGAAGTCAATCTCCAAATGCTACATGCTATAGGATTTCAACTATATGACATTCTGGAAAAGGTAAAACTGTGGAGACAATAAAAAAAATCAGTGGTTGCCAGGGGGCAGGGGCAGGGGGCAGGGGGCAGGGAGGGATGAACAGGCAGAGAACAGAGGATTTTTAGTGAAACTATTCTGTATGATACCATAATGGTGGACACATGTCATCATACATTTGTCAAAACCCATAAAATGTACAACCCCAGAATGAACTCTAATGTAAACTATGAACTTTTAATGATATTGACCAATGAAAGTTCATTGGCTGAAACAAACGTATCACTCTGGGGCAGAATGTTGATAGTGGGGAGGCCCCTACATGTGTGGGAGTGAAGGCTGTAAGGGAATTCTCTATACTTTTACTCAATTTTGCTGTGAACCTAAAACTGCTCTTAAAACATCCTATTGAAAAAATTTCTTCAGGGAGACATAAAACGATGTATTCTGAAACTCAGTTACATAAGAAAGAAAGCAGTCAGAGATGGAATAAAAGTAAAAATAAATTCTCTTTTTTTTTATTCTTAATTGATCTAATAGACAATTGTTCAAAATATAATAGTGAGAAATGGGGGAAAAAACTTTTTATCTGAAGAATGTGGAGTCTCTTTAAATTATCAGGCCCAGAAAGACATTTAAAATTCCACTGCAATCTCATCTCACTGCCCCTTTGGCTAAATAATTACCTCTTGAAGCCATTCGCTATGTGGGTGAAGGAGTGCAGGGAATTGCACCCCAAAATACGGCTCCCTGGTACAATGAGTATTTTGGATTAAAAACTCTTAGAGATCAGCAGGCTTTGGAAGAGACGTTTCCCCTGTCTATTTAAAGACAGAAGGGACCCACCAAAGAGAACAAGTGTCCTTGTTCCCCTCCCCGTTATCTCATCTTCCATCATGGGAAGAAGACCAAGAATGTAAGTACCCACACCTGGGTAGACCCTTTTATAAGACAATGCCTGTCTCCAAGGATCATTTAAATTCCAAGAAAACTATTTATAAGTCAAATTCTGTTCCCCCATCTAACCATTCTCCCTGGTAATCATTTATTGCCCCCCAATAGAATTCCTCTTCCCTTCCCCCCCTCCTCCCCTGTTTTACCTGGATCCAAGCCACTTCTTTCTATAACCTCAAGAGGGTACATAAGCTTCTGACCTTCATTGGGATATGGGGCAATCACTCTGTGATTCTCTTCATGTGCACAGTAAATAAATTTTTAAGCCCTTTCTCTTATTAAACTGTATTACTGTTGAGTTGATTTTTCACCAACCTTTAGGGAATCAAGGGCCCTTGTTCCCTTCTAGACTAACTGAAGCCAAGTAGCCTTAAAATGCCATACACCACACAGTTCAACAGATTATAGCCAATCACTAACCAGTGTTATCGCTGTAAACCAATGAGAACTCCTGTCAAGCAATTTAGTGTCAGCTCACTTTTTGGTCCTGTTGCCTTTAAAAACCTGCTTGTAACTAAGGCCCACAGAGCACTCCCCAAAGCAACTTGGAAGTGTGTCCTGGGCAGCTGCCCTCACTTTGGTTCAAGTAAACCTTTTAAATTATATTTTGTGCCTCAGCTTCTTCCTTTTAGGTCAATAGTAACAAGTTATTGGAAGATCATGCTGTATGAATATGTGTAATGAATGACAGCAATTTTATAAGGAACAGGAGGGAGGAACTGGGAAAACTCTGATAAAGACATCAGCACTGCCTTTGAAGCTCTATAGCATTATTTGAGAGTATACTTAAGTTCGTGGTAGATGTACATTGCAAACTCTAGCACAACCACTCAAAAAAAATTTTTAGAGAAGTATAATTGTGTGAAGGAGGTGAATAATTTTCTGATATTTGACGATCTAAACTCAGTTCCCATAGCTTTAGAAGCTAGGAGAGTGGCAGGGTTTGACCACAGCTCAGGCCGCCAAGAGCTTCCACTTTTAGATGCCATTGTAGCTGAGCTCCTGCTAGGTTCTCTGTTCCAGAGCAAATGAATGACAAAGCAGCCTCTGCTTCCCTTCCCTTGTTTTTGTTCAGCTTAAAATCCCTGAATGACCAGAGATAACCTACTACAGCAGAACTGAGGGCAGTCAGGAAATTGAGGGAGTGGATGGAGGCAGACACTAAGATCCATGCCTTAGGCGCCAATGCAAATATCCATCTGTGAAGAGATGAGAAGAAACATCCCGAGAATTCACTGGATGCCTTACTCAATGTAAATCTCTGAGCCCTATGCCCCAGAGACTCTGCTTTGGCTGGTCTGAGGTGGGGCTCAGGCACCCATGTATCTAAAGAGCACACCAGGGGTGCTGATGCACGTTTGGAAGCCGTGCAGTTAAATGGGGCAGCTATATGACTTAGATGATTTCTGCAGGTCAGACAATTGAAAAGCAATGACTTGCTACCCATTGTACTACTATCCCTGGGAATTTACCAACTTCTTAAAATAAAAGGAAAGGTGAGAGGAAGGGAGTAAGAAATCCAAGATCAAATAGTGAAATTCTGAACAAAAGCATTACAGAATAAAACAATAGAAGAGGAGGCTCTCTGTTTTTCTCAGAAGAAAACAGCAGGGGTGGATACATCCAAAGTAACAATTTAAAATAACATACATATATATATATATATATATATATGTATATAGCACTTACTCTGAGTTCAGAACTGCAGGGACCAAGGCCATGGCCCCCTAAAGGTTCACTGAAAAATCACGGACATGAGGTAGATTGATTAATAGGAGAAAAGTTGTCCAAATTTATTTAACCTGTATACATGGGAGCCTTCAGAATGAAGACGCAAAGATACAGGGAAAATTGTCCATTTTTAAGCTTAGGTTCCATAAATATAGACAGCTGTGTAAAAATATGATTGGACCCAAAATGTATGATCTAATGTTAATATATTGAGTGGGGAAACCCAGCAGGGCCTGTGTGTCTAGATTCTTCTTGGCTTCTCTGAGCAGCGTCCTTCCTTCTGGGTGGGGGGGGGGCCCTTCCAGAACGGGGTCTTAGGCAGGAGAGATCAGATAACTTCTTCATGGCCAGTTTTTACACAGAATAATCTTAGGTTTTATGATTGGATTTCAGGAAAAACGGGTTCTGGCTTTTATGAGCCACCTTGGGAAAGAGAAATTCTCGTTTCTGTGGCTGGCCTCAGGGGAGAATGAGACTGAGAGGCAGGAGGGCAGAAGAAGGTCAGAGAAAAACTCTTGTTTCCGAGGCTGCTTCTGAGGTCTGCATTTTGGGGTACCATTTTCTGAGCCCCAGCGGACCTCTTTGAAGCACTTTATAAAGTTAGCTTATTTAATTCTCACAATGCTATGAGTTAGGTACTATTACTATACTTATTTTACAAATAAGGAAATTGAGGAAAAACATGGTTTACTGACTTTATTATTGTAAGATTTTTTGGAGTGGAGTCCACGGGAGGGGTGGCGCAGCTGAAAGTTAAAGCACCCTCCCGGGTTTCGACACCAAATGTAAGGTTTCTGGAGTGGCCGGTGCCAGAGAAAGAAAGATGAGCAGAGTTGAAAGGGATAAGTAAAGAGGCTTTATTGGGGCGCTCCCGGGTGGGGGTGACGGGTCCCAAGAGAGGGGCCTGGGTGAGCCTCATGGTCCCACGAGTGGAACCAGAGAAGCCGCCCCGCCCAGAAGTCTGGGTGGGCTTATATACGTTTTTTAGGGGTGGGGGATGGGAGTTTCTCTGGAGGGAAGGTTTTGGAGGGAAGAGTGAGGAATTTCTTTGTTTCAGCTTTAGGGCGGGTATGGAGGAGTAGGAGGGGCTTCTTCTTTTTCCATTAGGGAGGGGAGAGGTGCCGCCACCAGCCTGACAATTACTTTGACTGATAAGTGACAGAACCCGGATTTTGACCTAGGAAGTCTGTCTCCATAGTTCTAGCTTTAACCAGAATGCATACTGCCTTTAATTCATTGTCATAGCTGCCCCCATATACATCTTGCTTGAATAAAGGAAAAATATAATATTTACTGAGCACCTAATGTGCTCCCGGCACTGTGCATGAAATGTTACCCCAAGAAAGTAAATATTACATCATAGGTAACTCTGACACTTTGTGGAACTCAGAGTGTAAGATTATAATTCCCTTGAAAAACAGAGTTAAAAGCTGGGTGTGAGCTAGCAATGTCTTGAGGATATTTATGAACCTGAGGATAGAGGCATGATGGATAGAAAAGAGGTGAAGATAGAAGACAGGAGAAAGAACAGAAATGACACCAGTAGGAGGTACATTAGGTGCCAGCTAGTTGAATTCAGTGATGCTTTCCAATGCAGACCATAAAGTGTTTGCACCAACAGCAGAGCATGTTTTGAGTAGCACTCGTGTAAGCAAATACCTCTCAATTTTAGCTTTCTCCCACCAAAGGAGTGAGGGAGCTGGGGTACTTACCTGCAGCCCCAGCAGGAGAGGGATTTGGTGATGGGCTTCCCCGGCACTTCCTCCAGCCTGCCGTGTATATGCAGGAAGCTCAGCCTTCAGGGACTCCTGAAAAAGCCCTCAGACACCCAAAGACAGCGCACACCCACCAGAATGAGAAGATGATGGGGTTTGAAAAACATGGGAATCTGTTACGCAGCTTGATACTGATATGAGAACACTCTGCCCACATGCAAAGCAAGAGAGTTAATGACTCAGGAAATAGCGTTCAGTCAATGACAGAGGCACAGCTGGTGGATAAAGATTCAGCTTCTCACCTTTTCCTTGGCGTAACAGTGAGGCCTCCCTTGGGTGGATGTGTTGCACATCTACATCTTATCTGCCATGTCAAGGATTGAGATTAAAGCCCACAGTTTAAATGGTTGGTGAGCAAGAACTACTCAAAGGCATAACACAAAAATTCTGTTGGGTGCTTTAATTGTAGACATGATTAAAAACACTGAAGTTTACAGGACAAGCACTACAAAGGATTTTCATTTTCTCCCCGGTCTACTTTTCAGCCATAAATTCTAAAAAAACAAACTGCCTGTTCAGAGAACATGAAAGCATTGGCAAAATGCATTACATTTGTGTTTTTTATATTTAATGTATTTTCTTTATTAGCTTAATATAAAATATACCACTTCCACTTTATACTTATAATTACATATCTTTTGAGATCAAGAGTTTTAAAAAAATTGTAGATGCAATGTAGTTTACCCTAACTTAAACAGCATCTAACATACTTGCTTTTATTTTCTCCTTTCTAAAATGTTATATTTCTCTGTGTTTTTGATACTGCTCAGGGTATCCTGGTTACACACACAAAGTCTACTCTAGTGCTTATGGAAATGTAAAAAGCCTCTGTTATCAGAGCTGTACAACCCCCAAAGCTTTTTGGTGATATAAGTTAACATGAGTTTGAATTAGGAACTTTGGCTTCATTTGCAATATATTTAACCATGTTAAAATAGGGAGAGTGGTATCAAAGTGCTAATTAAAAAAAGAATTAAACTTTTTTTTCTCATTTTTTCCAATTTTTTTTTCTTTCAAGTAATAGTACTCTTTCCTAGGTTCCCTGGAAAACAAAGCCTGAGCAAAACTTCATATGCCAAGATGTTCGAGAGGAACTCCATCCCAGTGAAGCACGAGTGAAGGCAAAATGCAGGAAGGCCGGGACGGAGGGACGGCAAACACAGAGAGTGGTGACTGAAGGACAAGCCTTGGTGACAAGATGACTGTATCTTCAAACCACCCATCTGAGGCAAGCTGCAGAAGTTATCCACCACTGGTATCCACCACTTCTAGTGCCTATTGGTTGAGCTCTTCTTGGGGACAGTAACTTCTCCGTACGTCCCATGCCAATTAGATCCTTCAGAGCCCCCAGCCTCTACTAGAGGTGATGCCTTGTGTAGCAATGATGAGGCCATGCCTGTGACAGCAGTGCTTGTCACTGCTGGGCCTTTCTAGCCAGAAAGCAAGGCTGGCACTGCAGCCCGGGGTGGTAACCTCAGACTCGCGCACATGCTTAGTATCGGCCTATCTCCCAAGTCGTGTTCAATGTCACATTTACAACCACTGTAACGTTACGCAAAGTGTATTGGCCCCCCTGGGCATGATCCACTACAAAGTTAAAATCTTTACATGTTTTGAGACTAGGAAGAAATAAGTTATACTTTAATAAAGAAATCAGTAATTTCCACTCCCAGAAATTAATATGAAAAAGTTCTAAGAATGGGGGGGGTGGAGAATCTAAATAATTAACCATATGGAATTAGTTACATAAATGATAATGCATCAACTTGAGGTATTCTTACCTCATTTTAAAAGAATAGTTAGTTTAAAATATTGCAATTAACGTATGACATGTTACATTACAAAAGCAGAATGCAACACTTTCAAATTGTGTTTCAAAATTGCATTGGTCAGGAGTCCAGGTCACACTGTGGTAGGAAACAATCTAAAAACTTTCAAAGGCTTAAGACAAGCAGCCTTTGTTTACTGCTAACACACAAAAAGCAACCATGTGAGATGATAGATACGTTCACCTGTTTCACTACAGTAGCCATTGTACTATCTATATGTATCCCATAACATAGTGTTGAAAACCTCAAATGTACACAATAAAATTTATTAGAAAAACCAAAAGGAAGTCTGATGCAGGTAAGGGAGGTTCTCTAGGTCACTGTCCCCACACTTGCTTTTCCATTACTCTTGCCGTTTTGTTAAAGTCCGGTGATAAATGGCACCATTCCCTTCCCTACCGCGCTATCCAGCCACTGCAGTTTCTGCCTACAGCGAACCCATGACTATCCACCATCAGAAATCATCAGACGTGTCAAAATCAACCATCAGGCGAACCAGAGGACAAGCAAAAAGACAGGAGGCCCTGCCCTGGAAGAGTCACAGTGGTGCTGAGGAAAGACGCAGCTGGTAAGAGTCTGTGCTCAGGTGGCACAAGCAACAGAATGAACTCAGGTCAGCCTGTCCTTGCACGCTCAGACCCAGCATGCTCACTGAGACCTGCTTGGAATGCCTGTCTGCGCATAGTCCTCACCCTGACAGCACAAATACAATGTGTCCGACTCTGTATCAGAGTTCATCTTGTGCTGTCAGTTTCAGTCCCAGTGCTAATGTTACTCATGAGAGTACAAGAGGGTTGAGTCCACGACCCTTGATGGCAATCGCCCGGCTTACGGCAGCACAAATGCTTTGTGGAGGTGGGCGCTTGATTGACAATCTCTTACCCCAGCAGGAGAGGTCACATTTTCAGTTTATCTCACGACACTGCACCACTTCTTCAGATCCTGTGTGGATGTCTGTTTCTCTAGAAAAGGTAATTTATTCCAGTCATTTAGAATTGAAACTCAAAATCTATCCACACTTGGTAATTTAATATGGGTAGAAGAAAAAATTTTCTGAGAGTCTTACGGGTTATTAAACACTAAAATGTGCTTCTGAAGAAAACTGCAGGATTTCTTGGTGCCAAGTCCTTGGGTTCTCTGGGGAGCCAAGGATTCTGAATAGTTGCTTCTTGAGGCACTTCCCAGGCCTGTATTCTATGACAGGGGCCATAAAATCAATACACTGAGTTGAAAAAGATTGCATTGCAGCAGTCTGTGAAGAAAGCAACCCTAAACTATTTTAGATAAGCATTTATTGCGCACTAAACAAGTGTTGCTGCTTTGGCAAAGAGAATTACCCAGTTTTATTGATTGCAAAGATTGCAGAAATGCAACAAACTTGGAAAAAAAGTTTAAATATACAGAACATTTAATATAGCACTTAATGTAGTAAAAATGAAGAAGTCTTTCCTTAAAGGAAAATATCAAATTCCTAGTATAACTCTAATCATGTCCTTAACAAAACTATAGTTTAAAAAAAATTCAAAAAGATAGCATTAAATTTATACTGTAAAAGGATATGAATATATAAATAGGGTGGCAAATATTCCATACTGTTTTTTTTTTTTTATTTATTTATTTTTTTTTTTTTTGAGACAGAGTCTCACTCTGTTACCCAGGCTAGAGTGAGTGCCGTGCCGTCAGCCTAGCTCACAGCAACCTCAAACTCCTGAGCTCAAGCGATCCTCCTGTCTCAGCCTCCCGAGTAGCTGGGACTACAGGCATGCGCCACCATGCCCGGCTAATTTTTTCTATATATATTTTTGCTGTCCATATAATTTCTTTCTATTTTTAGTAGAGGTGGGGTCTCGCTCTTGCTCAGGCTGGTCTCGAACTCCTGAGCTCAAATGATCCGCCCACCTCGGCCTCCCAGAGTGCTAGGATTACAGGCGTGAGCCACTGCGCCCGGCCCCATACTGTTTTTTTTTTTTTTTTTTTTGACAGAGTCTCACTCTGTTGCCCAGGCTAGAGTGAGTGCCGTGGCGTCAGCCTAGCTCACAGCAACCTCAAACTCCTGAGCTCAAGCGATCCTCCTGTCTCAGCCTCCCGAGTAGCTGGGACTACAGGCATGCGCCACCATGCCCGGCTAATTTTTTCTATATATATTTTTAGCTGTCCATATAATTTCTTTCTATTTTTTGGTAGAGGTGGGGTCTCGCTCTTGCTCAGGCTGGTCTCGAACTCCTGAGCTCAAACAATCCGCCCACCTCGGCCTCCCAGAGTGCTAGGATTACAGGCGTGAGCCACCGCGCCCGGCCTCCCCATACTGTTTTTTAAACAACAAATTTCTTTACATACATAGTTAAAATATTCAAGCAATTGTCCATTTATGTGTGGGTTGCATTCTAAAAGTTTCTCCATAGCTTGGCTTTTAGGAAGTCAAAATGCATTTTTCCTGAAGAACAGCGGTGTTTTTGTGGTCAGACTACCCTCCAAGTTTATTTAACTCAAAATATTATAGAAAGGTAGTACATTTGCAAACAAAATTAAATTAGAGTCAATAAAAAAATTAGTAATAAAGCAGAATGTCAAATTAACATACAAGAATCAATGGCCTTTAATACACACAAAAAAATCAGAAGATATAATGTAGAAGAGAATTCCATTCCCAATAGGAAAATAAATTACAAAATACTTAGAAATAAAGTCAGGAAACTTGTAAAACCTATATAAGGAAATCTTTAAAGTTTTGTCTCCTAAAGGAGACAAAAAAAGACTTAAGCAACCACAAGGCCATCCTTTGCTCTTTGAGACAGAACAATTCAACATATCATTACAATGTCAGTTCTCCCTTAGTTGATTTACAACTTTAAGGTGATCAAAAAATAAATAAATAACATGCATTTTTATGGAGCTAGACAAATCAATACTAAAGTTCATAGGAAAAAATAAAATGCAAGAATAGCTGTGACAGCATTGAAAAAGAATTGCTATGGGGGAGTGTAACCCTACTGGACGTGAAAATGACTTTGAAGCCTCTACAATGAACGGTGTGGTGTTAGCACCTGAATAGACTGATGGGCCAGTGGAATAGAACAGAAAGTCCAAAACTTGACCTAAGAAAGAAATGGAAATTTAATATATGATAAAGAGGATGTCTCAAATCACTGGAGCAAAAAATTCAAAAAAGCTATTTGAAAAAAGATAAAATTAGATCCTTAACTCACGCCATACAAAATAATAAATCTCAACTTACCTGAGAAATAAACGTTGAAAGTAAGACCATACAAGTACTAAAGGAATACATAAGTGAATTCTTCTATAACCCAGGGATAAGGAAAGGCGCTATTCATTAATCAAACCTAGATGCAATTTTTTAAAAATAGTAAATTTAATAACTGTGGGAGTGAGGGGAAACTTTCCCTTTCTGCCCCAAAAGTTTGCTGAAAGATCAACTCACAATTAAGGCAGATTAATAAGAAAGAGAGGTCTATTTATCATGTGCATGGGGAGAATCACAGAGTGATTACCCAATATGGGGTCTAGAAATTTGTATGTCCTTCTTTTAGAGGGGAGGGAGAGATGAGGAATATAGGTAATTCTGTTTAGATGCAATAAATGGTTGCTAGGGAGGATGAAAGCATGGGAGAAACAGATTGACTTGTAAATGATTCTCTTTGCAAAATAAATTAACCTTAGAGACAGGTATTGTATTTAAAATGATTTGGACCAGGTCTGGTTGCATTCTTGATCTTCTTTCCTGCAATAGAGTAAGATAACAGGGAAGGGAGGGGAAGTCAATTGTTCTTCTTGATGAGTCTATCTGGTTTATGCAGACAGAGGGAAAGCCCCTTCCAAAACTGGTTGATCTCCAAGGGCCTTTAATTCAAAATACTCATATTATGGGATAAAATTTTCTCAGCTCCTTCACTACATAAATATGTATATATTTTTGTATATTTTCTATGTATCCTATATTATGTATAAGTATGTAAAAAATTAAATAAAAATTTCAATATATCTCTTGCGTTTCAAAAATATGTAAGTGATGGCAACAGGTATGTGGTAGGTGGAAAAGGCTGTCATTTGGTCTGAGGAACCTAGTTAAAGGGTTTCTCTGAAATTTAAGAAGCAAGAAAATGGAGTACCAAGCAAAAACAACAGAATTACACCAAGATCTATATGGGATTGACAGGAAGACAACCTATTTAAGTCCTAGACATTATACCGAGCATTCTGAGACAGGTAGCTATTAGAGCCTACATTTGGAAGGAGCTGCAAGTGAGTGCTGAGAACTCAAATGAAACCTTAAGCCCCCCCACCCAACTGAGTGAACCCGCTTTTGTCCAATGGAACCCCAGAAAATCCTCAAAGCTGAGTTGCCAGCCATGAGGATAAGGGAGGTTAGACACTCCTAGTTATACCTCTCCCTTTTGGACTTACTCTTTGTAAGGATAAGATACCAAATCATTAACAGGCATAAGGCCATGTAAGACAAACTTTAAACCACACCTTCAGGACATCAATTTACTTAACAGATCACTTGAGTCCAGGTATGTGTTGGATGGCTTGTCTCTCATTACCAGGCTTCCTTATCTTAACTTAAAACATTCCAAGCCTTTACACAAAGCTTTATTTCTTTGACCAATTACAAATGAAAGAATCTTTAAACCTATAAGCCTGTGCTCAAGATGTCCTCCCTTTTCAGGCCAAACCAATGTATGCCTTCCATGTATTGATTTATGATTTTACATGTAATTCCTGTCTCCCTAAAATGTATAAAACCAAACTGTAACCCACCCACAGCGGGGCCACTTGTCCAAGCCTTCTTGGGCATGGCTCTCTCTGCCATGGTCGCACACATTCAGCTCAGAATAAAACTCTCTAAATTATTTTACAGAGTTTGTGTTCTTTTCCACTGATGGTGCCAAATGGCCCAGTTAAGAAAATTAGAGGGCAACCTAACAGCAGAACCAAGAATATCAGGTGAGACATCAACAATCCCATGAAGATGTCACCACCAATGTTTCAATAGAATCTCTATGGGAATAGCAAGATACTGACCAATGAGTTGGGTGGAATTTGTCCATGACCTTGTTGTGATGGATGTTGCTGATTAAACCCAAGAGTTCCACATGCCTTCGCTCTTGCCCTGGTGGTTTTCATTCACTCTCCCTCCTCCTGCAAATGTTCTATATCACTTAATTCAGGCAAAGGACTCATTCACCTGCCTGCCTGCCTTTCCCAGGTGCAGCCAGGTACAGTAATTCAGGCTGCGCAATCATAAACAAACTCAAAAAGAGTTTTGTTTTTACTAGAGTTGGGCAATCCTGATACATATTTTCCCAGCCTCTCTAACAACTATGGTTGCCTATTATCAAACATTTATCTCCAAGGAGATACAGGCAAATCTCTTGGGCCTTAGTTAGGAATGTTAGTTTGTTCCCTGCAAGAAGAGATTTTCACTCTCTTACTTAATGCTGAGAAAAATCCTAAGTGACACACTTGTTCTTTTTTTCATCAAATCTAAGGTACAATCAACTCAAAGATGTAACATTATTTTCTACACGAAGAAGGAAAAAAAGCTATAAATTAAACTATAACATGTTTCCTTACTATTTTGAAATTTCAATTATATTTATTGAATTATCTTTTAGATTTAATTAGACATGGATTTTTTTATCCTATAGTAGTTTTATGCATGCACTAAGAGAAAAGTATTAGTGAAATGAGTTGATTCAAATATTTCAAAGACTTCTATTTTCTGTCCAACTATTCTGAATCACATTTCAACACAGGTATCAATGCCCATGTTTTCCCACATACTGCGCCATCCATATCAGTGACACAGCACCTAACGCGCAGAAGTAGACTCACTCCATGGGTTACTGGTGGCTTCAGTATTGCTTCCTAAAGTGTCCTTTACCAGATTCCCCCGGAACGTACAATTAACCTTCCTTTCTTATTCTTGGTTACATTGACGGACAGCAAAAGTTGTTCTTATATTTGCCCATTTCCTTTAAACCTTTTAAAGAATTTCTATTGAGAAGGCAATTCTGACCATTCTGAAAACATTAGGATGTTTCAAACAAGAGGCAGCATCTTATTTTTGAGTTTTAGCCCATGTCAAGAAGAACCCACTAGAACAGAGTTTAAAAGGTGAATACCCTCACTGTTTTGTCATGGACATGAAGAGTACAGTTTTTTCTAAATGGCCACAGTCTTTCTGAGTTTGTGCCAGTGGTTCACCTGGTTCACGGTGGTTTTCCCTGTCCTGAGAGTGGTGGTTTCCACACCTCGCTCCCAGATGCTGCACATTAGGACACTTCTAACCACACTGCTCAAACAAGGACAGTGTGTCTGTGCTAACTGGCAAGAAAAGGACCCCTGTGGGACCCATCTGTCCGGTGTTTCCAGCCCCCAATCCAATATTTCTGCTGTTACGTTCCCATCTAATGCTAGAAATTTGCAAGTGAGGAGAAAATTTACAACTTTTGCTCTGGTTTATTGCAGATTCCTTATGAACAATAGGTCACTTTCTTTCACAAAATTGTGTGATTTTCCATTGGCTTAAGTTGAATGAAAAGAATTCAAGTAATCACAATTCTCATTGTATTTTCTAATATGCTATTTTATAAAAAGATATGATTTATAAGTAAAAGCCATATTAAGTCTCCAGTATCAGTTTCCTGAAACTTCCAATGTCTGCATTCTTACGGACATTAAACTGAACACCTCATCATTTTCTCCCTGATTTAATCTAACTTATCTCCCTCTAGT
Source organism: Eulemur rufifrons (assembly GCF_041146395.1). NCBI lineage: Eukaryota > Metazoa > Chordata > Mammalia > Primates > Lemuridae > Eulemur > Eulemur rufifrons. The sequence continues at coordinate 91,470,473 of NC_090985.1, forward strand.
CCATAAAAACTATCCTTTTCTCATTTTCCAAAGGTCCCTATGCTGTGGAACAAGATCATTTATCTTGATCTTCATCTGCCTTCTTTGCCTGCTGGTCATCTTTAACACCATTTACAGCAACTGCTTCTGCAAAATCACTTTAACTCTCACTTTCAGGTTTGTTGCAAATCCCCCAGTCAGTTTGCTCAAATTTTCAGTGGAAGAATATTTCCAATTCAGCACTCCACTGATAACAGGCACCGTGTCCTTGGCTGTCTGCCTGTGACCCTGAGCACCTTCATCCAAAGCAGTGCAGCATAGCTGGATTCTGTTTGGTACAGTGTAGCTTGGCAGAGAAAGCCCAAAGTGCAGGGCCAGACAGCATGGATTCAGATACCACTGTATTAGTTTTCTATCCCTATATTGTGTAACAAGTTACCACAACTTAATGTCCCCAAACAACACACATATATTGTCTCACAGTTCCTGGGAATCAGAAGTCCAGACATGGCCTCAGCTGGGTCCTCCGAAAGCTGCAATCCAGGTGTCGGCCAGAGTTGGATTCTCACCTGTAAACTTGACTGACGAAGGGTCTAGCCTCAAGCCACTCAAATTGTTAGTGAAGTTTATTTCCTTATAGCTGTAGGATTTGTGGTAGCTTGTTCTTCAAAGCCAGCAAAGAGAGCAAGATTCTAGAGTGAACCAGCTATTACGATGGATTCTTATCTAAAGTAACATGACATCCCATTACCTTCACTATATTCTAGTGGTTAGATGTAACTAACAGGTCCCACCCACATTAAAGAGGAGGGGACTACAAGAGTGTGAATCCCAGAAGCAGGGATCACTTAGGGTCATCTAAGGGTCAGTAAGCCACCATCACTGTCCTTTATAATCTCTCAGGTTCCCAATTTTCTCATCAGTGTTACCAGGATATGATGGATGGGTGACCAGATATCTTCCATGAGTGCAGGGGTCACCATTTCCAATGGGCACTATTATGTTCAGTTTTGCTTGTCAACTTGATGAGGCCAGAGCCTCAATCATTCTATCGAACACCAACCTGGATGTTCTGTGAAGGGGATTTGTAGATGTGATGAAAATCCATAATCAGTTGACTTCACGTAACAAAGATTGACCTAGAAAACCTGGGTGGGCCAGATTCAATGTGTCTAACTAAAGGCCTTCAGAGCAGAGCTGAGGCTTCCCAGAAAGAGGAGAAATTCTGCTGTGGACAGTCACTTCAACTCACGGCAAAGTTCCAGCCTGCCTTCTTGATGGCTTGCCGTATAGATTTTGGGCTTGTCTAACCTGCCCCATAATTAAGACAATTCTTTTGCAGTAAATCTGTTCATATATATCCCCTACTAGTTCTTTTTTTTTTTTTTCCCCCTCGTTGGACCCTAATGGATATACATATGCACCATTCACATTGTAAATGGAAAATTTGGGAGCTGGGAAATGTAGAAAACCTGGCTATACTTTACTACCTGGTTGATTTAATTTTGGTCAGTATTAGAATGAGCCATGTCTATATGTTTCAAGTCTCCACTTAAGGACACACCACTTAAGAACAACCACCAATGTCTAAACATTTTCAAAGCTTTGTTCCATAAATAATCTTTTTAACATCATAAATTTTTATTTGTACAAACATTATCACTTCTAGTATCTCTTATTCTTGATGATTTTGATGAAAACAATACTGCAAAACATGTTTTCACATAATACTTGTCCTTATAATTTGCACATAAATAATTGTTCAAATTATATTGACAATAGATTCTGGGAAAAATAGAATTAGTAGGTTAAATGGGCTAATTTTGTTTTTTTAGATTTTATAAATTTTACAAAATAATTGGCCAGAAATTTTGCTACCAATTTCTCTTCCCATCAGCATTTTGTGAAAAAGTTTTTCTCATTCTATTTCCTATCGTTTTTCTTCAGACTAGTTTCTCTTACATCTGTTTACCTTCTTGCTCACCAAGCCTGTGCCTTCTATGCTAATTTTCTGTCTTAAGCATTACATCTTTCCCTGCAGCTGTAGTGCCTCAAGCAAATTCCCAGTATGGGGCCATGAGTTTAGCAAGAGCTTCATAAATATCTGGAGATAGTGTTGGTGCAGGTAAGCCAGAAATTCTGAGACTTGTAAATGAGCTCATAAGTACTAAGTTCTGTTAAGACATCTCCATTACAAAGGTTTCTAACTTCTCCCCAATAAGAAACCTCCCTCCCAGGGACCCTTAGCCAACTTTCTCAAACAAATGCCTTTGGTTCCTAAACTTAGAATGATGGAGCTGAAGGAAGTTTTTCTTGCTCTGCCCTCTTCTCCTGACTTCTTGCAGTCATTATTATAAATCTATTCACAGCATTCGTTCTCTGCTGATTATTTACCAATTTTAAATCTTTTCTAATACTGAGTTCTTACTTTGCAAGGCTGTTGGAAACTTGCCCTCCTCCTACACCTGTTGTTTGGCGCGCCTGTGAGCGTAAGCACAGTGCACCTGTGATGCCTGATTACTCCTCTTCCCTCCAGATCCATTTAGCATCAGTCCCATTTCCCGTTGCTCACATAAAGGGTGAGTGAGCCAAGAAAAATGTACGCTCCCTTTGGATGTCCTCAAACCACACTTCCATATCATCTGTAACATTTCTTATTGAATAGTGGTATTTGACCACAGCTATTAAGCCTTACTTCTTTTTATTGCCAGTGGGGTATTAACTGATGATGAATTTCTCCTATTCATTATTCAATATGTTCACATTGAGCACCACCCACTTAGCTCCACAGCACCGTACATCAGTACCTGAACCACTTTTTATCTTTTTCTCATCAGTCTGTTCCACACTTTTCAATAGATAAGTGCTTATTATAATGGGCGTGCTTTGACAACACAGAAGAAGGACAGCCAAAAACACAGTGTTGGTGTGGGGAAGAGGAACCCAGGTCTCCACAGAGGTTCCTGCACTAGGGTTGGAGATGGTCTGAGGAGAGCTGATTGGCCTCAAATGCTGGCCCTGGAGCAGACAAGATCAAGTCCCTCATTGTCCAAAGGGCCTCAAGGTTCCCAAACCCATTTCTGGAGTTTGTCAGTATTAGGGTTTCCAACCAAGTAGCGACAAACAGATTATGACCCTGGCGACAGGTGTCATTGCCCCAGAGTTCTAGCTGTACCAGGCTGGTTGGAGAGCAGGGACGGATGAAGTGAGGGCCAGCGAATAGCTGGGCAAGGAACTAAGGCAGGAAGTGAGTGCACAGGGGCTCAAGATGAGCCTCTCAGGAGAGCTGGGCCAAGAACCTGTGTAGCTGCCATGGCGAGGATTTTGAAAGAGGAAGGAGAGTGGTGCAAGGACAGAAAAAGGTATAAAAGGGATGGGTCTCAGCAGAGGCTCAGTGTGAGCTAGGAAACGGGGGCCAGCGCCATGACTGAAGACAGGACTGAGGAACTGGGGAAGGCAGAGGCGGGGGGCCCAAAGCAGGGACTGACAATGCTCATCTCTGGATCCGGATTTTGTTTTCCACCCTAGCTTCCTAAAGGGATCACTAGGGAATTTAACACATGGCATAAGTTTAACCTCCTTGTTTACTTTCCCATTCCTGCTTGTTTGGACCCACTGAACGCATTCTCTGCCTTGCAGCACCACTGCTGAACACTGGAGAGCTCGGTCACATGTGCCTCACACCCCACTGAGCACCCGCTCTCTGAAAGCATCATGTCAGGGGCTACGAGGGGCAGGGGAGTACAAAATATAGGACAGGTTGTTCAAAGAACTAAAATCTATTTACACCTATTAGACCTGGGCACAAATAACAGTACAGCACAGATCAGTTCATAAAACCTGCCATGTCCAAACCTAATTGATGAATTTGGCCACATGTGTACCACTCCAGTCACACCACCGTCCCAAGAGGAGTGGTCCCAGGGAAAAGCAATCCTTCCCATCCAGACAGGGCACGGGTTAGGCATTGGTAGTGGTGTGACGATCTTGGTTCTTTGGTCTTCAGAAGCAAGTAGATCTATTGTCAGAAACACAGCTCATACACTAGAAAGTCTCCCTATTAATTGAGATTGATACTATATCAGTTTCTGAGGCCTGCCACAACAAATTATCATAAACTAAGCTGCTTAACACAACAGAAATTTATTCTCTACTAGTTGTGGAAGCTAGAAGTCTAAAATCAGGTGTTGACAGGTTTGGTCAGGGGTGGGGAACATCATCATGTTGGAAGGCTGAATTAATTTAGCTGTAAGCAAATAAGGCTGCATTCAAGAAATTTCAGTTAGATATACTTAAAATGTACATTATTTTGTAAAAATCTAACTACTATGTACTTAATAATTTCAAAAAATGAAAACTATTTGTTACTTTTAAAGTTAACTAACTTTTTAATGACTTTGTTGTGCTTGCTTTTTGTTGGAAAGCATTTGACTATTTCATTGCAGCATGGATGTCTGCAGTTCCAGTTGATCCTCTCGATGGGTATCAGTCATCTATGACCTGAGGGCATCTTGATTTGAGTTAGGTAGGAGAACATAGGTTCACAGCAATCAGTGGTTGAAAATCAAGAAAGCATTTTTCAGGCATGTTGCTAAAGACGTGGTATTCTACTGTGTTTTTCTGTATTTCATTTGGATCTTCTTTAGTATAAATGACTTTAAAATGTGATCTATTGAGAGCTCAATCAATTCCATCTGTAGTTCTTTAGGTTCCTTGGTGATATCAACTAGGTGAGGCTGAAATGCTAATTTGAGTGTGATGTCATGATTCTCAAAGTCAGTGAACCTTTCATTGTATTCTCCAATTAATATATCTATAAGAATATATTGTGTATTCTTCAAATGATTTGCATATATTAATATCATCCTGCCAATCAATGACCTTTGCTAACTACAGAAAATGTTCATTATAAGAAATGATGGTGATCTAGTACCTCTTATATTTTCCTGGATAGAGCTTGAGCCCATCCTCTGAAGTGAGGTATCACAAGAATGGAAGAATAGGCTCCACATGTACTCGCCATCAAATTGGCACTGATTGATCAACACTAAGGTGCTCACACAGTAGTAATATTCTTCAGGGATTGGGGATTGGGGGTGGGTAAACTCAACCAATGGACACGGTGAGCATTGTAGGGGGGGAAGAGGCATGTCTCAAATCATGGTTTGGGTGTGGCAAAGTCATAACATGTAACCAAAATGTTTGTACCCCCATAATATCCTGAAATAAATGAATAAATAAAAATGAAATTTCCTTTTGAAGAAGAAGTATTTTGAAAAGAGATAGCTTTTTTCAAAATGTTTGGATGTTTTGCCACTTATCATATGTAGACTTAGTTTTGTTTTTCTGGCGTTTTGTTTTTTTTGGGTTTTTTTGGTTTTGGGGGGGTTCTTTGCGACAGAATCTCACTCTGTTGCCCCTAGTAGAGTGTAGTGGTGTCATCAGAGCTCACTGCAACCTCAAACTCTTGGGCTCAGGTGATCCTCCTGAATCAGACTCCCAAGTAGCTGGGACTATAGGCACATGCCACCATACTCAACTAAATTTTTTTATTTTTTATAGAGACAGAGTCTCACTATTGCCCAGGTTGGTCTTGAACTCTTAGAGTCAAGAAATCCTCTTGCCTCAGCCTCCCAGAGTGCTAGGATTACAGGTGTGAGCCACCACACCCAGCCTAGACTTAATTTTACCTTACAAAGAAATATTTAAGTTGTTTTGGTTTGACATGATATAACACAGAAATGCTGCATTTCTATAGAAATCTGCTTTCAATAATTCACATTGCTGATTCTGTTCTTCCTAAAATTGAAATATCTGTTCTCACAGAGATAAAACCTTGGCTAACACCTGCCCCTGCAATAGCCAACACACTTTAGAATGATATGGCAAATCCACACTGAATATTTCATCATTCAACTTTAGCATGTTACAAAACTGACAATGCCATGTTGCATTTGCATGAATATAGTTAACCATACTTATAACTTGTTGCAAAGTGTCACTTAAAATAGTAGCTTTATCACAGAGGTTTTGCTGATGCAAGATACAATGAAAAGAAATGAGAGGGTCTGAATCTGTCAATACTTTTTTTTTTATCTGTGCAATAAATCCTTCATGTTTTCCTGTCATGGAAGGTGCACCATCTGTACAGATGCTCATTAAGTTTACCAAATTCAGTCCAACTTGAAATATTTATTTTGAAAGTTGTTGAAGATATCCATTCCCTGTGTTCTTTTCATAACAGTGTCCAAAGCAAGTAACTCTTCATAGCAAAAAAAATCTTCTATTATGACCTGAATGAAGTACAAAACCTTCACTGAGTCAGTAGTATCAGTTGATTCATCCAAAGCAAATGAATAATATATATTCTCCTTTTGATGTATTGCATGAAGTTGTTCTGTTAAGTTGAAGGTTAATTCATGCTGCCAATCAGTTATAGTTCTTCTTGAAAGAGGCAGTTGTTTGTACTTTGAAAAGTTATCAGGATCTAAGCATCCTAAAACATCAGCAATGCATTCTTTCAAAATATCTACATCACTGAATGGCCTCCTTCTTTTCCTAAGTATATAAGCTACTTTATAAGTTGCTTCAATGGCATCATTTCCAGGTCTTATTGCTGATTGAAAGAATTGTCTTTGTTTTTGCTTTTCATCTTTTAATTTCTGCAATACAAGCTTTCACACCTCTCCCACTAATTTAAAATATTTTTGATTTTTATGAATGTTATAATGCTCATGAGCATTGAATTTCTTTAATGTTGATATTGCAGTATCACAAAGCATGCAAATCATCTTTAGCAGAAACAAGATAATATTGCAATTCCTAATCCTCATTAAAAAATCTGTTTTCTGCCTTCAGGATTCTCTCAGTCTTCTTTGACATTATGGGCTGTCAAGCAGACAGAAAAAAAATACTGTCCGGCTATGCAACTCTTCACAAATTCCACTTCAAACAGAAACACAGTGCACCATTGTCCAAAGCTGATAACAGACTGGTGTACTCAAGCCTCATAAACTCTCATCAACCAGCCTCCTGCAATAGTGGCGCCAGTCAGGTGGGGGAGGTTAGAACTAAATCGTGAGCAATTCCACATAAACAGTTTTTATTGCAGAAAAGAAAGGAGCTATACAAAGCAAGAGTATGTTCCAGAGAAGAATGGGTCAGTTTCCACGAGTGGAGAAAGATGTTGAGGACTCCCAGGTGGTTTCCTTTTATTAGCCTGGTTAGGGGGCGGGATTAGGGTAGGTGTGGGATGTTACCAGATGATTGATACACATGACTGACAGGTGTTCTTATAACAAAGTTGTAGCTGCACAGGTGTGTAGGCCTCAAAACTTCAAGTTCCTGCTCTTTGCAGCTGTTAGCTGCATTTTCCTGTAGTCCTTTCCCTCCCCTGATCCCTCATCTCCACCCCTAGGAACTACCCTCCTGGCCTGTATCTGCAACCTGCAGATTTGGTCCCTGCCTAACAATATCTACAAAAAATAACAAAAACTAGCCAGAAGTAGGGGGGGCATGTGCCTATAGTCTCAGCTACTTGGGAGGCTGAGGCAGGAGGATCACTTGAACCCAGGAGTTTGAGGTTGCTGTGAGCTGTGATGACTCCACTGCATCCTAGCCAGGGCAACAGAGCAAAACCCTGTCTCAAAAAACAACAACAACAACAAAACAGTATTGAGGTCAATATTCCAACTTGATATTCTTCAAAGTTGTGACAGATTTGCTATGCCAGGTGCACTGAAGAAAAATTCTGAATAGCACTTTGTTCTGATTTCTGCCTCCCCATGAACTAGAGTTATTCTTTGTTGTGGCTCAGTGGCCATGGGCCCCCAGGGATTTAGAAAGAAGAGCATGACCCCCCAAGACTCAGAGGTCAGGGTACATGGACTATTCAGGAACAAAAGCCAAATAAAAGTTCCTTACCCCTTATCATACTGGGGGAGGGGATGGACAGCAGGTGTGGAGAATGTGCTACGGTTCTTAGCTGGCATATATATTTTATTTTTCTTCAGTTTAGAGTTATGACCTTGCCAGTGGGGAAAAAAGAGACAGAGGTCTGCCCAAACACAAAAATATGGAGAGGTTCTTCCCCATCAGCAGCATCAGAAAGAGGGAGAAAATGTCTGCTCTGTTCTTCTCCCCAACCCCAGGACTTTCACCCCCACCTCTGAGCTCTGAGAGGAGTTGTCTGGAGACCAAGAGGCCTCCTACCTGTCTGGGGCTGGAAAAATCCCTAGACTAGACTTAAAAAAAAAAAAAAAAAAAAAAAAAAACAAGATGGTGGATACTTTAAAGGGCAGTGTAAACTGCCATTAAAGGTCAATTGATCCAATCGATCCGAACTGTCTGGCAGCCAGAGCCCAGCGGATGCGCTGGGCTGCATTTCACAAAGCGCTGGGGCAGGGCCGGCTTCACATGACTGACAGGGAAAACTTCCCTGGGCTCAGCTGTCTCAACACCAAGAATCTCATTAAGAAGAACTTCTGTCTGCACAGTGATGACACTTTTTGTCAAATGATTGCTCAGGTAAAGACCCTCTATTATGAAAATGATTGACTAACATCGTCAAGAGATGTAATTCGAAAATAAAGAATATTTTCTTGATTAATCCTCTTTTAGAGGAGGGTAGACTTATTAAGGATCCATATGAGTGGCATGTTATATTGGGCAAAATATAAAATGACTTAGTGACTGGTCTTTAGAAATGTATAAACTAATTAAATTGAATGGAGAAAGATATATATATGTTTAAAGGGGAAAAGATGCTTTTAATTTTTTTTATTCCGTCTAGAAGTTCTTTTTATATAATGTAAGAGTTACATTTCATCTGCAGAGAAACTCTCTTCACCTGGATTTGACCCATGTTAACCTCATTGTTCACGGAGTGTCACAGGAATATGAAACTTCCCCATTTGCTCTTTGGAGTAATTTCAACTTTAGTTTCCTTAGTTGAAAAATTGTTCTCCTATGCACTTAAACTTCCTGTTAATGTTCTTCCCCTGCTGCCATTTGGAATTAGCTAGTCTAACCGGCAATGGATTAATTCCCCTTGGCTAGCAATGGAGCAAGGAAGAACTCAGTGCAGTTTATTTATCCCACGCACACGTGTGCAAGTGCGGTTGTGCACATGACTCACTGGAATAAGAAAGGAAGCCTAACTCATTACTAAAGTTCAGTTAAAAAATACCCTCATAAGTACGCCACAACCTGCAGTGTACAAACAGGAAATAAGTTTAGTAAGAATTTTGTTAATCCTGCCTCATTATAATTTATTTTCATTTCGTTTCCAATGGTTTTCTGAGATGGTAGGAAATGATAGTTGTTATTCTTGCCGTATTTGTGGTTTTTAGCATTAAGCACTATCAAAATAGAGCAAAGGCAGAAAAAGGCATGGTGCAGTTAGCATAAGGAAAGGTACATTGCCTATTTTGGCAAAAACAATGCAGATTGCTAATTGCTATTCTTTTGATTGTAAGGTTTATATTTAAACTTTCCTCAAACGACTATTCGTATTCTGTGATGTTATCAGGAAAACCTCTGGAATAAGTATTGAAAGTATATTATTCACAACTTAAATTTTTAAGCTTTGGGGAAGACTTTTCATTATAAAAAAATTGTGAATGTATGTTAAAGCAATAAAAAAATGAGAATTTAAAAATTTCCTTAGAAAAACACATACCTAAACACAAAAAATATGCTCAGTGCATACAGATCACACGGCTTGTTTTAGAGTCTTTACGCGGGGAAGACAACAGCTGCTGAAGCTTGCGCGCTACTGGAAAATCCGGCTGTTCTTCGCCTGCCCCCTGGTGTTCACAGACAGTAAGTGCGGAGCCCGCAGACACCGAGGGCAAACGCGGCAGTCTGTTTTAAGAAATGGCATTTTGTTTCATTCAAAACAAGAAGAAAAAAAAAAAAGGAAAAAATGTGTTCCAGAATAAAACAATTCACCCTCAGAAAATCACACAGCACAGAAACATAAATCTGGAAGGAAACAGATATTTTCTAATTCAGCCTCCACTTTTGATAAATAGGAAATCTAGGGAAGACTGTTTCCAGGGTTATGGAGCGCAGTCTGAAGCGTTTTGTGGGACCCACTTCATTCCCTCTCACTGCATTGGCCCCAAATCCGTTCTCCAAGTGTAGGAAGGTAACATCTGGATTTTCAGACCTTTCCACCGCTATCCGACCACCCCCCTGAGCTGCATCACCAGGACAAATAGGCAGGTCCACCACGACCACCCTGAGAGCAAGAAACAGGTGGTGTCTCCGCCCCAGGCTGTGAGGACAAATGGATGTCACTCAAGCAAAGTGAAAGACAGGGACGGACACGGGCACGGAATTCTTTCCTTCTTAGCCCACTCCCGGATCACACATTTCTGCTTTCCTCATGCAGAGCTGAAGCAATCACTCAGGAATTGTCTGCCCCAAGCACAATGCACAAGGCTTTCCTTTTTGAGATAGGGCTCCTTACAATTCGGCCAAGTTTAAGTTTTCTTCACTATTTTCTCTGCTCATGGGTCATTTTTCTTGTAGTTGGAACGTTCTCAGGGTTTACATGGAATGTTTACACCATGTGAAATTATCAACCATTGAGTTACATTTTTCTCCACGGCTTCAAGAATTGAAAGGAAAAATGGATTCTACTGCTTTTTTTTGTTTGTTTAGAGTTTTTTGTTTATTTTTTTCCCCATAAGACAGGTCGCATCTATCACTTCCAGTCTCTTTGCTCCTTCACACTTCATACCATCCTCCATTTAGTTCCCACAATCTGAATTCTTAAAACACTTTTAATTTAAATATTCATCCTCTTCACTGGATATTGAATTCAGTCAGCTCATAGATGTTTTCCCAAAAGGGTTTATCTGATTTTAGATCTTCAAATAACTCAATTTGTTTCTGAATTAATAAGAACATTTGTCCTAATTAATTTCTCTAATTCTAAACCAGAATATTATCCCTCAGGTATTTGAAGATACTTTAGACAAGACACAACCTTTCAGGTTGATTGTTTATCAGATGTCTACACATCTAGTACCCCAATCACACTCAATTCTTTCTTTGGGAATATTGATGAACGGCTCAAAGAAGGTCATGCTTGCAGACAGGATAATCATTAATCTCTTTGCTCTCTTGTGCCTTTGACAATTAGACTGAATGTTTTGAATACAAAAACTCCTTTTAGACGTAATAAAAATGACTTTTAATAAAACTCCCCAAATATTTTGCAGGATACATGTACATTTAAGTTTGTTTGCTGAGATGTCTGCTTGTGTTTAGAAGTCTGCCAGGATCAAAAGAAGTAAATAAATGCTAAGAGTAATCATTTTTAAGAAATAGACCTATTTCTCACACCATGAACCATAGTGGACTCTGGTGTCCCTGTCCGGTCTCAGATCACTGTCACCTCCCTGCTCAGCCCTCGAGGCTTCCTGATCCCAGCCTGCTCTCCCCGCCTGGGTCCAGCTCTCCATTAATTTTGTGAGCTCCTCCAGTAATATTCTGATAAATCCCTCTCTTTGATGAAAGATTATTTTTGTTGATTACATTGTTGAAAACCCTACTCAATACAGAAATTATTTCTAAAACATCAGTTGTAGGCAAAAGGGTTTCAAGGAGATGGGAGCATTTGAACTAGTCATCTACCTAAGATAAATAAAGCAGAAGGCCGTGAAATTCCCAAAAATAAGCCCAGAGGGAATGTAGAACTTCACAAAATGACTACAAAAACTAATTAAATTATCACCTACGGTCCCTCCAAATCAAGTTTCCTTTAGGATAAGGCGTTGGGTGGCTGTGCCCACTGCTGACATGAAAGGAATAAAGAATTCAGGTTATCAAAAGTCAAGTAACAGCCTTTAAGTGAAAGCAGCAAAGTGGGCATGGTTACGCTAGGATGCACCAGACAGCCATGTGCTGATCACATGGTCCCAGCATAGTCACATTTGATGGTTACTTGAGGAGGGATTTCCTGAAGCCAACATAGATAAACAACCCAATAAGGTCCTGCTTTGTTTGTACTAAAAAAATCAAATCTGGGGCACAGAAGCCTCTCTTCAGCAAGCACAATAGAGAATTGTAGTCTCATTGAACCACAGACCTCAATTAATTCATAGACAAAGAGCTCCTTGAATAAAGAGGAGACTGGGTACTCTTCAGGAAGAACTCTGCAGTAAACCCACTGTGTTATAGATTGTGAATACGTATCTGCAAGAATTGTCATAATTCCCACAATAACTCCTTCGTCAATACCTATTGTGGCAAAAATGGCTAAGTGGAAGTCCTTGGAATTCCTCTTTCCTACTAAAGGTCCATTAGAAAAAAAAAAAAAAACAACTCTATCGCATTCCCAAAATAGTCATAAGGGATAGGTTCACCATTGAAAACTTGAAAGATACAAGGGTGGTGATTTATCCCATTCCCATTTAATTCTCCAGTGTAGTACATCATAGACAAATGGGTTTTTGAGAATGACAGTGAATTGTCATAAACTTAATCAGGTGATGACACAAATGAAAGCTGCCATTTCAGATTTTATCTCATTGAAGTAAATCTGTACAGACCCCAATGCTTGGTATATAGCTATTTATCCTGCAAAAGTTCTCTTCTCTTTTGCACCAACTATAAAAATTTCAAAAAAGTCTGCTTTCACCTGAAAAAACTTGAGTTTAATGTACAGGTAGGTCTGTATCATATGCTGACACAGGCCAGAGGAGATCTGTGCAATGGCACAGTCCACTCAGGGTGGACTTAGAGGATGGGAATGAAGTGAAGCATTTCTGAGCAGAACGTTGAGCAGCACACCTCAATGTCCACTCTGGAAGAAGAGATGACCTGTTAAGGATCTACATTGACTTACGAGCAGTAGAAAACATTTAACCAGATAGTCAAAGGCTTGGAAAGAGCAAGAATGCAGGATTGATGACACAGAGCATTGGGACGGGTATGTGATTGGACCTGTCAGAAAGCCCAGGGTGTGAGTGTGAAAACATTTGAGTCTCATATGAATGCCTGCCAAAAGGCCACTACTGTAGAGACATCTTTCAAGAATCAGCCTAGGCAAAGTGGCTCCCACTTGTAATCCTAGCACTTTGGGAGGCCGAGGCAGGAGGATCACTTGAGGCCAGTTCAGAAACAGCCTAGGCAATAGTGAGACCCCAACTCTACAAAAACAAACAAACAAAAACCAACAACAAAAAAATTAGCCAGGTGTGGTGGCACATGCCTGTCCCATCTACTCAGGAGGCTGATGCAGGAGGATCACTTGAGCCCAGGAGTTTGAGGTTGCAGTGAGCTATGATGGCACCACTGTACTCCAGCCTGGGCAACATAGTGAGACTGTATCTCAATTTAAAAAAAAAAAAGTGGACAAAATTATTCTTTCTTTCTGTCAGTTTCTTCTTTAGCACCCCGCTACCCATTTACTCAATAGAATCATGAAAGAAGTGGCCATGAGCACAAGAATGGAGGGTGCAAATGGATCCACAGCTGGTTTATCTGTCCAGAGCCTCTGCCAAATATACAATTTACCAGAAGTAGTGACAAACCTTGAGCTCTTGATAAGGGCCCATGCTCCAAGGTGACTAAGCAGCTACTTGGCAATTGTTTACACTGAAATATGTAGTGATTAGTAATCAATGGAAGAAACACTTATTCTGGATTTGGATTTGTTCTCTACACTTATAGCAGGGCCAGCACCACCATCTGCACAATTATAAATACCTGATACAGAAATACAACACTGCCCACAGCTTCACTTCTAAGAATGTCACTTTACAATGAAAGAAATACGGAATGGGCTAATGCGTGCAGAATTCACAGGTACCCTCATTATCCCAAAGTAGCTGGCTTTGCAGAATGCTGGAATGATCTGTCGAGTCTCCAGGTACAGTGCTAGCTGTAATTTTTAATTTTGAGTTCTCTCTTACAGGACATAGAAACTAGAGAGCACAAATTGGTACTAGAATGCTTTCTCCCGTGTCCAGAATGCACAGGTCCAGGAGCCAAGAAGTGTAGATGGAGGCTGTGCCACTCACAGTTACATCTAATCACCCATTCGCAAGATGTTTGTCTTCCATCCCAGAGACTCCGGGCTCTGCTGGTTGACAGATTACAGATTTATTAGGGTTATCTATTTCTGCATGAAAACCCTCCCCCAATATTTATAGGCTTAAAAAAATCAAGAACATTTATTTTTCTCATGAATGTGCAATTTGGACAGGGCTTGGCAGGCACAGCATCAGCTGAAGAGGCCCAGAGGCGAAGGGCTGAGACCGTCCTAAGGCTCACTCGCTCACACGTCTGCAGTCTCCACTGGGAGGACTCAAACAGCGGGGGTTGTAGCAGCTGGGACCCCTTGAGCATCTGTAACTCTATGTGGTCTCTTCACAAGGTCACTCCTGCATGGTGGCTTCAAGGTAGCTGGGTCTCTTTTACATCAGCCCAGGGACTCCAAGCACATGTCACAAGAAAGAGAAAAAGCCAGGTGGAGGCTGTATTGCCTTTCATAACCAGCCCTCAGGAGTCACACAACATCACCTCCCTGGGGTCACGCCCCGCTAAAATTTGAGGGAAGGAAACACAGACCCCCACCTCTTAATAGAAGAGTATTAAAGTCACAAAATAAGAGTATGTGGGAGGGGACATATGAATGTGGGCAACTTCCAGTGAGCACTCACATAAGATATTTGGAAGAAAAATGACTTTTCCATCTAGTCTGAGGCTCTAGGTAATACATGATATATTCATTTGTTAAAAGACTTTTACTGCTCATTCGATGCATACGATGGTATATAATTATGATAGAAAAAAATTGCTTAAAATGCTTTGTAATTATGGTAGGGAAAAATTTATTCTTGGCTTTCTCTGAGTAATCAATCAGTATTGTCAACTGGGATTGTAAGAGTTTTATTGCTAGTAATGAAATTATGAATGTGTCTGGAATATAAAAACTGGAGGATTTTGTATGTTTATTGTGTGATTTTCTTATGTAGATCAATTTCAAGTTTCTATATTTTGATGCACGGTAACTTCTTTGCCAAAAACATTTATATTTTGTATAACTTGCTAAAATTTTCTTTGGATGCTTTAAAAATTTCATTGAAAATTACTCCTTGAGAAAAACACAAATTTATTTCACATCTGAGCAATAATAAAGTAAGTTCTAAAAGGAGTTCAAATTTTCTTGTGAAAAAACTTAGGATCTTCTTATTTTAAAGAGACTACTTCTGTGAAAATGCAGAAAGATCCTCCAGGCCAACCAAAAGAGAAGAGGCAATGTGCACAAAGGCCACTTTTATCATATGCTGCAGCTTCCAACCCATTAGGTTTTTGTCACCAAGCAGTGCCACCTGCTGCATGGCGAGTGATGGAGTCACGGTGAAAAGCAGAATGAGAAAGATGCATGCCCACCGATCTTGGAAAGGTCAAGGGAGAACTAGGTCTATTCCTCAATTTCTTCACTTCTCCCAAAGTAAACAACATACTTTCTAAAAATCTCTATGTTTTTGGTCGGTCATGGTGGCTCATGCCTGGCACTCTGGAAGGCTGAGGCAGAGGATCGCTTGAGTCCAGTAGTTCGAGACCAGCCTGAGCAATCGCGAGACCCCGTCTCTACTAAAAATAGAAAAAATTAGCCAGGTGGGATGGTGCACATCTGTAGTCCCAGCTACTTGGGAGGCTGAGGCAGGAGGATCGCTTGAGCTCAGGAGTTTGAGGTTGCTGTGAGCGAGGCTGACGCCAGGGTACTCTAGCCTGGGCAACAGAGCAAGACTCTGTCTCAGAAAAAAAAAATCTGTATGTTTTAACCAACTTTATTGATATAAAATTTACAGTCAATAAATAAAGTACATGCATTTTAAGTATACTACTCAAAGAGTTTTTAAAAATGTATATATCAATGAATCCACCAATACAAACAAGTTATAAAACATTTTCAGTGCCCCAAAAAGTTCCTCATTACCCTTTGCCATCAATACCCTCCCACACCAGGATGCAGGCAAACACTGAATTGTTTTCTGTTACCGTAATGTAAGTGTCAAATTAGAATTTAAATACTGGGAAATAAGTAATTATGTAGAGCCAGCTCTGTAAAAGATTGCGGAAGTTTGTTACCACTCACCTAAGAAATCAAGTGTGATGCCCTAAAGTAACCTTTCTATCTATCTTAATATGCTCTATATCAGGGCTACTCAAGGTGCCAGCCCACGAGAGTGTTTGTTACCAGTGAATTTCAAGATACAGAATTTACAAGTAGAGACTTAGAAACTTTTTTTTTTTTTAAGCCAGTCAAATTTAGCAGTGGGGGGTTGAATACCAACTTTAGTGACACTAGACTTAGAAACTTTTGTAACAATTTGACATTACTATGTCATCTAACCACATGATCATTTTTCTTAGAAGTTCAATTCTACCATATTTTTTAAAAGCATTGGTCAACAACAAGGTGGAAATTTTTTAAAACCTCTGGTACTTCACCAGAGACGATCGGAAAACATATGCACTCTCCATTTTTCTCCACCTTTAATAGTTTAGTTTTCATCCTTCTGTTCTTTGAGCAATGGCTTTTAGAAGACTTTCACTGAATCTAAAGCAGGAAATTAGCTAGAATATGAGTATTTGTCAAGATTTTTAAAAATATATAAGTAGAGAAACAAATCCTTAGGGACTTACCTAGATTTAAACCAAAATAAGTGTCTATGCAGGGAGAAAAAAAGTCACTCATAAAAAAAGAAGCTAAGGAAATTGCTGCTGCCCATTAGTTGACTTAAGCTAATGGTGCAAGTAGCTATTAGTTCGACTAATGGTAATGGACCTTCTGATGAATGATTTGGTGAAAATGTCCCAGAGGCTTCCATTCTACAAAAGGCTCAGAAAAAGTAAAAATAGTACTTATTTTTTAAATTAATGGTGAACAGATCATTAAAGTAAAAGCAATATATAAGGGTATTCTTTAGCAATGATAACGAATAAATTATTCTAGAAATTTCTAATGTATTCTGTCCTATAAAATGATTTACTAATAGTAATATTGGCAAACACATACAGCATAAGTCAGGCACTATTCAAAATGTTTGACAATTATTATTTCATTTAACCTTCATACTAACACTGTCAGGTAGAAACTGTTATCCCCACTTTACAGATAAAGAAACAGAAAATAAAGAAGTTAAGTATCTTACCCAAGGTTACACAGCTTAACCTCCATCACAGAAGCCATTAAATGAGTGGGCTGGAAAAAATAAGTAAATCAATGCTCTACCCAAGGCATTTTCTAATAAATTTATCATATCACTTACCAAGTTAAAACATTGAGAATTGACTTTCTTTTCTTTCCTAGGATATTTTCCCAGTGGCTTTTGCTAATCATGCTGGGATTATATAACATTATAACAATCCACTTAAAAGTTAAAGAAAAATAAGCCTCCAACCAATTGACTTTCTTAGTAAGGTTATTTTTCCTACTTAAATATCCATTTACTTTGAGTGCTATTAATTGTACTCAAATTTGATAATGGCAGGAAGTCTGACCCAGAAATATCAGACTACTGATGTTATGCTTTATTTCTGATGGATCCAGGTACCAGTTCTATGACTGAATTTCTTCTCTTTATTTTACAATGTCTCTGGCTGCAAGCACCACTCACTCTCTTTATGCTTGGAGAACATTCTGGTTTCTATCTTACAAGATTAATATAAAATTACTCTGAATCATGGTAATATTACAGAAATTCTATGACTGAAATTTTTTAAGTAAGGAAGACATTGAGGGAGTGGATAACATTTAGATAATTCAGATTTCTTCAGGATGTGTCTACTAAAACAGGACTAATTACTTGTAATGGATCTAAATGAGATGTTTAGCTTCTTGACATTGTATATATGTGTGTATTCATTTTTCATCAATTCAAAAATATCATTCAGACATATCAGCACCAAAGCAAGTATGTCTCCTTGCAATTTTCGATACCAACAAATGCCTCCCTTGCAAATTTCTAATTCCCATAAAGTTAAAGCAGCCAATTGATAAAAAGACAAGTATGAAACTTTACATCACATTTTTCTTAGGTTAATGCACGAGCTAATGTGTGAGTTCATTTATATCCATAATGAAAATAACACAGATACAAATTTTGAATTAGAATGAAGGTAAATTTGGAGGTTACAAAAAGAAAAGATAATCTGAAATGCCTATAGATTTCATTTGAAGAGCATCATTAGACATGGACCAAATACAGTGGTGAAGTATATTATTATTTTCCACACATGGATTTTCTATTTGAATAATGACAAAGCATAAAATGCAAATTTCAAAACATTTATATTTGAAGGCATGATTCATGTCCTTGATAGAGAAATCAGGGGAATTTTTGTACACCAGATTATTGACAGATTAGTCCTGCAAACGTCTTCATCCTCTGACAGGTAAAGATTTCTCATTATCAGCTGAGCTGCTGCTCAATGCTGGCAAGGGAGCAATTTATTCCATGGTGCACAGAAATATCTCACAAAAACAATGAATGCTAAAACATGAGAACTGATGTGGAACACATCAGAAGTTATTTGAAATATCACATACATTACACTACTGAATATTTTAGCTCAGAGAGTTTCTTAGAGAAATGACAAAAGCAGTTTATCTCTCATTGCAGTTATCATGAAGCATGAAAGTATCAAGATGTTTAGGCATTTCTTAAAGAGAAAGGCAATCATAGTTCCTTAAAGAAATTCCCCTGTTCTCAAATTTGTCTCTATGTATTTGCTGATGGAATACTATGTGTCAGCCAATGTGTTAGCTCACTGTATGAAGAATGGAAACCAAGATATGATTCCTGCCTCTAAAGACTTGTCAGTAGTGATGGACAAGTAAAGAGCTAATATTCCTATAATTTTTAATTATGTATACATACAACATATGAGTAAAAGTGTCAATGAAAAATCAACACATTATGTGAGTGGCTTCTATCCAGGAAAAAACTCAAAAGATTATTTTTCAGTTTTCATTATAGAAAAATTCTTTTAAAATCATAGCTCAGAAAAGTAAATTTAAAAAGAAGTAGTCCACAGAAAAACATAAAAGAGGTCTTGGATTTAAAACATCCATAGAGGTCTTTGAAACACTCTGATATATTCATGAGGATCTAGAAAGCCACAAGCATGTGTGAGTCTGTGTGCATGTCCTGGAAGGATCTGAGACCGCCCTAATATCTCCCCTCTGGCTGCCCCTTGGGCTGTTTAAAAGCACGAGCAAAGGCTAAGTTAAAGTTGTCAGCTGCCATTTAAGGCACACACACACACACACACACACACACACACAGTCCCTTGGCAAAGAGTGGGAGATATATTAGTTCAAAGCATTTAACAAATGTTCTATCCCATCACTGGCTAACCACTACGTTAACCAAGCAGAGATTTCAGTGGTTGCACATGACAATTCTTACAGACTTTACAGAATTAGACCAAAAAAGTCACTAAACCATAAATAGCAATAATGACATAAACAAACAGCAACAATTAAGAATGATGGTAAGAGGGGAGTCTGATTTCCAGAATTGCCACATAATGTTATTTTAAATGTTCAGTTTAAAACAAAAAATTATGAAGCATATAAGGAAATAAGAAATTATGGCCCATGCACAATGGGAAAAAAATGCATCAATAGAAATATTATGAAAGGAAGCCCAGATGATCGATTTACTAGACAAATGCTTTAACATAGCTATTATATGTATAGTCAAAAACTAAAAGAAATAATATCTAAAGAAAATTAAAAGATAGTATATGAATAATGTCTCACCAAATAAGGACTATCAATAAAGACATAAAAATTATTTTTAAAAGAACCAAATAGAAATTTTTGTTTTGAAAAGTACAATAACTGACATGAGGAAGTCATAGGAGGGTCTCAGGAGCAGATATAAGCTGGTCAAAGAAAAAGTTTAATGAACATGAAGATAGATCCACTCTAAAGAAGAAAAAGAAAAAAGAATGAAAAATTAACAGAGTCCTGAGACACATGTGGAGCATTATCAACATGCCAACACATATATAATGGGAGTCCCAAAAGGAAAAGAGAGAAAGAAAGGGACAGAAAGAATAATCAAAGAAATAATGGCTAAACCTTTGCAAATTTGATGACAATGTTTTATCTATTAATCCAAGAAGCTCAACAAACTTCAAGGAATATAGTCTCAAAGAAATCCACCCATACACATGCCATAGTCAAATTGTCAAAAGGCAGAGTTAAAAAAAAGAATCTTAAAAGAAGCAAGAAAGAAAACAACTCATTACATACAAAGGATTCTGATTAAGTTAATATTTGACTTCTCATGAAAAACAACTGAAAGCCAAAAGGCAGTGAGATAACACACTCAAAGTGCGGAAAGGAAAATAACAACAACCAAAGAGTTTTACATTTGATAAAACTATCCTTCAAAAATTAAGGAAAATGTAAGATATTTACAGATAAACAAAAACTAAGAGAATTTATTGCTAGAAAACCTGGCCTACAAAAAGTACTAAAAATTTCTTCAAGCTAAAATACAAGAACACTAAACAGTAACTTGAAATAGTTCCAGCGAAGTTACCTACACAGGTAAAAATAAAAGACAATATAAATGTATTTTTGTCTTTAACTCTTTTGTTCCCCTCTCTGATGTAAAAGACAACTGCATATAGCAATAATTATATAAGTGTGTTTGTGGGTTTATAAAGTATAAAGATATAATTTGTATGAGAAAAATAGAAAGAAGGAAGATAGGAGGCAGGGAATAAAATTTTTGTACATTATTGATATTAAGCTGATTTTATTATGAACTAGATTTTTTTTAAGTTAACCTACTAGTTGTAATACTTGGGCACTAAGAAAATAGCAAAAAATTTTAATAAAATAAATAAGGAAATGAAAATAGTCCAATAGAAAATGTCTATTTAAAACAAGAGATGGTAATGGAAAAGTAGAAGAGCAAAAAAACAAAAGACATAGAAAAATATCAAAATGGCAGATATAATTTTTAATTCATCAATAATTAAATTAGGGAGAACAACAGCGGGAGAAGAAAGATGGCAGAATGGTGGTGACGGCCTGGATCTGCGCTCCCGGGGAGGAAGGCATCGATCCGGACCTGCCACAACGCTAGAGGACCGCTCCCACACAGGAACAGCGGTGTGAATCCACGGAGAATCAGCGTGGGACAAACAGAGCGAGTGAGGTCTGAGGTGAACGAATATTAGGAACGCGGGACAGACACTAGCCAGCGGAGCGCGGGTCGGATACACCCGCCCCCAGCCGGGGCGGGTGCAGCCTCTCGGGAAAGCCGCTTGCCCTCCGCTCCCAATTGAACAGAGCCCTGACCCAGGCCAGCGCAGAATCACTGAGGGATACATGGCGCATTGCAGACAGGAGGCTTTTCTGCGAAATTACCTTAGAACCTGGGGGAGCTCAGCTGAGACAGCGCTTGGCGAGGAGGGACGGATCTGCCCCAGGGCGGAAAAACACAAAAGATTCCCGGACAGCAAATAGCGTTGTACCCCGTGCTGCCTTTTTCGGCAGTTCTCCAGCCAGTCACCCCCGGTGTGTGTCCTTGCTGGCCAGCCCCTGGGCAGTGGCGGTCTCTGCCTGCCGGGGAGCCGGTCCCCTCCAGCCCCGGAGCTCTGCAGGCGCCATCTTGAAAGCGAGGGCGAAACCGCTCGGGAGCCAAAAATTGCCCAGCGGCTCTTTCTGCCCGTGCTGCCTTTTTCGGCGGTTCTCCAGCCAGTCACCCCCGGTGCGTGTCCTTGCTCGCCAGCCCCCGGGCAGTGGCGGTCTCTGCCTGCCGGGGAGCCGGTCCCCTCCAGCCCCGGAGCTCTGCAGGCGCCATCTTGAAAGCGAGGGCGAAACCGCTCGGGAGCCATAAAGTACCGAGCGGCTCTCTCTGCCCAGCGCCCTCCGCTGGTCTCTGAACCAACGCCACGAGTGCGGGATATGCCGGGGCCGCGCTCGGGGTGAAGGGGCAGAGCTGCGCTAAGGCAAAAAAAAAAAAAAAAAACAAGAAGAATAGGCTCGCCGAACTGTATATTTTATTCTTGGTAAATTTTTTCTGGGTTTTGTTTGTTTGTGTTTGTTTTTGTTTTGTTTTGTTTTGGTTTTTTTTCTTTTCTTTTTCTTTTCTTTTCTGGCGGCTCACGAGCCGGACAGCCTCGGCGGGCACCTTTGCCCTCTGGGCTTCTGGCTGCCGCGCCTTTATGAGCGCGGAGGTTGGATCCCCACCACCCTCGGAGCTGTGCGGGCGCGCAGACGCCATCTTGAAATCGACTGCGAAACCGCCCGGGACCCAGCCGGGCGGGCGTGAAGGGGCGGAGCTGCGCTAAGGCGTAAAAACAAAAACATTTAACGGCCACTCCGGACCCAGCCGAGCGGAAGTGAAGGGGCGGAGCTGTGCTAAGATGTAAAACAAACAAACAAAAAAAAAACCTTGAGTCGCTGAATTATATACTTCAGATTTGTGTATCTTTCTGCCTTGCGGTGTGGTGAGGTGCTGTGTAGTTTGTTTTTGTTCATTTTTGTTGGTGTTTTTGGAGTTTTTTGGTTTGGCTTTTTGTGTTTCTTTTCTTTTTTTTTCTTTTTTTTTTTTCTTTCTTTTTCATCTTTTTTTTCTTTTCTCTTTCGTTTTCTCCTCTTTCTTTTCTTTCTTTCCTTTTCTTTTTTCTTTCTTTTTTTTCTCTTTCTTCTCTCTTTTCGCCTTCTAACTGGGGACCCACGGTGAGCTTCGGAACGGGCCAGGTCCCTGGCTCTGGTACATACCGGATCTTGAGCAGTCACTCCCAGTGCCGGCGATCTGCGGGCGTGCAATCGCCATTCTAGGGCCCACAGCCAAGTCACTGTGGAGCAATAGGGTACCAAGAGGCCCCCTGGACGGCCCTCTCCCCTGGTCCACGGACCTTATATAGGGTCCCCGCCCATGTGTAAACACTGAATACTTCTCCAGAAGTGAGAGTGTGGAACCTGATCCCTGGGGACATTGGAACAAGGCAGACTTTTGCCCGGGGGAGCAACAGCAATCGGGGCGCTGAGCAAGCGAGGTCACCGTCCTCTCCCCATAGCTAGTATCTTGCCTGCAGATAGAGACAGAAACCTCCCCTATAGAGGAAGAACCAAAGGGAAACAAACAAACAAAGAGAATTTCGGTCTACTATTAGTGTGGACCCTGCCTGCCTTCTGAAAGACCACAACACAGTGTCCTAACTCACCAAAGCGGTCTTGGATCACTCCAATCCTCTAGGATTGGACCCATCGGAAGCAGTCCCCCAACGGAAACAGAAAAATCTCTAAACAATACACAACAGTCTCCCCCTCTTGCCAAAAGAAGCAACATACCTAGACTGCTTCACAGCCTAAGAATAGAGCACAAAGAGTGCTGTTAACCAGACTAAATCTATAAGTAAAGATCCAACAATAAATCTAGATGGGAAGGGCCCAGCGAAAAAACACGGAGAGCACAAAGAATCAAATGGAAAGCTCATCCCCAAAGAGAAATACCAGCTCCCAACCATTTGACACAAACCAGGCTCAAAACATCAACATGTCACAGGAAGAATTCCAATTATGGATTATAAACAAGCTGAATAATATACAAGAATCAATGGATAAACAACACAAGGAAAACACAAAAACAAATACAGGATTTGGAGGAAAAATTCACTAAAGAAATTGAAATATTGAAGAAAAACCAAACTGAACTCCTAGAAGTGAAGGATTCACTCAGAGAGCTACAAAACACTGTGGAAAGTCTCAAGAGCAGGGTAGATCAAACAGAGGAAAGAATCTCAGAAATTGAAGATAACTCCTTCCAACTAAATAAGTCAGTCACAGAGATAGATCGAAAAAGTAAGAGAAATGATCTGAGTCTTCAAGAAATGTGGGATTATGTGAAGAAACCTAACTTGAGAGTTATTGGCATTCCTGAGGGTGAAGAAGATAATAAGCAAGGGTTGGACAAGCTATTTGAAGACATAATCGAGGAAAATTTTCCAGGCCTTGCCAATACTCTAGACATACAGATTCAAGAAGCTCAAAGGACCCCTGGGAGATTCATAGCAAATAGGAAAACACCACGCCACGTAGTCATCAGGCTGACCAAAATATCCACTAAAGAGTCACTTCTCTGAGCTGTAAGGAGAAAGAAACAAGTAACTTACAAAGGAAAACCCATCAGAATTACGCCAGATTTCTCAGCTGAAACCTTACAAGCAAGAAGAGGTTGGGGCCCCATTTTCACGCTTCTGAAACAGAATAATGCCCAGCCTAGAATCTTGTACCCAGCTAAGCTAAGTTTTCTATACGAAGGAGAAATCAAGACATTCTCAGATAAACAAAGGTTGAGGGAATTCACCAAGACAAGACCAGCCCTCCAAGAAGTACTCCAAAGAGAATTACACACGGATCAGCACAAGAAAGATCCACGAATGTAAAACTACTCAAGAGCTAAAGATCAAATTCCAGATACCACAATGGCCCAGGAGAGAAAACATCACAATGAAGTTCTACCCAACAAGCTGAACAAAAAACTGTCTCACTTATGAGTTTTCTCAATAAATGTGAATGGCTTGAACTCCCCGCTCAAGAGACATAGACTGGCCCAATGGATTAAAAAACACAATCCAAGTATCTGCTGTCTTCAAGAAACTCACCTAACCTGCAAAGATGCATTTAGACTGAAAATAAAAGGATGGAAATCGATATTTCAAGCAAATGGTAACCAAAAGAAAGCTGGTGTGGCAATCTTAATTTCCAATAACTTAGCTTTCAAACCAACAAAAATAATAAAAGACAAAGATGGCTACTACATACTGATTAAAGGCACAATTCATCAAGAAGCCATGACTATACTCAATATATATGCACCCAACCTAGGTGCACCTAAATTCATAAAGCAAACCCTACTAGATCTCAACCAAATGATAGATAACAATACTGTAATAGCTGGAGACTTTAACACCCCACTGACAGTACAGGACAGATCCTCTAAACAGAAAATAAACAAAGACATAATGGACCTAAATAGAATGCTAGAACAAATGGGCATGGCTGACATCTATAGGACATTCTACCCAAAGTCCACAGAATATACATTCTTCTCATCAGCTCACGGGACATTCTCTAAGATTGACCATGTCCTAGGACATAAATCATGTCTTAAAAAATTCAAAAAAGGCCGGGTGCAGTGGCTTATGCCTGTAATCCTAGCACTCTGGGAGGCCGAGGCGGGTGGATCGCTGGAGGTCAGGAGTTCGAGACCAGCCTGAGCAAGAGCGAGACCCCGTCTCTACTAAAAAGAGAAAGAAATTATATGGACAACTAAAAATTATATATACAAAAAATTAGCCGGGCATGGTGGCACATGCCTGTAGTCCCAGCTACTCGGGAGGCTGAGGCAGTAGGATCACTTAAGCCCAGGAGTTTGAGGTTGCTGTGAGCTGGGCTGACGCCACGGCACTCACTCTAGCCCGGGCAACAGAGTGAGACTCTGTCTCAAAAAAATAAATAAATAAAAATAAAAATAAAATAAATAAAAATAAAAATTCAAAAAAATAGAAATTATACCATGCATCTTCTCAGATCACAGCGGAATAAAAGTAACAATGATCACAAACAGAAACCCTCACTCTTACTCAAAGTCATGGAAGCTAAATAACTTTCTCCTGAATAATTATTCTATAAAAGAAGAAATCAAGATGGAAATCAAAAATTTCTTTGAATTAAATGACAATGGAGATACAACTTATCAAAATCTATGGGATGCAGCTAAAGCAGTCCTGAGAGGAAAATTTATATCCATAAATGCCTATATCAAAAAGACAGAAAACATGCAAATAGACAACCTAACGAATAGACTCAAAGAGCTGGAGAAAGAAGAACAGAACGATCCCATACCCAGCAGAAGGCGAGAAATTACTAAGATCAAATCAGAATTAAATGAAAAGGACAACAAAGAAACTATAAGGGAAATTAATAAAACAAAAAGTTGGTTCTTTGAAAAGATAAACAAAATAGACACACCCCTGGCTAGACTAACCAAGAACACAAAACTAAAATCTCTAATAACCTCCATTAGGAACATGAAAGGAGAAATCACAACCGATGCTACAGAGATACAAGATACCATCTATGAATTCTACAAAAATCTTTATGCACACAAACTGGAGAATGTGGAGGAAATGGACAAATTTTTAGAAACACATAGTCTTCCAGGCTCAACCAGGAAGAAACAGAGTACCTGAACAGACCACTATCAAGAACTGAAATCAAAAGAGCAATAAAAAACCTTCCCAAAAAGAAAAGCCCTGGTCCAGATGGGTTCACACCTGAATTTTACCATACATACAAAGAAGAACTGGTGCCCATCCTACATAAACTATTCTCCAATATTGAGAAGGATGGAATTCTCCCCAACATGTTCCACCAAGCCAATATAACATTGATACCAAAACCTGGAAAGGACGCAACAAAAATAGAGAACTACAGACCAATTTCCCTCATGAATATAGATGCAAAAATTTTCAATAAAATACTAGCAAATCGAATCCAAGTACTTATCAAAAAAGTAACCCACCACAACCAAGTGGGCTTCATCCCCGAGATGCAGGGGTGGTTCAACATACGTAAATCTATAAATGTAATTCACCACATAAATAGAAGCAAAACCAAAAACCATATGATACTCTCATTAGATGCAGAAAAAGCATTTGACAAAATTCAACACCCTTTTATGATAAAAACACTTAACAAAATAGGCATTGATGGAACCTACCTAAAAATGATACAAGCCATATATGACAAACCCACAGCCAACATCATACTGAATGGGGAAAAACTGAAAGCACTCCCACTTAGAACTGGAACCAGACAGGGCTGCCCATTGTCTCCATTACTTTTCAACATAGTATTGGAAGTCCTTGCGAGAGCTATCAGGCAAGAGAGCAGAATCAAGGGAGTCCAAATAGGGAAGGAAGAGATCAAACTCTCACTTTTTGCTGATGATATGATGTTATATCTGGAAAACCCCCAGGATTCAACCATGAGACTCCTGGAATTGATTAACAAATATAGCAAAGTCTCAGGCTACAAAATTAATATACACAAATCAGAGGCATTTATATATGCCAATAACAGTCAATCGGAAAACCAAATTAAAGACTCAATACCCTTCAAAATAGCAACAAAGAAAATAAAATATCTAGGTATATATCTAACTAAAGAGGTAAAGGACCTCTATAAGGAAAGCTATGAAACACTGAGAAAAGAAATAGCAGAACTTGCAAATAGATGGAAAAATATACCATGCTCGTGGATCGGAAGAATCAACATTGTTAAAATGTCTATACTACCCAAAGTGATCTACAGATTCAATGCAATCCCTATTAAATTACCAACATCATTCTTTACAGGCATAGAGAAAATAATTATACACTTTGTATGGAATCAAAGAAGACCCCGTATAGCAAAAGCAATTTTAAGCAACAAAAACAAAATGGGAGGTATTAATTTGCCAGACCTCAAACTATACTACAAGGCCGTGGTTCTTAAAACAGCCTGGTATTGGCACAAGTGCAGGGACACAGACCAGTGGAACACAACAGAAAATCCAAATATAGAACCATCCTCATATAGTCACCTAATTTTTGACAAAGCAGGAAAGAATATACTCTGGGGACAAGAATCCCTATTCAATAAATGGTGCTGGGAGAATTGGTTAGCCACTTGTAGAAGACTGAAACAGGACCCACAGCTTTCACCTCTCACAAAAATCAAATCACGGTGGATAACAGACTTAAACCTTAGGCGTGATACAATCAGAATTCTAGAAGAAAATGTAGGAAAGACTCTTACAGACATTGGCCTAGGCAAAGAATTTATGAAGAAGACCCCCAAGGCAATCACAGCAGCAACAAAAATAAATGAATGGGACATGATTAAATTAAAAAGCTTCTGCACAGCCAAAGAAACAGTCCAGAGAATAAACAGACCACCTACAGAATGGGAAAAAATTTTTGCATACTACACATCAGATAAAGGACTGATAACAAGAATCTATTTAGAACTCAGGCAAATCAGCAAGAAAAAATCAAGCAACCCTATCAAAAAGTGGGCAAATGACATGAATAGAAACTTCTCGAAAGAAGATATAAGTATGGCTAACAAACATATGAAAAAATGCTCAACATCCCTAATCATCAGAGAAATGCAAATCAAAACCACAATGAGATATCACTTAACTCCAATGAGAATGGCCTTTATCAAAAAAACCCAAAACAACACATGTTGGCGTGGGTGTCGAGAGACAGGAACACTCATACACTGCTGGTGGGACTGCAAACTAGTGCAACCCCTGTGGAAAGCATTATGGAGGTATCTTAAACAGATTCAAGTAGACCTACCATTTGACCCAGCAATCCCATTACTGGGCATATACCCAAAGGAAAAAAGGTCATTCTGTAACAAAGAGACATGTACCCGAATGTTTATAGCAGCACAATTCACAATTGCAAAGATGTGGAAACAACCCAAATGCCCATCAATACATGATTGGATTAGTAAACTGTGGTATATGTATACCATGGAATATTACTCAGCTATAAGGAATGATGAAGATACGACATCTCTATGGTTCTCCTGGAGAGAGTTGGAACCCATTATATTAAGTGAATTATCCCAAGAATGGAAAAACAAGCATCACATGTACTCACCAGAAAATTGGTTTCCCTGAACATCACCTAAATACAAATCTGGGAACGACACCAATTGGACATCAGACTGAGGTGGGGGGTGGGGGAGGGGATGGGGGTATGCCTACACAATGAGTGCATTGCGCACCGTTTTGGGAGTGGTAACACTTGAAGGTGCTGACTCGGGAAAGGGGGGGTGGGGAAAAAATATGAAACTGTTGTTTTTAACTTGCATTGTTCACTTAATAATTTATCATGAATATTTCCCATATTATTTCATATCATTGTACAAGAAATAATAAAAAAATAAATAAAAATAAAAATAAAAAAGTGTCAAAATACCTTTCCAAGGTAATCTCTTCTTTATGTTCTTCTTTTGCCTTCACATCTAGGTCTGTGGAGAAGGGAGCAACATATGTAA
This sequence comes from Eulemur rufifrons, assembly GCF_041146395.1. NCBI lineage: Eukaryota > Metazoa > Chordata > Mammalia > Primates > Lemuridae > Eulemur > Eulemur rufifrons. The sequence goes on from NC_090985.1 coordinate 91,499,574, forward strand.
CCTGCAATTCTGTATCCCCCATAACAAGATAAAATAAAAATAATAATAATAATAATTAAATTAGATATAAATAGATTAACAATCCACCAAAAAGCAGAGATTGGAAGAATGGATTTTTTCCTTTTATTTCTTTTTATTTAATTTTAAAATATTACAGGGTACAAATGCTTTTTGATTACATAAGAATAGATTTCTTTTAATGCTGCAACTATATGCTATCTATAAGAGGTATATTTTAGATCCAAAAGCACAAATAAGTTGAAAGCAAAAAGATGGAAAAAGATGTATCATCTAAGCAGTAAGTAAATGAAAGCTGGAGTGGCTATACTAGTATCAGACATAAGGAAACAGGAAGATAAAAATTGTTACCAGAGAAAAAGAAGGACATTTTATAGTGATAAAAGTATTAATGTCTATCAAGAAGATATACCATTTATGGATACATATTAACAAAGTAAAAATACAACCCATAGATCAAGAAAAAATATTTGCATATCATATTTATGATAAAGGTCTAGTTTCCTGAATATATAAAGAATTCTTCTAACTCAACAATAAAAAGACAAATACCAAATTTAAAAAGGGGCAAAGGATTTGTATGGTCATTTCTCCAGAAAGTATAAACAAATAACCAATAAACCCATAGACTAATGACCAACACCATTAGCCATTTGAGAAATGCTAATCAAAGCCACAAGGAAATAGCCCTTCACATACACTAGACTAGCTAAAATCAAAAAAACAGACATTAACAAGTGTTGGGAAGAGTGTGGGGCAATCAGAGTCCTCATACATTGCTGGTGGGAACGTAAAATGATGCAGACATTTTGGAAAATAGTTTGTCAATTCTTCAAAAAGTTAGTTACAGAATTGTTATATAACTCAGTAATTCTACTCCTAGATACATACACAAAAAAATTTAAAACAGGTGTTCAAATAAAAATTTGTACAAGAACTTTCATAGGAGCACTACACACAATAGCCAAAATGTAATTAACAATGCAAATTTTCATCAACCGATGAATGGATAAACAAAATGCGGCATATCCAGGCAATGGAATATTATTCAACCATGAAAAGGAATGAAATATTGATACATGCTACTACATGGATATACTTTGAAAAGATTATGCTAAGTGAAAGGAATTAGTCACAAAAGGTCACCTATTGTATAATTACAGTGATATGAAATATCCAGAATAAAAAAATCCATAGAAACAAAAGCAATTTTATGGTTGCCAGTGCCTAAGAGGAGTATATGGAGAGTGACTGCTATAGATATATTTGGGAAAATAAAAATGTTCTGATATTAAGTAATGGTAACACCATACAACTCTGTGAACGTGCTGAAAACCACAAATTTTACACTTTAAATGGGTGATTTTTTTGACATATGAATCATATGTCAATAAAATGATTATTTAAAATGTAGTACTCATAAATTTTTCCGCCTGATTCTTTTTAATCCTTATATTCTTGGATAACCCATATCTCTCTTTATTTCTATGTTTGAATCTCTCCTGCAAAGAACACAAAGTTTAAAACATAGTACCTTCAAAGTAAATATTCTAGCAATGAAAATATGAGAAAAACATACTACATAGAGTGAATTTTAGCAATCCGACTACACCAATGCCTCAGACACACAACGGCATACCAGTCAAGGACTATCCACTATTGTTCTAAATGGAGGAACTAGAGTCCCAAGTCACCCAGGAAAGACCTCCTCAAAAAATAGTATGAAAATTATTGACTGAAGAGACACAGCTATAAAATTCAGAAATCCTCTCTACCTATTGTGTTTCATATTTCCAAAGATATTAAAAGAGAAATTTAAAAACCTTCTTAAGGTACAGTCTCCATGGAAACCTTAACTTCGCACTTGGCTCTGAGTCTTTGTGTCTTGGAAGAACATCCTCTTAAACACATGTTGATATTGTCCATGAAATGATTTTTCATACTTTGTGAAAACTGCTTGACATATAAACAAATTCTTTATTTCTGTTATCAAAACACAAGCTTTGAAAGAAAAAGTTTTGGTGTGTGTAATAAAGAGTCTGTATATTTTCTGACTGGGAAAAAAGTTTTTAATTAAAACTGTGAACATTGCAACACTAACACAGGGCTATTAGCGTCATAGGCCAGAAATCAGAATATCTGAGTTGAAATCCTATCCTTAGGAGAGACCTCAGCCAAGGCACTTAACCCCCTCAGACTCAATTTTCTCACTTGTGAAACTGAGGGGTTGAACCTGAAATTTTCTTAGCTGTCTTTTATCTTAAACATTCCGTATCCCTGTGAATTTGAAGAATAGCTCACATCCTGGACAATTCAAGTAGTAGATCACAGCATCCCAGGGTCTTAGGTGAACCAGAGCGCTGCGTGGAGACCATGCCCACATGAGACTTCCGTGCCTACTGTCAGCAGTGAAAAGGCCTGGTTGTGCGGGTACATCAGGCTTGCCCGGAAGATTCCCTTCCGTTCATAAGGACAGAGATGGAGATGCACACCTCCTGCTTCACCAACAGGTATTACAAGTGAAACAGGAGTTTCCTCCTTTTACTTTCTACCCTCTCATCAGGGATGAACAAGGGAGCTCCTGAAAGGCACGTTTTTATCCCCCAGCACTGTGCTCTGCCTTGATTATCCATGGGAATTAAACGTGTGCCTTTTTCTTCTTTGTCAGCCAAGACCAGCAGCCCTAGACTCCCAAGCATCCCTCATTGGTCCTCCTGTCTCCAATCCCTGCAAGATCCTGCATGGCCCTTTTTCTCTACTTGTTTCTCACCTCCTTCCATCTCTAATTCCAGAAATCCTTCCACCATGCCCTTTGGAACTCACCATCTGTCATATGCAAAATCCCTTCCGTTGTTAACTTCATCTCTAAATGTTCATTTCACTCTCTATACACAGAACAAAAACCTGGCTCACCCTGACGATATTACTTTTCTGATAATCCTTTTAAGAAATGACTGGGGTTTTCCCCACCATTCTTGTGCTGTTCCACTAGGAGGTGGGGAATGTATCCTTCTCGTTCCTCCTTCTCACTTTTAAACCATTCTCCCTGCTTTTTCTCTGAAACCTCCAGCTTTGAAGATTATGTCATAAAATAACACCACTGTAACTCATATTTTTGCTATCACCTATGGATCCCCAGGTCGTTACCCAATATTTCTTGATGACAATAGCTCCCGGCTCAGTAGCATTCTACCCTAGGATTGAGACTCTCTCTTGACTTAATTCTCGGAAGTTTTAATTTACAACAGAGATGATCTGTACAACACCCTGGTCTCTTGATTCCTTGATGTCTTCTCTGCAACCACCTTGTTCACCCACTATACCTCACCCACAGCCTTCCATGGTGATGATATCCTAGATCTGTCATTATCAGGAACTGCAAAACAGGGTGACAGCCTCTGCTCAGACCCCAGTCCACAGCCTCAGATATGTAAGAAGAGAGCTGCCCTGGTTATCAACAAAAGCCCTTACAGCAACACTTAGAAATAAATATCCATGAACACTGAGACACTAATCTGGCCAAATCTGCTTCCTGTACTTGAAAAACAAAAGATGGAGAATCTTTTTGTTCTATATGGAGAAGGCCACATGAAGAGGAACAGCAAGGCCTATCTGTACTATGTGCAACACTCCCCCCCCCCATAAAATAAAATGCATAACCTACCTAGTATCCACTCACATTCCCCACAAGGGCATTTCAGTCAACACACAAACATATATATATAGAGAGAGAGCCAGAAGCCACACGAGATCCCAATGTAAAGCATAAGAAGAATTCGCAGCTCCCCCAGTAAAGTCAACTCTGTGACGCTGTGATTTCAGCTTACTTTTTACAGTCTACATAATAATGTCTCAGTTGCTACTAGAGTTATGGTTTTCTAGCTCAGTTTAATTTCTGTTCTGAATACAAGTCATTGTTAAACTGCAAGAGATTTTGTTTACCCTAGCAAAAGAGCACCGTTCATTAATTACAGGCTTAATGTTAAATGAGGCCTTATTCCCCTGCAGCGGCAAAGCTGTCAGACAAGAATGCCATGCCTCCAATAGGTATTGACACTAGGACTGTCTAATTACACCAGGATTTGTTTGGGAAGCACTGGCAGATGTTCCAAAAGGCTGCGGAAAAGGCAGTCATGGTGTCATAGGAGATGGATGCCCACTTGGGACCATCCTAGCACCAGTGCAGAGCACCTGAGTGCTCGTGCGGATCAAGACACATGCCAGGTGCTTCTCAGTATAATTCTCGACAATAGATAGTCTGAGCACCTGCAGTGAAATTATTCTCCATCTGCCTCAGGAAAATATTGAATTCATAAAGAAAGTCCAGAAAACTTTGAGCTTGCAGCAATGAATGTTATGGAAACCGAAAATTATTTAAAGTATTACAATTAGAATTTTAATCTCATTAAAAAAGTAATAAACCCCCTGACATCTCCATTGTGCTGGCAGACAGTACATTTTCTAAGACTTTTTTTACACAACATAAGGCATGAGATTTGAGAAACAATGAGATTCTGCTTGTTTTAGGCCTTGGTGGTTCATAGTTGAGTGGGTGGCACCCTGCCAGTCACTTCTGCTTAACAAAGAACTGAACAGAGCCGAGCTTTGTTTTCTGTACTTTGTCCCAAGCTGGCATAATTGAAGGGGTAATTGTGGACTAGACAAGTGACAGATGGCATATTTGCACCAATCAGATTTGCCAGTGCAGGAGGTTGTCCCCTCACTGCCATACCCAGGAAATATGCCATGGCTACACATACGCATGAGATTGCTCCAGGAGGGCAGGCTTGGGGATTGATTGTGTAGATGGACTGATTCGGCATTAACTCTGAGTTTGGGAAAAGTCGTGGATGACCCACATTTGGCTTACCATATGTCTGAGTCACCACAGGACATTTCCTTTCTCTGGAAGATAGCCTACAGCATTAAAACTAATGTTACCAGCAGATCCTGAAGTAGCCCCATGACTCAGCTCTAGTTCCTCTTAGCTGCAATCTGAGAGCAGTCCTGCCTGCTCAGGAACCCAGGGGGAGACACCCATCTGTGCCCCCAGAGGGTCTCTGCCCTGCAGACCTCAGTCTTGTCTGTGGACCCTGTAGCAAACTTATGACTTGGTTACAGCTTTCAGCACTGAAAGCCAATGCTGCCTGCCCAGGGACCCATTGAGTGACCAAGCAAGAGCCCATCAAGGCACCTGGTAACAGGTCTGCCATCTGTGAACCCAGAAGTGGACCATCAACCCAATGCCAGCCTTACAGACTAAGGTCCTGGAGGCAGTCCAGCCCACCCAGCAACCAGGCAGGATCCATGCCTACTTGTGCCCCTGGTAACAGGCCCACCAACTGTGTACCACACTATGGACCCAACAGCAGCCACATGACCCAGCTCCAACCCTGTGGTCCTAGAGACAATCCCATTAGCCCAGAGACCTGATAGGAGAAGGTCTTTACCTGCTGAAACCAGTCTGTACATACTGGAAGAGGTGTTTGCTACTGCAAATTCACAAACACCAACACAAGACCACATGGATAATGAAGAATCAAGCAAGCATGACATCATCAAAGGAAACTAATAAAGCTCCAGTAACTAACACCAAAGAGATGAAGATCTATGAATTTCCTGAATTCAAAATAATTATGTTGAAGAAGCTCAAGGAGATGCAAGAAAACACAGACAACTAAAAAAATTTGGAAAATAATGCATGAACAAAATGAGAAGTTTAATAAAGAGATAGAAACCATTAAAAAAAGAACCAAATAGAAATTCTGGGGCTGAAGAATACAATGACTGAATTTTAAAATTCAATAGAGAGCTTCAAGAGCAAACTTAATCATGCAGAAGAATTAGTGAACTCAAAGACAAGTCATTTAAAATTAACCAATTATAGGAACAAAAATAAAAAAGAGTTAAAAAAGACTGAAGAAAGCATAAAAGATCTACAAGACACCACCAAGCATACAAATTTATGAATTATGGGAGTCCCCAAAGAATAACAGGAAAAGAAAGAGGCAGAAGAAAGTTTATTTAAAGAAATGCTAGCTGAAACAAACATATGAAAAAATGCTCAACATCCCTAATCATCAGAGAAATGCAAATCAAAACCACAATGAGATATCACTTAACTCCAGTGAGAATGGCCTTTATCCAAAAGTCCCAAAACAACACACGTTGGCATGGATGTGTAGAGACAGGAACACTCATACACTGCTGGTGGGACTGCAAACTAGTGCAACCCCTGTGGAAAGCATTATGGAGATATCTTAAACAGATTCAAGTAGACCTACCATTCAATCCAGCAATCCCATTATTGGGCATATACCCAAAGGAACAAAGGTCATTCTATAACAAAGACACATGTACCCAAATGTTTACAGCAGCACAATTCACAATTGCAAAGATGTGGAAACAACCCAAATGCCCATCAATTCATGAATAGATTAGTAAACTGTGGTATATGTATACCATGGAGTATTACTCAGCTATAAGAAATAACGGAGATACAACATCTCTATGGTTCTCCTGGAGAGAGTTGGAACCCATTCTATTAAGTGAAGTATCCCCAGAATGGAAAAACAAGCATCACATGTACTCATCAGAAAATTGGTTTGCCTGATCATCACCTAAATTCACATCTGGGAATGATACCAATTGGATATCAGACTGAGGTGGGGGTTGGGGGGAAGGGATGGGTGTATGCCTACATGATGAGTGCATTGTGCACCATCTGGAGAATGGTCACGCTTGAAGGTGCTGACTCGGGGAGGGGGGGATGCGAGGAGGGGATGGGTGTATACCTACATGATGAGTGCAACGTGCACTGTCTGGGGAACGGACACGCCTGGAGCTTTGACTTGGGGGGAACAGGCGGTACAAGGGCAACGTATGTAACCTGAACTTTTGTATCCCCCATAATAAGCTGAAAAAAAAATTATGGAAAAAAAAAAGAAAAGAAAAAAGAAATGCTAGCTGAAAATTTCCCAAGTTTGGGGAGGAATATGGACATCCAGATTCAGGATTCAGAATCATGGGCAATGATCTTCTGGATATACCCCAAAAGCATACACAACAAAAGCAAAAATAGACAAAGGAGATTGAATCAAACTAAAAGCTTCTGCACAGCAAAGGAAACAGAGTGGAGAGATAACCTATGAAATGGAAGAAAATGTTTGCAAACTATGCATCTGATAAGGGGTTAATATCTAAAATATATAAGGAACTCTATGACACTCTAACAAAAAAAAAATAACCTGATTTAAAAATAGGCAAAGCACCTACATAGACATTTCTCAAAATAATAAATATAAATAGCCTATCCCTTCCCCCCAGCCCCCACCTCTGTCTGATACCCAATTGGTGTTATTCCCAAATGTGCACTCAGGGAAACCAGTTTGCTGGTGAGAACATGTGGTGCTTATTTTTCCATTCTTGGGATACTTCACTTAATAGAATGGGTTCCAACTCTCTCCAGGAGAACCAAAGAGACACCATATTGCCATTATTTCTAATAGCTGAGTAATATTCCATGGTATGCATATACCACATTTCGCTAATCCATTCATGAATTGATGGGCATTTGGATTGTTTCCACATCTTTGCAATTGTGAATTGTGCTGCTATAAACATTTGGGTGCAGGTGTCTTTTTTATAGAATGACTTTTGTTCTTCTGGGTAGATGCCCAATAATGGGATTGCTGGATCGAATGGTAGGTCTACTTGAATCTGTTTAAGGTATCTCCACATTGCTTTCCACAGGGGTTGCACTAGTTTACAGTCCCACCAGCAGTCTGGGGAATGGACACACTTGAAGTTCTGACTGGGGGGGATGGGGGTGGGGGGAGGGGATGGGTGCATACCTACATGATGAGTGTGATGTGCACTGTCTAGGGAATGGACATGCTTGAACCTCAGACTCGGGGGGCTGGGGGGGCATGGGCAATATATATAACCTGAACTTTTGTACCCCCATAATGAAATGAAATAAAATATACATATATATAAATAGCCAACAGATACAAAAAGATGCTCAACATCAGTAATCAGAAATGCAGATTAAACTATAATGAGATATAGCCTCATGCCTGTTAAAATGTCTATTATGAAACAGAGAAAAGACAAGTTTTGATGAGGAAGTGGAGACAAAGAAACCCTTGTATTCTGTTGGTGGGAATGTAAATTGGTACAGCTATTATGGAAGACAGTACTAAGTTTTCTCAAAAAATTAAAAATAGAACTACCATGGGACCCAGCAATCCCACTTCTGAGTATATATCCAAAGACAATGAAGTTAGTATGTCAGAGAGATTTCTGCACCCTCGTGTTCACTGCAGCATTATCTACAATATCCAAGAAATGGAATCAACCTAAGTGTCCATAAGTGGATAAATGGATAAGAAAATGTGGGATATATACATACATACACACATACTCGCACACACTCACATAGTAACATATTTTAGCCTTAAAAAAGAAGAAAATCCCATCATTTGTGGCAACATAGATGAACCTGGAGAATATTATGCCAAGTGAAATAAACCAGACACAAGAACAAACACTGTATGGTCTCAATATGTAGAAATGCTGTATGATAACACTTAACATGAAATTTTAAAAACATTGAACTCATAGATGCAGAGAGTCAGGGCCTGGGGAGAGGAGAAATGGGAAGATGTTGGTCAAACAGTATAAACTTTCAGGTATAAGATGAACAGGTTCTGGGAGTCTAAAGTACAGCATGGGAACTATAGTTAATAATACTGTATTATTTACTTGAAATTTGACAAGAGAGCAGGTTTTAGGGGCCTTCACTGTGCATGTTTGTACACACACGCACACACACACACAAACTGGTAACTGGGTGGTGATGGATACAGTAATTAATTTTATTGTGGTAATCATTACACATATATAGTTATATCAAATCATCACATTATACACCTGAATATATACAATTTTTATTTGTCAATTAAATATATAGCTATATATTTTTTGAGACAGGGTCTCCCTCTGTCACCCTGGGTAGAGTGCAGTGGTGTCATCACAGCTCACTGCAGCCTCAAACTCCTAGGCTCAAGTGATCCTCCTGCCTCAGCCTCCCAAGTAGCTGGGACTACAGGTGCGTGCCATGACACCTGGCTGATTTCTCTAGTTTGAGTAGAGACAGGGTCTCGCGCTTGCTCAGGCTGAGCTGAACCAATCCTCCCGCCTCAGCCTCCCAGAGTGCTAGGATTACAGGTGTAAGCCACCGCATCTGGCCTATTTTTTAATAATCTACTTTCCAGTAGAACCAAGAACTTCCAGCACTGATTCATCTTTTTTTGAACTCAAGTCATTCTTGAAAAAAAAAAAAAAAGAAAAAGAAAAATTAAGTTTTTTTCTGGAAGAATGAAATACATCCTTATAGGAAGTTTTTGGAAAAATCAGAGAATGTAATCCCCCATTCCCTTGTAAACCATCTTACCGTGTTGCTGGCTTTTTACTGGCACTCTTTCCTACCGTCCTCTACTCTGTTGTCTTTCTCCCCCTTCCTTCCCCACCCATACACTGTTCCTCTGATTTTATTGGTAAGAAAAAGAAAATTCCTTGAAGACAGTAACTGATCATAGTCACCATCCTATCCCCAGCATCAAGCACAATGCCAAGAATATAACAGGTACCCAATAAATGCTTACTGGATAAATTTTGAAAAGCCTATATGATATCAAGAAAACAAGCAGAAAGAATCAGAACTCTCTATGCAACATAGTGCATACCCCCAAAGAGAGGAGCCACGTTAGGAAATACTCTTAGCCTGCTGTGATGAGGAGCCCCAGTGAACCAGACTCCCCCACGTCTACACTCCTTTGCAATGTGTTGTCGCTTTTCCCATTGAAACGTAGAGTCTATTTTTCCACTCCCTTGAATCTGGACTGACTTTGTAAATTTCTTTGACTAATAGAATATAAGGTAAGACACATCCTACAAATCACAAAGCCTAGTCCTTCAAAGATTTTATAGATTCTTCTCTTGCTTTCTTGGAAGCCAGATGCCAGCATACTACAACGAAGCTGCCTACTGGAGGATGAGAGGCCACGTGGAGGAGAGCCATGTTGTCCTTGTCAACAGCCATCACCGACTGCCAGGCACGGGAGTGAGGCCAGCTGGACACCAGCTCCGGTCAAGCCATTTGTGATACGCAGCAGAACCTCCTAGACTCCGATCCCACAGAATTCTGAGAAATGGTCACTGTGGTCTTGTCGGGGGGCAGTTACCCAGCAGAACACTGAGGCACTCTGCCATGTCCAGGCTGTCAGTACCTCTCCTCCCACCACCACTGTCTGAAGTCTGTGGTCCTTAGGACAAGCCTGCAGCTACTTTCTCAGGTTCAGAACATTCCTCAGGCTCCCCCAACCAGCTGCTGCTCAGAATCCACTTGCTCTCATCCATTTTCCTAAAATTCTGTGCCTTTGCCTTGAACCTGGATCCTCCGTCTCTGGCTGGCACCCTCAAATGAATTATTCTGTGGTCTGCTTGATTTTCATTCAAAATTTTCTCCTGTGGACCTGCCACTTAGGTCGTCCCCTGGGTTCCACAAAGTGCCCATGGAGGACTGACCCTCTTCATGTACACTCATGTCCCACACCTGGAAACATTCCTGGGACACACAATGCCCGGGACCTTGGTTCTTTAAAAAGGGGGCTCAGATCAATACTTTAACTTGGGATATTTTGAAGAAGAAAAAAAAAAATCTGTGGATAATAGAAAAACAATGATGAAACATTATCCTGAACACAAAACTGTCCCCTCTCTCTATGTTCCACCAGAAACCTTACTACTTTTTGTAGTAAGTTTTTAGCCTTTATATAATATGTGCAAATGCTCAACAGCGATTTCCAGAAAGCTCTTCACCAACTGATCGTGTTGTCATTTATTATCCTAGGAGTAGCCTTGCCTGTTTATTTGGTTCTGTAGCGGTATTTATAAGCTTCTGACCTGGGTCTAGAGTTTTCTATGATGACATTCTTCTCTCATTAATTGCCTAGATATTTTGGAAATAATCATTGTTTCAAGCTTCCTTTTAGTACCAGTAGTCATTATCTGATTGGAATCCCAGCTGAAAATGACAAAAACCCCTTCCAGAGTTGCACCGCTAACCTGCCTCCTGGCTGCTGCTACGTAGGGTTGCTCTGCTTGGATCTTTCACAGCTATAATCACTGCACCTGCAGATTCAGCTGCTGGGCTCGTGGCAGCCCAACACAGCAGGTGTCAGTGGCAATCACTCTGTGTCTGCTCTTCTCTGCTCACTAGCTTTCTCTCCAGGCCATGCATGGGCTCCCTCCGGAATACTCATTTATAAACCAAGATCAGAATTTAGGCTCTGAACTTAGCACTAACCTTTCCATTTAGTCTCACCCATTGACTGCCACTCTCCAGAGGAGTGAGGGAGGCTGCAAAATTTCCGAGAAAGAAATGAGTCACTTGTTGGCAATTATCTTCCTACAGAGACATCATGCCTCTGTGCCAACCAGGAAGGAAAGGGTGTGGCTCAACATCCACAAATCGAAGTGCATCGGCAGAGTGCATATCCCCCTTTTAGTCCAAATTTTAACATTATATATAATAATGTGCATCTAAGTAACAATTCTCACAAAGAAACCAGCAGGCATATGTTACAGGGATGGTGCAAGTATAAACATTATATTTTCTTGGCTCTAGAATTTTGGTGTTCTCTTTAAAGAGATTAGAAATACTTTAAAGTATTTCTAATTATGTTCTAAGTGAGGACTAGTTAGAGGAGAAATGCTTGGGAGAAAATGAGAAGAGCAAGTTTCTCTTCTTCTCATGGTTTCAAGACTGAACCAGAGGAAGATGCTGTGATCACTACCTGCCGGATGCCCATATTTGATCAAACCTCCTGTAAGGAGGAGGCGCTAGAGAAACACCCCAGAGAAAGTGCAGCATAAAGTCCCACCTAAGCAGATAGACACGAACCATCTACCCCCAATCCAGGGGCTCCCACCATTTAGGATTCTGACATTTTCTGGGACACCAAGGGTGTGGTAGAGTAAAAAAATTGCATGAGTTTTAGAGTCAGAAAGACCTAGGTCCTAACGCACACTCTGCTACTTTCTGCCTTCTGACTTCGGGCAGCATTTTCATATTTATTAAGACAATGTTGCTTCATAACATGTTATAGTAATGAGGATAAAAATATAAATAAAGTGGCTGGGCTTGGTGGCTCACACCTGTAATCCTAGCACTCTGGGAGGCCAAAGTGGGAGGATTGCTTGAGCTCAGGAGTTTGAGACCAGCCTGAGCAAGAGCAAGATCGCATCTCTACAAAAAATAGAAAAATTAGCCAGGTGTGGTGTTGTCCACCTGTGGTCCTGGCTACTCAAGAGGCTGAGGGAGGAGGATTGCTTGAGCACAGGCATTTGAGGTTGCAGTGAGCTATGATCACACCACACTATACTCTAGCCCCAGGTGACAGAGTGAGACCCTGTCTCAAAAAAAAAAAAAAAGTAAGTAAAATGACAAAATATGGTACCTGTATTTGCATCTATAACTTATGAACTAATCAGTTTGCATTAAATATAATTCACAAAACTAACATGCATCCTTTAATAAATTTTCTATAGCTTTTTTAGCTCTCTCAGGATGCTGGGACAGTTTTCTACAACACCTGCTCACCCACCTTAGTTTATTAAAAAGAGAAGTACCTAGGCCGGGCGCGGTGGCTCATGCCTGTAATCCTAGCACTCTGGGAGGCCGAGGCGGGTGGATCGCTCAAGGTCAGGAGTTCGAGATCAGCCTGAGCAATGAGCGAGACCTCGTCTCTACTAAAAATAGAAAGAAATTATCTGGCCAACTAAAACATATATAGAAAAAAAAAATTAGCCGGGCATGGTGACACATGCCTGTAGTCCCAGCTACTTGGGAGGCTGAGGCAGTAGGATTGCTTAAGCCCAGGCGTTTGAGGTTGCTGTGAGCTAGGCTGACGCCACGGCACTCACTCTAGCCTGGGCAACAAAGCGACACTCTGTCTCAAAAAAAAAAAAAAAAAAAAAAAAGAGAAGTACCTAAAGAAAACTACACCATTATGTCATCCTGGAACCCACATTCATGAAAAAACACTTCTTGTCTCCAAAACTGCGTTGCTGGTTGTCCAGGAATCTACTTTCTTGACAGCACCACTGTGACAAAGGCCTCTATAGACAGAATCCACAATAGTCCAGGGTTGCACTAAAGACCAGACTCTGCTCTGTGCTAAAGCTGGGCACAAGGATCACTATGACCTCATAATACTGGAGACCATTCCAGATCTCTCCTGAACTTCTAGATGCGATATAATTACAATGGCATTAACAGCCACCATTGTGTATCGAGTGCTATGTGTCAGGCATTGTAGTAAAAATTTTATGTTCATTATCAACTCTCATCGTCCAATAACCCTACGAGATATTATTATCTGCATTTTATAAATAGATAATTAAAACTTAGAGGACTGAAACACCCAAAACCACAGGGCTAGACAGTGGTGGAACTGGGATTAAAATTCAGGCTTTTATGCCACTTTGTTAGTGTTTTTCAAGTATTTTTTTCAGCAGCAAATGGCTTTTATCTAAACAGTACCCAGACCCATAATAAGTAAAACGGACAAACCCAGCTGGTGTGGTTTAAGTGTGTGCAGATGCTAAGAAACACCCCCGACAGAACACTGGGATCTGTGGAACAAAGTGAAAATCACTCACTCACTAGGCTGCCTCCAAATTGTATGCAGGAAATTACTTTGAGGAGTATCAAGTGCCACAAGCTTTTTTTTTTTTTTTTTTTTTTTTTTGAGACAGCTGGTCTTGAGCTCCTGACCTCAAGCGATCCTCCCACCTCAGCCTCTCCAGTAGCTGGGACTACAGGAGCAGGTCACTGTGCCTGGCTAAGTGCCACAAACTTCTTAAGAAAATTTTGAAGCAGTAGAAGTGCCGCGGTATTGAGAGACCCAGCACACTGGTCGGCTTTCCATCTTCAGTTTGGTCCGAGCACGTTCGTCTCACTGCACTGGGCTGGGCTCGAGGTGCCATTTCTGCTGACCACAGAAGCCGCTTCATGTGACTTACAAAGAGGGAGAAAAGAATGTGGGTCATCCACTGCGACGGTTAATTTTATGTGTCAACTTGACCGGGTTGAGGATGCCCAGAGAGCTGCCAAAATACCATTTCTTGTGTCTGTGAGGATGTTTCTGGGAGAGATTCGCATTTGAATTTGGGACTGAGTAAAGTAGATGCCCTCCCCAGCGTGAGCGGGCATCACCGGATCCGCTGAGGGTCTGGATAGAACAAAGAGGTGGAGGAAGGTTGAATTCTCTCTCCACCTGTCATCGATCCTCTCCTGACCTCAGCACTCCTTGTTCACAGGCCTGAAGACCCAGACAGCATAGGCTGTCTACACACCCACCCGCCCCTCAGAGTCACTCCAGTGACCTGAGCTGTCAGGACCACCAGCCAGGGAAGGGACTGTGCATTCAGCCCGTCACGGCATTACTGCGGGTTTCCAGTGTCTGTGCCAAGGCACCCTCGTGTAGCAATGACCTTGCACTGCATTTACTCAGCCCAAACTTTTACTCAACACTGCCAGCTTTTTACTTGACATTTCCATCATTCATGGGTCTCAGTGGTCTATTTCACCCTCTGTTTCCATTTTCACTACTTTTCTCAACTTCAGCATTTCTGACATTTGATGTCAAAAATGGTCATTTTCTTAGAAACTGGAATTTACAGATTACCTTTGAGAACTGTCAGTTTGCTGGAAAATATAATAGCTCTGGTCCTCAGAGGACTGAGCTCTGTTTATTTGGTGAGCACATGAAGAGGCCCTTCGGCTGGGTCTGCTGATTAGGTATGCTTTGGTGATTGCTTTCCAGAGTTGTGGGGGCCCTCGTGGTTCTCAGCTTAGGGAAGCTGGTGACTCCTCGTCCGGCACCCTGAATGACAGTCTGGCAAACCGTGACAAAGTAGGACAAGATCTAATAGTTCATGTGCATACCTTTTTACTTTTTTTTCCTGTAATTCATTTGTTAAGGGAACCCAAACAAATTAGCAGTAAAAGATGTGCAACTTTGAATAAAAAGATGTACAACTTGGAGAAGAAATTTTAGAATGAGTTCACAATTATGTACTATGTGTGACACATATTACTGTATAACCTCTGTCTCAGCATTCAATTCCCCAAAAACTGCTGAAACCAGTACCAACCAAATGGAGCATTAATATTTACCACATTCAGCATGTGTTAAAACTGTAAGGTGTAAGTATGCCTACAGAAAGTGCACAAATTTAAAAATTCTACCTCTTGATCAGTGTGGTGTGTTTCTAAGATAGACCACATATCTGGCACATTACTAGATTATTTGCCTTGACTTTTAAGCAATATCTCTTGGGAAATGTCCGGGCTTATTTAACGTCTTTTTCACATACCTTAGCTGGGAATCATTCCAAAACGTTCTGTTCTGCTTACATATAATCCACATCTGCTCTGTAAACAACCATGACTGTATGCTTGAAAAATAAGCACCGACCTGGATTCTAAAGTAACCAAATGAATTCTTCATTAGGAAACATAAAATGAGAAGGAAAATATCAAATTTATTAAGATATTAATAAAATTTTTTAAATATTATTTTACTTATGGAAAAGAAAAAGCTAGTTTAAAATAATTATTTTAGAAAGACAAATATATATGTTTAAAAAAAATCAATTCCTAAAGTAATAATTCAGAGGAAATACTATCCATTTCACTTAGGGCTTTTGCCATCATTTAATGGATGGCTCTCCTATCACATTTCTTTCTTTCTTTTTTTTTTTTTTTTGAGACAGAGTCTCACTCTGTTGCTCGGGCTACAGTGCCGTGGCATCAGTCAGCCTAGCTCACAGCAACCAAACTCCTGGGCTTAAGCAATCGTCCTGCCTCAGCTTCCCGAGTAGCTGGGACTACAGGCATGTGCCGCCATGCCCGGCTAATGTTTTCTATATATATTTTTTAGTTGGCCAGATAATTTGTTTCTATTTTTAGTAGAGATGGGGTCTCGCTCTTGCTCAGGCTGGTCTCGAACTCCTCACCTTGAGCAATCCACCTGCTTCGGCCTCCCAGAGTGCTAGGATTATAGGCATGAGCCACCGTGCCCGACCTCCTATCCCATTTAAAATACTGTTTAAGATATAAAACTAAAGGGAAAACGCAATTGCATCTATGTGAACTCCTGAAAGAACAAATCTAATCTGCAGTGCCGGCAAGCACATCGGTGGTTGCCCGGGCTGGGAAATAGCGGGAGAGAATAATTGAGAAGAGCCCAGGGGAACCTGTGGAGGTGAGAGCAACGTTCTACATCTTGATCGTGGTGGGGGTTTCACGGTGCGTACCTTTGTCAAAACCCACTGAATTGTTCACTTAAAAGGGGTAATTTTATTGAATGGAACTTATGCTTCCATAAAGATGACTAAAAAAGAAATCTAAGGTACATACATTTTTAAAGTATATTTATTATTTAAACCAAGGTATATCTCTCACCTAATTTTGAGCATCATACTTAAAAACTTTAATGTCTCAAAATTCTTCGTCATTATTGTTTTCATTGCTTTCTCTTTTTCTGTCATGTTCCACTACTGACCTCTACTGAGCAGTAAGTAGATTTTATTATAAGAAAATGTAAAAGGTTTTGTCTTGATAGGTTTTCTTCCTCCTAGTTACTATTTCTCCACAAATGTTGTTTATTAAAATTGTTACATCTAATCAATGCATTTCTATTAGAATGGCCCATAAAAGAATCTGCAGGTCAGGATAACCGTGAGTCCACTGGAGGTGCTAAGTGCACTTAAAACTTATTTGGCTTGGAGTAGAGTCTGTGGAAATCATTCTCCCGTCTCTTTCCATAGAGCCTTACATTTTTTATTACATTTTAAAAGTAAATGTCCTGTCTTCCAAAATACTGGATAGTTTCCTGTTGCTGTTGTAACAAATTACCACCAAGTTTGTGGCTCAAAACAATACCAGTCTATAATCTTACTGGGTGTCAGCAGTCAGAAATGAGTTTTACGGGATTAAAATCCATGGTTCACAGAGCTGTGTTCCTGTGTGGAAGCTCTAGAGAAGCTGTTTCTATGCCTTTTCCAGCTTCAAGAGTTTGCCTGACTTGTGACCCTTTCCTGCGTCTTCAAGGCACATCACTCCAATCTCCACTTCCATCGTCACATCACCTTCTCCCCCCGCCCCCGACGCTCCTGCCTCCCTCTCGTAAGCACCCGTGCGGTGACCTTGGGCCCACCCAGAGGATGCAGGATAATCTTCCCACCTCAAGGTCCTTGACTTAACCACACCTTCAAAGTCCCTTTTCTATACTCACAAGTTCTAGGGACTAGGACCTGGACGTCTTTGGAGGACCATTCCACCTACCACAGTATCCAAAATCCATTAATGATAAATCTTTCAAAAATGAAATGGACTAAACAACAAAAGTCAAACTACTGAATTAAAAACTGGACAAAAGGTTTGAATAGACACTTTTCCAAACAAGGTGTACAAATGACCAACAAGTGCATTAAAAGATGTTTCAGTGACATTCGTCAATAGAGAATGCAAATCAAAACCACAATGAGACACCATTTCACAATTATGAGGATGGCTATTACCAAATAGTAATGATAATAGCAATAATAGAAAATAAGAGTTGTCAAGTATGTGGAGAAATTGGAACCTTCATACTTTGGTAATGACAATGTAAAATGGTGCAGCCTCTATGCTAAACAGTTTGGTGATTCCTCGCCAAATTATTATTATTATTATTATTATTATTATTTTTGAGACAGAGTCTTGCTCTGTTCCCTGGGCTAGAGTGCTGTGGCGTCAGCCTTGCTCACAGCAACCTCAAATTCCTGGGCTCAAGTGATCCTCCTGCCTCAGCCTCCGGAGTAGCTGGGACTACAGGCATGTGCCACCATGCTCAGCTAATTTTTTCTATGTATATTTTTAGCTGTCCATATAATTTCTTTCTATTTTTAGTAGAGACGAGGTCTCGCTCTTGCTCAGGCTGGTCTCGAACTCCTGACCTAGAGCGATCCACCCGCCTCGGCCTCCCAGAGTGCTAAGATTACAGGCATGAGCCAACTCGCCAGGCCTTCTCGCCAAATTATATATGAAATTACCACATGACCTGATAATTCTACTTCTGTTAATAGATATAAACACAAAAAAAATTGAAAACAAATGTTCTAACGAAACCTGTACAAGAATGTTCATAGCACCACTGCTCACAGTAGGCTTTCTCCAAGGATCATGCATATAGAAATGAGTGCTGTAAGTAAAGAAAGGAATGTAGAGTGTTCATAGCCTGAATCATACATTTAAACTGGATGGCAAGTTGATACGAGCTGCTAAACAGCAACTATAACAAAAAAATATTTTAAGGCTTGTGTGGACATATATACATGATAATTTGATTTTATTTAAAATGCCCACAGCTCTCAAAATGTGCTTTGAGACACCCCAGGGTGACACCCAAGGGACATTGCAAGATATTTTAAATTTTCAAGGGAAACACTGGGTACTCAATATCTGCTTGACACCCTGCAAATGACTGGCTTGTGGAGAGTGAAGGGAAAGGAAGGGGAGGGACATTTTTCAAAATGTAAAAGTCAAGCTGTGTGGGGGTGATTTCGGTAGCCACATCAGTGACGGGCTGTGATGGGCGGGGCTGAGGGAAGCCTTGTCAACAGCAGGCAGGCAGAAGGACTCGACCAGAGAGAGGAAAGTGGCTGGGCTGAGGCCACTGTGGTTAATGAGGGGAAAGAGCTCGGCACAGATGACCAGCCCTACTCAGGAAGAGGCCTGGTTGGGGCCCTGAAAGGCAGAGAGGATCTGGCCATGCTCTTGCTGTGACCAGTGTTCCCCCAAACATGGGCACAAGGGACTTAGCTAGAACTGGGAGATGTCTTTTCACTGTAATGGCTATGTACATATTTCTGTGGATTTTAAGTATATACCTAGCATGAGATGCCCAATTTCACAGGATTGTTAATATTTCTAACAGGAGGGTGACCAGTGTTCCCCCAAACATGGGCACAAGGGACTTAGCTAGAACTGGGAGATGTCTTTTCACTGTAATGGCTATGTACATATTTCTGTGGATTTTAAGTATATACCTAGCATGAGATGCCCAATTTCACAGGATTGTTAATATTTCTAACAGGAGGGCTGATGCAGGTAAGCTTTGTTGCTCACCTGACTCATACAGCATGGACTGCACACTACCTATCACCGGAGTTCAAGGCCAGTTTCTTGGGGAATCATGATAAACAAGGTTTTTCAGATTTCTGACACTCACCTATCATCTTTGTGAGTTCAGACACATCCACCTACCAGCTCCTACGGGTGGATGTGTCTGAACTCACAAAGATGATAGGTGAGTGTCAGAAATCTGAAAAACCTTGCTTATCATGATTCCCCAAGAAACTGGCCTTGAACTTTCACAAACTGCAGAGCCTCGTTACCAAAATTGTTTTACCATGCACAGCCTAACTTAGGGAGAAAGCAGTTTGCTTGCTGGTGAGTCTGGGCAGGAGAATATTTGCTTGGAAATTGTGGAAGGAGCAAGATAAACACCCCATGTCCAGAGAGGTGCAGGCTAGAGACCCCCAGATGTAAAAGGAAAGAACAGTCCATAGGTGTGTATAGAAATGAAATCAGGCTTCTGCATATTTTGAATACCTAATATGGCACAAGTCCAATAGTAAAAAACTTTCTGTGATCATAAATTGTACCATTTTATATCTGATCTCTCTTTTTGCCAAAGGAAAGAAAGAGTTTGCATTTATTAGGAGTTTATCATTCTAAAGGAATAATATAACAATTAAATTCATGATAAAATATTCTTCTGATTAGTTTCCTTCTCTAAAGCACAATCTTCAGAAAGAACTGTAAAAATGTAATATTTTGTGTTATTATTTCCCCACACTGATTTTCAGCAATTTCCAAAGTATTTCCTGTTTTTAGTGCTGTAATCCACTTATACCCTCCTCAGGGAAAATGATGATCAAGGATTATTTCTTGGTAAATGCTCTGGATTTATTCCAGTTTGTTTTGTAATTAAAAAAAAACATTCTAGAATATATTAGTTGGTAGAAATGAAGCAGGGATGGTAAGAACAAGCTTCTTTAACAAGAGAATTTGCCACATGTAGAACATGTTGAAATGCCACTGAAGCAGAAGAGCAAAACAGAGCTGAGTGCTGTGAATTACTGAAAACACATGTGTGTGTGTGTGTGCGTGTGTGTGTGTGCGCACGCGTGCATGTACAGGGAAAGAGAGATAACCCTACTCAATTTTTTAAATGTGGATTGTCTTTTTGTGCTAGAAAGCAGGATAGATTTCAAAGATTTTCATTGTTGCTAAGTAGTTTTCCCCAAGGAGTAGAAAACAATGCAATAGAGCATTCATTCATATAATGAATTACTACTGAATTAATAAAATACAAATAAACTCATGTCTCTATGGATACAAGTGTGATTTCTTCAGCACAAGAAATCATAATATTCCCAACTCCAGATCCAAATGTATGTGAAAATTAAAAGCAGCAGGTATCTACAGTGTTTACAAACTAACTTCAGAATTCACTCAGCCAGTGGGCTGGTGTATAAATGAAAGTCACAGAACATGATGGGACCCATCCTTGCCAGGATGGGGAATGAGACATGTAGAAGTAATCAGAACAAAAGGTTAGAAGTGCTTGGTTCTAAAATGAGATTGTAAATGATGGGTAGTGGGAGATCACTGTGCCTGAGGGCAATCAGGAAGGCTTCGTGGAGGAAGCAGCATTTGATTTGCACTCTGAGGACAAGTATGACTTATTATGTAGAGATAGGTAGGAATGGCAGAAAGAAATTCTGGACAGAGGAGCCAGAATAAGCAAAGCATCAAAGATGGAAAAGCATGGGATGGACAGCCTTCAGGGAACAATGAATTCAGTTTGGGAAAAGCCGATGTCTATGAAGGAAATTATTCGTCATAGTTAATACTGAGTATAAGATATATGCCAGTCACTGTTACAACATCTCAGATGTAGTATCTTACTCAGTCCTCACCACAATCCTATGATGTGGGTACTATTTTTGTCACAATGTTAAAAGGAGAAAACTAGAGGGCAGTAAGTTTGAGGAACTTGCTGGAGTTTCCTCAGCTGGGAAGGAGCAAGGCTGGTGTTCAAACCCTAGAAGTATGACTTCAGAGCCTACATTCTTAACCAAAGCAGTATATTTTACCCCAATATTTTATCTGCACTTTCCGCCCTAGTTGTGCTTCTCCTCCTGGATTTTTTATCTCGGTAAACAGCACCCCATCCTCCCAGGAGCTTGTGCCAGAAATCAGGGGCCATCCTTGACTTCTTCCTCCCCATCACCCCCACATCCCATCCATCAGCAAATCTGGGCGTATCTACATCCCGTATATGTCTCCAATCTCCTGCTTCTCCATTTCCTCTGCCTCTCCTGTAGTCCAGGTCACCCTCATCCTCACCAGGCTGATAGATAGTCTCCTCCATGGCCCCACGGCCTCTAGTCTCCCTTCCCTCAGAACGGTGGTCCTCAAAGTGTGGTTCCAGCATCAGCAGTTTTAGCACTTCCTGGGGGGAGCTTGTCAGAGATGCAGATTCTCAGGCTGTCCCAGATCTACTTGGAATGGGACAGCAGTAGTGTTCTAACTAGCTCTCCAGAGGATTCCGACCCACAGTGAAGTTTGAGAACCACTGCCTCACATCGTTCATCCACACTGCAACCTGAGCGCACGTTCCAATGTGCAAAGTAGATCAAGCCTTTTCTTGTGCTGGTTAATTTTTGCACATTTCAGCTTCTTTTCCTTCTTCAGAGAAATCAGCCTACTCAGTCAGTCCAGGTTCCCTGGGCATCCTCCGCTGCTGCCACATTTCCCCATCAGAGCACTCATCCTGCTCCCTGCTCCACTGGAACTACCCGTCTGTGGTCTGCCTTTCATCTGCACACTCCACAAAGGGAGGGATGGAATTTGCCTTGCTCATCAGCATATCCCTGGCACTTAATAGGGAGGATTCTATGGTCTGTGATAATCCTTTGTGGAAGAAAGGGAGAAAGGAAAGGAAAGGGAAGGGAAGGGAAGGGAAGGGAAGGGAAGGGAAGGGAGAAGAGAAGAAGAGAGAGAAGAGAAGAGAAGAGGAGAGGAGAGGAGAGGAGAGGAGAGGAGAGGAGAAGAGAAAGAAGAGAAGAGAAGAGAAGAGAAGAGAAGAGAAGAGAAGAGAAGAGAAGAGAAGAGAAGGGATGAGGAAGTAACAGCTAAAGTCATATCCTGGAAAATCTGAATGTCAGGTTTAAAAATTAAGACTTCAGTAGATAATGGAAGCCATTGAAGCCTTCTGAGCTGGGGCCGGGGGTGGGGGTGGGTGTTGGTTGTGGAGAACAAGGCTACAGTGACCAAATCACAACAGAAGCTGACTCAGTGGGCTGCGGTGTGTGAGAAGGACTGGGCAGGGAGAGGGCAGCCAGGATGGGCAGAGACATCCTCCAAACAAAAGGTAATGAGGGCCTGAAACGCAGAACAGCTTTTACAGAAAATGGAACAGAAATAAACAAATGTTACTTGGCTCCTGGTTAGCTGGCCAGAGCAATCCAGAGGTAATCAACCCAGAAAATGCTTATATTTCAAATCCAGGTAAATATAGATGGCTACTAACAAAAAACAATAAATAGGGAAGGTAAACTGAGTTCTGACCGAAGGGATCATGAGTTTAGGGATGCGTTTGTCCAAGGCAACCCCACTGTGGGTTATCTGGATGAAAAAGTCTAGCATAAATGTGCAAGTGGACTCAGGAGAGGCCTAAAGGGACAGGCTTGGGGCACTTCTATCTATAGAGAGTTCAGAGTTGAAGCCACAAGAGAGCCTGTTGCCTGAGATAACTGGTAATAAGTAATAATAACCTATAAACCCACAAATTTAAAAATTAAGTCAAGTCAATAGCATTCCCTGTCTCAGTTCCACTCCCTGGGATAACAGTACTAAAGTGTTCACCGTGCATCCTTCCTGTGCTTATTCATATATAGCCCAGGGCTTACCTTGGAATACACTCCCATAGCAAAAATCCATACTCTTCAAATTCATTCTCCAACAACACTTAACAAATACTGTTCGGCAAATGGACTCCTCAGCTCAGAAGCATACAAACCCAAAATTATGTTGGTATAGAGCAAAACATACAAAACTCTAATGTGCCTAATTAATAGGACTAAAGTACCTTATTAAAATGTAGAATTCTTAAACCATACACTCAAATATTCAAATGTCAGTTTTTAATGGAGAAAAGAATTATAAATATGATATTAATTAAGCATTTAAACACTTCAGATGGCTGATTTGATATTCAATTGTGGTTGCTTTACCTTCCCATAAATATTCAGATCAAAAAATAATAATTATGCTAAGGAATCTGTAAAAGCTTTTTATTAATTTAGCCTTTTTCAGTAGAGATAGAGATATAAATATCCAACGAGGATACCTGCATCATTAGCGTGGACCCCACACCAACAATCAGGAAAGCTGGCTAATAAATCAGTTCTTTGGACAGTATAAACAAAGGCAATGAAGAACATTTTTGTTCCATTCGGATATACTTTCTAAATATTTGACAAGATAGTGTCCATGGGACTAGCAAACTTCAAAAGAGAAGAGCACTTATTTGTTCTACCAGTGGGATGAATGGCTAATGTCTATCTTTCTCTTAGAATATAAATTCATGAGGATGTTTCTGTGTTGTTCTCTTTTCTGTTGTAGCCTCACACCTTGGTAGCAATACACAGGGTAGATGATCAATATAAGTGAAATGGACGAATGAATGAGGCCTCTGCATTTGAGTCTCCTATCAAAACCCGACCACTTCAGGCTACATTCAAGTATGTCAGATGTATGCTTACTTGTGGCTATTTACATTCCTCATGTTTCATTTCAAAGGGGAGGAAGAAAGAGAGTTCTAACTTCCCTGGAAGCCTTCTCTTCTGGCCTAATATCTCCAGAGAGCTCTGCTTGACCTGTCCTTTCAAAGATAGCTTCCCAAGGATTATTTTCAAAATTACCAAGTCAACCACTCCACATTTTGTAAGCATGTGACCAAAGATCTCATTTGTTTTTCCCTTCCATTATTAATAAATTATCACTGTTAGGAAGATATACAAAATAAAGGTCAAAAAAAAATTCTTCTTAGTAGAGCAAAAAATGGTTTACATGTAATATTTATTATGTTTATTTTAGGAAGATGAGAATGTTCCTATTTTGGGTATATTGAAACTAACAGTGAAAATTTTCCTCAATTAATCTGAGCAGCTTTTACAGAAACTATATGAAGGGACTTAAGAAAGTTTGTGGAAAAATGGAATTAAAAGGTAAAAATAAAAAATATAAACTTTATTTCTCTACATAAGCTCCATCAAATTCAAGACACTTTTATAAATAATACCAGCCAATTAGCCCATCCCTAAAGAACTGAAGGTTCTGGGAACTTAACCATATTGATGCAGTCTTTTTAGATAAGGAAACAAAAGAAGTCAGAGGAGCCACATCAGGACAGTAAGGCGGATGCCTAATGAGAGTGTGATGTGACACTCTCACAAAATTGCCCTTGTTTGATGAGAGGAATAAGCAGGATCATTGCTGTGGTGGAAAAGGACTCTTTGGTGGAGATTTCCTGGGGTGCTTTTCAGCTAACTCTTTGGCTAACGTTCTCAAAACACTCTCATAATAAGCAGATGTTATCATTCTTTGGCTTTCCAGAAAGTTAACAAGCAAAATGCCTTAAACATCCCCAAACACTCTTACCATGACCTTCGTTCTTCAACGGTCTGCTTTTGCTTTGACTGGACCACTGCCTCTCTGTAGCCACTGCTTTGATTGTACCTTGTCTTCAGAATTGTACTGGTGAAGCCGTGTTTCACCTCCTGTGACAATTCTTTGAAGAAATGCTTCAGGATCTTGATCCCACTTGTTTAAAGTTTCCAATGAACGTTCTACTCTTCTTTGCAGCCGATCTGGGTGCAATGGTTTTGGCACCCATCAAGTGGAAAGTTTGCTCAACTTTAATTTTTAAGTCATAATTGTGTGAGCTGAACTAAATGAGATGTCTATGGCATTGGCTACTGTTTGTGCTGTTAATTGTCAGTCTTCTCCAATTAGGACATGAACAAAATTGTTTCCTAACAAATTGATGCAGATGATCTGCTGCTGCTGCAGGCTTTATTTTCAACATCATCTTGTCCCTTCTTAAAATGAGTTACCATTTGTAAACTACTGATTTCTTTGAGGCATCATCCCCACAAACTTTTCATACAGCATCAGTGATTTCACAATTCTTCCACCCAAGCTTCACCATCAATGTGATGTCTGTTCTTGCTTGAATTTTAGCAGAATTTATGTTGCTCTTGTAGGGACTCTTTTCAAACTAATGTCTTATCCTTCTGAGTGCCTCAAATTAGATCCTTCTCAGACATGTTACAACAAGTTAGTATGAGTTTGTTTGGGTTCAGAAACTTTTGAAATTTGTGTACAGTTTTTTTCATAACATGCATTTTCCATGAAATTTTTGAAAACTCCTTGTATTTTTTAAATGGAGTACATTCAAATATATTTTATTTGATGTTCTCAGCAATCCTGTGAAAAAATAGGGATTCCTAATTTACAGATAAGAAAATTGAGGCTCAGAAATGTTCAATAACATACTTAAAGTTCCAGAGTTAAGAAGAAAAGGAACAGATATATGAACCTTGATCCATCTGCTCTTCCCACCAGCTGAATCTCAGGAAAAGAAAAGGTTTGTTTGTTTGTTGTTTGTTGTTTGTGTTTCAACTATTTCAAATATTAATTCTTAAACCAGGCAAGCACTGTTTCCACTAGATCTCACTGCCTAATCTCTTGTTAGGGTATTATAGAAGATAATTGCTATGTAGGAATAGATTAAATTCTCCCAGGAAAGTTTCCCATATGTGGCTAAAAACCACACAAGCCATGAATACTTAGGCTTCAAATCACCTGAGCATACAAGAAGTCAGTTCCAGAATGCACAGTTGTAGAACTGCTCTGTCAATTTTGTTTGTTTTTAAATTAACATTTGTATGCCCTCCCATTGCTAATGCCTCCAGTGACCTTCTAGACTGATATTGCCTCTAAAGAACTAGAAAAACTGCCTGCTCACTGAATTAGTCAGCAACACAATGATAATCTACTGTTCCCAGCACATCAAGATTTTTAAATAACTCCAGCTAGACCTAGCCATCACACAAATGTCTTAGTTATACATGAATGGTTGGCAGATAATTTTTTTTTTATTTCAGAATATTATGAGGGTACAAATGCTTTGGTTACATATAGTGCCTTTGCACGGCTCAAGTTGGAGCTACTAGTGTGGCCAACACCCAGACATCATGCACCATATCCATTAGGTGTGAATTTACCCATCCCCTTCTCCCCTCTCCCACCTGCCTGATGCCCTATGAATGTTATTTCCATATGTGCACATAAGTGTTGATCAGTTAGTACCAATTTAATGGCAAGTACAAGTGGTGCTTGTTTTTCCATTCTTGTGATACTTCACTTAGAAGAATGGGCTCCAGCTCCATCCAGGATAGTACAAGGGGTATTAGGTGATCATTGTTTTGTGTGGCTGAGTAGTACTTAGGTGAAGGAGAAGTTTCAGGTCTCTCATAGTCACAGATGATATGAGTTTTAGGGTCCTATATCTTCTGTACCCAGGAGACTCTATCCTGTATCTCCAGAGGTCACACATACTATGGAAATGCCACCAGAAAATATTTGTTACAGTAGAAAGAGAGGCAGCCTCTTCTGCAGAGGGTGTTACTTTTTAAGACATTTTATTCAGGATAAACATTTTTATTATACTACAGCCCACTTAAAAGTAGATCACATATGATGCCATATGGACTTAAATGGAGGTTGTCTGAATTGGGTTAGCTCTTGGGTTCTGGTGCAATGGACAGAGGGCCAGATTTGGAGTAATGCCTGGATATAAGCTTAGCTCCACCATCTGTTCACTGGTAACTGTAAGTGAATCCCTTAGTTTCTCTGTTCTTGTTTCCTCATCAATAAAGGGAGTAATTTTAGTACAGGGAATTACTAACATGTCTTTCAGAGCTAATATCTCCAAAATGTATTACCCAGTTTGGGTACCCTCCAGCGGACACAGCTCCATGCTCCACTTCTGAAGAAGCTGAGTTCTTGCAACCTCGCCCTGTGTCACCCAAAACAGCAGGAAAAGGATGCAGCAAGTTTGATTCTGTTTGTTCCGAGGATAGGAAAGCCACACTGAAGCAGTGTTTTAAAGAGAAATCTATAGTTAGGAGTGATGAAGATTTGAAACAGATGTTAGCAGAAAAAAAAAGGGGGGGAGGGTAAGCACAGTTGTAATTACACTCTGCGATGCTTTCTAAACAGCATATGTTCAGTTAAATATGGGGGGTTTGCTGCAGGCCAAGAGAACAAAGGACAAGCAGGTTCAGAAAAGTTCCATGTTAAGGCAGAATTAAAGAGACAGGGGAAAACCCAAAGGCACAGTGTTGACCTAGTGGAGGGAACAGTGCTGGAAATGTGCAGCAGAGGAAAGGAGTGACGGAGCTGGCACAGAGCTGGCGTGTGGGGCGCATCAGCTGAATGCTGGTGAGTGCCATTAGAGCATCGCTCTGAGCAGGGATTTCATCATCAAATGACTTGTCTCTTGGAAAAGGAAACAAGAGCTCCTGTCTCTAACAGGGAGACAGAGGTATCTCAGTGGAATACAGACTAGGCAGCAGTGTGAATGGCAAGAATATAAGCTAAAGAATTCATCCAAGATCTGGTCAGGACAGGCTCGTGAAAATCTGGGGTAATAATGACAAGAAACACCTTTTTGGAGGAGATGTGTGGATAAACCTACTTTGGGGTGGAAGCTGAGCCCCAGGCCTGTGACAGCTGGAAGGAAGCCGCTCTGCTCCGAGGAGGGGAGAGGAATTTGACTTTGGTGTAGAATCCAGAGGGCAGGAGAGGGGGGTCCAAGGGAGAGCTGAAGGAGGGAGCAGAAAGGAGCCCTGGTGGCCAAAGCCAGGAGGAGGCTATGCAGAGTGCAGCAGGGACTACCTGGGATTGTGAAGTTGTTCCTGATGCCCTCCACCACCTCCCGGGGAAATCCTCAGTAAGCACTTCAGTCCTCACTCTAGGAAGCCTGTTTGGTGCTCCGAGTCCCATTGCCTAGGCCCCCTGGATTCCAGCCAGCACCATGCTGGCCACTTCTGTGACAGCTCACACACTCTTCTGATCCTGGTTATCTCAGAGGCCAAAGCAACCACTCTGCGGGCGTGGGACCTGGAAGGGCAGGGGAATTCATGCCCCTGGAACCAGGGGATGAATGTCCCACCAGGAACAATTCCTGGCGGCACTCTGTACATTCTACAGAAGCCCTGCTGTCTACGGCAGCGACCTTGATAACACACCGTTTGACTTTTCCTCCTTTTGTGACTCACACTCCTGCTCCCTCACCTCAGCTTCCTGAGATCACCTCCCAGATGAACGCCCTGCACTGAGTTCTTGTCTCAGTTTGCTTTGGAGAGAACCCAAACCTAAGACACCATTGTGTTTGTGTGAACCAAACCTTCACATCACAAGCAGGCACTATGTCCTGCATTCAGCCTGACAAAGAGCGAACCAGCAACTGCCTACACGGATGCTGGTCTCACAGACAACACAAGTGACATCGGGTGACACTAGGAATTGCTATCAAGGATGCATCTCCCTTTCTTTCATTCTCTGTACCTTTCCATCAGAGTATATGGCTGCCTCATTCCCCTATGTCCTGCAAACAATGATACCAACTACACCAACATGCAAGTTTAGAATGGGCAAAAGATTTGAATAGATACTTCACAGAGGAATACAAATTACCAATAAACACATAAAAAATTCTCAACATCATTAGTCACCAGGGGAAAGAAAATTTCCACAAGGATCAACTGCTATACACTCACTAAGGTGGCTAAAATGAAGAATTATAGCATCAAGTTCTGATCTGAGTGTAGAGCAACTGATGGTAGGAATATAAAATGGTACAACTGCTCTGTAAAACAGTTTGGAAGTTTTATACAAAACTAAACAAATACTTATTGCCCAGCAATTCCATTCGAGAAATCTTCCCCAAGAGAAATGTAAACATAACCCCAAAAGTCTTATACAAGAATGTTCATAGCGGCTTTATTTATAACAGAAAAGCAATGGAAGCAGTCCAGGTGTCCATAAGTAGGAGAACAAGTAAACAAATTCTAGCATTTTTATATAAGCTAATACTACTCAGCAATAAAAACAAACAATAAATTGTTATATAAACTTGGATGAATATGCAACTATTGCTGAGCAAAAGGAGCCTTATAAAGAGAGAATATACTAGATTTCATTTATATGAAGATTCTAGGATACGCAAAACTAATCTATGCAATTGCAAAAAGGAAAAAGAATGGGGGTAGGTAAGGACAGTGGTTGGCTGGAAAAGGAAGGTAGGAGAGAACTTCCCAGTGTGAAGGAAAATTCTGTATCTTGATGGGGTTTGGAGCTACACATCTTTTTGCGTTTGTCAAACCGAATAGGATGGTACATTTAAGATTTGTGCATTCTACTCAATGTAAATTTTACCTCAAAGAGAGCAAAAAAGAACTGTAAACAAATATTGAACTCTAATTAATGATACATATGATTAAGTATTTAGTAGGAAATACACTAGTATCTGCAACTCACTAAGAAATGCAGTAAAAATGGATTAAGATGTGGATAGAGAAGTGATACAGTAAACGTGATAAAATGTGAACTGTAGTATCTAGGTGTCAGTATATGGGTGCTCACTATCCTTTCGACTTTTTGATAGATTTGAAATTTTTCATACTCTGATGTTCAAAAAAATCAGGAATGACAACAAAAGAGAATATCTCCATTTATTAAAAAAGTACTGTGTGCCATGCTCTGTTAGCGTCATGATATCTTATTTATTAATCCTCTCAAAATCCTGAGGAGTGGATATGACTACCCCCTTCCCCTCAGAAGAGAAAACTAACATGCAGAGAGGTTAAATTAACTTTTCCAAGATCAAATGGCAGAAAATAAAATGTTGTAACCATTTTGGAAAACACTTTGGCAGTATTATATAAAACCAAAAAAAAAAAAAATACTTTTGAATTTGTTGAGCCATGCATTGTGGCCTAAAATATGATCAATCCTGAAGAATGTTCCATGTGCTGATGAGAAGAATGTATTAATATATTTAGTAGTTTTTGGGTAAAACGTTCTATAAATGTCTGTTAGGTCCATTTGTTCTACAATCCATTTAAGTCCAGCATTGATTTATTTATTTTCTCCTTGGATGGTCTGTCCTATCCTGTCAGTAGGGTATTGAAGTCCCCAGCCATTATGATGCTGCTGTTTCTCTTTGCTTAGATCTAGTAGAATTTGCTTTATGAATCTGCGCACTGCTGTGTTAGGTGCATAAATATTTTGGATTGTTATGTCTTCTTGTTGAATTGCTCCCTTTGCCATTACGTAGTGACTATCTTGGTCTTCCTTTACTATTTTTGATTTAAAGACAATTTTATCTGATGTGAAAATGGCTACACATGCTTTCTTTTGATTTCGACAGAAATCATACCATGTGTCTTCTCAGACCACAGTGGAACAAATCTAGAATAAAACCAGAAATCGACTCCAAGAGAAACACTCCAAGTTCTACACAAAGTCATGGAACTCAAGCAACTTTGGCAATATCTTTCACAGAGCAGAAGTTTTAAACTTTAATGAAGTGCAGCTTATCAATTATTTCTTTGAATCATGTCTTTGATGTATCTAAAAAACTCATCATGGTACTCAAGGCCATCAATATTTTCTCCACAGGGCCTAATTTTGAGGACCAGGTTTCCAAGGTACCCGCTACTCCACCTGACTGGAACTCTCCTTTGTAAAATGGAGAAAATAATAGCACATGGTTTGGGTGAGACTAAGTGAAGTAATAATATAAGGAGCCTCTTGTAAAGGCACTGGGAATATTACTATGGAACCACGTAAAAACCAGGAACACTAAGGACATTTAGCACTGAAACCATTCCCACTTCCTCCTGTTTTCTGTGTGGCATGAGAAAATTCTAGCTGGAGCTAAGTTGGGACTTGCAAACAGGGATACCTGTCCTATCAGCTGTGACTACTTGAGCCAATTAATTAATCTCCCCTGCCTCAGTTCCTTCTCTGTAACAGGAATAATGATAGTTTCCAGCAGTTGGAATTGTCATATTAAATGAGTTAACACATAGAAGAGGTCCTGGAACAAAACAAGGGGTCTTTAGAGGTTAGTAGATATTACTAGTGATGTTGTTGCTATTGTTGTAGTTGCTGTTGTTTGGCCAATTGGAGACCCTGTCTGAGCTGTCGGGACTTAGAAGCTTCTGGTTAGTCCCTCCTGCCACTCTTCTCCTTCTGTCACCCTCTCGGCTCTATGTGTCTTTGTCTTGACTACTCACAATATGAAGCTGAAGTGTGTGTGTGTATGTGTGTGTGTTAATTTGTGCCTTATTTATTGCATAATTAACAACTTATTGCACAATAATTTCTTATTTTTAATTTTTACAATGAATTGTAGTTATTTTTTTATGTTTCTCTATCCACTCACATTTACTCCTTTCTCCTCAACCTTGTTCCCCTATCATTGCCAAAGTTAAACAAGCTGAATGTAGCTTCCGTGGCTTTGTACTGTGAATTGCCTGCGCTGGGTCAACAGCCTTCAATAGAACAAAAATTTTTCCCATCTCTGAAACTTCCTTTCCCCTATTTCTATACCCATTGCATTGCTAAGACAATAATCTTACTTTAAGATTATTTTTTCTTGCAGAGATATTCAAAATGAGCAGATTTGGCTGATGCTCAAAACCAACATCAATTTGGCATTTCTAAACATGAAAAAAATAAAAGTGATCTCATCAATTATATAACAGCCTAGCAAACTTCAATTGCAGAAAACACAGACATCATAGGCAGTATAAAATGGTTTGAAACCCTGACCTGCCACTATTAGCTGTGTGATAGTGAGCAAGTCACTTAACCTCTCTGAACCTCAGTTACTTTATCTATAAAATTAGGATAATAATGTGTATCTCTTAGTGCTGTTGTGAAAATAAAATAAGATAATTACATACCTTAAAGTGCTTACTATAGAGGCTGGCCTTGTGAAATACTAACAAATGGTTTTAAGCCAATGATTTTAACTGTGATTTGTCACTTTTATACATATTTGAACTTTGGACAATACCCAAGCTTTCCTAAAAATCTTTAATTTGTTAGATATGTGTACAATACAGGTAGTTTTGTTCTAATCTATTTCAAGCAACCTACAGCCCTGGTCTCTCTTGTTTATGGGTCTGACTTATTTTGAGCCCTATTATCATGCATGACCAGGAAGAAATCAAAGTAGCTTTTATTTTTCTTTCTGAAACTTAACACAAGCTGACGGACCATAAGCAGCAATTTCTGCATCCTGTGTCGGTTCCAAGGAGTATACCAGCCACACCCCCTGACCTCGTCCTGACCCATCATTCTCTACCATTCCTCTGGGAACCACAGGAAACTTACTCTCCTTCCCTCCTCTTTGCTTTACCCCCCAAGATCGAACAAAAATTGTCAAACCTCCAAATTCCCTTCAAAACATTGTACAGTACTTGTTTGTTGAAAGAAAGCAGGAGAGAACAAAAGCCTCTGAGAAGGGGCTGACGAGCAGGACAACCACAGAATCAGCAAGGCGTATGAACTTCTGGAAAGGGGCTTAGCTGAAGACGACTCTGGATTTTGTGGGGACGAGTGTACCCTTAGGACGCATCTATTGTTGAAATATCAGGAGGCTAATGAACTGGTTGGTGGAGGAGAAACTTTCAGTCCAGTCCTGGACTGGTAATTGCATGAGCTTGGACAAATTTGATATGACATCTGGAAGTGGGGATGAAACCTGCTTTCATCCAATGATGTTTGTAAAATTTCTTTGGGAACTTAGCAAAAACATTTTGAATTTTTCAAAATTAAAAATGCTAAAGACAATTTGATTTCAAAAAGCAAATCTTGAAGGCCTCCTAATCTACTGTAAGATACACATCTTTGGTGTTAAATTCAATATCAAACCTAGTATTCATTTAACAGTGAATTCAGTATGGAATTAAGCATGATTAATGTTTTTGCATGAAAAAACTATGCATGCTGCCTGAAAACTTCTAAAGCCAGTTATTCTTTTTCATTATTAGGAAAGTAATTTAGAAGAATAGGGTTGCTAGACTTAGCCAATAAAATACAGGACTCCTGTATTCTGAGATTCAAATTTGACCAGGGGTCTTGTGTTATATCTGGTAACCCTAAATCAGAGACCAATGCAAAAATAAAGGAAATTTTAAAAATAAAAAAAACAAAAACATGCTGACAATCACACAGAACTAGGCCGGGCTGAGGCTGGTATCAGATTCATTGATAGCAGACACTGAGATACTGGACTCTGATTCTGCAGATCAAAAAGATCCAGATAGAACAAGAGAAATTAGTTTTAATGTTAACAACAAGTAAAAATTTAATGTCTAGTCCAGGCACGGTGGCTCACATCTGTAATCCCAGCACTTCGGGAGGCCAAGACAGGAGGATCCTTTGAGCCCGGAAGTTTGAGACCAGCCTGGGCAACATAGTGAGACCCCTGTCTCTACAATTCTTTTTTTTTTTAAATTAGCTGAGTGTGGTGGTGTGCATCTGTAGAAATCCTAGCTACTTGGGAAGCTGAGGTGGGAAAATCATTTGAACTCAGGCATTCAAGGCTACGGTGAGCTATGATCAGGCCACTATACTGCAGCCTGGAGTGAGACCTTGTCTCTAAAAAAATCAATTTATTCATTCATTCATTCATTAAAATAAAAAATACAAGATTTAATATAAATAATTAACATTTATAAGTGCTTAAAAATTTACAAAGATGTGCCAGTAACCTATTAGAAATATGGGAAAAGGCTGTGGACGTAAAGTTACAAAAGACTAAGTCTAGATGCCTATGAAACACGAAGAAAGATGGGGAAACACAAAAAAGTAATTGAGCTATTATTGCAGCCATCAAGATGACACTCTTAAGTGCCCAGCTAGAAAAGCAAGAGCATTTTATCCCAAGTAAAATGGCTTTCAGTGTGATGATGTGAATCTATGTTCACCCTGAGAATGTTTGTGTAAAGGA
This sequence comes from Eulemur rufifrons, assembly GCF_041146395.1. Classification (NCBI taxonomy): domain Eukaryota; kingdom Metazoa; phylum Chordata; class Mammalia; order Primates; family Lemuridae; genus Eulemur; species Eulemur rufifrons. Next base: position 91,533,878 of record NC_090985.1, read on the forward strand.
CAATTTGAGAAGAACCTTAACTGGCATACTGCTATGTAGTTCTAGCACGAACCACCTGAAGTCAACACAGACCCCACGAGGTAAAGGCTCAGTTCTTTACATACCTGTCCCTACTTCAGATACCAGCTGTAAGTTCAGAAGGTCCCCAAGCCACCCATACATCTGGCCAACTGACTACAAATTTAGTGTTTCCCAATGTAAAACAGGAAAAAGAGCAGGAGTGACTCCATGACAGGCTGGACCTCCTGGAATAGGCCTAAGTTTCGGTTTCCCCGAGTCGGGTCCTCCCCTTCCCGGAAATGACCTGATAACAACTAAAAGGTCCTGAGACTTGGAACCAACCAATCAGAAGCCCACATGACCTTGGAGCCAACCAATCAAGAGCCAACACGATCAGCCACTCTTGAAGGAGCAAATGAACTAAGGGAGGGAGGGGGATGGTGTGCCCAGCATATGTACCCTACTGGAAAGTGTAAAAGCTTAATTTTTACCCCAGGGCGGGGTCCTGGTTCATGGGGAGGCCACTGCATTGGTGCTCTGGGACTTGGACCCTAGCTCGAGGTAGCCAATAAACTCCTTTGCCTTTTGCAGCCTTGGTAAGTCTGCCTCTCTGTTCCTGGGGCCGAGGGAAACCTGTTCTAACACCAATCCCCCTCAGGTTCAATAATTCACTAGAATGACTCAGAGAACTCAGAAATGCACCATTCTTATGATTCCTATTTGGTTATAAAAGACATAACTGAGAAACAGACAAATAAAGAGAAACACAGAGTCAAATCTGAAAACGTCCCAAATGCAAAGTGTCTTCCCTCTCCTTATGGAATCAAGGTATGTCACCTGCCCAGCACAGTGATGTGTCCACCAACCAAGAAGCATCACTGAGCTTCAGTGTCTGGAGTTCTTATTAGGGTTTTATTAAGTAGGCACAATTGATTAAATCATTGGCCACATGACTAAATTCAGTCTCCAGCTGTCTTCATCTCCTTGGAAGTCAGGGGTGTGAACTAAAACAAAATTGTAAGCCCCCCAGTGAACTGAATGGACTCACTGTTGGCCAAAGAGACCCCAGAAAAAACCTTAAAGCTGAGTTGGCAGCCAGGAGGAGAAGGGAGGTCAGATACACCTAGTTATGCCCTGTTCCTTTTGGAGTTATTATTTTTAACAATATGATGCTTAAATCATTAACAGGCCTGAGGCCATGCAAGACAAAGCTTACACCACATCTGCAGGCCATCAATTTACTTAACAGATCACTTGAGTTTGTGTATTATGTCTGGGGGCTTATCTCTGATTAACAGACTTCCTTATCTTACTTCAAACATTCCAAACTTTTAGACAAAGTTCCATTTCTTTAACCAATTATAAATCAAAGAATCTATAAACCCACCTATAACCTATAAGCCCCTGCTTCAAGATTGTAAGGTTTTTGGATGGTTGGTGCCAGAGAAAGAAAGATGAGCAGAGTAGAAAGGGGTAAGCAACGAGGCTTTATTGGAGTGCTCCCAGGCAAGGGTAACAGGTCCCAAGAGACGGGCCCGGGCGAGGTTCACAGGTCCCGGGAGAGAGGGGCCTGAGAAGTCGCACCGCCCAGACGTTTTGTGTGGGCTTATATAGGTTTTAGAGCTGGGGGATGGGGGGGGTCTCTGCGTGAAGAGTTTTGGCACGAAGAGTCAGGAATTTTCCGTTATGGTTTTAGGGTGGGTATTGAGAACGAGGAGGGGCTGGTATGTATAGATTCCAGGAACTGAGACCCTTATCGGGGTAACCACCCAGGTGTGGCTATTCTTTAACTTAGCTGGGCCTTGCAGGCATTGTTTTCGGCAGGTCTCCTGGGCTTCTTCTTTTTTTCATTAGGGAGGGGAGGGTCCTCGCCACCAGCCTTACAAAGATGTCCTGCCTTTTCAGGCCAAACCAACATACGCCTTCCATGTATTGATTTATGATTTCATATACAATTCCTATCTCCCTAAAATGTATAAAACCAAACTGTAACCCACCCACAGTGGGTGCTCAAGGCTTCTTTGGTGTGGCTCTCTGGACCATGGTCACACACTTGGCTCAGAATAAGTCTCTTTACATTATTTTACAGAGTTTGAGTTCTTTTACAATGACAGGGAGCTGAAGGTCCCAACCCCCTCATCCATGCTTGGCCTTTCTGGGGACCAGTCCCCCTCCTGAAGCTATCTAAGGGCCTACCATGAGTCATCTCATTAGCATAAAGTCACATGATCCAGGAGACTCATGAATAACAAAGACACTACTATCACTCAGGAAATTCCATGGGTTTCAGAAGCTCCATTCCAGACACCAAGGCTGAAGACCAAATTCTTTATTACACAGTAAGGAGTGAGGAAGGAGAGAAGAAAGCAGCAAGCACTTGAAAAGGTAAAAGTCTCTAGAACAATGTTTTTGAAACCTGGGATTATAACACATTCATGAGTAAAAAACAAACCAATTTAGTCCATTGAGAACTAGCATTGTCTTTAATAGAATGTAACAACAGAATAGGGTAGGATAGACCTGAATATATCACGTGTAATAAGGATAAATGTTATTTTGTAAAATTTTATATGTACAAATGTTAGGTAGTTAGCAAGGGATTCTGGGTGTCCTAGTGTTAAAAGTTTGTGTGCCTTGCCTTGGTGCAATTGTCCCACCTGGGAAGAAGAACAAGGGTGGGCATACTAGCCCAGACCACTTTACCCACTCTAAGCAGAGTTAGACCTGAGACACTCCCAAGATTATAATCTCCCATGAGGAGGAGGGGGCAGAGGAACAGGGGTGGGGAAAGCATTGCCCAAAGTCAACCCCCATTTATTTTTCTTAGCTCATCTTAAGCACAGAACTTCTGCACTGCTCTAATTTACCTTCAAAGGGCCTTTAAACAAGAGCTCTAAGTTTCTGGAGGTCTCCAGGTAGGCTCTGCCTGGCCCAAAGCAATAGCATGAAAAGCAAAGGCAGAACTTGGTAGCTTTCTTCTGATTTTATCCTCCCACTGCTTCTCCAATACTTCCTACCATTCACTAAAGCCACTCTCCACTCACATACCACCCTGTTCTTCCCCACCCCTGAGTTTCTCAGGTTTTTCAGTTCTTTGTGTTTTTTATCCTTCCTCCAGCATTGATCTCATGTGGAGGTGTTAACTAAAGAAAATGACAAGGTCCAAAAATTTGGAAAGGAGAGCTTTATTTTTCATAAAGAGTTGCAGTCCATGGGTGGCCATTCCAATAGGTTGGAAAGGAGATCCCTGGCCAGAAGCCAGGAATACATGCTTGATGCCAGAGACAATGTAAACAGGAATTTATACTGAGTAAGATGGCCAAATACACATACTTAACAAGCTATAGGAGGAGACATGAATATTCATGAAAGGAAACATGTGCATGCACAATTGATCTTTATGCCCCTTTATGGGGTCCATAAGGTAGAAAATCGTGGCCTTTTTCTTCAAAGGTGAAGCAAGGACACAAAACCCTTCTCTATGTGTGCTCCATAGACTGGTTAAAACCATTCCACGGTTGGTAATCTTTTATCAGGAAAGAATGCTGGTTAATTGTGGTGCTGAAACCACAAACATGGAGGAGTAGATCACAAGATTGGTTTCTGTTTAGCCGTTAGATAAAAAGGCCTGATGGCCATTAGCATGGGAGGGGGTATAATGAGGCATGTCTGACTTCCCAACCCATCATGGCTGGGAACTCATTTTTAAGGTTTCTTTGGGGTCTCCTTGGCCAAGAGGAGGTCCATTCAGTACATAAGAGGCTTAGGATTTTATTTTAGTTCACAGGGGATATAATGAAATCGGTGTTTGGGTAGAAACTGGAAACTGATCACTAGTTCCTTAGCACATCCAAATTAAAGGGCTTCTTTTACACACAAGTACAATCTAACACTGCCTCCAGACTTGTCTGGTGCAGCAGATGAGGAGAGGGCAGGTAAAGGAGAGAAGCCCTAGTGATTCTCAGAAGAGGGCTCTTAGCAGAGGAGGGAAATGATACTCTTTAGTTATAAGATAGCAAACTTCAAGGAGCTATTTGAGTAGGGTGCTGAGAACATGTATTTGAAAAGGATCAGTGTTTGCCCTGTAAGACTTTAAGAGCCTATCATTATGTGGAGACATTAAACTTTCTTTCTCTAAACAGTTACCAGGTGCACTACCTTGTTTCCGAAGCAAACTCTCTTTCATAACAATGCAGGTGTTCAGAAGGCATTTGGCACTATAGGTCTGCTGCTCAGGGATACACAACATCACCAGGTGACAAGGGCAATGGAAGGCATGGCAGCTGATGAAATGTGAGAGAAAGGGACAGAGTAAGAGGTAGAGAAGGTGATGCTAGAACAGTGGTGGGACCCAGTAGGGAGCAGTGAGAGAGAAGGAAGCAAAACCAGCAGCAGGGGACTGAAGAAGCCAGGGAAATCAAGTTTTCCATGAAACAAAGAATAGTTGCATGTGTCTAAAGCCCTAGTCAGGCCAAGATCAGCCAGGAATGAAAGTGTCCTGAGTTTTAGGAACAAGGAGGTTGTGGAATACAGAGTGTTGGAAGCAGAAAGCGAATTTTAATTAGGGGTAAATTGATAGTAAGAGAGGCAACAAGTGTGGGCAACTATTCCAGGAAGTTCTGTTGTAAAGTGGAGGAGGTAGATAGAAATGGGAAAAGTTTTATATGTTAAAGAATTGAGCACATTCAAATGACTAAGTCAATAGTTCTCAACCACGGCCACAAACTAATACCACCTGGGAAGCTTTAAAAAATACCTATGGCCAGACCCTGCCCAGAGATACTCTGATTAAGTTGGTCTAGAGTAAGGCCAATTTTCTCTTTTTGGAGAACTCCCTAGGTGATTCTAATGCTCAGCCATATTTGGAGCCACTGTCTAAGGGAAGGACACAGGAGAGAGGGGGACAGAGAAAATGCACGAGATAAAAATAATAATCATTGCAATAGAAGGGTCTCAAGCAGAAGCGGAGGACTCAGTTTTAGCGGAGAGAGATTTCTTCCATGGGGAAAAGAGAAAGGGAGGAAAGGATGGGTTTAGAAGTGGGCAAGTTTGTGGCTAAGATATGGAAGGAGGTCCAGAAGTTCCTGTCTGACAGCCTGTACTTTCTCTGTGAAGTAGGAAGAAAAGCCACCCGCTCAGGGGCAGGCGGAGAAGCTGGAGAGATTAGGGAGAGCAGAGAAGGGCTGGAATGGTGGCTGCAATAGGAGCCTGAAACAGAATCTCTGACATTGTCAAGGACCCATGGAGGATGTGGTGGGACCTGTCTATGTGGTTAGGTGACTTCCTCTGGCAGTGGTGAGACCACAGGTCTATGCATATGGGCAAAGCCGACAATGGCAGTTATATCCGTCATGATTGGGAGACTGGGGATAGGATGGGAAAACTGCAGGCAAAGGCAGTCATAGGTGTGGATTGCAGGATCTGGGCCAAATAGAGGTAGAACGGAAGAGAGAAGGGGGCTGGTGGGAAGGAAATGGAAAGGTCCAGAGGCTAGAAGGATCAGTGAGGTTGAAAAGTAATGTAGCAAGAGAAGCAAGTAAGAAAGGGGGAAGCTAAGAATGTTGCAATCTGAGAACAGGTGTTAGAGTTTGAGTCTTCAGATATGGACAGAGCTGGATGACAACCAGATCTGGGCACAGCCAAGAGCATGCGTGGCCGGGGCAAAATCAGAAAAAATTAGGAAAAAGCAGCATCAGAACATCCATTCCATTTTCCCAAATATTTCAATGAAGTGATTTTTACTTATATATAGTATAATAATATGTATAATATATACTGTATAGTGTGTATTCACATAAACTATATATGATGTATATTTATAACTATAGTTTGCCTGGCCTGTCCAGCATGTTTTGGAAAACATCAAAGTGAGGAAAGAAAAGAAAACTCCCACATAAATATATATGGATAGAAAGGACCACATGAACATAAACTAAAATGTTAACAGTGAGATCATGGTTATTTTTTTCTCTATTTTTCCAAATATTGTACAATGATCAAATAGTATTTCTATAATCATAAAAGCAATACATTTACATTTAAAAAGAAAATGATTTATCCAAAATGAACTTTGTCTTTGAGGATATCCTAGTCCTTAAGGAAGTAATATTGTGAACTACAGAACATATTGCCATGTGTCAGTACAGAGTACCCAATGCAAACAGTAATTCCAATGAGTCACTTTCTTTCCGGCTCATTTTTAACTACGAGATAGCAATCAGGCCCAATTATTTAGACTTATAAATATTTACTCTCAAGACAACTTCCTTATGCTGATAATGTTGACTTACTAAATACAAGTTGACATTGACATATTATAATTCAAGTCTTCCTTTCTTAAGCATTATATATTGAATTGAGAGAATTTTATGAAGGAGAAAAAGAAGAAAGAGGACAAAGAAGGCCTTCTCTAACTGCCCAAATTTAACTTGCAACCTCTCCGACAAACACACACATATATTACCTATTCCCCTTTTCAGCCTTATTTGCCTCCACAGCACTTATGAACATACTATTTGTTCCACTGGCACGTGTGAGATCTGATACGTACATTCATGTATCTTGGGTATATATTAAATCAGAAATTCTGGTTTACCTGGTCTGTGGTAGGACATAAGCCTTGCTACTTTTTAAAGCCCCCAAGGTGATTCTTGTGAGCAGGCAGCATTCTATATAATAGACTCAGTTAAATCAAGATGGAATTTTGGGAGCCTTGGTCCTTTGTTCCGTGAATATCAAGACACTCTCTTGGCTGTTAACACTCTTGTCAGCTTTACTGTCCCAGCCATTCTGAATACCTGGTTATTTGGTCCCCACCTCATTGCCAGCTGGGAGAACCCTGATGTACCTATCCTCAACATCTGCCTCTGTTTCCCTTTTGGGAAATATAACTTAACAAGCCAATTGAAAATGAGGAAAATGAACTCCCGAGGTGCTTCAAAAAGGCAAACTGAAAGAAAAACCATCGACGGAAAGGTGCACCTGCAGCGACTTGTAAAGCATTGCTTTAAAATGTTTAGTGGTGACCGGAGAGCCACAGCTGGCAAGGTCACAGAGGAGGGTTTTAAGGAGCTTCAGCAGAAATCCTGGGGCGACAGCTGGCAGAGCTTGCAGAGGGCCGCCTTAAGGAAGTTCCTCAGGGATACGAAGTGGCAGCTGGCAGAACTGTTAAAGACAAAACTAACTCAGATGACATTTAACCATGCTTTTAAAAAAATCGCTTTATCAATCAGCATCATTTTTTTAAGTTTTGCTTTTGAAATAATTATAGATTTATAGGAAACTGCCAAAATACAGGAGGTCCCATGTCCCTTCCACTCAGTTGCCCCTAATGGTTGCATCTAGTGTAACCATAGTACAATATCAAAACCAGGACATTGACACTGGAAGAATGAGTGTGTAGTTTTGTGTCATTTTTATCACATGTGTATAATGTAACAATCATTGCAATTGGATACAGAATTATTCCATCATTTTTTTCATTTCTCTAGGATAAATTCCCAGAAGAGTAATTGATGTATCTTCTTGGTGGATTGATCTTTTTATCATGATGTCCTTCTCCGTACCTGGTAATATTCTTTGCTACTTTTTAATGTCTACTTCATGAGATTTCCTCTGACTAATGTTGACATAGAATACCTTTTTCCATTCTTTTATTTTCAGCCTACCTATATTGTTATATTTGAACTTAACTTCTTATAGATAGCATATAATTAGATCATGTTTTAAATCTTAATAAAAAGCTATCTTTTAGGGCAGTTTTAGGTTTACAGGAAAAATTGAGCAGAAGTAGAGAATTCTATATACCCTCTGTGTCCTAACTTTCTCCTCTTCTCACAATTTCCCTACTATTAGCATCTTGCATTAGTGTGGAACATCTGTTACAATTTATTAACCAATATTGATACATTATCATTAACTGAAGTACAATATTTACATTAGGGCTCACTGTGTTGTACATTCTGCGGGTTCGACAAATACATCATGTCATGTATGTGCCATTGCAGTGCCATACAGAAGAATTTCACTGTCCTAAAAATGCCATGTGCGCCACCTATTCATCCCTCCCCCACAAGCCCCTGACAACCACTGATATTTTTATTATTACTACCTCTGTGGGAATCATAACCTACCTAACTGTAAAAAAATGATAAACTAGAATGAAGTTAGCTGAAAAATAATTCAAGTGGGATCAAATTTCTATAAGCAAAATAAACAGAGCAAATGATTAGTTCTTATTGAATTAATGAAAAATTACCATCCAATTTAAGCTCATTTTAAATTTGACATAAATATTTTTGCTTAATGATCACCTTTTAAACTAGGAATTAATATTTTTCTTTAACTCTCAGTAGTCTGCTTGCCAAAGTACAAACAGGCAATTAGACATTCCAAATATGAAGACAGAGTATGTTCTTTGGGCTCCAACATGCTGATGTTTATAGCAGCTTTAATTCAGGAAAAGGTGACTTTGCTATCTCCTACATAATTCGTGTATGCTGTTTTCAGCTACTGCTGATATTTTGTACAACTGAGAGTAAAATGTTTTGTTATTTAAAATAAGCAATGGCAATAGAAATATTGTAGATTTATCTTGAAAGTGATTGAAACTTTAATAGAAATGGAAGTCTTCAGGAATAATAAAATTTGCTTGTACAATACAAATCAAAAGTTATCCCAGGAAATACATAAATTCCACCCATTGGCCTCAGCAATCCTGAATCTCCAGTTTATGAAGAGTATGTGATATCTACTCTGAGCCTGCTTTGTTCCACAGCCCAATTCTCCCCACATCTTCCCCTTCCCAGCTGTCCACATAACCACCCCAACAGGATGTATACCAGTGTATTAGGGGTAACTAATGCCAGATGCCATATCTTGTATCTCCAAGAACCAAGGAAACCTCAAGTAGCCTCCAGAGAAGAAATGGGACTGGTAGGTCTAACCGAGCCCACCATGCTGTTTCATAAGCCCTCCGCCCTTTTTCCAATGCCCTCTTATCTTAAGCAACTAATTAAACAGGACACAAATTGTCCAGATATTCATTCATTATTTATTCCCTACATACTTATTACCTACTATGTGCTATGTATGTTTTAGGTGTTGGGGAAATGACAGTGAACAAAGCAAATTCTCTGCTCTCTGGCCAGGGACTGGGGACCACAGACTTGGGGTATCCAGCTTTGTCCACATCCGAAGACTCAAATTCTAACACCTGTTCTCAGATTGCAACATTCTTAGCTTCCCCCTTTCTTACTTGCTTTTCTCGCTGACTTACTTTTCAACCTCGCTGATCCTTCCAGCCTCTGGACCTTTCCATTTCCTTCCCACCAGCCCCCTTCTCTCTTCAGTTCCACCTCTATTTGGCCCAGATCCTGCAATCCACACCTATGACTCCCTCTGCCTGCAGTTTTCCCATCCTACCCCCAGTCTCCTAGTCATGAGCCAATATAACTGCAGCTGTTCGCTTTGCCCGTCTGCACAGACCTGGGTGCGGTCTTACCACTGCTAGAGAAAGTCACCTAACCACATAGACAGGTCCCACCACATCCTCCATGGGTCCTTGACAACGTCAGAGATTCTGTTTCAGGCTCCTGTTGTAGCCACTGTTCCAACCCTTCTCTGCTCTCCCTAATCTCCTCTCCAGCTTCTCCGCCTGCCCCTAAGAAGATGGCTTTTCTTCCTGCTTCACAGAGAAAATACGAACACCTAACCTGTCGGCACCTTGATCTTGGGCTTCTCAGCTTTCAGAATTGTGAGAAATAAATTTTTATTAGTTCTAAATTACCCAGTCTGTGATATTTTTAAATTAAATACCAGACAGGAGGTGACCATTATAACATCTAAAATTTGTTTTGCTCTCAAGAATCAATTTTCACCCTACTGGGGGCAATATCTCCCCTGCTGAAAGTGCACACTGTAATGTGACTTGAGTTTTAGTTCTTCTTTAACTGACTACACCACCTTTTGCAAGCCACTCTCACTCTTTGAGATTCAGGTTTTTCATTTGTAAAATGAAGAGGTTGAACAACGTGCTCTTGAAGACTCATTTGCAGCCCTGGAGTCCTAGGACTTTTATTAATATATGGTATGCACGCAAACACTGCAGCTGGCTCCTCCTGCCCTCCCTGTCCCCTGTCCATGCCATTTTTACAGGCAGAGGGAGAAGGTAGCGTGCTGCATTGTGATTGTTAGTTTCCACGCAAGGTTCCCTCAAAAACCAAATGAACTTCTTGAGGACAAAGTCCACATGCATGTGGTACAGTACCTGGCACGATGTTAGCACTTGATCAATGTTTGTATTAATAAAACGGGCTACACAGTATCCTCGCAGATTGAACTAGATGAAAGTGTCAGTGTTAGAACATTTTGACAGTAACTTCACAGCCTAACTCATGTACAGTGGAATTAAATGGCATCTGCCTTGTACTGTAGCTCACTGGGCAGCATCTGACATGTCAAGGGGTCAAGAAATGTTTAAAGAAGGAAGAAAAGTTTAAAGTAAGAGAGAGGGAAAGGTCAGAGAAGACATATCATTACAAATTTTATGTTTATTTAAAGACTTCTAGTAACTTTAGCTATAGTTGATTGTTTTTCCCTAAACCCAGCAGGTTAGTTAATGAACTTGGTCAAAAATTGGGTATGTAGGGATATTACCATCGAAAAATTTTATACTCTTTATAGTATAAACCCATGTCATAAAATTAAGAAGCAAAACTGCTTACATTTGTAAAGCACTTTCTAGTTTCCCAGGGACTGTCTCATTAATTGTCATATTATAGCCTCCAGAAAAGTTTCATAAGGAAATGCAACTGAATAAATGCACTGAACCAGTAACAGATCATTCCTTTGTTAACTACATTTATATCTTGTGCAGAGATCTCAAGCAATGCTAGTTGATAGTACTCCAAGCTGTCTTTGATACAAGATAACCCATTTGCCACTGTCGGCCACTAACCCTGTGAATAGACTAAGAAAATGCAAGAGACTGTTTCCAGTAGCAGCTACCAAGACTTAACATCATGGAATGCAAAGGGTAGAAAGAACTTTATCTTCTAGTGCAGATATATTGTTAACCTTGGGTACGTGAGTCTCCAAAATTGTCTAGAAAACTTTGTGGCCATGAGAATGTTTCTCATGATGGTCCGTAGCTTCCATCAGATTATCAAAGACTAATGGGCTCCACAATAACAGACTACTATTTACATATGAGACAAGTGAGCCAGGAGAGGCCAAGGAAGTCTCTTAGAGTTCCACAACACAGCTAATTAGAGGCAGAATCTGATTTATAGCACTTTTAGCTAAATGCCATTTTCCTCTGTTGCTCAAGTGCATTCAGGAGCCATGAGTTTATGACCCCAGTCAGGGAATAGTTATATCCACGTGTAACTTAGAATATGCAAGGATCTTACACATGGTTGCCTAGTTTATCCTGAGGACCCAGTATTTAATTGGATGAGTTAGCATTGCCTTAATTATACTATTTCAGAAGTATACAGAAAATGAGTCATTTTCACAAGGAGAAAATTTAGTGTGCAATAAAATTTGAATAGAACTGGTAATGCTACATGATTACAGATTAACACATATATTCAATTTCCTTGGAAATGCTTAGGCAGAGGATATTATTTAACTATTAAGAAATTGGGAGCAAATCTAATTTGTAACCTAGAATAGAATTAACTCATGTATAAAAAATAGCAGTAAAGATACTGACAAAGCTGATCATACTCATATAAAAGTCAAGGACAAAATTTTTAAAGGGAACCAATGCTAATGTTTAAAGTGGGAATATAGGAAATGTTAGTAGAATCATGTGCAATAAAGTTTCCTAATTTTTGTATTTGGGAATTTTCCCAAATTATCTGAATAGTACTTTTTTGATGCTAGTTGTCTTATCAACAAGAATATAATCTAAGGAGAAGCAATTAATTGAATGGTTAATTTGTGTGAAAATAAGAAAACAGTTGTAGCTAGTTTTAAAAATAGCCTTTTACACCCTCATTCAGGTTCCTTCCTCCACTCAGATCTTTATATATTTTCCCCACATCAAAACTAGCTCTCAAGAGAAAGGTCATGGTACTAAAATATAAATACCTGAAAATATTGTCATGTTTATGTGGCAAATCTCAAAAACTGCAAGAAAACACACACACACACACGTACAATGTGTGTTACCTTATTACCAAATCGGCAAATGTTCACATATTTTCTGATATTGCACAGTGCTGAAAATAGGGTAAACTCCTCATGGATCTGAGGAAAGAAAGCACCAGCTTCAAAGTGCAGTGGGTCACAGTGAGTGCACTCTCTGTGGTTCTTGGGCAGCCAACAAAGTTCCCCAAAGGGTCGTAGGAAGCACCACTCTCCATTCTTTCAAAGCCTTCCAGATCACCCTGGAGTGTGGAGAGAAGGAGATGAACAGAGGGGCCTTGGACCCCAAGATTCTCCCAAGCAGGAAGAGCTTGCTGGGGATGACAAAGGTGGAGCTGGAGTGAGGTGCTGTGCCCCTGTGGCTTTGCTCCCTGTCCCTTTAGCAGGAAGGGATTACAGTGGCAGCCGCCTTGAAGAGCCACAGGGTAAGACAAGGACTTCCGAAAACTTACTTTACAGTTCTTCTAACTGTAATGGGGCTCTCTGGGTGGTATGAGTCAGTGATAAGCAAGTAAGAAAATGTGAGAGAAAGGACAAGAAGAGACAGAGACAGTGTGGGGAAGCCAACCATTGGTCACTGTCACAAGACAGGAGGGGCAAATGGCACTTCCCTCTCCCCGTTGTTGTTCCAGCTTTTGGCCATCCAGAAAACAACAGGAAAGTGTTCAGAGCAGTCACAGAATTAGGACCTTGACCCATGCAACAGGGAATATTTTAGAGACAGTATCACAAAGGGTCATTCCATTAGCCACCACTGGCCCAAGGGGCAGCCGACCATGTGCAAGGCCTTGTGGTAAGGCTGGGAGGAGAACAGAAGAGATAACAAGGGGTTCTCTCCCTAACTGTCTTGAAATCTGCTTATGACCTGCAGATGGTAGCAACTGTGAGAAACCCTTCTCCACTCCTGCTAGAATAACTGAGAAGAGTGGTGCCAGGTTTGGAGCGAGGGCGTCTGAGATGGTGGTTGTGTTCACCCTGGGGAAGCAGTGGGCTCCAGAGAGTTGGAATTCTGCCAGTGCTGCTTCCTTGGCAGGCCTTGCACTATTGCCTATTGGCAATGGCTCCCCTTTCCCACTCCTGATTATAAATTTCTTTTGGCCAGTGTCTCTGGCACGGTGCCTGATTTATTGCAGAGTTGTTATTTTGTAAGATCAGAGCCACAGGCAGGCCAAATATTTTTGCCAGTCATGCTGGACCTGCCATCCTTCCACTCCTACAACTTGGATTTTCCCTGGGAGTTTTAATAGTGGGCACAGGAAGAAGGAGGGTTTTCTGTTGATTGGTGGAGATTCTTCCCAGGAGCTTTAGGACTTGTAACCTGCCTTCTAGCCTCAGCCATGGAAAGCATTTAATTCTGAGTGCACAGCATATCCCACGCCTACACTGGTCACAGGCCAGGGGAAAAGGGCCAGAGGGTAAGGGACCAGAAGGTGACCACACTCTGAATTCTCCCCTTTGCTTTGTGCATGTATACCAGAGTGCTATGAAGTTCCAACAAAGGTGGTTTTGAAAGAGAACAGCCTAGAGAAGAACAGAAGGTCAGAAGGCATAGGTATTGCCTACATCTGTCCTTGACGCTTTGAGGAAGGGGATGATAAAGACTGAGCGCACATTGTCATGCTTGCTGATAACCACTCCTGCTCTCTGACTGCCTGTGTGGGAGTCACCCTGCACACACAGCAGGAAGCAGGCTTGAGTGAGCATAATTCACCGAGAATTGCTATTTATAGATCTGCTCCTTCTGGGCAGCCCATCCTTGACAAGAACCTGAATTTGAGTCCAGCGAGTTCAGTTCAGTATCTTTAATACTTGAAGTGATCCTTTTACCTTGAGACTTGACTTTCTTTTTTTAAGGATTAGATGAAATATGAACTGACGGTGTACCATAAATTATGTGAAATTTACCGGGTTCTTAATGCACACGTACACACGTCCAACCAACTAAAAATGATACTGAACATAATTCTGGTGTTAGATCAACCTCTCCTAACTCAGAAATAGAATAAAAGACTCAGTCAAACCTAGCTAATGGGGCAAACCTTTTTTTCCCTCTCTCCCTTCCAAATTTTATGTCATTCATAGATGATCTTTTCTGTCTCATGCTGGTCTGATTTGGAAGTCATATCATTTTTGTGAGGTTCTCATTCTAATTCTAGAGAGTTGGCAGTTTATCTGGGTATAACTGATCAGATTTCATGTTCTAAGTAGGTATTCATTAAATGTAGTTCTCTACCTCAGGCTACCATATTCCCTAAGTGATTACTGCACAGATTCATGTGATGGTTCATTCTCTTCCTGTGCTTGATTTTTAATTTCTTAGTTCACTATTCACTGCTGCCCACAGTTGTGTGATGGATAAAGGTTGATTTCAATTTTCTCAAATTTTGGAAAGAGAAATCTCTTGGGAAATATCTAACCAGTGAAAACTTCTGCACTTTGGTTTTCACACAATTGCTTCTATGTGCACACCTTTTGGTAACTGCATTCCTCAATTCTTCTTTTGTATCATAGCTAGAAATACTAAATGCAATATGGATACCCTAGAGAAGTAGAGAAAACAGAATTTTATACAGCTTGTGAAGTAGCTGCTTGGAAACAATTTCCACCAAATTTTATTAGATTAATATGCTTTTTGGCACTAGGAAAAGTGGCCTTAGTGAGCATCTAGGATGTTGGTGTCTAACTCAAAGGGATCTGCCAAGAGAAATGAGTCTGTCATTTGATGAAGTCAGTATTGTAGCAGTTCCATAAAGAATTACAAAATATTCCAGACTACTTGTTTATTAGCCACAATATAATGCTAAACAAGATTTAAAGTGATGGATATTGCACTTCTTAAAGTAAAGAAATACTGTAGAATTTCAAATATATTAGCAGTAGTCTTTAGGTTAATAAAATCTTGTTGCAATGATACAGGAGGACCCTCTTTATTTTTTTATGTTTGCAAACTCTTTGGCAAAGTCTCAGGATTTTTTTTGTAGGGACTCAGTAATGTTTGTCATGTGCTTATGAAATTACAGAATAGATTCAAGTCCAAATGATGACAATGTAAGAGGGGCTGAGTTAATACTAATTTTATGTAGTATATGTATGATTTCCCATCAACTATCAACGATTCAGGTTGACTAATTAATCCAGTTTATACAGTTTTGCATATAGTAATAACACTACTCGATGTAAGGCAAATCCATCTGTTTATATATTTAGACTTGGTGAAATTGGAAGATTCTAGAAGCTAGTTTTAGAATACTTTTGTTTAGATCAGAGACTTGTTTCCATCTGAAAAGATGATTGTTTTCATTAAACATATAAAAATAATTAGTTATACACAAATCCCACTCCCCCAACACACACATTAGTTTGATCCTTGAGGCAAAGGATATAGTTTAAGTAAAATTATTATCTTGCAAACAATTTATTTAATCTTTGTGATTTCTCCACATTTTCTCTTATTTCTCTATTACTTTCTAAACCTTCCTAAATCACACTAATATTTCCTGTACACACTATAGAATTGCCATGCATATTTTAATAATTAGTAGTTATTTTATAATTATTTGGCTTTTTCTTCATGCTTAAAGTTCTTTCTGGCATTAAGTCTGAGACTTAGGAAGAGGCAATTAATTCTATCATTTTCCTACGCTAGGAAACTTAAAAACTAGCAATAGCCATTACTTAAATGCTATTTATTAGGAAAGAACTTTGACACTAGAAGTACTAATTCTGATACAAAATATAAAGAAATCAAAAAAGACACAGGATATTTCTTAAACAATAAGATTTCAGATCATTTCCCCATATTGCAACAATATTTCCAATTCTATTTTTGACTACACTTAAAATTGCTTTTACCTCATATAAATTCATCCTGTGTATTTACGATGTAGACTCTAGCCAGGCTTAGTTTTTGTAAGGTAATATAAAGTCAAAGTGTTTGGCGAAAATGATAGTTTATTTATTTGTTGAGATGTAACTCATAGGGAAAAAACTGCTTTGAGAATACTGAGTAGAAAATACCTTAAAAGTGCCCTTGTATAATACTTATCAATATAGATTTCATTGCAACAAATTCCATTAATATAGTATGAAAACATAAAATTGAATCATGAACAGTTGAAATTCAATTTTTTCCCCACTATGGCCCAATTTAGTATGATAAATAAAGATAAAGAAATAATCATTTTTAGTTTGCAATAATAAAATTTCACATTAGGAAGGTTGCATAAAAATGAGAAGCACTTTCTAGGAAGCAGGTTAAAGTGGAACTTCAATGCAATGTTTTTGTATGTATAAGTAAGGCCAGAAATATTTAATTTGGAAACCATTTGACTGGAGGTTGTAAAAGGTCAACAGTAGAAAAAAAACAAAAACTAGGGCAAATGGTATTCTCCAGTTCTCACTTGCAAATCCCAGTGAAGCCGATGGAAAGTTTATGGAAATATCCAAAAGACACATTTGGCCTAGTTCAAAAGCTCTATTAAATTAATAATTTAATACATTGCCCTAGTTAAGTATTGTCTTTATGGTCCTTTTAACATTATTTTACCTAGGATTTGTTCATAGCTTGCTTGGAAATTACAGAAAAGTAGATAAGCTAATAAGGGACATTTGACCTCTGACTTAACTTCAGAGATACTTTAACTCTCTCACCCTCCCCACCCTACAGTGAAGAAAGGTCCTATGTAAAGAAATTCATGAATCCAAGAAAAGCTTTGTGATTTTTAATGCCCACAAAGTGGGAAGTATAGGTAGATGTAAAATGTATAATTCTGATACTTAGCTTAGGGGAATTTAGTCTCTGAAACTCTAATACTGAGTGTATAAATGTCATTGTAGCTGTTTCCTGGTGGTACAAGGAGGAACTAGTAGCCTCTTACTTTCTGTGATCCATATTTACAAAGCCTCTATTTTGGCCTGGTACTGCCTATGGTACAAAGCAATGTACCTTGTCAATGGTACCAGATTTAGTTTCTGGAAATGCAGGAGCAAAGCATCACTTCATGGCATTTTGGAGTCATCTGTTCGAAAATTCGATCTCCTCAGAGGGGTGGACTTTGATAAGTGGCTACCATTGGGTTTCAGACCTATCTTTTCAGGTGGGACCAAGCAGGCTTCCTAGAGACATCTGCTAAGAGAAGAGGAAGCCAGGTGAGACATTCCTCACTCAAAACTACCACAGACTGGGGAGCCAGGGCAACTGAGTTCTTATTCCTGCTCTATTACTTACCACTTCTGTGACCTTACTTTAATCTCTGAGCTTCAGTTGCCTCGTTCCCCCCAACATGGACAAAATAAAAGGGTTTTGCGAGAATTTAAGAGTTAAAATATTTTGGGAACCAAGAGCATTGTTTTTTGCAGCTTAGCTCTCATTATTATTTTATATTAAGTACTCTCCCTCAGATTTGTTTCTTAGCTCAATACTCTTCCCAGTCCCCCCTCCCCCGAAATAATGTCACAGGGGCTTGTAATGGGGCCTGAATGGGAGAAAGGTTATGTGGAGGCAGAGGAAGATGAGACAGAGGCTGAAAGAGCTGCTTCAGTGAAAACTCTGTGCACTCTCCCCTCCCCCACCTCATCTAACACTATTTGACGAAAAGTAGAGAGAGCATTCTCCTCACTCTGCTGCACAACCCTCGGGGGCTCTGTGCATCATTTGACCAGTGCTCAGCCGCATCCAGCCACCGCAGCTGAAGAGGCAGAGAGGGGGAGCCTGCCAGAGGCAGAGGTGCGTGGTTTGGGGGGGTTGGAGAAGAGGAATAAAACCAGACGTCACACAGCAACCACTCTCTGGTTCCTGAGCCCTCCTGAGACATTCCCTGGGGGTGATACGAAACATGATCAAGAATGGGGGGCGGACGAGTTCTTAGGAAATTGACACAAATGTATCAAATCATCAAACATAGTCCTTGCTTGTCTATTACACACCAGGCAGGGTATCAGCAATTGGTGACACAAAGAGGCTGAAGACGTCCCTGACCTCAAGTCCTCGTCTGGTTCACCCTTGTGCCCATTTTTACTACCCTATTACGATTTCGGAGGAAGAACAGGCCCTGGGACTCTGGGAGGACGCACCAGGCGACCCATGGGTGGGACATCGAGGAAAGATGACTACAGGTGTTGGCCTGGCAGAGGGAGATTTCAGGTAGAGGGTGCCTTCCAGGGTAAGAAAATGAACTTTTCGTGTCACATTTGCATTTTCATGTCTTAACTAAGATTCTCTGAAAATATTGATGGCACAAACGAAGTAAATTCCTGCTTAAAACGCCAAAGCGATCAACTACTATGGCTTATGCGTTGAACTAGTCCCAATATCACCATTTCAGAAATGTCTTAATATTAATGCTGACAAGAAACAGGCATCTTTCGCAAGAAGCGGGCTTGCATTCCCTCGCGTGTAGGGAAAGGGGACGGGAACAGAATCCCCAGCGCCAGGCCAAGAGGCGGCGCGCTCCGCCCAGCGCCGCACGGGTCCGCCCGCCGCGCCCCGCCCCCTCCCCATCCCGATCGAGCGGGGTGCTCCAACGCTCGCGAGAGCCCTCTCGGCTTCCACGTTTGCCACGTTCCAAAGAACCGGGACAGACTGGAAAACCAAAAGCCGCCCTCGCTCACAGGCGGCTGTGTCGCGCCAGAACGGCCCCAAGTCTGCAGGGGGCGGGGAAGCGCATCAGGGTACCGCCACCTCATAGAGGCCGTTGCGATTGGCTCTCACCCGCCGTCACTCAGCCTTCCGCGGGCGGGGCGAGGCCGGGAAGGGGCGTGGCCGGGGCGGGCGAGCCGCGCGCTCTCGCCTCCGGAGGGAGTCACAGGTCCGGCACACGCGAGGGCCGGGCGCGCGCAGCCGGCACGCGGGTGAAAGTCCTCGGAGGCGCGGCGGGCGGTGCGTAGGCACAGGCTCTGCTGCAGGAGCCGCGGCCCGCACCCGCTCCAGCGCCCGCCGCCGTCAGTGGCCACAGGCCCGCCGTGTCCCCCAGCGCACTGAGGTCCCCACCGGCCCTCGCCAGCCCTCGCGCAGCGTGTGATGGCCCCGCGCAAGAATGCCAAGGGCGGCGGCGGCAATAGCAGCAGCAGTGGCTCCAGCAGCGGCAGCACGAGCGCGGGCAGCAGCGGAGGCAGCAGCAGCCCCGGGGTTCGGAGAGGTCAGAGGCCCTGGGGGTCCGGGGTCCGGAGCCGGGCCTTGGGGTGGGACCCCGGGCGGCGGCGGACGCTGCGAGTCCATCTCCCCAGGTCCCGCCGCGCCTCCTTCATCCTCTGCTTCGCTCCTCCTTTGGGCGCGGGGCGGAGGCCGCGCTCGCCAGGCCGGACTGGCGGGCGGAGCAGGGTACGCGCCCTGGTGTTGGCCAAGTCGGGAACCCCCTTCCTGGCAGTTCCCACACCTGCAGGGCGCAGCCGAGTTGGAGGTCATTGATCGACTCTTTCTTGGCTTACTGTAGGCTTGAAGATGGGAGTAGAGAACAATTTATCTTTGCCTTGCATGTTTTGGGGGAGTTTGAAAATGAGCCAAAGTCAGGGAAAGTAAGTTCCTGCCTAACTAGCAGTTTTCAGTGCACCTCAAAGCAGAGAATATTCTGGGGGTGGGGAGAGGTGAAGTGTGTGTGTGTGTGGGGGGGCAGTTGGGAGTGATTTGAATGTTCTTACAAAAATGTTTTTGCTTTTATGTAGCTTTCTTAACAGGCATTTCAGATGCCTTTAAAATATCACAGAATGCTGTGAAATATTGGACAGATTTCTCTATTTTTGCCTTTTTTGCTTAAAAAAAATCGATTGGTTATTCACCTTTTTCCTTCTCCATGTGCATACCCAGTAGAGAGAGGACAGATGTTTTAAATCTGTTTCCTCTCATATTTCAGTGGTTCTCGGTTTCTTTTATACTTCCTTTGACTCATATTAGGATATTGAAACTGGAAGACACATGTGTATTGAATGTGAGCTGTAAACTTCACTTGAAATGGTTTAGACTCTTTGCTGACTCTCTGCATGCAATGCAGTCATAAATATGAAGAAAATAAATCAGATAACTATAGTCATATTTCAAAGAGCTATTTTAATTACAGCAGTTGTCGCTATCTGAAATTATCTTCTTATTTTCTTGTGTATTGTATTTGTCTCATTCTCTCCTCTTCATTTCTTATCCCCAATTCCTAGAATGGTCCTGTCCCATAATAGGTGCTCAATAAATATTTGATTAGTGAATGTATGAATTTAAATGGTGAAAATAATGCAATTAAATCCATGGTACACATTTACATTCTAAGAACTTTTAATAATATTTGTATTCTAAATGGAAAGAGATAAACAGTTTGAAGTTCAGTGCAAGCATATTAATTCACCTTTGAAATAAGTAAAAGTTTGTGTTCCTTTTTCACTTGTTTTTCTACGTCAGTTACTTCAACATGTGGAGCGGTAGATTAACTGCCTCAGGTGGCTGGGCGGACCCTTTTTAACATTTCTAAATGAGGAGAGCCCATTGTGAACCTTATGTGTGAAGCAGAGGAAGCTGACAGACTTGAATGTTAATTGTTTCAAAAGTTTTTTGTGGCTGTTTACAAGTGCAACATTCTTTGCTCCATTTTATCCTTTGTGCTTTTGAGTAGAGAACTGGTTGCATCTGAGGAAGTCACTTTATATGGCCTGTTACTTACTGGTAAGAATTAATATTGGGAAATGTGTGTCATGTTTCTACCCCAACCAATAAATATTTGAAGCATTTTAACAGGCAGATGATAAGTTTAGGAAATGTTATGGCCTAAGTTAATTTATCCTGATGGTCGTATTCAGGCATTTGAGAGCAAGCTCTGTCCATATGTGAGATCCACAGCCTTTTAAGCATTTTAGACATTGAATCCATAATTGTCTTGAAATAGACATAGTAGTGTAAAAGAGAGAATATGTAAAAGAGAGAGAAATACCTTTGTTACAAAAAACAAACAAAAAGTTGGTGTTGGAGCCCTGCATGTTACGTAATGAGTATTCTTTTTCCGCAGCCATTTTTTTTTTTTTTGTAAATATTGTGTTCTGACTGTGTGCCAGGTAGAAGGCACTAGAAATGGAAACCAGGATTCTTTCCATCATCCTAACCTGAACAGTTACCTTGACGTGTGAAAGTGTGATTATATTGTTTTCTTACAGCAGGATATACCTGAAAGATATAGCCAACTTTTATTGCTGTGTTTATCTAGTGGTTGAGGTGTGGACGTTGTGCAAACCATTCCCATCTGCTGGAGAAATAAAAGCTGAAGAATTTTCAGCAGTGTCATTACTGGGAGGCCCATCTAGTTCCCTGCTCTAATCATATAGATAAGGAAATTAGTGCTGAGAAAGATTGTCTAGTTCATTGAAGGTGGTTTTGTTCATGGAACCTCAACTAGTTACTGGAATAACCAAGACTAGAACCCAAGTTCTCTGTTATTCATTTTTCCATACTATTTGAATTTTAGGTTCTCTAATATGTAAGATTTTATGGGAATGGGGAGTTGAACTAGATTATCAAGTTTCCTTCTGGCACTCTCTCCATGGTATTAGTACATTTACCTATTCAAGAAAAGTGCACTTTTGTCATATCATCAGTTAAATATTCTTTGACCAAAATTGTGTTTGAAACAGTATATTTGAAAATCTTAGTTTGAGAAGTACATGGATTCATAGTATTTTAAGATGTTTGCTCTGAGAATCAGAAGTTGATGGCATAGGTCACATTAAACATTATTATTTTTTATTTTTTGTGTAAAAGTATGGGGTAAAAAGGACCCAGTCCTTTGAAGCATGCATTTTAGGGAAAAGATGATTTTCTGGCCAGATTGTTTATCTTGGTGGTTGTTTCATTGAAAAGTGATATTTGGAAGCTGCAATTATGGGGTTTTATATTACAGAGATTTTTAAACAAGTATCTGCCTTTTATTTCCTTCAACTTAAATTAAGAAATGATAAAGTGGTTTTCTATAGAGTTCAATTTCACCTTTTTTAGTTTTATTCTTTATAATGTAAAAGAAACATGAAGAAACAAGATATCTTAACTTTAATTTGTATATAGAATTTAATTTGTCTGGCAAACTGGGACCAGGAGAAGCTTTTTTCAAATTTATTGATTTGAAAATTTTTGGTGAAGGATCATGATGTCCTTTTGGACTGAATTTGTAGACACTTCTGTGTGTAATGTTTTTTGTTGGTTTAGCTTTTCCCTTTCACCCACTCTTTCCTTGTATCTTCTAGCATGCTTTCTATCTGCCTGTTTTTGTGAGTGTCCTGCTACTGTATTACGCTTGACCAGTAGGTGTCACTGTAGAACACTTCCCCCCTTCAATTTGAAGGTTCAGGTTATATAACAGCAATTAGTTTTATTACTATTAAATATTATTTAACCAATCTGTACATACTCAAAAATATTGATGGACAGTTACTTAAAAACTCTTAGCTACTACTGCTTTTTAATTCTCTCAAGGTCTCTAACAGTAGATTTTGAAATTTAGTGGTAAGAATTTATCCCAAGCAGCCTTTTTATTTAGGCTTAATTAGAATAAAATATAATTCTGTAAAACGGAATATTCAAAGATTCATTTTATGAGTATTAATCATTTAGAAAAACACTTCTCAGTTTTTTTAATTTTTTCTTTCAATGTTGCCTAGATTATTGAGTAACTAACAGATGCAGTTCACTGCTGGTTGCATTCTGGAGCCCTTACATGGAGGGGCCCTAGTGAAATTTCCTTTCTTTACCCAGAGACTATCAGTTAGGGCCAGCTGCTTAATCTTCCATTACTCATTCTAGGATGAAAGATAGGAAAGCCACAATTCTTCCTCAACAAGAATTGTGCCTATTTTGTGTTCAGTTGAACAGCATTTTATCCAGCCTGGCCAGATCATATGAAACCAAGTACTAAAAAATGTGCTGAGGGGGTTCATGAACACAATTCTAAAAGACCAGTTAACCTCTGATAGGCTGGGGAATTAAACGAAAGATCTGTGTTTTAGTCTTACTTTTAAATCACCTGAGTCATAGAGATTATTAGAAAATGAATGTATGAGGTTTTCATTTTCAGCAAAGTACCAAGAGACTAACTTGGATAAGGGCTCCTGTAGGCTTTCCACCCTATTTTTAGTTAGTATCGGCTATGTAACCTCTGCACTCTCTGGTCCCAACAGGAAAAAACCTTTTTCTCCAGAAAGGTGTGGTAGTTTGGAAGAAAGAATCTGACGACCTGGATCACATTCATTTAAGAACTGTGTGGCAAGTTGCTCAAAATCTCTAGTCCCAGATTCCTTAAACTGAATTATTTTCTACTTTCAGAGTAGCCCTAAGACCTATTTCATGTACCTTCATGCTTCTCAGATGTTTCCATTAAGTGCTTCTAATGATAGGGGTGAATGCAAAACTTTGGAGAATATAAAAATGTAGATCTAAGCAGGCCATTGCATGCTTGAAATTTTTTGATGATTTATTAGATAAAATTTATTTTATATTTGGTAGCTTCTGTATTTTAAGTAATATTGATGCTTTTGAGGTAGTGCTTATACTGTGTCTTTGGGTACCCTTGATACATTTCTGTCTGCTTTGGAGGGAGGGGTGTAAATATTTATTTGCCCCTTGGCCCTCAAGTTGCTGATTTGCCCTCTGATTGCTCAGAGGTCTGTAACATTTTATATTACCAGGGCTCGGATACATTTTAGTCTTTTTATGCTATTCCAGCCACTGTTGTAACATCCTGAAAATATGCAACTTAGTTTGACTCTTGGATACTTCTGCATCGCTTCTAAGTGCTTTGACTTCATTCTGTACCAAGGTATAAAGATGTTTTTTAATGAATCTCCCTTTGATAAAACCTGTATGGACATAGAACCTATCTACAGCTTACTCGAATCTCTGGGGAAAAGCCTCACTCAGCCTTCTCTCAAGAGCTGTGGAGGTGCAGGAGCTGGCTCATTTGCTGCAGTGTGTGCTACCCCGGCATCCGCTCTGCACTGCACACACGTCTCTGGGTGACTGCATGTCTGCTTGGTGCTGCAGTCCTGGCCATTTCTATTAGAGGACTAGAGATGCAGGATGTTCATTTCTTCTTACCTCCCCATGTACCACTGTAAGGGTATATTCTGGAGTCCAAAGCCTTAACCTTTTTACTTTCTTCTGGTGCTGCTAGGAGCCAAGGTGGTATTTTCTTGTCAGTCATCTTTATTTTTTAAAAAATTTTTATTATTTTATTCCACTAAGATGAGGGATGCTTCAGGCATTTGTTCTGTTGTTTTCAGGGATGTGTCTTGGTTACCTTTAACTGATGTGGTTATCTTTTAATGGCAAATCGCTGAATGTAATTTAATTCTGATCACATTGATGACAGCTAAGGACAAATTTGTTCTAGATAACCTATTAGATTTAAGGGAAATTTTGAGCTCACTTGGTGATAAATGTTTTCAACAATAGTTACAGAAGATCTTTTGAAGGATCTGGGCTGTTCTTTGGCTCCCTGTGGAATCCGGGTGGCTTGCCCTGTGTGACTGTTATTGTCTTTCTGTGCTCTAGAGCAGGGAGGGTCAGTGAATCAAATCGGGGTGGGGTAGGGGGAGTTGTCCATTTATAACAGGACAGGCCACGGCGAGTGGACAGTCCTGGTAGTGGAAACCACTATTGCTGTACTTGGAGAAATGCCAGCACTTCCCTCCTACCTGTGTGACCACACGTGTAACTCAGTGACTCATTCTGTATGGAAGCCAGCAAGGATCAGTCTTAATTTTAAAGTAGGAAAATATTGTTTGATAAAATAATTTTATTCCACAGCCAACATTGTGTTTACACAGGTCTGACAGCCATTCATTCTACCATGCCACGATGTAGACTCATTCATTGCTATTTTGTTGTCTGTCCTGTCTATAACTTGATTCTGGTTTACTAAACTGCTGTTATACACATTTTCCCCTCCTATCTTTTACAATCTGCTTTTAATTTCAATTTTTTTTGAAGTGATATACTAGAAAGCTTCTTTTTGATCTTAGGTTCATATGTAAATTTTATTTAGGAGCAGTTAATTTTTTTTTTTTTACATGAACCTAAAAATCTGTGTTATAAATGCTTGTTGAAAATAAACTAGTGTTTAACTTTACTTTTCAACTTTTCAATTCTTTGAATCAAATTTTTTTTTTTTGTTTGGAGACAGGGTCGTGCTCTGTCACCCAGTCTAGAGTGTAGTGGTGTCATCATAGCTTAATGCAACCTCAGACTCCCGGCCTCAAGTGATCCTACCACCTTGGCCTCCCAAAGTGCTAGGATTATAGGCATGAGCCATGAGTTTTGTAAATTATTCAATGGACTTGCTTTTTGGCAGAGATCCTTTTCTAACTTCTAGAATAAAAAATTTCTATGTGCTGCTCTTTAAAACCATATCTACTTGAAATATTATATACTTAGGACCTGTAAATAGATATAAAAGGTAATACAGTGAATACCCATGTACCTACCATATAGATGAAGAAATGAAACATTACCAAATTTTTCGATTTTCCTCTCCTGTGGCACCCCTTCCCAACCATTCTTACATGTTTTATGATAGTCTTTATAATAAAAATATATGCACAAAATAAAATGTATTAATAATGTTACATTGCACATTACACATTATATGTCCATACATGTAAAATGTACCTATTGTTAAAACAATGTATGTGAAAACTGCTTAGAAAGTGTATCTATATCCCTATGTATAGAAATATGTATATATACACACACACTTATTTAGCATGTGTTAAAACTTTTGTGAATAGGATCTCAGTTGGCAAAGCAGTTTGACACCATTTGTTTGAAATTCCTCCAAACTCTAGTTCTTTATTTTCATATATACGTAGTTCTGCACTGTATGAATGTGCCACTTTTCATTTAGCCACCCTGCTGTCGAAAGCCACTTTGGCTTTTTTTCTTTCAAGCAATGTTGCCTTGAACACTCTTGTATTTTTCTGTTTGTTTTTGTTTGTTTTGTATTTGTATGTTGATTTGTAGAATTTTTCTATATCCTGTACTTTTTTGAGTATCTGTATGATAGAGGGCTTCTCACAGTCTGATTATTCACATTGTCATTTTCTGTGGTATATTTTGAACAGAATTTTAAGATTTTAATGTATTAATATTTTTAAGTTTCTACTTTATGGTTCATGCCTTTGTGCTTTATTTAATACGTCCTTTCTAACACAGAGATCGTTAAACATTCTCTTATTTTCTTCTGAAAGATCTGAAATTTTGCCTTTTCAGGCACATTTATATCTCTGAACTATCAGGTATAGAATTTTATTATATATATTGTGAATAGGGATTTAATTCAATATTTTAAAAACATGGATAATGAAAATGTCCTATACCGCTAATTGATGTCTTCTTTCTACACTAATCTTCAGTCCCGTTTATTGTATATAAATATGTGGGGCTCTACTTTGTTCCAGGCATGTAGGGGCAGCACCTAAGTGAGTTGCTCACTAGAGCTTTGTAGTAAGTGTCTGATGGGACATGTCCTTCTATTTTGTCTTTTTCACCATTGTCCTTGCTGATTTAGTACTTTTATTATATTCCATATTCTAGAATCTGCTTATTGAGTTTCATAAAAAATATTTGGGTATTTTGGGTGGCATTGTATTGAATTTATACAACAATTTGGGACAATTACACATATTTATAATATTAAATCTTTATATGAGCACAGTGTAATTTCCTATTTAAGTCTTACAATTTTTATAATTTTATCCAATTATACACTCGTGCACATCTTTTATTAGATTTAGTCTAGGTACTTTATATTTCAAAAGTAATTTTGATAGTCTTTTTAACCATTTTATTATGAAAATTTAAAAATATGTATCCATGGTGAAAGAATTTTACAGTGACCCCACCACCTACATTCTACTGAGGTTAACATTTGGATATATTTGCTTTATGTACTATCCAACAGTCAATTAATCGTATTCTTTTTTGCATTTCAAAGTCAGTTGTAGGAATCAGTACACCTCACTCTCATGAACATTTATGCATACCTGTCATTAACTGTAGCTCAACATTTGTTTGTTTTCCCTCTGAGGTAAAATTTTCACACAGTGAATTGCACAAATTTTAGTGTATGATTTGAGGAGTTTTTATAACTGTATCTGACTGTGTAACCCACAGCCTATCAAGATAGAGAGTATTTCCATCACTTCAGAAAGCTCTCTCAAGCCCCTTCCTTGCCCCCATCTCTGCCATCAGAGACAACCATCATATTAACTTTTTTGACCATAACTTAGTGTTATCTATTCTAAAACTTTCTTTCGCAGGTTCTTTTTATGTAAGGGCTTCTTTCACTCATCATATTTTTGAAGTTCATTTATGATGTTGTGTATCAGTCCCTTGTTCTGTTTTATTGCCAGGTAGTCTTCCATTGTATGACTGTAGCACAGTTTTTTATCCATTCTTTTACTGATGGACAGTTGGGCTATTCCTAGTTTTGGACTATCATGAAGAAAATTCTATGACTATATTGAAGCCTTTTTTTTTTGGACATATGTTTTCATTTCTCTAGAGCAAATAACTAAGAAGGATTACTGGGCTATAGGGTAGGTATATGTTTGGTTTTATTACAAAAACTGCCAAATTTTTACAAAACAGTTGTACAATATATTTTACACTCCCACTGACAATGTCTGGGAATTCTGATTGTTGTTTACATATGTTACCAATATGCGGTGTTGTCAGTCTTTTTAATTTTAGCCATTCTGGTATGTGTACAGTGGCTTCTCATTGCAGTTTACATTTGCATTGCCCTGATGACTAATGATGTCAAGCATTTTTCTTGGGCTTATGGGCCATACCTCTTATCTTCTTTTGTGAAGTTTCTGTTTTGCTCTTTTGCCCCTTTTTAATTGTTTTTTTCCTCTTTTTTTTGTTATTGAGCTGTAATGCTTTATATATTCTGGATAGACATTCTTCTCAGATATATGCATTACAAATATTTTTCCCAATCTGTAACTTATCTTTTCATTTTCTTATTTTTCAAGTTGATATTTACTTTTTCTTTTCTGTTTTGCTTTCTGTATCCTAAGAAACTTTTCTTCTTCCCAGGTCATAAAGCTATCCTCCTATATTTTCTTCTAGAAGTTTTATAGTTTTATTTTTTATATTTAGGTCTCTGGTCCTTCTTAAATTAATTTTGGTTTAGGTTTCTCCGTATGAATTTTCAGTTGTTATGGCACCATTTCTGGAAAAGACTTTGGTTTCATCATTGGATTGCTTTTGGTGCCTTTGTCACAAAGCACATGACAATGTAAGTACAGACCTATTTCTGGGCTCCCTAGTCTGGTTTATTTATTTATTTAGTTAGTTATCTGTTTGTCCTTATGCCTGTACCACACAGTCTTGATTACTCTAGCTGTGTAGTTAGTATTAAAACTAGGTAGTGTAAATCCTCCAACTTTGTTGATCCTTTTACGTATCTCTAAGTATTCTAAGTACTTTGTATATCTGTGTACATTTTAGAATCAGCTTGTTAATTTCTATAGAATATAGCATGCTTGGATTTATGATTAGAATTACACTGGATGTGTAGACCAAGTTTGGGAAAATTAACAATCCCATTGATGATTGTGTCTTCCACTCCATGGTGATGATGTATTTCTTCATTTATTTAGGTCTTTAATTGCTTTCTGCCTTGTTTTGTAGTTTTTGGTGTAGAGATCTTACATATGTTTTGTTAAATATTTTTCTAAGTATTCTATGCTTTTGGATGCTATTGTTAAGTCATAGTTTTAAAAATTTTATTTTCCCATTATTTGCTATTATATAGACATAGAACTGATACTTTTTACCTTATATCATGTACTTTGCTAAATTCAGTTATTAATTTTTAGGAGTTTTTAGAAGAATATATTCTTTGGCATTTTCTGTGTAAATATCACCTCACTTCCTTTCCAGTCTTTCTTGAGTTACTTCCCTAATTAGGACATCCGGTATCGTGTTGAATACAGGTGATGAGAGTAGACAGTCTGGCTTTTTTCCTGATTTTAGTGGTAAAGTATTTCACCATTACGTAAGTAGAATAGGTGACTCTAGGTGTTTTGTAGATGCTCTTTATCGGATTGGGGCATTCCTTTGTATTTCTGGATTGAGAATTTTGTCAAATCCTTTTTTCTATCAAAGCCCTACTCGGTAAAGATGAATTATCCTTTTTATATATTGCTTTATTTGCTAATATTTTGTCAACAATTTTGCATCTGTGTTTTTGTTGGACATGTCTGTAATTTCCTTCCCTTTGTCCTCCCTTCCTTCTCCTCCCTCCCCCTGTTCCCCTTCCTCCTCTTCTCTCACTTCCTTGCCTTGGTGTAGGAATTATGATTACTACTGTGTATTTTTTGTGCATCTGTTGAGATTATATATGTGGTTTTTCTTCTTCCATATTTAATTGGTAAATTATAATAATACATACTGTAATTTAAAACCACCTTTACATTTCTGGAAAAAAATCTAATCTAGGGAATTTATAAATATTTTTCAGTATTATTGGATTAGTGAATATATCCATGAGTGAAATTGACCTGAAATGTTCTTTTCTGGTTTTGTTATCAAGGTTATTCTAGCTGCATAAGTGAATTTAAGAGTATTTCCTCTTTCTTTCTGTTCTTTGGCATAGTTTGATTAGGAGTAGTTATTTGGCAGAAATCATTTGAACCTTTTTGTCATTTTTATCCTGCACTGGGTGGGGTGTGGGTAGGCCTGAGGGAAAACTGCTTTGCTTTTAAAATATTTATGGGACTATTTAAATTTTCTGTTTCTTCTTGAGTCAGGTTGGCTAAGTTAGGTTTTCTGTTTTTTTGTAGGCACATTAGAGTAAGTTATATTTTATGAAAAGTTTTTTTGTCTTTTGAAGTTTTAAACGTACAAAAAGTTGTGTATGGTTTTACTTGTACCTCTTGTAAACAGAATAAACAGAATATAGCGATTGCATGCTTGTTATTCCCTGGCAATAAAGTAAAAATACTTTTAAAAATCACTAAATAATAAGCTTTTTAAAAGTTTTTCTTTTTCTTTTTTTTTTTTTTACACACAAGACAGATTTCTGCAAACTAAAGCTTTTTTAAAGTTTTAGCTGTTTTTTAGACACTAAGAATTTTTGCTGAGTTAATTAAAGTGAAAAGTCTTTATAAAATAGGTTGAATATTCTAGTATCTGTGAGAAAGTAAGCCATTTAATACTGGCCATTTAGTTTGATTAACTTGATCTGGTGCCCATTTTCCTCCTTAAATGGTAACGACTAAGCACTAGATGTATTGCTTTGTTCAGAATTGAGCTTATTGTTTTCAGAAACAAAACATAATTTATTTTATTAATTTATTTACTTTAAACATAATTATTTCTTGAACCTTAAGATTTGTTTGATTATTTTGTGGTTTTTAGTGAGTCAGTCTATTTGTTTGTTACCAGTAAATATATAATACCTGGAGGCCTAGGGTACCCAGCACAGATTTAAGACTCAATTACTGACAGGTTCTATGGCTTCTCCAGAGGTACTAGTAGATTTATGTGCGAACATAGCCCGATGTTTCAATTACATATTTGCTCTGGGTTACTATAGAGGTAGAACATTTTAAAGATGAAATTAATATATATGAAGGTGCAAAGCTATTAAGCCACTTGTATTTATTTTGTTTTCTTCTAGAGGGTAGTGACTATTTGTGTTGATAAGACCCCAAGGTAACTTTTAGAATTCTCTTGTGGTCAGTGAGACATTTAGAATGAATAAGGGTAGAGTAAGATTGAGTAAAAGAGCACAATTTACTAGCTTAAATAAGTACTGATTTGGAATAAACTTGAAATAAACTGGGTACATTCAAGACCTTCCTCCTCAGCTGGTCCTTCACGAATACCTTGTGATATTTCTGTGTATTCTTAGTTTTCACTTACCCGTTTTTTTAACACCACCTATTTCACATCTTTAACTCTTTGAGCCAATACCTTGCTTTTTCTCCTTCAATTTTGGTGATGGCTTCCTCTCATTTTTGCACAGAAACCAGAGGGCATCCTTTAAGAGCTCCCTGATCTGTTGTATGATGGGCATGGGTTGGCCTTTGAGTCACACAATATTGGGAGCCGACTGAGTTGAGGCTGATTACCCCCCTAGTGTGTAGACAGGATAGAAGGCCTACAATGGCTGCAAAAGCCAGTGCAGTTGAGAATCTTGAAGAGTGATTGCTTTAATTGGACATGAAAATACCCAACAACAGAGCTTTTGGGGTACATCTTTACTCCGTGTAGTTCAGCAAAACTCCTTTTCTTTCTTTGGACTCAGGAGGAGGCCCAGGCTGGTGGGTAAGTAGTGATGAGCCAGCATCACAGTTAGAACTTAAAATCTTGGCAGTCACAGATGGGCCCCCATCCACCCAATGGAGAAGCACAGGCTGGGGCAGGAGTGCTGAGCCTCTCTGAGGGAGCCCACAGTGGGCTGGGACACCATTTTCTAGGGAATGTCTTTTTTTGGGGGGAGAGGGAGGGGACAGGGTCTTGATCTGTTGTCCAGGCTGGAGTGCCATGGCATCAGCCTAGCTCATAGGAACCTCAAACTCCTGGGTTCAAGCAATCCTTCTGCCTCCTGAGTAGCTGGGACTATAGGCGCACAACCATGCCTGGCTAATTTTTTGTATTTTTAGTAGAGCCGTGGTTTCACTCTTGCTCAGCTGGTCTCAAACTCCTAACCTCAAATGATCCTCCCGCCTCGGCCTCCCAGAGTGCTAGAATTACAGGTGTGAGCTACCGCACCTGGCCTGGGACACCATTTTCTTATGGACCTTGAGCTGTCGCTTATCTTCTCCTGGGGAGCTCTCCTTCTCCACCCCCTCCTACAGCATGTACCCCTTGCTTTAGTCTCTCACTTAATTGAAGAAGTAGAGTAGTACGGGTTCCTTTTCTTATCTCCTTCCCTTCAAGTATTTCTGGCCAAAGTCAACAGAGACTAAGCCTTAATCCTAAATCCACTGGGCTCTTCTTGTTCTTTTTTTAAAATCTACTCCTTAAATGATAATCTTCCCAGGCGACCCGGTTGACCACCTTCCAGTCTCATGCTGCACACTCTCCATAGCTTTACTACCTTTTCATGGCCCCCAGTTCCATTGAGCTATAGACTTAAATACTAACAATACTAGGGAAAAAAAGCAGCTCCCACTGAGTGCTAACTATATGTCAGATGTTGTATACTTCTTTCTGTTTTGGTATTTGATTCCCACAGTAACTAAATTCTCTTTTTCTGGATGAAGAAATGGAAGGTTAGAGAGACTCATTTGTGAAAGATCGTGGAGCTAGTAAAAATCTAAACTGGAGTTAGATCCTAAGTCTGACTCTAGAGCTCCTTTAGTTGAACGTTTCAGATTCTCATTGGTGGTTAGATGACTCCTAGCTGGTCCTATTTCATCCATCTGTCAGAGCCATCTTTATGAAGTGGAAGTTAGATCATGCCCATTTCCTTATTTGAAAACCCCAGGTAGTTCCACAAAGTGCTCAGGGTGTAGTTCAGATTCCTTGGCATGATGTAGGAGGTTCTTATGTTCTCCCTGCCCCCAGCCGTTCCCCGCCTCGTCCTCTTTGTGTTGCTGCTGTGTTACTGTGTTGGTCCCACCATATTAAATCACTCTGGCCTCAGGGCTTGTACAGGCTGTCTCCTCTTCTAGCACCACTCACTGCCTTGCCTTTCCCTGTCTGACCTTTGTATTATCCTTCAAGATTCAGTTCCCTTGTCAGATCTTCCTTACTCTCTCCCTCCATCCCCATAGACTGGATTTGGTAACCTCCCGTCCCCCCCCCCCCCCCGTATTCTTCTATAGAACTTCACCGTTTTGGTGATATGGTTCCTTTGGCAGATGAAAGTGTGAACCAATCATGCTATTAGGCAACAAAACAGCATCAGACTGAACTGGACCCCAGTACTAGCTCTGCCACTTACTAATTTTTGAACCTTGAGTAAGTCATCAAACCTCTATAAACATCTTTACATCCTTCATCTTTAAGGTGACGGAGAACTTATGAAGATTGACTACAAAGTGACTGCTCATAATAAGGGCTTTGTAGATACAATTATTCTATGAGGTGATGATGCTATTACTGTGAACAAAAGAGATACTTTGTTTTGTACTGTAATGATTCGTTGTCTTTCATTCCTGCTTGATTGTAAGGGTACCATCTATGTTAGGAACGACACCAGCCTCAAACTCACATAAATAACTAGGACATTTATTTCATTTAAAAAGAAAATTAGAGGTAGGGCTGATCAGATGTGGTATAACAAATGGCATGAAATGTCCTCAGGGACTCATTGTCCTCCTGCTTCTCTACTTACTGCCAGCATAGGTGCCACCTAAGGCTGGTTCCCCTGTGGGTCCAAGGTGTCAGCCAGTGACAATCGGGATTGTGTACTTCCTTGTTCACATTCAGCAGAAGAAAAGGGGCTTTTTTTTCTCTTTCATGTAGAGCAGACTCCTTGCTTCTCGTTGGTTCATATTGGCTTAGGCCTGCCTGTCTGAACCAGGCTGCGGAGGGATTACCATGATAGTTTAGATCAGGGTTGGCATTGCTGGCCATACAATCTCTGTGGCAGCTACTCAACTCTGCTGTTGTAGCATGAAAGCAACTATAGACAATAGGGTAAGCAGGTGGGTACAATTGTGTTCTAATAAAACTTTATTTAAGAGCACTGAAATTTGAATTTTTCTTCTTTGATTTCTTTTCAATTGTTTTAAAAAGTGAAACTATTCTTAGCACCTGGTCCATACAGAAAACAGAAGGTAGGCCATAGTTTGCTTACCTGGGAAGGTTACTGCTAATGTTTGATATAGGTAAGGTAGCTACCATATTTTGGTTTCTTTTTATCTCTAGTGCTGAAATGGCTACCTGGACATAGTACGTACTCAATAATCAATACTGTTGGAAGGTACTCAGTACACAAAAAGTTACTCAATACCTGTTGGAATGAACAAATATAGGTATCATATTTCCCTCTACTAGGCCAAAAGGACATTGAGGATAAGGGATAAGGGTGGCTGTGTTTTTATTTCTTTTGCACTTCCTTGAATGTAGTAAGCACTCACAAGTTATATGTTTCATGGGTAGGTCTTTTTTTGTTTTTTTGGGGGGGGGGTTTATGTTATGGACAAGAGCACAGATCAAAAGCCCTGTTGATGTTTATAAGCATTGGAATTAAAGAAAAAGCAAAATTATTATGAATGTGTATACTTCATTGCTGTAGAGAATTGTTTAAATAGGTCAAGTCTGTTAAGTAATAGGTACTGCTTAGGCACCACGTTATTAATAGTAGTTTCCACACAGTAAGCTGTAAGATGCTTTTCTGACACCATAAGAGGCAGTCTCAATACTCTGTCATCTCTAGTTAGTTATTGTGATTGGGAAGAAAGTTGGGCAGAAGCAGGCATTTTATTTGTTCTGTGTTTTTGTGAAATTAGAGAAACACTGCTTACTTTGTAAGATTTAGATTTTCCCCTCACTTTATTTTTAAACATGACTCAAAGATAGGCTAAAATTATTTCTGTGAATACTGAAGTATGGAGTAATTTGCTAAATTTTTTCCCCGTTTTTGGCTTTGTCTTTTAAAATTCTCTTGTAAGAATTAAGACTATTTCTTCTTTGACACAAGATTAAAGTATGTGAGTTTTGATAAAAAAATATAAAACTATTAAGTGAACAAGGCTAACATTTGTAAAGAATAGTTGGGAACAGATTTACCTTAGAATGCTGTGTCTTTAAAATTCCACATCATGATTCTCCCCAAATGATTATTTCTATCTGTATTGCCCCATATCCGTTTTTACCCTGACATAGTACTTAACCAACGTGAATTTTAATTGCCTTTTTATTTTTCTCCTACATTGGATTGTAAGCTAAGTGGGCTCTCTTGTTCATTGCTGTACCACAGTGTAGGGGTTTAAAGGGTAATTTTTGAATGAATGAATATTCCAGTACATAGAGAAAACCATGGAAGCCATTTAAAATTTGCCATTCTAAGATTTTTATGTCTTACAATCCATGTTAGCCTACAGAGCTGGAAGTGCCTTGTGTTGCTGATCTGAATTTTGTGTTGACCAGAAATGCTCCATGTAGAGCAATGCAAGATGGTGTTAAAACTCTTTAACCACTGCCACAGCGGAGGCGCTCGTGCCCTGGTCAGCACAGCGCCTGTACAGCTTACCTGTGCTGCCCGCCGGAACATTAGCTTCTCTGGAACTTGCATAAAGCTTGAAGAGTTCAGCCTTTGCAGCTAGTCAGATCCTTTTGGGGCCATACTCCTATGAACCTTTGGTAGCAGGACTAGTTTATTCTGGAACGCAGCCAAAAGACCAGCGTTGGAAACAGTTTCCTGCCTGTCAGCACAGATAGTGGGGTGCTTGGTCACTTTTATTCTGTTAATGGTTGACCTCAGCCAGGGGAAAGTGGGGGTGCATTTGGTGAAGCTGGGGCTGAGGGGAGGGTGTGGAGGGGGTCTAGAGCACCATGAGTCAGGGAGAGTAGGGTGAGGGGGCAGCTCTGAACATGGCGGTGACATTGGCCTTCACTTTGGTTTGGGATTGGGGCACCTTGGGAGGAGAAGCACAGATAGGCAGCCGAGTCTGATGAAGCTGATGGAGCTCCAGCTGCACCTGCCGTGCCCTGGCCATTCCTGCTCTGCACCCAGCGTGGCCTTCCCTCCGTGGCTTTCCCTCTGATGTTGTGTGGCCTTGTTTTTGAAATACTCATGTAAGTTGGGGTTGCCTTTGTGATTGAGATGGGACAAAAATAATTTATGTTTGTACTTTAGATTGTTGTGGGGATGAGGTGTAAACTGCCCAGTGAGAGGAGTGAGCACTTGCCGTGTTCCAAGCTCTGCTCAGGAGTGAGAGGACACAGCAGCAAAACCTAGTGCCCACCTCTGGGAAAGTTGCCATCAGGTGGGCTGCAAAGTGGAAAGTATTTGTGGAGTGAATGAGGTGTGTGTGATCAAGGAGCAGGGAAAAGAAGACCAAGATGAAGAAGGGCTGAGGCTTTTCAGAAGTCTCCAGACCCCAAACACAGCTTCCTGTGTATTTAACCTTTGGGGAATCATGAAAATTAGAAGAGATTGCAAACATGCTCTAGGGACAAATGTCCCATTTTTATTAAAGGAAAGAAAGATAAATTCAGAGCAACTATACACTGATGTCTCATGGCAATCCTAGGCAAATTTTAGAATTAAAAATTATTTTTAAATGCTTAGAAATGAAAGCCGTGAACACTAGGACACACCACAGGTTTACTGAGTATAGGTTACTTAAAAAATATTTATGCATTTTGATAAGCTTTGTAGACTAGCACGTCAGGATACAATCTGGTAATTATCCTGACTTTACCAAGGCATTTAACACCATCTCTGAAAATCTCCCTGTGCCTGAGATGGTAAACATTGGTCATATGCACAGCTTGAATCATAGCTGATGGTAGAACTGTGCCCAGAGTGCTGATGTAATGGGTTGATGTCACCCTCAAGAGAAACCTGTCCAATTAATGCTTATTAAATTGTGTTTGGCACAAAGCTGTGAGGGAAATCTAGTACCCGGAGGGAAGGAGATTCTGTGTAAAAGAATGGCCCAGGCTGAGCTGATGGACTTGAACATGGTTAACACAGTTTTGCAAAGTGAATTCACTGTAGAGGATAAGATGAAAGAGGTTTGAAATAGTAAGTATCTGTAGCTTTTAAAGAGGCCTAGTTTTTTTGTTTTTTCTGTTTTTTGTCTTTTTTTAATTGCTTGCAGTCTCAGGGAGTTGCCTGCATGATATGGCTAAGCAAAAAGGCCTGTTCAGTAGTTTCTCAGTGACAGGAGTGGGGGCTGCAGATCCCATGGTTTCGGTTGGACTGCACATGGAGTGGAGGTTTGAGTTGTGTACCTGCAGGTTAGGAGGGACAGTGGTGGAAGTTGCTCAGAGGAGAGCATCTTTTGGTGCTTGGGTGAGGCTGTGTTAACCCCACCGTGAGGGGAAGGAGAGCCCTCCTGGGGGCATCACCATCTCCCAGGAGTCTGAACGATTTCCATGTGGTGGGGAAGTTCTCCCAGTTGAATCCGAGACAAAACTCAGGGCATCCACTTGAGAATTGTCCGGCAAGCAGTTGGAGATGTGTGAGCAGAACTTGTGTGGAGGGGAGGTCAAGTGGAGCCTGGGTCTCAAAGGCTGATTTGGTATAATTTCAGGCCTGGCTTAAGAGGTTGATCCTTGACTTCTTTTATCTTCTTTGTTAAAAACAAAAACAAAAACAAAAACAAAACTCAGTTTATTTTTGTTTTTATTTTTGATATTTTTTAAACTTTTCGTTTTGAAACTTTTAAACCTATATGACAGCAAAAAGATTAGTACGTGGAGACTCACATACTCTTCACCTGGATTTGGCAACTGTTGGCATTTTGCCGCATTTGCTGTCTGTCTTTGTCATTTTGTCTGTTTTTGGCTTTCTTGCTTGCTTTGTCTGTGAAAGTAGGATATAGTCATCATGTGTCCCTCACCTAACTCCTTTGCTCACGGATCTCCTAACAACAAGGACATTCTCCTCCACAACTACAACAGTGTTCTCAAACCCAAGAACTTGCACGTCGACACTGTATCGTCTAAATATACTTCATATTCAGATTTTTCTAGTTATCTCTAGAAGCATCCCTAGAACTGATAGCTCACTCGCTCGCTCTTTCTTTTCTTTTCTTTTTTTTTTTTTTTAACTTAGCTAGAATCTAGTCATGAATGAACCTGGGAAGGTTTTTAACATTTCAGATTCTTAGCCCTTACCACTGGAGATTCCCATTCTTTAGACCTGGAAATCTGTATTTTTCCAGATTTTTAATTTGAAAAATTTGCGTCTTCAAGACAGTTACAAGCAAAGTATGCTGAATAATGTTGTCTTCATTTAGATATACCAGTTGTTAGCATTTTGATGTGTTTGCATTCTATTTCTCTAGACACATTCATACTTGTGTTTTTGTTTTTTTTTGCTGCTGAACCATTTGAAATTTAAATCAAGATACTTGACCCCTAAATTCTTCCTCATGTTTTCCCTACGAACAAGGATATCCTTCTATTTAGCCACAGTGTGATTATCAAGCTAAGGAAATTTAACGCTGGTATACTATTGTTACCTAATATAAAGTCCATGCTCCCATTTTCCTAATTTACTCTTATAATGTCCTTTAAACTGCTCATCCACCCTTGATTCATCATATCTCTATTATATAAAGATTTTTATAAGTTTTTTTAATTACTAAAATATATTTTTTCCTACAAAGTCTCACAGGTAAACTATATGCCTTCCTGTATAATATGTCACTTTTTTTGTGATTTTTCTAAAGATTTTATGAGATGAATATGATCAAAATCACAGTAAAGAGAAACTTTTATTTTTTTCCTGTTTCAACTGTCTGGTAATTTAATTTTAGGAGTTAAGGTTTTTAAGAATAAGAATCATGAATTTTTAAAATTGGAATGGACATGAGAGGTAATATACTTCATCCATTAGTTTCATCTTACTGAGGCCCGGAAGACAAGGAACTTACGCAAAATCTTGTGCTAATTCCCAGCCCACAGAATTTTCCAAATAGAGTCCAGCAGAAGAATGTGTTAGATGAGGTGAGAATTTTTTTTTTTTTTTTTTATTTCTGGGGGAGGGATGGGAACAAAGAAAGAAAGAAAAATATATGCTTTGCATACATGTAAACAAAGCAAATGTGGCAAAATGTTAATAATTGATAAATTCAGGTATAGGGTATACAAGTGCTTCATTACACTAATCTTACTGTGCATTTGTTTAAAAGTTTCGAAATAAAATATTGAGAAAATA
Source organism: Eulemur rufifrons (assembly GCF_041146395.1). Taxonomy (NCBI): domain Eukaryota; kingdom Metazoa; phylum Chordata; class Mammalia; order Primates; family Lemuridae; genus Eulemur; species Eulemur rufifrons. The sequence continues at coordinate 91,572,850 of NC_090985.1, forward strand.
TAAAAACAAAACAAATTAGTTTTCTAAAGAAGTCAAGGGTTTTAAGTGTTGCCCTGGCTTTTGGGTGACAGAAGAATAAGACTGATTCTATCTGGTTGAATTTTGATGACTAGTTTAGAAATTTTTTTGACTCATCATAGCTAATGAAAATACTCCTCAAATTTTTCAAAATTCTCTTGCTTTTACCCTCTGGTATCCTCCACTAGCAGATAATTTAGTTGACATACTGGCCTCTGATTTTGAGACCTTCCTTTTCACTGTACGTGGTTGGAGCTAAAAACAGGCTTCTGTTAATGGTTGAATGTCACAGATCCAATGGTTGGGTAGAGTAAGTCCTGAAATAGATACCATGTTTCAGAATGTCAGGCATGGAAACCCTGTTAAGTTTCAAGTAACAATTTTCAACTTAGTGATATGTTTAAAATATACAAAATTAATACTTTAGATATCATCAAAATTAAAAACTTTTATCCACAGAAGATGCCATTAAGAAAATGAATAGGAAAACCATGGAGTAGGAGAAAATATTGTAACATGCATCTGTTAAAGGACAGGTGTTCAGGAAATACAAAGAATTCCTATAATTCAATTAAATAAAAATAGGCAAATGTGCAAATGATTTGAACAGATAGTTCACAAAAGAAGAAAAGTAAATGGCTAACAAGCACATGAAAGAAATGTTCAACATCATGGGTTGTCAGGGAAATGCAAGTTAAAATTTAAAAGATTAATAAACCAAATGGTAGGAAGGTTGTAGAGCAATAGAACTCATAAATTCTTGGTGAGTACAGAAAATGGTAGAACCACTTTGTGAAAAGTTCTGGCAGTGTCTTATAATACTAAGTATACATATGCCCTATGACCCAGCAATTCCACTTTTACATGTTTACCTAGGAGAAGTGTAGGCGTATGGTGTTCAAGGGAGTCTTGCAGGAGCATATTCCTAGCAGCTTTTTTCATAATAGTTCACAATGGGAAGTGACAAGATTTCTCCAAGAGGAGAATGGATACACTGTGATGTACTCTGTATGTATCACTCAGCTGTACGCATATGTTCCTACATTCCTGTTTGCTCATAGATGCCTACAGTGGAATGCTGCCCAGTCATAAAAAGGAATGAACTGCTGCTACAAGTAAGACGTGTGACTCCCAGGAACATAAAGCTGAGGGAGAGGAGCCTCAAACAAGTTCATATTGTATGATGCCATTTTTATGAAATTCTAAAAAGTAATCTGTGCAAAAAATAGTAGAACAATGGGGCCACCTCTGAGGGTGGGGGATGGGGTGAAATGTTAACGGGAAGGACCGTGAGGGAACATGTTAATGTTCTAGATCTTGATAGACTTGAGTTGTACATTTGTTAAAACTCAGGGAATGTAGTATGCTTAAAATTAGTACATTTCATTTTATATAAATTTTACATTAAACTGTAAAGAAATGTTGGAGTATAGTCTATGATATACAAGCTGAGTTATTATTTAGGGGATGTGTACTGATGTCAACAATTTACTTTGAAATGCATTATACAATTAAGGTAGATTAAGGGATGGATATAGAGAGATGAATAGAGATGACATAAGCAATGTCATTAAATGTTAATATTGTAGTAGAACCTAGGTAATAATTCTTTCAGTTTTGTTGTGTTTTAGGGGAATTTTTATAATAAAACATTGGGGAAATATTCATAAGTTAATTGTTTGAGTCATAGGAAATAGCCATTTTTGAGGGTCAAAAAAAATGGTAAAATACTGGCAATTTCTTATGGTTTAGCTTAACATGTGACAGCACATTTTGTAGCCATTTTATTTGGCCATCTCTATCCAACAAGGCACTAACAGGAAATAGCTTTGTTTGCCTCCAGTCATTGTGCTCAGTTGGGCTAGATTCATCTCCTCTTTGCTCTGGGGAGCAGAGGCTCTTGACTATCCCTGGGACAGATTCCTTCACATCCTAGTCACTCTCTGTTTTTAAAAGTGTGTCTGGTTTAGATCCGATCTCATTTTCAATGTGGAAGTTCTTGTCTCCCCTTTGCAGCAGGGCGGGAGGGGCCTGCAGTGGGGAGGATTGAGTTGTGCTCTCCCACGGTCTGCCTTTGGGCTGTGCCTGGGAGGAAGAGGGGGAAAGGCCTTCCTCACTTCTCAGGCCCCTCTGCTGGTTGATAGTTGAGAAGTCAGTCTCCTTCCAGGCATCCCTGGTCTCTGCAAGGGATTCTCTTGCAGTACCTCGCTCTCACGTGGCTTTAGGAGAGGGAATTTTGGAATTCACAAGTGAATATTTGTACCTTACCAAGTTGGTTGAAAACTCAGATTCACTATTCTACAGAAGTGTGGTTATTCAGCTCTTGGCAAAGTTGTGAAATTTCTACTGGAGAGAGATATATGTTTATATGTAAGAAAGGTTGCAGTTCATGTAGTTGAGGGGAAGGACACTGTTCACATCACCAGTTTATTTGGTCGTGATTTTTTTAAGGAATTGGGCAAACCATACTGTCTGAAGGAACAGTCCCCACAAGACTGCCCTCACTTCAGACACCAGGTGCAATTTTAGGGGCCCCCAGGGCCACTGTGACTTCAGACCAAGCTGGCCTCAAATTTGAGGTCCCCATAAACACACTCAGGGTTGGTGATTCACTAGAATGACTCACAGAACTCAGGAAAGTGCTGCACTTACCATTGCAGTTGTATTGCGGTGAGAGGATACACATTAGCACCATCCAAAGGAGGAGCCAGGATGGTAAAGTCTGGGCAGGTTCTGAGCACGAAGCTCCATTGTCCTCAGGGATGTGGTACCTCCTGGCATCCATGTGCAATGATGCGTATGGAGTATTGCAACTGGGGGAGCTCATCCCAGCTCTTGGTAACCTCCCTAGTTCTTGGCGCTTGATCACATGCTGCATGCATGGCTGACCTTTAGTTTCCTCCATGTCCTCCAGAGATCAGAACTGATACGGTGTGTCCCAAAGCCCACGTGGTTAGGCTGATCAGTGGCCAAAAACCCCAGGCAAACAAATACACTCCTATCACGCAGGACATTCCAGGGACCTAGAAACCTCATCTAAGTAGCCGAGGGCAAAGGCCAGACCTTTCTTTGGATAAAGTTAATTCTTCACTATGCAATTTTTAGATGCAGCCATTCTTACTTTTTGTTGATTAGTTATTCACCTTCGTTATTATTATTTAATCTTTTGTTTGCTAATGAGACACCTGGTGGCTGGCAGCCCCTAGGTAGCTTCAGACTGGGGCTGGTCACAGGAGAGACCAAAGCAGGTTTAGAGGGTCAGGATTTCCAGCCCCACCCCCCAACCTTCAGGGAGTAGAGAGGGGCTGAAGGTTAGGTTGATCACCAGTGTCCAGTGGTTTAATCAATCATGCCTATGCAATGACGCTTCTGTAAAAGTTCAGAAGGGCTGGGTTCCTGCCGCTTCCGGGTAGCAGAACAAGGCTCCTGCAGGGTGGCACGCCCAGAGAGGGCATGGGAGCTCCGAGCCCCTTCCCACATACCTTGCCCTGTGCATCTCTTCCATCTGGCATTCATCTGTATCCTTTGTAATAAACTAAGTGTGTTTCTGAATTCTGCAAGCTGCTTTAACAAATTAATTGAACTTGAGAAGGGGATCATGGGAACTCTGATTTATAGCTGGTCGTTCAGAAGTTTAGGGGACACTACCTGGGATGGGCATCTGAAGTTGGGGGTGGTCCTGTGGGACTGAGGCCTCAACCTGTGGGGGCAGTCATGGCAGATCAGTGCCATGGAACCACAGAGGAGCAGCCAATTTCATGAGTCAGAGTGACTTGAATGATGAATCGTGGACTCTAAAATAGATACAGAAATATGTGAAGGCCGGAGGCGAAGAAGGGATAGGAGAGAAGGAGAAGTCAGAGAACTACAGGATCCCAGAAGAAATTGTTGAATAAACAAACTGGAAAAATAGGAGGTTGTGTTCAAAGAGTGAACATTTCCATTCTATGCCTCACCTGGGGATGGAAGCTAAACCCTGGCCTGTGAAGGTGGTTTTCCCCAGCTGCGGGGGCATGTTTAGTAGGCTTTGCTCACTCTCTGCAGAGTGGCCTTATTTTACTTTGGTGATACTGGCTATTAGGTTTAAAGTTAGGACTCGCTCATGCTTACTTGGGGTCCTATCTGCAGATGAAACATTTTTTGTTTTTGTTTTAGAGACCTGTATTTTCAGTATCTCATGATACCCTGAAGCCCTTATGAAGGAAACAAACAAGCAGTGCTTTCTTAGCAGGGTTACAGATTCTGCTGGGATGGTTGTGCCATCCAACAAGAATGCAGATGTGATTAGGAAGGTGAGTCGGGGTGGGTTTATGACAAGATTCATGGTCAGAATGAGTGTTGGATATAGAATGGAGGGGAGCAAGGTCTCTGGGGATGAAGAACTGAAGGGAAGAGAACCTGTCCTGTTGGCCACGGATCGACATTGAGACCATGTGGTTATTGGCTGGGATCAGGCTGTAGAAGACTGGAGTGTGGGTTGGGGGTGGGGGAGGTGCTGGAGGGGGTAGGTGGCCTTGGTGAGGCACATAGTGGGTCCTCTAATTAGATGGCACGGGCCTCAGAGGAACAGGCTTTTGTTGTTGTCAGCATTTTCTTTTTCAGGGCGTAAGGATATGATGGTCTGGAAATTGGTAAAAACAAGAGCTACTACTTCCTCCTTCTCCCAGCCCCTAAGAATTACAGAGGAATAGTACAGTATTCCTTATGTGTGATCCCAAGACGAGCAGCATGAGATCACCTGGGACTTACAGTACCAGTTCTCAGGTCTGGCTCCAGCCCTACAGAACCAGGAACTCTGGGGGTGGGGGCAGCCATCTGTGTTTTTACAGGTCCTCTGTGACTCAGTTTGAGAACCACCACTGCAGTGACAGCTGGCTGAGGGTGGGGAAAGGAAGTATTCAGCACCGATCCATGAGAAAGCTGGTGGATTTTCACCTGGTAGGTTTTTGGAGGCAGGTAGAGCCCTTGACTCAGAGGTCCTGGCTCCTGTGGTCTCCGGTGGTCTCAGGCAGATATTAATGGTCTCAGAACATTTGTTGGAGGTTTGGTCTTTCCTTGGACCTAGGAGTTGCTATTATTTCCAGCAGCTATTACAAGGAATAGTAAAGGAAAATACCACTTTAGTTGTTTTTGCTAGGATTTTAAAACATGATTTGTTATCTGCAAATTGCATTTATTTTTAAACTTTTTGTACATTCTTCGTCATAAAAATGAATTGTTGTTCTAAGAGGTAGTTGCCTGAAATTCAGAATTTTTCCTTATAGAAAGTGTTGTGATAGATTAAGTGATATTTCAGAGAGTTTTTGCCTGATCTCTGTATCTAAATGTTAATGAAGGTATGCCATTGTCATTGTGAACCTAGGAGGAAAGACATTTTATCCAAATAACTATTCAACTATTGCAAAAGATAAGAGAAGGTTAACTATAGGACTTGAGAAAATGTTTGGTAAAGATTTACCTAGAGGAATAACTGGAACTATGTTGAAGAAGCCTCCTGAGTGAGGTATACCTAGAAGTTAACAGCTGTGATTCTTGTGTTAGTTCAGCATTTGACCATTGACCTGTAGTTTAGAATGCAGCTGGCCTTGCCCAGGCCAGTAAAGAGAGAGATGAAACCCTAGCTATGCTGGCAGTTTCAGAGGAAGGTAGGATTATGAAAAGAGCTGTGAATTAGAGGTGAGATTTGTGCACTAGTCCTGATTGAGTCAATAAAAATTTGTTGCACAGATGACTTCTGTAAATATTTGTATGTGTAGTTTGTGTCAAGACACACTGAGGCACAGAACTGATGACTTCCCTCAAATCAAATGTAATGGAAAAGCCAGGAAGCAAACCCAGTTGTCTAAGTCTGAACCACACCAAGCTGCCCACCATGTGAGTGTGGCCATTTGATTTCCAGTGGTCGCACCCATGCAGGCTCTCTTGTCGCTCTCATTCCCCCCCCCCCCAAAACACAACAAAAGAAAGTTTCCAGAATATTTGTCTAATAAATTTGTATGGCTGTGGGATGGTGGGTCATCTTAAACCTCTATTAATAACAAGTGATTCGTTATCATTTAACGTTTTAGCAAGCACCAACTTCAGTGGGACAGATCTTGAGGAAAGGAATGGGGGAAGTAATGCTTGGTCAGGGGATACCTAAGACACGGGTCAATTTTGTTTATGTGGCCATGATGCCTGCTTCACTCTGTTCCAAATCTGGGCTACTAAGTATTAATACTGTAGGTTACAGACTCCTCTCAAAGCATTTAAATGTTTAATTTGCCTGTGAAACCTTCAATTTGAGTGAAAAAATTAAAGACTTATAAACAACTTTGAAAGGTTGCTGCCTTGCTCTAGATACTATTTATGCTAAATTAATTTAGTATACTAATCAGAACTCTGATGAATTTGTGAACTGCTAATCTTAGATCAGTGAAGAAGTGTATTAAAATTGGGCTGATTTTATTTCCCAAAAGAGAATATTTGAAGATGGTGTTGGGGAGAAGTAGAAAAAAATCAGAATGCAGTTGTATAATCTCTTTCTAGTTCCCTTTCAAGGTAGTGTTTCCTAGGTCACTGTTCTCACTGCTACAGATTTCTTTCTTTCCTTCTCCTCTCCCCTCCTTCCTTCTATTCCATCCCCTCCCTCCAGTCCTTCTCGCCTGCCGTCTCTCCCTCCTTCTCCTGTGAAACATTTTGTGGTGTTGCATTATTTTTGCTGTTGGAGGAATTACTCCTGAGATGACAATATCTGCAAGTCAAAATTCTTGAGCATTAATTGATTTCTTACCATTTATCGTTCTCTTTCCTTCAAACAAACTAAGTCATAGTTTTCTGTTGTAGGCATTTGATTAGATTCTGAAGGGCCAAATTGAGCTGTGTCTGGGCTTGGGGCCACAATTTATAGCAAGAGCTGTTTATGTTTTGAATGAGTTAGTGTTTAAGCTAAAGCCATTAAAGCCTGGTTCTAAGAAAACAAAACTGCCAGCACAATTTGTTTCATTTCATTTTTTCTAGCCTGCTTGATTTTGAAGGAGTTGGAGTTCAGAGCTAGGACCAACTGAGAATGGAATTTGTAAGTGGGAGAAAGGCTGTCGAGTTGGAGTTATTAGGAGTACATTTCAGTCTGAGTGATTAGCAGCATTTGGCCATGAGGTAGAGGCCTCTAAAAATAACTGGTGAGCAGAGTTTGCAGTCGGGTCCAATTTCAGCTCTAGCTAGAGGCCTTGGCCAAGCAGGAGTTGGCCAGTCTAGAGCTCTGGTAAGGAAGGGCTTGCAGTGTGCCCCAAACCTGCCGATAGTGCTTTGATTTTTTTTCTTTAGCATTTATTATTCATGGATTGAAGAAATCAAAATGGCTGAAGATAAAGGTATATTTTTGTTATTTGGGTTAAAAGTGGTTTTGGATTTAGCTGACAGCTTTTTGCTTTTATTTTCAGTTGTGCTGTTAAAGTATTTTTGGCTAAGTGCTTTGACTGCGTCGTCGTCTTTTTCTATTTTGAACTCCTGGAGACATCGACTTTTCACAGTGGTTGAATTTTTCTTAGAATAATCTATCTTTAATTTGAACATGTTTTGGTGTCTTAAAGTGTCTTTTGGTATATTACAAACTTCAAAAAATGTAGAAGCTGCCTTCCTCAGTCTTATAAGTTAATTATAATGAATTTAAAAGAATTGAGTATATTCAGATTTTACATAAAATAATAATAAACTTAAGGAATATATATCCAGTCTCATGTTAATGTACCAACTTAGTTGGTTCAAGTAAAAACTTACTATATATGGAAACTGACCTACTATTCTATTGAGCAGACAATAAATGCAAAGAAAAAACACTAGAATTTTATTTTGTTTTAAATCGATTCATTAATCTTCAAGTGTTCTTTGATGATGTGTTGAATTTACTTTTTTATATATGTTTGTTTTTGCTTTACTTTGTAAATTAAGAATCTTTCCACTAATTGATAGTAGACTACATTCATTCACTCCTGATTTTGAAAATTTATGTAAGAAAAAAATAGGTATATGAAAACTGCTTCTCTCACCTTTGTAAGCAGTGGAGGAGTCTACTATGAGAATAGAGAATGTGAGCATCTCCACTGGGAATATGGTTTGGAATAATTGGTCAAAATGGATCACTTACCCAGTCTGAAAAGTGCTCCATGTAGCCATGAAGAGGAATATGAGATATGTATCTGACTTTTAATTTCTTTAGAAGACATTTCTCCCCCACCATGGATTAAAGGAATCTGCATAGTTAGGTAAATTCAGCTGTTACTTCTGACCCATTTTTAGCAGGTCTTGGTTCCCAAAGGGCGACATTTTTGTAGCATGGAAAAATAATCAGTTTTTATGGTTTTTAAAACTTTAAATGTATAGAATTTATATGTAAATATGAAATTTCCAGCATAATGCTAACTAAAACTTATAAATGGTTGATTTATTTATTATTAACATTAATGGTAGTTCAGTTAGTAGTAGGCCAGTTAAGTAATTGACTACTGTTCTGGTGTTGGAGTACATCTTCTATATTCCCTTTCCTTGACTAGATAAATAAAGTTACGTATTGCCCCTAGCCTACTTTTCACTTTGGACTATTTGGACTATGCTTCCCATAATAATTTTCTGTGTTTGGTACTCTGTGGGAACATTTTCTGATTTGGAGTTTATGTATTTTTGATGGGACAACATAAAAAAAATTGAATCACATAGTTCTTGCCATATTTGTAACTCTAGTAAAAATTCCTTTTGACTAATGTCTGGGAGTACAGGTTAAACATGAAACCAGAATATGAAAAGAAGACTTTTAGGTTTATTCTGATCTTGGAAATAGGGACAACTCCTAGATGTTCTTCCAGAATACCTTTGGAACAAAGTACTGGTTCCAGGTTTGCTTAGGGAGTTATAAACCCTCTTGAAGGGTTTGCCTTACTATGCTTTCGTCAGTTTCGTTGGGCAGAAACTGATATGCCCTTTGGGACCAGGCACACCAAATTTACAAAGTGACATACAGGAGTATATTATTGGCTGTTGATAAAAAAGTTCTCCAAAAAAGGTGTTTTAGGAAAGATTACCATTTATAATTTAGTGTTTTATTCCTTTATGGAATTAGTAAATATTAATGGTAATGAGTTGATAAATCTGTTTAATAAAAACTAGTTTGAATGAAAATATTTCTAAGATTTATTATGCATTTCTTGCATTCTTAAACAGATTGATATTTTAATGACAGAATCAACATGGATATCAGTTATTACCTTGTACTAAAGGTTATTTTAAGGACCGTCTGGGGTCTGCCTACAAGTTTCAATCACAAGGGCTTCGCAGCACTCTGCTTTCCTAGTTCTTGGTCTGCTCTTGCTGCAGGATCCTGCCCTTTACAGATTTTCCCTTTAACAGTGCTTTCTTGCTTTGATTCATTTGGGTTAGATTGTCTCTGAACCCTAATCTGTAGTTTTGTGCACTGAGTTAAGCAAAGTTGATTGAAGTTGTTAGAATTGTGTCTAAAGTAAATATAAACAGATTCTCGGTGAAGATTTTACTGTGTGTTTGGTTCTTTCTCTCCTCCTGCTCCCAGTCCATGCAAAAAATGCATGTTTTGGTGCATGCATTTATTTAGTTTTTTTTAGGAAGGCTTTTTCCCACTTTTTCCTTATATTTGGTGTTGCAGGTCAGTAACTTATATGAGTGTCACAGAATTAGCTTGGATAAATGACATGTAACTTTTGAGAGTCTCAGAAACTTTCCTGTCCCAATTCTGCTTTAAGAAAGAGATAGAGGCCGGGTGCGGTGGCTCACGCCTGTAATCCTAGCACTCTGGGAGGCCGAGGCAGGAGGATCGCTCGAGGTCAGGAGTTCGAGACCAGGCTGAACAAGAGTGAGACCTTGTCTCTACTAAAAATAGAAAGAAATTATCTGTACAACTAAAAATATATATAGAAAAAATTAGCCAGGCATGGTGGCACATGCTTGTAGTCCCAGCTACTTGGGAGGCTGAGGCAGAAGGATTGCTTGAGCCCAGGAGTTTGAGGTTGCTGTGAGCTAAGCTGACGCCACGGCACTCTAGTCTGGGCAACAGAGCGAAACTCTGTCTCAAAAAAAAAAAAAAAAAAAAAAAGAGAGATAGAAATAGAGAAAATTGAACTTTGAGTTCAAGTTATTATTTTGTTTTATTAGCTATTTCATGATAGGCTTTTTCTGAGTAGTATCTTGAGTATATTTTTATTGATGTACACATTCTGAAAACTTAATTATTGGGTAAAATTTTTCTTGCATCCACATGCTGAATAAATGTTAAATGAATGAATGAAGGGCTGAACTATATTTAGGCTAGCTATTTTCCAGTTAATGAAGAAAAATATGAGAGACTGGTATCAATTACAGAATGTTCAAGAGAAGATAAGAACCCTGTTTTACTGAAGTTTTAGTATTCATTTTACATAAAAATTTAAATTTCTTTCTTAGAGGCAATGAGAAGCCAAGGCAGGAAGTTCTTAGTCATTAACTATTATAGTTCCATCTTTATGCTTAGTGTTGTACACAGATGGATAGTATGCATATATCTATATGTTATGTAGAAATAAGGGTTTCTAAAAAATACAATCTTAGAAAAAAGTCTTTATAAAACTTCATAAAATTTTAATAAATTAAACATATAATATTGCTACTGAATCTGTGGAACCTCCCTGCCCCCACAGAAGCCTACTCACTTTTATAAATCTTTTCTTGTTTTTAAATTTTAGTGGTGGTTTATTTTGTATTTTTTTAATAACTTATATGCATAAGACACAAAAAATATTGGAAATCATCATTTCCACCACCAGCACTGCAGAAATTCTCACCCAGTCTTCCCCTCCCATGGCTGTGTTGAGGTAATGAAACAGTGATGCCTGTTTGAAGTTGATTTAATATGCAAGAATGTCATCTATGCCCAGCAAGTATTTTTTTAATGTATAAACTATGTTTTTATATAGCCGGTTTTTATATAGATCATGTTAGAAACAAAGTTGGTAGCCATATGTTATTTGGTAAGCATATTTTTGTAAATTTACTATATGATTATTTAGAAATCTGACCCTTCCTGATGGGTCTGTTAATATTTAGAGAGCCTCAGAAGATGAAATTATTTGTCTTTTTCTTTAAGAATGAAATTTGTTTTATTTAGTCCTCATAACTGTGTATACTTAGACATAGATAAATATATGTATATGTTTGAGTGTTCACACACACATACATACTCAGACTGATTTAATTCTTACGGATCCTTTTGAAAAATTTATCTAGTGTGGGTTTTAAAAATACATATATTCTTTTAAGAAGAAGAATTTTATTTTTTCTTCCAGAAGAATCTATTGGCAAATTCTAGATTAGAGCTGATGAGGCTTTCTGAAATCATGTTACTTGGCCAATTCATTATGGATCAAGGAACTCAGATCAGGTCAGGGTATGTGGAGGTCAGGGTATGTTCCTAGTTCTACCCAACTTGCACTGGTGGCTTTGGGAGAATCATTTCGTCTTTCTTCTGTGAACCAGGTGATTATTCCTGTCGTTACTCTCAGTGGTTCTCAACCAGGCACTGCCCTCGTAGAGGACATGTGGAAATGTTTGGGGTGTTTTTATTTATCATAAGCCTTGGAAGCTACTTGCCTTTGGATCCCGAGGAAAGCAGGGATGCCAGATGTCCTGCAGTGTGAAAAACACTCGTACAGGATGAAGCATTGTCTTGCATAAACATCCAGAACTGCCCTCTGGAGCGGCACTGACAAGACACAGGATCACATGCAGCAATGCCTGTGAACGCACTTTAACAGCAGTTCCACGTGCTGCATAAATACAAGGCAGTGTCTTGCTTTTCTACCTGGTTGATACATTTTTTTGCTTTCTCCGAGGCATTTTGGGATATGATATAGCCTTTTAATTTATTTATTAATATTACATATTAAAAATATGTATTCCTTCTTAAGGGACATTGGAATATTTTATGTCCTTTTAAAGACAATGTTGACTATTTTCTATTAATATCACATGACTTATGGTTTTGTTTGTTTTTGGCTGTAAGAAGAATATTTACAAAGGAATCTGAGTTAAATTAAACATACTAAGTGTGATAAATGGCAATTTTGGTGGACAGCAGTTTAGAGATCTGCTTTCTGCATTGCGACAGTTGTGAAAGAGCCTTTTCCTGTTTCCTTGGGCCCTAGTGGATCTTGTCAAGGCATAGGAATGAATTGTGCTGTTTTGCTTCTCTTTGTCCCTGAACTCTTTTTCGCATAAATAGTTTCCTTCTTTTTTCTCTCTTTCTCTCTTTGGCTAAGAATATGGAGTAGTTTTGGGGGTAGATATTTTCTTCTGTGGCAGTCAACAGAGTTTTTAAGGTTCTACAGAAACAAAATGAGACAGAAAAAAAAAATTTGACTACGTTTCTATTTCTACGTGATTTCATTAAGTTGTTGATGAGCTCTAAACTTTAAAGGAAGTAATATTCAGGTAGTTTTGATAAAGAACTTGTAAGGAAGGAATATACATATTATATCAGCTCTTGCTATTGCAAAAAATCATTAGCCCATCAGTAGTTTATTTCTTCCATTACTTCAAGGTTGGGGCTGTTTTGTGTTGAGTCTAAGCAGAAGCTTTTCTGTTTTCAAAAATCTTTATTTTGTATAACATGTTTTGAGAACTTAAGTAAAACTAGTATTTTTGAAATGATCTACCATTGTATGTACTATCAAATTATTGGGGAAACAATTTAGTGTGCAAAGGAGTATCCAATGAAGTGTTTTCTTCTTATATAAGTGACATTTTATATTTATTTCTAAACAGAGACAAAGCACAAGAATGGGAAGAAAGGAGGACTTTCTGGAAGTTCATTCTTCACGTGGTTTATGGTCATTGCATTGCTGGGAGTCTGGACGTCAGTAGCTGTTGTTTGGTTTGATCTTGTTGATTATGAGGAGGTTCTAGGTAAGAATTTTACATCACTTATGTGAATTTATAAGAGAGTAAGTGACAGCTTAGTAATCTTAAATATTTGTTATCTTCTTTTTGGTAGTTAATTTCTGTAGCCTTTCAGTGGATCTCAATAGACTGGGAATAGAAAGGGATGTGATCTGGGTTGACTTGAAGTAGTAGCTTTTGAATTTCTTTGAACATGACCTGTAGTTAAAAAAAAAAAAAAGGCTTTATATGTGTGTCTGTCACACAGGGAGTCTTACCAAGCAGTACTCATTTTCACCATATGCAGTACTCCATAATTTCTATTCAATTTTGTTATAAATTTTAAAAATACTTGATCATAAGCCACTGAATTTATTTAAGGACCTGCTAATGGATCAGAGCCACACAATCTGCAAAACCCTCCTTTTCAAAGCACACCATGTCTCTGTCGGTGTCTCTGTCTGGACAGGGGCGTGTGTGTACAGGTGCTGGGGTGGGTGTGTGTCAGGATGTGTAGTCTGTATGCTGTTCTGAGGGAGTTGCCATGGTACTTCTGATAGCTTCCTCCTTTCCCTTCCTTATTCATTTTGTCTCCCCATAATCGCTGCACTTTTTCATAATTTTTTATGTTAATGATTATTATTTTTGGAGTCACATTCTTTTTTTTATGTTTCTCTAAAAATCTTTTTTTAAAATTGAGGTTAAATTCATATAACATAAAATTCTATATTATAAATATTTGAAAATACACACTTCAGTGGTTTTTAGTACATTCATCATTTTATACAACCATCAGCATTATCTAATTCCAGAATATTTCCATGATCCCCTTCTCCCAAAACATTGAATCCCCTCCTCCTTCTTTTCCTGGCAGACTCTAATTTACTTGCTTTGTATGTGGTTTTGCTTATTCTGGACATTTCATATAATAGAATCATGCGATATGTGGACTTTTGTATCTGCTTTTTTGCACTTAGTATGTTTTTAAGGTTTGATACTTATTCCATCTTATGGCTGTGTAATATTCCATGATACAGATACACCACATTTTGCTTATCCGTTCAACAGTGATGGACATTTGGGTTGTTTCCACCATTGTGAATAGTGGCCCTTCTCTTTAGTAAGCCGGGGGCAGACGTGGACCTGTCACTGGCAAAAATGCTGCTTGTCTACATACACAGTGTTGCCTAGAAGATCCCTCTTCCATCGGACCTCCAGTGCTTCTGCTTTACTTGTTAGATTATAGCCATCTTTCGGAGGGGGGGAAGGGCAAAGAATAACAAAATATGTTTACATATGATCTGTTTTTCATTGAAGTTTTCCATTTTCTTTCACTTAAAGGAAAATATCTCTGGGTAGATTAATAGACAAATAGAGGGAGAATTTTAGTCTGGAGACAAACTTCTGAGTAGATCTGTGCTTTTACTGACTGACAGTGATATGTTGCTAGGGAATACATGCATGTTCAACGAAAGAAGGGATTTTAAGTATTTATACCTTTCAGCACAAGTAACAGTTCTCATGTTTTTACATGCATGCAGCCAAAGCAAAGGACTTCCGTTATAACTTATCGGAGGTACTGCAAGGTAGGCTACTGGAGATCCATTTTAAGTCTACTCATGTTCGTCTCTAAAACCTCATTCTACTAATTTAGGGTATCACCTGGATTGGAGGATGTGTGTATTAGGGCCAATTTCACCTTATAAGTTTGTGTGGAAAGATAATATTTTCTATTCTTTAGTGTAGAGCTCTGTACCATGTATAGCCTTGACCTGCACATTAGTACTTTTCATTTTCTTAGCAATAGAAATGATAGGATCCTCATGTCTTTATTATTATCATTTTAAATGTGTGTGTGCTTGCTAAGTCAGACTTCTACATAGCAAGTTAACTATTTTCCTAAGTAGAGCAAGGACTCTGGGGAGATAACGATCGATCATAGCTATAGCTACCCTGTGCTTGCTCTTACACAATCTTTTAATGTGCTTTGTACTAAAGAAATGGTAACAGTGCTGCCAATTTTTTTTTTAGTACTAATGTTATATTTGTGAATGCATTTAATATATTGCATTCCGTACGTTATTATATATTGCATAACCATATATTATTCATATGCAATATATTATAATATATTGCATAACCGTATATTATTACGGTTCTCCAAAGTCACAGTCCAATGATGAGTTGTAAGTCATGATGATTTTAGGATGTTTTTTAGGAGGTTGAATGTATTTAACTATTTGTAATGCTAAACATAACGGTGCTCCTTGTAATAAAGCATTAAAGCCTTAAAATACATGTTTACTAATTTTGGGGAGCAAATTCCTTGGCAGCATTGTCTTTTCAGCATACTTGTTTTAATCCCCCTTTTCCCATAGTAATAGATGGCCAGTGCTGATTAAGCTTGTAAGTAGAATAACCGTAAGTTTTAAGTTTGTAATTTCACGAAGCATCCAGTTTTACGTAGTTTATTTCCAGAAAGTCTTTTTTTTTTAAAGGTTGATTCATGATACTTCTGTTGTAAATCATCATTGTAAGATATAAAATTAACTGCCCTTTATTTTTATAACTTATGCTGTATGTTAATTCATTTATATTTAGTCTTTGAGGCTGGATTGATTCTTTTGCTTTGGATATTAATAGTTTGATGAAATTTCATACTGTAGAGACATTAAATTTCATATAACTGTTAGAAATGTATTGATATTGTTTCTTTCTTTTATATGTTCAAAACTTTACCTAAAATATTTTTAACGGCATAACAAAAAATTATTCTGAAGTGATTAGATCAGGGTATTGTCGTATTATGTTAGTTTTTAGAATTTATTAGGTGAACATTTCCTGAATCTCTAAGTGAATTGCCTACCATTTTTAGGTAAAAAATCTATTTGGCATCACTTTGTGGGATTGGAAGAGCAGAGAATTGCATCAGTTGGTAACATTTATGACTGATGGACAGGACTGCAATAAGTGGTGATACTTTATTAAATTGGTTTTCCCTTTTGTTCCCATATCTGTCATTCCTCCCTATTGTAGGAAAACTAGGAATCTATGATGCTGATGGTGATGGAGATTTTGATGTGGACGATGCCAAAATTTTATTAGGCAAGTACACAGTTTATTTTTTGTTAGTAGTGATAAAATGCTGGAAACAAAAGAATATTTTTGCTTTAATAATACCTGTGTCAATAGTATATGTATTTTATGAAAGATATTTTCCCCTTAAATCATATATTTCATTCCTGTTGAAATTTGAAATGGCTTAATTATTTTTTCCATAACTCTCACATTTCAATTTACTTTTTTAGTAGATAAGTATATAGCTCTTATACATATATTTTTTAATAAGTATAATAATTTCATGTATGTTTTCAGATTCTGAAAGTACTTCAGATTCTGAGCTTAACATTTGAAAATATAGATAATGACTTGGTCTTTCAAATACGGTAATTATAGACATTCTTCATTGTCATTAGACATTCACTTTCATTTGAAAATATAAATTTCTGTAGGCTTACATAAATTTGTTTTGAAATAAAATTATGGTAGTAAACATCTTAAAATATTCTATGCATATTTTAAAGGTAACGTTAAAATAAGGATACCTAGTATTTTGACCAGGTGTTCTTATTTTGGAAGTCTTAGACTCCTCTATTTGTGATCAGAACTACCTATCTTTATCATTGAGCTGTTTCTTGTAATAAATAATGATGCGGTATTTCCTCATTTGTTTTAAAATGCTGTCTTCCTGGAAAGGATGGTGCTAATTTTAATGTGTAAATTTTGTATAATCTGGCCTGGTTAGATTTCCTTTGCATTTATATGTAGCAATAATATATATTAAAACTTTTTATGTCAAAGTCTTTAGAAAAATAATGAATATGGCCTGGTATTATACACTAAGCTTAATAGAATAATGACCCAAAGAAATTCTTCCTAGGTAGACTATTTTGTGTATATTTCATAGACATAAAAACATGGCAGGATACTACATCTGTAACCAAAGAAACTGTTTTTGGTAGATTAATCTCACCACCTTATAAAGCAATAAATTCTAAATATGAAAAAGGTTTTAGTTGTGATTAAGTGTCATAAAGCTTCTTAATTTTGTCCTCTTAGTTTATGTTTTCTTATTACTGCTCAGTGGGAATTAGTGTCTGGTGCTTAACAGTAGAAGCTCCTATCTTAACCTTAATAAGATTTTCTATGGACTTCTGTCATTGCATATGTAAATATGAGTTTCTGTAAATATATTAAATCCTCAGATAACTATAATCCTGCTATGTGAAAGAAATAAAATTATATGGAACGTAACATATCAGAATGATGGTAATTTCCTTGCCTATGGTACTTAATCTTAAACGATGAATTCTGAATAGGGAAGCTTTTTATTTTAAAGACAACTTCATGTGGGCCAAGTTCCCTTATTTTTAGAAATAATATTACTTCTCATCTACTGTATTTTATTAAAACATGTTTCTTCAGTGGAACACACTGATTTCTATGGCAAATTATTACATTAATAACTTTATTTTTAGTATATTTGAAATTTCAAAAGTTATTCCCTTTATGGCTTTTAATCACTAAGAAGTTAAGTAATGGTACTTTGCAAAGTGCTATTTGCAGGTGTAGCATTAGCAAATTGTAAATTGTCCCTTTCATAAGAATTAATACTTTGAGGTAAAATTTGTTGAATCTCAAGATCTATTTTGGTAATTTTACTAATAAATGCATAAAGAAAGATAAGATAAGGCTAACATAAAGAAACTATTTTACTGTACACATGTACTAGTTCACAAAAAACATACCAAAGGTGAACTGTGAGGCTCACTTAACACCTCTGACTTATTTCTACAGTGCTTGAATTCTCTGCACGAAATACAACCTTAACTTGAATTAAATTTTATGACTAAAGTTCTTTTCTGATTTGTGAGATCACTGTAGCTTAGTCGTGCCTCTGTTACTGCCATGTGATTGCAAAGGCAGAACCTGGTGAAATTATTGGGGGAACAGAGGCTTTAGTGGATTCTCTTGTGATCAGGACGAGGTTATGGGGGGAGTAAGTTCAGTGAGCATATACCCAAAAAGAAGCCAGACTTCTAGGGGATATTTTCACTGGAGAGGCAGCTTAGGGGTTGAGCTTAAACTTAAGGTAGAGGGAGTCGAAGAGGAGGGAGGATGTTAGGAGATCAGATGAGAGTTTGGCATGGCAGGGCTAGTAATAGTTGAGTTATGTTGAACTTCCATAGATTTAGCATTTATTTCATTAATATTTTTTTTCCAGATTCTTAGATCTGCATATACCTAAATCATAGAAATTTGGGGGAAATGTATGCATTCCTGTTTACATTTGTTTCATGTTTTGAGGCTTGGCTTTTCTTGTGAAATATAAAGAGAGAATTAAATATGTGTGAGTAAATGAAGATCAATAGCTATCATTAATTTTATTATTATTTCTGTCCAAGGCCTTTCTGATTTACTTTGAAAATATACTAAGCCTGTTCTCCATTTACACAGCCTCCTATTTTTGTGGTCACATTATCTAAAATAAAAGTATCTTTGGTTTTAGTTTGGGTTATTGAAAACTACATTGTTTGGAAATACATTCTTTAAAAACTTATTTCCCAAATAAAATCAACAGGAAAATGATCCACGGACTAAATGCTGGGAGTAACATCTTAGAGTAATACCACCTAAGGATTACATGGTTGTCCTTTTGCCCTGTGACTAGCACCTGGCTAACATCCTATCAGGTATGGCTGGAGAGCAGAAGGGAAGCCAATCAGCACTTCCTAGACACTTGCTAAACATTTGTAGACTGGATGGAGGCTCGAGAGAGCCAACAGGAGGAGAGGACTGGACCTCGCCAAGCCAAAGGCATTGACACCCTTTTCTTTGATGGCAGCCTATTCTTAGAGGTTAGGAAGGAATTACATACCCAAAATATTTCCTTTTTCTCTTTGGCCTAGTATTTTGTCTTAAGAACCACGGGAAGGTTGTGTGGCTGGGTAAACAGTTTTGTTCACATGCTTTTGCATATTTGTTGCACACTTCAACCTGTCATACTGAAGGACAGAACAATTTGATATTCAATACTTGGAAGTACTTATATTGGAAAGTGGAGAAAATAAAAGTGTTTATACTAAATATGCAGCTGTAGTGTTTTAAGGCAGGAAGAAGAAGCAATGTTATTCCCACAGAGACTTGAGTGAGAATACAGATCTTTTCTGTTCAAAGCATTTGTCAGCTGTTACATTCAGTGCAAAAATATTCTGGGCTTGCCAGGAAATAATTTAAATACTGACTGCAATTTGTGTCCTCCCGGCCCCCCCCCCATAACATGAAGAATGGCATGATATCGTCTTTTGACCAAGGTGGAGAAAATCCATTGTAATCTTTAAAACTTAAATTAGTTGTATTATTATTATTTTTTGTATGCTACCCTTGATTGCCGGTAGTTATATTATGTGGAGAAATGTGTTTTGCCAAACTTTTAAGTGACTGAATTAGTGGTTATGACCGGAAATCTCTATGGTCGTGGATGTTCACACTTCTTACAGCCAGAACACTCCACCCAATTTTTCTGCCTCATAATTATGGGGCCATGCTGTAGATAGCTTGGCAGTATTGGTAGATTTTGATACCTACTGGAGCTAAGACACTTTCCTACCCAAAGCCAGTTCTTCACAGGAAAAAAAAAATATGATAAAAAAATATATGCTGTGATTTCTTTCCATCATGGGGGCCTATTTTGAGTCTAGTACCTAAAAATGATAGGAGTCAGGGTCTCTGCAGTAGAAGCTAATTTCACAGGTTAATGGGGAGAGGAGCTTGCAATGTTCCTATTGCAAATGGCTGGCTAAGGCCTCGATCAAATTTCATATCAGTAGGCAGAGTGAATTATTATTAATAGCTGACTCTTGTTAATGGCCAGAATTACAGGGCCATGAGTCCGTTGCCAGAGTTTTATAGAGCTACCATATTTAATAGTGTTAAAATATAAGTATTTAATTTTAAGTATTAAAGTTATCTGAGTTACATAATTTGAGTACATTTATGCCCATCTTTGGGTGTTGTAAACAGTAATCCTGCTAACATATAAACTCCAGAGTTTCCTAAGTTAACTCTAGGTCTTAAGGGGAAAAGTTTGAGGAAATAGGCTTTTTATTATAAAATAATAAATACGTATATACACACACATACATATATATTAAATATATATACACACATATATAAATAAACTTTTGTATAGCCAACTCTTGATAATATCTGGTTGGTAGCTGAGCAAACCTGGAAGCTGTCAGAAGTATACATATTTTTTCCCGATACTGCTTTTATTTCCTCTTCCCATTATTGTCAACCGAATACCCTCTGTTGATTTTGGCCGATACAATTTTGTCAAGTTTTCATCTCCAGACTGTCTGACGGGAGAAAGGCAAACTTGGTTAGGGGCTGGTAGGAATGGGGAGAATCGGTCAAACCGAGGCTGTCATTTAGCACATGTGATTGAGGGTTGATTGTAACGTGTGCATTTTAATTGACTTCTTTATTTTCCAAAGTGTCTTTTCTGTAAACCTCTGTGACCATGATGCACATCCTTTTTGAGATCGCCCTTCCTCAACTTCTTTTTTCCACCTAACTGCTCTCCTTATTTTCTCTTTCTCTCTTCCTTTATTCTTATGTAGGCCTGACCAAAGA
The DNA here is from genome assembly GCF_041146395.1 of Eulemur rufifrons. Lineage (NCBI taxonomy): Eukaryota > Metazoa > Chordata > Mammalia > Primates > Lemuridae > Eulemur > Eulemur rufifrons. The sequence continues at coordinate 91,593,481 of NC_090985.1, forward strand.
TGGCAGTAATGAAAATATTGATTCCCTTGAGGAAGTCCTTAATATTTTAGCAGAGGAAAGTTCAGATTGGTTTTATGGTTTCCTCTCATTTCTCTATGATATAATGACTCCTTTTGAAATGCTAGAAGAAGAAGAAGACGAAAGCGAAACCGCAGATGGTGTTGATGGTACGTCACAGAATGAAGGGGTTCAGGGAAAGACTTGCGTCATACTGGATTTACATAACCAGTAACTTTGATTCAGGGACTGAGTCATTGGCCTGTGAAAACCTGAGGCAGTCTCCTTTTCCTTTTCTCTCCTTTGCTTATGCAGGGCTTACCGTGCAGCGGGGCAGTTGCGATCTTACGGTAAAAGCCAACCTTGTGATCTTGCCCAGTGCAGCTATTAGCTAGTCCCTCGCTCTGCTCCCCCACTTCTCGTGAAGAAAGTGGCATTCCTCACTCTTGTAGTTGTCTACAAAGTACACTGAAATTGATGTTCTTGGTGGTATAATTGGTTTCTGTATCATTTTGTTTCAATTTATGTCTTTACTGAACTACATTTGGAAACTTAACAGTAGCAAATTGTGTTGTGGTTAACCCTTCATGCTTGTCCTGCTAACACTATTAATTAAGATGATTCTAATGGACTTACGAAAATATTTCTGGCATGATTTATAAGTTAAATACTTCTCTGTTGATCCCTAACATGACTGATGTATAACATGAAGGTTCTTTAAAAAGCTGGTATTTTTTTATTGTGATTTGTTTAGGTTCACTGACTTGTCAGATAGGTCCATACAAATTTCAATGTAAAATTCTGTATTAATGGTGCTTTTAAGATAATTTAAAAATAATTCCATGTTTTTGCCTTAGGGTAGTTAAATTACTGTATTCAGATAGTAATATGAAATTTTTCTGTTTATGAAAGCAAAATTTATTTTTAATTTCATTTCCAAATATACATCTAGAGAAAGTAATTTGTATTTTTTTTTAAGGTAGGCATATTACACAAGAGGGAAAATGTGAATATGTATCTTAAATAATGTTGTATATATTAAAATTATTCATCCTAAATAAAGTCTTTTTCCATTTTTTTCCTTCATTATTAATTCGCTGTCAATTCTGGCTCCAATATGATGTGATTTTTAGAATTGTAAATTAAATTTATTATGTGGCAATTCTATTTTAGGAAAACAAATTTTTCCTGTTAGAAAACCTTAAAAAACATCTTTAAATCAGTTTCTTTAAAATGAGTTCAGTATTGCTTCAATAAATCAAAAACAATTGTATCAGCTATATATAAAATGCATTTCTTAAAAGAAGAAATGCATTTCTCACTCATTTCCCCCCTCAAGCAAAGCTCTTAAAGCATGAAAACGGGTAAGACCTAAGACCTTTTTGGTTTCTGTTACACTTTGAAGGTGTGGTGTTTTCTGTTTTTAAATCTCTTTTGAGCTTCTCTAAAATTTTGCTTAGTTTGATTCTCCATAGAGCTTAAAATCTGAAAATGTTTGCATTTTTTTTACATTGCACCATAATAATATCTACTTTTCAAATATTTCTTGTTTGTCTATATTTGATCAAATTATTTTCAGTAAGTGGACTATTCATCCATTTATTCTGAGGGGGATATGACAAATTTAATTTCTTTGTTAGAAATCACTCTTGTAGGTTATCATAATGATAGCCTGAAAGTAAAAGTCTCAAATCAAAGCACAGGAAATCCATGCCCTCCACCTGCTACTTATGTGTGTCACGGATGACTGTCCAATTTGCTGATCTTATTAAAAACAAACATTCTGTAGCTACTTTTGGACATGGATATGCACGTGGTACACTGGACAGTGATCTCCTAAAGTTTAAATGGCTGTTAAAGCTCTAGTTTGTCTTGCTCTTATTATTCAGTAAATAGGTTTTATTCTGTTAATGTTTCTGACAACCAAAAGCCTCTGATTTCCAAGTAATCAAGCACTCCAGCTAAGCCATCATTTAGTAGAATGTTCTGCAACAAAAGAGTATCTATCATGTAATAATAATCTTTCTGAAAGTTTATTCAGCCATAGTCCGTATTTATTGTATCTTCTACTTTGAATTTGAGTACTAGGAAATATCAGAGTTCATTAGGTTTAAATTCAAAAACAATCTCAGGCCCCACCCAATGAAATTCACTTAGCCAGGTGTCTGGGATATATTTTTTAAAGCAATCCTATTAATGTATCATTACTACTAACACTAGAAGATATTTGATAAGCTTATGAGAAGTAATTTGTGTGTTAAAAATGTTTGGAATTATTAATTTCCCATCAGGCTTTTTTTTGTCATGATACTAATGCACATTTTATGTACAGAAATTAATTATACTTTATTTTTGTAAGTGAAAAACAAGAATGTGAGATAAATACTTGCTATTTGTTTTGTACCACCTTCAGTTAGCCCCTTTGAAAAGTCTCTGATGAGGGTAAAAATACAGACAGCTGATGAACCCCTGACTTCTGTGACTTCCTTCAATTTGTGCCTAAGGCTTTTTGTGTGTGTGAGAGAGAAAATAAAGTTGTTTTTAAAAGTGTGGCATAAGGTATCTTGAAGCTGATCAAAATTATTTCCTTAAGTTTTATTTATTATGTTATAATTCTTAATTTTCTAAGGGTTTTTTTCATACCTTTCTATTTCATAATATAAATATTTTTCTAGCTCATGTCTTTTAAACTTAGGAACTAACTTAAGGCAAAATTATGTCCTCTACATTTGAATATTTATTTATAGTTATGGAATTTTAAGTCGTACTATACTCTGTGCTGTTTCAGTTTTGAACAAAGAAACCACGCAAATGTGCTCTGTATCGAGACGTAGCGATGTTTCTTTCCTCAGAGTTGCTGTTCTTGCTTCTTCAGATGTGCTGACATTTCTCCGGTTGAGGAGGCGCTGGGTTCTCTGGAGTCTGGCACAAAAACAAGGCAGTGACACTCCGGGGGTTCTTTTCTGCACTTTAGCTTCTTTCAGCCCTGATTTTCTCTGGGACGTGAGTGGTGTGTGTCAGTCAGTGGGAGAAGTGACTTCTGGGTGCTGAAGCCACCCAGTCCCTGAGGCCTGGCTGCCTGCTCACTGCCCGTGGGGATCCCGCAGATGCCTCGGTGCCCAGGTCGTGATGGAATGCCTGCTTTGTCGTCCTGTCCTTGATTCTTTGTTCTAGAAATTACCTCCCTGTCTTACAGAGCTGTATCCAGACATGTAAGAAAAACTTTTGTCTGTTTGATTTCTGGTTTGTTTTTATTTGCAGTTAGGTAGACAGAACAAAATGTTTCCGTGTCTATCCTGATGTACGTAACGGGGATGTATCGAAAGCAGATCTAACACAGCCGGTTATCCTTAATTTGATCACTTGACAGTTACACCATGTGGGGATTGATGCTCAGTGACCCTTTCTAAGTAAGACTCTGGGCTAGCTCTGTACATCTATAAAACATACGGGAAGTTTTCTGTGATTTGGCTGTGGAATCCTCTTTGATCAGAACGCATGTTTGGAACACTTACAAGAAACTCACTGACTCAGACTTTATTTTTCTAAGTTGATGGAACAAGTTTGCTGAATTGTCTGCCTCTATTATTTGTTGAGATAACCCTGTAAATGCTTAGGAGTAGATACTTACTCACTCGTGGACTCCTTGAATCTAGGAACCAGGTCTCAGGTTTTATTTGAATCCCCCTTTAAAGCTGAATGCCACATATGATATTCATTAATATCACATGAATAATATATGCTGGTCTTAGTCCTGATGAGGGAGAGCATCAGGAGTTTCTCATTGCATAATAAAATACTAAGTTTTTTTTTTTTTTTTGAAAACCAGATTAAATAAGTGATAAAATTATTAGACTTTTTGGGGGGGGAAGAAGTGACATTTTCAAGTTCATACAACAATCTGATCTATGCTAACAAAGGTCTTCAGGTGACCTTTCCAATATCTCATTTGTATTTGAACCTGGGTTTTACTTTGTTCAAATGCTCAGTCTCTAGATGCGATCCCTTCCTTTTCTTTCTTGCAGTTCTCTTATGTTCTGATCTTCCCTTCCCCACTTACCATAGAGGGTTGGTGGGTTTTTAGCTTCCTTTTTTTAAGAGAAAAATGTCTATAATATTATCATTACATCTATTTAAAAATAAAAAGAAAATTGGTGTAGTGTCCTGAGATGCATTTTACCAAAACTAGACTTCTGGAGCAAAGTCTGCCTAGCTCACAGGACCATTACTTAGTAGACATTTGGGGCCTCTTTTTGCTGCCTGTAGTAAACAGTGAAATGATTATGGTGTTCCAGTAGAGGAAAGAGGAAGATGAGAAACTGCAGCTCAGATTCTAAAGCTGACTGTAAGTTTGCAGTAGCTACTTGGGTGTCTGTAATGGAGCCGGTCTTCTTAAATCATGTCTGTTGCATGTGGTGGAACCACAGGTCCAGCCATTGGCTTAATGATTCAAACATTTTAGTTTCAGAGAGAACATTTCATTTAGAAAATGCTTGTGGGATAGTGGCTGTAAGGTAGTTGCCAAAACAGCATAAAGTACCTTTAGGCAATTTGTTCTAAGGAGAGAATGTAAGGCCTGCTTTTTTCAAATTTTTGTCACCCAAGCTATTAATAATAATCACCTTTAAAACCATCAGAATAAACATGCAAGTGTGAAAAGAAAGTGTACAACGAGGTGGTGCCTTTTGTGCCATTCTTTTTGACTTTAACCACATCCTAATGCCTCTTGGATGACTGCCTTAAATTGGAATGTACTCTGTCAGTAAAAACTTTTAGCCAAATGGATCACAGAATACCAAGATGCTTCCCTTTCAGCTCTAATTGATAGCATTTTCTCCATACTACTTGGAAAGTATTTATAAAAAGCCATCGTGTTTCATGAATTTTATTGTTAGATGGAATTGTTCCTCCCTTCCCCCACCCCCGCCCCAAGCACTGGCTATGGTAGGAAAGAGAGCAAAGAAGAAAAACAGGGCGTGCTTGTTGATTTTTGGCATCAACCACAGTTACAAATGGTAGGACTGAATTCTGTCAAGAATCAGAAAGAATAGAAAAGTGGGTCTTACACACCAGCCTGTGGTTTTCTCTGAGGCCACTTCTCTAATGCCCCTAAACTCATGTTTTTTCTCCCTACATGTTGTCACTAACCCTGGATTACCACTGACCCCTGTCCCAACCACTGCACTTCACATTGTTGCAGGAAAAAAATCTGTCATAAAGTTACCTGAATTGAACCTGTGGGGCACTGGTTGCTCTGATGGCCACTCTCTTTGGTGGGTACTCTAAACCTTCCCACACCCTCCCATCTTCCGGGGCTGTTTTATTCCTCTGTAGAGATGATTTTGCCTTCTGCTTTCCTGAGATACTCTGGTTCAGGTTCCATTGTCTTCTCTCTTCTGTTTACAACATTACTATCTCGGAATTTTTTTTTGAGCCATCATCTCTTTCTCATTCAATCATCATTTTCTCAGACATTGCATCTTCTGGTTTCCAGAGCTAACCCTTTCCCTGTGCCTGTTCCTTCTCTTTCTGACCTCATCACTCTTTCCCTCTCTCACTACTCTGCTGCTTTTTAATATAGACATGCCCATGTTTCCTCTATCTTCAAAGTACTCACAGATAAAATCCTTCAAAACTTTGTTTCTTTTCTGCCCCTCAGAATCTTGGGAGAGTCCATGTACAATCAGTTTCTTTCTAAGGAGGTGAGGGAAGCCGTGTGGGCATCCCACGTTTTTGGTCACCTTTCTTTCCACCTGTGTTTTCTCATCATTGCAGTGTGACTGTCTTCTTTACCACTTGAGAACTTTAATCTGAAGAACCTTAGGGGACATTTAGTGACTGACATAATTCAGTGGTGTCCTAAACTTTTATTCAGGCCTTTCTTCCTAAAATTGATCATTTCACTTTTAAAACACCATATTTTCTTGACTTCCTTTTGTTTCATAGTTATTTGGGGCTCCTTTGATAACTTCCTGTATTGGGTGTTGTGTTTTCTTCTTGTGTGTACATTTTCCTTCAGAGACTGAATATGGTGATTGTTTAAATGATTAGCTCAGTCTTTACGATGTCAAAAATACTGAAAAATTATTGACTATATTCTTTAAGTTCAGAAAATCTAGCATAAGATGATACTTTGGAATTTTCTATGATGTGTTGTGCTTTGTTAGTTTGTATCACTGTAAGGATTTATACCCAAACTGGAAAAGTTTAAAATAAAGCAGAGTACTCAGTAGTGTTTCATGTTTCACTACTAAAATGATGCTATCTAATATTTTGGCTGATTCACGGCAAAAGTTAACTCTAGCCTTTTCATCAGTACAGCCCTTTTTAACTGGAGCATAGGGGTGGGTGTGGGAGTGGGGCAGTCTGGTCTCCGTCACTCTGCTTTTTAACAGGAAAAATCTGGGCCTGCCATGGGGAGAACCATGCAGGCATCAGAAGGGGATGCTAGCAGTTTTAAATGTGTAATTGAATGCTTTATGCTAATATCTTTTACACACTGAATAATACTTATGTATTTAAAAGTTGGACTTACACAAATAGGTTTGATATTTTATTCTGAGATAAACTTTAGTGGGGAGTGGTCCAACATAGTATTCAATCGTATGCTGTTTTTGGCAGAGTTTAGGAAAAAATGAAATGTCTGGAAAATAATTGTTATACACAGACACACACATACACACACACAGGTTATGGTTGTCTATGAATTTCAAGTAATTGGACAGATACAACCACATGGAGTGAGTCACAGTGAGTCACATGTTTCTTTTTTTATGTAGTCAGTGGTAAGATACACTGATACTTTGTTGAAGAATGGTGATGGTGATATTTTAACCAAAATAAATTGCCATTTTCAAATGGATTACCTCATTTGCTGGAAACAAATGAATAGAGAAAGGGGAAAGGAACTTAGGAACAAAAGATGATTTGAACAATATAACAGGAGTACAAACATCTTATAATGAAAGTGGGAGTATGATTATGGTTTTGAGAAACATACAGAATGGGTTCTACAGTTTACAGCAGGAATAAATGTTAAATGACTTGGAGGGCTTTCTTGTGACCCCTCCACCTGAGACCTTAGTTCTCGAGTGGCAGGTTGTGAATGGTGCTGCCCATCTCCCTCGGGAGAGGAACACCAAGCACCGCACTACCAGCCCTGATATGCCTAAGAAAGGGATTTGCAACTTAGAATGCCACTTCAGAAGGTTTGTCAGGACGTGAATATAAAACAGCATTTATGTGGCCAGCAGATAGAGTTGGGAAGATCAGGTGAGTGGGACGCTCAGTACAGCCTGGTTGGAATAAGACTGCTGTAAGAGCATCCTGTGGTATTGATGTTTCTTAGAAGGTCAACAATAAATCCGTTATCAGAACTTTCATTTGCCAAGAGAGGAAATAGAAAGCTGTTGGAAAGTTTTTAGAGTAAAAAAGTTAATATGCATCTACATAATAGTGTCATTCTTGCTTGTGTAATTTTTTAAAAAAGATAATTTAGAATGATGGGGAGAAGTAATAATTGTTCAAACAGCAAAGATGAAAATTCTGTCAAGATGTGCTGTCCCTATTTGGATGGCATATGTGGTTGTGTAGTGAAGTAAGGTCCTTGGTCCTTCACCACAGTGTTTGTTATTGGTCATCTGTGACCCAAGCAGAAGGCCACAACCAGGAACAAAATGCCATTTTTTGGTGGTCACGGACATTGCTAATACCAACAATTCTTAAAGCTCTAAGGCCAGTTGTGAGGGCGATTAAATCATAGGCTGATTACATGCATTTATCTGTAATAAATAGTGACAGTAAGGCTTTAAAGTGACTGACAAGTAATAGACATTTGTATGTTGAAGGAATATTTTTTAATGGTAAATTTAAGTAACTTAATTTGTTTCATAGAGGCATCAATTTTAACTATTTTATAGATACTTATGTTCGAATTCCTTTAACATTTTCTGTTCATAACCTATTTTCATCTTGTAAATACCAACAGAAGGACCTGGTGGGGTAGCCAAAAGAAAAGCTAAGGCTAAAGGTATTTTCTATTTTTCAAATTAGCCTTGAATGAATCCAGTTTAATGCTTGAAAATGCATGACATTTTCTGAGTATGTAGCTACTAATGCTAAACATTATTGCTTTTTGGTCTCACCTGGGTGCACCTTAGGTTATAAGTAGTTTTGTCAAGGTGTCATTGAAGCATTTTTGGCCTCAAGCCTATAATTTTAAGCAATTCCCATTTCATGTTATCAGAACTTTGTAATAGTCTTTAAACTAAGAACATATATATTATACCAATATTATGTATTTGTTATAATATATATGGTAACTTTACATATACACAGCCTACCTTGCTCCCTAAAACCTTTCTTAGTTTGACTTGCTGTTTGAATTACTACTGGGAAAAAGATGAAGTTATCAGTGGTTGATTTTATTTCTCCAAAAGCTCTCATGACCGTCTGTCTTAGAGCACAATAAAAGCTACTATATCAAAGGTGTAGTAGTTTTCAATAAAATGAAAACTTAAGTATATATTCTGGAGCAGTGTATTACATTGGTATAGAATTTGCTGTATTTTATATTTTAATTCATTAAAAATTATTATACCTGTCAGCTATTATATATAGACTAACAGCTCAACATTATAGCCTTACTTTATATCCCTCTGGTTTTTCCTGCTCATATGTAAGTAGTTGTGTCCTTCATGGATAGGGGCATGGGGATGTGCATGAATTTCTTTATAAACTTGCGACATTCTTGTAAGTGTTCAATTCAAGTGCTTGGCATATTGTTGGTGTGTGTGTGTGTGTGTGTGTGTGTGTGCGCGCGCGCGAAGTATGAACAGATGAGACTTTTACTGTGTTATTTGCAAGGTTTTGTGATTTGTATTTTAAGATAAGGAAATTTTAATGTTTTAACCTTGTATCCCACCTGAATAATTCCTGGGAAGAAAATAGTTTTTACTGTTTTATTTTTACATAAATGTAATGAAATAAATGACTAATAAGGCATAATTTTACTTCTTGATCTAGACAGGCAAATTAAACATTGAGGATTTAAGTTTTTAAAAACAGTTTGCAGAATAAGAGCTGATAGCCTTGCACAAGCATCTTACCCTTTTGCAATGCCATTATCTATGTTACCATACAAACAACAGTGAAGCAGAATGAAGACTCGGAGGATGATTCTGAATGAATAATATTCTGTATTCTTACTGGGTTTTAATAAGATTTTCAGGAGGAACTAAAGAATTTCTTCATTGATGACCAGGAAGTTCAGTTAATAGAGAAACTCTATGTGATATTTTTGTTGGTTAATCAAGATTTATTAGATTTCCTAGAAAGATACAATGCTGCTTTTAGTAAGTACCATAAATCTGATACTCATACTGAATAACATTTTGTGCTATGTGAGTTTTACATGATTTTAATGGGTAAAAACATCTTCCACATTTTATTATATTAAAGAAATCTTTCATTTTCTTTGTTGCTGCTTAAATGCTGCATTGTACAGTAAACACTTTACCATACAATTTCCTAGCATGAGTGCAAACAGGTGAAATTCAGAGCTTTTGTTAACCGCTCTATTAAACTTTATGTAAAGCAAGTTGAAAGCAGTATCTTCTATGAGATTTGGAATTAGCTGTGTGTTCCATTTAATTGCTTTCTCACCCCTGTGAACATGAAGACATGTACGTTGGTTTGATTGGCTCTGCATAAACTAACAGGGAAGCATACTTAAAGGAATACTAATTTTATGATATTGAATACAAGCAGAAAATTCTGATTTGTCATTTTAAACACCATAGATAATGATTTTAACATTTCATACACATTAAAATTGTTTTTTGCTTAGCTGAAAAATTAAATGATACTTAATTTTCATTTGCATGTATTTGTTTTCAAGGGTTGTAAGCACATAATTTAAGGATACAATGTTTTGTTTGAGCTAAAACTTTTTGATTATCTTATGCATAAACTTACAAGTTATGAAAAATGTGCTCGTGCATTGCCAATGTTCCTTTAATTATGTCATTATAGTTATGAAGTGTGAATTGTTAGCACTTTGTGTAAAGTACTACCTTTATGGATGCACTCGTTTTTATAATGTTGCATGTTAACCTTCTTTTATGATAAGTCATATCATATTTCAAGCTGGAAAAATATGACCAGCTTCTAGCATTTCTTTTACAGTTGATACTTTATAGAGGTTTACATCTGTTTTTGACCAACTTAAATAATAGTTAAAGTAACTTTTTGAATGAGCATATCCTGTGTGTGGGGAGGTAAATCAACAGACAATACCTTTTCACTAACCTGCTGTTTTATGAATTTAGAGTTGCTGTCAATAAACATTTTTTTCCTTTGATTGGAAAACCTGAAAGTTAAAGAACTCACTAAAGAAGAGCTCAAGAAGGAAAAAGAGAAACCTGAGTCAAGGAAGGAAAGTAAGAATGAAGAGAGAAAAAAGGGGAAGAAAGAAAAGGAGGATGACCGGAAGGAGAAGAAAATTGCTGATGCAGATATGTCCAGGAAAGAGTCTCCTAAGGGGAAAAGAGACAGAGAAAAGGAGAAAGTGGACCTAGAGAAAAGTGCTAAAACCAAGGAAAATAGGAAAAAGTCAACAAATATTAAGGATATTTCTAGTAAAATGGCATCCCGAGACAAAGATGACAGAAAGGAAAGTAAAAGTTCTACCAGACACGCACACGTAGCAAAGGGAAATAACCAGAAAAGAAAGGACTAAAGCTCTGACATACCATCCCAGGAAGCAATGATATTCTTCATTGTGATTTGCTGCTAAAGGGCATAGAAAATTTAATATCGTCCTGGTTGGGGAATATGTGTAAATTAACCATTGAATGTGTTTATTGGTGCTCAGCAAGTAAATTTGAAATTTAAATACACTGTCCGTGATTCTAAATTTAAAAGAGGAAGCTTTTTAAAAAAGTCATAAAATGTGTAATAAGTTCTATTTTTAATTTATTGATCATGTATCAGATAAATGTATGTGTATACTATGAATTATAATGGATTTATTAATATATTGAATTGGAGTTAAATAAAAATATTAAGATTTTAAATAGTATTTCTATGCAGAGTAACTCTTTCAAGTATGCTAAATACTTAGGGAAATAAGAAGGTACCCTTTTTCTCTATTTGTCCTTTGATTTCTCCCCTGCTTTCCGTTCCCAAGTCTGTGTTTTCCTCTCCTCTTCTGTGGGTACCTCCTCAGGCTTTTGTGCGACCTCCTCTCCCCAATTCCCCCTCCCCCCATCTTTCAGGGGCCACCCCTTCCTCAGATTCCTCCCAGGTCCTCCTCTCCCTTTCTCCATCTCTCCCCTTTCTAATCTCTCCTACCCCAGTTTTGACTTTCTCCTTTCCCTCCATCCTCACCGCTGACCTCTCCTCAGCCACCCCTCGCTTTCCCACCAGTTCCCATCCCTGCCCTTCTCTTCTCATCTGACAGATACTTAGTGCCTACTGTGTGCCAGCTGCACCACTCTGGGAACCCTGGATAGAGCCATAAATAAGAAGGGATTTGATTTAAGAACACTTTTATTCATGATGTCTTTGCTGTCTCAGAGTAGTTATAGAAAGGCTTTCATTATTTCAAATTAGGATGTCCTTTCATTTTATATCACACTTTTTTTTTTTTCAGTTTTTCAGTTGTTTTGGTTGAATGGCATATATTTTTCATATTTGATTGTGTTATAATTGTTTACAGTTTCTAAGAAATTGCAAATTTGAGATCTAACTAAAGGTCAGAATTTAGCTCCTCAGAAAACATTTGATAACATAAATAACATAAATACATTTCTACAAATGGTATATACTATTCTGTACATGAAGTTTTAAATCTCTAATGGTGACTGTTGGTTGATAATGAGAAGAGCAGCCTGATTATTTATAAATCCATGCTAATAACAAATAAAAATAAATAAATAAATAAAACTTTATATCCAACAGTTTTAAAATCACTGTTTGAATCAAAAGTGCTGCCACAAAGATGTTATTTTGAAAAAATAATTATTTTTCCTATAAAGAGATTAAAAACTAGAGATTTTTAGGCTAATTAAAGATGATTTCAAGTCAGAAATGAGTAAATTTAAGTGTAAATATTTCTAAAAGTATTGTGCGCCCTTTTCTTCTATGCTGGTACCTTTTACTTTGTAAAATCAAACATATGTCTAGTTGACAAAAATTACAACTAACAAAATTATACAGCAAGGAAGAAATCCTGGAGAAAATCTAATGTAGTATCTCTATCTAATCTAAGGCTATTATTTTATTGCTTAAGAACTAAGGCCCAAAGACTTGTAATATGTGATTCCTTAGAGTTTTATATGTTGATTAGTCAGGATTTTGCTCTTATTTTTATAGATTATAAGAACACAGTAAACCAAAAAGGGAATTTTTTGGCTTCTTTAGTTGACAGATCTGGGAGCACTGGCTTCAGGTGAATAGAGGCCAGTCCAGCTCTGTATCAGAGCGCGCTCTCTCTCTCTCTCTCTCTCTCACTAGCTCACTTCCCAGATAGAGGCTCTGCTGGTTTCTGCCTGACTTTATCCTATATGGAGATGCTGCCATTGATGACCACAGTGGTGCTCAGCAGGCCCCAGACTCATCTTTCTGGTTTGCCAATCCCAGTGCAGAGACAGCTTTCTGGAATGGCTCTGGAAGAAAAGTCCCTGGCAGAATTCTGATTGGCCTGGCTAGGCCTGGCGAACATCTGTGACTTGTTTTTGTAGTTGGGGTTGGGTTAGTCTTGCCAGGCTTGATCCTGTGCACAAAGGTTTGGGCTGGGAGTTGAGTGAGTCCCACCCAAACTCTATGAAATGTAGGGCTTCTGGGACAAGGAGAAGGAGGCTCTGACTGAGAACTGGATAGAATAAGAAGCAAAACAGATGTCACCACACATGTAAAAGTTAACAAGATTTTCAAAATATATCCAAATGTTAGATTTTGCTGCTGAGATAAATGGATTGATTTTTTGTGTGTATGTATGCAAAATTTTCAGTGTGACTTTCTCTACAGATTTTTTTTTTTTGTTCTCCCTTGCAGAAGGGCAGAGAATTATCATTGGATTTACTGAGAGCATTCTTGTAATTTTTGCCCTGGTTTTTGAAGTTCAGTGGCCAGGGGGCAGAAAATACATAAATGCTAAATTCTAAGCAAATGAGTGAAAACATTTTAGAATAACCTAACTGGCATAAGCATAAAAGCATTGTTGCTATTTAGGAAAGTACTTTGAAATGCTTTGGTTCAGTTATTGATTTTTCCTTTGACTTTCAGCTCAAGAGTTCAAACATCTACTAAAACATTTAAAGGAATTTTAAGAGCACTTGTGGACTGAGACTGGCTTTATTTTCTTCCTTTCATTTTATTTTTCCCCCTTTCCTTTCCTTCAGCAAATGAAGGCTTCAACTGAATTTTATTGACGTTCAGGTCACACTGTATCCAGGTCCATTAACACTTAAGATTCAGTGAAAAACTTAGGACATAATAAGCTTTCTGTTGTGATTAATGGGTTAAAATTATGCTTGTATTCTTAGTTTTATGTTCTTTATTAAGTAGGTAGTTATTTCTGTATTGTTCAGTTTCATATTGTTTTCTCTAAGGATAATTACAATCAGAAAGGTTACCCTTTTTAAATAAGTCAGCTAAAAACAGGGACAAAGATTTTGTAATACCAAGTAGTTGGGACTCAGAAGTTTTGGGGAAAAGCTGAAAAATTTAATTAAAATTAAATACTAAATGTAAGTTTATTTTTTCATATCCCTAACATTTTGAGTTAAATTACATTATGATGTGATACTTCAAGTTTTTAAAAAATGACATTATTGGTATAATTTTCCTTAACACATTTGAGTAGCACTATCATCTTTAAGATGGTCAGTTTTGTGAAAATATTTGAGTGCCTGTCAATTTTACCAAGAATCTTTTTTTATTCTTTAATATTCAGATTACTTTCTTTTGAAGTACTTTTACTGAACTCTTTTCTTCATTTGTTGTGACATCTAACTTCGATGTTTCATTTCATAATGGCTTTGTGTGGGAATTTTAGTTATTCTTAACATCAGTTGTAATCACCTTATCACTTCCTTGAAACCTTTTTATTTTTTTAATGAGACTTTCAGTTTTACTTTATGGATAATTTGCATTGTATATAGATGATCCTATCAACATTTCACAATGAGAAAGAGACTGGTAAAGAAATGAACATAAATCAACATGATTGCTTGAGTTAACTCAGGAAGACTACTTGAGTTAATTCTGTAAGTGGTTGGTTGATAGAAAATATTTTATATTATGACCTGATTAGCCATGCAACTTTGTAACCTCAGAGGTTCTCATAATGAATACTTAGATAATAAAGACTCCCTATAGACATTTCCATGAAAAAGAAAGGGAGTAAACAAGTATGATTTTTTTAATTTTAAATATTTTAAGTTAACTGTTATGTCATTTTTCATGAAATGAGTGTGGTGACTTAGGCTATGTCTCCTGACTTTGGTTTCTTTCTCTTGCACAGTCCTCAACTCTTCCTTCTCCTGTTAATGTTCATTGGTAATAATTCTCACAATTGATTACTCAGAATATTTTACTGTTAAATGCATCTTGGAAATGGTTGTTTTCCTCATTTGTAAATTGGAGATAATAACCTGTCCCTGAGGGTGGTTGTGAGAACCAGCTGATGTTACATGAATGTAAGCAGCTCCTCACTGTTAGACACTCAGTTTCCCCTTTTCTTTGGTATAGAATGATGGTGACAGTTCAACCAAGCCCTGTCAGTCAGTGGTTGAAAATTTGGAAGCGCTGAAACTGTGATTCCTACTCCTACTTTTGTCAACAGTTTGTGAGATAATCCTAGGTTCTTTACGCTTTGTAATGAATGTGTCTTTGTGAAATGATGTACTGGATCCTGATTTGTTCTGCTGAGATCATTGAGAGGGCAAATGAAAATAATTATAAATGTTACATATGTGTAAAACCATAAGAATGCTTAGTTTTTTTAAAGGATACTGCTTCAACATGAAAACACAAGACATAAAATGTAAAGGTCAGAAAAAAGTTATGATGTAAACTGTAGTCTTAAGTATATGGTACAATTGAGAAGTTTAATCATCTAATTGTGAAAAACGTATTTATAGGTTTGTTTTATATTCAGAGAACATTTTTCCATAGATGTGATTTTATGGTCTTTAGAGATTTTCTGCTCGGGTCCACAAAAACCTTTTTAATCCCTAATGTCTAGTTCTTCAAGTCTCGTTGTAACTATGTTTCATTGGAAAAAGGTACTTATCATTCTTCCACAGGATAACAGGAACATATTAAGTTTTACTTCTAAATATTCTCCAGAATTCTTTTGGTTATGTCCATGGTGTTAAGTCTATTCAAATTAGTTTACATGGACAAAAATCACTGATTGCCTTCCATAATTGTAAAGCCCAGGGGTAGTTTGGGTTTTTTTCTTTTGTTATGCTGAATTTGGGTACTCAAATAATATTCTCAATCTCTTTCTTGTCTCTGGACTCTCCAGGCGTGTGGGCTTCCTTCTTAGACAGAGTGTCTCCTATGCTCATCTTCAACCCTAATCCTTGTGGGGTGGGGGGTAGGAAAGCTGTGATTGGAAGCTGGGAGATGTGAGTGCCCACTCTAAAAATTGTTGGTAAAGGATTCTCTAAAAATAAATGGGCTGTTAGAAAAGCAAATGTTGGGTAAAGGAAAAGTGGTTTCCCCGAATTAATGTGCTTTTCCCAGAAGAAGGAAGAATAAGTGCAGGGCGGGCTAACACAGTGGATGTTTGTACACCAGTCTTCATCTGCCCTGAAAGCAGGCAGATTATGGAGTTTGTTTTCCCCTCCTGCTCCCCATCCCAGTCCTGCTTCTGCCCCTGCCCAATACAGAGTTGCATGGATTGGGCCAAAATGAATATATTGGAATAGGAAGCCATGTGGCATAGAGAGATCTCATCCCAACCCTTGGTCAGCAATGCTTATAGACAATTGAAAGAATATAAGAGAATATTGGCATAATGACAAATACTACCCTGTAGTTATCAGGCAAGTTAGGTTTATTTTATTGAGCTCTCTCCATTTTCCCCCTATTCTATCTAACAGGAAAGTTTCTGTTAATTAGGAAATTAAAGGGTATTACGTAGCAGACCCATAGAGTCATTTTCATGAAAATCCTGTTTGGGTTAATCTGAAAGAATTCTCAGTAACAATCTTTGATCTCTTACCCTTCCTCCTCCATTTGCCTAAGGATACAATCGCATGAACTAGATGTTCGTTCCTGGTTTGGCTATCATTTTTACATAGAAACCAGTTCTGCAAGAGCTTTGTAAGTCCTACATAGTACTAAATCATCCATTTGTTTTTTCTTTGTTCTCATTTCATACCTCATTTGATTTCACTTTATGTATCTATTTAGGGCTCCATATTGAGTCAGATATATGCTCATCATAGAAGTCCATCAGATATATGCCCATCATAGAAGCCTTTCATTTACAGCCTGCCTTAAGCATTACTTCTCTTATATCCTAAGAGATTAGGGGAGGAAGATCTACACTTACCTCAAAGATCTGGTGTTATTTTTGACAATTTTATAAACACCACATGCTGTGTCTATAGTTGCCATTTATTGACTCATTCAACAAATATTCCTGCGTACCTGCAGCGTGCGGGGGCTGGCGAGGCACTGGAGATGGAAGGGGTGGCCGTGGCTGTGGTCCCTGCAGTGAAATGCTATGAGACAAACAAGGGCTGAGGGAGGAAACAATGAAACTGGAGCTGTCGTCAATACTGCTCACTATTTCCTCTGCCTAGAAAGTACGCCGGCCCTGTGAGGTGGGCCGCCTGGCCTCTCCTGCAGGACTCAGTCGCTCACTGTGACTGCACCCAGGTGTCTCTGATCCTCCCCGGTGGCTGGACTCTGCATGCTTCAGTTGTCCCACTCGCCACCTTGCCTCATTCCTGGACTTTGCTGCTAGACTGCGATGTATCTCCTGTACCTAGCCTAGTGACTGACAGTAGGCATTCAGTGCTTGCTTACTGAATGGTGAGCATCCAAAGCGGCTCATTTACAAGTATTTCAGGTCCGTATATACTGTTGAAGAACATTAGAAAGAAGAAAAATGTTTTTTTAAAAAAAGAAAACGCTGGAGATTCCTCAGTAATTGTAGCATGTTTTAACTACCTTGGAAGTTGCCTGTAACTGTGTTGATATTGCTCTGTGTGTGAGTATGTGTGCATAAAAAAGGGAGTGTGTGCATACGTATGTTTCTTTAGAAGAAATAAAGGGAAAAAGTAAGTTGTTTTAAAAGTGTATATTTCCTGGATTTAAATTCTCATTTAGTTCTTAAAACCCTTCTAATGGCTACTGTTTTATCCCCTTTTTGTATCTGTGGAAACCGAAGTTGTGGCGGTGGTAATGCCGAGATGGAATTCACGTGGCCTGCTTGGCTCCAGTGCCCAGGCTCCTGCACGCTTTGTCGTGTTTAACTGCATTTCGCAAGATATTAAAATGAGTCCACTCCTTCCGATCTTTGTGGAGTCCTACAATGTTTAATTTTTTTGTGGCTTATGTCTTCTTTTTGAAATCTGTCCATCCCAGGTCATGTAAAGATTCTTTGAATCTGGAATGGCCGTTACTGTATATCACGGGTCAGTTTTTGGTTTCTGGTAGTCTAGGATTTTGGTAAGTTCTGAGACTTCTGTTGGTATACTGAATAAGATCTATATTCACTTTTTGTACAAACTGAAACAACAAGGATTGGCATGGTCAATTAGTATGTGTGCCTTTCTGGTGTATTGATTTCCCTGAATATTTCTCAAGTTTCATGTACCTGTTAGTCTTATTCTTGGGGTCCATTAGAGTACACTGCTAGACTGCTTGCAATTGAAGCAGTAGGTGTCCTGAGCACATACCCTTCGTGAATAACTGTAGCTGGAGTAACCTGAATTGGTAAGACCAAAATTTTCATCAGTCTGCAGGCCATTGATTGCAAACTCCTGTCCTCAAGCAATCCTCCGGTCTTGGCCTCCCAAAGTGCTGGGATTACAGGCGTGAGCCAGCTTACCCGGCCTCAGTCTGTACACCGTTGAATTAGTAAACCAAAGATTAAAAACCTAATTTTAAAAAATTCCTAGCTTTTTATGGACTAGGTATGTGAAATCCTATGAAGCAAAGTAAATTTATAATTCTCTTCCAGATTTTGTTGAGGAAGCAGCTTTCTTATAACTCTTAAGAAAAGTCAATCCTTCATGTACACTGAGAACGCAGCCCTGTGACCCAGTGTCCCAGGCCTTTCTGATGCTCACACCCGTGCTCACTCCTCTCCTGCTGCACGGGCCACCTGGCTCCTCCCTCAGCAGACTTGGTCCCAGCTGAGGAATTTTGTATAGTCACATGCCACTTAATGACATTTAGGTCAATGACAGACTGTATATATGATAGTGGTCCTGTAAGATTTTTACTGTGCTTTTTTTTATGTTTGGATGTATTTAGTTACACATACTCACCTTGGTGGTACAGTCACCTACGGTGTTAAATACAGGAACATGCTGTACAGGTATGTAACTCAGGAGCAATAGGTTCTACCGTATAGCCTAGGTGTGTAATAGACTGTCCCCTCTAGGTTTGTGTAAATACACTCTGTGATGTTCACACAATGACAGAATTACCTAATGACGCATTCCCCAGAATGTATCCCTGTTGTTAAGTGACGCGTGACTGTACATGCTGTTCCCATTACCTGGAGTGCTCTTCCTCAGTGTAAGTTACGCAGCCACATCCCTGATTTCCTTCAGGAGTCTGTTCACATGTTATCAGTGAGTCCCTCCCTCCCCAGTTTATTGTAAATAGCTCCTCCCTTTCCTTAACATCCTCCCTGTCCCAAGTCTTCCTCATACCATTTATACTCTAAAAAGCTCATTTCTTATTTTTCAAATTTTGCTCTCTCCCCCTGGAAGATGGGGATGTTGCCTGTTCATTTGCTGTAGAGCAGTGCTTTGCATGGATAGGTGTTAAATAAATATTTGTTGAATGAATGAATGCAACGTGCAATTCAGTAAGTATATGACTATGACATACTCATGGAAAGAAATACGTTGATTCTTTCCCATTATGGTCAGGGGTAGTTGGGCAGCAGTGAATAAAGTAAGCTAATCCTGGGCTCAGGTATCTGTGTCGGTTATCAAATTTGCTGTGAGTGGTCGATTTAAAGTGCTAATTTGACTCACTTTTTATAGCTTCTTCTGATTTTAATTAAAATTAGAGGAACAACCATATGGTTATTAAATGCAAATGTGTTTTAATTTCCGAATTTAAAGAACTAAAAGCAAGGTATGTTTTAAGGAAATGAAGTTATTTTCTGAGTCACGTCATGGCCATTGTGGTGGACGTGCGGCATTTGTGCAACCCCAGACCATGGCTGTGGGGCAGCTGTGGTCATCCTGTTCCTCTCGCCAGCCCAGAAAAGGAAGTGGGTTCCGGTTCTGACTGTTAAAACTGAAAGGGAAGACTGCTGGGAACTTCTAGGAAGATTTCCTCAAGCCTACGAAAGAAGCAGAGCAAGAGGTGATCCTTTTGCTTCTGGACATCGTCTTGTTTGAAAGAGAATCTTGCAGTGAGGGGAGCCCGGATTGCCACGGGAGGATGGAGCCAGGCTGAGAGCCAGCCAGCCTACCTGCCCGCTTCCTGTTTAGTTAGAGAATGAATTTCCTTCTTGGTCAAGCCGTTGTTGGGTGGCGTTTTGTTAAATGCAGCCCTAGGGACATCAAAACTGATACATCTCATTTTGTAACATAAGTTTGAACATTTATTTCACTGTTGCTTCCTTGCCATATGTACCTCAAAATAAATCCAGTTTGAAAAACATTCCTTTGACTGAATTGACCTTATGTGTATTTTTTTCTCTTTTAATTTTTATTTTTTGCCTCAACTCTTAGAAGCAAAATGAGTTTGGGTTGCAAAAAGTTTTTTGGAGACACCAAAATAAAAGCTTGTAGGGCAAATTTTTCCATATGGGTTACTAAAGCAATTCTAATTAAATTTTTTAAAGTTTATAGGGGTCTGGGGAAGGAGATGTGTTAATGTGATCCTCAGCTTCTTTGAGGCTTACAATACTGTTTATTTCTGTGCTGATTTCATCTCTAGAAATGGCTGTGACCAAGTATTAATAAGCTTATAATTCATCTGCCACTTTGGACAGAAAAAAATAGCTGCTCAATATTTTCTGCTATTATATGCTTTCATTTTTATGTTTTTCTTACATTTTGCAATTTCAATTTCAATTTTAGAGATATAACTCCCCATTGCTTTCGAGAAAGCTGACTTTCAGGGGGCATTGCATTCTGAATATTGGTATACTAGTAGTTCTCAAATACTTTGGCATTAGAATTTTTTTTTTTTTCCCCACATGAAACCTTTCTCAAAATCCTTAAGAATGGGGTTTTCAGGCATTCAAAATCTTTATTGTTTGGTAGGAAAATATTTCCTTGTTTACTTAACCATGGAGTACAGTTTGAGGGCCTGCCACATACAGGGTTAATGAAGAATTGACCCTGTAAGTTTTCCTTCAAACTGAGGTACTTTTGAGAGTGAAATAATTATGCCAGGACAACAGACCTTGGGACAATTGGGACTGTCCTAGGCAAACTAGGCCCGTGGTACTGAAAAGGTGTACGTCGTAGCAGAGATACGTATCTCTGGTAAAGGGTGGTAGAGAATTGCTGTGAGCCTCTTTCCCACTTCTACAACCCCACGTCTCCAGTGCAGCTCAGCAGCCCCGGCCCTGGAGGGAACCTCTGCCCCCAGGTACGCAGAGCAGTCACACTGCTGGTTGTTCAGCCCTCACCAGGTGCTTGTTGAGCAGTCGCTGTGTGTGTCAGATGTTAGCTGAGGTACTGAGAGTACAAAGGTAAATTACTTGATTCTACAGATTCATTTATTCAACAGAACTTGGCAACAAATAGTTCCATACCATTAACCACTGAGGCATGTAAGAGTGGATTATTTAAATGGAAACAGGCAGGGCAACCCTGAATTTGAATTTGAAATGTGATGTCTTTTACCAGGCTTTCCTTCCTACCCCCCACCCCCTGAAACTGAACTACTGTGAGGACTTGTGGATGTTTGCGTGTGATCCCTTTGGAATCTGTGTTATAGTTAGTTAGAGGTCACGAAGGGGTCGAACACAACTGTATATGTCGTGTTGGGTGTACTAGTGGTAGGTGTCGTGTGGAAATAGTGTTGGAAATAGTAACTAGAGGAGATATAAGTGACGCGGAGGGGTCTTGTGTGTCTCTATCTCTGCCTCTTTAACATTTGGGAAGAAGAATGTGGAAGTATGTTTTTTTCATGAAGAGAAAAATGAAGAGAGAGAGAGAAAAGGGAATGAAAAGGAAAAACAGATAATGAAAAAAGTAGAGTAAAAGGCATTGAACTGAGAATTTTCCAGACCACAATAGTACAGGAAGAGCTGTACAAAGATGCTTAAGATTAGAAAATCGCCTCTCTCATCTGCCTCTGCCCTTTCCACTGGCACGCACAGCACACTCCCTTTAGTGACAGCTCCTGGTATGACATTCTTAATGACGTGCCATCTTAAAGAGCCCAGGATTCAGTAAATGGAATCTTCAGACTCTTGAACCTAGCTTAGTTTCCTAAATAGTTGTATTTAATTGAGGATATTTTTTAATGATTCACATATAAAATATCAAAGAACTAACTTAGTATAATGGATTTTATACTGGTGTTTGACTTTAAAGTTAGTTTTCTTGTTAATTTACTCTGATGTCTTATTTTCCTTAGGATTAAAAAAAGGAATTTTTTCCCATATCTTTTAGCCATTATAAAATTACATGATTACTAGTGTTACCTTTAGATGATTGTAAATAGTGAGTTAGGTATGATTTCTTCTTATTTTCAACAATTTTCTTCTAAGAAGAATAAATAATTATATATAAAACAAAATTTGGAATGTTCCTGAATAACAGAAAATTCAGATACATCTTAGTTGTCTCATTGCTGAATTCAAACTTCATGACTTAGGAATTAATTAGTAACTTATGAACACAAGAGGAGCTTGAACTCATTGCAGTTCTTTTGGTAAGTTTAGACATGCCTGTATTTTAGAGATTCGTGAACACTTAAACAATGATTTTTGTTTTATTTTTAAGTGGAAGGCTAACTTAAAGATATTAAAGACCCATGTGAAATTAAAGAGCAAACTATTAATATTTTCCTACTTCAATTTTTAAGCATGTAATATTAGGAACTATGCATTGCTTGCACTATGGATTCATTGTTTGAGAATATTATTTTTCCTGGTTTAATATGTCAAAAAAAAAAGCAAAATAATAAAAAAAAAACTTAAGTTAACTTTGTGAATAAAAAATGCAGGACTTAAAGAAAGATCTGCTTCAGCGCCAGCAGTCGCCCCAGAAGAGGCCGAGCCATATGCTGACCCAGAGGAGGCTCCCATGAGGGCAGGTAAGTTGTCCTCGTCCTTCAGGTCTCACTGGGATGTGCCTTCGCCTGACAGGTATCCCATTTGCAGTTTACAGAATCACGTTTTACCCAGAATTTGTTTCACATTTTTACAGAATATTGAGCTACTTTTTCTTCTCTTCTGAAATCTTACAGTAAACAAAATTTTTCTAGTAAAAATTTGCACAGGATAATTTTAATTTTTGAGAGATAAAGAATCTTAGGCACGGTGTTTGTTCTTTGTCCAAGACCACAGAGAATCCTCATGAACTGAGTGTTATGTTTCTTGATTCCAATTCTAGCACTACAGTACCATATTACATTGAAAGTAAAAGTACACACATCATACACTAGTGTCATCATTTGTCACGTGATTTAATAGGGTAGGTCTAGTGAGTTCTCAGTCTTTTTTATATGAGGGTCTCCTGTCCACATCAAAAGACTTCCCAGACCTCCCTGTGATCCTGTGAAGCCTGTCTTGCATCTGCGTGGATCAAGTGTCTCCACAGTTACCCAAGGGCCTATGACCCATAGGTTGGAAAATCCTGAAATATTTTAATGAATCAGTAAATTAAATTTTAATCCATTAGTATCATTTCTTATTTATGGTATGATATTTATTATAAAGTACTATATGGTTTGTGCACATTTTTCATTTACCCAGGTCTCAAGAACTTTGGTTTCTTTCCGCCACCTGTTGGAAGTGTTAGGTATGACACCACATATTTACTGCAGCCTAAGTACTGGGTCCAGAACCATACTTTAGACTGATTTTATCACTGTGTACTGATGAACAATATTTTATTTTCCTTCCTTCTTTTTAAGATAATTGAGTTGCTCTGAGTTTTGTTCAGTTCATAATCCTAGGAGAGTTTACTGTCTCCCTCTCATTCCTGTAGAATTCCTACAACCATAGGTCTGGAACAAGAAATAAATTTTTTTAACTTTTTTTTTTTAACACACATTTAAATGTGTGTTTGGATTTAGCACCTCAAATTTTACTTTGCACTAAAAAAAAAAAAAGAAAGAAAGAAATTCTTTAACTCATTGCTGTCTGGCTTCTGCCTCCACTAACCCTTTCCCGGGGTGAGGAAGAGTGCTTACAAACTCATGGAAGGTTGAAATGCCATGGTGTACTGACTAAGTTCAAAGCCAGTGCTGGTAGCAGATGATTCTAGAGAAGTCTCTGAGGGCTCAGTTGTGGAGGTCTTATATTCTCTTCCAAGGAGTTTAGGTTTTCACCATTTGGGCAAAGGAAGCCATTAAAGGGTTAGGCAAAAAAGCAGAGTGCACCACTTCTAGTAACGCAAATTATATTCTCTTCGGATGGTGCTTTCAGCAGTTGTGAAACTGGGCATCCAGTTAGGAAGCCAACATAGGCATTGTGGGGGAGGATAAAGGAAGAATGGAGATTGGCAGACTCTTCTGTGGTTTCAAGAGAGTATGTATAAAAGTGGCTTGTGAAATAAAAAAAAATCTATAAAAATAGAAGGCATTTTTGTGCTTTAGAAATGGTTTTGTAGTATGATTAGCATAATAGATATTATAATGAAACTTTTTCCCTACCTGAAGTTCAAATTAACTTCTTCCAATTTTTTTTTTTGGAAGATTAGCTTTTGTAAATAAGTGATGTCACTGGCATCGTTTCACATGACAGCATTTATGATACCAAGTCTGGTGCTACTGTTATTCACTGAACATAGAGCATGTGTGTTAGAGAATTTATAACGGTGTCAGTGTAATTATAGCTTCTTGTTCCTGTGTCATGTTGCAGGTGAGTCTGATAATCTAATAAGCACCACAGTGTTGTGTTGTCGGAATGTCATTGTCAGTGTTCATTTTTGTAATTCACATTTATTTGAATCTGTGGATCTGACTGTCAGATGTGTTTCTCCAAAGCTGAAAGGATTGTCTGTTACAATGTAGGGTCTTCCTGACATCTGGGAGTGGTCGGCCAACCCTGAGCACCCTCAGTGCTCACACCAGCAAGGGTGTCCTCTCTCCGGTCAGGGGAGGCAGTGGTTGACCATATACGTTAATCTATATTGACTTTGTCATCTAGATTTTTATCTTGAGTTCCCAGTACTTCTCTTTATGAAAGCTTTTGTCCTTCCCACTTTCGCCTACCATTAGTGTGAATTGTATTGTTACTAATTACAAACTGAAGTCATTTTGCTCTTTGTGAGGCTTTTATTTAAAATGAAAATATGAGCCTGAATTAGTTTTCTTTCTTTAAAAATCTTACTGGAAGTCTTTTAACACTTATATCTGCTGGGGAAAAAAAAAAAAAAAAACAATTTACAATATCTACCATGTTTGTCAACAAAGGAAAAAACATGCTAAACTGATATAAAAAGGATGCATAATTGCTTAGCCACATATATTCATTTTAATATCTAGGCATAAATTCCATATTTGAGTGTTAGAGTTCCACATTAATGTTTGAATTTTTCTACTTAGTTATGTTTTGTAATTATTTTAGAACCCCGATATATCGAAGATGAAGTAACAGAACAAATTCAGCCCCTTCTCCATGACATGGTATACACAGAACATGGTATGAATTCAAATCTATTGTTTTGTCATGAATTACTAATATATGTTTAGTTACATGACTTGGACGTTACTTTAAAATTTAAATGTTAGTTGGATGTTTGGATTATTTTCTTAAAATTTTTAAACTCAAAGTTATTAAAGTACAGGTATTACATTCGAGTAGCCCTATACATATTTTATTTTACCCCACCTGACTGTGAAGAAGCTTACTCCGTACATGTAAGAGAGAAATGGTGGGAATAAATGCGCATACGCAAATGGGGACCAGTGATCCATCAGGAGTAGCTGGGAAGACAGAGAGGAGGAAAACAGGACACAACCGAGCTACGATGGGTTACCCAGGTGTTGCCATCCACCCTCAGACTTCACTTCCTGCTTGGCGGGGCACCAAAACAAAACGGAGACGTTTTTAGTGATATAGTCTAGATTACCAGAAAGGAAAAAAAGACAAGAATGTAAAGGATTTTCCCAGCACTTAGATCTAAACCATTTCTCATGTGGAGCTCTGTGTAGTGGCTACTAAATGACAGTTCGGAAACCAGTGTTAGGATTTTATAAGGCTGCTTATTAAAGCATCCCTTTATGAAAACAGAGAGAGTGACCCCAAAAATGTAACTCGTGAAGGGATCGTGAGGGGGGAGAACACTGGTATCTTATTACTCCTGATGGTTTCTATGGTCCTAAATGTCCTAAAGAAAAAAAAATGAGTTTCTTAAAAATAAACAAACAATCCCTGTCATTTAAATTGATTTTGCTGATGTTGCTGGGAGTATAGGAGCCTGTGCCCTTTTATTGCAGCTGCTTTACAGGCCAGAAAGCCGCCTGTGTGAGCAAGCACAGGCTTCCCTTCCCTCCAGCTTCTTCTCTAACTTTGACCTAATGCAAGGAAGATGCAGCCTGAATAAGTGATTTCATTATAATGGGGTGAGTGGTATAACGGGGAAACCCAGGATGCTCTGTGGGGCTCACCCCAGCTCCAGGTCAGAGAGGCTTCCTGGAGGAAGTGACTTCTTCATTCAGGAGCTGGAGGCTGGTGTAGAACTTATTCGCCGCTGAGGCAAGAGGGGATCTGAAGGTATTTCAGAATGGCTGGCACGTGGAATACGTAGGAGGAGTGTGCTGAGAGAAAGGGTATTTTTACCTGATTCTGAGAGTAATCGAAGCCATCGGGGAGGGTGTTGAGGAGTGCTGTGTATTCTGTCTGCAGCATGAAAAACGCATGGCAGGGATGCAGGCGGTCAGCAGGGAGACCAGGTGGAGGGTTGTGCTGGTAACACAAGTGAGTGGGGATGGTTGGTCAAACCCCGCTTAGCCAAAGGTGGGGATGGAGAGCAGTGGAGAGACCTGGGAGACGTTTAGGTGGGTGGTGGGTGGGCAGACAGCCAGGAGAGGAAAGAATCGAGTCTAGCACCATGTTCCTTGCCACAGCCACCTTCTTGGACCTGTTCTTTTCTTTGTCGAGACTTTCTCCTTAGGAATCACATATATGGTCCATGGCTTTAAATATTATTTATATGCTGGTGACTTCTGAATCTATCGCTGCTGCCCCGATCAATCCAGGTTTATCCAGCTGCATAAGACATTTTCATTTGGACGTCTGATCAGTGTTTCAGACTTAAAATATGCCTGACACAGAGCTCGTGATTCTTCCCCATCTCACAGCTCCTCTCTACCCCGAACCCCAGCATCACTCTTAGTCTAGTTTGCTATGTTTTAGTTAATGGCTTCCTTTCCCACTTAGTTGCTTAAGCTAAAAACCCAGGAGTTTCCGTTGATTTCTCACTCTTCTCCCTTCACGTATCTAATCCATCAGCAAGTCCTGTTGGCATTGCCACTGACACGTACCCTGGCCCTCCAGGGTCTCAGCAGTGACTGTGGCCTCTTGCCACAACTGCCACTGTAGCACCGCCTGGGTGTCCCTGTTTGCATCCTTGCTCCTCCATAGCCGTCCTTGGTTATTGGCTCCTCTATAACCCTGTGGGGTGTGGCCCAGCCAGCTGTGCCTTATCTGATCACAGCCTGCTTCTCCTTATCATTCACTTTTCTCTAGCCCACTGGCCTCTCCCTTTCCTTTGAAATGGCCCAGCCCACCCCTCCCTTGGAGCCTCTGCACGTGATATGTCTTCGGCTGTGATGTGTTTCTCACCCTGCCTGATCTTCACATCTCATGACAGCATGGCTCCCTGTCATCCCACCCCAGTTCATCCCACACTGGGATTCAGGTCCTGCGTCTGCCATTGGTTTGCTGCATGGCTCTAGCATAAATGTCTCTAGTTCCTCATCTGTCAGAGTGAGATACTAGTACCCACCTCGTAGGGGTGGTGTAACAGCCCCAGAGTGCTTGCCAATGCCCAGAGTCTAGTTAACCCTCGGAAAGGTCTCTTCATACCAGGCTGTCCCTGACCGAGCAGTGGAGGCTCAGAAGTCGTGTACCATGTTTGGCTGGTTTCCCTACTGAAAACAGGGACATTTCCATTGAACAGAGAACTAAGTCCTGCTAATGTAAAACTCATCAAATTGCACTGGCGAGAATGACAGCAGAATAAGGAAAGAGGGATATGGTAAGAAGAAAAAGAGTAGTAAAATTCGCAGCAGGAATTAGAATTGGTGATTGGTTTGCTGAGTAGCAGAAAATCTGAAGTGAGGAGGAAAATACAGTAAGCTATGATGAGAAGACAGAAGACAAATAAATAGTATGACATAAATAGGGCTGCCTGATTCAGTAGCACCTGAGAGCCTAACCATGCCACAGTAAAGGGAGAGTAACCAAGAAGCCTTCCTGCAATTTGGGGGTGGGGTGGGAATTCAGTAGCAGTGCAAAATAGTAGTAATTTTATTACTGAAATGATAATAATACCTAAGTACTTACCATGGGCCATACATTTTTCTAAGTGTCTTAATCTTCCCAACAAGGCTATGAATAGGTACTGTTATTCCCATTTTATGTAAGAGAAATCTAAGGTACTGAGTAGTTAAGTAATCTGTCCACAGTCACACAGCTGGTGTGGAAGAGCTTAAATCCAGAACCATGTGTTCCATACCCCACACGCCTACTCGCTGCGCTGCACACGAAGTCCAGCTCGTGCAAGGTCTGTAGCTCGAGTGTTGTGTGTAGCAGATAGTCTGCTGGAAGCCACATCAAGTTATTGGGGTAATTTTTAGGCCCAGTAACAATGTAAACCGTATTACAGTGGAATAATGTAGCATGTCCAACATCTACACAAAAGAAGCAGAACAGCGTAGTATATCACAGAAGTTAATCTCAGAAGAAAAAAAGGGCATCTTTGCATAACTTAAAGGCTAAACATAGGAATGTTTGGACACACAATGTCATACAAGTCAACCTATGACCTAGCATATGATTTTGACAGGTAGCTAGCTGTTCTTTGCTATAGAATGTTTGAATGGTTCTCTAAAGTTGTTACATAGAATTTTATGTCAATTTTCAGTAAAAGGTCATAGTGTGACCTTTTCTCTGACCCAACGATAATCAGAGGCAAATATAATAATTGTGAAGTTTTTATTCATTAATTCATCAGATATTTATTGAGTACGTCCTATGGCTATGCATGGCCGTAGGTGCTGGGCATCCATAGTGAACGATATATATGAGGTCCCTGTCCTTGGTGAGTTCATGTTCTAATGAGAGGAGACCACCCTCCTCCCCGCTGAGGCAGACTGGCACTTGGCCAGAGTGAGGAAATGGCTTTGGAGTGGACAGCAGCATCTGCAGTGGCCCAGAGGACAGGCAGAGACTGCCCAGCAGCAGGAGGGGGCGTGGCAGCCCTTCCAAGGGGCATCTGTGCTTAAGTTGGCTGTGGCCAGTGGGCCTCACTATAGACTGGTGTCCCTTTGCCCATTGTCCTAGTTGAAGGAGAAGACCTGCAGCAACAAGAGGGCGGACCAGCAGGAGAACCACAACCAGAGGATAACGATTTCCTTACGGCGACTGATGTAGATGATCAATTTGAGACCCTGGAACCTGAAGCATTTCATGAAGGTAGAGCACTTTTTTCTGTTTCTTTGTTTCAGAATAAAATACAATAGACGATTTATAATTATAATTACCGAAGCTTTTCTTAAACCCCTTTAACACTAATATTTAACTTATCTAAGTTTTTTTTAAGTTGGAGTTTAAAGCCTCAACTAGTTATTTTTTTCCCAAAGTAGATAGATATTCTGATTTTGCTTCAAAGTACTTTTAAGAGAAACTTGAAATTTAAAAATTTCTTATGAAAAGTAAGTGAAATACTTTAACAAACTACTTTTACTATATTCTCCTGCCTAGGTTACCATTTGTTATGTGAAATTCAAACAGACAGTGAAATATTTGACTTGATAATTTTTCTCAGGCTCTTGTTGAACATGAACTCTGTAACGACTGTGGGTAGAATACATTTCTTAGCTTCTATTCCAGGCACCGGCAAGCTGTTTCTGTAAATGGACAGACAGTAAATATTTTAGGCTTTGTGGACCATACAGCCTCTGTCGAAACTACTCAGCTCTGCTATCAGCACAAAAGCCGCCAGAGACAATCCCTAAATGGGTCAATATGGCTGTGTTCCTATAAAACTTGACTTACAGAATCCTACACGATACAGCTGGTAAATGGTTGCAAGGACTTTTTTAAAGCATACAAGTAATGAAAAAGTAAAGTTCATCTCCTCACAGTGTTTAATATATTGAGAACTTACTTTAGAAGCAGGCAGCCCCTAATTTATCAGAGGTTGTATTTCAAAAAGCTTATATCCATGCTTGTTTGAAAGGCATGGGTAGAAGCTCTCTAGAAAACAGTGGGACAGGTCTGGAAAGTAGAACACCGTAGTGAAATGAGAGATTAGCACTTCTCCTGGTCCAGCCTTTGTCACTGTGTTACTCCGTATAAACTGTCCTCTCTCTTTAGCACAATGTGTGCTGTTCATCAACCTGGGGTTCCTGAGGGGATCAAGTATGAGAATGTGTGAGACATTTCGGAGTGTAGCTCCAGTGAAAGATGAAGTGCTAAACAGACATTTAATATTTCCATGTTTCATTTTAATAGTTATTTCTTTTGAAATAAAATTAATCATAAGCATAGATTCTGAATATGCCAGACTCTGTACACCATTTTATAAAAGTAGTAATATCAATCTGATGTTTTTTCAGAAACTGTGGACAGTTACCATGTGGAAGAGACAGGTGAGATTTTAATTTAACACTCTTCTTTCTCAATTATAATGAGTCTTTTCCTTTGAGACATCATCATAAGATTATATATGTAATATTACCTACTATTTATTAGTAATAATATAAATTATTTAATATATCCTATGATATATACTTAATAATTTTATTACATATCATGTATCAATAGATTATCTTGTGAATATAGCTTTTGTGTTTTGAAGTCTATTTCTTAAGGATAAATTCCCAGTAGTGGAATTATGAGTTTTGTAGCCTTAAGTTACAAAGTCAATGTAATATCAGAGTTGTGTTTGGTCACGTGTCATGCACCCCCGAAGGTACCCTGGAGATGGATGCATCATCTGTCAGTAAGCCCGTGTCGTTGGCTAGTTTTTCTTCCAGTGTTGGAAGAGATCATTCTTACTGTGCTTGAGGACCATGTGGTATTGTTGGCTGGCGTTTAGGACTTGTATCATTTTAACAATATGTATCTGTAAAAGCTAGAACTATGTTTTGGTCTAAGAGAAATATGGAGTGTCCAGTATTGGGTCCAAATGAGGCCTGGGGATGTGAGCATCCTTGCTCAGGCTCGCTCTCCAGCAGGTTCTTGCTGGCTGGGCAGGAAGACTCACCTGCACTGCTCTCTTTTTTTCTCTCTGTCTCTCTCATTTTTATTTGCTGACTGTAGTTGAATCTGCATAAACTAAATGAGAATATAGCTTTATTTTGTGGTAGGGCTATAAATCCATTGATGATGAGGACTGCCTTATTCATCTTTGTATTTGGCATTTAGCATAGTTAATAACTATTTGTTCTATGAGTGGACATGTTTGAACATCATTATGCTTTGATTTCACATTTCTATCATTACTAGAAATTGTACTTTTCTGGTTTCGATGATTGCATGTAATCCTTATTCCAGACACATTTGTAATTTCCTAATTATTTCCTAACTTGTAGTTTCACAGGACTATAATCAGGATATGGAAGAGATGATGTATGAACAGGAAAATCCAGGTTTGTCTATGTTAAAATTATCGATATGTGTTTCTGTTTGAGGCAGTGGTCAAGGCCATTTAAACCCGGGGTTAATGATTCACTCTGATAAAACACAGAGTTCTTTATACTTATAGTCACTTTTGATTGCCCAGATATTTATAGAGATTTTTGAATATGATTTATATTACATGGGGAAATGAGGGAAAAAGGAGTTGTGTTTTTCAAACCACTACAAAGATTTTGGTCTTTGTAGGTCTTTGTAGGATGTTGCAAAGAATATCTGGAAATTGAAGAGGTGGGATGATGTAGTAGAGTCAGGCTGGGTGCAAATCCTTGTTCTGTTTCCTGTGTCTTCCTGTCTTTGTGATGTAGCAAATTAGGGAACATTATTCAGCTTAAATTTTATGAAATGATAATGACAATATCTGCCTTACAAGGTTGTGAAGATGAGAATTAATTTGTGAATCTTTTAGAATGGCATCTGGTAATGTGTTTGGTTTTTTCATTTTTGGCAATGGTGTGTTTTTGTTTTTCTAGATTCCAGTGAACCAGAAATAGATGATGAAAGACTGCACCATGATGCAGGTATTAAATGAATGTTTTCATTAGATTTTAAATGTTACTTAATGTTTCTCGATTGCAGTGCCATGTTTACATGGTGATTTTTCTTTTAAAGGAGTCAAAGAAGTAATTGTAGCATCCAATGCATGACATTTTGTCTTATAACAAAATTAGACTATTAAAAGAACATCAGGCTTTCATATTTCATCCTGTCTACTAACGCCTCCATAATAAGACATGATGTTAAAACCTGCTACTTTTGTGCATCTTTTTCTGTGCCAATTTGAGGAATTTTGTTTGACGATAATTTACCTGCCCTTTCCTTTAGTTGCTTTTGGGCAGAGGCATTTATTACTGCCTGTGCAGACATTAATGTTTAAAGGAATAGAATTGAGTGTTTGAGATTAAGTTGTTGTTGTTTTTTAGCAAAGCAGTTATACAGAATGACTCATTTAATACTTATTTTGTTTTTATTCTCTTTTTTTTTGCAGATGGTGTAACGTACCAAGACTATGATGAACAAGGTTTGAAAATGCTTCTTAATCTTAAGCCACATACTTGTTTTAAAATATGCCATAGTTTGACTATAAAACATAGAGAATTATGTTTTAAGCTATAAATATCATAACTTAAAATATGCCAGTGAATGGTAGTTTTCAAGAATTCCCTTGGGGAGATTGCCTATTCCAGCAGTTCTGCAAATGCCTAAATAATTTCCTAAATTTCTTACAATCATTAGGAGGCAGTTACAAGTCATTCAAGAAAACTGGTCTCATTATTTTATAGCCATCTCTCTCTTTTGATTAAGATATGTATGAACTGCTACTTTAGTCAAGAGTTTAACTATTGCTGATTCTGCAAATTAATCTTACTCTCAGAGATGGCGGATTTGCCAACTTGAGGAAGGTTAAGAAGAATTGGGTTCCAGGCTTAAGGGCAACATGGAGAAAATAGTTCTGGCAAATTTGTGGCATGGGCAGCATCTGATTCAGATTTAAGCCATTGTAACTCCTCTGTGTCCAGGCATTTCATGTACTCTTTTATTGAACTCCATGAAGTAGATCATATTTTCTCTACTTTCCAGAAATAAGGTTCACTAATAATAAGGATAAATAATTTGTCTAAGATTGTAGGACTAAGAAATGATACAGCCAGGCATTGCGGCTCAAGTTTATAACCACAGCAATTTGGGCAGCTTGAGGATCTCTTGAGATCAGGAGTTTGAGAACAGCCTGGACAACATAGCAAGACCCCATCTCTAAAAAAAAAAAAGAAAAGAAAAAAATTAGCCACACATGGTAGTGTGCACCTGTAGTCCCAGTTACTCAGGAGGCTGAGGCAGGGGGATCACTTGAGCCCAAGAGTTCCAGGCTGCAGTGAGCATGATTATACCACTGTACTTCATTCAGCCTAGGTGACAGAGTGACAACTCATCTCTTAACAAAAAAAAAGAAAGAAAGAGAGAAATGATACAGCCAATGATGTATCCTTTTTATTTCATTATCTTCAAATATGATTCTCCAGAAAGAGGTCAGTTGGGTGTAAGTTTGTGTGTAAAGCAGGAAAGATGAAGAAATACGTCATGATTGAGTGGAATATGGAAGACTTTGCACATTCTAGGTGGTTTTAGGGCTTGAAGTTCAAATACGAGTAACATAGGATTCCTCCTTTCAAGGAGCTCTGATAGCTGGTGATTCACAATTGAAGGAAATTAGAAATGACTATGTGTAGACCTGATATGTTAATTTAAGACTTGAGACCCTACCAAGGTCGTCATCCACAGTGGCTGTTTTTAATGGGATATGACGCCATTGGAAGAACCCTGGATTGTGTCTGTAGCTACTGATAATTTTTTTTATAAGAAGTTAAAGAACTTGGCCCTGAGATTATATTTAGATTTTCTTTCCAATCTTGAATTTGAAGAAGAGAATAGGAATTTACAAATTAAATGTTTGTAGAGATGGGATTTGAGATACTTTTCTCATTTCTGCCAACCATTATAGTGTTTTTTGAAAATTTACTAGAAAGAACATGTTTAGAATGCGATTTGCAGACGAGATCTAAAGGAATTGGAAATCAAACCTGTGAGAAGTATAAAATTAGATACCATGCTAAAAAGATATTGTAAAAATGAATATATTAATTTTAGGGGTATCAAAATAAATGTAATTTAAAATGTTAAGAAAGGATAATTAGTATGACCTAAGGGATCATCAAGATTTGCTAAGATACTTTGGATTAACCTTGCTATAGAACATTTTTTTTTTTTTTAAAGATAGAGTCTCGCTCTCTTGTCTGGGCTAGAGTGCCATGGTGTCAGCCTAGCTCACTGTAACCTCCAACACCTGGCCTCAAGCAATCCTCCTGTCTCAGCCTCCCAAGGATCTGGGACTACAGGGGTGCACCACCATGCCCGGCTAATTTTTTTTTTTTTTTTTCTGTTTTTGGACACCTGGATACTTTTTTCTATTTTTAGTAGAGACAGGGTCAAACATAAACATTTTCAAGCCTAATAGATCTAATTGAACAGAGGATTATTCATTATATGCTAAAAAGATAGCATATCTTTGTGGAAATTCGGAACCAGACTAGGGAAACCAAGTAACTGTCATATAAGTGAAGCTATAAGTAGAGTAAAAGCAAAACCATCTTTCAGTAAGAGAACAGAATATATTCTATATTAAACTCCCCAACTTCAGACCCTGGAAAACATATGGATTGCTAGAGCCATCGCAAGAACGAGCTCTCCACATCAAAGACACAGAAAGCATCCCACCCGCATTGGACAAACCCAGGAAGCAACAGTACAGTCTTGCCATCTGATTGATTTGTTTATTCATACACTACATATTTATGTAGTATCTTGTATCCAAAATGTACAACATTGGAGCAGTTCTAGTGAGGAACACACACATGGTACGTGTTTGGATATAGATCTAATATTTTAGCAGGGGGGTAGAAATTAAGCAGTTTCAATGGAGTCTTCAATTATTGTTGTGATAAGTGTTGGGGAGAACAAGTAGAGTGTGTAGGAAGAGCACATAATAGAGACCTTCCCCGGTTTGTGGATGAGGTCAGGACTTCCGAATTTTGTGCTAAGGTGAGAGCAGTGGGCAGGCAAGGGGAGAGCTTCCAGGACCGTCAGTGAGGTCTCGGGGGTGAACTTGCTAGAAGAGGGACGGGGCTGAGATGGTCCAGAGGATGGCTGTAAAGGAGGCCAAGGACATGTCATCTTCACCTTAGCGTGCTGTGCAGGGGCACCCCCAAATCAGACCTGCATTTTGAAAAGATCGAGGGATCTGACATGTAGCAAATAGACTGGAGAGAGACAAGAGTCAGTGTGGGGAGACCAGTTACGATACTGCAGTCATCCGAATCTGATCGTTCCCTGAGTCACATCTCTGCCTAACGAGGAGCCAAAGGAGAGGAGTTTCAAGAAAGAGGTGTCCCGCGGTGCCCCGTGCTGCTAAGAGCCATGTGAGATGAGCGCCAAGCATGTGTACGAGACCTAGCACTGCAGTGGCGTCATAGGTAACCATAGCCAGAACTATTTCAGTGGACAGGTCGGAGAGAGATGACAGTGGTTTAGACTAGAGTGGTAGCAGTGACAGTGGAGGGAAGTGGACAAAGCTGAGAAATATTTAGAAGGTAAAATCAGCAGGGCTTGATGTGTGGGTGTAGCTGGGGAGAGAGCAAGGTGCCGAGAACCATGTCCCCTCTTCTGGCTGTGCAGCCCGGTGGCAGCAGGGGCTCTTCCTAAGACAGGACAGACTGGAAGACAGGGACAGGGTGGGAGGTCATAAGTCCAGTCTGTGTATGTTGACAGTGAGATTTCTTTGAGGCATCTAAGAGGAGAGATCAAATAAGCCATTTGCTGGTGCTTGGCTCTCAGAAGACAAGTCTAGTTTGTAGTGTGGGAATTACCCGTGTATATGTGGTCATTGGGGCCAAACTCTGAGATCTTAAGAGATCTCAGACCAGAGGATGCTCTATGGCCGGACTTTGAAGAAGCCCAACATTTAATGCCTGCTAAGAAAAAGATGAAGTGATAAGGAAGATTGAGAAGGAGAGTACGGTTACACTGAAATCCGGGGTAATGGTGTTTGGAAAGAAAGGCGTGTTGCAAAGAGGCTGAATTCCGTAACCTCTGGCTGGTGCCCCGCGGCTTAGATGAGGTGCTCGCTGGTGGTCCCCTCGGTCAGGGCCTGCGGGCAGGTGGGAGTGGATTGAGGAAGGGAGGTGCAAGGAGGAGCCATTGTCACATGTGGACGCCTCCTTGAAGAAGTTAGATTGTGAAGTGAAGGAAAGAAAGGACGACAGAAGCAAGCTCAAGGAAGGGTCGCTTTGTTTTTTTTAAGTTGGTAGAGGCGTGAGTGTATTTAAATGTGGGTACCACTCGGGGACAGAGTGAGCACACATTCACTGCTTCCTCATCTTCCAAATGCCTCCAGAAGGACACAGTGATACATTAAAAATAGTCCCCTCCTGCACCCAATGCTGGGAATAATTTCTGAAAGATAGTAGGTGTTCACAAATATTTCTTTACCAAATGAATAAAAGAATAAAAATTTATAACTATGCTGGGAAAATAAGAAAGTTTGCTTGTAGTGAACCAGAAAACTGGAGGCATTTTGGAAGGTCAGGCTGACTGAGAAAGCAGCACTCTGGGCACAGGAGAGGGCCGTGTAGAGGGGAGCCTGCTTGCAGCAGGGCAGAGGAGAAGCACGGAGCCTCATGCGGGGGAATGAGAGGAGGAGCGGGCAGTGCACCCTGGTCAGGGCAGTGAGTTGAGACCGACAGCTGACCCTGCATTCTTGGGCTGGCAGCAGAGTCCTTTGCCCCTGGGTCAAAGATCTGAGCATTGTTCCATAAACAAAGATCCCTGGTGAAAACTGGGATCCAGGATGATTAGCAGGATAGAGCTTCAGCTAACTCAAAAGCTCCACCACAAACATGGAGAAACTTTACAAAGGTAGTAAGTGGCTGACCTAGAATTTAAAGCCAGGACTGTTTCGGTCCAGACCAAACTCTTCCCCACCCCTCTAGTCTGCTGTTTCCCAGTGACTAAGCCCTGCACGTTCAAAGGTGGATAAGATGTTGTCTCTGCCCTTGAAACATGTTGTTAAGTTTTGTGTTACAATAAAAGTTATACAGTGCTATAAATGATTATTTTTTTTCTGGTTTTTTTTTTTTTTTTAAATAGTATATGAACCTTCAGAAAATGAACCTTTGGAAAATGAACCTTCAGAAAATGAAGCAATAGAAATCTCGGGTGAGTTTATTCTGTAAATGGATGTTTCTTGCAAGTTAATACCCTCCTATATTTGTTAAAACTCATAACTTATGGAACAAAGAATCAATGTAGTGAGAAATACAAGACACTTTTAAGTCATCAAGAAAGTAATCGGATATTGAAATTTAAGTTGAAATTAAAGTTGATATCCTAGTATAAGTACTCTCTATAAAAAGACCCAGTCTAAAAAGAGCCAAATTTAGATATCTGAGTGGATAAGAGTTAATTTAGGAGCCTGAGGGGAGGTGAGTTAATGTAAGATGTGTTTCCTTTTTTTAGATAATGCTGTGGAAGATTCAAACATAATTTCAGAAGGTAAGTTAATTTCATAGAAATAGTTTTACTTTCCATTGAAGAGTGTGTTCGTTTATTCAACAGGTATTTATTGAGCATTTTCTACTTGCTATCTATGCAGTGCTCGAGAGCTAGCAGTGTAAGAGTCTAAGGCAGAAGTCCTGTGTTTATTGGGGCAGGCATTCCAGTGGCCAAACAGATGATAAATAAAGTAATTAAAGTTTATGAAAAGTGCAATGCTGGCAATAAAAACAGAATACTGTAACAGGCAACTGCTGAGGGTGTGGAGGCCTGAATGGGGTAGGCGACCCCCCATGAGGCAGTGATCTAATGAAAAGGGGTTAGAGTGGGCAGAGGTGGGTTGAAAGTTGGGTCCTTTGTGTTGTTTTCAGCTAGGAAAAAAACCTTTTTATTGGAAGTGAAGAATGGTTTCTGAAAAACAAAAATAGTTGCACATATTAAATAGTGGTGCTTAAATGCAGCTTAGGTTTATGTAGTTCTTAACAGTTTATGATATATTGTAATTCTTTCACATATATTATTTCAGTTGCCTCTCACAGTAGACACTGAGGAGAAGGTAGAGCAGAGATCTTTGTACTTATTGCACAAATGAAGAACTGAAACTGGAGCAGTCAGGTGACTGGCTGGCCCCAAGCTCCATAGCTGTAAGTGGCCAAGCGGGTGTGTGACCCAGAATGGAGCCCAAAGTTGACCACATGGGGCCACATGCAATTTAACAACAATAGGTTGCTGCAAGTAGCATGGAACGGAAAATTTTGCTTATGGAATTACTTTTAGAATTCATTTAAGAGTAGCTGATTGTCAGTTTTCAGATTGAATGTTACTGGTTTTGAGCTTGGTTAGACAGAATGGACAATGGGATGGAACAGTCAACAGATGAAAGAGGTCGGTGTGGAGGGAGGGGAGACTGCAGTTGCCCTCACTTGGCGGCTGGGGGAGACTGCACGGTGCTGAGGGTCCGCTGTGTGCCAGAAGGTTCCTCCCATGTGGCAGGGCTGGGTGGAGCTGAGATTTTCTCCCTCCTCGTTTCCTCATGAGGAATACTGACGTTCTGAAGAATATAGCTGAGTCTGTATATTTATTCAGCAGGAATCAGAAAATGGAAACCCAAAATCCCCAGGAAGAACTTCATCCAACCTACCCCACATAGGTTTTGTATAAAAGAACTAACAGTGCGTTGTACAATTTGACCCTTCCTTTCTTGGATTAGAAATACAGTTTTTTCTTAAGACTTTTCAGGCATTTCGATTAGCTGATAGAGGTCATGGCAGAGACTGCTAAGGGAATCCCCTTTGGTGGACGAGGGGCGTGGGGCTGTGCGTGTGCTTCCCAGCCTGTGGCTTCTGTGCTGGGCCCCTGCAGCCCCTGCGTGGACAGTGAGGGGGGCTCATCTTCACACACCCGCCAACCTTCTCTTCCCCCCTCTCCTCTTATCTTGGCTGGTTGCCTCAGTATCTACTGGGATTCCCAACCCAGAACCATGGGAGTCATTACTGAGTCCTCCTCTCCCCGTCTCTAGACCTAGTCCCAAGCCCTGTTAATAGATGCCTTAAACATTTCCCAAATCCATTCTTTTTCCTAAAGCTCTTGTACTAGTGATCTGGCTCAGCCCCTTGTCATCTTCCTAGGTAACGACAGTCTCGCCTTCTAGCTGGTCATCTTGACTTCATATTTGTCCCCTTCCTATCCTCCTTTCACATGCCATCAGGATGATGTGTGCAGAAGTACATGTCTCACTGTACCAGTCCTGTGTTTAACCGTCTGTTATTCTCCATCTGTGTCAGCCGGGTTACTTTCCGTTGCAGATAAATAGATGGACACACATCCGTCAGGACCTTGCAGGGCCTACTAAGGACTTTGGATTATGTTCTAGATACAGTGTAAATTTGGGGAATACTTAAATGAGATATGGCATAATCTGATTTATGTTGCAAAGAATTATCTCTACTTCTAGCTAAAGAATGGATTGGATAGAACAAGGATGGAAGAGGGGACCACCCTGCCAGGAAATTATTTTGGACTACTCCAGGGAAGTGATTGTGGTGGCCTAGAGTAAGATCATGGCAGTGGGAGTGGAGGGGAAAGTGTTGAACTTGAGATGTATTTTAGAATTAAAATTCGTGAACTTTTCTGATAGTTGTGAAGCAAAGAAAAGAAATAGAGGAGGCCTTTGGGGTGGTTTGAGTAACTGCTGAATGATGGAGCCATTTCCTGAGAAGAAGAAAACTAGGCTGTAGAAGGAACTGGTT
This sequence comes from Eulemur rufifrons, assembly GCF_041146395.1. NCBI lineage: Eukaryota > Metazoa > Chordata > Mammalia > Primates > Lemuridae > Eulemur > Eulemur rufifrons. The sequence goes on from NC_090985.1 coordinate 91,633,102, forward strand.
TAGGGGAGAAAATGAGAGTCTCCGTATTAGGCATTTGAAGTCTGGGAGTTAGTGTGAGATATCCAAGCGGAGTGTCGAGTGCGAGAGTTGGATATGCTTATCTGAACTAGTTGGGCAGGATCTAAGATGAATATAAACGTTTGGGAGCTGTCACCGCGAAGATGGTATTAGATCCATGGAAACTGACATGGTCATTTTGGAGGTGAGTGCAGAGAGAGCAGAGAGGCAGTCCAATGACTGAGCTCTGAGGAACCCCACTATTGTGAGGTGGGTGGAGGAAAAACAACCACTGAGTCAGGAGGAAAATAGAGCAGAAACGAAGTAGAGAAGGAAAAGAGGAAATATGTTCCATGGTGCTGAGTGGCCCCGGAATTTCAGGACTGGGAAGTATCGGTTGCATTTGGCGATGTGGAAATTGTTGGTGATCTTTCCAAAAACCGTTTGAGTGAACTGGTGGGAGTGAAATCCGTACTGAATGAAGTGGGTTCAAAAAGCCTTGAAGTAAGGAAAAGTAGGCTGTATGAATACAATAGTTAACCTTTCAGGTTATGCTGATATAATTAATTCACTATTTCCTTTTCAAAAATCCTGTTATTAAATACGTCATATACCAAAAGAAGTTTCAGATGGGTTTGTTGAATGTGTATTTTTCAGAATAAAAATTGATGAAAATTTAATTTAACTTGCAATAATATGGCTTTCCTGGTATAATATCAGTGATGGAAATAACAAAGGAAGCAAATAATACTTTATGATATACCACAATTTTGTAGCCACAATGACAAAAATGAAAGAAATTCTGAGAAAAATATTGGCAAAGTTGGTAAAGTACTAATATGTCTCTAAATACTTAAGAGCCAAATAAACAGGCAAACCTGTTAAGCCAGTCACAGCATGGAAAGCTGAGGGGTTGCGGTACTGCCACTCTAGCAAGGAAGCATGTCAGAACGCCAGCAGCAGTTAGTGGGAATCTGTGTGATCTTTTTTGTTTCCTTTTACTTTTATGTAAAGTATTTCCAAATACTCTATTTTGAGCACATGTCATTTTTATAACTAGAAGCAAATGGATGCAAAAAGAAAAATGATTAAAATAGCTGCATAAATATCTTATATTTTAGAAATTGCTGTTAAAAAATCCATCCTTTTGACCAACGCCTGTTACACTTCTGTTGACAAAGCCTGTTAAGGAGCAAAAGGAAAGCTGATATAATCTTATTTCTAGGTTAAGGTAATGTTAAATGGGTCGTTAGGTTTAAAGACGTTAAAATGTGATGTAACTTGATACAGCAGATGAGGTCAGTATGTCTTTATGTCATTGGGTGGGGGTGTCTGCAGTCTCTTCCGTCATAATTGGGTTGAAGCAGCCAAAGAAAAAGACGAGATATTAAAAATTCACATCTATATCTTTGACTAGTCTTAGAATGTGTTATCTTAAATATTATTTTTCAAAAACAACTTTATTGTTTTTAAGATTCTATTGCAATTTAATTTCATTGTTTCATTAATGTTAAAACTAGGGTTATAAGGTAAAAACTTTCCAAGAAGAAACTCTTTAATGAAGAACCAGGATACCTTAAGCATCTTTCCTCAGCTTTTTTGTCAAGTCTGATGCAAAATTGTAGTGAAAACCTAGGTTTTATCTCCTTTCCTGGGTAATGGAGTTTTAAGGTTAGTCAGGCAGGTCACATTGTCAAGCCTGTTGTGCAGAACAGTTGAGAAATACACATTTTGCTAAGTTGTAACTAACTCTTCTTTGTTGTGAGGGTACAAAAACCTAATTTTTTTATGGCAGTTGTAATTGAATTTTTAAAGTCCGTAAAAAATAATCACCATAACTTAAATACTGGCGATCAGTATTTTAAACACTGTTCAGCAATATGTAATGGCTAATACCTTTATTTATTTCAGAAGTAAGTGTTCCCCCGGTAGAAGAACATCAGGAAGTACCACCAGGTATGACATTTTTTTAGTTATATTTAACTCTTATTATTGGATAACTGCTATTAATATCAGCAGTAGCTTTATAATAAGTCTATGAAGGGTAAAACATCTTGAGAGAGAAGGGTTTGACTACTGTAATTTAAAATTTTTCTGTTTTGATCAGTTGAGCCAAAGTGATGGAAAATACACATCAGATTCAGTGTAGTACATATTTGTTGAGCTAGAATTGGAGGAATATTAATGGTCATATGATTTTGCCATCATAAATGGTGGTAGTAGAAGAAGTTAGGGGTTCTGTTTTCTTTTCCTTTTTGGTTGACAGGCCGTTTGATGGAGGAGATGGAGTCAGAATTGCCTTAGGGTGGAAGTTGGATGGTGCATAAATTATGACTCTACTCTTGCTCCCCATTCCCCACATTCCTTGAGAGCTTCTTAGTGCCCTGTGGCCCTCCAGGCTGCCTGGGGCTTGTCGACACCCTAGGGTCTCTCCTTTCAGCCACTACATTAAACCCAGTTTCTCCACCTTTCCCTGCGTTCGCCTACCTGTCTGCTCTCCTCATCAGTGAGTTTGAGGAATGGGAACAGCATTTCCACTGAGGCCTGTACTTTCCAGTGCATTTTAGAGAAGACAAAAACTATACCTGCAGTCAGAAATTAGCATATAAACCTGGTTCTCATAGTGGGGAAGAATGTTATATTAAAAGTGGATTTTTCATTTCCCAAGTGTATTTCTGTATTTCTTTTTTTTATCTTGTGTCATATTTATTTGTTCAGTCTTTACTCATACTTTTCGCATTGTGGTTAATGTGAATTTTGTAGCAGTGATGTGCATTACTGTTGATTGGTTTTGGTAGAAATAATTGGGCCTGCCAAAATTTATTAAATACTAAAATTTCAGGAAAAAAACAGCAAAATAATCAAAGAATATTTTTAGTTATGCATCAGCTTGTCTTTGCTTACTTTATAGAATTAAATAGTTTAGATTTGATCATTGTCATACCATGTACATCTATAATAATAATAATACAGAAACAAATACTTAAGAAACCCGAATTATTGGTATTATAATATGAATGAGAAAAGGAGTTCATGGAGAAACTGAGTTTTTACGTGCTGATTATTAGGCAATATGCATTTATGTTTAGAAGAGATGTACAGGGCAAGGAAAGTAGATATTTACATCTTATAACATTAATATTTTTCTAGTTACAGATCATATTTTTTAATATTGATCTAATTTTTATGAAGGTCTTACACATAATATTTTCTTACCAAAAATCTCTGTGCTTTTATTTCAATGTTTTTTGAACTGAGCCCAAGAATTTATTTGGACCAGAATATAAAATAACCAAGTGGTTGGGGTGATGAAATAAGGGGCTTTTTAGATGAGATATTGAAAAACCGAAGCACGTAAAAAGATTTGATTAATGTGCATAGTTCCTGACACTTAATAAGCTGCTAGTAAGCGGTGGCTGTGACTACTATTGTTTAGTAATTAATTAGCCTGATCTTTGAGGTAGATCAAGAGAAGCTAAATTCTGAAAGAGACCTTATCAAGAAGTTGTAACCTATAACTTGGTATCATAAAATCTTGATTGATCCTTTGCGTAGTTGTAATTTGACTTTGCCAAAGTGAGTGGAAGGCTGAGAGTCAGCAGTACAGTCATACATCACTTAATATGTTCTGGGAAATGCATTTTAGGCGATTTTTTTCATTGTGCGAACATCACAGAGTACTTACACAAACCTAGATGGTACAGCCTACCACACACCTAGGCTGCGTGGCTAGGTTGTTGCTCCTAGGCCACCCACCTGTGCACGTGTTACTGTACTGAATACTCCAGGCAGTTGTAACACAGTGGTATATGTGTATTTAAACATAGAAAAGGTGAATAAAAATACAGTATAAAAGTTAAATGGTGCAACTTTATAGGACACTTACCATGAATGGAGCTTACAGGGCTGGAAGTTGCTCTGGGTGAGTCAGTGGGTGAGTGGTGAGTGAATGTGAAGGCCTAGGACATTGCTGTACACTGTAGACTTTAGGCTACACTAAATTTATAAAATAAATTTTCTTTCTTTAATAAATTAACTTCAGCTTACTGTAACTTTTTTACTTGATAAGAGTCTTAATTTTTTTTTACTTTTTGACTCTTTTGTAGTAATACTTAGCGTAAAACACAAACACATATACAGCTGTACAAAAATATTTCCTTTCTTTATATCGTTATTCTGTAAGCTTTTCATTATTTTTGGTTTTTTTTTTAAGTTTTTGGACTTTTTTTCCGAAGTAAGACACAAACACACAGTAGCCTAGGCCCACACAAGGTCAGGCTCATCAACATCACTGTCTTGCACCTCCACACCTTGTCCCACAGGAAGGTCTTCAGGCAGTAACAAGCGAGCTGTCATCGCCTATGGTAACAATGCCTTCTTCTAGGATACCTCCCGAAGGACCTGCCTGAGGCTGTCTTACAGTTGACTTTTTGTTTTTATTAAATAGAAGGGGAGTGAACTCTAAAATAATGATGAAAAGCATAGTATAGTAAATACATAAACCAGTAGTAACATAGTCATTTATTATCATTGTTAAGTATTATGTACTGTACGTAATTGTATGTGCTGTGCTTTCGTATGATTGGCAGCACAGCAGGCTTGTTTATGTCACCACAACCATGCGAGTACTGCGTACACTGCAGCCTTAAGACGACTGCGACATCAGGAGGCAACAGAAATGTTTCAGCTCCGTTATAATCTTAGGGGACCACCACCGCATATTCAGTCTGTCCAAAATGTTGTCACATGGTGCATGGTTGTAGTTACTTTTAACCATTGCACTTGGGTTGCTTATTTTCCATAAGCAACCGTAAGTCCTAGTCATATTCTTAGTCTTACCTCATATTACAATTTTTTTATTATGTGATCGGGCAAAATAATATACATAAATCTATATTCATGATATTTTTGTACAGTACATTGACTGCTTTTGTACTAGTGTTTAATTATGTACCTGATTGCAGAAGCTGCAGGAACACTGATTGTGGGGCCTGCTTCCTTACTACCTTTCAATCTTTGAAATTCTCTTATTCAGTGGAAAACTCAAATTGAGGACTTCTGCAAAATGCTCGATATTAGTTCACCTGGCTATCAGAACCTAACTGATGATTAATTTGCCTTCCCTGATTATTCTGAGAGTAGGTTATACAGTCTTAATATGGTTTATAAAATTTCTAGTAATGTAGTTGTGGGTGTGCTAATCCCATGGGGCATTGTCCCCATTGTCTTCAGCCACACCGTGGGAGACAGTGAACTTTCACATTTGTTAAGCATGGTGGAGGTGCTCTTCCAAGCACATTGCATGGATTAACCTTTAATAGAGGTAGACGTGCTGTTGGCCTCTATTTGACAGGTGAGAACCCTGAAGCCCGGCCAGGCAAACTAACCTTCCCCTGGTCACAGCTGACTAGCGGCAATAGGGCTAATCCCTGCATTTCAGTTCCAGCGTCCACACTCAGCTGCTGTTTTTCAGAGGATTTTAAATAAATGAGCCTAAGAGCTGATGAGACTTTTGAGAGCTATTTTGGTGTGATAAAATTATTATTATTATTATTTTTGGAGATAGTCTTGCTCTGTCACCGGGCTAGAGTACAGTGGTGTCAGCCTAGCTCACTGTAACCTCAAACTCCCGGGCTCAAGCAATCCTCCTGCCTCAGCCTCCTGAGTAGCTGGGCGAGCGCCACCACCATGCCCTGCTAATTTTTTTTATTTTTAGTAGAGTTGGGGTTTCATTCTTACTCAGGCTGGTCTTGAACTCCTGAGCTCAATCAGTCCTCCTGCCTCAGCCTCCTAGAGTGCTAGAATTATAGGCGTGAGCCGCTGCATCTGGCCTAGTGTGATAAAATTAGACACATCATATTCTTTGGCATCTTTCTCTTAGTCTGGTTGTCACTTAGGACTCGAAAGTGTTGAAGATTTAATTATCATCTATGGTAGAAGAGTAAATTGCCTGATAATTTAAGTTTTGCCTTCGTCCCTTTATATTATAAATGAATAAGTGCTTTACAGGTCTGTTCTTACCAAGGATGTAGAAGCTCAATCCTAAATTGATATTTCTGATATTAGAAGTCAACCATTTTGTAAACTGATTCTGGAATTCCTATTCCTGTAGCAGGCACCTTTCCCCTCAAACTCACATTTTTACTTGAAATCATACAGCGTATTTCTAGCAACATGACAGCATAAATGCACACAGCACAAGCTGAATGAATTATGAAGGAGTCATTTATGAAATTCACTGGAGTAAAATTTCCTGCCAAACGGTACTAAAGGTCCTATGATTAACTGGGTCTATTAACTATTTTTCTGTTATACCATGCCAGAAAAGAATTTTAAAAGTTAATTCTATGTTTTATATGATCATGTTATTCAGAGTGGAGCTCTGTGAGCAGCATGGTTTCTGAGTAATTCTGCTGCTCCCGCCTCTTTGAAAATGAAGATAACACTTGCAACTCAGCCCACTGTTGAGTGCTCTAGCAGTGGTGACGGTTCTACTCCACCGCATCCACCCAGCACTTTCACTCCAGCCTTTCTGTCATCTATAAGGCCTATAACCAGTTTTAGACTAGCAGCATTAGAGGTCTTAGGCAAGGGCAGAGATTGACATCGTGTTCTTAGCAGCCAATGTTAAATAAGTGCTGTACACATACACACACACATATTTACACACACAAAATTTTTATTGATCACTTATTCAAAAACTATAAATCAAGCAACTACTGTGATATAGGGTCTATGTTGGGCAGTGAAGATACGCAATCAACAACATGGTCCCTGCCCTGGCGTGGGTCACAGTCCTGTGGGTGCACAGTGGAGTGTGACAGTCTGATGCCATTGCACTGTCAGAGCGGTGGGCAGGCGGCCCACAGAAGGCGGGGTAACTCACCCAGCTGCAGAGAGGGAGGTGCAGAGAGGGAGGCGAGGCCTCCCACGTCCTGTCGTGGCCGTGCTAGTTTTAGCTGAGTTGGGCGATGCGGATAGAAGCTACAGAAGCTGGCAGATGGAGAGCAGGGGACGCAAGTGCTCACAGAGCACCAAGACCAGGACAGTGTGCCAGGTAGAGGTGCTGGGGGACAAGGTGGAAACGTAGGCAGGCATCTATCTCTTCCCCGTGTTTAAAAGTTTGGATCTTGCCTAAAAGTGACAGAAAGCCACTGAAAAAGTCCAAACAGGGGTCCCATGATCAGATGCAGATGTGGAAAGAGTGGTTAGGCAAAAAGGTATGGACGCTACACTGTAAGGGGCAGCTGCATCAGCTGCACCAGGCTAAGCTAGCAATGGCGGGAGCTTGGCTGTGGAAGAGTGAATGGAAAGGAGACCTCGATTTCAGGGAAATTGGAGTTGGAAAGGATCTGGGGGGAGAGAGGGAGGGCGAGGCTGGTTCCTGGCTGGAGTCCTTGTGAATGATTGGCAGAGCCTCAGTGGAGACACAGAAGCAGGAGGAATGGAGAGCTGCGAAGACTCGCCGGGCTGGTGTGGGAGCTGTTGGGTTCGCGCCTTAAGGGGCCACTTCTGAGTGGAGTCTTGTGTAACATTGAGGACCATATATTCGAATTGTTCAAAACAGCAACTGAACTTTTAGTTTATTTGCCTTTTTATGAATACTCACCCTTATGCTTTGAACAACTTCCCGTTGTCTTAAGGTACTTTTGAAATGTTTCTTCCTCTCAACATCTAGAAAATTGTTAAATTCAGAGAGAACTTAAAGTCAAACTCATTTTTCAAAACTTTTACTACTGAGGTGTAATTTACACACAGGGAAGTGTTCAAATGTTGAAGTTTTACACGTGTTATACAGCCTTGTACCCACCGCTCAGATCAGGATATACAACACTTTTAGCACCCAAACATGTCTCCCTCTTTCTCCTTCTCAGTAATACCCCAACCAGAGGTAACCACTGTTCTGACTTTTATCATCACAGATTAATTTTGTCTGCTTTTGAATTTAATATAGATAGAACCATAAACATACACACACACACACACATGCTTGCTTTTGTAATTGGTTTCTGTTGCTCAGCGTCATGTGTCTGAGTTTCATCCATCCTGTTAAGTATAGTAATTTGCTCTTATGCATAACTGTTTTCTATAAATACATGATAATTTTTTATCCATTCTACTGTCGATGGATATAGTGATTTTTTTCTAGTTTTTTCTAGCTACTATGAAGAAAGCTACTATGAATATTCTTATCTTTTTGGTGGATATAAACACTCATTCCTGTTGGATTTATAGTTATTCTATGTTAGCACAAAACAATTCTACTTATATAAAAACTTTGGTTACCCATACGTGCACGTAGATAGATAAATAGATGGATAGGTGGAAGTTGAGAGGAAGAAAGGGAGGAAATACCATCATCCAGCTTTAGAAATTATATCAGAGTTTTGCCAGACATTTCTGTACACCAGCTCCTTTTCCAATCTAATTGTAACATAAATCCAATGCTTAATAGTGAGATAAATCATATACTAAAGTTTGGAATGAAAAAATATTTGTAAAATGTTGGATAGAAATGAGTTTTGCTTCTTTTAAAATACTATATACTTTTCTTACCAACCATTTATATTATCAATAACAAACATTGAAATAAAATTATGAAAATAATATATTTTAAATGTGGCTTACAGTGTCCAGTTGTTCCTTGAAAATTCTTTCTCTATTTTTCAAATACCACACTAGATTTCTATTTATTTCTTTTAATACAGTGAAAATATTGATAGGAGAAAGAAATATAATGCTTGTGTTTCTCAAAAGATTGAGATGATTTAGTTCAAATATAATTCTCAAGTGCTCTAAAAAGCCTCCAATTTTCATCAGAAGCTTTGCAAGTGATCCCCAGGGACTTCTCTGGGTAGTTACTCTGTTACCAAGTTATCTTTAAAAATAAAAACAAAAAGCATTTACTTCTGTTGGTTGGTTTTTAAAAAAGTAGAATGAAAATGAAGCAATTTCACAGTCTGTGTCTGGTTGGTCCTTTAATAGATTTCCCCTTATTTTTGCAGATACTTAAAGCTTCAGAAAGACTGCCCCTACTACCACAGGAGGACCAGACTAACCATACGCTCCAAAAGATGGCTGTGATAGATCTTGTGAAGTAATTACTGAGCAGATCAAGATCTTTGGGAAAGAACACTAAAGATGTGTTGAATGCGTTATAGTCCACTGGCATTTTAGTGTATTTTTATTTTTATTTTTTTTTTAGAAACTAATGTTTCTAAAAAAATGTAATGTTACATTCCTGCATGTCCTTTTTTGATAGAATTAGTAGATCCATTGGATTTCTTTTCTTTTCTTCATTTTCTGACACAGCTTTTAGTCTTACCTGAATTTATGTGTGTTTTTTTGGACAGTAGTTAATAATTATATTGATGATATAGCAGCAATTGTCTTGGTTAGGGCTTTAATACATTATTAGTAATTAACACTAACTATGTTGGACTGACTTGTGTAAACTCTGCATTAAATGTGATTTAAAAGCCATTAAGAGTGCCCTGCATCAGCACTCTTAAAACACTAACAGATCTTCATTAGCTGTGAAGATCTGAGTTGTAATATGTCTGCACTGGTATTCTTATCGAAAATTTCTACAGTAGCTTCAGGGATTCAGGTTAAAACTCAAATTTTGAGATTTGTGTAGCTTTTAGCTGGTTGATTAGAAAAATTTAATATGTTAATGGAAGTTTTAAATTATCATCATTAATTTATTTTGCAAAATGAGAGAAAGCCTAAAGTTTCTTGTTGAGACACAAGGAAAAAGAATGGCCTGCTATATCGTGCAAACATGCTTTCTGACACCTCAGATTGATCATCTAATAGCAATAGCTGTAGTCCATTCAGCCACTTATTTAAATTTTAGAAAATCTGTATAAATCGCTGGTGTATAACTTAAAGATTGCTCTGCCTTTGGCTAAGTAATGCCCTTGCAGCACTAGAGACTGCTGAGTGCTCTTACCAGATGAGCTCAGTCACGCCTCTGGTTGGGTTGATTTAGGATCTGTGAAAAGCACTCCCAGAGCCCGATGCCTGCTGCTGTTTCACTACGGACGAGCCCTTTCCTTGCTACACTGAAGTTTTTCTAATGTATTTAATGTGGTTTATTTTGGGCTCAAACATAGTTGCTGTGATGAAAATATTCCTTTGTTAGAAAAGAAGGGTAGCTACCACATCATTTTGAAAGAACCATGAGCTATAAGAAAAGCCGTAAGAGGTGGTTTCATTGATGTGTCAGGGATAGCTCTTGATTATGTTAACATTAAGATAAGGTGACTTTATTTTTTCCTGCTTTTAGAGTTAAAATTAAAGAGATTCTATATTTTTATCATTAAAGATCATAGTTACAATGTGTAGTGAGTTCTGCATGCTGACTCAATGTGTAATGAAACCCGAAATAAGTTAGTAAGCAAAGCAATAGTTTTCTAAAGCTGTGATATGGGTGATTCAGAGTTGATATTCAAATTATAATAAAGCTCTTCATATTGTGAACTATAGAATACTACTTTTTATAAAGCCATATTTTTTTAGGAAACTTAGAAGTGACGTTAAAACTGATAAATGAGTAAAATAAGTTTTACCGGATTTTTGTATATAATCATCTCTGGAGCTCCGGAAATTGAGGATTCATTATGCTGTGATCAACTTCAAATATTTTTTAATTCCAAATATCTGAATTAATGAGCCTTGTCTTTACAAATAAGTGCCGTTGGGCAACATCAATGGATTTTCTAAAAATAATGTAAATGTCTTCTGTTAAACGTTATTCGAGTGCAATAAAATACAGAAGAATTCTTCTCTATATTGTCATTATTTTTAAGTACATTAAGCATTTTTATTTTGTTGCATAATAAAATCAGTTCATTTTATGCTTACTAGTTAGAAGAATGTTGCATTTTTTGGTGGCTAAAATCACAAAGGAATACCATCGGCCCCTTTTCTTAATGTATTTCTAATAGGTAATGCTTATGTAATATATACTATTATGCTCCATTGCCGGGGGCAGCATTAAAATGAAATAGCTCCTGCATCCATCCTTTGTAGGTCTTTGCCCTGCACCTAGAAGTTGTGGGTGTTTCCTGGTGAGCACCCGCCCTCCCCCCATGGCCGTCAAACTGTGAAGACACTAATTTCATTGTGAGAGGGTGGAAGTGCAGAAGAGGGTATGGAAGGTTCTCTTTCCTTTTCTCTCCCATTTCCCATCTTCATTCTCTGGACAAAAAGGAGAACTAGACAAGTAAGGAAGAAGTTCCTGAGGTTCTAGAAAGGGTTATTTTCACCTCCAGCCCATCCAGAAGAAATAATAGGAATAAAGACTTTAAGGGTAAGCAGACCCACTATTATTGAATGTAGCTACTCTGCTGAGTATTTCACATGTGTTAGGGAGTCGAGTTTTCTCAGCAGATGGGTGTTATCCGTGTTTGCAGATGAACAAAGGAAGGGTTGGAGAGGTGGGAGCACCTGCTGGCCTGTGGTTACACACCTATGTTCCAGAGTGAGTTCTCGGGCAGCAGGTGCAAGGTGGAGGCAGTTGGAGGAAGGCCAAAGAGCATAGGAGGCCAGTAGTATATATAATAGTTGATGAAACTGACTAGTAACAGGTGATAGCAATACAGCCCGCGCTAAGGAAATGCTAGCAGAGAGAAGGAGGGAGATGGGAAAGATGTGACTTGAAGACTGGGCAATGTGGGTGCTCAGGGAGAGAGCAGGGTGCCAGGTCCAGGTTTGGGGAGTGAACAGATGCCCATGTCATGAGGCACTCGGAAGGGTGAGTATGCCTGGGAGGAAGTTAGCTTAGGACATGTGTTTCATCCAACAAGAACTGCTCAGAAGCCAGATGAGCACAGTAGCTGGAACATAATGAGGGTATAGTACATCTGAATTCACAAAACTGATTTTTTTCAATGGTTGCATGACAATTTTTAAAAGATCAATATCCCATTGTTTTAAGTAAGGCTTATCTTGTTCTGATAAAGTTATGTTGAAAGGAGAAAAAACACTAATGTTAGAAGAGAGAATGTGTAGCATCTTTTAATTTTTGGATATGAGTATTTATTTAAACACTAAATATGAGTTACAAGTGAGCTTGTACTTATGTAATTTTCAGGGGTGGGCTGAGCATATAGCTCCCTTTAATTAATGAACTGCCCATTATTGGGATATACAGAGTTTGATTAAAGGTAGTATATTAGGAAGTATGGCCTCTGAAATTGGCTTTATTTGTTCTGTAACCCTAGACAAGATTGCTTAGCCTCTCCAATTTCCTTATCTGTAAAATTATAGCTACCTCCTACGGCTGATGAGAAGTTTAAATGGGATAATCTGCGTTACATGCTTAGAAAAATATCTGACATATAGTAAGTGTGCAATAAGTCATTTTCCTTTTGAGCACAGCAAGGTCCATATGAAGTCCCCCAGAGAAGCATAGGTACAGAAAATAAAGCAGAGTAGCACCGTCATCTTAGCTGTGCAGAATGCTAGTGAGGTCGGCCGCATCTCGCAGAAAATGCCTTTACCTAAGCTAAATGTAAGCACTATAAACCAGAGAGGCTACAGGATCTCCACTGTGTATTTTCTCCGTATCCAAACGTGTCTCAGAGCTCAGCTCATTGATGTGAGATGAGGGACAGAGGGGACACGGAATGAGAAAAAGACCTTTTGCCCTGGGGCCTGGAGTGACCTGGGTCCGGCCTGTCACTCCACCTTCGGGACTGCATGGGAGGAGGAAGGAGGGTGGTGGCCCTTGTTTCCGGGGGCATGTCCAGCCACGCTCACCCTTCAATTGCCCAGGAGGAAGTGAGTCCAGAGGACGTGGGGAGACCTGCCCAGGGCCCTCATACTGGATCAGCACCTGCCATTTCTATTTGGAATGTGATCAATTCAAACCACTCCCCCCTCCTTCCTTATTCCCCCCTGAGGGGTGGGATGATGTGTGGAGAGCTCTGAACTCCCTTCATGACGGCACCGCCTGTGCTATCTAGTTAGGTTGGAAGCTTGCATTTGGTGCTTGATTTTTCAAGTCCCACTAGCCATGCGCACTTACTGGCGGACGTGGAGGATTGCAGTCTTCCTGCAGGTACTGCCGACCTACTAGAAAGGGCTTCAGGACTGAGGTTAATGATGCTTTTCTGCATTGCTGTATGCCTGATTTCTGCAGAGTGCCAGGCAAATGTTAGTAGGTGCTCAGTTAATGTTTACTGAGTGAATGGTACCGAATGATCTAGTTCAGCTACCTAACTTTTTTAAAGAAGGAAGTTGTAGTTAATAAGATCAGAAATTCTAGAACATTCAACAGAGATCTGCAAGTTTGTTCTGTCTTTTTTTTTTTTAATATCCTGCATTCCACTTGCAGCAGGTATGTGCTGCCCAGGAGGTATGTGCAGCCAACTTTGTAAAACCTACGCTTTGCAAAAGTCAAGACCTGTACTTCTGCATCCGTTCATTTCTCTTTCAAGAAGGGTATGGGGTGGTACAGTGGAAAGAACTTCTGGTTTGGAATCCTGTGAACTGCTGCCTTGATAGCTTCGGGCACTCTGATTTCTCAGCCTCAGCCCCCTCCTGTGCACAGAGAGGGAGGTAAGGCCTTGGCCCCCAGGGTGTGAGGGAACAAGAGGACCCATACGCCACTGAGCCTGGCGAACTAGACTCCAAAGCTAGTTCCCTTTTCTTACTCTAATCTAAAGTCTCAAAGGAGCAAAAACATTTGACCTGTAAAAAAGCCCTTCCCTGCATTATAGCCTGCCTCGGATTTATTTTTTACCTCCCCAGATTTACATGTTTTGTATGAGTGAATGTGGGAGACATGGGGCTGACAAATGCAGTGGTCCCTGTCAGTACCTTTGACCACATCTTTGGTCGTGCCCACATGCTCTGCCATCTACTGTGGGGAAAAGACAGAGTCTTCAAAACTCTGCCTGATCCCTAACACATGCGTGTATACGTGTCTTCCTAGAAACACCCAAAGACTGGATAAGAACCTACTGGGGCTATAATCAACTGGTCTACCTTGAAAATGAACTAGATCCTAATCTATGTTAAACACCAGGCCTGATACGAAGTTATAGATGCAGAAATGAGGATGTAAACACACGGTCATCTCATATGCTGTTATTTTCCATGTGAGGGGTGGGTGTTCTTTGGTCCATGCTCTGGGTGGGTGTCGCTGTGCTCAATAACCCCATTCGTGGGAGAGACATTGACTGTGATTAACCTAATGTGAGGCATAATGTGACGCAGGTGAGCTCTTGGGTTCATCTTGGGCGTCTCAGCAAGTGAGCGAATGGTGTACACCTGGGCTTCAGTGCCGGCTCCCCCAGTGGATCATCTGTGTGTGCATGTGACGTCCTTAGAGTAGCAAGACTAATATATTCCAAGTACTGTGACATGCTGCATTCCTTTAAAGCATACGTATCAATTATAAAAGTAGTCTTATGGTTTCAAGAGACAATAAAAATGTTGAACAAGCTTTGATGACAGCTCCTCACCCAGTTTGCCTTTGTACCCATAGCGACACTTGGCGTTGGTGGACATCACCCACTCCAACTGCCTTATCGTACAGACAGGGATCATTTAGCCTGGTGCTGGTACCTAACTAGTCACTGCTTGGTGACTTTTCTAAGTAATTTAAATGCACCTAAGTCTTGATATTTTGTAATCAATTTCATGTGTAAAGAATTCAGGATTTAGGAAAATTGAATTGTATGCTCAGACACATCTTTCTTAAATTACATTTATTTGAATTCATTCAAATACTGTCCTGCATTTTGAGTTATTGCATGGTGACTTACACAGTACTTATTATGTTTTATCTTTAATTTTCAGAAACAAATAAAAAAATGGATGATCCAGAACCAAAAGAGAAAGGTGAGACTGTCAAATAAACAGCCTTTAACATATACTTAGGAAAAAGTCATCATACCGAAGAAGGATAACATGATTTTATTTTATATCACTAATTAAAAGAAATTACCACTGATTTTTCAATGATTTTATCAACAAACATTTATTAATATTTTACATAAACATTAAGAGCTAAGGCTCACAGAGAGATTGCCTGGTTTTTAATTCTAGTTTTGTCATCCACTGTATGTGTGTCCTTGGGAAAATTACCTAAGCTTTGTGCCTCAGTTTCCTCTTCTGTAATAACAGGAATCATAAGAGTGCCAACTTCAGCAGACTGTGTTTCCACAATAGTAATTAAATACAAATATGCATAAAGTGCTTAAAGCAATTATTTAACACAGGGAAAATACTTAGGAAATATTAAGTATTGTTTATTTTTGATATGTTGACAGCTATGCTAGGTATAGGAATCCAGCGATTGCTAGAACATGATATCTTTTTGCAAGGAGCTCTGATTTATTAGAAGAAAAGACATGCAAACAAAGTTACAGCCTATAGAAAGAATTAAATCTGCCTTCCAAAAGTTTATTACACAGGCATGCTAAGAAATTTAATAACACATAGTATTTTAGTTGAATTCTCACAGAGGTTTGTAAACTTAGAGTGAGGAACTATTTTTAATGTCAACAAATTATATGGATGATCATAGAGTAGTGGTTACATTTTTAGTATCCATTGAATGATAAGATCTTTAATGATTAGATGTTATTACAATTTCAGGGATGCCTTTAATTTGTAGTGATGAAAACAGTATCTACATATGAATCTACTTGTACGTATGATGCACAAGCTATTACTTAGTGTACTTAATATTTGGTAACTGCGGAGTTGCTGGCCCCTGTCTGCAATTTTACAACCCACAGGCTGAGAACTAGGCATCTGCCTCATGCAATTTTTTTTCTCACTAGTTGTTTTAAATTTTTGTCGAAGTAATGCATGGATATAGTTTAAAAAGTTAAGCGTTCGCATGAAAAATAGCAGTCCTCTCCCCCACAACTCCCCATCCCTGAGTTCCACTCACCAACTCTCTTGTAGCTGTTTCCTTCTAGTATTTCCTTATGCATTTCTAAATGACGTGTTAATTCTGGTGTGTTCTCCTCAATATTGGAAACCGTTGGTTGACTTTGTTGTGTAGATGATTGGGATTAGCTCGATCATCATACTCGCCCAAGCTCTCTAGTGCCTGTCTAACTATAATAGACAGCGATGAATGCCAGAGCAGGGAGGAGCATACCAGCAGCTTTTCATAGCTGATCACGTCCTCTACTTCAGACACGGCCTTCACCTGGCTTGCTGGATGCCACATGCTCTTGGTTTTCCTCCTACTTCCTGCGGTTTGCTTCTTCTCAGGCTCTTTGGATGGATACTGCCCATCTCCCAGAACAGTAAAGATTGGAGTACCCTGGGCTGCAGTCCTTGGAGCCTTTCTCCAGCTACATGTACTCCCTTGGTGATCTCATCTCATCTCCTGGCTTTATGCCAAAGAGTGTCACATCTACCCACAGCCTGGGTCTCTTCCCTGAACTCTAGACTGGTGTGTCCAGCTGTCTACATGGTACCTATGTGGTAACCTCAGTTGGTTGTCTCATAATCACTTCAAACATAACAGGTCTAAAACTGAACTCCTGATCTTCCCCCCTCAAAATGTACTCCTCCTACAAGCCTTCTCTTTCATGCCTCAGTGTCATTCCATCAGCAACTCTTGGTAGAATTCCAACTACTTCCTGCCACCTTCACCCACTGCCACCAGGTCCAAACCACCACCATCTCTTGCCAGGATCGTTCCAGTTGTCTCCTAACTGGTCTTTCTGCTTACACTTTGGGTTCTCTATAATCTTTCTCAATGCAGTAGCTACAGTGGCCTTTTTTAAAACCTAAGTCATATCATGTTGCTAAGATTCCTCCAACATCTTTACATCTTCTTCAGAGTAAAAGCAAAGTCCTTTGCAGTGGTTTACAAGGCCTCCTACAATCCGTTCTCCCTTCCTCGTCTTCTACAGGTTTCCCCTCCACCTTCATGTCCTGCGATTCTCCCTCTGTCTGCTCCCTCCATTCTAGAGACACTGGCTTCCACGCCAAGCACACATGCCCAAAAGGCTTGCTCCTTTAGTTCTGCTCAATGGTTGCCCTCTCCGTGAGCCCCCCTGACCCTGGTCTTATTTAAGATTGCAGCCCTTTAGAGGCCATGCTCTCTTTCCTTGTTTTATTTTCTCTATTGCACTATCATCACATGATATAGTTGTTAGTTTCATTCTTTAGTGTTTATCTGGACCTCTCATAAGTTTCCGTGAAGACATATTTTTCTTTGTTTTGCTTACTGCTGCACTTCCTGGGCCTAGAACCGCGCTTGGCACACAGTAGGCACACAGTAAATATTTGTTGAATGAATTTCTGTTATTTTTTAATGAATAAGGATCAATATCAAAAGACTGTAAAATCCAAACTGAAGGACTAAGAGCCAGAACCCGGACAGAACTCCTAGGATGACAATCTGTGGGAGACCCAAATCGAGTGGGTGGTGCCGGCAAGGGGCCGGTGCCGGCAAGGGGCCGGTGCCGGCAAGGGGCCGGTGCCGGCAAGGGGCCGGTGCCGGCAAGGGGCCGGTGCCGGCAAGGGGCCGGTGCCGGCAAGGGGCCGCTGCTGCTGTTCCCACTGTTCCTGGAGAAGCAGAGTCACGTGGTCTCCTGTGGCTCAGTGTGTTGGAGCTCCGTGGTCACATGCTGTTCAGAGCATGAAACTAACAAGGAAAAGGAAATCTTTATTTAAAAACAGTTTAACCTTAAATGTCTTCATCTAGAAATGAAGATAGTGATTCTTATGCCTCACAGAGTATACACCATAGCAGAAAGATAAAATGGAAACAATATCTGTAAATAATGAACACAGTCTGGTACTATTACTATCCAAATGTCTGGACTTTGGGCTGTTTTGATTAGCAATTAAATTAGTTGATTTGGGGATCTAACATAGGTGTGCCAATTTTATTTTTTTTTTTTCTTTGCGTACTTTTTTTTTGTCTAATGGTTTTATTTTAGCTTTGATGTGTTACAAGGTTTTTTTTTTAATTCTTATTTCAGCATATTGTGGGGTACAAAAGTTTAGTTTACGTATATTGCCCTTGCCCCCTCATCCCCTAGACAGTGCGCATCACACTCATTATGTATGTATACACCCATCTCCTCCCCCACCCACATCTGCCCGACACCCAATTAATGTTAATCCTAAATGTGCTCTTAGGTGATGATCAGTGAAACCAATTTGATGGTGAGTACCTGTGGTGCTTATTTTTCCATTCTTGGGATACTTCACTAAATAGAATGGGTTCCAGCTCTTTCCAGGAAAACATAAGAAGTGCTATATCACCATTGTTTGTACATAACTTTAAAAAAAATTCATATCTACTATCATAGTTATTCATAGTTATAAAAGCTAAGGTATTTTTAGTCTTCAAAGTAAGTCACACATAATTTAAAAATGAAGGTCAGTTTTAAAAATATCAAATAAATATAGCATTATGGAAAAATCACAAATGTGATCCTCATCACTCAGTTTGCCTTGGACCGATGAACATTTCATTATGTGGCTCCAAGGCAAAGCCACCACTGCGTAGAAGACTGAGGCCACGTCCCAGCACCAAGTTCACTCAAGTCTCACTCCTCATGATCCCCGATTCCAGAGTGTAGCAGAGAAGGGAGAGAAAACAAGCCCTCTTTGTCCTTTTTTCATATTTTCGTTTGCTACATTGGTTAGGGAAATAAACACTTTTAAGGAAAATTCTGGTTTTCTTTTTTCCTTTTCTTTTTTAAGAGATGCGGTCTCGGTACTTTGCCTAGGCTGGACTAGAACTCCTGGGCTCAAGGGATCCTCCTGCCTTAGCCTCCCAAGTAGCTGAGACTTCAGGTGGACGCCACTGGACCTCGCTAAAATCCTGGTTTTCCTAACAACCCCCCCATCTTTACCCTCCTTCCTGCCTGTCTTTAAGACTTGAGTTGTGTATCAGATTCAAACTAATCCTACAAAGCACCGCATTCCCATTACAATTAAATTCAGTTACATATAATTTAAAAAACTGAAATTTTAGTGTCTTAAAAAGACAGGAGTTTATTACTTACCCTCATAAATAGCCTAGGACCAGTTTAGTGGCTCATGAAGGACCCAGTTTCTCTCTTGCCATTCTGCCATCCTTAGTCCATAACTTCCTGTTCCCAAAGGGCTGTCCTCAGCGCCAGCCACTGCAGCTACATCTGGATAACAGGGAGGAGGACCACAGCAGGAGTAGGCCTCTTAGAAGAACTACATTTAACTGATAGAATTTTGTTAAAGCTAAAACTCAGGGTTCCAGTTCTAAGGAAGAAGGGAATATTGAGTATCACGAGGAAGCAGTAATTAGCAGCCTTGACATGCAGGATTTTACTCGTTTTGTTACTAAAATGTATTCGACCACCATATTTTAGGAACATACCTACTGTTCCAGGCTAAAAAGCTTGATAGATCATCAGAATATGTATTTTTAAAAACAATAAACTTCCTAACATTCACCAAAAACTCCAAAACCAACAGATCCCTTCATCCCCTTAAATGTTTGCATGCCTGCTACACGCCAGGCATTGTTCTAGACAGGTGGGCACAGGTGAGAGCAAGACAGACAAGCTTCCTGCTTTGGGGGAGCTCACACCTCAGCAGGGAGAACAGCAATACACACAAAAACAAATTGTGGTGAGAGTTCTGAGGACACAAAGCAGGAGCGTGTGCTGGAGGGAGACGTTCTCTGCAGTGGTTAGTGATGTGATCCAGGCGGCTGTGCAAGGACTGAGAGCACTTTGAGCTGACGAACAGTTTGTACAAAAGTCCTGAGAAGGGAGAGAAGGGCCGGAGAGGCTGGAGCACCCTGAACAAGCCGAGAGTGCGTGAGATACAGTTAAAGAAAGTCTGGGACCAGACTGTTGCAGGAGTCGGACGTGTTTCTCCATGCCGAGGGGCGCCATCCCCAGCCGAGGCACACCTCAGTACCAGCAGAGCCCTTGCTCAGTCACCCATCGACTGTTCGCTTCTAGGAGGTTCATGGCAGTGCATCTTAAAAGGGAGAGATGGGGAGGCCAGATTGTAGGTGTGGTTGATTGCGGATAAAGGAGAACACTTGCAAACCTGCCCAGACCTGCTGCTCACAGGGCAGTCCTGGGCCCACGGCTCTGCCCCTCCTGTGGCAGGGCTCCCGGTTCAGCCTTAGCGGCAGGCACTGCCCTGCCTGGGGTCCTCTGTGCACAGGTCTCCCCTCTGCGAGCTCTGATCCTAAAGGGGGTGTTCTTGGGGGGTGGGGGGCTGGGGTCTCTGGAACCTGGTCAGTTCAACAGCTTCTCTTGACAATTTTGTTACTCTCTGAGCATTTAAAATTGGCAGTTTAGATCAGTACCAACTAAGAGATGTTTGTAACTAAAGTATTTTATTAAGGGTGAAATGCGAGAATAGTAAGAATTAAAATAAATGATGAATCAGTGCTACCACACATTCACTGAAAATCATGTTCTAGCAAATTGTCAGCTTTGGGAATTCCATGGTTTTTTACTCAAATAGATTCATATGATGCTGTTAACTGGTAGGGAAGAGGGAAGGGGAAACACTCCATTTTTGGAATATGTAGTAAAAAAATTGAATGTGCTTCAACAATCAGACTTTAGTTTCATAATAACAAATTGAGATTTTTTTAATGGCAGCTATAAATTTGTCTCAGGATGAATTATTAGATTGACAAATTTTACCTGTATTAATCTCCCCTCTAGAATATTGATGAGAAACTACTGAAGATAGTGGGAAGACATTGTTTTCACTTAGAATTAATAAATGTATGATCCCTTTGTTCTTTTAGAGAATCAGATTTAGTCTATTTTGGTGGAGTCACAGGATTGGAATAAGATTATTTCAAAATAGGCTCTCATTTGGAGTTGTCTGATTTGTAAATCGAATCAGATTATTTGTATCTGTTTTAGATACAATTGCTATATGGGCTTCTCCCCACTGGATGTCATCTTTGCCCACATATTCCAGATTCCACAGTCACAAAATGTGAGTGTGAAACGCAGACTAATACAATGCAAAAATGGCTCATTAGATGCCAAATTTAAACAATTATTTTTATTCATCCATTTATTCAATACACATTGAGTCCCTAATGGGCCAGACACTGTTTTAGGCACCGGGGCTAAACCAGTCAATAAAACAAAGTTCCAGCTCTCTTTGTACTCACATTTTAATGTGTTGGTGGGAGCTGGTAGGGGGTGGATATGTTGTTTTTAAAAGTTAGAATATAGCAGACAGGGATAAATGTGAAAGGGAATATAAAACAGGAAAAGAGAACAGAGAATGACAGTAAATAGGAGGTGTTGCTTAGATGTCACTGAGATAGGCCTCTTGGAGAGTGTCATGTAAGCAGAGATTTTTGAACAGGCAGCGGGGTGAGCTGCACCGCCATGTGGGCGCAGAGCTTTGCAGGGTGGAGGAGTTTGCTCATAGTCCCTGCATCATGTGTGTTTAGCCTGTGCGATGCTCAGAAAGGAGGTGATTGCTGGTGAGAACTGTGTAAAGGTAGAGTGTAGGAGCACGAGAGACACAATTGAAGGCCAAAGTAAGGACTTTGCAGTGAGGTGGGAAGCCACTGGGAGACTGAGCAGAAGATGGATATGATCTGCCTTGTGTTTTCAAAGGCTCATTCTGGCAAGAGGGGTGCAAGATTGGCAGCAGGGAGACCATTAGGAGACTACTGCTGTAGTCCAGGTGAGAGATGGTGCTGACCGGGGTCAGGATGTAGGGTGGAGGTGGTGAGCGGTGTTTAGATTCTGCACGTCTTGGGACATAAAGCCAGTAGGGGCCGGGCGCGGTGGCTCACGCCTGTAATCCTAGCACTCTGGGAGGCCGAGGCGGGTGGATAGCTCGAGGTCAGGAGTTCGAGACCAGCCTGAGCAAGAGCAAGACCCCGTCTCTACTAAAAATAGAAAGAAATTATATGGACAACTAAAATATATATATACAAAAAATTAGCCGGGCATGGTGGCGCATGCCTGTAGTCCCAGCTACTCGGGAGGCTGAGGCAGTAGGATCGCTTAAGCCCAGGAGTTTGAGGTTGCTGTGAGCTAGACTGACGCCACGGCACTCACTCTAGCCCGGGCAACAAAGCGACACTCTGTCTCAAAAAAAAAAAAAAAAAAAAAAAAGCCAGTAGGGTCTGCTACTGGATGGGCTAATGGGGTATGAGAGAGAGAGAGAGGAGTCAAAGACGACTCTAAGCTTCTTAAAAAGGTGTGCTTTGACAAATTCACTGAGCACAAAAATAGGCACTATGTTACTGATTTAGTATAGATCAAATGTCAGTCATTAGTTGAGGATTTCTGTGCCTTTAAAGAAATTTGAAGAACAATGGAATACCCATACCTACAAAAAGGAAATGTGTTTTTGCTTGTGTATGTGTATATGTTAGATAAAATTATATTTGTATTATTCACTTTTCTGAAATTTTTAAAAATTTAGACTAGTATTTAGTATCCCATTATATTGTTCATTATAATTAAAGATATGTTTAAACAGGATATATTGTGAATGTCTTATAAAAAGGCATTTAAAGATTTCCTGGTTACTATTTGTAGTCTTTTAAAAAGTAGTAATCAGTGCCCTAACAAAACACCAGATGGCACTAGAAAACAAGTCACATTTATACTAACAGCAATCACATTTGTAATGCAACTTAAAGAAAAGGCTGAGATGGCTATATTATAGCCAGTAAATCAGCCTGATGCAACTAGTAGCTCATATGGTAAGCTCTTAGTTTTCTGTGATCATAAAAATATAAAGACGGAACATACATGATTAATAATCAACATTATTCGGAAGTTTTCTTATTAAACAAAAAATCTCCAATGAAATTTTTCCTATGAGTCTTATACCTGTATATAACATATTTGTGCAAAGTTGTTCTCCATCACTCTGAGGATAAAAACTAAACTCCTTAGTACAGCACATAAGGCATGTCAGCATATAGCTCCTGCCTATGGCTTTTCTATTTGCAATGCTCTTCCTTGTCTCTCTACTTGCCTTTCCTCTCTTCACTTCTATGTATTAGAACTGAGCTTAGAAGTTATCTTTTTCAGGAGGCCTTTTCTGACTGCATTCTGACTGCGTTCCTCTCTCCTGCCCCACACCAGAAGGTGTGCTTCTCCTTTGTGTTCTCAAGACACCTTGTGCTTACAGATTTGTAGGGCGTATTTTGAGTTTTTCCCTTAATTTATAGGCAAAAAAGCTTATTAAGGGTAGGAGGCATGATCATCCCTCCCCCCTTGTATTAATTGTAGTTGTTGGGGTTCTCCAGAGAAACAAAACCAATAGAATGTGTGTGTGTGTGTGTGTGTGTGTGTGTGTGTGTTTGTTTAGAGACAGAGACAGAAAGAGATTTATTTTAAGGAATTGGCTCACATGATTCTAGAAGCTGGCCAGTCTAAAGTCTGCAGGATAGGCTGGCAATCTGGAGACTCCGAGAAGACTTGATGTTGCAACTTGAGCCCGAAGGCAGTCTGAAGGCAGAATTCCCTCTTCCTGGAGGGAGGTCAGTCCTTTTCTTAAGGCCTTCATCTGACTGGGAGAGGCTTACGTACATTATGGATAGTAATCTGCTTTACTCAAAGCACTTAAAAAATACCTTCATAGCAACATCTAGATATATTTGACCAAATATTTGGGTACTGTGGCCTAGCCAAGTTGACACATAAAATTAACCTTCACACCCTTCCAATGGCATTTAACCATAACATAGTAGGTGCTAAATAAATAGTTGTAGTATGAAAAATATATAATTACTCCCATTCTCTTTAATTGCCTCTTCATCTGATGGTAGTACTATGAGGCAGAAATAGCCTAAATGGTGGGCAGGAAGAGTTTATAAACAGAAAAGTCAAAGTATCAATGTACTCGAAATATCTATAATGTTACTACATTTCAAGTTATTTTCATATGGGTTCTCATTTAATCCCTACCCTAAAATCTTGTGAGTTAAGCATTTTTTAGCCATATTTCTTTAAATATTTTTTCTCCTTTATCACTTCTGTACTTCTGGGACTTCAATTACTTGTGTGTTGGACTGTTTGACAGTGTCCCCCAAGGTCTCCGAAATTTTGTTCATTTTTTTTTCATTTTTTTCCTATTGGATTGCATAATTTCTACTGCTCTATCTTCAAGTTCAGTGATTCTTTCTTCCACCATTTCAAATCTGCTGTTGAGCCCACCTAGTAAAGTTTTCATTTGAGCTATGATTTTTTTCAGCTCTAGATCTCCAGTTGCTTCTTTTTTATAGTTTCCATTTCACTGTTGAGATTCTATATCTCTTTGCTCCTTAATATTATGTTTTTCTTTAGTTCTTTGTATTTATTTATAATCACTGATTTGAAGTATTTTTCTAATAAACCCAATATCTGGATATCCTGGCAAACAATTGTTATTGGCTACAACATTTTTTTTTTTCCTAAGTGTGGGTCAGGGGATTCCTGTTTCTTTGCATGTTTAATCTAGTAGTTTTTGGTTGAAAATTGGATTGTTTATATGATATAATATGTTGTAGCAACTTTAGAATTTGTTTTGTTTTTGGGATTGTTCATGTGTAGTCAATAGTTAACTTCTAGACTCAAACCAAAAAATCCATCCCCTGCAGTGCAAAACAGCTATTATCTCTGCTCAGGATTTTTGACCTCCTTGCTGTTATTCAAGTGTAGCTCTCTGCAGGGCAGGGGTAGAGATGCCTCATGCCTGCAGAGTTTACCGATCTGCCAAAGATTTGGGTGGAATTCAAATTGCTTCTGGGATTTCTTCTTGCTTCTGGGATTCACTATCTAAATTTCCAGTTGTTTTGCCAGCCCTAAGTTTTGCCCTCTTACAACTCAGGCTAGCAGGACTTTTATTTCCTGCTGCCCAAGCTATGTACTGGGAAATCCACTCAGGCAAAACATAACAAACTTGTAAATTTCTTTCAGAGTAGGTTTCTGTAGCAGTCAGCCTCCATGAAGGCTCCAGTGATTCTGAAGGCTCTGTGTAGTCCTCTCTCTGTGGAGTAGGGCTGCCCTGTATGACCAGTAGGATACTGCAGCAATGACACTGTGTGGCATCTCCACCCTCTCTCTCTTGCTTTCTTCCTCCCCATGTGATCTCTGCACACACTGGCTCTCTTTCATCTTCTGCCATGAGTGGAAGCAGCCTGAGCCTCTCACCAGATGCAGATGCCAGAGCCATGCTTCTTGTACAGGCTGCAGAACCATGAGCCAAATAAACCCCTTTTCTTTATAAATTAAAAAAGAGAAGAAAAGAAAAGAAGCGATAGAGTGTGACTTCCAAGGCTAGGTCATAAAAGATGTTGCAGCTTTTACTTTGCTTTCCTTTGGATCACTTGCTCTGGGGAAACCAGCTGCCATGTCTTGAGAGTATAAAGCAGCCAGGTCCATCTAGCAACAAATTGTCTAAGATAATGTTTGCGATTGTTGCAAGCTGCTAAGTTTGGGGTTGGTTCATTTTTGTAGTCATATATAGCTAATCCATCCCCCTCAACTCCTGCTTGCTTTTTCAACAGGCTCCCTACCTGTGAAGGTGGAAAGTTATCAGTCATCGAGGGATTTGGGTAGACTTTATTCTCAGATGGGATCTCAGCTCCTCTGCAGCTCTCCTGCTTCCAAAATTTCCTTTTTAAATTTCTGTCTATTCTGCTGCTCTAAATGCTGCCATCTGCCCCTTCAGTAGGGAAGGCCACAGTTTCTCACTGGCTGACTTGGGGTGATTGCAGAACACCCCCGTGCAAGAAAACCACAACTCATTCTTCCTACACAATGTAGAAACAGTCTGTTAGGAATAAACTTACAATGCTTTCAAATAGTTGTTTTAATGTTTCAGTAATAATTCACTGATTTAATGAAATACAAATACTAATACTCTTTGAATACCAGAAAAGTTGAGCATCTCAAATTTGTAAGCCATTCTGGATTCTCTGACTGTGAACTGCTCTTTTGCCCATTTTCTCTTGAACTATTTTTTTCTTGTTCTTGTTGATTTCGGTGCTTTCATTTATATTACTGATATTACTTCCTTGTTGGTTTTTGATATTGAAAAAATATTTTCCCTATTGGTCCTTTACCTATTAACTTCATATATGATGCCTTACAGCTACATAATGGTTAGAATAAATGAGTTCACGAACAAATTCATGACAGACTGGTGTTCTCTGGTCTGCTATAGTGCTTTGAGATCAGACGAGACCGGGCACGTTCAGGGTAGTATAGCTGTAGACTGTTAAAGTACTTTGAATAGGTTCAACGATATCTCCTGGCTTTCATATATTTTTCTATTCTAAAATAACAAAATATTAATATGTACAAAACCGTTGGACAGCCTTGATTCAGATGGCTTTGGTTTGGGAGCTTGGGAAGTATGAAATGTGGTTCCTTCCTTGAAGAATTTATTCATTCATTTTCCAGAGATAAGAACTGTAGTACTTGGCTGCAGAGACTTGTGTCATGAAGTCACAATCATTCAGTCTCTGAGGTCCTTTCCATTGATGGATTGATTCCATCAAGCAAGTCATCTCTGCCTTGAACATAATTTCTACATGATCAATATAGTTAGGTCATCTGTTTTTTAGCTGCCCAGTGGATTTTTTTTTAGCATTGTCTAAGGAGTCCTGAAACACTAGATATTCCTCATTATTAGTACCAACAGCCCACCTTGATATTGTAGCACAGGCTGGTGGTTCAGTTTGGGCCCACGATGCCTTAGTAATTGTTCCATATTGTAGAAGAGCAGTGTAGCAATAGCACATTTAAACCAGCTCAGGGAAAAGCTTTGAAAAAACAATATCTCTCCCACCCTTGCAGCTGTGAAGAGGTTATGAGATAACTGCTGCTAAAGATTTATTATAGTCATTACATTCAACAGCTACAGTAGTTTCAGTGGTTCCTAAAATATACCAGCAGTTATTGTCTGATTACTTCCACAGATAAGTTAATTATAGGAGATTTCTGACTCTTATACAAGTCTGATTTAGAGAGAAGTTTAATTACAGCAATTTTAGTGATTTAAATAAACTCAGCATATATTACCAGTCTCAGCAAGTGTGGTAGAAGATTTTAGCTGTTTTGAAATACACATTCTCTTTGTTTTTATTTTTCACTTCATGACTTTTAACTGTGGTAATAATTTAGGATTTGAGGACACCTGTTTTCGCCAGAGTGAATCTTCAGTCAAACACACCACAGGACAATAATAGCAAATTCGTCCTTATCATTAAAATCTCATTCTAGTGCTTCCCATTGAGTACTCCACATTTTACAAAACTAATTTGTGTAATGATCGTGACAATATGAGTAGGAAAGTAAAACAGGTTTCTTAAGGGGAAAAAAATCAGGTATTGGTGTGTTTTAAAAGTATTGTTAGGATCATAATTTGTTTAATTGATGGGACCTGTGACACTATCATCAAATTAAGTTAATACTTTTTACTGTTTATCAACACATTGTCTATTTGTATACTGAGGCAAATGAAAGATTAACATATTACCCACATAAGCCCCAGCTAGCCTAAAATTAAGCTTTCAAAAAATGTGCCATAAAAAGACAGTGCTATGGGTAGTTGAATATATTCATTTATTTAAACAAGACTTCAAATTGGAGAGTGCATTAGTTTGAAACATGCATTATGAAAATTACCTCAGTCTGAGCTCTGTGGAGCTCTTCCCCACAGCCTTTTTCCTTCTTCTGCGATCATGGTGGGTTCTACAGGCATTTACCGCAGTAATTCCTGCCATATTTTTCTATGATTTTCACTTTAAAAGCAAATATTCATTGACAATAGAAAGTATCAGGAATAGTGAAAATAAATGAAATCCTCTCTCGTGTTTCAGTTGGGGCGATTTTATTACATTCTTCCCTGGATGCCGGTCTGCCACCTTCCCTAACACTGTGGGATGTCGGTCAGGCTTCTCCTCTTTGCTAGAATGCTCTTTGTCCTTCGTCTTCATCTGCTGGGACGCTGCAGTCCTTTGCTGTGCCCGCACGTGGTCAGAGCGCGGTAGAGCCTGGCGGGGCTGGCTGGGACCCCGGCTGGACACTCGGGACGGAACGGACGCCCAGCACCAGCAGGGGGCGCTGTCTGGAGGCCAGGCGGGCGGCAGCGGCACGTCTGTCTCAGAACCACAAGCCCAGCCTCGCAGAGCTTTAGGAACACGTCACAAGGAGCGCTGTGAGCTGGGGACATTTGCTGACAGAAAGCAGGTTTTCCATATGGACGGGCGGCATTGGATCCTCCAGGAACTAGCCTAGCGCAGAGCCGGGTCCCTAGTCCTGCCACGTCCTGGGGAGCTGGGCTGGGATGACCGCAGCGGGGTACATGCTCGGGGCGGGACAGCAGCCACACTCGTGGTTTATCAATGCCGTTGCGATTTTATCTAACCTTCCACTTTCCTCCTCACTTCCATCTAGAACATCTGACGCTATATGATACATAATTAACTTCTGTCAAAACCAGTGATGCACCAAACAAAACTATTCTCTATTTAGGCACCATCGTATACTGCAGCATTTCCCACCCCTGCCTATGTAGTCTTAATAGAATCGCATGGGGGAGCTTTCAGACAATGCCTGGGTCCCCTCCGCCCCGCCCCAGTTCCGATTTCACAGCTCTGGGTCAGTAATTGCGATGTGCAGTCACGGTTGAGAAGCGCTACCCAAGGTGCGCTGTTTACCTGATCAGTCTGGTCTGGGTACCACCGGGCTCTTCGTAACTAAAACTTGTTTATTGGGATCACCTGGTTCAGAGATCATTCTTCGATAATATTTAAATCCCATTTGAAGAGATTCTCTAGCTTGATGAATTATGAAGACAACAAAAGCATTGTTTGAGAAAAGCTGAACCTATAGTGTGGGGGAAAAACGGTTGTGAGTTTATGAAACAGCTGTCTTAAAGGTAACTGTATGAGCCACAAATGGTAAGCAAACGTAGCTGTGGTGAGGAGCTGGGGAAAACTTTCAGAGCTTCCTCATCGTGATGTGGGCAGGGTGCCGAGCTTGGCTAGGCAGCTGGCCCTGAGTCTTGGTGTGGATCCTTTTCCGCTTTCCTGGTCCCTGTCTGTTTCATCTGTGAACTCTCACCTCACCCTGCTCCATTCCTTTGCTACACCTTACAAGTTTGAAGCAGGACTAAGAGAATAATTCTAACACATTCTCAGTTGCCTTCTACACATGTTCAAACCGGGTATTAAAGAACATGATTTTTATCAATAATATTTACAAAGGTCTAGCTTTTTTTTTAAACCATCAGTTACTATTGCTTTGGTGCCAGCCAATGTTGGAAGAAAGATGAGCCTTTTCCAGTGCTGCACGTGAGCTGCTTGGGAAGGACAGTGACTGTACCAGTTTCCAGCTTTGACTAAACGAGACCCACTTCCGGCTGAATGTTGCCTCAAGCCCCCTGGCCCCACCCTTGCTGTCTTTTTTACCCACCCTCACTGTGGCAGCAGGGGGTAGAAACTGTCATTTGGGGTTTTTGCTGCTGAATTATTTGAGGCAACTGATTTAATCCTTGTTGTGTGCGGGCTACACAGTAGCCAGAGATCTAGGACAAACCATTTATTGAAGATACATTCCTACATGGGATGAAAATGTTTGGGGAAAAATATAACCCTGAATAATAAATAACAAATGCATTCCACTTTATTGGTTCACTTTTTACCTTTTCCCCAAGGGGCTTGGCTGTGCGTTGTACCCAGAAGGTGCTCCGCATTTACTGAGTCATTGCCTTAGACCCGTTCTTGAGTTGCCAGGGAGAATTTCTTTCAAACTCTTATCGTTAAAGTAATAAGAAAACATCACTGAGGTGCCTAAAGGCCATCTCTTTCATGGTTCTTTCCCCAAATTATTCACTACTAGATATATTAACTACTTAAGGTGTATGAATATATCGCAACTTATATTGTAAATTCTAAACTCATTTGAAATCATGTTTGTCCAGTTGGTTGTTGCAGAATCAGAGACCACTGATTTTTACCTTTAAGTTCATTTTTAAGAAGTCAACATGTGTGAGTGAAAGAAGTAGGAGAAGGAATTATGTCTATTCTAACACATTTTCTTTTACAAGGGATTCATTTGCGTCTGGTGAAGGTATAGCTTCGTTTGCCATGTCCTGGGACTTCGGCCATGCTGGGACTTTAGCATGGTGTCTCTTCTTAAAATGAAAGTGGGAACTGAATAAAGGGAGTAACAAAGGGAGTAACAGCTTCTCGCTAAAAGGGACGATTCATTAATTTAACAAAACATTTGGGCTTCTGTGAGCCATGGGACGCTCTGAAAACCAAGCCAATAACTACAACGTAAGGAGGTGGAGGTTATGAACAAGATGCTGTGGGAGCAGCAAGGAGGGAATAACTCACTGCTGGGGGGTGATGGAAGCAACTGAAGTCTTCATGGAGCGATGACATTTGAGCTGGTCCTCAAGTCGTGGGCAAGGGTTGTGTCCATGCAATAGTGCTGTGAATTCAGATACTGAATTAGTTTCAATGACAGGGATGATGTAGAAAAAAATATCCTAGGTGTTTCTGCACAGAGCAAGCTCATCCTTGCTCCAAGAGCAGTACTGCTAGGGTATCGCGGGTGACGCTCCCTAGACAGCAGATTAGATTACAGTCTTGTCCTAAAACCTTGATGGCACTACTTTTTGAGAAAATTGTTTTAATTCACTTTTTTCTAATATCCAGTGCCTTGTATACGTTCACTGCTTTGATTCTTTAAAACCATTGATGGTGCCTTTTTCTATTTGTCTCATTCCTGTTCAATGTAATGAATTTAATTAGTGGCTACTTCTAGAACTATATTTATCTGAAGCCTTCAGAGCTAGCTGGCTATGGTGATTAAAATACCAACTTGGTTCAAGTTGTGCGAAGCACACTTTAAATTTGAAATAAAGGTGAATAAAATCTATTTATACAGCATGATGCCTTTAATTGATACCCTTTACATAAAAGCCAAGGTTTGATAAAGTTATGTTTCAGGTAATAACCTTGATTTTTATGCTTCATTGAAATTTGTCTCCTCTCCCCCAAGGATCACTGACTTCTTTGTGCATTTATACCATTATATTAGTGATGTTATTACTAATGTCATTCAGCTAGTCATAGGGTGGAAGTGGCATTAATTGCAAATTATAGCTTCAACATAAAACCAATGAACTTGGGTGAACGTTTAATTTCTGGGCCTTGTCACTTTGATTCATACTGCGCCTTGCTTTTTAACTGCTGCCGTGAACCCCATGTGCATTTCTCTGCAGTATATTTTTTCATGGCACTTCCAGACAGTCACGGGAGTCGAGCAGTATAGGACCCAGCAGGGTAGATGTTGTTGCGCCATTAATTGCATACCTCTGTGCCTTGTGAGGAAGGGGCCACAGGCAGATTGTCTTTTACCCCCTGAGAGTATGACACTTGACAATGCACTTATTTCTCCGTGATTATAAAACACAAGTGAAGAGACTTTTTAGAAAGAAAGAGAAAAATGAGGAATATTTTTAAATTGCCTTTTAGATTAATAGTATCACTTAGTGCATTGGTACTAGTGTGATTGATGGAAATACACAACATGTTTCCACTTTTGGTCAGTCTGAATTTGGAGTTGGATCTGTTTAATTTTTAGATTGAAGTGTGTGGCTCAATGTGGTGTTCGGAGATTGAGGCCCTTATTGATGTTACAGGAAATTTGGAGATATAAGGTTATTACTCTTTGACTTGTGTCAGCCTTTAAAGTTGTCATCATCATTATTAATTTTGTTCTCTCTCTTCTATTATTTTTTTGGTCTGGATCTTAGGCAGATATATTATTAATTTTTTTTAATCCATGATCATTTTACTTATGGGAAATTAAATTCCTCCTACTCATGTGAAATCACCTACTCAAAACTAGAAAATTGTTGCAGCACAGTAGACAGGGTCCTTGACCAGGAGTTTCACTCCTCTACCAATTCTTATTTCCACTTTGATCTTAAATTAGGCATGGCCTCTCTGAGCTTTTCTTTATCCGTCTGTAAAATATGGAGATAATTCTGTCAGCACTCCTGCAGTATTTGTGCAGGTCACATGACCATTTTGCTTTGTCACTGGTGTCATGCTATACAGATATTAGCAAGTATTATCATTGCTTTCGCTCCAGTGATTATTTTTTGTAAAATGCATGTGATCCCCAAATCCAGATGCAAAATAAGAATAGTCTAATACTGTTTGTTTGTATATGTTGCTTTTTTAAGAGGTTCCTAATGAATGTGATAAACTTTATCTGCATGACATCTCAATGTTCTAAGTGCAAAAGAAATGTGGTTATTCTTCAGGGATGTTTCTGTAAAAAGTATTTATGTGTAGAAAATGAACATCTATCTACAACATGAATATGGTATGAGAATATTGGAGAGCTATTTGAGGAGTGCTTGTAGTGGCATCTCATTAAAGAGTAAGTTATGCTTTCTTTCTACCTTGGGTGTTAAAGCTTTATTAACACGGAGTTTGAAAACAGCTAACAAAAAAAGATAAATGCTTAAGGGATTTATTATAAAACTCAGTAGTGCCATTAATTTTCATGTATGCTTTAAATTGCTAGAATAAAATAATGTATTCAGCAAGGAAGCAAGTTCCTTCTTCCTCCCATGAGTCTGCTTGATTGTGCAATTGGTCTCTCATTCTTTAATTAAACTTGTCCAAAGATAGGATCAGCTGAAGTATTTACTGTATAAATAGTTTTCATTCCCAGTGTGCAAGTTTAAAACCGTGGTAAAAAGAGTTTGCCATCTGTTAAAAACGAAAACATGTGGTGTGCTGTTGCATAAAAATAAACTGCACATTATTCATAAAAAGGAACACAACATATATCACATCTTTGGGGCTGACAATAATCTGTGATGTTTTGGAATGTCACCCTCCTCCTTCTCTCTAAGTGACAGTATGCTCAGTAATGCATTAGGTCAAAAATCATGATCATCTAAAAATGTAATGACATTAATACATGTATTTTTATTTAAGTGAAATAGATTTATCTGAATATGAGTTTTACTGGTAAGTTACAATTTTTTAATTTTTCTTTGATATTTTCAAATTTAATTATCTCTGAGTTTTATTTTCAAGTCTTTTCTTTTTTTTCCCCTAAAATTTAACCATTTAATTTAGCAGGGAATTTACCCATTCCACTCTCTCTGCACTGCCATGGCCTTAGCCCTGTGACTTCTCTGGCTTGTGCATCACAACAAAAGAATCTTCCTGCCTCTACTTTTTGCCCTTCTGCTTATATGTGCCTACTAAAAAGGAAGCTTCCTGATACACAGGTTATTTATGCTCGCTCATTAAAGCCATCAGTAATAGCACATTGTTGGGGGCGGGGAAGCAAAGTCTAAATTCATCACAATAGTGTTCCAGGAACCCCATAATGCGGCTTCAAGCACCTTGCCCCTAATTATCCCTGTCCCAGCACTGTGATAGTCAGGAATTATTGTTAACTTCTTTTTATATATGATAATAGTATTGTGGTTATGTTATTATAAGTTTATTATAACAGCTTTATTGAGGTATAGTTAACATACAGTAAACTTCACCTAAAGCATACAATTTGGTAAGTTTTAACGTGTATGAAACCCCATGGAATTCCACCAGAGTGTTCACAAATCTCTGAAATTACCTCTTTCTCATTTCTACCTCCACACTTTCGTCTTTCTTTGGAATATTTTCCCGTGCCTCATCCCAAATTAGATCTGTGCTTCCAGACTCAGTTCAAACGCTCTCTTACTTCTTAATTCTTTCCTTATTTTTCCAATTAGTAGTAAATTCTTTGCATCTTTGTATTCACACAGCACTTTGTAATTCTTATTTTGACTGATAATTTTCCACCTTTTATTCCAGTCATTAATTTACTCCCCCCGCAATTTCTAAGGTGTAATGTATTTGAGAATATGGATTGTGTTGTGTTTATCTTTGTGTCCCCCATGCTAGTTAGCATAATACCTTGTGGGACACTCAATTAATATGTGTCAAAGTGGTTTGAAAACTGTCATATAATGTTTCTCTAACGAATCTAAAACCAAATTAATGCAGTGAAAAAATTTTGATTAAGAGGTCAGAGCAGGTTATCATTTTCTCGATTGGATTTTTTTTCTATATAGCAGTAGTTATGGATGTCCTAAAATGTTTTTGGCCCTCTTCTGTTTAGTATTTCTTCGTGAACAATTAATATCTCACAAAATTTTGTGTGAAGTTCTGACTTATTTGTTTCAGACAAAACCACTTGCACTCTTTGGTCCTGATTTAGGTCCCATTTCAGATTAACAAACTCTAAAAATATAAATTCTTAAGACAATCAAGGAAATGTAAACACTATGCAGGGCAAGTGTCCAACTATGATATTCAGGAATTATTGTTAATTTTTTTAGATATGATAATAGTATTGTGGCTATGTTCTTATATATTTACTATAACAGCTTTACTGAGTTATAGTTAACATACAATAAAGTTCACCTAAAGCATACAATTTGATAAGTTTTGACATGTATGAAACCATAAAATTCTTGCCACAATCAAGGTAAGGACTGTTTCCAATGATCCCAGGTTTCCTTGTGCTCCTCTGCAATCTCTCCTGCGGGTTCATCCTTCGTGCCCCTCCCCAAGCCTCCGCAACCACTGATCTGCTTGGGGTACCTATTAGTTTACATTTCTCAGAAGTTTGTGTAGGTAGAATCATATAATATCTACCATTTTTTTCTGGCTTCTTTCACTCAACAATTTATTTTGAAACTCATCTATGTTATAGTATATAGTAACAGTTCATTTCTTTTTATTGATGAGCAGTATCCATTTTATTAATATGGTATAGTTTATCTATTTGACTGTTCATGGACATTGGGTGGGTTGTTTCCAATTTTTGGCTATTATAAATAAATCTATGAATATTCATGTACAAGTCTGTGTGTGGACACATGCTTTCATTTCCCTTAGGTAAATACCTAGAAGGGAAAGGATTGGATCATGGTATGTGTATATTTCATTTTTAAAGAAATTCTCAAACTTTTCTAAAGAGAATGTACAATTTAATTTTATGTTCTCACCCGCAACATATAGGAGTTGCAGTTCTTCCACATCCTTGCCAACACTTGATATGGTCAATCTTTTTAGTTTTAGCCATTCTAATCGGTGTGTAGTGGCATCTCATTTTGGCTTTAACTTACATTTCCCTAATGGCAACTGATGTTGAGCATCTTTTCATGAAGTTATTTTCATAAGCATATTTTCATGAAGAATTTCTCACTCTGTCTCTTCTTTGGTGAAGTATCTGTTCAAACCTTGCCCATTTTTTTAAATTGGGTCATTCATTTATCTTGAGTTTTGAGAACTATTTATGTATTCCTTATAAAAGGTATTTATCAGATAGAAGATGTGCAAATGTTTTCTCCCAGTCTCTGGCTTATCGTTTCATTTTCTTAATAGTGGCTTTGGAAGACCTTTTTACTTTTGATGAAGTCTAATTTGTGAATTTGTCTTTACATAGATTGTGTTCTTAGAGTCATGTCAAAGAGATCTTTGTCTAACCCAACATCACAAAGATTAATTTTTTGTATATGGTAAAGGTATGGATCACAGTTCATGTTTTTTAAATACTGATATCCAGTTGTTCCAGCAGCATTTGCTGAAAAGACTATTA
Source organism: Eulemur rufifrons (assembly GCF_041146395.1). NCBI lineage: Eukaryota > Metazoa > Chordata > Mammalia > Primates > Lemuridae > Eulemur > Eulemur rufifrons. The sequence goes on from NC_090985.1 coordinate 91,668,720, forward strand.
TTCTTTTTCCAATAAATTGCCTTTACACATTTGTTGAAAAGTTGTCCATTTTTTTGTTTGAGTCTCTTTCTGGACTCTCTCTATTCAGTTCTACTGATCTGTTTTCCTGCCTCTATACCAGTACCCCACTGTCTTGATTATTAGTACTACAGCTTTATAAATCTTAAAATCAGGGAATGTTGGTCTTCCAACTTAATTCTTGTTTTTCACAGTTGTTTGGGCTTTAAAAGAGGCCTTTTGCATTTCCGTATGAATTTTAGAATCAGTTTGTCAATTTCTACCAATTAAAAAAGAAAGCCTGCTGGAATTTTGGCTGTAATTGCATATAATCTATATGTTTATTTGGGAAGAACTGACACCTTTACTATGTTGAGTCATTTAATCCATGAGCATGATATCTCTCCTTTTATTTAGATCTTTCAAAATTTCTTTCAAAGTGTTGTAAGTGTTCCATGTTTAGGTCGTGCATGACTTTTGTCAGATTAATCCCCAACTACATTATATTTTTGGGTGCTATTATAACGAGTGTTATTAATTTCAATTTTTTATTGCTTGTTACTAATATATAGAAATAAAGTGGATTTTTTTACATTGATCTTTTGTCCTGCAACCTTGATAAACTAACATATTTTCAAATAGGTTTTTTTGGTAGATGCTATCAGATTTTCTACAAAGATGTTCATGTCATCTTTGAATAAACACAGTTTTACATTTGCCTTTCTAATTAGAATGATTTTATTCCTTTTTCTTGCCTGATTCCATGGCTAGACCTCCAGTGCAATGTTGAAAAGAAGTTATAAGAGTGGACATCTTTGTCTTGTTCCTGATCTTAGGGGTAAGGGAGGGTGGGATTCAGTCTTTCACCATTCCGTATTATGTTGCTTTAGATTTTTTGTAGATGCTCTTTATCAGATTGAGAAAATTTCCTTCTATTTATATACCACTTAGAGTTTATTTTTAATTTTTTTATTTCAGTATATTACAGAGGTACAAATGTTTAGGTTACGTAAATTGCCCTTGCCCCAGCAGAGTCAGACCTTCAAGCATGTCCACCCCCAAATGGTGCGCACCACACCCATTTGGTGTGAATAGACCTATCCCCTCCTCCCCCCTCCCACCTGCCTGACACCTGACAAATGTTATTACCATATGTGCACGTAAGTGTTGATCAGTTAATACCAATTTGATGGTGAGTACATGTGGTGCTTGTTTTTCCATTCTTGGGATACTTCACTTAGTAGAATGGGCTCCAGCTCTATCCAGGATAATACAAGAGGTGCTAGATCACCATTGTTTTTTTGTGGCTGAGTAGAACTCCATGGTATACATATACCACATTTTATTAATCCACTCATGTATTGATGAGCACTTGAGTTGTTTCCACATCTTTGCAATTGTGAACTGTGCTGCTGTAAACATTTGAGTGCAGGTGTCTTTTTTACAGAATGTCTTTTTTTCCCTTGGGTAGATGCCCAGTAGTGGGATTGCTGGATCACATGGTAGTTCTACTTGTAGCTCTTTGAGGTATCTCCATATTACTTTCCACAGAGGTTGTACTAGTTTGTAGTCCTACCAGCAGTGTATGAGTGTTCCTATCTCTCCACATTCATACCAACATTTATTGTTTTGGGATTTTTTGATAAAGCCCGTTGTCACTGGAGATAAGTGATATCTCATTGTGGTTTTGATATGCATTTCCCTGATGATTAGAGATGTTGAGCATTTTTTCATATGATTGTTGGCCATTAGTCTATCTTCTTTTGAAAAGTTTCTGTTCATGTCCTTTGTCCACTTTTTGATGGGGTTGTTTGATTTTTTTCTTGCTGATTTTCATGAGTTCTATATAGATTCTAGTTATCAGCCCTTTATTGGATGTGTAGCATGTGAATATTTTCTCCCATTCTGTAGGTTGTCTGTTTGCTCTCGTGATAGTTTCCTTGGCTGTGCAGAAGCTTTTTAATTTGATCAGGTCCCATTTATTTATTTTTGCTGTTGCTGTGATTGCTTTTGGAATCTTCTTCATAAATTCTTTCCCTAGGCCAATTTCTATAAGAGTTTTCCTAACATTTTCTTCTAGAATTCTTAGAGTTTCATGCCTTAGGTTTAACTCTGTTATCTATTGTGAGTTGGTTTTCGTGAGAGGTCATAGGTATGGATCCTGTTTCGGTCTTCTACATGTAGCTGTCCAATTACTTAGAGTTTTTTAATGGGTTTTGAATTTAGTAAAAGGCTGTCTCTGTGTCTAATGAAATGATTATATGGTTTTTTATTTTTATTATATTAATATGATAAATTATATTGATTGATTTTTGGATGTTAAACTAATTTGTACATACCTGAGAAAAACCTTATGATGCATTACCCTTTATATATGTTGTTGGATTTGATTTGGTAAAATTTTGTTAAAAAATTTTTTTCATCTATGTTCATGAGGGATATCAGTTTCTAGTTTTCTTTTCATGTAATATCTTTACCTGGTTTTGGTTTCATAGTAATGCTGATCTCATAGAATGAGTTGGAAAATAATTCCTACTCTTCAAGAATTTATGTATTGTTTCATCCTTTTTTTTTTTTTTTTACAGTCAACAATATTATATATCTATTATAGTGGATGTTGTGACGTGTTTATTCTTTGGGGAATGATTTTTTTAAATCTCAGAATATTACGAGGGTATGAACATTTTGGTTACATGAATTATTTTTGTACAGTTTGAGTCAAAGTTTTAAGTGTGGCCATCACTCACATAGTGTGCACTGTACCCGTTAGGAGTGAATTTACCCATCTCCTTCTCCACCCTCCCACCTGCTTGATTTCTGTTGAATTTTACTACCATATGTGCACATGAGTATTGATCTATGTTTCAATTTAGTAGTGAGTACATAATGGTTTCTGTTCTTCCATTTTCGTGATACTTCTCTTAAAAGGGTGGCTTCCAATTCCAATATTTGGTTCAATTTACCAGTGAAGTTGAATGGGCCCAAAGTTTTCTTTGTGGTAAAGTTTTTAAACACAATTTCAATTTCTTTGGTTGATATAGGATATTCTGGTTATTTATTTCTTCTTGAGTAATATTTCATAGTTTGTGTTTTTCAAGAATTGGGTTCACCGAATTTGTTGAATTAATTGGCATAATATTATTCATAATATTCTCTTATTCATTTAATAATTATAGAATCTATAGTGATATCACCTAACTCATTCCTGATGTTGATTGTGTCTTGTCTTTTTCTTGATTAGTCTGGTGAGATGTCAGTTTTATTTATCTTCTTTCAAAATCAGTTCTAATTTTATGAACTTTATTTAGTACTTTTTGCTTTCTAAGTTATCAGTATGTGCTCTGATCTTTATTGTTTCCTCTGATCTTTATTGTTTCACTTTCTATAGATTTAATTTGCTCTTCTTTTTCTAGTTCCTTAAGGTGGAAGCTTGGAATAGTCCATGTGCATTTGCAAAAGTGTGTATTTTGCTGTTGTTGGTGACTATGCTTTAGAGACGTCAATTAGGTCAAGTTGCTTCATACTGTTGTTCAAATCTTCCATATCTTTACTGATATTCTGTCTACTTCTTCTATTAGTTATTGAGTGAAGGGTGTCAAAATCTCTGATGGATTTGTGGATTTTTCTATTCTCTTTATAGTTCTGTCAGTTTTTGATTCATGGATTTGGAAGCTCTGGTACTACATGAATAAACATGTAGATTATTATGTTCTCTTAATGAATTGACTTTTTTGTCATTATGAAATAAACTTCTTTATCACTGGCAATATTCTTTGGCCTGAAATCTACTTTGATATTCACATAGTCACTCCAGCTTACTTTTGTCATTATTATTAGAATGACATACCATTTTCCATCCGTTCTCTATTCTGTTCCATTGGTCTATGTATCTGTTCCTATACCAATACAATGCTGTTTTGGTTACTATAGCTTTGTAGTATATTTTGAACTAAGATATTAATATTGTGATACCTTCAGCTTTGTTCTTTTTGCTCAGTTTTCTTTGGCTATTCAGGGCCTTTTGTGGTTCCATACAAATTTTATGATTGATTTCTTTTTCTGTGAAGAATGTTATTGGTATTTTAATAGGGATTGTATTGAATCTGTAGATTGCTTTGGATAGTATGGTTGTTTTAATATTAATTCCAGCAATCCATGAGCATGGGATATCTTTCCATCTGTGTCATCTTCAATTTATTTCATCAATGTTTTGTAGTTTTTCTTTTAGAAGACTCTCACCTCCTTGATTAAATTTATTTCTGGGTATATTTCTGTAACTATTGTAAATGGGATTGCTTTCTTGAATTCTTTTCTAGCTAGTTATTGGTGTATAGAAACACTATGTATTTTTGTATGTTAATATTTTATCCTTTAACTTCACTGAATTTTTTTATTAGACCTAAGAGTTTTGGGGGAGAGTCTTTAGGTTTCTCTCTATATATAAGATTATGTCATCTGCAAATAGGGGCAATTTGATGCCCTCTTTTCTGATTTGGATGCCTTTTATTTTTTTTTCCTCTCACCTGATTGCTCTGGCTAGGACTTCCAGTACTGTGTTGCATAGGAATGGTGAGTGTGGGCATCCTTGTCTTGTTCCAGTTCTTAGAAGATGGGCTTTCAGCATTTCCCTATTCAGTATGATGTCAGCTGCGGGTTTGAAATATATGGCCTTTGTTATGTTTAGGTATGTTCCTTCTATGCCTAATTTGTTAAGAGTTTTTTATCATGAAGGAATATTGAATTTTATCAGAGACTTTATCTGCATCTATAGGGTGTCCCAAAAGTCTCCATACAAAGCAAAAATTTTGTAATGAATATTTTGTAAATAAAGGTACACTTAGCTACAATTTCCCATTTTTCCTATGTATGGTGACTTTTGGGACACCCTGTATTGAGATGGTCATATGGTCTTTGTCCTTCATTCTGTTGATGTGATATATCATATTTATTGATTTGTATGTGGTGCATCTCTGGGATAATTTCCCCTTGATCACAGTGTATTACCTTTTTAACGTGCTGTTGGATTCAGTTTGCTAGTATTTTGTTAAGGATTTTTGCATCTACTTGCAACCAGAGATGTTGACCCATAGTTTTCTTTTTTGGGTGTGTTTTTGTCTGGTTTTGGTATCAGGGTAATGCTGGCCTCTTAGAATGACTTAGAAAGAATTCCCTCCTCTTCAATTTTTTGGAATCGTTTGAAAAGAATTGGGGTTAGTTCTTCTTTATAAGTTAGGTGGAAGAAAGCCATCCAGTCTTGGACTTCTCTTTATTAGGAGACTCAATCTCATTACTCATTATTGGTCTGTTCAGGTTTTCTATTTCTTCCTGATTCAATTTATTTTATTTTATTTTATTTTATTTCAAAGTATTACAGGGGTACAAATGTTTTGGTTACATAAATTGCTTTTGTGCAGTTTGTATGTGTCCAGGAATTTATCAGTTTCCCCTAGGTTTTCTAATTTGTTAACATATAGTTGCTCCTATTAGTCTCTGATGATCCTTTGTATTTCTACAATATCAGTGGTAATGTCTCCTTTTACAGTTCTGATTTTATGTATTTTTTTGTGTGTGTTATGTTTTTTGTGTTATTTTTATGTGTTTCTTTCCCTCTCTCTCTTTTGTGTGGTTATGGTAGCTAGTAGTTTCTGGATTATCTTTTCAAAAAAAACCAACTTTTCATTTCATTGATCCTTTGTATTGTTTCTTTCTTTGGTCTCTATTTTACTTAGCTCTGCTCTGATCTTTGTTACTTCTTTTCTTTTGCTTGTTTTCGGTTTGGTTGGTTTTTTCTTTTCTAGTTCCTTAGGTGGTTTATTTGAAATTTTTCTACTTTTTTGATGTAATTGTTTATTGCTATAAACTTACTTCATAGCACTGCTTTTACTGTATTTCATAGATTTTTGGTATGTTGTGTTTCTATTTTTAAGAAATTTTTTTATTGTCTTCTTAATTTTTTCATTGACCTAACAATGTTCAGGAGCATGTTTTTTAATTTCCATGTATTGGTACAGTTTCCAATATTTCTCTTGTTATTGATGTCCAGTTTTATTCCATTGTGGTCTGAGAAGATACTTGATATGATTTTGATTTTTAAAAATTTGTTGAGACTTGTTTCGTGGCCTAACATGTGGTCTATCCTGGGTAATGTTCCTTGTGCTGATGAGAAGAAACTGATTCTGCAGCTGTTGGATAAAATGTTCTGTAAATGTCTGTTCAGTCCATTTGATCTAACATGCAGTTTAAATCTGACATTTCTTTTTTGATTTTCTGTCTAAATGATCTGTCCAATGCTGAGAGTAGAATGTTGAAGTTCCCAATGATTATTGCATTGGAATCTCTCTCTTCCTTTAGATCTAATAATTGCTTTATATGTCTAGGTGCTTCAGTGTTGGGTGCATATACATTAAGAATCATTATATCCTCTTTCTGAATTGATCCCTTTATCATTACAAAATCAACCTCTCTGAATCTTTTTATAGTTTTTGATATAATGTTTGTTTTGTCCAATATAAATATAGCTACTCTGTTTTTGGTTTCCATGTGCATAAAGTATCTTTTTCCATCCTTTCACTTTCAGTCTATATGTATCTTTTCACCTCAGCCTCTCCCTTAATTATTTCTTGTAGGGTCAGTCTAGTGGTGACAAATTCTCTCAGTTTTCTTGTAAAGACTTTCTTTCACTTTGAAGGATAGCTTTGCTGGGTATACTATTCTTGACTAAATTTTTGTTCTTTTATTTCTTTGACTATATCATCTCATTCTCTGCTGGCCTGTAAGATTTCTGCAGAAATCTGCTGTTGTTCTGATGGATATTTCCTTATATGTGACTCGGTGCTTTTCTCTTGCTGTTTGTAGAATTCTCTCTTTGTCTTTGACTTTTGACAGTTTCACTAGAATGTAACTTGGAGAAGACATTTTTGGTTGAATCTATGTGGGCATCTATGAGCTTCCTGTATCTGGATGTCTATATCTCTTGCATGACTTGGGAAGTTTTCAGCAATTATTTCATTAAATAGGTTTTATATGCTTTTGCCTATCTCTTCTCCTCTGGAACTCCCAAAATTCTAATATTTGGTCACTTTATGGTGTCCCATATGTCATGTAGGCTTTCTTTATTTTTATTTTAAAAGGCCTGTTTTCAAGTTTAGAAATTATTTCCTCTGCTTCATCTGTTTTTGAAGTTCTCAATTTTATTTTTTAATTAATTCATTGAATTTTTCAATTCCAGGATTTCTTTTTGGTTCTTTCTTATGATATATATCTCTTTGGTGAATTTCTCATTCAGACCAAGAATTATTTTCCTGATTTCTTTGCATTGTTTTTCAATGTTCTTTTGTATCTCCCAGAGTTTCTTTGATAGCATTCTGAATTCTTTTTCAGGCATTTCATAGATTTCCTTTTCATTTGAATGTATTGCTGGAGAATTATTGTATTCCATATATCCTTGCTTTTTCATCTTTGTGTGTCCTTATGTTGATAGCTGCTCATCTGCTATAATAGTCACTTCTTCCAATCTTATGGATTGGCTTTCATCAGGAAAGACTTTTCTCTATAGATATATCTATGGTGTTTGTTGGGTAGAGCACTTTGGCTTTGATTCTGAATGGGTGCAGTAGTGTATGTAGTGTAGTCTCCATTTCATTTCTTTGGCTGTGAGTTCTTCAGTAGCTTAGCCTGAGGTTGTTAGTAGAGGCTGTGGTGAGGCTTTTCTGGGCATGCGGACTCTAGGTGACCCAGTCTTTGGCCACAGTGGGGGCATCATGCTGGTCCTTGAGTCCTTGGACAGCATACATGGGCACCAGTTTTTGGCAGGTCCAGGTGGCTAATACTCAGGCCTCCAGGCAACTTTCATGGGTTCTGGCAATAGCAGCAGTTATGTGGGTGGGTGAGTGGGTCCCCAGACCTCTGGACAGCATGCATGGTACTGGTGATGGCAGTAGTGGTGGTGGGCCGGGCCAACTTTCGGGCTTCCAAGTGGCACATGCAGGCACTAGTAGTGGCAGTAGCAGCTGAGTGGGCCAGTCCTTGAGATCCCAAGTGTGCATGTAGGTGGATGCCAGTGGCAGTGGTGGCAGGCTGGCTGGCCTGTCTTCAGCCCTCTGAAAGGATGTACTAACTCTGGTGGTGGCGGACAGGGTGGGTGGATCACTTGGCTCCCAGGCAATGTGTGAGGGTGTTGGCAGCAGCAAGCAGGGTGAGTCAGTTTCCAAACTTCCAGATGATGTGTGTGGGCACTGGCAGGGGTGGTGCTGGGCTGGGTGGGCTTGTCCTCGGGCTTCCCAGCAGTGCACATGAGGACAGGCTGCTGTGGGCAGGGCAGGTGGATCCCCACATTCCCAGATGGCATGCAGGGGCGCTAGGTGGTGGTAATGGTGGGTTGGAGTGGGTTTGTCCTCAGGTCCCCAGATAGCATGTGTGGGTGCCTGTGGTGGTAGGAGGGGCAGGTCGATTCTTAGGCTTTGAGACAGTGCCCTCAAGCATCAGCGGCAGTGATGGTAAGTTGGGTGGGTCTGTCCTTAGTCTCCTGAATGGCATGCACGAATGCCAGTGGCAGTGGCAGAGCGGGCAAATTCTTGCACCCCCAATGATATGTGCAAGCCATTCATATTTTTATTTTCTTGTCTGTGACATGTCTATTCTCTCTGTCTGATTTTAGGTTTCTTATTTTATCACTGGTTTGAGAGTGATTCCTGTCTCTCAGAGATCACTGCCCTCTTGCCTGATAGTTTCTTGAAAGTCATTGTTTCATATATGATGTGGAAATATTTAGAAATTTGATTTAAAGTATAATCTCAACCTTAGTATTTGAAGATAGCATCCCCTTCTTTATTGATATTTTTCACTGCATCTATTTCAGAAATCAATAGCTTTGTTTTTCAGTATATCAAATAATAGGTTTGGGTCCCTGTCACTGATCTGTAATGTCATTTGTCTGTAATGAGAAACCTCCCATTTAAACATGTATCTTCTCTATTTGTTAACTTGCTGTTGTGCAAGTAAACTCAACTATTTCTCACTCCTCAGAGACCAGGATCTTCACAGTTGGCTTATTCGTTGAAAGTTTGTGATTATCCTATTACGTCTACCACCATTCCTATAATATAACAAGATTTATAAGTTCTATAAAGTCAGGTTTTTATTCTCATCGCACAGGGAGAAACTCTACAGGTACTCTTGGATTTCTTTCATTGCAATTATCATATTGTATTTAAAGATTGCCACTTGGGTGTGGTGAAATCTCAGATAATATCTAAAAGAATATGAAGCCCATGTAATTTCTGTTTTAAAAGATAAAATAATGAAGGCCAGTCAATATTGCTACTAACAGCAATCAAACTTACAGACCTTGTTGGCTTCTGAAAAATCAAATGAAAAATAAGATTATTTCAGAAACTAAGCTCAAAAGTACCTAAATTATCATTCATATAATATATACAGTAGTCTCTCCTTATCTGTAAGGGATTTGTTCCAGGAGCCCCAGTAGATTCCTAAAACCACAAATAGTACCAAATTTTATATACACAATGTTTTTTCCTAGACAAAATTACATTTATAAATTAGACACGTTAGATACATTTATAAATTAGTAAAAGATTAATAACAATAATAAAAAAGTACACTTATAACTGTAATAAAAATTATGTGAATGTGGTCTGTCTCGATACATCTTATTGTACTGTACTCAGCTATTTTCGGGACTGTGGTTGACTGTGGTTAAATGAAACTTCATGAAGTGAAGCCACAGACAGGGGGAACTATCGTACTAATCTTTAGGTATATCTGATATGTCGCAGAGTAGAAGCACCTGTAGCTTTTTTTTTTTTTTTTTTTTTAGTGTTGGGGTTTGGGAATGTCTATTTTGTTTCAGGTTCCCTTGGAGATACTGATGTACAGGCTTAGAAATTATTGTTTTATTTGACATTACTGGGAAATCAGCATTTCATGGAAACAAATATTTAAAGGTGATTTTAAATACCTTTAAACATCACTTAAAATTATTAAAATTGGGTTGATACTTTACTCTCTAAAATACTTTTTATGCATCTCTTTTTATTAATAAAATGTGTCCTGCACATAATTTAACTTTCCCTGGTAATCAGAGACTGTAATGCTCGTTTTAGTGAACATCAGTTCTTGTATCATGCAGCGATGGTTTGGGGGACTATTAAACGATGTGGCACCATTCACCTCTACACAGTTTGACCCAAGCTGCAGTGCTGTTTGAGATGGGTTTGTTTCTGGTGGTGTTTCTGCTGTCGTTACTTCCAGTGTGTCAGCTCATACCTGCTGCTGAGTGTGTAGCTGATTCAGACACCCTCACGCCTTCTTTTTATTTCATTACCTGTAACAAATTGAGGGTAGAGAACCCGAGGACCAAGACTGTTAGAATTGCATTTAAAATAAAATTCGAGGAAGGTGGCTGTTCTCTCATGGAGCCGTGCATGTGGTGATGAAATTCATAGTGTCTGGAGTGGCCATCGGTAAGGCCGTGACTGCTTTGGCACTGAAGGGGTTTCCATTATGTATAGAAAATACATCACTTAGTGTCTGTGAAATTTCTAATGTAACATATGGGGTCACATCTGTTAAAGGATTATTACTCTAGAAGGGAAGGGAGGTGTAATCTATTAAAGTAACCCTATGGGGAGACAGCCAACTCCATTTAATAAACTGGAATACTTGCCGTTGCCACTGAATGCTCCCAGTTGAATCTCACGTTAGCTCAATAGAGGGGCAGATGAGAACAATTGCCCTTTATAGAATGTTTACTGTGTTGTATTAGTTAGTGTCTCTCAGCTGAAAAATATTTATGTTAACTATTTGGTTTAAGCTTTGATTATAGACCTCCTGCTGGCATATAGTTGATATTAATTCTGGAAAGAACAAAAAAAAGTTCAGTTTTCATTTTACAGCTATAGGAAGGTGCACCGTCCCTAAAGGCTGGAAGGTACGAACGTCTCCCAAGAGTTGCCCAAATTCACCTCCTCTTCCAGTAATACTTACCTATGGAGTAGATAGCATTAAAGAAAGAAGTCTCAGAAGGGGTTATTTTTGGATCAAACATATTAATTTTTCTTTCTCACATAGTGATAACACAAACAAAGGCTCCTGCCAGAAGCACTTCCAGGGCCGTCTGCTGATTGGGTTTCCCAACAGCAAATAACATGACTGTCTCTCGGTGTGACAGCAGCCTTCAGACCCCAGTGTGAAGCTAGCAGTAGGGAATGCCTTGCACAATTCCCACTTTTAAATGAAAGAGAAAAGAACTAATGGCTCCTACGCACGTCTCCTGCCTGGTAGATTCAGGTTTGCTTTCTTTGCCTGTGCCCAGCAGATGGAATTTCATCAAAGATTCTAATACAGGATTCTTGAACGTTTTCCTCTATTGTGTCCTCCTTTTGAATCATTTGCCTTAATTTATAGATTCACCTCGCTGTCAGACAAATTCGGAGTGAGATTTTTTTTTCCTTGTATTGAAATCTATCGATTTAAAAAAGAAAAGCAAAAATTAATGTTCAATTCTAATGAAGGAAGATTAAAATAAGTAGTGGGGTCTGTCTTGGGCCAATTGTAATATTAATTACCATGAATGATACTGCAGCAAAGTTGTTTTACGTGACTATATTGAAGCTTCAGACTTCATCTCAGTCAGATATAGAGCACGTTTTTCTTCAATATCTTATTTTGTTCTTGCTTTTCCCTCCCTTAAATCATTTTGCTTTTTAGATTATTTTTATTAGATTCTACCTTTGGATAACTATAACAAAAAGCAGTCTTTTATATTTTATGCAGGCCTGCTTGAAAACATGTAACAGACTTCAGGGAGCAAGGGAAGTTTGGTGTGATCCCAGAGCTCTTTAGTCCTTTGTTGGCTCGGGAAATACAAACTAGATGCAGATATAGTGTGATAAAGTTATTAGTTGCCCAAAATCTCTGCCAGGGAAAGTTTGACCATAGAGCAAATCTGGTACCTTAAAAAAAATTAATTGCTCAAACATTCACTAATAAGGTAGATCATATACATTTCTCATGCAATTAAAGAGCAGAATTTTACCATAACTAAAAATATACTGTAGATGAACATCATAATTAACATTTTTGTGATGTTTTATGTTCCATGACTTCCCTTTCTGGTAGGAGGAGGAGGGTCAGCTATTGTCTCCATTTCTTGGATGAAAAAATAAGGGCTCAACAAAATTAAGCAAGTTACCTTAGAAGTAGCAGAACCGAGGCTCGTGTGCTGCCCTCCACATTCATACTCTCTGATCTTTCTACCAAGCCAGGGTGTGTCTGTGTAATGTTTAAATGCTGGGTCTTTGAGACACAAAATGAAGGAAAATTGCTGTGGTTATTTAACTGCCTTTTACCGTTAGAGACAATAATACAAAGTTCAGCTACCTCCTTTACAAAACATAATACTTGCACTAATACTTACTTCTATTCTGTCATCATTCTCAAAGCCCTTAGCAACACCCTGGTTTCTTAACTTCTGGGCCAGATATCAAAGACATAGCAAATTGGCTAACAGCATAGACATTGGAGACTATTGGAGGCAACTACAAGCTCCAGTCTTGGCTCCTACTGTTTGCAGTTTGTGCAGCCTGGTTAGTCACACGCACTCACAGAAGAATTGCTCCATAAATTTCAACTGTTATTTTCAGCAAAGAGTTGGATGAGGCATTAAGCAGTGACTCAAAACATGAAAGCAAGCTGCTTTGGGAAGTTTTTGTTCTGCTAAAATTAGCTGAACTTTGCAATCCAAGAACTTACTGGTTCGTTGTGCCTTGTGTTGTGCCATGTGTGCCCTAAATTACTCAATATACTGAAAAACCTGAATGGAGTAAGATGTGGGATGAATGTCAGTGTTCTCTACAAGATCTTCAGTGGGAATTATGGTGCACATGCCTTGCTGCTTTTTCTCCCTCTCTGTCCTCTCCATTGAAAATTTCAGTTGTCCACTGAAACTTTTGGGGTTAGAACTCTTCATAAAGCAAGTGACTCTCAGTTCATTCTTTATCTTGCGTGCGTATAGTTTTCTGGTATTTTTGGACAGCTGATATGCCTACGTTACAAATTGACATCACCATTATCGCCCTCTAGAATGTCCTGATTCATTCATGCTTGCATGCGTTTGTGCCTTCAGAAACATTTGTTGAGGATTTCCTATAAGACAGGCCATGTGTTAAATGCTGGAAATAAATTATGCATAAGACACAGTTCTTTCCTCACAGAAATTAACAATCTAGCGAGGGGAGGAGGTGGCAGTGAGGGGGAGAGCCAGGGGATGCTATGTATACAACCACCTTAAACAGGCCTGAAAGGTTCACTGTTTCTAGAAACAAAATGTTATCCGAGCACAGGAGAGAAAGGAATTCTTTTGTGCATGAAGGTGTCTTAAATGACTTGATGGAAGAAATGGCATTTAAACTAGGTCTCAAAAGTTGAAATACAAAGTGTTGTTTGGTGGAAATAAAGGGAAGTGTTTTCCAGGCAGAGGAAATACCATGAGAAGAGTCAAAGAAGTGTCACTGGTCATGCCATAGTTGTGAAGCTATATAAGGAAAACATAGACCACTTTACAGGTAAGTAGCTAGAGAGGAAAATGGAGATTAGGAGCCAATTTGTGAAAGCAATATAGCTGGTGCAAGCAAACACAGCTGTGAAGGAGCTCAAGATGCACATTGCCCTTGAAGCAGTACAGCATTTCAGATGGACTACGAGTTGGTGGGAGAAATTATCTCTCACACATACACATACACACACACACACACTCACAGACACACACACACACAGTCAAAGTCATTATGTAATTAATCATACAAAGTTGTATCAAAAGCAAAATGGTAGCCCAGGGCAGAGGCAGATAACTGTGTCTGTCCCTCCATGAGTCTTCCCTGGGCATCTAGAGTCCTTCATCTATCTGGGTGGTGATGGGGAGCCACAGGTGTCCACCCTTTGTCCAGTATGTTTTATAAGCCTAATTCTTGCAACGCCACTGGCCCTTTGTAGTCAGTGTGTACGTCCTCTCTCGAAGGAACTCATACTCCTGCCCATGCACTCTGGACTCTACTGGCTCTAGCAGCAGGCTCAGCACCAGTCAGCTTTCCTCCTCAAATATGAGAAAGCAAGTCAGTCCAGGTCCCCAAGCAGTATCTGTACCTTCAGCTTTCCAAAATTCTAGAAAGCCGGATTCCTGTAAAAGGAAATTTTATATGTATATGGCACCAAACTCTAGCATCCAGGCAGGAGATTTTTTAGCCTTTCACTTATAAGAAAAATAACTAAAGATAAAGGTACAAGTTCCTGATTGTGATTGAATTATAAAATAAATAACCTTTTCTCTTCTACCTCTACCTGGGTAAACTTAAGTTTTCAGTTTCCCCAAGAAGGCTCCCCACTCCCTTCCCAAGTCAGTTAATACCACTGCTAGTCCACCCTTATAATTACCCACATCCCTCTAAATGTTAATTATCCACTTATGTCTTTCTTCCCAATAAGACCATAGCCTCCTTGAGAAAGTTCCTATTGAATTCCTAGTACCTAGCCCAATTCTTGGAAGTCAGGGACATTTTAACAAATTGTTGAGTGAATGCATGAACCAGTGTATAAGGCTGGTCCCAGTCAGCAGTCCTGGGGCTCCCTGCACTGTATAGAGTCCCACGCTGAGGAACAGCCAGTGTTTCAGTGCACTTCAGGAGTCGGGTTCTGGATGGCTCGTAAGGAAGAGGGCAGTCAGGAGTAGAAAAGGGAGCCGAAATATGAAATAAGAAAAATATATCAATGTCATTGAGAACCTAGGTAGGTCTAGAATAGCAAGTTTTGGGGGATTTTTTTTTTTTTTTTTTTTTTTTTGGTGCAGGGAGGAGCCTCTTAAGTATGGTTGACTTTGAATTATTTCCCAACAGGTTTTGGGGGAGTTTCAAACCAGAATTAATTTTATTTTTGAAAAGTACAATGTTTTTATACCCAAATATTTTTCATACTACTACACTTGCAATAAGAGTCTTTGTTGAGAATCACGGGGCTTGTCTTTTCCTTATAATTTTTTTGTTCAAAGTCAGGTTTATTAAGGTATAATTTACATACAATATAACTCACCTTTTACAGTGTGCATTTCTGTGAGTTTTGACATATGTATAGACATCTTAATGCAGTTTATCCACCACTACTAACATATAGAACTTTAGCTCCCAAAATTCTCTTGTGCCCCTTATAGTCACCCCCTTTCCCTACCCCAGCCTCTGAAGCCACTTAGTTGGTTTCTGTTCCCACAGTTTTTGCTTTTACAGGGTGCTGTATAAATGGAATCAGTCAGTCAGTAGCCTTTTGAATTTTGCCCCTTTCACTTAACTTGATCCACTTAAAATTACTCATGCTGTTGCACACATGAGTGCTATTGCTGAGTAGTGTTCCCTTGTGTGGATGTGCCACAGGTGGTTGATTCATTGTCAGTTGATGGACTTTGGGTTTTCTCTACTTTGGGGCTATTATGAACAATGCAGTGAATGTACAGGTCTTTGTATATGTTTTCATGTTTGTTTTCATTTCTCTTGGGTAGGAAACTAGGAGCAGGATTGCTAGGATGCCATCCTGATGAATTTAGTTTTTATTTTGTATATTCTTGGGATCTATGGGTGTATTTTAAGCAATGTGGTGACATGGGTAGATTGTGTTTCAGAGACATCCTCAGAACAGTGTAGAGCATGGGGACAGACTGGAGGCAGGGAGACTGGTTGGGAAATTGGTGCTTTGCAATGTACCTGTGGCAGAAATTGCTGTTGTCTTCACTGTCTTCAGTGGAACCAGCATAGGATGTAAAATAGTATGAAGATGCTGTGTCGGTTTTTGTTGATGATTAACATCTCCCATGTACCATAGTATGAAACTTCCTCTACAAACTAAGTAGAAATGAAAAGGAGTCAACATTAATTTTTATACAATCTGAATATGCATCATTAGTGCTTTTCTCTTGCCTTCTTTTATTTTCCCTCTTTTCCATTTTATTTACTCTTAATATTTCAACCATGGCATGTCAAGGGAAGTGAGGCTTTGCAAAGCAAGTGGTCCCCTTTCTTTCCTTCTTTGTGTTTTGGAAAAGGGTAAAACACTTGTAATGGCAGTGATTTTTAAAAAAATGACTTTTAATGTTGTATGGAATAGACAGCTTCCTCCTAACCATTTTGGAAAATCCAAGTGCAGCAAAGTTAATAATCCTTTCCAGTACCTTATAGGTCTACTTTGAAACACCATTAACATGATTTAAATCAACTGAAATTTAGAAGTGCAGGATTTCTGAGTTCAAGGAGACCTTAAGAGAACCAGCCTGAGTCAACCATTTGTAGATGAGAAAACTGAGGCCAGAGAGCTTGAGAGAGGTCACGAGGATCCCCTCACCAGCCAGAACGAGGACTCATTTCTACAGCCCGACCCTGTGCCTCCCCAGAACACGGAGGAAGGAAGAAGAGATGTGTCTGTGTTTTTACAAGTGGGAAAATTGCCTCAGGCTTTATATACTTTTAAAAATAAAAATAGTCATGATAGAATAAAATTTGAATTTCAAAGCAAGGAGCAATAGTTAGAAACTATTAAATATGAAGATATATGAAAAGATGGGACAAAGTAATTTCTTGGTAACAGGTGCTATGAGAGTTTTAATATTTTAAAAATGGCTATTTTTGTGCCATTAAAATATTATGACACTAAGATACTTACAATATTGCTCATTAGCAAGCATATTGTTTTACTGTTGACTTTTTGGACGTCCAAAACTGCCATTATTTTTTTTTTCTTATAAATAAATCTCATGGTAACTTTATATCACAGGAGACACATTGAGGAAAACCAACTATGCCCACAGTAAAACCCGCTACGCAGGGGCACACCTGACTTTCCTGCAGGTCCCCTGTCATTCTGTTGAAAGACATTTCCAGAAAAGCAAAATGGGCAATTGGAGACATAAATCTGTGCTGAAATGACAATACACAAACTCCCACCACTATAAATCCACATCTTAGTCAAGTGTCGATTGATTTTCCATATCAGCATATATAGTAACATATGATGACATACAGTTGAAAAAGCCCATTATTCACTATGTTTTCAGTCTCTGCTTTAGACACTTAGATTTTCAACAATAGAGGGACTGAGATTCATGGAAAAGAGAAGAGTGGAATAAACAAAATAGAAGATCATAGCTGTTTTTTTACAAATGCGTAAGTGATGAAATAAAAGGTGATCAGAGTGTGAGCTTTATTACTGATGAGAGCTGAACTGAAAGATGGAGCTTAGAGAATCAGGAATAACAGATTTCTTAATATTGAACCCCAGAACTGGACACACCTGCCCACTCCCTGCGGCATGGGACAGGCCTCGTTCTCCCACGAGGGCACCTCTCGCTGTGGGTGTGATCAGGTTGGCTCCAGGAGGCAGGAAGCTTTGGGGAGGCAGCGAAGAGGTGAGACCCAGCTACACAAGCGTGTTCCTTCCTGCACCTCAGCAGATGGATAAATCACATCACCTCCCCTGCGGGGAGAAGCAGGAGACTAAGGTTTTTAGGAAAAAAGAGGTTTCCCTCTTCTTGGAAACCAAGAAGTAAATGTTTCCTTCCTCTCATGTGGGAAAGAGGGGGGGATTTCAGTGGTCTCATCTGTGAAGTTGAATTCCCCCCGTTCAGGAGGCTGAAAGGATAAATGGCAATGTAGGTATAGTGCCAGGCATGGGGACTGGCGTAGAGTGCGTGCTAAAAAGACAATAGCGATTCTGTTCAGTCTTCCTCTGGGTGATTCCACATGTTCCTCCTTTGGCCTTATTTTACTTCCATTCCCTAGCCCAGGTTCTGATTTGGACACCTGGGTGCCAGGGCACCATTCTGTGAAATAGGGTAAATACGAGAAAGAATGGATGTGCGAGGAATTGCAAATTCTATGTCTGATCTCCAAGTTTAAGGCATCTGTGTCAATAAAGACTTGGATTTATGATTTTTGTAATGCAAGAGAAAATGGACTAGTTATTTATAACTCAGTTTAAGAATGAAGTAGTTCAGGTCCTGCGTTGGGGGGCGGTGACGACTGACCCTTGAAGAATGTAACATCCAAGGATCGGCAGAGTGAAGGAGCCACAGAGGAGATGAAGAGAAAGTGAAGAGGCGGAGAGTGAGGAGGAAAACTAGGAGCGAGGGTAACACAACAGTCAAGGAAAGGATCATTTTAGGAAGGAGGAGGAAGGAGTCAGCTGTGGCAGAGGCTGCAGAGGAGTCAGGTAAAATAGGAAGAAAAAGGAGCTGGTAGACTTGCAGAGAAGGCCGTAGATGGGATTAGCTCTCAGGTACTGGGCACGTACCCTATGCCAGGCGCTGTGCTAATGCGTCACACGCAACATCAGTTTAATTGTCAGAATCACTCCCCCCACTTTATAGAGGAGGAAAGTGAGATTCAGAAGAGTTCAGTCCCAGCTCAGCTTAGGTCACAGAGCTCGGGCGTGACAGAGCTGGACGTGACTCCGATTCCTGCCGTCCCACACTGCACCATGGAGCCCTCCGTCTTCTGGGAGACTCGCTCCTGCCCCCGCGGTGGGTGAGGAAGCCGAGCTGGGCGAGGAGGGGCGGTGGTGAGGAGGCTGCGCTGCGAGGGGAGGGCGGAGAGGACAGCAAGCAGTAGGCAGGCTGAGCTGTGTCTTGGTTGGTTGGTTTGCTAGGAGATGGCAGGGACTTCAGAATTATTAAATGCTGATGGGAGCTCAGGAGGGAGCCGGAGAGTGAGGAGACTTTCAGAAGACAGAGTATGGTGGTGCTGGGGCTTGTGGATGTGGTGGGAGGCTGACCTGAGGAAGAAGAGCACTTCTTCCTTTGTGCCAGGATAGAGCAGATGCTCTTATGTTTGTAGATTTAGTATCAGGAAATTGAGGATGTTCTCCTGTTGTTCTCATTTTTCTCTGTCCCTCCCACTTCACCCCACTCCCCACCACCAGTCCCCTTCTCTAGCTGGAACATTCTGCTCACCCTTCAAGCTTCCGTCCTTGTCACTCTGAGCTCCCACATCCACCCACTCCACAGGCATTGGCCGTGTGCACCAGCGGGACCGGCCCTCTCACCTGCGGGGCGTGACCTCCTTCCAGAAGGAGGGCTCCTCCCATTCACTGGGTGCCAGGGTCGCGCACAGAGCCAGCGTGAATGTGTTCAGTCTGCGTTTGGGACATGGTGCCACCCTGCAGGAGTTTATGGTTTGGAAAAGGACTAAGATAAGCGCACAAAGGATTGTAGTAAGTCACATGGGGGAAGGACCACAAAAGAGAGATGTACAGGATGCTGTGGAATTAAAGAGACAGAGAAAGGGTGAGTGGAGAGAAGAGTGTGAGTGATTTCAGGAGCAACTTTATAAGTAAGGAGTGTGGTTTGGAGCCTGTTGAAGGTTGGACATATTTTTGACTGACAAAGATAAGGAACAGGCCATTTTATTTACATAAGGTAACATAAGGCAAAAAGCTTACTTGGAGAACACGGGACAGTCTAGTTTGGCTGAAGTATGGAATGTAGCTGGAGTGGTCTGTCCATGATAAACCAGAAAGGTCTCGAATGCTAAACTAAGAAATTCTGCTTTTCTTGATGCCCTTGAGAGGAGCTTTTCACTTTCATCTTTATCTATATCAGAAAAGTTTGTGAACATATTCAAAAATGATGTCAAGTAGTCTTTTGGCTTTCAGTTAAGAAATTGATCATGGTAGTTTAGAAGTCACACATTTTCATTCCAGAAACTAGCTAGCGTTGCTGGGAGTTTCAGAATAACAATATCCACCCATCCTTGCAAGAAAACCTTTGAGCTTCCTTGTCTTCCTTGGTAGTTACTGACTTTGTCCAACTGTCCAGGGGACAAAAGAGAAGGTGGGCCTGCCCTGTGCTTTCTCCTGCAGCCGTATGTTGCAGACCAATACCAAGTTTCTCACAACTTGTAAATCACTGTGCTTAATAACTGTTTCTAGACAAGAAAAAATAAAAATAAAAACCTCTTTTTTTCTTTCAGTTAAGAAAAAGAAGCCTAAACTTTTAAACAAATTTGATAAGACTATTAAAGCTGAACTTGATGCTGCAGAGAAACTCCGTAAAAGGGTAGGTCGATATTTTTGTTTTGCACAGAAATGTGCAATGGTTCTGTTGTTAAATAAACTCAGGCATTGCTCTTGGTTCGTTAAAAAGTAATGAATGTAAAAGAAACAACTTTTGAATAGAGTAGATTTTTTCCTCCAGGCACACCAGCATTCCACGTGAAATGAGCCAAAAGGAAAAGAACTGCAGCCAAAGAGCGATAGAACCTTCCTTTGGGCCAGCTGGCGTGGGTGGCGGCACCTCCAGCACAGGCTAGTTGTAGTGCCTTTGGGCAAATCACTTGGCTGTTCTGAGCCACGGTTTTTTTATTTAAAAGTTTGAGAATGATAGATACTCTTTCTATCTCCTACCTGGTTTTAGTAAAGCTCAAATGAGATTTTTAAAACATCAACACTGTCATGTCCCATACAAGTGGAGGTTCTTAATTGTTGGCAATTAAGAAATGGCATCTCAATGCCAAAAGAAATACAGGGTCAGAACAATACTCTTAAGGTGGTGACTGGTAGATGAAATGACATTCTTCTTACTTAGGATTAACCTTATCTACCCTCAATTTTCAGGGTGAATAATTTCTATTTGTGCTTTATTGGTTAATTTAAAATATTTGTATTTCTTTCCGGATATTACAGTTTTTTAAAACACTGGATTGAATCTAGATTGAAGTTATTTGTTCCTTACCTTGGTCATATTCAGGTTATTATTCCTATTATCAGGCCCTAGAATATTTATTATAAGGTATTTAATCATGTTTTCAATTAATCATCTACTTGTTTTTGGTAGAAATTTCTTTCTACTCTATACTTGAATGTAAACTCTGTATAATGCTTATTAGTTTTCCTATAATAAACTTTTTCATCAGTAGACATTGGCTGCAACAAAAGGGACAAAGGAATTGTAAGTAAATAAAACAACAGTAAAAATGCTAAAGTCAGGAACTCAGGTGGGACAAGAATGTGCTTCCCACGTGTTCATTGCAAATGTACCAACAGGTGTAAAGGCTTCTGTTAAACCAGCATTAAAAGAGGCTCAAGGCGAAGGTTTGTCTTACCCCATTCACCAGCTGATAAAAACAAAGTCACTCCAAACAAAACTGTGGCAAAGTGCCACAAAATTCAGTGTCCCTAAATGTAGCCACATGCAATGATTTATAAGTTTACCCTGTTTAACTTTATGAAGTGAAGCCATCTACTATGTGTAGTGAATTTGTATTTGTCAATGGAAATGAAGTGAGAATCTTCTTTTTCTATCGCCTCATTTGGTAGCCTCCACTTTCTCCATACTAAATGCCATACACAAAAACGTGGGATGCCTTTTGCACAGGTGCCTTTCAGGTTAAAGAACAAATAACAGCTTTAAAGGAGGATCTTTATGTCGTTATAATGAATGGTACAGAAGGGCGCAGTTATCAAGGGGTAAGTAAGTCAGTGGGACATAAAGTGTTGGAACTGTCCATGACGTATTCTCCAGTCCTGTCTCTCTGGAGGAATTATGGTGTTTTCCTCAAAGAGCACCCTGAATCTGTAACGGAGTAAGTAAAGGAGGAAGAAGTGGCCACACACACATGCAATTCTTGCTTCTGAAATGACAGGGAGCCATATTATTGACTGAATCATGAGCGTAATTAAGTCTTTTAGGGTTGTTTTTATAGCTAGCATTTTCAACAGATGTGGCGTAGTGCCCTGAAGTAGCTAAGGCCTGAGCTAAGGCGTGCCCCGGACACGGCCAGTCCAGCCTCAGCTCACATCTCAGGTTCAAGGTTTACACTACGTTAAAGTACATATAGATCAGAACATATTTTAATCATCCATTAAAAAATAATATTTATTGTTTAAAACTTCTCTTTACCCCAGAAAAAGAATTCAAAATGATATATTAAAATATATTTGTTTATTAATATCTGTTGGAATTATTCATTATTGTATATATTATAAATGAAAAAAAAAGAAGACAAAACGTAATAAAACACATGAAATGCCACAGGCTCTAAACCATGCTAGGAGTGAAGTCAACTGCGCTTCCTTGGTGGTAGAATAGAAAAACAGAATCGGACTGTAAGATGAGTATCGTTCATCAGAGCAGCTGTTCCGCACCGAGCCCAGAGAGAAACATTGTGCTGCAGATCTTCATGAAGGGTGCGCGGATGGAGTGTACAACTTCCTCTCTAACGTCGCACCAGTGGACTATACGATGTATCTGCTGGCGCGTGTCTTATCCTTCAGCACAGCTCATTGGCCACATGCCCACATGATGAGGCCCGAGTCCGTGTCCGTGTCTCTCCAGTGAACTCTCTTGGTCCTGGGACTAAATGTAAGCTGTTTAGGAACAGGTCATTTTCAGGCAATTCTTCACAAACATCACATCTTGCAATTGAGTTTTTTAATAAGAACTGCATAGTAGTGTTAGGAGCTGTATAAGAACCCAGGAAAGGGAAATTCTTTCAGACTGCAAGCAAACACATTTACTTTGCCAGCCAGCCAAGGTGAGAGCAGGACTGATGGCCCCTTAGGAAAGCCACACGGCCTCTGTCTTGAAGGGCTCCAAAGGGTGCCTGGGGCAAAGTCGAAATATTCCATTATGCTTTCAACCTTTATAGTGTCAAGCAGGAACAATGTGCTTTATCAAATTTGTTATAAACATTGTTATTTCTACATTTTAAGTCTGATAATGATATATGTAGCACAATGATCATAAGGGTAGCTTTGACATTTGCAATTTAAGTTGCATAGAGTATGTAGTAGGCTGAAAATGGCCCTGCCAAAGATATGTATGTGCTAATCCCTGGAACGTGTAAATGTTATGTTCTTTGGGAAAAGGATCTTTGCAGATGAGATTAAGTTAAGAATCTTGAGATAGAGAGATTATCCTGGATTATGCAGTTGGGCCTTCAATGTAATCATGTTTCCTTGTAAGAAAGGGGCAAAGAGAAATTGGATACAGATCGATTAGAAGGCAATACAAAGACAAGTGAAGATTGGAGTGATACATCCACACATCAAGAAATGCTGGCCCAAGACAAGGCACAGATATTCCCCCTGGAGCCTCTGGAGAGAGCATAGCTGCCAACATCTTGATTTCAGCCCAGAGAAACTAATTCTAGACATCTGTCCTGCAGAACTGCGAGAGAACACAGTTCTTTGTTTAAAGCCACCAAGTTCATGGTCATTTGTGCCAGTAGCCACAGGAAATGAATGCAGATTTTGGTACTGGGCACGGGAGTGCTGCTGTAACAAATACCTGGAAATGTGGAAGTGGCTTTGGAGTTGGGTCAGGGATAGAGGCTGGAAGAATTTTGAGGTGCATGATAGAAAAAGCCTGGATTGCCTGAAACAGACTGTTGGTAGAAACATGGATGTTAAAGGTGCTTCTGGTGAGTGTTCAGAGGGAGGTGAGAAGCTCGGTAGGTAAAGAAAGCTTCTGTCACCTCAGAGAATGTACAAGTGATCATGAATAGGAGCGTGGAAATATGGACATTAAAGGTACTACTCGGCCATAAAAGGGAATGAAATAATGTCATTTGCAGCAACTTGGATGGAACTGGATACCATTATCCTAAGTGAAGTATCTCAGGAATGGAAAACCAAGCACCATATGTTCTCACTAATAAGTGGGAGCTAAATGATGGGTACACATGGCACAAAGAGGTGTAAATGTCGTTGGAAACCAAGGAGGGGGGAGAGTGGGAGGGAAGGTGTGGGGTAAAAACTTACCTATTGGGTACAGTGAACACTATTCTGGTGACGGGCACCCCAAAAGCCCTGACTTAAACATCATACAAGGTATCCATGTAACAAAAGCATTTGTACCCCCTTAATATTTTAAAATTTTAAAAAAGAAGAAAGAAAGAAAAATAAAATATGTCCAGGGGAAAAAAAGGTACTTCTGGCAAGGGCGTGGAAGGAGATGAGAAACATATTATTGAAAACTAGAGGAAAGGTGGCCCTTGTTACATAGCGGCAGAAAACTTATGAGTTGTGTCTTATGCTTACACGGAAGGCAGAATTTACAAGCAATAAACTTGAATATTTGGTTAAGGAGATTTTCACGCAAAGTGTTGAAGGTGTGGCCTGGTTTCTTTTTGCTGCTTATAGTAAAATACGAGAGGAAAGAGATAAATTGAAGAAAGACCTGTTAAGGTAAAAAGAACCAGACTTTGATAATTTGGGAGCTTCTCAGTCTATCCAGATTGCGGAAGATGCTAAAATTAGGAAATTCACTGCTAGCAACACATACTTTGGAGAGAGGTCCAAGGGTAGGGCTGGACGTCTTTTTCCTGAAGACATTAGGCATTTTCTCTCAAATCCATTAAGACATTTCGGCAGAAGTCAGGAACAGAGATGAGATTATACAGAAAGGGTCCGTGGAGGAGACTCTTGTCTAATGGTGTGAATCCCTGTGACCACACAAGGGACCCACAGGTTTTTAAGGATATTATGTCAGCAGAGGCACTGCCAGCTTGGACTGGAAGAGATGGGGGACAAAGTGAAAAAGGCTGACACACTCCCCATACAGGCTGATAAAACTAATCAGCTGCAAACCTGTGCTACCTTTTCAGTAAAAAAGAAGGATAACTCCAAGAGCAGAGCATTTACCCAGAGGCCAGACCAAGGATCCAGGGGCAGAGCCTCAGGCCATAGGGGATTATTCCCAGACCTTGAAACCTAATGGAGTTTCTCTGGCTCCATTGTGAAATTGCTTAGAACCAGAGACATTTCTTCCTTCCACTTTCTCCCTTTGGCAATAGGAATGCCCATAACTGTTGTCCTATGCTTATCCCATCATTGTGTTTTAGAAGCGGGTAACTTGATTTCTAGCTTCATAGGTCCATAGATGGAGAAGAATTTTGCTTCAGGATGGATCATAAGCATAATGTCAACCATACATGATTTAGATAATTTTGATGACTAGATTTGGGACTTTGCAGCTGATGAAATTTAGATGAGATTTTAGACTTGAGTTGATGCTATAGCGATTTGAGACTTTTGGGAATGTTGGGTTGAGATGAATGTACTTTTCATTTGAGACAGACACAAATCTCTGAGGGCCAAAAGGCACACTCTGGTAGGCTGAAAAATGGCATCCCCAAGATATCCACACCCTAATCTCTGGAACCTATATATCCCTTATTTGGAAAGAAGGTCATTGCATATGTGATTAAGTTAAGGATCTTGCAAAAGAGAGATTTTTCTGGATTATTTGGGTGGGCCCTGAATGTGTCCTAATAAAAGAGGCAGATAGAGATTTGATATAGACAGAAGAGAAGGCACACACAGAGGAGAAGGTGATGTGAAGATGGAAACAGAGATTGGAGTGACACAGCCACAGGCCAAGGAATGCTGCAGCCACCAGAGCTGGCAGAGGCAAGGAACAGATTGTTTGGAAGAAGTGCCAGAGGAGGCCAAGCGCAGTGGCTCACACCTGTAGTCCCAGCACTTTCAGAGGCTGGAGAATCACTTGAGCCCACAAGTTCAGGGCTGCAGTAAGCTATGATCACACCACTGCACTCCAGCTTGGGCAACAAAGCAAGATCCTATCTCTTTAAAAAAAAAAAAAGAAAGAAAAGAAACTCCAGAGGAAATGCAGCGGTGCTGACCGTGCAACTGATTTTGGACTTCTATTCTCCAGAATCGTGAGAAAATTAATTTCTGTTGCTTTAAACCACCAATTTTGTGGTCATTTCTTACAGTGGCCACAGGAAACAAATATAGGGTTTTTATAAGAAAATCATACAGGGGAAAAAAACATTTATTGTGATTTCTTCAGCACCCCTTAAATTAATTAACAGGAAAAAAAAGAGGTTTTTAAAATTAATATTGTGAGAAGGACAGTGTAATTTAAATAGTCATGCAATTATTTATGACAATAAATATATCTTAGGAAATGTGTTCCTGGCTTGATTTATCCCTACATCTAAGTTCTCGTTCTGTTTCCATTACGCTGCTTTTCTGTCAGGTGAGAGACTTATTTGTGAGGGGCCCTGTTACTTGTGCCCGCACACGCTCCCCACAGGGCACAATAATAATCGCTGACGTCGTTCAATACTTTGTTCCCGGCGGTGTCCCTAAGCACTTTATGTACAACCACCTCGTGAGGCAGTCAGGTACTACTGTCATCCCCATTGTACAGGTGAGGCACCATAGGTAACTTGCCATAAGTCACGCACCTTGTAAGTGGTGGAGCCCAGATTCAAACCAGTCTCAGAACCGCCACAGTAAACATGTATTTGCCACCGAGCCCCAGCATCACTTATAGGCACTTGAGAGGGAATAGAGAACCTCCCTCTCTCATGATATCTACCTAAAGGAATGAATTTAAGGAGGAACTTTAACATGGATCTTGCCTGACTCCTCAATATTCAGTCAAGTCTTTCAGAAGTAGGTGTGAATAATATTCAGGTAGTACTTTACAGTTTGCTTTGCACCGCCATATTTGTGAAGGAAATTTTGTTGTGTAGAAACTCAGCTCAGTGAAGGTCAAAACATATCAGTGACAGTGAGCTTACATTTACATGTGGAGTGAATGGATTCACCAATTTATAGAAAGCTGAAGTATCTGGGAAGCTTCAGCTTGAACAATCTGTCTCTGTCCCATGGTTCCCAATATCCTTGCTCTAAGCAGGTCATCCACTGGAAACCAGGAGACATTTGTTTCCGCTGTGGCATGACACTGCATGGAGTGAGGTGAACAAAGCACCTCTCCCCGACACCAGACCTATCTGCTGCACACCCTCAGTTTCTCTACTTGCAGTAGTGGTCAGAGACCTTCCGAAGGCACTTAGACCATCTTCTTAAGGGCCCATGTGAGCCTTGGGATGGGTCACGTGACACAGAGGCAGTGATGCGCGCTAGTTAACCAAATGAGCAGAGTCAGCCCCGACATTCAGTGGGTGACGGTACCATGGCCAAGTGGCCCTCACATCCTGCATGTTTATTCCCCACCCGTTTTATACAAGCTTCAGAGCTGTGATGAGACATCTCATTGCCTCTCAAAGACCCAAGACATTCTAGCTGCCAGTGGTATCGCCACCCCCCCGCCCCCCACCGCTTAAAACCTAAATATCTTCTTTGAGGATGCAGGTAGGAACTGTATATATATGGAAGGAAAATGCAATTTCTTTAACAAAGACAGATATTACATCATTTATCAGATGTCTTTTTAATCACTTGGTGAATATTAAATAGCCATATTGAATAACCTTAATTCATTTGAATTTATTTATTTATGTAGTTGCATCTTCTTAACAGGGAAAAATTGAGGAAGCAGTGAATGCATTTAAAGAACTAGTACGCAAATACCCTCAGAGTCCACGAGCAAGATATGGAATGGCCCAGGTATTCTAAAACCCTTCTACTTAGAAATAGTCGTGTGTTCTATTGTAATTGGATTTCCCACTGTTTACATTTTCTGCTTTTCCCTTCTAATTTCTATATAGAATCAGTTTCTCATGTATATGCATAAACCCAGGCAAGAAGTACTATTTAAATAAGACAATTAATTATCACTGTTGCATGCTGCTGAGTTTAGTAACATTTTTTCTCTCCCCCTCCATGTGAATTCTCTCTGGTTTTGAAAAGAAAATAAAAGGGTAACGCTTTTGTCATTGATTCCCCATCACCCAGGTCTCATTCCATTTAAACCCGCCACACAGTTTTCACTTGAGGCTCTGTGGAGCTTTCAGACTCTCAGTTTTATAACCAAAGGTTGCAAGTTTGCTTAGGAAAGACTTTCTTAAAATATAAAGTAGAATGCACTCTGAGTTCTCCATAGTTTCTTTCAACTGACTCATTTCTCACCAGCTAACTTATTCCCATCTCCCACCATCTCCTTTCATATCCAGCTCTCTCCAATTTCCAACGTCTTTCATGAAGCTTGTCCACGTTCACCTGTAACTGCATAAACCCAGCTTGTGCCAGGTTCTGTTTTAGGCCCTGGGAGTATCTGTTTTATATTCTTTTATGAGATGATCAGTCAGGTGCAGCCACAGGAGGAGAAAAGGTGAGGCTTAGGGAAAAGCAGAATTTATTATACTCACAAGTGCAAGAGACAGGAAGCCCCGTGTGCCACTCGGGCCAGAGCCTCTATTGAGGTTTCCATGGGAAAGGCAGGGTTGGGCAACAGTTTAGGATTGGCTGGTTTGCATAATTTGGGCAGGCTTTGGGCCACAAGGGTAGCACCTACTTGCCTGGTACCTGGCCCTGGGGTGATCAAAGCAGAGGAATATTGTCTCCTGGGCCATTTAGGCCAGATGGAGGAGGTGTGGCTTTGGATTGCTTAGTTTGCATATCAGAGGCTCGCTCCTGGCTGAGAGCTTGCTGTCTCTGAGAACTGGCTAGCTCCAAAGGACAGTCTTCCCCCAGCCAGACTGGGTTTTTGAGATGTCAAAACATAACAGACAGAAAAGTTTAAAATATTTACAATGCAATATAATGAACATTCTAGAGGTCCCTGTCCTTGTGGATCTTGTATTCTAGTGGAAGATGTCTTTTAAATTACTCAAAAATATTTAGTGAGAGCCTCATAAGTGCCAGGCCCTGTTCTAAGCACTAGAGATACAGCCATCAACAGAACGTATTTTAAAGGCCCCTGCCCTTGTGGAGTTTCCATCGTAAAGGGAAAGACAGTGTATAAGTACTGTGTATCTGCTTGCTAGCGATAAGTGCTAAGGAGAACAGAAATATAGCAAGTTACGACCGACCATTGGACACATGAAGGGGTTGGCATAGTGGACAGGGTGGCAGGAAACGTGTCATCAAAGAGGCGGCATTTGTTCAAAGCCCTGAAAGTCTCTATAAAATAAAAATATACTTAAAGAATATTATAACTCTTAGGATTTTTTGGGCTGCAGGTAATGTGATGGAAAGGGATGTGGCAGACGGCACTTTGGATAAGGTCAGAAAAGAGCTCTCTGGGGAGACAGCACATGGCAGAGACGTGAGGAGATTGTGGAAGGAGCTGTCCAGGCAGAGGGAACAACACGGCAAAGGCTATGATTCGGGGAAACATCCTTGGCACAATGCACCCGAGGACAAAAAGAAGGGCATTGGGGGTGGGGTGACCACAGTGGACAAGAGAGGCTGGGGCCTTACAGATTTTATTCTATATGTGCTGGAAAGCCACTGGGGGGGGGGTTATGCATGGACAGGACGGTCTGCTTATTTTTTATAAAGATTGCTTTGGTTGCTGGGTAGAGAATAGGTTCTGGGGGCAAAAGTAGATGCAGGAAGAATAGGAGTCTGCAGCAAGTATGTGCAAAAGATGCTGGTGGCTCGGACTTGGTGGTAGCCACGGAGGTGGGGGAAGTGGGCAGGTGGTAGAGCTGAAAAGACTTGAACATGGATTAGATGTGTCAGAGAGCGAGGATTCAAGGCTGACTCCTGGGTTTTGGGTTTGGGCAGCTGAGGAGAGGATAGTGCCAGTTACTGACCAGGAAGCACAACAAGTTTGGAGAGATGCAGAAATCGGGAGTTTGCTATTGGTCTTAGGAAGTGTGTGATGCCTGTTAGATGTGCCAGTGGCTGCGTCAGGCAGACTGTTGGATTCATGAAGCCTGGAACTCAGGGAAAAGCCAGGGCTGGACATACATACAATTATGCCAGGCAGTAAAGCTCCTGCAGCCCTGCCTGGAGGGATGAGATTGTCGGCCTTGTTGGGAAACTCTAGATTCAGAACTACAGAAATTTTCCAGGCGGAGGAGAAGTTGACAACATCCCTTTGGAGAGGATCCATGCGGGCACTAACGTGACACACACAGGAACTAACACATCTGCAAATAAAACAAGTGCACTTTGCTCTGAACTAAAGGTGGTGACCACTTGAGATCCAGATGCTTAATGTCTTCCTAGCTCCCTATTAAAAATTAATGAATTTTTATTAATTAAATTTTAATTTAGTCTTTGAAAAATTAATGCAAGTAAGTTCCATTTGTCCATGGTACAGATCAAATTTAGTAGATAGCACCTATAATGATTTTTGTAAGTTAATTTGGTCAGTAGTCCTCTAAAATTGCTAAATTATATTGCTATTAAATAAGAGAATATGTTTTTTACCAAAAGATAATGCCTATTCAAATAAGTGATGTATTTTGTCACCCATATTAAGGCATTTGATTAAGGAAAGCATATTAACTAGAGAGAAAAATGGTTTATGTAAATGCTAATTTAATTGTGGCACAAATGTTTTATGCTTGAAAATTTTTCTTTATATGTAATATTAATTGTGAGTACCAAGATCTAAATAAATGCAGTGCTCCTGAAACACGGTGATTCCTGTATTTATAGTTGGCCCTCCATGTCCTTGGGTTCTGCATCCATGGATTCAACCAAACACAGATGGAAAATATTTGGGGAAAAAATCAATAACAAATAACCACACAACAATAAAAAAATAACAATATAAAGTAACAGCTATTTACTTTATATTGTAGAATTTACATTGTATTAGGTATTATAAGTAATTTAGAGATGATTTAAAGTATTAATATATGGGAGGATGTGCCTAGGCTGTGTGCAAATATTGTGCCATTTTTTGTCAAGGACCTGAGCAGCTTTGGACATTGGTATCTGAGGGGAGCAGTGGTGGTGGTCTTAGAACCAGTCTCCCATGGATCCTGAAGGATGATTATGTATCCTGTGGATTTTATAGGAAGGAATAAATTATTACTTTTTTATTCTTTGTTAGCAGATTAAGCAATTACTTTGGAATATCCCAACAAATTTACTTTGGAATATCCCAAGAAATTAAAAAAACTTAGCGACATTAAGTCAAGTATAAACTACAGTATCTATCATTTCTAAAGTAGCACCAGTATTGTCTTAATCATTACAGCACTGTGAAAATCAATTTTGATCAAATTCCCTGAATGTCAGACACAAAATCTTGAATTATAGACTCAATTCACTTCATTATCTTTCCCAAACCATTAATGCCTTTGAGGCAGAAAATGACACATCTCCTAGAAAGATTGGATGGGCGAATTAGTTAGAGTCAACAAAAGGCTTTGCGATGTTAACGTCCTGTAACAAATGTTCAGTTTCAGCTCAGTTCCTTTTATCTACAGATGCTAAACTGATAAAAATCAATCTGTACAATTTTGATTTTCAGTGCAAGTTCCTGTCAGTTTCATTCAAGAGACTTTAAAGAATTATGTGCCATTTTAGTAATGATATTTTTCCAATTCTGGAAGTTGTAAAATGTTTATAACTTCATTAAAACGAAGGACCCTGGGGTGCAGGGAGGGGACAGGGCACACAGATTGCATCATCTTTCTCTTTTCGGACTGAATTTAGTTAAAGATATTTATTCCTATCTCTGTAAAGAAGGATTATCTTAGCAGGCATTTGTCCTTCCACTAATCCTGCAGAGAACT
Organism: Eulemur rufifrons; assembly: GCF_041146395.1. Taxonomy (NCBI): domain Eukaryota; kingdom Metazoa; phylum Chordata; class Mammalia; order Primates; family Lemuridae; genus Eulemur; species Eulemur rufifrons. The sequence continues at coordinate 91,700,177 of NC_090985.1, forward strand.
CCAGTTCCAGGATCTATTTGGGTGCTTTGTAGGCTCAAAATGAAGAAGGTGAACTACAGACTGTCTCTGACTTATGATGGTTCAATACGATTTTTCCACTTTATGGTGATGTGAAAGCAATATGCATTCAGTAGAAACTAGAGTTCAGTACAGTATTCAATAAATTACATGACATATTCAACACTTTGTTATAAAATAGGCTCTGTGTTAGACGATTTTGCCCAAATCTAGCTAATGTAAATGTTCTGGGCACATTTAAAGGAGGCGAGGCTAAGCTGAGATGTTCAGTAGGTTGGGTCTATTAAATGCATTTTAAACTTGTAATATTTTCAACCTATGATCAGTTTATCAGGAAGTAACCCCATCATAAGTTGAGGATCATCTGTAGGTGGTCTCAAAAGGACTCTTGGCTCTAGGACTCTATGTTTCTGTGAAGTTATTTTTATCGACATTCATGTTCTGGGGAGTTAACACACCATAACCAAACTCACAAGAAGCTGATGGCTAAACAGAAAAGCCTGTGTATGAATATATGATGCAAGGCCATCCTGGCATCATGATCAATACGGGTCATTGACACTGGACTTTCTTTCCTCGTAGATAAGTCTATTCTGGAGACCATTTACAGACTTGAAAAGGTAGTTGAATGGTCTGAAGCATATTTCCATTAAAGAAGAATGAATTGCCCTTTTCTAATCTAGAGATTGTTGTCCTACTAATTGTCCTTTCTCATGAATCTGTCCACTTCTATTGGCACTGCTTCGATTCTAGACTTCATCACCTTGGGAAATTTGTCCCAATCACTATGCCTTATTTCATTGATGTGTTACTTTCTGAAGAAATTCCCACAAATGTCTTATTTTATCACTTTGTGCTGATTCTTACTAGTTTTTTTTTATTGGGAGGGGGAAGGAGGGATCACTCTCTTACCGTGTCCCACATTGTGGAGTGATGCCGTGTTTTAGTTCTGCAGACATCTCTGTGATGACTATAATGCACACTTTATTTTTAAAAGGTAAACATGTTAAATAGATAAACATGTTTAACTATTCTGAGAAAGAATTTTTATATGCTACTTTTAGCATCAAACTGGTATCATTTTTCCTCAAATGGTAATCTTCAAATTGTGGTCCGCTAGATCTGATGAGATGGGGATGATCATTTTACACACTCTCCTCTCTCTTCCCACCACCAGTATTTCACTCCCTGTTCTCAGTTTCCAGCTAAGAATTTTGGTTCTTACTTGATAAGAAAATAGAAGTATCAGAGAATTCCCACATGGCCCCACTGCTGTGCCGACCACCAGCCCACACCTGTGCCGTGTGCCCTGCTAGCACGGACGGACTGGTCTGGTGCCCATGCCCCTCTCACCTGTTGAAGGACGTCATTCTAATTTGTGTGTCCCCTTCTGCATCATCAGATTTCCCCTCTCTGCTGGCTCTTTTGCAGCTATTGGAAACATGCTGTACCATTTCCCATCCTCATAGAACTCTCTCTCTCGTGTCTCCACATTCCCCTCCCGTCTACGTGCCGGCCCCTTTCTCAGCCCCCTTTACGGTGAAAGTCCTTGAGAGAGTTGTCTCCACCTCCTTCCCTCCCGTGTTCTCGGGAACCTGCCTGCTCCAGTGCGGGCCCCCACAAGCCCATGGAAATGCTCCTTCAGGGCTTCCGAGGCTCCGTCCGGTGGGATCCAGCCTCAGTGCTCATCTCGCCAAACCTGACAGCCAGTTGTAACACACCCGAGCTCTGCCTTTTGTTCACTTGGCCTGCAGAGCACCACATTTTTGTTGTTATTTTTGTCTCACCTCACTCATTCTCCGTCCTTTTTGCTGGCCTTTCCCTGTGGCCCTGACCTCTAATGACCTAGAAACATTAGCCTTCCCTAGGGGTTCAGTTCTCAGACCTCTCCTTTCATCGGTCCATGCTCACAGTTGCTTCTAGCTTCCAAGCTTTACAAACCATCTCTCCTTGGTGGTCCCCAGGTGTCTGCCTCTGACCTCTCGGCTGAACTCCAGGCTCACACATGCACTTGCCTGGTCAGTGTCTCCCTTTGGGGTTTAATATGTCGAAACTGAACAGATTCCACACTCCCCCAAACCCACGTCTGCCCTGTCTTCTCATTCCCAGGGAATTACAGTTTATCTCATAATCACTCAAGCCAAAAACACTGATGCCATTCCTAGATCTACTCTCTCTTTCTCTCATACCCTACATTCAGACCATCTGCAAATCTGTTGGCTCTGACCTTCAAAATGTGTCTATACTCCAGTCACTTCTTACCACCTCCATCACTACTACCTTGGTCCAAGCCACATCGTCCCACGTCTGGATTTCTGCAGGAGCGTCGGCCTGGGCTCTCTGCTGCTCCCCCAAACCCTCAGTCTGTTCCCCATACTGCTGCTGCCAGGATCCCATCAACACATGTGTCAGAGCATGTCTTTCCATCTCACTGCATGTGGTAGGACTGGCCATAGTGCATCAGGCCTGCATCGCTGTGTGGCCCCGTCAGTCCTCCCCTGCCTCCCCTCCACGGCACTGGCCTCTCCTCAATTCCTCACTCCCAGCTCCGAGCCCTGGTGCTCGCTGCTTTCTCTGCCTGAAACACTCTTCCCCCAGACGTGCTCCCAGCTTGCTCCCTCCCTTTTCTCAGGCCCTGATTCTTCTGATTAAACTAGCAGCTTCCTTACCACCCCCCACCCCCAGCACTCACTCCTAAGCCTGCTTTGTTTTTATCCACAGCACTCATGGCCATTAGACACATGATAATCTTATTTGTGAATCATCTTTTCTTCCTTTCCAAAATGAAAGCAAAAAATGTCTGTTTTGTTCAATTTGCCACACTCGTAGAACAGTGCCTCGCTCCCAGGAAATAGTTGTTGAGTGGATGAATGAATGAACACATGAATAAATTAATGAAAGAGCAGGAACTTGGACTGTAGTCCTACCTATATAATTCTAACAGGATATATTACTCTTGCTTTTATGACCTTTCTTATCTGTAGTTTAGTAGCAAACTTTTCTTCATATTATTAAGAGTGTGTTATTTTGCTTTCTTTTGGTTTTTTTTTAAATCTGTTAACAAAAAGAAAAGGTTAAGCTGTCTTAAATTTCTTTTAAAGCATGTCAAAAAGTTAACTTTTTATGACTATTTTTGCTTAATTATGAATGTAGCAAGTCATAGCACATTTATCCAGTCTGGGGGCTTCCTCTAGTGTGAAGACGATTTGGCTGAGAAGAGAAGGAGCAACGAGCTGCTGCGCAGGGCCATCGAGACCTACCAAGAGGTGGCCAGCCTGCCCGACGTCCCCACCGACCTGCTGAAGCTGAGTTTGAAGCGGCGCTCAGACAGACAGCAATTTCTAGGTAAGATGCAGTAGGAGTTATTTCAGTGCCAAATCACCTGCTTTTATCTTGAACCTGCAGGCCCTGTAGACTCTTAGAAGAGTTATGTTACATGAGAGGAAACTGGAGTTCTATAAATAATTTCAACTAATTTATCTGACTGTGGTTTAAACTGACCATCTCTAAAACTGAAATAGCAATGCGAATCTTATTACAGGCATGCCTTGGAGATGTTGCAGGTTTGGTTCCAGAACACTGTGATGAAGCAAATATCACAATGAAGCAAGTCACGTAAATTTTTTGGTCTCCCAGTGCACATAAAATTTATGTTTACATTCAACTGTATTCTGTTAAATGGGCAATAGCATTATAATGAAAAAATAAACAATCTACACACCTTAATTGAAAAATATTTTACTGCTAAAAAATGCTGACAATCGTCTGAGCCTTCAGTGAGCTAGTCTATTTGCTGGTGGAGGGTCTTGGCTTGAAGTTGGTGGCTGCTGGCTGGTCAGGGTGGTGGTTGCTGAAGGCTGGGGTGGCTGTGGCGATTTCTTAAAGTGAGACAACAACGAAGTTTGCCTTACAGATTGACTCTTCTTTTCACGAAAGATTGCTCTGTAGCATGTGACGCTGTTTGACAGCATTTTACCCACAGTAGAACTTCTCAAAATTGAAATCAATCCTCTCAAGCCCTGCCACTATTATAACAACTAAGTTTATGTAATATTCTAGATCCTTTGTGTTCATTTCAACAATGTTCATAGCATCTTCACCAGGAGTAGATTCCATCTCAAGAAACCACTTTCTTTGCTCACCTATAAAAAGCAACTCCTCTTCCAGTCAAGTCTGATCATGAGGTTATAGCAATTCGGTTATATCTTCAGGCTAAATGCCTAATTCTAGTTCTCTTGCTATTTCTACTACATCTGCAGTTACTTCCTCCCCTGATGTCTTGAACCCACCCAATGTCATCCATGAAGGTTGGAGTCAACTTCTTCCAAACTCCTGTTAATATAGATTTCTTGATCTACTCCCATGATTTATGAATATTCTTAATGGCATCTAGAATGGTGAATTCTTTGCAGAAGGTTTTTAATTTACTTTTCCCAGAACCATCAGAGGAATCACGATCTCTGGCAGCTATAACTTTACAAAATGTATTTCTTAACTGTTTGATCTGTGGGCTGCAGAATGGATGTTGTATTAGTAGGGATGAAAATAGCATTCATCTTTGTGGATCTCCCTCAGAGCTCTTGGGTGACCAGGTACATTGCCAATGAGCAATAGTATTTAAAAAGGAATCTTTTTTTCTGAGCAGTAGCTCTCAACAGTGGGCTTAAAATATTCAATTAACCATGCTATAAACAGATATGCCAGGCTTTGTTGTTCCATTTCTAGAGCACAGGCAGGGTAGATTTAACATAATTCTTAAGGGTCTTAGTATTTTTTGAATGGTAAATGAGCATTGGCTTCAACCTAAAATCATCAGCTACAATAGCCCATAACAAGTGAGTCAGCCTGTGCTTTGAGACTTTAAAGCCAAGCATTGACTTCTCTCTAGCCATGAAAGTCCTGGGTGGCATCTTCTTCCAATAGAAGGCTGTTTTGTCTGCATTGAAAATCTGTCATTTAGCGTAGCCACCTTCACCAATGATCTTACTTAGATCTTCTGCATAACTTGCTACAGCTTCTCCATCAGCACTTGCTGCTTCACCTTGCACTTAAGCCTCATAAACCACCCTATGCTAGCTTCCACCTTTTCTTTTGCAGCTTCCTCACCTCTCTCAGCCTTCATGTAATTAAGGAGAGTTAGGATCTTGCTCTGAATTAGGCTTTGGCTTACGGGAATGTTGTGGCTGGTTTGTTCTTCCATTAAGACCACTAAAACTTTCTCCATGTCAGCAATAAGGCTGTTTTGCTTTCTTATTCTTTGTGTGTTCACTGGAGTAGCACTTTTCGTTTCCTTCAAGAACTTTTTCTTTGCATTCACATCTTGACTAAATGTTCGGCACAAGAGACCTAGCTTTTGTCCTGTCTAGGATTTCAATATGCCTTCCTTACTAAGCTTAATTATTTCTAACTTTTAACTTAAAATGAGAGACATGTGATTCTTCCTTTCAGTGAACACTTAGAGGCCATTGTTAGGATTAATTGGCCTAATTTCAATATTGTGTCTCAGAGAATAAGGAGGCCCGAGGAGTGGGAGAGAGACAGGGGCATGGTTGGTCGATGGAGCAGTCAGAACACACACAAAATTTATCAATTAAATTTGTCATCTTATATGGATGTGGCTTGTGGTGTCCAAAAATATTTAAATTGTAACATCAAAGACCACAGGTCACCAATGAAAGACATGATAATAATGAAAAAGTTTGAAATATTGCAAGAATTACCAAAATGTGACACAGAGACACAAAGTGAGCACACGCTGTTGGAAAAATGGTGCCAACAGACTTGCTCATCACCGGGTTGCCATAAACCTTCAATTTGTGAGAAACATAATATCTGCAAAGTACAATAAAGCAAAATGTAATAAAACAAGGTATACCCATAATTACAAAGGTGCAGAAAGTATTTTTATGCCTTCCCCTTCCCCCTCTCTTCCCATTTTAAAGGTGAGGTGAATAAAATGCTGAAAGCTTGAATAATTTGCCTAAGGAACCATAGCTAATAATAGATCTGGAATCAGAAACTCCTCCAGTGCTGCTAATTCTTTTCTCTCTTAACTAAACAAACTCATTCATGGAGGTTAAAATTTTGCATGGAAAATTTTTTAGAGAGGAATGTTAGGAGTTCCAGGAACTCTAAAAATGTTATTTGTTTTTTTGTTGTTTTTTTTTTTTTTAGTTTACTGGAGTTCTATTTTATTTTTATTTTTCTCTTTTAACCTTTTTCTGCCTTTTCATCTCTCCTTTCATTTTTGCTGTGTAAAAATGTTATTTGTAAAATTCAACCCTATACCTAGGAAAATGCTAAGAAAACATTTTAATCATAACGTAGATTTGCAAGTGCCTGGAAAAGAGTACCATACAGCATCCTTTAGACTGACCCAGGTCCCCAGTTCTGAAGACGGGTGAGACTAGCAGTGAGCCAACGTCATTTAACCGGGCTGTGATTCTCTCCCCTCAACATCTCATGGGTAAACCGGGAGGGAAGGAGCTAAGCGAGGAGTCACCGCCTCACTGCTGAGGTGGGTGCTCGGCTGGCTGGATAGTTGCATGGACAGATTATCAGTGTCATTTGAGACCCAAGTGACCCTTCGATCAGTCTTCTAAGGAATAGAACAAAGGGGAGTTGCAACACTTTTGCAGAAGACCAAAATGTGTGATAGGAGTAGAGCCCAATTGATGATTAAAAACAAGAAGTGATCAGTTAGACTTACGTTCGTAGGGAGCCGTCCAGGGGAGGGAAGACATGGCGCACAAATACGGGTTGGAAAGGCAGGGCCGGGAAGCGATGGAGGCACTCGCTGTGGACATAAAGTCAGTCTCAGTGAGTTTTCCTTTGCCTCCGCCTCTGATGTGGCTCTGCATAGCACTGTTTACTGATTCTGTCTTTCAGCTGTTAATATGTTGTTCATCATGGATTTTTATATTAATTTCTGTTTTTAAAAGGATGCATTAAACTAGTCTGCAAATCAAAATTATGGACTTTTTTTGGCATCTTCTTACATTTTACACCGAGTGTCTCCTTGCCTCACCCCATTCTCAGCCCTGGGCATAAGACCCCTAACGAAGCAATCTAACCCTCTAGCACAACCGTCCTTCAGTATTTGAATATGGGCCTTTCGTCTGCATGAGAATGAGGCAGGTTCACCTGAGAGGGCTCTGAGGCAATTGCAGGCAGATTTTAGTGAAAATGGCAAGATGGTGAAGTTTGCTCCCAGTAGAACAGATTCCAGAATGCAGAGTGGAAGGGGCAGGAGGGAATTTCATCTACGCCTTTGTTATGGGTAATAGGAAGATTTAGAAGCAGGTAGGGGGAAGGAAGGGTATAGAAAAGAGACTTATGTATTTGTGAGGGAATTGAGCAAACTCACCCAGAGTTGTGATTGGAATACGATTGACCAGCAACGGGGTGTGGGCCACGGGCTGAGCTGGTGAAACTTTATGCCAGATCGCTCGTTAGTGGCGTATATGACTGCACTAGCTTATTGACTCTCCGGCCACACTCCCCTAAGGTTCAGTTTGTGGGCAACAGAGCCCTTTAGGTAATTCTTTTCTTTTTCTTTTTCTTTTTTTTTTTAATGTTTGCTAGTCTTGTGCACATTTTCTTTTATACAGTTGATTCATTCCAGCTGTGGCAAGACATAATGATACCTGACCCCAGAAATTTTAAATTTCCATACAGAGCTTTAAAATGAATTGAAGCTGGGTTTTTCTGATTCTACAGGAAATCAGTAGTGCATAGTATGCTGTCATCCACCAGAGGGTCCCATAATACTGGAGGATGTATCCTGTGCGGTGTTATTGCCTAGAGAGGAGCACATTTTTAATTGGAGACGGTGTCAGCAGTTAAGTCCTGTGTGCCTCAGTGCCCTTTCAGGTTTCGTACAGGGTGCTAGACCCTGAAATCTATCAGGCCTTTTATTGTTTACCCTGTATTTATCATCTTTAATGAACCAAAAATATCTCAGCAAAACACTTTTTAACAAGGACTAAAACTTCCTTAAGAGGGAATTTAACCTAAAAAGGTAAATGTTGATGAATTTAGAAAATGAAAATGTCTTTAAAAATGTTTATAGTCAATATTATATTCAATATCTACTTATGGCAGTTATTGATACCACTGCAAATACATCACGAAATCTTACTAGGTCCTTAATAAGCCACTAGTATATAAAGTCGGATTTAAGCTGGTTTTCGGGCTCTGTCACATAATCTGTCATGATTTGTGTTCTGGATACAAAGGTGCACATAATCTATTTTTATTTCTGTTGGGCTTTTCTTTTCCTTCCCACCAACTCAGGTCACATGCGAGGTTCCCTGCTCACCCTGCAGAGATTAGTTCAACTATTTCCCAATGATACTTCCTTAAAGAATGACCTTGGAGTGGGATACCTCTTGATAGGAGATAATGACAATGCCAAGAAGGTTTATGAAGAGGTAAGCATCAATCTTCTATTAACTACATCAAGTTGTTTTGAACATTAAGTTCTAATGCTATTTGTAAATGACATTTAACATGCCCAGTCTCTCTATTTTAAATTAAGATAAATAACATGTATTTTGATAGTTGACATATGCTAAACTTTGTTTTAACCTAGGTTTTTTTCCTTGATCAGAAGATTTTAAATCTTAGTTAACACTTGGCGCACCAAAACTTTCGATTTGTAATTGTGATCCTTTTTAGGACTTCATATTTACCTTTCCATAAACAGCCTTTTAAAAAGTGTTCTTTATAATAGGAAGAGGAACTCAAGTTCCTGCATATGTGAAAAACTATAATCTTTTTCTTTCTTCTGCTAAGAGTATGTCTCTGGAGAGACAACAGAACACGGGCCTTTCAAGCATAGGGAATAAATCACTAACTTTTCAGAAGGGCATTGACTCGTCAATCCTCTGGCAAGAATGCCTTTCAAAGGATTTCTACTTGATAATGGATGTTTTAGTAGGTAACCTCTAAGTCACAAGTAACTATAAAATCTAGAAAACTGTGACTTCTCTAGACAATGAAGGAATTCATTTGGTACGGGATGAATGCATACCCAGTGAACTTTGATGCTGGAGAAAGTTAATGCCTCTGTATAAGAAGGATGAACACATTTAGTTGTTATCTTTTAATTTAGGCCTGTCGATCCATGGTTTTCAAGCTCGTGCAGCCTGCATCAAAATGCTGCTGCTCAGTGATAGCCAATATGATTCCTTCTACGGTATTTTTAAAATGCCGTCAAGGATCGCAATTTCGTACTCAGTCCAGGGCCTGGGTCCGCTCTCAAAGTGGCACTTCCCTCCGTTTATTGCTGTTGACATGTAACTGAAAATCGTTGAATTTTGCAGCAGTTATCTTCTTACCCTTTTCATAATTTTTATGTTTTCTGAGAGAGCAGAAATAAGACATTTACTTTTTATAGCATCACTAATATCTACACAGTGTGGTTTCAACCTACAATTTTGAAAATGTGTGCCATCAGCTAAAGACCTGTTCCAGGTCATAAAATAATTCCATGTGGGACAATGTATTTGCTAATGGCCAAAACATAACATCCGGTGCCCTGCCTTGCAGCGTTTGGTTAAGGGAAGCATCATGTATCTCGGCGATTCAGGATCTCGTGAATGTAAGAATTCTAAAGCTACAGCAGACATAGCCCTATATTCCCGCTGTCAGAGGCCACAGAACTGCAGAAAGGATGAATGAATTCATTCATTCCTTTTTGTAGAATTCTTTCCTATTTTCCTTCTCTCCCTCCATGCCTCCTCTTCCCCAGGCTGGTATCCCTCTCTCCCTTCCTCCTTTCTGTTAATATCGAAAAGACACTATTGAATGTTGACTGGGTACCAAAACACTGAAGTTAGGGCAGGCTCTGAAAGCTTATTGGTTTCTCTAACCCACTATGGATTTGTCCTTCCTCACCTTTTAAAACCTCCTTTGAATATATCCCTCTCCTTTACCTGACGATAAATCTCAGATATGCGAAGCATTTTACTTCATCCTGAAAGATAAAATTTACCTGCTGTTGTTTATACCTTTGAACTCATAATGTCATCTGAGTAAGCCTAACAGGAGGCAGAAAGTCTAAAGTATGGCCATAGTATGCAACTGAGTGGGTTTCTTTTTAAAGAAGCACAATAGATTGAAAATATGTGTGGGATTTGCCTTTTTTCCCCTCCCCTCACTTCTACGTTAATAAGCTGTATCTAAAGGATTCTCTTTCCTTAACCAAAGTTCATCTTGATATGTTTATGTCTCCATCAAAGATCACGTGTAGAAAACTAATATTGTAATTGTGTATTTTTCTTCATGTTGATTTTTATTTTTGAGTAAATTTATTAAAAATCATTGAAAGTTTCCTGTCTGGGTTTTTGCTGCTTTTAGTTTCAAGAGGCTGGCTTTCAAATGGTTCCGCACAGATGGCTGCATCTGTCGCGTTTGCGAGCCCCTCCTGTGCAACGCCGCCAGCTCCCCAGGCCACCAGGGTGGGAAGTCCTGCACTTTCCTGACTCTCTCCCCACCCGCTGTCACGTGTATGTCCATTCACTCGGTCAACACGCATTTATAAAACCCACACGCACCAGCTTAGGAAATGGCAGTTCGTGAAACAAACACAGAATGTGCCCTCATGGAGTTGACAATCGAGTACCAGCTTACTAATTTTTATTCCTTTTAGCCTTTGAATATCTTTCAAAGTGTTTTTTAACCCAAGCACTCGTGATCTCTTGCCTGAATGAGGACAGGTTTGTCCTGCCCTGGCTGGCCTCCTCCAACCTTCATCAACACTGAAACACGAATCTGACCATCTCCTCTGCGTTGATCCTTCTGTGGTTCCCATTGCTCACAGCTGTGGTCTTCAGACATGTTTGATTGTGAATCCTTCTGGACAAAATGGTCAGGCAAATACTGCGATGCATTTGTGCGTTTATATATTATGTACCAATGTATTATGCACATTATAAAAGGCACGTACCCCAAAATAAGTTTTAAGATGAAATAAAATGTTTAAAATACTTTTAAAATTTTATTTAACTGCCAAAAAAAAATCTTTCACTCAACAATTAGTATTTTAGTAATATCAATATGTAATGCTATTTATGCTTATATGATTTATTTATTTATTTATTTTTTTTTTTTTTGAGACAGAGTCTCACTCTGTTGCCCGGGCTAGAGTGAGTGCCGTGGTGTCAGCCTAGCTCACAGCAACCTCAGACTCCTGGGCTTAAGTGATCCTACTGCCTCAGCCTCCCAAGTAGCTGGGACTACAGGCATGCACCACCATGCCCGGCTAATTTTTTCTATATATATTTTTACTTGGCCAGATAATTTCTTTCTATTTTTAGTAGAGACGAGGTCTCGCTCTTGCTCAGGCTGGTCTCGAACTCCTGACCTCGAGCGATCCACCCGCCTCGGCCTCCCAGAGTGCTAGGATTACAGGCGTGAGCCACCGCGCCCGGCCCTATATGATTTTTTTTAATCCTAGTAATGTGTCATGTAAAGAGTTTGTACTGGAAGTAGCAATGTCAGCTGCATCAGTTTGTAGTGGGGGGAGGGACATGTGTCATGTATATATAGAGAGAGTCTGTGTAATGTCACTATTACAGCTGACCCTTGAACAATGTGGGGGTTAGGGGCACTGACCTCACGTGCAGTGGAAAATCCACATGCAACTTTTGACTCCCAAAAAACTACTAATAACTTAGTATTGACTGGAAGCCTTACCAATAAGATAAACAGTTGATTAACATGTATCTCGTGTGCGACATGTATTCTTACAGTGAAATGAGCTAGAGAAAAGAAAATATTAAGAAAATCATAAGATAAAATATATTTATCATTCATTAAGTAGAAGTGGATCATTATAAAGGTCTTCATCCTCATCTTCTTCACATTAAGTAGACTATGGAAGAGGAGGAGGAAAAAGAGGAGTGATTGGTTTTGCTGTCTCAGGGGTGGTGGAGGCGGTAGAAAATCCTAAGTGGACCCGTGTAGTTCAAGCACTTGTTGTTCAAGGGTCAGCTGCAGCATCAGTCAGGGTTTCTTAGAAATGGTGTAACACCGCTTGTCGTTTTCTAAGGGTTTGCAGATTACAACTAGATAATACAGCCTATACGCTCGTTATGCGCCCACATGGGAACTGCCATAAGCCCAGTACCTGAAGGTAAAGAATCGAGAGGGGAGGGCAGCTCTGGGTGCCTGAGCCCCCACCCTCCCTCCGGAGAGCATGTGTGCAGAATGGGACGTGTGACTGACCCCCTGCAGATGACGGGAGAGCCTTGGAGCTTGTTTCATACTAAATGTTACATTTCAGACACAGATATAAGGAGAAGTGTTTGTAATTTCTTTCTACCAAGGGATCATATTGCACGTGATATTAAACAGGACCCTTTGTGATTTGACTTGACTTCGGCCCTCTTCTCCACTCTCTTCCCCTGTCACCTTTTGTGTGTAATTTAACAACATCCCCTTTTTTCTCTTCCTGGCCCACCATCCCCTTTTACCCACTTTCTACTGCGGCTTAGATGCCTTCTCCCTCACTGTCTCCATCCTCCCTTTTCCCAGTGAACTCCTGTTGATCCCTAAATACCTTTTGGAACTTGCCACACCCACACGCCCCCTGGAGTGAGCGAGGTGCCCTCCGCACTGCCTTGTGCCTGTTTCTATGCCTGCACCCCCCATCTTCCCCGATCATCGCATACCGGGAATCTGTGTTCCTCACTGGACTGAAAACCTCCTGAGAAAAGAGAATATATCTCATTCATGATTTTATGTCCAGCCCTAGAAGAGTTCTGTGTCTTCTAACATGTCTAGCAAACGAATCAGTTTGCTAACTACTCGAGATGATGGCTGTGCGCCTGCAGTAGGCAGAAGTGTCATCTGCGTAGCTATAATAATTATAATAATCCCTTCATGGCTATGCTGGCAGAACATGATCTGCTCCAATTCGATTCAATTCCAGAGGTGTTTATTGCGCGCCTGCTGAGCATCTAGCACAGGATGGTGCTGTGGAAGATGCGGGGAAGTCTAGGCTTTCAGAGATCTAGGTGAGGGAGGAAGGCCCGGCGTGCACCTGGCCACGCATTCAGTGCAGATGTCTCGGGGGCCTGCTGCTTGCCAGGCACGGTGAGTGAGACGGACAGAATCCCTGTAGGGCTTACATCTTAGTGGGGGAAATAAAAAATATAATAGGTCAGATGGTGACGAGTCTTTGAAGGAAAATGAGTCAGGACAAAGTAGATGGAGAGTGACCGACTAGATGGGAGGGGTCTGTGTTAATAACGGGACTGGTGCTCAGGGAGAGGCCTCGCTGGGATGGTGACCTTTGAGCAAGGACTCCCTTCACCGAGGTAAGGGCGTGAGCCACTGGGATGTCTCGTGGGAGAGTTCGAACCAGAGAAGTGTGGTGAGTGCAAAGGTCCTGAGGCAGGGGTGCCTTGGCTTGATCTTGGGCAGGAAGCCAAGGGAGGGGCAGCCACAGAAAAGGAGGCCAGAGAGGTGGAGAAGCCGCTCTGAGAGAAATGGAACAGAGGAGGATGAGATCTGGGATCTAGAAGGTTCTCTCAGGGCCCTGTGTAGAGCCAATGGACCATAGGAGAGCGGGGCTGGGGGTGCAGAGGTGGGCAGTTAGGATGCTGCCGTAGAAAGTAGGGAGAGATGCTGAGATTTGGAGCAGGGTGGAAGCAGTAAAGAAAGTGACAAGTGGTGTGATTCTGAATATACTTTGAAGGTAGTGTCGGCCGGATGTGCTAACGGCTGCAGTGCAGGACCGGATACAAGCTGAGAGCGCTGACGTTTCAGCGCTGTGTGCCATGTGGACCCACTCGGCATGGCGCGCCTTCTCCGAACTCACCTGCTCCTTCTCTGCAAGGGCCCCGTGGTGGCTGTGACTGCTCTTTTTCTACTCAGACTCAAGGATGAAGAGAAGAGATGGGAGATGCATCTTTTCTCTATATGCACCCAACTCAAACCTTCTTTCTTTGTCTTCGGTTCTATAAATTAGTTTGAGCAGCTTCACAAGTTGAATGTTATTGTTTTGACTTCTCATTGCTAATATTTAATTTAGAGGCATCTCGTGTAATTTATCTTTAAATCATAGTAAATGCATATAATAATAAATGATGTGGTTTATATGAAATATTTACCTGGGTTTTATCACAGAATATTAGATTGGCTCACCACTTTATCCTCAGTGCTTTAAACAGTCTGGGCACTCAAGAAGCTTTTGTTGAATGAATGGATTGTGATATATTACAAATGCAAATCTAAATTTTCTTTTAATTAAGGCAGTGTATAAAGCATGTGTATAAAGTAATGTCTAATAACCATTCAGAGTTATCTTCAAGTATAACAAATGTAAAGCAATTTCCCCCTGATCACTAAAACAATACTGAAGTCATATCAATTGACAGATATTTTGCTGATTTGCACTGTTAAAGCAATGCTTTAATGGTTATTGCCTTTTCATTCATTTCTTCATTCTTGAAGAACCATTGTGTAAATGTGAAAAGCGTATTGAGCTGAGGGGAAATGGGGCCATTCAGGTTTCATGATACTGCCGTGAGACTAAAGTGCTATCGGGTTTTAAGCTGTAACATCATAATCCAACCCAAGTACAGCAAAGCTAATTAAAACTTGTTTTGACAGCCATTTGTCAAATTTGTAGTCAATCACACTGGCTCTTTGTTTTCTTGGAGTTTAGGTTCTTAGTGTGACACCTAATGATGGCTTTGCTAAAGTCCATTACGGCTTCATCCTGAAGGCACAGAACAAGATTGCGGAGAGCATTCCCTATTTAAAGGTAACTGTCACTGCCCCTCCTCTGCTTTCATCCTCCGAGTCCTCTGAGTCATCAGGACAGGGTGGCTATGCCTGGCAGCCTGGCATGCCCTGCTGAGTCTTGCGTCACTAGGATGCACATCTCTGATGACGAAATCCATAGCAGCGTGGGCTTCCACCGTGACTGCCGGTGCCAGATGTCGAAATACCAACCATGTGAGCAGAGACTATTTAGAAAATATTTTGTGAAAAAATTCCTAAAACTGGAGTTGTTATTATTTTGTAAATAAATGGCAAAGGTGGACAAAAATTATGGCTGCAATAATTTAAAATATAGACGGCGCATTAAAGGTTCCTTTTACCAGTTAATTATATACTGAGTCTACTCTGCAGGACTCTTGGCTACCTGCACAAGGTGAGGCAACGAATGCAGACTGCATAGTAACAGGGCGAACCCCGAAAGCCTGTCTGATAGCTCAAAATGTTTAGATTAAAATATGCTGTTATTGTTTTCTTATATCTAATTGAATCCTTATCATTTCACCAGAATCTAGTGCAGGGCTGTGCAGTAGAACTTTCTGCCGTGACGGGGATGTTCTTCATCTGTGTTCTCCCACATGGTGGCCACTGAGCACCTGAAATGTGGCCGCTGCAACTGAGGAAGTGAATTTTTCATTTCATTTAATTTTAATTGAAATAATAACACGTGGCTAGCAGCTACCGTATTGGACAGGTAGCTGGATAGCTGTGAACCGTATTTTTAAAGTAACAGCGTATTTCATTTTTATGATCTCTTTCTTTCACATGACGTAAATCAGAGATCCCAAATAACCACCCACTGATTGCAGATATAGCTTGTGTCTCATATTTGGCCAGCACAGTTCTATGAAAAAATAACTTTAATTGCTTGCCTTATTTGAGAATCCGAACATTTTATGTAATCACGCAGACTTCTAGTTTTTCTTGAGAAGTCACACTGGCCCACTTCCCCACGCCTGGAGCCGAGTGGCGGCTCCCCTGAGGGTGGGCTTATACCCCTGGTCTGTCCAGGCTGTCACTGGGCCTCTGCAGACCTGCACGGTCCCTGCCAGGGCCCTGTGGGCTTGTGGGTGTCTCTGATATAAAGTGTCCCCTTATATTTCCTTTGACACTGGAGGGCCTGATAGAATCTCCCTGCTTCAGAGATGGGGAGAGCGACTGCTGGGTTGGTTAGTTACCAGGCAAGGACATTTGAGTGTTGGTCGCTTAGGAGCCCTGGTGACAGTTTCCTGGCCTGTGTGATGCTTCTCCCCTGCCCTCATGAGACTTGCTACTTTCCAACATTATGTAAATACAGTTTCTTCCTAGTGAAATATAATGTGCTTCTTGTGAAGAGGCCTCGACAGTGCAGATTTTTAGAAAGAAGTCCTTGACATTTAAATATTTTTTGCTTTGCTTCTTTTGCTTTTCTAAATTCATTTTGTTGCTTTAATATTTTCTTTCTTTCTTTTTTTTTTTTTTTGAGCTAAATCTCAATTTCAGTCCTTGTGTGGGAGATGGGGGAATCAGCTAAATGTTTTAGAATAAGGAATTGTCTAATAAAAATGCATTTTTAAAGATTCAAATTGGCTTTAATTCTTATGTATGTTTTATTAAAAAATTCATTAAAAGGCAAGGACATATTTGTTTGGAGTGGAAAGAAATAGACTCGCAGTTGGGCTGCCATCACCTCACACATGAGCGGGTCAACATTTTGGTTCAGGAATAAAAACCCTCTAGATGAAATGTGGTCAGATTTGGAGAACAACATACGTGTGAGAGCTGTCTGGCCAGAGAAATTCTTTGGATTATTGAAATATGATTGTTCCCAAACAGAAGATGCACAAAGTAGCATACAAATTTTACTGGCTATCCCACTAATGATTAATGATAGATGTATCATTATATTTAGCTTTCTGACCTCCTTTTGCTTTGGCATCGTAAATGTTGACCAGTAACTTCATTGCTAAATACATCTCAATATTGAGATGTATTTTTCTGGTTCCTGGATTTTCCTATGTACATTATAGGAAAGTCTATGTAAATCGATAAATGAAAACTGGTATTTCATTCTTTCACAAATACTAACAGTGTCCTTTCCACAGGAAGGAATAGAATCTGGGGATCCTGGAACGGATGATGGCAGATTTTATTTCCACCTGGGAGATGCCATGCAGAGGGTTGGGAACAAAGAGGTAATGGGTTTGTGAACTTCTTGTTCTCTTTAACAGAGGATGGAGTTAGATGGGGGAATAAGTATTTCCAAGAGAAAGTTATAATTGGAATAACATTTTGAGTATACACTTTTGAAGGCATTAAATGAAACTACTTAGCTCTTTAAACTATGTTTGAAACAACCCAACAACTCTAGCTTAATCATATAAAGAATTCTTGGGGCTGGGTGTGGTGGCTCATGCCTGTAATCCCAGAACTTTAGGAGGTCGAGGCAGGAGGATCACTTGAGGCCTGGAGTTTTAGACTAGCCTAGCCAACATAACAAGACCTGATCTAGGCCGGGCGCGGTGGCTCACGCCTGTAATCCTAGCACTCTGGGAGGCCGAGGCGGGTGGATTGCTCAAGGTCAGGAGTTCGAGACCAGCCTGAGCGAGACCCCGTCTCTACTAAAAATAGAAAGACATTATATGGACACCTAAAAATCTATATAGAAAAAATTAGCCGGGCATAGTGGCGCATGCCTGTAGTCCCAGCTACTCGGGAGGCTGAGGCAGTAGAATCGCTTAAGCCCAGGAGTTTGAGGTTGCTGTGAGCTAAGCTGATGCCACGGCACTCACTCTAGCCTGGGCAACAAAGTGAGACTCTGTCTCAACAAAAAAAAAAAAAAAAAAAAAAAAAAAGACCTGATCTATACAAAAAATTTAAAAAATTAGCTGGGTATGGTGGTGGATGCCTGTAGTCCTAGCTTGGGAGGTTGAGGCAGGAGGATTGCTTGAGCCCAGGAATTCAAGGCTGCAGTGAGCTATGATCACACCACTGCACTCCAGCCTGGGGACAGAGCAAAACCCTGTCTCAAAAAAAAAAAAAAAAAGAAGAAGAAGAAGAAGAATTCTTAGAATTTGGCTTTTATATTAATAGTTTCTTTTAAGAAATCAGCTACATAATCACAAGAGCAGTCTCTACATTGATGTATGATGTATGTGTATAGAAAGATAGACATTGCCTTGGAAAAGTATTTTTTAAATTATGAAATGAAGAGATGTCTCGGAAATTATTTAAATTTTTTAAAATACTTTAACAGCTTCCCTAGATTCATTTTTATTTTATTTTGGAACTTTAAAAGTAGTTATTTTTAGAATGAAGTCTTTAGTCAACTGATCCTAACAGTTACGTAACTTATTACCCTCTGAAATATTTAATGCCAAGTTTAAGATGAACACTCGTGGCCGTGGTGATGACAGGTACTGACACAAAAATACAGTAGCTAAAACAAGTCACATGTTTTCTATGTGATGATGACCCTTTTCTGAGTACAACCTCAGCTTCTGTAAACATAACATTGGATCGTTAGTCATGACCTCACGTGCTGTAAATTTCGAAACTCTTCCACGTCCACCATGATTTGCGTGGTGCTGCTGAATGACGAAGCCCCCCTTTCCTGTCCTGCCCCATTGCAGGGGTGCTAGGCTGGGCTGTCATTGGATAAAAGGGGTGAATCTTTGTAACCATTGCATTCGGTAGTTGTAATAAAGTGACAGCTAAGGATAACACAGCTTCAGGTATCAAGAACATGGGACCGTGCGGACAACTGAGAGTTCGTTCAGAGTTTGTGACAGGGGAATCACCTGCTAGAGACATGCAGCAATGTGGGGTAATGGGGGTTTGGATAATTGACACTGTTTTCTGTATACATTTCTACTTATCTGTGCCTTTCCCCCTCTGACCTACCAGTCTGTCAGCTAAAATAGAATCAGCCATTAGAAGTGAAGAGAAAGAAGGGAGAAGAATTGCTGATTAGTAATCATTTTGTGTCCCTTCATTCTCCTAGATACAGAGGCCAGTACCTCCTTTGAATGAGAGGGATAAGAAAGATTTTGCCACAGTGTCTAACACTGGATAAATGTTCATGTCTGACTACTATAAATCTAATTGTCACCAATTAATTTATTTTTGAACATTTCAGGGTCCAGGGCGAAGACAGATAAAAGAAGTCTATGATTTATCTCCCATCTTCAAGGGCAAAGAATTCACTACTAAACACTTGTTAAGGTTTTGGGATTTGAATCTATGGGACTGTTCTAACCATTTTAAATATTATTAATATGCAAAGAATAGCACAGTTCTTGAATTTTAAAAGTTCACAAGGATTCATTCTTACAGGAGAACAGAAACAAACCTATACAAACCCCATTTTTATACATTCCCTATATGAGCTGTGGAAAGTGAATTGGTTGTCACACTCCTGAGTGTGCATGTCGGGAAGCAGCCACCCCCGTGTCTTTATGCGGAGAGCACTGCTCCGACTCGGAAAGAGGACGGACCCGTGAAAAGCAAACCCACAACTTCTTGCTGCAGAGGCTGACGATAAAATGGGTTTTGAGCAAAATTTTTCTAATGGATTCACTTGGTATGGAAGACAAACCGTGATAGTGTTGCAGCAATTCAGCTTCCACTGTTGCTGGTGTTTCCATAACTTCCAAATCCACCTTCTAGCTAGATCTCGTCTCCTTCTCCAAGTCCAAATTCACATGTCTATGGCCGGCTTGGTGTCACCACATGAATGTCCTAGAGAGAACTTACTTGTCTTCCTCTAAACCGTTTTCCTCCTGGGTTCCTTCTCTCATCCAATGGCATTGCCAACATCCCAGGATCAAGATCGGAGTGAGCGTTAGCTCCTCCCTGTCCCCCTCACTCCAGGCTAGTCAGGCCAGCTCTGGGGATTCAGCCTCCACCCTGTCCTCGCTCGGGCTTAGTCCGTGCTGATTCTGGTCTTTGTTACCTGTAAGAATCTTGCTGTTGTTTCTTGCTTCAGTCTCTCTTTCAGGGCACCCTATCCTCAAAAAACCTGCAGTGCAAAGTAAAATAAAGTCATGTTTCCATGTGCAGCATTACCAGTCCTCCATAGGCAGGTTGCCGCCACTGTCCTGGCAGAAATGTCTCGTGGGCCCCACGGGGCAGCAGGCTCCGAACAGAGCCACTTAGGACAGGCCCACTGCACAGACGTGGCCTGGGCTTTTCTGGGTTGGAATCTTTCAACATACTATTTCTGTGTGTGTGTGGGGGGGGGGGGGAAGTTTGACAGAGAAAACCATACACAGCAATAATTTTAAGAAAGGGGATATGACATTGATATAAAACACATTTAAGAAGGTGGCCCAGGTGCTCCTGCTGTCTTAGTATTCCTGATTAGACGTATAAAATTCCCTATAAGACAAGAAATAGGAAAGAGGAAGTTTTCAGAAGATTCTAACTTGCTTGTAGATTTTCTAGCAATTTTTATTGTAAAGTAGTTTAAATGTTTACAAAAAAGCAATCTAGCTGAATTCATTGGGTCCTCTATGTCATGTATCATTGAAGGTGAGTTTTAGTTTCTGATATATCATTTTTGCAATTTTGTTTCTCCCAAAAGTCAAATGGCAGGAGAGTGCAAAATTAAGCATTCTTTTTGATGGCAGTAGTACAGTTGGTGTCAGAAAAGACCTTATAAACAGTGTAAACACGCTGTTGTAAGTGAAGTGACTTACCCACACACCCAGCATGTTGAGTGACTAGAGCTATAATATTTGCTTTTTTATTTTCCTATAATTTTTTTCTCATTATTCTAACAATATGCCTAGTCTTTAAAATGAATTGCTGATGACTCAAAAATTAATGGACTGTCAGATTTAAAACAGAATAATCTGTTGTAATTAATATTGTTGCTCACTTTTACACTGAAAAGTACAGGAAATAAAATCCTAAATTTAAATTGGATAAAAATAACCACAATGGATGAATTAATTGCAAAGGTAAATGCTATTTAAAAAAAAAATCAGACAACAATTAGGCACTTTAACTTTATGATTTTTAAAGAATTTCTGGCTACAACTTACATGTATTTTAAGGAAAGTAAATATGTATATGCATGCTTAATTTGAGATATTAATTGGGAAGATGATTAAATAAGCAAATTGTTTCGGATAGTTGTTGTTAAATGATACAAAAATAGGAGAGTAGAACAAGTTGCCAGGAGCCCTGGATTCTAGTTTCAAGAGGTTTAGCTTTTATTAACATCAGTTTCAACATTTGTAAAACGGAGATACTTGGGGTAATCACAAAGATCAAATGAAATTACACCCGTAAAAGCAAGTAGTAAATGTAAAATGCTATTGCAAATATGAGGTGGTATTGCTATTACCCTTTATTTTTCTAATGAAGAAAAATTTGAAATAATGAATTTTAAGAGACTTTTAAAAGTTAACGTTTTTTATTCTTATTAATCAAAAATGTATTTGAAATCACTCTTCAAAAGTGATCATTAAATCAGACATGTAATAACAGAGAGGGTAATATTAAGTGCGCCATTAGAAACACCACCCATTCCAAAGACAATGGCGCATGCACGTTGCAGGAAGCGTGCGGGCAGGGACACTTGGGGAGCATATGGTTAGGACGTCATTTGAAGGAGCCATCTGGAGCAGCAAACTCTGCAGCCAGCTGTCCCTGCAAAGGCTAGTCTTGGAGGCAAGTTGTGTCATGTTACCGCTAACCTAAAGCCACAAATGTTATCACTTACGGCAGGAAAAAAAATACATTACAAACTAAAATTCCCTTTTAAAAAATCTAATATGGACTATCACTATATTTATTGCCAACTCAGAATAATATTTCCTTTCTGTCTACCTAATTTAATGGAGGATTTGCACTCTTGTCACCTTGAAGTAGCGCCTTAAATGTGGACAGGGAAAGAAAGTGCAGATGAAAGGAAATGGCTCTCCACTTTAGCATTCTAGTCTAGTAAATGCAAATATCTTTGAAGATATTATTAAAATCATAATCCTTTCCTTTTAAAGGAAACATAAAATAGAAATGAAAGCTAAAATATAAAGATAGTCCCTTCTGGTGTCTTATTTAACTATTCAACAGGTAAGTCCTAGACTCCATGCTGGGCGCTCTGGGGGAGACCTGAATGCACAGATCCTCTATTCAGGGAGCTCACAGCCTAAGAGTGAAAATAAAATGCACACGTTCATTTATATGAATAAGTCATCATCAAAAACCCAATGAAAGAATATTTCACCCGATTTCAACAGATTTTCAGCAGATTTAAGTACCTAACAGCAAGCTCTTTATTTAAATGTCTCAAAGTAATACTTATTTTTAATGTCTGTCATTTTAAAATTAATAAAAGCACTTCACTGAGAGAACAGTTTGGAGCACATTCTTCCTGTCCTTCCAGGCATACAAGTGGTACGAGCTTGGGCACAAGAGAGGACATTTTGCGTCTGTCTGGCAGCGCTCGCTCTACAACGTGAATGGTCTGAAAGCTCAACCTTGGTGGACTCCAAAAGAAACCGGCTACACAGATCTAGTAAAGGTGAGTGTTACTTAGACATCATCCTCACCGAATCTTTGTTCCCTACTTAAAATAAGAGAATGCTTATCATAGAAAGGAATGTCGGGGAGGGGACAGATTTTATTTCCAATGACATTTGCAAAAATATTGGAAAAAGAATCTTTTTATCCCTTTAGCCAAAAGTTTAGTTTAGATGATACAGAAGGAAGTTTGTCCGAAATAGCGGTTCTCAAATATTTTGGCCTGAGGACCATTTTACACTCTTAAAAATTATTGAGCACCTGAAGGAATTTTTGTTGATGTGGGTTATATTGATCAATACAATTGTTACACATGAAACCTGAAAGAAAGATTTATATATGTTTATGAATTCTTTAACAATAACAACTCCATTACATGATAATATGTATAACTTTTTAAAAAATAATTATATTTTCAAAACAAAAAATGTAGTGAGAAGATTAGAATTGCTTTATATTTTTACAAATCTTTTTTAAAGTCTGGATTAACAAAAGACAAGAGGAGTCTTATGTCTGTTTCCCACATATACTCACTAGAGCTGTAATGTATATATCACATAGCTTCTGGGAAATTCTCAGTCATGAAAGAATGAGCATGAAAAAAGCAAATAACACCTTTGTATTACTAAGAAAGTAGTTTTGATCTTGCAGACCCCTCCAAGGGTCTAGGGAACGCTCGTGTGACCTTGAACCACATTTTGAGAACCACTGATCCTGAAGCTATGGAAAGAGAAAACAGTTATATTTTTAGAAAATGTTTGGTAGACATATAGGATAGAGAAACTAAGTGATTGTAACAACTTAATAGCTATAAAAAATTAGAAGATTTTATACTGGTAGATTAAATATGAACTTTTAAAGACTGCTTTATGATTTTGATAGGAGCCGGTCGGAAGTTTACTTTTGCTCGGGTAAACCCCCTTCTTCTTAGACATATTAATAAAACGGGACTCAGTTAATTAACTCATAGTTTTAATAATATTGTTTTCTACCAAACATGAAAAAATTGCATGTTATCTTATGGGTAGATGAGCTTTGGTGTTTTGGCCTCAGAATCTAACTGTCACTTACACATGGTTAATAATAAGAAAATATATTCTGATTTTCAAACAATGGATTTTACATCTTCAGGAGGCAAGGAGGGAAGAGAAAGAATGACAAAATATTGATAATTCTAGAATCTGAGTGATGGATATATGGAGATTGTACTTTTCTTTCTACTTTTAGGTATATGTTTAAAATTTTTCGTATTTTTGTCTTATAGAACATCTAGAATAAAATGTATCTGTAAGACATACAAGATTTCACTGATTGATTTGGTCTATTTGGGGAAAAGAGAAGTTCCAATGTGGTTTAATGTATTTAGATTAAATAGGTCTGACTTGACCATGTTTACTCTGTATTTCATTGTGAAAGTACACTTAATAATCATCACAGTCCACTTGTAGAGTAGGCCTCCATCAATTAGCCTTTGAATATTTTATAGATCAGAAAACCATAGCATGGTAACAATGAATGCAGATTGACATTCCTTATCCCAAACAGAAATAGTATAGGAACAACATCTCCCTTGATAAATGACTACATTTAGCACTGTCAGTGATAATTTTTTTTTTTTTTTTTGTAAAATTTCATCTTCCCTCAGATGGAATCACACTGATCTCTTCTGATTCACCTCTACCAATCTTTTTTTCTTGGTCTCTTTGTGAGTTCATTTCCCTACTGTAGCTTTTAGGATGCTTTCAAGTTCAAGTCACAGAAATGCAATTCAAACTCAGCTTAAGCAACAAGGAATTGTGTTAACTCAAATAACTAGAATCCTGGCAGTGGGGCTGACTTCAGGGGTAGTATAATCAGGGGAAGATTTTCTTGTCTGTGCACTTTGTTTCTGGTCGGCCTTGCCCCTGTGCTGGCTACTCCAAGATGGTGGCTGGCAGCAGCTGGTGATGAAGAGGGAAAGAGTGTGGGGCTCCGTAGCATCGTTGAGCCCCTCACCAGCCCTATGTGGCCTCATGGAAAGCTCCTGGCAGACCCTCTTCTGTTGTTGAGAACCATGTCACATGGGCATGCACAGTCACAAGGGAGTCTGAGCTACCAAGTAGCTGGCAAGAGGCCGGAGCAGCAGACGTCCAGGAGGAGAAAGTGAGTGCACCTCTCCACCAACCAGGGGACATAATCTTTCCCTTCAGTCTGCCGGGGCCAAGTTAAGTCACATTTCTACTCCGGGTGAATCCTGGCAAGGGGCTATGAGATTATCTTCAAAACAGATCAACCCCTGAAGCTAGGAAAGGGTCAGTTTCCTCTAATTCAAATGGCTTATCTGGCGGAAGGTGGATGCCCAAACAAAGGCAGAGTTCTGTTAGGAAGGCAGAGGCATGATTGAGGTGGAGAAGGCCGCCCGCACTATTCGAGATATTTGCTGACTGTGGACCTGACTTGTCCCCAAGTCTCTCTTCTCCTTTTCTTGTCATTCCTTTTCTAAGATGCTTTTTCCACTGTGTTTCAGCTGCCGTGAAAACTTCTACCAAAGCTATGCTCCCCAAATAGACTTCTCACTCTTCCTAGTCTATCTTCGGCTGTACAGAAACATTAACATTCAATGTGAAAATTAATTCCCCATGTAATCTCTTAGTTAATACGCCTTTGCAACTTTACAATTTCGGTCAGTGTCTTAGTCCTTTTGGGCTGCTGTAACAAAGTGCCACAAACTTGGTGGCTTATAAACAAGAGAAATTTATTTCTCACAGTTCTGGAAGCTGTGAAGTCCAAGACCAAGGTGCCGGCAGATCGAGTGTCTGGTGAGGGCTACTTCCTGGTTCATAGATGGTGTTTCTTGCTGTGAGGGTCTGGTGAGGGCGGCTTTTGGTTCATAGATGATTCATAGATGATGTCTTCACATGTTGGAAGGGAAGGCAGCTCTCTAGAGCCTCTTTGATAAGGGCCCATTTACATCAATCACCTAAACCACCACCTAACGGCCTCACTTCCTAATATCACATTAGTGATTAGATTTCAACATATGAATTTGGGGGGACACAAACGTTCAGACTATAGCAGTCATTGATTCAGCTTTACCCAAAATACCTGGCCTCTTAGTGTATCCTCCCTCACCACTGCCCTTTACTGTCTTCATTCCAGCCAGAATTCTTGTGGCCACCAGACCTTTCCATATGAAAGTCCCTCCTTTTTTGTGAGGGACTCTTTTCTTACCCCTTCCCCTTTTCCTTCTCTTCTGTGCCCTTCACAGCCAATTCCTATCTATCCTTCCAGACATTGGCTAAGTTGCCACTACTTCTAGGAATATAAGTTAGGTGCCCCTCCTAGCATGTACCCAGAAGCACCTTATATATCCTTTTTAAGCAGTTAGCACACTGCATTGTAACAGCCTCCTAGTTCTCTGAAATTATGTACTCTAAGGCGGCAGGGACGATGTCCATCTTATTCAGGACTAGCACAGTATCTAACACATGGTAGGTTCTCAGAAATTAGATTCAATATGAGTTTCTATAAATTTTATTTTCTCTAGCTGTTTCACAGATATGTCAGAAATCTCAGGAATATAAAAATAGTACTACTAAGCATTTCTTTACATGTAAGCAGGTGCCACATTTGGCATCCTTCTTGGTCTTCCTTGAGTGTGGGGGAGGTTCTCTCTTACTGCTACTACACCGAGAGGGGGTGGCCTAGAGAGGAAAAAAATTCTCTCTACCTGCTATTTCAGGAGCAAGGGATAAAGACATTCTTTTTCTTGAAATTGTCACTGCTTGATAGGAAAGGATATTTAGAATGTACAGAATTCCTGTTGAAACCTCAATCATTTAATTTCTTATAAAACATTTGGGAATGGGCAGACATCAGAATGGCAGAGAGAACATCTTCATAAATCCACCCCTCCGTGAAAACACTGAGAAAAATTATCAAAATCAACTCTTGTAGAACTCATACATTAGTCAAAGGCTTACAACAATCTGAGGAGTGTTTATTCCAGAAAAACTGCTGAACCTCAGTAAGAACAGCAGGGTTTGTGAGGTAGTAAATTTAGCTACCACCAGCCATTGCTCCCAGCTTCAGGGTAGAATTGAAAACTGGCAACCTCACAAGAGCGTAGCAGTAAAACCCACAGATTGGCAGGCACTCGGGGGTGGGGGGACAGATCAGGTTTGCAGTGCTTCACAAAGTCCCATACACAGGACGTTGTCACTATTTCAACCTATGTCAACCTGGAAAGCTCCATTCTTAGGCCATTGTTGTTGTTAATATTTGCCCTTGCTTGTAAGAGAAGCTCTAGCCCCAGGCTTTTAGGTTGTTCTAGCCCCAGAACAACCATTGGAGGGGTTTTTTTTTAGCATCACAAGATGCCCAGGTCAACAGTATCAACTGGAACAAATAAGAACCTGGCAAGAAAACAAAGCAAACAATAACAACGACAACAACAACAAAAAAAAAAACCTTAAAAATAATCTGGAGAACAGGATGTCCATGTGAGGCTTTGAAAAGCTCTGACATCTTCTTGGGGATGTAGAAGGCCATGTGCATGTACAGGCCGTGTGCATGCCCAGGAAATACTTGAGAGAGGATCACAGTTTTTACCTTTGGCTGACCTTGAGGCTCTGCACAAGCAAGAAGTGCAGAAGGCTAGAACAGAGTTGTCAATGGCCTGGGCATTGCAGACATGCCCTCTAACTCATACAGGGCCCTCAGCAATGGGAGGAAGAGTTATCGGTTCAAAGCAATTAAGAAAATTGCTGACCAATCATTAGCTGGCCACTAAGCTAACATAGAAGAAACATTAGTGGTCATTCACTACAGGTAATAGAGACTTTATAAAATTAATCCAGAAAGTTAGTAAATAAATAGCAACAATAACAAAAATCAACAAGAAACGTTGGAGGAGGGGCAGAACTGATTTCCAGAATTGCCACATTATAGTATTTAAAATGTCCAATTTCAACAAAAATTACATAACACACACGAAAAACAGGAAGGTATATACATACACAGGAAAACATGCAGTCAATAGAAACTGTCCATGAGAGGCCCAGATACTGAACTTACTAGACAAAGGCTTTAAATTGGCTATTGTAAATGTATTTAAATAACTAAAGGAAACTGTGTCTAAAGAATTAAAGGAAATTATGACAATGATGTCTCACCAAATAGACAATACCAGTGAAGAGATAGAAATTATAGAAAAGAACCATATGGAAAACCTGGAGTCATAAAGTACGATATCTTAAGTAAAAACTCACTAGAAGGGCTCAGCACCAGACTTGAGCTGAGAAAAGAAATAGCAAACTTGAAGGTAGGTCATTTGAGATCGTCTATGCCAAGGAAAAGAAGGAAAAGAGAATGAAGAAGACAACCTGTGGGCACTATCAAGTGTATCCACATATGCATAACAGGATCCTTAGAGGGAGAGGGGAGGGAGGCAGTAGAAAAATTACTTGAAGAAATAATGGCTCCAAATCTGCCAGATTAGATGAAAAACATTACACATCCAAGAAGCTCAATGAATTCCAAGGAGGATAAATTCCAGAAACGTACCTAGACACATTATAGTTAAACTGTCAAAAGCCAAAAACAAAGTGATACTTTTAAAGTACAAAGAGAGAAACTTACTGCAAAAAAAATTTTTTTAAATCTTCTTTAAGATTAAGAGTTGACTTAACACCAAAAATCATGGGAGCCAGAAGGCATTGGGATAAATTTCAAATACAGAAAGAAAAAGACTGTTTACCAAGAATTCTGTATCTAGGAAAACTCTTTTTCAAAACTAAAGGAGAATTTAAGACATTTCCAGATAAATTAAAGACCGGGAGAATTTAATGTTAGCAGACCTGCTCAACAATAAATACTAATGACAGTCTTTCAGGCTGAAATGAAACAACACTAGATGGATGATAACACAAACCTACATGAAGAAAAAAGAAAAGACCTGCGCTAAAGATAACTACATGGATAAACATAAAAGGGCAAAAAAGTGTAAATTTTGTTGCTTTTTTCTTCTATCTGATTTTAAAAAACAATGCATAAAGCAATATTTACAAATTGTGTTTATGGGCTTATAGTACAGAAAGATATCATTTGTATGACAACGGCACAGTGGAGGGAGGGGAACAGACTTATATTGGAGCAAAATTTCTGTGTCCTCTTGAAATTAGATTAATATTAAACTGAACTAGATTGTTTTAATTAAAGGCGCTAGTTGCAATGCCCAGGACAACAACTAAGAAAACAACTCAAAAAACAGAAAAAGAAACAACAAGGGAATTAAATGGTACACTAGTAAATGTCTATCTGTTATAAAGGAAGGCAGTAATGGGAAAATAGAGGAACAAACAAACAAACAAAAAAAGACATGACATATAAAAAAATAACAAAACAACAAACTTTATCAGCAATTACATTAAATGTACGGGGAAGAAATACTCCAGTCAGAAGGTAGAGATTGACAGAAGAAATTTTTAAAATGTGATCCAGTTCTGTGCTGTTTACAAGAGACACACTGTAGTCAAGCACACAAATAGCTTAAAAGTAAAAGAATGGGAAAAGAATAAACCAAACAGTAACCAAAAGAGAACTAAAGTAGCTGTTACTATATTAATATCATATAAAATAGATTTGAAGACAAAAGGTGTTACCAGAGACAAAGAGGGACATTTCATAGTAGTATAATGGTCAGTTCATTAGGAAGACATACAGTTGTAAACGTATCTGTGTAATAACAGAACACCAAAATATATGAAGCAAAATGATAAAATTGAAGTGAGAAATATGTAATTCAGTAGTACTAGGTGGAGATTTTAATACATCACTTTTTATAACGTGGACTACTACTAGGCTGTGTATCAACAAGAAAATATAACACTTGAGCATCACTAAACCAACACAAGCCCTCACAGACATCTATAGAACACTTCACCCCACAAAAGCAGAATACACATTCTTCTCAGGTGCACATGGAACATTCTCCGGGATAGACCATATGCTAGGCCATAAAACAAGCCCCAGTGGATTTAAAAGCATTGAAATCATACAAAGCATGTTCTCTGACCCCAGTGGAATGAAGTTAGGAGTAATTAACATGAAGGTCTCCTTGTCCTCAACATCCATATCCTTGCCAGTACCTGACACTGCCCCTCAAAGCTACTGATCTCTGCTTATGTGTCTTATGTTCTTCTCCTTTTTGATATCAAGTGTTATTTTAAACTTCTGTTTCCTTGACCTTCTTGATTTCAGCCCTGCCTGTTTCAAACTCTTTTATTTAAGAAAAGCAAAGCCAGAGTGTTAATCACAGGGTCCCCCATGGCACGGAATCTCAGTGTGTGTGGCATCTCATGTTTAAAACTCAGTGCCGTGTGATTGTGCTTTACTTTGCTAACTATCTTTATTTGCAGAAATGTTAATATTGATGTGGTTATGACTTTTAAAAAAAAGTAGTTTCAAGGTGACCACTTGCCTATGACGACTGTGACATGAGAGAGCCAGCTGAGTGAGGAAACCCAGAGCCCACTGACCATGTAGGTGACAAACACTTGCACGTCAAGATATTCTTCTATTGTAATTTTCAAATTACAGATTTGAATATTATGGATCATGGATTGTCACTCAGGCTTGGACATCCTAAAGTGGAAACCTAGATCTGATAGCTACACCATTTGTCCAAAATACTTAGAATAATGACCCAGATTCTGGCCCTTACGTGACTGTAACTACCATGATAACACATTTTCATTCAAATTATTCACACTGTATGTTCCAGTGAGGTGTAGAGTACAGTTTTCTTGAAGGCATTGGACAGTGTTTAGCAAAACGCACCACCTGCATTTTTTCTTGTGGTTGAATTGTCACGGTTCCCCCTCACTGTGTAGCTTCCAGTTTGGCAGTGCTGGCACAGGAGTGTCACGTGGCTGTGCAGCTCAATGGAAAAATTTAGAGAAAAATATTCCAGTGAAGTTTTCTCTTTTCAGCATATTTTCATTAAAACTGAGTAGGTGGCTGCCCAAATCACAAATATCAAAGCACTGAATGCCTTTGGGTTATTGAACATAGAAATTGAAACAAAAATGGATTAAAGTCTTTGCTAGGTTGGAAATAGATCTCTTATAGTCAGAGAAAAGCCATCAAACCTTAAGAGTTTTGCTCTTTCCTTTTTGAGATGAGCTATTTGATCCACGCTGTTCCATGACCAATTTAGATAAAAACCCGCATTCATAGAAAACACTATAGTAACATTGAAAACACAACAGCCAATAGCAACTGAAAGCTATCTAAAATATCCCTTTTGTATTTGTTTCTCCTGCTACCTAACTCTGCATTCAACACTGGGAAAAAGGAAAATTCTCGTATCCTTTTCTGAGTTTTTCAGAGCACCTGCTCTGATAAATAGCATCACAGATAAGTTTGCCTTTTTTCATATTGTAGTTTTATTACAGTTGGAGGAGTGCCCAGGAATATTTTGGCAATGGTATGACACAGTGCATAGGAATGATTGATTAGAATAGCACCCTCTGTCATTTTCCTTCAGACTGTGGCTTTTATTAATTAAGAAATCCATTATGTATGAATAACTTCACCTGGACAAAAATGAGACTTAAACAGTACTAAATTAGCAGTTCAACATTTCTTTCTGTGTGATTAAATATTTCAGTGTTTTCACCGATCTGCTTTTAAAACGAAATGGATTGGGAAAGAAGCAAACATGTCAGATTTATAATGGAAGTCAACTGTAAATTAATAGAATTAGTAATTTTATATAAAAGTAAATATCATAGTATAAAGAAGTGCTGAAGGCAACTTCAGATTAACATAAGATTTTAATCTTATCTTTCTAAACCAAACCGTTTTGATTCCAACAATAATTTCACTAACGATGACAATAAAATGACTATCAGGGTCCAGAGCTTGATGATTACGTGATTTAAAGCTGAAGTTTTTGAAAGGGGCTCCACAATTAGATTGGTTTGGTTCTTAGCTCTGACACTCTGGGCAAGTCATTTTACCCATTTGAGCCTCAGTTTCTTTACCTCTAAATTCAAAAGGATTTCCTTAGTTCCTCCTCTCCTACAAGGTTTTGGTAAGACTCAAAAAACAAAACAAAACAAAACCCACCACCGTGGATTGTTCTGTGTGCTGTTCAGATGTGAGCCCTTAATAAGAGTCAGCACTCTGCTGAGGCCACAGGGTGGCTTATGATGCCACTTATGGCAATGTAGCAAAAGAATAAAATGTTTTATATTCTTTAAATTATTTCAAACTGAAAGGCCATTTTCTTTCTGAAAGCAAAATCAGTGAGTTTTCAGTATTTGTCAACATAGGGAAAAAATGCCTACGAATTGGCTTTGTCTCTGATCCTCTTTGGGAACTCACAGTACAGTGTCTGATATTTCAGGTTAATTGCAAAGTGTACCTGTAGGTCGGTACTCCATTAGGGGTTCTAAAATGTTTAATCCAGCAGGTCATGATTTATGTCTTAATATATACACACACAGATAGATGCCTTAAATGTGCATATGCTCATGCATATTATAGATAATTTGTTTATCTCTTTATGAAGTGATTTGTTATTTATTTACACAGAAAGTTTCAGCCCCTTGAGATCAGGGACTCTGGGGCTTCTGCTCATAGCTGTCACTTCCTCAGGACACAGCTCTGTTCCCAGTAGGTAGGGCAGGAAGGGAAGACAGCACCTCGTCTCCCCTTTTACCTTCCTCTGATGATGTTGGCTGGCTCCCCTGCCTGTCTGAGCCGGTAGATGAGGAATATGGGTCTCTTTTGCCATCTGAGTCCTTGAAGCCCTTGGGCTGGGTGTTTCTCCTGGCGACCTGGACTATTTTTTTCTCCTTTCTCTCAGGGGAAAAAAATCCTTTTTCTCCCACTCTTTAGAAAGAGAAAAATTCATTTATTTAAGACTCTCCTCTTGCCCCGGTGCTAGGTGGCTTATGTTATCCTTTCCTTCAGCAAGGATGGTGGGAGACCGAATACCCAAATGGACAATGGCCAGACTGTATATAAAAATAGAACTTTGACCCACAGTGTGCAGCCTCCTGCCCAGGAAACCAATCCCTTATCTGCATTGAATGGCCCAGGAAGTGAGACTGTTCTCTCTAGTAACAATCCAGGAAGGTAAACAATGACTTCCATAATAATCAGCCCCAAATGGCCAGGATTTGATTAACAACTGACAGCTTCCCCGATTTTGGTCCACAGTTGCAAATCAAAACCAACCAGAGAAAGCCAGCATGTTCCCGTAACCGATCACACAGGATTCCCTCCCTAGTCAGCCACCTCCAGCTTTCCTGTGCCAAAAGCCTCCACTCAGGACGCACCTGAAACCTTCCCCTTCTTCCACTATAAAGCTTTTCCACTCCCCTGCCTGCCTTTGGGTCTCTGCCAGAACACAAATGATGGTGGCTGGCTCTCTTGCTGTAGCAAACTCAGAATAAATAGCCCTTGCTTTTCTCATTTATTGGTCTTTTTATTTCCACAATAAGAAATGTCAGCTGTTTTCTTTTATCTTTATATTCAGACTGGAAAAACAAGGAGATCTGATCAAAATGCATTAGGACCAGTGAGAGATTGCTTTTTTAATGCTGCTAATTTCCTTAGGGGTGTTATTAAAATTATTGCAAAGAGAATTTGCTGTGACAGCATTGTAATCACTGCGGTGTTTGCTCTGATTCCATAACCTCAGCTCAGCTCAGCACTCAGGGGGAAGCGCCTGACCCTGTGGTAATTACATTGCTACCTAGGTCTTATCAGGTGCAAAGTACAGGCATGCTTTGCCTGAGATTTAAGCAAGCTGATTTTTGTCTCTAAAAATCAAGATATATAATTCCTAAAATAACAATAATAAATAACAAGCATATTCTTAACCAGGTAAATAAAATTTAGTATGCATTGTACTAATGCACCACTGTTACCAATTCATTCTAACTGCAATTTAATGCATAAACGTTGCCTAGAATAGTCGTTGACCACATCTTTTTCCTTAATTTAGAGTCTGAACCTTTCAAGGTCCATGCACATCTCTGAGACTTTTCCCACCTGTCAATGTCTGTGTTTCCTCATGGCCTTTTTTCTTAACAGCTAATCACACACAGTTACTTACTTAATCTTGTTTATGTTACTCTGGACCCAGAGAGTTCTTGTGTTAAGTTTTGCTCACATGTTAAAAACATAGCTCTTCCTGCCTTTCTCCATGACTATGTTTTATTTTGCTTCTATACATTCACTTTTTCCCATGTTGATGTGAATTTATTCCTGATCCCCTTCCATCTGCTGTTTGCTTTCTTAGTGGGAGCCAGTTCTAGCTTGAACCTACGGTAGTGTTAAGGGCTGAACTGTGTCTTCCCCAAAGTTCACATATTAAAATCCTACTCCCTAGTACCTCAGAATGTGACTATTTGGTGATTGTGTTTGGGCCTTTCAAGAGGTAAAGTGAAGTTAAAAGAGGCCATTAGGGTGGGCCCTAATCCAATCTGATTGGTGTCCCTATAAAATGAGGAAATCTGGACACAGAGAGATACCAGAGATGCCTGGTACAGAGGAAATGCCACATGAGGCCACAGTGAAAAAAGCGGCCACCTCCAAGCCAAGGAGAGAGGCCTCCAAAGAAACCAAACTTGATGACACCTTGACCTTGAACTTTCAGGCTACTGAACTGTGAGAACATAAATTTGTGTTAAGTCGCCCAATCTGTGGTTCTTTGTTACGTCAACCCTAGCAAATAATTACTGGTAGTGGCTTTCCTTATAACTCCCCTTACTTAGCAATGTGCAACATTTAGTAACTGCCTCAGCAAAATGTTTCTGAAAGGTCCTATTTTCTTCTTACATAGAAGAAAATATTTAAATCTCTGTTAGACCAATTATGTTTCATTAGAACAAAATTAAAGTGATTTCATGTTAAGCTTCAAGCATCACAATCAGTTTTATCATCATCTGAGTACATCATGGAATTGAGGATTTACCTAATGATGCAAGGAAAGTGTATGGACCATGAGGCAAAAAGAAGTTAGGCTGACAAGAAATCAATATGTGGATTAGCAGAGTTTGAGTCACAGCGTAAAATATGCTGGGGAGTTTGTTTTTACTTTTCCTTCCACTACATATCTTTATTATATGAAACATTGCTTTGAGTTTGGTGATCTTTTAAGACACATTTGAGAGACTGGTAAAAGGTTTTGCAGGCCAACAGGATTTTGCTTCTAAACTTCACTAGACGGTTGAGTTTTATTAAAAGGTCCGTGTAGTGTAGAAGAAAAGATAAACAGCAAAAAACATTAACTGTTAGAGATACATAGAAAATATGAGTGAAGAAGGAGTAAACAAAACTAAATACATGAATTTAACAGCCCCCCCATGTGAAACCTCGATTAAGTGACCATAAAAGAGTAAAAATGGTACAAATTTTTTTTTGAAAAAAGATAAAGAGACAATAGCAGCATGAACAATGTCATAACAATGTCAGCAAGTTTTTTTAAAAATGGAAAACAGAAGTGCCTGATTTGGTAGATCCAAGAAAGCAGAAACTGAAGTAATTACAGACAGGCTTCCGAAGAAGAAATGTAATGCATCTGCTACTACAGCAACTAAAGAGATTTGCATGGCCTAAGAGAATAGGCCCATCTATACTGATATTTTAGGGTCCCAAATAAAAAAGCTGGCTTTACAATGCACCCAACATTGAGGCCTGTCAGACACAAGCCCTGCCTTTCACACAGACATCCAGTCACTGCCTCAGCTTTACAGGACCAACAGCTCAGGGTCACCACACATTACGGAAACCTTCAACATGGAAGGTGAGCAAAACAGGAGAGAGGAGCAAGAGGGAGGACCAGAGACACCAGCTGCTGGAGCGTCTCAGTAAAAAGGAGAAGTTTCAGATGAAAGAGAAAAAATGAACAAACAGACAAACAGAGGTCAGGTGTGGATCTGAGGGAAGGGTGCCAGAACCTTCAGGAGACTCCATGGGAAGAAGTTGTAGAGCAGAACAGGAAAGAGCAAGGTAACGGCACAGATCAACCCCCGAGAGTCTTGGAGTCCAGCGAGAAGGGTAGGTGGAGGGGTTTGTTTCTCCCTCCCTTGCATCTCTGACCCTTGGTGGATTCCTGAACTGCTGGAGAGATTTTCTGCCCACAGGAGCCCAGACATTGCTGCCTCCAGTGAGCTGGGAGCTTGTTGCGGACAGGGCACCAGGCTCCCAGCCCCCTGGGGAGCCTCCCATCTCCACAGACCCGAGCTGGGACTGCAGGCACCATATTGCTTCTCTACCCACTGTGCACCTTTGTCCTCCCCAGAGGGCTTCAACTCCTCTTGCTCATCTGCACACAGACATTTCCCAACTCTGGCCCAGACTTCAGGAGCCACAGGGGTCCAGTGGTTCATGGGTGATCTGCGTGAATTCAGTGCCTGGACATTCTGGGTGGGCGGCCTACCAGAGTGAGGGACAGACACGACCAGAGTGCTAGCTTTCCTCCATTTGGACCGTTTTTCTCTCCTTTCCCTCCCCCACCCACAGCGGTTGAGAGAGACAATTGAGCCATCACACCAAGACTTCCACAGAGAGTGGGGCTCAGACCTTTCCTCTTGGGAACCTGCAGCAGAATGAGTGGCACTTGGACTGTGAGCTCTCTGCCCACCACCCCTCCCTGGTACTGCTTGCCTGGTGACTCCATCAGAGTGGGGCACACCCTGAGGTGGAGGGACATTGAACCTGCTTGGGCACGCTGTGGACAACTCGAGACCAGTGCACTTCTTCCTGGCATGGTCAGGGATTGATCTTCAGGGACCCAAGGATAGGCCCCCAGGCCAGATCCCATACCCCCAGGTCTTGATCGCATTGCTCAGGGGCAAGGAGGGATGATATGTAAATTAGTCTTAGGAGGCCAGGAAGCCTGCATGGGCAGATCAGAGGGCAGAGTACAGTGTGAATTCTAGCTGTGGTGTGCTCATGGGGTACCCCTCCCCCTACAGGAGGACTGTGCTCTCAGCTCAGGCTGGGATCCTGGGCAGGGAACCTCCTGGCCTGCATCGCAATTGTGGGGGAGCTCAGCTGACTTGAGCTCCTGCCTGCTGGCAGATAACAGGAAGAAACCATGAGGTAGGGGAGAGGAGAAGAGCCAAGTCCACTCCAGACTGCCAGATTGTGGATCTCAGATGGCCCTGCCTCCAGATCTCAGACTTGCTGGTTGGGTGGGGCCACTTCGTCCCTTCCCTGGTGGCTTTGCCCAGAAGCTGGAAGCAGACCTTCAACCCCTGCTGAAACTGATAAGTTGCCAGCTTTCTTGGAGCCTGACGGCAAGCTCACCCAACCCAGCCTTGCCCAGCCAAACTCTCTCACCCACTTCTGCTGTGGCAGAGAATAAGGACTCATTTGAAATTCCAGGGCTCCACCCACCACCTGAAACATTGGAGTGCTTCTCCTGAGGGACTAGAGCTGGTCACAGGACCCAAAAACAACAGTGCAACTTGTTCCTTCCTGCAAGCACTACTTACTAACAAGGAGGGTAAAATTACCCAAAAGCTAAAGTTCAGAACCAATACAAAATAATGGCTCAACCGGTAAAACAAAGCAATAAGATTTTATCCAACAGTATAAAAAAGAATGCATCCCATTTAACAAATCTTTCAATAAATGTGAACAGCTTGAATTCCCCACTCAAGAGAGCTAGGCTGGCTGAATGGATAAAAAGTACAATCCAACTATTTACTGTCTCCAGTAAACACATCTAACCCACATTTACTCATTCAGACTCAAGGTGAAAGGATAGAAAAAAATAGCCATGCAAATGGAAATCAAAAGAAAACAGGTGTAGCCATTCTGGTATGAGATAACATAGACCTCAAATCAACAATAGTAAAGACAGACAAAGATGGTCATTACATAATGGTAAAAGGAGCAATTCATCAAGAAGACAAAACAATCCTAAATATTTATGAACACAACATAGGTGCACTCAGATTTTTAAAGCAAACCCTACTAGATCTAAACTAAGTGATAAATAGCAACATCACAATTGCTCAGGACTTCAACACCAGGATCCTCCGAGCAGAAAATAAATAAAGAAACACTGGTTTTACACAGGACTCTAGAGCAATGGACCTAACAGACATTTATAGAGCATTCCACTGCAAAACTACTTAATATATATTCCTCTCTTCAGCACATGGAACATTCTTTAAGACTGATAACATCTTAGGCCACAAAATGTATCTCAACAAATTTAAAAAAAAATAGAAATTATACCATGTATCTTCTCAACCATAGTGGAATAAAATTAGAAATCAACTCCAACAGAAACACTCAATTCTACACAAAGTCACAGAAATTAAACAACCTGCTGAACGATTTTTGGGTCAAAGAGGAAATTAAAGTAGAAATCAAAATATTCCTCAAACTAAATTACAAAGGGAACATAAGTTATCAAAATCTGAGATTCAGCAAAAGCAGTCCTAAGGGGAAAATTCATAGCCTTAAATGCCTACATGAAAGATCACAAATCAACAATCTAATGAATCTTCTCAAGGAACTAGAAATGGAAAAGCAAACCAACCCCAAACCCAGCAGAAGAAAAGAAATGACTAAAGTCAGAGCAGAACTAAATGAAATAAAAAATTAAAAAAAAATACGGAAGATTAATGAAACAAAGAGTTTGTTCTTTGAAAAGATAAACAAAATTGATAGACCTTTCATTAGCTTAACCAGAAACAGAAAGAAAGAACCCAGATAAGCTCAATAAGAAATGAAAAAGGAGACATGAGAACTGATACCACAGAAATACAAAACATCCTCTATGAATACCATAAAAATCTCTATGCACATAAACTCGAAAACATTGAGGAAATAGACAAATTCCTGGAAACACACAACTTCCCAGAGTCAATCAAGAAGAAATAGAACTCCTGAACAGACCAATTATGAGCAATGAAATTTAAGCAACAATAAAAAATCTTCCAACAAAAAAAATTCCCAGACCTGATGGTTTCACAAACAAATTTTATCAGACCTACAAAGAAGAATTGGCACAAATATTGCAGAAATTATTTCATAACATCAAGAAGGAAGGAATCCTCCCCAACTTATTCCACAAAGCCAGCATCACCTCAATACCAGAGTCAGAAAAGGATACAACAAAAAAAGAAAACTGTAGACCAATATCCCTTTTAAATATGGATGCAAAAATTCTAGCAAACCAAAATCCACAGCACCTCAAAAAAATAATCCACCACAACCAAGTGGGTTTCAACCCAGGGATGCAAGGATGGTTCAACATATGTATATCCATAAATGTGATTCACCACATAAACAGAACCAAAAACAAAGATCATATGATCATCTCAATAGATGTAGAAAAAGCATTCAAAAAAATTCAGCCCTCTTAACAAAATAGGCATAGATGGAACATACCTCAAAATTATAAAAGCCATATAGGGCAAACCTCCACAGCCAGCATCATACTGAATGGGAAAAAGTTGGATGGATTCCCACTCAGAACTGGGCAAGACAAGGGTAACCTCTGTTACCACTTCTGTTCAACATAGTGCTGGAAATCCTAGCCAGAGCAATCAAGCAAGAGAAGGAAATTAAGGGTATCCAAATGGGGAAAGAAGAGGTCAAACTATTGTTCTTTGCTGATGATATGATCTTATATCTAGAAAACCCTAAAGATTCCACCAAGCGACTGCTGGAACTGATAAATAAATTCAGCAAAATCTTAGGCTGCAGTATCAATGTACAAAAGTCATTAGCATTCCTATACACTAACAACAGACAAGCTAAGAATCAAATCAAAGACACAATACCCTTCACAATAACTACAAAGAAAATAAAATACCTAGGAATATATGTAACCAAGGAAGTGAAAAATCTCTACAAAAAGAATGATGACTCACTGAAGAAGGAAATAGCAGATGATGTAAACAAATGGAAAAACATATCATGCTCATGAATCAGCAGAATCAAGATTGATAAAACATCCATACTACTAAAAGTGATTTACATATTCAATGCAATCCCTGTCAAAATGCTGCCATTTTTCACAGATCTGGAAAAAATTACCCTACACTTCATTTGGAACCAGAAAGGAGCCCAAATAGCCAAAGCAACCTTAAGCAAAAAGAACAAATTGGGAGGCATCAATTTACCAGACTTTAAGCTATACTACAAGCCTATAGTAACCAAAATAGCACGGTACTGGCACAAAAATAGAGATATAGGCCAATGGAACAGAACAGAGAACCCAAATGTAAAACCATCCACATATTGCCATCTGATCTTTGACAAAGCATGCAACAATATACACTGGGGAAAAGAATCCCCATTCAATAAATGGTTCTGGGAAAACTGGACAGCCACATGTAGAAGATTGAAACAGGATCTATATCTCTCACCACTGACAAAAATTAATTCAAGATAGATAACAGACTTAAATATAAGACATGAAACCATAAGAATTATAGAAGAAAATGTTGGAAGAACTCTTCTAGATATTGGCCAAAGCAAGGAATTTATGAAGAAGACCCCAAGGGCAGTCACAATAACAACAAAAATAAATAAATGGGACTTGATTAAGTTAAGCTTCTGCACAGCCAAGGAAATAAATCAACAGAGCAAATAGACTACCTACAGAATGGGAGAAAAATATTTTCATGCTATATATCTGATAAAGGGCTAATAACCAGAATCTACAAAGAACTCAAGCAAATCAGCAAGAAAAAAATCAAACAACCCCATTAAAAAGTGGGCAAAAGACTTGAACAGAAGGTTTTCAAAAGAAGATAGACTAATGACCAATAAGCATATGAAAAAATGCTCCATGTCACTAATCATCAGGGAAATGCAAATGAAAACTACAATGAGATATGACCTAACCCTAATAAGAATGTTTTTTCTCAAAAGTCCCAAAACCATAGATGCTGGCATGGATGCG
Source organism: Eulemur rufifrons (assembly GCF_041146395.1). Classification (NCBI taxonomy): domain Eukaryota; kingdom Metazoa; phylum Chordata; class Mammalia; order Primates; family Lemuridae; genus Eulemur; species Eulemur rufifrons. Next base: position 91,740,429 of record NC_090985.1, read on the forward strand.
GAGAGAAAGGAACATTTATACACTGTTGATGGAACTGCAAACTAGTACAACCTCTATGGAAAATAGCATGGAGATTCCTCAAAGAACTAAAAGTCAACCTACCATTTGATACAGCAATTCCACTGCTGGATATTTATCCACAGGGGAAAAAAGTCATTTTGTCAAAAAGGCATTTGCACTAGAATGTTTACTGCAACACAATTCACAATCACAAAGATGTAGAATCAACCCAAGTGCTCATCAGTTCATGAGTAGATTAATAAAATATGCTATATGTACACCATGGAGTACTACTCAGCAATTTAAAAAAATAAGTTAATACCTTTTGCAACAATCTGGATGGAACTGGAGACCATCCTCCTAAGTAAAGTATCACAAGAATGGAAAAACAAATACCACATTCACTCACTATTAAGTTGTAACTAACTTATCAACACTTGTGTGCAGAGATGGAAGCAAAACTCAGTAGAAATCATGCAGGTGGGTGGGGGTGGAGGGAATGGGTGAAATCATACCTCACTAGTATAATGTGCACTATCTGGGTGATGGGCACACTTATAACTTTGACTCAAGCAATACAAAAGTAATCCTTGTAATCCAAACATTTGTACCCCCATAATATTTTGAAATTAAAAAAAGAAGAGCAAACAAAAAGAATGCTATAGCTAAAATGTGGGGCACAAAAGCAAACTTAAAACCTCTGATATACTCTGAGCAATAAGAGAAGATAGTGTATCCATAAAACAAGAATAGGATACTATAAAAAGGAACAATGAAAGACCCAGAAAGAGTTCTTACATATTTAAAAATGTGATGTGTACAAATACAGATTCAATAGCGGTATTAGAAGCTAAGTGAAGAATATCGCTCAGAAGGAAAAACAAAAAGGCAAAGATGGAAAATAGAAAAGGTAAAAAAATTAGATAATTTAGCATGTCCAACAGAATGACAAAAGGAGTTCTAGAGAGAATGGGGAAGAAATAGAGACAGAATTATTAAATAATGCCCAAGATGGTCCAGAATTCCAAAATGTGAGTCTCCATATTGAAGAGTGCCATTTGGTGTCTAGCCCTTACACCAAAGCACGTTGTCATAAAATTTCAGGAAACCAGAAAGAGAGAAGATCTTAAAGTCCTCATCATTATCATCATAGCTGTACTTGTATATGACACAGATACTTTTCAGCACACTTAATCTTCTCAGAGACTCTTGAGGGAAGTTTTATAAACGAGAAACCTAAAGCACAGCATTAAGTAACTTGCCCCCAATCACACAGCTAATAAGTGGCAGAGTCAGATTTCCAAACCATGCAGGCTGGCTCCATTTCTTACACCCTTAACCACTATATCATAATGACTTTTATGAAGCTTCTACAGCGGGAAAAATAGTAGAAGTGGGGACAGCCAGGAAAATCTATAATAAAAGACATGAGATTTCCCAATAGCAACACTGAAAGTTACAATGTAATGGAGCAATGCTTTCAAAATTATAAAAAGACATCAGTCTTGGCAACAGTTTTTTGGATATGCCACCAAAAGCACAGGCAAGATATGCAAAAATAAACAAGTGGGACTACATCAAACTAAAAAGCTTCTGCAGGTCAAAGGAAACAATCAACAAAATGAAGGAGAAACTACAGAATGGGAGAAAATGTTTGCAAACCATATATCTGATAAGGGATTAATACCTAAAATATATAAGGAACTCATGCAACTCAATAGCAAAGTAAAATAAAATGAAATAACCCAATTTAAAAATTGACAAAGGATCTGAATAGACAGTTTTCCAAAAAAGATAAACAAATGGCCAAGAAGTGTATGAAAAGATGCTCAACATCACTAATCTCAAAGAAATGCAAATCAAAACCACAGTGAGATAACACCTCGCACCTGTTAGATGGCTGTTATTATGATAAAGACAAGAGATAAGTGCTGGTGAGGGTGTGGAGAAAAGGGAGCTCCTATACACTGTTGGTGGGAATGTAAACTGATGCAGCCGTAATAGAAAACAGTATGAGGTTCCTCAAAAAATTAAAAATAGAACTACCATATACACCAGCAATCTCCTTCTGGGTATATAACCAAGGGAAATGAAATCAGTATCTCCAAGAGATACCTGCAGCCCCCTGTTAATTGCAGCATTATTTAGTCACTATATGAAAACAACCTACATGTCTATCAGCAGATGAATGGATTTAAAAATTGTAGTGTATAAACACAATGAGATATTATTTGGCCTTTATAAAGAATATCTTGCATTTGTGACAACATGAATGAACCTCGAAGTCATTATGTTGAGTGAAATAAGCCCGACACAGAAAGACAAATACTTTATGGTCTCACTTACATGTGGAATCTAAAAACGGTCAAACTCACAGAAGCGAAGAGTAGAATGGTGGTTGCCAGGGGCTGAAGAGTAGGGGAAATGGGGAGATGTTGATCAAAGGGTACAAAGGTTTAAGTTACAAGACAAACAAGTTCTAGGGCTCTAATATATAGCATGGGTGGCGCTGGGTGTGTTAATTTGATTGTGGTAATCATTGCACAATGTATGCATATCTCAAATAATCATGTACACCTTAAATATATTCTTTATCAACTAAATATTTTAAAATAAAAATAAAATAGTAATCACACTAGATAACAAGAAAAAGTTATTAAAAGAAATTATTTACTAACAGTAAATTTACTACCTAAATACCTAACTGTACACAGTCAGACCTTCAATCAAGTGTAAGAAAAGAACAGCTTCAGATATTTTTAGAAATTCAGTTTTGCCTGTGGTGTGTCCTTCCTCAGAAACAATTAGCTGAATGATTAGGGAGCCCAATACCACGTAGAGGCCAAGGGCAGTTCCACGGTGACCTTTGTCCAGCAAGCTCAGACAGCAGATGGTCCAGATGAGAGCAAGGCAGATGGCTGCTGAAGAATTACCTTCAGAAAAAGAGAGAAAGAAAGTAAATAGATTATATGATGTTTTTTGGCAAAGGGTAGTATAGAGATTTTTATACTCAGAGTATAAAATCTGAGAGTATAAAAATGATATTTTATCTCAGAGTTAGTGAAGAAGTAGTGTTAGGTGCATTAGAAAATTAAACCAACAAAAAAGGGGCAGAATAAAAAAAAACTGCATGTGAAATGAAGTGTAATCATTATAGCTCAAGTGTGAATGATACCTCATTGTCATAATATTATAAAACCTGAATGTGAATTTACCCAGAGGTATGAAAGATTTGTGAAATTGACTGTATTGCCAAGGATGGAGAAGAAGGAAAAGAAGAAGACATCAAATTGTTAAATCGTTAACCTTCCCTAATAGATGAGAGATACTGTCTAAAATTAACAAATCAAGAATAGCCATATAAACATGTCATTTAGATGAGCGAGCTGTCCGGGAAGGTGAGGAAAGTGCTCTTGACTGGATGGAGGGTTGGGATTCAGGAGAGCTGGGGCATGTAGGTTTCATGATGCTTGGAACTGGAAAGTCCATGTATCGATGCCTAGAGTGCCAAATATAGCCGAGGTTTAACGCACAGGCAAATGCTGCTGTTGGGTTTATGAAGCCGTGTGTCCCTGCAGAAGCATCAAATCTCTGCTTCCCAAAGTCTCTTTTACCACAAAAAGAAATGAGAATTCGAAGCCATTGTCTTCTGGACAGCCAACTGAAATACCAATACTATTCGTTTGTTTCTCTTTTCAGTTTTATAAAATGGATGAATTTAGGGTCAAGAAAGTAATATTTTAGAGGAGACCTTTAAAAATGTAGGCATTCCTTGCTCTTTGCGAGGCTTCAAGTTTCTATTGGAATTTCCTTAAAAATGAAATATTTTGCTATCACAGACAACTGAGTAAAATGAACGTAAATTTTATATTCTCTCCCTCTCTCTCATACACATGTGCCCACACGTGTGTACGTACACACGCACACACACTCTGCTATGGTGTGAATGTCTGTGACCCCCCAAAATTCATATGTTGAAACCTAACCCCCAGGGTGTTGGTATTAAGAAGTAGGGCCTTTGGGAGGTGATTAGGTCATGAGGGCAAACCTCTCTTGCGGGGGATTAGTGCCCTTCCCAAAGAGACCCCAGGGAGGACAGTGAGAAGACGGCTGTCTACGAACCAGGAAGCAGGTCCTCAGCACACACACACACACTCCCTGTGTAATTAAGTTAGGTCTTTAATTTCCTGTAATCCTGAATTTTATATAAAATGATTCCTTGGTTTGTGCTTTAAAACAACATCCTCAGGTCCCATCCCAGATTTCTCTCCCCATAAGAGCCCTTGTCATATCTTTCCAATGTTGGAAAACACTCCCAAGCACAGTCATTACTTTGATCAAAAAAATGTTTACATCAAACACGTAGGAGATTATGATTGTTTTATCTTTGTGTTTTTCTTTTCTTTCTTTCTTTTTTTTTTTTTTTGAGACAGTCTCGCACTGTTGCCCGGGCTAGAGTGAGTGCGGTGGCGTCAGCCTAGCTCACAGCAACCTCAAACTCCTGGGCTCAAGCAATCCCCCTGCCTAAGCCTCCCGAGTAGCTGGGACAACAGGCATGTGCCACCATGCCCAGCTAATTTTTTCTATATATTTTTAGTTGTCCAGATAATTTCTTTCTATTTTTAGTAGAGACGGGGTCTCACTCTTTCTCAGGCTGGTCTCGAACTTCTGACCTCTAGAGATTCACCCACCTCGGCCTCCCAGAGTGCTAGGATTACAGGCATGAGCCACCACGCCCGGCCTGTGTTTTTCTTTATGTCACCAGATTTAACTGGTGGGATCTTTTGGTTCGCCCGGTTTCTCCCACTAGTCAAGGATGTGGACTGCCTTGGAGGCTTGCCTTCTGCACGGTGCTCGGCGGGAAGCTCATTGCTCTCCGGGCACCTCGCTAGTGCTCCATCCTGACCACTGCCCACACTGATGGGCGCCCAGTAGATCATTGTGTGTGGGAGGCTGTGGGGACCCACAGTTGGTCTCGTGCTCCAGAGAGGAGCAGGGCCCCCCAGTCCACCACAGCCTGAAACCCTTGTGCCTCTCCTCCCACAGGGGCCTTAGGAGTAATCAAGGGACAGCCAGCAGAGCCGACTTCTGGCACTAGCTGTGCTGCCCACCAGACTGTGGGGTGCCTGGTTCATTAACCACTCCGAGAGTCATTTTCTCATCCCTAAAGTGAAAAAATTTCATCTAGGTTAACAGTGTGGTTTCTTCCAATTGCAAAATTCTATGACAAAGTATTGAACTCAGAAAGTAATAAGTGGCTGTTTTTAATGAAAATAAACTAAAATCTATTCAGTGCTTGGTCAGTATTGAGCACGTCTGGTGTCATTTTATTACAGGTGTTTGGAGACCCTTCTGCACCAAGTTGCTCCGTTTGAGCATGAGTCTGTCATCCAACACTTGTATGCCACAAATAACAAGGGAAAATAAAAAAAAGTTTTTAAAGAAATTCATTACTACTCGTAGAAAAGTACCTTGTCAACCCTTCCCAGGGGAGGCTGGGGTGAAGGGGCAGGAATGACAACATTTCACATATAAAAAAGACAGCCTATTCTTAAGTAAAAAAAATTAAATTGTATTGAGTGATGCAATCACTTTAACATTTTTCCCCCAGGGCTTTGTGCCCTATTTTAGTAACAAAAGATCAGCTGTTTCAAACCATGCCCCTAAATCAGCTTTCAAAAGAAATAAAAGAAACTTCTAAAATACCAGGAAGCAAGAGAGGAAGAGCTTGCCCTTATAAGGCGCCAATAACCTCATTTGAAAAGTAATTTCATGTGTTAGAGAGGTAATTCTCTCCTCCTCTATGTGACAGTTTAACAAGAATCTAACAGATTTATCTAGCAACATGAACACGTTACAATAACCACCGTGAGTGTTGGCAATTTAGGTGCATTTGAAAAGATGTGAACCTACTGCAAAACCTTGCCGTGCATTTTCTTTCCTTTTCGTGCTCTTGGGATTTTTGACAAAACCATTGTATTCTCTCAATCTGGGGGTCTGTCAAAATGAGGGCTTTTGAGTATCTCTTTATTGAAATGCATTATTTAACTTGCCACTTACTAGCTTCCTACTTGGGATGAATATGGAAACTAGTTGGCAAACTGAGCACTAAATGTGGGTAACCACGCCGAGCGAGGAGCAGGTGTAGATGTTGACACACATCAATGGGTGGATGTCACAGAAATAGAATTATAAAATCAATATTTAATCAAAATCTCTCTCTTGCCCTAGAATATTTTAATAACCCTAATGTTTTCACATGATACCAAGTGTTCCCTAAGGTGACTGGGTGTGGCACCGTGTTCCACACAAATCACAGTGTCTGTCTTTGTCAGAACCCTCTGCCTCTGCGGCCATCATGACTCCTTGTTTTCCTGCACGGACTCATGAATTCACAAAGCATGCTAAAGACACCTCACACATTATCTCGTGCTTCGCTCTGCCCAGTAATTGGTCATTTTGCTTGCCTAATTCAAAAGATAAAGACCCATGTTTTACAAGGCAACCCAATCTATTTTTGGAGCGTGCTAATTGTTGTTTTCAATTTCTGCATTAACATCTTTTTCTTAGTTTGTAACTTATTAGTTCTAGTCCCATGTTTTTGAGTCACTTAAAATCCTTGGGACCAGAAGTGTTTCAGATTTTGGAATTTTTTGCCTTATAGTTACTTATAAGTTTGCCTTGCACTTACTGGTTGAACATCCCTAATCTGAAAATCCAAAATCAAAAATTCTGTGATTAGCATTTTCTTTGAGCATCAAGTTGGTACTCAAAAGATTTCGGATTTTGGAACATTTCAAGTTTTGAAATTTTGGATTAGAAATGCTTAACCTGCATATCTGGCCCCTGATTATTGTTGAAATCGGCTAGTATGTCCCTCTCTGACCATGAATCCACATACTCAACTATTTCATGTAACATAGAAATGATTGAAATTATTAACATTTCAAAATCCTACTTTTCTATACAACTTTGTCTCTTTCCTATGGTAGAAGAGCTGTTTTTTATTCTGTTCTCTGGATGGCCCGTTCATCTCAGTTTGCTGCTCAGACCTCAGCCTTGCCTGCCTCCTCCCACCTGCAGCTCCCACCCCTAATCGCAGCACAGTGCCAGGGTGAAGATTGCCCAGGGTCCTCCGCAGGGTCTGCAGTCACCGCCCCACCCCCAGCACTCCTGGCTCTGCTGGTCACTAGCCCGCTTTCTGGCAGGGGCCAAGACTCCCTCATATAGGAGAAGTCAATGAACTATTTTTATGTGGCTGAATTCTAACCACTAGTACATTTGTTTCTTTTGTTTTGCTGCTAATTTTATAACTTATCAAATGTTCCCATGGATGCTTTTCTGATGCCTTTGAAAGTTTAATTAATATTTACCATGCTGAATGGCATCTTTGTAAGGAATTCTATTGAAAGGTGAAGTGAAATCTGTGAACTGTATTCCAGCTTGGATGCTGGAGTGTCACACGGAGTTTATTGTAGAGGACCAATGTAGTATGATGAACAAGATCAATACTCTTATCAGGTTGTCGTTTAAAAAACAAAAGTCTTTAGATAAAACATAAAACAACTTGTGGAGGGGGTTCTTCCCTGAAGGTTCTAGGAATTATTGAAATTTTTATGCTGCAAAACATTGGTTCTGAAAAATAATGAGTTTTTTATATATACCTATGACAAGAGGTCCCAGAGAAAATTGAAACATAAGCAATCTAGATGAGAGCAAAATTTCATTATTTTATTAAACAAACCAAAAAAAAAAAATCTGAGAGTCATCATAAGGTGTTCCACCAGGCACATTTTCAGTCTAATAAAGCCAGATCTTCTCTCTAGTCCTTAGAACGACACTGGAAGTTAATCCGAGATGAAGGCCTTGCAGTGATGGATAAAGCCAAAGGCCTCTTCCTGCCTGAGGACGAAAACCTGAGGGAGAAGGGAGACTGGAGCCAGTTTACACTGTGGCAGCAAGGTGAGCTCCCGACTTCTAGATGGTTCTCTGTGGCCCGTGATCTTATAGTATCTTGTGATACTTCCTGGGATTCCCAAACTTAAAGGAGATGGCCCAGAAAACCTAGAGTTTTGAAATCCTGTCATTGTTTTTAAAAACTACATCTGAGCTCTTGTTTGTGTATGTGTGCACATATAAATGTGTGTGTGTGTGTGTGTGTGTGTATTCACATGTGTATTGGGATAAATATTTATAACTAGCATTTTGATTTTCTTGGTCTTTCCTGTTGAATGATGTGTTACTGACAGTAACCCTACTGTGTAGGCATAACCGAAAAGTCTACCACGTGTTATCAATGTCTTAGACAGGAGCATCCTCAAACGCTATTTGCTCCTGTAAAATGGAGGTGACGTTGCATGCCAAGACAATATCACCATGGGCAAGAACTGCTAGAAATAGTAACACCCCAGAGTGACAAGTCAATAGTAACTGCCATCGGAGCTCTTCATGAATAAGAAGTGGTTCATATTCAACTTTGCATCTCGTGAGCTTAACCCAGGTCCAGGCACACAGATGGGCCTCCAATATGTGTGTGTGTGTTCAATGAATTAATAATAAGAAACATTGAATTTTATCTTCAAGGCTCTCTCTAATTGTCTTCTTGAAAAGTTGAGTTGGCCTGGGTTAACAATAGCTAAAGAAAAGTAAATTCATTTTGAAGACTAAACAGCATTGCTGCACATCTTCAGCTACACTAAACAAATTCAGAATATGATATGCATTTAATTTACATTAAAGGATAAATAAGGACAGTGGTTTCTCTCAATTATGTTTTCAGAATTATTTCTATGTAAGAACAAGAGGAACTGTGTTAGTAATGTTTTCAAGGGTATATCCACCCAAGGGGAGATCAAGTAATTTCAAGTGACTGTCATATTTTTGCCAACAAGATTTTTTTTAAATGGAGATACAGGGAATAAGATTGAGCAAGCAGAAAAAAGCATTAGTGAGCTTGAATACAGGCTACTTGAAAATACACAGAAGACAAAAAAGAAATAAGAATGAAGTGTGCCTACAAGATCTAGAAAATAGCCCCAAAATGACTAATCTAATAGTTATCTTAAAGAGGAGGTAGAGAGAGAGATTAGAGTAGAAAGTTTATTCAAAGAAATAATAACAGAGAACTTTCCAAACCTGGAGAAAAATATCAATATTCAGGTATAAGAAGATCATAGAGCACCAAGCAGATTTAACCCAAAAAAGACTACCTCAAGGCACTTAATATTCAAGTTCCTGAAGGACATGGGTAAAGAAAAGGTCATAAGGGAAGCAAGAAAAAAGAAAAAAATAAATAACATAAAGGAACTCCAATACATCTGGCAGTAGACTTCTCAGTGGAAACTTTACAGACCAGGAGAGAGTGGCGTGACATATTCAAAGTGCTGAAGGAAAAAAACCTTAACCCTGGAATATTATATCCTGCAAAAATATCCTTGAAACACGAAGGAGAAATAAAGACTCTACTAGAAAAACAAAAGCTGAAACATTTCATTGACACCAGACCTGTCCTACAAGGAATGCTAAAAGGAGTTCTTCAATCTGAAAGAAAAGACATTAATGGACAATAAGAAATCATCTGAAGGTATACAACTCACTGCTAACAGTCAGTACACAAATACAGAATACTCTATTGCTGTAATTGTGGTATATAAACCACCTATATCTGGGGGAGGAAGACTAAAAGACAAATTTGTGAAAAATAACTACAACAACTTTTTGAGAGAGAGTATAAAAAGATATGGATGGAAACAATAAAAAGTTCAAAAGCAGGGGGGGAAGGTATTAAAGGGTAGAATTTCTGTTATATTTCTGTTTGCTTGTTTATTTGTTTGTAAGCAAAGTTGTCACGTGTTTAAAATAATTGGTTACAAAATGTTTTTTGCAAGCTTCATGGTAACCTCAAATCAAAAAACCTACAACAATTTGTTCTTTTTGCTTAAGATTGCTTTTGCTATATGGAGTCTTCTGTGGCTCCATATGAAGCATAGAATTATTTTTTCTAGATCTGTGAAAAATGATGTTGGCATTTTAATAGGGATTGCGTTGAATCTGTAAATCACTTTTGGTAGTATAGACATTTTAACAATGTTGATTCTGCCAATCTATGAGCATGGTATGGTTTTCCACCTGTTTACGTCCTCTGCTATTTCCTTCCTCAGTGTTTTATAATTCTCCCTGTAGAAATCTTTCACCTCCTTAGTTAAATATATTCCTCGGTATTTTATTTTCTTTGTTGCTGTTGTGAAGGGTATTGAGTCTTTGATTCGGTTTTCATTTCACTGTTGTTGGCATATAGGAATGCTACTGTTTTGTGTACACTGATTTTGTAACCTGAGACTTTGCTGAATTTGTTTATTGAATTGGGAGGCATCAGTTTACCAGACTTCAAGCTATACCATAAGGCTATAGTAACTAAAATAGCATGATACTGGCACAAGAACAGACATAGACCAATGGAACAAAACTGGGAACCCAGATATAAAACCGTCTTCATATAGCCATCTAATCTTTGGCAAAGCAGACAAAAATATACACTGGGAAAACCAATCCTTATTCAGTAAATGGTGCTGGGAAAACTGGATAGCCACATGCAGAAGACTGAAACAGGATCCACACCTCTCACCTCTCACGAAAATCAACTCACAGTGGATAACAGACTAAAACCTAAGGCATGGAACTATAAGAATTCTAGAAAAACTGCTGGAAAAAGTCTTATAGACATCAGCCTAGGGAAAGAATTTATGAAGAAGATCCCAAAGGCAATCACAGCAACAACAAAAATAAATAAATGGGACCTGATTAAATTAAAAAGCTTCTGCACAGCCAAAGAAACTATCATGAGAGTAAACAGACAACCTACAGAATGGGAAAAAATTTTCGCATGCTACACATCCAATAAAGGACTGATAACTAAAATCTATTTAGAACTCAGGAAAATCAGCAAGAAAAAATCAAATGATCTTATCAAAAAGTGGGCAAAGGACATGAATAGAAATTTTTCAAAAGAATACAGAAGAATGGCCAACAAACTTATGAAAAAATGCTCAACGTCTCTAATCATCAGGGAAATGCAAATCAAAACCACAATGAGATATCACTTAACTCCAGTGAGAATGGCCCTTATCAAAAAGTCCCATAACAACAAATGTTGGCATGGATGCGGAAAGACAGGAACACTCATACACTACTGGTGGGACTGCAAACTAGTGCAACCTCTGTGGAAAGCAATATGGAGATACCTTAAACAGATACAAGTAGACCTACCATTCGATCCAGCAATCCCATTATTGGGCATCTACCCAAAAGAACAAAAGACATTCTATAACAAAGATATCTGCACCCGAATGTTTATAGCAGCACAATTCACAATTGCGAAGATGTGGAAACAACCCAAGTGCCCATCAATACATGAGTGGATTAATAAAGTGTGGTATATGTATACCATGGAGTACTACTCAGCTATATGAAACAATGGTGATATAGCACCTCTTGTATTTTCCTGGAAAGAGCTGGAACCCATTCTACTAAGTGAAGTATCCCAAGAATGGAAAAATAAGCACCACATGTACTCACCATCAAATTGGTTTCACTGATCATCACCTAAGAGCACATTTAGAAATAACATTGATCGGGTGTCAGCCAGATGTGGGTGGGGGAGGGGATGGGTGTATGCATACATAATGAGTGTGATATGCACTGTCTAGGGGATGGACACGTTTGAAGCTTTGACTTGGGGGGTTGGGGGGGGCAAGGGCAATATACATAACCTAAACTTTTGTACCCCCACAATATGCTGAAATAAGAATAATAATAAAAAAAAGAACCACCAAAGGACCTAGCAATACCACTACCAAGTATCTATCCAAAGAAGGGGAATTTGGTACATCAAAAAGATATCTACACTCTCATGTTTACTGCAGCACTATTCATAGTAGCCAAGGTTTGGAATCAACCTAAATGTCCATCAATGGATGAATGGATAAAGAAATTATGATACATGTGCACAATGGAATACTACACAGCCACAGAAAAGAATGAAATCTTTCCATTTGCAAAAACATGGATGGAACTGGAGAACATTATGTTAAGTGAAATAAGCCAAGCACAGAAAGACAAATCTCAGATGTTCTCACTCATATATGGGAGCTGAATATTGAAAACAATTGATCTCATGGAGACAGAGGGTAAAATGATGGTTACCAGAAGCTGAAAAATGTAGTGGGGAGGAGAAAGGATAAAGTGGGGATGGTTAATGGGCGCAAAAATATAGTTAGATAGTTACATAGAATGAGCAGTACTTGATAGCACAACAAAGTGACTATAATCAGCAGTAAGTTAGGGTATACTTTAAAATAACTAAAAGAGTGGAACTGGAATGTTCCTAACACAAAGAGATGATAAATGCCTGAGGTGATGGGGAGAAAAAAAAGATTTTTTTTAAAGGAACTGTACAATCTGTATGTGGGTAACATGCTAATTTATTTTTGGCATATCACTATAATAAGTCAATTCCATTGACATTTAAGTGTTCACCTGATACTTTGATTCTGTTAACATCCTTATACTTCACAGAAGCTACCAGGCCTCTTGGAGCAATGCTTCAGAATAGCACGTATCCTAGAGATAGTTTCCAGAAACTGTAGTCTCTCCAAAAAAGAAAAAGAAAAAACAAGGTTCTTTGATAAAATCAAAATATGTGAAGTATTTTAGGGCACATAAAAGTATTAGGAAAGAAAATAAATAATAGAGAAATAATTTGGTTGGAGGTAACATTTTGACATTTAAGTTTTCATATAGGTGGATTATACCTGATTTTCCATTAACTACTCAGTAATTTATTATGTTTTTTCTTTCTTAGTATCTTTGTTAAATTGTTCTTCCCATTGAATGGAATTTGCATGTTGTTGTTTTTTTTTTTTTTCCAAGTGTGACCGAGTTCTGTTGTTTAGAAAACTCATATTACTTCTCGTATATAATACGATTATGTTTTCTATTCCTGCTTTTATATTTTTTCTTCCTCCTTTTGTTCTTTTTGTTGCTTATTTTATTGTTCTTTTAAATATTTTGAGTAGCACACCTTAGTAAATTTATTTTCACCCTTTCTTCTTTGTTAATAAAAGTGTTTAAGGCTATGAACTAACCTCTAGATACAGCTTTAGATGCATTCCATAAGCTATAATGTATGATATTTTTACGTGAATTATTATCAAATAAAGACTGCATTTCTGTCCTGATTTGTATTTTGAACGAAAATAATTTAGATATGTGTGTGTGTGTGAGATAAGCATGTGTTTTCCAATCTGTGCAGTTGCTTCAACTTTTAAAATTAATTTCTAGTTTTGTTTTACTATCATAAAAGAATATAACATACATAGTTTCCCTTTGGGGAAGATTCATTAAGGTTCTCTGTGGCCTTTGGTTTGTGGTTCCAGGCTTCTAGGAGGGAAATCCAGTAATTATTTTCTGTAAACAAATTTATAACATAAAGAATAATTTTGAAGACAAGCACAGTCATAGCTTACTTGGAAGCGGGATGGAATCCCGGAAGGCAGATGCCATGTCAGGTGCTGTGGCTCAGAAATAGAGGAGAGGGAATCCAGGAATGGAAGGGGCAGGGCGGGGGAGAACCTGGCGGGGTGAGGGGCAGGCAGCAGGCCCGTTGGCCTGGCAGCACTGAGAGCTCCAATCCAGACAGAGAGGCAGTGAACATCTAGCTTAGTGAAGACTTAAAGGTTGTCTAAGTCTAGTGAGGGAAGTGTGCTGCTGGGTAGTTGAAGACCTGAAGCTGTGGCTGGAAGTTTTGTTTCTATCCAAATTGGAAGTGAAATCATGGTAGGTCTCTGCCATGCATGCAGTCGTGTCCCCACAAAAAATCATATGTTGGCCGGGCGCGGTGGCTCACGCCTGTAATCCTAGCACTCTGGGAGGCCGAGGTGGGCGGATCGTTTGAGCTCAGGAGTTCGAGACCAGCCTGAGCAAGAGCGAGACCCCATCTCTACTAAAAATAGAAAGAAATTATATGGACAGCTAAAAATATATATAGAAAAAATTAGCCGGGCATGGTGGTGCATGTCTGTAGTCCCAGCTACTCGGGAGGCTGAGACAGGAGGATCGCTTGAGCTCAGGAGTTTGAGGTTGCTGTGAGCTAGGCTGACGCCACGGCACTCACTCTAGCCTGGGCAACAGAGTGAGACTCTGTCTCAAAAAAAAAAAAAAAAAAAAAAAAAAATCATATGTTGAAGCCCTAACCCCCAATGTGACGGTATTTGAGATAGGGCCGTTAAAGAGGTAGTTAAGATGAAATGACGTCATAAGGGTGGGTCCCTGATTCAATAGGACTGATGTCCTTATAAAAAGAGGAGACACTAGGGATGTGCGTGCAGAGACGAGGACATATGAGGACACAGCAAGAAGGTGGCCTTCTGCAAGACAGGAAGAGAGGCCTTAGGAGATACGAAGCCTGCCAACACCTTAATCTTGGACTTACGGTCTTCAGAACTGTAAGAAAATAAATTTCTATTGTTTAAGCCACCCAGTCTGTGGTGTTTTGTTACAGCAGCCCTAGCAAACTGATACAGTCTCCAAGTAGTTTAATAAGTACTGAACTGGGCCGGGCGCGGTGGCTCATGCCTATAATCCTAGCACTCTGGGAGGCTGAGGCGGGCATATGGTTTGAGCTCAGGAGTTCGAGACCAGCCTGAGCAAGAGCCAGACCCCGTCTCTACTAAGAAAATAGAAAGAAATTATATGGACAACTAAAAATATATACAGAAAAAATTAGCCGGGCATGGTGGCGCATGCCTATAGTCCCAGCTACTCGGGAGGCTGAGGCAGGAGGATCGCTTGAGCCCGGGAGTTTGAGGTTGCTGTGAGCTAGGCTGACGCCACGGCACTCTAGCCTGGGCAACAGAGTGAGACTCTGTCTCAAAAAAAAAAGAAAAAAATACTGAACTGTATTCCTTTTTAAAGGATCAGCTTTTTGGAGTTGAGGGGGACAAAAAAAGAATCAGCAAATATAAATACTTATTTTTTTCTCCACAAATATGTTTTTAAATTGCTATGTGAACACATTATGGAACATCTGTTTTGTTCACATTTTCATAATTGTCACCAGCAATGATTGAACTATGCCACACATGTGCAGTCATTCTTTCCTCTAGAGCCCACGCCATGGAAAATGGTGCTAACCAATCCCAGTAGCCTTTCAGAATGAGCTGAAGCGGGACCTCCAAATCCTCTCAGCGTAGCCTTGTTGGCAGCCACTATCAACTGATCAGAGTTGTCGTGCAAGGTGGAACCCCAGCAATAGAGCCTTGAAACTTAGGAAACATACAACCCAGGGCCCCAGCTCCATGAGCATCCCTCATAATATATATTCACATGTAAGCGATAGATTCAAATGATTCTTTCACTTTTTCATTAGCAGTTAGATCTCTTTCCCAGGCCATTTCCCAAAGAAACAAAGTTTACTCCTTCTTCAGAGTTACTTTAAACTTGGTGAGAAATAATACAAACAACAAAGCCACGCTGAGTTGTAGATGCTGGGCATTTCTCCTCACATTGCATTAACTGGTTTGCTCCTGCACAGCTGCCCTCTAATCCACGATGCAACAGGATGAGAAATTATACTTTAAAGCACAGGCTTTGGAAACCAACAGTTCTAATTTAGAGTCCCGGATCCCACTTGTTAGCTGCGTGATGTGGGCATGTTCCTGAATCTCTGAGCCTCAAATTCCTCATCTGAAAAATAGCAATGGAAATAGTGCCGCAAGTATGGGATTGGTACTAGGATCAATGAGCACTAGACAACAATCTGACACACAGTTATCCAATATGTGATAGTGACACCATTAATACTTGTTTACTACATAAGCAGAGCACACTATGTAATAATGACAGTAACGGAGATGTGGTCCTAGTTAAGAGCGTGAACTCTGGGTCTTGTCTGGCTAGGTTGGAATTCCCACTGCGCCATTTACTATGTGACCCCTCCGTGCCTCAGTTTCCCTTCCATAAAATACATCACTAATAGTGCCTCCCTTACTGGGTGCTGTGGACATCAGGTACGTTACTCTCGGCCTGCAGAGCAGTTCCTGCCCCGTGGCGAGCACCACAGAACTGTTGTTGCTTTCCTTGGACCCTCATGATCGTGTCCGAGTAGTTAAAACTACCAGTGGCAATCTGTGAATGTCAACCACCTACTGCACAGCTTTTCCCCTACAGAAAATCTGTGTTTATGGACTAGAAAAATATGTGTGTGTGTAAAGGGCTAGAAGTACTCTGTCATCTAGTCTTGACCAAGTGCAAATCTTAGTGACGCAATCTGTTCAGTTACCCGTCCGTTACCTGTCACTCAGGTAAGGCACACCTTTTCTCCAAGTGGCACATCTCAGCCCTCACCACCGTGCTTGTGGCAAGTCCTCAAGCCACCAGGCTTCACTTAACTGCTGCCTGGACAGCACAGAACCCAGAATCGGGGCCTCCTGCCAAGCAGTCCCAGACCCTGTGCACAGGAAAGCATGGGAAGCCAGCATTTAAAAATGCTTTAAGATGGCTCATGTGTATGTTTGTGTAATCTTCATCCAAACTGATATTTATCATTCAATTCATTTGGGGTACTCCATTAATAATGCAAATTAACAACTAACATTTTACTCAATTAAGAGGCGAAAAGATTGCTTAGAAAGAGCTGTTTTCTCAAATGCCAAGCTCCATTTGGTTGAGGCAAATACTTTTAAGTTGCATTTTTTGTAACTCATTTTATTCTCAGTATATGATTATCTTAGGACATGACTAACATTAATTAAAAAAAATTAAATTCAGTTTTAGATGGAGCATTCCCTTTTGGGAATCTTGAATAAGGAAATACAATGTTTCTGCCTTTTAAAAAATCTATTGTTGCATTCCCCCATGAGAGCAAATGATGCCGTATCCATTCTGAGCACATCCTTCCTAGTAAACAGTGGCTTTATAGAGTGTGAAGAAATCTGCGTAGTCCACGATGCTGAAGACACATCCCAGAATCTGTGTTCCTGATATGGTCACACACAGAAAACATCATCTCTCAAAGAGCTCCTCCCCCTCTTTATGTTAAGTCTTATTCTTTATAAATTTATAAAGGATGACCTGGACATTGAAAAAGATATTACATTCCAATTAAAAATAATATTTTGGTAACTCTTCAGTATAGTCCTAGAAATGGATTTTAGGTTAGAAATATAAGCTATTTTCCTTCCTTAGGATGTATTAGTTTCCTGTGGCTGCTGTAACAAATTACCACAATTTAGCAGCTTCAGAAACAAGAACATGTATTATCTTATAGTTCTGGAGGTCAGAAGTCTGCAAGGGGTCTTACTTTTATCTGAAGATAAAAGTGTCTTCAGGAATACGTTTCTTCTGCAGGCCCAGCTTCCAGAGGCTGCCCACCTTCCTTGGCTGGGGGCCCCTTCCATCTCCAAAGCCAGCAATGACCCATGGGGTCTTTCTCCTTCTGTATCACTCAGACACTAACCCCTCTGCCTCCCTCTCCCACATTTAAGGATGCTGTGATTGTGGCCTACCCAATTAACCCTGGATAATCTCCTTATTTTAAGGTCAGCTGATCAGAAATCTCAATGCTAATCTGCAACCTTAATTCCCCCTTGCACGAAAGGTAACATATTCACAGGTTCCTGGGATTCAGGAGTGAACATCTTTGGGAGGGGGCCATTATTCTGCCTGCCACAGGGGGAAAAATTAATACAATTGACCCTTGAACCATATAGATTTGAACTGTATGGGTCCACTTATATGCACATTTCAATAAATATATAGGAAATTTTTTTGGAGATTTGTAACAATGGGAAAAAACAGATGAACCTTGTAGCCTAGAATATCAAAAAATTAAAAAGATATGAATCTATAAAATATATGTAGATACTAGTCTGTTTTATTATTTACTGCCATAAAATATCCACAAATCTATTATAAAAAGTTAAAATTTATGAAAACATACACAAACACAGACTATATATGGTACCATTTGCAGTCAAAAGAAATGTAAACAAGGATAAAGATGCAGTATTAAATTGTAACTGCATAAAATTAACTGTAGCACATACTGTATTTCTGTAATAATTTCATAGCCACCTCCTGTTGCTATTGCAATGAGCTCAAATGTTACGCGTATCCACTTAAAACTCCCTGTGACGCTAATCATCTCTACGTGAGCAGTTCATCTCTCCTGTAAACTTCATATTGCAGTAAAAAGTGATCTCTCGTGATTCTTGCATATTTTTCTTTGTGTTTAGTAGAGTGATCTCTCGTGGTTCTTGCATATTTTTCTTTGTGTTTAGTAGAGTACCATAAATTTTTAGTAACACCATGGGACCCATATGAAGTGCCACTAGTGGTGGTGGAAGTGCTCACAAGAAGCAGAGAAAAGTCATGACATTACAGGAGGAAGTTGAATTGCTGAATGTGTCCCGTAGGTAGAGGTCTGCAGCTACAGTTGCCCACATTTCAGACAGATGGCCCATCTTGTAAACAGGTGACATAAACTTGCAGTATCAAAAATACAGTATAGCACTGTAAATGTCTTTTAAGATTTTCTTGATGACATTTTCATTTTGCTAGCTTACTTTATTGTAAGAATACAATAGGTAATACATATAACATACAAAATATGTGTTAATCTACTGTTTATGTTATCAGTAAGGCTTCTGGTCAACAGTAGGTTATTAGTAGTTCAGTTTTGGGGGAGTCAAAAGTTATATACCAATTTTCAACTGCGCAAGGGTGGGCAAGCCTAACCCCCACGTTGTTCAAAGGTCAACTGTATTTAGCATGTGCCTTGTCCATGAGACACCCTTAGTCAAATAGTGCAGCACTGGGTGGAGAATTGGGATCCTTGCCCTGTCAGTCACCATCTATGGGAACAAGACCTGGGGTCTTGTGTTCACTCAACCTGCTCAATCCTACACGGAGGATGACTACGTAGATCGCATACGGTCCAAAGGGGTGAGTTAAAGCTTTACTGTGATTTGTTTCTAACAATTATTTTGTCATTTATTGTTCTAGGAAGAAAAAATGAAAATGCGTGCAAAGGAGCTCCTAAAACCTGTACTCTACTGGAGAAGTTCCCCGAGACTACAGGATGCAGACGAGGACAGGTACTGAGAGTCCCAGTGCGGGTGAGAACACAATGACTTGTTAGGAATAAGGAAGTGCTGACCTTTTCAAAGAAATGCTTATTTCATTTGGCCGGATGAATGCCTCTTTATTCACTCCCTTTTTAATAAACCGTAATTTTATGTAGTTGACGTCAGAATGGAGGGTGGAAAACGTTCAGTGTTTATCACGTTGTGGAAAATGTCGAGTGTTTATTTTTAGTTCCTTCACAAAGAAATAAAATGTGAGTATAAATTTGGAGTCTTACAAAGGCTCTAACCCAAATTGACAGTAATTTTGTACTGCCACTTTAATTTAGCAATTCCTCCACATTTTGATGAATGGCTGAACAGAGTGTTGTGCTTTCTACGCAGATCAAATATTCCATCATGCACCCCGGAACTCATGTGTGGCCTCACACGGGGCCCACAAACTGCAGGCTCCGAATGCACCTGGGCTTGGTGATCCCCAAGGAAGGCTGCAGGATCCGATGTGCCAACGAGACCAAGTATGTTCCCTCCGTCCTCTCTCTTGTCCATCACCTCTGAGGATGCGTGTTCATTACAATGAAGCTACGTTCAGTTGGATGAGTCCTCTTCCTCTGTAGCTGAAGTGGACTGGAGCAGGGTGATATTAATGCACACTCTTTAGTGTAGACCCCGTCTTTGTGCTTAGTCTGGAGATATTGCCAGCCTTAGGGCTGCCCTCCTCTCCCCGGAGCCCTCATCTGGTTGAGGAACCTTCTTGCTTCTCTCTGTAGGTAGACAGATTTGCATTCAGAGTCAGCCAACATGTATTGAGCCCTACACATTAGGCATCGTGCTTGTTGCTTTACAATTTGCATTATTTATAAATACAAGAAGTCCCTCTTCCTGAAAAAAACACCCCATGATATTGATGTTTTGCTCTAGAGGAGACAGCATGGTGCAGCGGAAGCGGCTGCCTTTTTCAAATCCCAGCTCTGCCGGCTAATCCTGTGTAACCTCAGCCGGTTACTTAATCCCTTTGGGCCTCAGCCTCCTTGCTTAGGAAACCGGCAGTGCTAATACCTACTTTGCAGGGTTGTAGTATGGATTAAACGGAATAATGCCTCCAGGCCACTTAGTGCACGTTCTAGCATCAGCAGGAACATGCTGAATGTGAGATCTCCCCCTCCTGCCCCTGCCTTTCCCTTTCCTACTTACGACAGGTTTATTCATGACCTTGTGAACAAGCTACACTTGCTCTGGCTTCTGTACCTATAACACTGGTACTCCCTTCCCCTGGAACGCCTGTCTTTTCAGCTATCCAAGATAAACCTATTACTGAGATCCAACTTAGTTTCATAAAAATAGAACTTCTCTTCTGACTTCTTAGAATATGTATAATGTATACCCTCAATAAGCCTGTTCCTATTTTCTGTTGCCTTTTATTCACTAATATATGTTAGCCTTAGCTCCACACTGAACTGTGTGTAAGCTCCTAGAGATCGGAAACCAAATTGTTGCCTTCTTACGCATTTCTCGTGGTCCTTAGCAGAGGTCTGAGTGGAGGCTGAGTGTTTGGGGGTCTATAGAGTAGTTCCTTTGGGTCTTGGCAGATACCTGCCCTCGTCACAGCGCAGCAGCACGTGGTGCTGTGGGAAATTCAGAGATGGATCAGCTGTGGCCTTCCTCTGCCAGGCATGACTAGTCAGGAAGATAATACAAGATGCCACGTGAGTCATCAGAGAGGCGCAGGTAAAAATGCTACGGATGGGTTGGTGAGGAGGGGCCTTGCTTGCGGTTGAGGTTTGGGAATCTTGACAGTGACAGTTTTTAAAGACAAGAATGACTGGGACATTGAAAGCTGGAGAAGCACATTCTGGAACAGCATCTCTTAAAGGCACAGAGGCCAAAAATTACAGGCCACGTACGAGGAATATGGAATGATTCAGCAACAACAGTGTAGGGTACATAAAGAATAAGGTGGGAAAGTGAAAGTATTTTAGAAGCTGAATCATAGAAGCCTTTGAATACCAAACTAGTAGGATCAGACCTCTGTTAGGAAGTTATTGTGGAAGCCATGTTGAATGCTGAGGGGGAAATGGGCTGACAGCAGCCCACCAAAAAGATAAGAGCTGGAATTGGGATGCTGGAAAGAAACGGAGAGTACAGAGCAGGGGCAAGAGGAACTGTGAGGGTGACTCAGGTGAGCCTTGAGTGTGTGGTACAAGGGGCAGGAGTCCAAGGTGATGCTGCAATTTCAGTCTTTGGTCATTAGGAGGATGGTGATGCTTTAGCAAATGTTGGGAATTGGGGAGGCGTGAGCAAGTTCAAGGAAAGGAAAGTGAACTTGGTGCTTGTAAATGTTTTGTTTAATTGCTATTGGACACAGTCATAGAAATATCCAGGGGGCGGCTAGAAATAGAGGGCTGGCACGGGGTGGAGGGAGAAGTGAAGTCTGGAGATACAGATTTGAGAGTCAGGCTTAGCAAGAGGTTCTAGAGGAGGCTTGGGAGACAATTGAGAAAGAAGAGATTCCTTGGAAACATCTACATTTAGAAAGGCGAAGGAGAAAGGAGAACCAAGGAGGAGAGGGGGCAGGAAAGGGCAGAGTTGGGAGGACCAGGAGGAGGAGTCAGGGATGGCTGGACAGGTGGAACTTTCTCCCGAGGTGGAACGAATCTTGTCAAACCGTTGGGCACTCAGTTTGGACCTGCAGAGTCTCTCTACCAAAGGGAAGAGGGGCAGGGGCATGGTGGGGGGCCCAGGGAGTTCAGAGAGAACATGGGAGAATGCAGGAGGAGACAGAGAGGGACAAGGCCAGCTCCTCGGGGGTGAACTGAGAGCGTGAAGACACAGGAGAACACCAGGCCTCCTTCCTGAGTGCTGCTCAGGGCTTTAGGACTGACTTGAGCATCCACTCGCTCACTCGCCCTCTTGCCCTCCTCCCGCCTTCCTCCTGCCCTCCTTTCTCATTCTCCTGTTTTCTATGCTGCTTGTAGATACTTGGAGCAAAATCACTAGATAAAAATCTACGTGGGCACAGGCGGGAGAGGGAAAGGTATGGAACTAATCCTAGTCTTCGGTGGCCTGAGGCAGAAAGAGCAAGTCCAGGTTGGAAGAAGGGGTGTGGCAGTCAGCAAGGGGAGCAGGTGGATGGTGTCAGGGGCTTAAAAAGAAGTCGGGGAAGGGGCTCAATATGTGTGCTGGGCGTGGTGGCACGCACCTGCAGTCCCAGCCACTCTGGAGGCTGAGGCGAGAGGGTCCCTTGAGCCCTGAAGTTCAAGGCTGTAGTGTGCTATGATGGTGCCTGTGAATAGCCACTACACTCCAGCCTGGGCAACGAACATAGCAAGGGCCCATCTCTAAAAAACAAACAAAGCAAAATGCAGGGGTGGTGCTAGGAGACCTGCCTCAGGAGCACACCTGTGGGTGCATCTTTCACCCCACACCCCCAGCACATGCCTTGTGACCATGCCTGAGGAGCAAACAACTGCTGATCCCTTCCCTGAAGTGTAAAAGACAATTAGGTTAACCGTCTTCACCTACCCGTGGCAGGGAAAGGCTGGAAGCCCCATTGTGCAGCTCACTCTGAGGGGAATCTTGAATAAGAACATTAACTTGGCAGCCCCTGAGTTTCTGCTGTGCTAAAATACAATGTACTTCGAGTAACAGTAAGGAGCTGCTGATAACAATAATTTGCAGACGGTGTACTTTGCAAATTCACGTGATTATTAAAAAGCACTTGCCACCCACCTGCCTGTCACTGGGCCAGGACACTGAAAGGCTTCCCGTCCTCTCCTCCTTGCAGAGCCAGGGAGAGCCGGGGTCCTTGGTCGTCATGAATGCCGTCAGCAGTCCTGCTCTGTGTCCTCTGACTGTTGTCGCTTTCTGTCACGTTACAGTCTCATCCTTAATAATTCTTGACTCAAGGGTGGTCGAGTCAGGCTTAGGACTTCATTACAAAAGCAGAGATATGGGTCAGTGAAAATAAAGTGCTGTGTAATGTTTATGGTGAAAACAGCTAGGTATCCGAATAGGAGACAGCTTATAAACTCAGAGCACGGAAAGAGTGTGATATGAAATCTGGACGCTCCATGCTGTGGCTGTGGTAGTACTATTAGCATGGGAAGAGAAACACACATACCAGGAAATCAGGTTTCCTTGTGCTCAGCAACAGGAAGCAATTTTTCAGAACGTCTCAACTTCCAAAAGAGTAGGTTACCTGTAGCATTTATGCATGGTAGTTCTCAGGCATTAATAATCAGATTGCTATTTCCCCAGAGCTGCCAGATTCCTGCCAGTGTGTGTGCTGGTTAAATATTCCGTTGCTGCAGAACATGGCACGGTGCCCTGGCGGCGATGAGCTGCCAGGTATGCAGCCTGTGTCACTATAAATAAATGATCATCTCAAATTAATAAATGCCTTCCAGTCACAAAACTCATATATACTCCTTGCACGTAATTTGTATAAAACAGAGAAGCACAATTAAAAAGTATTATTTTTGATCCCAATACCCAGAGATATTGCCCAGATGCTTCCCAATACCTTTATATGTATATTCATGATGATGATGGTGGTGACTATAGTAATAATGTTACAAAAATACAATGTGCCAAACACAGTTCTAAGCACTCTACATACATGAACTCATTGATCCTCACAACAGTCCTATGTAATTAGCATTATTAAAATCCCTATTTTACCCCCAAGGAGACTGAGATATGAAGATGATAAGCATCGTGCCCAGGGAGGGTATTTGCATTAGTGTCCTGGGGCTGCCATAACAAATCGCCACAAACTGAGTGACTTAAAACAACAGAGTTATTCTCTCGTGGTTCAGGTTGGCCAAAGCCTAAAATCGAGGTGTTGGTAGGTTGGTTCGTTCTGGAGGCTGTGAAGGAAAATCTGTGCCTCTGTCCCAGCTCCTGGCAACTGCTGGCAACCCTCAGTGTCCCTCAGTTCGTAGACACTTCCCTCCAACCCCTGCCTCTGTGTTCACATCACTGTCTCCCTGTGTGTCTTCTCTTTTATAAGGACACTTACCAGTGGATTTGGGGCTTATCCTAACCCAGCATGATCTCATCTCAAGATCCTTAACTTAATTACGTCTGCAAAGATCCTTTCTCCAAGTCAGGTTCCATTCACAGGTCCCTAGTGGATGTATCTTTTTTGTGGAGTTAGGCGGGGACACTGTTCAGCACACTACAATGTTAGAACCAGGGTTCAGTCCTGGGCATTCTGGCTTGAAAGCCTGTGCCCCTAGCCTTGCTTGGGCTTTTTGGATTTTGTTGTTGTTTACAAAATTAGGATCATGCTATACTTACAAGGTAATCATTTTCAGCGCTGATTTTTGTTTCCAGATAACTTGGTAGCAAGTAGAGAAAGCAGCTGAGGAGTCTCCATTTCTGGGCCTTTTGTTTGTGTCACCCCAGGCAGGCCATGCTTTGTGGTTTGTAGGATGAGCTCGTTAGCAATTTTGATCCAGAGCTGAAGAAACTTGTGTCAGTGCATAAACACGCTCCCGGCAAGTGGGAATGAATTATTATCGTCATGGAGTGGCTAAGTTGTGTGAGCTTTGGATGATTCCAGAAAGAAAATCATTCTTCTGAGTCTTCAAGAGGGCCTTCCGAAACATGCCGGTACCGTGCTAAGAGAATGAACAGTGACCTTGAAGCTCTCCTGCAGACTCAGCGTGATTGCCTGCAAATCCCCAGCCTGAAATGTTGAACAAGACTGATAGGTCGTCAGGAAAAGTACACGTTGACATTAGTGTCCCTTAGCAGCAGACTGAAGAAATGAATTGGCGATCAGTCATTTAATCCCTCTCTATATGGCTGTAGCAATAATGGCCTTTTTCCACATACCTCAAGTATTTTATAACATATATTTTCATTAATCTCTCAAGGTTCCAATTAGGAAGACTGTGTGAAAGTCATGCTAAAAATATTAATAGTGAGAGAGAGAGAGACTTAATTTTTTAATCTACCATGAGTTGTTCATAGACAATATTTGTTTTGTTTTGTTTTCCTAAGGTGTCCAAGAAGACAAAGTAAGTCTTAAAATTTTTGAATCACATTATGGAAGCTGTGAATTACTGATTCATTTAGAACCAACTGTTTCACCCCTTCTTCTCTTTTTTCTTTTTTTTTTTCTTTCTTTTCTTTTTGGTTACTTTTCCTGAAACCGTAGATCTTCTGTTCCACAAAATTAACCCCCCGTCCATCTGCCTTGTGATGTGACCTTATCCACAGGTCACCAGTGAAACCTGCTCATCTGGGACTAGAGAACAAAAAGGGCATTTTTTAACTAAATGGGATATTTCCTGAAGGTTTGCTTGTTATTGAACAGTAACATTTTGTCCTCTTTTTTCATTTTAGCAACTTGGTGAATCAAACACATTAGTAAAGTGTCTTGACCCCTGTCCTGTCTGACACGGGTGTGTTTATAGCTCTTCCTACACACAGATGCATAGAATGTGCACACACATACATTTCCACACCTTCATGGGGATGACAGTTCCTACATTGAAAATAGACTGTGTTCCAAGCACTTGAATTGATTGTTGGGGAGCTGGGATCCATTTTTCCATGGCAATGGTCAATGATGGGGAGGCTCCTTAGGGCAGCCTGCAGAAGCTTTTTAACTAATGATCGCTATTGACAGGGCTCTAGAACCAGTGACTACTTATTACATAATAATGTTTCTATGCAAAAAATGCATCCTGAGTCTTTACTTCAAATTTTAGCATTCTGTGTCTTCATAAAATCAGATTAATAGTGCTGAAGTCACATGACCTGGGTTCAAATCCTGGCTTTCCCTCTTACCAAGTACTTTAGACATACGTACTAAGTAACTTTAGACAGTTTGCATAACCTCGCTAAGCCTCTGTTTCCTCATCTGTAAAATGGGAAGGATAAAAGTATGTCTTTGTGTGTAATCCGTATGAATTCACTCAGAGCTATATTTACAAAGTGCTATATGGAAAATGCACTCAGTATATTTGAGTGTTTATTATCTCCTTGTCTGATTGCTGCAGAAATGGGACTTCTGTCCTTTATGTTCCGGGGAGTGAGACCAAGCACTCTTTCAGCACTGGAGGTAGTTCTTGCAGCCTAGAGGGTGGGGGCTTTAAGAACTTAGGAAAGAGGGTGAAATAGGAATTTGAAGGTGTGTGGGGCCAGAGCAGGTAAAGGATGGCACAGAGGGGGCTGTGATTGATAGGCCTGGGCTGGGAGGGACCCTGGAAGGCAAGCAGGACAACAGTGCAGCAGAGAGCTGCCCCCACTCACGTCTCTCCTTTTCCGCCCCAGGCCCCCACCCTGGAGCTAGAGATACTGGTTGGGGGTGGGGGGGTGACGTCCCATCTGTATAGCCCTGTGAGTGTTCCTCTCCCTCTTTCCTTTCTTTTTCTTCCTTCTTCAGCATTCTCATCTGTATTCCAGATCCCTCTACTGCTGGTGACCCAGGGACAGGAGGAGAAAGTCAGAAGCTGTCTGTGTGCACTGGGACAGGGGAGAGAGGACAATGCATTTCCCTTACAGCATGTGCCACACCAGGGTGTCCAATGGAGTCAGAACTGGGGAATTTCAGTAGACAGAATGAATAGAGCTGTGTTGTGTCCTTATTCCTGAGCTCCTAACCCTTTCCTGCATTCCACTCAGCCTGTTTCTGTGCCTTGCGGGCCACCTTAGCATAGCGTCTGCAGGCGCTAAGAATGTCCCTAGGACCGTGATCTTATGCCAAAGTGTTGGGCTGTAATGAAACATGCCTAGTGGCTTTCTGCTTCTACCACTGAATCCCAGTATCACTGCAGACATCTAAACTTGTTTCCATGGGATTCTTTTGCGTGAAAATGACAACCATGTCCTTCGCCTACCCCAGAACATTTTAGCAAAGATGGCTGAGATAATATCTGTAAAATTCTTAGGTGGAAGACTCTATAAGTACCTAGTATCATTACTTAGCCTTATTAATATTGATGATAATTCTATGGCAAAATTATAGTTATTAATTGTGTGCTGCCGCCATTCTATCATTATCGTTAATTATAATTATAAGAATTTGAGAAATTGAGAGATTATGTAATATTGCTTTATCTTGTGACCAGATATTCTTGTATCTTTGGGACAACCAAGGAGAGGTTTTCTTCTCTTAGTGGTAAGAAATTCTACCAGGAAGCCCAAGTGCCCATTGGGGATGGACAGCAGCCCCCATCCCCCCATCCTGCCCCTCTGGGTCCTGGGAGAAGGTCTGTGCAGCACCTCCGGGGGACCCCTTTCAAAGGCCACTCTGCAGATGTTTTCTCCAGAGGAATGTTTCTGTGTCATAATTGGAGTGTAACTTAATCATATTGATGGAGCTTTGCTCACAAAACAAGTGGCCTGAAAACGATTTCTTTGCATTCTAGTGAGAGTCCTTGGTTTTCATTCAGAAGAGATCTAAAGACCTTTGACATCTTTATGCTCTGTCTCTTTTTGTAGTATAACACTCATTTCCCAGGCAGGAGAGAGATCTCCAGCCAAACCCTGAGTCACTTCAGTCTGGCCGTGGCTTGGATGAGGTTTTATTGTTCTTCCCTTTTCCCCTTTGAGATTAAGGGTGAATGCACTTTTTAGTCATTCTGTCTCTGATAACTAATTGAAAGGCACCATTTTTTAAGTGTTCAGAAAGAATCTACATTAGAGAATCTACATTAATTACTTGAGTACTTTGCTATTTTCAGGGAAAATGTATGAAAGAAAATGGAAGGGCAAATAAGAAGTATGACAGGCTACACTTACCCATAGAGTTTTATGATCCTAAAAAAAAAAGAAGAAGAAGAAGAAGAAGAAGAAGCCACTTAGCAATCCTTTGGAATACCTCCCAGATTTCTTGTTTAAGAAACTGGTTAATTAAGGGTTTACACTAATTCATATTTGAGTTAATATATCTGAACAGCCACAAGCCTGTGGTTCTTAAATTCTACTCTTACATGCACTCGTGTTCCCTGAGTGACTACTGTGTTCCAATGCTAATAACTTTTCCCAATTCACAGGGAATTTAAAATAATAAATGAATGCTTGAGGCTTTTCTCCCATAAAATGTTCCTAAATATTTGACTTTGTTATACCTGTCAGAATCTAGTGAAAAATGTCATTTTGTACAGCCTAGAATTTTCTGTTTAGTTATTTTAATTACTTCCAGTATTAATAAGTAGCTTCTAGATTCCCTGACACCCAAAAAACTTTGAGAATCACTTGTCATTATTGTACAAAGTGTATTTCACAGGTTCTCTGGAGGTTTTTGATATCTCATCCCTCCTTGGAAGTTTTCAGTTTTCTCAAATGAGGGCAGATTTCATAAGCAATGATGCCAGGGTGATTTCTGGTAACGTACCAGTTCCCAAAATTTCACCTGTCTTTATCTTTTTCCTGTTTTCCCTATATTTTCCTTCATTCTCTGTTTTATAGTCTCTGTCATTAATTGAATATCCACTATGTGCCAACCATCCACTAATCCCCACGTCAGCTATGACGATGAAGATACAAAGTACGCAAGTAACTCACCCCGCAAGTATTAAACACCAGGGACAAGAGGCCTCCTTTCAAAGACCATGACTTTTCTCTTGAGCCAGACTGCTTCTCTCCCTCTTTCTCTTCCCCTACATGCTCTCCCCTACCTTGCCCTTTTTTCCTGTTATTTAATTGTGGTAAGATACATATAACATAAAATTTCCCATCTCATGTATTTTTGAGTGTACCTTTCAGTGGCAATAAATATATTCATATTGTACAACCATCACCATCATCCATCTTCAGAACTCTTTCCTCTGGTAAAATTGAAACTCTGCACCCATTAAATAGTAACTCCCCATTCCCCTTCTCCCCCCAGCCCCTGGCAGCCACCTTCTCCTTCTGTCTCTATGAATCTGACTACTCCAGGGACCTCATGTGAGTGAAATCATATAGTATTTGTCTTTTTGTCTGGTTTCTTTCACTTGACATAATGTCCTCAGGGTTCATCTAGGTTGTAGCATGTGTCAGAATTTCCTTCCTGTTTAAGGTTGAGTAATATTCCATTGTGTGTATATGCCATGTTTTGTTCACATATCTGTTAGTGTACACTGGGCTGCTGTGGATAGTGCCACTGTGCACCTGCTGTCCTGCCCTTCCTTTTACATGCACTTCCCCCTCCTCCTCCTCCTCCCTGCATCGTAGGCTTGCACCTGTTGACCGACATCCTTAATCCCACTGACAACACTAAGACCTAGAAAATGACAGCCTAACTGTATAGGCTGTGGATCACTTCATTCCTTTCTCTTGTTAGGGTTTTCTTTTTTTCATTTCTTGGCTTTGCCTTTCTTTTCAAGCCGGGTTTTGCATGGTAATGAATGCGTATTCTGTCAGTTGCTCGTGAGTCCATGTATTTCAGTCCTCTGCTCTCCGTGGATGGAACTCCAATGGAACTCTTTAAACCTTCAGAGGAATTGTATCAAAGAGCCCAGCAATACATGTCTGTTGAATGCAAGGCATTAGGTTAGGTGTCTGAGAACAGCACACAAGGAGGGGGTCAGGGGATAGCAGAAGTGGATGTTTGGTTTCCAACTTTAGTGAACATTTAACTTGCAAGTATTCATTACCTTATCAGTTAGTTTAAATAACTTGGAAATTTTATGGTCCAATTTGTTCAATATGTCAGTATTTCCCACTGGGATGATTTTGCTCACACACCCTCCCCCACCCCCCACATGTGGCGATGACTAGAGACACTTCCGGTTGTCGCAGCTGATGTGAAGGGTGCTGATGTGAAGGGTGCTGCTGCTGTCTGGTGGGTGGAGCCCAGAGATGCTGCTGGACATCTCACAGTGCACAGCGCAGCCCCACAACAGAGAATGATCCGGCTCAGACGTCAGTCGTGTCCAGGCTGAGAAGCCCTACTCAACCTACGTTGATTAATCATCTAGTACAGAACATAAAAAGACACCAATAATTTTCCCAAGGAAAACATCTGTATGATAATATGGTGACTTGAAATCAAGCTAGCATTTCCCTTGCTATGATTGTAATTATTTGCTAATCCAGGATATAAAATTTCAAATGATTAAGTGGAATTTTAATATCTAAAGAAAATTTCCTAGTAAAAATTTTATTGTAAAAAACATAACATTTAATATATTGGTAATTAATATCTTTTAAAGAGAAGAAATCATTGGCATGGCTCATAAACCTTTGGATTTGAAAAGCCTCCTGTAACTGCCTCCTGCCTATTTCTCTCTCGATTGTTTTGTTTAGCCTAATACTATATTTAGATCTTCGTCTCTATACAAATCTCTTATGAGGGGGTGCTGGAGGCTCTAAAGGGTGTTTTGCAGCATTGATTTAAAATATTCCGTGGATAACCCACTTGCATAGCAGATGACACTAAAAATATAAACAAAATTCATTCCCAATCTGCCCATTTTCCTCAGCCAGAATACTAGCTAGGAAACACCTAGTTTAGTTATTCGCTTTCTGGACACTGGGTTTAAGTAAAGACTCCTTTATTCCGTAAAATAGGACCTGAACAAATGGAATGAGCTGAAAAGACGATGTTTGGGGATGTGCAGACCCTGGGCCAGGGTTCCTGAGAGATGAGACCCAGTCACCACCCATAGGTCTGAAGCAGTCTATGAAGGGGCGGGGGAGGGCCGCCGTGGAGTCACTGACGATGAAGTCGTCCTGTGTGTGAGCCCCCAGGGCGTGCCCTTGAATGTTTTCCAGCTCCAAGCCTCTCTTAGGGTTGGGGGAGAATAATTGCAGGGCGTGTAATAAGATCAACACACCCTCATCTCCAGTACCCTGCCCTCTGTGCATCTTCAGTGCTAAGCAATGAAAATAGATGTTCATAATAAGAATCCTGAAATTCTTAACCATCAAGGGAAAAATAAATTTGGGCTTGGCGTTCTGGTTATCTGGTTAATATCTCAAAGGTTATCGTAAAAGGTATTTCCCGAACGTGGACAGGAGTTGATGCTCAGGCACCCGAATCACCCAAAGCTCTACTCAGGAATCCATGTCTTTCCATTGCAGGACGTGGGAGGAAGGCAAGGTGCTCATCTTTGACGACTCCTTTGAGCACGAGGTGTGGCAGGACGCTTCCTCTTTCCGGCTTATATTCATCGTGGATGTGTGGCACCCGGAGCTGACACCCCAGCAGAGACGCAGTCTTCCTGCAATTTAGCAGGAAATTCACGCAAGCTTGGAACACTGGAGAGAGGCTGCCTTTCTGGCTCCATCTCCTTGGGTGCGAGGATAGAAATTTGAACACCAAGGCTCTTAATTTCTTTGACTTGCAGCCTGAAAAATTCTAAGCCTCCTCCTAGGGTTAGAAGACACTAAAGGGAATATTTGCATTACCGCGATTCATTTAGAAAACACCCTGCTGTGTTTCTCCCATGACGGCACTGGTCTTATGCCTGTATTTAAGGTGAACATTTGATAGCTTCTACCTTGCCAGCCAAAGATATTTTTTTGACATAGAATAGGTCTAAATCAGTATACAATGAGAACATATGTAGAAACTGTGAATGGATTGCTTTAGTTTGTAATTTTTGTAACTGTCTATGCAGTTATATTTTTCTAGGGTAGCTAGACTAGTCTGTCATCATGTACCACTACTTTTTTGTTGATTTTAATGGCAAGCTGTGTAAATGCTTTACCTCTCGCTGTTTAATGGTAATATTCCTGGTGAACTCGGACTTCCCCCTTTTAATTCTTTTTAGTAAAAGACACTCGTGAAAAGAGCAATTTTATTTTCCTAATACAAAAAAGGAAGACATCATCGTGCCAATGTCTATGAACTGTACTGATCCCTACCCTTGAGTCTGTTTGCTTTTTTATCTTCGATGAGATCAAGATGCTTAATTTCTCCTCTCACTATGCTCATAGTGGAAATATTGTCAAAATCTTATTTCTCTCTAAAAGGAAATTTTTACACTAGAAAAAGGCATAGAATCATTTTACAGTAAGTTATAAAAAATACCACATTGTAAATGCTTTTAATGCAAAGTATCAGGGCTTGGGGGGAAAAAGTCAAATTTATGGAAATAAAAATTTTCTCTCAGGATTAGGTGGACTGGTAGCCGCTAGGGTGTCTGACTCCTGGCCGCTTTGCCATCTATGAGACAGAGCCTGGGAATCCAAAGTGCCCTTCCCTATGATGGATCCATGTGAGTGACAGGAAGACAGCCGTTTGGTCCTTGAGATGATTCTTATCATAATATTATAGAAATATTAAGGACGGCAGAATGGAAGGTCACCAAGAATGCTAGGATCTTTGTAGGGATTTCGAGACTGCTTTCCTCTTTGAGAGAGTTTGGAAAACTCTTCCATCTCTCTGGTTTAAGAAACTTCTGCCATTTAAACATCACTTTGAAATAACAGTTATTATCCATATTTAGTGTTAATATTACCCACGACATAGAAATAACAGTTGAAAATTGGTCTTGCCTACTCGTTCCAAAGGTGATGGAGTCATTAATTTAGTAATTATTAATGCATTAGATGTTGTATTTTTTAAAGCAAAGCTAACTGAAAATGTTGGCTGTGAGAATGTCACAATATTTACGCACTGAATTCTAAGCCAATATGAACAAAAATGCTGCAGAAATGGCACATAGGTCACCTCATTTCATTCATAGGTAGAAAAACTTGTGCTTTCTTTTCGATCTAAGAACAAAGGAGGAGGTCTTCTTTACCTCGTTTAAAAAACCATTCTTCAAAATGGACATTGGCCCTTTTTGCTTGACCTTAAGGACATCAGTTTTCAGTAGAAGAATTTGCAAAATATTTGTCCTGTTCCTTCCATTTTGCTGTGTGTTCAAAAATCCCACTAAATCAGGTGAAAAGGCATGGGAGGAAAAATATCAACGTTAATTACCGAAGTCCGGAAGAGAAGGCAAACTCTCAAAAAATAAAAAGCTGTTATGTTCTTCAGTATTTATTGAACAGAAGAAATGACTGACAAAGGGCAATACAATTCAATGCTCATGTAGGAACATTTGCGTCATTTACTGAATTTGGTTCTTATATGTATATTGCATATACATAAAGAAATTCATACTATAAGTTGTCATTGTTGAACCATCATCTTACATTCATGTAATGAAATTATGGAATAGAGTAAAAACTAGCTCTTAGTAAATATAACATGGTATTTAAAATCAGGCCACTACAGTAGGATTCTAAATATTGCCAATTGAAAAGCTAGAAGTTATTATTACTGTTGCAAAATGTTGGCAATAATTGACTCCAATAGCATTGTAAATACTTGGATCCCACAACTATTTTATAAACCCAAGCAATAAAATGGATTTTCTAGTTCTCTTTAATTCTTTATTTCTCTTACCTATGTCTTGGTCCATAAAAAAAGTGTTTCAGTCACTGCATTGGTAGAATTATTTCAGTGTTATTATTTTGTGATTTGAAATGTCTACACAAAATTAATTGGTTTTATTTATACTGTGATGCAATTATTTGAGAAATATTTTTAATTCTATTTCAATTTTATTTCTCCAAGGGTATAGTATAAAAATTACTTCTGTTATTATTCTCTACCAGTAGGAAAAAAAATTAAAACATTAGACCCATTGAGAAAGAGATATAATAAATGGTTAAGACTAGTAATAATATCTATCGGGGGTGATTATGGCCAGCTGAATCACCTCTTTCCTTTGAATAATTCAGCTAACAAATTAACCCTCCCAAATACTGGAAATGTAAAGTCATATTTTACTGGCTATTATCAACTAAAATATTTTTTATTTGACATTGAGCACCAACTGGTCATACTAATAAATGCCCACGTAATGCACATGGCTGGGCAAATAAGAGATATCTAAAAATATGCACTGGTCTTGGGAAACATGGCACAAGTAAGGGTATCATATCCTGTGATATCTGTTTGTTTTATATCTGATTTTCTAGTTGGAGACTCCATTTCTAAAGAGAATAGATAAAGAAATAAAATTATCTTTGGCATTTCATCCTGCATTTCTAGTCTTCTCTTATTTCAGTACTTGCATATCTAGTCATCCTTTTGGGTCTTCCCCCACGATTGAGTGTTTACTGTCTCACCAACAGCCATGCTCTTTCTCTATACCTGTAATGGTTTCAGGGAGGGTGGGGTGGGCAGGAAGGGTTAAGTGGTTCGATGGCACTTTTCTTTGCTGTAGTGACCCAAGTGAGGCAACTGGAATGGATTCGTTAATCACTGACGTGTTTTCGATGAGATGTCTCCGCTCTGCAGATACACGCTGTACTAATGGGTTCTCAGGCTGCCTGTGGGAACTCGTGTTGCTAAGATGAACTAATCATATTTCAAATTCTACGTGTCCTCTTTTAAGGTCATGATAGTCAGCTGATGGCCTCACACAAGACGTGATGTCAAAATCATTTTTTGCAGGATATCAAAATAAGCAAATTCTACAAATAGCCAGGCCTACGAGAACACGCTCTTAGGCTGAACAATTTGATGCTGGTGATGAGGTCAAAGAAAATAATTCAATAAGAATGGATATTACCGGAGATACTATTGTCTCAGGGCTTTGCACTACATTAAACTTGACAATTGTGTCTGCACAGTTTGACGTATTTACTTGGAAATGCACTTAATCTTAATTTTCAAAAACTGAAAAGGGTCCCTGTGTGTGACCTCACAAAAAACCTTGTCCTAATGCAGTGTGTCCATCAAATTTAGTTTTTTTCATTTTTCTCAGTTCATTTAATACCATAAATATGGAGGGAGGGAGAATCTTTTTTACATAAATGCTTTGCATCATCCTCCAGTCCCCTCACTGAAAAAGACAGTGTCTCTCAAGTCTTTGTCCAACTCTGGCTGCTCAGACCGATGGCTGATGACAGTCATTGCTGGGGTCAGGTGTGGAGGACCTCGTGTCAAGCGGAACACACGTGTCTGTGTGGGTCAGTTGCACATGTGCTTCCTGGGTGGCTGCTGCCACCGAAGGCCAGTGTGCAGGAGCATTGGGGTGACTCGGGGTTCAGTCCAGAGCCAGGAGTGGCTGAGTGTTGTCATTCTCTCCCTTCTCCTCGTGTTTCAGGGTCCCAGCTTCTACCACAGACTGAGATCTAACAAGAGGGGAGGGAGAAAGACACAATTACAAACAATTCATGGTGACAGCAATTTTGGAACCTTTGGGGACATTTGGATTTTATATTCTCCCTTTTAACACAGACACTCAAAATACATAATTTTTCCCTTTTGCATCTGTTTTTCTTACTTGTGTTTTCTATACCACCTTGTTATGGAGAGAGGCATTTTGGAGTCTTGGAATCTTCTTTGAAGTAAGTAACCTCTTCTGTTGATAGAACGGACACACGTATTCTAGTCACACTCTGCCCCAGTGTCTAAACATCCCATGGATCTTGAGATGTATAAAGTCAAATAAATTTTGCTAAATTTTTAATGTTTCAATGTACTTTTTAAACACTTTGTTTCTCAAAGTCATTGGAAACTATCGTGCATGGTGTTAAGACCATGAGCTTTGGGATCAGATGGTAAAGTTGGGCTCTGCCCCTTCCTGGTTGAGAAGCTTGAAGAAGTTCTTGAAACTCTCTGGAAATTTATTCTCTCCTGTGTAACAGAATAGTACCTACTTCCTACAGTTGTTAAAGACTAAAACTAATAATATATATAAAGCATTTGCATGGAATTA
Organism: Eulemur rufifrons; assembly: GCF_041146395.1. Lineage (NCBI taxonomy): Eukaryota > Metazoa > Chordata > Mammalia > Primates > Lemuridae > Eulemur > Eulemur rufifrons. Next base: position 91,776,235 of record NC_090985.1, read on the forward strand.
CAGTTAAAACATATGGAGTGTTCTTATCACCATTATTGCAAGAGTAGTAGGTAGGGATCTTTAGTTTCTGATGTATCCTTTTATATTGCACTTAATAACAGTTTTTTCCCTAAGTTTATAATATGGATTAAAACTGAAATTGTTTTCCATCTTACAGAGAAAAGGTTATACGAGCTATGCATGCAGAAGGTATTTAATAAATGTTCACATGCTAAAAACAAGTTATTCAAAACATTAAGAAAATGATTAGATTGTTCAAATAAGCAAAATTCACATATATGTCCAGTAAAATTGTAAGTAGACCTGGGTTGCCCAAACCCTGCACATTCCAAAAGTCTTTAAGATTGGCCTTTGGGCTGGGCGCAGGGGCTCACACCTGTAATCCTAACACTCTGGGAGGCTGAGGCAGGAGGATTGCTTGAGCTCAGGAGTTTGAGGTTGCAGTGAGCTATGATGATGCCACTGCACTCTACCCAGGGCAACAGAGTGAGACTCTGTCTCCAAAAAAAAAAAAGACTGGCCCTTGACTGGCTCCTCTAAGCCCTTAGAATATCCTGCCTGTTAAGAACATCTTTGTGTGTCTGGGACTTTGAGTCATGCCGATAGTTTATGCTAACAGTGTGATTTATGGTGAATGTCAGCTTTCGTATGCCTGAGCTTTAGGTCACCCCATATCAGTTTGACCTCTTTGGGTCAGTAGGGCAGGGAGAGGCTGAAGACTGAGTAGCTAAGCTCAGTCACAAAAGCACTGCATGCCTATGTGAATGACCCCACAGCAAAAACCCCCGGACACTAAGGCATAGGTGAGCTTTCTTTTTTTTTTTTTTTTCTTGAGAGAGAGTCTCGCTCTGTTGCCCAGGCTAGAGTGCCATGGCGTCAGCCTAGCTCACAGCAACCTCAAACTCCTGGGCTCAAACAATCCTCCTGCCTCAGCCTCCCGAGTAGCTGGGACTACAGGCATGCGCCACCATGCCCGGCTAATTTTTTCTGCATATATTTTAAGTTGGCCAGATAATTTCTTTTTATTTTTAGTAGAGACGGGGTCTCGCTCTTGCTCAGGCTGGTCTTGAACTCCTGACCTCGAGTTATCCACCCACCTCGGCCTCCCAGAGGGCTAAGATTACAGGCGTGAGCCACCGTGCCCGGCCTAGGTGAGCTTTCTTGGTTGATGACACCTTGTACATGTCACACATCATTGCTGAGAGAATTAAATTACGTCCACGTGACTACTGGAAGGACAACTGGAAGCTTGCAGCTGGTCTTTCCTGGACTTCAACCCATGTGCCTTTTTCCTTTGCTGATTGTAATCTGTATCTTTTTCTGTAATAAAACATAACTGCGAGTATAACAGCTTTTCTGTGTCCTGTGAGTTCTAGTAAATGATCAGACATAGGGTGGTCTTGAGGACCCCAACATGATATATAATGACACTGATGTTTGTTATGTATGCACCAGCTCCAAGAAGTTCTTTACATGTATTAACTTATTTCATTTTCACAACCCTAAGGGATAGTGCTGTTATTGTTTCCATTTTATAGATGGGGCAAAAGCTAAAGAACCAAAAATTCAAATAACATAGGAAAGGCAACACAGAGAGTGGAGAAGATGACAGGTTTATTACCAGCACACAGCTCCTGGGTGTACCTAAGGCCACAGAGAGAGCTGTTTAGCTAAAACATTTAGCATTTCTTCCACCTCCCCATAAAAATAATTTTTTGCCTAAGATTATTTCCTTTCAGGATATGTACATACTGTAGAAAGGATAAAATTAAGAAATCAAGAAGCAAATCAGTAGAAGTGTCTCAGAACAATTGATTTGTACTGTTAAAATCAATCCATTCAAACAGTCCAACTTTATATACCAAGTTGAACCTTTGAAAGTGAAATGGATTTATTTACTGCTGGGATGGAGCAAAGGAAGGGAGCCCCAGCTGATAGTTTATCCTCAGACCTTTGACACATTTCTTATGCATATCTTTCTTTGTTCTAGTGAAGGGCCCAGCGTGTATGGGGAGGGAAGGGTGTAGATTTCTATAAGGAACAGAAAAGCGAAAAATCCAGAAGGCATTACAACAAACAGCAAATATGAAGAAAACCAGCACAGCACAATTACTCACACGGGCCACATCCCTCCAACACCGTGGACAGCTGCCTACCTGCTTTGCCCTGGGGACCCTTGTGAAAATGGGGGATATGGAAGGCCATCTACTTTTAGAGACTTTAAACTGTATTTCTCTTCTTCTTTCATGTGACTTCACTTTATTTCACAACATGGCATGTGAACCGCAGCCACAGAGTTATTAACAGAAGGAAACTTAATCACTCATCTAGACCAACCTGATAAGACATCTTCAGGAATGGGCCATGCGGCCTCTTCTTGAACATATACAACTTGAGAAACCTGCTCCTCCACGTACCTAAAGGGGCAACTCTGCCAGAAAGTTCTTTCTTACATTGAACTCAAATCTGCCCTTTTGAAACTTCTGTGTACTATTATATTTCTGATTCTGGCTTCTGGAGCCACCAGAGTATGTGCAAGTGCCTTCTGGCCCTTCCAGGCCTCCTGCTCAGGTCAGTCAGACTCCTCTTGTGCCACGGAGTCTAAACCTTTGCATGCCCCTGTTGAGGTCATCTCGAATTGCATTAGCCTTTCTGGCACTGATACAACACAGCCAAAGGAAAATGGGGCTGTATCTACACACGCTGCGGTTAACACATTTCTCTCTCATCTTGAAGGTGCTTGGTCGAGTATTAAATCTCATCTTTTTTAAGTTGCCTCATATTTCCAACCTATCTCCATCCTTTTGGATCTTGAAATTTGTTATCCACTCAAATTATTATCTATGATTTTAATGAATGTTGGATTTGTTTCCAGACTCTCCCTTCCCCCTATTTTGGGAGCCCCTGTGGGGGGGAAATCAACAAAGTCTCAAATAATGAGTTTTCAAGCAATCATTTATTCACACTGACTCATGCTAAGAAATCTTTGTGAGCATCTCCTACTCTATGCCAAAGACTGTGAAAAAAATATACAGAAACCTTCATTCTTTTGTGGAAACACTGCTTCAGTTACCCAGCCATAGATCCCCAACAGATATGGGTCACTGTGACAGACATCCAGTTAGCCAGATGAGAGGCAGTTTGGGAGAGGGAAGGTGTTAGCTATGGAAGGGAAGGAAGGAAGGGAAATCTTTCACACAATGACATTATTCACAGTCCTTGTTAAGGTGACTAACTTTCACTCTCTCCTCCACATAGAGTCAAAGTGGAATCTAGATAACTTCTTTCAATAGCTACACTGGAACAGAGACCCAGAATGCAGGCTCTCTGATCTCAGCCATGAGATGCTTTGGTTGAATGGCGGTAACAAAAGGGCGATTCTGAGATATAGGAGCATGATGAACCAAAAGTCACATTTTTTTCCTGGTCTACATTTTCCCTGATGACAATAGCCTTTTTTATTTTCAAAATGACATAATTCCATTTATATGGTCACACAATGAATATTTGCTGTAAGTAACACACTATATTATGAAGTATGAAGTTCATTGAAAAAAAATAGAAAGCAAATGTTACTTTTCAAAAAATCCAGAAAAAAATGAAGTCAACAGAAACATCCTTCTTAAATCTTGCTCTCAGTCCATTTATCTGAGTCAAAATACCCACTGAGAAGACTGACCAACTGCTCACTGATAAAAAATGTCTCCACCACTTCTAAACAGAGTGCTTAGGAATTGTCCATTTAGTACATTAACCATGGATAAGACAATGTCTTGAGGCTTTGTTGTCCAGATCACGCTTGGTAGTAATCTCTCCATTCAGTGACTTTTCCTTCTCACAAGAAGCTTAACACATCTGCTACAGCAAACATTTCTCATGGGTTCTCTTTCCAATACTGAAAGCCAGCTTAACCCCAAGGGCAGGCAGGGCAGTGATTTATTTCAGCCACCATTATCTCAGGTAGCAGCCAACCCTAACAAGGCTTCATTTTATCCTTGATAGCCACATTCTGCTTTCCTGCTACTCTCTCTTTCCCTTCCTCTCTCCCTCTCTCCCACTCTCTCCTCACCTCCCCCCCCCCCCAAATTCGAACTTTTCCCACTTCATGTCATTATATTATTAAAGATCTATGGCTGTGGTTTAATTTTTACTGATTCCAATGGTGATACAATTCCATGAAGATGAAAATGGAAAATGTTGCCCATCAAAATACCAATGACATTTTTAACAGAATAGAAAAAATAATCCCAAAATTTATACAGAAGCACAACAGACCCAGAATAACCAAAGCCATCCTGAGCAAAAAAGAAAAAAACTGGAGGAATCATATTACCTGACTTCAAATTATACTACAGAGCTGTAGTAACCAAAACAGCATGGTACTGGTATAAAAACAGACATGTAGACCAATGGAACAGAATAGAGAATTCACAAATAAATCCATACATCTATAGTGAACTTATTTTCACCAAGGTGTGAAGAGCATATATCGGGGAAAGGACAGTCTCTTTGATAAATGGTGCTGGGAAAACTGGATATCCATATGCAGAAGAATGAAACTAGAACCTTAGCTCTCACCAAATACAAAAATTAAATCAAAATGTATTAAAGACTTAAATCTAAGACATGAAACTATGAAATTACTAAAAGAAAGCATTGAGGAAATGCTTGAGGACATTCGTCTGGGCAAAGACTTCTTGAGTAATACCCCAAAAGACAGGCAACCAAAGCAAAATTGGACCAATGGGGTCACATCAAACTACAAAACTTCTACATAGCAAATGAAACAATCAACAAAGGAAAGAGACAACCCACATAGTGGTAGAAAATATTTGCAAACGACCCATCTGACAAGGGATTAATAAGTAGAACATATAAAGAGCTCCACCAACTCAATAATAAAAAATTAAATAATGGAATTAAAAATGGGCAACAGATCTGAATCGACATTTCTTAAAAGAAGACATACAAATGGCTGGCAGGTATATAAAAAAATGCTCAACATCATTAGTCATCAGAGAAATGCAAATCAAAACTACAATGAGATGTCATCTCATCCTAGTTAAAATGGCTTTTATCAAAAAGACAGGCAATAACAAATGCTGGTGAAGATGTGGAAAAAGGGGGCCCCTTATGCACTGTTGGTGGAAATGTAAATGAGTGCAACCACTACAGATAACAGGACTGATGTTCTCAAAAAACTAAAAATAGAACTACCATATGACCCAGCAATCCCACTGCTAGGTATATATCCAAAAGAAAGGAAATCAGTATATCAAAAAGAGATCTGTACTCCCATGTTTATTGCAGTACTATTCACATAGCCAAGATTTGGAATCAACTTATGTGGCCATCAATGAATTAATGGATAAAGAAAATGTAGTATACATACACAATGAAATATTACTTGGCCATAAAAAAGAATGAAATTCTGTAATTTGCAACAACATGGGTGGAACTGGAGAACATTAAAGTGAAATAAGCCAAGCACAGAAAGATAAACCTTGCATGTTCTCACTCATATGTGGGAGCTAAATATTAAAATAATTGATCTTACGGAGATAGAGAGTAGAGAGAATGATGGTTACCAGATGCTGAGAAGGATAGCTTGGGGGAAGGGTGGTGCAAATAAAGTGGAAGTAATTGATAAGTGCAAAAATATAGTTAGATAGATAGAATGAATAGTATTTGATAGCACAACAAAGTGACTATAGTCAACAATAAGTTATGATATACTTTAAAATAACTAAAAGAGTAGAATTGGAATGTTCTTCACACAAAGAAATGATAAATGCTTAAGGTGATAGATACCCCAATTACCCTGATTTGATTATTACACATTATATGCCTGTATCAAAACATCACATGTACCCTATAAAGATATACAACTATTATATACCCATAATAATTAAAAATTTAAAAAAAGGGAAAACAATTGGCCATGAGTCAGTCCATTCTGCAGACCTACAACTGGACTGAGAGTTCTGCTCTCAGGCAGAGGTTTATGTCCAAAACTTTATTTATGTACTTTATCTCAACAGGTAACAATCACCTTACATTTTTATTTACCAATGAACTGCCATTGCCTGCTTGAGCTATGTGGACTCCTGTAAGAGCTCAGGAAGAAACTCCACTGTCCGACCATGGGCATTCACCAATAGTCATCGAGTGCCAGGGCTGTAAGGAGCCTCAGATGTGATTCAGTCAAATGCTCATTTGAATCAGGTCCTACCTATTCATTTTCCAGGACCATCCTCATCAATTTTTCAAGAAATATTCCACAACACTGGTTTTATTTCTTAAAGTCAACAACAGACTTGGTTTTGTGAAATAGCACAAAATTGTCTATTATCTTAGTGAGCCTATACAAAGACTTCTGAACAGAAAGTAAGATTTTAAAAAGGATATCTATAAAGAATTCTAAGTAATTCTATTCATTTTTTTTTTCCTCCCAGTAACTTCAAGGATCAAGGAATGCCCCAGAGAAGCTCAGGCCTGGGCTTGAATGATGGCTCCACCCCTTGCTTTGTGATCTGGGACGAATCCCCCTCTTCACGTGTAAAGTGGAGCTCTGACAGCACCTGCGTCATGGGGGTGGAGGCAATGAGGGTTGGATGAATTAAGGCACGTAAAGTGTTTAGCCCAGTATCGGCTGGGTGTACACGCTTGTCCTTTCAGCTCTTCTTACTCTTCTGCATTTACAGATAAGAAAGTTGGAGTCAGGAATATTTGGTTCATTTACAAATTTAGCCACAAAGCATGAATTGAACTCAAAGTTCCCATTAGAAAACTTACAATTGTGTGTACTGATACATCACATAGTCTGATACCAAATGAAGGACTAAAATTTCAAAATGGATGAAGACCAACATTTTAAAAATTAAAAATAAGTGATGAAATTATTCTACATGAAAGCTACCCTTATTGCCTTACTTAATATCTTGTAATTTTAGAAGCAACACAAATTCCCATCTGCTTAACATTGTTTATGTAGCTTTCAGTATTTGTAGTTGTTTTCAACTGTGTAAAGCTATATGGAGTTTCTTTCTACTACAATGCCTTCAGTAATGACCTTGATAAGGAAGGTTAAGGAATATTTGTATTACATATATTCTTTTGTTCAGCTACCAAACTCTTCATAATTAGAATCACCCTAGCAGGTAACATGACTTTACTCACTGGGAACAATTAATGTTTTGCAATCTGCTGAATAAAATTTTATTTTGAAAAAGAGAAGCCTAAGTATTTCTCATACAAAGCAGCAAATATTTTCCCTATCAAAGAAAATAAATAAAAAATAAACCTCTCTCCACTTTGACAGTAAAATTTGTCATAATTTACTGAACTGGAATTATAAAGACACCAATCAAAAGAAAATTAATAAATATTCTATTGTTTTTGAAGTGGACTATTTTTAGAGTGAGTCAAACATCAACTCAGAGCACCTGCTTACATGTACTATAACTCAAGTTTAAATGTATAATGTAGTTCTACTGAAATGTGCTGAGCTTGGGCACTGTCTTTATCTTATAACAAGGAAGGAAGACCCAAAAGAAAACACGTGCACCTTCAGGTTGCTTTCCTGAAGTGCTGCACTGCCCAATACACAAGAGGCTACTGAGGACTTGAACTTGGGCCAGGTTGAATGAAGATGGGCTGTAAAGGTAATGTACACACCAAATTTCAAAGACTTAGTATGATAAAAAAGAATGTAAAATATCTCATGAATATTTCCTTAAACTACATATTAAAATTATAATATTTTGGTACATTGGGTTAAATAAAACATATTAAAGTTAATTTCACCTGTTTCTTTGTATTTCTGTAATGTGACTATTAGGCACCTCAAAATCACGTGTGTGGCTTACATTATATTTCAATTTTACAGCATTGGTCTAGAGCCTCATTTACTCCATTATGCTGTGGCTGAGCCTAGAATAATCTACTAATTCTCACTGAGAAATCCATAGTCACGTTAATGAGCCTCGGCAACAATGCCATTGTCTGTCATTGCTCACATTCACTGTTCTAAGCCCTTTCCAGGTGTTAACGCACCTGTCCTCAGACTGGCACATACAAAGCCCCACTTGCCATGAGAACCATGTTCCTAGTATCACTGTCGTTTGAACTCTAGCTAGAAAGAAACTTGGTTAGACTCCATTCATCTGTTATCATTTAGACAAAGGTGAAAATGTACCTGTAATTTTATCTCTAAATAAATAAATATGAATAAAATATCAGGAATTAGCAATTGTCTGTGCTCTTTCCATTCCTCAATGTATTTGCTCATGACTTTTTTTTAACCAAAATATATTTTCCTCTCACTCTTTTGGTCAGGCTAACACTGCCTGGTTTTTAGGGGCCCTGAAGAACAGGTAGCTTTCTCAGCCCCCTTACTCTCAGTAAGGTAGGACCCAGTGCAAACTGCCGTTGTAACATGTAGTGCAATATAATGAATCTTCCCCTTCAAATGTAATGTCTCTTAATAAATCATGCATTTCTTGATGAAAAAAAGCTTCAGGAAGAAATTTAAACTTCTTGAAGAAAAATAAGATTTTTTTAAACATACAGCAAAATTAGCATTAACTTTATGACTACAGATGTTTGTTGCTGTTCATCATAAGAGCCCTCTGAGGGGTGGATAAACTAAGGCAAGAGTACTAGGCCAGGGGTTAGGTACCGCTTCTCATCACTCACGTCACTAACTTGCTGTGTCACTATGGAGCGCCTCACTCAGCCTCTCTGACCCCCATGTAAAATGATGATCTTGGACAAGATGACAATTTTAGCCCCAAGCTGTCATGAATGCTACCAGACTGGGTCACCATCACCATTTGTTCTTGAAAAGAATTAGATTTTATTTTTCAAAATTATATAATTCAGACTTTACGCCGATTTGTTCAAATAGTCCAAGTACCTCTCTACCTCAACATTTGTTTTAACATCATTCTAGAAAAGCATAGAAATACTAAAAATGACAGAGATTGTCCAAACCTGGAAAGCCTTCCCTGAAGTTAGTATGTGCTCAGTACATTAGGTTTCATGATTCGAAAATATTTACCTTTTTTTTTTTTTTTTTTTTGAGACAGAGTCTCACTTTGTTGCCCGGGCTAGAGTGAGTGCCGTGGCATCCGCCTAGCTCACAGCAACCTCAAACTCCTGGGCTTAAGCGATCCTACCGCCTCAGCCTCCCGAGTAGCTGGGACTACAGGCATGCGCCACCACGCCCGGCTAATTTTTTTTTCTATATATATTTTAGTTGGCCATATAATTTCTTTCTATTTTTAGTAGAGACAGGGTCTCGCTCTTGCTCAGGCTGGTCTTGAACTCCTGACCTTGAGTGATCCACCCGCCTCGGCCTCCCAGAGTGCTAGGATTACAGGTGTGAGCCACCGCGCCCGGCCCAACCAAGCTCTTTTAAATCTGATCTGTCACCATGGGTATTCCAGATGTGCACAAAAATTCTAATCAGCACTCAGTAACTCTTGTCTGCTGTGTCTGAAATCAATTTGAGACTATTCTGGAAAAGAAGATTTCAATACACATTTTATTTGGATATTTTTAGGATTATCTCCAGCACAGTTTTCCACCTCCACAGCCATTCATCATCATCAACTACCACAACTATTTCTTGAGCATTTACTATGTGCCAGGTGCTGCACTAAGTATTTAGCCTGCATTATCTTTGTTTAGTCCTCACAATAGTCTTCTGAGATGGGTATTGTAATTCCATTTTGCAGATCAAGAAACTGAGACTCCAAAAAGTTAACTAATTTGCTCAAGATTCTATATTTAGTCATGGAACCAGATTTGGAACCCAGATCTGATTCTATAATCCACATTCTTAAACACTGTATCTTGTACTATACTGTATGAAAAATAGCTACAACTTAGTAAGAAACCAAAGGGCATAGACTTGTATATTCATGTCATCCAATGTTAACATTCAAGTTCTCACAAAAGAATTTCTCCCATTGATATTAATGAATCCAAGAGCTGGCATAATCATCATCTATTATTTATTTAAAAAATTAAGCATAGTGAATGAAATCAGAAAATGGATCTTCATTGAGAAAAAAGTGTTCTAAGAATTATAAGTTATGAAATCATATTTTCAATCTCTAATTACCAGCAGGGTATTTAGTAATACTTCAAAATCCTTTCTTCTAAATGTAACGCATTTACCCAGATAGCTGAGAACACCTGGACTGAACTGCAGTCAGTCCATGCTGAAAGCTGATTAGAGTGCAGAAAGGGAGAAGATGAGAGTTAACTGAGAACAGAGTTCAGCTGCCAGAAGACAAATCAGTCCAGGAACCTGGGGAGAAGGAAGGGGAGCGGGAAGGGGAAGAGAAGGTCACGGTGGGAACTGGCGGCTGCAATTGGACTGGCTGCTTCATTTACTCACAAAAGGGTTTATTGCTCTTCATGAAACTCTGCATTCCTGCCATATTAACTCACCCACCTCAGTTTTTTATGCATAAAGTGAGGATAAATGGTTGCCATACTCTCCACAGGGCTACAAAAGATAAAAGATTTAATAAAGTACTTGAAGCTCTTTGAAGGAGAAATTATATAAACTGCAAGTGTTTATCATCTTACTAACACTTCCCTGAGTATGATCTTTCTGAGCATAAACTACTGATACTCTGCCTCATCCGACACACAGATAGCCGTGCTTACCCACTTGCAGAAAGCCAAAGAAAAGACTTAACAGCAGAAAATAGACACAGAGCAGTAGATTATTCACATTACAAACTTAATTTTACTGAGCAATTTACCAAATGATTCCTTTAAACAGAGTCACCCTAACTGTGAGAGTATTCAAGGTCATAACTAGTGTGTGTTGTCCCCAAATCCTTCATAGGAACCCCAGGTGTCAGTGTGACATCTGCGGAAGTTTTAGGGGCCAATCTGTATCTTAACCAGTCAACTGTCCTTGCAATCATTCAATATTCGGTGTGTGCAGGTTTATTGAGTTTCGAAGAGAGGAATGCACTACTACATGCATTTTGATGTGGGTTCAGGGGTTCTGAGACAGTCAGAGGGAGCGTTAAATTCATGCATTTCTAACATGCAGATATTTCTGGAAAGTTCTTTCCTACCACCAATCATAACTTAATATAGCAACACAGAAAATGACTGCAGGTGCTTACCCCACCTGCTTTGAAAAGAGTCATCTTTCATTAGCATTAGACTGGCACAAAGAGCTGCCAGTCCGCTTCAGAGCATCCCTGATTGTTACATTCCCTCTGAACCCGGGGGTGCACACCCTCCCGGAGTTACTTTGGTGGAACTTAGAATATGACGCTCTGAAGCAGGTAGAGAAATGCCAGAAGGCGCCAACGACTGAGAAAATGTTGATGACTCTCATTCATTTCATCTGCGGGATGAGTTTGAAAAGGATAGCTAGTGTTCTTGATAAAAACTACCTTTTATAGTTCTGTTTTTTTAGTCAAATGACAGTATAGAAATGCATCTATTTTGCCATTACTAGATTAGCCTGAAGATCTACTTTCCTCCTGAATCTTCCCCACTCGAGATGGGGTCTGGGGAACAGTGTAGGGCATGGAAAGATGGAAAGGGTGATGAAGGAAGTTGCTTTTCTTTTTTTTTTTTTTTTTTTTGAGACAAGGTCTCACTCTGTTGCTCAGGCTAGAGTGCCGTGGCGTCAGCCTAGCTCACAGCAACCTCAAACTCCTAGACTCAAGCAATCCTACTGCCTCAGCCTCCCGAGTAGCTGGGACTACAGGCATGCGCCACCATGCCCGGCTAATTTTTCTATATATATATTTCAGCTGTCCATATAATTTCTTTCCATTTTTAGTAGAGACAGGGTCTCGCTCTTGCTCGGGTTGGTCTTAAACCCCTGAGCTCAAACAATCCGCCCGCCTCGGCCTCCCAGAGTGCTAGGATTACAGGCGTGAGCCACCGCGCCCGGCCAGGAAATTGCTTTTCAACTGTCATAAGGGCTGGCAGGGATGGGAATGGACATTCAAGATGGTAGTGTGAGTAAAGGGAAATGCCCACAGAAGGTGCTCCATAAACCACTGCAGAATGAATGAACGAACATATGAATACACAGATAGTGTGAAAACAAATGTGATATAGGAGACAGCATTTTACTTGGAATGAGGAGGACTGAGCTTAAAATATTTTGCCACCTACCAGCTTGATGATCTGGGGTAAGTCATTTAACTGCTCTGTCCCTTAGGCACTCTATCTATAACACAAGGATTATAGCCCATTTTTATCTAGTTTAAATATATATATATTTAAATTCTCAATACTTGAGTGGCTCAGTTTTCAAGAACCCTCTGAACGAGTCCAGGGAACATCTGCAATGCAGTGTGGCATGTGGGAGATGACTACGCTCTAGGACCTTGCCACTCAAAGCGTGGTCCCCAGGCCAGCAGCATGGGCAGGCCTGGGAGCTGGTTAGAGATGCAGATTCCCAGGCCCACTCCAGACCAGAATCTGCATTTTAACATGATCTCAGTGCTTTGTGTGCACATTAAAATTTTCAAAGCTTTGCTCTAGAGCAATCAACAGCTCGCACACAGGTAGGAAATATCCCAGGTGAGTCAGAATTGTGCATTATGGAATCAACAAATATTTATGAAGCCCCTCTTAGTGCTGGGCATATTAGTCTAGGTGCCAGGCCACAGGACTGCACCGAGCAGATAAGGCCCTCTTTGCAGAGCTGGTGGGAGTGGACATGGACCATGAACAAACACACAAGCAGATGGCACGTTTAGGAAAGTGTCAGTGCTGGGAAGCAAATGAATCCAGGTGACGCGGTGGGCCCTGGGGAAAGTGGGTCACGGTGTTTAGGGAGGATGCGTCTCCGCCACGATGAGTGTCCAGCAATGCGATGCGTCTGTGGAGGGGCCAGTTACCCCCCTCGTTCCGTCTGCCACCCGGAGCGAGAATTCGCTGATCCCTTTCTATCTCTGATCCAGTTACTTCTCAGCTCCTCCATTTCAACACCGCAGTTCATTATTCAACTGCAAAGGTGTCTTAGAGCTACAATTTAAGCTGCCCGAGGGAGCACTGAGATTCAAATTGGATCATTGTTTTACTTTGGTTCAAATTAAAGGTCATTTTCAAAGTTTTACATAAAAGTCAGATTTTACAATAAAATATCCCGGTCGGTAGCCTGAACTATGATTTTAGTCAAACCCTGAAGACTAACCAGGGTATACCCTAGTTAGGTAAGTTCTTACAAGAATATTTTTATTAACATTGCCTTCTCTTTGTTCATTTCCTTCATTCATTCTGCACTCAAGGAATATGTACTGGGCATTCATTTTGGCCTGCCTCTGGGCTAGGCATGAGAAATACAACCAAGCAAAAGGCAAACATGCCACCTGTCCCATTTCCTCCTTCCAAAGCGAAGGCCCCTGACTGTGTTCTTGTTCCTATTCCTTCTGGCCCCCTTAAAGGCACTGTCCCCCCATGTATCCTCTTTGTTTTATGTCAAATTGCAGAGCCAGGGCTCAGGGTGATGGGCTGCTTGCACGTTTTCCCTTAGATCCTGTTGGTGAGTAACTGGTAATATCTCTGCCTCCTGACTCAGCGCTCCCAGGCCAACACCCATATCTCCTATGCGTGAGGCCCCTCCTAGATTCACTTCCTTTCCCATAAACTGAGATTGTATCACCAAGCACTTCAGTCTTTCTCTTGACCATACACTAAGCTCCTTTCATCAATTCCCAGCCCTGGACGACCCCCAGCAATATGACTCCTACAAGTCAGCCGGAGAGCAGCCGAGAAATGCAGACCCCACTACCCAGGAACATGGAGATCATTATAAACCTTTATTCCCTCTCACACCAGCCCTTGAAACTGCATTCCACCTTCTTTGTTTCCTCCACGCCATTTCAAGCCCTCCCTGATTCTCCACAAATTTCACCCCAGACACCTCTGTACCACCTTACCTAAAAATCCTCCTGCACACTAGTCTCACTGTCCGGGCTTGCCCTACTTCCCTGGGAAAATGGAAGCCAGCAGAGCCCGGGGAGCTCCCCAGCGTTGGGCCACCACAGGTGCAGGTGTCTGGTTCCTGTGAAGGGAACTTCCTGCTCTTGGCAAGACAGAAACCCCCTCCACTCAGGCCCTGGGTCCTGACCCATCTCACCCACTTGGTGTCACCAATTGTTCCCTCTCCTACATCTTCAGATTCTCCCTCTTTACTGGAGCCTTGTTATTGGCATTGAAATATCCTAGCAGCCCCGTTTTCAACAAAACAGAAAGAAGATGATGAAGAAGAGGAAGACAACGATGAAAAAATAGGAGGAAATAAAAGAAAAACAGAACAAAAACAACAATAAAGCCCCTTGGATCCTCACGCTCCTCTTCATATACAAATATCTCCTCCACCTTCACAGCTGAACTTCACAGAAGTGTTTATGTTCTCTTCCTCTGATCTTCACCTCCTGCCTATTTCTGAACCTGCTGCATCCTGACGTGCACCCACGTGACTCCGTCACAGCTCTCAGTAAGGCTGCCAATGGCCTTCCCGTCATTATGTCCAATGACGCCTCTCCATCTTCCTCTCACTCAGCATCACAGAAGCAGTCAATAGAGCAGGACACTCAATGTCTCCCTCACTCTATCTCTCTGGCTTTTACAACACCACATCTGGTTTATGCCCTGCCATTCTCAGTGCTCCTTGGTGTCTTGTGCTGTATGAACTTCACATAGTGGACTTTCTTGCAGATAAAACACAGGCACTTATCCCTCTCTTCTCATCCTGCAAGTCCTCCCTGGGACTTCTCCTCCATTCCCTTGCCTTGCATTCCTTCTTTATGCCTTTGAGTCCCTAATTTGTAATATATATATTCATTCTAGGATTCTCTCCTGAGCTTTAGAACTGAGTGTCCAACATCCTGCAGGACCGCTCTGACGGGAGCCACACGAGCCCTCACGCTAACCATGCCCAACACTGAACTCACGATCTTCTCCCCGGTGAGCAGCTCCTTGCAGAGTTCCTCACCTCGGCAAACAGGAGTACAGTCCATCCAGCTGCACATGCACTGGTCCCTAGTTGCTCCTAAAGCTTCTTACCTTCATCCCAGTGGCCACTTGCTCATCACTTGTTGATTCTGTTCACTATTTTTGAGTCCGTCGTCTTCTCTCCACCTCTGCACTGAGCACCCCAATCCAAGGGACCACGGTCTCTCTCAAGCACTATCATGACAGCCCCAGACAGTCTCCCTGCACTTATTCTGCTCGCCCTCAATTTGTTCTCCTCACATCACAGTGAGATTTTTAATAAACTTCTCTATTTATCTTACTCCCCTGCTTAAAACCTTTCTGCAACTTTCCACCGCTCACGGGATAAAATCCAATATCCTTATCTGCCCTACGGAGCTTGGCACGGTGGGCCCCTGCATGTCTGCACAGCCAGCCTTACCCTTGCTTTCTACTCTCCAACATCTCTGGTCTTTTCTTTTTTTAATTCCAAATTTCACTGGATCTAAGATGTTATCAATTGTAGGACATGTCCTGATTTCAGGGATTTTTACTGTGAAGAAAAATGCATCTTACAAATTGATAGAACATGGAGGTCCCTGGGCCTGGCCCTTCCAGCTGCAGGCTATTTGCTCCCATTTCCACGCCTCCCCTTTCGCCTGGGGAACTTTTTCTCATCCTCCAAGTCTCAGCTTGCATGTGACTTTCTCAGGAAAGCTCTTTCTGACTCCTACCCGAGTCAGGTTAGGACCCTCCCCATGCATCTGCACCCTCATGGTACATTGTAATTTTTCAAAACATGAGGATCATGAAAGAGCTGTTTAAATGGTATTAATACTGTGCTTAAAGTCTGTCTCCCTTCCTGGACCGTGGAGGGATTCGGGGGCACCGCAGGAGCAGCGTCTGCCCCGTTAACCCCCCGTTGACCACACTGTCCTCGGCAGGCAGCACTTGCACTTACTTCATTTAAGCCTCACAGCACAATGATAAGGCAGAGCTATTATTACCTGTTTTATAGAGAGGAAAACTGGGTCACAGAGAGATAGCTACTCTGGTCACACAGCTACTAATTTGAACCCATAAAATCCCATTCCAGATTCTGTTCTTTTAATTGCCCTCTATGCTTTTTATATCCTAGCACTTAGTAGACAATAAATATTGAATAAATGAATACAATTTTCAAAAATATAAGTATCATAAATATTAATTGTTAACAGAAATTCAGAAACTGAGAGAAATAAGCCTGAGAGTTGCTTATCAACAACCTTCAAGACGATGCTAAATTCTCATCCAATGTTGATTGCAAAGACGGTGCTGCTGTCTTGTGCCATGACGGATGGCTGATGGTATCTTCCTCATCACTCTGCAGAATAAAATGCTCCTAACAGCATTTACTGCCACACAACTTTTCCTTCTTTTCTTCCTTTGTTCTTTCCTCCCCCTTTCTTTTAAATTTCCCTTGTTCTCCCTCCCTTATCCCTCCCTCTTTCCTTCTCCACCCCAGAAACTATGTAGTGAGCACCTATTATACACCAGGGGAATGGGTGAAGCACAGGCCCCTGACGGTGAGGAAAACGGCACAGTCCAACCCTCGGAGGACACGTACTCTACGCAAGGGAGATTTACTACCAACAGGCACAGAATTACAGAACTGTGGTCCCTACTAAGACAAAAACAGAGTTTGGCGCTAGACACAGCAGGATGGGCAGGGAGGGGCTCAGGGGCACAGGGAAGGTGAAGAACGTCCCCCCGGGGGCCTGGACGTATGAACCAGACCTGACGGACAAGGTGCTGGCCATGAGCGAGGGAGGAGCGTCCAGGGCAAGGCAGTCCCAGAGCAGGAAGCAGCCCTGCACACTGAAGGAAGGGCGAAGGCAGCGTGGCCAGGCTGAGTGCACCAGGGAGGGCCTGTGTGAAGGCGAGCAGCCCCCAGGTGACGCAGGAGGATGGTGGGAAGCCTTTGGAGAGCGTTAGGTGGAGACGTGGCATCATCATGAATGTGAAGATGACACTCAAGAGCACAGGGTAACAATGTAGATCTGTGAGTCAGAGCAGGAGCAACACTGGTAAAGACCAGGAAAGATGTAGTCGTCATCTAGGCCAGAGGGCAGGCTTCGCTGGGGACCTGGGACAGGGGAGGTGAGTGGGAACCGAAGGCTCCTGTGAAGACAAGGTCCTCTTGGCAGACCGAGGGGAAGAGAGGCGGGGGCTGTGTTGCTAACTGCCCCCTCTCCTGGGCTCGGCCTTTGTGCCCTGCACCCACGGCGCCTGGCCACATTCTGGGTGCAGGGCTCCCAGGGTACAAAAGACCCTACACTGGCCCTACGCATAAATTAAGGCAGAGAAGAGGGAACTGGGCAGTGCAGTTCTGACTTCTGATGAGGAACTCAAAGCATCTCCCTTCAAGCCACCATGCCTAATCATTACCTACGTCTCCGTTACAGGGCTGGGAATTTTTGTTTTGAGTGAGAAACTTTTGTTTGGGAAGAAATAAAAACTGTAACAAAAGGGCAGTCCTTACGCACAATGCTGCACAAAAAAGGTAAGAGCCATCACACTGTTTTTCCGCGGTGCTCTGTCCATGGCTTTCCCACCCTGTTGCCCTCTGACCCCAGCAGCAACCTTGAGCTCACGCGGATCCTCACATACACTTTGTAGTCAAGGAAGCTGAGACTCAGAGAGGCTGAGGGACTTGCCCAGGGTTTTATAATTAAACTAATCAATGGAAGAAAACGAGCAGATTGGAAAATAAAAACAGAGAGCAAAAGAAAAGTGTAAGCACGGCCTCAATCTCACAGAGCTGAAGCAAGCAGGCCAGGGTTAGGATGGGAAACCCTGAACATG
Organism: Eulemur rufifrons; assembly: GCF_041146395.1. NCBI lineage: Eukaryota > Metazoa > Chordata > Mammalia > Primates > Lemuridae > Eulemur > Eulemur rufifrons. Next base: position 91,794,055 of record NC_090985.1, read on the forward strand.
GCGCTCTGGGCCCACCTTGAAGAGCTGCAGGGGACAGTGAGGGGGCCAGTCCGGGACCCAACAGGTGCGTTGTCAGTGGGGCAGGGAAGGAGTCTCCCATGAAAGCCTCAAAAGTTTGACAATGCTCATTTATAGCCTTTGCAAAAACTCAAATACCACAGTTTGGACATCTTAAACTCAACTGATATCTACAACAAAGTTTGCCTAAACCTAAAAAGGAACTCGAACAATCTATGCGAGCCACACAATGTTTTTAAGAATGATATTGTGCAGAGACTTCTACCATGTATTACATCAAATATTTGTTTTCGTCCATATGATCATGAAAGCTTGTGAGGGAGATTCATTGCAGGCTAGATGCTGGGCACAGACAGCATCGGCTTAATTGGAATAGGGCAAAATGTTTGTTTACCAATAGCAATATGTCACAAGAAATAAACATTCCTTGTCTTTCCTGCCTGGGCTATAGCTCCCTCTCCAAGTGATTGTGTCTGAGCACAGTGCTTCAGCAAACAGCAGTCTTCCCCGGAACACAACACTGTGAGTAATCAAAGGGTTTGCTTTTGAAACTACTCCCAGGGAGTTCACGTACATCTGTTCATTTCCCTCTAAATTCAACCCTCTTTCTTTGCTTCGCTGGTAGCTTAGAACTCTTTATCTAAAAATTTTTCATGCTATTCTTTAAAAAGAAGAGAAAATATGCCCCTGTACACAACATTTTAACTAGCCTCATTTATTCTCTTATTGATTAGTTCCTTTGTATGGATTTTCTGTCACTCCAATGTTACATGGCGACATAGGATGTACTTGTAAGGAGGTGCCCCCTTCAATTCCGTCAGAGGAAAGAAAGCTGCATGAAAGCAGAACATCCATCTCAGCCCCATGCACAAGTTACAGTGAGGCTTCGCAGTTAATTTTCCTTGTTCTTTAAAAAATGTTAACAAATTCCTTTCAGCATCTGTGGAACACTCCAGTATCCAATAACCAACATAAAACACCAGGCATCTATGGCTTACCCTAGAAGTCTTGGCTTCTAGAGGTGACGATATCTCAGGCATCAGCTGCCTGAGTAGCAGTGGTACCCCAAAACTAAGAAGTTCAATCACGTTGGAGCTGGACACCAGACACCAGGCAACTTAGAGGACAGTGAAAGTTGTGGTTCGTTCGTGAAGAAATGATGCATTATATAGTGTTATTGAATGAGACGGCCATATGGGACATCTGTCCCTGGGCCACACAGTGAAATGGACCCTTTGCCCTGGCTGCTCAGAAAACAAGGGTCCTCCTGTTCCCACAGTGCCACCCCTCATTCTTGTCATATGGGTGGTATTTCATGATGATGTCTTACATCTGCTGGAAATGAGTAGTTATCCAGCAGATGCACATGTTCACCCTCCAAAAAGAGGACTTCATGCTGAAAGATCACCAAGGTCATGGCCAGTTCTACTGACAGCTGAGAACAGTTAAACTGACTTTTACCATCTAGGCAGGGACCAAGTGGGAAAATATGGCCTAAAATTTCTTTCTGGCTCAGAAATTTGAACTCAATCCAGGCAATCTTCCTTCTCTCCCTGCCCAAATCATACGGTTTGCTTATCTTCATGACGTCTTCTCACTTCTTCCATGTGGGCTCTAGGAAGGGTGTTTAGGGACTGTAAGGAGGAAGGTATTTGACCAAAAGAATCAAAAGTAGCCTTCCATGGCACAGCTGGCTTAAAAGCTTTGGCCCTTCCATACAAGACTAGATTGAGTCATTTCTCTGAAAGTTGTGGCTGTTCTTTGCAGATGCAATTGGAGATGCGGCTAGGATCTTTCAGGCTTCCTTCTCTGTGAATATTTTTCTGGATCCTTGATAAGTACTAAAGGTTTAACTTTATGATCAGGCTGTACCAACAACTTACCTCAGGATTCCTAGAATTTGTAAGAATTGGGTTTCGACTTTATACAAATGGTGTTATCATATGGTTTAAAAAAAAAAAAAAAAATACTGGGAACAAATATCTTTAAATCTAAATGCCCACCAAAGGCAGTGGAGTCACAGCTATGTCATGTCAACTTAGGAAGTCAGTACAGGATTAATAACCAAAATGTTATATTTGTGATCTTCCGTAGGAGCAGTGCAATGTTGTCACTTTGCTGACACAGTTTTTTGATTTCATGAAACACAGGAGCATGTGATCTCAGCCCAGAGGAAATGCTCACTAAATATTTGTTGAATAGACACGGTTGGGGTGGGCATGACCACTGCTCTCTGCCTCAGATCCTACACATATTAGAACACCTCTCTGGGACTCTCCAGAGTCACTCTGGCTCTCCTTTTCCTCAAACTGACTCCATTTGACCTCAGTAGCTGCTGTGGCTGTGTCACACGCAGAGGCTGGCACCTCGAAAGGTGGAGGTACCGGGCTCCATTCAGCTCTCTTGCAGCACAAGGGAAGCCAAAATGTGCTTTTCTGCCCATGGTAATCTCTAGACTTCCAAGAAGGAGCCATGGCTCCTCTGTCATTAGGCTGGGGTTTCTCTTTTAGTGCTGAGACATGAACGCTTATTCGGTAAATTCATGAGCTGAATGAGGTTAAAATACCAGATAGTATATTTTTAAAAAAATAATCCTTTTGCTTATATAATAGCGGGGATGCCAGACTGAGCCCAGACAGAAATGCAGATGAGTCTGAGCACACCAGGAGGGGCCTCGAGGAAACCATGAAGATGGGAATTGTCAGTCAGGGTTCAGCCTACTTGGGTTTCCATGAACCTAAATCAGCTTCCTGGTTTTCCCGTTCAGTCACCAGAGCAGTGTGTTCCATACTCTAGTCTCTGGGAGACAAGTATGGGGTGAGATGTTAACAGCTGTTCCACCCAGAAAGACTCCTGGGATAAAATAGGTTTGGTAATGCAGCTCTTTTCCCTGCAGGACTTTTTAGGATCTTAGCTAGGATAACTGGAGGAAGAAAAACATTTTCTAAAATCTTGGTACCAGTGTAAAAAGGGCACATCTCTGCACCACACGCTTATATTTTTTTAAACTAAAATATTAAATATGTGTGGAACATCTGCTGTGTACAAGACACCAAGCTTTGGAAGAAGCAGTGTGATTGCAAAGAAAAAATCCTCAGACTCAATGTTAGGGGGCTTCAACTTTTGTTCCAGCTGTTTCACAGAAGTAGCAATGGGGGAAAGGATGGAGCAGGTATTTTTACATTGTCGTTACTGTTTCATAAGACTTTATGAAAACTTCGCATTTACCATCTATGAGACTAAAATTTAGATTAGCATTAAGTAACTTCGTTTTTATTAAAATTCAAGATCTTAGAATAATTTTGTGAAGTAACACTGATTACATTGTGGCAGCATGAATTTGTGATTACTTAATTAATGCAATGTCCTCAGTAGCCAACATCTTTCAACACACACACACACACACACACACACGCACACAAGCACACACACACACATACACCACGTGGGGGATGACAGACAAGGTCCTTAGTGTTAGAAATTCTGATGACCCCTAGATGACCTCTAAGGACTCCCTCCAGATCTAAAATTTTAAAAGCCCTTGATAATAAGGAGAATGATAAAATGTATTTTATACAAAATTTTATATAAAATTTTTGTCGAGACAGTTTAGATTGCAAACAGAGGCTGTTTGCCGTGGTATAACAAAGAGAAACCTATGCAAGCTCAACGAGAGGATGGCCTAAGATCCACACTTCCTTTTGCTGACGGCCCTGGCAGGAGCCACCTGCCATCACTGCATGGTGGGGACACACACTTCTGATGTGATCCACGCCTCTCCTCTAGGAGGCCACCCACCCCCTGCCTGTACTAATCCTGTGTAGTCCTGGATTGCACCCTGCCCTCCACCAGGGTGGCCACATGCCCTGTCCCTGCCCACGGCAAGGGGTCCACAGGCAGCACAAAGCCTGGCTCTTCAAGGTCCTCCCTTTTATTTTTGCCCAAAAATATCAGGAAAGATACTCTTTATTTCCTAGACATCATCATGTCTGTTGTCTGTAGCTGCCATCAGGACAGACTAAGATGAAAAGAAACCAATGAGAGAATGAAGTAATGCACCTGAGAGCAATCTGTGATCTCTAACATGTTTCAAGAGCACCAGCCATAACCTTCTCCTGAGCGTTGCATGTCATGAGTATGGTTCCCCAAACTTCTATCTCTGGATGAATAATCTGCATCTAGATGCCTTCAGTTTGGGGGAATGACTCAGGTTTCTCAGTCTGAATCAAAATTACAAGCTAAAATTTACATGAGGCTTACCACCAGTAATCTTTAGGAAATGATGTGTATAGATGTATGTGTATGTACATATATTTGAAAAGCTCTCCCGAAGTGGCTAATCATTCACCAGTACTTACTTCAAGATGGTGTTTCTGTGTGTGCAGACATATCCCTTTATAATAGCATCTATAGCCATTTTAATTACTTTATCAGTAATAAAGGCTAGAACTAGGATGTAATTAATATCTATGGTCTAATCATGAAAAGAGATGTCACAAAATCTACACAGATTAAAAAATCATGCACTTACTTCCCGAGGCAGAAATTTCAGGCCTGCACTCCTAAATACACCTGTAGCAGGCCTGCTGGTTCACAACTCTACATCTGTGGTCCCCTAACCCCAGGCCACAGAGCGATACCAGTCTGTGATCTGTTAGGAAACAGGCTACACAACAAGAAGTGAGTGGCAGGTGAGCAAGTGAAGCTTCATCTGTATTTACAGCTGCTCCCCATTGCTCACATCACTGAGCTCCGCCTCCTGTCAGATCAGCAGTGGCATTAGATTCTCATAGGAGCATGAACCCTACTGTAAACTGTGCCTGCGAGGGATGTAGGTTGCAGCTCCTTATGAGAGTCTAACGCCTGATGATCTGAGGCGGAGCTGAGGCAGTGATGCTAGTGCTGGGGAGCGGCTGCAAATACAGATTATCATCAGCAGAGAGGTTTGACTGTACAATAAATGTAATGTGCTTGAATCATCCCAAAACTATCCTCCCCATCCCCCTTCCCGGTCTGTGGAAAAATTGTCTTCCATGAAACCGGTCCCTGGTGCCAAAAAGGTGGGGGACTGCTGCTCTACGCCATTTCCTCTCCCTTCTTAGCTGGCAAGAGCCCCTTTTGTTTAGGCTCTGCCACCCCCACCGTGAGAATCGGAGGTAGACTCCTGCCTGAGAAGGCTCCAGTTGTGCTGGACACAGTGGGGAAACCTGGGTTCTCGTGGTCACCACTGAGCCGCTGGAATCACATCGCTGCAGCCGCCTGACCTTGAGACATCTCATATGCAATAATAAATGTTCCTTTTTGCCTAATGTAGCTCGTTCGGGGATTTCTCTTATTTGCAACAAAATTAATCATAATTAATACAAAACTTATTTACTGTTCTTTGTTGGAGAGTTTTAAATTTGGCTACCTACTGTCCAAACTTAAAACATATTCAAGTAGTGAATTAGGAGAAAACAGGATGCTACAGACACGTACTCCTAAGAACAGAAAGAACAACTGATAGTGTGGGAGGAAGGAAATGGACTCCTAAAAAATAAAATAAGAAACAATAATAAAAAGTTAAAAATACAAACTTAAGGTTATTTAGAATCAGAGCAGAGAACGCTACATACCTCAATAGCTCACCAAGGCATCACTGTATTAAAGAAAAAAAAATATTGAAATAATCTGTTTAGAGAAATTTTTATCTAAATCTATCTTGCTTTTTAAAAAGTTTTACTGCTTCAGGGTTGAGCTACAATTATCTGGAGAGAAAATAGAGCTTGTTAGAACCACTTATCAGCTGAGAGTTTCAGGCTTCTCGGCTTTCACTCTGCGTGTGCACCAGAAAGCATCGCTCAAGAGTACTTTGGAATGCGGTGGCCACTTGTGCTCAGAAGCCACATTATAAAAGTGATCAGGTCCCAGGGACAATCCACTTAACTCCAGATGGACCTGAGGCGTGTTGGGAACTATGCAGGGCTCAGGACAATAGGCGACGTGCACCCACTGGAAATTACAGCGCTGCCCAGAAGACAGACCCTTGTCATCTGGCTCGGAATAAAGAGGCACTTTCTAACAACAACACCATGTCACAGGGGACACACTGGCCCAGAAGCTGCCTGCCCTCTCTGGCCAGTGCAAGCTGAGGCTGGCTGACAGTCTGTGCTGGGGAATAGACCACTCTATCTGCTGGGAAACTGGAAAAGATGACCTATAAAGTCTTCTCCAATTCTGTTTCCAATTTTCCCACAACCCTGTGGGTTCTGAGGGGTCAAAAATATACAATGAATGACGGCTGCTCTGCTCCTGGTCAGTAAGGCACCTGCCAGCAGACACACGCCAACAACAGGGCCAGTCCCTCCCGGCCAGTATCTCTGCCCATCCTGCTGTGGCCTGAAATCCCCAGGCAAGGGTCGAGAATATTGTCACAAAGGACAGGAGTGGACGGGATACCTTGGTGGCCTTGGTGGGGGAAATGAGATGTGTACACAATTGCTAGCTTCTCCGGCCAGCTAGTCTTACATTTTGGCTCCCATAGCTAAAGGAAAGTACTTATCTTCCAAAGCCCAGGTTTGCCAGGCCTTCCTCTGTGGAACTACTCTGAGAGTCGTCCTGGCTGAAATTAGTGACGCTGCCTCAGAACAGTGCGGCAGGCTCCTCCTTTGTAGCAAGTCTCCTATTCTGCGTGGTAGTTGTTTGTGCGTGTTCTCTCCCTTACTAGGATGTAAGTTCCTATCAGCAGGATCTGTGAGAGCCTTATTAAAGATGGGGACAGGGGTGGAAATTGGCTCTTTCCCTCTGGGAACTGACTATGACATGCTGATGGCTCAGATGATTGTTTTAGCAATAAACAAATTTTTTAGCAATAACGTGTTTTTAATTAAGGTATGTACATTTTTAGACATGCTGTTTTGCACTTAATAAACCACCGTATAGTATAAACATAACTTTAGTATGTGCTGGGAAACCAAAACATGCATGTGACTCACCTTATTGTGATATTTGCTTTATTGCAGTGGCTAGAAATGAGCCCGTAGTATCCCTGAGATGTGCCTGTATTCATCTAGCATGGACAGGTGTCTGCTGTGTCTGCCATGTGTTGGACATTGAATTGGATTCTTGGGGAGGAGTAAGATGACTAAGAGTTAGACAAAGTCTTTTCCCTCCAGAAATCACAATCTAATAGTGGAAGCTGTCACCCCTGTTGACCCTAAATATTAACTCGGAGGTGCAGCTTGGAGGTAGGACATGTCTGTTCACTAAAAACAGATGTAATGCTGTGACTGGTCACCTGGAAAAAAGAGGCAAATTTCTGTTTTATGCCACTTGACTTTGGAAGTTTAGATATCTATGAAGGTATGATGGCCTTATCTAAAATTCTCTAAAGATTAGTAGGAACAAGCACCCAAGGTGTCCCTGTCCCTGCCCATGGAGTGACTAGAGAGAGACAGCAGAGGATTCAAAGTGTGAGGAAGAGAAAGTAGCATGCTGTGTCTTATAGTGGGTACAAACACAGAGCTCTGAGCCAACTCGGCCATTTACATGCTGTGTGACCTTAGATGGTTGTTTAACCTCTCTGAGTCTCAGTTTCATCATGTGTGAAATGGGAATACCAATAGTACATTTCTCATACAGTTATGGTGAGAATTAAGAGAGTTAATGTAGGTAAAGAGCTCAGAACATGCCTGGAACATATCCAGTACTCAGTGGCACGACTTGTTGCCATTATTGTCATTGTGCTGTCATCTGGACTGAAAGTGGGTCAGAACCGGGGCCAGAGAATACCATCAGTACCAGTAAGTTCAGTCCCTTCACTGGAGAGACACAAGCCAACCTCTCAGCTACCATGACCAACACTTCCTAGAGAACACTAATTACTAACCTGGAAATAAATAAATTTCCAGACTCCTCCAGTCCCAACACAAAAGGCCTCCCAGACACTTGTGTGCTATGTTCACAACTGGACAAGGAGTGCGGAGACACTCGTCCTCGAGCTCTCTCTTGATTCAGAACATCAACAGATGCCCAGGCACCCCAAGGAGACTTGAACGCTGATACTCCTCCTTTTCCCTATCCCAATATCACCAGCATGGGGCCCATCTTCCTCTGCTTTGGTGTTAGTTCTGACTGTCGTCTTTCCATCTGAGAGCCCCCACATCAGCCTTCTGATGGCTTTTAATCTCTGCTCCACAAACCATTTCCCTGCTAACTCCAACATCCCTATACAACCCAGAATTTATGTCATTTCTCTGCTTGCTGATGTCTGGTGAGGAAATATAGATGAAAACAAAAATGACACAGTGTTTCCTCACCACAGGATTATCATTAGAATTAAAGTTTGGTAATAGCAAGTGTTTTTCCAGCATCTGGAGAAGATTTTCACATGCAGCTGGTGAGAGTGTCAATTGGTGTAGTCATTCTGGAGGACCTCTAGGCAGTGTGAACTGGAACTTACAATGCAAATACCTTTTGATCCAGCAATCACAGGTTTCTGAGTCTACCCAGAGGAACCTTCCTAGGAGAATGAAGAAGTCATACCACAGACACTTATTGATCCTCGTTTGAAATAGAGAAAAAAACTCGAAAACAGAAATGTCCACCAATGTGGAGATTGCTAAACTGTGGTATATCCACGTTCTGAAATACTATGCAGTATTAAAAATATGAGATATGAGGGGCCTTCAAAAAGTTCATGAAAAATGCTTGGAGTTTGAAATTTTTTGTGTGCCAAATAAAGTCAAAAAAATTGTTATAATATGTCTGAACAGGATCTAGTTTGAAGCACTAAGAAGGGTAAGACACCAGTTTCACAAAAGCCCCTGTCAGAGCAACATGAATTCTGCTAAAATCAAAGCAAGAACAAACATCAAATTTATGATGAAGGTTGGATAGAAGAATGGTGAAATCATTGTTGCTGTATGAAACATTTATGGGAACAATACCCCAAAGATATCAGCAATTTATACCAGTGGAAAACTTGTTTTGAGAAGGGATGAGACAATACTGAAGATGAAGCCTGCAGCAGCAGACCATCCACATCAATTTGTGAAGAAAAAATTAATCTTGTTCATGCCTTAATTGAAGAAGACTGATGATTAACAGCACAAACAAAAGCCACCACCGTAGACATCTCAAGTGGTTCTGCTTAAACAAATTTGACTGAAAAATTAAAGTTGAGCACACTTTTCACTGAATGGATACCAAAATCATCATGTCCAGAGCAGCTGCAGAGCTTTCAATGGAAATTTTAAACAAGTGGTATCAAGATCCTGAAGCATTTCTTTAAGGAATTGAAACAGGAGATAAAACAAGGCTTTACCAGTACTATCCTGATGACAAAGCACAACCAAAGCAGTGACTACCAAGAGCTGCCATTGCTCCAGTCAAAGCAAAAGCAGACCAGTCAAGAGCACAGGTCATGGCAATGGCTTGGGGGGATGCTCAAAGCATTTCCTTGTTGACTTTCTGGAAAGCCAAATAATGATAATATCTGCTTATTATGGGAGTATTTTCAGAAAGTTAATCAAAGCTTTAGCAGGAACATTCCCAGGAGAGCATCACCAGAGAGTCCTCCTTTACCATGACAATGCTCCTGCTCAATCCTCTCATCAAACAAGAGCAATTTTGTGAGAGTTTCAATGGGAAATCATCAGGCATCCACCTTACACTCCTGATTTGGCTCCTTCTGACTTCTTTTTGTTTCCCAATGTTAAATAATCTTCAAAGAGCACCCATTTTTCTTCAGCTAATAATGTTAAAAAGACTGCATTGACATGGTTAAATTCCCAGGACTCAGTTCTCCAGGGATGGACGAAATGGCTTTTACAAAAGTGTCTTGAACATGATGGAGCTTATGGTAAGAAATAAAGTTTATATTTTGTATTTTATGTTTTAATTACATATTTCCACAAACTTTTTGACATCCCCTTATATGTCTAGGCATACTGACATGGAAAGATGTGACATACAATATACTGTGGGCTGAAGTTTTGCCTTCCCAATCCCCAAATTCATATGTTGGAGGCCTAATCTCCATACCTCAGAATGTGACTATATTTGGTGACAGGATCTTTAAAGAGGTAATTAAGGTAAAATGAGGTCATGGTCCTATGGGTGGACCTTAATTCAATATGATTGGTGTCCTTATAAGAAGAGGAGATTAGGACACAGACAGACACACAGAGGGAAGACCCTGGAGAACACAGGGAGAAGATGGACATCTCCAAGCCAAGGATAAAGGCCCTGACTCCTTGATCTTGGACTGCCAGCCTCCAGAACTGTGAGAAAATAAACTTTCTATAGTTAAAGCTATCCAGTCTATGGTACTTTATCGCAGCTCTAGCAAACTATTGCACAATATTAGATGTTTTTTATGTGGGGAAAACAGAATGGAAGGGTCCACCCTGGCCTGATAAGAATGGTTACTACTGGAGAGGGACCAGGTTAGGGATGGTAGTCAAAGAGGATTTTAACCTCAAAAATAAGGTTTAATTTTTATAATGATAAAATATTCATATGTTATTTGTACATCAATTTATAAAAAAATCAATCCTCTTCCTTGGAATTCCATTGAATACACTACTCAGTGGCCTTCACCACCTGGATTGATCTGTCTTTGGAGCTTTATTCCATGCTGACTGCCACCCCCATGCCCTGGCCCACCTGCTTACCACACCAGACCATCCTGTCACTCTAATGCCTCCATGCCTTGGTCTCTGCCCTCTGCTTGGAATGCTGTTTCTGTTTTTTAAGTCTGGGTTGCTGATCTTTCTCCTTTAGAGCTCAGACCAAATGTCACCTGCTATTTTGTAAATACATTGCCAAAGTCTAACTTGGAAGATTTTCCCGAGGCACACTTCTCCGCTCTTTTGATGACTGATTCATATTTGTACCCCTGGTCCCTAATCAGTGCTGCAGGCTTGTAAATACTCAATAAATGGTTCCAAATGAATGAATGATAGGAACATTTTCTAGCAGGTTGCTTTTCCATCTAGTGTATCTCAAAGGTCCAACATTCTATTATGTATGTATTAACAAACTCCCTAGAGACCATGGCTATAATCATGACATGAGCCAGGTCTAACTATTCCTTTAACACATGGGGACAACTATATTTCTGGGCCAGCCAAGCCCCATTTGCTTTAAATTCCAGTCAAATCAGCTGAGAATGCATTGTAATTTATGTTATTCAAGTTCTGTGCTGATAAATGTCTTCGACTATGTAACCCACAATAGGCCCAAATCAAAAATCGCACAGACCTCTGACTGGGAGGCTCTGATAACCCAGGCCTTACCTTTTCATGGGCTTGGGTGAGCATTCTCTCTCCAGATTAGAGGATGTATGTTTCACATGCATTGCATTATAGGAGGTGTGAGTATAGTCATTTTCATCACTGTAGTCAGGACCAAGTAACGTCCGGGCCCAAGTTCCCATGTCATAGGGAGGAAGGGTTCCTCCAAATTCAGAGGGCAAAAATTCAGGGTGTATTAGCTGGTGAAGGCTGTTTAAATTGTTTCCATGCAGGAAAATCTGTAAAGAAAAACATTATTAGCAATAAAAAATCCAAAACATATGGCCAAGTATTTCATCTAATACACAATTTAGCAATGACAAATTGGATACACTGCTGGTGATCATAGTGTTTAAAGAGGCATGCATTTTGTGACTATAGCTTAGCCTTCATAAAATGTTAATTTATTGCTCAGAAAAGGGGCTAAGTTAGTAGTCATTAAAAATGAAGTTTATGAACAGAGTGAGGCCAAATTTACACATACAATCATCTCCTAATTATCCCTGCTGATGAAAGGACCAGTGATGCAGACCATCTAAAACCCCAGCCATGCCTGCATCCCAGACTGCTCCATTCCCCAACCTGTGTTTTCTGGCCCAATTGTCCCACCCTTCTCAGGCCTGGGCCGAGTTGTGGCTTCTTCCCAAATCTGTCCTCGTGATACCTGCCCATTCTAGTTCTCCTCACCCACCCTCCATTAACTCTGGTATCTGCTGATGTTTAAGTCTTGCTTCCCCACAGGGAGAGAATATCTAGGGAAAGAGATGGTGTCTTCTCACTTTTTAAAAACTCTTCTTAGCACCCAGGGTGATGTGGTTCAAGGTAGAAGCTTAATCCATTCTCATTCAGTGGAGTTGAAAACCATGGCCTGAGAATTTATTGCGGGATATTTTTGCAGCAATTTTCCATTTTTTTGTCTGGACTGGGGACGAATGCCCAAACAGGTCTGCATCTTCTGAGCATATAATAGATAATGATGGAAACTGGTCAAACAGGGGAGAAATCCCTCCTTCTACTACAGTTATTTTCAGACAAATCCACAAAGTGGATACGCCACAAGTCGATAATTAGCATTGACTGACTGCAATTTAGAAACTGGCTCTGAAAGATGATTTAAAGTGCATTTGGGTAATAACATCAGTTCTCACACATCGTTATGTTGCGGGCATGAAGTAATTATGTGTAACACATAAGCTGCACCCAAATAGAGGACCATCGATTATATATACATGCATGCACACACATACACACACATACCACAGTCAACCATGATGACACACAAATGTGATTTTAAAAATACTTAAATATAGGACCTTAATAATAAACAATTGCTACCTTATTCTATTGTATTGATTTTAGACATTCTTTAAAGATAAAAGGAACAAGAAGAGCTGATTCTTCACAAGACTACTGGAGTACTACAGAAAACAATGGACATTTTCTGATGGTTAGAGTTGGGTATGATTGAATTTTAATAAGAATTATATCTTTTAAGGAAATTCACTTTTTTTGGCTTTTACAAAACTTCTCAGGGGGTGCTGTCATATTTGAACACGCTGGAGCTAAATACCAACCCTGGCGTTTATAGAAAACATTTGTACCCACCCAAACAACACATCTAGTCGTTGAAGGACAAAGAGTGATATTGAGGCTAGCCCTCCCTCCAGGGGGTCTCGTGGGGTAGAGGAACACAAAAGCAGGAGGCTGGACCCTCCACCTGTCAGATTCTGTCCTATACCCAGAGCTCCAGAAACTCCCTCATATGACATGGCAGCAAGTGTCCCTTGTGGGAGAAATTCCCACTGGCTCTGTTCTAAGTAGAAAAATAAGCCACTGGAAAGCCTGAAGCCATATTGAGAACAGTCTAGAACATTTCTGTCCTTAGCACTATCCTGAGCCCCAGATGAATTGCAAAATGTCTCAGAATGTCTCTGCCCTTTAATGCTGGTGAGTTCTAATTCCTAGTTCCACACTTATTTGGGGACAAGGGAGCTATGCCTTCCATACCCTACTGCAATGTTCCCTAGGACTGGAGGCACGTGAGGTCTAGGAGTTAGGAACCTTGCAGGGCATGTGTGTGTGGGGGAGGGTCCCTCACATCATCAGTCCCCCCTGGATACTTGCAGTTCGTCCCTAGTGTTGGGTCCCCTGGGTGTCAGGGCATATGTAAGGTGTTGTAAGAAAGACCCTGGCCAGGAGGTAGTTGAAATCAGAAAGCCTAAAAAACAAGGCTGTAGCATTATTCATGGTAGCCAAGATATGGATGCAACATAAGTGCTCATCAACAGATGAATGGATAAAGAAAATGTGGGATATACACACAATGGAATACTATTCAGCCTTAAAGAAAAATGAAATTCTATCATTTTTGACAACATGGATGAACCTAGAGAACATGATGTTAAGCAAAGTAAGCCAGACACAGAAACACAAATAGTGCGTGATCCCACTTATATGTGTAATCTAAATGAGTTGAACTCACAGAAGTAGAGAGAAGGGTGGTTGCCAAGGGCTAGGGAGAGGGGGAAATGGAGAGATGTTGGTCAAAGGGTACAAAGTTTTGGTTATGAGGGATGAATAAATTCTGCAGATCTAATGTACAGCATGGTGACTATAGTTAATAACACTGTACTGTTTATTTGAAATTTGCTGAGAGTGGATCCTAAGTGTTCTTACCAGACACACACACACACACACACACACACACACATGAATCATAACTGTGTGAGGTGATGGATGTGTTAATTAGCCTGATTGTGGTAATCATCTCACGATGCATATGTATATAAAATATTACATTGTATACCATAAGTATCTGTAATTTTTATTTGTCAAATATACCTTAGTAATGTTGGGGAAAAAAAGAAAAAGGAACTAAATGACAAAAGGAAATCAAAGTCACTAAGTCTCTACTACATGAATGGCATCATGCTACATGCTTTTGTACGCTGTCTCATTAAAGTACCCCAACAACTCTGTGATGTGGGTGTCAGTTTACTCATTTTATAAATGAGGACATTGAGATTCAGAGTGGTTAAGGAATGTCCAGTTACTCAGCTAGTTAGAATGCCATGAAAAAGTCCAATTCTGATGGATGGAAGAGGCTGGCTTCTCAAATGCTATCAAATGATGTAATGAAGATTTCAAAAGCCATCTTCATAAGAGCATTATTATTTCCAATGAAGAATGCTTACCCAGCCTTACAGGTGATGGAGCTAGTGCTTATTCCCCAAAAGCCATGGGAGAGAAAAAAATTATAAACATTCTTTATAGCAATAATACACTTGCAGGACAAAATGCTAGCTATTAAAATATTCCATGAATAGGAGGCAGCTGGACCCAGTATTTCCCATAAGCATTTACAGTAAAATGGGCAGCTGGTATTTGCATGCCTTCAAAGTTTCCTTCAGTTTGTCACTGGGACTCTGCAAATAACCCAGTTCTACTGAATTATTGATTAAATCCAGGCCATTTGCAAACTCCAGCTGAGGCTCAAATGCTCAGGGGCTGCAGAAAAACCACAGTGAAAGATAAGGGAGAGAGAGAGAGAAAGAGAGAGAGAGAGGAGAGCACCATAATTGTCCCAGGCATTCCCCATTTGGAATTTACATGATGAGTTTGTTTTCATTACCCGTTTCCTGGTCTTATCTTTAAGGAATGGCTTGATAAGCGTGTACAGGGCATGAATGTACCAGGGCTGGTTGACAAAGTGGACTCCTCCAAAGCGGGCAGGAAAGCTGTCCTGGGGTGGAAAGAGAGAAATGCACAGCAATTAGTAAGCACTGCAGGTTAGGCTAGACCAGCACGAGCAAAACCTCAAAGAACAACCTGTTTCTTCTGGCTGGTAGAAGCTCTAGCTTCACGGTGGGGAAAGGAAGGAAACCTACTTCCAAGCTGTTAAGGTTTTGGTATTCACTTTGCCTCCCTTTGACGCCACAACTTAAAAATTGTGCACAGGTGCCAGGCCTGTCTTTTACAAATCACAACTGTGTGACTTCCTACGTGGCTCAGAAGCATGGGCAGCTGGACAGTGGGGGGAGTCTGAATTCTTTGTTGCATTGGGTAACCAAGGCTGCGGTTCCCACAGGCTCTGAGCACAAGATCTCTCTCTCTCTATCCCCATTTCCACTCTCCCCCTTCCACCCTCTCCACCGGCATTATCATGATAATAGTGGAACTTTCTGGGTGAGTGAGCACTAGCTGTGTAGGAAGTGGCTGGAAAAGGATTTCGAAGGATCTTAGGAGATAGGGCTCTGTGGAATCAACCAAGGTCTAATAATGTTTGCCCACAACTTTTTCACAGACTGTAGTATTAATATTCGCTCCTGCTTCACTGGGGGCACACAGTAAGTCCCAGGGAAAAAATACTTATTGATTGATGGTCTAGTCCGTCCCCTTAATTGAGGGAATGGGAACTTCCTTTGCTGCAGATCAATACATTTTGTAAATATCAGGAAGTAAGAGCATCTTAAAAAATGGTTCCGATTTTAGAATCCAGATCAGGGCATTGGAATCCATATCAGCTTAATTTTTAGATGCTGGGAAGCTATCTCAGTGCGAACTAGACCTAAAGAACAAGGGACCTTGGCCAGAAAGTCTGAGCTAGTCCCACAAGACCAGGTCCTGAGATCTCCTGATGAATGGCTTCAGCAGATTGGGTTCATCATTATTAATGGAATTAAAAGAGAAGGAGCATCCAAAGGCTGTTTGAATTGCCAAGTTCACTGTCAATCAATTTCACTGCAACAAACATCTTTGTAAAATGTTAGCAGGATCAGATGAAAGTGGAGGGAGTCAGGGTGTCTGAGCCAGTAGTTCAGGCAGCTAGCTGCTCCCTGCGGGTGTATGAAACGCCTTGCCCGGGTCTTTTTTAGTAACAAGGAAAGAGGGTTATTAACTTTTTTCAGAACCCTTTGAGTCTATAGGATCCCTAGGCGTCTTCCACGCTGAGACCTAGTTTCCAACGTAAGTACATGGAACTGTGCTTAAGGGTTGACATTAGAAAAACTTAAAATAATTTTTGCCTCTATCTAGACATTTTACAGGGTAGAAAGGAATTAAATATTTTGAAGGCTAAACAGGACAATTTATTTTTTGTTGTGTTTCTTTTATTTTTAAAAACTTAATGGAACCACCAAGTACAGGGGTAGATAAATTATTTATTCTAATTTGTACATTTGTCATGATCTCTCAGTACTCTAAATCTAATTTTAGAAATGTGAAAACTCTTAAAATGGTTATCTTTTTTCTTTTAAGTATAGTTCAGGATCTAAAAGTTCTTTGGTTCCTTAAAAATAAGAAAAGAGACCATTCCCCAAAGTTTTTTCTTTGGAGTAAGTGCTGTGCACTAGCCTCTTTGTTTTTGGGCCCTTTTCACACCTTATTCAGAAGTATAATTCATTATCTCAAACACTAAATGTGGGCTCTGAGGGGCTGCAGAAAAAGAACAAGAGTAAAGTCTTTATTTATAAAACCAAGGCTTCACTATCATTTTAGTAGGACCAATGAGAGGGTCCTAATTATTTCCATAGATGTCTATCACACTATACATTTCTAGGTTCACAGAGTGGAATAAAACTCTAAACAATACTTGAGAGACAGTAGACAGAAACCATAAAATATTAACCTTTTGAAAATATCTAGAGACTCTTAGTTTTTGTTTATGAAACTGCAATCATCAAAGACATCAAAAATTGTCTTCTGATTGTGGCAGGGGAGGTTGAAAGAAGAAATTATAGAGCTGAGCACCTGTTGTTTCTCCCTAGCTGGCCCTGGCTGATGAGTCCATCGGGTCGAAGGTGTGGGCTTTTCTAGCTCTCGTTCAAGTCAGCAAGTGAATGTGTGAAGATAAAGACATGCAAACCCTGTGCCTTGGAGGTCTGGGCTTGCATGAGAGTACAAACAGAATCACTTTTCTTCATGTCCCTTCTATAAAATTCAAATGAAAGGCCCTCCTGTCTAATACAGGCAACGTGCAAATGTTCTGATTATTCCCAAATAGGTCTGGCCATGTCATTAATAATAGTAACGTGTGTGTGTGTGTGTGTTGGGCAGAGGGGAAAATGAGGGAGGGGAAAATTAGCAAACACAACCCTCTTATGGTCAACACGTTATTGCTGGTTGCCTTTGCCTGATCACATTAGCTAATTGCAGAAAAGGAGAAGTTGTCAGTCACACAGAAGTCTCCCAGGACCCTAAGGGTATCCACTATGCTCTTAGAGGTACATTTTCAAGGGGCTGGAACAGACCTATCTCAAGATGGTAGGCCTTGATTCCATAACAGTGGAGCACCTTGTGTTTCAGAGTTCTTGGAGACTAGAGAGTATGTACCAAGACATACCCTAAGTTCAAGAAAATAGTATTAATTCTGTACATTTCATACATTTATCAATAAAAATATAACATCATTTCAAATTA
This sequence comes from Eulemur rufifrons, assembly GCF_041146395.1. NCBI lineage: Eukaryota > Metazoa > Chordata > Mammalia > Primates > Lemuridae > Eulemur > Eulemur rufifrons. The sequence continues at coordinate 91,811,766 of NC_090985.1, forward strand.
TAAACATATTTAAATCATAAAATGTGTCTGCTCCCCCAATTTTAAAATAATTGTTTCTTTACTACAACCCTAATATACAGTCTAGAAAAGTCAAAAATGAATAAAAACATTATTTTAAAAATTAGAAAACACAAGATTTAAAAAAAGAAAAATCACCTATAACCCTACTGCTAAAGACACACTCTTACTATTTCCTATCATTCAGGATGGGTTACGTAGTGTTATAGTAAACAGCCCCTGCTTTTTTTATCATTTAAAATGATAAAGATTGATTCCTTGCACACACTAAATGTCTCGTTTGATTTTCGTCCTTCCTGATTGATTTCTTGCTCCCACTGATGTCCTGCTCTCAGCCGGGAGTGCAGCCTCCCCCATCTGGAACGGTGCTGCTTGCCACAACCCAGGGAAACTATGTGGAAAAATCATACCTTAGGTCTTAATGTTGGTCCCCAAAGTGACATGCCTCGTCTGTCACATTTTACAGGTCAAACACACGCCTGATTTGTAGGGGCTCAGGAAGTAAAATTCTATCACGTGCCCAGTAAGAGGACCAAAAGTATTGGTGAATAGCACTCAGGGTTACCCAACTTTGCTAACCTATCGCTTCTCTTCCCTTCTATCCTTTCTAAATGGACCATTTCAAAAAACTTATACTTAATAACTATTCATTGATAAGGGTCAATATGTCTAACTTAATATATTGAATAATACAAATATAGAGTTTACAGAATAGAGTGGAAAACCAAAAACAACAGTTATTTAATGACATGTTTAGTGTCTTTAACTCTTCCCTAAACAATTAGTTCATGCCTTGAACCTCTTCAAGTCAGACATGTTTATGAGTGTCCACTACATGACAAACACTGTATTTGCCAAGAACTGCCACGGACCAGGATGCTCTGTGGTTTTGACCCTTTTCCTGCCTTCTCTAACCTGAGCTCTAACCATGCCCTATGTGGCTGAGGTCAGCAGCTTTCATTTTGTGGTGATCTCAATGTAAAGTTTTGACCTCTCAAAGAATACAGACCTTAAACTTCGATAAGCAGACTTTTTTTTTTTTTGCATTTTCAATAACTTACTAGTTGATTCATACTGCCATTTAATTCATGGTTTCAAACTCCACAGCACAGAAAGTGTTGTGGTTAGCTTACTCTCAGTTGTATGAGATAAAGTGAAGTTGAGTGTAGCCCAACTGTACTCAATTTTTAAATTTCTTATTTAAGTTTGCTTCATTCTTATCTTCTGATTTTGTATATTTTTAAATTCAAAGCACATCACTCTCTCCATAAAGCCCATGAGATTAGAGCAAGAGGCCATTGTTCAGCAATAAGGTGTCCCCTTGGGGGGCCTCACAGACACTCTTTTACTCTAATGATGGAGTTCTGCATGTACAGTGGCAACTGAGGGTCCCTGTAATGTATTTCAAGATCTTAGAATAAAATATTATTATGAAGTTTCTGTCTCCACAAAGATGGAGTAGACACACCTCTCCCTATTTCTTTGGCTGTGCACAGCTAAGCTTTGAATATTGTATATAAAATAAACATAAGAAGACTTTGAAGGTGGAGAGAAGGCAGCAAAGCCAGGAGCTTGGGGATCCAAAGAAGGACATGGTAGAGGGTTCCCTGGGTTTCCTTTTTTTGTTCCATATATACCAGATTTGGGGCAGAGGAAGGCAGTACCCTGGAAACACCAACTGGTGTAGAAAAAAATTTTTTTAAAAACCTCCCAAAAGGCTACCCTTTAATCAAATGATCTGTTAAGGGTCAACATAAGTAAGAAATATTTAAGACAATTATATTGTAAATTGGGGGGTGGGTGGAAGGTATGCAAAGGGAGTTAAGGTTTCTATACTTCACTTGAAATGTCAACATGAAAAGAGTGGGATAAGTTATGAATGTATAATGTAATACCTAGAGTGGTCACTAAAATACTAGACAGTAGATATAGTTAATAGCATTATAGATAAAATCAAAAAAATAGAACACTGAAAAGAAGTGTTAATATAAGTAACGCAGAGGAAGGTAGGAAAGAGAAACCAGAGAAATGCAAAATGGAAAAAACAGATAGAAAGGAAAGAAATAAAATGGCATACATAAGCTTAACATATCAATAATTAATTTGAACATAAATGGTCTAAATACACCAATTAAAATAAAGAGGTTGGCAGAGTAAATTAGAAAACATCATCCACTATATATGCTGTCTACAAGAAATTCACTTCAAATATAACTATATGGGCTGTACCATATATGAAGCAAAAGTTAATAGAACAGAAAAGAGAAATAGACAAGTCCACAATTATTGTTGGAGACTTCAATATCACTCTCTCAACAACTGGTAGACTTTAAGACAGAAAATCAGCCAGGATATAGAATAACTCAAAAACACTATTAATCAGTAGAGTTCAATTGATATTTATAAAATACTCTGCCCGACAGCAGAATACACTTTTTTTCAAGTGCCCATAGAACATACACCAAGACAGACCATACCTAAGCCATAAAACAAACCTCAACAAATTTTTTTAAAAAATGAAGTAATACATTATTTTCTCTGTTCACAATGGAACCAAAATAAAAATCAAAAACAGAAAGATAACAGGAAAATCTCTAAACATTTGGAAACTAAACCACATAATTCTAAATAACACAGAGAGGGGTCAAATGAGAAATCTTCAGAGAAATTAAAAAAAAAAATACATGGAACTAAATAGAAATGAAAATAGGATAGATACTACGATTCGAATGCTTGCCCCCTTTGAAACTCATGCTGAAACTTAATCCTGAACATGGCAGTATTGAGAGGTGGGACCTTTAAGAGGTTATTGGGTCATAGGATCTCTGCCTTCAGGAATAGATTTATCTATTCATGGAATAATGGATTAATGGGTTAATAGACTGATAAGTTATCATGGGAGTGGGACTGGGGGCTTTATAAAAAGAGGAAGAGAAACCTGAACTAGCACACCTAGCCCCCTTGACATGTGATGCCTGCACCTCAGGACTCTGAAGAAACAAAAACAGTACCAAAAACCAAAATTACATATCCATATCATTCATGAATACATAGGCAAAAATGCCTAACAAACTATTAGCAAATAGAATTCAACAATATTTAAAAGGAATTATAGGCTATGATCGAGTGGGTTTATTCCAGAGATGCAAGGTTGGTTCCATATTTTAAAAATCAATGAATGTAATTGTTTTAATCACATTTTCTAGTTTCTGTATTTGATGCTTTAACATCTGGGGTCTTCTTGGTGGGGAAGGGGCTGTCCTACCTAGGGTTAGTTGATTCTTAGAGATAACAAAGGACTGGCCTGGTCACACTCCTTTCACATGCAAACTGACCAATCTAACACCTCTACCCCCAACAACCTCCTTTGGGCATTTACACTCTGGGCCAAAGATTCCCCTGTCCTAATCACCCCAGGGCCGGGTACCCTATGCCTAGTTTACTGAAATTATTCAAACTAGCCCATCCTAAATCTGCTTAGCCTCCTTTCCCTGCTTTGCCCATTTCTTCCCATGAAACCCACAATAAAGGCTCTTGTCTAAGTTCTCGCCTCACTCTCTCTGTCTCCTGACTTATCTCAGGAGTTCTTCAAGTGGCCCCTCTGAGGCATGGCATGCTTCCTGCTCCTAGGGATCTGTAGGTATAACAAACTTCTTTCACGGCAGTTATTTCCATGTCTGCATGTCTCATCATACCTGATTAGAAAAATCCCCTAACAACAGTCATTTATCATATTAACAGTATTAATAATATTAACAATAGTAATTCATCATATTAACAGGTCAAATAAGAAAAATTGCATGATCATATCAACTGATGGAGAAAAAAGCATTTGACAAAATTCAATTCCCATTTATGATTTAAAAAGACCTTTCAGAAAAATAGAAATTGAGACAAACTTTCTCAACTTGATATAAAAATATCTGCCAAAAATCTACATCTAATGTTATAGTTTATGGTACTTTTCCCTAAGAATAGAAACAAGGCAAGTGTATCTGATCTCATCACTCTTATTTAACACAACGCTGGAAGCTCTAGCCATAGCAATATGACCAGAAAAGGAGCTAAAATGCCTACAGATTGAAAGGGAAGAAATAAACCTGTCTCTATTTGCAGATAATGTGATTGTCTATATAGAAAATCCCAAGGAATCTACAAAAAAACCTTCCTAAAAGTAATCAATGAGTTTATCAATGTTACAAGATACAAGATAAACATACAAAAATCAATTGTATTTCTTTATACTAACAACAAACATGGAGAAATCAAGATTAAAAATACATTATCATTTACAGTTGCTCAAAATGTTAAATACTTAAGTGTAAATCTAACAGAACACATTCAGAATTTATATGCTGAAAATTACACAATGCTGACGAAAGAAATCAAAAAAGATCTAAATAAATGGATAGACATATTATGTTTGTGGATTGTAAGACAACACATTCCCCTCAAATTGATAGACAGGTTTAATGCAATATCTGACAAAATGTAAGTAATATGTTTTTGCAGATATTGACAGAATTGTTTTAAAATTCATATGGAAAGGCATAGGCCCTAGAATAGCTAAAACAATTTTGAAAAAGGATAAAGTGGAAGGCATAATTCTACTAAATTTCAAGGCTTACTATATAGTTATAATAATCAAGATTGTGTGGCATTGGTGGCGGGAAAGATGAATACATGAAGGAAACAGAAAAGAGAACCCAGAAATAGAGCATCTTCAAGATTGAGAGCTAAGCAAAGAATTCTTAGATTTGACTCCAAAAGCATGACCTATACAACAAACAAAAAATAATAAATTGATACTGTAAAAATTAGAAAGTTTTGCTCTGTGAAAGTTCATGTGAATTGGATGAAAAGAGAAACTACAGACTGAGAGAAAATATTTGCAACCTACGTATCCAACAAAGGACTAGTATCTAGAATACATGATGAGTTCTCAAACATGACAGCATGAAAACAAGCAATCCTATTAGAATATGGGCAAAAGATATGAAGGGACATTTTACTGAAGAAAATATACAGATGTCAAATAAGCACATGAGAAGATGTGGAGAAACTGGATTACTCATATATTGATGGTGGGAATGTAATATGGTATAGCCACTCTGGAAGACAATTTGGTGGTTTTCTAAAAAACTAAACATACAAGTGCCATATGACCTAGCATTTACACTCCTGAGCATTTATCTCAGAGAAGTAAAAACTGAATATTCCCACAAAAACTGGTGCACAGACTATCGTAGCAGCTCTATTTATAATCACTAACAAATGGAAACAACCCACATGTCCTTCCTTCAACAAGTTAATGGTTAAATAAACTGGTGCATTGATATTACGGAATACTAGTCAACAATAAAAAGGAACAAACTATTGATGTATGTAGAATTCGGGGTTGAAAGGAGAATTTTGCTGAGTGAAAAAAGCAAATTGCACAAAGTTACATACTGTATAATTCCATTTATGCGACATTCTTAAAATGACAAAATTATAGAAACAGAACAGATTAGCAGCTGCCAGGGGTTAAGGAGTGGGTAGGGCTGAGGGAAGTGTATGGCTATGAAGGGTGCCAGGAGCCATCCTTGTGGTGATGGAATGTCCTGTATCTCGAAATACAAAAGAAGACTGGTCTTTTCTGTCATATAGGAATGTTAAAAAAACAAACAAAAAATGCCATGGCAAATTACAAGGTACAGGATACATTTCGGGACATTCTGTCTAAGGGGTTCTTTATTTTCCTTGGGAGTCCTGGACAGTGTTAAGTGATCCTTGCAATCCATTAGAAGTGCACTTCATTTTTTTTAATGAGCACTTTGTTTGCACTTCATTTTCACACTGGCACGAGGCAAGCAGAGTCTTGTTTTGTGTTTGATCAGAATTTAAGAGCAACACAAGCCAGGCAAAAGTATTTCCTCTCTCTTTCTTTGACAATCAGATACAGATGTTACTGGTGGCAGTTGGTTCAGTTTCGTGCTAGATAATGAAGCACTTACTAGTTTTATTTTCTAAGATTTGTGATGCCTGCAGGCTAACATACTTCATAACAGGGTTCAAAACATACCTGAACTAAAAAATCGCATTGCCTTGGGAAGTTTAGGGAGCTTCTTTCACATTGGCTGCCCTGTCTAACTCTCATCTGTCCTCGCCTCTTCCTCCTTCTCTTATGTGAAAACTGGAACAGGACCACTCAGAATTGCAAATACAATCAACTCCCCCCATCTACTAAGATCCCTCTGAAAAACATGAAGAAGAAAAGGGAGGGGTTGACACAGGAGTTGTCTTTTAAACCTTCTGCCTCTTTCCCCTTAGTCTAGAGGAAGACTATCCCTCAGGGTTTGGCAGATGCACCCATTCATTCATTTAACTGCTTGTATGTAGATCTGCAGGCGGTGTAAGCACACAGCAAGAAATTAGGCTTTATCTATTCAGTTCATTTTTGTCCTACCAATGACACTGATTTCTCACATCAAAGCAAGCAGAAAAAAACATTTTCAGCAGCATAAATGGGCTTCACTGATGCAAAAGAGCCTACTAAAAATGCTATATTTTATGGTGATGGGTTTCTCTCATACCACATGGCAGTCATTAGTGTGGAAGTCGCATATCCACCCACCTATTTGCAAGAAAATGGAGAGCTCATGCAATAGCAGCTACATAGCAAATGCTTTTTCGTTACATTGGTAGCAAGCATGAGAGAGAAGAGAATGTGCTCATTAGGGAGGGAGCTGGGCAACTCTCCTCCGTATCATAATAGGCAACGGATTTTCTTAGAATAAAGGCTCCTAGAAGGCACTGTGACTTCTGAGAAGCTGTGCCAACCCAGTGTTCTCCTGAGGTTAGGAAGGTCTTGGGTTTATTCTGCGGGTTCAGATCGGGGCATGCTGGAAAGTAAAAGTTTTCTCTACAGACCCTAGAACAGTTCTAACTCTTTGGCAATTTTCCTAACCATATTGAACAAAACTGGCCTTCTGCCAAGCTGGCCCAGCCCAGCACATCCAGCACTAAACATTTCCTCTCTGCAACCTAAACAATATCCCTTGACCATGTCTTTTATATTCAACTCTGTTCAGCACTGCAACAAACAGTTATTGAGATCCTCTTATGAGTAAAATGCAGGTATATGCAAGACACACCCCTTGTCCTCAATCAGTTCATTGTCCAGTGGGAGAGACAGGGGAATGACAATGCTTTGTTTGAGGGAAAAACTTGGGATTCAGGGTTTTGTTTTTGTGATTTATGGCAGTTCCTTAGGGCACAGCTAATAGATGGCTTAGATAACCGGAAGTGAAGATCAGGGGAAGGCTGCATGTCCTTCAGAGGCCGAATAAAGTAGTTGTATATAAAAAAGAGTTAGCAAAAGATTTGGTGATAAAGAAGTAAATGTGACTATGCTTGACAAGCTTCAAGGATTGATCTGCCACCAGGCGTCCCAATATTTTACTCAGTCCCACTTTTTTCTAAGGTAAAGCTTATAGATGATCTCTATTTAAAAAAATAAATAAAAGAAGGAAAGGAGGAAAAGAAATAGATGAAAAATCGTCTTGTCATGCATACCTGTCAAATTTCTGCCAAGGCAACTGATAATGTGACTATACATTTAAAGAATATCTTGATTACACTGTTATCTGCCTCACTCCGGGTAAGAAATCCTTTAGTATCAAGAAAACTAAGATAATCTCAATGGCTACTTTTACTTCCTACTTAATAGAGCTCCAAATAGGAGTACTGCATCCTTTCCTGGCTCTGGCAATCCCACGGCTGCCCAGGGAAGATAACCAAGGAGGTGACTGCTACCAGGACTGTGAGGAGAGAAGGGGTGGAATACAAATCTGTGCAGCCTGGTCACTCTGAGTCAGCAGAGATGAGCTTGAGCAAGGAAAACTTAATTTGCTATAAAAATCACTTCCAGCTTCTCTAACCGCAGTAACCTTAAAAGGGTTTATATTTGACTATTAAATAGCAAATACATTATGGTTAGTAGACAATACTTCATCTTCATTGAAGTTTCCCTCAGGGACCCTAAGTGGTTAATAGATGATTGTTGCTCATTATTTAAAAGCCAATTCATGGAGAAACCCAGATCGTTTGAATCACTGATTTGCGGAGGAAATCGATGCCAGAAGCGACAGTGTGCTTCATATGATGCAACCTGCCAATTGGTGCTTAAACTTGCAAAATCACGGTGTCTCCTGGAGAAGGAAGCATGACAGAAGGAGCAGCCAAGTCATTCAAAGCAAACCTTTTTTGGCAGATGTTAAACTTTTAACCACACAAATATTTTTGGTCTGTAACCAAGTTTGCAATAAGCATGGGTAACAATATTTTAAAGTTTTAATAGGTATAATTTAAGAGAAAACATTAAAATCAATAAAGATAATTTAACAGCTAAGAATTCTTGGGCACTTAGTATGCATCAGGAACTGTGCTAAGTACTTTCATATGTGTCGTTTCATGTAACATTCACGACAATTTAATGTAGGTACCATTATTATATTATCTATACTATCCCAGGTTTACAGATGAGAAACCATCGCCTTACTTAGAAGGGTTAAAAATTTGTCCAAATACGCACATCAGGCCGGGCGCGGTGGCTCACGCCTGTAATCCTAGCACTCTGGGAGGCCGAGGCGGGTGGATTGCTCAAGGTCAGGAGTTCGAGACCAGCCTGAGCGAGACCCCGTCTCTACTAAAAATAGAAAGACATTATATGGACACCTAAAAATCTATATATAGAAAAAATTAGCCGGGCATAGTGGCGCATGCCTGTAGTCCCAGCTACTCGGGAGGCTGAGGCAGTAGGATCGCTTAAGCCCAGGAGTTTGAGGTTGCTGTGAGCTAAGCTGATGCCACGGCACTCACTCTAGCCTGGGCAACAAAGTGAGACTCTGTCTCAACAACAACAAAAAAAAAAAAAAAAAAAAAAAAAAAACAAATACGCACATCAGTTAAGAGGGTGAGTAGAATTTGAATCCAGACCTGTCAGATCTTACAGTCCAAACGCTTAACTCCTCTACTAGGTTGCTCTACTATTGGCTCATTTAAACTCTATAAATTGGTAAAATTTCGACTGTTGACCATCTTCAAGGGGGCTTTTAAGGATACGTATGCCTACTAATTCAGATAAAACAATGAACATTTTATAAACGTACATCTCAAATCCAGATTAAAATTCCTATTCTTGTTTTAACTGCATGTGCTTGACATGACTTTGACGAGACCACCATGGTTTGAAAGCCCTGTCATTTAAAGAGAGTTAAAGTTGTTATTATATTAGAAAAGAATGAGCAAGCATTCTTAATAAGCACTCTGGAAGTATTACAGATGAACGTGCATGTCTCCATATTGGTGCTGCCTAACTGGGAAACAATGTACTTATTATGATACAGATATATTCATGTTAACAAGGCCTTATTCTGCAGGAGATTTGAGTCAGCTGTGAATTTTCATATATTGAGTATATTTCATGCTCTAATCACTAAATCTACAGTGCTTTTTCATACCAAAAATTATCAATAATCATCTCCAAAATAAATAGTAGAGAGAATTCTATCAAGATGGGTTAGACAAAGTCATAAAATTCACTTGTGGTATTGTCCTTCCCCTTTGCAATGAAGCTGGTGGAGTTTACCAACACTTGCTCCCTCTTCCCAGGAGTGAGGCTAAGCTACATTTCCAGCCCCCTCACCTCCAGGGGAGACCGTGGGACCAAGCTCTGGAGAATGGAATGCAGGTGGAAGTAAGGTCCACCACTTTCAGATCCAGACATAAAATAGCTGTACATCTTTCACACCCTTGTTCCTTGTCCATGTGATTGGAAGTAAAGGCTTCTGAGGCCCCGGAAGAAGGTAGAGCCCTAGAATGGAAGGATCCCCAACCTAGGAACCACTTGTCGGAGGAGAGCCATGCCCAGGAGAGCTGCCTAACCGGGAACAGCAATAGAGGATTTTGTGAGAGTGAAAAATAAACTTTCATTTTGTTAGAAAAACCCAATTCAGCATAGCTTATCCCGTCCTGATGAATTCAGACACTAACCACACAGGTTAGGGAATATCTGGGCTGAGAAAGTGGCTTGGGAAGGTAGGGGTGCAGAGAACCATATCCCAAGGTAAGGGGCTTGGTCATGCAGAGCATTTTTGAATGTAAGGAAATTGGAAGATCTTAGAAGTTGCCTCAGATCTGAGGACTCTAACCTCTTGTTTCTGTCCCCCAAGGGCAGGAAGGGCTCTATTTGGAAGCTCCCTTATCTGACTGAGAAAAATTTCTTTCAAAATAAATGCAATTGTCTCAAGGCTCCCTCCCTAGGAATCTCATCACATAACCAGGAAAGATTAACCACTGGAGAGGAAAAGAGAAGAGACTGAAAGTTGTCACTTTGCCCAGATAGACTTTTCATCTATTCTTCTGATGGCACCAAGGGGTTACCTAAAAGACATTATCTGCCTAGTAAGCAACCTGTGCACGGTACAGTTCATGCCTTACCTTCCTGCAACTTATTGGTCCCATTCAGCTTCCAAAGAGAATCACTTGCAAACTATTATCGGCTCTTTGGCCTCATTCCTTGCCCCTGAATATCGTTTATTAACCATCAAAATTGCCAACATTTCTCCCATCTTCCTCCCCTGTATGAGGAAGATGCTTGAACCTCAGCTATCTGGCCCTTCTTTGAGTCCCATATTTTTTGTGGCTCCTGTGCTTATACATTCTAATAAGCTTGTATGCCTATTCTCCTGTTAGTCTATTGTCAGCTCATTCCAACCAACCTTCAGAGAGGGCAGGAGGGAATCTTTCCCTCCACCCCTACAGAAGATATCAGCTTGTAGATGATATTTAAAGCGTAAGTTGAGTGAGGTCACCCAGGAAGTGAATGGAGATAGAGAAGAGAGGAGATCCCAGGACCGAGCCCTCAGCTTTGCCAGTGTTTCAAGGGCTTACATATGAGACAAATCCAGGACAGATGTCTGAGGGGTGGGGAGTCAGGAAGGAATAAAGGTGGTGTCCCAGACAGCCAGGGAAAGGTGCATTTTCAGAGTATCTCAGGATTTTCACAATTGACAGAGTGATCAATGGTGTCGAAGGCACCCAAGAGGCTGAATAAGATGAGGGCTGAAAAGTGTCCTTTGGTTAACGTGAAGGTCATTTACATTGACAAGAGCAGTTGCAGTGATGTGGTTGGAACAAAAGAATGTGCCAAAGAGAGAATATGAGAGTCAGTGCAGATTAATATGTTGAGGAGGGGCTTTTGCAGTGAAAGGGAAGGCAGTTAACTCAAGAAGCACGTGGAATCCAGGGAGATATGTGTTGTGTTTTGTTTTGTTTTGTTTTGTTTTAAGATGAGATACATTGCAGTGCATTTGTAAGCTGGTGGAAATGATCCAGTAGAGAGGAAATAATTGATTACACAAATGAGAGGGCTGACTATTTTTGCAAGGATAAGGTCCTTGAATAAGGAAGTGGAAATACGCCCCCATACAAGCTATTTTGTATGTTATTTCAATTATGAGCTGGTGTTTGAAAAAGCAGGCCGCAAAATGTATTTATAAGATTATACACTTGTGTTAACATTAGGTAAAATATATTTAAAACCTAGAAAATATACACTAAAATATTAATAGTGTTTATCTCTGGGTATTACAAATAGGTTGATTCCCTGCCCTTATTCTTTTTATCCCTATATATTTTTTTTTATAATGAACAATTGTTATTCTTATAACCAGGGGAAAAAAACTCATAAAACCTGCTAGTCCTGAGTAATTATTAATGGTTTTGATCTCCTTCCTAAGAAAAGACTTTAAAATGACTTTAATAAAAATAAAATTTTCTGCCTTTATTTTATATTCCTAAGAACTCTATGTGTATAAGATAGTAGTCCTCAGCCATTTCCCAGCGTCACTGTGGGGTTCAAATGAGAAACGGTATGTTAGTGCATCATGGAGTACCATACACGTGTGAAGCACTTTTCTTTCTATTACTATCATTTCACTATTAGCTACTGTGCTGCCCCTTTCAAGCAACCTAAATCTTGAGACCATTAAAATGAGCTTAATGAAAGAAACAAGCCCTAGTAACTGACTACCTTGTAATAGAATTTCAAATGTTTATGGAATTTAATTGAATTGTACCAAAGAATGAAAATATTCAAGAAATTACACTGACTATCACCCTAGGGAGATTTTTATTTATTTTTTATTATTAATATTTTTTATTTCAGCATATTATGGGGGTACAAATGTTTAGGTTACATATATTGCCTTTGCCCCGCCCAAGTCAGAGCTACAACTGTGTCCATCCCCCAGACAGTACACAGCGCACCCATTAGGTGTGAATATATTCATCCCCTCCTTCCCCTCCCACCTGCCTAACACCTGATGAATGTCACTACTATATGTGCACTTAAGTGTTCATCAGTTAATACCAATTTGATGGTGAATACATATGGTGCTTGTTTTTCCATTCTTGGGATACGTTACTTAGGAGAATGGGCTCCAGCTCTATCCAGGACAATACAAGAGGTTCTAGATCACCATTGTTTTTTGTGGCTGAGTAGAACTCCATGGTATACATATACCACATTTTATTAATCCACTCATATATTGATGGGCACTTGTTGTTTCTACATCTTTGCAATTGTGAATTGTGCTGCTATAAACATTCTAGTGAAGATGTCTTTTTTATAGAATGTCTTGTTTTCCTTTGGGTAGATGTTCGGTAATGGGATTGCTGGATCAAATGGTAGTTTTACTTTTAACTCTTTGAGGTATCTCCATATTACTTTCTGTAGAGGTTGTACTAGTTGGCAGTCCCACCAGCAGTGTATGAGTGTTCCTATCTCTCTGCATCCACACCAACATTTATTGTTTTGGGAGTTTTTGATAAAAGCCATTGTCACTGGAGTTAAGTGATATTTAATTGTGGTTTTGATTTACATTTCCCTGATGATTAGAGATGTTGATCATTTTTTCATATGTTTGTTGGCCATTAGTCTATCTTCTTTTGAAAAGTTTCTGTTCATGTCCTTTGCCCACTTTTTAATGTGGCGGTTTGATTTTTTTCTTGCTGATTTTCTTGAGTTCCATATAGATTCTAGTTATCGGCCCTTTATCAGATGTATAGTATGTGAATATTTTCTCCCATTCTGTAGGTTGTCTGTTGGCTCTCATGATAGTTTCCTTGGCTGTGCAGAAGCTTTTTGATTTGATCAGGTCCCATTTATTTATTTTTGTTGTTGCTGTGATTGCCTTTGGGGTCTTCTTCATAAATTCTTTCCCTACGCCAATGTGTATAAGAGTTTTTTCCAACATTTTCTTCTAGAATTCTTATAGTTTCATGCTTTAGGTTTAAGTCTATTACCCATTGTGAGTTGATTTTCATGAGAGGTGCGGATCCTGTTTCAGTCTACCACATGTGGCTTATCCAATTTTCCCAGCACCATTTATTGAATAAGGATTATTTTCCCCAGTGCAAAATTCTAATTCGCTACAAATGGCTAAAATCTTTTAAGAACACAGGCCTCCAAAAAGAAACAATCAGACGTGCCTCCTAAAATTAAAGTTAAAAAAGAAGAAGTCTCTGAGGTCGGGCTCTTTATTTCCTGCTGCTCTTTCTTATTTTCCCTTTTCAGGACCCCGGGCCTCACTTCGTTGCTCGACACCTGGGAGCCACACATCTCAAGTCTCGTCTCCTTCATCTCCCACCAACATCCTCATGTGGGTGCTTTTTATTCACACTCAGCGTTTGTTCCCCAGACATGTTCACTCTCTTTAATGTCTCTTAGATGTTTTTTCTTTATATCCAGCTTCAGATGTGGCCCTTGGTATTCTTTGTCTGAGTTTCTTTACTGGTCTCTCTGCCTCTGGTCTCCCCTGTACTTCCTAAGAAACATCCCTAAAATTTAGGTCTGATGATCTTGATTAAAACCATCCAGTGGCCTCCCATCACCTTTAGGTAAATCCATGGTTCCTCGGAGGAGATTTATAGCCCCTGGGATCTGATCCGTGTTTATTTCAGCTTCATTTCCAGCAGCCACACCCCAACCTCCAATCTCCCATGAAACATCTCCCAATTCAGATCGCTTTGCCTTGGCACATGCTGCTGGCTCCACCTGGAACATCCTTGTTCCTTGGCCCATCTCCACCCCTACCTGCCCGTCAAACCCGTCCAGGGGCAACATCTTCCCTGTGTGCCCACCTGACTCAAAGCCCGTGGAGTTAGAGGCTCCAGGTCGATCTGCTCCACAGCACCGTGTGGAAGCATCTCCACCAGGGGAGTTATTGCACAGAAGTATAATCATCTATTTCTCTGTCGTCTCAAACATTGAGCTCCTAAGGTCAAGAACAAGATTTTGCTATATCTATTTATCTAATAGATGTTTGTATTAGTTTGCTGAGGTTGCTATAACAAAGTATCACAGACTTGAGTGGCCAAAACAAGGGAATTTATCTTCTCACAGCTCTGGAGGCTTGGAAGTCCAAGATCAAGGTGTAGGCAGGGCTGGTTTCTCCTGAGCCTCTCTCCCTTGCTTGCAGATGTGCGCTTTTCTCTGGTGTTTTCTCGTGGTCTTTCCTCTATACCTGTGTCCTAATCTCCTCTTCTAATAAGGACACCAGTCATATTGGATTAGGGCCCACCCTAATGACCTCATTTTACCTTAATTACCTCTTTAAAGACCCTGTCTCCAAATACAGTCACATGCTGAAGTACTGGAGGTTAGAGAGGTTAGATACTGAATTTAGGGAGAACACATTCATCCTATCATAATGTTCAATAAAGCTACATTGTGTTTGTTAAATCAACAGTGATTTCATGGGTTCCAGCAAGGTTTACCTTTTGATACTAGGTGGAGTCTAGTCCAGGAATTTCATTCTGATGGTAACCCAAATCACTTGAAAGGGACTTTGCACTTCCTACTCATTCAAATCAGGGTGTTCAATACATCGTATAGCTGGTTTTCATGGATCTAAGGAGTACTTTTCTTAAGGCATAGGTGAGCACTGCGTTTGGAAAGCAGAACCTTGGGGGCACAGCTGGAGGATGTGGATTAGGCAAACCTGGGAGCTGGAAGCACAGAGGCAGCCACATATTTGTCTTCGAGGACAGACAGCATTTTACCAAAGGACATTGACCAAATGTTTTCTACATTTCACTAAAAAGGATGTGTTGGCAGTGAGTACAGAACTTGGCACACAGTAGGTACTCAATAATTATTTAAGTGACCAAACAAATTAACCATGTAGGAAGACACAGGAATTTTCTGGCATGGATAGTTTGAATTTACCATCTCTTTATTTAACACACAGATACTGAGTACCTACGTTAGCCAGGTAGACTCCTAAAATTCCAGGCCCTCAAAGAACAAAGGAGATAAAAGCTGCTGTGTTCAAAGAGCTTATGTTTCAGTTGAAAGAGAGAGATAATAAACAAAATTAAAAAGTATTATAAAAAAAAAAAAAGCTAGAAGACGCTACACTGGGAAATAAACAGGGTAGAAGGCCAGAAAGAGTTGGAGAAGGGGCTAGAATTTTTAAAAGTTGGCCAGGTAGCTATGTGGGAAGCCAACCATGGGGCAACCTGGAGCATGTTCCAGGCAGAGTGATAAGGGCAAAAGCCCCCGCCGTGGAAGCCTCCCCACCATGTCTCAAGAAAGGTGTGGACTAAACTAGTGTTTCCTGAAGCTCGTGCTGCAGAACGTTAATGCTGAAGGGTTCTCACATACAACAAAAGATTCCAGGTTACTTGGCCTCCTCTTAAGAAGCAAAGGGATACATCAGTCTACTTAATTAAAGACTTTGAGAAAGTCCCATAGACAAGAAACCTGCTCAACTTTGTTTAATACATTGTTTCCAAAGTGTTTTCCAACACAGTGCACTTTGGGGGGAGGTTATCTATTGGCTAAAACAAAAATTCTAGAAAATTCACATGGGGAAATTTTGGGCTAACTAGTCTGTCTGTATCTGTTAGAAAAGAATGTATTTCAGATACCAGATCTCTCAGACTTGAGTTGGCAATGTGACAGTTTAAATATTATTAAATACTATTTTAAGCAAATCTATTATGGAAATCACAGTTCTGAGGAGTTCCAAGCATGCAATTTTAGAAGTTATTTTGTCTCTTTTTAAAATTAGAACTGCATTTTAGTCATTTGAAAATCTCTATTATTCACCCAACTTGCCTGTGATCTTTAGGTCTTGAAAGAGAAGCCCACTGATTTCTTATTAGAACCAAACAAGAGCAGAAGAACTAAACCTCCTCCTGAGGAGGTTGTCTGTTTTCCACTCTGCTTCTTTGATCTCAGGTCTTGGAAAACAGCTGCAGTGTCCATTAGAGTTTCCATAGCACCCACATTTGTCTGAGGTTAGGATGGAGCATAATCCTTCATTTAAATGAACACACTTTGCGGACTAGTTTGGTTTTGTTCTGAGAGCAGGCCACAGGCAGTAGCAGAGCTCACAGAGACAGCTGGTGGGTCACTGGAACCTGGGTCCCCAGAGAAGAGCCAGGCTGGGTTCATCTGTCCACGAACAAGGCCCCTCATCAAGTCACAGTCATTTTCCACGTGCAGAAAATATTGCTTTTCCATGCCTAGATTTGAGCGTGTTGGTTTGCTAGGGGAAAACATGCCGTGGACGTGGAAGGCAAATCAGTGCCCTTGGGGAGAATTTTATTTCCCCCTCCTCTTTGAAATATACCTCTTCTTTCTGCTCATCTGTCCGCCAGGCTGAAGGGGGCCCACATTGCCTTGTAGCTAATTATTCCACTATCCAACGAAAATTTTTGCTAAATCACATCATAACTACCTCATGTTTCCATAAAATCTAAAATTTGACTTAATCAGCTCTAGAGAACTGATGCATTCACACATCTATGATTCAGAAAGCCGTCTGCAGAAGAGTTTTGACAGGTATATAGAACTGACAGTAGTCTGGACACATTCATTTGTGTATTAACATTGGTCTGAGTGCTGTTTTAAGGGCACTGTTTAAAAAGCACAATTGATTCCTTAGTAAATATAAATCACTACAAGTATTTGAGTAATTTTGTCATTAAAGTGCACCTTATATCGATAGTTAAAAACAAAGCAAAACAAATGTAATAGAAACGATTTCAGAGAAAATAACAGCTCGACGATAGGACTTGTTAAGTTTTAAATTCTGCTATCTGTGCTTCTAACTCAGGTATGAGAATCTTTGGGAATTTAAGGACCAAAGGAAAAAAGATTATTACTAATAAAATTAGATCTCTTCAATTAGAGAAAATTTACTGCTATTATTATAATATACCTTGGAAAAAGTGGCTTTCCTGTTTTTTTATTAGCAACACAAATTCTCATAAGTATTTTGTATTTTATGCTAGAAAAAAACACTGCTTTTGTTGAAAATTATACCATTAAGCTGTTCTCCTTCAGATTACAGGCTTTTAGCATTAGCTATTATCTTTAAGAAAATGCTTTTAGATATAATGACTTCATACATACACATTGCTATGGTTTAAATGTGTCTCCCAAAAGTCATGTGTTGGAAATTTTAGCCCCACTGCAATGGTGTTGAGAGGTGGGACCTTTAAGAGGTGACTAAGTCTTGAGAGCTCTGCCCTCATGAAGGAATTCATGCTGTTATTGCAGGAGTGGATTCATGATAAAAGGATGAGTTTGGCTCCCTTATTTGGGCATGTTTATTTGCTTTCCATTATGGAATGACACAGCAAAGAGGGCCCTTGCCAGATGCTGGTGACTTGGCATTGAACTTTCCAACCTCCAGAACTGTGAGCCAAACAAACTTCTATTGTGGATAAATCACCCAGTCTCAGGTATTTTGTTATACTGGCACAAATGAATTAAGACACACACACACACACACACACACATACACTTACAAATGTATACACTTATATATGTACAGTTAACTTGAACAACATAGGTTTAGACTGAACAGGTTCACTTGCAAGCGAATTTTTTTTCATTCAAATACAGATTGAAAACACAGTATTCATGGAATTTGAAACTTGTGTATAGGGAGGGCCAATTTTTCCTCTATGCGGTTCTGCAGGCCCACTGTGGGACTCCAGTATGCATGGATTTGGGTATACGAGGGGGTCCTAGAACTGATCCCTGGTATATACCGAGGGATGACTGTATTTCTCTGCAGGACAACATCATCAGAGAGCACCTCAATCAGCTACAAGAGGAGGAATGTGTCTTTTTCTATCAGCATAATTCAAATCTGCTGTCCTGGCCACATGCCCTCTACGGAGTACTTACTCAAGGACTGAGAAATCCACTACTTGGAGGAAAAGACTCTCAAAAGGTGTACAGCATCTCCAGGGCTCTTATTCTGGATGTTATAATGTTATCCTCCTTTCTTACTTCATTTCATGTTAACGTTTTATCCATTCACTATGATGTTGTGATTCAACATTGCTCATGATAAAAGTTTTATTTGGCTCTTTCTCTTCCTCTTTTCTTACACACATGCACACTCTCACACTGCAGACCTCAGCACACAATTAATACATGTCAATACTTTTTATATTTTTTTCTTTCTTAGTTACCAATGGGTATCCCAAATTCAGGGCTAAATGCATTCAAATTTACAGAAGAAAATAATTTAACAGTCAGCCTTTTAATGGGTGGACTCAGCTGTGACTTAGGTGTTATCTGAAGGAGGACCACAACTGTCTACCTTCTCTGAAACTGGCAAATCCATCATGAAAGAGTCTTCCCTTTGCCATAGAGCATTATCTCCTGTTAAAATAAAGACAGCGCTGTCAGGGTAACACTCCAATTGTTTTACTCTTGTTATTTCCTGGGAGCAGATTTGGAGCATGTTTTGTATTTTGTGTTACTGGTGCATATTTTGGGTGTGTCTGTGTGCTGGTGGAGGGGCAGAAACATCGATGGCAGTACGTGCAGGGCTCCCCTGAGAAGGAGGCCTGCAATGGAATGTACAAAGATGCCGACACAAGCTCTTCCTGCATCACGATTTCCACTATCTCTGTCCCTCTAATGGTGTTGCCTGAAGGGATAAGTTTATGAAAACCTTTAAGAATGTGACATTTTGTTGCAGGCACAGAAATTTTGCTGCTACTCACAGGTGGCTTTGGGGAAGTTACTTAACCTCTCTGAGCCCGTTTCTTTCTGGTAAGATTCTGCAGGGGATTGGGAGGATTCAGCAGATTGGTGTCTATAATCCACAGTGGCTGGTGATTGGTGTATGCCCTGCATGTCCCTGTCTTGAGCCATTACTCATGTTGTTCCCTCTTTGTGAAAGTCCATGCCCCTGTGACCAGGCCATGTCTGCACCTTGATGTTTATGACTCTTGTCCAGATCCTTATTTTTCCCCACATTTGTCAGTGACACCTGGCACAGAGTGTGTGTGTCATGGCCTATGTGCCCCAGGGTTGGTCCCTCACTAACCCTTCTGCTCTGGGCTGTGGTGCAGGGGGCCAACCCTGCCCCACCTGACCACATCGCCCAGACTCCTCTTCAGCCGGAGTTCTTGGTGCAAACTCTGGGGTGGGTAGGGTAGGGGGACAAAACAGGGTATTTCCTCCATTTGGCTGTACCCAGGGTGGTCTCTCCATGAGTGGCAGGTTCTCCATTGAGGCTCCAGCCCCAGGTAGTTCTCTGCTTCCTGTTCTTGCTAACCTCTAGCTTGCCCTGTCATCCCTGTTTGGCTTCTCCAACAGGAAGAGATTGTCTACCAGCCATGCAGTCTAGCCAATTCCTTATGTTAAATTAAGTTGCCTCTGTTTTAAACACTTGCAGGGGTTTCTGTTTTCCTGGCTGGACTCTAACTGATACACAGATGCTGTATTATTGGCATCACTGAATGTCAGCCTCTGGGTTGGAAACTCACACCATGGAATTTCACAGCAATGGATCCTTAGACTCCTCAGGAAAATGGACACGAACTCTCACAGGGCCAGGTTGTCATCAGAAACCTGGTGAATACGGCTCTACACATGGCACAGAAGATGTGTGTGGTCTGTTCAGGCAGGATTTCTGCCTATGCTGGCCCCAGGCTGAACTGAAACAAAGAGCTGAAACTCCCGAAGGAAGGGCTAGTGACAATCTCGCCATTCAGGAGCTCTATGTCCCAGCAGGGCTGAGAGCAGAACAATCCTTCCCGAGATGCCTGATTACTATTCTGCATGGGATGAGAGGGCAGGATGTCCCATCAGGTTTCCTAGACTTAAGTGGTCGTCAGTGACATGACTTCTATGTGCTTGTTGCTATGTGCGTCACATCTATTAGCCTGCCCCGAATGGAGAGGAAGATTCCTTTCTAACCCTGCCAGAGTGTCCCCATTTCCCTATCTTATTGCACTTATAATAAGGACAAAACTTATGAATTCAAATATTCCAGTATTTATTATCTTCCCCCATACAACTCCTCTTTACTGCTCCCCACCCCTTTCTGAAGGGGAGACATTCTCTAGCTCATGGGTGGGCTGCAGGCTGTCTTTGCCGTGCAGACTTGGGGTAACGAGTGGAAGAGGGAAAAGAGGAGGCCAGCGATGCTAGGTCAGTCTGCCACTGGGAAAAATGGACGGGGGAGCCACCCAGAAAGTGGGCGCTGGTTGAGAGTGAGGAGGATTTGGGGACTGGAGAGCAAGAGGCTCAGAGTAGAAAAGGTGTAAGAAGATAGAAGGACAAAGAAGGGTGACTTTATGACATGCTGCTGTTGAATGTGAGCTATATCTCCTTTAAGTTTCTTTGAGAGATGCAAATAAAAATCCTACATACTTTAAATGAGTTTTAGTTGTTGGACTGTACTTTAGAAAAATGCTTTGCTAACACTAGCCTCTGTGGGTACCTGAAGTTTATTTGGTTTAGAGTTGCCTGATTTACATAATTAGCACCTTGAAGGATGCTGGCCTGTTTTCTCATCCTTTCAAATGTACAGTGTGCTGCTGTCTTTTAAGATAGGCAGAAAGCTGCTAACAGCTGCCTTTTTATTTGTTTATTCACATAACATTGATAGAGGGCTCTGTGTAAGACTCAATCCTGCCAGGAGCTCGCAGTCTGCAGAAGGAGACAGAAAACCAGACCTCCATTACTCCAGGTGGTCAGTGTGGATGGAATGAGGACAGGAGATGAGCACAGAAGAGGGACGCGCCCTCCAAACACCTGCACAGAGCCAGGCAAATAACAGGTGCTGAGACACAGGACAGATCCAGCAGTGAAGGACACAGAGATACCGCAACACCAGTTCCATCGAATTCTACAAAGTGGGGGTCAATAGAAGAGTTGTTCAAACTATAGCTTTCTACCTGACATCTAAACCCATTCCATCAATCGTCATATATTAATAGCATGAGGGCACACCACCATGTGACAGGGCTGCGATAGGTCAGAGACACAAACATCTGACACAAGCTCTCTGTTCTTAAGGCAACTTCACTCTATTTGGGAAGATAAGACAAAGACAGGAGGCAATTAGCAAATAATATAAGTCCATATACAGTGATGCACAAAATCATGAACTAGAAGTGGTAATGTACCATGAGAATTATCTGTCGGGTAAGTCTTTTGTACATTGAAGAATTCGCTCAACAGAAATAAATGCCCCAAATAATGTTTTGAGTGTACTAAGGTGACACCACGGACCACCCAGGAGAAGGCACCTGTGTGCAGGGACGAGGAATGGGTGTCCATCAGCCACACCCTGGTTGGCCTCCCATAAAGTGGAATTGAATAGAGGCAAGAGTGTGAGATGGAAGCAGGCCAGAATTCTCACTGACACACCTCGTTGTCTCTCCTGGTTGGAGCCAGGTTCCAATTTAATAAACTTGGATGCCATACGTGTAATATGCATCCCTATAAAAATGTGTTGCATGTGATCTCACAGCAGTCAAGCACAGAAATAAGATATAGCCTGTGTACTCTAAGCTTCCCTAGAAACAGAACTACATCTGACATGCGGAGCTGTCTACTCCCTTTCACCCTTATGCTTTTTTCTCATGACTCATGAACTGTGTACTTTTATAATACCACATAGTGATTGCTAAGATATTTATGTTTTAATGTATTTTAATTATTACACCCTTGTAAAACAAAAAAATTATTTAATACAATTTATAGAGAACTATAAAATAAAGGGAATTCCAATGCCAAAAGAAAAGGGGGCACATTGAATAATCTCTTCTAACCCAAACCCCCACACTCATCATGGGGACATAAACGAGTGTTCGCTGGGTGCCAAATCACTTCACTAGATGATTTAATGTATTAAATCATTTAAAGAACAAAGCAGTTGTATGACTTTCATCCCAGCTTTATGCATGAGGAAAGAGAAGCTTGGATAAATCAAGGAACTTGCTTAAGCCTTAGAGTGGTTAAGAAACCACTTTATCAACAGTTAAGTAGTGGGGTTGAGATCTGACCGGGACAGTGTGACCCCAGCAGGCTGCGCCGTTACCCACCACATCACACCAGACACTTCACAGCACCATGGGGCGCTGGGGGAAACGGCCGGGCTGTTACCATAACAAACAGCTGCAAGGAGCTTTCAAATGCCCAAATGAGGGTGCCCCTCATGCCTAAAGGGCAAGGAAGGAGAGGAGAGCATCTGAGGTTTCTGCTTGGTCACAGAGCTGCAGGGTACAGTACCTAAGCCCTATTCTAGTAACTGAAGGAAACTGTCATGTGCACATACGGTGGGTGGAGAGAAGCCGCAGCATGCCGGCTGATTCTGTTGTCTTCTCAGTTGCAAGATACAGCTCCTCAAGACTCCCCAGGCAGAAACTTCTGCAGCAGGCACGTCGCCCCAGCCTGAGATCACAGGTCAAAGCCTCAAGTTTCCCATCTTGAATCCAGGGCAGGAAGAAGGTCCAAGAAAGGCTAGGTGGGCATCCCGATAATCTGTTTCTTCATCTGTCTTGAAAACACCAGCACCAGAACCATCTCTAATGGAATATCGAATCTCCCCATCTCTTCCTGTGTCCTTATCCTGAGCTGACACTGCCATGCTTGATGAACCAGGGGGGACATCTTCTTTCATACACCCTTTTCCACAAAGCTGGAAAACGCTGGTGGATGTAAGTTCTCATTCACATCAATTACCTCAACCTTCCCGTAGAAAGTGGAAGACAGAGAAATTGGCTTCTCTTTGTCTTTGGCCCTCATGGTGAGATTACCCACTTGCTCCTCAAAGTCCAACTGTACAATTCTAACTGCCCCACTGAGCTTATCCACATCAACATTTCCTTCTCCATGGTCCACAAGGCTGTATCTCGCCTGACTAGACTGACCTAAATCAGGATCAGGGGCTTCTAACCACACGCTTATGGTTCCTTCTGGAAGAGCCTCTTGAACTTTCACACAGTAATTACGTGGAATAAACTTAGATGGGTTGTCATTAACATCTTCTAGTGACACTTTCAAAAGTATACTAGAAAACTGGGGCTTTTCTCTGGCTTTGTCCCCAGCTTCACTATTCAATAAATATGTGTGGAGCAAATGAATAAGTGAATGTCATAGGAGTGATAAACCACCACAACAAAAAAGTACCCTGCCTATTCAAATTACAAAAACTTTAATCTCAGCCTTTACAATGATTTTTCCAATTGAAATGTAGCCACATGGGGTTAGGGGAGAGGAGTATCGGGGAGTGACTGCTAATGGGCAGTTTCTCATTGAAGTGATGAAAACGTTCTGAAATTAGACAGTGATGGGTGCACAACTCTGTGAATGCACTAAAACCCACCACTTTAAAGGGGTGAATTTTGTGGTATGTGAATTATGTCTTAATAAAACTGTTATTAAAAAAATCACAGTTGAGATTCAGTATTAATAACTTATAACTCAAGAATCTAAAATACAGGTCATTATGCATAAATTCATTTATTCTTGAAAATAAGGGGATTTGCATTATAACCCAATGAAAATAATCACGCTGGAATAGGGGAAAAATTATTCTTTTGAAATGCAAAAGCACTTTAAAGAGAAGACCAGCATGCAAATGTGCATGGCCTCAATAACCTAGAGCTAAAATTATTTTGTTTGTTTATCAGAGAATTGGTAGGTGGGCTATTGGTTCATTTGGTCTTTCATGCAACAAACATGTTTTGAGAAATCTGAGTAGCAGTATATAGGTTGAATGTCCCTTATCCAAAATGCTGTGGAATGGAAGTGTTTTGAATCTTGATTTTTTTCAGATTTTAGAATATTTGCATTATCTAAAATGCTCCAGTGAGCATTTACTTTGAGTGTCATGTTGATGCTCAAGAAGTTTTGGATTTTGGAGCATTTAGGATTTTGGATTTTCGGATTAGGGATCCTCAACCTGTATTTTTCTAGGATCCTGAAAAGCTGTCTTGTTACCGGTGAAACCGTTTAGTCCCAGAAAGGTCTGAAATTCTCTATGACCACCTGCATGTATTACATACTGGCTGTATACATTCATCTCTTACTACAGGAAGACTCTGGGGCTCTCTGATGAAAATGGAGGGAGAATTATACAGTTGCAGCACAATTGGGTTCATTTCCTCTTGACCACAAATCCTGATGCTTCTAGAAACAGAAAAGGCAGTTCTTTCCCTAATATAGTGGTCTTCCTCTAACATTTATGGCAGAACTTCTGTCAGTTCTCTGTTTATCTGGTGTCCACTGTAAGCTCCTATAGACTGTAGCTGACAGGCAGTTGATTCCTACAAACCTACACTATTCAGTAAGGAAGCCAACAGATACATGGTTATTGAACAATTAAAATGTGTTTTGTCCAAATTGAAACGTCTTGTTAAGAGCAAAATACCCACTGAATTTTGAAGGCTTAGCACAAAAAAATCTAAAATATCTCTTTAATATTTAAAAAATTTATTACATGTGAAATGGTAATATTTTAAATATATTGGTTTAAATAAAATAAACCTCTCCCCAAATTCACCTATCCCTTCCTTTAGGATGAAAAACAAAGAGCAAATGGCTCAGTTAAGAAGAACTCAGCCTGTGAAAGCAACCAAAACTAAAATCAGAAGAGGTGAAGGTAGTGGCATGGCAAGCCTGTTTACTAACTTCTTATAAATGCCCCCATAATTGGGGGGAAGCTTTAAGAATCAGGTTTGAGAGGTTAATCTGAAAACTGATTTAACACTTTAGTCATTCTGAAATTATAACATCACTTTATAACAAAGACTTCTTTCCTGAAAAGGAATCTTAGCTAACCACAGGTAGACTACACACACTCACATACAACAGGCACAACCGGATACTTTGGAGAGCTAAACCAGATCTGTAGGGAAGATCAAAACTGTTGGAGTCCTTTGCTCAGACATCAATAGTCATTTTTCAGACTCTCTTATTAATATCCATTGGATAAAGAGCTCATACCAAGGAGAAAGAGCTAGTTGCATTTGCATTGCATAAAAGGTAGGGATATAATCTTCAAGATTGTATTATAATTTTCTATGTACATTTCCTTTATGTGAATAGTCCCAATTTAAGAAAATCCACATTTTGCCAGTGTAACTGGTACGTGCATCCAGTTCTTAGCCATGATTTATCTATTAAGATCCACTGTGTCTAGGGATATTGGAGGTACAAAGATGAAGTGATTGCATAGCCCCCTTGAGAGACACAGTTTGGTTGGGGAAAGACACCAGAGAAAAAAATAACTAAAGCAATATTATACATGCTATAATTGTGATATCTGTGTACTAGCACATTTAGAAGAATAAGTACAGTTTTATACGTAATAAAGGCAAGTCTACATAGAATATTACTTAGTTAATAAATCTTCTAGTGCTACATGACAATAAACAAATTATCTGCTAATAGTAACTTACTTATAGAAGTTAATCTGAGCTACTTTGGTGTCTATGTGTTTGTGTTTATGGTTCTTTGCTGCTGAACACGTAGAATAAGCAAATTAGGAATCAGTCTTTTGTTTCAGTGCCTTGTAACGTAGGGCCACTTATCAAGGAAAACTCTGTTTTTCTCACAACTTTCAGTACACTTTGGGCTTTGCTCCATGAGTAAGTGTAAAAGCTTTGTGAAATCCAAGCATTCACCAGGAGGCACTCATGATGATAATAATGGCAGACAATTTGGGAAAACAGATGAATGATTATAGCTACAATTTTTAGGAAAGAAATAGGAGCTAATGAGCCAATTTTCTAAGAGTACTTTCCATTATGATAGAGGGCTCAACAGGTGTATGTGCATGGTGCAATGTCCTGGGAGGCTTTGTGCAGTGTGCTTGAGCATGTGTGCATGTGGGTGGGAGGAGAGACGAGGATAGACGATATGGTGTGTGTTCTGGAGCCTCACATAACAATCTTATAAAATGTTGATAAATGTTTCCATGTGTCTGCAGATTACTTTTTATTTGTAAATTAGACACCTTTGCTAATATAGGAAATTATTATTTCCATATTTGGAAGTTAACCATTTTTACTCTTTAATATTGCTCAAGTTACATTTCCATCTTAATTCAGTCCATTTTTACCTGAAAGACATTCAGTTTGTCCTGTGTGTGTTGGTGGCCAATAAAGAGATTTTATAACACACTTAGAATCTGTATAAAATTTATGTGGGCAGTACCCATATGCCCATTTTGTAGAACTTGGAGCATAGATATGAGTTTTCAATTTTTCCAAACACATTTATAATTGTACACTTATTTTTTGACACATCTTTGGTCAGATTTAGGCCACACTTCCCATTACCAGTCATTCCCTTATCAAATAAATGTTTTTAAGCACAATTATATAACATTGCCCAGATTACATTTGGGAAGATATTTTATAATTAGGTGAGAGAAGGAAAGCAGGTGTCCCCTGTAGGGAGAAATCCCTATAGAATATTTCTATGCTTGTCCTGCCCTAGAAAAGATATGAAAGTCATAATGATTTGTTTTGAGTAAGCTAATGAGCATCATTAGTGTAAAGTGTTCTGTGAATTAGATAATTCTCTATATGGCCTGGCTTCAAGAATGCTTTAGTACTATCACTAAACTCTGCTAAAGTTAAAGCAGTGAGAACCTCATATGAGCATAGGATTACACGAGGTAATAAAGAAATAAGCACCTGGTCCTGATGCCACAGCCTGGGAGACAGACCAGGGGGAGTGGACCTCAGGGAGGTGACCTCTGCAGGACAGGGCCAGGGGATGAGGGGACAGCACAGTGCAAGGCACGTTGTGCTAGTTCTGATAATGCTTTGAAGTGTACTTGATCCTTGCAGTTTCCCATTAAGAACAACCAGTGGACACGAGGCCAGTGGCAGTCACGTCATTATCCCAGAGGGCTACCTCCTGGTCACCCAGCTCTCTGTAGAGAGCATTCCCCACTGGGCAGATGGTCCAACGGGGATGAGCCTGAGAGAGCAACATGATGGGTGGTGCGGCCACTTCTGCCCTTGTCTGTCTTTTCCTTCTTTAAATGCCTCCCACTATTTCCACTAACTCATGAGAGTAGACCAGGGGAGACTGACAATTAGCAGGTTTCCTCTGCTTTTCCTCTTTTAGTTAGTCTTCCAGAGCACAGAAAACTGATTATGGGTTTTAAAGATGTTGCTCAGGTATGAAAATTCCCTATATGATTGTCCCAGTGTTTTACTTTTATCCCTTCCCTTGTTTTCCTCCGTATTCTAGGTAACCCCATTCACATTAGAGATGGCTCCTCATTGGAACGTCTGCAGTTTGTGTTTTCAGGTGGAAAACTAAGCACTGGTTATAAATTAGGCCTTAAAAAGAAAACAGTTGAAGCAATTAGCCAAAACAACTGAAACTAATAGGAGGAAAGCTTAGTTAAGGATAGTTTTTTACCAAGGCAATTTGCATCGATTCATTTTCTCCTCTTTGTAGCACTGAATACGGTCTTTATATTTATTTGTTCTGTGTTTTCCTCTCCTCCGGCCCCCAGTTCCTGAGATGGAGAGATCACATGTGCACTCTGCAAACCTAGCACCCAGCTCAACATCTAGCATGTAGAAGGGGCTTCATAAATAGCTGCTGAATGACTGAATTCATGCTATGCAGATGTGTAATCTCCAATTTCATACATATATGTGTATTTGCATTGACATTAGTTCAGATTATTGAGAGATCCTTGAAGTTTTTATTCCTTGCTTCTAATTAGAAAGTTGAACATAATCCACTCTGAGGGTCTTTAAAGCCAACTGAAAATTTTCTTCAAAAGAAAAAATAATTCAAGCTGGCAGAAAGAATCACACACTCAGAAGTGAGGTAGAATTATCTAGTTCACATTATTACCCAAGCAAGAAAATTCTCTTTTATTATTTGAACACAGTTCTTTGACTAAAGCCTAACATTTTCAGACGTGAGTCTGGTATTTCAATCTGTGTGTTCACAGCAGGAAGCAGCGCTGTAAGATCCTCGCCTGGTGACAGAGCCACCGTGGCTGGACCCTTCCATTTCACTCCAGAATGAAGGATCCTAGCCTGACTGCAGAGGAATAAAGTAGCATTTGGCTGTCTTTTCACATTTAACTACGTACACTGGCTTCTAGCACAAAGAGCCAGCAATGGCACGTCCTGTTGTTTTGTTTCCAGAGAAGAAAACAAATTGGCTGGGGGACTGTGGAGTTGGTCCAAGCTGGAACTCACTCGGCATCCTGTTCTGCCGGACACTGCGTCCACCAGAGCTGGGGCTGCCTGCTGAGTGCTCAGGCATGGTTATAGCTCGGTAATCATGAACTGAGAACAGTTAGGCCCTTTCATAGTGCAGGGTATTATAGTTAGCTTAGTTTGGAAGCACCCTGAATTCAGCTCAGCAGTGACAAGGACTGCTTTCATCAGAATCAGTCAGCTATGGGCCATCTACTCCATAAAGAACCACCCCAGACACTTCTCACAAACTCTGAGAGGACCAGAGCAGACCCTCTGCTCTGGTGTAGTGCTGCCTAATTTCTGTCTTTATCCCAGGGAGGACGGCTTTACACTACCCTCACCTTGTCCACTTTGCTGCACCACTACAACCACCGTTTGCTGGATGTCCAACAGAGTGATGCCGAGGTTCATAGCTCTTAGGTTCACGGTTTGGGCTGTGGCATCCAGTTGTGGTACATACAGGGGGTTGGTCATAGACATTCTTCTAGCTATTGTCAGTATTTCAAAGTCCACCTCAGAATGGAATTTACATCCCAACCAAAACACCAACCACCCCAAACACACAAGCAAAAGCAAACTTACATTTGATGATAGCTTTAAATTTCTACTTCTCTCAACTTGCACACTGAGTTGCACATTTTTAAGTATTAAATATAAAAATAATGATTAAGAAACATCATTCCTAACATAATGACAATGATTATATATATATATATTTTTTTTTTTCAGCTCATTATGGGGGTACAAAAGTTCAGGTTATATATATTGCCCATGCCTCCCCATCCCCCCAAGTCTGAGCTTCAAGTGTGTCCATTCCCCAGACAGTGCACATCGCACTCATCATGTAGGTATGCACCCATCCCCTCCCCCACCCCCCATTCCCTCCAGTCAGAACTTCAAGCGATGACAATGATTTTTTAAAAGCTTGTTTTTCAAACCTTTATTGGGTGTTTACTATGTGCCAGACTCTCTGCTTCATGCTTTTCTGAGTGCATCAATTAAATCTCATATCAGCCCTATGAGAGGCAATATTACTAGTTCCACTGTACAGTCGAGAAAATTGAGGCCTGGAGAGGTTAACTAATGTAACTCAAGACCTACAACCAACATACTTTGGAGTCAGGATTTAAATCCAGACAATCTGGCTCTGGAGTTCCCATGTTGAGTATGAGTTCCACAAAACAAAAGGGAGAAAAGTTACTGAAAGATAGCAGATGATAATAATCAGCTTTGAAAGTTCCAGACTGGTTTAAATAACCAATAGGTTATTTGCCTTTTTCCTTATCAAGCCAATATTAATATGCTTATTTAACATTACTAATAGGTAAACAGCAAATATCAAGAGGTTAGGAAATTATTCTTAGAAACTCCAGTTTAGAAGTCAGTCTTGGGCCCTTTGGACATCATGTCTTTGACAGGCAGTTTGCAAATATGTAGTTAAGTTCAACACACACAACGCAGAAGTCTCTAGAACGAGGAAGTTATGCCAAAAAAGCCTGAGAGCCTATGGAGACCTAAAGAAAGGTAAAGAGGATAACGAAGGCAGCATTCAGCTCCGTGAGTCAGCTGTCTCAGAGGCAGCAGTCCGTCCCCGAGGAAGCTTCCGAAGAATTATGTTAAACTGTATTAACGTAAGAGGGTACAGAGATGCTGGTTTCCAATTCGGCTTTCCAGTTCCCTTGGCTGGTGAAACAAGTACAGGTCCCCTGCCATCAGCCTTCAGCATGTCAGCAAATTTTTTTTTCATTGCATATTCAAATGAATCCCCAAATCTCTTAGAGAACGTTTCCTATTTCCCCTCATTATTTTCTTCCTTATTTTTACCGCCACACTTCTTAAATAAATGACCTTCATTTTTGGTCTTGTTTGTGCCTTCATTTCTTTCGCTTTTTAAATTCAGTGATTTATTCATTAATTCATCCAACATCTGTCCTGTCTCATGCCACATTATTGGCTGGCCGCTCTGCGCCAGGCCGTGTACTTGGTTCTGAGGACGGATGCCGACAAAAGGGTCCCGGTGCTCCTCTTCTTCCCCAGCCCCTGGGTCCTCCCACGGCTCCCACCGGTGCACACTCCATCCAGGCCAGGCGCAGGGGGCAACTCTGCATTCTGTGCAACAACATCATCGACTTCACTGTGCTCAGTAAACTCACTCTTTCCTCACTCAGCTGATTTCTGATTAGGACGCCAACTGGCCTGATTCCCAAATTGCCTGATGGTCTTGTAAGCCTCGAAGAGTGGGGACTACAGTTTGTTTACAAAGCTCTTTTACAGGTCTCATTTGCTCCTCAAAACAATAAGACACTGAGTTAGGAAAAAATCCAGTTGTAGAAGAACATATATTTTGTAGATATATTTTGTTACAAATGAAATTCCTCTGTATTTATCCATGTTTGTGCGAGCGAGGAGAAGGGGTGGAAGGATGTACACTGGGTGCATTGCTTGTATCAGGAAGGTGGCAGTGAAGAGGGTAAGGAGAAAATTGTTTTTGCTTTTATTCAGCGTTGTCAGGTAACAGGTGTTAGCACCTGCTTCACTAGGTAAAATAAGCATGTATTATTTTTGTAGGTTGAAAAATATGAAATAAAAAATTTACATTAAAAAAACCTAAACCTATGAGGTTGAGACTAGCAATTCCTCATTTTTATGCTTGAAGCAATTGAGTCTAGGGGAAAGCCAGGGTCTGCTCAGGTGGTGGGGGCAGAAAAAGGCAGAGCCGGGCTCCATCCCAAATCTGCTGGTGGGAGGGCAGTGAGATTTTTGCCCATGGCAGCTGTTTCCTTTCTATAAAACAAGCACACTATGAATTGTTAGGATTTGGGGCAGTGTACTAAGGCAAAATGAAGCTCTCCAGTACTGAGGGGTAAGACATTTTCATTGAAGGAATAAATTAGTAGACCAGTTAGCTCTGAGTGCGATGCCAGACACCAGGCTAACTATACCAAGCTCTTCACACCTTTTTCAAGTTTCTTCCTTCTGAATCCAGATAGCCTTTGACAACTCCTGTCTCTTGGGCCATGGTACCCAGCTCTGACATATGAAAGCAGGTGCAGGATGACTCTTATGTGCAGGTGTGGGCAACTGTGAGTTGTGAGTACTTAGTTG
The DNA here is from genome assembly GCF_041146395.1 of Eulemur rufifrons. Classification (NCBI taxonomy): domain Eukaryota; kingdom Metazoa; phylum Chordata; class Mammalia; order Primates; family Lemuridae; genus Eulemur; species Eulemur rufifrons. The sequence continues at coordinate 91,843,452 of NC_090985.1, forward strand.
AGAAATGACGTAGGACATTTTCCTCCCTGATTTTCTGTTTTGAGTATAGTTTTCCATATTGGATGGCAGTGAAAATGAATATACTGAGGGGTCTTTACCATGGAAGGCTCTTTGAAAAGAGGAGCAGAATTATAGTGGTAACATCCCATGGTGGTCAAAGAAATTAAATGCATGTGGAATTGAGCAGGTGAGCACCCAGAAGAATTTGACACTTGAAGCAGTCCTGCCAGAACACCAGAAAGTTCAACAGGTTGGGGTGGGCGCGGTGGCTCACACCTGTAATCCTAGCACTCTGGGAGGCCGAGGCGGGAGGATCACTTGAGCTCAGGAGTTCAAGACCAGCCTGAGCAAGAGCGAGACCCCATCTCTACTAAAAATAGAAAAATTATCTGGGCACCGTGGTGTGCGCCTGTATTCCCAGCTCCTCTGGAGACTGAGGCAGGAGGATTGCTTGAGCACAGGAGTTTGAGGTTGCTGTGAGCTAGGCTGATGCCACAGCACTCACCCAGGCAACAGAGTAAGACTCTGTCTCCAAAAAAAAGTTCAACAGGTGGATCTTTACATTGTTAAATTTCTGCTTGGTATCACATTCAAGTAAACAAATGTCTGGCAGAAAAAATATAGCCTAAATAATTCAGATGTATTTAGTGTTTCCCAAAATACATATGCATAGGCACGCACGTAGTGGTGGGAGTGGAGGATGGGGGAGTGTCTTTCTTAATGTTCAGCCAAATGTCTTAACTTTATTTTAGAGATCATTCTCCTGCTTCATCTCATTCCATGCCCTGCAGCAACTCCCAAAGAAGGTTTCTTTTCTCTTTCCAGCCCCCGTCTCTCCTTGACATTCACCCTACTTGTCTTCCCCATCTCCATCTTGTCACTCTCCATCTCCCAGGCCAGGTGTGCCCTTGGGTCATCTCTGCCTTTCCCATCATTGTGTCACCACTGCTGACAATTATCTCCCCTGCTACATAGCAAGGAGGAGTAGCTTGGTTGCTGTTCTCTTAAGAATCAGCCTCAACCTCCCTTGCCCAAATTCCCCTTCCACCCACTCCAGACTCTCCGGAATTCTGGCTGATGGAACTTACCAACTCATAAGACTGAATTTCACCTTAAAGCCCAATGTGTGGGACCATAATCTGGTAGGTCATGATGAATAATCAAAAAAAAGTGGAGCTGCTGCAGCTGGCAACTGCATCAAGGAAGGTTTTTGTGACTGTTTGAGTTGCCCTTTTCCAGCCTTGCCCTCCTGGGAGGAAGCTATGTCCATCGATCACATGTTTGAGGCTCACTCTTTTTGATGGAGGTAATGCTCAATGTGCAGGGATGTGAGACTCATAGGATGTTTGCATAAATATTTCGTGCTTTGCAATGGAGCAAAAATAAAGAGGAATGAAGGCCTTGAACACAAGCAACAGATCTTCTTGGGATGAACCAATGCTAAATTCATTATTTTCCCTGCCTATTGTTTCCAGTATTTAGTCTAAGCATTGAAATATCTATCTATATATTTATCTATCTATCCATCTATCTATCTTGTTCAAGTAATGCTTTTTAGGAAACCAGTGATGAAATACAGAAGAAAAATATGGTGTTACACAAATATCACTACAAATAAAGATGTAATTCTTAAATTCCATATTTGGAGGTAGATCCAGAACACCCATTGCTAATCCCAGCAATTAAGCAAAAAAGGAAGATTCTCATTTCTTATTTTCTTCTGTTGCAAATTTCATATTCTTGGTATGCGAGGGCACATGTCCACATCTGCAGGTCGCTGGGGCTCGTCTTGGCACTCGTGCAAGCAACGTCTAGGAATGTTCAGTCAGCACACTGCCGGCATAACACGTCCCTGCACGCATGCTTTGGATGAGTATTGCAGGGCAGTGCTCCCCAATCTTTTTAGCACCAGGGACTGGTTTCATGGAAGGCAATTTTTTCATGGTGGATGGGGGGAGAAGAGGAGTTCAGGTGGTGATGTGAGCTATGGGGAGGGGAGCGGCTGTAAATACAGATGAAGCTTCGCTGTTATGCACACCGCCCTTCCTAAGTTTCATGGAAGACAATTTTTCCAGGGTGGTGGGGGCACAGCAGAACTCTAAGGCCTGGTCCCTAACAGGCCGTGGACCAATCTGTGGCCCGGGAGTTGGGGACCACAGTTGTAAGGGATTCACCTGGCTTTGTTTTGTACTGGTCAAGTTCTGGCTCAGGGTCTCCAAACTGTTTCAATAGTGTATATTTATGCATACATTGAATGCATGGATAAAATCAATTAAGACAGAAAATACAATTTTTTCTTCCTATACATCAGTGGATCCTCTTGTGCACTATTTGGGACCATCAGTCTGCTCCCTTCTTAATTACAACATGTGTGCTTCGTCTCCTTGAGGAGGAGGATATGTGGCCGCTCATTGGAAATAATTTGCATTTCTGTAGAGCAAACAGCAGGAACATATGATGGCATCTGGGGAAGGTGCTGTGAGAGCTGATGCTGCTCTAAGGTCCCTGGAACTCGACATTCTGCTGGCATTCTGGCAGCTCTGTGATCCCATTAACGGTGGTCCAGACATTTTTGATGAAGGGGAGGGCGGAATCTATGGAACAGCTGATGATTTTGATGTACTTGAATAAAGTTCTTTACCTTGAGATGACTTAGCCATCAACATCTGAAAGACAACTGAGAATCTCCTAGCATCATTTTTTTCTTCTTACAGATTTTATCATTTTACTAGATAGCATTCCAGCAGAAGTTTATCACTGCAAAATAAAGAGATTGGGAGGCTGATAGCAGTGCAGCCCTAACCGCTGTGAGCTTCAGGGCAAGTGCCCCAGCTTCGAGCGTGATGCCATGCTGGGTGACAGTGACCGGTGACCGCCTGGACTACCACTCAGGAGGCCACCACCTTTGCTCCTGCCCTCAGGAAAGTGTCAACAGGCAAAAATGAATGACGCAAAAAATGGACCTGCTGTGAAGGGACAAAGCCTGAGAGAGCAGGGAAATGCAGAAAGAAGTGGTTTGGGGCCAAAGGTCTCAGCATATAAATGAGGCAAGAGCCCGTGAGGATCATTAAGCCAAAAGCCTTGGGTCTTCACCCAAAGCAGCATTTCAATCTCCTGTTTTCTTGGACTGGGAGACTTGGGTTAACTATTCCCTTTTCCCAGCCCCCAATGGCACTTGCCTTCTGCTTCTCTGTGGCTTACAGTGGGGTACAGAGAATAAGTTAAACCTTATGCATCTATAATATATGCTAATAAATTGCCTGATAAGTAGGTAGATTGTCCCTGGCTGGGAAACCTGGAGCACAGGCAGGTGCTGTGGGGATGAGAGGCACATTTGACACCTCATCAGTCCGAGCAGGTCTGGGGGAAGCCACCTGCCTGAGAGAATCACTGAGGGTTTGTTCCTGCATACATGGGCTCATTTGAATCACATTAACTCTCAGCACCTTGAGGGTGTTTCCATTTCTCTTCCTCTGCAGACTTCAGCTTTTCTCGGTTGATGACAGGTTGGTAAGAGTGAAGGCAGAGGTAAGAGCTGGTTCCTCACACCACTCTAGAGGGCTCTGAGCCCACCCGGCAGCCCAGCCAAGGCAGAGGGCATTTCTCAATCTCTTGGAGACACAACTCAGAGACCTGGCAGGTCACATCTTTGTTTATCAAAATGCCTTACTCTGTTCCCACTTTGTGACATTAAAAAATCTCAGCCCCATATATATATATATATATATATATATATTTTTTTTTTTTTTTTTTTTGAGACAGAGTCTCCCTCTGTTGCCTGGGCTAGAGTGCCGTGGTGTCAGCCCAGCTCACAGCAACCTCAAACTCCTGAGCTCAAGCAATCCTTCTGCCTCAGCCTCCTGAGTAGCTGGGACTACAGGCATGCGTCACCATGCCTGGCTAATTTTTTCTATATATATTTTAAGCTGTCCAAATCATTTCTTTCTATTTTTTAGTAGAGACGGGGTCTCGCTCTTGCTCAGGCTGGTCTTGAACTCCTGACCTCGAGCGATCCACCCACCTCGGCCTCCCAGAGTGCTAGGATTACAGGCGTGAGCCACCGCGCCGGGCCTCAGCCCCAATATAAGTGGGGAAAAAAAAAAAAAAAATATGACAAAAAAAGTTTCTGATAAATTCCAAATGAGGCTGAAACCCCCTTTCTGGCTTCTTTATCATTTATAACCTATTTATTGGTCACAATCCCCTGCAGATCCAACTTCAACCTTGGAGCTTTTCTTGATTCTAATCACATAAACTCCCAAGTTATTTATGCATTCCTTTCTCAGAAGGTCACAGCATCTTGGGAATGCCTTTATTATCACACTTTCGCTTTTCTTTGTAAGTATTACTTCATATATCTGTCTTTCTTACAAGGCTATCAGCCACTTTGAGGCAGGAAGCTAGACTTATCTTTTCCCCCTCCCTTCACTTTTACTTCATGTTATCATTATTATTATTGGTGGTCACACACTGTGTTTGTTGATTGACTAGGTCCCCCAGGCTAATTTATTAATCTGTTGTCTGAAACTAGTCATGCAGCTTCCTTTAAGTTCAAAGTCCAGAATAGCCACCCTGGAATCATCAATAACTCCCTCCAGTATTTATTTGTGATCAAGAAGTTACCATGTATATTAGCCATGAATAACCAAAAGCAACTCTATTGCAATACTAATGGAATATATCTTTGCGTTTTGTGAATATTATCATAGCATATGATTTGCCCCATAAAATAAATCTTTGAACAGGAGTTTCCAGCAGAATTCAAAGGAGTTTGGGATGTAGAGCCTGGTCTGAGTCAGGACTGCACAGCAGCTAAGTGACATGCTACTTCTCCAGCCCAGCTAATTCAAAGGCCTCAGCAAAAGGACAAATTGCCACAACATTTAAGGATTGTTCATACAGGTATTAAATCAAAATGTTAATTCCAAAAAATGCACAAAAGCTTCTGAACATAAATCAGGAAGGCAAAAATTGAAGAGGAAATAATAGGTATTCATTATTAGTGGGGGGAAAACTGGTATAATTAAAGGAGAACAAAGATTTGCAATTTAGAGACGTCTATTGTGATTCTCATAGGAAAGTTTAGGAAAAACAGAGGAATTTAGAACTTCATAATACTAATTCTTGACTCTTTAGCTGACATTTTAGGCCATCTAAAAATAACTCAAACCCAGGTCTTAGCCTTAATTCTCACTACCTCCCCTTTGGTGCCATCGAGTCTAGCTAAACTGGCTCCTTGCTGTTCCTTGAACACGTGGTGTCTGCCGGGACTGTTGTCACGTGAGCAGGGAGGGGAGCTGGTGGAGGGGCAGGCAGGCATCTGCCCCCTCTGTGGTCGTCATAAGGTGCACTGCCAGAGTATTTGAGCGCACCTGGGCTTGGTACAACTGAGGCAGGTTCCCCGATACCACGGAATGCCTCCCGGTCCCATCCCTACCAGTGGTCCTTTCTTACAATCAATGTAGATGCCTATCCAGAGCTGCTGGCACAATTCAACCTGTTTTCTGAGGTCCCAGTCAAATCTCCCTCCTCCCAAAGTCGCCACTGAGGTCCCCACACTTTCTTTAAGGATGGAGCTTTGCCTTTCCCATAATTTTATCCCCAGGACCTTGTGTGGTGCGAACCTACAGTGAAAGTTGAGTATTTGCTAATGCTGCCGAATGATGGCTGTTAGGGACAGGAGTGCTTCCACCGGTCGGCCCGGCCCTCGGGGCACTTGTGGGTCTTCTTCACCCGCACGCTCCCTTCAGTGCCCGGCATACCTGCTTTGTAAATATCATTGAATTCAGTGAAACCACATGGATTTACTTGTCCTTGATAAAGACAGAACACTAACATAGCTGCTCCAGCTGTGATTAGAGTAAGCTGCTTTTGTTAATAATTCCCCCCCCCGCCCCCGCAAAGGGCTGTAATTCGGAGGAAAGAGGAAAAATTTGGAAGAGGAAGGGTCAAAGGGTAGATAAGGGTGTGCGGGTGAGTGTGAGAGTGCGCGGGAGCGAGTGAGGAGGGGAAAGTGAGTGAGACTGTGAGCGAGGGAGAGCGTGAGCCGAGAATGGGAGGAGGTGCGTGAGTGTGAGAGGGAGCGTGAGTGCGGGCAGGAGCGTGAGAGCAAGGGAGTGTGAGCGTGCGGGGGAGCGCGAGGGCCGGTGCCTGCGCGTGCGCGTGCGCGTGTGGCTGGGTGCGTGAGGGCGTGTGAGCACGCGGGTGGGCGTGGGTTTCCTGGGGGACGCGGGGGTGGCGGCGGTGCCGGGAGAGCCGGAGGGGGGACGACGCCCCGCGGGCGGCCCAGGGGAGGCCAGATTTCCCGCCTAGCCCTGCGCTCGGTGCCTGGCCTGCCTCCGCCCGCACCACGTGTTGGAAGAGGGGATGAAGGCGACCCTCGGAGCCTGGCAGTGTCGGGGCCGGTGGCGGTGGGCGTTGTATTGCATGTTCCAACCCCAAAGCGCGGGCCACTCCTGGGCTCTGGGTCGCCGCCCAGCACGCGGCGACATCGCTGCAGCGTGACGGCCTTGCACGAGGGGGTGGGAGAGAAGAGAAACGAGGCGCCCCACGTCGGAAGGGCTCAGGATGAAAACACCAGGCCTCGGTTAGGGGGGTTTGCTAAGGTCCCCATTCCTGTGACCATATGTGGCAGGTCTATTCCTCTTTAGAATCACCCACAGAGAAAATGCTGTCAGTGTCTGAGGGTCTTAAAAATGACTATAGTATTACTAGTTCCGGAGCTGCTGCCTCAACGGAAGATTTTAAAAGAGTCTTCTGGCATGTTTAATTTCTCTCCTTCTCTCTCCTCCTCTCACTCCCTCTCTTCTCTCTCTTCCCTCCTTTTCTCTCATTCTCTGTCTCTCTCTTTCTCTCATTCTCTCTTTCTCCTCTCTCTCTGGCTCTGCCCCCGCCTCCGTCTCTGACTCCATTGCTCAGAAAGAGGAGGAGAGGCAGAAGCTTGATTCCTCTGTTCATTTCTCCGAGCTGTCAGGGGCTCATCCGTCCCTTCTCAGCACTGGGGTGGGGCGCGGGGCCGGCCGAGGCAGCTTTGCAGATAGGAGCAATTCAGTGCTTTGCTCAAAGCCAAGCAACAAGCTCTGAAGCACGAAAAACACTCTTTCTCTTTTTTTTCCTTATCCTCTTTATGTCTGTGTCTCCTGCATACATTCTTGGAAGCATATGTTTCTATAACGAATCCATAAAAAATTAATGGTTATTTGTTCCCCAGAACAACTTTTAGGGTTTGGATCCAACAGCATGGGATGCAGATCTAGGTCCTCCACATCTGGAAGCTTTAAAAAGCACTGCATTTGAGCATCTTACAAATGGAGGGAAAGCACCAGGGAAGGAGGAGACCAAGGTTCACAGTGCCCACAAATCCCAGCTTTGAGGATGAAATCTGATGGGGCCCCGAGTGGGGCAGGTGTGCAGAGAATGGAAGTAGAGTGAGAAAGGCTGTGCTGATGGAGGCCTTCCTCCCAAGGAAGGCTTCTGACCCAAGAAACCATACAATAGGCTTTGGATAATCAGCTCTATTTCTATTCACAGCAGATGAATTTATACTGTGTAGAATTATTCAAAGAAACTGGATCTACTGGATGTTACAACTTATTTTTAAGCCTCAATAATTAAAGCAGTGTGGTATCTCTCTGCATGAATAGACCCAAGTATATATGGCATGTGATGAAGATGCAAGTATAATCAAATGGGGGGAAATGAATATTCCCATAAATTGTGTTGCAACAAGTAGACAGCCTTCTAGGAAAAACAAACAAACAAACAAACCCCTCACACTATGCAGTACGATAAATGGCAAATAGATGAAAAATTTAAATGTAAACTAAAATGAAGCCATAAAATTTCAGGAGAAAATCCAGAAACCATACAAAATTGATGAATACTATAATAAAAAAAAAAAAATCCCCTTACCCAGCAAAAATAAAACAAAGCAAAAAAAAAAAAAATCCTGCAAGTAAAGTCAAAAGACAAATGAAAGAAAACTATGAGAAATATTTGCAATTCATATCACAAAAAGTTAATCTCCTTTATATAAAGCAGTAAGAAAAAGACCAACAATATAATAAAAATATGGGGAAAAGATATGAACAGAAAATTAACAGAAAGGAAATACAAATTCCTCTTAAATATGAAAAATGCTCCATCTCAATCATAATTAGAGAAACACAAAATAAAATTTTACTGTGACAGTCTTCATCTATCAGGTTGTCAAGAATCCAAAAGTGTGAGGATATATTCTGTTGGATAAGTAGGCGTTCTCATACATTATTGATAGTCGTGGATACAGTAGTGCACCTCCCATGCAATCACTCACGTTGCAAATGGATAATTTTTAATTTATAAAAAAATTCCATTTCTGCAAACTTATCTTGCAGATATAATTGTACATGAGCAAGATGATGTTATGAACAAACGTATTCATTGTTGTATTGGTTGTAATAGCAAAAGATTGAAATTAGACCAAACATTCGTTTATAATGGACTGTGTTTAACAAACTGCGATACATGCACATAATGGGACACTATGCACATGAAAAAGAAAACAAGGAGGAAGTTCTCTATGTCCTGATAGGAAAAGATTTCCTTTCTATGCAACAATATGCCAAAATCCTCAAGACATACTATTTCAATAATAAAGCAAAGAATCTAGCACCATATATAGTATGGAATCTTTGTGTAAAAGGGGGGAAATAAGAATATATACGTATGTTTCTACAACACAAAAAAACAAAGATAACTAATAAAAAGCTGCCCTAGTGGAAATGAAGGATGGAAATGAAGTAGAAACATTTTCTGAATACCTCTTTATATTGTTTTGATTTATACGCTATGTGATGGACTACCTATTCAAAAATGTATATATATTATATATGTCAGTCATACTGAAATATGTCTGATTTTAATAGTATCATGAATGAAACCTCTTTAAGGAAACCAAAACAAAACTCAAAACTGTTTTTTACAAATTACCCTGTCTCTTTTTATTTTTTCCTGTTCCCATTAGGGCTTTTAAGTCTGACATATTTCTTCCTTTGAATTGGGGAAGAAGATTAATAACTGTGCTGATGAGTGCCCTGAGGATTTGGGGTGTTTTGTCAATAACATGAAGACCATCATGTCCCCATTAACTCTGGGTATCTGTCTCTGAGACACCCACTCTTCTTAATGCACTGAGTGTTTTTCTCTATAGATCACTGTTCTCAACCTGCTGACAACACTCAAGTAGATCAACAGCTGTCATGTTTCAGCCCAAGAGAGACCGAAGGTAAAAGGCCATGTGTCTCATCAAGGTGTATAGCACTGGGGTTTCAGGTATCTTACCCCTGGCCTTGTCTATAATTGCTCTTGTCTATAAATTATAGGCTAGAGCTTCTTTTCCTCAGTTATAAATAGTGATTTATAAATTGCTCAATTTAATAATGCTTCCATGCAAAATATAAAAACTCCTAAATACAACTATGTAGATGACATAAAATCAAGTCTGTAATTTGCTGTAGGAATATGAAACCCAGTCCTCTGGTCTGGTGGGTCAATTTCCAGGTCCAGATAAGAGAAGTGGGCCAGGTTCTAATATCAGGTGGAGCGTGCCTAGGGCAGGGGAGGTGGGGAATCGGGGGAAGAAGGAAGCTTCCTCTTGCTTACCTCTCCAATCTGATCTATTTTTAACGCTCTTCTTCTAGAGGCCTTTGCACTTCCTGTTTCCTCTGCCTGGAAGTTCTGCCCTAGTGTTTTGAATGTCTGCCTTCTCCACGTCATTTAGGTCTAAGCTCAAATACTACCTCTTGAGATGTACTTCTGTTGCTTCCCCACATCCTCTTGTTTTATTTTTTTTTGAGAGCACTAATCACTGTCTGAAATGGTCTCATTCATTCATTTGTTTACTTATCATTTATTGTCCTTTTTTTCCTACCACCCAATAGACTGTAAACTCCAGAAGAGCAGAGACCTTGCCTGTCTTGCCTTCCCACCAATTGGAAGTGCCTAGAACAGTGTCTCACTCATAGTAAGACCTTGATAAATAGTTTTAGTATGAATAAGCAGAAGATTAAGGCCCATGTTTTGTACACAAAACCTAGCAATGAAAAACATCTAACAAATCCTCATCCAGTGAATGAACACATTTCAGTAATCTCCCTATTAGACAGTTTTGAAACACCTCAACTGGCAAATAAGAGGCTCTGGCTTGACCCTTACTTGCTCACTGATCACGCTTTTCTATCACACTTAAGACAATTTTTGAGATCCCTGAAATTCTGAGTTAAAAAGAAAAAGTTTTCTTATAATTTTTGTATTGGTTTAAAAGCCTCAATATGCATTCTAAAGCTTATTTAACTATCAGAAGACTTATTTATTAGATATGTAATTTCTTTCTTGAGAATCAATGGAACTTGTACTCAACTGAATCTATTTTTCCTCCAATAACTTATTTAAAAATCAATTGCACAAAATTCTTTGTCATCAACAATGACATATTTCCTTAGGTACTTTATTCCTATTTCAAATGTCATTTTTAAAGGTATGAAAATAGATTTTTTTAACCAACAAAACAAAGGCAAAGAAAACAGATTTTTTAAATTGTACAAGTGAGTTTATTGATATGCTGACTTAGTAAATCCTAACTACAAGACTATGTTTTCAATATTAATAGTTCAGTTGGCATACTTACTTTTAAAAATACTAATATACATGCTTTTTAAATGAGTCTTACATCTCTTTTTAGAAATAACTTTTTCCTTCTTGACCATATGTCCTTTCTGATGAGGTGAAATTACAGATGGCGAACCAGGTTTCAGAAAGGGAGATGAATATCTGTTGCATGTCTAGACGTGTTCTAGTCGTGGTGCTGGGTATTCTTTATATGTTAAGGAAAACCAAATGTTCCCTGGCATTTTCTGCCAAGCACTCAGTCTATAAGGAATTCGCCTTGTGGGAATCTTCTGTGTGATATAGTCTACATCACGAGTCGGGGCCTTGGGTAGCCAAATCCCTTTGATCTGGGTCCAAAATAAATCTTATTCTATTAAAATTATTAGTAATTATAATGGGGTTCGCTATATTGTACAATCCTTAAAACTACAGCATCTTGTCTTTCAGAGAATTTTTAAGATAAATTTTACCTAGAAAGAATTTTATGTTGAACTTCCTGGAATCATGTAAATTAATCAGGAACTATCTTATGTTCTCTTCCATTCCTATGATTATACATTAAATATTTTTGCCTTGCATTTTGATTACAATGATCATATGCCTAAAAATCACATTTTAGATCAAAGGAGCTGAAACACAACTGATTGCTAGTCCGTGTGGTGAATTAGTGAAAAAGAAGAGTTTTCTTGGAACACAGAGGAAGGAAAGTAAGAGGTCAGGCACTTATTGTTTTCAATATTTCTTTCCCTCTCCAAATTTATAGATCTGTTGTGACAGATACTGTTTTGGAAGATGGTTTGGAGTCTATATGAGCAATGTATTGGATGGTTGATTGAGAAATCTGAGCTGGGAGAAGTAATGGAAACTGAAGAGAAATTACTGCCTCCACCTCAGATACACCTGAGCCATGAGTAACAATTTGGACTATATCATACCTATAAACAGGACAGAGTCAGGAACTTTAATTCTGTATTTGTGCAATAAAATGGACTCTCATACATTGCAGAGGGAAATTACTTGGGTGGACCTTATCTGCAAGGCAATTTGTTTATCTGTATCAGGCACCTTGAAATATTTATAGACTTTGACCTAAGAATTTCAAGATACACACAAGGATTTGTATACAGCAGTAGTCCTTAAATTGTGTTTTGCCATCTGCATGAGTCCCTGAGACCCAAGGTCACAACTATTTTCATAATAATGTTAAGCTGTTATTTGCCCTTTTCGTTGTGTTGCCTTATGCTAGAACTCGTCTTCCACACTGCCATGCCCCAGGGGTAACAAAATGTCAGTTCCACTTAAGAGTATACTTGGTTAAGCATTAAAAATTAGTAACTTTCTTAAATTTTGTCCCTTGAATACACATTTTTTTAATATTCTGTTGAAGAAATGGGAAGTATATGCAAAGAACCTCTCCTGCACACTTAAGTGTGACTGTTGTCTGGAGGAGATGCTCGTGTGTGATTGAGTTGGGAGCTGAACTAGCTGCTTTTTATAGGGAACACCATTGTAATGTGACAGAATGACTGAAAAGCAAACTACGTATATTCAGACCTCTGTTTATAGCAGATATTTTCTGCAAAATGAACAAAATGACCCTGCCACTTCAAGGGAAACAAGTAATAGTGTTTTTAAATAGCTGCTTTAAAATTAGCTAATGAACATATGACCCCATGAATCAGAGGAGGCAGGGCTAGTACAGTAACTAACAGAAATATTTTTAAATGAATTAGTGCATATATTCATTGCCCCCAGAGAGTTATTTGTAACATTCAAACATACCCCAAAGTGCATTGTTAGTGACTCAAGCAGCAGCCGTTTCCCCTGAGACCACACTGAGCAAAGCCATGACAGGTTCTGGTGACCAACGCTCACTCAGGGGTAGCTAGCTGGCTCAAGCCACTCATGGTGGTTCCTCCCATTCTCCTTCCCAGAGCCTGGGATTGGGCTTGATATTGAATCTCCTCCTCTGCGAAGCATGGTGGTCATCTTGGGGGCTCGTGTGGGGAGGCCAAGCCCAGGGCTCTGCTCTGAAGGAATGGGTATCGAGCGCCAAGAAGTCCCTACACCTGAGATGTAAGGGAGCAATTTCACTCTTTCATCCTTATAAGGTCTGCAACTAACCTAGGCAAGTACCCTCACTGCAAATCCGCCAGCCATTCCCCTCTTTAACTTATTCGTAAAAACCTGGTCTTTTTGTCTACCTTCAAGTTTCCAACATTTCCTTCTTAGCAGCTTTAGGGACTTTGTCCCTGTCACTGGTAGTTGCTGTTTCGAAAAACCGTTTTCTACAATCTTTCTAGCATGTTAGCTTGTGTAAGTTGGGCTAATTGTAATGGATCTTTCACCTGCTCGATATGACAAGGATTTTTCTTTCAACTAAAAACTCCCATAAACATTGAAATGAAAATATGATTAGGAGACGTGTGTGTCAAATATAATTTATTCTTTGAGCAAATATTTGTTCAACTTCCACTAATGAATCATTGTGGTAGATAAAAATGAAAATATAAGATCTTTGACCTCAAGGAACATACAATATAAGAAGGCTGAAAGAAAAGTAAATAGAATAGACTCTTAGAATACCCTGGGAAGGTGCTGAGAGGGATGTGTGAACTCTGGCTGCAGAGGGTCCGGGAGGAAGCTCCAAGCTGACCAACGGGCAAGGAGTCTGGCCTACAAGGCCCCCCAAAACCTGGCCCGACATCACCCATCTATGTTTATGTCCCAGTGTCGCCATAAGAACCCTCACTCCAGGCAGAGCGCTCTGCTCACTCTCACAAACTCGCCCTGCTTGTTCCTGTTCTAAGGGTCTTGCTTAGATATTCCCTGTGTTTAGAATCCATACTCTTTGTAGCCAAATATTTCGTATTGTTTCATGCCCATATCATTTCCTGAAGCCTTCTTGACCATACCAGCCAAGCCTGCTCCTTTCTAGAAACAGCATTTCTTATTTCCTCAGGAAGCCTTCAGTAGATGTCTTTTTTATATGTTCCCATAGAACCAACCTCTGCTTCCGTACTTATGTGTCCACCTGCTGAACTGCCATCTCCACTTGGAAGATTTCGTGCTCACAATGTGCAAAACTGAACTCCTGGTCTCCCCGGGCCCATCTCCAGTTGCTTTTACGGGAAATCTTTCCCCTCCACCCCCATCCTGCCCCATTCTTCTAAGTAGCAGCCCCCACCAAAACTCTGAATTTATCTTTGACTCCTCTCTTTTTTGAACATCACACATCCAATTCTAGTGGTTCTAATTTTAAATATATACTGAATTTATTATCTTCCCACCACCTCCACTGTTTCCACCCTGGCCCCAGCCACAAGAATAATCTCAAAACTAGATTATGCCAATGGTTCTCCTAAATGGTTTCCCTGCATCTGTTCTTGTACCTAAGTATTCATTACAAGCAGTCAGAGTAATCTTTTTATACCATAAATTGGATTGCATTACTCTTCTGCTCAAACCTCTCCAATAGCTCCCCATTTTACTAAGACAGAAGTCCTTCCAAGGCTGACAGGGCACTCAGACTTCTCCAATCCATCTCCAACCACTGCTCCCAGTCACTCGACTTCAGAACTAGAGCTTCCTTGCTATTCTGTGAATATTCCCTGCGTTCTTTCACCCCAGGGCAGTGCTTTGACTGTTCCCTCTGCCTGGAACATTCAATAGCTGCATGGCCAACAACCTCCCTTCCTTCAAGTCTTGGCTCCAATGTCACCTCATCAATAAGGCCAACCACAATGACGCTACTTTAAATTGCAACCCACGCTTATTCACCCTAACCTGTTTTTTTCTTTCTCATAATACTTACCATTTTTAGCTATCTATCTATATATATCTTAGTGTGTATATGTATATATTTATACACATGCACAGCATATTGTTTATTGTCTGCCTCTCCCCACTGTAATGTATGCTTTATCTAGGCAGAGATATTGGTCTTTTTTATTCATTTCTGTATCCTGAGCACTGCTAGGATAGTATCTGTGATGATTTTCAGTAAGTATGTACTGAATGAATAATAAACTACACATTAACTTGTGTCACTCCGTTAGGAGACTACATATTCCTTAAGCACACAGATTCTGAATCGTTTGACACTATATACTCACCCTCTAGCCCAGGCCTGGGATATTGCTAGCATGCAATCAGTAGTTGTTGATAAATGAGTCTCTCCCTCTCCTGAACTAATATTGTCTGTATTGGTCATTTTAATATATATTTTTCTGAGACGATGTCTCACTCTAGTGTCCAGGGTATAGTGTAGTGGTGTCGTTGTAGCTCACTACAACCTCAAGCACCTGGGCTCAAGCAATCCTCCTGCCTCAATCTCCCAAGTAGCTGGGACTATAGGTACATACAACCATGCCCAGCTAATTTTTCTACTTTTTGTAGAGATGAAGTCTCACTATGTTGCTCAGGCTGGTCTTGAACTCATGGCCTCAAGTAATCCTCCTACTTCGGCCTCCCAAAGTGCTAGGATTACAGATGTCAGCTACTGCACCTGGACTCATTTTAATATTTAATTATTAGCTATCTTTAATATATCTCTGAATGTTGTGTGTGAGGGTTAACCACTTGATGAAATTTGGTTTTACTGCAATCATGGGCTACAACTCTTACTTCTTTTGCACATAAATGTGGCTGATTATCTAACATGTGCCCTACCTTATTTTTTAAGTGGAATAGAATGCATAATAACTGGTATTAGAGACTGTGGGTGAGAGAGTGGGAGACATGGGGGAACGAGGATCCCTAGGAAGGTATGTCATAGAGAGCATTATTTTCAGCAATTGAGATAAGTTCTATGGAAACCCTAGCTTCCAACATCCTTTTTTTTTTTTTTTTTTTGATTTGTTTTTACTTGACATGTCTTTTTATTTGCCAACCATTTTCCCCCCAATTTACATTCTGTAGACCCTAGAATAACTCCATTTGCCTTTAAAGTCTCTTGCTTTTTATAGCTGCTAAGAACTTTAGAATTGTGTGAATCTTCTTATGAATTTATGTATGCTCAGTACAAAAAAAATGGCATAAATCTCAACATATATACATATATCTGTCCACCAATTTACTGAGTGGGTTCCAGGCCATGTGAATAACATACCTAAGATATAGTCCCTGATTTTAAGAAATTTATTCTCCTTGGAGGGCAGAAACTTAAATCAACAATGCAGAACAGTATGTTGAATTTTAGTGTAGAAATATGAAATATGTGCACCATGTTATGACAACACACAGGAAGAGCACTTAAGCCAGATGTAGTTCATTGACATATTTTTGAAATTAGTAGAACTTGAGCTGTGTCTTGAAGTACAGTTAGGAGGTGTGAGAGCACGGAGAAAGCAGAAGGAGCATCAGAGAGACATGAAGTGATATGGAATGTTAGGAACTGGATGCAGTTTACTACAGCTGGAGCTTAGCACTTTGGAGATGAGGCTAGAAAATGTGGTGCAGAGGAAGTGTCAAGAGATGAGGCTGGAAAGTTAAGCAAGGAGCAAGTTCAAGTGGGTCTCCCGTCATAGGCTGTAGAGCTTGAACTTCATCTGATAAGAAGTAAAGATCTACTGAAAGATTTTAAAATGAGATGGTGGTGATCAACTGAATGAACTTGGAATAGAAGGCAACTTCCTCAATGTGATACAAGTCATCTATAAAAAACCCACAACTATTAATAATATTACACCTGATTATGAAAAACTGAATGCTTTTCACCCCAAATCAGGAACAAGACAAGGATGTCTGTTCTCACTATCTCTATTCAACATCGACTGGAAGTTCTAGCCAGGATCTTTAGCCAAGAAAATAAATAAAATAAAATAAAATAAAATAAAGCCATTTTTGTTTTCAGTTGACATGACCTGGTATTTTTAAAATCCTAAGGAATCCAAGTTTAAAAAGTATCAAAACTAATAAATGAGTTCAGCAAGTTTGCAGAATGCAACATTAATATAGAAAATAAATTGTATTTCAATACACTAGCAATGAAGAATCCAAAAATAAAACTAAGAAATTATTTTCATTTAAAATATCAAAAATTCCTACAAATAAACTTAACAAAACAAGTGCAAGACTTATGAAAGAAAACCTATAAAACGCTGCTGAAAGAAATTAATGATCTAAATAAATAGAAAGATGTCCATGCTGATGTATGGGAAGATGTAATATTAAGATGGCAATACTCTCCAAATTGGTCTAGAGATTCAATGAAATATTTATCAAAATCTAAGCTTCTTTTCTTTTTTTGCAAAAATTGACATGCTAATCCTAAAATTCAAATTCATATGAAAGTGCAAGAGACCTAGGATAGCCCAAACAATCTTGAAAAAGAAAAATAAAGCTGGTCAACTCACATTTCCTAATTTAAAACTTATTGCAGCTACAATAATCAAGACAGTGTTGTACTAGTACAGGATAGAAATATAGACTGATAGAATAAAATTAAGGGCCCATAAATAAACCCTTACATTTATGGTCAATTGATTTCCAACAAAGAAAGAAATACCATACAATGGGAAAAGAATAGTCTTTCCACTAAATGATGATAGGACAAGTGGATATCCTCGTGCAAGAAAACAAAATCAGAGCCCTACCCCATACCACACACAGAAATTAACTCAAAATGGATTATAGACCTAAATGTAAAGTCTTAAGGAAAAACACAGGAGTAAATCTTCTTGACCTGAGTTAGGCAATGGTTTCCTGGATATGACAACAAAAGTACAAGCAATAACAACAACAAAATAAATAAGTTAGACTTCATCAAAATTGAAACTTTTTATGCCTGAAAAGATTCTATCAATAAGGGGAAAAGACAATCTATAGAATGGGAGAAAATATTTGATCTGCAAGGGAATTATATCCAGAACATATATGTGCCTCTTACAACTCAATGATAAAAAGACAACCCAATTTAAAATTGGCAAAATATTTGAATAGACAATTCTCCAAAAAGATAAAAATAGCCAGTAAGCACATAAAAAAAATCTTTGGAATCATTAGTCATTAGAGAAATGCAAAGCAAAACCACAATGAAGCATAGCTTCACACCAATAAATACGTTTAGAATTTTTTAAAAAAAAACAATAAAACCCCAAATAACAGACAATAATCAGGGTTGGCGAAGATATGGAGGAACTGGAACCCTCATACCTTGCTGGTGGAAATATAAAATGACACAGCCACTTTGGAAAGCAGTTTGGTAGTTCCTTAAAATGTCAAATATAGAATTACCACATGACCCAGCAATTCTATTCCTAGTTATATACCCAAGAAAAATGAAAACACATTCATACAAAAATGTGTACATGGATGTTCATAGCAGGATTATTCATAATTGCCCAAAGTGGAAAAAACCCAAATGGCCATCAACTGATAAGTGAATTTAAAAATGTGGTGCAGACATGCAATGAATATCGTTCCACAATAAAAAGGAATGAAGTACTGACACATGCTACGACATAAATGAGCCTTGATAACATTGTGCTGAGGAAGAGAAGCCAGTCGCAAAAGACCACATATTATTTGACTCCATTTATATGAAATGTCCAGAATCAGCAAATCTACAGAGACAGACAGTGGATTAGTGGTTGCCTGCAGCTCTAGGAAAAGTGGAGAGAGTAAAGAATGGGGAATGAGTGGTAATGGGTATGAGGTTTCTTTGGGGGGGGGTGTAATAAAAATGTTCTAAACTTAGATTGCAGTGATGGTTACAAAACTCTGTGAATAGACTAAAACCATTAACTGTATACTTTAAATGGGTGAATCATACAATATGTGAATTATATCTCAATTAAGCTGCTTAATACAAAACAAATTAAAATTTAAAGTCTAACTTTATGACCAAAAGAAAGATGAAAAGGAAATACACCAAAATGTGAACTGTGGTTTTTCTCTGAGCTGAAGAATTATAGTTGATTTTTATTTTTTTATTCATACTTTTTGAAAACTTCCAAAAGCCTCCAGTAAATTTTTATTACTTTTTAGTTTTTAAACTTACAATAAAAATATTTATGCAAATTAAAATAAAAGGAAATGCTGTATATTAAAAGACAGGTTTGATTTTTAGAAACTTGTGAATGAATCAAAGCAAGCCTGGACCAAGACATAAAGGAATGTTAAGAAAGTTTGTGTCCTCTAGAAAAGTCCTGAACCTAAGTGGTGGCTCTAGGGATGAAGAGAAAAAGAGGGAGATTTGAAAAAGATTAAGTAAAATCATTTGAAATAGAAACCAATTGTGTACATGAGAAAAATAATAGATTCATGAATTCAGTCCAAGTTCCTATTTGGGATAAGTGAGTGAATGGTAGAACATTTCAGAACCTTAGAAATAACTGACAATTTGGGGGAAAAAAAAAAAAAAATATATATATATATATATATATCTTCAAAGCCAATTTTTATTTAAGGAAACAAGGGTCTTTATACACAGGTTTGGAGTCACAAAGTCTTACCTTGAAAGCCTGCTCCTGAGGTTTACAATGAAGTTTCTGGTTGTGTCACTAACTAGCATTTGTACTGTTGAGCAAATCAGTTTGATTCTTGATTTAAAATTTGTATAAGAAGGTGCTTATAAAAAGAGTAGTTCCTGGGCCAGCAACATCAGCATCATCTCAAGTTTGATAGAAATGCAGATTCTCAGACCCTACCCCAAGCCCTACAGAATCAGAAACTCTGTGGATGGGAGCAATAATCTTTTTTAAAAAAATTATTAATTTATTTTTAATTGATAAATAATTATGTATATTTATGAAATATAATATTATGTTTTGATCTATGTATACATTGCAGAAGGAGTCAATCAAGCTAATTAACATATCTATCACCTCCTCAATTTATCATTTTTTGTGGTAAGGATGTTAAAAATCTATGCTTTTAACGTTTTTGAAGTATACAATACATTATTATTATTAACTGTGGTCACCGTATAGTTCAATAGATCACTAAAGCTTATTCCTCCAGTCTAACTGAAACTTTATACCCTTTGATTGATTTCTTCCTTTTCCCTGTCCCCCCAGCCTCTGGTGACCACTCTCTGTTTCTATGAGATTGACTTTTGAGATTCCACATATAAGTGAGTTCAACAGTATTTCTTTTTCTGTGCCAGGATTATTTCATTTAACATAAGGTCTTTGAATTCCATCCATGTTGTCTCAAATGACAGAATTTCCTTCTTTTTAAGGCTGTATAGTATTCCATTATGTATGTAAACCACACATGTGATAAGGGGCAATTTCTAAAATATATAAGGAACTCAAGCAACTCAACAGCAAGAAAAAAAGTAACCTGATTAAAAAATGGGCAAAGAATCTGAACAGCTATTTCTCAAAAGAAGAAATATAAATGGCCAACAGATATATGAAAACATGTTTAATCATCAGAAAAATACCAATTAAAACCACAATGAGATATTATCTCACACCTGTTATAATAGAATGGCTGTAATAAAAAGATGAATGATAACTAGTGTTGGTGAGACTGGGACCAAAGGGAATCCTTGTACACTGTTGGTAATACTGTAAACTGGTACAGCCATTATGGAAAACAGTATGGAGTTTCCTCAAAAAACTAAAACTTAGAACTATCATATGATCTGGCAATGGGTATATATCCAAAGGAATTGAAATCTATATGCCAAAGAAATAGCTACACTCTCCTGTTCATTTCAGCCTTATTCACAATAGCCAAGATATGGAAACAATCTAAGTGTCCATTAACAAATGAATGAATAAAATAATGTGATATACATGCACAATGGAACACTATACAGAAATTATTTTTGTTTTTAAAACTCTTCTGTAGATTCTGAAGCATGCTATAACATTTGAGTCCCTTTGATATACACCATCCCAAAGTTCTCTTTTAGACCTAAAATGGAATGACCTAGAAGAGCTTAAGGGACGAAAAGTTTACCAAGAATTAGAATACCTAGAGAAAGCCTTCCAAGGAGGGGAGGGTCGATCTAGTGATATGCTATCATACTTACCGTAAGTGATGGATAATATTTTAAAAGGAAAAAGGGTAGGGGGATTAGCAACATCACAGGCTGAGGTACCAGTGGGAATGCAGAGATGGGAGTTTTATAATTTATTTATAATCAGGAAATTAGGCAACTGGAGCAGGGAAGGGGGCAGCGTTGGGCAGTGCTGAGAAGTAAACTTGGATGAGTGAAGTAGGGTAGCTCTTAAATATTGAATACGAGGTTTATGCTTAGATTTATTTTCCCTATGTATCTATTATACTTGGTGTTAACAGAATTATTATATGCAGCTAACTTTTTAAAGAAAGATGTTACACATAAGGCACTTGGTTTTTAATAAACTCAAGGAAAAGTATTATATAATAAAATCACAAAAATAATCAAAAAATTGAACTTTGTACCAAAGTGCTCAACATAAACATGCTCTGACCCGAGAAAAGCGTTTCAGAATGTTCTCATGCTTTCAATATATCAAGATGTCATTTCCTTCCTGGCTTCCACCTCATCTCTTTTCTTCTATAGATTCTCTTTCAGAACTGACTTCACCTTTCCAAAGTCTTAAAAACCACTTTAATGCTCTTATTTTTCCTTGAATATCTTAATTAAAACCTCATTCAGTTAATGGAAAAAGTTATTCATACTTTTTTCCAAATCTTTAATAAGTCCACAGATTAGGGCATTGGGGATTACTCCTCTCAACTAATGACATTTCAGCTGAGCTGGCATTAGCTTAATCTTCTTGGTTGTCTCACATTGTTCATACTCTCTGCTAAACATCTTTAAATTACTGAAATCCAGTCTATTATTGAAGCAGGACAAATCATCTTTACCACTACATACTTTAGAATTCCTCAGCAGTGAAAGGTATTTCCCAAACTCTTCAACCCAGCTTTTGAGCCCTGCAATAACTGTCCTGTGTCCGGCTGACCCATCCCAGTTTTCCTTTTCTTGAAGGTAGCCCCAAAGAAACACCAAGCTCATCTTCCTCCTGTCCTGGGATTAGGACCAGCTGGGCCCTCCACCTCTGCCTGTTAGAAATTCTGGCGCACGGTAAGTTGAATGCACAGTTGTTGAACTGAAGTGAGTCTCATCCCCTCAGCCTTTGCCAATTCACATTACTCATAAAAATTGGCTGCCATTTCTTACAAAAAGCATTCAATGAATAACCTAGCTCTGACATCACTGTCCTTCTTAATAGGCCCTCAGCATTGATTTATCTGCCTTCTAAAGTGCGTTTCAGGATGCATTATCCAATAACTGGTATTAGGGTGAATCAAAACACACAGAGAAACAATTAAGTTACATTCCTTTCTCACATCTTTTCAGATATAAATTCCAGATAGATTAAAATGTTAAATTAAAAAAAAAATCTAAGTCTAGAGGGAAATACCAGTGAATTCTATGTAATATTTGGAATAAAGACTTTCTAAGTCTTAGCAAAAACAGTTTAACAGACTTGATCATATAGACTTTTTAAGTACTTTAAACAAGAACAGAAAAATAAACACTATTCATTGTAAATGTAAGTTGTGAAAAAATATTTCTGACGTGAGATAAAATGTTAACTTCCTTAAGGAACAAAAATCTCTCGCAAATTAGTAATAAAACAAGATTTTAAAACCCGAATCCAAAAATGGCTGAACTACATTAACAGGCAATACACAGAAAAGAACACAAATGTCTAATAAACACATGGAAAATTGTTCCACCTCACTGGTAATCAAAATAATCAAAGCAAATTAAACCAAAAAGATGTTGTGTGGTGTAGGCTTTGTGGAGAGGTTACAAATGACAAAGACTTATTTTTGATACCCAGTGTCGGTTTTGGTTCAGGAAGCAGACCCTCTCCTACACTGCTGGTGAATATTAAAAAAAAAAAAAAAAACCCTTCAGTAGAACATCTTCAAGATACATTTCACCTCTAGAAGTTTATCCTAAGAAAGTAATTCATGTGGCTGAAAATTTAGCTAACGAGTTATTCATGTTATCATTTTATACAATACTGAAAAAGTTAGGAACAATCTAAACATTTAACAGTTGGGAATTGGTTAATGTGTTGTCATACAAATAAACAATGGAATGCTATGCAGTCATTGTAAATGTTGTTGAAGGACTACAAAGCTGTTCACTATAAAATGAAAAGAGAAGATGTCTGTGTTTAAAATGTTTATGTCCAGTAGGGTTGTGTGTAATTTGCACGTTCTTATTTTTATTTACCAGTATTTAAAAAAATAACTTTTTATAGTGAGCACGTGTAATGAACTCCCAAGAGTGGAGACTTTGGAGCTGAAGCTGAGTTTAGACAATGTTGTAGATAGATTTCAATTGCTGAAGGTGCTTAGAATCTGTTGTTCTTCCATGTTGGGGAATCTAAAAGGCAAGCCTTCCAAGGGCTCTCTCTTGGTCATTTGGAAAATAAGAAACTGCACTTCAGAATTTTGTCTTTGGGCTAAAAGAGGTTAACAATTCTTGTTGGTTTCTTAGGAACAAATGCTCTCCTTTGACAAAAATGAACCACACTTTACCACCAATTTATTCTAACAAAGTGGTAGAACACAATGAAAACGTCTGGGGTCTTGAGTTGGCCTCCATGGCAACTAAAATTTTGTTAGGAATTGATGTTTGATTGCTTGTCTCTATCAATTTTTTTCATATTTTTATTTTGAAGAGCTGATCTGTTGCTTCCCTGCTCTGCTTATTCAAAGGGTTTTTGGAAGGATCAAAGAAAATACTGTGTGTGAAAGTAATTTAAGTGCCAGATTAATATCTACCATCACTACTATCATCATCATCATCATCATCATCATCTCCATCATCATGATCATAATGATTATCATCATGTTTGTTTATTTTTAACCTAGACTATAGAATCTGGGCTTCTTTGAGGTGTTTGTCACTCTCTTTGGTTGTTTTCCTTATTTCTTATTTCATGAACACTAGACTATCTCCCGAGCTAGAAATGCTCAGGTGAGGGACAGCCAGTGCGCAGCAGGCAAACCTCACAAATCAACCCTAGTGTTCTTTTCTGCTGAGCATGGAGTTCACTTCAGAATTCCTCTCAACTCTGCATTCTAACTGTTTAGATTTGGCATGTGGGAGCAAACCTATTTCCCATCCCTGACATAGGCACTTAGGCTATTTCTGTAGAGGTAGAATTACAGATTCACAGCATTAGGTGGCGAGAAAGGTTGTAAGGAATTATGTAGACTGGTGTTATCCAGTGTGGTCTCTGGGCCACCAGCAGCATCACCTGGGAAATTGTTGGAAATGCAAATTCTCACCCCCCTCACCTCCAACCTACTGAATCAGACACTCTAAGGTTGGAACCCTGTAATCAAGGTTTTAACAAGTCCTCCCATGATTCTGGGAGTGATGAAGTTTGAGAACCACTGCTCTGGGCCAACCCCCTCAGTTTTTGCTGATGAAGAATCTTCGGTCCACAGGTGTTAAGCAATTTCTCCTTGTTTATCCATGGAATTAAGTTGTTAAACAGAAATAAAACCCAACTTTCAAATTCCCAGGTGCTGTATTGATTGGACAGCAAGTAGAAAACTGCAAGAAAATGTCCCTCTAATTGTCTACTTTAAGTTTCTAAGTGGAAATTCCTGTCATTGCCCAGCATCTTTGGGGGGGGTGGCCACACCTCCAACATTCTTAGTCTCTGTGGTTCAGGTGTAGACTTTTGGGTGGTTTCATAATTTTATCTGGCCAGAGTACCCCCCAATCCCCTCCCTCCTGCCAAGAATGTAGACAGTGGAAGTCACTTATACCTGCAACTAGCTACCAGTCTTCCTTTTCACCTGGTAGAAAAATTCTGTCTGAAAATGAAGTCAGCAGAGAGAAAAGTGTGACTGAGAGGTGGATGGAGAAATACCGAGTTCTCATGACATCGTTGTGACTTCTGCTCCAGGTCTAGCTGAGCCTGGAGGATAGAGTAGCTCTGAACTGATCAGTTATGTTAAACACCCTCCCACCTTTTTTTGTTTGTTTGTTTTGCTTGAGCCTGGTTTGAGCTGGTTTTCTATCCCTTAAAACTAAAGAACTTTGATTGACTCTTTTGCAAGGGACATTATTTTAATACTCATGGTTTAATCGCTAGAGAAGGTGGGTTATGCAGGGCAAGGATTTCCACAAGGTTTCTTCCCAGCAGGGGGCCTTTCAAGAATGCCAGATACTGCTTAACTCTGATGCTAGGTCTCATAGGACACTGACAGAACTAGAAACTTGAAATTGTCTATATTCCTGCTAATATATTACATAATATATTCAGAACATAGTCCCTGGACAGCCATGCCACACTTCATGTCATAATCATGAGATGCAGAGATCTTTTCTCTGTTGCATTGAGAAATATTAACCTGGAACAAAACAATTCACAAAGGTCAATCATTTGTCAAGACCAATCTTCCTCAGCTGTGTGAAGGCCCTTAATATTATGTTATTAAGCATGAAATGTCTGATTTTCTTAAGTACTTAGTTTGAAAGTTGCTATCTCTGACATTTCACTTTGACACTTCTTGTTTTATTTTTATTTTTATTATGAAGGTATATCCTCAGTCTTTCAAACACATGTTTTGGCTTGTGATTATCTTTCAAAAGTTTTTTAGAGTGATTTGAGTGAAACTATGGATAAGTAAAAAATTCATGTTATTTTCAAACATGAGTTCCATCGTGGAACCAATGCAGGGCAGACAGCTAGAAATATCAACGAAGTGTTTACCTTTCTTTGCTGTCATGACGTAAAGGTGAACCATTTCTACACCATATTGTTATATGTGATGAAAAATGGATTGTTTTTGACAATTGCAAGCTTTTGGCACAATGGTTGGATAAAGATGAAGTGTAGAAACACAGTCCAAAACTGAATATTCATCCAAAAAAGCTAATGGTGTCTGTGTGGTGGTCCAGGGCTGGTATTATCCACCACAGCTTCATGAAACCTGGTCAATCCATTACAGCAGATGTCTACCGCAACCAGCTGGATGAAATGATGAGGATGCTTGCGATTTAGCAGCTGAGATTGGTCAATAGAGAAAGGCCAATCTTCTTGCAAGACAACACTTGACCACATGTCGCACAAACAACGCTGCTCAAACTACAGAAGCTGGACTTGGAAACTCTCTGTCATCCACCATATTCACCAGACCTTGCACCAACTGACTACCACTTCTTGCAGGCTTTGGACCCCTTGAAAAATATTCAGTTCTCAAAAAGCTATGGAAAATGCCTTTCACGATTTCCTTGCCACTTGCACCCCAGGCTTCTTTGCTGCTGGCGTAAGCAAGCCACTGTTAAGATGGCAAAACTGTGTGGATAATTTAGGTGGATACTTTGATTAATTGTACTGCTTCTTGTATGAGATATAATACACTACACTTTTGATTTGAAATCCAACATTTCGTATGTAATGACCTTTCCTCTGGTGAAGGTCTCACCAGCAGAAAAATAAGATGGAATGCTACTCTCACTGCCATCTTCCTGCTCCTTCTCTGGTTCCCTCTGTACCCTGACCCCCTGTGGTCCATGGACACACTTCTTCACAGAGTTACCTTCCTTTCTCCACCTTCCTCCTCAGCCGAGAGCTCTCTAGAAGGCACCCCTACCACTGCACTGCGATTGTTTCCTCTTTGAAGCCCCATCTCTTATTTCAGTCCTGATTCTTCTTGCAGCCCCCTGTCCCCATGGCCCCCTTCTCCGTTGTGGGCTGCTTCTCATCTGGCTTGTTCAGTGTATGCTCATGTGGGCTCTTTCCTCAATCACTGCTTCTCACTCCTTAGTTTTTCCTGAACTATCTTTTCTTTCTTACGATTTTAAATACCGCCAAATCTATGGATCCAGGCTAGACCTCTCCCTTCGGCTCAGATTTACTGTAAATAATTAAGATACCCCACAGGATCTTAAACTCAACACCTCTAATACTCAAATAATATTCCTTACCTCCCACACCTGCCTCTTCTCGTCTGCAGAATCTCATTGGTTGTCACCACCATCCACGGGCACCTCAGCTGCATGCCTGACCTTCCTCCTTAACTCTTCCACCACCAATTCCCACATATCCAAACCCCAAGCTTCCTATTTGGCTATCGAATCCCTTTTATCACAACTATTTTAGATTCTTATCATTTCTTACTTGAATTATTGTAGTTGTCTTGTAATTGGTTTCCCTGCCTTTGACCCTTCCTTGCTCAGAGCCACCAAATTAATCCCTGTATCTGTGTTGCCATCTTGCTTCCATGTGTTCAGTGGCTCCCTATGTCTGCAGGAAGAGACTAAGCTCCTTAGCATGGCACATGAGCACACCAGCTCCTGCCTGGCACTTGTGCATGCCAGGAAAATGAAATTGATTCTGTTTCTCTCTCTTATTGAGCTCTGTCTCTGTTTCTTTGCCTACATTATCCTCACTGCCTGAAATTTCTTCCATTGTGTCTTCATTTGTCTATTCCCCACTCATCTAACACTCAGTTGAGCTGTGGCCTCACTCAGAGTGCCATTCCTGACTCCTCATGGCCAGATTGGATTCCTCCTGTGGGGCTTTATTAACTGGGTGCATATCTCCCCTTTTGTACATGGTTTTCATCATTTCTTTACAGGGCTGCTTCTGCTTTGAACCTTGACCATCCTGAGGGCAGGGACTGTGTCTTTTGTGTCTAGCTGGTCCTGAATGGGTGAATCAGAGGATTGGCTAGGTTTATAACAACAAGAATCTGGATACACTACTAATCAAAAGTATACCGGAGATAGACCTATTTAATTGGAACTATTTTAAATGGGCCATACTGATCCTGCCATCAGGATCACCAGAGTGTCATTAGCCCTAATTATCTTCCTGAGTTTAATTGATACTTAACAAGGTAGAGCATTAGAGGAGACATTTTATTCCTCTAATAGTTCCATAATAACATATTGCACTGTTGCAAATTCAAAATTACAGCTTGTGACCTGAAAAAGTAAAACATAGTTTGCTTGGAAGAAGTGCTCTTCAAGTATACCTGGAGTGTTCAGAAAACTTGAATTAAAAACTTCTTGATCAAAGAGATAAAATTAAAAAAAAAAACTTCTTGACAAAACACAAATATCCTTTTCCTTCATTCTGTTCCTATCTAATACTCTTTAATACATAAAGACTGTAGGGATCAATAAAAGACCTGTAAATGTTACTGCTGAAGAGTCCTACAGGATGAAAGAGGTGAGCTTCAGCCCCATCAATCACCTGACTGCCAAGGCATTGGGAGTAGATTCGTCCCTCGATGGTCGGGTGGTAATGAGAATGATCACACTACACAAATACAAGGACGAAGCACCTCAAGTGCCGATGTATGGGCAGCTGGTACCAAACCCAACCCTAAGTCACTGCCTATGGTGAGCAGCGATAAGGAACCCTCTTAGTTAGGGCCCACGAACAGACTGGTGAGGTCTAGTTTTGAGAGAGCCAAACTTACAGAGTTGGGGCAGTGGACAGCAAGTTTATCTAAATGGGTGTATTAGAGCCACAGGGGCCCACGGACAAGGGCTGTCCTCTTCATTCTTTCAATAACATTCTAGCATTCAGTGGGCACTGGCTCTCTCCCAGGCACTTTTCATGTACTATTTGATTTCCACCATAAACCTACAGGGTGGGTGCTGTTATCACATCACATTTTACAGATGAGGAAACTGAGACTGAGATAGTGAATGGCTTGCCTGAGGTCTTTAAGAGGCCAGATCCAGGACTGAGGCCCAGATAGTAGACTCTACTCTCACCCACACCAAAGTATGGTTAGTATCAGCAGCATTAGCATCACCTGGAAGGCTTTTTAAAGTGTAAATTCTTGGGCTCTGCTCCAGATTTATAGAATCAGAAACTCTGGGAGTGGGGTCTAGCCATGTGGGTTGTAACAAGCCCTCGTGTGCTTGAGGACAAGATCCATTGCATTCCACTGCAATACTGCATGTTAGAATGGTGCTTCTTAAACTCTAATGTGCACACAGATCACCTGGAGCATCTGTTGAAACGCAGCTTCTGACTCCATAGATCTGGGGCAGGACCTGAGAACCTGCATTTCTAACCAGCTCCTGGTGCTGCTGATATTGCTGGCGTGTGGACATTTAAAGAAGGAAGGCCCTAGAATGTTTGTTCTGTGCTGTACCCCTGTTTAGAAGAGCACCTGACCCATATTTATGCCGGATGAATGCATCACGAGTCAGTAGTCTGCACGTCTGACGCATGGACGGTAGAGTCAGTGTGAACCTACTGCTCACTTGACGTGCACCTGCCCAACCTGCCCTTCCAAATTTCTAATCACAGCATGATCCATCCATTTACATTCGGAAACTGTCACGTTGCCCGCTGACGTGACAGACTTTTAACTGTGCTAATCTTTTGAGTAAATATGTCACTTTGGATTCTCCAAGAGCAACTGACTACATCTTATATTTTGGCAAAGGGGGTGAAAAAGTAGGCTGTGGAAAGGAAAGCAGAGAGAATGAACCAAGGTCTGAAAGAGTGTAACAAAAAGAGATGCTAAGGAAATAGACAATTTGCAGTTGGCCAATCCTCTGAGCATTGCTCCAGATTTCTTCCCACCAGGGTTAAGAGTTGGAAAATCGTCATTAGAGTTAAGGGAAAAAAAGACTGGAAAAGCAGTGGAACCTACTTTTCCACTGGAGTGACTCAAAGTTGTTCAGAGAATTTGAATCAAAGTTTATATAAATATAAAAAGAATCTTTAACAGAAAAAAAGGTCATGCAATAAACCTTGAATGAGGTATTAATGAACTGATGAAGTGTGCAGATTGGCTGGAGAATACTGGCATGAGCATGGAAACGAGGAGGGAAATAAAAAGAGAGAGACTGCTTTCTGCATCTCCTCTGATGAGTGAAAAACAGGCTTCTCTAAGCCCATCCAAATATCTGGGCCCTTAAAAAAATCAAATATTTTGCAAACAGTCTACAGGACACAAGGTTGTAGTTTTTTTCTGAGCAAAACACTTCAGCACAGTATGCTCTTGAAGTGAGTGCCTGGTTGGCTGAACACTGGTAAGCATCGTGTGCTGATTATAATACTTGGGCCTCAGTGATTTACAAGAAGTAATTCCAAAAATTGATTTTGGACACATTACAAAGCTTCAGAGCAGGGCTTCAGCCTGTTCCTCACTCTGCCAGAAATTGGGAATAATGCTAGGCTGTATTAAAATGGTGGCATAAATATTCCTTTAAGTTTGATTAAAATTTAAACAAATTGTAATGAACAGATAACAACAACTCTTTTAGACATTATTGACCACATTCAAAAATCAAACGGCTCAGTGAAAGTAAATGACTTTCAGGCATCCTCAAAATCAGTATTTTAACTAAAGTATTCTGAACTAATATTCATGGAATATTTATGTAACCGGGACAACTTAACATTCTAAACAAGGACATTTCCTCAAAGCGTTGCTCTAAAAGGAGGAATATATAGTACATACACTATTAGCATTTCATGACTGGCTGATACAGGGTAACTTTTGATGTAAAAATATGACAATCCTTTTAAGAGCAATTATTATAATAACTCATTAATTCAGCCCATGACGCACATGACCAAAGTTCTGCGTGCATGCCAGTTTTTTTGATGATTGTTGTGAGAGGCAATATAATTACTTTTTAAAGCACAGAAATACAACTTGTAGACCCAAAGCACATGTTCCTAGACCAGTGCCCACCGGCTCTACATTATCTGGTATCACCTCCTCTTTGGGGTTAATTGGGAATGTGTGTAACCAAGAAAAAGCAGTTATTTATCCTGATTCAGAGTCAGGGAGACTCCTTGATATTCCATTGCAGGAAATTCCAAACATCTTTTGCTTACCACAGATGCTCTGATGTGGAGGCTTTCACACCCTAAGGCCCCAGATTCTCCAGGGGTTCAGAAGTACGGAATCCTAGGCAAATCCTATAAATAGCTGAGAACCCAAACCAGATGGCCTCGCACCAAATTGGTCTATTATTCCCCCTGACTAGGCCACTTTCTCACACCTAGCTTGCAAAAGGCAGGACAGCAGAGAGAGCAAGTTCACTGCTCTGGAACATAAGATTTCCCTTCCCTGTGGTCTCTCACAGGTCCAGGAGACACTTCAAGCCTCTCTGGGGGTGCATGGGAGGAAGGAGGAGAGTAGCTTTTCTTCTCTCACTGATACTGGCCTTGCGTAGCTTTTCCATTCTCTACTGAAGTCTGCCTATGTTGTTGTGGGATTTATCCTGAACCTTCATGGCGAAACAATGGAGACTTGTATGGGACCCTCCTTGTACAACACTCGTGACCACAGAGGGATGGACTCTGCTTAGTAGTAATTATGGCTTTTTCAAGACATAAGAAGATTTAATGGCCACCTGGAGATGGAGACAACAATCTCTGCTATGAAGAAAGGTCACCAGGAGAGCCAGTGGTGGGTTGATTATGGCATCTAAATGTCCCCAAAGCCAGAAAGAGGACAGCCTGGAGTGAGAAGCTGCCAGTCTCTGGCCAGAGCAGGCTACCCACTGTCAGGCAAGAGCAGATGTCTACAGTAACCCTGAGAGCTTCATCAGCACGGCCAAGACAAACTGAAAGCAAGGGATGGGGGCATCTAGACATGGGGACATCTTAGATGGAGGAGCTGCACCCCATCTCAGCTTCCCTGGGACCATGGGCTTCCTCCCCCGGTAGGAGGGCTATTCCTTAACCAGAGCTATAGGACACTGTGGGATTCATTGTGCACCCTGGCACATGATAAGGGAAGATCTAGATGGGACCCAGCTTGCCCCACAAAAGGTCCTCTAGTATTTCTCCCAAGAATAGCTTGCATTTATGTATAGCCTTATCTTTTAAAACACACTCACCATGCACACCTCCATAAGACCCACATCAGCCTAGTGAGGTTGACAAGGGACATATTACATAATCCACACAATGTCAGGAAGAAAAATTGGGACACAGGGTTGGACAAAGGATATTTTCCTTCTTGTTTTATGAAAAAAATCTTATAAAGGCCTAGAACTTGAATAACAACTGCTTACACATGTAAAGAATTGTCTTTTTTAAAAAAAGATAAGATTACATGAAGCTTGTACAGAAATTCCTAAAAATATAGTCAGCATAATTATAGGGCATGAAATAAATCTTGAAGCCTACTTTAAAATTCTGATAAAAGCTTTAAGAAGAGACAGAGGAGATGTTCAGAGGCTTAGATGAGGGGAGGTTGAGAAAAGGAGTCAGAGCTGAAAGGAAGTGACTGACAGAAAGTACACAGAAGTCAACGACTGGGATGTTAAGGCAAGGCAGGATGCTCCGTGGTCTGTTCACGCAAACACAACTTTACAAATGTATCCCAGATACACTGCACAATGAAGCCACCCAGCACAATGTGCCTTCCTGGAACAATGTGCACTTGCTCTTCCTCTTCTGAAATGCCTGCTCTACTTCTCCTCCTCTGAAAAATGGGAAATCATGTAATAAAATAAGATCCATTCAATAAACACATGTTTATCAGAGGTCCACTAGGTGCTAAATATTTGTTGGGGGCCAAATACAAATAAGCCATAGTTTAAGAAACAAACCCAACAATTACCACACTAAAGTATGCTGGGTGATTGAAATGGTTCCCAGTTGTGCGCTTTGAGGAGCACGTGTTATGACTGCTTGATCTGAGAGTTACCCAATGTCCATATTTTGCTGT
Organism: Eulemur rufifrons; assembly: GCF_041146395.1. Lineage (NCBI taxonomy): Eukaryota > Metazoa > Chordata > Mammalia > Primates > Lemuridae > Eulemur > Eulemur rufifrons. The sequence goes on from NC_090985.1 coordinate 91,875,756, forward strand.
GTACATAGCTGCATATAACTTCCATCTACTGGGAGAGAGGGTCACTCCTTTGAGTCAGTCTTTCAATGAAATTAAGAAGGGACATGAGTTTCATCTATGCTGATTCTGAATCTCCCCAAACTATGCCCTTAATTTTGTACTGTAACACCACGTCGCCAGGAAGCTAAGCAACATGGTCTCTCTGAGTTACATTTATAGAATCATCGATCCTTACAAAATAGAAGGAACCCTGGAGATTGACCACCATGGCCTTCATGCAGCACAAAAGCCCCTTCTCCAAAATCCTGACAACTGGTCACACAAACAGGAGGTACTTTTATCTGCTTTCTTTGTTTGCACCAAAATGATGCACTTAAGCACATTACACTCTGGAAAGACGTGATCCGCAGGGTGCATTTCTGGGCACAAAAATGCTTCTGAAAAACCCTAGAAAGCCCCATGCCACCTCTACGCAGGACATGCTCATAAAGCAGATGTTTCTTAGTTTTAATTTTTGTGAGCTCTCAGATGGATTAAGCCAAACATCTCTGAGCTTTATTCATTATATCAACAGTAGGTAATTTGTGCCTGTGGTAACAGTAATTTGGAGTTATTAATGAAAATGAAAGCTAATTAAAAAAAGACAAACATCTAAATTCAGGCTGAGGTAAAAAGGCAGAGTACTCACAGATGAATTTTATCCAAGTTTCCTTTTACGATTCTAAAAGGTAAATATTACTTTGATTGCAATAATAAGAAGGAAGTATACTGCTGCATACAGTCTTGTATTGTACAATCATTGAACATACCTGTAGCCCTTCAATGGCCAGTTTAAGGATTGAAGGTGTCAGTTTGGAGGCTTGTTTGAAGGAAAAATTACTCCAGTCTATAATTAAAATGAAGCCATTTATCTGAAGCTCCGGATCTTCAATAAGGACTTCCAGTGACAGCAGTATGGCACGGAGGATGTCTGTGAAGGAATTCCTGTGGCCAGAGCAGAAAGGAGAGGTGTGTGTGAATATTAGCAGGTGGTAGCACATTGTGTGGCCTCCACACACCACTGCTCCGTGAGTCCAGCCTGCGGGGTCACACTGGCGTCCTGCACCCAGAACTAAAAATACATTTCCTAAACTTCACAGGAACGATGATGCTTCAAGACTTGCAGGATGGACTCCACCCTTTGATCTGACCCCACTAACACCCCAGACTTAATGGAGTGCTGCTCTTCTGTTTTCCCGTGGCTTCCACCACAGCACTGATTGCATTTTGTCAAAATACATCCCTCACTCATTTCTCTCCCTCACAGAGCTCTGATGTCCTTGAGGGTGGGGACTGGGCCATAATCATAGCTATGGCCCCAGTACTAAGGTGTTCAATGAATCATTGCTGAGCAAATGAGGTGAGACCTCAATCAGAGGTATTTATTTTGATCAAACCTTTTTTTATTTCTTTTGTATGTTTAAAATCTTGCTAAAAGTGTAAAACCATTCATGCAATTAATGTTATTTTTTAGCTTCAGTTCATGGATAGAGAATGATAAAGCAGGAAGAATAGCTTATTTTCATCGAAGGTCTACAGAGTGTGATTTGGGAGGGAAATTGCTTTGAGTACATCAGTAACTATGACAACAGGCAGACCTGAATACAAACTAGAGTGACAGCCCTCTGGTGTTGTGTGTGTTCCTCCACATCCATATTCCCATTCATCACTTGATTGTAGTTTTAAATAATTTTCAGACATGAAGAAATGATGGAATATTCACTCCTCTATTTCCCTGAGCAAATTATCTGAACTATAAATCTAAGATCTTAGAAGGTTTCTAAATTCAGTGTTTTTCTTTGCTGAGTAGGAAAATACAAGCTTGGATGGCAAGTAATGGAAAATCTATTTCTCCCTTCAGGATTTTAATAAAATCAGAAGCTAAATCAGTGTGAAATGATCAGATTCTCGAGCATTCCAATCTGGTTCAAATTCTAACCAAGCCTAAGGACTGCAGATGAGAAATGAGAAAATCTGTGATCGAACAGTAAGCCAGTAATAATTTACTGAATGCCTGTTATAAGCTCAGTGTTGTGTTTCATGCTTGAAGTTATAAATTAGAATGTCTTATTTCTACTTCCAAAGAGGCCTTAATTTAATATGGGTGGGAGATTAGCAACATGAGTTGAGAGGGATCAATAACATTTGAGTAGTCAGGGAAAAGTTTATGGAGGGATGAAGAGTTGGGATAAGTCTGAGGAGTGGACAAGGATTTGATGGACGGTTGGGAGAAGTGGGAGCAAGACCTTTTGGAGAAAGGAGTGACACAAATGAAAAATAAGGATATACAGCCCATTCTTTTTCTGTTTAGTTCTTCTTACTAAAAGTTATTTCCTAATATCAAGCTGAACTTTTCCTACCCCATGAGAATGTAATTTAGTGCAACCACTATGGATAACAGTATGAAGGTTCCTCAAAAAACTAAATGTAGAACTACCATATGACCCAGCAATCCCACTGCTGGGTATATATCTAAAAGAGGAGAATTTAGCATATTGAAAAGATATCTTCACTTCCATGTTTATTGCAGCACTATTCACAATAGCCAAGATTTGGAATCAATCTAAGTGTCCTTCAGTTGATGAATGGGTAAATAAACTGTGGTACATATACAGAATGGAATATTATATAGCCATAAAAAGAATGAAATCCTGCCATTTGCAACAAAAAGGATGGAACTGGAGAACATTATGTTAAGTGAAATAAGCCAAGCACAGAAGGATAAATCTTGCATGTTCTCACTTATGTGGGAGATATAAAATAAAAACAATTGATCTCATCCAGACAGAGAGAGAAGAATGATGGTTGGTTACCAGAGGCTGGGAAGGGTAGCAAGGAGAGGGAGATAAAGTGGTATGGATGGCTAACGGCTGCAAAAATATAGTTAGTTAGATAGAATGAACAACATTTGATAGCACAACAAGGTGACCATAATCAACAATAAGTTAGGGTATACTTTAACATAACTAAAAGAGTAGGATTGGAATATTCCTAATACAAATGATAAATGCTTGAGGTGATGGATACCCCAGTTACGTTGATTTGATTAATACACACTGTATGCCTGCATCAAAATATCACATGTACCTATGAAGACATACAAATATTATGTACCCATAATAATTAAAAATGAAAAAATTAAAAATAAATAAATAAATAAATTGTTCCTACCCCAAATCCACCCAATGGTAATAGCTCTGCTGTATAGAAAAAAACTTCATGTATTCCCACACCACACACTTTCAACTGTCTAAACACAGTGGTGGTCATTACTCCGTATATAATCTCTAGATTAAAAAAAATTATTAGCAACTTTAATGTTCTTAGTATGCTTCTTATCATTACTGGTTTTTTTCAGACATGTTCCCTTTTTATTTTTAGAAACGTCCTATTCCTATCAGCACAGGTAAGTTTTCATTGAGGCTTTGTTTTTGTTTTTGTTTTTGGATTCACATCAAAACAATGATCCAAAGACCCAAGTCTTTTTCAGACATACAGCTTTATATTGGAAACAAACATTGATTTAAGTGGAGCATGGGACCAACGATTATGAGTTTGGACAATTCCAAGTGAAAATATGGAGATGCCTAATGGTAAACTGGAAATGATCATTAGGGCATCAGCGAGTCAGAGCCTGATGAACATTCTTAAGAAGAGCGCACACACGGAGAAAAGCAGGACAGAAAGGCTGAGCCTTAGGTAAAGTCTACACATAGCCCTGAGGCTGAAGAAAAAAGAATTAAAGAAATAATAAAAGGGAATAAGATCAAGATAGTATTTTGTTACAATTCACAATTGCAAAGATGTGGAAACAACCGAAGTGCCCACCAATACATGAGTGGATTAATAAAATGTGGCATATGTATACCATGGAGTACTACTCAGCTATAAGAAACAATGGTGATCTAGCACCTCTTGTATTTTCCTGGAAAGAGTTGGAACCCATTCTACTAAGTGAAGTATCCCAAAAATGGAAAAATAAGCACCACATGTACTCACCATCAAATTGGTTTCACTGATCATCACCTAAGAGCACATTTAGGAATAACATTAATCGAGTGTCGGGCAGATGTGGGGGGAGGGGAGGGGATGGGTGTATACATACATAATGAGTGCGATACGAACCGTCTAGAGGATGGACACGCTTGAAGCTCTGATTTGGGTGGGGCAAGGGCAATATACATAACCTAAACTTTTGTACCCCCATAATATGCTGAAATAAAAAAAAAAGATAGTACTGTGCTAAAAAAAAAAAAAACCAAAGAGGGCTGGGCGCGGTGGCTCATACCTGTAATCCTAGCACTCTGGGAGGCCAAGGCAGGAGGATTGTTTGAGCTCAGGAGTTCGAGACCAGCCTGAGTAAGACCGAGACCTCATCTCTACTAAAAATAGAAAGAAATTATATGGACAGCTAAAAATACATATATAGAAAAAATTAGCCGGGCATGGTGGCACATGCCTGTAGTCTCAGCTACTCGGGAGGCTGAGGCAGGAGGATTGCTCGAGCCCAGGAGTCTGAGGTTGCTGTGAGCTAGGCTGATGCCACAGCACTCTAGCCTGGGCAACAGAGTGACACTCTGTCTCAAAAAAAAAAAAGAAAATGTTTAAGGAAGCAAGGACATAATAGATTGCATTACCAGCCCCAATTCTCCCTTATCCTTCATCCACACACTAGCTGTGGCCTCATTGAGGATACAGTGTATTTTCTGTCCCTTGCCCACGTGACTTGCTTTGACTAATGGCATGTGGACAGACATGACAGGGTGCCAATTCCAAGCCTAGCTCTTAACAGAGAGCACATATTACCACTTGTTCTCCTGAACTTCTGCCATTGCCATGGTAAAAGCTTGCCACAGCCAGAAGCTGGCGAAGGGTGAGAGACACAGACCAGTAACTCCCCAGCTAGCTGGCAGGTCTTCCTTGGAAGAAGAGCCACCTGACTGAACTCAGCCTAGAAAAACTGCAGCTACCCCGCAGAACATGAGCAGTAATAAACGATCGCTTTATGCTTAATGGCTTCATTGAGTTTTGGGGTGGTTTTTTACACAGAAATAGCTATCCAATACTAAAGGGAAGACAAACGCAAGAGAAATGCAAGACAAACACAAGAGAAATGCAAGACAAACGCAAGAGAAATGCAAGACAAACGCAAGAGAAAGATCAGGAGAATGAGGAAGGAGAAAGGACCATTGCATTAGACAAGTACTCTTTGGGGAGTTTCAAGAGAGCACTTTTATTAATAGTTGAATGATAAAGATATATATCATAAATTATTATATAAAGATATTTAGATTTAGCAAATGACTTAATCTCTACCCCATTTTACTCCCTTAAATAAGAGAAAACACCTCTTCCCATTACATATTTACTCGTATCCACTTCCAAGAGAAAGCATTGAATTTTGCCTGGAAACCATTCTGTGCATGTTCAGACCAGAATCTTATTGCAGGACAGGCACCAGCAGTGGAGGAAAGGTTAGATTCATGGGGTGATCCCAGGAGAAAAGTAAAAGGACGATGGACTTCATTACAGTTTCCAAATGTTCGAATGTTTCACTTTTTCAGAGGAACTGGGTGGGCAGGAAAGAGTCGAGTGGACTTTGTCTGTAGTCATGAGTCTCCACCCCTGGTGAGGAATGTGACCCTACCTCTTACTTTGGCTGCAATCATTACCTTCATTTCCTTAGTTCTTGGCTTCCTCGTATGACTTTCCTCATCATTTTCCTCTTCCCTATTTACAACACGCTTTGAGTTGTGGAATCCTCCTAGCTTTTTAAAGTTGAAAATAGCTATTAGACCAAATAATTTATGTATGTACATAAAGTAGGGAGTAGCATAACTCCCTACTTCTTAAATGTGGGCTGAGCATACTGACTTCCTTCCAAAGACTATATATAGTATGGAAAGGGGAAGACAGAGTAGCTGTAAGTGGAGATGTCTGGCAATCATTACCTGAGCTAGGCGATCAAGGTCAACGTCACCGGTGATAAATCATGTTGATAGTATTCACTGTTGTTATGGGGATGAAAATGGCACTTCACCTCTGTAATCTTCCTCCCAAAAAACCATTACCTCAGATTAATCATGAGAAAAACATTAGATGAATTCCAATTGAGGAATATACTACAAAATACCTGACTAGTACTCTTCCAAATTGTTAAGTTCATTAAAAAACAATGAAAGTCTGAGAAATGGTTATAGCCAACAGGAGAATAGGGAAACCTGGAGACTAAATGTAATGAAGTATCTTGCATGGGATCCTGGGACAGAAAAAGGGCAATAGGTAAAAATTAAAGAAATCTGAATAAAGTATGTACTTTAGTGAATAATACTGTATCAATATCAGTTCATTAGTTGTAACTAATATGCTATGCTAGTGTAAGATGTTAATAACAGGGGAAACTGAATATAGGGTATAGGGGAACTCTGTGCTATCTTCAGAATAATTCTGTAAATCTAAAATTGTTGTAAATAAAAAGTTTTTTTTTTTAAAGTGCCTACTGAAGTTTGTAATCTGCCATGGTAGGTCTCCATGAATATTAGGATGTTTCTAAGCACACAGTTGAGCTACTTTATGCAAATCATGAAAAGGAGAACAGAAGACATGTCCAGAATTTGTTCATTCTACCAACACATTTAGACTTACATATTCTTTAATTCTAATGACCCAGAGAAAAAATATGATTTTCTTTTTTGCCCACAATCACAATTCTATCAGAGTATGTTACCACTTGTATCAAAATGAACTAACAGGTGACAAATGGATATTTGCATTTCTTCTATCCTTTCTACAATTTGCATAGTATTTGTATAGTCAGTGACGGGTGATATTTAGATTTATATTGATTATTGTAAGCTTAAATGTGATAATTTATGTGCACTGCAAATTGCCAATGACACACAAAGAACTATATTACCAGAAAATTGAAAACTTAAATTCCCATCCCCCAAAGATTTTATATTAATTAGGACTTAGTAATGAATGGTTTATCTACAGGAGTCTCATCATTGTACTATGAGCAATTAGAGATTATGAATAGTGATTCATTTTTAGGTTCTATTGGTGTTTTTTTGAGTTGGGTACCCAACATCACTACCTGAGACATTAAAACCTAATTCAACAGAACAATACAAATGAGATATAAAAGAGTGAAAATTAGGAAGCTCTTGCCAAAGAAAAGGTGTTTAAGTTTCAAGAAGTGATTCTTTTGTGCTTTGAATTTTTAATGGAGATTCTAGAACTTGGTCCCAAGGCCAGAATCATATAAGAAAAATGAGGCTATAAGTGACCAAATAATGATGCAAAGATACGGTGGGATTGTAAGTGACAATATTTTTGAGAAGTAGTAGGGGAAGCCTGTTAGTCAATTCTGCAATCACAGTGCATATCCCTATACTATTTTTGCTGCTATAGCAAGAAGCCTATTAATACTAACAGTTAAAGCTCTTTGGCCATTTCTATCTAGAAACCTCTTGATCTTACACTTAATATGGTTAAATGTTTGTGGTATTTTTCTTGAGAATTTTTTCAGGTCTACCATAAACCACAAAGTGGTTTTGCAGATTGCTTGCTACCAAATAGCTATGTCTCAGTCACAGGTGTGGAAACATTGCATCTGAGCATGCTTCTTTATCTCTTCGTCCCATTTGAAACTTCTTTCAAAATGAATTACTGAAATAACTGTGATGTGGTTCTCACAGTTACAGACTATGCTTTGCCCTTTACTTGATAATGATGTCTGAGCCAAGGTGGAGAGGAAAATGTGCTCCTTCTGTATCTCCTCTGATGTATTATAGCTCCTAGAGAGAAGAATCCTCTTTTGGTACAGTGCAAAAGTGCCTGTACTCGAAGATCAGGCTTCCATTGTGGCTGTGCCACTCATCAAACATGCAACTATCCATGCAAGACTAAAGTTCAGCAAGGGACAACTTCCTGTCCCTCTATATGAGAGTTGTTGCTAGCATTCTCCAAAATGATATATGTGAAGGAGCCTCCTAACCCAATAGGAGGCAGTATTTGTAACTGCATGAATTATAGGGATGCTTCTCTTGGTCACACTGTTTTCATGGTGGTGATAATAGCAGGACAATGGGACATGTGCAAAATTCAATTGTGTTATTTCCAAGTGAACCTATTTTCTCTTCTTTTAGGCCTGAGATCCTCTGAAAAACAATCTAGGATAGGAACTTGTGATGTATTTTCATAAATAGCTTTTAATAATTCTTATGTGATTCAAGTTTTAGTTGGATGTGTGTCAGCGTGCTCCTAAGCAAATAAATCCTTATTTCTCAATGAGATAATCAACGAAAAAGCAAAAAAAAAAAAAAAAAAAAAAAAAACTGCTTCTGTTATGAAAATATAAAATTCAAGGAAGATGCTCAGAAAAAGTGTTTGGCTTTGTTGCAGTAGAATTAATATTGGCAAGAGGTTAATCTTAAATTTACTACCCTGAATCTTAGTTGAAAACTCAAATTATTATTTTTATATATTCTTTTCTTCTATTGATACATAATATTTTACATATTTATGGGTACACGTGGGTATTTTTTACATGCATAGGATGTATAGTAATCAAGTCAGAGCATTTGGGGTGTCCGTTGCCTTGAGTATTTATCATTTCTATGTGTTGGGAACATTTCAAGTCCTCTCTTCTAGCTATTTTGAAATATACAATATATTTTTGCTAACTACAGTTACTCTAGTCCGCTTTGGAACATTAGTGCTTATTTCTTCATCTAACTAAATTTGTACCCATTCACCAGACTCTTTTTTTTTTTTTTTTTTTTTTTTTGAGTCAGAGTCTCGCTCTGTTGCCCGGGCTAGAGTGAGTGCCATGGCATCAGCCTAGCTCACAGCAACCTCAAACTCCTGGGCCTAAGCGATCCTACTGCCTCAGCCTCCCGAGTAGCTGGGACTACAGGCATGCGCCACCATGCCCGGCTAATTTTTTCTATATATGTTTTTAGTTGTCCATATAATTTCTTTCTATTTTTAGTAGAGACGGGGTCTCGCTCTTGCTCAGGCTGGTCTCGAACTCCTGACCTCGAGCGATCCACCCGCCTCGGCCTCCCAGAGTGCTAGGATTACAGGCGTGAGCCACCGCGCCCGGCCAACCAGACTCTTTTCATTTTCCCCTCCCACCCTCACACCCTTCCCCATCTCTGGTATCATTCTATTCTCTATTTCTGTGAGGTCAAGTTTTTTAGCTCCCATGTATGAGTAAGAACATGTGGTATTTGTCTTTCTGTGCCTGTGTCATATCGCATAACATAATGACCAGTTCCATCCATGTTGCTGTAAATGATATGATTTCATTCTTTTCTTATGGCTGAATAGTATTCCTTTATGTATATGGACCACATTTTCTTTATCCATTCATCCACTGATGGATGCTGAGGTTAATTCCATATCTTTGCTACAGCGAATAGTGCTGTGATAAACACGAGAGTACAGGTATCTCTTTGATATATGATTTCTTTTCCTTTGGATAGATTCCCAGTAGTGGGATTGTTGGATCATATGGTAGTTCTATTTGTAGTTTTTTGAGAAATCTCCATAATTTTCCATAACAGTTGTACAAATTTACATTCCCACCAAAAGTGTATAAAAATTCCCTTTTCTCCACATCCTTTCCAGCAAGTATTTTTTGTTTTTTGTTTATTTGTTTGTTTGTTTGTTTGTCTTTGTGCTAATAGCCATTCTAACAGGGGTAAGATGATATCTCATTGTGATTTTGATTTGTGTTGGAAACTCAAATTAAATAATCATTTTTTCACCAGTAATGATCACACAAAGAACAGAAGCCTGAATTTAACTCTGTCTCACACAATTTGATGAGGCTTATATTCTCAAGAAGAGAAAAGAAGGAAGAAGAAAGAAAGAAGCAAGAGAAGAGGGAAAAAGAGAGAGGAAAGGAGAGAGGTAGGGAGGGAGGAGGGAGAGAGAAAGTGAGAGAGAAGGAAATAAAGAAAGGAAAAGAAATAAAAGAAAAGAAAATGTCTTGTGAGCAAATTTTCATGTCTTTGAATATTATCCTGTCCTGATCAGTACAGAAAACTTTTGGATTTGTGTTAGCATAAGAAATAATTCCATATAATACCAGAATAATGAGTTATCTGCTGATTTTTATTAATTATAATGTGAGAATACCTGGCCTTCAAAGCCTCAGCATCAGAAAAAACGAATAATGTATTAAATACTATTCAAACATCTTGTAACATACAAGGCCAAGTTCCTGCATGTGGAGTTTTTGATAGGGGCAAGCTACAGCATTTCATCTGCTTCTGAATTATTGGTTCAGTTCAGTTTACAGAAGCTTGATTCAAATGCTGTATATTTTATAAAAGCAACTAGAGTCATTGCAAATGTTTTCCTCTCTCTACCAAGTATGACAACAATACATGGAAAGACAATGGGGCACTCATTCTCTGCGCCAACCCACCCCCATCCAACCATCGCTTGTTGAGGACGGAGCTCAAAACGTAATGCTCTTGTCTAAAAACAGGCCCTGATCTTGAACTAGTGCAGAGAAAACAGTGATGAAATGGAGAAGACAGTGCTCTCTCATTCGCATAAAGCATGGAGATAAGAGGCTGTGTTTCTCCAGACCAGTCCCGGCAGGCCTATCCATCGCTGGATATAGACACAGAAGACAAAGTATTCATATCCACCACTTAAAATGACACTTGAAACTAAAGCTTTCAAATTCCAGTCTGCCAGGATTCTTTTGTGTGTGTGTCTGTGGAGAACAAGAGTATGAATCATTGTGTGTTTGTGCTCATGCAATAACTCACCATTCATAATGTCCCTAGACACTGTCTTCCCTCTATTCAGTTATTTTGGTTTCAATAAAGCAATAATTTGAATAAATAAAACCAATATTTTATCACATTTGGTCCAAGCGCTTCTAAATTCTCCTAAGAATTTAAGAGAATGAAATTAATATCAAATACATCTATCTCTTCACTTCAACAGTTAATATAATTTCTTACTATTCAAGGTCTTCTTTTAAATTTTGGAAATATCTGGAACTGGATAAGGATTCAGGAGGCTCTGGTTCAAAGACTTAACAATGTTCTTTGTGGAAGACACAAAGAGAAAAGGATATTTTTTACTTTCCTGCTCATAGGTGGAAACCAGTAGAACACATGACGCAGTATGCACCTGGGAGGCTATGTGCATGGGACACAATGAAGCATAATCATTAAAATCACGGGGTTTGCAGTTAAACAGACTCTGGTTCAAATCCCAGCTGTCTACATGAGCTTAGCAAGTTACTTTATCTCTCTATGGTTTAGTTTCTTCATATGTAATGGAAGATCATAGCGCCTACCTCACTGGTAACGATAAAATGAGATAGTGTACATAAAGCCTCATAGAAGGTGCTAATCATCATGATGATCTTCATTACCCTTATGCATAAGTAAATATGATATCAGGTAGAAAGTAATTGGGAGTTATGAGAAGGAGAGATCACTTATGGCTGTGGGGGGGAGTGGTTTGGAAAGCCTTCAACTGGGACATAAAAAAGAGGGAGATTTGGACACAAGCCATAGAAGGGAAAGGGCAAAAGAAGCCACATAAACAACACTAAGAGCTGAGAGCATAGACACCATGTGTTGGAGCAATAGCGGCTTTGCCTGTGCCATGGGGAGAGCTCAAAGGAATGTAACATTAAGGTCAGAAATGTGATGGTGATCCATCTCCATTCCACTTGCGGGGAGAACTGCTGACTGTTTAGGCAGAGGAGGAAAATGATTGCAGCTGTGCTTTGGGAAGATTTGGACTGGCGGCAGGGGCTCTGTAGTTCGGAGGCAGGGGACTGGAGTCAAGCCGCCCAGTTAGGAGGACGTGACTGCAATACATCAGGTGAGAGCTGAACGGAAATGATAGAGATGTGAGAAGAAGCATGAGGGATAGTACCCTGGACTTGGTTACTGGACAGACACGGGTGTGAAGAGAGGAGAGACAGTGGTACCATTAAGGACAAGAGGAACTGTGTCAAATAGGAAGTGAGTCAGAAGTACGGAAGTTTTGTCTAGTTCTTACATAGTTAGGATCAGCACCCAGCACAGTGTCACACAATATTAATATTTACATTACTTGACATTGGAGCTCTTGAGGTGGTGCCTAGAAGTGAATGATTTGGTGGAGTCTGCACTCCCACCAAAAGAGATGAACTACCACTATAAGCAGATGCTATGTCTGCAGAAAATATTTCCTGTCCGATTCATAACAAACGAATACTTGCCACTCTAGCCCAGACCACGCACTCCATCAGAGGTGGGAATGTGATGTTATTTGCCTTTGCATCCATGGCAAACATCAGTACTTATACACAGTAGGTACTCAACAAGTGATTCTTAGTGAAAGAAGGAAGGCAGGCATGCTACCCAACCTGCCTTCTGCTGTGAAACACTGAAAATAGAAAACACCCACTCTGAGATCACTAGTGGGTAAATAGCCTTACTCGCCAATGTCTCTCATGCTCACTACTGATGTCTGATGTGTGCTATTAAGCACTGTTTCAACGCTGGCTCATACTTACAGAGAACAATGTGCTACTGAGCACCTGGGATCCAAGAAGAGGAAAGGAAACTAGGCTTTCATATTTGGTTTTGGTTTAGGAGAGGGCTATGCCTGCATTCCCATGAGGTTAATGTAGGCATGAATGAAGTCAGTGAGAAAATGACAATCTAGAGCAGTTAATAATAAATGCTGGATGGGTGCTTGCAAACAGGAAGGCTGGCATACAATGAGATTCTTAGTCCATTGGGAAAGAACCGGTTCTCAAACAGCACTTATAGACAGTCCAAAATGCAAGTGGGGAATGGTTTATTTCAATCCAGCTCTCTGGATAGAGATTGGACCAGTGTCTATGCAGCAGCAGAAGAATTTAAAAAAACAAAAACCACCCCAATGGAAGTGAGCTATGAGCTTTCCATTTATTACTAAACAACTATGAGAAACTAATTTCATGCTTGTCTATTCTGGGAACTCCCTTGGCTGAGGAGCTGCAGAAAACTAAAAATTAGGAAAAGTCTCAGGAATGCAAATGAGCACTTAATACAGCTAAATAAGCATAGATTTAAGCACTTCCGCTTTGACTATTCTACCTCCAACCAAAGTTCACACCAGGGCTTTTCTACACCTATAAACCAAAAGCAGATGGTGGGTTGCCAGATGCCTCATCCTTCTTGTCCAGTGACTTAGAGTGATTTCACAATTCATGATAAAGAACACACACCATCCTCCCTGCAAAAGCTGGCATCTTCTAAGATGCCCAAAATATCACTTTTAGGTTTATGCATTAATCATTCCATAAAGATTTATTGAGCATTAGGCATGGAGCTAGAATCATATCAGCCTAATCAGGGCCACAAACAGCAAAATCTCTGTCTGATGCTGTGAATTAATGTGGATGGTCACATTACTCCTATTTCCATTGGAACTCAATTGACATTTAGAGATCTTACACTGGGTTCATGGTAATGTGCTAGTCACTACTTGAAATGGAATATTCTTTCTCTTGAACCTGTCTGACTCTTATAATCATAAAGTCACTTTCAGGATAAGAAATTGGCAATAACATGAGAAGGCTTTTTAGGAAAACATCCATCCATCAAAACAAAGTACTTGCTTTGAATGATTTTATACTCCTGAGCTTTTTCCCTCTCAGTGGTATTATGCAATCACTCTTGCAATCAAGAGGTACCTTGCTGAAATCACAAACTCTGATAATAGTGTGCAAGACAACTTGAATTAAATAGCACATTAACATATGCATTTCATGGAAAGCACACCTGTAACTTGAGTTGGAAGTATATAACATCTTATAATTTTAATTAATTCAGGAAATTGCCTGCCTCCATTGAAAACTCCAAAACTCTGTACTCAATAAACATATCAATATATCCTAGCAGGATAATGAGAGCTTACAACCAAGCAAAGTCTCAAGGCTCTAAAACTGGTTACCTATAATGAGGAATATGAACTCTGAAAATATGGGTAATTCACATCTGAAGGTTTAATAGAAACTGATTGAACTTAGAGAGTCTGCAATCTGACTGAAGTTTTCAAAGCTGATATCCTTTCTCCTTCTAAAAATTCTAGGCTTCTTACTCATAAGCAACTTAAACAGTAGCAGGCAATCAAATTCATGAATGATTGAAAAGAAAGAGCCATAGGAAATCATTATGTAATGAAAAGTCTTATTCTCATAGGTAGTATATTTAGGATAGCTTTGATAGAAATGTAACTTGTTGGCTGGTTTGCAGTTGACATTCTTCTAACTGGCTATCACCCTTCAACTATTTCAACATCCTTAAGAAACTGTATAGTTATTGAATTCTTGGAGACAGAAGGGCATAAGGCTGCCATGACCTCCACAGCTCTCAGGCTCAGGGAGACCCTGAATGCTGATTATGCTGTCTCTGAGTTTTGGCACCAGTAAGGCAAAGTTAGTGGAAGGAAACTTGGTCTTGATCAATTCCTATAATGTGTAGTGATAGCTAACAAATAACAATAAGAACAAGAGGGCTGATCATCCTTCTGAAACCAAGTTAAATATATTTGCATGGCCCAAGGGGAAAGCCACCTACACTTCTTCCAGAACTGAGTTTGCACTTAACTTCAGCAGAAAATCCCCTTTGGAGGTTTCCAAAGACATCTAGAACCTACAGTGCTACTACTGTGAGAATTTGTTGGTAGAACCAGACATGTCAGGATAGAGAGTAGGAGTCCCTAGGATTTTTCCTAGAAAAAGGGCCCACAGGACACCCACCATGCCCCAGCCTAGCCCAAGTCAGGACAGCCATGGAGACCAAGGAGTGGCAACATCCTCTCCCTGCCCTCTCTTCATACACCATGGGCTGGGAGCTCCGTTGGACCCACTTTTTGGCCCCCTCTCATAACACAAACTCCTTATTTTCATCCAGCCTAATTCTAGAAATCAGAAGCAAACAAAAGATAACATTTAATAAGCTCATAAAAGAATGAACATAGGCTCAACATAGTTCAGTTAGCAGCAATGACAAAAAACCCGAAGGACTGGTTGACTTTTCCTATGCGAGATGCAGTATGTCTGGGGGGTTAACTTTGCCCTTCCAGGTAACTTTACCCCTGGAAGTTCTGATCCCTCTCTGGGGAATTACTTTATGGAAGTGGTTAAAGACAACACTGGTTTCTTTTACTTAATTACATCACAGATTATCACTGGCAATTCTCTAAGCAATTAGAGCCAGTGGTTATTATTTACTGTTGCCACTATACAGTAGCTACACTGCAGGAGATACTGTAAAACATCAGCTCACATTTCTCTTCAAAATATCCTATGCTCTGAATAGCAAACAGAATTTGGAAAATGCATTAAGTGTATATAGAGACACACGATTTATATATTTTACTCACACAAGGAGAAAATACAACATTTTAGGACTTTTATTTTGCTGTAGGAGGATTTCCGTGCCTATATTTATCCTAACAAACTCTCAGAGATTCTTGTCAATAGAAAAACTGTCAAGTAAAGAATTTCCAAAGAATAAAAGATTTAAATGCTCAGCCCCTAGAAAGTTCTACCTTAAATTTCCCCTCTTGCTTTCATCCTTCCTGCTACAGGTTGATGGGATCGTTACCTATCCTTTTTCTGTGAACTACGTTACAAGGAAGGTTTTCCTAGTTCTGGCTCATACAGAACATTCTCAGAGGAAAGAATTTCTGTCTCCTTCACCCACATTTATAAGTCAGGAATCATACTAACTCACCTACATGATTCTTTGGGCCCTGAGGCAACATATAAATATTGCAAGTAATTGCTGACTGCTGCAACCCAAAGGACTGGGGAAGCTGGGAGGGAGGGGAGGCTGGTTCTTCCAGAATGGATTTACAGCTCTAATAGAATGAGGCAGTTGAGAGTTAGGAGGAATCTTTGTGGTTACATGGTGATTCTCAACTGGAGATATGATCACCTCTCCCCATTTGGGGGACATCTGATAATGTGTGTATGGGGAGATGTCACTGCTGGTTTTCACAATATTTGGAGAGTGCTGCCAGCATTAATTGGGCAGAGGCCAGTAATGCTAAATATCCTGCAATGTGCAGTATAGCCCCAGGAATAATATTCTATCCCAGATGCTACTAACCTCTTTATCTTCTAGAATGAAATTCAGATGTAGAGAAGCTCAGTGAAACCACATGAGCTGTTAGCTGCACAGAAGGGCTCCTAGGTCCAGTATGCCTGACATGTCTCTGAGACTCACAGAACATTCAGAGGAAGAAATACTAACTCAAAAGGGAAGCTAAGCAATGTATGGAACCAGGAATATTTCTTTTCTCTTCCTGCCCACCTAGAACATTCTCCCCCTTCTCTTCACTGGGCTTATTCTTTCTCATCTTTTAAGTCTTTGCCAAATGTCACTTTCTTAGGGAGGCCTCCCTACCACAGGAAATAGCAGATATTGACAAGGACTCCCATCTGGACCAAACCCTAAGCCCTTTTCTTGACTAGGCCTCATCCTTAGCCCATGGTCTCAGCCTGCGGAGCCCAATTTTAGCAAAGAATCCTGCTACACCGGTTTGTTGAAATCCCTTCGCCGTTGATATCTAATCAAGTTCTTCTTTTTCCTCACTCCACCCTTGACACCTAAGTTCCTCTTAGTAACTTTCCATCCACACTCACCTTGCCCATTGGCTAAAAATCCCTATTGTCCCTGTTGTATCTGAAGTTGAATTCAATCTCTCTCCCCATTACAGTAGCCTTGACCCCCTATTGCAATAGTCTTGAGTAAAGTCTGCCTTGCCATTTTTAGTAAGTGTCCAGTGAATAATTTTTAAAATAGTATTAATAAATATATATCCTATAGATCCTATATATATATTCTAACATGAGCTGTCTAGATAGATGTCTCCACATGGGAATGTCAGCCTAAAAGTAAGGAGAGAAGCCTGGTGGAAGAGATAAAGGAGCCCCTAGCAAGGCGGCTGCAGTGGAGCCTGGGTTGTTCTTTCTGTGATCTGACCTTGGAGAACTCTCCCAGGGATCTCAGGCAGTGGCTCTGGGGAAGACTTACTGCATCCACTTGTGCTAGTGAGCTTTCTCTGTAGCAAAGGAAACCGGTGTGTCAACTTATGGGATAAGGAATGATAAGTTTCTATGAAGCCTGTAGAATATCCTGTGGGATATTTAATTTATAAAGGAGACAAGCTGACATCTTGGATTACATGGATGAAATGAAGGCTGGATACTACCAAGTAGGGCAGGCCCTTTCTGCTATTATTCCACACTCAGTGGATACAGTCATTTCTACTAATTTATGCATTCTTCGCTGACACATTTGTCATCATTGAAAGACTGAAAAAAACTCTAAGAGAAAATCAACTGTAACATTTATTGCTTAGTATTTAAGCAAGAGGTCACAAATTCTTCAAGAATCAGTAGAAGAGCTTTTGTTTATTATTCCACACCAGATATTATGAAATGACATCTCACATCTTTATTTTGGCTAATGCAAAACTGTCAAGAAGAAAATATCATACTTTTTTTTTAAACTCCTGGCTAATCTTAAAACTTGACAAAATAAGACCTTCTTTTCAATTTATATGGCTCCAATAACTCGGACAGAGCCATCTCAGAAGGGCACAGAGCTTATTGGTTCATAAGCCAAAAGACACAGTTTTAGTCCAGCCGAATTTCACTTTCACTTGTGTTGATCTCTTTTAGAAGAAAGCAACATTTACATTTTTGATTGACTGATGAGTCTGTTTTAAATGCATACATACAAAATGTTTGTTCAACCAGCTTTTTATCAGTTTGTGGAATTGCACATGGTATACAATGTAATTATATATTCATTTGACTTCTTGGAAATGACTGACATTCAAAAGGAGGTAGGTAAGGGACAAACAAATAACATTTTTCAAACATTTAAACAGTGGAGTACTTTCTCTTTTTCCTTCTTTGTTGGGTCTAGAAAAAGAAAGTTTTTAAATTACTGTTTGAAAGATCCAGGTTGGAAGAAAAATGTGCTGGCATGGAGGGTTGTTCATAGCGTGAATGGGTTACTGAGAGATTTTGAATCAATTTCTCTGGTGACCTTAAGATACACAGAATTTCAGAGCTGTTCCAAAGCCTTCATCTTTATACATGATAAAAACTGAGGCCCAGAGGACATAGCTAATAAATATCAGAGCCAAAATTTGAACTTCAGTGTCTGAATATCACAGTGGGAAGGGACCTGAAAGATCATCTAATCCCCAGGTGGACAGCAGGGTTTGTTTCTGCCACCTTTTTATTAAGAAAATCTCCAGGCAAACAGAAAAGTTGAAAGAATAGTACAACGATGCACTCGGCATCTGATTCAACAATTTTAAACATTTTTCATAGTTGCTTTACCTATCTTATATATATATGTATGCATATACACGGGTACAGCTAAAAGTAGTTTGAAAGAAGGCTTCATACATCATGACTTTTTTAAAAAATGATTTCCATGCCATGTGTCTTGTAGAATGTCTTAAATTCGGGATTGGCCTATTGTTTTCTCTTGATTCCATTTAATTTGTTGCTTTTAAACTGGAGTGAAGTCCACAGGCTTGGTTGGATTGAAGAATATTTGTGGAAGAGTATTTTGTATATGATGAGGTGCCAATAGACTTGAATTCAATGCCAATTCTGACCAATTGATGGTTGCTGCAAGAGCTCTTGTTGAGAAGGTCAAGTGCTTTATCAAAGCTCAGCAGAAATTGGTGACAAGATAAATGTGTTGTGGGCATAGGTGGGAGTGGAACCAACTCCATAGTTATGAGAAATGAGGAACAGAATACTTTGTAAACTGAGATAATTATAGATTCACATGCAGTTGTATTAATTGTATGAGTGTGTATTTATTTAGTTCTATTCAATTGTGTCTGATGTAGGGTATCCACTGTGCCAGTCAAGATACTGAAGAGATCCACCACAGTAAGGATCCTACACATTGCCCTTTCATAACTCCCTGCTCCCGTCCCCTAAAACCTGGCAATCACTGATCTGTCCTTTATTTTAAAAATTTTATCATTTCAAAAATGTTATATAAATGGAATAGTATGGTGTCTAATCTTTTGGGTTTGTATTTTTTTGCTCTATATAATTACCTGAAGAATCACCCAAGTTGTTACATATATAACTAGTTCATTCCTTTTATTGCCAAGTAGTATTCAATGGTGTGGATGTGCTCGTTTATGTAACCATTTTACCTGTTGAAAGACATCTGAGTTGATTAGTTTTTAGCTATTACAAATAAAGCTGCCATGAACATTTGTCTAGATGCTTTTGTGTAAATATAAGTTTTCCTTTCTCTGACATAAATGCCTGAGAGTATAATTTCTGGACTGTATGGTAATTGCATGTACAGATTTTTAAAGAAACTGGCAAATTACTTTCCAGAATGTGACCCCATTTTACATTCCCACTAGCAATGTTGATGAGTGATCCAGTTTCTCTGTATTCTCACCATTTGGTGTTGTCACTAATTTTTATTTTAGCTATTCTGATAGGTGTATGGTAATATCTACTATGGTCTTAATTTGCATCTCTCTGATGGCTCGTGATGGTGAACTGTTCTCATCAAATGAGTTGGACAATGTTCCTTCCTTTTATTTTTTTCTTGAAGAGATTATGTAATCTTGGGGTTACTCCTTCTTTAAATGTTTGGTAAAAATTTTCCAGTGAAACCATGCAAACCCAGAAGTTTCTTTTTCAAGAGTTTTAAATTTATGAATTCAATGAGTTTAAAAATTATACGGCTATTCAAATGATCTGTTTCACCTTAGTGGAGTTTTGGCATTTTGCAGTTTTTGAGGAATTGCTTCATTTTTTTTCTAAATTATTGACTTTATGAGAATAAAGTAGTTCATAGCATTCTTTTATTTTCTCTTTCATGGATGTAGAATCTGTAATGATTTCATCTTCATTTCTGATACTGGTGATTTGTGTTTTCTCTATTTTTATTTTTGTCAGTCTTGCTATAGGTTTATCAATTTTATTGATTTTTTTTAAAAAGCCAGCTTTTCAATAAAAAACCTTCCCAAAAAGAAAAGCCCTGGTCCAGATGGGTTCACACCTGAATTTTACCATACATACAAAGAAGAACTGGTGCCCATCCTACATAAACTATTCTCCATTATTGAGAAGGATGGAATTCTCCCCAACACGTTCTGCCAAGCCAATATAACATTGATACCAAAACCTGGAAAGGACGCAACAAAAATAGAGAACTACAGACCAATTTCTCTCATGAATATAGATGCAAAAATTTTCAATAAAATACTAGCAAATCGAATCCAAGTACTTATCAAAAAAATAATCCACCACAACCAAGTGGGCTTCATCCCAGAGATGCAGGGGTGGTTCAACATACGTAAATCTATAAATGTAATTCACCACATAAATAGAAGCAAAAACAAAAACCATATGATACTTTCATTAGATGCAGAAAAAGCATTTGACAAAATTCAACACCTTTTTATGATAAAAACACTTAACAAAATAGGCGTAGATGGAACCTACCTAAAAATGATACGAGCCATATATGACAAACCCACAGCCAACATCATTCTGAACGGGGAAAAATTGAAAGCATTCCCACTTAGAACTGGAACCAGACAGGGCTGCCCACTGTCCCCATTACTTTTCAACGTAGTATTGGAAGTCCTTGCGAGAGCTATCAGGCAAGAGAGCAAAATCAAGGGAGTCCAAACAGGGAAGGAAGAGATCAAACTCTTACTTTTTGCTGATGATATGATGCTATATCTGGAAAACCCCCAGGATTCAACCATGAGACTCCTGGAATTGATTAATGAATATAGCAAAGTCTCAGGCTACAAAATTAATATACGCAAATCAGAGGCATTTATATATGCCAATAACAGTCAATCAGAAAACCAAATTAAAGACTCAATACCCTTCAAAATAGCAACAAAGAAAATAAAATATCTAGGTATATATCTAACTAAAGAGGTAAAGGACCTCTATAAGGAAAACTATGAAACACTGAGAAAAGAAATAGCAGAACTTGCAAATAGATGGAAAAATATACCATGCTCATGGATCGAAAGAATCAACATTGTTAAAATGTCTATACTACCCAAAGTGATCTACAGATTCAATGCAATCCCTATTAAATTACCAACATCATTCTTCACAGATGTAGAGAAAATAATTATACACTTCGTATGGAACCAGAGAAGACCCCGTATAGCAAAAGCAATTTTAAGCAACAAAAACAAAATGGGAGGTATTAATTTGCCAGACCTCAAACTATACTACAAGGCCGTGGTTCTTAAAACAGCCTGGTACTGGCACAAGTACAGGGACACAGACCAGTGGAACACAACAGAAAATCCAAATATAGAACCATCCTCATATAGTCACCTAATTTTTGACAAAGCAGGAAAGAATATACTCTGGGGACAAGAATCCCTATTCAATAAATGGTGCTGGGAGAATTGGTTAGCCACTTGTAGAAGACTGAAACAGGACCCACAGCTTTCACCTCTCACAAAAATCAAATCACGGTGGATAACAGACTTAAACCTTAGGTGTGATACAATCAGAATTCTAGAAGAAAATGTAGGAAAGACTCTTACGGACATTGGCCTAGGTAAAGAATTTATGAACAAGACCCCTAAGGCAATCAAAGCAGCAACAAAAATAAATGAATGGGACATGATTAAATTAAAAAGCTTCTGCACAGCCAAAGAAACAGTCATGAGAATAAACAGACCACCTACAGAATGGGAAAAAATATTTGCATACTACACATCAGATAAAGGACTGATAAAAAGAATCTATTTAGAACTCAGGAAAATCAGCAAGAAAAATCAAACAACCCTATCAAAAAGTGGGCAAATGACATGAATAGAAACTTCTCAAAAGAAGATATAAGAATGGCTAACAAACATATGAAAAAATGCTCAACATCCCTAATCATCAGAGAAATGCAAATCAAAACCACAATGAGATATCACTTAACCCCAGTGAGAATGGCCTTTATCAAAAAAAACCAAAACAACACATGTTGGCATGGATGTGGAGAGACAGGAACACTAATACACTGCTGGTGGGACTGCAAGCTAGTGCAACCCCTGTGGAAAGCATTATGGAGGTATCTTAAACAGATTCAAGTAGACCTGCCAGTCGATCCAGCAATCCCATTATTGGGCATATACCTAAAGGAAAAAAGGTCATTTTGTAACAAAGACACATGTACCCGAATGTTTATAGCAGCACAATTCACAATAGCAAAGATGTGGAAACAACCCAAATGCCCATCAATACATGATTGGATTAGTTAGCTGTGGTATATGTATACCATGGAATATTACTCAGCTATAAGAAATAATGAAGATACGACATCTCTATGGTTCTCCTGGAGAGAGTTGGAACCCATTATATTAAGTGAAGTATCCCAAGAATGGAAAAACAAGCATCACATATACTCACCAGAAAATGGGTTTCCCTGATCATCACCTAAATACACATCTGGGAATGACACCAATCGGATATCAGACTGAGGTGGGGGGTGGGAGAGGGGATGGGGGTATGCCTACACAATGAGTGCATTGCGCACCGTTTGGGGAGTGGTAACACTTGAAGGTGCTGACTCGGGAAGGGAGGAGTGGGGAAGGAGGGATATATACCTACATGATGGGTGCAATGCGCACTATCTGGGGAACAGACACGCCTGGAGCCCTAACTTGGGGGGAAAGGCGGTACATGGGCAACATATGTAACCTGCAATTCTGTATCCCCCATAACAATAAGATGAAATAAAAAAAAAATCTAAAATGTCCAATAATAGCAGATGAAATAAGTTTTGTTATGTTCACATAGTAGAATACTATGTAGTAATACACCAGAAAAATATTAGCATGGGAAAATGTTCACTATAAAATGTTCATATGAAAGAAGTAGATTATGAAACAACGTACACAGTATATCCCAATATTGCATGTGTGTGTGTGCATATAAAAGACTAAAGGACATGTGTTTCTGTCTTAAACCATTTGTGCTGCTATAAAATATCATAGACTGGGTAATTTATAAACAACTGAAATTGGCCGGGCATGGTGGCTCACGCCTGTAATCCTAGCATTCTGGGAGGCCAAGGCGGGAGGATCGCTTGAGCTCAGGAGTTCGAGACCAGCCTGATCAAGAGTGACCCCATCGCTACTAAAACTAGAAAAAATTAGCCGGGCATGGGTGCACACCTTTGGTCCAAGCTACTAGGGAGGCTGAGGCAGGAGAATTACTTAAACCCAGGAGTTTGAAGTTGCTGTGAGCTAGGCTGACCCCACGGTACTTTAGTCCAGGCAACAGAGCAAGACTCTCTCTCAAAAAACAAAAACAATAGAAATTAATTTCTCACCGTTCTGGAGCTGGAAAGTCCAAGATCAAGGCACCAACAAGTTTAATGTGTAGTGAGTGCTCCTCTCTGCTCCCAAGATGGCACCTCATTGCTGTGTCCTCACATGGTGAAAGGAGAAGAAAGGCGAACTTGCCCTTCAAGCCTTTCAATAAGGCATTCATCCATTGGTGAGGGCAGGGCCCTCACGGCCTGATCACTCCTAATGGGCCACATCTCTTACTACTGTCGCACTGGGGATTAAATTTGAACATGAATTTTGGAGAAGGCACAAACACTGAAACCAGAGTAATATCCTAATGTTAACGTCGGTTATCTCTGACAATGGAATAATAAATAACTACAATTTTCTTCAAAAAAAAATAAAATAAAAAGCCAGCTTTTTGTATGGATTTTTATTTGGTTTTCTACTTTCAATTTCATGGATTTCTAGTCTTTATTTTCCCTTCTTCTACTTGCTTTGGGTTTATTTTGTTTTATTCTCACCTAGTTTCTTGAGGTAGAAACTTAGACGTTTTTAATTGAGATCCTTCCTCATTTCTACTATCAGCATCTCATGCTATGTATTTCCCTCAGCACTGCTTTAGTTGCAACCCACATAGGTGGGTATGTTGCATTTTTATTTTCATTTAATTGTGATTTTTTTAATTTCCTTTTTTAAATTTTATTTTTTAATCAACGTAATAATTGTACATATTTGTGAAGTACACCGTGTTGTTTTGATACATATAATGTATAGTGGTCAGATCAGTATAATTAGCATATACATCATCTCAAATATTTATCATTTCTTTGAATTGATAACATTCAATATCCTCCTTCTAGTTCTTTAAAACTAATATAATATATTATTGTTAACTATAGTCATCCTACAGTGCTATAGAACACTAGAACTTATTTTCCCTATCTAGCTGTAATTTGTATCCTTTAACAAATCTCTCCCCAGTCCCTGCTTCCCCCTGCCCTTCCCAACCTCTACTGTCCTCTGTTCTACTTTTTACTTCTATGAGATCAAATTTTCTTAGCTTCCAAATATGAGTGAGAACATTCAGTGTTTAACTTTCTGTTCCTTGTTTATTTCGCTTAAATTCATGTCCTCCAGTTCCATCCATATTGCTGCAAATCACAGGATTTCATTCTATTTTGTGGCTAAATAGTATTGTATTGTGTATATATGCCACATTTTCTTTATCCATTCATTCATCTGTTGTTAGACATCTAGTTTGATTCCATATCTTGGCTATTTTGAATAGTGCTGTGATAAACATGAGGGTGCAGATGTCTGTTCAATATACTGATTTTCTTTCCTTTGAGTAAATGTCCAATAGTGGGATTTCTGGATTATGTGGTAGTTCTATTTGTAGTTTTTTGAGGAATCTCCATACTATTCTCCATAGTGGCTATACTGGTCTACATTCCCACCAAAAGTTCCTTTTTTTCTGCATCCTCACCAGCATTTGTTATTGTTTGTCTTTTTGGTAGTCACCATCCTAACTGAGGTGAGATGATACCTTATTATGGTTTTGATATGCATTTTCCTGATGATCAGTGATGTTAAGCATATTTTCATATATTTGCTGGCCACTTGTATGTCTTCTTCTGAGAAATGTCTGTTCAAATCATTTACCTATTTTTAAATCAGATTGTTTGTTTGTTTTTTTTGCTGCTGAGCTGCTTTGGTTTCTTGTGTATTTTAAATATTAATAAGCTGCCAGATGAATAGTTTGCAAATATTTTCTCCCATTCTACAGGTTGTCTTTTCACTCCATTGATTGTTTCCTTTGCTGTGCAGAAGCTTTTTAATTTGATATAATCCCATTTGTTTATTTTTGCTTTTGTTGCCTGTGCTTTTGAGACCTTACTCATAAAATCTTTTCCCAGACCAATGTTCTGAAGTGTTTCCCCTATGCTTTCTTCTAGTAGTTTTATAGTTTGGGTCTTAACATTTAGGTTTTGATCCATTTTGAGTAGATTTTTGTATAGGGTGAGAGGTAGGGGTCTAGTTTCATTCTCCTGCATATGGATATCCAGTTTTCCCAGCACCATTTATTAAAGAGACTGTCCTTTCTCTAATGAGTGTTCTTGGTGCTTTTGTCAAGAATTGGTTGGCTATAGACATGTGGATTAATTTCTGGGTTTTCTATTTTATTCCACTGGACTATGTCAGTATCATATTGGTTACTATAGCTTTGTAATATATTTTGAAGTCTGAAAGTGTGATGCCTCCAGCTTTTTTCTTTTTGTTCAGGATTGCTTTGGCTATTTGGGGTCTTTTGTGGTCCTGTACAAATTTTAAGATTTTTTTTATGTTTCTGTGAAGAGTGTCATTGGTATTTTGATAGGGATTGCACTGAGTCTCTAGATTGCTTTAGGTAGTATGATAACTTTAGCGATATTCATTCTGTCTATCCATAAGCATTGGATGTCTTCCATTTCTTTTGTGTGTCCTCTTCAATGTCTTTCATCAGTGTTTAGAAGTTTTCCTTGTATTATACAAGTCTTTTACCTCCTTGGTTAGCTTTATTTTGAAGCTTTTTGACCCATAGATTATTTAGAAGTATGTTATTTAATTTCTATGTCTTTTGAGACTTTTCTGTTGCCTTTCTGCTACGGATTTATAGTGTGATTCTAATAATATTATGGTAAGAGAACACATTTTGCATTTATTTTAATTTGCTAAGGTTTACTTTATGACCTCAGATATGGGCTATCTTGATGAATGTTCCATGGGTGCTCAAAAAATTGTATATTCTGCTGTTGTTGGGTGGAGTGTTCTATAAATGTCAATTAGATCCTGTTGGCTGATTGTGTTGTTCATATTTTCTCTCTAGTAGTTCTATCAGTTGCTGAGGGGCAGGGGTTTGAAGTCCTCAACTATACTTGTATTCTTATATATTTATTTGTTAAGCTCTATCAATTTTTGCTTTCTGTATTGTGAGACTCTTGTTTGGTGTGCACACATTTAGGATACAGTTGTCCCTCAATATCCATGGGGGATTGATTCCAGGATCCCCAAAGATAACAAACTCTGTAGATGCTCCAAATCCCTTGTATAAAATGGTATAGTATTTGCATTTAACTTACACTCATCCTCATGTATACTTTAAATCATCCTAGAGTAATTATAATAACTAATGCAATGTAAGTACTATGTGAATAGTTTTTATACCATATTGGTTTTTAATTTGTATTATTTTTTATTGTTGTATTGTTATTTTTTGTCAACTATTTTTAATCCATGGTTGATTGCATCTGTGGAAGCAGAACCCACCAATATAGAGGGCTGATTGTATGTGTGTCTTCATAATGAATTAATCATTTTATCATTATGTAATTTCCCTCTTTGTCTATAGAAATTTCCTTTGCTCTGAAGTCTGTCTTATCCTAATATAGCCATGTTTATTTTTTAAAATCCATCTTTGCATGATAAATCTTTTTACTTTTCATCTATCTATGTTATTGAATTTCAACTGATTTTCTTGTAAGCAAAATACGTTGGGGATTGCTTTTATAATTTACTGCTAATATCTGTCTTTGGATTGGTATATTTAGACCAATGACATTTAATATAACTATTTTTATGTTAGTGCTTAAGTCTGCCATTTTATTGATTGTTTTATGTTTACCTCCTCTGGTTATCATTTTTCAGTTTCTCTTTTCTTGCTTTCTTGTGGGTTACTTAAACATTTTTTAGTATTATATCCTGACTCATTTATAGTGTTTTTGGGTACACCCCTTTGTCTGGTTTTCATGGTGATTGCCGTAAGAATTGTAGAATACATATGTGATGTAATGATTACAGTATCAACATTTTGCCATTTCCAAGGAAGTTTAGAAATCTCACTTCCATTAAAATTCCTTTACTTTTTCTTCACCAAACGGATAGTTTCACCAGATATAGACATCATGGTTAATAGTTCTTTTCTTTCAGCCCTTGAGAAATGTTGTACATCTTCTTCCTGGTTTCAGATGAAAACTCCACTGTCACTTGCATTGGTGTTCCTCTACATGGAATGTGTTGCTTCTCTCTGGCTGCTTTCAAGTTATTTCTTTTGTCTTTTGTTTATAAATGTTTAATTATGATGTGTCTTAATTTGTTTTATCCTATTTGGAATTTATTGAGCTTCTTTGACCTGCAAGTTTGTGTTTTTCCACAAAATTTGGGAAGTTTTCAGTCATTATTTCTTCAAATACTCTTTCAGTCCACTCTCTTCTCTCCTTCTGGGACTTTGATCATGTGAATATTGGATCTTATGATATTGTCACACAGGTGCCTGAGTCTCCGTTCAGTTTTTTTTTTCCTTTATTTTCTCTCTGTTCATATTGGGTAAATTCTATTCACCTGTCCTCAAGCTCACTGATTTTATCCTTTTTCTTCTCCATTCTACTATTGAGCCTATTTACCATTTCATTTATATTTTCCAGTTACATAATTTCCAGTTGATTCTTTTTTTATCATTTCTATTCCTTTGCTGAGATTTTCTATTTTTTCATTTGTTTCAGGAGAATTTATAATCAATTGCTGAAGCACTCATATGATCCTATTTAGAATTTCCTGGGATGCTCCTACTTTATGGGATTTTTTTTTTTTTTTTTTTTTTTTGAGGAGTCCAGCCCTGGGAAAGTGGAGAGAAGGGACCAGATTCAGAGCACACCACTAAAATGGTTTATAATGGAAAACAAGTTTCTGACCAACCACGGTTCTAACCACTTCATCCTCGGACAGATGAGGACATGCATCCATGCCTTACTGACTCCCATGCACCCCAAATTTTCCTAGGAACTTCCATTAGCACACTGTGCCTACCAGATAGGCAGTACATCACCTCTATTCAACTCCACAGCCAGAGAGGGGTGCAGAAGCCCTCACAGGAAATGACCAGAAGCCCCTGAGTTACTCTCTGCTGCCATCACTGTGTGGATGCCTGAGGATCACACAGTTAACTAAAGATTTCCACTCAACATTATTTCCTCCACTCTACATGGTAATTACATTGCTCATTTATGCTTTACTTTGATTTCAGTGCACATAAGCAAAACATAATGATATAAGGGGGGAAAGAGAACATGTATTTTCTAAGCTGCCTGAGTCTGACAATTGCTTGAATGTGTGTGTACACTTAACAAGATGGTGGATTACAGCATTGGCTTACCTTCAGAGTAATAAAAACTGCCATTCAGAAGCCCAAAATCTTCTAATGGTTTATTGAAATGGTTCCCTCTTGCAATGCATTATCACGGTACTTTACGATAAGGAGAAAAGTACATCTGATACAATCAAATAATGCCAAATACACAGACTTATAAGAGAAATAACTCGCTTGGGAAATAGAAAGAAGAAGTAAAGAAAATGTGTTGGGTAAGAGATGCTAACTGGACCTCTAGTGAGGGAAGTAAGCAACGACCCATGTGGGATACCTGATTCTTTGTGGTGGTCAAAAACCCTCAAGAGAAAAACAAATAGAGAGAAGCTACAGGTTAATGTGTTTTAGCTAATTGAATGCTCCATAGACTTACTAGTCTATGTAGGAGATAGAATTAAACCTTCCTGACAAAATTCCTTGTCCAGGAAAGAGAGCATATACCTCAATGACACGTTCAGGGATTATTTGGATGGGGCCTAAAAGGTACAAGTTGGTAGTGCACACCTGTGCTGTGTTTGGGGACCACTAGGGAGCCAGGAGGCAATCCTTCACCAAATGGTGATCACTTCTGTGTCAAATTTCAATTTAGGTAGGCTTATTCTGTATTTATATATTTTTCTGTTTGGCATTTTCAAACCAGGAGAGTTTGGGAGTTTGGGATCAAGTACACTAGAATTGCAGATCACTTCAAATTGGTTCTTATGACTCCAAGTGGAAAATTAGAAGGTTCTGAGCATTCAGATGGGGGAATCCAAGAGAAAAACATATCCCAAAACCCCAAAAACAAACCAAAAAAACCCTTCTTGGTATGTATCCTGAACCATCTGCCCACCCACACCTGGTCCTCCCATTGCTCCCACCTCTGGGGATGCACCACCCTGGACACGGGTTCTCATGCAGAAACCTGAGAGGCATGCCAACCTTCTTATCCCTCCTCTTTCTCTCCGTCATTCTCAATCAGTGGCTAAACTCTTGTTGGCTTTACCTCCTAATAGCTTTTCTTTTTATCTTTTCAAAAAAGTTATTATGTTTTAATTGACATGTAAAAATTATAGGGGAAGAGCTCCATCATGTGAATCCAGGCAATGATTTTTTTGGATATAATTCCAAAAGCACAGGTGTTGAGCCTAAGAAATATTGATTTATAGAAATGTCCCATATATTTTTAGAGACAGGTATGATTTCAGAAGTCAAGCAAGGCTTTGCCCTAAAGGAAAATGTAAATGTGTTAGTTCGCATATCAAAAGCTGCCTCGCCTCAGGAGGGCATCTCAATGGTCAGTAGCAGCTGCTTTCCAAGGCGAGGACGCTGAAATCTGGGCCTATGTCTCTCACCTGTTTTGAAAGACAAAACAGGTCTTGCCTAGAGCCACGGGATGCCAGAGCTGATCAACAAAGACAGGCCCCCGGAGATGAGAGCTGATCATAAGATATGCTGCCCGAGCTGGGCCCAGATGGAAACATGCGGTTAAAGTAAATAGCAAAAGAAACAGCTCATGTTGACTTCTAAAATCTCTGTTCTAACACACAATAACCAGAGCCACGATGTCTCTGTTTTTGCTAAAGTAATAGGCTTATCATAAAACTTAGAAGTTTACCCTAAGAAGATTTTATAACTCATTGTTGATGTGGATAGAGTTAGTTGAAGGATCTGTAGTAGCCTTTTAGAAGACCTTTGACCCTAAACCAAATTACCTATCATTATGTAAATCCCGTTGCCCTTGGCAACTGAGAACCTGTATCTGTCCTATAAGTATCTGTGTGAAGCTTTAATCTTTGTTGCATTTCTGCGGGATGGGATGTAATCATCTGGGCACCCTCCTTTGTCTATCTTCATAAATCTTTACTTTATAAACAATATCTTTGGCTCTGCGTATTATTTTTATTTCTGTTTCCTACTATTTTTTCATCCTTTGCGATGACCCCTGCCTGAGGGACCCAAACCTTTGCAGGGAGCATAGCTAACTCTCTGCACACAGGCAACAAAAGAGAAAATAGACAAGTAGAATTACCTCAAACTTCTACACGGCCAAGGAAACTATCAACAGAGTGAAAAGTCAGCATGTAAAATGGGAGAAAATATTGGCAAGCCATGCATCTAATAAGGGGTTAATATCCAAAATACATAAGGAACTCAGCAACTCAATAGCCAGAAAACAAATAACCTGATTAAATGGGCAGAGGACCTGAAGAAATATTTCTCAAAAGAAGACATGCAAAAGCCAACAGGTAAATGAAAAGGTGCTCAACATCACTAATCATCAGGGAAATGCAACTTAAAACCACAATGAAATATTACCACATACCTGTTAGAATGACTGTTATCAAAAATATGAAAGATAACAACTGTTGGTGAGGATATAGAGAAGAGAAAACACTTATACACTTATACGCTTTTGTTGTAAAGTAGTACAGCCATTATAGAAAGCAGTATGGCAGTTCCTCAAAAAATTAAAAATATAACTACCATATGATTCAGAAATCCCACTACTATGTATATATCCAAAAGATATGAAATCAGTATGTCAAGGAGGTATCTGCACTTCTGTGCTCAATGCAGCATTATTTACAATACTCAAGATACAGAATCAACCTGAGTATTTATAAATGGATGAATGGATAAAGAAAATATATTATATATACATAATGTAATACCATACAGCTATAAAAAGAAGAAAATCCTGCCATTTGGGACAACATAGATGAACCTGGAGGACATTATGTTAACTGCAACAAGCCAGGCACCAAAAGACAAATACTGCATGATCTCATTTATATGTGGAATGTTAAAAAGTCAAACTCATAGAACCAGGGAGTAGAATGGTAGACGGCAGGGGTTTGGGAGCAGGGCTTGGATTTGTGGAGATATTGGTCAAAGGATACAAAATTTCAGGTAGACAGGAAGAGTAAGTTCAAGAATCTATTGTACAGCATGGTGACTATAGTTAACAATAGTGTATTGTATACTAGAAAATTGTTGAGAGTAGTTTTTAAGTGTTCTCACCACAAAAAATGACAAGTATGTGGGGTAATACATATGTAATTAGCTCAATTTAGCCATGCCACAATATGTGCATATTTCAAAACATCATGTTGTACGCCATAAAAATGTATATTTTGTACACCATAAAAATATATACAATTTCTACTTGTCCATTTTAAAAAATAAAAAATTAAAAAATATGCATATATTGTGGAATGACTAAATTGAGCTAATAAAATAAACATGTATTAAACATGTATAAACATGTAATAAATATGTACACCATGTTGTACAATAGATTTCAGGAACTTATCCCTCCTATCTAACTGAAATTTTATGTCCTTTGACCAACATTTCCCCGACTTCCCTCAGCTTCATTAGCCTTCTTAAATTCTCTGAATATATAGTGACTTTTACCACCTGCGGACATTTGCAGACTGTTCTCTTAGTCCAGAATGCTGACCCTGGCTCTTTCAGATCATACCTTAAATATCTGCCCCAGAGTAGATCCAGAGCCTTTACTTTCCATTCCTTAGCACCCTGTTCTTCACTCTGAACATTTATTACATTTGTGCTTAAGCAATTAGATGGGACTTTATTTGTATAACTCTCTGCCACTAGAGAGGAAGCCCATGAGGACAGGACTAGCACCTGCCATGCTCCTGGCATCAGGCCTGACACAGGTAGGTGCTCAATGTTTGTCAAATGAATACATTTTCTGGGGGGGGAAGTGTCAAAACCAATTTACAAAGAAACTTCAGAGGAGGACAATATTGAAGGTCCCCAAGTGAGAAATGAAGAAAAACAGAAACTAATCGTGTGCTGCCTTTTACCTAATTAGAGAAGTGTAAAGGTTATCATCAGGGTTTGGTAAAAGTTTATTCTTCTACTGAGTGAGCACAACATATCTATACAGGCTTTATGGGTCCCAAAAAAACTCCTATCTCTGTTATTTTCTCCAACTATTAGTGTCCTCATCTGTGTCCTCTACCTCTCTATGTGGCATCTACTTAGGGCAGTGGTGTTCAGCTTTGGCTTCACTTCTGGGGAGCTTTTTCCAAAATTCTGATGCATTTGCTCCACCCCCAGAGATTCTGATGTAATCAGCTTAGGGCTGGTCCCAGGAAGCCTGGGCTAAAGAAACTCTGACTGGCAGTCCATACCAGGTGCAAATGACTCTTCACAGGGAAATTGGAAGTTTATTTACTTTTCAATAAATGTTCTTTAGAAATTGATGGGCAAAGATTTACCTTTCAAGCCATTGAACCAATAAGTTTCTTTTTAAAGTAACTCATAATAAAGTTAAATGCACCCTCTCTTCATAGTTTAAAACAACAATTAAAGAACAGATAGGGGATTAACACAACAGGTTCACTCTTGAGCTGATTCTGGCTGAGTTCCCTGAAATATCTGCCTCCACGACCAAGCTAGGGCCCCCTTCCAGCCTTGCCCCAGGGGACCCTGACAGCCTTAAGATCCCATTTTTCTGACACCTGCTGCCACCATCTACAGCCCTTCCCAGCTAAGAATAGAAGCCGTTTGATCATGTTTCCTCTTCTCTGCCTCTCTCTTTCCTCCATTTCTTTTCTTTTCAAAGATCTATTCTTTCCCTATAACAACTGAATAACAACACATGTTGTCAAATCAAATGCACACACACACAAATACACACCTAGAAGCTCCTAACCAAGGAAGAAACAAAAGTGCAGGCCCAATATTCTAGGGCACATCAAGTCATCCAAATGCAATTAGGAGTTTCTTTCTCACCCGGGAACTTGTGAGCATTGTTTCTGCTCCTGAGCACCCACTTGCTTCCAGCAGAGGGTGTCCTCTGCCCCTGCGATCTGCCCGAGTGCCCTTCACCTGTCAGAGCAGCCTAGCACAGTGCGCTCGCACGGGGGTTCTTGAATGTTGCAAATGTCAGCCTAGCCTTTGCTTTGAGAGTAAAATAAAAATGTAAATGTGATTTTATACGTAATTGTCAGAAGAGTTATTATCAGTAATGGGAAAATATAATCACAAAGATTATAATAATGAAAAATGCGGTAAGTGTATGGGGCATGAGAAACCAAGTTGAACCTGCTGCCTCTTGGCTCTGTGGCTGTGCAGTCGGGGGCCGCTGCTCAGGGCCACTGCGCTCCCACACACCGGGGTTCGTTTTTATTAAAAACCTTGAACATATGGATAGTTTAGAAAATTACCACTAACAAAGCCCTGGGAGGGAGGCACCGCAGCAGACGAGCAAATCCCAGCCAACGAAATGCACATTTGCCTTTTGGTACACAGCAGGTCACACGGATATAATTCTCCATTTTACCCAATCCAGGCGGTACTTTTCCACTCTCTTTGGAATAACACTTGTTTTTTTGAGCCAATCCAGTCCCTAAATAGTATGCTTTCTTCAAAATCTCAATTAAAATGGTTTTAATATTACAACTTACCAAAGAAGTCTCATGAATAAAAAGTTAAGGCAAGTATTGGAACCAAGGAAAAAAGTAAGGCTGGTTCCTTCAACAAGGGAAAAGGTACGTATCCCAAATCCTAGTTGGATATTCATTCATTTGTGTATTTATGGAGCATCCCATTATATATTAGACCCTATGCTCCATGCGGGGACAGCTGAGATAAAGCACAACTGCACAAATCCCAGTCTAAACAGCAAGATGCCAGAAGGCAGAGGTGAACAGATTGCTAAGGGGCCATGGAAGAGGCAGACGTTATCCAGCAGAACCAGGTTGCTCCATTCCCTGAGATGTCTAACTCCACAGTGTCGTGCTGAGCATCACTCCCTACCTGGTTCCAGTAAATCAAGCAGAGACTGATCCTGCGTTGTTCTCTCAACAGTCCTTGGCACTTGTAGGAACTCTGGACCCACACAGTGGGAAGTGAGTGTTGAATCTGAATTTATCATTTCTAACCTGGCCAAGTTTTTTCTATTTTTTTAAATTTTCTGTTTCTCAATGTCCTCAATTTTATAACTTATTGCGCCAAATCCATAGGATTTTTGTGAAAAAAAAAATTGATACATTTAGAGAACTTAGAACAGGACCCAGCATAGTAAGTGCTCAATAAATATGGTCCTTTAGCATATTGCCATATTCTATTTTATATTAATAATGTGTGTATATGTATGTATACATATCATGTTCAATAAACACTTTCAGAACAAGAAATTGATTTTATTTTTCTTTATACCCTTAGGTCCTAACATTAAGATTTGAAGTTAATTGAGGATGATAATAGCAGAAATGTTTTATTTTATACAGCATTTTCTTTCTAGGATGTTATCAGAGTGTTGATATTTCCTCAAGCATATCACCAAAATCAAAACTTTCATCCCGGAGAGGTAGCCTCTGAGGATTTCGGAGCAACTAGGAATGAGTGAGAGACTCCTATTCAGCATTAATTTTCCAGTGGGCTCCAAGACACGGTACTGCCCCCTAGTCGCTCTCACATTTTTCCCAGACTGTTGGCGTGTGGTTCCCATTTCTGTGTCTTAGGTTTCGATCCTCCTCTTTGTTTTTGGATGCTTCTCCTCATTACTCAGACTTGCTTTAGAGAGCAATGACGGCGAAGTGTGTGTACAAGTGTGTTGTCTTTAGCTCTGGACCTGCCACCCTGAAAGTGCCTGGGAAGCCTCTGTACTAACTGAATCAGGCTGTACCAGGCCATTGGAACAATGTCTCCATTGGTTGTTGAATGACTGACTGACTGACCTGTCAACATACAATGATCTTCTCTCACTCTTTAGATTTGTTCTACAGGTGGCTCCACCTAGAGCCCTAGTAAAACTGCATTCCAATCCTTAGCTGGAACTTCAGCCAGTAGACATCCCCATATGTGTTTATCTTTTGGAAAACAAACGTTCTGCTGTAAATCCAAAGATCACCAGAAAATCAGAATGGGTGCAGGCCGATCAATCTGAAGAAAGCACTTTTATGTATTTTAATGGAATTGTGCTGTACCAGCTAATGCTAAATAAAATAGACCCAAAGTTACTTTGAAGTCATTTGTTCAATTAAATTGGGTGCAACAGTGAGGCCTCTGTTCTGTTCTAATGTAAAGAACCTGAGATCACTCAGATGTTAAAACCTAAAACCGGATGGGCATGTAAAAAATTCAGTTTTTTAAAATCTTGTATCTTTATTTCTCCCTCTCTCCTCCCAACTATGATTTCCTTTGATCATTTTGATGCCCAACACGTCTCCTTTCTCAGATGTTATTTCATCTTTTCAAAGTTTAATTATAACACATTATGATCATGCTATGGCTCGAAAGATCTGTTCAGCACACATCATTGAACTCCTAAAGGCCTCAGAAAGTCCTGCTTCAGGATCTGCTGCTCTAGGATGACAGAGTTCTTTCCTAAATGGCTCCATGTGACACATGGAGCAGCTTTCCCAAGCCACCACGCAATTGTAATTTGTTATAATTGAACTTCAAAAAGAGGCACTCGATAGCACTCCTTTCTCATCAGAGGTTAGCTGTGTTCTGTGTGCCAAGCACTGTGCCAGCTGCGAGGGCCACAGAAGTGAAGAAGCACAGCTTCTGCTTCACACTTACCATTCAGGGAGACCAGAAGAAGCCAAGTAGTAGGTATGGCGTGGAACATGCAGTGGTGAGCGAGGCGGGACAAGCCCTCAGGCACCTCTGCTCAGGGAGTGCTGCGTGGCGTGGACATGGGCAATAAGTGCCCACGCTCAGGTTCACTGGCGGAACCACTGAAGAGCGAGGAGTCCTCTCCTCTCTCCATGATCATCTCCCTTTAGCAGCGCTCTGCCTTTCTCTGCCCTCTTTGCTCTCTCTCCTCCCACCAGACCAAGGATGCTCCTAGAAGGATCATAGGCCTCCCACTCTTTGGGAAGAAGATGTTCCTCGCGCTCTGCAGGAGCAAGAGGAGGAGGATGCCGAGAAGTGGGTCCGAGGGACATTCCAAGGAGGAGAGAAGAGCGCGTGTGGCCCGGTTCACTGCAAGTGCATCTCCCAGGGAGACTTGGGGCAAACCTAGTGTTCTCAGGAATCTGGGGTGTTCAGAGGTGGCCAGCAAAAGGTCAGAGATTCTATCAATTTCCATCAACAAGCCAACTAACAAATTATCATGACTTTTTGAACCTGCCACTTTTAAAATGCTGAGCACTAACTATCTCTGGAGGAAATGGCAGTGACCTCAGCATCCGTTCAAAGAGAAGAGAAAGCAGCTGTTTTTCCTCAAGGGCCTTCGCACACTGGGCCTTGCAAAATTCCCTTAAAAGCCGTCAATTAGATTCTAGTAGCTCTACCCCAATCTGCTTGTACAACCTTGGCTTTCACCTCCAGCTTTAAAAGGTAGAAAATACTGTGAGACTGTCTCCCGTGTACGTCCTTTGTGTCTGAAGCAAAATTCTCAACCGCAGGGGAAATGTCCATCTCAGTGACTACTCAAAACAAATCAGCCTGGATTGCCGTTCACAGGGGCGCGCAGCCCCTGGAAGAGAGGCCCGTAGGAGGGGGAAACAGATGGTGGGTGCCGAATTGATTAGGGTCTTCCTGATAGATGTTTGAGGAAATGGACGGACCTGGACGTGAGTTCCGGGCCTGGGAGCCGTGCCTGTGATTTGGGGCACGCATGCTCACAAATGCCCCCAAAAGAGAATGGACAGCCAGCTGTGA
Organism: Eulemur rufifrons; assembly: GCF_041146395.1. Lineage (NCBI taxonomy): Eukaryota > Metazoa > Chordata > Mammalia > Primates > Lemuridae > Eulemur > Eulemur rufifrons. The sequence continues at coordinate 91,912,948 of NC_090985.1, forward strand.
ACACATTGTATGTCTGGAAAATGGACCACAGAGGACAATGCGTGCTCTTTAGCAGGCCAGAGGACTGCTCCATTCATTTGCGGGTTTTAATACAGGTCCATTATCTTCAACAGCTTCATGCTGCCATCCAATTTCAGCCCCAGTGCAATTTTCAGACCCGGTTCCCTCTAAACAGAGTGATGGACTTATCAACGTGTGGAACAGAATTCATTTTGTTGTGATGGCTGAAAATGACAAGCACTGAAACAATCAAGAAGCCGAAAAGGAGGTATTTTCTATTGTTTCCCTTCTAGACATAATTTATTCTTTTCAGTACATTTTAAAGGTATATGTTTTTATCAACAATACTTTTAAGAGAAGGCTATTATCTTCAGTGCCTGTGTCCTGCCTGCGATGTTTGCACCCAGCTGACAGCATGGACGCCTAGTTTGCAAAACAAAACAAAGCAACAACTCGGAAATACAAGTTGTCTTCACATTCCTCAAACTGCCAGTCTGCAAACATTCCACTCTAGGGTTTAAAAATTATTGAACCAATTAAAAAGAGAGAGAGAGATTATTCACAAACAAAATTTCCATTTACTTTCAAACACTATGATATTGAAATTCATCCAAATTAGAGATGTACCCAGCATTAGTATAGCCATCATGGAAAACAGTATGGAATTTCCTCAAACGATTAAAAATAAAATTACCACATGATCCAGCCATCCCATTACTGGGTATGTATCCAGAGGAAATGAAATAGGTGTCTCTCAAAGAGATATCTACACTCCCATGCTCATTGCTGTAGTATTCAGAATAGCCAAGATATGGAATCAATGTTAGTGTCCACCTATGGATGAATGGATTTTTAAAATATGGTATATATACATAATAGAATACTATTCAGCCTTAAAAGGAAGGAAATCCTGTCATTGGGACAACATGGATGAACCTGGAGGACACTGTGTTAAGTGAAATAAGCCAGGCACAGAGACAAATACTGCGTGATCTCACTTATACATGGAAGTTAAAAAGTCCAACTCGTAGAAGCAGAGAGTAGAAGGGTAGTTACCAGGGGCTGGGGGCTTGGGCAGATGTTGGTCAAAGGATAAAAAGTTTTAGTTATGAGGAATAAGTTCAAGAGATCTCTTACATATCATTGCGACTACAGATGATAACGATGTATTATATAATTGAAAACTGCTAAGAGAGTAGATTTTAAGTGTTTTCTCCCAAAAAAGAATGATAAGTATGAGAGATAATGGATATGTTAATTGCCTTGATTTAGCCTTTCCACAATGTGTACACATTTCAAAACATCATGTGGTCCACTATAAATACATACAATTTTAATTTGTCAATTAAAAGGAAGGCAGGCAGGCAGGCAGGCAGGCAGGAGAGAGAGTACCCAACAGTGCCTGAAAGTTTAGAAGAGGTGCTTCTTTTTTTCTTTTTCTTTCCTTTCTTTTGTTTTTTCACAGACCAGCAGCTCACCTGAGGTTTGCTCTTCTGAACACCTGTTTGCTGATGAGATGCAAGCCAAACATTTTGATGTGAGGAGCTATCTCTTAATTATGTCTAGGGGTCCCCTACAGCAGGGGTGAGTAATCGTTCAGTTGGTGTTCCCAGAGGGACCTCAAGGACACAGGACACAGGTCACAGTGAATACCTTGAATACCTCACAGGGCTGCCGACTGCCCACAGGTGGTCAGGCTCTACCTGGTTCTTAATTGCTTGAATATAAAGACCTCTTCCATCCTAAGCAAAATACCAGTGGATTAGAGTCCCACTCCTAGACCTCGGCCTTACAGCTTCCGTGGCTCTGTCCACCATGCAAAGGGCTCAGATTATGTGGGGGTGGGGGATGGGGACAGAAGGGAAGGTCTGATGCTCCGTCTCATCTCGCTCAAGCACCACCGTCCTCCTGTCTTCACTTACAGGGACCCCAGGTCTGCAGCTCGTGCTGGTGGCTCCCCTCAGCCCACAAGGGGCAGCAGGCACAGTGCCCCCCATCAGCCTTTAGGAGCCATCCCTTGCCTTCTCTCCCCCATCCTCAAAGCATCCTTGGCCCCTTCAAAATAAACACACATGGGCACAAACAACACAATTCCTTCCATGGCCAAGCCGACTGACCTGGGAGAGCTGGGAAGGGCAAGCCACTGTAAACTAGACCTTGACTGGACCCCTGCTTTGCCGCTGAGCCTGAACACACCCGCACTCCAGGGAAGGTCTCCTCCGCGGGGCAGAAGCAGGCTGAGGTCGTGTTTCCCACCCCCACACCTCAGCGCAGAAGTATGCGCAGTTCCCACACCGGGAAGGACAGCCGCCAAGTCCGCTGCTCCTTTGAGAATCTGCTGCTCATGGAGGAGCGTGATTTTTGGAAAGAACAAAGATGGTTTTGGAACCAGAAAATTTGGTGCTAGGATCCTGCAGTCCTTATTTAGCTGTGTAGTCTTAGGAATTCACCTAACATTTCTGAGTCACAATTTCCTCTCCCGTAAAGGGAGAGGATAGTAGCATCCTTCTAGGTTCACTGACAGGGCTAAGATAAATGGTCTATACTAGTAATCCTCAAAGTGTGATCTCTTAACCAGCAGCACCAGCACCACCGGGAATTTATGAGAAATGCAAACTCCCAGACTGAGTTAGAAACTCCAGCAGTGAGGTCCAGCCATATTTGGTTTTAAGGAGCCTTCGAGGCCACCCTGATGCACATTCAAGTTTGAGAACCACTGGTCAATTTAAAGGTGCCTATTACAGTATCTAGAATGGTAAATGCTTGGCAGATAATAGCCTCTTTTCTCTTTCCATTTCCCCATCCAAAAATAAAGAAGTATAGGGTTTCACAAATTTGCGTTAGCCCATAACAATTCAATTCAATCGAAATACTGGCAGAAATGGAGGCTCCGTGCCTGGCATTAGAGACACGAAATGAAGGGAGAGAAGACGGATGGTGCTGGGCTTCATGTGGAGCTCAGGGTCTGGACTGTTAGCTGAGGAAATAAAGAGAGACTGAAAACTGTTGAAACTGCTGCATTTTATGGTGCCGAGTGTCAAGGTCTTCTGCAGGTTACTTGTCTGGGAATGAGGAGATCTTTTAAAAGTCAAATCTGCCAGTAATCATTTTTATAATCTTAGGCAAACCATTTTCTGTGATCTTTGCTTTCTTTATTGTCTTTATTTCCTTATGAAAAAATAAGGTCTCTTGAGCAAATGTTCTCTAGCCATCCGTATGATGTGGTAGAAAAAGTAAGCTCTAGATGTCACCCAAATCAGGATCTAGACCCCCGCCCTGGCTTAGCTCTTTGACCTTGAGTGAATTATTTAACGATGCTAGTCTTCATTCCCCCATCTTGCAAATAAAAACCACAGGAGCCCACCTGACACATTTGTTTTGCACATCAAATGGTTGTATGGGAAGACACTTAAACAGCAGCCCACATCACAGATCACAATACTGCAATTGGTTGGATCAGATGGGGCTGATCTAGAAGGCAGACACCACAGGAAATCCCTAAAACACGGCAGGCGTCTTGGCTATGCTCAGGGGATGGTGGAAAACCTAGAGGGGGCAGTTTATTTGAAGCCAGCCATTCAACACCTGTGCCAGTCAGGGGGAGAGGGACTGTCAGGGCTGGGCTGTGTGAAAGCCCCAACCAGGAAATGGGAACCAGAGTCCAAGTTCATTGGGCAATCATCAGATAAGCAAGAACTACAAGTATCCAGGAGACCTGGTGGCTATGAGGGCAACAATAAGGCTCTTGGATCCCACCTCAAGGGGAAATTATTTTATAACTCACTGACTTGTGGCACGAGATACCTCAAATATCAGCCGACTTGCTTGGGATTGTCCCCACACATAGGTAGAGCCAAACCTGCCACTTGAAAGTATTCACTACATTGGGCTAGAAAAGGGCTGGAGTAGACAGGGAGTACGAGCCACCACTTCTGACCTCCTGGTTTCCCTGATCCTGTGGTCAGTATGGAAATCTGGGTGACGTAGATGATTGATCACCTTTGTTAGTTACTGCAGTCAAGCTCTGAATTACTAACTGACTTCACAGTCTGAGAAACGGAAGCTGAGAAAGCCACGTAATTTTTACCCTAGAACATTGAATTTTGCACAAAGGAATTGAATTCACCTTATGTTTCTCACTTTGCTCTCTCTGCCATGCTCTATTCCCTCTGTATTTTTGGATACAGAAGGGATTTGGGGGCTTATTTGTTTTTAATTTATTACTGGTAGATCACATTTATTTTTTTTTTTTTTTTTTGCGCTTCTTTAGATGACTGTATTTTGCACCACCCACCTTAGTCACCCTGTATGAATGCTCATGTTCATGGGCTTTTCCTAGCATTACCTTATTTTCTTCTAGGCTACTGTTGATTTTTCTAAGACATTGGCTATTTTTCTTTCGCATTCTGTTCGATTATTATTATTGCTACTATTTTCGTTAACTTTCAACTCCTGTAAGTCTCCCCTTTCTGCTTTGCTCACCTCCTCCTCCCCCGCACGCATTTCCTCCCACTAGGCATCGCCTGGACCCCGCAGCAGAGGCTTCCCAGGCTAGCGGTGGTGGGCAAATGCTTGTCTGGTGGTGAGGACCCTTCGTGCAGGAGGAGGCACGATGCCAAACTCCAAGCCCCTGAAACTCTGCCAGGCTGCAGCCCGACTCTACATGTAGGACATGTTGTGTTTTACTATCCTCTATATTTGGAAAAAGACATTTGCTTCCCTCTTGTTACAAGCGCTACAACATTTTAGAAGTTAGAATAGAAGCTACGAAGATCAAAAAATAACAAAGCAGAACCCCCTCACTCACAGGAAGGAAATGTGAGTCTCAAATTGGGTTAAATCCTGCAGATTCTCAAGGATGATTTATGGCAAGACTTTCCCCTCTGGAGAAAGCTGCAATGGTGTCATGGCAACGGCTGGGGGCAGCTCTGGGTTCTGCGGGTTCCCTGACCCGGGCTGGCGTGCAGGGCGGGAATGAGGCTCCTCGGGAGTGTGGCAGCGGAGGACACCCCCTCGCGTCGCTCCCTGAATCCTGCTCACTGGCAGGCTGTGCCACTCCCCTCGGACAGCCATCTCTCTGTGCCCTGACCCTGTCCCCAACCCAGTGACTCTTCAGGAGTGTCCCTCATCTACCACACTGGATGTCCCTCTGGTTGAATTCTGACACACAGATAGGTTTCTCACCGGCGGAGCCACCCAGACACAGACACCCGGCGAAGGGCAACCGTGCGCCACCCCGTGCCTCGCTGCCTGCTCCCCTGTGCTTTGCGCTGCCTGGAGCGCAGGAGAAACTGGCTCTGGCCGCAGTCCGTTTCTCAAACAGAGTAAAGGAGGAGCTTGACATGTTTTAAAATATGATGTTTGATGCTGGGAGACAACGAAAGCCTTAAATTAGAAAATAAACTCTGGATAAGTTCTTATGTATTATCTAGATTTTTACTAGATGTTTACAAATAGGCTCCTACACTGAAGAAAATTGACATAACAGCCCCACGGAGGAGGAAAATGTCTCATCAGCCAGAGAAGCCTCTTTTTCCCTCGTCCACTTGCATGGAAGCGTGGATGCGCGAAGTTTACAAAGCGTGTTCGCCTTTATGGCCTTCGCTGGTATTTTCTGGCGAGACCGGGGTCTGCCCTTAGGCTCCAGCTCCGCTGAGGCTGCCGGCCCCTCCCGACTTGACAAGCCGCCCCTCTGAGTCACCGTGGCAACCAGCACACATTTCTCCCAGTATGTACTACATCTTCGTGAAATACCTTACTCCACTATCGCCTCTTAGCTTTTCCAGCATGGCCGTTTGTCTTATTCATATCGACAGTGTTAAATTTACCCGAGTCCTGTGATCCCGGAAAACAGCAAAAGCTGGGGAATCCCCCCACCCTTTGTGTTCCAGGGACCGGCTGACTGCAGAGAAGCCCTCTTCCATAGGACCTGGGTAAGACTCGGACGCCCCCTCCTTTCCCTGGGACAAGGCCAGACATAGACTCTCCAAATTTCCATTCTGTGCCGCATAAACAGTCAGCTGAGCTGCTTGTCCCCATAGGTCAATCCAAACACACTGCTCGTTAACCAGATTCGGTTAAGAGTCTCTCCCGCCCCCAGACGACTGCGCTTTGGCTCATGCTAGGCCCCTTGCTGGCCTTTATGGTAAAGCAATCTCTTGATCTACTGTCCAGCCAGACCGCCCCCATCCCGCTTCCCACCCCTCGTTCTTTCTGGCCTGCAGATCCTAGGGTCACCGAGTTCTTCCTGCTGCACGAGTTCCTCTCCTGCAATTGCAACATCCTATTCAACAAAATCTCTCTTTACCAAGTCCAGATTGATTTTTTTATGTGACAATGTATTTATTCTCACATAGTAAACAGATGGTAAAAATTTTAAACTGCAGTTGCTTTTGTTATTTTTGAAACTCAGTGTTTCTAATTTATAATTATTCCCAAACTTTTCTATTTTATTTTTCCGCAGGCTGCAGTTATTCTTGCTAATCAGCATCCTCTGCTATTCTTGAGATCTTTACAGGACCCTACCAAATGTCACAACTGGATGATTGGGCTCTGATTTTAAAGAGGTTTTCTGATTATAATTACTTCTTACTATGGTGTTTATCTCTTTGTCACTGGGTACATAGAAACTTTATTAAACTTTCAGATTTCCCCAAATATTTACTTTTTCTTGCCCTAATTCAAAGGATATTTTTGAACATTTTTGTTTCCTAAGCAATATAATAAAAACAATAAATACGTATAAAAAGAAAGGACTCAAAAGCTTTGACAGCATTAAAAATAACTCATATAAATATTTTAAATGCTAACTCACATTGAAACCACCCTTTATCAAATTAATAAAAGGCCATAGGGTGGGAACTGTGGTAGAGACCTGAACTCTGCAAAGGTATAGACATAATTAAAAAATATATAACCAGCCATTGTGCCCTAGCTTGCTTTGCTATAATTGTTTACTACTCAAAAGTCACATACCTGATAGGCATAAAGATTCTTAGCTTTCTTCATTGCTCCCATAGACAACATCACCCTTAGGAAACCTAAGGCTGGTCTCTGGGATATCTCCCAGATCCTGCCTTCTGGTGAACCAGCTGACCCAACCAGACCAAACGTCCACACCAAAGAACCAACTCAACTGGTCTTGCAACCTGGGAACTGACTCAACGCAAGGTGACTATTTCTGCCTCCCAACCCTCTGAGTTCATCCCCAGCCATTCAGCAGACCCAATTCCCTAGCCCTGTGCCTGCCAGACTCTCTTTTAAAACCCTAGCTCCCAATTTCTCAGGGAGATGGATTTGAGAAATTCCTCCTGTCTCCTCACATGGTGCCTGTGATATTAAACTCTTTCTCCCCTGTAATCCCTGCTGTCTCAATGTATTTATTGGCTTCCTCTTGAGCAACGGGCAATGAACCTGGTTGGACTGTAACAACATTCTCAAGAATAGACTCATGGGCAAAAACAAAGAAAATAAATGAACTAAACTAAATAAGGCCGGGCGCGGTGGCTCACGCCTGTAATCCTAGCACTCTGGGAGGCCGAGGCGGGTGGATCGCTCAAGGTCAGGAGTTCAAGACCAGCCTGAGCAATGAGCGAGACCTCGTCTCTACTAAAAATAGAAAGAAATTATCTGGCCAACTAAAATAAATATAGAAAAAAAAATTAGCCGGGCATGGTGGCGCATGCCTGTAGTCCCAGCTACTCGGGAGGCTGAGGCAGTAGGATTGCTTAAGCCCAGGCGTTTGAGGTTGCTGTGAGCTAGGCTGACGCCATGGCACTCACTCTAGCCTGAGCAACAAAGCGACACTCTGCCTCAAAAAAAAATAAAAATAAAAAAAAAAAAATAAATAAACTAAATAAATGTTGGTAAAGAGCTTCTAGTTAAACATGGCTGATGGAACTTGTGACTTTATCTCCTCTTCATTTAAAACTCTGTTTACATATGAGTAAATGCATTAACCTGGCACCCAAAGATAAATATGAAGAGATGATAGAAGATGAGAGGTATGAACAAACTTTGGAAGTTGGCAAGCTGTTGGACAAGTGGTCGCTGCCACAACAGATGAGAGAAAGGGAGCCAGCAAAAAGCAAGTCAGTTTGCACCACAGACTCCTAGAAACGCTAAGGAGTCCCCTCTGAAGGTGAGGACAAGCAGCTAACAACAGGGGAGTCCACAGAAGTGTTTAAAGGAGCAGTCTGGTGCCCAGAGGCCCACCCAGCAGAAGAGGAACAGTTTACTCTCTGGGGGGTGGAAAAGAAAAAGGCTTGAGGATGCCAAGCCCAGCAGAGGTCAAGGCCAAGGGGCCAAACAGGGCCAGATGAAAGTCTACATCCCAAATTGAGATACCACCTGCCCCCTTTCCCTCAGCCAGGAGACTGGGGGGAACTTCTCTCTGCGGGTGCTGAATCTAATCAGGAAAGAAGACCTACAGATTCTGACATACGGGGTCCTCCAGTGCACAGCCAGCCTGTGATGCCACCACAAATTTCACCACGTTGGCAGCCCCCCCTCACTCATGCAGAACTTCTGATGGGTTTCTAATGCTTCCACCTGAAGGATGGTTTGTCGGCCAAGGACCAGTGACATAGGAGAAAACTTTCCAACAAGGAGAGAGCAAATAAGACTAGAGTAAAAAAAAAAAAAAAAAAAATTAACCTGGAGGAAATGAGAAAATGTAGGAAGAAGAATTATAATTAATATCCTCAGAGATACAATAAAAGCTATTGCATCTGGGGGAAAAGGGGAGTAAAGTGTGTTGACAACCACCAAGACAGTACTCTTGGAAAGGAACAGTATGATACCTTACATGAAAAACGAAAGGAGGACTGATGATCACACTGAGGAAATCTCCAGAAAATAGAACAAAAAGACAAACCGGAAAAAATGTAAGAAAAGATTTTTTTTTAATTTAGAAGATAACTCCAGGAAATCAAACATTCAAATAACAGAAGTTCAAAAACAATAAAGGCCAGACAAAAATGGAGGAGGAAATTTAACAAAGAAAGAAAGTAAGAAGATCCCCTGGAGGAAAGAAACATGATTTTTTGGATTGAATGGGCTCATAGAATGCTCAACTGAGTAAATAAAAAAGACCCAGACCAAAGATTAAAATGTCATTGGACTTAACAGCGGCAATATTGGAAGGTTAACAAAAACGAAACAATGCCTTCAAAATTCTAAATGAAAACAATTTCCAACCTACAAATTTGATACTAAGCTTAGTGAGGATACTACAGATACATACATATGTGTGTGTGTACATATATATGTATGCATGAATGTATATACATAAATAATTTAGAGACAAGGTTTCTCTCTGTTGCCCAGGCTGGGGTACAGTGGCATGATCATAGCTCACTGTAACCTTGAACACCAGGACTCAAGTGATCTTCCCGCCTCGGCCCTCCTGAATAGCTAGGACTACAGGCATGTGCCACCACACCCAGATAATTTGTTCTTAATTTTTTTAGACACAGGGTCTCACTATGTTGCCATAAAATATTTTCAACCTGCAGTGTATCTCCCATGCACTCCCTCACCAAAACAATGAAATAAATCATGAGAGAAGACTTGGGATCCAGAAAATAGCAGAGACAACACATAGGAGAAGCAAAAGGGATTCCAAAAATGATGGAGAAGAGAGGTGCTGGATAATAGCTGTATAGCAAGGCTGGGACATTTGGACACTGTGAAAGGAGGGAATTCTCCAACAAAACAAAACAAGGATATTAGCTGATGTGTTTGAATGAGCTGAGAGGAGATTTAGTCCCATCATGTGTTGGAGGAGAATTACTCATAGGTGTACATGCACTAGCCCCTAACGTTGGCAGGCCGGGTCAAGAGTTAGAAGAAGGCCTCCAGCCCACAGCCCACACCATCCTCCTGCCCCCCAGCTCCTCTCCCTACCACAGGAGTCAGTAAGTCAGTGAGTCAGTCTGAGAGGGTTAGGGTTAGAGTTAGGGTTAGGGTTAGGGGGTATTGCATTAGTCGGTGGATATTGCTACAGCTATTCATTGGTCAGATCTTGGCCTTCGAGCATTCACACATCAGCACCATCTGCCTTTGCAAGCAGGGACCTGGAAGGGGGCTTGGGCCATCTGGGCAGGGAATTCTGGGGTCCTGGCAAAAGCAATTTCCAGATGGGCAGAGTGGCACTGGCTGCAGGTGGGCATGTCTCCTTCCCTGTGGCCCCACGGATCCCTTGCTGTATGGAGAGAGGTGAGGCTGGGGCAAAGCCAGAGGGAGCCCTCTAAACTTTAGAGGCTAAAGCTCATGGCCAAGGACAAGGGGCCATTGTTGCCTAGGGCAACTATCACTAGAGCAACAGTCACTAAATTCTGCTATCCAAGTACTAACCAGGCCCAACCCTACTTAGCTTCCGAGATCAGATGAGATTGGGCGCATTCAGGATGTTATGGCCATAGAGAAGTCACTAAATTCTTATAAAAACAATGACTAACTGAATGGATGGCAAAAAGTTGTGTAAGGAAGGGAAGGTCGTCACAGTTTTTTTACTTTAAAGAACATTTAAAAATGTAATCAGATTTTTGAGGTGGCTCAGCTACAAATAATATTTATATGATCATAATAATATAAATATTAAATATCGATTTAACTCCTAATTGTGATTTAACTGTTGCTTTTTGTTTGTTTTATTTTGTTTTATTGATACATAATAGGTGTACATATTTTGGGGATATGTGTGATAATTTGACACATTCATACAATCAGATCAGGGTAATTGAGATATCCATCACCTTAAATATATATCTTTATGCTAAGAACATTTGAATTATTTTCTTTCTATTTAATGTACAGTAGATTAATGTTGACTATAGTCAATCCTATTGAACACCAGATTGATTTAACTATCTGGAAAGGCTAGGTCGAGGGGAAATTTATGTTCAAGGTGGGGTTAAACTTTCATAGTAGGATTACTAAATAGGAACTAAAACTAAAATAATCAACAAATATCAGTATGTGTGTGTTATTTCAAAATATGTAAGTAAATGCCAGAAGATAAAGTTAAACCGGTTGAAATTGTTTGCCTCTGAGCAAGGAAATTAGAGATGGGAAGGGGTAGGGAACATATGTCTATTATCAAAAGGCTATTATTTGACTTTTATTTACATTATCTTGATAAAAATTAAAAGAAAGAAGATCATTAGAAGGAAATACAGGGAGAAAATGAATGAGAAAGAACACGGATGAAACATAGAAACATTAAAAGGGAGAAACAAATTTTTTTAATGAAAATAAAGACTAATTAAAACTACAAGAATGCAGAGCTCCACCTTGCAGACACAATAATGAAAATTCCATTTTAGACACAGTGTTCCATTCAGCAAAGCTTTCATGGGTTTTCACTCCTTAATTTCATTGCCTTCATTTATTCCTCACAACATCCCTGTGCCTCAGCTTGTTGGTAACATTTATCAAATGTCCAGTATAAATAGAGCCCAGGATGAAGAAGGAGGGGAGTTAATAACAAGAGAAACATCTTTGCTTCTAGGAGAATTCCCTCCTGCTGAGACAACCAACGTAAGAGGGGAAATATGAAAACACAAATGAGAGACACATAGAAATCTATCCAAAGCAGATTGGAAATGAACGCGCATGCTGGAGAGCTGCCGAGGTGTCGAGGAGTTTACAGTCTAGAGCAGGCGTTACAGAAGCTATGGATTTGTATGATGCATCCAACGCATCTCTGGTGGGGCTAAGGTAGGTGATAAAAAAGCGTAAGATGGGCCAGAGCAAGGTGAAAGAGAGTACCAGGTGAGTTATCCCAAAGGACTAGGACAGCCTGCCCACCTTGAGCTTGCCCACGCGAATCTTGCCCATCCTGTGTGTCCAAGCCGATCCTCACCTTCCAGTTCAAGCTCAGTCTCCACCTTAGCCCCATTCAGAAAAATGTGCCCCATTCAGAAAAAAATAATAATTTCTCTCTCCTCTTCTCTATCCTTAGCTAGAGTTCTACACTTGTATTTTGGGTTCTTTTAGGATTTCCTGTCACGTGTCCCTATCCATCTATTCCCTGCATCAGAAGACAGGAAGAGTGTGGCCTTTGACATTGGATTTGAGTTGGAATTTCTGTTTCACCCACTTACTGCAGCTGTGGTCTTGGACAAGTTCATGAAACTCCCTGAGCTTATTTCCCTGCATATAAGTTGAACCTCATAATTGCCTAACATGCAATGTTCTTGGATGAATGGAAGATAACATATAAAATGCACTTGGCAAAGAGTAGGTGTGCAAGACATAGGCAGCTGCCCTTATTACCAAGATTACTATTATATATGCAAATCTGCTTTCCTCAATTCAACTACACCTATCTTGAGAGGAGGGACTTTTTCTTTTGCCCTCCCCAGTGTCTTAGTGCCTGCCACATGGCGGATGCCATTGAATCCATGTAGATTGATCAAGCCAGGGCAGGCCACTGCACAGTCTATTGCTTAGAGGAGAAACCATGCTACTAACATAAGCTGACGGGTGGGCTAAGCCACTGAATCTAATCCTGACACAGTAACAAGGACACTTAGGTGTAGGTTCAATGGCCTTGTGACACCTCTTTAAATGAGAAAGAGAAAAATGCCTTTGAAAATATGTGAAAAATATTTACTTCCAATGTGCACATTGAAATAAAATCATACAGAAAACCTGAAACTTTTAAGTCAAGGTTGAAATTGGAACTAGAAGCTCAATTTGATTTAACTCAGCAAACATTGAGGGGCCAACTAAATGTAATGCTCTGAGCTAGCTATGGGAAAGTGGATAATATATATATAGTCTTAGCCTTTAAAATGCCCATTTAGAAGAGAAAATATTCATATGCAAATATTAATAATAGGACTAAAAGTGATTGGAAATTTCTTGCTCACTACTCTGTTCATTAATAAGCAGAAATGTAAAATGAGATTCTGGATTTTAAACAATAGAACATTATCATGCCAACTAGAAAATGTGTCAACATCTACACATGTTTATGCTTGACACCAAATATATTTTAAATTGCGGGTTTTAAAGTCATTTAGGGCCGGGCGCGGTGGCTCACGCCTGTAATCCTAGCACTCTGGGAGGCCAAGGTGGGTGGATCGTTTGAGCTCAGGAGTTCGAGACCAGCCTGAGCAAGAGCGAGACCCCACCTCTACTAAAAATAGAAAGAAATTATATGGACAGCTAAAAATATATATAGAAAAAATTAGCCGGGCATGGTGGCGCATGCTTGTAGTCCCAGCTACTCGGGAGGCCGAGACAGGAGGATCGCTTGAGCTCAGGAGTTTGAAGTTGCTGTGAGCTAGGCTGACGCCACGGCACTCACTCTAGCCTGGGCAACAGAGTGAGACTCTGTCTCAAAAAAAAAAAAATAAAATAAAATAAAGTCATTTAGATTATTGCAAGATAAAATGTATTGCAATATGTAAACCATGGTTTTCATCCTTTTTTTTTCACTAAAGAGAAAATATTGGTCCTATTCCTTAAAAGGTTCACTTTGAATTCTCTAATGCTCTCTACATTTCTTAGTGGTTTCATTGACATGGATGTGTATGGCCAGGTATATTCATGTGTGTGAATCTTCTTTGCCTCCAGTATAAAGAGATCTACTTTAGCTCACTCTTAACAGTAGCCTGAATATTGTATTCATGGGAGTTGTCAAGTTGAAAATCCTTTAACTGAACTGAACCATGTTTTTAGGGTTTTCAAGTATTAAAAGATAAAATCAGCATTTTTCTGGCTGCATTTATTATGTGGAGTGAAATCCTCCTCAATAATCAGAAGAAAATGCCTTTGAAGTATTGGAATGTTAAGTCTATTCTAAATAGAACATCAGATTTGGAATTACTGACCTCAATTCTTCTTTCTCCTTCACTTCAACAAATATCTATTATAGCACTTATTTATGTTAGATGATCTGTTTCATGCTGTAAAGAATACAAAAATTAATAGGATTTGGCTTCTGTGATATGTTGTTTAATGGTCACAAATCCTTCCCATCTCAAGCAATGTCCCCCTCTGTAATGTGACTATGCTGCACCCCGCTCCCATGCAGGGGTGGAGACTCTTTTTGCATCTCTTCAAACCAGGCTTGTTATGCAACTTGCTTTGACAAATAGAATGTGGTGAAAGAAGCCTATGAGTTCCAGAGCCTATGCCTCAAGAGACCTTGCAGCTTTTGCCCTTTGTTTTTTGGAACCCTGTGGCCACCATACTGTATAGAAGTCCAAGATCAAAGACCACTTGGAGATAGAGGTCCACCTCTCCAGCTGTTTCAGCTAAGTCCAACTAACAGCTGACTCTATACCTGAATACAGCAGTCACATGAGTGAACCCAGGAAAAATCAGCAAAGAATCACCCAGTCGAGTCACAGAATCATGATAAATCATAAATCACTGTTATTTTAAGCCACTAAATTTTGATGTAGTTTGCTATGCAAAAATAGACAATAGACCCAAATTGGTACCTTTGCTGTAACAAAGACATGTGACATTGGTTTTAGTTCTGGGTTGTAGGTGAAGGCTGAAAGGCAGTGGAAAGGCTATTAGTAAATGCTGGAAGGGCAGTAAGGAAGTCATGATTAAAGGCTGGGAAAAGGCAACCTAGGTTATGGAATGGTGGATCATTTGCAAGACTGTTTACCAAGGTAACAGAGCATAGAAAATGTACCTAATGAACTTGTGAATCTCACGGAAAGTTAAAAGTGTCAATTGACACTTTTTCTTGTGTATGACAAATTATGTCAAGGAAGAGATGAACTAAAAAAGATACTCTTCAGTTTGCAAACAAAATTTAGAGGAGAGGTAAAAGGTTAGGATTTGTTGGGTTTGAAAATAAAACTCTTTCATATTCTCAGGCTCTCCTGCTAGCAAACAATTATCAGTGCATGAAATGGTCTAAACATAAAGATAAAATCACAGCTGTGGTTGCTGAACTTTTGCTAAAACCTTAGAAAGATTTAAGATGTTGCCCAGTAGACCCTTTCAATTAGACAAAAGAGCAACTAAGAAACTCAAGGTGTTGTCACACAGCAGCTACCCACTTAAAATATAGGGAGGCCTGTCTCAAAAAAAGAATAGATGTGGCTTATGGTACATGGCATCAACATTGAGAAGATTCATAGTAAACTCATAATGTCTTTAAGAGAATTGTATTGGTAAAAACACTGATAGCTTGGACTAACATAGACTGACATAGTTCAAAATGAAAACAGGCCTCTGGGCCCTCAATGTTCTATAGGCAAGAAGCAGACTGAGAACACTATGCAGCTACAAACATAGGTTCTTTCTTCTTTTTTTTTTTTTTTTTAAGCTTTACTGAGGCAAATTGAAAAATAAAATTGTATATATCAAATTTGATGTATGTATACATTGTGAAATGATTACCACAATCAAGTTAATTAACACATCCATACCTTTACATAATTACTTTGTGAGTATGTAAGAACATACGTCATTTCTTAAAGAAAAGAAAAGATATCCCAGAGAGGAAAACCAAGAGCTAATTGCCAAGGAGGATAATAAACCAGGAAATCACTTCAAAGGAACAGAAAATGTTCTAAGAACATTTTATGTCCCCAAAGCACAGGGAACTGGCAATCTGGTCCTGCTGCATTTCAAACTTGCTGTGAATGAGGGTTGCCATGTGCTTCCTGCTCTTCCTTGTTTTGATCAAGAGTGTCTATTATAATTAACCACACCGTAGCATGCTGGGTGTGATGGGCAGATAACTTGACATTTTAGTTCACAGATCTCTAGATTAAGAGTTGTGAACTAGTACAACCTCTATGAAAGTAATATGGAGATACCTCAAAGAGCTACAAGTAGAACCACCATTTGATCCAGCAATCCCATCACTGGGCATCTACCCAAAGAAAAAAAATACATTCTATAAAAAAGACATCTGCACTCGAATGTTTATAGCAGCACAATTCACAATTGCAAAGTTGTGGAAACAACCCAAGTGCCCATCAATACGTGAAGGAACAATAAAATGTGGTGTATGTATACCATAGAGTTCTACTAAGCCACAAAAAACAGTGTTGATCTAGCACCCCTTGTATTATCCTGGATAGAGCTGGATCCCATTCTACTAAGTAAAGTATCACAAGAATGGAAAAACAAGCAACACATGTACTCATCATCAAATTGGTATTAACTGATCAATACTTATGTGCACATATGGTAGTAACATTCATCGGGTGTCAGGCAGGTGGGAGGGGGGAGAAGGGGATAGGTATGTTCACACCTAATGGGTGCGGTGCACACTATCTGGGGGATGGACATGCTGGAAGCTCTGACTCAGGTGGAGCAAAGGCAATATAAGTAACCTAAACATTTGTACCCCCATACTATGTGGAAATATATGTATATGTGTGTGTACGTATAAGAGTTGCTGTTCTCAAGACATTGCATCAGAGAAACCTTCTCTACTTCTGGATCTGATAGAAATCATGGGATCATGACCTTTGAGCTTAATGACAAAAATTTAGATTAGGATTTTGGACGAGTGTGAGTACATTTTGCATGTGAAGAGGTGTGAATTATTTTAGCCAGAGGATAGATCTTATAAATAATCAAAGCCTCAACAATTCCTTTCAACCCGCATGTTCTTTTGCAATGTCACTTTGCCATTCCTCCCATCAAGAAGTGGCATCAACTTCTTTTCCCTTGAATCTGGACTGGTCTTGTGACTTGCCTTGACCAATAGGATGGGAAGGGAAAGACACTATCGGAGACTTGGCCTCAGGGGGCCCTGAAGCTTCTGCCCTTGCCCTCTTGAAGAACTTCCCTGAGGATACCAGGCCCCGAAGGGAGCTGGGGTGAAAGAGGAGTTCCACTATCCCACCTATTCCAGCTGAACCTGCTGCCCAAATGATACACCCCTGCTGCTTTTAGCATCCATATGATTGGACACAGACAAAGAACCACCTAGTCAACACACAGAATTGTAAGAAATAAGAAAGTTAAGAAATAATAAATGGTTTTAAAGCCATATTTTGTGATGGTCTGTTATGCAGCAATGAATAGCTGAGACAGTTCTGTTCTTTAGGCATTGATAAAGTATTAGGAAAGAGAAAATGTGCACATTTACTTAAGGATGCATTTAAGGATGATTGTGCTAAGTGTCATATGAGATGCGGCACTAAAATTTGGGAGGTTCAAAGTACAAGAGATTCAATTTTGTCTAGGAAGACTGGTGAATATCTATAGTGAAGACAATTTTTAAACTGAATCTTGAAGAGTATTTTAGTTAGAGGAAGAACAAGCAGAAATCTTGAGTTTTCTTGGAGAGGAGGGTCACTAATTTTCCTTATTGATTAATTGAGGTGAGAAGAGTACTGCTTCCAAAAGGAGCAAGAGTAGGCTTAGGACGATGGGAAGAATCATTCTGATCTATCAATAATTCATTCTTCTGTTTCCAGAAGAAATTAAGAGCTGCTCTACCTTTGTATTTCGGTTAATAACAAACTTCCTTTATCTTCATTATTTCATAAGAGAAGGCGAGTAAAACCCTCTTTGGGCAGGCTGGCAGGATTTTGACACCACCAGTGGCACTGGAAGTCCCTAAGGCTCACTCCTTAAGAACACTTGCTCCTAGGCACCCCCATCAAACACACAGTGGAAGTGGTAGAGGAGAGATACGACACTCCTGTTACTTATCATTCCAGCTCTCATCCCTCACCTCAGGCTGAAAACCCTGGGAATAATGATTACAATTTATAGTCAGGATGCAGTTTCCCTTGCTTATGTCTATCAGGACTTGAAAAGACTTGCCAAGAATCCACATCAGCCTCCAAAGGGATCTACTATCTTTCCATTCTACATGCCTGTAAATGAATATTAGAGAAGAACACACCTGTTTCTGTAAGTATAAGCAAATAGAAAATGAATCACTGAATATTTAGGCATACTGAAGAATTTAGTCATTCACCCATACATATTTAATGAGCACCTAGTACGGCTCAGGGGATGTTTTGTGTGCCTGGGCTATATCAGAGAACAGAGCATACGAAGATCTCTGTCTTCCTTCTAAGACTTTGTATTCTAGTGGGCCCGGGGTGGGAGTGAAAGAAGGATAACCATAAAAAATAGATTAAACAAACAAATATATAATGTTTTAGAAAGTTATAAGTGTATGGAAAAAGAAACAGATGGAATCAGCAGACCTCGGGGTGGAAGGGTGGGAGAGGGACTGCAATGGTAGCTTGGGCGGTCAAGGTCGGCCTCAGAGAATGTGACAGCAGAGCAGAGACTCGAAGGAGAGAAAGGATCAAAGATGTTTCTCCCTCTGAAGTGAATTTATTTTAAGGAACAAGAGAAAATATTTGAAAATAAAATGAAAGTTTCTCATGTATCAGTTTTAAAAAATTGCAAATACAGCAACTCTGGAACTTTAAGAAGCTATTGTGAAGAGGGTCCCTGTGGTGGGAGGCAATGCGTGGACTTGTGCAGCACTATTGTTGAATAAGAAACAGCAAAAAAGTAATCAACCGTGGCAATATGGGAAATATTTCCTGAAACAAAGAAGTGCTCTAGTTAGAAAATGTAGAGTGCACATTATGTCCCAAGAAAACAAAATGGCAGGATAACAACCACCCCTAAGCACAGGCAGTGGGAATTTTTCAGTATTCGAAAGGAAGAGGAAGAAGAGGAAGAACAGGAGAGAATCTTATAGGCAGACAGAAGGAAAAAAAACAGGTCACCCAGAAAAAAGTCCACAACAAAATCAGGTTGTTCTCAGACTCCTCAGCAAGTCACAGTGCTAGAAGGCAAGCCAGCAAAACACTACAGAATTCTTAATAATAACGCCTGAGAGCCTGGTCATCTTTCATGCGGGAAAACAGCAAAAGCAGGTCCTCACACGCAGAGTGCTAGTGCCAAGGCAGATTTCTTAAATAAGTTATTGAAAATCTATGCCAAGACAATGAAAAACGTATCAAAAGAAGCCCAGAATGGGGAAATCTTGGTGGAAGGACAGGCATTGAGCAGAAAAATGAATAAGATGCAGAAATGAGTTTAAATGTTTGTTTTAAAAGTGTTTTAGATGGTTATAAAATTGATTGCAAAAAGGTGTCTTTTAAGTTAATGAAATGATCACTCTTATTTTTAAGACAATAGAAAACAAATTATGGCATCCATAAGCACAGAGTAAGTAAAGAAAAACGAGGATGTGAGTGGTGGAGTACAAAGGGAAATAGTATTATATTTCTTATCTTCCGCAAGAGATGGTGCTACGTCTAAATATTTGTGTCCCCCCAAAACTCATATGCTGAAATTCTAACCCCCAAGGTGATGGTATTAGGACATGGGGCCTTTGGGAGGTGACTAGGGCATCAGGCCTCCAGGGAGTAAGTGCCCTTGTGAAAGAGGCACAAGGGAACTGGTTCTATCCCTCCACAGTGCGAGGACACAGTCAGAAGGCACCACCTGTGAACTACTCAACAGGCCCTCCCCAGACACTGAATCTGTGGCGCCTTGATCATGGAATTCTCTGGCTCCAGAACTGTGAGAAATAAATTTCTGCTGTTTGTAAACTACCCAGTTTATGGCATTTTGTTTTAGCAACCCAAACACACTAAGACAGATGGTTTTTGAAATTACTAATTTATAATTCACTATAAGAGTTAATTTAAGGCCGGGCGCGGTGGCTCACGCCTGTAATCCTAGCACTCTGGGAGGCCGAGGCGGGTGGATCGCTCAAGGTCAGGAGTTCGAGACCAGCCTGAGCAAGAGCGAGACCCCGTCTCTACTAAAAATAGAAAGAAATTATCTGGCCAACTAAAAAAAAATATAAAAAATTAGCCGGGCATGGTGGCGCATGCCTGTAGTCCCAGCTACTCGGGAGGCTGAGGCAGTAGGATCGCTTAAGCCCAGGAGTTTGAGGTTGCTGTGAGCGAGGCTGATGCCACGGCACTCACTCTAGCCAGGGCAACAAAGTGACACTCTGTCTCAAAAAAAAAAAAAAAAAAAAAAAAAAAAAGAGTTAATTTAATACAGATCTAGGATTGTCTTTGAAAAATCTGAGTTAAATACTATTAACATTGAAAGCACAAAGCTTGCCTTTTAAATTATTGCCATAAAAATAGCAAATAAACGTATACAGCAAAAATGAA
Organism: Eulemur rufifrons; assembly: GCF_041146395.1. Lineage (NCBI taxonomy): Eukaryota > Metazoa > Chordata > Mammalia > Primates > Lemuridae > Eulemur > Eulemur rufifrons. Next base: position 91,933,056 of record NC_090985.1, read on the forward strand.
CAAACAAAACAAGTGCATAAATAAATAGCAAAAAGAAAAAAGCTTTAAACGGCAACACCATCCATAACAGTTGTAACTTATAAGAAACACATATAAAACAAAATACAGAAAAGCTGAAAATAATTAAGGTGATCAAAAGCAGAACAGATAACTCCAAAGGAAGAGCTGTATATAGAGTTAGAATTTTAATATCTGATAAGTCAGAATCATTAAAAATGATGACTAGCACAATTTTATATGGATGAAAGCTACAATAATGCTGAAGACATAATAAATAATCTTGTATTTATAGGAAGTACTACTGAGAGATTGGTAAAAATGCAATTATATTGGAAGAATTTGTCATCAGTCAATGGCAGACTATATAGGCAAAAATAATTGAAGATATAAAAGTTTTTGATAAAAATAGAGAACAAATTTATCAATATTTTTAGATGATATGATTGTATGCTTGAGACCCAAGAAAATGAGAGAAATCAGGTGAATAAACGTAAGGTAAACATACAAAAACATATTTATTTTTATATATTAGAAATCCTGTTTAAGGTGGTAGAATAAGCTGGTGTCAAAAAACAATAACCTTCCCCCAACCAAACAAAAATGTGGAATAAATATAATTTTTAAAATGTTAATTTGTAACTGGAGTCAAAAGTAAGAAAGGAACATCTCCAGGGGTCACAAATAAGCAGGAATCATCAGAGGGACTAGGGATTTGAGGCTGATGGAGCAAACGAACCAGGTCTGTCTTTTTTAGGGGTCAGGGCTCTAACACCCCCTAGTGATGAGATGGAGGTCAAGGCCTTGATACTGGAAGGAGAACTGGTCTCCCCACATGAGATGAGGAGCTGAGAAATGAGGACTCTAGTTGTAACAGGGATAAACAGGCACCGCCTACCTGCCTTTGGGTGTGACATAGAAAGAGGCTATTGTTAAAGGTACTGCATTTTTTATTTGAGTTTCGGTTTGACTGTTATTGGTGTATAAGAATGCCTCTGATTTGTGTGTATTAATTTTGTATCCTGAGACTTTACTGAATTCATTTATCAATTTCAGGAGTTTCTTGGTTGAAGCCTTGCGGTTTTCTAGATATATCATATCATCAGCAGAGAGTGAGAGTTTGATCTCTTCTGCCCCTATTTGGACACTCTTAATTCCCCTCTCTTGTCTAATTGCTCTAGCAAGGACTTCCAGCACTAAGTTGAATAGAAGTGGGGATATGGGCATCCTTGTCTAGTTCCAGATCTAAGTGGGAATGGTTTCAATTTTTCCCCATTCAGAATGATATTGGCTGTGGGTTTATCATATATGGCTTTGATAATTTTAAGGTATCTCCCATCTATGCCTATTTTGCTAAGAGTTTTTATCATAAAGGTGTGCTAGACTTTGTCAAATGCTTTCTCTGCATCAATTGAGAGAATCATATGGTCTTTGTTCTTGCTTTTATTTATGAGGTGAATTCCATTTATAGATTTGCATATGTTGAAATATCTAGATGTATATGTAAAGAAAGAGGTGAGAGACTTATACAGGAAGAACTATGAAACACTAAGAAAAGAAATTGTAGAAGATGTAAACAGATGGAAAATTCTACCTTGCTCATGGATTGGTAGACTCAACATTGTTAAAAATGTCCATACTACCTAAAGTGATCTACAGAATTAATGCAATCCCCATCAAAGTACCAGCATCATTCTTTACTGATTTTGAAAAAATAATTGTATGTTTTGTGTGGAACCAGAGAAGACCTTGTATAGCCAAAGCAATCTTAAGTAAAAAGATCAAACTGGGAAGTATCAGTCTACCAGACTTCAAGCTGTCCTACAAGGCTATAGTAACTAAAACAGCATGGTACTGGCAAAAGAATAGAGAACTAGACCTTTGGAACAGGACCTTTAGAACAGGACTGAGAATCCAGAGGTGAAACTATCCACATATTGTCATCTAGTCTTTGACAAAGCAGACAAAAATACACACTGGGGAAAATAATTTCTTTTCAATAAATGGTGCTGGGAAAACTGGATAGCTAAATGAAGAAGATTGAAATTAGATCCCCACCTCTCATCTCTTACAAAAATCAATACTAGATGGATAACAGACTTAAACCTAAGGCATGAAACCTTAAGAATCCTAGAAGAAAATTTAGGGAAGACTCTTTCAGACATTGGCCTAGGCAAAGAATTTATGATGAAGACGCCCAAAGCAATCTACAAAAACAAATAAATGGGACCTGATCAAATGAAAAAGCTTTTGTACAGCCAAGGAAACTATCATTAGAGTGAATAGACAACCTAGAGAATGGGAGAAAATATTTGCTCTCTACACATCTGATAAAGGGCTGATAACAAGAATCTATCTAGAAATCAACACGAAAAAAAATCAAACAACCCCATCAATAAATGGGCAAAGGACATGAACAGAAACTTGTCAAAAGAAGACAGAATAATGGCCAGCAAACATATAAAAAAAATTTTTCTAATCATTAGGGAAATGCAAATCAAAACCACAATGACATATCACCTAACTTCAGTAAGATTGGCCTATATCAAAAAATCCCAAAGCAACAAATGCTGGCAAGGATGTGGAGAGATGGGAACACTCTTACACTGCTGGTGGAACTACAAATTAGTGCAACCTCTATGGAAAAGAATTTGGAGATACCTCAAAGAGCTATAACTAGCATTACGATTTGATACAGCAATACCACTATTAGGCATCTAACCAAAGGAACAAAAGTCATTCTATAATAAAGACATCTGCACTCGAATGTTTATGGCAGCACAATTCACTATAGCAAGGATGTAGAAACAACCTAAGTGCCCATCAATCCATGAGTGGATTAATAAAATATGGTATATGTATACAATGGAATACTGCTCAATTATAAGAAACGACAGTGATCTAGTACTTCTTAAATTTTCCTGGATAGAGCTTGAGCCCATCTTCTGAAGTGAGGTATCACAAGAATGGAAGAATAGGCACCACATGTACTCGCCATCAAACTGGAACTCACTGATCAACACTAAGGTGCTCACACAGTAGCAATATTCTTTGGGGGTTGGGGGATTGGGGGTGGGTAAACTCACAACTAATGGATGCAGTGAGCATTGTAAGGGGGGGAAAGGGCACGTCTCAAATCACGGTTGGGATGTGGCAAAGTCATAACATGTAACCAAAATGTTTTTACCCCCATAATTTCCTGAAATAAAAAAAATACCATTTTCATTTTAATAGAAATTGACTAGTTGGCCTTAAAATTTATACAAAGATGCAAAGGACCTATGTTGACAAAAACAGTTTTGAAAAACAAAAATAAAGTTGAAGAAAAAAAGAGAAAAAAGAAAGAGGCTTTCACCTGGGCCCATGGCGGGAAGAGAATGAGCCAAAGACAAAAGTTCGTGCTCCCCCAACTGGGGGCGGTGCCCAATTTCTGGTATGGAAACCCTGACACTAGCAATCAATATGAAAATAGGTACAGAACCAGTGAGGCCACAGAAGAGGCAATAAGGCTGCTTTCACAGCAGAGGACACACTTAGGAGCTCTGTAGAAAATAATCCCTCCCAAGCGGGCTCACAACAGAAACTACAAACAACATGACACAGTTCAATGCTGTGGTAGAGTCAGCAGACACAAGAGACGGGAGAAAGGGCATCTAGGACTACAACTAATTGAATAATCTGGAAGAAATTTTAAAATATGTGTGTTTAAAATATCCAGATATATAAGAATAGAAAACATTAAATAAAAAATAAAATATTATAAAAAAATAAGTAGATTTGAAAAAAAACTCAAATAGAAATTATAAGAATGAAAACTATACACATTAAATTCAAAATAGACCAGACTTGGCTTAAAAGAAAATTGGAAAACTGGAATGCAGAACTCAAGAGATCTCCCAGAACTCTAAACAGAAAGACAGAAACATGGAAGATATGAAAGACAAGTTAAAAATTGAAAATAGAACAAGATGTTACAACAAAAGACAAATAGAAATTTCATATGGAGATAATAAAAATAATAAAAGTGAGTCAGTAATTGAAGAAATAAAAGAGAATTTTCCAGAATTAAAGAAAATTGCATGAGTCCTAAGATTGCAAATCTGAGTGTATGTAAGACTATGAACTCCTCTGTTAGTACTTAAGCTCCTTAAAATCAGGAATATCTTTTTTGTTCAACTCTGTGTTGACAACACTTCTTTCTTGTGTTCCTGGTATCTAGAAAACACCTGGCATGTAGTAAGTGCTCAATAAGTTATTTGTTGAAATGAATAAAATGAGTGAACAAAAGCATATCAAGTCCTAAGCAGGATTAAATAATAATAATAATAATAAAACACCTTGACACAACTGCAGAACACCATAAGCAAAGAGAAAAATTTAAAGCCACCAGAGAAAAAAAGCAGATTGCCTATGAAGGAACAGCAATTGGACTGACAACATGCCTTTTTAAAGCAACCAGAATACAAGTAACTAATATCTTCAAAGTGTTGAGGACATAATCTTAATTTAGAACCAAATACGCAAACTTATTATTCAAGAGTAAAGAAAAAATAATATTTTCAAACATACAAAGTTGCTAAGAGAGTTTGCTAGCCACAGCCCCTCACTTAAACGGGAAGGGAAATGAGCCCACAAAGAGGCATCAGGCGCAAGATTCAACAGTGAGCAAAGAAACTGGTAAAACACCTTGGTAATTTGAACAGACATTAATTGCAAGTAATAACAAGGAAAGTAACTATGAGGTTGAATACATGATAGAACTAAAATAATAGACTACAGCAATTTTAAAAATGGAAGAGTTCAGAGTGAAGTTAAAGCATTCTTTCTTATTCTTTCTGGATGAAAACAGATTGATTCCAGACATTTTAAGCAAAATATGTTGGTAAGGATTCATATTAAAATTTTGGAAATAACATGTAAAGTAGCAGAAATAGAAAGCTTCTAAACAAGAAGGGTAAAAGTGGGAAAAAGCAGGAAAAAAATAAAACTGGATCAGACCAACAGAAAGCAGTGCTCGTTGAGAGTGTGGATAGTAACGCATTGTGCTGAGGCAAGCAGAGATGGGCGCTCTCATAGGCTGCTGGTGGAAATAGACAGTGGAACATTTCTGGAAAGCAATTTAAATATACGTATCAAGAACCATAAAAGTTTTTATTGTTCATTAATCCAACTTCTCAGTATTAATCCTAAGGGAGAATAATTGAAGATGAGGGAAAATATTTATATATAAAGATGTTTATTGCACCATTATTTATATTGGTGAAAACTTGGAAATAGCCTAATGGCCAGCACCAATTAAGTTTTAAACTATCCAGTCATAATTTTGTGCTCAAGGAATATTGCTATGATTTGAATGTGTCCCCTCCAAAATTGAGGTGTTGAAACTTAAGGGCCGATGTGATGATATTAACAGGTGCGGCCTTGAAGATGTGATGAGGGCTCCTCCCTTTGTGAAAAAACTTAATGTCATTATAAAAGAGGCTTCAGGCAGTACTTGGCTCACTGGCCCATCTGCCTTCCACCACGTGATGAGAGACAGCCTTCCTCCCCTCCAGAGAATGCAGCCGCAAGACGCCACATTGAAAGCAGACAGCAGCCCGCACCAGACAACTGAACCTGCCTGTGCCTTGATCTTGCACTTTGCAGCCCCCAGAACTGGGAGAAATAAATGTCTGTTTTTTTAATAAATTACCCAGGCTCAGGTATTTTGTTATAGCGGCATACAAATGAACTAAGACAAATATTTGGAACCCTAATAAAATTACCAGTTGTAATTTTAAGTTTGAAAAAAGCAGAACAATAAAAATAGTTGACATCTATTGAGTGCTAACTATAGCGCAGACACTTTTCTGAGCCTTTACTTGTATTAACTCCTTTAATTCTCATTACAACTCTTTGAGGTAGATACTAATATTATCCTCATTTTATAGGTGAGGAATTTGAGGCCCAGAGTGTTTAAGTAACTTGCCCAGGTTCGGGCGGCCAGGAAGGGGCCGAGCCCTGACTCGTGCCCAGACCCTCCAGCCACAGTGCTTGAGCTCGTTACCGCCGCACTGCCCTGTCCAGATTCATAAAGCTATGCACCGCGTAAGCTCAACTGCATGTGTATAAGCAAAGTACGTCTCAAAAATTCTCAATGTAAATCATGGTTCTATCTAAGTAGTGAAATTGCATGATTTTTAACATCTTCACACTTTCTCTGTTTTCATTATTTTGTTCTACGAAAATGCTTACTCTTATAAATATACAATACTTAGGATAGAGCAACTGAGCCATGTGGCAGCCATTCTGTGATACTATCCCAATAGGATATTGGCCTCCCCACTATGCCACAGAACCATTCTCTTGGGTTAACCCAAGAGATAATATAATGCGGTGGTTCTTAAACTTCTTTGGGTTGTGAACTTCTTAAGAATCTGTTAGAAACTGGATACCATTTTCTTCACCAAATGCACATGTGTTTACAATTTCAAGAGATTCACATATTCCCAGTGGCCCACTGTAGACCGAAGGTTGGTGTCCTCAGGTTAGGAATGAACCAGGTTAAGGTACCTTCCTTATCCAGAAGCTTCAACCACCCAGACCACTGTTTAGAGACCAGGGAAGAAAGCACCACCCATGCCTCTCTCCCCTGCTATGGCATCGTGGAGCCTGTGGCCCCTGCCAATGTCCCTGCCTTGTACCTACCTGCAGGTATCTGGGTACTGAGGGGACCACAGCAGTAGAAATTTAAATATATAAATGTGAAAACTGTGACCATGGTGGTAGGACTGCTGTCATACACATCGTGATGACCACTCTGAAAAGGAGAAGGGGGTATTTTCTCAGATGAGGGGACCAAAGAGAATGAGCCTGGTGGCAGCACTATTTGGATTCTCATTGCCTTAGAGCAGGTGTGCAAGGAATATGAGGAGGGTAGGAAGAGATAAACAGAAAGATAAGCTCCTTTATTCCCACTCCCAATATATCCTGGCTGAGAGACAAAGCCTAGAAAAGTCTAAAAATGAAAATACAAAGGATAGTCACCACTTTGATAAAAATGGGTTTTAATCCAAGTTTGAATGAAAATATCAGTCATTTTCCACGAGGCTGGGGAAAGTACTAGAGAGAAGAAGAGTACAGAAGTCAGAGGGTACTATAGTACAGAAGTCAGAGGGTGCTATAGTACATGAATCCAAGGTTGGAGAAAACCCGCCTAGCCTTTCCGTTTCATGCAGTTCCAACGAAGACGCTTCATGCCCTGCCTGCTGGTGCACTAGGCAGAACTACATTTCTGAGCATGCTGATGAGATGTTATAAAATGCATGCACTGCCACAGAGCATTTACTTTATTTCTTGTGATTCCCCATAAGTCCTCACCCAAAGCATATAATTCAACAAGCTCAGTTTTCCGGCTTCCTAATCCACAGGAAATTAGAAAGACAGAAGTTTTTGAAGCAGACCTACTAACAGCAACTTGAATGGACAGCTAAAAGAAAAGAGAAGTAACTTTTTAAAGAGGCATTTAGAGAATTCATAAAACATGGCAGTATGGGCCAAGTAGCTGGGGACAAAGCCTTCCATGTTCTAAGAGTCTTCAACATGAGGGTTGTTTCATAGCCCAGAGTACAATTATTTATATTCATTGTGGTCAGCATTTGTCATGAAGAAAGTATTAAATATATTTAGCAAGGGCAGGGAGTACAGAATGCATTCTAAGATTTCTTTGTTAGCTTTAAACTAGAACTGAATAAAATAAAATTTAAAATTGGCCCTTAAAAGGCAGCCCTCAACTATTTTGGAAATTTAATAAATGAGTCATTATGGTATTATTTTGGGAGACTTCACAGGTCAAACATCAAACTGAAATACTCTACCTATGGTGATGTGATACACAAATCCATATGCATGTTATAAAATTATAGGATGGATTCACTTCTCAGAAACACAAGACGAAATGTGTTACCACCTGAATCTGTATGTACCTGTCAGGGCAAAGGGTGCATCGAGTAGAAATAGGAAGTGGATCACAAAGAACAAGACGGGGAGTCAGGCCTCCATTCCCTGAGCTCTCCAGGGAAGGCAACATCCTTAACCTTTTCTTAACTCTGTCTTGTGCACAATGACACACATAGAACACAGAATTTAAGAGAAAGGGAAAATAATGATACTACTAGATGAGGAAATTGGCACCCAGAGCTCAAGTCACACAGTGGACAGAGCTCTGGGGCCCACAGCATTGACTCCCACACTGTGCCCTTGTTACTGCAACTGCTTCTGCGACACTCTCCGTCTTCATTATGTTGTGCTGAGAATCAGTGGGCAAGGGGTGGACAGGAGCGTCCCCTCCCTCTCTCAATTTCAATTTCAACTGCACACAGCTCAGCCACCTCAACAGGAATATTGTCATTGGGAAGAGTCTAGCAAGAGCCTCCCTCATGTGGGCTTTCCATTGTTTCAGATTTCTCCCCGCAAGTCAGCCAGCCAACAGGACACCGCCAAGCCCTGCTCTGCACCCACGGATACCGAGGAGAAAAGACACAGTGTGCTGTGTCCAGGAGCTTCCCTGAGGCACGAAAGAGTGTGTGGCAGAGAAGATCAGCGTATCAGGCATTTGGGGAAGAAAAAAGGAGACATCAATGCTGCCTCGGCCACAGCAAAGCTCGTCAGTGTGGCTGTGAGCTCGGAAAGGTGAACGGAACTTTGATTTTGCCTTAGCAGAAAGCCTAAATCCCTTCATTCCTGGCCTGAGCCCACCTCCAGCCTTGTCGCTTACCATGTGGCCCCTTGTGTTCTATGCTCAATAGAGCCACCTGAGGCTTTCCCAGCATGACAGCCCTTTCTCCCCTGAGGTCACAAAAGCATGCTCTTTTTGTTTCAAGCAGCCTCCCTCACATTCCCTTCCCTTCTCCTGCTCACGCTCACGTCTCCTTTGGGTTAGATAAGACCCCCAGGAAGATTTCTCCGAGGCCCTGGCGTCCCAGCTGGACTGGAGGCCTCTTCTCAGTGGACCTCTCCCTAGGTCCATGCTCACCTCCCCATAGGAGTGAAGCCTGAGCAGGAGGTACTGCAGATGCCACGGTGGGAAAAGCTGTGATGAAGAGGAAGAAGAAGTGGGACAGGAGAGAGACTCGCTTGACTCAAGTGGAAGGTGTCCTTTGCATCAGGAAAGTCATGCCAAATCATTAAGGTTTTATATGGCAAAATGTACAGCAAAGAGACTGAACCAACTGTATCAGGAAGCCATAAAGATTCCTGAACAAGAATTCTGCAATGAATTTTGAGCCATCGGAGATTAGGTGGCACAGTCCCCAATAGCAGGGCCCAGACATAATTAGGCAACATGAAGAAGGAGAGAGAGAGATCAAAGCGCTAACTGGCTTTGTGATTGTGCCCAGATTAAATACCCTGTATTTAAAATGAGGATGATAACAGCTCCTTCGTAAATTGTTGTGAGGATTAGATATAAAACAGCATGCACAGGGAGATGCCCAATGCCTGGGAGCATTATTAATATTAACAGTCTCTGATCCAGAAAGGCACAGGGTGTTATTTATGGGAATGCCATATTTGAAATTAGATCTGGAGATACTTATCAGGGGAGTGTTGGAGATAGGGAAGAAATAGAGGCAAAAGAGAAAAATGGTAAAAAACAGAGAAAGAACGTGCAAAGAAAAAACAACACATCACTTTAAAACCTTCACAACAAAATTTACCCTCTCTTTATTTTCTTGTCTGATGTTATATTTTGCAGTATAGTAGCAATAACTTCTACTGCTTTATAGCACACTCACAATAAATGGCTTCTGAGCTTGATTTACAACCTGAGCGAAGCACGGGTACTTAATCATTCCCAGCAGCTGTTTAAGGTTCCGTACATCACCGTTCAGGAGTGATTATCTGGAAACCACACTGAGGGGGCAGGAGAGCTGGTGGACGGTTGTAGAGGTGAGGCTCAGGGCGTGGGGATGGGAGGGGAAGGCTGGGCGTGTGCCAGGGGGTGCCCTTCTCAGTTCTACAGTATCCTCCTTACAAAGTGGTCAAAAGATGCTTTCCTGGCTTATTGAGAACCAGAGAAAGCAATTAATAGCCCAGAAGAGCTTCACTACAGGAAAAGAGCCCACAGCGTGCGATGCATTCGCTCAGCAGCCGGCCATGCCCATTAGAAAATCCCACAGTGAAGGCAGCACACGGGCAGTGCCATGATTAAAAATGCCTGTCCTACGTGCCCTCTTTCCTGATACCAGCCTTTTAAAGAGCAAGCACAGGTCATGCTGAGGGATTGCAGTGCCATTTCAAGTCAAGTTGCTGACAGTGAGCTCAGCATTGGCTGCCTAAATGGGGACTTGTTCGAGAAGGAAGAAGTTATTCTTAGGCTCTTACATCTCTGGCCATCAGAGACTTTTCTTTTTTAACCTACAAGGTAATGAGTGTCATGTCTTTTTGACTCCTGGATTTATAAGTGAGAATTTGGGAGGAGCAGCTGGCCTGGAAAGGTACACCGTCAATAAAAGTTTACTCTCCAGGTCCTTAAGGCTCGTCCGCTGTAAACCCACCTCACCTCTATATTTTAACTGAGGAGTTCAGTCTGTGATTTTATCCGTTTTAGCCACTTACTAGCTGTGTGACCTTGGGTAGATTACCTAACTTCTCTGAGCCTCAATTTCATCACCTGCAAAATATGGATATTAATAGTGTTTACCTAAGAGCATTACTGCCCTGCACATGGTAAGCACTTAGTACATGAGCTCTCAATATTGTTTGGTTTTGTGGTCGTAACAACTCTCATTCTCTTGAGCTCATTTTTTCTCATCCCCAAACTCAAAACAATTGGAAAGCTACCACTACCAGAGGGATTCTGGCAATGTTTTTGTAAGAAGCACAGACAGCTAAACATTTTCTTGGATCTCTGTTAATAAGCTCTGGGATCTGGAAGCAGGGTTCTCTCCTGGCCCTGGTGAGAAGCCCAGCCTCTCCCTGGCCTGCCTCCTCTCTCCTTTCCTCAGCAATATTCGGCTGGATGGAGACATTAGAAGTCTGTTCCTTTTCATGCCACAAGTTGCTATAACTAAGGACAATCAAGCTGAATGAGGCACAGACCTCCTGCTACTTGTAAAAAGCTCTTTAATGCTCTTGCAAAAGCCAAAGGCAGACCTCAATCAACTGGCTTATTTATAGCTTAAAGAGTTATATCCCACCTACGGCCTCGGGGTTTTAATCAGAAGAAAGAACCTGTTTAAAGCTCATCTTCCACTGCCAAATAGCACCACAGAGCTGTGGGGGCTTTTGCCACGTCAGTCCTTTAGAGGTTGCCAGGGGTCAGCAATGACAGGTGACGTTTGAAGGAGCTGCTGTCTTCAGCATATCCATCAGGTAAATTACTGCAAGGCATGAGGGGACCGGGAGCAGCCGAAAGCCTTCCCAGAAACAAGGTGAGTGGAAAAGCGCCCGTTCCCTGAGGACAGACAGATTCTGGGTTGTTTTCTACATTATAAAGTAAACATGACAGCGTCCTCACGTTCAGAATTGTGAAGGAGAGAAGGTCAGTATCCTAGGAACATTCATCTTCCCATCACTTAATGCCTGGAGGGCTTGTGGATGAGGGGACTGCTGTGAGACGCCCTCCTGGGACCCTGGGCTCAGAACAGGAAGGCATAGGGCCAGCCCACGTGGCCGCCCAGGATGCCCGTCATGGAGCGCATGAAGGGACAAATGAGACTCGCTTCATGCCACTGAGGATAACAAGCGTTGTCACTGCTCAGCACGCCGTCCCCTTTCTTATTTGCTCAAACTGAACCAATGAGTCTCTCCCCATTTTCTTTCTTCCCACTCACATCGGGAGCTGGACAGGCCCTGGACAGTGACCCGAGTCATCTCTACTTCTGCCGCACCCAGCTTCTAATGCACGTGCGTCAGGGTCCCCGCCCGTTGGAACCACGCTGAGGCTGGCGGGCTTCATTGTTTACACTGAGTCACCTGTGCCTCTTGGCTAGCGGAGAGCGTGGAAAAAAACAAACCTTGAATTTGGGCCCTGGAGCTACTCTGCCACCTAGCAACACGCCAATGGTTCAGATTTTGATTGCAAGATACTTTGGAAACTGAATTCAGGGTTAAATGAGACCACAGATAGGACTTAGTGGGAAGGCATGGTCCTTCCGTTCAGGCAGGCGAGGGAGTAACCCCATCCTGTTGCATATTACCTAGGTACAAACGCAGATGCTCGAGGGACTTCGGGAGGCCTTAGAAATAACGTATGTGAAACACCTGGCACAGAAGCACCCAACAAAGGGCAATGCTCGGCGCTGACAGTAGGATATTTTAGACAGTCCCTACCAGGAGATGTCAAAGGGTGCTCCCGCACGCCTAAGGGTTTTGGAATATAGAGGTCTCTGGTTGTCAGTGTCTGGGAGAGGGGAGCTAAACATTCCACAATGGTCAACAAGGTCCTGCCGGTTAAGAGCCGAGCGGCGCCCCCGTGACCATACCCCTGCGGAGGGTCACCGCGCCCGGACCTCGGCTCCCTCCGCCTGACTCGTGGCGCTCATGAACTCCCTCGTCCCCCACCGAGAAACCGCATACAGTCTTCCAGAAGCTCCACGGATATTTTAAAACATCCAGCAACTCAGGGGCTGAGCAATTGGCTCCAGATGTCTCTGGAATGAGCTTGGAAGCGGAAGCCCTGAGTCTCAGTCGAAGATTTCCCGTGGATGAGTCATATCGTTCCTCGACTAGAAAGTATCTCCTTCTGACACTCTCATTTGTCATCGGTAACTTAGCGATACTGCAACTCCCAGGTGGTATGAGCATTAAATGACATACAAGGAAATGCTTGGGAACCATACGGCACCAGGCAGCTGTGTGGTCTATGCCCGTGCAGCATGACGGAACGTCATGTCACTGACCAGGAGTCCCCTGACGGCGCTTCCCTGAGAATTCGGAAGGGTCTGAGCCGCGCTGTGCTGACCCACTCTGGAGCCTGAGGCAAAAGGAAAGTCAGAAATACTTATCCTGGCTTCTTTAAAATTTAGATATTTTGTTCCTCAGTGTTTTTTTTTTTGCTCAGGCTCCCTGAACTTCAGTCAGTTGGTTGTGCGCCAATCCAAACCTTTTTGTCCCTTGTTCTGTGTCCCGGGGGGAGAGAGAGACTACCGGATCCTTTGGCTTCTTATAACAACTCTGCATGCTTGAAGGTGGCAATCAAGTTGGTCATCAGCCTCCTTTTCTCTCTAATAAATTACTCTAACCTAACTCTTCCTTAAATGCCTCATCTTCCTTAAAAAAAAAACAATTTTTCAATGAATCTTCAACCTGGCTGCTGATTTCTGAGCTTTTAGTTGTGACAAACAAACAATATACCGACAAAAGAATGTTCGGTGTAATTTTCTATATTATGACTTGCAATGCATTTCCAGTTGTTTTTCCCCATCAAGGTACTCGGGGACCAGCTGGCCTACACATAGCACTAATGGACACTATTATAGTGTATTGTGGGGCTTTTATTACCCAAATCTTCCTCCCACCGCAAATGCTTTTCTTATTTCCTGGGAATATAATAAACACAATAGGTAGGGACACTAAGACTAGGTGACTTCTCACAGCCTTCCTGCCACAACTGAGCTATCACAGAGGACTTTGGACAAGGTACCTTGAGGTCTCAGTTATATTGTTTGTGCTTTTGCTGGTGGAGGAAAGTTGGTAAAGGTGTCAAATGCTGCTGCCCTTGGAAAGTACATCTTGTGACCCAGTATCCTAGATATTTGCCTGATTTGAATTTTTTTTCATTAAGAAATCACTACCATGTATTGAGCGCCAACTAGTGCTAACCTATGACCATTGTCACCACTACTTTACAGGTGAGAACCTGAGGATAGTAAGGGTTTAAGCAATTTATCAAGGTCACATGGCTGGTTAGGAGGCAGCTGGCATTTGGGGCCAGCTGGCTTCCAAGTTTGTGCACTTAATCCCTGTTCTATGCTGCCTCTTGGACACCACCAAGTAGGGCAATTGAGGTTAATCCTTACCACAGCCCCCCACGCCAGATATTTTGAAATTGCAACTCCAGAAAGTAAAATAACTTGACCAAGTTTAACTCTTTTTTAATGGAGTGAAATCCAGAAAAAGTGGACATGCCCCTTTGTGCTCATATTCTCTCCTCCAGCCCCGGGCATTCATGGCAAATCAGGCTTATGACAAGGTGCAAGTCTGCACCTCAGAAAGAAGCAAGAAATAGATTTATTTCTGATCAGATCTTAAAGGGGCAAATTGTAAATTCTTGCCAATGCTGATAGGAGTTTAGGTGAGAAAGATCACAGAGCTCATTGAACAATAGTGTTCCCTTAGGTCTCCATTACATACCAAGCTGGTGACCTGGAATATAAACTCTGCTGACTCTCGGAGGGCCAGGTTCATTTTATGAATGAATACGTGGGTGCCAACTTATTCTACCTATTTCAGTTCAGCCTGGCAGCCTCAGAAAACACAGAAATCAGACAGCTCTCTGCTCAGACCCAACTTCTGGACAAGGCCAGTTTATGCTCAGGTAGCACAAGCACGGCCTGTGCCTCAGTTGCCGCATCTAACCCAAGCACACAGAGCCCAGCACGTGCCTTTGGAGGACCGTTCTTCCCATCAGCCCCTGTTCTGCACTTTTGTACATGGGTCTGGGTCTAGATGAATGAGATGTATCTCATTTTAATAAACAATTATAACCATTTAATCTCAGCAAACCTTTCATATGAGACATTCAAATCACTTCCCAGTCATCTCAGGCCCCTTCACTCTCACCTTGCAAAGCTGTGCCAACCCTTCCAGGCCTTTTGGGCCCCAATTGTGCTGGGTCTGTGCGACAGGAAACAGGTTTGGGGAGAAAGCAAACAGGTACTTAAGGTGGGTGTGCAGGCAGGTCTCATGCATCACCCCACTCCCAATTGCAAATATCGTACTCCAGTCCCTGGCTCTAGTTTATTTACCACCTGTGCTCTATTACCTTTGTAGTGGAATATTTTATAATATTAGCAATAATGCTAGAAGGTAAAATCTACAGTGCTTCCTCTGTGCCAAATGATGAGCTATGTTCCTTAATGCATTTTGTCATTCAAGCCTCCCGACCACACTGTTAGACAGACATCATTATCATCCCCACATTACAGGTGAGGACACTGAGTCTCAGAGAGGTTGCTTGTCCAAGGTCGTATAACCAGTAAACAACATGACAATATCCAGATGCAGACTGAGGTTTGCTCATCTAATGACATTCAGCTGCCAATTGGTTAGCCTTTTTATTACCACCTTTTTGTTAAAGCCAGAATGATTTGGAACAAATGATATTGTACAGTTTTTTAAAAATTGGGGCAGAAGAGAGAGGAGAATGAAAGAAAGAGAGCAAAAGGTCTAGTGAATTGAGAGCCTACAAAATGAATTTTAAAATCCCTTCCCATCTGTAGGATCAGGATGAATGAGGTGCACATCCATGAGCCGTTAGAGCTGGAAGGTATCTCTGGTTCAAGCTTCTTATTTTACACACGAGAAAACTGAGGAACAGAGAAGTGAAGTAACTTAATCAAGGTTATCATAACCATAACATTTGGATTATTACTATTTGTTTCCTCTTCTTAACACACATTTTAGGATATATACAGACCAAATTCTAATACAAAATAAAATATTTTACTACGGTTCATTTTTTCATGTGTTCATCACCACTTACTGATATTCTCAGCATCATCTGTCTTAGCAGATGGAAGTTCCAGAACACTGTGACAACAACTAAGCACAAATGAAGTCAGCATGATTATTCCCCAGAATCATCGAAACTTTCCTGTTTCAAAATCCAAAATGGTAATGTGCCATTCTCGGGAGGACAACTGTTCCCTCTAGTTTAACATGAATCTCCTGTGTCAGTGGTTTGTGTGTCTCAGAAGGAATCAGCCTATGGTGGACAAGAGTTGGCTGTATGTTTGCACCATTGCCGGACAATGGGCTGCACAATGGGGTCTTCACTGGCAGGGACCATGTGTTCTCAGCATTGGCCTCAGTGCTTTAGTACCAGTCCTGGAACAGTCTACACTCACCAAATGTGTGTTGAGTGAATGATTTAGATGGATGAATGTAAAGACTTGGAAATCTTTCTCACTGATGGGAGCTATGTAATGAGAGGCTCATTATTAATTATGTTAATTGTGATATAATATATGATGAACATGAGATGTTATTCCATATCATTATGGAATATCAGACCAAGATGCAGACCTGACCAAACTCTAGACTGATAGTGTTAAAACATTCAAATACCTTTCCAAGGTTAGATTGCCCTACCTCAATTTATCAACTAGAAAATAGCCAGTGGTTGCTAAGGTGTTTTACACTATTATTTTAGGAGGAAGAGTAGTGACATGAGGCCATGAAGAGGCATCTTAGAAATTTCTTTGAATAGTATTGGGGAGGGTACTTTGATATATTGTTAAAATAAACCTATGTCTCCCCAAGAAACATAAAAATTTCAATGATGCTATCTCTGTGACAGCTCAAGCCATAGGTGATGTTTCAAAGATTGATTCATTCATTCTTCCTCATTCAACATTTATTGGATATAGTGCTATGTGCCAAAGAGATAAACATGAAAAAGACACAGTGCCCTGCCCTCAAGGAACCTGCCATCTTGGGAGGAGGGGTAAGAATACACAAAGTAAACACACAATTACAAGAAAGTTAGCTTAAGGCAACTGGCCCTCAAGTCAGACCACCAGGACTCAACTCCCACCGCATATTTCACTAGCTGTGGGACACTGAGTGAGTTCTTTCACTTCTCAAAGCCTTGTGTCATCAAGTGTAAAATAGGGGTAATAGTAATAGTATCCATCATGCAAAGTTCTTTGGTGGATTAAATGAAATAATAAATATTAATGCTTAGAAGAGTATGTGATTATATTCAAAAATATTAGCTGTGATAACAGTGGTTCTTATACCTCTGTTGCAACTGCGTTAATAGAAATACAAACAGAGGAAGGGCAGCTGACTAAAACAGGGTTAGAGGAGTAGATGAAGACTACCTTCTTCAAGAACCACAAGGATGGGTGTGAATCAGTGAGCAGACTGTGTCAGGATGGTTGGAGTTGTGGTGGGGATGGTTGGTCTTTCCTTCAGGTGTCTGATGGGTCAAGTCCAAAGGGTCAGAGGCATGGAAAAGCCTCAGCTGTTCAAGGCAAGGCTTGTGCTCCCAACCAATTGAACCAGAAAACATGAAGAAGGGCAGAGGATGAAGCAGAGCAGGAGATGTAAAAGGCAGATTGTAAGGGGCCTGCCTTTACCTTGAAGGCCTTGCAGGACATTGAAGAGAGAACTTCAGGGAAGTGACATAACAGAACTTTGGGATGGTCACCCTTGCTACAGAGTAGACTAGAATGGCTCAGAGGATACCAGACCAGAGGCAGAATTGCTGGTTTGGGAGCTGTTGCAGTAACGTGGGAAATAATGAGAACCTAAAGGAAGGCAATAGCAATGGGAGCAAAGAGAGGTATAGAGTTTTGAGAGGTGTTTAAGAAGAAAGGGGTAGGACTTGGCAATTAATAGATGTGAAGACCAAAGCAAGAAGCAGTCAAGTTTGACTCCCAGATTTCTGGCTTGAGAGACTGGGTGGATGAAAGAGCAGGTATAAGAGAGAAGAGGATGCTTTCAGTTTGGGACATGTCAAATTTGGGGTTCCTTATAGGACTTCCAGAGAAAAATGTTTAGCAGGCATTTGGAGGCACTCAGGAGAAATAAAGGTTATTCAAGTCATTGAGAAGATCCAAGAAATTTTTTTATGCATTGAAAACACTTGATTTAAAGCCATTAACTGAATCCATTTTTTGTTATTGTTGTTAATGATGAGAACACTAAAGACAGAATATGTGGTTCTTCTAGAAGATCAGCTTTCAATTTTATTAAAATAAGTGACTCACTGGTTAATGGAATAATGCCCTGTAGGTCTCTTACAACTCTAATGCTATGATTCTATTGTAATCTGGAATTGACTTTTGACGACAGCACACCTGTGGCCTTAACTTCCTTTGTGAGTGTGTGGAATATATTTTTTAAAATGAAAGCTCGTTACCTGTAAAGCCATACAACCCCAAACATGCAATGATTATGCTTATAGAAAAGAAAAACCAAGTAAAGACACTATCTACATTTACCTACTCTGATCCCAATTGGCTGCAAACAGCAGAAGAATCTTCCTGCCGTAGTGGTCACGGTTTTCCAGCACCCCAGGGAACCCATCAATCAGAGCCCTCTTAATGCCAGGATCATCCGCCTTGAAGTTTTTGAACATGTCCAGGTTTAGCTGGCGGTACTGGAAGTACTGGGCCAGGAGTCTAAAGGCATCCACTTGGTGAAACTTCCTGGCTCGAAGAAATCTCAGGATGAAGGCATCATCTGTACGTAAAAATCCAATGTCAGGCCTGGTGATGATCATGTCCCTGACTTGCTGAATATCCTGATGTAAAACATCTGGGTTTTCATTCAGTTCCAGACGTGCTTTCTCTATAGTCTCTGGACTGAGTCCAGCCTGTAAATGGGTCATCTTGGCCAAATCTCCTTTCCAAGTGCTTAATTTCTGGTATTTTGGAAGAAGAGAGACTGGTCCCATTCACCTGATGGTCTGCTGAAACCGTGGCCCATTCAACAGTTGTTTTACTACCAGACTGCCACTGGAACAGACAAATACAGGGTCTTCTTTCACATTCAGGCCCTATGTGGTGGTGGCCATCCGAAAGAGAAGCAAAACCGAGGCCATTGCTTACTGAAAAACAAATGCACACAAGAGAAACAAAACAAAGGTGATACAAAGAAAGCCTGGGCAAATTTGTCAGAGTTTAGACAGAAAAGCAGTGTATTAGGCTGCAGGTCTGATTACATTAAGTATCCAAAGAATAAATGGTAAATTACCCTTAAAATGTAGTATCTAGCAAAAGTTGATTATTGACAACTTGAATCCATAATGTGCAAATATTAGAAATATGTTTGGGAACTTTTTTGTTTCACTAGTTCATAGTGTACAGTCAGATTAGCAATGAAATGTGCTTTTATTAATTATCCTAAGAAGCAGCAGGAGGAGAGAAAGCTCCTTCTCTGTTACAGCGTGTTTTATGGGGCTATTCCCAGGCCTAGCTATAGCAGAGAAATCATAGCTGCTGTACAACTTACTGCTTCCCATTAACCTCTCCGACAGAAGTATCTTTCACAGAAATACCCAGCCACCACTTTTTTTAAAGGCAGCCATTTGCATCTTAACAACGAAAAGGACTGTTAAAGGTCATCCCACCCTAATCCCACAAGTACCTCCCGACTCAAAGGAGTCCTCCACCAGTGTGTGGGGCCTGGGAGTGAAGGCAGGTTGTGGCTGGAAGCGTGACCTTCAATAATCAAATTCTACAACAAGGAGAAAGGAGGCTTACGTGTGGACATTTACAGACCGCTTTATTATTTGCATTTGTCACCCTTCTGCAAGGAAGGCAAAGGGACTTGAAACTCTTGATTGACACTCTACCTAACCAAATATCCATATGGACTTAAATGTCATTCCATTTTATATAATTTTCTGTTGTCCTGAGATACCGTTTTACTTATGATAATGATTGTTTTAATCTCTTCAGATACATCCATTATGATTTCTGCATTTAAATGGTATACAGAGAAACACCCATAATGTTTGCATCTTTCTCATTTTACATATAAATGTTTATACTCTCACAGACATCTGTTTGGTCTAAACTGGAAGTTCCAAAAATCAGAAGACATTATTAGATGTGAATAAACTTGGAGGCATGTACTTTCTCCTAGTTTTCCTAGGTTAGTAGTATTTGCATTCGAGGCAGAATATTTGCTCTCAATCTAGTCATTGTTGGTAATGCTTTATCATATGAAATAATTTAAAAGACAAAATGACTCCTCTGCTTAATTTAGGACTAGCAGAAATGTCTTAAAGGAGACAATCAACTCACACATTTCTGCTTTATATTGCCTTTCAGATATGGGGCAGATGAAAGACACTCCAAGTAACTGGTATTCATTTTCAAGATAATAGAATAAAAATAATTTTATTTATAAAATGTTGGCTTTGTGAAATAATTTGTAAGAAAATAGCATTTAACTCTGTAATATGAAATAAGAAACCAAACAGTCTTGCTTCTCGCTGATGTTAAGGACCCATAATGGGAAAGAAAAATAGTCCTATGAGCTGTTCCCAGGATTAGAAGAAACTTCAAAATCTAAGTAGTTCAATGCCCAACTGGTGTCAAAATTTCTTCTCCAATAGCCTCACCACACCCCTTCAGAAAGTGGCCTCACCCGATGTCTCCCTCCTCCAATTCATCCTGACACCCACTGCAGTCTCTCTCTTACCTGCTGCTGAAACTGCTCACACCAACCAGTGACAGCGATGATGATATAATCTGTTATCCAGACTTAGGCACTAAAGGGTACTAATAATAATGCTGGAACAACAGGCACCAACTGGGACAGATCCAAGCAAACCCAGACAGATGGTCACCCTACCAGTGAATGACATTTTTGTCTACATACAATAGACAAATTTCAGGACCTCTTGTGGGTGACCTCTCTCAGTCTTTGACATTCACTCCTTCATCCTTCTTAGACCTCTTTCTCCCATTCTCCCATTCTTCTCCGTGACTCCACACACCCTGAGTTTTCTCCTAGCCCTTTGTCCCTTCCCTCTCCATCTTCTCTTTCTGTGCTCACCACTTCAATGCCAGTGTTTTCCGGGATCCTGTCCATGATTCCACCATCCACATGTGGGTAACTTTAGTCTGTAGCTTCCTCCTGATCTTCAGGAGGCTACACATTCAACTGTCTACTCAACATGTCCACTTATGTATCCCACAAACACCACACATTCAATGTGTTCAAAGCTGAACTAATCATCATTCCTCATCCAGAATTTGCTGCTCCACCTCTGTGTCTTAGTGGATGACATCATCTTCCATGCAGCTTCCCACACTAGACACCTGGGAGTCAACTGTTATTCTACCCTCTCACTTATCACCTACGACCAGGCAATCACTTCCTTAACATTTTTGAAATTTCCCCAATTCTTTCCATCCCCATCATCACTATTTTTGTCAGGCCACATCACCACTCGTCTGTGTGGTACTACAACATTCTCCCGACTGGCGCCCTTGCTGCCAAGCCATTTGCTGTACTACAGTTGAAATATGCTCTTCACCAATCCTTGATTAACACCCGTGATTAGCTTCTAATTGTCCTAGGATAAAGGATACAACCATGCATCATGGTTTCCAAGACCCTCATCGTCTGGGCCCTTTCTGTCTCTCCAGATTCAACATCTGGCCATGCAGCCACTTGCAGTTTCTTCTCTCCTTTGTGTGCCTTGGTAAAAGCTGCCCCTCTGCCTAGAATCAGCACTGATTCACTCCCCTTTGCCCTTCAGGACTTGAACTGAAAGTCATTTTGCCCAGGAAACCCTCCCTGACCTTCAGAGGTCACAGTATCTCCACAGTCCTGGCCACACTACTTTTTATTGCCATTTTCCTTTCTCTCTCTTTATGTGGAACACCTTAGGGAGAAGGGGTGGGGATCTCATTTGTCTGCGTGTCCCAGTACAATGCCTGCCACAAAGAGGGTCAGCGCCATGAGCAGAGCCACTTCACCATGTTCATGGCCACATCCTCAGTGCCTGCCACGGGGCTGGCACTCAGTAAATAGACACACAATAAATGCATAAAGAATGTAGTCAAAGTGTTGTTTGAATAAGTGGTTTTACCCTCTGTCTGAGGACCTCTAGGACTGTTTTTTCTTGAATGAGTAGTAGCAGCTAACATTTAGTTTCCCCCAGTACCTACAAAGTATCCTTCGCTAGAGATTTTAGCCTGAGCACAGTGTGCTTCAGAGCCACGCCTCCCTGACACAGCTGGGTAACGGTCACAGTCCCACACCCTGCTTACGGTACAAGTCATGGCAACCACCCATTCCCTACAGAAGATTTAAAGCTTGGAGCAAGTTACTTACCTTCCAGTTTTGGGACTCAACAATGTTTCCAGGATAAATTACTATGGGTCCAAGGGGAGAGTGGAGGTTGCATTTTTCATGGCGCACGTCCACACCACATAGCTACGCCTCCAATCTATAATATCAGAAATAAATTTGCTTCAATCTACATCTTTATTCTGTGCTCAGCAAACAGTAGACGCTTCTGCGGAGAAAACCCAGGTCACTGGGTTTCATACTGATGATAAAATAGATATTTTCCATTACAGCAAATCCTTCATACCAGAAGTCTGAATAGACTGCTACTTAAATAACAACTTCAATTGGTAATATTTAAGGCATTAGAAAGGCCATATGAAGAATGTTCACCAGGATGTAGCATTTTCAATAGACTATAAGCTTTTGTTCACATAAAAAACTTGGTTCTCACTCAACTTTTCTGAATTATAAAAGGATACATTGGACTTGGTATCACATGAAGAAGTGAGAGTGGTTTTCTGTCCTGGCAGTATTAATAATGATAATAGCTATTATTATATTGTTACTTATTATAGCTGTGTATTATGTCCCAGGCACTTGCACACTCTCTTTTTATAGACTAAAATATTTAATCCTTAGAAAAATTGTATGAAATGAGTATATTATTGTCCCCATTTTCTCAAATGAGGAAAGTGAGGAACAGAGAGGTTAAATGACTTGCCCAATATTACACAGCTACTAAGAGGCGAAAAGTGAATTCAAGCCCAAGCAATTTTTCTCTAAACCCATGCTCTTTATTCCTATACAGTTCTGCCTCTTACATGTAACAGAGAGATTTTATTATTTACCTACTTAAGACCTATGTGACCATAAGTTAAGTCACCTTCCCTCTCAAAATCTCACTCTCCTTCCCTAAATTCCCTTCCAGATTTACCATTGTATGAGCCTAAATATGCCAATGGGTGAGCAGATTTTCTTAGGTAGCCGAATATTGTCATCTCGTCCTCATTTCTTCATTGGAAGGTGATTGGAGCTGTTCAAAATCTAGCTGTCTATGTCCTTTCCAGCTATCACTAGTTTTTGCTCTTCCTTTATGTATTTTCATTTGGCAAAAATAACAGATCAAAGACTTTGCCATTCTATTTGAAGGATCGATACCCCACCATGCCTAGCAGAGTGCCAAGCGTGGCATCAGCATTGAAATGTACTTGATGACCAAAAACAGCACTTAAGGCAGATTCATGTGAGCCTCAGAAATCATCTCCCTGCATTGTGGTTGGGTCCCCAATGATTCGGTGTTTAGAGACCATTTCAAATACATGGAGAGTAACTCACGAGCACCCTCTGGGGAGGCCAAGGTAGAAGATATCTTCCACTCTAATCCATGGCTTTTCTCATGAACTAGAAATTTAGGTAGTAATATTTTTGTATGAGGAGGAAGAAAAAGAGTCTCCACATCATGATATTTAAAATCATGGCATCCACAGATTCCAGATTCATACTTCTTCTCAAGTTTCCATTAGGAAAAAAATCTATGTATATATTTCCCCATTCAGAATTCAATCTTAAGAAAATTCAGAAATAAACATACCATAGTCTTTGAATCAAGCAGTCTAAGTATAAAAATCCTTTTAGAAAGTATGGTTATTCAAATGAAATCTATTTTAGTAATTTTATAACCTATTATCATCTTCAGAAACACACATAAAATATATCAGGAAAAAGATCAGAATAATGATAGTGATGCCTTATCTGCAAACATGTACGTATATGCGCATTATTTCAAAGCATTTTACATCAATTATCCTTTTTCTTTGTTACAATGATCCTGAAATAGGTAGTACAAAGATAATTCCCTGAGAATTGCCAAGGTAAAATCATGCGAAATAATGTAGGTAAAAGTGCTTGTGAAATAAAAAGATCTATTTTACATTAACCGTAATATTCTTGTTGAGATCATAATTATGTTGTCTCTAGGTAAATAAAAGGATATTGAGGCAAAGAACAGCTAAGCAACTGGTTTAAAGTCAGATAATAAGCCGATATTAAGGTTGGAAAACAAGCAAGCAAATGTTTGTTGAGTACTTATTATGTGCCAAGGGTTTTGATGTTATGTAATCTAATATCCATACCAATCTGTAAAGCTAGGTTATTACTTACTGGTCCTAGTCATTAGGACAAATCTGAGATTTAAATAAAGTATAGGTGGAAGAACAAGATTTGTACACAAATGTACCTGACCCACGTTTTGTGGGTGGCTGTGCCCTGCCTTTCTGAGCAGGTGCCTTCCGTAACGTCAGTCTGGGTCCCAGTGTCCTCATACTCGCTCACACTCACTTGATAAGCACACACTCACACCCCACCAGCCCTAAGGGAGATCATGTAAGGGATCCTGTAAAATTGCCCAAATTTGGGGAAGAAAGAGAATATTGTCATGATCAGAAAGATAAAATCTGTAAAGCCTAAATATTATTTGAAATATAACAACATCAATAATTAATGAACAGTACCTCAAATTTGTGTGGCTTCTGTGTGTTCTCAGTAATACAAAGAACACCTTTAAGCACACATAAATTTAAATAATGCAAATATAAAATAAGAAACTATACCCATTTTTGGGGGGGTTTCTCTTACAATAAAAGGATGAAAATGAATCTCAGTGATAACACTCGCACAAGAAAGCCTAATCAAGTATCTCATCCATCAGTAATAGTGAAATTTATGTTCCCAAATTTTAAATATATATTAAATTAGGCTAACCCTTAGAAGTCTTCACCTTTCTAACACCTCACTTGAAATTTTTAAACTGAATATGCACTTTTACCTAGGAATGCCAAAAGGAATTTTTATACTGAATGAAATAAAAATAGATGCTGCTGATACATCTAAACTGAAATTGAAAATCCCAGTGAGCAAAAATCTTTTTTTTTTTTTAGATATATCTCTATTTGAAATCTTTCCTGAAAGATGATATCCTTCCTTACTGCCAGCAGAGCCTACATTTAAATCTCAGAGTTTGTTTGATTACACATTCTGTGGTACTGGCCAAAAAGAAGTCTTTTTTCCAACTGATGAGTTTTGATATTGACCATTGTGGCTTGTGGGACTTCTGCATGAGTCCTAGCAAAAGAACATGGACCTGTGAGTAACAAAGTGGCCCCCAATACATTGACTTTCTTTAAAATGTTAGCCAACTTCCAGCTGTGAACTATGTGTAGCAGGGACAGAGACAGTAGCCTGGGAGGATAAAGGGGAGACCTTTAGTCATCTGAAAGTGTAGCATAACCAGAACACAGTCCATCTTCCACCACCTTTAGCTCACTCCTCGCCTAGGGTTAACTCTTCCCACATAAATATTCATTGTGTAAACTCCCTTGGCTCCCTTTAAAATAGCAACCAAGCCCATAGTCATCTGCTCCCATTTGCTCCTGCTTCTGAGAAAGGTTAAATAAAAGTAAATTGCGATGAGTTCCATCGGAGTAGAGACATGGAGAACTTCTACCCCAAATAGATGCCAGATCAGAATTAGAACAGATTGGGACTCAGATACACTAGACCTATTTGACAGAGGATTGTGTCCTGAGTTCTAGAACCATCTATAAAACTTTTACTTCAGTTTGCTTTGGGACAAATAATGCAAGGAGTTGAGGGGAAAACCAACTTGTGAGGAAAACGTGAGATTTTTCTGCCTCCTCGTTGTCTTAGGTAGAAAAGTTTTTAACTGAAGTAGCATTTGCTTTTCACTTCAATATATGTTAAATAAAGATAATCTATGGGGGGGAATTATTGAGACATAGAAAATTAAACTGGAATGTTTTCCTATGCTATTAAACTATCCTCGTGAGAAGTCATCAGCGTAGATGCCCCAAGTTTTAAAACAGAGTAGTGGTACTTCCTAAGAGTGCTGGTGGGATGGGAAGAAGGAATAAAGCACTTTATCCTTCTGGCATCAAAGGAAAAGGGTATTTCTCTAAGAATAGACTTTATTTTCTGAGGAAGAAGATCTAGAGGAAAGTAAGAAAGGTAGGGTTCACCCAAAGATGGCCATCAAATCTACTTGTCCCCTTGTCCACTCAGTGTTCTCTCCAGCACGTCTATGTACCTGGGACACTTCGGATGTGACTGGGCAGACAACACTAGCAGCCGGAATCAGAGCTAAGAAAGCAGGCTGGTGAAAGTGAAACTTAGCAGGATGCTAAGCAGGGTGAGGTGGGAGGAAAGGGACTATTTTTATAACTTTCTCCCCAATTAGAAATACAATTTCCAAGCTCTTATTACCTCAGACCTTGGAATGTTTTTTGTTTTGTTTTAGAGTGAGTGCTGTTATTTAATAATCAGACATGAAGGTGGAAATGTTAAAAAAAAAAAAAAAAGAAGAAGAATACTTTTCTTTGCCTTTGCAAAGGGTGGTCCCTGGATCGGCAGCATCCGCAGCTCCTAGGAGCTCATTTGGAATACAGGATGCCAGGACCCACTCAGACCTAGTGGAGGGATAACAGAATTGCCGCGCAATTTGTTTGCACAGTAATGTTTGAGAAGCGCTGGTCTAGAGGATTTGTGATGCCCCAAAGGGGTTGAGAAGGTAGGTTAACTGCCCCTGAGGCCGGAGCTCAGACTATCAGTGGACAGCAGTGTTACACTGTCCAAGAGGAGAGGAAAAGCAGCCCCAGTATGTTCATTACTTATGGAGCAGGGGCTCATTATATCACCCCATTATCACTCACACACACACACTTGCATGCTGTATATGTTAACCTCCCAAAAAAAGGAAAGAAGGCAGGAAGGAAGGAAAGAAGGAAAAGTTAAAGAGAAGGAGGCAGAGAGGGAGGAAAAGAAAAAGGAAAAAGAGAAAAAGCTCACATTTTATTTTGTTTTGTTTTGACCACACATCAAGAAGCCTTTTACTTATAGACTGATTTAAGTAATTTATCTGATTACTTATGATTGACTGATTTATGATTTAAGTGATTTAAGCCCCCAACTACTATTCCCAGGCCCACAACTTCCCTTCTACTTCCTCCAAGACTATAAAATGATGAATACTGAATAAACTGTGTATGTGACACACATAAAGGTATGGAGTTTTACATAAGACCTTGGAGCAATAATAGAAGTTGAACTGACGTGATGCTATTTTAAGGAAGAGACGAAAACAGGGTCCTAAGTGTTCTTTACAATATCAAGGAATTGGAGCTTTGGCTAAAAGTGTCCTGGACACAAAAGCAGATCATCTCAAACACAGATGGGGAAATTCTTGCTGGCTCAGAAGTCGGGAAGGAGAAAAGCACAGGAAATTAGCCTGCTGCACAGGGAACTTTCTCTGATACTCCCTGTCATGGAACAGGTCCGTAAAGAGACAGAACACAGAGTGACTTCATCAGAGAAGACATAATAAAGGGGTGTGGGAGGCAGCAGAGGGAGGAGAGAATAATGAACTTTTTTTCTGAATAAATGAAGGGATTTTTATGGTGCAGGAGATGTTTGACCAGTTTATTTCCACATCCATAACAAATCAAGCAAAAAAACTTCCCTTAAGCTAAGATAAACTGGGATTGAAAATTAAGCATGATTTTCAATGCAGCGATATACCACTTAGGGCTGGCGTTAGGGGTTGCAGACTTGTAGTAATTCACACTTCGGACCTTCTCCTGAAATAACTTTTTATGCCAGTGAAATCTAGATAAAATGAACAATAATCAAAATAAGCAATATTTGAGAGAGGATGTAAATGGGGAAAGAAGATCTCTCTTGGCAACATTGAGGGATATTTATGTGCTGATTACGTATAGTCAAGTTCTGTATTTTGTACAACCATTCACTCTGCTACCACCTCTGTCTGAGTCATGGTGTAACAGGAACAGTAGAGGAGATCAAAGCCAGGCTGAATCCATTTAGTAAGGTGGAAGGCTCTGCTATGAGGAAACTGTGAAGTTGTGACTAGACTTCTCAGGGATAATAAGGCTTTGACAAGCCTGCAGAAGACGGCAGACACCACCAGTTCTTAAGTGTTCAAGATATTGCCTTTTGGGAAATGGAGGACCCTCCAGCTTTATACTTTATGATTCTAAAATGATGTACCCTTCTATGGGTATGTCTACAAAAACATACAATGACACTCTGCCAGAAAATGTTTTCTGTTCACCTTGAAATCCATTATACAAATGGGAAAGTTCTGTTTTTGAAAATATGAAAAAAAAAAAAAAAGCAAAATAGCCCTAAATAGAAAAACTATGTCAGGAAGCCAGAATAGCAGCACTCTATAAAAATTAATAAGCTCAGCGTAGCATTTCAGTCAGGAGAAGGCACTGCTGACATACAGATGCCCGTAAATCTCACTGGAGCAGCATTGTTTTAAAATTTCCCCAGCCGCAGGAGATTGCATTAAGCACAGGAAGACAGCAGCTTTGGAGACACTGGATTCCTGGCCTGAGTTTCTGGTGCGAAGCATCTAGAATTGGCAATATGTACATTTTTAAAAATTATCTGAGCTGAACCATTCTTTGCAGACCGATAAGGGAGTTTTAAGAATTTAAGAAGTTTTGAGAGATCTTGTTTACAGTGGATAGGACCAGTCTAAGGACAGTAAGTGGATGGCAGAATTTCCTTCTTTAAAATCCATTTCATCACATATTTTTACTAATTTTCTTGGTTTGAATTTAAAACTGAGTGAATGTTACAGGCAGATGCAATTACACTTGTGTTTATGCCGTTAGTAGCACTAAGCAACTTTTGATACGATGTCACTATTCCTCATTCATGAAGACTATTAGGTATGAATTCCTCCTCAAAACTTCTTCCAGAAGATGCCTCTTTGTGACTATATTTGTGGCAATGCTGCTGGTGACGAGCTGGTTTAGGTGAAACTTGCTTCACTGTCTCTTTTTAAAGAGGCAGAATAAATGTACAAGGCCAAGTTTTAAATGAAGCTTTTCTGTGCCCTGGTTTAAACTTTCTCGTTACACGTGACCTGACATTATTCCCATTTAAATACATCTCATTTTTAATTAAGATGTTGATTTTATGAAAAGTAACTTGTCAAAAAAAAAAAAAAAAAAAACAATGTTTTTCTGTTTAGTAAAAATCAATTGAACTAGCACCCACCAAAAGATTTTTATGTATGACAGGCTCAGACACTTATTTTCTGGTGTTTGTTTGCTCTTATAAAACAGATGATCCTGGCTAAATCAAATAAGCACTGTAACTTGGGTTTGGACCTTCAAGTTCAAATTAATAAGATATTTGAAAGATGTTCCAACTTCCCTTCGGCTGAGATAGAAAATGATAGCACTCTGAAAGCAGAGCCTGGCAGAACACAGTTACATAAAATGTCTTTTCAATTTTTGCACTCTATTACCCTTTACTATTATAGGAAAATGGTGTTATCGCCTGATTACTGAGAAAGCACACAAAAATCTCGCCTTCCAAATCTAAGCCAGTCCTTGAGTAGTGATGAACAAAGCCAGGCCATCTGCTCTGAATATCATTACTACTTTGGCCATTTGGGCAAGAGATCTATCTTCTCTGCTTCAAAGAGAGGTTAAGATTGGAAAATTGAAATAAGTAGACAGGAAGAGGCATTTGAACAAATAGCACCTTCGAATGAAAGCCCCATATTTTAGGTTATTATGATTAGCATCATTTTCATTTTTTATTCTGGCCACAGGCTTAACCTTCGGAGTCCCCATTTTGCAAAACATTTCAGTAAAAAAAACTTAATTCCCGAGTTTCTGCGGTAAACGCTTAGGAAGGAAAACGGACGTGTGGGAGAGTATGAGTCATCAGTCACCCCCACCCTGCCTCCTGGTGATTCTCCATTGGCAAACCAGAAACACAGGTTGAGCTCACATTTCTGTTTTTCTGGAATCACACCATGCCTCGGGCCATGTTAATTTCCTGAACTAAACAGTCGCTAATCTGCTGAAAGGCAGCTGGCTAACTGCTGGTGTCTGGCAAGTGCCCCATCTGTCCCCGTGCTCGGGGTCTCTCCCTACTGCCTTCACTTTCCCTTTCTCCCAAGCAGGCGTCTCTCTTTGTTTTCTGGGGTGTCGTTCACTTGAACTTTCCTTCCTATGCCCGTAAACTTGAGCTCTTCTCCTCTACCCTGCGGACCTCGGGCTTTGTCTAAGTGACGAGACACAGTTGTGTGACTGTAGTTACCGCGCTGGTGATGGTGGAGATGATGACAGCGATGGAGATGGGGGTGCCGGTGGTGTGAGGGAGCGCAGGCAGAGCGGGCGCCGGAGGAGGGTGGACCGCAGGCGGCGGCGAGCGGGGCGCGGGGCGGGAGGGAGGGAGTGCAGGGGATTGCGGATGGGAGCTGTCCACATACCCAAGTGCTGAAACGCCGCAGCCATGGCATCGCAGGAGCGGGGAAAAGGCGGGGAGGCGCTGTACACACAGAAGGGAGAAAAAAGGCAACAAATACCTTCACACGGCCGCCCAGCCTTGCTTTGGGAATGTGTTTCTGCAGGTGTCCGCGCTGCTGGACTGGGTGGCTGAGATCCCCTAGGCTGGCAGGTTCGGGCTCAGATTTCTCTAGAAAGCTGTGAATGAGAGCTCGGGCTCCACACGGGGCTGTGATTTTGGTAGGAGGCGTGTGCGCCCGAGACTCTGTCCTTCTATACCCAGCCTGGCTTTCCCCTGGGTCCTAAATGCCTCCGCACCGCTGCTCTCCCCCGTTCCGTCAAGACGTACCGAGAATTATCGTAATTTTGTTAACACTGGGACAAAATGTCCCGGAACCATCACTCTCCGCACGACCTTAAAAACAGAATCTTTCGAACGGATTAATACAAGCTCTGAAACAGACCGGTGTGTGTGTGTGTGTGCGTGTGTACATTTGACATAGGAGAAAGCGTCGCAGATCTATGGGAAAAAGGATGGATTATTTTATTAACAAATGGTGTTAAGAAAATGAACTATATGAAAAGACTCAAAGCCTCATCTCACCAAAATAAATTACACATAGATGAAATAGCTCAACAAAAAAGCAAAATTAACAAAAAATAACTAGAAGAACATAAATATTTTACTGATCTCAAGATGGGGAGGTTTTCTAAGCACAAGAGGAATTGAAGAAATTACAAAGAAAAAGATCAGTAAGTTTGAGTGCATGAAAATAAATAATCTGAATGTCAAAATATCAAAAAAGTAAATACAAATTACCACTTGCAAAAAAATTGCAACAAATATGTATTTTCTACATTAAATACCTCATAAATCAAAAGAAAAAGCTAACAGTCTCATAGAAAAAAGGAGGCAGGGCAAATGACAAAGAATTCAAAGGAGAAAGGAGGATACGCAATAAACACATTTTCAAAAATCGACTCCAGTAAACAGAAATATATAGTTTAAAATAGCACTGAGGTGCAGTTTTGGCTCAGGTTTTAAATACACATAATATCTCCTATTGTTGGAATAATAGTGAGAAAGTGTAATCGTTCTACAAGTCTATTTCACAACATACATCAAGTGTCATAGAATATACATGGCATTTATGTCCAATAATTCCACTTCTAGCATCATATGCTGAAGATATATTCAGACATGCAAAGATTTTTATGTATTAATTTCATTTATGATCATAGAAATTGTCAAAAATAATGAAAGCATTGAATTTTGTACATAGGCTGTAATATTTGCAGCCACTAAAAACATATTTTTGAAGATTATTTAAAGACAAAGAGAAACACTTGCAAAATGGTAAGTGTAAAAAGGCAAGATACTAAGTACAGCACCCCCATTTTCCCTAAATTGCCAAGTTGGTAAGATAATATGATAGTATGATGAGATTACATGTAAATTTTCTTTTTGCCAGGTAACTTGATTTTCTTCCTTGTATTCGTCTAAAGTTTTCACATTTACTTAAAAAAAAGAAAACTTATGACATATTTTAAAGCAATCTTTCTATCACATATTTCACAGAGACTTTAAAGTTGTTAGAATTCTTCCAACTCTAACACAGTATTACATGTTTATTTAATTATTTGTTTACTGTCTTTCCCTCCAATCGAATGTAAGCTCCGTGTGGCAGATAATCTGTCTATTTGTTCACTACTGCTTCCTAAGCACTTAGAAGTGTGCCTGGAATGACATGGTTTTTAGCTTATCTATCACCAGAATAAGAGCATCCACTTCTGGATATGATGTAGAGATAAGACAACCACATGAAAACTAAGGATTCAGAACTTGGAAATGGATGTAGTGACTGAAGGAATTTTTGCAGGTTGATTGAGTGGGTTCTATGATTGGTAAGAAGGGAGTTAAGATATTTTTGGTAACCACAAGGGAAGATTGCTGCGGAAACATTGGCTGATCACCAAATATCCTGATGCTTGCCCACATTTCCCAGCCCCTCACATACAGGCAGGACCGTGGGCTTGCTCTTGCTCCATGTGTTACTTCCAGGCTGAAGCACGAGCCCAGGAGCAAATTCTCCATGCATTATTCTTACCTGCTGTGACAATTCCTCACTTGGTTTCTGGGTGACTAGGTGGGACAGAGCCCCAGCTTCCTTCCCAACCCCTCCCCTAATGGGAACAGAAAGAAGCCATGGTTATAGGAAGCCACTAGGACTGCACAGTTAATTTGTTCTTTCAGCATTATATACGATCCTAACTAATAGAAACTCAGAAACTTCAAAGTTGGCCTGCACATTAGATGATAGAAACATTAGTGAGAATCTCTTATCATACTATATTGGAATATACAAAACTACAGGGAGAACAAAACATCTAAAACCTAGATAACTAGAATATCCTTACTTTTACAATTTGACCTTACTCCTCATACATTTTTCCCTGCCCTTAAACATCCAAGCTAGGCACGTGTTCAAAAATATGCTTTTTTGACATATTATAATATCACTGTAATACTTCCTTTATAAATATCAAGATTTCTCTGGATATTAAACCCATTCTTCCTGGACTCTCAACTTCAGTGCATCCCCACGTGGATAGAGCCTTTAGTTGTCACTGGCCAACCCACGAAAAGCACTCTGCCTGAATCCAAACCTAGATCACAGCAAACCCTACATTAGCAGGGTCCCTTAAGGAGGTATAGAAATGAGTGACGGGGCAGTTCCAGGGAAAAGGTCAGACAGCGTGAAGGATGCCTGAGAGGAGGCCACATCTTCACCCTTGCTGTTGACCATTATGTACAAAGGGGTACCTGGAGGAATCCTGGCCAAAAAAAAAAAAAAAAATACATGGGCAGCTGCCGTGTGAGGAGCTGAAATGGAGGTTGAACAGAGTGTGAAAAACATCAGCATAATGTCAATAAGGATGAGTGAAGAAAAGAAATTTACAGGATTATTCTAATCTGTTCTGGGTAAGGAGCCGTATGCTTATCCAAGTAACCCAGTGTACTTTGGAATGACGTTAAGAAGTGTAAGATCAAGTTAAGTTCCCATTTAGCCAATTTCCCATGTAAAGCAGTTGCAAGCAAGTGGTTACAAACAGGATGAAGCATCCTTTACAATATTTTGAAATATACATACCTCAACCTCCTTGGGGGATTCGCTGGTTTTCAGCCTACTCTCTTTCCATAGGGCACTGGAGGCCCAAGGTTATTTTAGTTCTATAAGGCTCCACAGACCTTTTTACTCCAATCTCATAGTTTCCTTGGAAGCATAACTCTCTGAAGACCTTAAAGGTGCATCTTCCATCTGACTTAATGAATTCCATGTCTCAGTAACCACACCATAGGTCTCTGGAGACACAGATCTCAGATCTGCTATATTTATTTGCTTTTTCACACCCATATCTTTCTTAATATATGTGAGCCTCTTTGGAGGAAAGGCCAGAACTTTTTCCTGATCATTCTAAACCATTGAGAAGTTTTGTGTAGACATGAAGGTCACACCCTTAATCTAATTCTTTCCAAAAATATTTGGTTTTAATGGACTTTTCCTCAAATGCTTGCTTAATTTTATCTGTCTTTGGGAGCAAATATTAATTGGCGTTTCCAACACGGCAAGATCTTGGATATCTGGAAGTCTCTATTCTCTTTTATTTCTACTTTAAAGATCAACCATCTTTTTCTTTATTATCTTGCAAAATATTGCAAATAGTAACCAATACATAATAATGACACTTTGTTTTTTACCCACTTCACCCTAGAAATATGAATTCTTTAAGTAAGCAATCTGTTCTTATGATTGACACATAATTGTACAAATTTATAGGGTATGACGTGATATTCTGATACATGCATACATTGTGTAATGATCTAATCAGGGTAATTAGCATGTCTATCATCTTAAACACTTATCATTTCTTTGTGATGAGAACATTCAAAAACCTCTCTTCTAGCTATTTTGAAATATACAACATATTATCGTTAACTCTAGTCATCATACTATGCAGTAGAATACCAGAACATATTCTTCCTGTCTAACTGTAGTTTTGTATCCATTGACCAGTCTCTCACCCTCTCCCCTCTCCCAACCCTCTCTGTCCTCTGGTAACTACTATTCTACTTTCTACTTCCATAGCAACTTTTTAGATTCTACATTTGAGTGAGATCATGTGGTGTTTGTCTTTCTGTGCCTGACTTATTTCAGTTAACATAATATCCTCCAGGTTCATCATGTTGTCATAGGATTTCATTCTTTTGTGTGGCTGAATAATATTCCATTGTGTATATATGCCACATTTTCTTTAACCATTCATCCGTTGATGGACATTTTGGTTAATTCTGTATCTTGGCTCTATACAATGTTACTTCTAGGTTATTGCAGATGATGTTTCTACCAAATACTTTATCACTGCATAACATAGATTACTCTCGTTCCTACCTTTGATATCCACTTCATAGCCACATGTTGCAAGCCACTAAGTCAATACTACACAATTTATTTTTTAATGCAGCATTTCACTTCCAGAAGATGACAGCCTATGCTTCAATAATAAATAGAACCAAAGACTTCAGAGTCTTAATACAACAAAGTTTTGTGTCTCATGCTGGAGGGTCAATACCAGTTGGAAAGGAGATGAGGTGTAAGGGAGCTAGAAGGTCTCTGCTCCACAAAGTCAGACTCGGGAAAGTTCTATCATTTTGAAAGCCATTGTAATGGGAGAAATGGATACATGAGAACTCACACTCACTCCTAGAAGTCACATATATCATTCTTACTGATAGACCATGGACCAGAATAAGTCATTTGGTCATACTTAACTGCACGAATCTGGGAAAGGTGGGAGTATCTGATGTGCAGTAGAATATCAAAAGGAAGTACAAACTTAAATTCGTTTCTGAGAGACTTGAGAGACTAAAAGCTTGAGCGACTAATAACAAAGATCTAATAAGACATCATCATACACTGATACTCATTCCAGGGGATCGCTGTACAGCATCAAACAGCAGGAGGTGTTCACATTGGAAAATTCTTGACAGGAAGAGTAAAGTAATTCAACCTGTAGTGAATGTCTACAATGTATCAAACAAGGGAGCATAACCACTACCATCAAAATTATCACTTGTACAACTTGAAAACAAAAGAGCTCAGTAATCGATATCAGTGTGGTTGAGGAAAGAATATGAAATTTGGATATAGAGTACTTTGGTTCAAATCTTATTAGCTGTGGGATCTCAGATGGATTACTACACTAAACACATGTGTTCTGTCTGGCCAATACTCTTTTATTGGAACCACTCTTTCCTCGTTATCCAATATTGTTGTCCAGACCATGCCATGGGAGGCACTTCACACTCTAAGCAATCATTGTTGCACAGCACCACAGTGGGTAAAGACAGTAGGAGGGAATGAAGCCAGGGAGAGTTTGGAGACCTGTGAAAAGAGAGTACTGTAAGTTCTACTTCCTATCCCAAGGTTTTGGTTCCTACAACTCTTCCTTCAGTTATCCGAGCCACATGAAGCAGCCCATCAACCTAATTTGAATTAGGTTTCTGTCATTGATTTCAAAACAGTTCTGCCTAATTCTGCCGATTTCTCTGGAATAATTTGAGGAGACTATACAAGTCAGACCATAATTTCCCTATGGGACCTGCTCCTACAGGCAAAGTCTAGCCCCCAGAGAATAAGTCCTCCTATTGAATACCTAACCTTGGAAGGAGGAAATGAGGAGTAGTGAGTTGCAACTGGCATTGCCCATGCTAGGATTTGCCTAGGAGCCTTGCTACCATCTGGTGAGATTACTTTGGGGAATCCTAACCTTTTCCACATAGGTCTCCTCTTTGGTAGGGCAAAAAGAAGCAATTGAGTATTAGAAACTATACATGTTAATTCCCACGAACCTCTCCACAACATAAGTATACTTTTGAAAGAAGTTACCTATTATGTCATACTAATTATGTGTTAGTCTCTTTCAGGTTGCAAGAAAAAAATCCACACTTCTTTAGTTCATCAGATAGAAGTTTATCATAAGGATACACACTTTATAGTAATAATAGTAGTAATAGTGATGATAATAGCAGCGAAAACTTATTAATCTTTCACTATGTATAAGCAATATAGGCAATGTAGTCAAGCACTTTATAAGCAATATGTCATTGAATCCTTTTAGCAATTTCATGAGGGAGGTACTTTTATTGCCTCCATTGCAGTTTATTGCCAGGTAAACTGAGTCATAAAAAGGATAAGAAACATGCCTGAATTATTTGGGCAGCTGGGATTATAATCCATGTCTATCTGTTCCCAAGGTCAATGCTCTGAATCACCATTCTATTATGCTATATGAATCCCAGAAGAATTGGGCTATCATGCCTCTCGGAGAATTAAAAGGAATCCTACCACAGTGTCAGTTCCTGTGATGTGGTAATCAGTTCCTATCTTGTCTTCTCCTGCCACTTCCTCTGTGTCTACCAGCTGCTTCTTTTCCCCTTCTTCTTTCAACCTCATGACTTCTGCTTACTTATGGCCTCTGCTGCTCATCTTATGCCCACTGCCACCTCTCTCTGTCTTTCCCCACTCTGTCCTCTACTTCCTGAGATCCTCTCGGTATTTTACATTCAGACTTTCTTAGAACCACAATCTGATTGGCTTATTTAGTCATTACCAGGCAAGGAGTGTCTTCTCAAGTAAGACTCTTTCACAGGCAGCATGATAAGCCATCCCATTGCTAGTTGCCTTTTGGTCAGGACCAACCCTTGTTCTAATTGGCTGTGGCCAGGGTGATGGTGGGGTGACATGATTGTAAGCAAACACCCATTCCATAGACGTTCTTCTCAAAGGAGATTATGAAAGGTGTCCAGAACTTTATGGTTTGTTAGTTATTTGTTGCTACATGTTCATGAACGTATTTGCAGATTTAATGATTAAATTTGGCAAGCCAGTCACTTGGAAAGGTTCCTAGAGTTTAAGATGTAGGAGTAGTATATTTCTGTGGGTGGACTGTCAGATACATGAGATCAATGGATGCCTTGTAGGGCCAGGATGCAGCAAGAGGGACTTGGACATCTAGTGGGATGGGGCAGGAAATATGGCAGAAACACAGAAAGGGATGAACCAGTTAATGGAAGGACACTCGCTTTCTCAGTGAGCTAGGGCTGCCATGACAAAGTACCACACATTTGGTGATTTAAACAACAGAAATTTATTTTCTAGCAATTCTGGAGGTTGGAAGTCCAAAGAGCAAAGTGCCAGCAGGTTTGATTTCTGGTGAGGGCTCTCTCCTTGGTTTGCAGATAGGGCTGCCTCCTTGCTGTGTCCTCATGTGGTCTTTTCTCTGTGCATGCGCTCTGTATCTCTTTCTCTTCTTAGAAGGATATCAGTCCTATTGGATTATAACCCACACGTGTGACCTCATTTAACCTTAATTAGCTCTTTGAAGGCCCTATCTCCAAATGCCATTACATTAGGTGTTACAGCATTCAATATATGATTTTAGGGAGGCACGATTAAGTCCTTAATGCCTTTCCTTACCTTTTAGGTTATGAACAGACCTGTACTCATCATCCTCATCCTTATATGGTTTAACAATGAATGTTGCTTTTCAACATATCTCTTTTCAGGCCTTAAGGAAAAACTACATTTCTTTAAAGTTTTCTGGAAATGTTTGTAATAATGCAGTTGATTCTGCTCAAGAGGAGGAAAATATATAGAATAAATGTAGCAAATCCGAGTCTCTGGGTATAGATTTGAGGGTCTTTATATTTGTCTCCAATACTGAAAAGCACATGCATTTCTCAAGTGAAGTTTAATGGTATTTAGGGGGGAAGACTATGAAGATGTGCATGTGCACATTAATAAGTAAATGACCATTTATGAGGGCTAAAATATTTTAAAGAACACAGTAGAGAATATTCCAAAACTTCTTTTATTTTTTTATTTATTTATTGAGCTTTCTTATTTGCAAATAGGGGGCTTTGTTGCCACTAATGAAGCAAAGGCCCAAGGAAATTCACTCTTAGTTTCTTTAAAAAAATACCTTGCTGAGGCTGGGCGTGGTGGCTCATGCCTGTAATCCTAGCACTCTGGGAGGCCGAGGTGGGAGGATCACTTGAGGTCAGGAGTTTGAGACCAGTTTGAGACCAGCCTGAGCAAAAATGAGACCTCATCTCTACAAAATCTCCAAAAATTAGCTCCGTGTGGTGATATGTGCCTGTAGTCCCAGCTACTTGGGAAGCTGAGGCAGAGGATCACTTGAGCCCAAGAGTTTGAGTTGCAGGGAGCTATGATGATGCCACTGCACTCTAGCTGGGGTAGCAAAGCGAGACTCTGTCTTAAAATAAATAAATAAATAACAAATAATACTGGCCCGGAGCGGTGGCTCACACCTGTAATCCTAGCATTCTGGGAGGCCGAGGCAGGTGGATTGCTCGAGGTAAGGAGTTCAAGACCAGCCTGAGCAAGAGTGAGACCCCGTCTCTACTAAAAATAGAAAGAAATTATCTGGCCAACTAAAAATATATACAGAAAAAATTAGCCTGGCATGGTGGCACATGCCTGTAGTCCCAGCTACTCGGGAGGCTGAGGCAGAAGGATGGCTTAAGCCCAGGAGTTTAAGGTTGCTGTGAGCTAAGCTGACGTCACGGCACTCACTCTAGCCCAGGCAACAGAGCGAGACTCTGTCTCAAAAATAAATAAATAAATAAATAATACCTTGTTGATATATGTTAATGCAGATATTTAATGGTCTTACTTTTTTCCTGTATTTTTTTTCAATTTCAATATAAAACAATATTTAACATAAAACTCATGATCAAATAACTCCTCAATACCAAAATGTCAATAGTCTGATTTTAAAAATTTAATTCAGCAGAAATCAGACATCATTTTGAATTCTGAAAGAAAAAGTCTATCTAATATAGAGGATAAACTCTAGCAAGTAAGTATTTAATTATGTTTGTAGTTTATTATCCATCTAATTTAAAAATTAATCCTTTTGCCCTTATGCTTTGAATAATAGTAGTAATAATGTGTACAGAAAATATTTAAGTATGTTGATTTTTTTTATCTTATTTAAAATTCACACGCACCTTTGGATTCAAGCAATTTTATACCTCCATGAAAAATACTATCATTCTAGATTAGGCCTCATTTCTTCTAATGAAAATGAATGAATTCAAAGTTACTAGGATTCTGAAATTCACATTAATCTTACCAAAAATTTTATTCAGAAACAGGGTAAAATATCTACTAGGTTTTAAAATAAGTATGTTGAATATTTATATTGTATACGTATATTCATTAATAAATATTGAACCAACCAAACATCCAACTTGCATGTATATCCTATTGAACCCATATTTCAAATTACATTCTTTTGATATAGTTCAAGTTTACAACCTTCCAACCTCCCAAAGCTTTCAAGTGGATTCTTAATAGGGGATCAGAGGAGAGGTACGGTTTCCTACAAATCGCCTCCAAAAGGATTCCAGCCACTGTGTGTCTGCAAAATTTAAATTTATAATTAATATTGTATTCAAATTTTGTGGAAATATTTCTGCAGATCTTTTCAGCAACTACGAGAGTTTGGTATCTACATCTGTACTTTGCAAGTCAGTACTCTGGGGAGCTATTAGGAAAAGAGGGAACCAATCCTTGGGAAGAGGAAAGGGAGGAAAAGCAAAAGGCAGAGAGGGA
Organism: Eulemur rufifrons; assembly: GCF_041146395.1. Taxonomy (NCBI): domain Eukaryota; kingdom Metazoa; phylum Chordata; class Mammalia; order Primates; family Lemuridae; genus Eulemur; species Eulemur rufifrons. The sequence goes on from NC_090985.1 coordinate 91,973,062, forward strand.
GTGGGTTTTTGCATGAAGACTCAAGAGAAATGAGGAAACTAAGGCAACGCTGGCCAAAACTGGCCTTCCCTTCCCTGCCAAATGGGAAGCTAGAGCTGGGATGCGAAGTAGGAGCCAGCTCTGAGTAGGTGCTTGTTATGAACTCATGGGGCAAAGCTGCGTTGTATGGACGAGGGAGACTGGGGCTGTGAAATGCATCCCTTAAGCCCAAAGCCTTTTCCATTCATACCTCAGAGGCTAAGTCAGTCCAAAGGGGAGGCTCTGGCCCCCACACACAAGAAGCTACAGCTGCAGTTCAATTGGCCCGCTACGACCAATGTTTCTCCTGCCATATGCTGCCTCTGGAAACCTGGTCCTAAGCACATGCTGTGGGCCTGTCAGTGAGGACACCTGACCCACTACTGTGGCCCCTGTCCCAGGCATGGGCACCAGCCTTGCCCAGAGGGCCCAGGAGCATGGGTTCAGGAAGGCAACAGCTATCCTCATGTTCCAGGGCAAAGCCATCCATAGTGATTCCAAGATGATTACTGAGTCTGAGGGAGACCCACTAAGTCATTCCAAAGGTCTCAGTCCTAAACTGGGGGTGGAGATTGGGGGAAGCGGTTACCTTCAGTGATTTCAAGGCTCCTATTTCACTAAAGGAGAAAAGTATATTTTTATATGAAGACACACATACACACACACACACACATTTAATGTCTGATAACATCTACCAACACACAACCAAATGAGTCTGGTAACTAACACTAGCAGAGAACCTAGAAAGTTGTATCTAATCCCTCCAAGTTATAAAATCAGAAAAATTATGAACATCTGCTTTGAAGATAAGATATAGGAAAAAAAAAATGCTCACTCCCAAAAAATTCTTACAAGGATCCTTTTGAAATTGTTGAGGATGATGTGTCTAAACATGTCCTAGCAATTCAAGAATGGTAAATATAAATTAGCATCATAGTACACATTATTGCTATTTAAAGAAGTGTTCAATGACAGGGTTTCTTTGCTTACTGGAATATTATTATTGCTTTATTTAATGGATGTAAAAAGTTTCCTGGGAGAAGAGCTTTCTGTTTTTGCTCACCACTATGTCTATTGTGGGAGGCCAGAATATGTTCCCCCAAAACGAAGGATTGTTGAGCTGAAGACAGTTAAGAAGCAGATTCAGGAAAGCTCTCTGCCCTCTATTTGCCTAAAAGTAGGACATAGATTTACAAAGACAAAAAGTATTCTCCCCACCCTTCCTCCACCGGAGAGAACAAAGATTAATTGCTGAAGACAGCATTAGACTCTTGTTAGCCTGGAAATGATACCAGAGAAATCTACGAACAAACTTTACTCACTAACCTTTACCTGCCAGTTATTTGCCTTCCCACAAGTTACCGCCCATAGAGATTCAAAGTCCTTTTCTTTTGCCATGTCACTTCTCTACAAATTTACTGTTCTTTTTTGAAGATGCGATACAAGCTGCAATTCAAAGCCACTTCTTTGAGAACCACTCATTTTCCAGGTGTCTCCCATGTATGTATGAAATATACATGCCAATAAACTTTTGCTTTTCTCTTGTTAATCTCTTTTACATCAGAGGCTCATTCCAATTGAGAACCTCCGGAGGTTACTATCAACAAGTGTTTGTTGAATGAGTGAGTTTATTTGAGTCCTCAGTAACTCCCTCTAATCTTATTTTTCCTGTAGGATCCTGATTTCCCCCACATGGAGTTTTCAGGAAGAACAAATGAAGCAATAAATGTAAAGCACCCAGCAGGCCTAGCTCTAACATTTATGGGAGCCGAAACCAGTAATAGCCTGAAAAGAGAGGCCTCCCCACACTCACCCATAGACCACCCACTTCCACGCTCACCCCTGGCTCTGCCCAGCATCACAAGGGGCCTCATAGACCTGTGTGTGAACATCATATGTAGCAAGGTTCCTCTAGCCTCGCCCCCGACCAGCAGCCCAGGTGTCCTCGGGAAGCAGGACCCTTGGAAGAGGTCCACACAAGCCCTGAACACAGGTTTGGGGACCATTTATTTGGGCAGGGGATTCTTGCATCCTGGATGCTTGGAACATGGGAGGGTAAGGCAGACTCTGGGTAGACATGTCCCTGGGCACCATGAGCTCCTCATCTCAGAGAAAGAGTGCACACAGGACCAAGGCAAAAGCTTTGTTATCCAGCTCTAAGGCAGTGCTTGGTGTTTGGAACATGCCTAGTGCATAGTAAGTACTGTATTAGTGGAAAGAAGGAGAGAGAGGGTGAAAATGGCCCCTAAGCCAGAAAGACTTGACTTCAATCTGATTCAATAGATCAATAGATATAAAATAAAGAGGAGTTTACTCTGTAATGGCAGGATTAAGAAAGGAGGCTCTGAAAGGCAAACCAATATGACCACAGTTCACTCAGGCATCAACAAGGTGGTGAAAGGGTGAGGAACAGGCGTCGGGGGAAGAAGAGAACTCAGCAGAGGGAACAGTGGCAGCCACTCTGCCCTCCGATCTACTTGGGACATGTGGCGGAAGCCAGCTTTCCTTCCTTTGATGGCACCATCCCCTACACAAATTGTCCTCCCTGATTTTTATGCCTCAACCATTATTTCTCTTTTCTGCTTTTATAGAATGTATTAACTAACACTTGGATATTTAAAAAACCAGGACTCTTCACAGATAACTATTATCTTGTGTGGTTTTATTTATTTGTTTCTTTCTTTCAATAATATTACACTTACTGTGTTAGGTGCTGGAAATGCAAAACTCATTAAGACATCATCCTTTGTCCTTGAGGTGCACATAGTCAAGTGAAGGAGCTGAACACGTGAGCAAATAATTATAGTGCAGCCTGATAAGTGCTGGATGCAGGTGTGAAAAATGCCATGGAGCACAGAGGAGGTATAAAAACTAAGTCTAGTTTAACTAATATCTAAAAACAAACAAGAGAATATTGCCAGAAATACAACTTCACTAGTGCGTAAATGCAAGGGTTTCTTGAGCGATCTTTCTAATGCACATGTATCTTCTGCTGGGACTGTTTGGCATCACCCCTACAAGAGAAAAAAAGAGTAAACAAAGAGAAAGGTATCTCAAGTTCACTGATCACATAGGGACTAAGAAATTGGAAGGAAAGGGAAGAAACTGAAATAGAGTGTAAACTAATATGGGTGCATATTGATGGCAACTAGTTGGATGAAGAATGATGGGAAAATGCTTTCTAATTACTAGTCTTGACTTTGTCCTTAATTCTGTGGACACCCTCCCTACTGATTGTTAATGGCTTGTTCCAAGTATCTCAGAACACCACAAGAAGCATTGTTTTCTTAATGAATGTTCAGTTCTGAGTCAGTAAGTGCAAGGAATCCAGAATTTCCCAAACTAAACCTTTCTTCGTTCCCTCGTCTGCTTGTATCATGCAGTTGTGGCTCTTAAGTAACCATATTAATGGCAATTAAATTAAGAAATACCTGCCTCTACGCCAAACCAAATGATCTTTTTTAAATGAAGTCAATACTGACATAAAGAAATATTGCAGGCCAGGCGCGATGGCTCACGCCTGTAATCCTAGCACCATGGGAGGCGGAGGCGGACGGATTGTTTGAGCTCAGGAGTTCAAGACCAGCCTGAGCAAGAGCGAGACCCCGTCTCTACTAAAAATAGAAAGAAATTATATGGACGGCTAAAATTATATATAGAAAAATTAGCCAGGCATGGTGGCACATGCCTGTAGTCCCAGCTACTCGGGAGGCTGAGGCAGGAGAATCGCTTGAGCTCAGGAGTTTGAGGTTGCTGTGAGCTAGGCTGACACCACGGCACCCTAGCCCAGGCAGCAGAGTGAGACTCTGTCTCAAAAAAAAAAAGAAAGAAAGAAATATTGCATAAGTTACATGATGGCTAAGAGAAGATAATTTCTGAACACGTCATAAAGTTTCATTTATTTTAATTTTAATTCAGTGCATTGTTCTTTTGAGAGATTGATGGCATTTTAAAGGCAAGCACCTTCTAGAGGTTTATTTGGAAACTGTGATTTTAAATTTATAGAAAGAAATGCTATAATTTAAACAGTTTTTATTGGCTGCTCCTTTCATTGTGCAAAATGAGCAATAAACCTTGCCTGGATGGGGAGATTGAACTCAGGACTGAAAACTCAGCTTTCTCCTTTAGTTTGATCAAACCATTCAGCCTCTTGAACCAAGCTTTCTTTTTATTACTCCTTCTTCTAAAATACTTTTGTGATTTCCAAAAAGTATGAAATGTTATACTAATGACCTAGGTTTTAGCTGGTTCTGACTTTAACCTCTCAGGTGAATACAGCCATGCATGAATTAGACAGGACTCCAGATGCAAAATCAGGATATTTGGGAGGTAAACCACTTGTGAAACTCATTGCTAGTCAGTTACTTTTAAAAAATTCCCTAACTCACAGTTTTCTCATTTCCATATCTGTAAAAACTGGGTCACAGATTTAAATCCATCTAGGTGAGGGCAGGTAGTGAAAATGCACACACAGAGTCAGAAGTCAGGCAGTGACAATGGCAACGAGTGTGCTAGGCTGAAGATCAGTCTGCATTTGCTAAAGGCATTAAAAAAGTAAAAGCAATCTGTAGGCCAGACCAAGCCTGGAGGTCTCCCCTTTGCCAGCTCTGGGTTAGATAATATTTTTCTTCCACTCCAGTTGTAATAATTTTGTAGTCTGTTTTTTTTGGCTTGAAGTCAAAAATCTCCCAGCATCTGAGCTATTCCTTGATTGCAAATTGGGCACCTTTAAAAACTTCATTAATTCTTTGCACCACCGGAGCCATTCCATAAATTATTCAGTTGCACTCTTTATGTATTACTCAATGATTGCAGTCTTTAAAGCTGTCTGACAACCCTATTTGTACTTGGAGAAATGGACAGAGTCTGTAATATGAATTATGAAGGCATAAGAGGCTACAAGTGTTAATCAATTTAAGAGAGTAGCACCCAATTTTAAGCAACTTCATCTGAACAAAAAGGATGTGTTTTAATTCAGTTTTAAGCCACCCAAACTTAAAAATAACCAATGATTGTGTGATTCTTTGCCATGATGTATCCTCAAAATGAAGATAAATTCTTGGGACCTGAAAATCAATTGCAGTGTGATGAAAGAGAGAAGTAGCAATTTCCCTGCTTGGTTGGAAACATCTTAAATTTGCTACATGTTAAAAGACATAAGGTAAAAATAGCAATGAGCTCACTAATCAGAATTTGGTTAAGATGGATGCAGAGAAGCAAGCAACAAGAGAAAACTTCAAAGGAATTAAGAATGTCCTTGGTTAAGTGATTCATTGGGGTAGAGAAATGGCTTTATCTGTAACTATCAAGAAGATTTAAACTTAGGGAAATAGAGCTAATTTTGACTGGAATAACTGAGTACATCCAGCATTAATGCAGGGAAAATAAAGTCAAAGAATATTTAATTAATCTAAGCAGATGGCAACAAAATCAAATAGATTCCATAAAACAGTCTTAAAGAATGACTCTTACAGCATCTTTTAATCACCCATTGGCTCGTACGTAGCACAGTCCTGGGCACAAAGAAATGGCCAGTAAATTACGGCTGATTGCCTGTGTCATGTGAAACACTAAAAATATTCTGAATGCTGTTTTTAAGAAGTTTTAGCCAGAATAATTTGCCACTTTTAATTCTTACATATTCAGACTGATTCTCCCGTCACCAAACAGCTGGCCTCAAGACTTTTATGTTGTGCTGAGTAACCAGCAGGGCCCGTGAATGGCAACGTCTCCGTCTCTGATCAATCCATCAATAAAGAGTTAATTAATGGCTGTTTTCATGCTCAGTACTGAAATAGATTTCGTAATAGCAGTGAGCAGAATTTGCTTAAATAAATTAACTCAAAATGACAATATAGTTACAATAAATTGAAGCATATTTTATGGGTCTTGAAACATAATGATACTAACTTTGAAAATTTATATTCGTTATGCATAAAAACAGGCAATAAACTCAAATTAGCTATGTAACTCAGTCATGATTATCATTTAATGTATTTACAGTTGAGAAGGATGCTTAGATTGGCCACAAGAAGAGGAAAAACTAAACTGGTATGGAAGGTTATTTGTTTATTTAATCACAGCTGTTTAAGCAGTATATGGAAAATACAAGCTGTTCTATCTTTTAAAGTTAAAGATAATTTTTTGTATAAAATTACAGTCAGCTATATACTCCATGTTCAAGGAGGAAAGACTAAATATGGGTGACCCAAAACAAAGAAAATTTCAAAAACAGCAGAAGGATGTGTGTGCATGTATGTGTTAGGGGTAGGGAATATATTTATGGCTTATATTATTCTATTATGTTTTGTTTCTGGTAGTTTTAATTTTTAAATACAGCTAGGAATACAACACAAATTTAGATACAAGGTTTATAAAATACTGAATATCTGCTTAAAAAATGAAAAACCTGTTTGTTTGTTTTTTTAAAATAATACCTTTTGCATGGATATTTGGCCTCCTCTAGATATAAAGACACAACCTCCAAACTACTCTTCATCTTTCTTGCTAGTGGTGTGGGTGAAGGACCGGGTGGGCAACGAGGAAACTAAAATCTCCAGACAATCAGAACATGCATTTTTTTCTGCAAGTGCATAAGAATGAAATGAGTGGATGAGTAAATGGCAGTTCTATCCCCACCCTCAGCCACTCCTGGGCCTGAGTGCCCGGTCACTCCTAAGGTTCTGTCTCTGCACCCTGCAGTCAGCCCAGAGTGAAACTGCTCGTGTGTGGCTCCGCAGGGGTGGGATCTCAGCAGTGAGCACTGCGACTCACCAGGCACAAGAGCTGACATACAAAAGCTACAATATTTTGGCTAGAATCCCAAAGAGCAATCTATTTTTAACTCCATAACAAACATCCATTAGGCATCTATCATGCACCAGGCACCTTTTAGACACTGGGAACTGTCAAATAAAAAAAATAAAACTGGATTTATTAGAGAGATTTTATTTGAAAGGACTCTTGCAAGAGGGGAAAGAAATGATTGCAATAGGTGAGGGCAGCTTTTGCAATAGGTGAGGGCAGCTTTTGCAATAGGAAAAACGCCGTGACTGTAAGATTTGTAAGCACATCAAGGGTTATGCAAAAAGGGCTTTTCTTTTATAGGAAGGAGCGAAAAAGCTGGAAAGAACCCAAGTGAAGTAATAGGATGAAATAGTATGCTAATAGGATCTCTACGGATGTGGAAAAATAGGATGAGAGAGTGGTATGATCAGAGAGTAGGTCCAGGAATGTTTTGCCCTGAGGCCAGCTATTCTCACCTGGCATCTGCCGGCTCAGGCTGAGTGTGGGTCAAAGTTCAGCGGCCTGGGGGAAGCAGAGAATATGAACCAGAGTTTGGTTAACAAGCATTTTGGTCCAGTTGATCAGTGGGGATTGATCAGTGCGAACGAGCAGTTCAGCTAAGAATTTATGAGGCAAAGCAATTTGGAGCCTCTGTGTCTGGCCTGGGTAAACCAGGGAGGGCATTCGTGGGTTTTATCAAAGCCATTTGGGGAAGGGTGGCTCTTTTCAAGTAAGCCATTTCCCAGGATACGAAGGGTGAAGGGATTTCTTAACCTTTGCTATTTTCCAGGATCACAGGAATCGGGTAAAGTTCAACATTGTCAGGACATAGCAACAAAAATAGACAGGTTCCCATCTGACATTCCCTAGGGCGAGATGAACAGGAAGCCTTAGACCTGTCCCCTCATAAGTCGTTTCAGACCCTGTTGAGTAGGTGCCAGGAATAACGACGGGGGGGGGGGGGGGGGGGGGCAGTGACTGGTGAAGGGGCTTCCCTGACTGTGGAGAAGGGAAAGGTCTCTTGGAAGCAGTGACATCTGAGTTGAGAAATAATTGAAGCATGAGAGCAGTCTTGGCCGGGCACCCCTCCTGACTGAGACGGGGAGTGGCAGGACCCAAGCAGGCCTGGCGAGGCGCTGGATCCGGGCTGCCCTGCAGACATGGGCAGTAGCAGAGGGAGAGCGAGGCAGGTGGCAAGTTAGGAAGTGCCCAGGAAGTCAACAGAAATAGAGTGACCGTCTGGACTGTGGTATTGGGATGGTGAGAAGTCATCAAATTTAGGGTATATTTTGGAGGCAGAGCTGACAATATTTGCTGGTGAAATTTAGGTGAAGCATGAGGAAATTATCCCCATTTTACAGATAAGGGAATTGAGGCACAGAAAGATCAAGTAACTAATCGAAAGTCACACCTAATAAGAAGCACAGCTGGGATTTGAACCCTGGAAGATTCCAACACAGAGTCCAGCGTGGTTGGTTCTTACGATTTGGGCCTGAGCTACTGGGTGAAGGTGGTGCCACCTGGTGAGATAAGTGAGGGTTGGTGGGAAGTGGTTTGAGGAGGAGACAGTGGTTCAGTATAGGCCATGTTAATTTGCTAATGCCTATCGGCCATCCTTGTGATGGTGTTGAAAATTTAACTGGATATATGTTTGGAGCTCAGGGAAAGTTCCAGTTTGGAGCTATAGTTTTCTGCATCTTCAGCATACCAATAGCATTTAATGTCATGGGACTGAATGAGATCACCTGGAGAGATAAAGGGGAAAGAAAAAACACGATCTGAACCCTGGGTAGGTCAGTGTTTCCACAGTGACACTGCCGCCTTGAGCCTCTATTCCAGGTTGTCTTGATTTGGGAATGAGGGTATCTGTCCTGGTACCTCCTTTTCACACTGTTGTGGCTTTGAGAGAACTTTGAAAGCCCACTGAGAATTCATTTGCAATTATCTGAGGCAGACTATCTCTTTGTATGCAGAAAATCTGGCACTTAACCTTCTCAACCTAAGAGCCCTAGGCTGTTGGCAATGACCCTGTTGCAGTTTACTTAATGCTTTCATATTTACTTTCTCATTTGACCTTCATAGCCCCTCCATGAGGTAAGCAGAGTATGGGTGATGATAACACCTACTGATGAGGCTCTAATGTTTAGACTAAACGACTTGCTTAAGGCTCTGTGGTTCAGCAGCAGAGCCAGGACCTCAAGCCCACATCTTGTGATACCAGTTCCTCTGCCCTTTCTGCAACACCAGGCCTGCTCAGCACACCCATTGGGCTTCATCGGAACATTTGCAACTCCCATTCATTTCTTCACAAAAAAAGAAGGTAGAAATGCAAACACTTAACTTTACCTCTCCTACTAGCCGAAATGTCTAAAGGTTGATACTGCTAAATCCTAAGACACCATGGATTATAGATAAGAGCACATCAAAGGAGTTGGGCAGGATATGGGAGCTTTCCAACACCTGCTGAGGGAGAGCTGCCCAGTGGGGCTTCATCACTTTGCTAAATGGAAATTCTCAAGGCATGAAACATACCTATTTTCATATGTAAATACAAACTATATTCAAAAGTCAACCAAAAGTAACCTGTGGATTTTTTTTTAACCACAATTATATATCTACATTATTACAAATAACTGAGAGTTGATAGTCAAAGAAAAGGATGTGGGTAAAAAATAGCAATATGTGAAACCCAGACCCCATCCTCTGGGTGTTGGGGAAATGGCAGGGAGGGCGTTTTAGCAGAACTCTTGAGCAAAACTATGGTAAATACAAGGAGGTTTGTAGTACCTGGTGCCAGCCAAGCAACTGCTTAACCAGGGACTTCTCTGGGCCGTTTTTCACCTGTCAGCCTTCCCAGGGGCGTGTCTCTCTCTTGCTCCTCCCCTTTCAAACGCTAGCTGATTCACTCACTAAAATGTACATTCATCTTCCTGCCGTGAGACAAGGCTGCACAGCAGGGTTAACGAAATTGCCAGGAAGCCCATCTTAAACCACAGGCACCCTCCTCCACCTCTGCCAGCTCGTGCCTTGAGCAGGAGCAGATGGGTGGCACACCAGATGCGTGGCATGCCTGCTCCTAGAGCAACAAGTGCTCTTTGCTGCTGTGGCTCCCAATCTCCTGGCAGACCCCAGGCAGGAAAGGACAAGTTAACAACCAGGAACAGGTAGGGTGGGAACATCCTGAGTGCCTGTTACCACACACCGTGCCTGCAGCCTGGGAGGCGTGAAGTGGTGTGTTCAGGGAAAACTAGTCCTGATACGAGACGGGCTTTGGCTGGCAGAGGAAGGATAATCTCTGTTTCCCCATGCTGAAATCAAGGACAAGTTTAGCGCATGTGCTTTCCTCGAAGTGGTGCCATTCTCCCATCTCAGAACAAGAAACAAAACCCTTCTAAATTCTTATCAGATATGCACGGAGGACTGTACATTTGACAGGTGGACGCTGTTCTATTAGGCAGTCAAGCAGCGTCCTATAACGTGCTTTAAAAATACAAGGCAGCCGGAATTGCTGCCAAGCGATGGAAGAAAGAAAAGAAGCAGTGATTGAATCCAAGGAGAGAGGGTCCCTTGCCCGGGGAGCATGCACTGTGCAGTCCTCACTGTCTTAATATGTTTGGGCTTCTGTAGCAGAATACACAGACTCAGGGGCTTAGCAACAACAGAAATTTATTTCTCACAGTTCTGGAAGCTGAGAAGTCCAAGATCAAGGAACTGGAAGATTTGGGGTCTGATGAGGGCTGCTCCTGGTTCACAGATGGTTCTTCTAGCTGTGTCTTCACATGGGAAAGGACCAGAAAGCTCTCTGGGATCCCTTTTATAAGGGCACTAATCCCATTCAGGAGGGCTCCACCCTCATGACCTAATGACCTTGCTAAGGCCCCACCTCCTAATATTATCACCACGGGGGTTAGGATTTCAACGTATGATGGGGGAGGGAGACACAAACCTTCCATCTCTAGCTCTCACACTCTCCAGGGCTTTGCAGCTCTCTGAGTTTGTAGAGTGGATGGGGATGGTGAACAGGAGCCCCGCCTGCACTCCCAACCAACCCTAAACTTTCTTTACTCCTTTTTTAGTTTTGAAATTAACTTTGGTATTCAAGGGATAGTTAAGCTGTCTGAGGCTCTAAAATAGTGTTGCTCAGCCAATGCTTCAGAACCCTTTTACATCAGGACACTCGGGACACTCAGAAGGCATGAGAGCATTTGTAAGGCACAGCAAGGTAAAGGGATGAGGCTGGCAAGGGTGGGCCTCTGTGCGGGGTCTCCTTGGCCTCCTCCGGGAAGCAGTATCTGAGCACACATCCATCTGCTGGAAACTCCAGCTTAGGTCACAGAACTCAAGCTTGATTCTTTTTTGATGGGTAAAGATGTAAGACTAGCTTTTACAATATTACCAGGATGCCTCTTTAAAATGTAGATTCTGGGGTCCAACACTCCCACCCACACCTACTGAATCCAAATTTCAAGGAGTTAGAGAAACCTGGGGATTTGCATTGAAACAAGCTCCTCCTGTCACTCTCCAGTGCAGGGAGTTTGCAAGCTTGTGTTTCTGGGTCTCGGCAATCACTTCCCCAGCACTGTCATCTTCCCCCTCCTTTATCCCCTTCCTGGGTGCGGGCGCTTCTTGCTTCCTTAGGGAAGCTGGCCCTTTATCAAGTTAGGATAATAGAAAATGGAAAGGGTGAAAGACTCAGCATAGTGAAGCACAGGATTGGGCTGAGAGGCTGGCAATATGTCTGGGCTGGACCAGGAAGGACCACTCGTCTTCAGCTCCTCCTTCTGCAAGCAAGACCTCCCGGCCCTGAGGATCAGACGTGCCTCCCACCCCCACCCAGCTCCTATCAGCCTACAGCTAGACCAGAGAGAGGAAGAGACGATGGAGCCCTGGTATGGGGAGGTGGGGGGCAGGAAGAGAGAGGGGTCAATGTTGTTTCCCGTTCAGCAGGTGTATAGGAAGAAGAGGAAGAGAGAATAGATGTCTGCTGGCAGCCTAAAAGAAAAAGCAAAGAAAATGGTTTTTTTTCTTCCTTAGGACTGTGTGTTTGCTTTATCATCTAATAGTTGGTTTTATTTACAAGCAAATGATCTTTCCGATGTCCCTGCCTTTTCAAACGTTGTAGATACAGCTCAGGGCTCCACTCCTGATTAGGTGAGTAACCTCAAGGTACTTTCCTAACTCTCTGGCCATTAACATCCTCTTTATAAAAGGAAGGGATTGGACTGCACCACATGCAAATAAACAAAATATAGCACATAAGCGCTATGCAAGAAGGCAAGAAGAGACTGGGATAGAGAATAATAAAGACAGGTAACCATCACCCTACTTTAGATGGGGGAGGGGGTGGAAGTGAAGGAGGTGATGTTTAAACTGAAGGCAGAAGGAGAAGTCAGAAATGGAGGATTACATACTCTAGGCAGAGGCAATGTTAGTGTGAAGGGAGGGATCAGGGGGCCCTAGAGTCTCTGCAGCAGCTGTGCTGTGGGAGTGGGCAAAAGAGGAAATACAGGATGGAGCCACAGACCCTCCAGCAAACGTGCTGCAGCTGGGAGAGCTGGGGCCAGAGCACCCCTGCACGCAGGGCCAAGCCCACAGCTGCAGCCCTGTGGCGTGCGACACGGGCACCGTCCTGCTCAGCGTCCGCTATTGACCATAAATACCCATGGACATGCTCATGATGCTCCATGCTCTAGAGAGCCCAGCAAGGATCAGTCCTCAGAGTCTAGGCCAGAAGGTGACTTTGCATAGCTGATGTCACATGCGCCACGCTATTGAAATCTCTCTCCTCATGATGCATAGAGCAGCGAGCTGCCTGCATCCTCTTGTTCCTCTCTTACCAGATCTTTGATTTTGCCCTAAAAACCTTGGCTGTCATGTTTAATCAAACCCTGCACAGGACTGCATATGATTGCTGCCTTGCAATATTTCCCTGCAAGGAAAATATCATATTAGTGATTCCTACCTGTATGGCATTGTCTTGACATTTCACTGTTACCTGACCTGCTATGTTTTTGGAATTTCTACTGATATACCAAGGGCAGGAACTCCTCTGATGTGTGGCTTATGTACTAGTGAATGTACCATGGTGCTATTAATGCCATAAAATAGTGCGACTATGAATGGTACTAGGAAGGGGCCCCTACCACCTCTCCTGTCAGCCCTCACCCAAATGGAAAGCCCACCTAGGAAAGACAGCTTGACTCCCCAAGGTACCTAAGCAATAGCTATTGTATTTCATTTTAAAGACGTGCTCTCTGGAGTTATTTGCTAATGATATGCTGCAGTTTTTAAAGAGAAATGGTATATGAATTTAAACACATGCTTTCGCTAGAATGCTGTCGCAGTTTGGCTATAGAATTCTTGCCTAAGCCTTCATTAGGAATCTTTAATATGCAACTTTTCAGACACTGGAACTTTTAAACATTTGTACCTACTGGGCCCCAGAGTTAGGGAATATGCATCACCCTCCTCTGTGCGTATGCTACACCTTTGGAATGTATAAAAGGAAACCAAAGTTAGACGGTGCTTTCCCTTGAAACATTCTGTTGTGCACAATAAGCTCTTAGGGGAACAGGAATGTTAATTATGTATCATTTTACTAGATAAGTAAATAGAAGTTCTAATCTGAGTAATGCAGAAATTCACTTACACTTGCCTTTTATGACATAAACTCAGTGGTGATTTTGAATCACTAACCAAGGATGCTCTCTGTTGTTTGGGTCAGAGCCATTCAGCAGCCCCAGACAAGGACAGCAGTAAATAACAGCTGTGTCTGCGGCTGTTCAGGGTAGAATGCCTGGGTCACAGGGGTGAGGATTGATTCCGCTGCTGGCCTTGCCCTTTGTTAGATGCTTCTGTCTCCTGGTCCCCTCTTTCCCTGGGCTGCCTTTATTAGTACTTGGCCCAAGCCTGATTCGAAGAGTTCCTCGTAATACGTATTTGCTAAATACCAGAAATAATACTTTCTTCTCCTCTCCTCACAAGGTGCATGGCACTGCTTTGCACTTTCTAGGATATAGAATAAAAAGTAATCTTTAAAAAAATTTATCGATACATAATATTTATACATATATATGGGATACGTGTGATTTTTTTTACATACCTAGAATGTGTAATGATGAAGTCAGGGTATTTGGGGTGTCCGTCCCCTCATGTATTTTTATCATTTCTATGTGTTGGGATCATTTCAAGTCCTCTCTTCTAGCTACTTTGAAATATGCGATATAAAATAGATATAAAATAATCCTTTGAAAAACTGCGATGGGCTGCTTTCTTGTTGAATGCTATTATCCTGGCTACTTGAATACCAAGGAATTTTTCTGCATTCTGTTGACAAAAAGTCTGCAAATCTACTTCTTGTACATTATTAAAATTACTGTAAATGAAGGCTTTTGCAATTAAAATGAGATTTGCCCCCATCTAAAGAAAAAATGCAAGAGTGTTTGCAAAACTGTGAAACATGGCCACTGGGAGCAGAGCAGAGCGGCAGCATTGGCTGGGTCTGCCCTGTTAGGAGGTTCTGCCCTTGGCTTTTCTTCATGTTTTTTCTTTTTCTTCCTTTCTTTCCTTCTTCCTTCCTTCCTCCCTCCCTTCGTTCCTTCCTTCCTTTCTTTCTTTTTCTTTCTTTCCTTCCTACCTTCCTGCCTTCCTTCCTTTCCTCTCTCTATCTTTCTTTTGTCTTGCCTTTTCTCCTGTTCCTGGATTTTTGAATAAAAGTCATCACCATCATCATCAACATCATCATCACTACCAGTGACATTAGTAACCATCAATATATATTTAATAAAATAGCAATGCATAGCAAATCTCCTGTGATTAAAAGAAAGGGACACATCAGTAAAATATGCATAGTAATTCAGGATAGCATGAGCCAATGAGTGGAATGAGGGCATATTTATTTCCTCAACTCCAGATTTAGGCTAACACGTCCATTTATTTTTACTTTTTTTTTTTTTATTTCATCTTATTGTTATGGGGGATACAGAATTGCAGGTTACATACGTTGTCCATGTACCGCCTTTCCCCCCAAGTCAGAGCTCCAGGCATGTCCGTTCCCCAGGTAGTGCGCGTTGCACCCATCATGTAGGTATATGTCCCTCCCCCCCATCCCTCCCTTCTCGAGTCAGCACCTTCAAGTGTTACCACTCCCCAAACGGTGCGCAATGCACTCATTGTGTAGGCATACCCCCATCCCCTCCCCCACCCCCCACCTCAGTCTGATATCCGATTGGTGTCGTTCCCAGATGTGTATTTAGGTGATGTTCAGGGAAACCAATTTTCTGGTGAGTACATGTGATGCTTGTTTTTCCATTCTTGGGATACTTCACTTAATATAATGGGTTCCAACTCTCTCCAGGAGAACCATAGAGATGTCGTATCTTCATCATTCCTTATAGCTGAGTAATATTCCATGGTATACATATACCACAGCTTACTAATCCAATCATGTATTGATGGGCATTTGGGTTGCTTCCACATCTTTGCGATTGTGAATTGTGCTGCTATAAACATTCGGGTACATGTGTCTTTGTTACAGAATGACCTTTTTTCCTTTGGGTATATGCCCAGTAATGGGATTGCTGGGTCAAATGGCAGGTCTACTTGAATCTGTTTAAGATACCTCCATAATGCTTTCCACAGGGGTTGCACTAGTTTGCAGTCCCACCAGCAGTGTATCAGTGTTCCTGTCTCTCCACACCCACGCCAACATGTGTTGTTTTGGGTTTTTTTGATAAAGGCCATTCTCATTGGAGTTAAGTGATATCTCATTGTGGTTTTGATTTGCATTTCTCTGATGATTAGGGATGTTGAGCATTTTTTCATATGTTTGTTAGCCATTCTTATATCTTCTTTTGAGAAGTTTCTATTCATGTCATTTGCCCACTTTTTGATAGGGTTGCTTGATTTTTTCTTGCTGATTTTCCTGAGTTCTAAATAGATTCTTGTTATCAGTCCTTTATCTGATGTGTAGTATGCAAAAATTTTTTCCCATTCTGTAGGTGGTCTGTTTATTCTCGTAACACGTCCATTTATAACCGTAACATTGAAGCCTAGCCAATCTATTTTTTGTTAGGTCCTGGGTTCTTATTTTCCCATTTTCCTTCTCTTACTTGTTCACCTTTCTCTAGCTAAGTTTCCCAACCTTCAACACTTTAACTTGCTGAAAAATGGTCAGTAAGTCTCCTGGAACATGGATACAAATCTGCTGGTTTTGCAGCCTGTCCCCTGAAATGGTACATGCAAAATCCACTCATCCCAACTTTGCAAGCAGACAGGAGCATTTCCAAAGTTAATTTAGTTAGAGGACAGAGAATTGAAATCATTTACCCAGGCTTTTCAAGTATGCTTGAGTCATATATAATTTAAGTGTTTCTGGTCTGGAGTTAAAACATATTTAAGACATACAAAATCTTAAAAGTCAAGATTTTAAATGTGTGGTTTTGCTGAATATAGATCAAATTTATAGGCATTTAAGGTCTGCCTGCCATCAATTTAATGAGTGACAAAACAGCTAAAGATGTCTTACCAGTATTTGTTTGATGCAAAGGGAAAGTCTGTCTATTCAATTAGCACAGAGACAGAAAATGAAAGTGACGCTGCTAATGCACTTGTTGGAGTTAGCCTCACAATCTGGCTTTTGTTTAAATCAAATGATGCAGCTGTAGTTGATTTTAGCCCATTTTAAAATGCATGTATTATGATCAATCAGAACTATTTTTGGGGGGTGTTATTTTAGGAGAAAAAATAATGTTGAACCTCAGGGAAATTATTTCATTTGCACCAGAAACATCACACAAAATCATACAATATAAGACCCTACAGGACTTATAAACTTACATTTCCAATTAGAAAATCAGTAACAATCACATATAAGTAGTTAGATGGCTCTTGGTTCTGAAACTTGCCTTCTTTAATCCAGTTAGAAGCTCTGTATGACATGAGAAGGCTCTAGTGATTTATTTGGTTTGAAATTTTCTAAAATTATCTTCTTCACTAAAATTACCTTAAAATCTAATTGATTAAAATCTAATAAGCAAAATGCAAAAAATACACAATGGATAACAATGGTCAAAATAGTTACATGTGCTAGTAATTTACTATTTGATTCCTATACAGAGCAGGTTATTTTAAAAAAATAATATTTTAAAATATTATGATTCCATATACCTGAGGTACCTAGAGTAGTCAAATTCATAGAGAAAGAAAGGTGAATGGTAGTGGTCAGGAGCTAGAGGCATGGGGGAAGAAGGAGTTATTGTTTTATGGGAATGAAGTTTCAGTTTAGGATGATGCCAAGTTCTGGAGACAGACAGTGGTGATGGCTGCGAATGTCCTGAACTCTCTACACTGTAAGATGGTTATAATGGTAAATTTTATGTTATTTATTTTTTACCATATTAAAAAATAACATTAAAATAGTATCTTAGCTACCTTGTTCTCAAAGCAGTAATATGTAATTTATGTGAAAGGAAGTTGAGTCATGTATTTCTTAAACCAAAGATGGTAATTTTAAAATCAGTAATAAATGTAAATTCTTTCTCTTGTTTGCTTTCACCCTCGCTCTTGCTGTCTCTTTCTCTCCTGTTCTCAGCTTCACAGGATTATAAGAAAAATTCATAAAGGAGAGAGAATAACACATACCAAGATCTGAAATTGTATAATGTATTTGTTTACTTGTTACAATATATTTCCATACACACACACACACACACACACACGCACACACACACGTGCAAGAAATTAAACTCAATGATGTTGGGACTTTGTCTACAGTATTTATTGCTGTATTCTAGAACCTAGTACTCATAATACGTAGCCCAATGTAAAATACATACAACTCTTTTCTCTCCTCTTTATTATGTGCTCCACCTCCACTAGAATGCAAGTTTTATAAACGCAAGAGCCTGGACATTATTCAATGTGTTTTATCCCCAGAGCCTATAAAAGTGCCTTCCATATAGTAAAAATCCAAAATAACGTTTGTATATATACTCAATAGTATATTACAGAGTAAATTACTAGAACTTCAGCTCCAGTAACAGCAGGCTATGTGATTTGGACAAATTCTCTTTAGAACAAATTAAAATTCTGGTAAAAAAAATGATTAATTGACCTGAAGGCAGAGAAGAACTATGGGGCCAAATTCAGAAAGGAAGGAAACCCAGAAAGACGATCTGAAGGAAGTGGCTAAGAGACTGAAAAGCTGAGCAGAGCTTGTGACAGCCTCACAAATCAAGAGGGTGAGTATTGAAGGTCCGGTCTGCCAAGGGGTTGCCATGGTCAACATTAAACTTTAGTTTGAGATCAAGTCAGGCCAACAAAGCCTAGGAATACAAGTGAACCAAAAGTCAGAATGGCCCTCTCAATTTAGGCCTCAATTATAACTATAATATTCTATATCTACTATATGACACTCAATTAATCTTATGAGAAGCCAAGAAATATGATTGAAAAAGAAAAGAAACAGCATAAAGAAAAAAAAGACAAGGTCTCTGTCATGAAAATTTTAGATACCCACTTTTAAATGACCACAATTATTATGTGGATGTAAACAAAAATTACAAATTTTTATAGAGAAATTGAAATGAAATATGAAAAGAATGTAATAAAAATTTTAAGCTGACATATACGTTATAAAGATATCAATGAAGGAGTTAGCCAAATAAACATAGCTGAAGAAAGAATTAGTGAATGTGAATAAAGGCAAAAGAAAATATTCAGAAGAAAGTATGAAGATATAAAAGAATGGAAAATAAAGAGAAGAAGGTAAGAAACGTAAGAGTTACACTGAAAATGCTTAACAAAATTGTATTTCCAAGAGAAAAAGAGAGTAAGAAAGAAACAGAAGTGATATTTCAAGGTAATAATTTTCCAAAATCATTTCATCAAACAAAAAACATCAAGCTACAGATACAAAACAAAAAACTCTATTAACCTAAAGTGGAATAATTGCAAAGAAAATCACTCTCAGGATCATCATAATAAAATCCTGGACACCAAAGACCAAGATAAAATCTTAAAAGCAACCAGAGGTGTGGTGGGGAGTAGGGAAGACATAGTTTACTTTCAAATGAGCAGCAGTGAGTTGACAGCTGACTTTTAATAAAAGCAGTGAAAGATAGAAGATAATAAAACAACATTTTTAAAGTGGCAAAAGAAAATAACTACTAAACTAGAGAAAAATATATATATATATATATCAAGTATGAAAAAAAATGAAGACATTTTCAGACGAACAAAAGCTGGGAGAATTCTCCACAAAAAATTTTTTTATTAAGAATAATACTAAGAGCTGTTGTTTTGCCATAAAGAAAATGACACCCGATAGAAGAATTTTAAGAAAAAATAGAAGACAATTGAAAGGGTAAATAAATAGATAAATCCAAGTTATTATTGAGTGTACCATGCAATAATAGTGTTTTATGGGATTTTATATATAGACCTAAAATATATAACAATAATGTAAAAGTTGGAAGGGGGATACATGGGGGTGAAGGATACCAATGTTCTGCCTTGTTTTGGAAAAGATAAATTTACTCATTTATATTAAAATATATAAAACAGATGGTAAACAGTAAGATATAAGATGATGGGTTTGTTACCCTAGTATATCAGTAATTATATTTAATATAAATGGATTAAAGATTACTATCAAATAAAAAAGATGTCAGAGTTTATTTTTAAATAATGCAACTATATGCTATTTATAAAAGACAGATATAATATATAGATATATATAAAAATACTTTAAAAGTAAAAAGATGAAAAACAATACACCATAAAAATACTAACCAAAATGAAGCAAGTATAACCATATTAATATATGGCAAAGTAGTCATTAAGTATAAATATTGCTGGAAATATTATTAAAAGTATCATTTTGTGTGAGAAAAATTTGTATATACCAGAAAAATACAAAAATTCTGATTATGTTTGCACTTAGTTACATAACCTAAAATATATAAAGCAATTCTTGACAGGACTGTAGAAAAAGTAAACAAATACATAATCATAGGGAAACTTTTTAAAATCAACATACTTTGTTTTTATTAAGAGCAGTTTTAGGTTTACAGAAAAATTGAGCAAAAAGTAGAGTTCTCTTATTTCCTTTCACCTCTACCCCACATATATAGTATCTACTATTATTAACATCTTGCATTCATGTGGCACATTTGTTACAGTTAATGAGCCAATATGACACATTATTACAAATTAAAATGCACAGTTTATATTAGGATCCTTTCATTGTGTTGTACATTCTATGAGTTTTCATAGTGAATATTTTAACAAATCTCTCTCAGTAATAAAATAGTATGAAAAATATTAGTACAGACATAGAAGAATTAAATAACATTAAAAACTTGACTTAATCATCATACGTAAAGCACTACATCCAACAACTGCAGAAACATATATTTTTAGATGTACAAGAAACATTTACAAAAATTAACTAAACATTAGGCCATAAAACAAGTTTAGACAACTTTCTAAAGATTTTTCTTATATGGAGTATACTTTCTGTCTACAGTGAAACTAAGCAAGAAATTAATAACAAAAAACTTTGTATTAATCCCATATACTTTGGAAGTAAGAAATACATTTATAAATAAGTCATGGATCAGAGAAGAAATCAAAATGAAAATGAAAAATATTTTGAACTAAAGAATTAAAAAAAAAAAAACACAATGCACCACACTGCGCTGCCCCCTACTCTCTCTGCCCTTGGTCATCTATGTATGAAAGCTGAAACCAGAAGGCACCTCAGCCAGGAATGTGTCACTGGGGGACACAAACTTTTCACCATTCTGTGTGTGTCCACAAATGACCACAAAAGCACAAAAAAATATTGATTTGGGGGCACAAATACATTTTGATGAATTTGCAAATATGGAAACCACAAATAATGAGGATTAACTGCATTAGAAAAGAAGATTTTAAAATGGATGAGTAAAGTATCCATCTCATGAAGTTGCAGGAAGAACAGCACAAGGAAGGTTACCATGAGAAAGCAGATATTAATGGACTAGAGAACAATCATACAGTAGAGATTTATAGCTGATAACTGTTTCCTTGAAAGGCTAAAATGATTGATAACCTTTTTGTGAGACTGATTAAAGGAGAAAGGCTCAAATAAATAATATCAAGAATAGAAAAGGGAACATCACTATAGATCCTACAGACATTAAAAAATGTCATCAGAATATAATACAAACAACTTTATGCCAACAAATTTACTAACTTAAATGAAATGAAGTGAACAATCAAATAAAGCTCAATCTAAAATTAACAATGAAATTTAAAAAATTAGAAGAACATCACAATTTAAAAAAATTGAAACTGAAAGTAAAATCTTCCTATAGGAGTTCCACTCCTGAGATGGATGGATAAGCTCCTAACAAATTCATCTTCCCTCATATAATAACTCTAAACTCTTGTTTTAGTCAGTTTTGCATTACTATAAGGGAATACCTGAGGCTGGGTAATTTATAAAAAAAGGAAGGTTTATTTGCCTCACAATTGTGATGGTTGGAAAATTTATAATTGGGCATTTGCATCTGATGAGGGCTTTAGACTGCTTCTACTCAATTCAGAAAGTGAATGGGAAGCCAGCATTTGCAGAGAAAGTGGGTGGAGGGAGGCGGGTGCCAAGCTCTTATTAACAACCAGCTCTCAGGGAACTGGTTCACTCAAAAATTCACTCACCCCAAAGTAAGACATTAATCTATTCATGAGGGACCTCACCACTTCCCACAAAAATACCTCCCATAAGCCCCATTTCCAACATTAGGCATCAAATTTCAACATGAGATTTTGAAAAGACAAGTATTCAAAGCATGGCAACTCTGGATAAAATACAAAACAAGTAACTGAATGCTCCAGACAGTAAACAAAAGCTGAAAGATTTTGGATGGAACAGAAACTTGGAGAACACCATCAGCATGGGGCAAGTTTCCTGTGTTTCTGGCTTTATCCTGAGGGCAGCCACAGTGATGGTGGCAGTGACAGACAACTAAAGCCCCAATAGAAAACTCTACATCTTTCAGGCTGGAAGAACCAGATGTGAAAGAGCCTGGGACAAACAGGACCATCAAAGAGTGAGGAGGAAATCCCATAAAGGAGAGATCTAGGGAAGTTAGAGCCAGTCTGTGTACAAACTGCCCAAGCTCCTGTCTTGCCCTGGATCATGCATGTGTGAGTTGGCTTAAAAACAGTCTGATATATGTTAATTTGTTCCACTATAGTAACCATTTATATATATATATATATATATCTTATAACATCATGTTGTATACCTAAGAATGCACAATAAAATTTATTTTTTTAATCAGTCTTATCTTAGATCTGAACTGCCCACTGCTGGCATGAGAAAATTTTCCATTTGAGTTTAACCAAATGAATTTCTTGATTAAAATAAAATCAGTACTCTTCTGAGCAATATGACAGAACCTAGAGCAGTAAGACAGAACCCAAGATAACAATTACAAGGTCCAGATACAATTCAAAATACCTCCACATAAAAGAAGCAAGAAGAATGTGACCTATTGTTAAAGAAAAAGACAACAGATGTTAACTATGAGAAGAATGAGACTGGAATTACCAGTCTAAGGACTCTAAACCAGCTATTATTACTATGCTTAATGAGGTCATGTTTAATATGCTTGCAATGAAAGAGAGAGGATGTCAGTGGAGAAATAGAAAATATATTTTAAAAGTGATAATTATAGAAGTGAAAAGGTAATACCTGAAATAAAAAATCCGTAAGATAGAATAGAAAAAGAGAGATGGAAAGAGAATCAGAGAGCTTGAAGGTAAATGAACAGAAATCATCCAATCTAAAAAAGAAAGAAAATAAAGTTTGGAAAAATGCACAGAGACTCAGGGACATGTGGAAGTAATTTTAAAAAGTCCAACATATGAGCAATTGAAGTCTCAAAATGAAAAGAGAGAAAAAATGACACCAGAAAAAATGTGATAAAATAATAACTTAAAATTTCTTAAATTTGGTGAAAATCACAAATTTACAGATTCAAGAAGCTCAGCAAACCCTAAACAGGATATATTTGAAGAAACCATGCCTGATCACATCATAGGTAAACCACTAAAAACCCAAGAAAAGGAGAAAATCTTTAAAGAAGCTGAAGAAAAACATTAGATACAGGAAAACAGTGATTCAAATGACTGCAAGCTTCCCATTAGAAAAAAAACAGAGACCACAGACAGTATAAAAATACGCTGAAAGTATTAAGGAAAAAATACAACAACTGTGAAACCAAATATGTATAGCCAGTGAAAATATCCTTCAGGAATGAACGCATAAAGGAAGACTAAGAGAAGTAATCAACAACAGATCTGTAATACAAGAAATATTAAAGAAATGTCTGGAGGAACTGGAAGGATTTACAAAGCACACTCAGATTTTAGGAATGAAGAGCATCAGAAATGGTAAATATCTGCATAATCATAAAAACTGTTTTTCCTCTTAATTTCTTTAAGATGTATGCTTATTTAAAGCAAAAATTGTAACATTGTCTTGCTGGGTTTATAATGTATGTAGATACAGTATATGTTAGGGGGCTTGTACTGAGGGATGAGAAAGAATTGTCAACTCAAATATTAAGATAGGTTTTGAAGCAAGACATTTATTCTACTTTCCAAGGGAGGAATGGGCATGGCATGAAGGAAGAAAGAATGCCAGCCCTGAGGATGAGTGGCTTGGGCTTTTTATTGGGGCTTAGAGAGCAGAGCAGTAGTCTTGTGAAATGATAAGGAAAGGTAGTTGTTTTCCAGAGCAGTTGTTTTCTGTTCGGCTGGTCTTATTTGACTTCTTGGAAGGTGGTCTGGCAGATGCTGGCGGGTGGGAGTTACATGTCCTTTTCTGTTTGTTCAGTGTTTTTCCAGTTCTGCAAAACAAGCTCATAGAAAAAACCAAGTTAATGCCCAGGTGGTCAAGAAAGAAAAGCAATGGGGGCCAGCACACCATTGTGTGCAGTGATGTTTTTGTTAGATGATTTGCTAGCAATGTCATCCTTTCAGTATATATTGAAAATTATAACAAAGAATGGTAGGGGGAGGGCAAATAAACCCGCAGCGTTGCAAGGTTTTTATTTTTTTAATTTTTACATTTTTTACATGAAGTGATATAATATTAACCCCAAGTAGAATGTGGAAAGTTAGGAATATATCTTGTAATATATAGTCTCCCTAAAGCAACCATTAAAAAAGTTAGCAAACTGAATTCAACAGCATATAACAAAGATAATATATCATGATTGAATTAGCTTATCTCAGAAATGCAAGGATGGTTTAACATTTGAAAATCCATCATAATAACTCACCTCATGGATAGAAAAATGTCAGATAATCACCTTAGTTGCAGTAAAAGCAACTGTTATCCTTCAAATTCATTTATAATAATGACTCATAATAAACTATGAATTGGGGATTTCCTTAATCTAATAAAGGTTATTTCTATAGACTAAATGTCTGTATGTCTCCACCATTCATATGTTAAAATCCTTAACCCCCAAAATGATGGTGTTAGGAGGTGGGTCCTTTGATAGGTCATGTGAGCATGACTGTCTATGAACCAGGAAATGGGATCTCACCAAACACCAAATTCGCCTATTCCTTTATCTTGGATTTTTCAACCTACAGAACTATAAGAGATAAATTTCTTTTGTTTGTTAGCCACCCAGTTTGTTATAGCAGCCTGAGTGAATGAAGACAATTATTTACAAAAAAACCTACAGCAAACATCATCATTAATATCGGAATTCCTAGAGTTTTACCTGAGATCAGAACCAAGGCAAGAAAGAACTATTGCCACTTCTGTTCAACATTGCACTATAGATTTTAGCCAGCGCAATAGAGAGTGGTTGAAGCACACTTGGAAAAAAAAATAAAAGTGTTAGCATTTGCAGATAATATGATATATTTGGGTGAATAAAAAATCCAAAAGAAATTTACACATTAAGCATTAGAATCAATATGTGAATTTTGCAAAGTAGCTTATACAGGGTGAATGTGGGCACTGAGAACACAATTGTGAATAAAATAGACAAGGCCAAAATGGGAGGATTGCTTGAAGCCAGGAGTTCAAGACTAGCCTGAGCAAGAGCGAGGCTCTACAAAAAGTAGAAAAATTAGCTGGGCATGGTGGCACATGCCTGTAGAGCCAGCTACTCGGGAGGATCGCTTGAGCCTAGGAGTTTGAGGTTGCAGTGAGCTATGATGATACCACTGTACACCACAGGAAGGAGGTGGCCATGGGAGGTTCTGTGTGAAGGGAAGTCCAGACATGGGGGCCAGCCAGGCCCGGCCTAGGTCAGAGATGAACTTGGCCTGGTAAAGCCACAGGAAAATGGCCAATGTGAGGTGAGCACAGTGAGCACAGGGGAGGATGGAGGTCAGAGAAAGGAAAAAGACAGGTCTAATGATGCATGACACGGAGTTTGCTTTTATTCTAATGGTCAGGGAAGTCAGGGAGGGTTTAAGCAGAAAAGAGCAGAGCTATTTTTCATCTCTGTTTTTCATTATTTGTTGGCCTTGTTTTTTCCCAAAGATGGGTTTTCTCTACATGGTGGAAGGATGTGGCCACACTGAAAACGTCCCAGCTGTATAAGGGGTGAGACCATGTACGTGGCTTGCTGGGGAAAAGCACTGTTGTTGATCAGAAGGGCCTGAACTATGTCTATGGCCCTGAAGCTTTATGGGCTTGTGACCCTGGCTGGTTACTTGGGGCCTTTATTTTCTAAATAAGGTGATAATAAGGGTATCAATCTCACAGGATTGATGTGAATTTTATATGAAATATTGCATGAAAGCGTAGCCCAAGGACGGGCACAGAAGAAACACCTTCAAAAATAAGTTTTTGTACTGGAAGAACACTCTCTTAAAAGACTAAAAAATACATATGTTAGAACATAAATGATCTCTGGATAAGGTATGGCTTTTTAAGCATAATAACAATAAAAGAAATCACAAAGGAAAGATGCAGAAATTCTACATGTGATTCTAACAAAGTTTAGCGATATCTCTACAGGGCTGATATGTCTAGTTGTATTGGTTTTACAACTGTACATTTTTTGTAAAATGATAATAAATAAAATTAGAGAGGGGACTAACTGGGTTCAAAAATGAAATAAATAAAGCAATAATACCATACTATTTAAAGAGTTCTTAAAAAGGGCAAATTAGAACAAAAATTATATATTAATAGCATTTTTCAACTGTCAAAATCGCAAAGGTAAAATGCTGAAGAAGCTGCAGAAAGATGGACACTCTTATATTCTCCTGCCAGTGTGGGAGTGTAAATTGGTTTGCTCCTTCCTGAAGGAAATTTGGCGGAATTTATCAAGACCACTAAAACATGTGATATCTTTAAACAAGAGAATTTTCCTTCTCAGCATGTAGGAGTTTACCTTAGAGAAATAGCCCTAGGTATGGACCAAGACTGATGTATAAATATATGCATCAGAGTGAAAAATTAGAAACTACCTAAATGGCCACAAAAGCAGACTGATTAAATAAATGATCTTCATTTGATGAATGTTCTCAAATAATATTTAATAGCATGAGAAATTGTTTACAATATAACATTAAGTAAAATTTGAAGATTTTTTAAAAAAAACTATATACAGCACGATGCCAACTGGCAGACTGAATGGCTGGAATCAGAACTCCAGAGCTTGCAAGTGTGGGTGGGCCCTTTGCCTGTCACTTGCATTGAGAAGCAGAGAGAACCCATCCATCCAGAAAACTGAATGAAGTCCATTTGCCAGGGGAAACAGGGCAGAGATGTCCTGGGTCAGCCCCAGCTCAAGTCTGTCCCTGAGGCCCAGCAACAGCTACTCCCTCTGCTTCAGGAGCTTCACTATACATTAATAGTATCTAATACATTAATAGTATCTCTAATACTATTAATAGTATTAGAGATTAATAGTATCTCTTTGTGGGAGAATAAAAGAAGGAAGGGAGGAAAGAAGGAAGGAAAGGAGGGAAGGAGGGAAAAAGAAAAGAGGGAGAACCAGAGGAAGACAGGAGGGAAGAAAGGAGAATAGACAAGGGAACAGAGATGTGGAGGGCGAGGGGAGGAAGGACAGGAAGAGGGACAAAAATGAGACAAAAATGGACAAAAAAGGTACAAAAGTGTTAGCTCCTTTCTGAGACCTAGAATTCTAGATAATTTTTGTTTCCCTTTTAAAAACATTTATAGCACAGTCTAATATGATCTCCTAACCTCCTTATTTCTTAATACCTGCTCAGACCTTCTATAGAACCCTCTGCTCTGTCAGGAAGAGGTGTGGGCAGGGCAGGAGGAAGACAGTAGTCAAACTGTCTCTTTAGCTAATTCAGTCTCTGCTTGGATGACTCGGGTAAACACTCGGTATTGCAGATTTCTGCCCTCTCCCGGGCTCGTCACAGGGGCACCTGAATGGATGGAAAATGGTGGTTTATGTCGCCTGAGGGCAGCAGAAAGTCCACAGCACATCCCCTGTCTCTGAACTCCGGTCACTTTGGAGAGGGCCAGATGGTTCTGTCATTTGCCTCGGTCTGGCCACTAGGAATGCTGCAGCTTCTCAGATGCGACCACAGGCCTAGGCTCGTCCATGGGTCCTCCCTGCACTTTCCTGCCTTTGTAGGATCCCATCAAACCACTGCCCACTGGCCTACTGGCCACCCCAAGGTCCTAGGGTTTTCATCAAAGCTGGAAAGAGAATTCACTTTACCTCTCGAGACCTAGAGACCCTCAGCTCTTAAATTAGTAATTGAGGAAGTTTGAAGAAATGACCTCTAGGGTCACTGTCAGCTCAGTGACTCCAAGATTCTCAAAATAGAGAACTGCTTTTCTCTGTGGACCTCCTCCTTTTTTATTTCCTTCCTCACAGGCACTGCCAACAACCTCCTTGCAATTGACTCTATCACTGTGGCCAGTGGCTTGCTACCCAGGCCAGCTGTGCCCAAAATGTGGGTCGTCCTGTGGTTGGACTTTAGTTCACTGGACTCCTCTTGGGCTTGGGAGATAAGCTCCAGCTAATTAAAAGATATTGTCCTTGGCCTTACTGATCATTCTCCCATGGATATATTAATATTTTTCTTTGGGATCTCACATGAAGATAGATTCACTGAACACAAGATTTAGGTGTTTCTGGGCAGGTCTTCTGGCCAAATTGTTCATGATGCTATATTAATAACACACACTTTGTTCGTTAGTTACTTGCACTCCATTCTGCCGTCCCCTAGCAGAGGAGAGATCAGGACGCTGGGATGCAGGTGTTGGCTCCCTGACCTCTCGCATTCTAAGTGCAGGCTCAGCCATTCAAGCTCATTCCCCTGCACCAGCCCTGTGACCTGGGGAGGTGACATACCCTCTCCTGACCACCATTTCCTCATTTGTAAAATGAGGTTGGTGAACTTGATGATCTCTGCAATCCTTTCTGTTTAGACACCTGTCATCCTTCTTGGTTTTGTAAATGAAGCCCAGCTGAATCTGGGCCCTGGGGAGCTATTAAAGAGCAGAGCAGGTGTGGAGTGTGGGGAGGAGAGATGGGGTTTCACAAAGAGAAAGGCTGCCCACCCAGGAACAGTGCCACTGCTGCATTCGTAAAATTTGACTCTCAACTCCAGAGCTCTGTTTTTGATCGGCTTTCTGGGTCCCAGAGGGATGTCTGCTTGAGCGCACACCATCTGAAGGATGTCAGTGTCCCCGCTGCAGGTTACATCTTGGAAGGAGGCCTAGTGAGGACCTGCTGCCATTGGAAATAAACCTACATCGGGTAGGTTTCACTCAAGACCCCATGCTACGAGAGCTGAATGAATCATCTCCAATTGCCTACTAGCATCACATCTATTGCCTCTCTGAGCCACTGTGTAAATGTCAGTCACATACCCTTTGTGGCTCTCATTCACTCTTTCTCCAGCTGAGGAAGTATCCTGCCCATCTCCCAAGCCCTTGGCCAACGTACTGTTCTTCCTCTACCCTTGGCCCTGGCAGCACATTGCCTCATTTTAGCAGCAGGTCAGCCCAGCCAAGATGAATGGCAGGAAGCTTGCCTGGGGATCCGTGCCACAGCCAACTCATTACCGACAGTCCTTGCCTTCTCACCAAGTATGGAAAGTGGTCCAGGAGCAACACAAAGGATCCGGATCCTGACAGCGATAGCAACTCTCAACAGATTGGACCCCAGCCTCCAATTTCATGGGTCTGAAACCTGACAGCTCAGTGGTGCCAGGCCCACCTGACCACATGCCAGATGACACATTGCTTTTGTCAACAGGGCTTCCGGCTTAGACTCAGGGACTATTAACGCCGAAGGAAAGTCTCAAAAGATCTTAGACCTAGTAGTCTCTACCCACAGCAAAAGAAGTGGCTTATACATTCTGTTTTAACTTCAGGACAGAGAATGTGCCAGGGAACAAGGCATTAATATAGTAATCTTCAATTCAATTACCTGACATTTGTGAGTTCCAATATCTTTACAAATGTAGACTGCGTTTTCTTGATATATCAGCCAGGGAAGAGGAATTGAGAATAGATGAACAGAAAACTCTCCTTTCCTCCCTAGTCTCTACTTTCTAGATAATCTTGCTCTCAAAATGTATAATTGCTTTTTTTTAATTGAAAGACATGTTCAGAAGCTTTAAGGAAATAAAAGTGGTAAGTTGGGCTAAATTTGAATAAAACAAAAAAAAACTATTCTATGAAATGAATAGTTCTCAAGCTCTATTTTCTTGAGCTTTAGTCATAGTTATTTGTTATTGATAATAGCATAGTTTTAGGTAAATCCATCTGTGATTTGAAATTCTTGCCTCCTGAAACCATTTTTTTTTTTTTAAGCATTTCAATATCGCTCAGATGGTCTTCTATTGGACTCCTGTGTCGTTCTTCCAGAGGATCACTGTGGAATTAACCTCGGGCATGGGCAGTTTCTGTGATCACTTTTGGGGCAGCCACAGATCCTTAGGCAACTAGAACACTTTAACATTCTGCTTACACACTTGCATTTTGACCTTTGAAACCTTTACTCCACAATCTAAACTGTAATTGCTTGTAGGACAGCTGAGTCATTGAGATGCTCGCTCCACAAATTCCGTTAGTAACGTCTGTTGGGCCAGGCTCCCTGCATGGCCTGTGTAAGCGGCTACTAGGTTCATCTGTGAGCTGCAATTAGCTCAGTCATGTTAAAAAGCATCACTCCTCTTGCTTTGTTTGGGGTGGCAATGATCATTCTGAAGTGGCCTCAATTGTGTGTCCAATGTGGAGAAGACAGCCTGCTCCTCAGAGATCTAGGGTAGAAGACGGCCACCACAGCCATGCTGTCCACTGTGACATTTTTAAAGACTTAACTATGAAAACTAGTGTTACTGAAAGCTCCGCACTAGTCCTGGAGGACACATCAGAAGAACGAGGACAAGTGGTGTGTGGAGAAGGAAAGAGAAGTTTATTAATTTGCCAGCAAATGAGGCGGGTGGAGACTCCTGTCTGAAAAATGCCATTGTCCTAATAATAACAGAAATACAGAGCTTTTAAAGGATGGATTCTCAGCTCCAGGCAATTGCTGTTGATGATCCTGATTGTCCCATCTCCGTCCCATCCCTTCTGAAGACAATCCTGTGACCTCTGCTCAGAACCTCCCTCTGCCACTTGGCCTGAGCCATCTCCTGTAGCACAAAGAACAAAAGACACTCCCCTGCCCTTCCCATTGCTGGACTGAAGCAGGGATGCAGGTTTTAGTTCTCAAAAAGGAGTGGGGGAGGTTTTAAAGAGACACAAAATATTTTTGCTGTTTTTTCAGGCCATTCTCTCTGTTACATATTCCCCACTGCCAATATTTCCCTTCCATAGCTATGGGAGGAGGAGTGAATACCCTGTCACAATAGCAAAATTACATCGGTTATGCTGTGAGCTCCAAGCAAACCCACTTGCCTACTGAGATCCGTGTCCACTAAGCTGATAAGACTTGGTTAGTATCATGTAAAGCTTAATGGTTAATGTCAACACTAGTGACTAGGGACTGACATGGACTCTGCTATTGTCCACCTGTGTGGTCTTGGGCAGGTTACATACACACTTAAGCTTTAGCTTTCTTATCTAAAAAATGGGGATAATTGAATTCTCTAATCTCTAGGGTAGTTGTGGGGATTCAATGGGATGGTGCATAGAAAGTCTTAATATGTGCCCCACCTTGCCTGGGTCTCCCTGGCTTATGGTGACTGGATATATATACACTTCTGTTTGTCCTCAGCTCAAGAACAGGGACATGTGTCCCCATGCAGTGTACCCTGAACTCCTGGCACAAAATCTGGCATATAAATAGCACTCCACAGATGTAAACTATTATTATTCATGAGAAATATATCAAAGGGACACAGGCTCCTCTGCCAAGATGACACACACCAGCAGGAAGAGCAGAACAAGCGAGGTCAGGCGCTAGTCAAACCAGGCTGTGTCCCTCAAGCCGGGAGGCACACACTGTCCAGCAAGCCAAGGACAGGATCCAGTCCACCTTCACTCCGCTCGCCTGGTCTGAGCGGACTCCTGCCCCAGGGCCAGCGCCCCCCCCACACCACAATGATGATCTGTGGTGGGATCCTGGCCTGGGGGCCTTTGGGGTGACTGGGACAGGGAAGAGGATGCTGAGCAGGCCTTTTCCTGTTGCCTCAGGTAGGAGGCTGGGACACAAAGCTGAAGACAAAGAGTGTCACCCGCCCCCATTCTCAAGGAAGTTACCCATGACTAGGGGCCAATTGCCCCTCCAGGGCTTACTAAGAAGCAGATCCACCAACCCTCCTACCCCTCCACCACCAACTCAGTCCCCCATCTCCCTTTCCCTAGTAGGATAGGGAGAGAAGAAAAGAATATCATTTACTCCAGGGCAAGGTCTGGAAACCCAATTGTTTCTCTCTGTCTTTGAGAGACTGCCCTCCAAGAGAAAATGAGAGCAGGAGTCTCCAAGAAAACCAAACCCAACCCTGGGTGTGCAGAGAGAAGGGGCTGGTTCTCCTTCCGTGGGTGTTGGTCAGCCAGGTGCAGGCGAGGCATCCTCCACTCAAGGAGGCACAGGTTTCCTTGGGGCAAGTGGACACTGTGGATGCTACAGGCCCTTTCCCCAGACAAGAGGGCAGCCTGTTGGGATGGGAGACCCAGCAATGAGAGGCTGGGGGTACCCAGCTTGGGGAGGTATCATAGAGGCAGGATTGGAAGAGGTTGGGTTCTGGGAGCAGGAAATTAAGCCAGAAATGAGTGTGAAGTTTTAAACTAGACTGACCTGAACTTTTAAATAACTGAAAGTTACAAAAAGCTATGGGTTCTTCCTGGGACTTCATTAAGGAACGAGAGAGAGTTGATGGAGAAGGGCTGACAACAGTGGTGGGGAGAAAAATAAATTCATTCCATGTTTGTACCACACCAAACATCATACCGTAAATAACAAATAGCTGGCAGTCCTGAGTGCCTCGCAAGACAAATGAGTTCAGAACATGTTGACACCCTGCAAATTCTCATTTAGCATATTGGAACATAAAATGACAAACTCTTGCTTAACTTTTCTGGTACATAAACTAATATTTCCTATTACTTTTCAATTATTACAGAGACAGAAGAATGTGTACAATTCCCTCTTAAGTGATTTCCTTATAAAGTTTCAAACCTTTAGGTGTTCATGTGCCTATTAAGGAGTTAGTCATTTGATTAATAAGTAATACGTTTTTTATAGATATTAGGAAAATTACTGTCTTCTTCAGATATGCTAGAAAAGAATCACAATATTTTACCCTCTACTAAATTTTTATATGGTTATACAGTTTTTATACATTGTTTTACCTTCTAAAGGTTCTAGGAAACTGAGATTAAAAGTGAAGAAAATCCCAAACATCAAGTGAGGGTTTAAAGGGATGATCATATGCAGTTAATTTTTACACAAATTTTCAAGATAAAATATAATTAAGGCTGTTACCCTTTGTCCAAGAGGCCCCACCTATCGTAGGGAGAACATAATGATATTGTCAGACAGTTGCCATGATAACTGCTCGATGTTGGGTCAAAGAGTCCAGGGCAGAGGTTATCCAAATGTTGATATCGGGGGTATGGGAGGCTCTCATTAAGAAAATTTCTAGATTTGTGAACATTCACATATAAGATGACTATAGATTATTTCATGGTGGCCTCTATTAATGGAAACCAATCCACCACTTGTAGATCTGACCAGTTTCTATTTAGTAATATTTTTTTGAGGATGCATCTCTCAAAGGAGGGAAACTAGTCTGGAAATCTGGAAGCATCCAATGTTACTGCAGCAAAATGCATGCACAGAGGACATTGCAACCCCCTCCCCAACCCCTCCACCCCCCACTCTTGCCTTGTGTGGCATGCGTCAGGTTTGCATGAAAGTGACCCTGCCCTCATTTCTAGACATGGGCCCTGCTGGTTTAAGCCAACTGTAGCATGCGCAGTGTCACCTGCAGAAGTTAGTCAAACCAGTTGCCTGCCCTCCACCATCCCCGGTTTCAAATTCAGTTGTCTGGAACAGGACCTGAAGATTTGCATTTCCGACAAGTTTCTAGGTATCCCTGTTTCTACCGAGACTTCTGTTCTTCACCATCGATGATACAATAGGTGATTTCCTGAAATGCTCTGCTACACTCGGGAGAGGAAACCCTCCATGTACCAGGAGGGTAGGTGAGGGGGAAGGGACAGGGGAGTTGATTTGCTTTAGAGCAGTGGCTTCCAACCTTGACTGTGCATCAGAATCACCTGGGGAATCTTTGAAAAAAAAACTGAGACCTGACCCCTGCTAGCAAGTGATTCTGACGTCATTGCTCTGGGCAAAGCCTGGGCGTCAGTAGAAGTTCAACTCCCACACGATGGTAATGTGCATCCAGAGTTGAAAGTTACTGCTCTATACAATAAGAGATGTTCCCTAATATTTGGGCTGTGTGTGTGCCTGTGTGTGTGTATGCATATGTTTTGGGGAAGGAGACTGGGGGTGGTTGACCTGAATGTTTGTTCTTTTATAACGGAAGCAAGGGACTCAATGGATTTTGTCATGGGTTGGCCCAGCTGGCCTGTGGATTTAAATGGCTTTTAGAAGAGTAGCTTCTCTGGGTCCTGCTTCTCCAAGTTAACAACGTTGTCCGGTTTTGCATACTGCTGTAGACCAAATATTCGTGTGCCCCCAAGATACACATATTGAAACCCAACCCCCAAGGTGATGGTATTAGGAGGTGGGGCCTTTGGGAGGAGATGAGGTTGTGAGGGCTGAACCCTCATGAATAGGATTCATGCTCTTGTAAACAAGACCCCAGAGAGCCCCCTTGTCCGTTCTGCCATGTGAGGACACAGCGAGAAGGCACAGTCTATGAACCAGGAAATAGGCACTCACCAAACACCAAATCTGCCAGTACCTTGATCTTTGACTTCCTAGCCTGTGAGAAATAAAACTGTGAACAATAAATTCCTGTTGTTTCTAAGCCACCCTGTCCATGGTATTTTTGTTATAGCAGCCTGAGTAGAATAAGTCACATACTAAGCCAAGGAGCTAATTCCACTCAAGTCAAGTAGGAAGCTTGAGTAGATACACAGGAAAAGGGGAAAGTGAAGAAAAGCCAGCAAATTATAAAGTACACTGTTAAGATTAATTTAAATAAAAGAAGCAATATTTGCCTTACAAATAGGATCAATACACTTCGGACTTGAATAATTATAGTTAATACTTGAAAGATACCTGCACTTCGTGGACTATCCTTAGAGCTTATACGTATTACCTAATTTATTCCTCTTAATAACCTCTACGGAAGATGCTATCTTTATCATTTTCATTTTATAGATGAGATTACTGAAGCTCAGAGAGGTTAGCCATCAGCCCAAGGACGCACAGCCCAGAATGGGAGAGCCAGGATCTAGACCTGGGCAGACTGGCTCCAGAGTCTGTGAGATCAACCACTGTGCCAGATGCTGCCACTCTGTTAACATTAACTTTTGAGATACTTGACTTATTCAGCCAACAATGAAAATCAGAAACAGCCTACACAGTAACCGCTGTCGGGGATCAGCAAGCAATCTTGAAGACCCTCGCCTGTGACTGCTCCCGTCCACTTTAGTTTATTCCTTCCTCTCACTTACCTTTTTTTTAACCTAATATTCCTTTCTCACTCCTGAACCCCCTCTCCACAGTGTAAGGATTCTTGTCAACAGAGAGCTTCTCAGATCTTAGAGAGAAGGGACCTTTCACACAGTGCAGTGTGTTCCTCCTTGCTGGTGTGAACATCAAATCACAGCACATACGTGAAGGCTGTTAGCAATGTGCCTGGTGCGATGTGAACCCCCGTGACCTAGGCATTCCTTGAATCCATGGCTTTGCTTCAGGGATCAGGACTCTCCCTCTGCCGGCGTGGCGTGGCATGGCGTGGCGTGGCGTGGGGTGGCGTGGCATGGCGTGGCGTCACGCATGGGGGCTTTCATTTCAAACTCAGGTGGCTAAATCCCACCCTCTGCCTTCAGCAAGTTCCTTTGTCCCCCTGAGGCTCCATTTCTCTGCATAGAAAATGGGGCCAACAGCAGGATTCAATCATCAGCTATTGTGAGGAATTAGTGAGAACACTTGTGAAGCCTTTGGCAGGAGGGAAATGCTCGGTGAGGGCCAGGGTTGGCGTTTTGAATGTAAATCTCACAAGAGGAGGCACATTGTTTTGTTCTCTGACATATTTTTGTTGATAGTGCCAGGCTTAGAGGAGGTACTCAATAAATGTTTTTGAATGAATTAATTAGTGAATGGATGAGACAAACCACTTAGCTTTAACTCATTCATTGAAATTCAGGGAACCTTGACCTGGATAGACATTTCTCAAAAGAAGACATACAAATGGCCACAGGCACACCAAAAAAATGCTCAACATCACTAATCATCAGGGAAAGGCAAATTAAAACCACAATGAGATATCACCTCACACCTATTAGAATGGCTATCATCAAAAAGATGAAAGGTAAGAGTTGGTAAGGATGTGGAGAAAACAGGAACCTCATACACTCACGGTGGGAATGCAGATTGGTACAGCCATTGCAGAAAACAATATGAAGTTTCTCCTAAAAGTAGAACTACCACATGATCCAGGAATCCCACTACTGGGTATATACCCAAAAGAAATGAAATCTATATGATGAAGAGATGTCTGCACTCCTATGTTATTATTGAGACATTATTCATAGTAGCCAAAATACAGAACCAAGAAATAAGTGTCCATCAATGGATGAATGGATAAAGAAAATGTGGCATATATACACACTGGAACACTACTTGGCCTTAAGAAAGGAAATCCTGTCATTTGTGACAACACAAATGAACCTGGAGGGCATTATATTAAGTGAAATAAGTCAGGCACAGAAGAAAGACAAATAGTTGATACAAATACAAGATCTCATTTACATGTGGAGTGTAAAAATGTTGAACTCATAGAAACAGAGATTAGATGAGATATTCAACACTTTATCATAAAATAGGCTTTGTGGTAGATGATTTCGCCCAACTGTAGGCGAATGTAAGTGTTGTGAGCATGTCTAAGACAGGTTAGGCTAAGCTAGGACGTTTGGTAGGTTAGGGGTATTAAATGGATTTTCAACTTACAGTATTTTCATCTTATGATAGGTTTATTCAGACCTAGCCCCGTTGTAAGTTGAGGAGCATCTGCATATGTTGTACTTGAAAATGCCTAAGAGTAGATTTTAAGTGTTCCCAACACATAAGAATAAGTAGTTGAGGTGATGTTTATGTTAAATCACTTGATTTAGCCATTCCACAATGTATACATATTTTAATACCTATCGTGTGCCATAAATATATACAATTTTTACTTGTCAACTAAAACTTTAAAAATAAAATAAATTTTTAGAATGGATCATAAAAAATGAATTGCTGGAAAAATAAAATAAAAACAAAGACATACAAAAAAATATCCAGGGAAGCCAGAAACAGATGTTTCTCAGAAAAGTCACTTCTCTTTGGAACTCAGCACAGACCTCACTTTCTAAGGCTACCAGTTTCTGGTCTTCACACCACTTCTGGTATCATATTTCTGTGTATTTTCTCTGCAAACAGGAAACACTTCCTCTTCCCACAAGGTTTCTCTCTCTTGCTCCTCACTGCTCTGTTATTCAGTCACTAGATTGACTAACAGTCTTGTCTTGCCCAGGACGTTACAGTTTTAGTACTGAAAGTTCTGTATCCCAGGAAAACTGCTCGTGTCACCCTACTTGGCACCCAGATGTCTTTGAGCATAAAAACTTAACTTTTGGGTACCAATCATTTCAATATAAAATGTCTCCAAATGACTCATTCTTTTGCAACTGACCTTTGCAATAGAGCAAGAGAAGCCTTCTCTCTCACTGTCTCCATTTGCATATGATCACAACAGCAAAAAGGTAAACATGAGAACAAATGTGTTACATTTATGGAAAATACATACTAATTTTTTGGCAGAATTCAAAACAGAAATTAATATAAAAGCTCCCTTCAAGGGACTCATGTTCCTTCAAGGTATTACTTTTTAAGTTGGATTATTTAAACAGAAGAAAATGTGTGACAAAATGCTTTTAACAAGGCAAACAGCAGCAAGTTCTCATGAAAATGTAATGGTGTGGTTTCAGCTCAGGGTACATCAAAGGTTTGCTGGAAATGTGATTATATGGTTTCCCAGAATCAGATTTTATAGTTATGTGCCTGATCAGAAAGATTATAAAACCTCTTACATAAGAAAAAAACAGTATTTCTCACCTAATCCTTGAAGGCTGATTCCTCAGGTCCAAGAGGACATCATTCTTAATGAGAATTAATTCAATACAGCACCGCCAGTCTATGATAGAATCTTGTTTTTTAAGGCAATCTGCCTTGATGTTCATTTTAGGACACACCTAAGGCCATATACAAACATTGTTCACCTATCTACGACACTGCTTTCTTTTACAGTGTGCCTTCCAACTATTTTGTGAGATCTTATCATCAGTTAGAATCAGTCCTTGATATAATATTGAACTGCTTCTGAAAAAGCTAAACTTAACACTGAAGCTGAGCAAGGAAAAACGTATGTTTTCATAAGATAGCACGTATTCTTCATACAATTCCAAGACCTTGGATCATCAGAAAGGAACTCTCGTTCATTCTAATTACTTTTCACAGGGAAGCTGTCATGACCTCAGCTGCACCATCTTTAGACCTCATTGCTTGCCGATGTCCTCCCTGGATGGATGTGAGTTATCTCTGCTGACACCAAGCCAACAATTGCAAATAGGAACCAGTTATCTTTCCCCCAAATTTGACCCTCTTTCCTCCCCAGCCCTAGTGTTAAAATGAAAGGTTGATGTCGCAGGATAGCTTGCAGAATTGCCATTGAAGAGAAGATGATTTTGATCTAAAAAAGCATAAGACTCCAAGATTATTCTTCATTCACCCTAAATTTCACTGGTTTTAAGGGCAAACTGAGTTCTGTCACAAATGCTATAATACAAGAAGACATCAAGATAGAAAAGTAGAGAATTTGATACTTCTTCAACACGCAGGTTCAACGAAATCAGCTAGGAGCAAAATTAGTGCTTGCATGTGAAAAACATCTTACAGTTTAAAGAGCCAGGGTTTGAGTTGGAAAACTTCAAGAGTCTTAAAAGTCTGAAAAATTTATTTTAATTAAAAAAAAATTTTTTGAGTGTTTTCCAAGCCAAAAATGCAGTCACTCTTCAAAAACACAATTTCTGATAAAACCTTTGAACAATAAATTGTGGGCTGACTTTTCCTTTAAAAAGTGAATGTATTACTCACTAATTAATTCAGCTATCTTGAAAAGAGCCAGTAGGTTTAAAAAAATAATTACATGACCAGTTTCTGCTTTTCTGTTTCTGGAGCACATTAATTTTATTTCAGTAAGCATCTCTGCTCCATTTGCACACTTCTGAAACTGGAACAAACCTAGTGATTATACCCACTGCAGTCAAAGTTAGTTGGTATCAACTATGTTATCTCAAACTGGAAATTCAGAATTTATTTTTTTCTTCTTAAAAAGCTCACATGAAATGTCTTGAAAAATATCCAAAGATGACTTTGCAGGGGTAATGTTAGAAACGCAGTGGTTGCACCATTTTTCATGGTATAATTGGAGGCAGTGGACATGACTTCCTTCGCGCTACATTTAGCACTTGCTACCCAGGAGTGAGCACCACCAGCAGAGGCAAATGCATCCTGGGGATTAATAATAGCACAGGAGTTGCCAATAAACTGAGTTGAAGCCCAAATTCCATTAATTGCAACTAATCATTTGCCCCAGGATATACTGTCCAGCTAAGTGACTGAGACCATTGTAGGTCGTAAAAATAGCCTGAAATACACACACTGCCTTATCGAATGGATTTCCCTCCCACAATTTGAATTCCACATTCTGCATAGCAAAAAAAAAAAGAAAAGAAAGAAAAGAAAGAAAGAAAAGAAAAGAAAAGAAAAAAATTTTCTTCTTGTTCAAGTATCATGCTAGTGGTTCATTTTCTGTAAAATCAGTAAAGGTAACTGTGATATGAATTTAGAAAAATCCCTTTGGAGCTGAAACTGCTCAGATTTGAGAATCCAGTAGAAAATATCACTTTCAAATCCCAACAAGTTCAGAGCATTGAAACAAGACTGCAAAGAATTCCATTTAAAAATAGCAATGCGTGACTGTTTTAAAGCCTGTTTCCCAGGGTTTCGTAAGTATAAATGGTGGTTGACCAGAGTTAATAACAATCACCCACTGGGGATACGGAAGTTTTTGCATTTATATTTTTTTATTTCTATTTTCCAAACTATAAAATTACTTTGGCAAAACACAGTTTACATCATGCATTTCTATTTCTTTTAAAGCTACAGATGGGAATTCATGGTACACTTAGAGGGTTAGAAAGAAAATACCCTGAAGTCATAAGCTAGATTCCTCCCACCCCACCCTTCAGTGACCTTGGACATTCTGGAAATACCTCCGTCTGAGCATTAACCACATTCTAGAGAGGTTTTCTGTCTACTTGTTCATCTCTCCTGCCCCCAAAGACTGTGAGCTCCTGTTTGTTGTATGTTGTCTAATGTTGAGCCCATTGCCTGGCACATAATAGGTGTTTAATTAAAGTGAGTTCAACTGAACCTTGAGGTGAGTATATTTAACAATGTACTAAAAGAGGAGCCAAATGGTGAGTTGAGACATACCTTTGGTGTTCACAGCATTTACATTTTAGAAGAGCAAAAGGACTTGAGCATTTCTCGCAGGCTACTTCCTCTTCCCCTTCTTTCCTCAACCTTAGCTAGTCTATTAAAAAAAAAAAGGCAATCAGCATGACAGCCCCCTTCACCTGACCCCTCATCCCCTTCTTGTAGTTCATGGAGTTTATTAATCTCAGTGAACTAGAAATACCTGAAATCTCAACTTTCTAATTTGTAAATATGAGAGATCTTCTATAAGTGAAAATCAAATCCCCCCGAGTTATGAGATGCTAATTTATCACAACACTTGGAAAAAGGAAAAAAAATAATAGAAAAGTCTTAGAAAAGATAATGAAAAATTTTAGAGAAGCTGAGCTCTCAAGACATTTAGGGTCATTAAGACTATATTTTAGAAAAGAAAAGGTGGGAAATCTAGACCTAGATGAGTGATGAGCAAACTTTTATGTGTGATGGGAACTGAAGAAGGCTAAAAATGCTTAAATCCGTGCTTTTGTTTCACCATTCAGAATGAAGATGTATTTATAAGAGCCCAGGGATGGAATGTATGTTTTTAAATAGATTGCACACTGAAGTAGTAGAAGAACACAGGTGAGAAACCTGCCCAGGATCGCACAGTCAGTAACTGCTGGGTTGTCAGGATCCAAACCAGGGTCTAGCTCCAAGGCAGAGCCTGAATTCTGCTCAGCTGTCTCCTTGCCATGCAGAGGTTAAGGGGCCAGGTCACAATGGAAACAGAAAACTGTGGGTTCAAATCTCTATTATGTCTACAATATTTCTTTCATGGCCTCAGGTAAAATATTATTTCAGAACTACCATCTTACAATCCTGCTTTGAAGGTAACAAACTCAGCCTGTTTCCTCCACCTTGATCCTCCCAAATCAGGCCCACTTCTCCATTCAGATCCGTTCGTGTCACCTGTGATTCGGAGCCCAGCCTCCAAACAGCATCTTGGTCTTTCTGCGGAAGCTGGAAGACAGATGCTGGCCAGGTCCACTAAACTCCTCCCGTCAGCCAGACTAGAGGCTGGGGAGGCTGAACAGACATGTCTAGAGAGTAGACCGTGGCTTCTAGAACATGTTTTTGGCCAGCAAGGCTTTGGGGATCTTCCGTCCCTACTCTTAAGGATCCCAGGCTCTCAATCATACTCTCAAGACACCCAGTTTTTGCCATGTGACAGTGAGTTCTGAATAGTTTAAAGAGTAAGGAGCCTGTGCTAAGAGTTCATCTATTATCGTGTAAGAGAAGCCAGGGTACAGTCCAGTTGGAGACACTCTTTATTAAGAGGACCCTAAATCCAGGGTGACTGTAAAGAAATTTCAAGCCTCAAGGCAGATTAGGAGAGAAGAAAGTAAAGGCCTAGGGGATAGTTTCTATCTCCCTCAGATCCTGCCACTTTGGTCTGATCTGCCCTTGATAAGATGAGTGCCTCTCACAAACTAGAGTTGGGTTCCTACTGCCCAGTTGCTGCTGTGTTCATACCTTGGGAAGGACCCAAGACGGGGAGTGAACAAGGGACAGAGTGACTCGGGGGCAGTAGGAGATGAGATCCATTTACCCAAGGTCATCTTGCTGGGTAGAAACAGCACTCACACTCCTCTACCCACGGGCATGGCCATGGGATCAAGTTCCCTTCTCAGGTCAGCCTCCTCTTGCCTTGATAAAGTCATAACTGTCATTCTAAAGGCATGTAAAAATTTAAAAAGCTGGAAGACAACAGAGCTCTCCTATTGTCAGTTGAATTCCACCTCTGTAGGAGTGACCTGGAGACCTTCATGCATATGAATAAGATGGCATGCAGAAAACACACACACATCTTCAATTGCAGGTCCATAATTATGAGTTCAACATCATTGAATGCAAAAGGGGAAATACAAGGTTTCAAAACTTCTTCTAACTAGTAGGATTCTGTTTGTAGATGAATGAAAATTCAAGGGCAAATTATTGATTTTTCTCCATAATAGAGGTAGAAGGGGGGGCGGGCATTGACTAAGCTTTACCTTCAATCACAGGAAAACAAGCTAGCTCATGACATTGGCCCAGTGTAATAAGGAGCTTTAATTCACACGGTGTCAAACTTAGGTACACAGTGTGACTTTGGTACAATTACTCACCTCTTCAGCTGTTTTGATGTTCATTCCCACTGACCATGTGCTGCATAGCCTTGCCAAAGCAGTGAATTATGATGCTACCATTTTTATTAATATGCAGCCAATTTAAAGTGACTGCTAGGATATTTAATGCAGTCTAAAAACAAACTATGAATACCTAACTTTAAGATTTTTTTTAAAACTAAGTTCTTTAGTTACCTAACATCCTCATCCTGTAACAAAACCTTATCTCCTCTCTATCCCATCTTTGACCCCGAAACTTCAGAAGGTAAGTGGCTAGGGACGGGAGGGAGCCATCTGGCTGTGCAAATTTCTTAGAAAAAAAAATTTGTAAAAGCTGCATATTTACTTTATGTCACACAATAAGCATCATGATGAAAATATTTCCAGTGTGAAAATGGCTTTTCAGGTCCAGAAACTCAATTTTCTAGCACTCATAAGTATGAGTATGAGAAGGACTCAAAGACTGAACCTTCCTAAACACGCCCATAAGACTGATGCATTAACCACAATGCCAGTTAACAAATTCACAGCAGGACATAGAGCTGCCATGTGGGCCAGGATTCTCATGATACGTGATCAATGCATTCTTTCTCCATACAGTGACATTGAAGGTAAAGTAGAACCAGACAGTTACCCCAGGATTCTGAAATCAGGGTGCAAGGAGTTGGATGGATATATGAGTTTGCTAAAGCTGTTGTACGTAACAAAGTACC
Organism: Eulemur rufifrons; assembly: GCF_041146395.1. Taxonomy (NCBI): domain Eukaryota; kingdom Metazoa; phylum Chordata; class Mammalia; order Primates; family Lemuridae; genus Eulemur; species Eulemur rufifrons. Next base: position 92,015,911 of record NC_090985.1, read on the forward strand.
ACAGTCTGGGTGCCTTAAACAAGAAAAACTTTATTTTCTCATAGTTCTGGAGCCTAGAAGTCCAAGGTCAAGGTGTTGACAGGTTTGTTTCTTCTGAGGTTTCTCTCCTTGGCTTATAGATGACCACCTTCTCCCAGTGTCCCCACATGGTCTTCCCTGTGTACATGTCTGTGTCCTCTTCTTGAAAGGGCACCAGTCATAGTGGATTAGGGCCCACTCTAATAAGCTCATTTTATCTTAATTACCTCCTGAAAGGCCCTATCTCCAAATATCTCCAAATACGGTCACATTCCGAGGTACTGGGGTTAGGACTTCACCATGAGTTTTGGAGGGGCACAGTTCAGCCCTTAACAATGGATGATCTGCAAGACTAGTCGCCAGTGTTCTGTAGCCTGATGCCCTCGTCCTTGTGCTAAGGTGAGCCGGCCCAGAGGGTCCGCACTATGTGGTGTCTTCAGGGCACTCTCTCCCCAGCAGCACTGGCGTTGTGGCCCACGGGATTGCCATTCTGCATTCAGTGATGGCAATCTCTGTGTCACAGTTTGCCTTCAGAGTGTGGTTCAGGGGATCAGTGTATTGTTCTGAGCTACAATTTTATTTCAGTCCTGCCTCTCTCAAACCGCACCTTTTGATTTGGGATGATCCCTAGTTCTTCTGTCTCATATCTGTCCCTCCCTTAGGTTTCGTCCACAGCCGACTAAGCCCAGCCACACAGAGGGTTTCACTAGGCTGACTCACAGAGGGAGGGCATCCATTTAAAAAGTCTTCATTATACTTTTTGGTTGCCACTAAACCACCGATTAAAGAAATGGGAATTTGAACATTGCTAAAAGAACTCTGTTTATCTATTCACAACACTTCTGACACCAAATGTATGGGTTTTCTACACCAATCAATTCTCTAATTCTCTGCAGACACCAACGGGGTGTCCCACAGTTTAATGCAATTCTGATACCATTCAGAGCTAGTGTAGACCCCACAGGCAAAGGGCTCAGTCCCACAGGACTGCCCCACACTTTAGATGCCATTGCAAGTCATGGGTCCCCAAGTAACTTCACTCCTGTCCAAGTTGCCCACAAATTGGAGGCTGCCACAACCACTTCTTTAGGTTTGATAGTTTGCTATACCTACTCACAGAACTGCACTTACATTGACCAGTTTATAATAAAGGAATTCATAAAAATTACAGATGAACAGCCAGATGAAGAGGTGCATAACTTATAGTCCAGAAAAGTGCCAAGCACAGGAGCTCCTGGCCCTGTGGAGTTGGGGTGTGACACACTCCAGCCTTTGGATACATTCACCAAACCAGAACCTCTCCAAATTCCATCATTTAGGGCGTTTATGGAGATTCCATTATGTAGGCATAATTGATGACATATTTGGCCACTGGTGATTAATTCAATCTGTATCACCTCTCTCCTTCCTGGAAGTCAGGGGGGTGAGACTCTAATCATGCCTTGGTCCTTCTGGTGACCAGCATCGTGAAGCTACCTAGGCACCGCCCCCCATCACTCTGGAGATTCCAAGGGTCTTAGAAATTCTTACTTTGCTAACACCAAATATTTTAACAAAAGATGCTTCTATCACCCCTATCAGCAAGTTACAATGGTTTTAGGAGCTCTGTGCCAGGAACCAGGAATAAAGACCAAATATATGTTTCTAATATATCACAATAGCCATAAAGGCTTTTTATCAAGATGCTATTATTACTGTAATCTTCTCTCTTTGTTTTAAACATATCAATGATCTCAATCTCTCTCTCTCTCTCTCTCAATTTGAATAGCTTAATTGCATTTAAAAACAAAAGACACAGTATGTAAACTAGAAATGGGCACAGCTCTAAATAAAACTAACACTATAGAAAAATGAGGCAGAAAAATCAGGGCAGACTGGCCCTGGGCCAAAGTGCCCACATGTTTGATGACTGGATCTGCAATGTCTCCAACACTACCATGGAAGTCAAGCTACCAACATGCCAGCTGCTTCTAGAGAATGGATTGCAGAAGATCAAATGAAGGCAACTTTAGCTACATCAGACAGGGAGGAGAAAACAAAGAAAGGAAAAGCTTTGAAAATAACCTACTTATGATACAACTACAAAGTATCATTTAAAAATCACATGAGAAAAATTAATGCTAAGATAACCAACAAATCACAATGAGGAAATGACTTTACTCCCAACCAGGGAGGTAGTGTGGCGCAGACCCCATCATTCTCAAGTTTCACGTGCATCACAATCAGCAGGGGAGATTGTTAAATTACAGATCACGGGACCTCAAGGTGTCAGGGCATGTATACAGTTGCCAGACAGAACCTGTATTCAGAACAATGAAAACTTTGTAGCATAAAAATATTGCATGGGACATATTTATGTATTTATACTTAAAAAAAAAAAAGTTACACACTGTTGATCTAAAATTCAAGCGGTCATCCTAGTTTGTTTTTGTTTTGTTTTGTTTTGCCCTTTTTGCTGCCTGGCAACCCTACTCCCAACAAAATAGAATAATTAAGAGACCAATCTGAAAGGACTTTAACCTAGCATGTTTAAAGACCTCAAAGAGATTAAAAAAGAAATAGCATCCACTTAACAAAACCACAAAAGTACGAAATAGAATTGGGCAGACTAGCCAAATTACCCCCTGGACACAATAATATATACAGACATGGAAATTAACTTTTAAAAACTTAACAAACTGGATAAACCCATGACAGGATAAAGTTAAATCGAGAAAGAATGTAATATTAAACAACTCACCTAGAATGCTGCACAGAGAGATGAAGCAGATAAAAGGTATAAATGAGACTCTGAGAGACACAGGAGAGAGTGAAAGATGTCCTCGTGCATCTAACGGAAGCTCCACAGGGAAGGCTGGGTGGAAGGGCAGAGGGGCTGACAACAGGGTAATGGCTTAGAATTGTCCACAACTGAACGAGGACAGAGGGACATGGAAGGACACATACCAGAGGAGATAAATAAAAATGGACACACGCAAATCTACCAGTAGAATCCACATACTGTAGTAACACACAGAACACCGAGAACAAAGATTTAAAAAACTGTTAAAGCCACAGGAGAGGAAAGTCAGACTGGCTACCAGGGACCATTAGTGCGGTAGACATCTCACTGGAGCAAGACATGGGAGAAGAGTAGAGGCAGATGTCAGAACAGGAGAGTTTGCTGTCCACGTACTCGCTTTGATAGAACTGAGGTGTTAGACTCACATGAGGAGATTTTAAACTCTCTACAGTTCAGGCCACATTCCTTACCAAAGAAATCAGAATCTCTGAGGATTGGACCACAGGTCTGTACGACCTGTGTCGGGGCAGGGGGGTGGGGGGGTAGTAGGGGAGGTCATTAGTCACTTAAGTAGAATGAAATTAAAAATTGTCAATTAAAAAAATTGATTCCACAACTTAAGTGTTCATCAATGGATGAACAAGTAAAGAGTGATACATATACACAATGGAATATTATTCAGCCATAAAAAATAATGAAAGCTTGTCATTTGCAACAACATGAATGGAACTGGAAGACATTATGTTAAGTGACATAGCCAGGCACAGGAAGATACATTTTGGATGTTCTCATTCACATGTACAAGCTAAAAATTTAAAAAAAAGTTAAACTCTATTTCATGGAGAAAGAGCATAGAATGATGGTTACCAGAGGCAGGGAAGGGTAGCAGGGCTAGGTGGGGGTTATAAAGTAACAATGGTTAATGGGTTCAAAAATATAGATAGATAGATAGAATTAATAAGATCTAGTATTTGGTAGCACAATGGGGTGACTATAGTTAACAATTATTTATTATATATTTTAAAATAACTAAAGAGTGGAATGGGAATATTCCTAAACACAAAGAAATGATAAATTCTTGAGGTGATGGATACCCCAATTACCCTTATTTGGTCATTACACATTGTATGCCTGTATTAAAACATCAAATGTACCCTATAAATATATATAACTATTATCCACCCGTAATAATTAAAAAAATTTTAAAAGTGATTCTAAAATTCATATATTAATAGATGACTATACCCTGAGAGGCCAGTAAAAAGGGAGTTTCCCTACCAGATATTAAGATTTCTTTAAAACAAGACAATAATTAAATCTGCGTGTTAGGGACACGGGGATAGATCAACAGCACAGCACAGGAAACCCCCAAGCAAATCAAAGACCATATATAGGAGACTCTGATTCATCATAGAGAAGAAATTAGAAACCAATAGGGAAAGGATGAACTATTCAATAAATAGCATTGAGAACACTGACTTTCCATGTGGAGAAAAAAATGGAAAAAGATTGCATTCCTATTGCATACCACATACAAAAATTTGCTCAAATTGGGTTTAAAGACCTAACAGTGAAAAGAAAAATGTGAAAACGCTTTGAACATAGTAAGATATTGATGGATGTCTATAACTTTGGGATGAGAAAGATTTCTTTTAAAAATAAATATAATGCATATATATTTATTGTTGTAAAGAAAGTTTTTAAAGAAAATTTGATATATATGTATATATATATAGTGGAAAATTACTCAGCCTTAAAATTGAAGGAAATTCTGCCATTTGTGATGATGTGAATGAACCTGAAGGACATTATGCTAAGTGACATAAGCCAAACATAGAATTTGCTAAGAGACTATGTCTTAAGTATTCTTATCATAAAAAAAAAGTATCTATGTCTTTGCCCTTAGCCTCTGTTAGCTTCTTATTGCCACTGTAACAAATTACCACAGACTTAGTGGCTTAAAACCACACAAATTTACTGTCTTCTAGGTGTGGGGGTCAGAAGTCTGATAAGGTTTCACTGGTCAGCAAGGCCGTACTGGAGCGCAGATCTATTTCCTTCCCTTCTCTGGCTTCTAGAGGCCACTCGCATTCCTTCGTGTGTGGCCCCTTCCTCCATCTGCAAAACACAGCAGAGGCCAGCAATCTCCCCAACTCTGCCTGCCTCTGCTTCACGCCTCTTTTCCCTCACTTTGACCCTCTTGCTCCTCTTATAAGGACTCTTGTGGCTATATTGAACCCATCCATACATTCCAGAATAATCTCTTCATCTGAAGATCTGATCGCCGCTGCTAAACCCTGGAAAAGACTGATCTGCCTTTCCATAGATCCATAATTTAATCACATTTGCAAAGTCCCTTTGCCACATAACAGGTAACGTAGTCACAGTCCCAGGGCCTAAGCTGCAGACACCTCTGAGGGGTATTATTCTGCCTACTGCACCCCCTCACAGCAAGAAGCAGACCTTCTCTGTATCCAGAGCCCACTGCCCGGCACAGGGGAAGCTGCAAGTACAAAATGACTTAATGAAAGGGGATACTCGGATACTCACTCCCTGGTGGATCTTTTCCCTCAGCTCACGAACACCACACAAATCTGTCCCATTCTGAGAAAGGGGTAGGGGGAGGAGGAAGAGGAGAGGAAGAGGAGGAGGAGGGGGAGAAAAAGAAAAACTCTTCACTTGATTCTTGTCTCTCTAGGGACTGTCTGTCCTTTCACTCAATCCTGAACATCATCCCACCTTCATTCCCCAGCCCACTGCATGTGACCCCCATGTGTTTCACCACCACCCCTGACTGAAGCTGCCCAGAAGGCCCACCAAGACCCCTGCATTGGCCGCGCCTTGGTCTGCGCTTCCTGGGTCTCTCTGCCACATTGAACATGATTGACCACTTGGCATTTCTCAAATCCATCAATCCCATGGGCTTTCCTGACTTTGCTCCCTCCTTGCTCTCCTCATCCCTTTCTCACGGCATCTTCCAGATTCCCTTTCTTGGTAGCAAATCCTCTCCTGCTTCCTGAAATGTAGGTGCTTCTCCAGTCTCTCTCATTTAACAGGCTCTCCCTGAATGAGGGCACCTATTTCTCTGTGTTGTGGACTTCCGCATCTATAAGTCCAGACCTAATGCTACCTGTTGTAGTTTTCCATGCTGCGAACAAACTTAGCAGTATACGTTTCTTATCTCATAGGTTCAGGCATGGCTTAGCTTTGCTCAGGTGCAAGTCTAGACATTAGCCAGGCTACTTTCCCTTCTCTAGCTGTGTCCTCTTCCAAGCTTACATGGTCACTGGCAGAATTTAGCTCCTCTCAGCTACAGCACTCAGGCCCTGATTTCTTGCTGACTGTCAACTATAGGCCACACTCAACTCCTAGAAGCCCTCCATAGTTGCCTGCCATGTGTCCTTTCTCATGACGTGGCAGCCCACTTCTTCAAAGGTAGCAGGGGAGCTGTCTCAGCCTGTTCATGCTGCTATAACAAAAACCTGTGATTGAGTAATTTCTGAACAACAGATGTTTTTGCCTTGTGGTTCTAGAGACTGGGAAGTCCAAGTTCAAGGTGCTGGCACATTTGGTGTCTGATGAGGGCCTATTCTTCATATGGCACCTTTGTCCTGCATCCTCACGTGGCGGGAGAGTAGAAGAGGCACCAGAGCACTCCTTTCTACCTGTTTTATAAGAACACAATCCATTCATTAGGGCAGAGCTCTCAGGACTTAGCCACTTCCCAAAAGGTCCCACCTCTTATGCCATCACCTTGGGGGTTAGTACCAACCTAGGAATTTTAGAGTGACACATACATTTAAACCATAGCAGGAATATCTCGCTTCGAGTCTCTTCTTTAAGGGAAGACCTGCATTAAATGCCTCACCTGATTAGGTCAGGCCCTCCCATGATAATCTCCCTTTTGATGAAGTCAAAGTCAATTGATTAGAGAATTTAATTACATCTGCAAAATCTCCTTCACCTCTAGTGTAACCTAATCATGGGAGTAACATCCCACCACCACCTTTGCAGTATTCCGTTGGTTAGAAGCAAGTTACAGGTCACCCTCCCCCACCCCCCACACACATAAGAAGAAGCCTGTACAGGGGCACCAAAGGTCATCTTAGAATTCTTTCTACCACATTGATCCTGAAGTTTATCCACCCAATTGCCTTCTAGATATCTGTATCTGAAAGATCACAGGCATTGACTAACAAATCATGTCCAAAAGTAAGCCAATCACTTTTTTCTGAAAACTTGCCCTTCCTCTTCTTTTTAGAGACTCAGTTAGTGAGTCTCTAAAAAGGAGTGGACTCTTCCCTCCTTCCTGCCACTCACATTCAGACAACACAGAGTCAAATGGATCTCTTCTTCCACCTCCTCTGCCTCTGCCTTAATCGAGCAGTGGTCGTCTTTGTCTTGGACAGCTACGGCACCGAGTCTTTAAGCAGGTCCCTGCGCTTATAGCCTTGCCTGCCCAACTCCACACTATAGTCAATGCTCTGTCATAGTTCAATTTATCCCCTTTTGCAGCTTTGTGTAGCACTATAAAAATGTAACAATGGACATTTTCTATGAAAATGTGATAAAACTTTCTAAATTTTATTCCACCAGGCTAGGCAGTCAATATAGCAGCCTCCAAACCTAGATAACAAGCTTAGCCCCGCAGCTGGGTGCTGGGCTCCAAGGCAGCCCCAACTACTCACCGGTGCCTTGAGCCTACCTTCCACCATCATTCAGTCTATTCATCGTGCATCTTCCTAAGGTTGAAAATGTGATCGATGTTGGTACAGTAAAGATGTTATTTTAGAAATGTAGAAGTTTATTAAGATAGCCTTCCAATTTAGGAGATATACCCTAACTTCTCACACTGTCCTATCACCTGATTAGTTTTTCAGGAATCACTCAGCATTTTCCACTCTTAATGGGACTATACACCTGCCCACAGCTGTGTCTTACGAATCCAAGAGTATTTAAGAGGAAACTCTTCCAATCCTGTTAGAAAAATGGGGGGAAATCTATTCACGAAATTATTTTCCTTATCTTGCACATATGTTCTGATTACTTTTACAATTTGTTGAATTTCATATGCAAGCACTGGAAAATATCTTAGTAACTAAAATGTAAAATTCACCTCAGCTTTGCAATTTCTTTAAGCTAATTTCTTGTGCTATTGCAGCTCTTGCCAGGAAAGAGTAAGAATTTAATATTGTTCTGATTTATCTCCTATTTTGTCAGAGCCCTTTCTTCAAAATTAATGATCTGGATACCTTGCTCCAAAGTATATGAAAGATAGGGTCTTTAAGGAATTCTGCCATACAGTTGAAACTAAATCAGCATGTGTGCCTGGAAAAAATCTATCATTTTGTGAAACTAATAAATAACCCCCCTTAGCAAATGTACTGGTGATGGATCACAGAGAAAAATTACTTCATTTATCAGTGTGCAATAAAATAGTTGAAGGCATTTCTGTTTTCTAACTTTGCATTTTCAGTTGTGTTGTAAGACTAAGACCCGCTGATGAAAGGCGATGGGGATGGATCTCAATCTTCTGCAGAGCAGCTGAGCCCACCACTCACGCCTCGCCTTCATCTTCCTGCGACAACCAAGGCACGTCCACTCCCATGCCTAGCGTAGCTCCTTGTCTACCAGTCAGAACTCTTTCCAAGGACCCCCAGTGGCTGAAACACCAGGTAGACTCGGGCTCCACCTGCCCTCCTTACAAACAACGTCAGAGCCAAGAACCGTGGTTGAGAAACTTATAACAAAGCTTTACTTCAGATGTCCTGTGTGGCTGAAAATCGTGTCAAGTTATGAACCAACTACTTCATAATCATTTCCCCTTCACCAAAACCCCATATACAGATGGGAAACTGAGGCTCAGAGTCCATAGGTGGAGTATCTGAGGTCACACCCCTGACCGGTGATGGAGCCAGGCTTGGAACCCAGGTCTCCGTCCTTGCCAGTAGCTTTCAGACCTAAGTGTGCATCAGAATCACTGAGTGGCTTCTAAAAACATAAATGCCTGGCCTGGGCACAGCACTCCTGGGGCTCTGCAATCTGTAGTTTTAATGATGTCCCCGATAATTGTGATGTACATCCTACTTGAGGCTCCAGCCCTGCCTCACACTACCTCCCTGTATTTCTTCAGGAAAGCAGAGCTGGTCTCCTCCACTGACGCATCAGCTGCTGAGACAGCATGGGCCTTATAACTCCTAGAAGTTGCTCGACAGATACTCTGTCAGGGATGAACAAGCCAACAAACTGCTCCCATGCAGTAGCCTCCAGCCCTGCCTCGCCCTTCCTCAGACTGCGGCTGCGCAGCGCCTGGGACAGGAGGCGGGCCTGCCCCTCCCGCCGGCGCCGAGCACCCATGGCCAAATTGACTATGGCAGATCGATTTGGTGGGATATTTTCAGCCACAGAAAACTGTAAGACTTTTCTATAAAATCACGATACAATGCTGGGTTATATGTGCAGACAGTGAAACCATATATACATGGATCACAAGAATGTAAAACTTGTGCAGGCGCACAGGAAAGACTGAAGAAGGACTTAGAAAGAAGGAAAGAGTCTGAATGCTGGGGTTGTAGGTAAATGTGTGTCTCTCTCTCTTTTGGAAATTCTTTTTTAGTAAAATTTAATTTTTAAAACTTAACTTAGAAAACTACCATGCACTTGTCCCATGTACCATGTACTTGTTGATGGCTTTGCCGCCCTGCTTGGTGCCTGGGTCTGTGGCTAGTGTTGGGCGAGATGAATCCACTTAGAGCTTATAGCTCCTCTTATGTACGTTCCAGGTCAGGAAGGGCAAGGTTGGCTAATTTCGGAAAAAATCCTAGTTTATCACAATCAGTAATTCTATGACCAATGCTGGCTAAAGTCTTAGCACCAAAGGTTTCCTGGGATGTGGTAGGCGTTCCATAAATATATGCCCAGTGAAGGACTCTCTACCAGCGTTTCCTAGACGCCTGTCCCTGTCTGGTGACCAGTTTGGTCTGTCTGGCAGTCCCTGGGCACACTACCGGGCACCTCACTGTTCCTCACTCAAGTTCTCCCCGACCCCACCCAGCACCTGCTACCACACCTGGCTCTCCATTCTAACTCACGCGCGGCACAGCCCAGAAGCAACTTTCACTGTGAAGTCCCAGAGTCCCTCCCTCCGCACTGGAGTTACTTTTCCCTTCTCTTTGCTTCCACAGCAATTTGCTTATACTACTATATTTGTGATGCTAAGTCATTTTGTGTCTCTCCTGTTAGAATGCAGCCTTCCTAGGACAAAGATACCCTATGAGCTCTCTCATTCAGTCCTCAAATGTCTTGTGACTGATGGATACTGACCAGGCATTTTGCTAGGACTAAAGAAAGAGGCGAATAAAGCACACGCAGCCGTGCCCTCGTTGACCTGAGAATCTAGTGGGAAGAAAATCATTCAGTAATGAATGAAATGAGGCTGAGTGCTGTAAAGCAGTTCAGGGCCCTGAAGAAGAATGGAACAAATGAGACTCGCCTAGTTCAGGGATTTGGGAAGGCTTCCCTGTGCAAATGACATTTATTTAATTCCCGAATGCTAAGTAAAGTATTAATTAGTAGGGAATAGAGATTCCTGAGCATTCCAAACAGAAAGAACTGACAGCCCTGTGTTTTTACCATTCTAGCCATTACTGTACACACCACCTCCTGCTCAAAACCTACTGCGGATTTCTTTGTACATACTCAATCATGAGTAGATATTCATTGAATCAGTCACCTTTACTGTTGCTATTACTCTGCCAAATTGCCCTTAGTTCCAAAGGCATAGGTTAGGATCTTAATAAAGACAGCCAGTCTAAAAAAGACAACGTCCGAATAAGAATATGTAACACTATTCTCAAGATATTGTTAAATCCAGGATCTGGTAAATGGTAGATGATTATTGAGTTTGCTGAATAGAATGAAAATGAATTAGAAAAAAATGCTGACCTGGGAATTTGTTAATTACTTCAACTATTTATATACTCAACAGGTATTTTATTGAGCACTTACTATGTGCTCAGAATTTTTGCTAACTAGACACAGTCTATGCCTTTTGAGCTTACAGACTAATGAGAGAGATAGAATTAGTCAAATAATGACACCAAGAAAATGTAAAATTACATCCAAAAAATAAGCAGAATAAAGATAAGTAGAAATCACTGAGTTTAAAGAACTTTGACAAATAAAAAAAGTAAAGGAAATGCTTGGTATTAAAAACATTCCTCTCATGCCCATAAGAATGGATATTATTTTTAAAAAATAATAATTACAAGTGCTGATGAGGATGTGGAGAAATTGGAACACTTGTGTGTTGCTGGCAGGAATGTAAGATGGTGCAACCACTGTAAAAAACTGTATGGTGGTTCCTCAAAAAATTAAATATAGAATTACCAGATGATCCAGGAACTCCACTTCTGGCTATATACTCAAAGGCAGGGCATATAGAAAGCATGAACTCCAGGAGATATTTGCAGATCAAGTTCACAGCAGCATTATTCACCAGGGACAATAGGTAGAAGCAACCCAAGTGTCTACTGATGAATCAATAGGTAAACAAAATATGGCACAAACATGCACTGGAATATTATTCAGCCCTAAAAAGAAAGGAAATACTGACACATGGTACAATATGCATGAACCTTGAAGACATTATGCTAAGTCAAATAGGCCAGACACGAAAGGACAAATACTGTATGATTCCACTTACATGATACAGAAGGTAGAATGGTGGTTGCCAGGGGTGAGGAGAAAGGGGAAATGGGGAGTTCTTGTTTAATAGGTAGAGTTTCAGTTTGGGAGGATGAAAAAGTAGTGGAGATGGATGTTGGTGATGGTTACATAACAGTGTGAATGGACTTAATGCTTGTAAACTTAAAAATGGTTAACATGGTAAATTTTATATTATGTATATTTAAGCACAATTTTTAAACTTTTTTAAAAAGACTGTTTTACAGGCACTTTCTTCATTAGGCTTATGTAATTGCTTTGTGATGTATGAATTCGTGAAACCTGGCAGACATTCAAATTCTTTCCACTGACTGAACAATTCTATCCACCTCTAAAATTTCTTTTGTAAGCAGTCATTCTTTATGAAAAGTTCAACTATTGCCAATAGCTTAGACAACAGATTTTGAGACATATATTATGCATCTTCAAATTGTAGTTTACAAATTTGACATCCATGAATCATTCCTATTTAGCTTTTGTTTAGTTTAGTTTTTGCATATTTTTAGTAGCAAAAAAATCTCTTGAAGCAAGAAAGGAAATACACTAAGTACTGTTGGTGATCTATTAGTGGGATAACTTGACCTTATGAAAGTTTAATGAAGCTGGAGTCCCACCTACAGTGGAAGTTGCTGTAATAGAAAAGTAGCTATACCAAGCGATATATGGCACTTCACACTTATTTTGTTCTATGAAATTGATTCTTTGCTTTTATGAGGAAATAATATACTTCATGTCATTTGCAGAGTGTTTAAGGAGCCTCATTATACTTTTCCCTCATTTAACATTTTCTTGCAGAAACAGTCAAATTCTATAGACATGCTTGAAAATGTTTATACATTTGGTCTGCTTGAATTTTCCCCAACAGAAGACAATCACAAATCTACTAGTTTTATTCCAAAAACCCATCAATTTTGGCTTCAGTGCAGAGGCAATCTCTACTTGTTTAATTTATTTTTTAAAATCAGGCCTTGCCCAGGAACATAGGCACCATGGGGTTTGGTTAGCAAGAAAAACCAAAATAATCGTGACTTTTTTTTCTCAGTGTCTCTTAATAAGCTCATCAGTCATGATAGGTCTCTGTGCAAAGCTCTTCCACCCGGGATCAGGTTGTGCTGAACAAATGCAGGAGTGTGGGTCTGTGAAAAGAGCACCAGCGTTCAAGCTGGAAAACCGGAATTCAAATCCCAGCCCCGCTAAGAGTGGAATCTTGAGATACTGCCTAACTCTTCCTGGCCTCACGTCTGTCATCTGAAAACAGGTCAATACCTCCTATTTAGCAAGATGGTTTTAAGAATTAAATAAGATATCTCATGTAGAAGCACCTGGCATCTAGCAGTTGCTCAATAAAAATTGGTTGATCTTTCTGTAGAGCTGCTTTAAGTCATCATTAGGCAAGCAATATGCATTTACAATAAACTCTGTTGTGTGCCTTGCTTTGTGTTGGGGATTAAACTTCTGGTATAGGGAAGCTAAAAATCTACATAAGGGGCAAATAAGAATAACATTCAAGGCTGTTCAGGAATCAGGAGAAGATGTAAGATAATCAATGCTCGATTGGGTGGAACAGGCTGATAGATGCCGAAGCTGTGCCACATGAGCTTGGCTTGCCTGGAAGTCTTCTTGGAATAAGAGGGACTTAAGTGGGATGAGCCTTCTAGAATGCCTGGGATTTGGATTGTCAGAAAAAAAGCATATAGGGCACCAAATGTAGTAACTAAAGCACAGAACTCTTAAAAACATGATTTCTTTGGCCCATCACAATACTGACCATAAACTTATAACTTTTCTCATTATGACCAAGTCAGCCTTCTATTTATGCTAGAAAAAAAAAGTTTGAACATATCCAGCATATCCTGCCACCTCTATCAACCATAGCTGCCCTACAAAGGATACAATAATTCCTACTCTCTTTTCTGGCTCTTTAGATTTTTTTTCTCTTCATTTGCTTTTCATTTTTGTTTTTTATGAGTAGGCACTCGATTTGTGGTCAGATCTGGGCTCGTGTACTGATTTTTCCCTTGCTCAGAAGCTTTGGGAAATGTATTTCCCATCCTTGTACTAACTTTCCTTACTTGCCACTGCACAGGACCTGGCCTGTGTACTGTGCTGCTATCACTAGATCAGCTGGGACTCCTGAGATTCCATCTTTCAGGTTAGCTAACCCATCATAATTGCCTTATTCCTTAATGACAATAGAATCCCAATCTTTACCTGATAAGATGGGCCTTTAGACTGTCCTATTATATCGCTTTTTGTTTGATTTATCACAATTATTGGAAGGGTTTATTTTGATCTGCTGGAGTTGTTTTTTTTTTCTTTTTGAGATGTAGGGGCAAATAATTGAAACAGATGTCAAGGAAAAGATTACAATTTAGTAAATTTCACCATGATTGTGGCTAAAAATATTTTGAAAACATTTTCCAAATCCAAAACCATACTATATGCTGCCAAATATTTAATTATAATTCAACCCCAATAGGAAACAAATATATAATTCCAAAGAATCAATAATCAATAATAGTAAAAAAATTTTTCAAATTCACTAATAAAGAAATAAATGAAATAATAAGATACAGGCAGTCCCTGGGGTTACAGACTACCTGACTCACTGTGTTCTATACTTATGAACGGACTCCCAAGGCTCCCTATAAGGATAATTCATAATTAAATTAATAATTCAGGAACTAATTTCTTCTGCACATGTAAACAAACCCACATGGCGTAAGTGGTTCATCAGCGCAGCATCTGTACACTAGTGGCTGGGCTCGTACGCAGAGAAGCTGCTGATAGAAACACAAGAACAGGAAGAATCAGAAGATCCAAAGCCAAGAAAGTTTATGACAAAAGAATGAGCTGAAACTTTTAGTGTCACTGAAGCAGGATTTGCTAAGCGTGAGCTATTTACAAAGGTCCGCCATGCAGTTAGTGAGAACTTCAGCTGCTACAAGGCCATTCATGATGAGAACAAGGACCAGGCTGTGCAAACAGCACCACATACCTTTCTCAAGAAACCAACTTCAGTGGTCAGCTCCCCTCCCCCAGCAACAGAATCAAGCCCTAATCCTCCAGCACCTGCTCCGTCCTCTCCAGCACCGTCTTCATCACCTTCCCATTAATGTCAGCTACCTCTTGCCTCAAAAACGCCCCTTCCAGCAAGCAAGATGCTGATGCAGCATTAGGTGAGTGTTGGCATTTAATACTCTTGTTTTGAAATTTTTCCTATATCCTATCTAAACTTTTTGTATAAATCTGCTTTTATGTTCTGTTTGAATTAAAAGAAAGAACACAATTTCTGTAACTTATTATGACAGTACAGGAGTATTATTATTATTACGGTATTGCACTATATTATTATTACCACATATGAGCCATTATAGTATTTTTGTTGTTGTTATTATTACCCTATATGCGCTGTTCATCAGGGATCCAAGTTACATACAAATCCGACCTAAAGACATTCTCGCCCGTAACCCGGGTACAGCCTGTACTGCTTTTGCCTATTGAATTGGCAAAGCTTAGAAAGAATGATGATAAGTAGTGCTGGCATAATTGTAGGCAAATGATACCTCATACTTCATTAATGAAAGACAAATCTGTGAGCCTTTCTGAAGGGAATAAGGCATATTTTTCATTAATGTGCCTATCTTTGCTCTGTGTGCAAAGTGAAATGACGCAGAATACCTGAGGAAAAGAGGAAGAGGATGTCAAGAGTGTAATTGTGGGCTGTGTATTAGATTCCTCTTAATGTCCTTCAACAAACACAAGGACAAAATGGAGCTGTACTTTGGATTAGTGAACTGTGTGTATTTAAGGCAAGTCTAAGAAAACAACATGGACCGCTTGGATTTATTGGAATGTATTAGGGTAACATTATTTGAGAGGGAGTTTAGAAAGCAGATTAAAAAACAGGTTACAGAACAGTACACAATTTTTATACATTCATATGTATGTATTGGTACAAGCAAAATTCTGAAAGAATATCGAGCCAAATGTGATACAGAGGCAATCTCTGAATAGTAGGATTTCCAATGATTTTCTCTTTTTTTATCTGAATTTTCCAATTTTTCTACAATGAGTATATTATTTACACAAGAAAGGAAGAAGAAAATAAATTACAATTTGGTCTGGGAGCTTGGACGCAAACACTCAGAGCTACATTGTGTTCAGGATTATGTTTCCATCATCCCCTGCAAACAGCTGCTCAAGAAAATGTTTGCTTCGTTCAGCTCTGCTATTTCCACATGTGTGTGCCAGGCTGTGTTTGCTTCCCAAGTGTGAGGCCACTAAACTCCACCACATGCTTGGAATTAAAGGCAATGCCATCGCTGGAACAACTCTGGGAGTTACCAACTCTTGCATAAAATCCAGCTTGAATGACAGGCTTGCAGCACACCAAAGGCTGGTGAGGGGGCACAGCTGAGTCACCAGGAGAGAAAGAAAATGCGAGCCTGGGATAAATGAACCATAGCAAGAAAGCTACTGAAGCAAACATATTATTCACCATAAGAAGAGCTATTCAACACACAATGATCTACAGGGGTGTTATTGGAAAGGAAAATATAAAACACTAGAAAACGACACTGGAATCTTTAACGTAAACTGCAGAATAAAGGAAGTTGAAAGAATGTCATATATTAGGCATGTGGTTTATGTATATATAATTCCACGTTTATACATTCACATTGCCACCTAAGAGGAAAGTAAATAAAATGAAAGTCGTGTATGTCGTCATGAGTTAATCTGAGACTTATATGCAATTATATTGTCATCTTCATTGACTGAAAAGAAATGTTTATATTTAAAGGAAAATTTTTAATCAAGTAAGAGAAGAGTCTAATGTGCTCTATTACTTCTGACCTAGAAAGGTAATGCTTAGAGCAAAAATGATGACTGCTATTTCTATCATAAACCTCGTAAATGGTAAAACTAACTGTTTCAGCTTTACTGCTGGGTGAGGACTTGTGACAAGTTATTTTGCTTGCCAAGTAGAGCACTCCACTCTAATTCGTGGGCATCACCCTTCCCCACTCCCAGTCAATGTTGCTCATCAAGAGCTCACGTCACCTTCCAGTTACAGAGTGGGGTAATTATTAGCTAAGCCACTGTGACAACGAAGGCCAAGCATGCAGAAAGTAGGTGGCAAAGCCCAGAATTGGCAAGAGATCCAAGACAGGCATTCTGCTCCACAAGGTGATCCAGGGGCCCAGGTTGTTTTCATCTTGCTGTATCTGTGCAGGCATTTTCAATTCCCCCAAGTATGATACCTAACTAGTATCATTCTAGATGCATAAAAGAGAACTTAATGCATGATATAGAGTAGATGCCTGAGGGCATTAGGGCTTAATTCTTTTCTGAAACCCCTTGTTGAGAAAGGCTGCTAGAATGCTGTCTACATTGATGAGGCAGGCATAACCAACACCGTGTCTGCATTTTAGCACGTGGAAAAGGGATAAAAGAAAGAGCAAGCGATTTTAAACATGGTGTAGACGTTGCACACACCACTTCCACCCACATTGCATTGTTGAGAAATTGGCCTCACTTAGCTGCAAGGGAGGCTGAGAAACATGTTCTCTAGCTAGGTGACCACATGCCCAGATATAACTTGTGGTGGTGTTATGAAAAGAGCAAAGGGAAGATTGTGTGACAAATGGCAGTCTGCTTCAGCAGTTACCTAACTGTAGCAATCACCAAACACCTTTGTTTTTCCACTGTCCCCTACCACCTCCATGCACACACACTGAAGCTGGAGATAGTGCCTGCTCTCGTGGAACTTACCTCTACTGGTGGGATAGGGGAAGCAGGTAAAAACAGTAAACTTGATGATACCCTCCAAGACCCTAAGTCCAGCTGTGCCTAAGCCAACCCTGGGCTTCCAAAATACATGAGCAAATTTAATTTCAGTCATGTTTCCACCTTTTGCAACAAAATGAGTCCTGACTAGAGAACAACAGCTTTATATGCTTCTTGTATAAAATTGTGATGTGTTTTTTTATCATTAATAATAAGAATCTCGGTTCCGGGAAGATGGCGGAATGGTGGTGACCTCCTGGATTCGTGCTCCCGGAGTGGAAGGCATGGGTCTCGGACTGCCACAACGCTAGAGGTTCACTCCCCCACAAGAACGGCGGTGTGAACCCACGGAGAATCAGCGTGGGACAGAGAGCGAGAAAGGACTGAGGTGATCGGGAAATACATCGCGAAAAACTAGAGAGTGTGGAGGGTCATCAGAGAAGGGAGCGCGGGACGGTTGTACGCACCCCACCAGAGAGTGGGGTGGGTTCAGCCCCACAGGAAAGCATCTTGTTCCCCCTCTGACCTCCACACCCACTCAATTGGGGATTTGCCCAAAGTCGGCGCAGAATTGCCGCGGGAGACGTGAGCTCTGCAGAGGAGACATTGGCGGGTGGCATTTTGGACCCTAGAACACTGTGCGCTGTGCGCGGCTGAGGCGCCTAGCAACTGTCTCCTATACGCGGGCTGCGGGGCTGCCTCCCTCCCGGCTGGAGCAGACGCCGATCTGTCTCGTTTAGGCGGGGCTGGGTTCTCCCGGTCTCGGCTCCTCTGGCCTCTGCCGGTCGCTGAGCGTTCAACCCCAGTGACAGTGCTGCAGACGGGCGGTCGCCATTGTTGGGTTTTGCACCCTAAACCCGGTGAAGTGATTGGGTACCGGGCGGCTCCCTTCCCTAGTCCACGGACCGACTAGGAGCTAAGCCTTTGTGTGAACACTGAGTGGTTCCCCAGTCACGAGAGAGTCGAGCGTGGACCTTGCGGACATTGGGGTGGGGAGGACCATCGCCCACGGGAACTGCAGCAGCTGGGGCGCTGGGCGAACGAGGGCGCCGCTCCCCTCCCCCTATCCACTGTCTTTCTGGCAGAGAGAGACGGAAACCACCTCGGGAGAGGAAGAGGAGCAGCCCCCCCAGCGGAGGTAGCAAAACCCTGAACAACACGCGAAGGGCTCCCCCTAGTGACAGAGGAGGCAGCTTACCTGGCGCTCACGGCCTGCCCCTTTCCAGACTAAAGCTGAAAGAAGGAATCTTAAGGATTCATCCAGATGGGAAGGGCTCAGCGAAAGAACTCTGGAAGTATAAAGAATCAAGCTGAAACTTCACCCTCAAAGAGGATTACTAGTTCACCACCAATTAACACAAACCAGATTCCAAATAGCAACATGTCACAGGAAGAATTTCAAACATGGATCATAAACACGCTGAACAGCATGCAAGTAAAAATGGATAATCAACATAAAGAAACCACAAAAAAGATCCAGGACTTGGAAGAAAAATTCACCAAAGAAATTGAAATACTGAAGAAAAATCAAACTGAACTCCTGGAAATGAAGAATTTATTCAAGGAGCTACAAAACACAGTGGAAAGTCTCAAGAGCAGGGTAGATCAAACAGAAGAAAGAATCTCAGAGATCGAAGACAACACTTTCCAATTAAATAAGTCAGTTACAGAGCTGAAACAAACAAACATGAGAATTAACCACAGTCTACAAGAAATGTGGGAT
Source organism: Eulemur rufifrons (assembly GCF_041146395.1). Classification (NCBI taxonomy): domain Eukaryota; kingdom Metazoa; phylum Chordata; class Mammalia; order Primates; family Lemuridae; genus Eulemur; species Eulemur rufifrons. The sequence continues at coordinate 92,034,948 of NC_090985.1, forward strand.
TATGTGAAGAAGCCTAACGTCAGAGTTATCGGCATTCCTGAGGGTGAAGAAGACAATAAGCAAGGGTTGAATAAACTATTTGAAGATATAATTGAGGAAAATTTCCCAGGCCTAGCCAAATCTCTAGATATACAGGTTCAAGAAGCTCAAAGAACCCCTGGGAGATTCATACCAAATAGGAAGACACCACGTCATGTAGTCATTAGACTGACCAAAATATCCACTAAAGAGGCCCTTCTTCGAGCTGTAAGGAGAAAGAATCAAGTAACATACAAAGGAAAGTCCATCCGAATCACGCCAGATTTCTCAACTGAAACCTTACAAGCAAGAAGAGATTGGGGCCCCATTCTCACTCTTCTGAAACAGAATAATGCCCAGCCTAGAATCCTGTATCCAGCTAAGCTCAGTTTTATATATGAAGGTGAAATTAAGACATTCTCAGATAAACAAAAACTTAGGGAATTCACCAAGACAAGACCAGCTCTCCAAGAAGTACTCAAAACAGAGTTACACATGGTCCAGCACAAGAAGGACCCTCGAATGTAACACTAATCAAGAGATAAATATAAAAACCCAGTTATCATAATGGCTCAAGAGAGAAAACAGATCAATGAAATTCAACCCAACTTGAGGAAAAGCAATCTGTCTCACCTATCAGTTCTCTCATTAAATGTGAATGGATTGAATTCCCCACTCAAGAGACATAGACTGGCCCAATGGATAAAAAAATATAAGCCAAGTATCTGCTGTCTTCAGGAAACTCATCTAACCTTCAAGGATGCATTTAGGCTGAAGATAAAAGGATGGAAATCAATATTCCAAGCAAATGGAACCCAAAAGAAAGCTGGCGTGGCGGTTCTAATCTCCGATAACGTAGTTTTTAAATCAACAAAAGTAAAGAAAGACAAAGATGGTTACTATATACTGGTGAAGGGTACAATTCAACAAGAAGACATAACTATACTTAATATATATGCACCCAACCTAGGTGCACCCAGATTCATAAAGCAAACCCTACTTGATCTCAACCAAATGATAGATAACAACACGTTAGTAGCCGGAGATTTTAACACGCCTCTGACAGTTCAGGACAGATCTTCCAAACAAAAAATAAACAAAGAAATAGTGGACTTAAATACAACGCTCGATCAAATGGGCCTGACTGATATCTACAGGACATTCTACCCAAAAACCACTGAATATACTTTCTTCTCATCAGCTCATGGGACATTCTCCAACATTGACCATATCTTAGGTCATAAAGCATGCCTTAAAAAATTTAAAAATATAGAAATTATACCATGCATCTTCTCAGATCACAGTGGAATAAAAGTAACAATGAACCCTAACAGAAATCCTCACTTCTACTCAAAGTCATGGAAGCTAAATAACCTTCTCCTGAACAATCATTTTATAAATGAAGAAATCAAGTCGGAAATCAAAAGATTTTTTGAATTAAATGACAAAGGAGATACAACCTATCAAAATCTGTGGGACACAGCTAAAGCAGTCCTGAGAGGAAAATTTATTTCCATAAATGCTTATACCAAAAAGACAGAAAACTTACAATTAGACAATCTAATGAATAGACTCAAAGTGCTGGAGAAGGAAGAACAGACCGATCCCAAACCCAGCAGAAGGAGAGAAATTATTAAGATTAAATCAGAACTAAATGAAAAGGACAACAATCAAACCATAAGGGAGATTAATAAAACCAAAAGTTGGTTCTTTGAAAAAATAAACAAAATTGACACACCTCTGGCTAGACTAACCAAGAACAGAAAAGAAAAATCTCTTATAACCTCCATCAGGAACACAAAAGGAGTAATCACGACTGATGCCACAGAGATACAGGATACCATATATGAATTCTACAAAAATCTTTATGCACACAAATTAGAAAACCTGGAGGAAATGGACAAATTCCTAGAAACACACAGCCTTCCCAGGCTCAACCAGGAAGAAGTAGAATTCCTAAATAGACCGATATCTAGATCTGAAATCGAAACAGCAATAAAAAACCTTCCCAAAAAGAAAAGCCCTGGACCAGATGGGTTCACACCTGAATTCTACCATACCTACAAAGAAGAACTGGTGCCCATCCTACATAAACTATTCTCCAATATAGAGAAGGATGGGATTCTCCCCAACACTTTTTACCAAGCCAACATAACCCTAATACCAAAACCAGGAAAGGATGCAACTAAAACAGAGAACTATAGACCAATTTCTCTTATGAATATAGATGCAAAAATTCTCAATAAAATTCTAGCAAATCGAATCCAAGTGCTTATCAAAAAAATAATCCATCACGACCAAGTGGGCTTCATCCCAGAGATGCAGGGATGGTTTAACATACGCAAATCTATAAATGTAATTCATCACATAAATAGAAGCAAAAATAAAGATCATATGATACTCTCAATAGATGCAGAAAAAGCATTCGACAAAATTCAACACCCTTTTATGATAAGAACACTCAAAAAAATAGGCATAGACGGGGCCTATCTAAAAATGATACAAGCCATATATGACAAACCCACAGCCAACATCATACTGAATGGGGAAAAACTGAAAGCATTCCCACTTCGAACTGGAACCAGACAAGGCTGCCCACTGTCCCCATTACTTTTCAACATAGTATTGGAAGTCCTTGCAAGAGCTATCAGGCAAGAGAGCAGAATCAAGGGAGTCCAAATAGGGAAGGAAGAGATCAAACTCTCACTCTTTGCTGATGATATGATGTTATATCTAGAAAACCCCAAGATTTCAACCAAGAGACTCCTGGAATTGATTAATGAATTCAGCAAAGTCTCAGGATACAAAATCAATACACACAAATCAGAGGCATTCATATACGCCAATAACAGTCAAACGGAGAACCAAATTAAGGACTCAATACCCTTCAAAATAGCAACAAAGAAAATAAAATATCTAGGAATATATCGAACTAAGGAAGTAAAGGACCTCTATAGGGAGAACTATGAAACTCTGAGGAAGGAAATCGCAGAACATGTAAATAGGTGGAAAACCATACCATGCTCATGGATCGGTAGAATCAACATTGTTAAAATGTCTATACTGCCCAAAGTTATCTACAGATTCAATGCAATCCCTATTAAATTACCAACATCTTTTTTCACAGACATAGAAAAAATAATTTTACGCTTTGTAGGGAATCAGAGAAGACCCCGTTTAGCAAAAGCAATATTAAACAACAAAAACAAAATGGGAGGTATTAATTTGCCAGACTTCAAACTTTACTACAAGGCTGTGGTTCTAAAAACAGCCTGGTACTGGCACAAGTGCCGAGACACAGACCAGTGGAACAGAACAGAAAATCCAAATATAAAACCATCCTCATATAGCCATCTAATCTTTGACAAAGCAGAAAAAAACATACTCTGGGGAAAAGATTCCTTATTTAATAAATGGTGCTGGGAAAACTGGATATCCACATGTAGAAAACTAAAACAGGACACACAGCTCTCACCCCTCACAAAAATCAAATCACGGTGGTTAACAGACTTAAACCTTAGGTCAGAAACTATTAGAATTCTAGAAGAAAACGTAGGTAAGACTCTTACAGACATTGGCCTAGGCAAAGAATTTATGAGGAAGACCCCTAAGGCAATCACAGCAGCAACAAAAATAAATAAATGGGACCTGATCAAATTAAAAAGCTTCTGCACAGCCAAAGAAACAGTCACAAGAGTAAATAGACAACCTACAGAATGGGAAAAAATTTTCGCATACTACACATCAGATAAAGGACTGATAACAAGAATCTATTTAGAACTCAGGAAAATCAGTAAGAAAAAATCGAACAACCCTATCAAAAAGTGGGCAAAGGACATGAAAAGAAATTTTTCAAAAGAAGATATAAAAATGGCTAACAAACATATGAAAAAGTGTTCAACATCTCTAATCATCAGGGAAATGCAAATCAAAACCACAATGAGATATCACTTAACTCCAGTGAGAACGGCCTTTATCAAAAAGTCCCAAAACTATACATGTTGGCGTGGGTGCGGAGAGACAGGTACTCTCATACACTGCTGGTGGGACTGTAAACTAGTGCAGCCCCTGTGGAAAGCAATGTGGAGATACCTTAAACAGATTCAAGTAGACCTACCATTCGATCCAGCAACCCCATTACTGGGCATCTACCCAGAAGAACAAAAGTCATTCTATAAAAAAGACACCTGCACCCGAATGTTTATAGCAGCACAATTCACAATCGCAAAAATGTGGAAACAACCCAAATGCCCATCGATTCATGAATGGATTAGCAAAATGTGGTATATGTATACCATGGAATATTACTCAGCTATTAGAAATGATGGCGATATGGCATCTCTTTGGTTCTCCTGGAGTGAGCTGGAACCCATTCTATTAAGTGAAGTATCCCAAGAATGGAAAAAGAAGCACCACATGTACTCACCAGCAAACTGGTTTCCCTGAGAGCACATTTGGGATTCACACCAATTGGGTATTGGACAGAGGTCGGGGCTGGGTGGAAGGGATGGGTGTATACCTACTTGATGAGTGCGATGCGCACTGCCTGGGGAATGGACACGTTTGAAGTTCTCTCTGGGGGGGATGGGGTGGGGGGAGGGGAGGAGTGCACACCTACATGATGAGAGTGATGTGCACTGTCTAGGAAATGGACACAACTAAAGCTCAGACTCGGGGGGATGGGGAGGCATGGGCAATGTATACAGCCTGATCTTTTGTACCCCCTTGATGAGCTGAAAAACAAACAAAAAATAAAAATAAAATAAAATAAAAAAAAAAAAAAAAGAAAAGAAAATAAAGCAATTCAAAAACTGAAAAAAAAAAAAGAACAAAGGATTTAGAATACTGCATAAATTTAGTTGATAAAGCAGCAGCAGGGTTGGAGAGGACTGACTTCAATTTTGAAAGAGGTTCTACTGTGGGTACGATGCTATCAAACACCACTGTATGCTACAGAGAAATCTTTCGTGCAAGAAAGAGTCAACCAATGAGGCAAACTTCACTGTTGTCGTCTTTTAAGAAATTGTCACAGCCACCCCAGCTTTCAGCAACAAGCACCCTGATCAGTCAGCAGCCATCAACATAAAGGCAAGACCCTCCACCAACAAAAACATTGATTCACTGAAATCTCAGATGATCCTTAGCATTTTTTGCCAATAAAGTATTTTTAAATTAAAAAAAAAAAAATCTCAGTTTGCATTTATTATAAGTTATTATGAGTTAGGCACAGTACTAAAAGTTTATTATGAGTTAAGCATGCTACTAAAAATCTTTCAAACAGCTCTTTTAGTCTGTATCACAACACCCTATTACTCACATAGCACGTGTTACAGTCCCTGCTTGTTCATATAATATGTTACCAGTTTTGTATCTGCCCCTTTAATAGAAGAGAAATTCTATAGTAAGATAAACTTTGTCCATGTTCCCAGGGTCTAACACAATGCTGACACAAAGTAGTTGTTCAATAAATATTTGTTGAATGAATGAATGAATTCATGACTCTAAAATCTATGCTTTTAATTATTCCGGAATATCTCCTTTCTAAAGCAATAACCACCTTATTTGGAAGATTTGGAATTGTCCTGTCTACTCATCTAGTGGAAAAAGAAATGGAAACCCAAAGCACCTATATAATTTTTCCAAAGACGCAAAACAACCCCATAAGATGGTCTCTGCAGAAATGATTGTATACATGTGCTTTAATTACATCCTTGTAAATAAAGTGCTTTGCCTGGAATATCTGATTTTCTACTTTTACTCTTTATTGCTGTGGCCATTCAAGTTTACGAATCTCACTATTTCCTCATTATTTCTACCTAACTGCTTTCCCAGCTATTAACTTCTTCGCAATCATTATCTTCACTTTTGTTGCCCTTTTTAAAATTCAAGTACCATTCACATCTATCAATACATTTTGAACAAAATAATTCCTTACATATTTCTGTCTCATACTTCTAAACTTTCAGGAATTCATAGTACATGAATCCCATGAAAAACTAATTGCTCTTTTATTATATGGCAGTCATTTATGACTTAAAATAATCCTTAATTCTAAGTAAAATATAATCGAGAGAAAAATACAGTTTTACTTTTGAATAAGCACATTATAGGAAAAAAGCCAGGACGACAAGCTAAGTAGAGCACTAGCTGTGTGTTCCGCATAATAAGCACTCATTACAAGATGTTAATGTTGAGTGACAAAATGTATGTGAAAATATTTTATTAGTAAGAATAACTTGTGAAAGTGGAAGAAAATGCAATTTTTGCCAAATTGGTAGTGATATCACATTTTTAATTCCTGATATTAGTAATTTGGACTCTCTCTCTCCTCCCCTCCTCCCTACCAAAACCTTCTTGATTTCATCAGAGGTTTGTAAATTTTATTGGTCTTAAAAAAAAAAACTTTTGACTTTTGTTAATTCTCCCTGTGTTTGTTTTACGTTTTATTAAAGTTGGCTGTTATTATTTTGTCCCTGCTACTTTGAGTTTATTTTGCTCTTCTTTTTCTAACACCTCCATCAAACTTCAGCCCTTCTTCTTTTCTGATGTGTCCACTTAAAGCTATGCATTTTGTAGAGGCTAAAGCAACTCCATCTTGGATGCTAATCCACCATGTTTACTTCTGATTAACTCCAGTTTTGGGAACACCTCTAAGGTTTCTACTTTATCTACTGTTTACTGTCAATCCTGCTCTTAAGCAAATTCCTTCTATAGCACACACACCCTTTCCCTATGGTTTAATATAAGCCCTGGGTCTGGCAGGTAATGACCGACCATCAGCTTGAAGCCACCAGGGCATGGCTTCTGTTTGTAAGTCCTTTTTAAATGTTTCTTCCTGAAAAACTGGATTTGCCAGCCTCTTTCATTGGCCTCTCAGCTCCCTTGCTCAGCTTTTGAGGGTAGATTGGCATAAACCTGCTCACCGTGGAACAATTAGCATCTAAATTTTGCTTTGGCTGCATCAAACACATTTTGATATGTAATATTTTCATCATCATTCAGCTCAAAAGACTTCCTAACTTTCATTATGATTTCTCCATTGATCTATGACTTACCTGAAGTATATTTTTAAATTTCCAAGCATATGAGAATGTTTTAGTTTTCTTCTTGTTATTGATTTCTAGTGTTGTTTGTCAAAAGAACATACGTGATATGATTTCAGTACTTGAAATTTGCCAATGTTTGTTTCATAGCACAATATTTGGTTGCTTTTCAAAAAAGTTTCATATGAGCCTCAAAAGAATATGAATTCTGCATATTCTTCAAAAGAACATGAGTCTATATTTATATATATATATATATAGTTGTGCTATTTAAATCTTCTACGGCTACACTAATTTTTTTCTGCCTTTGCCATCAATTACTGAGATATGTGTGTTAAAATCTCCCAGTATGATGTTTATTTATCTATTTCCCTTTGGGCAGAGGGGGAATATATGAGCAGATAAATAAAACCTTAAAATTGCTAAGTTTTCTCATTAAATTAAACCTTATATCATGAACATTTTATTATGAAATATTTTTATTTATTTTCAGTAATACCCCTTGCCTTAATGTCTAATTTCTCAGATATTAATGTATCAGATATTACTCAAAAAAAATGTAAAAGAACACCAGGTTTATTTGGGTTAGTGTTTGTCTATATTTCTCCTATCTTTGGCTTGCAATCTTTCTTTATCCTTAATTTTTAGATGTGGATCTTTTAAACAGCATATAAATAATTTTTGTCTTTTATCCGCTCTGGTAATCTTTGTATTTTAACTGGAGCATCTAGTCATTTACGTTTAATGGAATTACTGATCCATTGGGATAAATCTACTGTTTTATACTATACTTTCCATTTGTTATGCTTGCTTTGTCATTTCTTATTCTTTTTCTTCTTTTGTATTGAATATATATTTTCTCATTCAATTTATCCCCCCATACTACTTTGGAATAAATATACTCTCTTTCTAATTATTCAGTATTTATCTGTGCATTACAACATAACTTTTTTAAATTCTAAAAATAATTCATAACTTTACTCTCTTTAAAGATATTACAGGGACTTAGAATACATTCATTTCATCTACTTACTTTCTAATTTATATGCTACTGATATGTGTTTTATTTCTATCTTCTTTTTAATCCCTTGAGACATTAATACTATTGTTGAGCACAATGTTTATTTAAATTTACTCAAATATTTAACATTTCTTAAGCTTTTCCTTTCTCTTTGCATTTTAGATCTTTTATTTGGGTCTATTTTTCTTCTGCTTAAGTGCATCCCATAGAATTTCTTTTAGTAGGGCTCTGTAGGTGTCAAAATGTCATTTTATCTGAAAATGACTTACTTTATTTTACCTTTATTCATGAAAGCTACTCTTACTTTATAGAAAATTCTAGTTGGTGGTTGTTTTCTTTGAGCACATTGATATACTTCCTTGTCTTTTGACTTAAGTCTGCTGTCATTTCTTTGAGACTGCTTTTAATGGTTTTTCTTTATCTCTAGTTTTCTGTAGTTTTGCTATGATATGTCTAAATGTGCATTCTTTTTAATTTATTCTGCTGAGGACTCCCTGGTATTCTGCAAATGGAATTTATTATTTTTTATCTGTTTTAATTAGTCTTAACCATTATTTTTCAAATATTGTCTTTACTTCATTCTTCTTTTTTATTCTTAAAAGGAAAGTCTAATGCTATTTTAGAGAATTCTAGAACATTTATGTGAATTATGAATTATCCTGTATTCTATGGTTCATATTACATACATTCTTTTATGTATTTTCCCTCATTTTGTTGCTCCATGCTACATGCAAGAAATTTTCTTCTGATTTATCTCTCAGTTCACTAATTTTCTCTTTAGCTGTATCTAACTACTATTAAACATTCCATTGAGTTTTTTATTTTAGAAATTTAAGTGTTTATTTCTAGCAGTTCTATTTATTATTTAATCTGTGGATATCCTTTTAAAAGTTACCTATATTCTATAACCTGCAGATAGTTTTCAAATTTTTCTCTAATTTATATAAGTATAGTATTAGTTTCAAGTTTCTCTCCAATTTATTTACACATAATCTGTTTCTGATGATTTCAATAACTAAAGTCTTTTCTAGTCTCTTTCTGTTGTCTTTTGTTTCTGCTTATTATACTTCATAGAGTCTAATTTTCTTGCATTCTTGGTTATCTTTGGGGTTACTATGTCTTCAGAATTATTTGAAGGAATAATTTGTGGTCTAGAATAAAAATACTTTCTCCAAAAAGCACTTGGTTTTGCTTCTGACCAATACCTGAGGAACTGACAGTATTGGAACCACCTTAATTGAAATTCAAGATTTGAATTTCCATTCAAGGCCCAAATGATTCAGACTTGGGTTTTAATGCCTTGAGAGGGTTGGTCCACTTCTAATTCACCACCATAATGAGAGTGTAGTGTTTTGAGTTCCCAGCTCATTTTGAAAGGATTTTCTGTTAGATCTCCTACCTTATGCAGGTCTGATTTTACTTTCTGTACCCACATCTCATAAAGCCATCAAAATAAGAGTTTAAGTTTGTCAGTCTCAGCAGATTATCTCAAAAGTAACTTCCATGGTGCTTGTGCTATTTTTCTGAGTTGCAATTATCTTGCAGCATTGATTAGTGCTTTCTCAGCTCTTTATTTATGGAGACATATGTATACACTATATATATTCTATATTATTCTATTCTACATATTTATAAATATATTCTATATTTATTTCTATTTTAAAAATAACTGTATATCTTACATACATATATATATATAAACTATTTATTCATTTTAGCTGTTTTCAGTGAGATGGTTGAGTGAGAGCAACCTAGCCTGACAGTGCTGGAAATAGAACATATCCAGCAAAGTCTAAAGGAAGGAGCAGAAGTGTTCAAAATTCTGGCATTTTGGGCACACTATCAAACATGTGTGAGCTTTAGCTATTAAATGAGATATTTGTAGAGATTGAGTGAGATCCGTGATGCACCCCGTATGTCACCACGTCTGGCACAGCATGGTGGCCTTCCTCCTTTCATCATCACGTGAAATGATTCCATCGGGAGACTTTGTAATGGGGGAAGGCCAGCACATGTCGGTGAGAGCAAACGTTAGGTGGAAGAAAGGTGGTCTAAGCTGGGAGGCTGAGTGAAAGCCAAAGACAACAAGGAAATGAGGTTGCTGAGAACAGGTCTTTTGTTACTCTGAGCTAGAATAAATACAAACTATTCTGAGGTGCTTAAACAGGGGTCATTTTGTTTCCTTTTGCCTGTCAGTTTAATTAATTTCTATCGTTTTGTCTCTGACCTTTGTAGAGAAGTAAATTTTTGTCTTTTACAACTGAGTTCAAATTTCACCTCAGAGTCAAAATGCTCATTAAATGAACAAATGGATGAGACTCTTTATCCAGCTGGTTTTCTGTGGGGAAAAAAATATGGTAATGCCTTGGAGAATGTTTGGAAACACTCATCCTGTATAGTTACCCTCAGTTTTATACTTTAGGCTTCCAGTTCATTTTGCTGGCTACGTGAGAAAATAAGCCCGGCTGTGTAGAGCAGCACAGCAGGATCCCAATAAACCAAAAACAGCCTTAAACTTCCTTTTCCCACCCTCAGCCATGTCCACATTCAGCAACCCAGAGCGGTAGGACTGTCTTTAAAGATCTCGGGGAAGATTCTGTAATGTTATCCAGTGCAACTACCCTTTTTGTCCAAAATCATCCTCAAACTTCAGTTTTCTCCTTTCTGAAACTACAGAGCTAGATGGAACATATCTGGAGTTTTACATTTGTTAAAGTCCAATTGCCAGACTCTCAAGCCTGTTTTAAGGCATCTGTTGTAGCTATCCTCGTTACAGTCTTTTTTCTCCGTCCCTCTCCCTCCCTCCCTTCCTTCCTCTCTCTTTCCTCAGACAGGTGCCAGTCCCAGTGCTCCAGTGTACGCTCCCCACCTGGCAAATCCCCAGGGGCGGTGCCTGTGGGGAAAGCCCGTCTGACTGGCTCTGGTTCCAGAAGGCATTTGTCTGCCACTTTCTTCCCTCTCCTCCCTTCTACTTCACACATCCCAGTGCATCCCCAGACACTTGTCCTCACTTGTCTTTCCTCCTCAGTATTAACAGTTCTTCAAATATGCAGAGAAGGAACAAAAATTGCACCTTCTCTTGAGGGGGGGTTGCACTTGCATTCCATTTTTATTTCACAATGCGTCTGTGTGGATCTGCAGAGATACGATATCAATTCATTCCGCTGAACGTTTTCATCTCACAGAAGGTAAACGCCAGCTGCAGACCGTGCCTTTATCCCATTTGCCCTTACTTGATTCTCTTCTTCAATTCCGAGCACATTTATGATAATGAGTTAGCCTGGCTGTGAGCTCTCGGTGACCCTGCTCCCCACAGGCCATGCAGTGTTGGTGTGAGACGTCAGACGGACATAAATTCTCATTACAGGATTTCTCGTGGAAGGCAGGACCCATCCTCCACCACTGCTGTGAGCCCTGAGGAACAGCCTCGCTCACTCTGTCCTTATCTCCATGGCCATGCATGGGACCAGGTTATGCTTGTCATATTTCAAGTGGCAACTAGGGAGGAAACGAGACTTGGAAACACAGCAGTAGTACAAACAACTAACATTTGTATAGCCTTTAAACCTCACTAAGGGTTTTCCTATTAGCCAATTAAATCATCATGGTCATTCTAGAAGCTGGGTGTTTGTATTATCATTCCCACTTTACAAATAAAGAAATTGAGACCCGGGAAAATATTATAGTCTATAGTCTACACCACAGCTAAATGACTGAGCCTGCTAGCCAAACCCAAGAATTCTGACTCCAGAATCCACAATCTTAGTATTTTTCTAGCATACTACTTGTATCTACCTATATCTCCAGGTATGTTCAACACATCCTACATGGAGGACAACTGGACAATAAGTATACAAACTCAAAATATGTGCATCTGTTTTGTTCTAATATATACAACTTCTAGTAATTTATTGCAAAAAAGTCAGAAATATAAAAAAAGTTTATTTACAGAAGTTTCCAGTACGATGTGGAAATGTGATATAGTTACAAGCTAACTAATGTTTAAAAATAGAGGACAATTTTTAAAAATATTAAACTACATGCATAAGATGTGACACCATATAGCCATCAAGACTACAAATGGCATCTAAACATAATTATTTGTATAACATTAAATAAAAATTAAAACAGATTAGAAATCTATACACAGTGTCATTCCAATTTTATTTGGAGAATACATGTCTAGAAAAAAACTGAAAGTATTATATACACATGGAAACATATATATACACATATATATTCATGAAAATATTGCAGGTAATATTTATTCTTTTAGTTATTCTGTGAATTTTTTAAATTATGCATTATGAATGTGGGTTCATTTTATCAACAAGGAAAGGCTAAACTGATTTTTCAAATGGTTGTCAAATAACTCCTTTCTGAGTACTACTTTACTCCTACAGGGATTTATTTACTCAGATGGTCCACGGTCACTTGCATTTATGGATACTTTGTATAATTTGGCTGTGCAAAGGCCCTCCCTTTTCTCTCTTACCCGGGTATGTTCCTTGGCATGTTTAATTTGGTGGTGGGGTGGCCTGGAGCAGGGTGCGGTAATGAGGAAATTCGGCTTCCTGTTTGCTGGCTCTCGGGCTGGCAGTTTTCTCTCCTAACGTCCCCCCGTAGAGATACTGCCTACTGACCTGCCACCGCTTCTCCCCCAGAGCCTTCCCTCAACCCCACGGCACACCACCGACTGAGTTGCCTGTGCCTTTTCAGAGCGCCTGCTGCGCCTCCAGTGCCTGGTAGAAGCAGTGCTGTGAGTGCAGCCGGGTCTTTATTTTGTACAAATATTCCTTCAACCTCGTTGCAGAAGAAGAAAGCCCTCAGACAGGACTACGCCTTTGGGAAGTCGATGTCCACACAAATGCTTGCTCTCTCCTCTCCTCCGTCCTCCTCCCCCAGTGCTCCACTTCCAGCCCCTTGGTTGGGTGTCCTGACTCCCCCTTTGCCACATGAGGAAGAGGTTCCGTCCCCCCAGCCCCCCTCCCAGCCCTGGTCCTTCCCGTGTCCTGCAAACTCAAGTCCCTCAAGTTTGGACTGGAGTCTAACGCAATTGGACTGGAGTCTAACGCAATTTTTCCTTTTCTCAGTCCAAAGGGCACAAGGTGGGCTCTGGCATTGTTGGGGTGGAGAGGGGTGATCAGCGCTCGTCCCCGCTCAGTCTCCCCACCTGGAGCCGTGGCTGATTTCCTCGTTCGTCGCCTGGGAAGCCGATTCACTTGCCTAAAGCAACCATCACTTTTTCTGAAACAACACATTATATTCTCCTGCAAGGAAAACACATTTTCCATTAGCATGTCTTTTATTAAGCCCAGACATTGCTGTGCTGAGGATCATCTGATTTTGTTTCCAGCTTGTCATATATATCAAGAACTATTACAGCTAGGAATGCTCTTACTTACTCATTTGGGGTTGGGGGAATACTAGATCCAATTAGGTTCTCTCAGATATTCAAATTTCTTCCATGATAGAGTGGAGAATAGGAGTTGCAAGTGCCAAAAGGAGGAAAACATCCCCATAAAACATCTTCCTTCTGAAGGTCTGATTCTGCATAAGGCTTCTTCCCCGAGGGCTGTGACTGCAGCTTCTCTGGGAGACCTGCCAGCCTTTCTCTGTCACTTAGCACTTGCTCATAACACACCACCCCGCATTTTAGCTGCTTAGAACAACATCATTTATTGAGCTCATCTCTTAGGATATAGAGGGTCAGAAAGGAAATTAACTATTCTGACAAATGAAGAGTTGGTTGAGACACTAAATATGACAGGAAACTCAGGACAAGTTTACCATGTCATCTAACTGTTATTAAAAGCCAACAATGAAAACTCAGGGGATAGACTTATAGTTAGATGATCTTTTTTTAAATATAAGGATCTTGTTTTAAAATAAAAACATTCATAATGACACTTGATAGTAGCTATACTATCTACTTATTAAGAAAGTTCACAAAGGGCAGCTCTTCTGGTCCAGGGCAGGCCTTGTGGATCTTGGCCGGGCTCATTTGTGAGTGGGTCAGCTGGAGCTGCCCAGTTTACGAAAGGCGCAGCTGGAATGAGGGGGCTGCCTGGGGCTCCTCTCCCCGTGCCCTCTCATTCCTCAGCAGCCCCTCCCAGGTGGGCTCACACAGCAGTGAGGTTTGAGAATAGTAAGAGGGCAAACCCAAGTACACAAGCACACCCTAAATCTCTGCTTGCATTATATTATATTTCTATCCCATTAGAAAACAAAACAAAAAAGCACCATCTGTTCCAACCCAGTATGAGAGAGCACTTTCAAAGGGCATGGATACAGACAGACATTAAAAATTGGGGTTACCACTGCAATCACCTTTAACTTCAGTACAGGAACTGCACATATCTCTATCCAGAGTGTGTTTGGTTTGGAGAAAGTGGGCGAGTCAGGAAGTACCCTGGAAAAGGAGAGTAACCACTTCTTGCCCCCTTACCAGTTTGGGGGATGAGCATTGACCAGGCAGATTTGGGGCAAAGATGTCACTGTTCCCTAATGCTTTCGTTTCCTGAGGCTGCTGTAACAAATTGCCACAAACTGGGTGGCTTACAGCAGAGATTTATTGTCTCACAGTCCTGGAGGCTAGAAGCCTGCAATCAAAATGTCAGCAAGGCCAGGCTCCTTCATTCCATACTGCTTCTACCTCCTGCTGGTTGCTGGCAATCCTTGGCAGTCCTTGGTTTGTGGCAGCAAAACTCTAATTTCTGCCTCAGTCTTCCTATGGCCTTCGTCCCTGCGTTTCCTCTGTGTCTTCAGATCTCTCTCTCTCTCCTGATAAGGACATTAGTCATTCGATTTAGGGCCCACCCCTAATCCAGTGTGACCTCATCTTAACTTGACAACATCTACAAAACCCTATCTTCAAATAAGGTCCCGTTCACAGTGTTTTAGTCCATTTGCGCTGCTATAACAAACCACCATAAACTGGGTGGCCTATAAATAACAAACATTTGCTTCTCACCATTCTGGAGGCTGGGAAGTCCAAGATCAAGGCACAAGCAGATTCAGTGTCTAGTGAGGGCTGGTTCATGGATGACGCCTTCTACCTCACATGGTAGAGGCAAGGCAACGCTCTGGGGCTCCTTTTGTTAGGGCACTAATACCATCCACGAATGCTGCCAATCACCTCCCAAATGCCCACCTCCTGATATAATCACATTGGTGATTAGGTTTCAACATATGAATTTGAGGGGACACAAATATTCAGAATATATCACATAGTTACTAGGAGTTAAGACATTTTAATATATGTTTTGGGGGAAACACAATTCAACCCACAACACCCATCTATCCATAGCTTACTAAGTAGAGTCACTATTGGGCAACAACACCTAGCACTTGCAGGCCAGTAGCAACCTAGAAAATTCAGGCATAAGATAGTAAGGCTGAATTCTCTAATTCCTACATTTCCACCCCTCAGTAACCAGACACATTTTTTATAGATTAAAAAAGAGAGAGAGAAGATCTTTTGATCCTCCAAACCTTCCCCTGATGGGACAGAGTAATGGTGAGAAAAGCTGATGAGAGGACAAAAATCTCAGTTCATCTCACCTATTGTTTTGCAGTTATTCTCTTGCTACCTTCATTAGTGTTCAGTCTTTCCAAATAAATTGCAAATTCTTGAAGCCAGCTACAATTTTACATTTGTAAAAATAAATGGACCCTTAACCACTGATGAATTAACGTTGGCTTCAACTATCCTCAAGCAACCCCAAAATCCATGATCCACAGCAACTTATAATGGTCAAGAAATCCTTTTGAATCCCAGCAAGACTAGTTGTAGAACAAATCCTGTAGCTAGAAAGTTCGAGCTGACCACACAGTGTGTAAATTTCACTTCACACATTATAGTTTTATCCTTACAAGTTGAATTTGAATTTTTTAAAAATATTTCCTAAGTCTTTACTTAACTTTTTGAACATATGAAATACAGTTATAATAACTGTTTTAGTGTCCTTATCTGCTAATTCTAAAATCTGTGTCAGTTTGCGGTCCGTTTCAATTGATTTAACCTCATTATAGGTTGTATTTTCCTGCTTCTTGTGTACCTGGGAATTTGTTTTTGGGTGTTGGACATTGTGAATATTATGTTGGGTGCTGGATATTTTTGTTCTCTTCTAAATATTCTAGAGCTTTGTTCTAGAATAAAATTAAGTTACTTGAAAACCGTTTGATTATTTCAGATCTTGTTTTTAATATTTGTCAAACAGGCCACGAGTAGTGTTCATTCTCAGGCTAATTACCCCACTACAGAGGCAAGAACCTGCTGCATACACTGCCCAATGCCCTGTAAATCATGAGGTTTTCCAGGTTAGCCAGCAGAAATAGGCAATATTCTCCGCTGTATGGAAGTGTCAGACATGGTTATCGCTAATCCTTCCAGGTGGCTCTGTCCCCACACGCAGGTAGTGTCCTCACATGCATGTGCTGATCAGTCTGCAGCAGAATGCTTGAGTGGACCCTCTGCAGATACCCAATTTCCTCTGCCTGTGCAATTCTCTCCCCTCCAGTACTCTGACCTGCAGACTCACCTCAGTTTCACTTGCCGTAGCCTGGGCTCCCCTCCCCTCTTGGCCTGGCAACTCTCAAGGCAACATGCTGTGACAATCACGGGATAGACCCTGCCTGTTTCCCATCTCTCAGGGATCATCGTCCTTTTTTTTCTGATGTCCAGTATCTTAGACTACTGGGGTACTATAAAAAATACCATAGACTAGGTGACTTAAACAATACATATTTATTTTTTTTACAGTTCTGGAGGCTGGAAGTCTGTGGTCAGGATGACAGCATGGTTGGGTTCTGGTGAGGGGTCTCTCCCTGGCTTGCAAACGGCCACCTTCTCACTGTGTCTTCGCATGGCCTTTCCCCAGTGCGTACACGTGAAGAGAGAGAGATCTCTCTCTCATCCTCTTCCGAAAAGGTCACCAATCCTATAGGATTAGAACCCCACCGCACCTCATTTAACCTTCATTGCCCCCTAAAAGCCCTGTCTCCTAGTATAGTCACATTGGACCTTAAAGCTTCAACATATGAATTTAGGGAGGACACAATTCAGTCCCTAGAATCCAGTGTCTTGCAAATCATTATTTCATACATTTTGTCCAGTTTCTCATGGGAGTATGAACCCAGTTCCTATAACTCTATCTTCTCTGGAAACAGAAATCATCATCTCTTTTTAAAATGGAAAATTTCACAACCTCACTTGGTAATAGCTATAGTCATATCAATTGCTTAACAAAATACACAATGACAAAAGGCTATGATAAATTTAGCAATTCTTTTAAATAAATTTGCATTTTATTTATCTCAACAATATCTACCTGTATTTAAAAAACAGTGGCACCTGTATTCGTGAGTCATATTACTTATTCTGTCTGCAGACAAAATTTAGTATTTAGTATGGATTGCAGATTAAAAGAACGCTTGTAAACATGGTTCTAATATTCAAATTGTAGATTCCAGTAATCAAGGCCAAAAAGAATCCCAGATTGATCTCTACAAATTTCTAAAATAAATTTTAATGCAATGAATGATGCATTGCACTAAAAAATAGAAAGAGTGATTGGTTCAGTCAGAACAAATCATTTCAAACTTTGTTTTCTTTAGTACAAGCTTACAAGATTGCTATTCCAGAGGGATGCTTAGATATAATATCGCTAGACTGCCTCAAGGCTACTGGTACTCTATCTACTTATCTACCTGTGTGTGTGGATACAGAAATATTAGCCAGATAATAATTAATGAATAAACTGAAAAGATGCCAATCCGATGCCATTTCAGAGGGAAAGCACTAAATGCACACACTTGATGCCTGAGGCAGAATTTTCCCAGCTTGCCACAAAACCTGTTCCCTCCTCTTACTGGGCACACAGGTAGAATATAATTCCCCACCTCCATTGCAGTTAAGTGTGCCCGTGTGACTCAGTTCAAGCCAGTGAAATGTGATCAGAAGTGATTTATGCCACGTATAGGCCTGGAGCAAACAAACATCCCATGGAGAATCTTCCACGCTCTTTATTTTTCTGTCAGCTGAAGAAAACAAGCATAGAAGGCACACATCCAAGATGGTGGAGCCACAGATGGAAGGTGCTGCGTCCCTAGCTCTGCCTTGGAGGAAACTGCTCACTAATTAGAAGCACTATTTTGCACTTATATGAAAGAGGACTAAATTTTCATTGTGTTGAGCCATTATACATTTTCAACATTGTGTATGCTAGTTAGCGATACCCTATGTAATGAAGCCTTTAAATTTGATGCTTTGGTGTTCACATTTGTATAAGCTAACTAGATCAAAATAAAATTTCACAATGAGTATTAAATTTTAAAACTTCTGAATTTTTTATACAATTTATTATTTTGAAATTTTTTCTACTTTTAAAGTAATGCATGCTCATTACATGTTTTGCGAAATTTGCTGCTCTTTGCAAAGAGAGAGAAAAAGTGACAAAAGGGAAAATGGCAATCTTCTGCAATAAAACACTCAAAGACTTATAGAGTTAATTCCACCAGTTGTCTCAAAGTCACTTCAAAGCCAATTTTTTCAACACTGAACTCAGGATCTTTTCCCCAAATAAAGTCTCCTTCCAATGTTTCCTACTTCGCTGGATAACACCACCATCCCTCCAACAGCATGAGCCAAAACTCTCAGTCCCCTCTTCAAATGCCCTCTATGTAGCCTGCAAGGTATGGCTAATGTAGAAAAAAGATGCAGTGGTTGATGAAATTTAACAATAGATTGATATGTTGGAATGATGGATGAAATCTAATAATCCTGTCCCAAGATAGCTATGGATTGAGAGGAGTCGTAGTACAGGAGGACCGGGCACAGGAAAATGTGATCAGTACGACTTAAGAGGTGAATTAGACCTTTTATTCTCTGAGGATTTGCTTTTGCCATTCTCCACGGTCTTCCTAATGAAATCCGACCCTGAGTCCAGCTCAAAATCTCTCTCTCGCAGCAAGCTTTGCTTGACTTCCACACCACAGCAACCTGGCTTTAGCTCAATGTAATTTCTCTCTTACAAATGTATTTCTTATCTATACCATCCATGTGGTGTTTGTTTTTAGCTATACACTACTACGTGTCTTTTTTAAAATGTGGATATAGTTACCTGTCCTAGCTAGAATTAAAGAGTTGTAACTCATAAGGAATAAGAACCGTGGCTTTTATCCCTTTGTGCACTCAGAGTCCGGTGCAGGGCTTGCTCCTAGCACGCTTATTAAACAGCAAGAAAGGACAAATACCTGCTGCCTCATTTTAGTTTCATATTGCCCTGTGCTAGGGTGTCAGCAAAGCCATATGGGGAGTTGGGGTGAATGAAGAGGCTCTTTGTGAGGCCTCCCACCTCCTTATCGAACAGAAGGCGAATGCCCAGGTTGCTAAAGTAGGCTATTTGCATTCTGATCACTGCCTGGAACATGCCTATAAGACCAAGATTTCCAAGATGAGATTTCAGTTACATTCAAAAGAGATGAATAACCCCGGCTGTGATTATTTCTCATTTGCTTAAAAAAAAAAAAAAATCCACTTAAATTGGCCCTCCTCCAACATGCTTTTTATGCTGATTAATTTCTCTCCAGTATTGACCTTCTGATCTCGTCAACATTCAAATTCACTATCTATTTTAACAATAATTCATTAACTTGATTTTTGTCTTGACCACAGGACCTGGAAAATATTTTTCAAATTTCTTGCTGATCTGCTCAGTGATGATTGAGCTTATAGACTGCAACAGAGCCATGGCATTTAAAACCAATAAAATGAGGGCTTAATAGGAAGCTGTTAAAGTCATCCTAGGCCTGACACCTGAGCCGTGAGATGGAGACTTTTTTTAACTATTAACGTCTAAAGAGTTATACATTTTACTCAAAAAGCTTTTACTAAAAATAAACATATAAAGAGAGAAATTAAGCAAGATGTTGACCATTTCCAATTTTCTCTACTCCTTTTCAACAATATTGTATTTCCATTGCTCTGGTGTTATGCTAAATGGAAGATTGAGACGTGCTCTTGTATGTGTATTTATTTGCCTGTGTAGAAACAACTCAACTCTTGAAGGAGAAAAATCATTTCTTAATATTTTGAGAGATGCACCATTTTACAATAGTGCTATGATGCTTTTAATAATCTTAGGTACTTTTGGAATACTTGCTATTATCAAATATTGTGCTAAGTAGATTATTCCACGAGGTTCTCACACCAGTTCTGAGATAGGCATTAGTACTCTCCTTTTGCTGGTAAGGATGCCAAAGCTCAGAGAGAACGCTCAGATCACCCCTGGTTGTCCCGTCAATGTGAGGACTAGAGTTGAAATCTCAGTCAGCCTAATTGCAAGGTCAGGTTTTAAAGGCCACATTGCTTCAAATACGGCACCATGTAAAGAACTTGTCAGAGGGATTTGTCATACATGTTAGCTGTAATTGGCATTGCTGGTTACTGTTATGATGGCTTATGATGACAATGTTGAGCATCTATTAGTAAATATAGAGCCATGAACACACAGTGAGTGTACAAGAATCCTAGAGAGAGAGAGACAGAGTGGAAGAGGAAGAGAGAGAAAGAGAGGCAGATAGACAGACACAGGCTGACGCAGGAAGAGAGATGGTTCTGAAATCTTGCAGACACAGCTTCAAGTCCTGGCTCTCTCCACAGCAGCCAGTATAACGCCAACCAAATGAAATCAACTGTTTTATCAGTAAAATGGTGTGAATAATAATAGCTTCTCCGGGGGGATAATGGTATACTCATTATCTTGATTGTGGGGATAATTTCACAGATGTATACATATGTCAGAAATTTACAAATGTACACTTTAAATGTGTGCAGCTTATTGTGTGTTAATTATACTTCAATAAAGGTATCAGAATAATAATAATAACCTCTGCATCATTAGGAAGCATGAGGAATAGAGTTAATAGGTACTTAGATGACCACATAGAAGCAAAGATAATTCCCCCTTCCCTGAAGGTTTGAGTCTGTTAAACAAACTGACAATAGGCAGATAAACTGGAGGAAATGCATACAAATTTATTACATGACCATGGGAGTCTCGCAAATATCAGACTCAAAGAAAGACCAGATGATTGAGACTTAAACACCCTCTTTATAGAGGCGAGGGAAATGGAAGGTATATGCAATTTTGAGAAGTAGTGAATGATTTTAGGAGAATTGAATGAACCCCAATAACAGACAGTGGCCTGGGACAAAGCATTTCTGAGTTCTGGGGGAGGGATAAGAAGGTGAGGGACAGAACTTTACTGTGAACAATGGTTATCGTAGATACATAAAGTCTTCCAAGTAACATTTTGGAGTTGTCCTTAGAAGAACAGGTGAAAAGTCTGAGCGTGGTGATAACTTTTAGTCTTTTTTTTCCCCTGGAGGTTAATTATTTTTGGTTATTTGATGAGATTTCTAAGACAATTGTGCATTTAGGGGAAAGCAATTTTTCTCAGTTAGATAAGGGAACTTTCAGGAGTCCCACCCTGTACCTCGGAGGGTGGGGGAGAAGCAAGGGAAGGTTGAAGAAGTCCTTGGTTCTGAGGCAGCTTCTAAGGCCTTCCAATTTCTTTTAATTCAGAAGTGCTCAGCCTACCAAGGCACCATACTTTGGGGTATCAGTCTCTGTGCCCCAATATTCCCCTGTCTGAAACTTCCCCAGAAGTTTTACGTAATAAAACTGGATTGGTGGCTGGAGAGAGAGAAATTGAATTAGTAGCTAAATGGCAAAGGCTGTCACTAAACCTACCTCCCATTCCCGGAAGTAGGTCAATGCAATCAAATAGTTGTGTCTTATTTCAGGAGGTGGTGTTTACGGGGCTTCCATTATGGTTAGGTCTCCATCGGGTGCAAGCAGACAGGTATTTAATAACAGACTTTTCTACGGAAGCAAAAGAAAAGCAAGGGTTGATGTCTGGAGCAGTCTGTAAGCTAGTCTGAGTCTGGAGGGCAGTCAGCTGAGATTTTCGAGAGCCCCATGAAAAGCACGGTTTTAATTTTTATTGATTCTAAGTCAGAGAATGGGAGAAAATTTGGAAACATTAGTTAGATATTGGAGGTTAGATATTGGAGGAAGTTAAAAGAATTTAGTGTTTAGTCCTTACTGTAGATAAATAAAATCTCAAAAACAATGAACTAGATAGAATCTAATAACAGGTATACTATAGTTTTTTTTTTCTGAAACATTTTTTCTCTCCATTCCCCCATTTCTACCAAAGACAAAATAAGGCCAATTTATTCATAAAATAGATTTAGTTTTATTATAATTGCCCTTACCATTTATACAAGTCTAGCAAAACTAGTGATTGATCATATGGGTTCATTCAAGTCTGCTTTGCTAGAACTTTTAGTAAGGAATGTCAGATTACAGTTTTAAATTGTGCCTATAATACATGTACACTTGGTAAATACCTATCTTTCCAGGTCCTCCAGGTATTTTGAGGTCCCTGGACCTGCCAGAAAAATGTTATTTTTTACCTGCTTATAAGGCATCCATATAAACCATGTATTTAAGGTACTAGGCCAGTTTTTATAAGAGTTTTTTTTATTTACTCCAAAAAGTCAACCTTAATTCTTTAAAGTATTTTGATCATATCTGAAAATATTACAGTCAAAGCCTTAGTATAATAACTAGTGTTTTCATTGTGTCCTGTTATAAAGAAAAAAGATTCTTATTGAATTTATGTAAATAACTATGTTGTCATAAAAATAAGAATACTTACAAATAGTTTCCAGGGAGAAATAAAAGGTAAATGTTTCAATATTGTTTTTTAAAAAGGTATACTTTATAAAATTGCTATAAGCTATAGATTATTAAAAATGCCCTTAAATCTAGGAAACAAGCATAAAAAATCAGCAATATTTCAAATAAAAAAGTCATTATAAAAATCATTTCAATCTAATGTAATTAATTCTTGTTCTGCTTGGTGTTGAGTCGGCAGTTTTATTAACACATTAGTTTCTTTATTAGAGTTTTGAAAGTTCTTAGTCCAATGATATGATCCTAAAGTTATCAGATAACTGTGTTCAAGAGTACTTGTTAGTACTTTCCATGAATTTCTTTGAAGAAGAAGCCAATTTTGAACTGTAGATGCTTGTAAAATGCTTGTATAAGAAGCATCAAGGCTGGGCATGGTGACTCACACCTGTAATCCTAGCACTCTGGGAGGCTAAGGTGGGAGGATCACTTGAGGTCAGGAGTTTGAGACCAGCCTGAGCAAGAGCGAGACCCAATCTCTACAAAAATAGAAAAAATTAGCCGGATGTGGTGGCACATACATGTAGTCCCAGCTACTCAGGAGGCAGAGGCAGGAGGATCACTTGAGCCCAGGAGTTTGAGGCTGCAGTGATCTATGATGACACCACTACACACTACCCAGAGAGATAGAGCGAGACCCTGTCTCAAAAAAAACGGCATTGGAATAAGTCAATTAACTGTGGACAAGAAGACTTAAAATAGTCATGGTTAAAGATCTAATGAAAGTTTATTATAACCCCCAATTGACAAATTTGGTTATTTCTGTGACATGTAACATTTTAACATGTTAATAACAAACAAAAATTATGATTGGTGACAAATTTTTTGGTATTCCCATACAATTTTGTAATACTCATCAATAACATACCCGTATAAATATAACCCCAAAAACGTTAAACATCATTTCTTATTAGGCAATGTTTTTCATGTAATTTAACATACTAAATAAGCTTAATTGGTTTAATATGTCTCTTTTGGACTTTTAGGGGCCCAACTGGAAAATCCATAATTTTTAATTCTAGGTCAAAAAAGATTTAATTTAGATTTTTGATGTCAGGAAGTTTGTCAAAAAATAAACGTTTAAAACACTTGATCAAAAATAGGTCCACACATGGCTTCCCCTCCCCAGTCAGAGTATGTCAGCCCCAGCCCGCAGCCATTCTGGGCGTCCAGCCTGCAGCAGTTTGAGCTTCCTCCACCACCTCTGCTGCAGCTGGGAATCTGGGTGCTTTTGTGCCCTTGAAGGTCAGACACTGTTGTCACTGCTAAGGGAGGGAGATGTGAACAGCTGCCTGCCTCTGCTAATCTCATCAAGAGGGGCCCACCCTGCCCAGTGGTCGGCTCACAGTGCACCCACCCTTCCCCTGCCTGAGCAGTCTTCCAGACCAGGAGATCACCTGCCTCTTCCTGTCACAGTCAGAGCCTAAACCCAGGGAGGACTGAGGACAAATTCATTAGGCCAGTCTTAGTCTGGCTCCCCCAGCACTCAAGGATCCCACCCAGGGGCCTGGGGGTTGAGGATTACCTAACCGAGTCCACCCTGCTGGCACCTGAACACTTCAGGGGTCTCAAGTCCGGCTGACCCAAGTTGCCAGCAGCACCACAGTGGGTACTTCCTGGATGAGCCGAAAGGAAGTGCACCTCTCCCTCTCTACACAGGGCAGCAGGGGTCCTCACAGAAGAGATCAGGTGAGCCACAAAGCTATTTGTTTTAAGCTGAGGGAAGAAGTTCTGCCCCAAAACCATTTAGGCAGAAAGCTGTCAGAAAGGCAGATCACAGTGACAGTGTGGCCTGGAGATAGATGACACGGTTTGACTGAACTGAGAAGCATGAACCTCAGGACAAGGACATGATAGGGAACTGGATCACTTTCCTACCACAGACTAGTCCATCATCTGAGACAACAGAGAACTCCTCATGGAAACAAAGTTCAGACACTACCCACCAGCTTCTGCTATAGCTGGCTCTTACCTGTATGTGCCACCTACTGGCCCTTGAGGTTGGAGTAAACAACCCAATTTATTACCTGCTGTCAGAAGGGCATAGAGCTGGAGAATGAGATAAGCCTCCTGAGACCTCTGCAATTCTGGTATAGCAGAAGGTCACAGGCCGACTCGTATACCCAGTACATCTCCAGTACAATCAGACTCTGAGAAAGCCACTGCACGAAGACTATATATAATCAAGGAACTCATACAGAGCCTTGGCCCCCTGAAAGCACCCCAAATCAAAGGCAAACAACAAAACACAACACACAATACACTCATACCCTGATGGGGAAAAATAAAGTAAAATAATAAAATTTAAAAGTCCCACCCAAATCGAAGTAAATTTAAAATTAAGAAGTGATAGCTTCTCCAGATGAAAAGGAACTAGCACAATACCTCTGGCAGGATGGAAAAACAGGCCGTTTCAATAACTGCAAAGGATCATACTGGCAATCCAGCAATGGATTCTAACCAAAAGGAAATTCTTGAAGTAACAGATAAGGAATTTAAAATACGGATTATAAGTAAGCTCAATGAGATCCAAGAAAATGTTGGAAATGAACACAAAGAAGTCAAAAAATAATTCAGGAATGAATGAACATTTCATTAGAGAGATAGACATTATTTAAAATACCAGAACTTCTGCAAATGAAAGACTCATTCAGTGAATTACAAAATATAATGGAAAGTTTTAACAAGAGATTAGACTAGGCATAAGAAAGAATTTCAGGGCTTGAAGACAAGGATTTCAAATTAACCCAGTCAGACAAAAATAAATGAAGAGGAATTAAAAGAAATGAATGAAATCTCCGAGGAATATGGGACAACATAAAACATACAAACCTAAGAATCATAAGTATTCCTGAGGGAAAATAAGAAAAAGCAAAAAGTTTAGAAAACCTATTTGAGGGAATAATTGAGGAAAACTGCCCCGGTCTTACTGGAGATGTTGACATCCAGGTACAAGAAGCTCAGTGAGCTGCTGAACTACTGGGAGATTCATTGCGAGAAGATCTTCACCAAGGGACATTGTCATCAGATTATCTAAAATCAATGTGAAGAAAAAAATCCTAAGAGCAGTGAGACAAAAAGCATCAAATAACTTACAAAAGAAATCCCATAAGACTAACAGCAGATTTTGTGCCAAAAACCTTGCAAGCCAGAGGGATTGGGGTCCTGTATTTAGCTTTCTTAAGCAGAATAACTGATATCCAAAAATTTGTACCCTGCAAAACTAATTTCATAAATGAAGGAGAAATAAAGTCTTTCTCGGACAAGCAAACACTAAGGGAATTTGTTACTACTAGACTAGCCCTACAAGAAATGTTCAAAGGAGTTCTAAACATCAAAACAAAAGGTTGGTATGTGCCAGTATAAAAACACTCAAAAGTGTAAAACTCACAAAAATTATAAAATAGTAAGACAATTGAAAATACAAAGCAACTAGGTAACAATCAACATGATGACTAGAACAGTATCACACATGTCAATATTAACTTTAAATGTAAATAGCCTAAATTCTTCAATTAAAAGATATAGATTGGCATATGGATAAAAAACACAACCCAAATATCTCTTGCCTTCCAAATACCTAATTAATGTATAAAAATTTTTATAGGTTCAAAGTGGTGGAAAAAAATTTTTCAGGTAAATGTAAACCAAAAGTGAGCAGGAGTAGCTATTCTTATATCAGATAAAACAGACTTTAAATCAACAATGGTAAAAAGAGACAAGGAAGATCATGATACAATGATAAATGGATCGGTTCAACAAGAAGATATAACAATTCTAAATATATATACACCTAACACCAGAACTCTCAGATTCTTAAAACAAATACTACGAAACTTAAGGAAAGAAATAGACAGCAATACAAAAATAGTGGGGGATTTCAACAAACCACTGACATCACTAGACAGATCATTGAGGTAGAAAGTCAAGGAAGAAAGACTGGACCTAAATGGGACTCTAGAACAAATGGACCTAACAGACATTTACAGAGCAATCTACCCAAATACTGCAGAAGATACATTCCTCTCATCAGTACAATGAACATTCTCCAAGATAGACCATATGTTAGGCCAGAAAACAAGTCTGAATAAATTGTAGGAAAAAAATTATATCAAGTATCTTCTCAGACCACAGCAAAATAAAACTAAAAATCAATTCCAAGAAGAAATCTCAAAACTACGCAAATACATGGAAATTAAACAACCTGCTCCTGAATGATCCTTGAGTCAATGATGAAACCAATAAGGAAATTTAAAATTTTTTTAAATGAATGGTAACAGTAACACAAGTTATCAAAACCTCTGAGATACAGCAAAAGCAGTGCTAAGAGAGAAGTTTACAGGTCTAAAAGCCACATCAAAAAGACAGAAGGATCACAAATAGACAACTTAAAGTCACACCTCAAGGAACTAGAAAAACAAGAACAAACCAAACCAAAGCTAATGGAAGAAAAGAAATAACAAAGACCAGAGCAAAGCTAAATGAAATTGAAATTAAAAAATACAAAGGATCAATGAAACAAAAAGGAATTATTTGAAAAGGTAAACAAAATTGAAAGAACATTAGCTAGATCAATCAAAAAAAGATAGAAGATTCAAATAAGCTCAATCAGAAATGCGAAAAGAGACATTACAACTGATACCACAAAAATACAAAAGATCATGCCAGACTACTATAAACACAAACTAGAAAAATCTAGAGGCAATGGAAAAATCTCTGAAAACATACAACAACCCAAGCTTGAATCAAAAACAAATACAAATCCTGAACAGGCCAATAATGAGCTGTGAGATTGAATCGGTCATTTAAAAAACTCCCAATGAAAAAAAAGCTCAGAACCAGATGGATTCACAGCCAAATTCTACCAGATGTTCAAAGAAGAACTGATACCAATCCTACTGAAACTTTTCCAAAAGATCAAGAAGGAGGAGAATCCTTCATAATTCATTTTACATAAGCCAGTATTACCCTAATACCAAAGCCAGGAAATGATGCAACAACGAAAAGAGAAAACTACAGACCAATATCTCTAATAAACATAGAGGCAAAAGTCCTCAACAAAATACTGGCATACAAAGTCCAACAACACATCAAAAGGATAATTCACTACAATCAAGTGAGTTTCATCCCAGGGATATAAGGATGGTTCAACACACACAAGTCAATAAAGGTGATTCACCACATAAACAGAATTAAAAACAAAAATCATATGATCATCTCAATAGATGCAGAAAAAGCATTTGATAAAATTCATCACCCTTCAAGTTAATAAAACTCAAAAACCTTGGCATACAAGGAACATACTTCCAAATAATAAAATCTATATATGACAAACCCACAGCCAGCATCATACTGAATGGGGAAAAGTTGAAAGCATTTCTCCTAAGAACTGAAACAAGACAAGGATGCCCACTTTTACAAGTTCTATTCAGCATAGTACTGGAAATTTCAGCCAGAGCAATCAGGCAAGAGAAAGAAATAAAGCACATCCACATTGGAAAAGAGGAAGTAAAACTATCATTGTTTGCCAATGATATGATCTTATATCTAGAAAACCCTGAAGACTCTTCCAAAAGATTCCTAGATCTGATAAATGAATTAAGTCTCATGTTACAAACACAACGTATGCAAATCATAACACTGCTACACACCAATAACAACCAAGAAGGGAACCAAATCAAAAATCAAAAATTCAATTCCATTTACAATAGCTGCAAAAAAAATAAAATATCTATGAATATATTTATCCAGGGAGGTGAGAGATCTATACAAGGAGAACTACAAAACACTGATAAAAGGAATTTCAGAGGACACAAATAAATGGGAAAATCTATCATGCTTATGGATCAGAAAAATCAATATTGTGAAAATGACCATACTGCCCAAAGCAATGTACAAATTCAATGTAATTCCTGTGAAAATACCAACATCAATTTTTCACAGAATTAAAAAAAACAATCCTAAAATTCATATGGAACCAAAAGAAGAACCAAAGTATCCAAAGCAATCCTAAGCAAAAAAAAAATAAATCTGGAGACATCACATCACCTGACTTCAAATTATACTACAAGGTGATAGCAAGCAAAACAACATGGTACTGATATGAAAGTAGACACATAGATAAATGAAGCAGAATAGCGAACCCAGAAATAAAGCCAAATACATGTAACCAACTGATCTTCAACAAAGCAGTTAAAAACATATGCTGAAGAAAGGAATCCCTATTCAATAAATGGTTCTGGGAAAGTTGGAGAGCCACATGCAGAAGAACGAAACTGGATCCCAGTCTCTCATCATATACAAAAATTAACTCAAGATAGATTACAGACTTAAATATAAGACCTGCAAGTACAAAAATACTAGAAAAAAAAACCTAGGAAACACTCATCTAGACATTTGCCTAGGCAAAGAATTCATGACTAAGGCCTCAAAAGCACAGACAACAAAAACAAAAATACACAAATGGGATTTAAGTGAACGATGGTTACATACAGCAAAAGAAATAATGAACAGAGTGAGCAGACAATTTGCAGAATGGGAGAAAATATTTTCAAGTTATTCATCTGACAAGAGACTAATACCCAGAATTTACAGGGAACTCAAACAACTCAACAAAAACAACAAAAACTAATAACCTCATTAAAAAGTAGGCTAAAGACATGAACAGATTTTTTTCAAAAGAAGGTGTACAAATGGGCAGCAAACATATGAAAAAAATGCTCAACATGACTAATCATCAGGGAAATGCAAATTAAAACCACAATGAGATACCATTTTGTCCGTATCAGAATAGCCATTACTAAAAAATCAAGAAACAATAGATGTTGGCATGAATGCAATGAAAAGGAAACACTTATACTCTGTTGGTAGGAATGTAAATTAGTATAACCACTATGGAAAACAGTATGGAGAATTCTCAATGAACTAAAAGTAGATATACCATTCAATGCAACAGTCCCACTAATGGATATCTACCCAAAGGAAAAGAAGTCATTATATCAGAAAGACACCTAGAGTCATATGTTTACTGCAGCAAAATTCACAATTGCAAAGATATGGAATCAACCTAAATGCCTTTCAACCAAGGAGTGAATAAAGAAAATGTGGTATATATACCATGAAATACTACTCAGTCATAAACAAAGAATGAAATAATGTCTTTTACAGCAACTTGGGTGGAACTGGAGACCATCATCCTAAGTAAAGTAACACAGGAATGGAAAACCAAATACTACATGTTTTCACTTATAAGTGAGAGCTAAGCTACAAGTATGCAGGTCATACACAGTGGTACAATGGACACTGGAGACTCAGAAGGGGGAGGGAAGAAAACCTACCTGTCAGGTACAATGTACACTGTACACTATTCAAGTAATGGGTACAGTATAAAACCCAGACATCACCTCTATAAAACAATCCATCTTACAAAAAACACTTGTACCCTTAAATCTATCGAAATTTTTTAAAAAGGAAAAAATGAACAAATAAAATCACAATACTAATTCATTTACCTTTACATACTTGGGTTAAAAAAGCCTCAAATGCCTGACTGGGTCAGACGGAACTAGTGTTCACCCAGTTATTTTAGATAGGCTTCTAAATTTTCTCTTAGGTTCATTATATATTTTCTTGTAAAATCCTGTAATAAATTCGCATCATTTTGTATTACCTTGACATCCATTTTAAGTCCTCCTCTGTGTTCACATCCCTGAATCCTTCTTGGAAAAGAGGATAGGAAGTTGGAGTTTGCCCACTGCAGTGATAACCACTCACTGTAGTTGTCAGTTACCTTTAGAATTGTAGTTGCTGCTAGGGATTTGCCAGTTACCATACACTCAGGGTTTGAGTGTCCTCTCACGGTGTAAAGTAATCCGTGCCATCTTGAAAGCCAAAGACGTCAGGGAGCTCAATGTAAGAGACAAGAGAGCTTTAGACCTGGGAGGAACCCATTCATGACTCTTGGGGTTCCATGAGAAAGAAACAGAACCCTAAAAGGGCTAGTAGCACCTTTTTTGTGTTTCTTAAAGGTCTCAGGGTTGTTAGACATCTCCTTTAGATCCCTTTATGTGGTGGTCAGAACTCTGATGTTTCTTCTTAGTAATTTTTTATTTTCTGGCCCCAAAGAGAGAAGATAGAGGCTGGAAAGGGTACACATAAAAGATTAAAGGAAGCTAGATGGAAAATAATAGGTGGAAGGAGAAGAAACAAATATAAGAACAAATCTTAGGGGAGCCAGCTTGAGAAGGTCTCAAGTTCCCCAAAAGGCCAGTGAAATTTTGCATCATCCTTTGCAAAATTTAGGTCAGCAAGAAAGGAAGTGAACACAGGAACCAAACATATAATTAAAAAGGAGTTTTTGTTGACTGAAAAAAAATTTTATGGAGAAACAGAATCCAAAAGAGAAAAAGTAGAAAGATCTTTTAAAATATATTTTTAAAAAACTGTAGCCTAATTATTAGTTTTTAATTAGGCTGGCTTTTGAAAATGGAGCTCTTAAAAAAATCTTTTACGTATTTTATTCTTACATTTTAGCTGGTTAAGCAGTAAACATGCTTGTTTTCTAACTTTTTGTCCTTGAAATTTGCATTTTCAAGGGATGGTTTCTCAGGTAAGACTGAGAAGAGAATTTACTCTCAAAAAGCACAGTGTAATAATGCAAGCTTTTAGAGATCCCTGATACTTACTAATCGCGTTTTTTCTTTTGAGTATAAACTTTTCTTTTACCTCAGATGAGAAGGCAGAAAGCAAACAAACAAAACAACCCAAGAAAAAGCTTTTATCATGCTCCAAATATAAACCAAACTCTTAAATCAAAGGTACACTTTCAAATGACATAAGACTAAAACTAGCTCACCTGAGACCAAAATACATAAGAACTTTGTATGGCTTTTAAGCAAGGAGCAAAAGGGAGCTTTTAAGAGGGAGCAAAAAAATGCAGCCCTTTCAAAATCTAGACCATTCCGAAAGACAGGCAAAAAGAAGAAAAGCTTAGATGTTTAGCATTTCCGGGACTCCCAACGTTTTGGTTGACTGCTTGCACACAAAGGCCTGATTACTCTCGTGTCCCCATGGATGAAAACTCAAAAGAGACAAACAGTCAGTAAGAAAAACAGGAAGCCAAAAGTTGTTCATAGGAAGGAATGGACTACTAACAAATAGGTTCCCCCAAAAAGCCTAGACTTCTAAAAATAAGAATTTAAAACAAATAATCCAAACTACTTTTTATAAATAATTTTAACTAATTTTTATAAATACTTCTTTCCCGAGCTGAAGGAATTTAATTGAGGAAATGGGACTGAATTCAGAGGAAGGGAAGTTCAAATCAAGGGCCCAGAAATTTACAAGATCTTTTGGTTTAAAGTATTTTCACTTTGTTTTAAACCCGATTTCTGCCTTTAATTTTGTTAAGAGAATTTTTCAGACTAGCCATAAAGCTATTATGTGTCTTTGTTTTAATTTACTCTTTCCATAAATATAAACAGGGCATGGTGGCTCACACCTGTAATCCCAGCACTTTGGGAGGCCAAGGTGGGTGGATCACTTGAGGTCAGGAATTCACGACCAGCCTGGGCAACAGAGCAAGATCTTGTATTTAAAAAATATAACAAAAATTAGCTAGGTGTGGTGGCAGGCTCCTGTACTTCCAGCCTCTCGGGAGGCTTAAGCAGGAGGATTGCTTGAGCCCAGGAGTTCATGGTGACAGTAAGCTATGATTGTGCCACTGCACTCCAGCCTGGGTGACAGAGTAAGATCCTGTCTCTAGAAAAATAAACAAATAAATAAATAGGGCAATTTCTTAGAGATTTTTTTTAAATATTGAAGTCTTTCTAATTTAAAAAGTTCATCATCTGGCCCTTAATGATTAGGATCCCCAATTATGTACTTTTTTCAGTAGAGACTTAATCCAATAAGCCTTTTCCTGGAAGGACCAGGAGATAATTTTTTAGGCTTAGAATAAATTTTTCATCAAAGTAAGAGGCATTCCCAAAGAGAGCAGAAAAGAGGCAGCCCACATGATCCCTAGAAATTCACTCCCAGAAATAGACTAAGGAGGCCAAACGACCTCTGTTGTCGCAGGCAGTTAAGGACAGTGTTTGTGCAAACAGTGGCTCTGGTCTCTCCACGAGCATGAGGGCACATGGACATATGGACTCATGGACACGTGGGAGTGCCTCCAGCCACAGACTCACCAACCTGTGACGCCAGGCAGGCACTTCCGGGATTGGACTTTCCTAGCAATAACCAGACAACAAAGGTCTAAAAGACAAAAGCCCCTTACGGATAAGACTTATTAAGACAAACTCCCCTGAGAGCTTGGCACATTTGGACAAAGACACTCCTGCTTACTAATTTTATGTGTCTCAGGTTCCCCATCCTTTCAGAAAGGCCACCTGATATGACCCAATAATCATGCCTGCCCCCTGCCACCAGCTGGCAGAATATTTTCACTCGGTTACAAAAGGTATGGATTTATATCTCAGGATAGAAAACCTGACGAAAGGAGAACCTTATCCAGAGGCCAGCTCAAACGAAAGGCCTATAAGGGCTTTAGGCCTGTGTTCTACCCAATAGTTCTCTTCTTTATGACAAAAGACAGAAACAAAGGAAACAAAGACCATTTCTGGGAGGAAAAGGGTCAGACAACATGAGTACTCATACCAAAAGTGCCCCTGAGTCGCTTTACCCAAGGACTAATCCATAAAAATGCTTCTCTCTCTGTTAATCTAACTTTTGTAAGGAAAAAGAGACAAATGATATTTTTCACCGTCCACTTGCCTGGATTTCATAGACAGAGATCCAGGAGTCTTCCACCCTTTTTGCTGGCTTTTCAGTCCTGTGTTCTCTCGACTGCAGATTCTGGAAGAGCAGAGTGGTTTGGGTGTCCTACCGGCTATGCCAAATCTGTAGGGGTGAAGACAATTTTCCCTCACCCTCTGAAGGTTCAAGCCTGCTAAACAAACTGACAATAAGCAAATCAACAAGATTAAAAGCTTCTAAATTTATTAATGTTCACATGGACACAGGAGTCCAGCAAATATGAGACACAAAGAAAGGCCAGGTGGTTGAGGGTGAAATACCTTCTTCCTAGGGCAGAGGGAAGTGGGGGGTGTAGGGAATTCTGAGGGGCAGTAAATGATTTTCAGGGTAATTTAATGAGCCCAAAGAACAGGCAGTGGCCTGGGATAAAGTTCCTCTGAGCTCTGGGCAAGGTGGCAGGAAGGTGAGGGGATAATTTCTCAGAGCTGCCCTCGGAAGAATGAAGGAAAAGTCTGTCTCGGTTTGGTAATGACTTTTAGTCTTTCCTCTGGTGGTTAATATTTCCTGGTTATTTGATGAGCTTCTTAAGGACATGATCTTGAGACAATTGAATTTCTTTTGCAAAGAAGTTTCCCTCAGTCAGATAAGGGAACTTCCAGAGAGAGCCCCTCCTTGCGCTTGGGAAGGAGAAACAAGGAAAGGTTCTAAAGTCCTTAGTTATGAGGAAGCTGCTAAGATCATGCAATTTTCTGTAATGCACACGTGCTCAGCATATCGAAGCACCATACTTTCATACTAACATTCTCTATGCTCCAATACTCACATGTAGAAAGCTCTCAATAAACACAGCTATTGTCCAAAGATTTGTGTATTGTTACTCTTCATTAAAGCTATTTCTTTTTTTAATCAAAAAGTAGTTTGTGACTACAGGATTGTATTTTCTTTCTGTTTTTCTCCAGATTTATTGAGGTATAATTGCCAAGTAAAAATTATATATGTTTAAGCTATACAATGTGATGTTTTAATATATGTATACAATGTGAAATGCTTGTCACAATTAGTCTAAATAACATACCCATCACCTCACATAGTTACCTTTTTTGTGGTAAGAACATTTAAAATCTACTCTATTAGTAAATTTTTTAAGTATAAAATATAGTACTATTATTTAACTATGGTCACCGTGTTGTACATTAGATTTCCAGAACTTATTCATGCTGCATAACTAAAATTTTGTACCCTTTGACCAATATCTCCCCATCTCTCCTACCCCCAGCCCCTGAAAACCACCCCATTCTGCTCTGCTTCTGTGAGTTCCACTTCCTAAGATTCCACATATGAGGGAGAACATGTAGCATTTGTCTTTCTGTGTCAGGCTTATTTCATTTAGTATAAAGTCATTGAGGTTCACTCATGTCTTCAGAAATGACAGAATTTCCTTACTTTTTAAGGCTGAACTGTATTCCTTTGTGTACATAGAACACATTTTCCTTATACATTCATTCACTGATGAACACTTAGGATGATTCCATGTCTTTACTATTGTAAATAATGCTGCAATGAACATGAGAGTGCAGACGTCTCTTCAACATATAAATTTCAATTCTTTTGGGTATATACCCAGAAGTGAAATTGTTGGATCATAATTCTATTTTTAGATTTTTGAGAAATATTCATACTATTTTTCTTAACAGGATCACCAATTTACATACTCACCAACAGTGTACAAGGGTTCACTTTCCTCTATATCTTTACCGACACTTGTTATCTTTTTCCTTTTTGATTATAACCATTCCAACAGGTGTGAGTTGACATCTCATTGTAGTTTTGGTTTGCATTTCCCTGGTAATTACTAATGTTGAGCATTTTTTCATATACCTGTTGGCTATTTATATGTCTTCTATGTAGAAATGTCTATTTAGGTCCTTTGCCCGTTTTTTAACAGGGTTATTTATTTTCTTGCCATTAAGTTATTTGGGTCCCTTATGTATTTTGGATATTAACCCCTTATGAGATATATGGTTTGCAAATAATTTCTCCAATTTGTAAGTTGTCTCTTTACTCTGTTAATTGTTTTTCATTACTGATCCAATTTCCTTACTCATTATTAGTCTGTTCAGGCTTTCTATTTCCTCCTAAGTTAGTCTTAGCTTAGTAGGTTGTATGTTTCTAGGAATTTATCCATTTCTTCTATGTTATCCAATTTGTTGGTATATAATTTTTTATAGTAGTTTGTTTCAATCCCTTGCATTTCTGTGATATCAGTTGTAATGCCTCCTCTTTCATTTATAATTTTATTTATTTGAGTCTTCTCTCTTTTTTCTTATGTAGTCTACCTAAAGGTTTGTCAATTTTGTTTATTTTTTTCAGAAAACTGTCTCTTAGTTTTATTGATGTTTTCTATTCTCTTTCTGTCTTCATTTCATTTATGTTTTAATCCTTATTATTTCCTTCCTTCTGTTGACTTTGGGTACAATCTGTCCTTCTTTTTCTAGTTCCTTAAAGTGTAAAGTTAGGTTGCTTATTTGAGATCTTTCTTTTCCTTTAATATAGGCATTTATCACTGTAAACTTCCCTCTTAGAACTATTCTTGCTGTATCCCATAAATTTTAGTATGTTATGTTTTCATTTCAATTTGTTTCAAGATATGTTTTGATTCCCTTTTTGATTTCTTCTTTGACCCATTATTTGTTCAAGAGTTTGTTATTTAATTTCCAGATATTGGTGAATTTCCTAATTTTCCTCCTGTTATTGATTTCTAGTTTCATACCATTGTGGTCAAAAAGTATACTTGCTAAGATTTAAATCTTCTTAAATTTGTTAACATTTGTTTTATGACCCAACATATGATCTACCCAGGAGAATGATCCATGTGCACTTGGAAAGAATGGGTATCCTGCTGCTGTTGGATAGTAGAATGTTCTATGTCTAGTAGCTTCATTTGGTCCATAGTGTCTTTTTTAAAAAAAATAATCAATTGTTTTTTTTTTAATTTTATTTATTTATTTATTTCAGCATATTATAGGGGTACAAATGTTTAGATTACATATATTGCCTTTGCCCCACCTGAGTTAGAGGTTCAAGCAAGTCCATCCCCCAGATGGTACTCACTGCACTCATTAGGTGTGTATATACCCATCCTCTACTCCCCCAGGTCTATAGTGTCTTTCAAGTATGCTGTTTCCTTATTGATTTTCTGCCTGAATGATCTATCCATTTTTTAAATTGGGGTACTAAAGTCCCCTACTATTATTATTTGCTGGCTACTTCTCCCTTCTGTTCTGTTAATATTTGCTTCATATATTCAAGTTCCCCAATGTTGGGTGCATATACATTTCTTTCTTCCTCTTTTGCTACCTTTCTTAGTGATTTGATAATTTTTTGTAGTGATATGTTTTTTTTAAATTTATTTCAGCTTATTATGGTGGTACAAAAGTTCAGGTTATATATATTGCCCATGCCCCCCGCATTCCCCCAAGTCAGAGCTTCAACAGTGTCCATTCCCCAGACATTGCGCATCACACTCATGTAGTGATATGCTTTTATTCCTTTCTCTCTTTTTTTAAATCTACTAAAGGATTTTTATTTGAGGTTACCATAAGGCTTACATAAAACATTTTATAGTTATAAAAGTCTGTTTTAAATGGATAAAAATTTAACTTCTACCACATCCCAAAATTCTACACTTTAACTTCTCCCCCCACATTTTATATTATTGGTATCCAAATTTATACCTTTTATACATTGTGTTTCCATTAACAGATTATCATAGCTCATAGCTATGGTTATTTTTGTCTTTTAATTTTATATTAGAGTAAAAAGTGATTTATATACCACACTTAATATATTAGAATATTCTGAATTTGACTATATTCTCACCTTTACAGTGTGTTTTATACTTTCATATATTTTCATGTTATTAATTTAATCCTTTAATTTCAACTTGAATAACTTTCTTTAGCATTTTTTGTAAGGCAGATCTAGAGGTGATGAACTCCCTCAACTTTTGTTAGTCTGGGAAAGTCTTTATTTTGGCTTTATTTCTGAAGTATGGCTTTTCTGGTTATAGATACTTTTTGTTAGCAGACTGTTTTTCTTTCAGCATTTGACTATATTATTCCACTCTCTCTTGGCCAGCAAAGTTTCTGCTAAGAAATCCACCGATAGTCTTATGGGAATGGTTCCCTTGCATGTGATGAATCTAGATTTGAGGAGTGTTTTATTATTATTTTTTAAAATAAGCTTTCTTCCTCTTTCTCTTTCTTTGCTTCTTCTTAGATTCTAATAATGCATATATGTTGGTTTGCTTGATGGTGTCCCGTAAGTTCTGTAGGCTTTCTTCACTCCTATTCATTCTTTTTTCTTTTTGTTTCTCTGACTGAGTAATTTCAAATAACCTGTCTTTGAGCTAGCTGCTTCTCAATTCTGCTTGATCAGTTGTGCTCTTGAAGCTTTTTGTGGAAGTTTTCAGTTCAGTCATTGTTTCCTTCAGCTCCAGAATTGTTGCTTTTTTCTTTTGTATGGTTTCTCTCTCTTTGCTAAACTTCTAATTTTGTTACTGTGTTGTTTTCCTGATCTTTATTTAGCTGTTTTTCTGGGTCCTCTCGTAGTATACTGAACTCCTTTAAGATAATTATTTTGAACTTTTTTCAGACAGTTTGCAGATCTCAATTTCTTTAGGATTGGTTATAGTGCTCTGTTTTTCCCTTTGGTGGCATCATGTTTCCCTGATTATTTGGGATCCTTGTGGCCTTACATCACTGTCTGCATTTGAAGAAGTAGGCACCTCTTCCAGCCTTTACAGACTAGCTTCAGCAAAAATGTCCTTCACCAGTCAGCCTGTCCAGTGATTCTGGGCAAGCTGGCTGGTGGGGTTTATGAGTGTGCTTACTGCTGGAGTCCTTGAATGGCCTGGCCTGGTTCTTGGGCCTGTGGGGGCCTATCTGGAGCCTGGGGTCATGGCAGGAGGTGCTGGCCTGGTGCTGGGGCTGGTGTGGAGCCTGGGTCCACAGAGGGCTAACGTGACATTGAGGCTTACTGGGGTGGGCCTGGTACTGGGGATCATGATGAAGTCAGGTACACAGTTCACTTTCCTTTCCCCACACAGAGGGTCTCTCTCTCTCTCTCTCTGTCTATGTTCTGCACTGTGTGGGTTTGGGGGAGGGGTGACACAGGTAATATGAAATTGTTCTTGTATCATCTTCAATGAGTATTTTCTTATTTCTGTGCTCTACCCAGATGCCATAATCACTCATTTGGATTCCTTAGCTCTTGTAAAGTTATTTTTGTGTGAGAATAGTTGTTCAAATTGATGTTTCTGTGAGGGGACAAGTACTGGACACTCCTATTCCACCATCTTGCTCATGTCACTCTCCTGAAGGTATTTCTTAGTCTTATATATTAATATTAAAAGCTATTTGCAACATAGGGCAGAACAAAGAGCAGTCTCGCCATGGAATGTTTCTTACTAGCTGATAGATAAAAGCAATAAATACCTTAAGCCTTCTAAGGCTTATTTTCTTCTTCTATAAAATGGAAATAAAAACTTACTTCAGTGTTTTTATGAAAAAAATCACATGTGGTCATTTGTATCAGCATTTGGTTTTTAACAAGTCTTTGCTGAAAGAATTCCTGGCACAG
This sequence comes from Eulemur rufifrons, assembly GCF_041146395.1. Classification (NCBI taxonomy): domain Eukaryota; kingdom Metazoa; phylum Chordata; class Mammalia; order Primates; family Lemuridae; genus Eulemur; species Eulemur rufifrons. Next base: position 92,074,193 of record NC_090985.1, read on the forward strand.
TTCCAGTGCTGAGGAGACATTAGCAGAACAGAAAGACAAAGCTCTTACTCTCATGGAGCTTTCATATTGTTTAAAACAATTATTCTACTCTAGCCCAGACAACAGAGTGAGACCCTATCTCAAAAAAAAAATTATTCTGACACTTACTAAAACAGTAAAGACTTGGCTGGGCACGGTGGCTCACGCCTGTAATCCTAGCACTCTGGGAGGCCAAGGCGGGCGGATTGTTTGAGCTCAGGAGTTTGAGACCAGACTGAGCAAGAGCAAGATCCCATCTCTACTAAAAATAGAAAGAAATTATATGGACAGCTAAAAATATATATAGAAAAATTTACCCGGGCGTGGTTGTGCATGCCTGTAGTCCCAGCTACTTGGGAGGCTGAGGCAGGAGAATTGCTTGAGCCCAGGAGTTTGAGGTTGCTGTGAGCTGGGCTGACGCCAGGGCACTCTAGCCAGGGTGACAGAGTGGGACTCTGCCTCAAAAAAAAAAAAAAAAAAAAAGTAAAGATTTTATTTAAGACTACTGCAATGTGTTAAGAGCACCATAATAAGGGAAAGAGATTAGGTTCAACTCTGAATACAAAAAGGACAAGTGGGGATTTATAGCCAAGAAGCAGGTCAGGGGTTAGTGGATGGAAACATAAAGGGTTGGGAGGAGTCTTGCTAAGCCAACTTGAAAGTATTCTTGTCGAAGGCAGGCCAGGGTGATCAGATATCAAGGGGGTGTGGAGGAGGATTCTCACTAAACTGACTTAGCAGGATTCTTGCTAAGACCAGGTTATGCAGGCTTCACAAGAACACGGGCAAAGGTTGAGCACTAGTCAAGAAGAGGACTCAGGAGCCTGACTACAGTTTGGTCAAGGAGAGGGTCTTTGTCAATTCCATCCTCTGAATGTTCTACCGGGCTCAACAAATCCCTTTTGAAAAGTAAATGCCCACTGAAAAGGCTATTCATTTCTGTCATTTATACCTGGTTACTAATTTATCTGAGGGAAAAACCAAGCTGGTAGAAGAGGTCAAGAGATCATTTAGAAGCACAATATTTAGAAAACGGTAGGTGGGTATATCCAGAGACCCTGAGGATAAAGATATGAGTAAGTATTCTTCCCTTTTTCCATTTTCCTTATGCTACTGGAATCATGACTGCCAGTTCTGCTGGGCTGCTGGTGTTGGCAGGCACTAGGAAGACTGGCAGAATTTTTGTTTTGGGGGACTGCTTGTTTTGTTTTATGTACTAAACATAGATTCCTTTACATAGTAAAGAATCATAATGGGTAAAACAAAAACTAAATAGGCAAATATTCCTCATAAATCTGATACTGATTTCAGCAATTTTTTTCTTTTTAGTGGCTAATTGACTTAATATTGATACTGATTCTAGAGACAGTGCAATTAATTTTGGTAATCAACATACATTTAAAAAATTCAAGGTTAAAATCCAGATGAATCCAAGAAGTTGTCTACCCAGGGCCATTCCAGCCTCATTAGAAGGCCTAATCTGTCCTCTGCTCCTTCAGTAGAGCAACTGAGGCCAGAGAAGAAATGGGTATGCACCAGCCCTTGGCCCCACTTACAGGGAGTGGTGAGATGGAAAGTTCATCCTGAGGAAGTGTCAGCCACTTCTGGTATCTGCAAGAACCTAAGTCCAGATGGAAAGGAACTATAAATAATTCTGAGGGCCTTCCTCAAATTGTCAAGGAATGCAGAGGAAAGTCAAGCTGATCCTAACCACTCAGAATTCCTTTCCTGGGTGTAGACAATGGTTTGATGTCTCCTTGCTCTTCCATTCTCTGGTTTTTGTTCAGGACACTGCTCATTTTCTTTTGGTTGCACACGTGACAAAGCCCCAGAGGAGTGTCACACCAGTCATCCTCTCTCCTTCTGGCAATAAATTAAAAGCATGAAGCCTTGACTTTCTCTAATTGATTTAGGCCCATATCCTGACTTACAGCCTTTCATATTCTCAGCGAGCTATTTCATTCATGATAAATGATTTGAGTGCCTGAAAAACAGCCACCCCAGTAGGAAGGACTAGATAGCTCAGGAAGCTGAGGAAATAAAAGTGCTTTTCTCTGGTTCAAATTCAATTTAGTTAATAGAGACAAAGGGCTGTTGTCTAAAAGCTGCTCACCAGGAGGGAAGGAGTAAATCTCGCCATATCCAGCAGTCTTTGCATGGGTTTTCCTCTGGCATAATGCATTTCATCGTTCTTTACTAGCATGACCTCCTCAAGCATGGCTTTGCAGCTTGGCCTTAATCATGCCAGTCCCAAGACTAGTTAACTAAACCAGGAAGAGAAGTTTAAGGCAGGTAAGATAGGTAAAGGTAGAAATGAAGGCCCTCCAGAAGAACCTGCATTCAGCAATATTTGCTTAGCATCCCCTAAACACGTGGTTCTGCACAACAATGTGAGTCTCAAGCACAGCCTCGGAGCACAAACAAATCAATTGTATTACTAGCACATCACCTCCACATGCTGCTGCAAAAATTCCTTTATTACTCTCACCATCATCATTCAGTCTTTCAGAATCCATTTCAAGCAAGATCTTTCTCTGGATTTGTTTTATTTTCTACTCTTCACACCACCTCTGTCCCAGCCTCATTTTGCTGCTATCTTTTTGGGGTAGGACTGTGAGGGCTGCTCTATCCTGGTCCCCAGGCCCTCGAGCTCCTTCATTATCCATGGTTCTATCCCATGCCCAGAGCACTTGCAAGACAAAGCTGTCTTTTGCTACCAGTGACCATTTGGCATTCTTTTGGTTGCGGCTTTCATTTTAACTCTCTCTTTTTAATTGAGGTTTACTTTACACACAGTGAAATGCTCAGATCTTAAGAGTGCTGTCTGATCTGTCTTAAGAAATGCACACTGAAGCACAGAGCACTCCCATCGTCCTGGAAAGCGTCCCTGACCCTTCCCAGTCCGTTCCTCTGGAGGTAACCGCTGATCTGATTTCCATCACCACGAAATAGAGTTTTGCTTCCTTTAGAATTTTATATGAGTGGAATTGTACAGTGTGTAGTTTTGAGGGGATGGGAGATCTGGCTGCTTTTACTCAACATAATGTTTTTGAGATTCATCTCAGTTGTTGTATATACCGATAGTTTGTTCATTTTTATTGCGGAGCAATGTAGCATTATATGAATATACCACAGTTTGTTTATCCAATCCACTGATGGGCATGTAAGATGTTTCCAGTGTGGGGTTACTATGTATAAAGTTGCTATAAACATTCTTCACATGTTGTTTTCATTCCTTTTGGATAAATACTTAGGTTATATGTTAGATGTATGTTAACTTTTAAGAAACTTCTAAACAGGGTGTACCATTTTGCACTCCCACTAGCAAGGTATAAGAATTCCAATTGGCCCACATTCTCCCTCATTTTAGCCATTCTAGTGTGTGTGTAGTGGTATTTCATTGTGGTTTTAATCCGCATTTCCTGAATGATATTTTGTGCTTTTTCATATGCTTACTTACTGCCATTTGTATATCATCTTTTAAGAACTGTTTAAGTCTTTTGTCCATTTTTTATTTGGTTGTTTTTTTTATTATTGAGTTGCAGGAGTTCTTTATATACTAGGGACAAGCCATTTGTCATATATATGTGTTGTGAATTACTTTTCTCAGTCTGTGAATTGCCTATCAATTTTCCTGATGCTGTTTTTAATGCATATGGGTTTTTAATTTTGATAGCCTAGTTTATTAATGGTTGTTCTTTAATGGTTTATAGTTTTTGTGTCCTCTCTAGGAAATCTGTACCTACCTCAAGGTTGTAAAGAGAGCCGTATGTTTTATTCCACTATTTTTATCATTTTAGTTTTCTCATTTAGGTCTGATCCCTCTTCAATTTATTTTTGTGTATGGTATGAGATGGGTTGGGTTTTTTATTTTTCCCACATGGATATTCAGTTATCTCAACATAATTGGTTGAGGAGATTTTCCTTTCCCTGTTAAATTGTTTCGGCACCCTTGTTAAAAATCATTTGGTTGCATATGTGTGGACTTAGCATTACATTGACATGTTTTATGCAAAAAAAAAAAAAAAAAAAAAAGAGCCCCTCCTCACTAGGAGTCATAATCTAGGAGTATTCAACCTGGCGAGGTGATCGGTACAAGCTAGAGAGTGTGTCTAACTGAGACCTGACTTCGGAACCAGTTTTTTATGCTCTCTGATAATAAAAGGAATAAAACCTAAGAGAAAGTCAGTTAAAAGGCTTGTTTGCATTTATGAAGTTTGAAGTCCCCATGCCTTGCTTTCCTCCCCCAGTCAAAGAAAAACTGCCCAAGGTGCTTCATGGAGCTCTGCAGCGAGGGTTCTCTTGCTCAAAAATGCAGAATCATTGACTTCTCTTTCTAGAAAACTGCTTGGAAACCTCATCAGTGCCTGGGCACTGAACAGGTATATTGAGAGTTTTATGCTGCCCTAAATCAAAATTAAGGAGTAAGTAGCACGGCCAGTTTTTATTTTCCTATTTCCTCCTCATAAATTCTAAAGAGATTTTTATCACAGGTAAGCTGACATTTTAAGAATAGTATTTTTAAAAATCCATGGCAGATAAATCTTTCTGAAGCTCTTAAACAAAAATCTTCCTTCCAATTATTATTATAAATTATCAAAGTCATAGCATAAGGGCCTTGTAAATATTTAGCAAATACTTGGTAATATTCAGAAAAGAAACTCAAAAAGAAAACAAAATACACAGACACACATCCTCTTTAAATCATGTTAACTTTTGGGAACTGTTTTGTGTGAGGAAGTTCAAACTTTCCCTCTGAGGCTTTGAGTCTAAGTCTATTGAAATGAATTGACGAAAGACAGACAGAAAACAGGGGAAAGGATATACAAATTTATGAACATGCACAGGGACACAGAAGCCATACACAAAGTATGAGACTCAAAGGAGGGGCCAGAAGATGAAGCTTTACACTGTGCTGAGGTTACACAAGGAAAAGGTGCTGGGGATTCTTGGGGAGGAGGGAGGGAGGGAAGCCTGGCACAGGCCATCTTGACGTGCAGATAACATCGCCCAGGCAGCAGGACTCAGGAAGAATAGACGGGAGCCTCTGGTGAGTTTCTCTGTCAGATCTTTAAAAGTGTCAGATTTTCATTCTTCTTTTCCTATGAGTTAATCTTTTCTAGATCCGGGTAAGGAGAGCCCCAGAGAAAGCCTGGCTGCTTGGTTCACATATGTGGATTTTCTCCACAGGGGCAGATCTCCCTCAGAAAAGACAGCTTTCCAGAGGTATTCTTGCGGTTTGCAGCCCCCCTGCGTAGTCACATCAAAATATGCCAAAGAGGTATATTTTGGGGTGAAATATTCTGGTTTCCTTCCATTGAAAGTCTTATTCTAAAATAAGAGGACTGTTCCTAGTGGCATGAAATAAGTTAATGTCTACAGAACAGCTGAATAGTCACCATTAGAGGCCAATCAGAGCTTTATCCCAAAGCATGTGAGGGTTTCGGTGAGGGAAGCATAGATCCCTGGTGTTATGTTCATAAGAAGATACTGTGGTGCTCATTAATAGTTGCCATCCTTTGGCAGACTCAGCAGAGAGGAGGGTTATTTTCTTGTGGGTCGTCTTGTCAAACAGTGCAGAGAATCCTGAGGCGGGGAAACAGTCCTTGTAGGTTGCAAGCAGCCAAGACAATGCAGAGGTGCTGAGCGAGCGCATCCTTTAGGAGAGAGATCCTGGGGGCTTTTGTACACACTCACAAGCCACAATCCACACTTAGCCTTCTCATACTCAGACAACATCTGTGTGGGCCTGCTCAGCCCAAAGCCCTGCAGCCTCTGATTCTCCTTCATCTAGGCACCTGTGCCGCACCACACACACACACACACACACACACACACACACACACATGCATGCACCCACACATTTACACGCGCACTCAGAGGGCCTGCTGAGCACTTTGAATGGATGTGAGGATAATTATTAGCATCAGCCGGATTGGACAGCACATGCTTTCTCTGTTTTTCACATTCTTTTTTCTTCCTCCACAGCTGACTTTCCAAGGAAACGATGAATAACAATAGCTAAGATGTGTCACTGACTATGCGCTGCACTGTGCTAAGAACTTTACAGTTAAGTTCTTCACTGTTCTTATTAAGATACTTTTCCTTGAATTAGCACAGCCAGGATATGAGAAAGGCTTTATCATTATTACCTGACGGATAAAGAAACAGAGGCTCAGAGACCATGTTCAATAACTTGTCTATGGCTAGGGAGCTAATTCATCCTGAACTTGAACAAAGGACTATTAGACTCAATGTGTTCTCCTAACCACGATGATTCTAGATTTCATGGCAAACTCTTTGGTGTTCTTTGGCATTTGTTTGTTTATTTTATTTTGTTGTAGTGTTTTTTTTTTGTCAGATTAAACCATATGTTAAAACAGAATAAACTTTTTCTCCTCCCTCCCCATCAAAAAAAAAAAAAAAACGATATAGTACCTTCATGAGCCTCAGTAGCTACAATTTAAAGACAAGAATGATGTCATGGCCATTTCTGATTTTTGAATTGAAGTGTTTTGCAGAGAAAAAATGTTACCTCTATTGAATTTGATTTTGTTATTGAATAGAGCCACTTTCATTTTAGTTTCATTCAGAACAGACAAAAAATCAATTTCTGCCTGCCTAAAAAATAAAATGGCATTCTCCACCAGGAAAAAACAAAAAAAAAGCACCTCGGGTTTCATGTTAATATCGTGAACAGTGGAAAGCACCAAAGGGGAAGAAAGACCAAATTGTAGAAAAGAGGCAGCAAAAGCAGGAACGATGCCGAGCTCCTGGTAATTGCTGCTTTGGCTTTCCTTTTTTGCTTTCTTTTCTTTGTGGGGAAGAACAAAGTCATGTCTGATTTATAGATTTTTTTTCAACTCCCTGGACATTCACTCTTAAAAACCTAGGGATCTAGCTAAAAAAAAAACGGCTTCCAAAGCACCTAGAAAGGACTCGTTATTTTCTGCATTTAATCGTATTGGCGCAATTTTACATGAAAATGCTCCCAGGACACCTGTTTCAAGACCCTGCCAGGTGGCCTACCTACGTTCGCCCCTCCCCCAGTGTCCTTGAGACTACCTGAGCCACAGGACAAGCCCTGGACCGTCACTGTGCAGGGACAGATGGACCGTGCACACGGCAGGCAGCGCTCAGAGTTTCTAGGCAACCCTGGCCTCCCAGCCCAGACCCGAGGCCGCCAGGCACCTTCCCCAGGGCTGGCTCAGAGACCTGCGAGCCGGCTGCATCTTGGTCCCAGTCTCTCGGCTCTCCCACTGTGGCGCAAACCTGCCCTCCCATTTGTTTTCATTCTTCTTATTAGAGGATTTTATTTTCCTGTCTACCTTGCCAGCTGCTGACAACAAAACAAAACAGCACTTGTGATTTTCTTCACACCCCCTGACCCTGGAGAAATCCCTCACGCAGCCACCATCTGGGAGAGCCATTTCTTTCATCCAACTTGTAAACATTTTCAAAAAGCCTCCGAAGGCAGCCATGTGGCACACCATCGTGACTGCTTTCCTGCGAACATTGAGATTTCAAATTTTAATGGCAGCTGCTTGATTAGGCATCAGAAGTCCATATTTGAGCATTTGAACTGGCAATTTTAACATGCAAATCTGTCCATTTCAAGTGCTTCTTGGGGATGGCTCGAATACTGAACTTGTTATTGCCCATTTTCTATGCACTATGCATAGAGAGAATACGTCGGTGGTTAGTACAATTTATTCCTGGCGTTAACATTCCTAGTCTTAGGATTCACCATTTCCACACTTGCCATGTGAGAGTCCCTCCAAAACTCAGACATTGAATCCCTAATCCCCAGCGTGATGGTATTTTGAAGTGGGCCTTTGGGAGGTGCTATGAGTTCATTGCTTGTGTTTCTCCAAAATTCATGTTGCAACAATCCCAAACGCAATAGTACTAAGAGGTGGGGCCTTTGAAAGGTGACTAGGCTATGAGGGCCCCACACTCAGGAGTAGGATTAGCGCCTTATAAAAGGGCTGAAGGGAACTAGCCAGACCTTTTTGCCTTTCGGCCTTCCACCACGTGAGGACACAGCATCCGCCCCTTCTGCCAGGTGAGGACTTGGCGACAGGGCGCCATTTTGGAAGAAGAAAGCAGCCTTCACCCCAGACAACCAACTTGCTGGCACCTTGATCTTGGACTTCCCAGCCTCCAGAATGATGAGAAATAAATTTCTATTATTTATCAATTATCCATTCTATGGCATTTTGTTATAGCAGTACAAACAGACTGAGACAGGAAGTAATTAGGTTTATATGAGGTCAAGAGGGTGGAGCCCTCATGATGGGATTAGTGCCCTTTTAAGAAGAGATATCTTTTGCTCTCTCTGCCATGAGAAAACACAGCAAGAAGGCAACTGCCTGCAAACCAGGAAGCAGCCCTCACCACACACCAAATCTGCTGGCACCTTGGTCTTGCACTCCCAGCCTGCAGAATTGTGAGAAATGAATGTTTGTTGTTTAAGCCACCCAGTCTACAGTAATTGGTTGTAGCAGCCCGAGCTAAAACATACAGATAATCTTAACCCCATGCCAACTAATAGAAAAAAAGAAATACAAAAAAAGTAGAAGGAATGAGGTAAAATCTCCTCTCCCAGGCCTGTCCACCAGGCAGAGAGGGGAGAGGAGGTTGCGATGTTCGTCTGGAACCTCTGCCTTCCTCCAAAGCTCTCCAGCTCATTCCTTCAACTGTAATAAACTAGGACCCTAAAGATCTCAGATCTGAAAATCAGCAAGGAAAGGGCCTTCTACTCAACTGGATCACCTTCAGTGAGGGAAACACACATGAATTGAAAACTACTCTTTCCAGGAAATATTTGTGAACTGCTTGTTAGATGTCAGGCACCATCAGAGGCCCTGGGGGAACCAGCTAGGGGCCCCTCCAACTCAGCACAGCCAAAAGTGGACTCATCACCTCTCTCCTGCCCCGCTTCACTCCTGCCTTCCCCCCATCCCCGCCACACACATGCCCTGTCTGTCACAGGAGCACATAGCCCCCCTTAAGTCCTTGATCTCTCGCTCTAAGAAGCCATGGGCAGTAAGGCAGAACACAACTTTGAAATAAGCACAAACCAGACTCCAATAAAACTCTGCCTCTTTCTAGCTCTGGGGTCTTGAAAGAGTAACTTTACCCCACTAAGCCTTGGTATTCTCATCACTAAAATGGGGAGACTACTTCATGGGGTTGTTGTGAATATTAGCAAGATAATGTAGTGAAGAACACAGCCCAGGGCCCAGAGACGGTAAATGTCCAATAAATATTAATTAGTTTCATCACTCTGACCCCCGTCCATGTTCTGGTTTACTGTAATATCCTCTGAACAGCCCCTCTGACTTCAATATTTACCTTTCAAATTCCCCCAAGCTGCTAAACCACTGTCTCGGAAGCCCAGCTCTCACTCCTCTTCGCCTCTTATTGCCTGTCTACTGCCGACATGTGCATATAAGGGTTTGTGTCCATCCCACCACCGGCCGCCAGTGGGTTAGTTGGGATTCTCTTCCTTGCAAGTGACAGAAATCTAATTTGGTGAGACATAGTCTGGGGATGTGCTGGCTCCCACAACTGAGAAGTTACTAATGCGTCCTGGCTTACCCAGGGGTCCCAGAGCGTCCCTGGCTCTCTCTGGCTCCATTTCCCTGTTCTGCTTTCCCTTACGGGTTGGCCTTTTCATTTGTGGCAGGAAAAATGGATTGCGGCAGCCCCAGTTCTCACCCTCCTAGCACAGCGAGCTCTGCGAGAAAAGGACTCATCGCTCTCAACGTCTGCATATGAACTCCAGATGCCAGCCCTGACTGGCCCTGTCTGAGCTACATCTTTGCGGAACTGAGGGCAGCGGGGAGGAGGCAGAACACAGTGCTTGGGGACACAGGCAAAGAAGGGGTGGTCACGATATTCCAAAGACAGACGTTACCTAGACAAGCAGCACACGTGCCCATGCCAGGGATCTCTTGGGCACAGCTGCACACAGCCTCACCCCTAAAGCCTTAGAGGAGGCCCTGAGGGACTGGAGCTCTATAGGATCTGCTGCAAGCCAGCTCTCAGCACCGCCCAGGGCTGGGGCACCTGGTCACCTGCAAGAAGTATTAAGGGCCCTGACTCTACGCTGCTTTCGTTTGGCAGGCTCAGTGCCTACTCCGGCTGAAGTGAAGCCTTCTTGGGCCTTGAGAAGAATCAAACTGGAATGTGGGAAACAAAGCCATGTCCTTCAAGGGTTCTCGTCTCACTGAGAAAGGTGACATAGGACTTCTAGCCTGCACTTGGTTGAGTTCATCCATTCACACAAGAGTCTCTCTCTCTCTCTCTCTCTCTCTCTCACACACACACACACACACATACACACACGGGCAGGCACTATGGAAGGGACATTTACCAGGGAAGTGTCTTTAGAGAGAACAAGTGGGTTGTTTGGCCTTTATCAGGTGCTTTTCATCTAAAGATCACAGGAATACTCTTAAAATATTTAATTAGGTTTCAGAATATGTCCATAAGGAAGGTATTAATATTTGCCTCTCTCAAATGGAAAAACTAAAACAAAAAGTTAAAAGTGACTTTCTCAAAGCTACTCAGAAGTGGGATTTTTAGCAGCGTGACAGTCACAGATTCTGAACATGGTCACATTCCTACCTCTTCCCCTCACCCGCAGCTATGCTGCGTCCTTAATAGCCACAGTACGAAATCCACATGGTCGACGCTGATAACGTTTGGTTGATGTTACAGAATACTGAATTCCTATAAGAGGAGGACAAATTTTAAATATAAAATATATTTTTAGCTTAATCTCAAGGTCAGAATAAATTGCAGGGGTCATTTAATCCATTTCTCATTCTAGTCCTGGGCCATAATATTCTCTTTGAAAATATCCAGTTAGAGGGAACTGTCTCCAGAAAGAACTGGTTCTAACACCAGACAAGTGCAATTATTAGAGCATCCCACCTTGTGTTAAATTAAAATCAGTCTCCGCATAACTCTGCAATGCTTCTGCTTTTGCCCATTGGAATTCATTCATATTCTTTCTTCCTTCCTTTCTTTCTTTTTTTCTTTCTTCCTTCCTTTCCCTGTTCCTTCCTTCAGTCTGTCCTTCCTTCCTTCCTTCCTTCCTTCCTTCCTTCCTTCCTTCCTTCCTCCCTTCCCTTCCAGCTATTATTTATTAAGTAGCTCCCATGTGCAACATACTGGCTCAGGCACCTGGGATACAGCACTGAACAGGAAAGACAAGCTCCTTGCCTCATAGAGATTCTATTTGAGTGGATAAAGATGGTGGGGTTGGGGGAGAAAACAAACAAAAGTTTCAAGTAATGCTAAGTGTTTATAGAGGAAATTAAACAGGATGGGGTGTCTGGGGGAGGGGCTACTTTCTATAGATGCCGTAAACAGCTCCTCTGAGCCTCAGAGGAGGTGACATTTGAGCTGCAACTGGAATGTTCCTGGAATCACACAGGGTATTTCCAGTCCTCTTTCCATAGGATGACCCTTCCCATATTTGGGAACCAGATATCACAACACACATGTACATATGTGTGGGCATACACACAAATCAGTCTTCTTTTCTCTTGGTTAAACATCTATATTTCTTGGTCATTCCAAACAGACACGCCTTTGTATCAGTGTCCCTCTAAAAATATAGTGTTCAAAACAGGATAGGAAAGCCTAGTTTCGGTCTGACTGTCACAGGAGAGATGGGCCCACGAGCTAGCTCCCTTGTCCTGGACACCACGCTTGTATTAACTGTGCTTCGAGACACCCAAATTCCATACTTGCAATAGTCTTTAAAAACCTGTATCTCATTAAATCTCCCTGTATTAATCTCTCAGCCAACTAAAAGTTATAAGTCTGTCACATGCTACTGTTAAACTTTCTCCTGGGTATCCTGTAATTTTATAATTGTGGGTGGGGAGGGGTAGGCAAGGGTAGGAGCTGGGTTTTTACTTTTATCTATTGAGACCATCTTGCTAGCTGTTTAATATTTTCTCTTTTTACTGCAGATATCATCACGTAGGATTTTAACTGTCCTTCTACATGTCACCACAGATTTGATAAGCATGCCACCAACATCCAGTTTTAAGTCATGACAAAAGCATCTCCCCAGCTGGGACAGAGAAGGAGTACGGGCGTTGAAGGAGTTACTGATCCAGCTGACAATATTGTGAGCTGGTCCACATAAGTGAGAAATATGCAAAACACCTTGCTGAAATCCAAGTACACCTTACACATTCATTCATGACCCAATGAATGAAGAAAGGAAGTCAGTGTGACATGGCATTCTTAGTAGCCAGTGTTGACTCCTCGAGATCACTGCTCCTGACTTTGAGTGCTCAAAAACGCCCCTTTTAAAACTATCTTCTAAATATGTGTTCTGGAGTATTGCCTAATCTATATACAGGCTCAGCAGTTCAGGGCACACAGTTTTGATTTTTCTCTTTTGCAAATCCCAACTTTGCTGGGCCCCTGGATCACAATCCAGCATCCCCCAGAGGTTTCTGATAGTGTCAGTACAGTCCAATGTAAGTTTTTCTCAGTTTCCTGTGATACAATGCATTTGGGCCAGAGACTTAAAAATGTACAAACCATAACAGGCTCACTTTTACAATCATTGATCTAACCTTGAGTCCCTTTTCTGGTAGTCAGTCCTACCATTTTCAATAGAAATCTTATAACTGAAAAAAATTTAGGTGGAAAACAGGAAATGATCACTTCTCCATCTTTTGTCTCTTCATGTATTATTTTTTCTGTTCATACTTTTTATTTGAGAATATAGAGGAGTTTCCAGAGGGCAAAATAGAAAGTGAGAGAAAGGAAACCCACGCAAGAAATGAATAGGATTACACCTATCTACATAAGATATTTTGAAAATTGAATTTCTAAATTCATGTGTGCCTGATCTAACCACTATGCTCAGAAATTTCTTTGTGGCTCAGATGACATTCTTTTTTACACCTCAGGTTTCTATAATTACGAAGAACTCTCCTTGCTGATCTGAACTTGCTCCACATAGCAACACCCATTGTATCTTCTCCTAAGTTTTGAGAGATACAACTGCCATCAAAACAAGTGGAAAATCTATCAACGGCTCTGCTTTCATTGAATGAGGCTTCAAGCTGAGGCCTGGATATTTAAAGCCCTCGCTTATGTTTAGATCTGTCCCCAAACCATTTTTGAGGTTTGCATTGGGAACACGTGATTCACTTCCTCTCTCATGAACTTACAATACCCCTTCTGTTCTCTCTTTTCATCTCCTCTGAGAAGCTCTCCGTGGTATAAAGGGGACACACCCAGTAGAACAAAGTCCTATTTCTGCAGGGGTTGCTGTTGACCTGACCCGATCAATTTAGTCACTGGGAAGGTAACCTCAAATGTGAGTTAAGCCTACCTACCTAGTTCAGCTATGTCCCCAAAATAAAACCGAAAGGGTGTTTTTAACTAGGACTTTATAAAGAACCCACAATCCTGTTGATGATAAGACTGACTTCACACAGTGCCATTCAGTATACAATTCACGATGCCAAGGTTTATTTACATGTGCATTTATGCAGACAGACACAGCAAACTACAGATAAAGTTAAGTGACGTTACTGGTGAAGTTCAGCCAGCATAGCGGGGTGGGGGTGCCCCCAACTCAGTGATGCTCTTTGTCAGCTAGCACCACTGGAACAGGAATATGCCTGGAAATGGGCATGGCCCTCATTTGATTCTGTGCCGCATATCTTCTGGGACCAAAATTAATATTTTGCCTGCTGAAATTGTGACCCTTCAAGAACAGTCTTTTTGATCTGAATATATTTTATTTATTTCACCAAGCTGTGTGTTTCCTAAATGCCATTCACAAATCCATGATGGCTCTACTGGGAGTGTGATTCTTTTCCAACAAGAGGATATCACAGAATGCATCTTCTGTGCATGGGGGTGGATTTCACAGAGAACCCTCACAAAGCATTCCCAGGGATCCCCCTTGTTACTCAGAGTCCTTTCTTGGAGACTGTGTCCTGCCTTCCACTGTCAATTGTACCCGCTTTCTCCTTTTCTATAGCAGTTAGAACTCCATTGAATCCTCACTATTACTAAATATAAGTTAAACCTGGAATATGAGGCTCATAGATTTATACAGAGATATTTATTTTCTTGACTTAGGGTGATACTCTTCCCTCTTTTAAAAAATGTATTTCATACACAAAATTCAGCTAATAAAAATCTGAAGTATTGTGCATGTAACTTTTTTTCAGTAAAGCAGCATGTTGCAAGAAAACTAAGATTTTAGAAGTGATGTTGATGGTGACGGCAGCCTTCACATATAAACAGCCAAGCAGAGCATTGCTGACACTGCCCCTGCGAAACAAAGAAGGAAGCATTTCAAACTGCACAATTATAGCAATAGGTCTGAGAAAACGTGTTGAGGTAGAAGCCCATCCACTAACCCAGGACAGGAATTCCCACTGGTTATTTAACCATTCTGCGCCTCAGTGTCCTCAACTGGCAGGAGGAATTTGTAATACCCACTGGACAGGATTATTATGAGATCAAATGATTGGAGAAGAGGCGCACTAGCCTCTACATTGAATACTGTGAAATGTCACACAAGAAAAATGCCTCATAACTCTGCCCGTGTCCACCAAGCATGGTTGTTTCCAGCAGCCATGGGCACTTGTATGACTGGCCCAAGGCGACAGGTTGGTAATTGAAAAGGCTGGAGACACTGAGGCAGCTGGAGGCTTGGGGGACAAGCAGGACACTCCCCAAGGACCTGGCCTGGCCTGGGGCAGTGAGCCGAGGGTTCCTCTCATCTTGTCCCTCCATGTTTGAAGCCCTGAGTTGAAAGCTAGTTGTGAGATGTAAATGATACAATGGATCTTTGTACTTACCAGACTGGAAGAGGCACCTTTCCTGCCAACGACATGGCAGGAAATCCCAACATCTTTACTCCAGTGGATGGATTTTTTAAAATATCTGTTATTCAAAATTGAGATTATGGCTTCTGGTTTGTTCTGGTGAGTGTGATGGATTTCTTCCCTGTTGTTTCTTAGAATTTCAAACTAATTCAAATCTGAAGATTATGCTCACACACAAAGAAAAATTGAGAATCGATATTATATGAACATCTGACAAGATGTAATGTAACTCATCTAGTTTAGGTAATTCAAACAAAGAGTGTTATTAATTTGCATCCTTCAGTAAAATGTTTCAACTCTTCACCTTAATTTGTTTGGGTGGATACTACCATGTTCTTCATTTTAATAATAAGTATGTCCATTCAAAAATGTCTAAAAGATTTGAAAGATATGTTCACTTGCTCTGTGAAAACATTACTAGATCAGAAAACCAGCAAGGAGCAATTACTCCTGGCATAAAAGAAGGTGAGTGCCTTTTTCCCCCTTTTCACCTCTAATCCGAGTTTTATTCTCATGAATTCAAGTTGACAAGACAAGTGTGAGAGGCTTGCATGTCTCAGCTTTGGCAGCTCAACGCAAGGTGAGACAGGCTAGACAAAGGACAGTTGACATATTTACTGAGCGGTCTAGGCACTCTTGCCTGCACATGCTTTATTTGTGATAGCAAGAGACAGACATTTTTCCCTCCTCTGCTTCTCTGGTGACAATTCTGAATCGGCCAGTGAGACTCAACTGAGGCCCACTGCTTGTGGCAAGGCCAGGGTCCTGGCCATTGCCAGAGTTCCAAAGAGGACAAGCGTGGGTTTATAATCCAGAGGTGAGATCTACTTGTGAAAAGCTATGCCACAGGACAAACTCTTGAGGAAAATAGCAATGCCCAGCCAGGAAAAAAGATTAGGGGAAGATGACCACTTGCAAATCTGGAAATTTTAGAAAGCAGGATCAAGGCCAATGGAGCTCAACTCAAAATAAAAACAGACTTTTTGAAACCATCACATGGAGGACTGGGCTGACTCTGGAGTTATGTCATCCGCAGAGACTGGCAGCTACGTGTCCTGTACTGGGGAGTAGAGGCAAGGGTCAGAAGTATCAAGAATTATCAAATGGAATGCTGATGAGATGAGCAAAAGCTCGTCTAATCCTGATATTGTGTACCAAGGTAACTAACTAAACTAAGTGAAGTATTATTTGTGACTTGGGCTTCACAAAAGAGCTTTGTGAGAGCAGGTAATACTCAGCTCATAAAATACTTATTTCTGAATGTTCCTCTCCAGGACAGGAAGACAGGAAGGGGGAAAGATGGGAGAGAGAATGAATGTTAGTTGTTAGCCTACCCCTATGTGTAGAAATACATTAATATATAAGCCAAAATATTGGCTATTGAGCCAGTATTGAACATAAAAATAAATATAGAATTAAAATATATAAAATAAATATGTGTATGTACACACACATACAACATACACATATAATCCATTTGCCAAATGCTTTGACTTTTCTTAAGCGAGTTTGTATACAACTAAGGTTACAGGGTCAGTCTCCATTTGTCTCAATATTTATCAATGTTCTTTGCAAGGGAGGAGAAGGAGGAAGAAGAAGAGGAGAAGGAAGAGCAAAAAGGAAAGGAGAAAGAAGAGAAGAAGCAAGAAGAGGGAGGAAGGCTAGTATTATAGAGGGCCTAACAAGGTTGCAGTTATTTTATATACATTATTTTACATTACATATATTTGCATTCATGATGAGACAGCTATTATTACTCCCATTCAGATGAGTTCAGATAAGTTCAAATAAGTAAAATAATAAAATACTAATTTTATTATTAGTATTATTCACTAGAACGGCAGAGCTGGGTTTCAGACGCAGCTCCCTCTGACCACAAATCTCTGCGCCACCACCATCCCCTTAGTAACAAGCAGAGATTTAATGACTCACTTAATGTCCCACCACTGTAATGAGTCACCACTGACACATTTTTAAACAATAGGAATTTTTTCAAGGTATTTTAATTCAAAGAAAAAAATTAGAGTACATATTCCTAAATACGCTTTGGGTTCGTAGACTAGTTAGAAACATTTCTTTTGCCTGTGCCAGGTAGAAATCTGATGCCACCAGCCATATGCATCACTTCTTATGGGCCAGAAAAAATGCTTCGCTTCCAACCCAAATCACTTAGCAGTAGGTATTTTATGGTCTTCATGATTATCAAACAAGAGGGCTTTCATTTACACCACAACCATGAGTGTGGGTAAAATTGGGGATTTGAGGGTAATCATCCAGAGGAAAGAATCAATACTATCTGTAAAGAAATAAAGCACACTGGGGAACAAGCGAAGATTCTGCTTCCGTAGCAGCAAGGAACCTTCTCCCAAGGATGTAATTATTATTTAATCCGGCTGAAGGAAGAGGACCTCACAGCGACGGCCTCCTGCTTTACCCAGCTCCTCCATCTCAGCTTGCGTTCCCTTCTTGGTCTCCATCGAATGCCCCCTTTTAGATTGACTTGACTTTGACAGCTTGTGCACCCCAGTGGAGGCAGACCTCAGCATGTTTTCTGCAAGAGCTCTGCTGAAGGCCAGCTCAGAGTCTGGAACGGTGGCCTCAGCATCCACAGCGTGGAAACACACACACACACACACACACACACACACACACGGAGATAAAAGGACTCCCTCCCTTCTGGCCAAACAGGAAAGGATTCAGGGTCACTTGCAGCCTCATGTTGTGCCCGGGAATCTGCGACAGCACGACGGAGGCAGGCAAGGGGAATGGCAGGGCACCAGCGGGTCAGTTGAGACAGTGAGAGGACAAAGAAAATGCTAAACGTTTCTCCCTAAGCATTTCTGATAAACAGAAATAATATGGAAGAGCAAGCCCGCCTGCCTCCCTCACCTCCCGCCTTCCCAGAGGCCTTCATCGCTCTGTGTCGCTGTCGCGTCTTCCACCTGGCCACAGCCTGCTGGAGACGCGCCTCAGCGTCCTCAACCCAGGCGGCAGCACCCTCCGCTCCCGCACAGGGCCGGTCCCCAGCCGCGTCCCCCGGGCGCCCCCTCCCGCTGCCGGCTGCGCCCCGCACCCGGTTCTCTGCGAGTTCACCGGCTCCTGCGCTTAAACAAAGCCATCTGAGGCCTGGAAGAACGTGTCATCGGCAGATAAAATGCTAATTGACAACTCATTTTCATTCTGCGGCAAGAATTGTTTAATATTTCATTCCTATCACCTGCTCGTGTTCGGGCAGCCGGCACCGCGCGGGCTCCCGGGGGACCGCCCGAAAGGTCGGCGCCTAGGCGGGCGGGTCCCGCGCCCGCGCCGCCCGTCGGCGTCTCAATGGCGCCCCCAGCTGGCCGCCGCGCGGAGGGGACGCGCGTGCGCCCGCGAGAGAGGAAGGCCAAACGCCCAGGGGTGTGTGTCGTCGTCAAAAGGTGGCACCACACAAATTCGCCTCTGAGGGCAGCCTGGCCTCCCCGCGAGGCTGCCCGGCGCGGCTGCCTCCACTAGTTCTCAGGCTGTCTGCACTGAGAGTGAGGAGGAGCCGCTATCGCCAACGACTTTGCTCCCTGAAAGAGACTCGGTGTGGGACAAACGTGTGTGACGGGGAGATGCCTCCCACTAGGAAAGAGCGAACCAACACCTGGTAGCAGAGGGGCCAAACCTGGGGCAAGATTTCTAGATTCAGGGTCCAGGGACAAACCACACTTTCCCCCGGCTGTGCGGCCCTCCTGCCTCCCCCGGCCCAGTCCGTGGCCCTGTTCTCCAAGCCAGCGCGAGCCCCACTCCTGGGACCGCCACTGGACCCCTGGCGCCGCCCGCACAGGTCCACCGGTTCCTGCCTCTGCCTGGCCTCCCTGCCGCCAGCCTCCCCTGCCAGCCCCTCCCCGCCGCCCCTACATTCAATGACTCAAATTGACCTGAAGCTTTTAAAACAGTTACATCTGATCAGCCACTCTCTGCCCAGTAGACACTTTTAGGGGTTCCACATCCACTGGATAAAATCAGCAGGCCTCTGCCTCACTGCCAGCCCCACCCTCAAGCACTCCGACGGTACAAACCAGCAGTATAATTTTCTGGGGTTCTCTGGAACATACCCTGTGACTTCTCTCTGTTGTTGGTAATACCGGCCCCTTACCTCATAGGCCCTCTCCTGACCTCTTCACCTATTTACTTATCTTTTAAGACCCAAACCTTCCTGAAGACATCCTCTCCTTCAAGAAGTCTTTCCTGATGTGCATAGTCAACCCATCTTGTTGACCTAGGCCTCCTCTTCTTCATTCCCCAGGTACTCCATTCTTTATCAAAGTGGTCTCAGAGTTTCACAGTCTGCCTGTGCCTATCTGCTTTCCAGATCTGAGCTCCCTGACTTGCAGGACTGTCTGATTCATCTTTACACCCCCCTGGCTCGTATACTCGGGACTCACCCAGTGTTTGTTGCATGAGTGAATGAATGGAGAAAGGAGGGGGTGCATCAATGAGAGGAGGTCCCAGGAGCGCCTACCTGCCCCAGCCACCTCCTTATGCCTGCCCACTGGAGAGCCCTGTGGCCGGATATGCTCCTTTGGGGACTGGGATGGGCATAGCAATGACCACCTGGGAGGCTTTGGCCTGTCAATTTCACCTGGAGCCTCAGCTTCTTTAATTAGATGATAATGGCAACACCCAGCCTAGCCACCTTTGAGAAGGGAGGTTATTATTGGAGGAGAAAAGGGGAGAGTCATTCTGGAGACCTGGGAGCTTGGCAGAGAACCAGTTTGGCAAAAATGCAAGACTCAAGACCCAAGAGGGCTGCATTAGACACTAGACCTAGGAGGAGAGGAGACTACAGAAGCTTAGTGGATGGGTTAGGAGATAGGACAATTGACTGAGTACATTTTATGTATCAAGTACTTTTTAAATTCTTTCTAAACCTCACGACAACCAATGAAGATAGGTCTACCCCATTTCCTAAATGAGAAAATCGAGGCTCAGATGGATTTGTTCCTACAGCTGAGTTTGCGTGGCTATGGAGGGCTAGCCCCAAGATTCAAACTGCCTCTGGGCAAAGCAGTCCAGACTTTCTTAAGATATGCTCCTGTCCACATTAATCGGTGGGCTTCTCCATCTCTGAAATGGGCCCCATTGAATGTCTCCTAGAATTCCACCCCCTGCATAGCTCCCAGTCTAGTCAAACCCTACATGGAATAAAGGTCAATTATTGAAAAGCTTCATTTCCCATCTTATACAGAAGACACCTACTTTCCTACACCCCGTCTTACTTGGAGAGGTGGGATACTGCCTCATTTATCACATTCTGTCCAAGGTGCCCCACTTCATCAGGCATCAGTAGAATTTTATGGCAGTGGCTGAGGAGACCTAATCTACTATTGCGATTTTCAGAAAAAAAAATCAGAGCTCACACATCTCTGCACTTTGGTGTTTTCAGGAAAACCCAGACCTATATCTCAACTTATATCAAAAAATCATGGTGTTGCAGTGACACTGTGAACCAGGTGTTTAGAACTAAGAATTTGAGTGTGCCATTTTCAGCAGAGAAATCACCTCTTCAGCCTCCCCTGACATCGAGATCTACTGAATTCCACATGTGCCCAATATGACCTTCCAGTGCTGCTATCCCTGGCCACAGTTAGAAATCACAGTCTAGGACCAATGGCTCTCAAACTTAGTGTACATAATGACTTGGAAAGCTTATTAAAAATACAGACTGCTGGGCCCCACAATTGCCAGAGTTTCTCATTTGGTAGGTCTGGAGAAATCTGAGAATTGGGATTTCTAACCAATTCTCAAGTGCTGCTGCTGCTGCTGGTGGTGGTGCAGGGTTCATACTTTAAGCTCTAGGGCAGTAATCACCAAAGAGAGTCAGCCAGGAGGGCCTGAGAGAGTCAGGATCCAGCCTGGAGCCCTCTCTGAATGTCCTAGGGTCTTCATCTTTCACCGGGTATGTAGGCACCAGAGCAAGGGCTTCTCTGCTAGATCACTTTTCTTTTGTGAGGTGCATTTTTAGCACACTTCTCCTCACCGATTCAGCACTGGTGAAAGATACCAAAGCCCCCTTGGTCACTTAGGGCTCATTTGTTTCAAGTGACAGAAAATCCAGCTCCAATTGACTTAAGCAAAACAAAAATAAATGTACTAGTTCCAAAAGTGAGATGTCCAGACCTGGCTTGAGCTGGGCTCAGTGATGTCACCAGAATGATTTCTCCTTCTCAATCTTTCCTTTCCCTTGCTCTTGTTCTCTGTCTCTCTCCTCTCTCCTTTGCCCCTTTACATGGTCTCCATTATCAAACCTCATTCACTTGAGCATGAAGCTGGTCACTGAAGTTTGCCACAGGGCTGGCAAACTCCTGCATTGAAATCACCCCCAAATCTCATTGCTTTGAATTGCTTCTCATTGGTACAAATTGAATCAAGTGCTCGCCCCTGAACCAGTTCCTACAGACAGGGAAAAGCAATGCTATGGTTAGGCCTAAATCACATGTTCCCCTCCAACCCCAGACAAGTCAAAGGGGCTTAGGAGGGGACACAGTGTGATCGACAAGCCTCCCCAAGCCATCAGGCGCCACCTCCACTTGCAATTGCCAAGTCCAGTGGGTGCCTTTGAGTCCAAATCTCTGCTGACTTCACTATAGCCTTTCCTTCCCTTCTTGGAACTCTCTTCTCTTCTTGACTTTCTAGATCCTGTGCTTTCCTTGAGCTCTTCCTATTTCAGTCTCTTTTTCAGGATCCTCTTCTTGTGCCACTCATCCTGGTGTGTGCCATGGATTTCTCCTTGGGCCTCATCTCAGTTCATGCCTTTTCCATGAGTTGTGCCATGCATGCTCTTGCTTTTAAATCCCACCTAAGTATGTTGACTCCCAAGTGTATACCTCCCATCTGTGATAGGCAGGTAAGGCCCAAGCAAAGATGTCCATGTCCTAATTTCCAGAACTTGTAACTAAGTTACGTGTTCCATGGCAAAGGGAAATGAAAGTTGTTCATCAGCTGACCTCAGGTGGGGAGATGATCCTGATTATCCAGCCGGGCCCAGTGTGATCCCAAGTCCCTTAAATGGAGATAAGGAGACATGGGAGTCAGTGTCAGAGTGATGTGATGTGAGGAAGACTCAAGTGTTGTTTCTGGTTTTGAAGATGGAGAAGGGGCCACGAGCCAAGGAATGCAGGCAGCCTCTAGACCTGGGAAAAGGCAAGAAAATGGATTCTTCCCTAGAGCCTCCAGGAAGGCCCTGCTGACACCTTCTTCCTATATTTCAATAAAACTTTATTTGAATTTCATACAATTTCCTCATGTCATGATATCTTCTTCTTGTGATTTTTTTGTTATTGTTGTTCACCATTTAACATTTTAAAAACCATTCTTAGCTCACTGGTCAAACAAAATCAGGTGGTAGACCAGATGCCCCCCTTGGCACGAGCATGTTGACCCTGCCCTGGAGCTACAACCTGCAAGGTCAGGTGCTCAGGCTTTGAGAAGCACCTGGCACTCGGGCCCCACTGATGTGACAGAAGGTTGGGGTTTCCCATCTCATCCTCTGTGCTGAGCACACACTTACTGAGCAGAATAGCATGAACACCACTTTTTAAACTAGCTGTTCCTTTATATCTCTCTATTTTCTGACTGTGTGTACTGGACTGCATAAATTAAATATGCTAATTACATGTGGCTCCACTAACCTACCCAGCTGCCTATTAGACATCTCCACCTGAACATCTCATAAACATCTCAAACGCCCTGGGTCTAAAACTAAACCCAACTGAGTGCACTATCTCTACCTTCCTTCTCTCCACTGCACATACCCAATGACCCTCAACCAAAAAAACCACAAAAGCAAAACTCCTATACACCTCACCCTGGTTGTTGGCACCACAATTCACCAGCAACCCAACTGAGCACTCTAGAGCCATCATTTTCCCTTTTCTCCCTCATATTCCATTGCCAGCCATGAGCACCTGTCATGTCCACCTCTTTAGTCTGTCACACAAGTGTCCTCAAGCTATCCCCATGGCCAGTGCCTTAACCCAGCCTAGAGCACGAGGACTCCCCATCAGATGCCCTCGCACATTCCAATCTCACCCCTTCCAAATCCTCCCAACGTGCTTTGGCAAAGTAACGTCCTCTGGCCGAGATACATATGGTGCTCCTCAACCTAAAGCCCTTCAAGGTGCCGTTTCATTCACAGGATGACACCCCAGCTGCTTGGGGCAGTGGGGGAAGGAAAGGCCCAGGTGACCTGGCCCTGCCTGCTGATCCGGCTGCCACTGCTCCCCCATCACCTCCGTCTCCAGTCCTGAGCAACTCCGTGCGACTTCAAGACACATGTGTTGTTCTACATCACCATGTCTCTGTCTATGCCATGGCTTCTCCCTGGACTTCTGAGCCCCTTCATCCACTTGGCTACTTTGTGCTCATCCTTCAAGACCCTACTTGGCAGTAGTATATCTTCTGGGGAGATTTCTACCCTCCTGGGAGAGCCGAGGGCCCCTCCTTTGTGCCACCTCCCTATTTTTCTACCTCTGCCTATTGCCACCACATGTTTGACTCCATTAAGATCATTTGCTTTCCTGCCTGCCTTCCCCACAGGCTAACTTCTCAAGGGCAATATCTCCTGGTGTCCCCAGGATGGGGCAGAGTGCCTAGCCCTTGGCTGACACTTCACAGACATCTGTAAATGCCTGAATCTCTAGGCTGGCAGCACTCTCCCACGGGGTGGTGGAAGTATTAATACATTGCTCCTTGCAGGACCCTGTTATTGCTCAATTCAGAATCTCCATGCTTTTCATCATGAAAAGCTGAGTTCCACTTGGGCTGTTAGGAAAGGGAAGGCCATGCCGTGAGAGGCGCACCCCACAAAAGCTTCATCCCATTCCTGTCTCGGCTGC
Organism: Eulemur rufifrons; assembly: GCF_041146395.1. Lineage (NCBI taxonomy): Eukaryota > Metazoa > Chordata > Mammalia > Primates > Lemuridae > Eulemur > Eulemur rufifrons. The sequence goes on from NC_090985.1 coordinate 92,097,966, forward strand.
AGCAGGAGGGTAGGGTGGTGTCTCACCGTGCGCCAATGGCAGGCTGTGTGCCTTCTAGGCCACCCCTGGGGTATCATTTCATTTATGGGAGTCAGGCATTGTGTCCCAGCAGCATGGGGCCCCATCACTCAGCAGCTCATCCAGCCCCGAACCCTGCTTTTGGGACATTGGGGCTCCTTGCTGGCCGAGCAGCCTCTAGTTCCAGGACAGCCCTGAATCAGATGTTCCCTGATAAAACAGGACCAACAGGCCTGCACTCTGCCACACACAAGGGGAAATGTATAAGACGCTGACATCTATGGTGGAAAGAAGGACACAAGACAGAGATTCTCTTCTCTTTTTTGTGGAATTTGGGACAACTGCCTCTCGAGGGCAAGTGTCTGAGATCCCCGACAGCCTGCCCCATGCAGCCAGACTCAGCACCCTCTCACGTCCTTCCCACACATCAGCTCGTCTTGTCCCCAGGACGGTGCTTCTCCAACTCCAGCTGCTTTCTGGAAACGCCTTTCTGGGCCAGGCTTGCCGTGAGCAGCTCCTGTGTCTCCTCCTCTCCGGCTTCCTACCCCGCCCGCCCCAGCCCCAGTGTCAGTTTCACGCCAGCAGCAGCTCGTCCCAGCTGAGCTCCCAGCTCCCTCGAGAAGCGACCTCAGGCAAGAAGACACACTCAGCGTAGGCTTGGTTTTCCATATCCTGGTTTCACCTATTGAAAAAAGAACACATTAAATCCTCCGATAAATTAAAGTCTAAGAATCTCATCCTCAGGGTGAACACATTTTGCCAGGTCTAGCCTCACTGTTTGTCGCTGCATGTGACACTGGCCTTCTGTGAGAAGTGCAGTCCTTTTCTGCATGAGTGTCTGGATACTGTGGATCATTTGGCACCCATGACCTCCACCCATGAAGTGCCAGAGGCACCCCCTACCCAGTCCTGTGCCAATCAGGTGACCTTTCACACACCCGCATGCCTGCTGGGGTGACAGGGGAAAAGCCCTTTGTTAAGAACCACTTTTAGGAAATCCCCCGAGCAGTGAAATTTATGCAGTTTTCAAGAACACCAGGTCATATTCACTTGCATTTTTCCTGGCTGAGAAAAAGTCTGGTCCACAATGAAAAATAAATTTCTGGAGCTCCTGCTCTCTGCCTTTGTTTTCTTCACCTTCCATTCCCTTGATTAGGCTCTTAAAAAAAAAAGTCTGGACTTTTAAAAAATAGCCCTCACTTAAATCTTGTTATTTGAGTAGCAATGGTTAAAGAAAAAAACCTGTCCAGTCCCTTAGGAAAGGAAGTTCTTTGCATTAAGTAAATGCCTTTTGCTAAGCCATATTTCTTCACTGCCAGTAACAGAGGTTTGGTGGTCGTGTTTCCCTACGTAATGGCCAAGAGCAGCTCTTCCTGGTTCCCCTTTTCCACAGCTCCCAGCTGCAGCCCCTTCCTTCCTCATCCGGCATTCCTTTCAGTTTGCCACACTCCCCTCTACTCAGACAGAAATGCTCAAATACAGTGTATCCTCAGCCCCACGTTGTCCCTTGACCCCAAGCAATTTATACAATTTGCAAATTGATTCTACAAACCTCTCATATACATGTGCATCAATTTTCACCTGCATAACCACTGCCCTAATCCACGCCCTCGTCACCCATGACCTGGTGCCACCACCGGTCATCTCTTCCCTGTCTTGAACCCACAGCTACCCCAGGGAACGTCCTAAAATGCAGACATGCTCAGGTCAGACGTCTTTGGTGTCAAAAGCCTTCATATAGCCACTGTTGCAGTGAGGGCCACAGACGGGAGGAGCCCCCAGAGGGCAATGGAGGGCTGTCAGAGGGGACGTGACTCGGGCATGTGACCCTTGCTGGAACCCTCCCCGGGCGTGCAGGTGTGCAGGTGGGCACACCCAGCAATAACCTGGAAGTAGAAAAGATCCCAGAAAAGTCATATCTAAAATGAGGGCTTCAACCAAATGCCCTCCTAAAATTCCTTCTAACTTTATGATTAAAGAAATTGTTATGATTTGATGAGTCTGGAATTTTAGAAACATCTCAGGCCTCTGCCCTGGCATCAATTTTGCAAGGAAGGGAGAGGCCCAGAGAAAACCCTAAGGAGCCTCATGGTGACAATCTTCTGGTCATCTGAGAGTATCCAATGCTCTTTCCACCCACCAGCAGTGGAGGGGTGTGGGGTTCCCGTAGGGGTCCCTGTAGCCTGTACATTTCAAATACGTGACTGGGAACCCCCTAATACTTTTCAAAAATATTTCGCCTTCTGTCACTAAATTGGGTAGTTATTTGAACATGTGCCTTTTAACTAAATCGTATGTACCAATAAAACAAAACAAAGCAAAGCAAATACTATACTAATTATATTTTAGAAACATATTTTCTCACCCAAGATGCCAAGTTATAATTCATTCTGTTGGCTTCTAATCTATTTGGCTTAAAAGCTCTTATGATTGATGACAGATAGGTGAACTAAATCATTACATATTCATTCATTCTGTCCCCTTATTAACTGTCCGTAGGAAGGCTGGCATGATTTGGGCCAACGTGGTATGTGCAAAAGCTCCATACCGATCTTGATGCTGCCGGACCACCGCCTGCGTTGGCACAGAGGGTCTCGCCCTCCGCACAGGAAGGAATTCAAGCACAGGGGCATGAGTGAGAGAAAGGAGGTCCAATATGAGATATGAGCAAAAGCAGAAAGGTTTATTGAAAACAAAATACACTCTTACAGAAAAGAGCAGACCGATCCAGAGAGGAACAGTGTCATCCTCCAGGATTAGGGTCTGTTCTTCTATATTAAATCTTAATGCTATGCTAAACTGGGGGTGGAATATTCATGAGATTTCTGGGAAAGGGGTGGAGAGTTCCTAGAACTGGGAACCCTCCCCTTTCTTGACCTTATAGGGTAACTTCCCGGAGTTGCCATGGCATTTATAAACTGTCACAGTGCTGGCAGGTGTGATTTTACTATGTTAATGAGGGTAGTTCATTTAGGGACACTATCGTCTCAACTGTGCCCAGGCCCCAGTTAAAGGAATTCCCCTTTTTACCTTGGATAAAGATGTTATGGCTAAAGTAAAATAACTAAATTGTTCCCATCGATTACATTTATCTTTGCTAAAAATATTCACCTTCTTGTGACTTTTTTATCCTGTTGGCCTCCTCCTCCTGACCCCTGCCCTAACTGCCTGCAGCGTATCTTACTCTTGTCTCAATCTCACGAGATGTCACTGGATATATTGGCCTACAGTGGAACTTTATAGTGAACATGTGCTTTTTAACTCTTAAATCAACTGATCAATCAAGATTATTGAAAAAAAAAAGGATGAGTTTAGAGTCACATCTAAAGAATATTTAGCATTGTATGAGGAGGTGTGGTGCTTTTTAAATATGTCTGCAAATTCTTTGACACTTATATCATTGAGAAGTGAGGGTCTGTATCCCCTTCTCTGGAACCTGGCCCAATCTTGGTGATTGGCTACCCAACAGAGCTTAGCAGAAATGGCACTTCAAATGGCACTATGGGACTTCTAAGGCTGGGTCATAAAAGGCATCATGGGTTCCACCTGGTTCTCTAGAACATGCACACGGAAGCCCTAGCCCTGAGCCTCAGCATAGTAAGTCCTACAACCCCAAAGCCACCACAATGGCCCAAAATAGCTCCATGGAAAGACCACAAAAGATGCCCTGAGACTGCAAGGAGAGAGAGAGCGAGAGAGGCCTGTATAGCCCCCAGACTTTCCAGCTCCCCACTTTCCAGATATTGTCTGATGTTGTTCGTAATAGGGATTGGTTACAAATTGACTATTGTTGTTAGAAGCCATTAAGTTTGGGAGTGGCATGTTACTCGGCAATAGATAACTGACAGATAACTGATATAAAGAGATGGTTTCCAGTATAAATCTCTACTGCTACCATTAGGAATGGTCAGAAAGCATTTTCTATTCACTGCAACAAACAAACCACCTTCTTCTTCTAGTATTTGGTCAGTTATTCCTCTGGGTAGTTAAAGTTTTGTGTACTCCTAAGTAATACTGAGCTTCTAGTCATGCTTGACTCTAAGAAGAAGATTATTCATAGAAAACTGGAGACTCTGCTATGGTCTGACTGTTGGTATCCCCCCAAAATTAATAGTTGAAACTTAAACCTCAAGGTGATGGTATTAATAGGTGGGGTCTTTGGGAGGTGATTAGGTCATGAGGGGATTGGTGACCTTATAAAAGAGGCCCGAGGGAGCTTGGTTGTCCCTTCTACCATTCAAGGACACAGCAATAAGGCATTATCTATGAACCAGAAAGTGTCCCTCACCAGACACAGCACTGCTGGTGCCTTGATCTTGGACTTCCCAGCCTCCAGAACTGTGACAAATAAATTTCTGTTGTTTATAAGCCTCTTAGTCTATGGTGGTTTTTTATAGCAACCCAAATGGACTAAAACACACTCCAACTTGCTTACGTTTTAAGAAGACACAAATTTAAAGGAAGAAGCAGTAACTGTAGTTTAACCCATGTGTGACCCTCACAATCCCCGGGGTAGCAGGACACGGAGAACCGGGAGCATTTTGTCCTCTAATAGCTGCACAACAGGTGCCCAAATCAATGTTCTCCAATCACTACACAACCTAAACGGCCAACCTTCATTTACCCACAGAAAAAGCTTCCACTCTGCCTCTTTTTCCAAGACAGGTAATGTGATAAATCGCTGTTAAACTATCTGGTCAACAGCAACCATAAGTTACTCTCTATGTAGCTCCATTTAGCTACAGGCAATGCCGTCTCCTTGTGTGGCTTGCCTGTGGCCTGGCTTGCAACAAATGAATCAGCTGAGGGTTAGCATTCTAAGGAAACCTGAAGTGCTTCTGAAATGAATCTTCTCAGTGTAGAAATATGACTTGCTGAACACTATGCTGGAACAGTATCAAATACAATAAAAAAGAAATTGGTCACTAAAGCATCAAGAATCCCAATAACGGCACAGAAAATTTATGTGCGGGCGGGGGCAGTGGAATTACTCTTTAAACAGTAAGAAAAGGAACTACAAGACTGTAAGTTTCTCTGCTATTCCCAAAACATACTGAGACCAGGTCCACTCTTGGGATGGTAAAAAAAAAAAAAAAATGAGTCACCAGAGTGACTTGATGCGAGAGGTGTCAATTTAACAGCACAGTTTTTAGGGGCTTGGGCTGGAGAGTGAAAAGCAGGAGACATACTGCAGAAAAGGAAAAGCATATCCATGTAGGAGCGAGGCTACCGAATGTCAAGGCTGACCCAAGCGTCAAACCAGCTGAGAGGCCCTAGGGTGGGGTGAGAGGGCACAGGTCGAGGCCTGGCACTAAGCCTGTGCCATGTTCTCCTCTGGACCCTGGATCCCATGCAGAGTTATACAATCTATCAAATCAGGGCCTCTCATTGCAGGATGCTGCAATGAGATAGAATACTTGTTAGGGAAGAAAGGGTGGGGGGAGGAACCCTACACATGGAGGAAAAGATTTCAGAAAAAGGATAGATGACAAAGATCAACCGAATAGACCCAACTCTGCAGCCAGTTCTGACTGTGAGAGATTATGAAGTAATTTATCTGAAAGCGTCCAAAATATAAGTAAGACCCAACCCACGTGGCTGTAGAGCAATTTGGGTCTTACCCCTTGGTGCCAGAGTGACTTCCTGGAAACAAGTTAGATCACAATAACTTTCAGACCAAATGTACTTGTGCATAAATCTTCGTGTCACCACTGGGAAATAGTTTTAGAGATATTAGATTTAGGTGGTCACATACAGTAAGAACTTTAAAAACTCAGATATTTGACTGTGCTGACACCAGCAATCTTGTTAAAAAAAAAAAAAAAGTGAAATCAATCAACTGAACACTCCATGGCAGCTGGTTAATGAGTTTTCAAAATAACCATTTTTGCCCACTATTGTTGCTTTCTATATCATCTACATGTTTTTAAAACCCATCCAATAAGCATTATTTTTCAGTCCTGGTGGCAGTAGTCTAAAGAACCGGTGTCTCTCATCTCACACCCCCCCCCCCAATTGAAATGGTTCTCTAAAAGTGACAGCTGACTTTTTTAATAAAGAATGCTAATAATATTTGTTTTACGTGGTTTATAGAACAGACTATACACCTAGAAAAAAGAATGGGGGAGGATATTGTCTAGACTTTGCAACAGTGCTATTTGAAAATGAATATCCAATTGGACTGTACTATAAAAGAAAAATATATCAACCTGAGCAAGAGTGAGACCCCATCTCTAGTAAAAACGGAAAAAAAATTAGCCAGGCCTGGTGGCACACACCTATAGTCCCAGCTACTCAGGATGCTGAGGCAGGAGGATCACTTGAGCCCAGGAGTCTGAGGTTGCTGTGAGCTAGGCTGATGCCACGGCACTCTAGCCCAGGTAACAGAGTGAGACTCTGTCTCAAAAAAAAAAAGAGAGAGAAAGAAAAATATATAAATACAATGGTGGAGTATATCTCAATGATTAATCAATTCAGTTCAAAATACTCAGTGTGCTATCAAATGTATGTGCAATATTTCATATGAGGTCAGGAATACTCCAGTTTAAAATGTATTACAAATATAAAAATTATTTGACATTTTCCCCCACTTTATCTGAGGCTTAATTCATGTTTGATCTTAGCCAAAAGGCTGAAAAGAAATTCTGAGGCTTAATTCAAATTCTAATCGATATATATTTTTTTAACTTGGAGAGATAACTCTGGTTGCTAACATTTTTGTTTATCCATTACACCTACTAACTCCCCTTTTTTGGTTCCTTTGGGGAGCCCCTGTGTAGTGGTGAAGTCACTGTGTTCCTCTCAAGACCATGGGCAGCCCCCACACCCACCCTGCAGGAAGGTCAAAGACCCAGGCCAATCGAGGCACAGCACACAGGCACCCAGCAGTGGGTTTCAGGGTAGATGTGTGACTGGAGCTGGGTGAGAGGCCTCCGTGCTGCTTACCCGTCAGACTCAGAAGGAAAGACTGCTTTTTCTCTTTCTGGATCATGAATGATACAAATGTCAACCTAAGACTTTTCAGCAATGTGGAGAAAGGAAAGAATAAATCCAACATGTAAACTAAAGACACAGACACAAGCTGAGCTGAGAAAGGAGAAGAAGAGAGAGAGAACCTGATGACAACATGTTTTGAACCCCTGGATTCAGTCATGCAAAAAAGGGAAACTTTTCCTGGACTTCAAATTAGATGAGTCAACAAATCCCCCTTGTTGCTTAAGGCAGTTCAAGCTGGGTTTCTGGTTCTGCAATGCAAAGAACCCTGATTAATGCAGCTTATACGATTATTTTACTTTAATACTATCAGTCTCACTGGACACAAAACTGATATAATTTATGAGCCCAATCTTGTGAAATAATAATGTACATAATAATTCTAGTTATAAAAAGAGCAAGCATTTGTTGACCACTTACTACATACAAGGCGAAATTCTACCCCTGGTAATAGAACCCCAGAGCCCTCACATGTAACCGCTAAACTACGTTGCCTTCCCGTTTCTTTGCTTTGGCATCAGAAGCATTTGGGATTTTTCTGCCTCCCCCACAGCACAGCTGCACCTACAGATGTGCATGGTGCTGGGGACAGTGGGAGAACAAGACAGGCCAGGAGGTGGCTGGGCTCAGAGAGTCGGACAGAGCATGTGTGTACGCGCATGTATGTAAAGAAGTGAGAATGTGAGGTAGTACCAGCAAGCGTGGCAGGGCCACCTCTAGAAGGTTCACAGCAGGTCTGTAAGTGGAGCTTAGAGAGCTTAGCATCAGAGCGGTGATTTCCATTTCTTTGTATACTTACCATTCATTTCCAAATCATGTACAATCAACTATATTACATTTGAAATCAGAAAAAAATAATGTCCTTGAAAAAGACTCTCTTCCATTTATCAAACCAGCAAGGCTATTTCTCGTTAATTGTTGTTTTAATATTAATTAAGAGCATTTATATAATGTTGAAAAGTCAAGCTAAAATATATTATCTGTCATAGGATTTCATTTTGTGTGTCTCACAGCTATGCCTTCCTATTAATCTCCCCGGTATATTTGCATACCTCTTTTTAAAATTCCCTTGCAGAAAACCTTTCCGTGTACTAAGTAAGAACTTGCTCTGACCCTGAAATAAAACAGTGAAGTTCTTTAGATTAGAAAATCCCTTTGGACTGAATTAAACAATAGCTGAAAGTTTGTTGCCTGCCTGTTTATTTTAAATCCCCCAAGAAAGAGAGTCCCCTTGCCTCTATTAAGACTCATTGTTCCTTCAGTCTTGGAGTCTTGGGTTTTAAGGGTGCAGGGGAACCACCAATGTCTTCTCAGTCAGTTTGAACTAGATGAGAAAACTAATATCATCTGGAAAAGACAAACCCAAATGAGGAACTGAATTTGTGTCTTTTTTTAGTTTTAGTTTTAGTTTTAGTTTTGAGTAACCCCTTACGGGTAAAACCTGCTCTGTCCGACTCTGAACCCAGCCACTTCCCGGCCTGTCTCGTTCTCCCACCGTCCCCAGCACCGTCCACACACCTGTAGCCGGCGGGGGCGGGGGCAGGAACATCCCCAGTGCTTCTGATGCCAAAGCAAAGGGGGTTCTATTGCCTGGGGTGGAATCTTGAGGTGGTCTTTTTGAGTATACGTCCTTGAGCAAGTTGCTTAAATGCAGGTCTCAATTTCCTTATCAATTTGGCGACAATAATAGTCACTACCAAAGCGGTGAATTGGAGAGAGGAGATGAAATGTCCCTCAAGTCCTCAGCCCAGTACCTCGCACATAGCAAGCGATGGTGATTGTTTGCTGTTAGCATGAGCCAAGTACTTTCCCAGACATTACTCACGCTCCTCTGCCCGCTTTCACTGATGTCCCCCCCTCCTGTCACCCCCCACAGACGCGATCACCCTCACTAGGTGTGTGAGGCACTGATAACGCTTCAGGGCCTTTGTGATGTTTTATCTGCATAGGTGTCTCTCCACTGCAGCACAACCCATAACAGCAAGGACTTGCCTTCGGATCCGTCCAATACCAGTATCTAGCAGACAGTCCTAATTTTTAAAGGAATAAACGGGTGACTGTTTGGCCTCTAACAGATGAGGAACGTGCGGCTGGGCGGCCACAAGCGGCTTCTGCAAGGGCATGAGCTGGTAAGTGCCAAAGTCTGTTGCTTTCATGGAAGGGACTGACGAGCAACAGTAATACGTTTAAGTTTAATGTCTTAGAGAAAACGGAAGCTTGACTAGAGAGGGGACAAGATAAAGGAGCTATTAAAAATAAATTTCAATCAAACGTACGACAATAGCATGTTCCATTTATAAGAAAAGGCTTTGCCTGGACAGGCACAACCCGGCTTTAAAACAAAGAAATGCAATCAAGTCCCGTCAAACAAGTGACTACTTTGGAAACGATTCATCCTGTTCCAAGGAACTTTCAGTAACTAATCCTGGAATCTCCTGAGAAGTACTTTCCATGTTTTTTAAGACCTCCTAAACATTGTTGTTTGGATATGTAGTTTTTGCTTTAACTCGAATCATTATTTTAAAACTCAGAGCTTTTAGACTTTGCAGTGTTTTTCTGTTGCAAAGGTTTGAACGTGAAGGTACAACAGCAAAGGAACATGACCCTGCTCACTTCTAAATGCATGGATATTTTACTCAAGTTTCAGCAACTTTTTGAATGATTAATTCTCATCCATTTCTTTTTTTTAAGATAGATAATTTTTGCTTTGAAAGGAAGTCTTTTTGTCTCTGTGCCTTTGTTGTGCAAGAACAAAACATTTTTAAACCCCTCTTTAAGAAGCAAACTGAAGTCCATTCTTTCTTCTTTTTATGTTTGGTACTAAAAGAAAGAAGCAATTGCCTCTTCCTCCATCCCCCCTTGCGCCAACTCTCTGTTTTTGTCCGGTCTGATGACCAGGCTGTCCCACAGCTAATGCAGAGCTGCAGAGTGAACACACGATTGATTCTAAGCCCAAGCGGACGCCAACGCTGGCCTGGCCGAGAATGCCACGGTCGCCTTTCCTCCACTGAGCTGGTCCTCTATGAGTTTAATCCATGGACACTGATTGATCTGAAATGTATAAAATGCTACAAAAGAATGACCCAAATCAACATGGCCTACTCCTCCCCAATTTTTTTGGAGCAAAGTTTCCTGTTAAACTAATAGTGAAGAAAAGAATATTTCTAGTTATTTTGAATCCATGGAAAAGATTTTTGAGAGTTAAAATTTTTCTCTGAAACATTCTTGATTAAACATGGAAATTTGGAGAAAATTTAGAAATATATTTACTACACATACTTTTTAACTTAGTAGCATACAAATGCATTTCTTGTAACTTTTTTCCCAATTATAAAATGTCACAATGATTTTTACTCTAAATCAAGAAAGAGAGTGACTCAAAGTAGTCACAAAGTTACTGATTGAATTTACCTTTAAATGTTTTATTGTTTTTTTAGAAAGGGAGGTACGAACTATGCAGTAGCCATCTCTTTTGTTTTTACCAGTTTATGAAAAGCAGGCAAAAACGTGAAAACTGAAGAAACCACGACAAATACCGAGCACAGAAAGTTACACTTTCTGTACTTACAGCCATTGCAGAGTTGAGCTTTCTTATTTTTTAATTTTTTGATTTTTATTTATTATGGCTACATAATACTTGTCTGTATTTATAGGGCAGAGTCAAGCATTCTTTTTCAGCAGAGGAGGCTGACAGCCACAGAAGAGTTGAAGCTGGTCAAAAGCATCTTCATCTTGGAAAATACCTGATCACATTTCTTTTGAGAACTGTCCCCTTGGCAGTTGCAGCCTCCTGTGGTGTTAAAGCTTTATCACTTTCACGACTTCTGCAAACTCAAGCAACCAACTTTTTCACACTTTTATGTGGTCTTTCTTTCTTGGTTTGCTGGTTTTTGCTTTTACTTAATGTAGGCCAATGTCTTTCACATGTTGTAGGAAATCGATCAATAGGATTCAGCAAGAAGTCAGGTGAGCCAACAACTGAATTTGCAAAGGCTTTCCACTCGGTTACCAGGAAAATGTGTGTGACAGATTTCCTGGCAAGCTAGACCCCTGGCCCGAGTCCCTGGAAGTAATCTAAATTTTACAACAATTGTGAGGATCCTGAGTGTGGGGCTTGTTTGATATCCTGCTCAGCGATAGCATCATTGATACAGCCACAATTAGGTCCTGAATCCTAAAGGTTTATAGTAGCAGAAGGTTGTGAAAAAATGCTACCAATGTCTTTATTATAGTCTTTCTCCTTACTTTGTTCTGTACTTATAGGCAGAAGTAGCTTTAGAGTTACTAAACCGTCTGCTGCTACCTGGGTCACTTTTGGAACTCCTGTCTGCCTACAGATACAGCTAGTGCGGAAGACAGTGACTTTAGGCTCTTCAGAGGGTCTTATAGTTAAATCCAGAAGAAATTTTCACCAAATTCAGGGCTTTTGTTTGGTTGGTTGGTTTGGTTTGGTTTTTACCTACAGATACTTTCATTGCCTCTAAGGGTCTCTATTTTACTAGCACTATTTTCTTCTGGAAGGCAACATTTCCCATATAAATAGTTCTCACATATTCATGCATTTTATTCCTCTATGACTCTTTCAAAAACCTCTATTCTGTGCTATCTTACACAAGTGTAAGCCATAGAATGTACATCCAACGGCACTAATGTCTGTGTGTGGGTGGGTGTGTTTTCTGTTATGATCTGTCCTGCTGTTTTTGTGTATACTTTGCTTTGACAGTCAGCAAAGAACATACTTGAAATGCTCAGCATCTCTTTGATTTCACAGGCCACAATATCTGTTCACTCAAATTTTGATTCTTCTGCAAAAACCTGGTGGACTGAGACACAAAGTCTGTATGATAATCTCACTTCCCACAACGTTTCTGCATCCATCTGTGAGTGTCACAAGACACACGTTTCAGTGATTTTTACTGGAACATTTTACAATACACACAGATACACACATTCACACACACACACACACACACACACACACAACCCTTACTATGTGCCAGACATTGTATTAAAAGCTTTCCATACAGTATCTCATTTCATTTCCTGATGACGGTGAAAGATAGCTTTTATCAGCTTCATTTTACTCATGAGAACACCAGGGTTTAGAGTAATTTGTCCAAAGCCATACGAGGTAAGTAGCAGAACTGAATTTTGAGTCTAGGGCTCTGTCCTGCCAAGTCTGTGTTCCTGAACACTATGCTTTACTATATCCTCTACAAAGGGCTGGTTCCAAAAAATGTCAACCGGGGAAAAAAATTATACAATCATTTTAGTAATTTACAAAAGTCCAGCTTCTATGCACCTTCAATGTTTGAAAATGACAACCCAGGAAATCGGTGCTTTTCACAGCTTGAAGAGCTTTTTCTGATCTTCCAAGGCTACCTTATGCTAAAATGAAGGCACTGGAAGCTTTTTGTTTTTATTTTTGTTCATTTGGGGTTTTTTGGGGTTTTTTTTTTTTTTTAATGTAAAGCTGTATGTACTGGTCAGTGACTTAAGAATGTAACTTAGTACAGAAACAAAAGATGAATCTTATAGGTTTGAGAGGGCTAAAAAAAGTTTTTATCCACTGTCTTTAAAAGTTTATATTTCATATGTCAAGACAACTCTTTTGGTCATTCTAGAACTCTTGGTGAATACATGTTTCACCTCAGTCATTTTTTAACCTCAGTTGATATACCAGGTGATAGTTTCGCCATCTTGATTAAAGGGGAAGAAATGTAGTCTCACACTAAGCTGACTGATACACATCACTTTATCAGTACAAAGAACTACTGATCATTGTACTTTTTTCCTTTGAACCATAAACTGCAAGAGTGGTTTTATTTAGGAATCTGGTCTTTCATTACGTCTTTTCTGTTAGCGTCACTACCTGAGAGCATTTGAGTAGAAGACCCAGCGAGCTCAAAACTCGGAGGGCTTTCTGGGCACCTTGCTATGGATGATGCTTTACTGAATTTCCATCAAGCTCTTCTGCTATTTAATTGTATGTCTGTGGATGGGATCCATCCTACCAAGGGCCTACGTAGTGGCTTACAGAGCAAGTGGGTCTTCTGTGTGGGTAAAGCAGGATTGGCGAACTACAGTCCACCACCTGTTATTGTAAGGCCTGCAAGCAAAGAATGGTTTTTACAGTTTTCAATGACCAAAAGAAATATAAGAAGAGGACTATCTCATGACATGTTAAAATTATCCAAAATTCAAATTTCAGTATCCATAACAAAGTTTTATTAGGACACAGCCACTGTCACTCATTTCTATATCATTTGCAGTTGCTTTTGCAACACGGGGACAGAGTTGAGTGGCTGACATAGGTCCCCAAAGCCTAAAATATTTACCACCTGGCTCTTTACACAAAAAGGTGGTTGACTCCTGGTGTAACAAATATACACAGTTATGTGGCCGGGCGCGGTGGCTCACGTCTGTAATCTTAGCACTCTGGGAGGCCGAGGTGGGAGGATCGCTTGAACTCAGGAGTTCAAGACCAGCCTGAGCAAGAGCAAGACCCCATCTCTACTAAAAATAGAAAAAATTAGCCAGGTGTGGTGGTGAGCACCTGTAGTCCCAACTATTTCTTGGGAGGCTGAGGCAGGAGGATTGCTTGAGGCCAGGAGTTTGAGGTCACAGTGAGCTATGATGACACCATGGCACTCTAGCCAGGGTGACAGAGCAAGATTCTGTCTCAAAAAAAAAAATAAAAGAAAGAAAGAATATACACAGTTATGTGAATGGCTGTCTTAGACACCAGAGGCTTTCAATATTTTCATTAGTTTTTTTCCTTTTTTCTTACTTGATACCTTTTGAAATGTGTAGTTTGGGATAGCTTAGCTTTCTCTGTGGATAAGAGTCCAAAGTTGCAGTGTCTTAAACTTTTATACGAATTGTAGAATAAATAAATTCTGAGGTTGAAAGGGTCTTAAGACTCATCTATTGTCAAAAATGTGCCATATACCTTCTTGTCTTCTGGAACTACATTCGCTGGACACACCACAGCCTCTCCCTGTGGACTGGGGACAGTCATCACGCCAGCCGGGATCCAGGGTAGGGTGGGATCCACAGCTGGGTGCCCGTGCAGGAGCTGTGAGCAGGGTCGTCCCTTCCAGGTGGCACTACGCTGCATGGCTGCTGACCCTGGAACTTGCTTCTTGAAAAACTCCCTGAACCTAGCTTGCATTCTCATCCTTTGTTTGCCTCTTTTGTATAGATGGAGTGAACTCTAGGCAGTTGGGTCACCCCCGGATAACACAACAAGAAAACGTCTTCCTGCAGATGGAATCCACACATTCGAGTCTAAGCAGGCTTCTCCCACGTGGCTCCATCCACCACCACCCACCTCAAAAATTGTCTTCCTCACTGTTGCTCTCAGTGTTGTTTGACTCGTCTGCACCACTCAAAACATGATGTCTGCTTCATCCAGACATCCCCAGGGCCCAGCAGCCCGTGGTTGTAAACAAGGTCACTTTTGCTGTTATACATTAACCCGAGTTTCCTATCCTTGTTCCTCTGCTCACAAAGACCGTCAGCACTCCGAACGTCCCCCCCACACCCCCATAGTATATCTAAAAGTCCCCAGAGAAGTCCTCATGTGCTCAAGGGCCAAATTGTCAGCCCAGTCACCAGGAGTACCTGCCTCGCTCCTCTGCCACTCTGCTTCTCACGTGAGCCCTGTGGCTGATAACCATGGCGAAGGCCACCACCTGTGTACCAAAGCTGCTAATGCTCCGGGTGCCAGAGCAGGACAGTAGTCAGTGAAGCGGAGAGGATCTTCCCCAGTTGCACTGCTGTCTGCACCAGGCGTCCAAAACTTCCCGCTTGTGTTTAGAGCGTCCCAAAGACTCCCACGGAAACAGCTTATTCAGTTATCGTGTATTTGAAGGTTGGCATAATTGTTTTCATTTTACACATTTAAAAGAGGAAACTCACAGAGATGAGTTTCCTCCCATTGTCATCTGCTGGTGACACAAGGACGCATGCAAACCCTCCAAAGCTGGCTGGTCCTGTTGCTTCTCCAGTCTGGGGTTCATTCAAGTTCTAACTTTCTTCCACCTCTCAAACTTTTCAGATTCTCTCTTACTGATCTCTGCCCTGTATCTTTGAGAAAAGTGAGGAAGCACACATCTTCTTTCTAATCTCTTACATATGTAGTATTGACCCACAAGGCTTTAATTGGCTATTTCAAAACCTTAAGGAAAAAGGTAATCTCTCTGCCTATTTGAATTATTCAAAAGCTTTAAAAAATGTAGAAAGTGTCACAATTATTAGATCAACATAGCAGAGCTCTGGTATAAAATCTTACAAATACTGAAAAAGAGAGAAAAATGATAGGCCAATTCTCATCGACAGTAGAAATGCATGAAAGTCTACATTAAATGTCAGCAAATTTAATCAAGCATACATTAATGAGACTAATACACTATCAGCAAGTAGGTTTTATTCTAGAAATTCACTTAATATCAGAGGGAAAAAATGCAAACTTCTGTGTGTGTGTGTGTGTGTGTGTGTGTGCATGTGTAGCACAGAGAACATCACACTGGAATAATAACAGTGATTACAATAGGTAATGGGATTGTAGATTATGTTTGTTTCTTTCTTTTACTTCTCTGCAAAAGGCATTTGAAATATAATAATAAGATCTTGTTCATAAGAGCAAACAAAAAGATAAAATACTTAGGTGATAATCAACAAGAAATCTGCAGTACTGATTTGAAGAAACTTTACTGAGTTTACTCAAAGAGGACTCTGCTAATTGGAGAGATCTTATGGTAAAATTAAATGTGAGTTCCCTTCAAAATAATCTATAAATTTAATACACCTTCAATCAATTTTTTTCTTTTTGAATTAAAATTTTAAAAAAACAGAACCTGCAAAAATATTATTTATCAGATAAAATAATGATGCTAATAGCTTTTTATTTTATTTTATTTTATTTATTTTATTTTATTTCAGGTTACTATGAGGGTACAAACATCTTGGTTACATTTTATGTCTTTGCCTCACCCAAGCGAGGATTAGAGGCATGCCCTTCCCCTCTACAATGCTCACCACGTCCATTACTTGTGAGTTTACCGCCTCCCCCCCCAACCACCTAATCCCTGGAGAATATTATTACCATGTGAGCACCACAGTGCTGATCAGTCAGTGCCAATTTGATGGCGAGTACAACTGCCAGCATTTGGTGTTTTGGGATTTTTTGATAGAGGCCAATCTCACTGAGGTTAAGTGATATCTCATTGTGGTTTTGATTTGAAATGTTTTTGAAACCTATAAGAATGTTTTTTAAATTTTTTAATAGAATGAATCTATAACAACCAATAGTTTAAAAAAAAAAGGAGGATAATGAGGGAAGACTTATTCTACCATATACTAAAACGTTTCAAAACTACAGTAATTTAAATAGTGTACTAATAATAGTGAACTAGGCAGAAAGATTTATGGAACAGAACAGAAGACCAGAAATAGGCCCACATATACACAAAAATATACATGTAGCATTCAAATTAATGTAGAAATGATCGATAAATATAGATGGAACCACTTGTTAACCAAAATAGATTTCAATTGAATTAAAGTTTTATTATAAAAGAGTAAATCACAAATTAATGCTGATTTCAGTTCCTTTTTACTCTCAATTTTTTTCATGCCAAATCTGAAGGATAACACTATATTCACCATTTCCGTCTATTAATACATCAAAAGTATCTACCCAGAAGGTAACAAAGAAACCACTGAGTCATTGCCCTTCTCTTGGGAAAATCACAGTGTCTTAATGGAGGAAGAAGAGCATCTTGTTTTATTAGTGAACTGTCATTACAAGGAAAAGTTTGATAATATGATAAAAATTATGATTTCATGTTATGAATCTTCTAGTTTTTTGCACAATGAAAGCTATGATAGCAGCAATATCTGAATACACTCTCTTAAGCATCACTCTATTTCTTCAAGAAAACATCTTACTTATGGTGCAGCCGCTATGGAAAACAGTATGGAAGTTCCTCAAAAAATTAAACATTGAATTACCATATGATCCAGCAATCCCACTCTGTGGTATATATTCAAAAGAATTGAAAGTGGGATCTTGAAGAGATGTTTGCCCACCATGTTCATAGCAACATTAATCCACAACAGCCAAGAGACAGAAGCAATCCTGGCATGTATCTACAGATGCATGGATAAACAAAATGTGGTATATACATCCAGTGGAATATTACTCAGCCTCAAAAAGAAAAGAAATTCTGACAACGTGGATAAACCTTGAGAACATTATGCTAAGTGACATAAGCCAGACACCGAAAGACATTAAATACTGTGTGATTTCACTTGTGTGAGAGACTTAGAGTAGTCAAATTCCTAGAGACAGAAAGTTGAATGATGGCAGCCAGAGTTTGGGGGGAGGCAGGAAATGCAGAGTTGTTGTTTCATGGCTACAGAGTGTTGTTTTACAAAAATGAGAACGTTCTAGAGCTTGGTTGAACAACATTGTACACAACATACTTATCACTACTGAAGTGTATACTTAGAAAGAGTTAAGATGGCATATTTTATGTTGTATGGTCTTTACCACAATTAAAATTTTTTTGAATTAAAAATTGTTCTTTTAAAATCTCACTTTTTTTTAGATCCAGGCAATTTTTTAATCATAGGAAAGGGGGGAAATCCACATTCATTAATACGGGTTCCAGTCTAAGACAGAGCTGAGGGGGCGGGCCCTGTGAAATGGCTGAAGAAGCAGTACCGGAATGCGAGGGACGAAAGTGGGGGAACAAGCTGGTCTTGGCTGGCGTCTAGCCACAGCCTGGGCCCTCGGGGCAGCTCCCCAACCGCACACAAAGTCAGCCCTTCCTTGAGAAAAGGGGGCAGACATTTTGCTCCCTGCCCATCAGTCAGAGCCACAGGCTGCCCCCATTGGTGGTGGTGGTGGTGGTAGGAGGGATTAATTTCCCCGAGTGAAGCCCCTCCCATCCCACCAAGGGCCCAGGACAAAGGGGCAGCTGTGCCATTAGCAGCCGACATTCAGGGCAGCTGGGTGTTGAAGTGATGGGGATGAGGTAGGACTAGCACCTTAGTCTGTTTTCTGCTGCTTATAACAGAATACCTAAAACCAGGTCATTTATAAGAAATGAAATTTATTTCTTACAGTTCTGAAGTCTGAGGTCGAGGGGTCAAATCTAGTGAGAGCCTTCTTGCTGGTGGGGACTCTCTGCAGAGTCCCGAGGTGGCACAGGGCATCACGTGGAGAGGAGGCTGAGTGTGCTCACACACTATCTCAAGTCTCTCTTCCTCTTCTTGTAAAGCCACCAGTTCCCCTCCCACGATAACCCATTAATCCATTAACCCTTTAATTCATTAATTCATGAATGGGTTAGTACAGTCATGAAGGCAGAGCCCTCCTGACCCAATCACCTACTAAAGGGCCCGCCTGTCAATGCTGCCACATTGAGGATTAAGTTTCAAGATTTTGGAGGAGACATTCAAACCACAGCAGCTAGTGTTGCCTTTTGAACTAAATTTGAAATTCAAATGAACAATGAATAATTTTTTAGAATAAACATGTCTCATGCAATATTTATACTAAAGTATTTACATTTATAGAAATATATGATGTTTATATTTTATTACATATCCTATAGTCTAGTCTGTTTTATGTTTATGTATTATATTATAACTAAAAGGTATTTGTTCTTCATCTGAAATTTCAACTTAACTGGGTGTCCTATACTTTCAGGTGGTAAATTTGGTGACTCTGGGTGGGGCTTCCATACCATCCACTCCAACAGTTCACAAGTGCCAGGCTCTTTTATGGAAAGTACTTCGTTTAGACTTTGGAACAACTCTGTAAGAGCAGGATTTTCCTTACACTATAAATAAGGACGATGGAAGGTCGCACAGAAATAACTGGAAGAACCAGAATGTGGACCCTCAAATATGACCCCCACCCCCAGCCAGGATGCACAGCAGCCCCCACCCCTCCAGCCACTCTGAATGGGACCCTCCCCCCAGTTTCTCTCCCCTGTCACACCAGGTCCTCAACCAGGGCTTAGTCATGAGTGAAAATTATGAGTAGAAAATTATTATACTGACGTGAATCCCAAAGGAGATAGGAAAAACTCCTCCTCACTCCTTTCCCTCCATCAGGCATCTGGCCAAGTGGAATGCTCTCTGCACTTCCAGGAGGGCTGTTGGACTGCTTAAGGCCACGTGGCCCAGAACCAAGAGAGATGAGCAATCCAAAATATGAGGGCCAAACTAGGATCACCCTCAGGCCCTGATTCAGTGTGGCTGCCTGACTCACTAAAGAAAAAAGAGGCTTCTAAAATGCTAAGCCCAGACTCAAGGCCAAGCTTTGTAATAACAGATAGACGGGGACATATCTGAGTGAATAGGTTGCAACCAGAAGAAACAATAAAGTCAAGATAAAATACCAACCCTTGGATTAGGATTTATATTTAGTCTGGTTGGGTCTTAAAAGATGTTGTGGAAGTTCTAATGGTCTTACTTAGGCTTATACATGTAAGTATTAGATAATAATATATGTCCCTTTCATCCTGCCTTCCAAATGCTGTGAGGGATGCACATATCATCTGAGAGTGTATATACACATAGAGAGAGAAAGACAGAAGCAGAGATTGGAATAGATTGAAACAGATATCTGTGGAGACTTTCAGAGCTTTTGAATATCAGAATTACAAAATCAACTAAGTAGTCAACAATAACGAATGGCATAGAAAAGTGTCTATCAAATGTCACTCATTTCATTATGAAGGAGAAATTTAGCCATTACAGTATATTTGCAACTAATATTGCAGAATTTTGTTACACTAGATATAGGACACATGAGGGCAGGAACTTTTTTCTGTGTTGTCCCTTGATGAATCCCGAGTGACTGGAATAGCACCTGGTATAGGGTAAACATGCAATAAATATTTGTTGAATGAGTTAAATTTCAGTTTATAAATAACCAGAGAACATGAAAACATGCTGGTTAATAATTTCATCCAATCAAAAGGAAAAGCCAATAACTTGAACTCTGAAAACTGCAAAGAATGGGGGAAATATTTCCAAAGCAGCTCAAGTAACCTCTCGGTTCAATTCAGCAATGTCTCTGTGCTTAACAGTGCGGCGCTAAGCACTGGGGAGATACAGATGAAAAAGCAGCAAACTCATCTTCGCAGAGATCTATCTGCCATCTCCAGTTTAATCCTTGCTATGGTCTGAATGTTTGTCTCCTCCCAAAATTCCTACGTTGAAACCTAAACCCCAAGGTGATGGTGTTAAGAGGTGGGGCCTTTGAGCAGTGATTAAGTCATGAGAGCTTCACCCTCTTAAATGGGATTAGTGCCTTTATAAAAGAGGCTTAAGGGAACTTCTTCACCTTTGCCACCATGCGAGGACACAGCTAGAAGATGCCATCTATGAGGAAGAGTCCCTCATCAGACAGAGAATCTATGATGCCTTGACCTTGGACTTCCCAGACTCCAGAACTGTGAGCAATACATTTCTGTTGTTTATAAATCACTCGATATAAGGTATTTTGTTATAGTAGCTCAAGTCAACTAAGACAGTCCTCAAAGACTAAGAACATCATTAAATTCAGTTTGGCAGTGAAAAGAAAGATTTCTGACATGAATTCTATCTGGTCTTTAGATAGTAAATTTCTCACTCTCTCTAATTTGCAAGTCCTTACAGTTTCAAATTGCCTTCCTAGATTTTATCGGGTCTGCTTTCTCAGTCAGAGTAATGGGGACGTTGAATTAATGGAAGTGCTTAAAATCCATCAGGACAATTTATGGGAGAAGCAGGAGGGTGGCAGTTCATCTGCGTCCACCCAGCCCTCTGACCACCTTCTCTGAAATTTGGGACTGTCATGGCCTGAGCTCTCCTGTCAGGTGCACTATCACATGGAATCATGTAGTTGTGTGTTCACCATTTCCTTATTCATGTATTCATTCATTCATTCAAACTAGCAATGAGCACCTGGCCCTCTGCTTGCCATCCTTCCTTCTCATTGTAATGGTAAGCACCTCAAAGCAAAGCTGGGCCGATTGTTAGCTATAAGCTTCACAGTACCTGGGAGTTTACCCAGTAAAATTTCCATAGCCCTCTCTCCTCTGAGTGTAGGGGAACAGAGTCCAGGTGTCTCCGTGGGTCTCGGTGCAGCTGGTCCAAGCCACATACCTGCACCTGGGCTGTTTGTCAGCCTGCCTGGGGCTCAAACGCCCTGCACCACTCACTGCCTACACAGAGGTGCCAGCAACTCCTTCTGTGGTGCACCGTGCAGGCCTGGGCTCGGTGCTCATTTTCCTAATCCCTAATCCTCCTACTCCTTACTGCCTGCCTCCCCAGCGCCCAGCTTGTGGATGAGAACCTCTTCCAAACTTGTTTTTCTGTCTCAGCTTCCAAAACATGTCTTAGCCTTCACTCTGAGTTCTTTTTAAATATCAAGCTTTCTTTCCTGTGCTCTATCTCCTCAACTTTTTTGGAATCCTTCTATTTGGCTCTTAAGATCAACCCACCAAGAGTTGGTGTGTATTCTGTATTGTTTTGTTTCTTGTTTGCTTGTATTTTAGAGAGTTCCATTCTGGCCTTCTCCTACCACTTGTCAATTCTGGCACTGGCTTCATGCTTTCAAATATAGTTCAGTGGAACAAACCTTAACCAAGAAACTCCTCTGGGGAACTTGTAAAGGAGGGATTCGAGGAGGAAGACATGGCAGAATCTGCCCGCAGTCTAGTGAGGCAGACAGGCAGATAATGACGGAGTGATGTGAAAAATACTGTAGTGTACAGGAATCCAGATGGTGCAGCAAAGGAAGGGGAAGGACAGCCAGTTTACGAGAGATCCCTGCGAGTAAACAGAGACCGTCAGGGTGAGTACGAGAGGCAGGAGGAGCTGAAACTGGAAAGGCTGTGTTCAACGGGGCCTACAGACCAAGCCGAGCTGTGATGGATCACAGTCCATGACAACAAGTTTGTACCTTAGCCTATAGCTGTTGATTCCTAAGTTGTTGGAGTATAAAGATACCTTTTTAAAGTAATACAAAAAAAATAAAATGTTCAGGGACCTCCTACTTGAAAATGGTTATACTTTTAATATCTTATGACTAAGAAAATATGTATTAAAAAGATACAGTGATACATAACTTGAAATTAATTTGTCTATTTATAATCTCTCCGAGCATTCCTGAGGCCCTATGCACAGCACAGGTGGCGCTTGATGAGTAGAAGGCTCTGACGTGCCTGCCACGCACTGCCCTTGGCTCGTCCTCCACTCCCAGTGCCTACGATGCCCAGTCCCTCAGAGCCGGGAACCATTCATGTTCCCTCATTGGAGTTTTAAGTAAGGCAGGGATCAGTAAATTTTCTGTTTAAGAAGTTCTCTGTGGTAGATATAAAAACTGGGGTCAAAGAAATCAGTTAGGAAGCTATTTAATCCCAATGATAGGAGCTGTATGCAAAATTGTGTTTGTGTGTGTGTGTGTGTGTGTGTCTGTGTAAGCCATGCACCTTCCTCTCATTTTTTTGCTCCCTATAAACACTGATGAAAGCTACCTTAAGAAAGTCCATATTTTTAAAATATCTCTATTATAATTAGTCTTTTAAAATAAAAGAGATTAAAGCCGGGTGTGTGTGTTATGTGCCTGTAGGCCCACCTACTCAGGAGGCCGAGGCAGGAGTTTCACATGAGCCCAGCAGTTGGAGACCACCCTGGGCAACATAGTGAGACCCCCATCTCTAAAAAAGTAAATAAATAAATAAAAGAGATTTTAAAATTCTGATCCAATCCTTGATTTTCCTTCAAAAACCTCATATACTTTTGTTATGGAAAAAGAATATATTGTATAGGATAAGCCAAGTTTCCAAATGATGGTGTGAATGTGTTTATGATTCTTAAAGATTACTAGAACTAATTAAACATTAAGACATAACAATATATGTCCTTTGTAACCTGGGTGAGTTTTTCTCCCACTTTACCAAAATCACATCTGTTAGAGTTAAGGACTACATGAAATTCTCTTGGCCACTTCTGGCCACTACAAGGGAGACATACATGCTTTCTATGTATCTTTGAAGCACATCAATTTAAATCTGTTAGAACAACTGGTTAGTCCTCTTTTCAATTTAAGAGCTTTGAAGTTGGCCAAATGATGAATCCAGCCTGACTTCCTGTTTGGATGGACCAGGTTTCTTCCTTCTGCTGCCTGTAGTTCAGGTTTCCATGATCTATAATAATAAGTTTTTAGAAAAGTTTTTTTTGGTAGGATTTTGTAAGGATAATTTTGCTCTTCAAAGAACAATGAGCTAAATTTGCTTACTTCATGCCTGCTGAAATCCGAATGTCCAGTAGATTGTTAGTCACTTTCTGAATACAGGAAATATGCAAAGTGACAAACAGATAAAAGTATCAGATTTTATGATATATCTTGGTTATCTATTATATCGTGACCCTGAATACCAAAAAGCCAAAAGACTTTGTAGTTCAGGTTTTGTTAAACTTCCAGATGAGGGAGGATATAATAGGATCTATTCTCCACTCATAAATCCCCACCCATTCAGGCAAGAATAGACCCCTAATGTTTGCATTCTTTTAAGCAAGCCCTTGCCTAAAGTTCACCCCTTCCTGAAATTCAGCTCAACTGTTTAGCACATGTCGACCCTGCAGTAATGAATTGGCACAAGCCTAATTCTTATGATGATTAATGGAGCTCCTCAGATGCAGCCTATTATTTCATCCAAAGTTAAAACAGTGATTCATCATTAATCACTAAAAGAAATGGGCTTGGTGATTCATAATTCTAAGCCAGCCCATTTCCTTAAGGGTCCTGTTTGCCCTTTGTTATTCCAGAAGTGGCGCAGTTCAGTCTTGTGCTGCCTGCATTCTGACATGCACATTTTCTGATTAATTTTCTTTAAAAAGTCACATAACCCAAGGATATTTACTTATAACCCCAAAACCTCTGAAGAACCATCCTTCTTTCAGATACTAATATTTCTCTAGATCCAACTGCTCTCAGTTTATCCAATTTAAAATATGCACTCTCACCCAGAAACTGAACAAATTAATCACTAATCAATAATCCTCACAGTTACCTTTGGTCCTTAGCAAAGAACAGCATGTGGAGCAGGACCATTTAGATTAAAATGTATTCCCCTTGGTTGCCTTTTCACTCTTACCCCTCATTTACACCCAGATCTTTACCAGTGGCCAAGGAAGCACAGCAACACAAACAGTGCTTCACTTTCCCAGTCCTGGCCCCAAGTCACTTCAGGCCCACTGACAAAGAACAGCATCGCTAGTTTCTACATGAGACCTTACATCACATCATTTGCCATTTTCTCTAAAGCTGTCATCCTGCATAAGTAATTTTATACTCCTCTACTTCACATAAAGGAAATCATTACCACCATTGCCTGCCTTTCCTGGTGGTGGGAGGCCATGCATAAAAACTAACAGCTTCACTTCTGTCACTACTGCCTTTCTAGTAGTGACCTCAGGGAGGTCACCTTCACCTCTAGAGCCACCTCTTTGTTTTCTCTATCCTTTTCCTTTTCCTCCTCCTCCTCCTCTAACTACTCTTTCCTCTTTCTCTTCCTCCTCTCACTTTTCTTTCTTTTCCCTCTCACTTTCCCACTTTCCTAAGTTTTTGCCCCCTATGGGTTTGGCAGTAGACCCCAGGATGATAATTCAGCCCAGTGATGGCATTTAGAAGTAAAAAGCTTGAGAGGGGCATGAAGCTTATCACCATGGTCCATGATATTCTTCAAAAAGTTATAAATTTCAGCCAGGGCAATTAAGCAAGAACATAAAAACATAAGATAAAAGGCATCCAGACTGAAAAAGAGGAAGTAAAACTATCTCTATTTATAGATAACATGACCTGGTACATAAAAATCCCTATGGAATCCTCTTGAAAAAACTATTAGAACTAACAAATGAGTTCAACAGGTTGCAAGATACAAGATAAATATACAAAAATCAATTATATTTCTATACCATAGCAATGAACAAACCAAAAATAAAATTAAGAATATAATTCCATTTACAATTGCATCAACAAGAATAAAATACTTAGGATTAAATTTAGCAACATAGGCATGAAACTTATACTCTGAAAACTATAAAATATTGTTGACAATAATTAAAGAAAAAATAAATGAATGGAAAGGCATTGCATGTTCATGGATTGGAAGACTTAAGACTATCTTTAAGATGGCAATACTCCTCAAATTGATCTACAGATTTAATTCAATCCCTATCAAAATTGCAGCTTACTTCTTTGCATAAATTGACAAGCTGATTAAATAAGTCATATGAAAATTCAAGGGACACAAAATAGTCAAAACAGTCTTGAAAAGGAGGAACCAAATTGAAAGATTCACACTTTCCAATTTCAAAACTTATTACAAAGCCGTAGTAATCAAAACAATGTGGTACTGTCATAAAGACAGACATATTGATCAATGCAATAGATTTAGAATCTTAAAATAAGCCCTCACATTTATGATAATTGATTTTTGACAAGGGCATTGAGACAATGAAATGAGAAAAAATAGTCTTTCAACAAATGGTGCTGGAACAACTAATTACCTACATGGGAAAAAAAGTTAATTTGGGCCTCTATCGAACAGCATATAAAAAGTTAATTCAAAATAGATCAAAAATCTAAATGTGGAGCTTAAAAAATATGTAAAACTTCTAGAAGAAAACTTAGGAGTAAATAATTGTAACCTTGGAATAGCTAATTGTTTCTTAAAATGAGAACACAAGCAAGCAAGCAACCATGAAAAGAAAAGAAAGAAAGAAAAAGAAAAATAGATAAACTGGACGTCATCAAAATTAAAACTTTTACATTTCAAAAGACACCATATAGTAAGTAAAAAGACAACTCACAGAATTTGTTAAAATTTTTGCAAATGACATATCTGATAAGGAATCTGTAACAAGAATATATATAAAATACTATTAGAACTCAATAATAAAAAGACAATATAATTTTTTAAAAAGGGCAAGGGATCTGAATAGACATTTTTCCAGAGAAGATACACAAATGGCCAATAAGCACACAAAAATACGATCAACATCATTATCCGTCATGGAAATGCAAATTAAAACTACAATGAGATACCACTTTACACCCACTAGAATGGCTAGAATCAAAAAATGTTAGTGAGGATGTGAACAAATTGGAGCCCTCCTACTCTACCAGTAGGAGTAAATAGTGCGGCCACTTGGGAAAACGTCTTGCAGTTCCTCAAATGTTTAAACGTATATTTAAACATATGGTCATGTTATCATATGACCCAGCAATTTCACTTCTTAGATATATACCAAAGAGAAATAAAACATATGCACACAAAAACACTTGTACACAAATGTTCATAGCAGCATTATTCATAACAGCCAAAAAAAAAAAATAACATGTCTATCAACTGATAAATAAAATGTGGTATATCCATACAATGGACGATTCAACAATAAAAAGAAAGGAAGTACTAATACATGCTACAACATGGATCAACCTCGAAAACATTATGTTAAATGAAAGCAGCCAGTGAAAAGGATCATCTGTCTTAAAATATCCAGAATAGGTAAATCCACAGAGTCAGAAAATAAATTAGTGGTTCCTGAGGGCTGGAGGGTGGGATGCCTGGTGAGAACAGTAAATGGGAGATTGGGAAGTGATAGCTCAGGAGAATGAGGTTTCCTTTCAAGGTGATGAAAATGTTCTAAAATTGATTATGGTAACAAATTCACAAACCTGTGAATATACTAAAAGACATTGATTATACACTTAAATAGGTGAATTGTATATTATGTAAATTACATCTCAATTAAGGTGTTTTTTGAAAAAAAGAAAAAAGAAACAATAAAAAAGTTGTGACTTGAAAGTTGTGCACCTTCAAAGCTTTTGTGGAGAAGACAAAAAAAAAAAAAGAGTACTGAAAAATATTAGGACAGTATTTGTAGTTCTAATGTAATTTCTAGTGCTGGTCTCACTACTTTAGACCAGTCACTTGCTTTATTTGTATTACTTTTGTCTGTTCTAAAATAGTGATTAATAAAATAGTGATTAACAGCTCAAAGGGCCCATGCCTCATAATGCATTAAGAGTCACGATTCTCGTCATTGGTAGCCATTGTCATGGTCATTATGCAAGTTGTCTTGTCTACTGAAAATATTCAGAAGTCCATATTTCCATTTAAATTCTGTTATTCTAAAGAAACATTTCAGAAAGGGCCCTTTACTCATACTCAGGTATGAAATAAATTCAGCTTCAATCATCCATGCACATACAGTGGGATTCAACAGGATTAACACCTTTGGAGAGTGAAGAAAGAGGTGGAAGATGGTGTCTCCCGTGTTTCATAAGTGTCCCTATTCTAGCATTCTAATTTATCACTCTCTATTCTTTGGATTTCTATTATTCTTATTGTCTGCATTCTGGAGTGGCAGTAACTATACATCATATTATATTGCTATTTGTTTTTTTAAATAAATTCTGCAGATTACAATTTGCCTGAGGACTAGAACCATTTCTGGTATGTCTTTGCTTCCCCAGTAGCCCAGAATAGTAGCTGGCACATGTTGGAAATTCAGTAAATGCCTGCTGCTGCTACTGCTGCTGTAAATTATGTCAATCCTAATGAACTTTCAGCACATAGATAACCCTTGAAAGTTTAGTCCCAGTGACCCCCTCGACAAACTCTTTCTAATCTTTCAGACCCACCCTCTATGTGGTCTTCAAGAGATATTTTCGGAAAGATTTCTCTGAGTGATTTAAGCACATTTGCCCTGACTACATTTTGTAAATATCTCGACGATTACTCATCACTATATATTAGACAATAATTGTTTGCTTCCTTGTTTATCTTTGTTCGCTCATTGCAACCTCCTGAAAGATTAATATTATATCTTACTCACCTTAGAATTACTTGTACCCAGTCAATGACTGGCGTATAACAAATACTCAAAAAGTGTTTGTTGAATAAATAAATGAATGATAAATACAGACAAACGCCCAAGAAGAGCCATGACTTCCCATTGAATTTGCTGCTCTGCCTTTGTCCCTGGGTCCCAGGCTTTCAGTGTCTCTGAGATCATTAACTCTCCTTTTCCATGCCCACCCAGATCACAGCGTGGCCCCTCCTCTAACTCCACTAAAGCCACAGTGAAGTCCATGTGAAACTAGCCTGCATTCAAGTGAAACCAAGGAGAAAAGGTTGTTTGTCAAACTTAAAAGACAGATGTTAGCACTTCTCAGTTTCAAACTGAATCCTAACCCTTGTGAAGTTCAAGTTTCATTTCTGCTTGGCCAAATGGAATTTCCTGATTCTATGTAAGAAAAGTTTAAGAGTCCATATTAGACGATGCTGAGGACTCTGAGGGTCCTAACCCGATTTTATTTTACTGTCTAATATACACCTCTCTTTTATCTTAAAGACCATAAGTTTTACATTTCAAGAAAAGAAATATCTTTGTTTTTGGCAAAATGTTCAGTATGTTGCACCACACTGATATTCAAAAGACAGGTAGAGACAATCCCCAAGACCCAAATGTTACTAGGTTTCACTCACAGGAGGAGGGAAGGTTCAGAGAGGCAGACTGGGGGTGGAATGTGAGTGGGCTCTGTTCTCTACCCAACTGTGACTCATGCAACCTTAAGGAAGTTGCTAAAATCCTCTGTGCCTCTATGAACCTGTCTGGAAAATGGGTTAATCATCTTGCCTCCAATCTGCCTCCCAGGGGTGTTGCAAGGATTAATGAGTTAATAATCCTTGAAGAGCACTTTGAGCTTTGGATGAAAGTGATACGTGAGAACAAAGTGTGATGGTTATTATGCATAATTAAAAGCTCTAGCAGAAATGTTGGTCTGAGTTAACCCCCAATGCCACAACCAGAACTCAGATATATCATAGAATCAGTATTCATATATATCATTTTCCCTAGCAGGGAATTTTAACCTGATAACCTGATTATAATAAAGTAGTTTGTTTCAAGAGCAGGGCCCTCATAATCATTGTGGGTAAACTTACAGTTCCATTATTATTACCCTGAGATGATGGTTATTGCCGCCACCCTGGGCTTATGTAAACCATAAGGGTGATTCTCACCTTCCAGACTGTGAGCTCTTTTAAAATAGACTTTTTGGAAGAATTTTTAGGGACATCAACAAGATCTACCACCCCCAAACCGTTCTCACACGTGATCGTGGATTCTTGAAGTTCCTTTAACAGAAGACAAACCCTTTTCAAATTATAAAGACTTAAAAATACAAATCTACCCCGGGTGGTGAAGCAGAGTACACAGCCTGCAGATTAAGTCCACACTGACATAAATGATAGCAGATCCCACCCTCCACCCAGCACAGGTTTAACAGAGAGGAGAGAACAAATGACCTTGAATTCGGTAGTGGAGATGGGGTTCTCCAAAAGGGAAGGGGCTTGGTGCCAAAAGGAGAGACTCAAACCCCAACCACAGACACAGCTCCTTCACAACCTGTAGTCTGCAAAATAGAAAACTCTCTCTTCTTCCACCAGAAAACAGCCTGTGCTCACACAACCCTGTAGCAATGTACAAGCAACACATACTAGAGACTCTCAGGAGTGAAATAGCGACCTGCGCTGTCTTTGCTAGTTTCTGAGAGCAGAGAGGCACAGCACCATGAGAGCTCATCAAATATAATCACATTCACTCACCACACTTCTCCCAAATGACCATATACACTGTGTTTTTAATAGCAACCTCAGAGCACTTCAACTGCCTAAAGTGCTCTTTTTGCGGGTCAAGTTGATGTCTGAGGTGGAGAGAACAGACCGCAGGTTCGCAGAATTCTGCAGGGTCCGCACGGGCCTGCCACGGACACTGGAAAACAACAGCACGGTGCTGGGGTGCCGGTGGAGAGGGCCGGCCATGAACAGTCCCATCCAGAGAAGCGGGCGGCCAGGTGGTCAGGGCCATCGGGATGACATGCATGAGGAGAGGCAAAGGGAGCAGGAGCTCTTCTGCCTAAAAAGCAAAACCCTGGCAGCTGCGATGACCATCGTCATTAAGTGTGAAGCGCTGTCCTGTCAGAGAGGGAATGCAATATCTCTGTGTCATTCCAAAACGCAGAGCCAGGCTCCATGCCCGGCACTCGGACACCCTTAATCCAATAAGAGGGCACACTTTCTAACAGCGCTACCCCAGGGCGCAGGGGGCCGGCCACCGTCTGCTCCCTGAACTCCAGCAGAGACTACTGAGCATGATTTAAGTTGCGTTAAATGACATTTTGGGGTGAGAAGCATTACTGATTCACGTTCTGATATCAGAGGGGAAAGAAAACTAAAGAAAAGTGTGACAAGTTTGCATGACCAGTTCAGACAGTGTCACTAGTGAATCAGTCTGTCGTGGGTCCTCTTCCAATATTTATATCCCGTTTACTATAAATGAGGCTTACAGAATCTAGAGATTCATTGTAAAGAATAATTTTTTTCCTACAGACTATGAGTTTTTCTTTTTGTATTCTAAAACAAAATCAAGACATTCAAACTTAACACAGATCCTGATCTTTTGAGTCAAATGGATAAAGAGGGTAGGAAAGAAAAACAGTGAAATGTGAGCTGGAGAGGGCGGACAGATGTCGTTGGCTGTGCGCCTCCCCCCCCGTGTCCTGCAGGTGGCAGCATTTATTTGTCGCTGTCGCATCCACGGTCAATGGCGGCTGGAGGGCGACCGGGTGGAGTGAGTTTGAGTTGGGCTGCTTCAATTTTCAGAACATCGAGCATAATCAATTAAAATCTTAATATCATTAGGTAAGTGCCTTTGCTGGGGGAAAAAAAAAAACCGTGGAATTCAGTTCCGCCTGACGAAAGGGGAAGCGTCCTATCGATCCTGCTCAAGGTCATAGCCAATCAGACTTGGCAGCACGATCACATTTCCGTACCTCGATCACACATTGAACCCTTTATTTTTGCTCTGTTGAAACCCACACGAATGCAATAGAAACTGTCGTTTACTATTGTTTTTTCATTCCTAGGTAGTTTTTAGAAAGGAACCGATGAAGTAGCTAGTGCTGCCGGGGGAAAATTCAGAAAAGCTGTGAATTGTGTCTACGAACTGAAATCAGGAAACTGGACTAATGTTGCTTTTTATAAACTAGGAAAAAAAGACATCTGAGTAATGGAATACATTTCTTAAGGCGTTAAAAATAAAGAGCCAGGTGTGCCTTGAAACACCAAACCTTCCGATCCCTGTGCTCGGGGTGTCTGAGAATTTGCCGATGTGAAGCCCCACCATCGGCCGGAGGACGGAGCGAGACAGTCACCAATTGCCATTAGGTTCAGTCTTTTGGAAAACTCAAAATACACAGTTGTGTGAGACCCTCCGGGACAAGCATTCTCAACCCAGGCTCAGCCAGCAGGTCGCCTGGCTTACCCTGGGATGGTCAAGGAGGGCTGCCCACACCCCTCCCCGTTCCAGGGGACGTGCTGTGAGCTCTCAGGCCCTGCCCCTCGCCCCTCGCCCCTCGCCCCTCGCCCCTCAGCCCGCGCCCAACGTCTCAATCGGTTGGGAGAATAAGAAATGCCACTTCTTTGACACACTGCTGGCCCCTGCTCTGGGGTCAGAAAGCCCCACTCCCACTCGTTGGGGGATTTCCAAACCTTATTGTTTGTCTGATTTCCTGAAACCTTCCTTCTGCCCCTAAAAACCAAAAGCTGTTTTGCATAAGTTGTTTTTTTTCTTCTTTAATTAAAGAAAAATTGATTAACTTTTGTTTTGAAAATTTCGCAGCTCACCTAGAAATCACTGCAGAGACCAGGGTAATGCAGTTAGTGTCCAGAATGACTTCTTTCAAAATTTGATGGTAAATATGTTATAAATATGAACGGAGACAGAGACATACCCAGTATTTAAAAATATGTCCTTTCAAAATATTAACTAATGCCTAAACATATTACTGGAAACATAATATAGAACAATTACCGGGTTTACATTGAAAATGTGGCTTTTAAAAGTCCGGTTTTGCAGGTGCATGGCCTTGGAAAAGTTACTATGTTAGTCTGCTAAGGTGCCATAACAAAGTACGATGGACTGGGTGGCTTAAACAAAAGAAATTTATTTTCTCACAATTTTACAGGCTAGGAGTACAAGACGAAGGTGTCAGCAGGGTTGGTTTCTCTGAGGCCTCTCTCTTCTGCTCGTAGATGGCCACCTTCTCCCTGTGTCCTCGGGAGGTCTTCCCTGTGTGCGTGTGTGTGCGTGTGTCCTAATCTCCTTTTTATAAGGACACCAGTCAGATAGGATTAGCGCCCACCCATATGACCTCATTTTACCATAATTACCTCTGTAAAGACCCTGTCTCCAAATACAGTCCCATTCTGAGGTACTGGGGGTTAAGGCTTCAACTTGTGAATTTGGTGGGAGCACACAATTCAGCCCATAAGAGTTACCCAACCTCTTGAGCCTGTTTACTCATGTGCAAAAAGGAAAAGATAATATTATATCAACAGTCTCACTGTTTTCCTGAGGATAAACCGATGCAATGTTACAAAGCACTTAGCACTGTCTAGAGAGCTTAGGGAATACTAGCTGTGGTCTTTGTCATCACCGGCAAGGTAACATTAAGAGGGCAATACACATGTGCACACCCTGCATCAATGTTCTGCGTCCATGAGTCAGAACCACAGTGCTGGGAGGGACGGACAAGGGAAAGAAGAGACACAAAAACACGATTTCCACACCCCCTCTCCTGTTTCCCATGCACTGATATCTCAGAGCAGAGACTGCTGGGACCAAAGGAGGTTTCAGCAGAAGAGAGTCCATTCACTGGTCTAATTCTGAGGACTCAAACCAACCTTGAGCTCAGAATGAAGGCAAGAAAAGAGGGATGCATTTTCCTCCCCTCGGACAAATGCCTGGCTGAGCACAGTTGAGCCTGAGACTCCTGTTCCTGCCCCCAGCGCTGGTGGTGAAGCCGAGAACAGGCAACGGGAAAACCCTGTGGCTCCCGGGCACATTGTCTGGGATGAAGTTTTAAATTCAGACCTCTCCTAGCAGAGACAAAGGCTGGCCTGTCTGTCCCTGCTTCTCCAGGGAAAACAGCACGGCCATTAACCCAGTCACCCTAGTAGTTGTGACACCTGATGCTGGCACTGCAGCTAGCTGCTGAAACAGCACTGCTAAGGTAGCCAGAGAGAGCCCAACCGCGGCGCATAAATGCAGTGACTTCTTGCTGGGGGGAGGGGCCCCGAGAAAAAGCAGCCAAGCATGTGTGCTCCAGAAAGAAAAGTAAACGAAGCTCAGCTTAGTGCCTCACTATTTTCTCCTTCACCAAGCCTTCTCACTAGTGCTTGCTTTTAATTTACAACATGCAGTACTAAAGGGACTGTCTATAGATTTAACATTGACATTTCCTTCATGCTGTAATCCTCTGAATCCCATTTGCTGTAAATTTCTGCAGAATGACAGAAAATGACTTTTTTTCTATTAGTGAACACATTATAATGAGCTATCTTTTTCCAATAGTTAGGGAAGACTTGAATGAGCCACGCAGTTTTTGGAACCCCAAACTCACCTCATTTGGCCCATGTCCGGGAAGAATGCCACAGCTATAGAGGCTGGTTTACAAATTGTCACACTATCCTTTGTTATGAAAAGTGCTCATGGAGAATGGCTCTAATCACACGATTTTTCCCACACAGACAACGCAGGCTAAAACAAAGTAAGGGGAAAGATTTTTGTGTGCCTCAATATGCTAATTTCGATAGGGTCAGTCTTTTTTCTGTTTTATTGGTACGTTTCATAAAGTTGTATATAGTTGTCCTTTATACAGTAAGGCATAAACAGAAGAAAAAATATGTTCCTGGCACGCAATAAAAGGTTTTTGAGATTCCACATGAAGAAAGGAAAGGAAAAGAGAGAGTCAGGTGTTTTAGAACCAGGGATTTGCCTAGTGAACCCTTCTCATCGTGCAGTGAGGAGCTAACATATTTCTTCTGTCTTACCTTACACACCCACTCTGCCTGGGGTGTGTCTTACCTGTGCACTTCTCCAATGGTCATAATTTCTGCTGTATTCCTGCTCCCACTTTGACTTCCAGTCTCTGCAATACCACTTAGGAAGCAGAATAATGGCCTCCCAAAGAAGTTCAAGTCCTAATCTCTGAAAACTGTGAATATGTTATGATACATGACAAAGGGGAATTAAGGCTGCTTATCAGCCAACCTCAAAATGTTAGGTAGATAGTGAGGGATTCTGGGTCTTCTTCTAAGGATGAAAGTGGGTGTTGTTGCCTTGGTGCAATTGCCCCACCTGGGAAGAAGGCCAAGAGTGGGTCCCAGGCCCCCATCTTGCTCCTTCCCCATCCTAATCCTCTCCGGAGTGACTGCCATACCTGGGGGAGGAGGGAATACCCTACAAATTGACCAATCATAACTTAGCATGTCAGCTGCAAAAGAATACAGAGGACTCTCTAGCCCATAGGCCAAGCAGCATAGGTACCATAGAGTCTGGAAATTGACCTAGAACAACCTGCATTCGTAGTTAAGACTCAGAGCATGCAACTCCCAACTGTCCAATCAAAATGGTTCTATGGTAACGTCTGAGCCAGAGGGAGGTCCCAATCAGGCACCATAAAACAAGTTGCAAACCATAACCAAACTCTCTTTTCCTGCTGCGACAAGAGGGTCCAGTCGTCATCTGTGGACTATGTATCTTGCTCTGTAAACCTGTATCTTGCTCTTGCCCTATAATCCTATCTTGCTCCTCCTCAATAAATTTCACCTCATGCTTGCCTTACTTTGGTGTATCTGGTCATTCTTCAGCCATGAGCACACCAAGAACCGAGAACACAGAATGAGACTAAACCTGACAAAAATAGGAAAATTATCCTGGATTTTTCAGGCAATCACAGGGTCCTTATAGGTGAAAGAGGAGGCAGAAGAGTCAGTTTCAGAGTGATGTGAGGTGAACAAGACTTAACCAGTGATTGCTAGATGGAGAAGGGGCCATGAGCCCAGGCAGCCTCCCAAGGCTGGAAAAGGAGAGAAAACATTCTCTGCTAGAGCCTCCAGAAAGGAAGAAAACTTTGCACACACCTTGATTTTAGCCCAGGAAGACCCATGTTGAACTTCTGACCTCCAGAACTACATGACAAAAAAAATTTGTTGTTTGAAGTCACTAAGGTTATGGTAACATGTTACAGCAGCAGTAGAAACTAAGACACCGCCTCTTCCTATACAAGCTGGTTTCCTGACTGCACTGTGCTTCATACAGGTACCATAAATACAGACTGGTAATTCATTTAAAAGCTCAAATGCTAAGGGAAAAAAAAGCTAGCTCATAAATTAGTTGCCTCTACAACATAAGATACTACAATGTCTAAATATAGTTTTCAAATGGAAACCATTAACAATTCTTTTCCAATTAAAGAATCCACATCCCTACATTAAATGTAAATGAGTTAAATGCTGCATGCTTGACATCTCTGATCAATCAAACAAAAGAAGAAAGTAAATGTGAGGTTGAAGACCACAGTCTAAAGAATTTCTGAACTCCCTAAAATCGGAAGCTCACACGTTTACTCATGTCTTGCCAGATTTGTCCAAACTTGTTCTAAATAATCAACACC
This sequence comes from Eulemur rufifrons, assembly GCF_041146395.1. Classification (NCBI taxonomy): domain Eukaryota; kingdom Metazoa; phylum Chordata; class Mammalia; order Primates; family Lemuridae; genus Eulemur; species Eulemur rufifrons. The sequence goes on from NC_090985.1 coordinate 92,133,580, forward strand.
ACCATCAAAGACACACCTCACATGTTTTAACCATGGCATCTTTTCCTGTCGGGATTTCATAATATTAATAATGTGATCTTCTTGCCATTTTGTCAAAGGTCATTTTATATGGCATTGTTAGTCTCTTTCCTAAAAGGCCTTATGTCTTCTAAAAAGAGGTATTTTTTAGTGAGGCTAGTTTAGATCTTTAGTAAAAGCTGAAGTATTGTATTGCAGGTAGTATCTGCTAAATTAGAGAACATTTGTTTTATAAAGTCCTTTAAGTAACTGAGGCTCTTCTTTGTAGTTTGTGTAAAGACATTATTTTGTTTGAGAAAAAGAAAATTCACTAGTTGTAATAAAAGAGTCCACCTAGGGAAAAAAATCTACTCCCTCATTCATTTTTATACAACTGCTCTAGCTACTGCTCTTGAGTGTACATGAACGTTGCAGGACCCGGAACCAACAGGTAGTGGAATGAGTTTCCCATTGCTGCCATGACAAACCCCCACAAGCTCGGGGGCTTAACTCAGTGCAAATGTGTTGCCTTACAGTTCTAGAGGTCAGAAGAGAAAAATGAGTCTTCTAGTGCTAAAGACAAGGTGTCACAGGACTGGCTATTTCTGAAGGCTCCAGGGGAGAATCTGTTTTTGTCTTTTTTCACTTTCTGGCATTCCTTGGCTCCCGGCCACATCACTTCAATCTCTGAGACACGTGGCCTTCTCCTCTGTCTCTACCTTCTCCTACTTCCTCTTATAAGGGCCACTGTGATTACATCAGACCCACCTGGATAATCCAGGATAATCTGCCCTTGCCAAAGTCCTTAACTTAGTCACATCTGCAAAGTCCTTTTTGCCTTGCAAGGTAATAGTCACAGACTTCAGGGATTAGGAGGTTAACATATTTGGAGGGTCATTATACAGCCTGCCACAGCTACCCTCTGCCCCTCAAAGATTCACACCCATCCCACAAGCAAAATACATTCTTCCTCCATCCCAAGGTCCCTAAAATTCTTAACCCATTAATGCTTCAAGTCCAAAATCTCATTTTTCTCATCAGCTAAAAAGTCCCAATTCTCATCATCTAAATCAGGCATAGGTGACTCTCTGCACATATATATCCTTCTCTGTCTGTGAACCTGCGAAATTGGAAGACAAGTTATGTGCTCCAAAAAGCGATGGTGGGATAGGCATAGGATAACAGTTAGAGACATTGCTTTTCAAAACGAGTTAAAATGAAAGGAAAAAAGGAGTCTGTAGTCCAAGCACTGTCCAAATGCAGCCAGGCAAACTCCATTACGTTTCAAGGCCTGGGAATGATTCTCTGCAGCCCTTGGACTGCTCCACACTCAGTTACCTGTTGCTTAACAGGCAGCACATATTTGCAGCTGAATCATTTTATCAGCATCTTTCCTGCCTGTAGAATTTTGGGAGTCCAACAGCATTCTTTCATTCTGTCCTCTCTCGGTCATTTTCAATGCAAGCAAGCAGTGTTTCTGCTGGTATAACATTTCCAAGAACCTTGTGGGCCATTATTCAGCATAGCACAGATAGCATGGACAGGATAATTAATAAAGAGAAGTCAATGTGACTTCTAAAGGATGGACTTGACTGTGTGACAAAGCACTATGTACACAGAATGCAATAATTCAAAGTTCTTAAAAGTGTGTTTAAGGCATGTCAGTTCTTTAAATCTCAAGTTGTACACTAGAACATGATATTATCTGAAAGACCTTTCAACTGTGATATATCTCCTTACAAGAGAAAGTCAAAATGAGTGCGAAAAAGTAAAACTGTGCTGCCCAAAGAATGCTGATGACAACTTGAGAATAATCAAAAAAACGAGGCAGGTGCTCAAATAACAGCAGGAGGTATTAGAGAGAACTTTGTCACGGGAAACCAAACTAGTATCAGGATGGCAAATGATGTCATGGAACCTGCGTCCTGGGAGATTCTTTGGTTTTTTTTTATTTTATTTATTTTATTTTTTTTAATTTCAGCATATTACGGGGGTACAAATGTTTAGGTTACGTATATTGGCTTTGCCCCACCAGAGTCAGAGCTTCAAGCATGTCCATCCCCCACACGGTGTGCACCGCACCCATTAGGTGTGTATACACCCGTCTCCTCCCTCCTCCCATTTGGGAGATTCTTAGTAACCTCTTTTGAAAGTAATGACACCAAGGACTTTACTTCCTGAGTTAGAGTCCCCATTGCTGGCAAGTTGAACACCAAAGAAGCAACAATCAAACCATCCTCTCACTTCCCATATATTCACTCAGCTACAGGAAAAAAATAAGCCATGTAGAGACCCCCAGTGTGTGGTCGGGTGTGTAGCAGATACGTCTGCTCTGGTGGACAGAATAGCCACATCATGGGGCCACATATGTCCCTGAACCTCCAGTGCCATTTTTGGCTAACCCCCAAATCAGGTTGACTTTGTCCCATAAGAATTTGTCACACACTTTGGTAAACCATTTGTTAGGTGGAATATAATTACAGACAAATACAGTGACCCATCTATCCTACCTTTCCATCTGATTTCTGCAATTTTAGTTTGATTAAATTATAGAAATGGATTAATTTATGACAATGAATAACAGCTCATTAGCAATCACAGAAATGCAAGTTACAACCACAATGAGATATCATGTTAAACTCACTAGATTCACAAGTATTTTAAAAGTCTGACCATACCAAAGGCTGCTTAGAATATGTAAAAATGGGAATTCTTGGGATGGGATGTGAGGCTCGGAATTTGATTCAACTACTTTGGAAAAGAATTTGGTAGAAATTAAAAACTGATACCATAAACCCAGCAATCTCACTCCTGGAAATATACCCTAAGCAAACCCTTGCGTATGAGCCCTTTTAAGCTTGTTTAAAACAGTGTTGCATATAACATAAAAATGCTAATAATCCAAGCATCTGTTAATAGGAAAATCAATAATCATATTGCTGTATATTGACACAATGGAGAAATGTACAGCAGTGGATACAAATGAATTATAGCTACATGCTTCAATGTGGATGAATCTTAGTCACTTAATATTGAGTGAAATACGCAAGCCACAGAAAGATACAAACATATAGTTAGATACCATTTAATAAAGTTCAAGTCAAAACAAAACACATTACAGAATACTAGCATATGTAATAGAATTGTAAAAACATATATTAAGTAATGAAGGAAGGCAACAAAAATAAAACAAATATGAGGATGTTGATTGACTTGGGGCAGGACGCAAGTTGGGATTGGAGAAGGCCATAGGGAACTTTAAGGGTTTTAGGAATTTCTATTTCTTCAGTCAAATGGTGGGTCTATGGGGCTCATTAAATAATTTACACGTATATTACATATTTTTTAAGTGTAACTAGGACTCAAGATAAAATTGAGAAATTCTGGAGCTCCCAGGTTGGTGAACTCGCCTATGAGCTGGGAGAGCCGTGCACCCAGAGAGGGCGTGGAGCCCCGCGCCTCCCGCCACCCATGCCTCGTCCTGCGAGTCTCTTCCAGTTAGCATTCCTGAGTTGTAGCCCTTATAATACATTAGTAAACATAAAAAAGAAAGATTAGAAAATTCTCCCACCATCCTTTTAAAATCAGTTCATGGAGGATCCCTCCCCCTTCCACCCCCAGATTAAAATGCCGGCAAGCCCACGGCTTTGCTGGTCACTCCTACGTACTAGAAATTCCCACAGTCATCTCGTGTGTCTTCAGTCTCCATTCAGCCCTGAGATCTGACTTTCCACTGCCCCCACGGGGCACATCATAGGTCCCCACCTGAGGCTGCTCCTCCTCTCTGCCCCCACCTCCACCACCAGCCCCTTCAGCTCCTGCCAAATTCTCCTCCTGAGTTGAGTTAGAGCATGAGGAAGGAGAAGAGAAGGGGAAACGGAATGATCTCTCTTGATGGGAAAGACCGGAACCTGGTTTTGGGCTTTCTGGACATGGCAAATTCTAAAACTGACTCCCTCATGGATCCTTTTGAGAGTCCTACGAGAACCCACCAGTGACATCCATGTGCTAAGCCACGCATTTTGCTCCGATGTCTCTCCCTGGGTTCCCAGCTGTCCACCGCAGGCAGATTCTGTTGGTGCCCACGTCTGCACAGCAGGAACCACGCATGTCCCTGTGGCCCCAACCCGCTCCCCTCTGTCCAGCCCCAGAGCAGCTCTCTGGCCTGGGCCTCTTCCCTCTCGATTTCTGGGGTGCAGGGTGAGGGTCAGGCTGTACATGTTGGAAGGTCCCCACCGCGAGCTTCAGAGCTGACACCTTCTGCCTCTCCTTCTTGGTGAGGGGTTGGATGAAGAAATCACAGAATAGCTTTCACCAAGGAAATCAAGTTCAAACCTTCCCACGAATCTCGACTCTCCCTTTTGTATGCATTTTCTGAATGAGGGGCCCCTGGATGCAGGACCCAGGAGTTACTTGACTGTTTCTTGGTTATTTCCTTTAAAAAGTTGCATCTTGGGTATCTGTCTCTCAACTCGTGTTGGTATTTGGTATTATGACACATGAGTGCTCTAGGCAAATATCCCAATGTCATATCTTTTGACGTGTGTTTTCAAACAGCTCATTGCTCACGTGGAAGAAAACAGCCTTGTGATAGGTGGCAAAAGCCACCTGCCTCCGCTGGCTTCTCCCTCCCAGACCAGCCTCCACAGGCTCAGCCCCTGGGGCTCGTGGACATCTGTCCTGTCCTGCCCTCTGCCTGTGCCACTTCTCCTCCTCCTCAGACCAGTATGGCCACTGTCCTGCACACACAACAACTTTTGACCTTGCTTATGAAATGGGGATAGTATTACCTGCTTCTCTGTGGCGAGCATTTGGCAGATATAGAAGTGAAAGTACCACATAGGAACAATTTGTCTTTACTGTTATGATTACAGCACTTCCTTGACAACCTCGGAGGTTATGTTCCCGAAAATAACCTTGGAAGTGTTAGGTAGATAGTGAGGGACCTCCTGCTGTCATGGGGACAAAAGCCAGCACCTCAAGCAATCGCCCCACTGGGGAGGGAAGGAACGAACGGCCTGCCAATCTGTCAATCAGAACTTAGTGCCAACTGCAAAAGAATGCAGAGGATCCCCCAGCCCACGGGCCAAGCAGCACAGGCACAATAGGGTCTGGAAGGTAACCTAGAGCAACCTAGAGCTAATTACCGTGTCATTAGCTTAAATCTACGTTGAGGTTTACCTCCTTTCATGGGCTTTCAGAGAGGCTCATGAGAGAGCCGCATGGGCAGTAAGATTCAGGTTATGTAACTCCCATCTGTCCATCAAAGTGGTTCAATGGTGACATTTGAACCACGAGGAGGGCCCAGCCTAGGCAATATAAAACAGGACCCCAGACCATAATCAGGTCCCTCCTGTTATGACAGGGGATCCATTCGCTATGTGTGGCGAACGTATCTTACTTTGCTCAATGAACCTCGCCTTTGCCTACCTTACTTTCAGTGTGTCTGGTCATTCTTTGGCCGGAGCACACCAAGAACTGCTGACCCGGCAGAAGGCAGGATCAAGGCCTCTTAGAAAATACAGAATTAGGGAGAAAATAAATATAATTAAAAGGGCCCAAGAATTAAAAATTCTAGATGTTTGCTGCTAACAATTTAATAGATGTTATATTTGAATAATATGTTTTAAATGCCAACCTGAAAAAAGCAACCCTTTTCCTGAATAATCTTCTTTAGCTGTTCAGAAAATATTGCTGTTACAGATGGTCTAGGATAGGGTTGCCCAATAAAATACAAGACACCGGTTAAATTTGAATTTCAGATAAACATGAATATTCTTTTAGTATAAGTATGTTCCTTGTAATATTTGGGACACACTTGTGCAAAAAATTATTCATTTTTCACCAGAAATTCAGACTTAACTAGGTGTCCTGTATTTTTATTTGCTACATCTGGCAACCCTAGTCTAGGCAGGAAGTTTCTTTCACAACTTTTATGTTATGCAAATTCAGTCTTTTTTTTCAAGTTTTCAAGTCAGCCTTCACTGGCTTGTAATGCCACGCATTTTATTCTTCCACTCTTCTTTGTTTCTTTTTCATAAATCTCAGTAAAATGTACAACCGTGTGAACTTTTCACAAATAGTATGTTCCTAGGGGCTTTTTTCTCCTTGTATCTAATCTTTGAATCATAGATTGAGAGGCTGTTATTTATTTGTTTGTTTAATAAATATACACAGGGCATTGGGGATGCAATGATGAGTGAGAAGAGACACGACTTCTACCCTCACGAAGGTTCGCGTCTAGGGAAGGAGACAAATATTAACCACCCATTACTACCTCATAGACCTACTCATATGATTTATGAGACAGGAAAAGTGATAACTATTGTACATTTCATTAAGGACCTTGAATCAATCAATCAACCCAAATTTATTAAAATGCTGTGGATTTTTAGACTCTGGATAGTACACAGACATGACTCAGTGACATTATCCAACCGCCTTAGAACCAAGGCTGGCACAACTGCGGCTGGCAGGAGACGGCTCCCCTCGCAGCACCTGCCTTGTTTCTCTCATCTTTGCAGGTCTCATCAAGTGGCTGCTCAGTCCCTTTCAGCCTTTTGTTAATATGGGAGTTCTGATGTATTTTTCCATTCCATTAACTCCCTTTCCTGGCAAAACATTTCCCTGGTATTAACATGCCTATTTTTTCACTAGTATATGAAGGCAAGATATATATAATTTTCCTCTCTAAGATATCTCCTACCCTGAGCTTCCATTCTCATCCCCATAAACTGAGACTTTTAAAATACTTGAATGCCTCGTCTATTTCATCAGCCTCCTATCGTTACCCCAAAGACCAGGTTTTGTGGAGACAGCTTCATACCTTACATCAATCATTATTAGAATTTCTCTGCAGCTTGTCTCTTCTATTGCAAGAAACTTTCATAAGCTCTTACATTACACATTCTGAGACAATCTTTCCTTATCCACTTACAATTACATGTGATAAGTGTCAATATGTAATTTGTGCGAGGTTTGTAGCTTACCACTCTTTCCGTTTCTCATGATCTTCCCCTAACTCAGGGTTTCTCGGTTTTGGCACTACTGACCTTGTGGGCAAAAGAACTCGTTGTGAGGGGTCGTCCTGTGAATCACAGGATGTGTAACAGCATCCCTGGCCTCTACCCATTAGATGCCAGTAGCAGAGGTTTCCTTCCATCATGTCAATTGTGGCAACCAAAAATATTGCCAAATTCGGAGGGGAAGAGGAGGGCAAAATCGCCCCTGGTCAAGAACCCCCACCTCAAATTCTCTATTCTTTTTTCACCCAGTGTTGGTTTTCTTCATGTGGAGTATATGACAGCGTGAACAGTTGTCCCACTTTGCCTGAAACTGAGGAGTTTCCCAGGAGGTAGAATTTTCAGTACCAAAATGGACAAAGTCCTAGGAAAACCAGGACAAAGTGCAAATTCTCTAATTGTTTTTTTTCATTCTCTCAAATAATTAATATCTTGACTGGTCATTGGAGTCTTGGTCTTAGTCCCATCTTCTCAGTAGACTTAGCATGTTATTACCCCCATTTTCTAGCACAAAGGGGGCTAAGGAAAACATCTGAGTCCGTCCTTAGGAGTTAGCTTTTCCCAGCTGGAAACTTATAAGATGTTCTCTTTATCCCCAGAGGTCAGGAATTTTTACCAGAATATAGTGAGTGTACGTCTTTATTTTCCCACCTCATCCATCCTGCCTGGGATTCATTTAATTATCTCAAACTGCAGACTCATGTATTTCTTCAGCTCAGGAACATTTGCTTCTATTGTGTGTTTAATTATTGTCTTCCTCTGTCTCTACCTTTTTTTTTTTCTTCTGGAATTCCTTTAGTGCATGTGTCAGGTCTCATAGATCCATATACTTATTCAATGACCATTTTCTCCTTTAATTTACTTACCATTGTTTAATGTTAAATAACATCATGGGTTTTTCATCTTAGAAAAATCTTTTTAGTACTGTACTTAGAGCTCTTCAAGGATCCTATTTTGTTTGCATTGATTCCTGTCTTCCACAGCGGCTCAGTCTCATTGGGGCTCTGTCTGGTTGGGTTCTCTCTGGCTCTGACTCCCAAACCCCCCAGTTGTGCCGCTGTTCTCTTCTGTGCCTTGTGACTCAGCTTCATCTACCGGGACTCCCTGAGTGGTGGCAGATGCAGCCATGTCTTCCCACGTGGCCCGGTGGTTGCTTGGTCCCCAGCAAGGCACCAGGATGATGCCTCTGTGCTCTCTGTCCTCCGCGCACTCGCCCAGTCTGGAAGTGGAGACCGTGGGAGCCCACCTGTCCAGGGTCGCCGCTGTGCCTTGGGAAGAGGGAGAGTGTGGCATGTATCCTTCCCTAATCCAGTGTCGCTCTCCCCCTTCTGTTTATTTCACCTTCATTTATTCCTTCTCTAACACTCTTCCTTTCTTTACATAGATTCAATTTTCTGACCTGTGTAATTTTTCTTCTTTCCGAAGAACTTACTGTAACAGCTCCTGCAAGGCAGGTTGACTGGTGACAAATTCCTTCAAAGTTTGTCTGAGAAAATCTATTTCTCCTTTACTTTTACAGGATAATCTCACCTGATACAGAATTCTAGCTTGGTATGGATTTTTTCTTTAAATATTTCACTCCACTCTCACTTGCATGGTTTCCGAAGAGACATATGATGTAATTCTTATCCTCCATAGGCATGGTATTCCCCCACCCCATGCAGCTTTTTTCAAGATTTTTTTCTGTCTTTGATCTTCTGTAGTTTAAGTATGATATGCCTAGGTGTAGTTTTTTGATATTTGTCCTTATTAGTACTCTCTGAGCTTCCTGGACCTGTGATTTGGTGTCTATCATTAATTTCAGGAAATACTCTCAGTCATCATTGCTTCAGACATTTCTTCTGTTCCTTTCTCTCTTTCTTCTCCTTCTGGTATTTCCATTATCCCACAGTTCTTACTACTCGGTTCCATCTTTTTTATTCTTTTTTTTCTTTGCATGGTTTTGGAAGTTTCTTTCTTTCTTTCTTTCTTTCTTTCTTTCTTTTTTTTTTTTTTTTTGAGACAGAGTTGACAGAGTCTTACCTTATCACCCTTGGTAGAGTGCAGTGGCATTATCATAGCTCATCCCAACCTCAAACTTCTGAGCTCAAGTGATCTTCCTGTCTCAGCCTCCTGAGGCTACAGATGCAGAGCACCACACCTGGCTAATTTTTTCTATTTTTAGTAGAGACAGGGTCTCACTCTTGCTCAGGCTGGTCTCTAACTCCTGGCCTCAAGCGATCCTTCCACCTCGGCCTCCCAGAGTACTAGGATTACAGGCGTGAGCCACTGCGCCCAGCCTAGAAGTTTCTATTGACCTTTCTTCAAGCACACTGACTTTTTTCCTTGGTTATGTCTAGTGTATTTATGAGCCCATCAAAGGCGTCCTTTATTTCTGTTACAGTGTTTTTCATTGCTGGCCTTTCCTTTTAATTCCTAGAGTTTCTTTCTGTGTGCTTACATTACCCATCTGTTCTTGCATGTTTTTCACTGTCTCAATTAGAGCCCTTAGCATGTTTGTTGTTTGAAGTTTCCAGTCTGATATATCTGAGTCTGCCATATCTGAGTCTGGTCCTGACACTTGCCTTGTCCTTTCAAACTGTGTGTTTTGTCTCTTAATATGCCTTGTAAAATTTACTGGAAGCCAAAAGAGACCCCACCACTTGTTCCCGCAGAGGCTTCTGCTCCTGGGCTTCTGTCCCAGTGAGCTATGATTTGTCTACACCCGCCTGTCTGTCTCTCTGATTTGGGAACCAATGGTTTTTCCTGTGACCCAATTCTCTGGTGGATATAATAAGAGCTGCTGACTTTCAGTTTGTTAATTTTTTCTTGCTGTGAAGGTGGGAGTGCTGACTTCCAGTTTTCTTATGACTGGAAACAGAAGTCCTTCCTTCTCCTCACAGCACCACTGCCAACACGCCCATCTCTGCAGACAAAGACGCAATTTACTTTCTTTGCATCACCAAGGCTCTTCTCGCTGACTTCAGGCTGTTGTAAGACTCACAGGAGAGAAATTCTGCATCGACCCTCTCTAGCAAAATCAGCCAGAGATGGGGCCATCCTTATACCCTCTCCCCCCGCACACCCGCTGACTCCAGCAAGCTCCGGTGCAGGAGAGGGGTGTGCCATGGAGGGAAGCTCGGACACACCCAAATTGCCAGCTCCTCAGAACTTTCTTTAATCCTCCTGCACCCAGTTAGTTGCCAAATCAGGTAGATTCTGCTGCTTTTCTTTTTCTTGCTTCCACAGCCTGGCCCAGGTCCTCAATCCTTCTGCTCTCTGTCCCTCACAGGGCACTCTGTCACCTTCTGTCTGTAGGACTCTTCCCAAACAATCCAGTTCAGTCCTCGCTGTCAGGGAAGCACAACTCGGATCATTTTCCTGCCTCCTCAGAAACCTCCAGTGCCTTCTGAACTAAATACAACATTCCCAGTCCTGACATTTAAGACCAACCTACATTTCTAATCTTAACTCTCATCAGTCTCCTACAAACAAGCTACTCCCAACCAAACTAAAATTGCAGACATTTTCTCAACACCTGGGCACTTTCTGTTCTATACCTTTGTCTTATCATTTCAGTTCTGTTACCTAAAATGCTTTCTCAGTTTGCCAAATTCTTACCTATTCTTCAAACACCACCTTTTTTTATGAATCCTCTCTCATCCTAACAACCAAGAGCTAACTCTTGCTGGCTCTCGTTCAGTCTGCTTGTGAATTTCCACGCCACTTTCACTCTCAGCACCATCAGTCCCCTTCGGTCAGAGTATTGTCCTGTGAGCAGCTGTCTTTTCCGCCTATGGTATTTCTAGTTCCTTGAGGACAGAGGCTGCACCTTACTAATCTCCGTATTCTGCAACAACCAGCACAATGCTTTGCAAACAGTAGATGCTCAATAAATGTGTCTGTAATTGAAAACATATTATTTTACGATGACAATCCATGGGTTTCATAAAGTAGATCAGAGTATATCCTTAACATTCACAAGGGAAAGAAATAAATCCCAAATGCTAGAACTCAGAAATTTTCATATAGGATTATATTAATAAATCCTCCTTTATTACATTTCTGTCACTATATTGTGTTTACCAACTCTCAACTTGTAAACTACATTATTTTCTATCTTTACTTAACTTTTGTCTTTTAATTGATGTCTGTTTCACCCAAAGGAACAAAGTTTTTAATCACTTCATGAATATTACTATACATACATATGTTGGAAGTACACAACCACGGGAGATACGGCGGCCCATCTGATAGTATGTGCTGTTTCTTTTTTTATCTCCCTAAAATGGGAAATTACTATAAATGATGGACCTTGAGCCATTTGTGTTTTGTTTTGTTACAGATAGTTACCACTACAAATGTTAAGTCCTTATTGCTGGCCGGGTGCAGTGGCTCATGCCTGTAGTCCCAGCTACTTGAGAAGCTGAGGCAGGAGGATCACTTGAGCCCAGGACTTTGAAGTAACAGTAACCTGTGATCACTCCTTTGCACTCCAGCCTGGGTGACAGAGTAAGACCCTGTCTCAAACAAACAAACCCAAAAAAGTCCTTATTGCTAAGAAAGTACTCTATTAAGAAAAATATTCAAATTATCTGCTACTTGCCATAGATAAAATTCAGTGCCAGCAATAAATTTTTCTGGGTTCAGGCTATTACCCCCATGCCTCATTTCTCCCTCCACCTCTTTAGGAACCACACGGCTACAATGATAATCAGCATCAACATTCTTAGCCACTAGACTAAGATAAACTTTTTCTATTGACTTTTTTTTATTGTGGTGAAATACACATAACATAAAATTTACCCTGAGCAACACTTAGTCTATCCACAACGTTGTGCAACCATCACCCCACTATCTAGTTCCAAATCTATTGACTTTTATTTCCTAACGGGTTTTTGCTAAAATAAATTAGGACAATTTTCTAAAATATAAGCAGCTATTAATTTTGCAGAAGTAGATATTTTAGATCTCTTAGACTCAACAGCTTTTGTAATTCAGACAAATAAATAGCCCCCTCCAAAAAGAATCACTGTTTGGTCTCTCTGTTGGCCTATGCAGAACAGTCCTGCAAGTAATATATAATCGAGATTCACTTGACTTGGGAGGACCAGGCAGCAAAGTGGTTTCTAGCTCCTGGCAGAATGTTCCTGGAACAAACCTGAACGAGGCACAGGAGACCCAAGACCTTGGCACATTCTCACCAAAGCCAAGTCACACCATTAAACCTCAGTGAGGAAGTATCAATAACTTCCAAAAAGTGGATTGCAGTTTAATATATTACCAGCTGTCAGCACCTCAGCAACTAAATTGAATGGCCAGGGACTTGAGATATGAAAGGTAAAGAAAGAAATCACCTGGGCTCCTTTAGCATCATTGTAACATGTCCTCTCAACCTCGCCCAGCCACCCCTCCCCTGGCAACAGAGTAAAACACAAACAGTAAAAACAGAGGGGTTGGTTTGATTTGGTCATTAAAGAAATAGGGACGGTGCAATTATAAAATTCTAGAGGCATAAAAGCTGATGTCTCAGCAACCACCACTCTTCCCACTCCTGTATTTTATAATCTAATCCAGATGTTTTGAGTTTTCCCCAAATAAGATCAGAGAAAGATGTTTTGGTCTTTGGTCTTTGGCATGCTTCTGATCTTAGGTAAATTATTTCTACCTATTTTTTTCTCAACCTTTACAAATGTTATTTTCAGAAAATTCTACATAATATCACATACTAGGGTAATGGTTTTTAAAAATTAGAATTTAATAAAAAATGAATTTATATAGCTCCTCTGGCCCAATGATTCTTTGAAAAATTACTTGGGAAACATCACTAGCCCAATAGGGTTTGTTGGCCAGGAGAGACAGACAGAGTCTCTCAAGATACAGAGGAAACCCTGAGGCCTTGGCACTGATGGATTTTGTTGACTAACACCAAAAAAAGAAAGAAGGAAAATTAGTGAATTCAAGAAGTGACCCCCAAACTTGTTAAATTTATTATTAGAATAAAAATCCAACCAGTTTCAGAATGAATTAAATTAAACCTTCTGAGGTTTCACACTGAATCTTATGGTTTGCATGTATTCCAGGCTCACAGAAACCCAGTGGCAACACAAATCAAGATGGCCATAAAAATAGATAGAGGCTGAAACTAGAAATTTCCACACTTCCTGACCAAGACGCTGACTTCTCCCCACGCCTGGCCTCCTGCCCTGGGTTGATTGCCCAACTTGGCAGATAAACAAACACACGCTCTAAGCAGCCAGGTGTCCCCGTCCAAATTAGTCCCAATTTAGCAAATAAAAGTAATCACCTGGCCCTCGTCACATCACACAGGGCAATTCCGCTGTGTGTGTCAAGGTCACACAGACAGGTTAACATAATCACACTGCAGAACGCAGAACAAATAAAGCTCGATCCTTCCCACAGCCTGTACCGCGCAGCCTCTTTTATCAGGGCCTCACTCACGCAGCGCTGCCAGGCAGGCGGGCCTGCCTCGAGCCACCCGGGGAAGCCTGCTCTGGGCTTCTATTTCAAACTGCAGATCAGCACTCCCGTTGGCTGCCTCGCCTGGCCTCAGTGCTACTGGCTAAGACAATAGGACAGCGGGGGAGGTCTGATCCCAAGTCAAGCCAGCTCAGTCTATCTCAAGAACACAAAAGCCACCCGAGGAGCCGGAGCCCCCTTCCTGCCCACTGCATGGCAACGAGTCAGCTCACACATCAGGGCTTGCAGACCGGCAGGCCCCACGGAAATCCGAAATCCGCGCAGATGGCTCCAGCGTGTCCTTGGGCCCACTGCTAGCAGCCCTGTGCTGGGAGGGGAGTGGAGGGCGAGCACAGAGAATTCCCTCTCACTCTTCTTTCCTTCAAGCACCAGTTGCAAGCCCTGGTCTGCTGACGCAAGCTTTGAAAGTATTTCATTTTAGAGGGTATCTTGTTAAAGAGCTCGGGAGAAGTTGAATGATACCACTTCCAAGAAAAGTAGATCCTCCGGTTTCTAGGCCAAGACCTGGCCCGAGCCCCATAACACATTATGGTGAATATGCCCAAGACGAAATATAAAGTCTAAGACGGGAGTCCCAGCCTCAGAACAAAGCATCGGACCCCGTCTAGACCATCTGCAACAGGCGCATATTGTCTCAGGTGTAGACTTGCAGGGAGGAAAAGGGTAGTATAGGAAATACACTATTGCTAAACGATGAAAAATGGGGCCAAATTTTGGTGTAGGGACTCTGGCCTTCTTCCAGTGGAACATATTAAAACCAATATCAGGGGTGGTGCAGCAGGAATGACTCATTCTCCTGACAAATAGCCACCCAAACAGTTGGCAAGCTGCCCTGCTCCACCCATTCCTGGTCATCTTACCACAAATGTAAGCATCTGGCACATTCATCATCTTCTCTGGGGCATGAATGAATGCTCAGGCTGTAGATAATTTAGCAGAAATATATGTGTGTATTATCATGCAGATAAGACAATTATTTCATAATAGAAATGGAACCCGAATCATCTTTGCCTGACTTTTGATCCTGCCAGTACTGCAGAAAAACACTCCCTGATATGTTAGATAGTCAGGAAATGGAAGCACAGAAGGAGAGAGAGATTACAGGCCACTCTGTGCCTTTGCTAACACGTGCTGTGATCTTAGCCCTTCCTTGTGGGTATCTGATTTCGCAGGGAAAAGGAAAAGGCAAAGGAGAGACAAAGAGGTCCCCACCCAGCTTGCATGCGTTTTTTTCCATTCCAGTTTGTAACTGAAAAATAAACATAATCATATACTGTAATGTAAACAGGACAAAAGCACAGACCAAATGCTATAAAATGGTTAAAAAAGAAAAGGAAGGAGGAGGGGAAAGGAAAACAGAGAAAACAAATAAACGGAAGAAAAAAGAAATTTGTAAAACTGACTTTCATTATGGTATTATTGTCACAGGGGCAACTGTCTTTCAAATCAGATCAGCTTATAGCAGCTTGTTTCATTTCAATGATAAATCTAGACGTAGACAGACGTAGGTAGGGATAGAAGATTTTCCACTTTAGATTTTAAACTCAGTAAGGGGAGAGACACTGTATTCCTTATTTAATTCCATAGCATCGAACTCTTGGTAGAAAAACTAATTTTAACTTTTCTAATCTAAACGGACAAGCGTTGGAAGATGTAGGGGAAGAAGGAAGGAAGTTGAATGGGATGTCTGAGAAAAAGTTTGTCTGAGCTTAAAATAAAGAGCTGTAACGGGAGGAGGAAGAGGAGAGGCGCTAGGGCAATCCGCCTTTGCCTTCCTAGCCACACTGCACCAGCATCAGCAGGCCTGTGGCCCCAGACAGAGAAGGGGAAACGCGAGATTTGAGGGAATGGTACCCAACCAATCATTCATATGTACGGAACAATTGTCATATGCATGGGAAAATTATAAACTAGCTGTTTAAAACTCAGGAAATGCATTAGGCCTAGAGCAGTTTCAATCCTAATTTAAGGGTAGGAAGATAAGCCTAGTGGAAAAGGCATTTCATTCTAATTTGGATCCATTTCATATGTGTAAGGAAATGTAACAACATTTTTAGCTCAGCCCTCATTCTCCCCTTGCAGCCTTTTGCAGATGTTAGACCTTTGTCAACACTGGAGGGTGCTTATGCATTTTGACCCAGATAAACTTAGGGGTGCTTGACTGGTCTGTCATAATTCTTTTGAACTTTTGGTCCTGTTTTGGATCAACCCATTGCTCTTTCAGCTGTAGAGAAATGAATGGCCTCTGGGGAGAATGATCTCCACACACTTCTTTCATTTGCCCCCGACTGCTACGTGAAAATAGCCACCTGCTACTGTCTGGCATCAATCGTCCCGTTCCCCTCGAGCAGTGCATGGTGCCTCTTGTTCCTCAAGCTGTAAGACTACTGCAGAGTCCTTCCCAGCCACCGGGGTCACTGATGACGTGTTGCCTTTGGAAGAGGTGTAAGTAAAGATTACAGCATGATTGTAGAAACTGTGCATGTCCACTTGAACAAGAGGAGAACACAACAGAAAAGCATTTGGCGGGGAGATTATTTTCTATTTCAGTGCTTGCTCTGGCAGCACATACACTAAAATTGGAACGATACAGAGATTAGCATGGCCCCTGCGCAAGGATGACATGCAGTAATAACAACAACAAAAAGATTATTTTCTGTTTCAAAAGTGTGCCCATCCTCCAGATTCTCTGAGATCAGATAGCCCCTTTAGGAGTCTTCTTTGTTCAAGCAAGCTGGGGATCACTTTTCCTTTCCCTGAACCCCTACAGTATTTATTCATTTAGCATTTGTTAAATGCCTACTGTCAGGCACAGTATATGCATCCTTGTTTTTACAAACAACCCTGCAAGGCAAGTGTTATTATCTGCGCAACACCCCCCTCCACTAACAAACACCACATTTTAAAGATGGAAAAGCAAAGGCAAAACAAGCTAAATGATTTGGTAATGATCTACCTCTGGTAAGCAGAGGAGTCCAGGTTCAAACCCAGGCCAAGATAAGACCGAAGATCCTACTGTATATTTATTATTAATTATGACTTTTTCTGACAAGTCCTGTATTAGACTATTGGCTTGTGAAGGGCAACCTCTATGCTAAATAACATCTACCTGCTCAGGGACAGTAAAGCAGTGCATATCGCCTTGCAAACACTCAGTCCACGGGTAATGAACAGATATGGAGATGGGACCGGGATGAGGGAATGAATAGATTCTATGAAGGATCATTGCCCACTTTGGGAAAGATGAGTCTCAGCTGTGGGTTTGTTGGTTTCTTGACAAACACAGCTTTACGATAAGTATGTTGAAAATGTAGTCATGGTTTTAGAAGCTATTAGAAAAAGCCAATGAGAGGAAATCTGACAGCCTTATAGTTTACATAGGCCTAAAACTACCATCATTTTATACCACTGCATACGGTAATTTCCACAAGCACAGAAATTATGATAAGCACATAGATAATTGTTCCAGTAGTCAAGTAGATTCTAAAACGTTTTCTTCTTGGATGTATATCTGAGTCTTCCTAAACTTGACAGGCATTGAATTAGCAAATGAACTAAAATTTACAAGGAGTGCTGTAAGAAACTTTTACTTCAGAACTGAAACCTAACAATGTACAACTGCTCCCATTCCTTGTCATAAATATAATAAATACAAAAATCAGACAAAAGGAACTCAACTCAGAGGAAGTGCTAAAAACTGGAAATATGATATTATAAACAAATGATAGCCAAACACCAAAAAAATTATGGACTTCAACGGAGGAAAGCCCTTATCATTTCACTTGGAATTTATCATTACATTTCACTGAGCTAGATTTTCCCAGACACTTGAGAGATTTGATCTAAAGGCCACAGCTGGGCAATTCTATTTGGAAAATGGTTTGCTCACTAGCAAACACATGCCTGTGGTGTGCAGTGTTATTTTATTTTATGTGAAGGTGTGAGCTGGGAAGTGGGATTTCATTTATTGCATGAGCACCATGACCAAACCCCCTTTGGTGCTATAAATGGGAGGTAATGAAGGGATCCATTAGCTGTGTTTAAATCTGTGTTCTAAACTTTAATACTCCACATCAAATTTTTGTTAGTGTAATTTGTCACAGTTTTAAATGCATCTTTCTGGTTTATTTTTTCTTTTAAGTGAATTAGGTAACCCGACTACATTAAGGTTTTTTTTTTGTTTGTTTTTGATGTATGCTTATGATAAAAGCATTACCACACCAAACATTCAACCAAGATGGGCCCTTAAAATAGATAATGACTACAAATTAAAGTGTAATCATTAAAACATCTTAAACCAAGAGAAATAGCTGAGGAACGTAGGAAACTATCAAAGGAATATTTTACTTTTAGTATTTTACTTTAGAAACATGGGCCTGGAATTCATCCCCGTGGATGAGAGTAGGAGTTGTAGGAGGGGATAAGTTTGCCAAAGAAAAAAGGCAGAGAGGAGGGAAGTGGACGGAGGACAGAAGGCTAGTGAAAAGATCTCCAGCTCTCGGGGCCTCATTGTCTGCTCTTGGTTCTTGGTGTGCTCTTGGCAGAAGAATGACCAGACACACCAAAGTAAGGCAAGCACAAGGTGAAGTTTATTGAGCAAAGTAAGATACGTTCGACACATACAATGAACAGACACCCCTTTTCATAACAGGAGGTCCCCAATTATGATCTGGGGTCCTGTTTCATATTGCCTAGGCTGGGCCCTCTTCGTGGTTCAAATGTCACCATCAAACCACTTTGATGGACAGTTGGGAGTTCCATAAGCTGTCTTACTGCCCATGTGGATCTCCCATGAGTCTCTGAAAGCCCATGGGGGCTGCCGAGGGGGCAAAGGAGGAGGGTGCAATGTAGATTTAAGCTAATTACATGATAATTAGCCTTGGGTTGCTCTAGGTCACCTTCCAGACCCTGTTGTGCCTGTGCTGCTTGGCCCATGGGCTGGGGAATCCTCTGCATTCTTTTGCAGTTGGCACTAAGTTCTGATTGACAGATTGGTAGGGTGTTCCCTCCTCCCCCAGGCGTGACAATTACTCCCAGGAGGGCTGGAGAGCCCTCAATGTCTACCTAACACAGCTGGGTATAGAAGGCAGTGGGCAAGGTTGAGGAAACCGAAGGATAGAGCCAGGAAAGTAGGAGGTGAACCAGGATGTGCAATTGATTGGGTCACGTGGTGAGGAGCAGCAGTCACTCTGGACTTACAGGCTTAGGGGACTAGAAAGAGGTAGTGCCATTTACCAGCATCTGAGCAAGCCAGCCCGACATCTTTCCAAGACTCAGCCACCTCCTGAGACACACTGACATGTCCTCACATGGGCTCTCATTCAACAGGCTGAAAGAGGGAATAATAGTGGCATGGTTTAATTATTTTGGTGTATGTGTGAAATTAAACACAAACACTTGTCTACAGCCATACCAACCTGAACGTGCCTGATCTTATCTGACCTCACAAACTAAGCAGGGTCGGGCCTGGTTAGTACTTGGATGGGAAACACAAACACTGGTAACATAGAAACCACACCCTCTGACTTGGTTTTCTTTCTTAAAGCAGTGTCAACATACCTCGAAGGCTGACTTTCAAAGTCAACTTGTATATACATATGTATTTTAAGGAAAATGCTTACCTAGCATTCTATGGTCAGAATAAATCTCAAGAACGTGTCACAAAGATATGTGACTGAGTAGGCAAAGGGCAGGTGGAATTCAGTGTAAGATACTGTGGTATGCTAAAGAATGCCCCCAAAGGTATCCATGTCCTAATCCCCAGAACCTGTGCATGTCAATTTCTATGCCAAAGGGATTCTGCAGATGTAATCAAATTAAGGACCTTGAGCTGGGGAGGTTATCTGGATTATCTAAGTGGACCCTAAATGTTATCACAGGGTCCTTGTAAGAAGGGGCAGAGGGAGATTTGATTACACAAGAAGAAGTAGGAGAGGTAAGGACAGAAGCATGAGGTTGGGGTAATTTGAGGAAGAGGCCACAATCTAAGGAATGCAGGCGACTTCTAGAAACTAGACAAGTCAAGGAAACAGATTCTGCCCTAGAGCCTCCAGGAGGAACCACTTCTGCTAACACTTCGACTTCAGCACAGGACAACTGTTTGCAGACTTCTTCTAGCTTCCAGACCTGTCACAGAATAAATGTGTGTCATTTTAAGCCACCAAGTCTGTGATAATTTGCTACAGCAGCAACAGGAAACTAACACCCTTTGGGAAGAAATATCCTCATTTGTAGCACAACGTGCAGGTGCGTGCTTTTCTCTGGTAAAGGCACATTAGTCTCCTTAATGGACCTGTCTCGGGTGCGGGCCTTTCTCTTTACTGCTGCTTCCGCTGCATGGAGTTGGGCTCACAGAATCCGCCCAACGCTTGTTTAGCTACAGGTCAGGAACAGGATCTTTCTTCCGTGGGCGGGGGCAGGAAGGTTTGAAAGAGGCCTAGTGAAAGTGGGCAAGAGAGAAGGGGGTCTTGGTGAAGTCACCCGGCATAGATCCAAGAGAAAGGCCCCAGTCAGCGGACACTGTTTTAGACTCAGAAGGGCCTGTTCAGGCCCCTGATGTGAGGAGCTGATCCTCACGTCAGCAAGCAGTGGAGTAAAAGTTGGGGGAATGGCAGGAAATCCTTGAAGACTTGAGAGAATGTGCTGCTTTATTGAAAAATGTCATAAAAATGCTGGTTTCCCTCAGGAATGACATTGACAAAAAACCAAAACCATGATTTCTGCAAAATCATAATATACCCCTCCTTGGAATAATTACTGTAGCCCAGTAAGAAAGCCTCAACAATGCTAGGATAACATTCTAGAAGGCCCAGAGGATGATGCTTAAATAAATAAGAGTACTGTATATACTATATAAGGGGTGCACACAAAGTATTATATATAAGGGGTGGTCATGCACAGAGAGCGCGGAGAGCTAGGAGAGTAAGCGGTAGGCAGAGGCCAGAACTCAGAGGACACAGGCATTCAGGGGGCAGCCAGGGAGAGGGCAGCCAGGAAGACAACAGCCAGGGGCATGTGGAGGGGCAGTCTGCAGGCTCAGGCACAAGCGTGGCAAAAGCCGCAGGCAAGGATGCAGCAGATGTTGATGGTGGCAATGAGGTCACGGTGCTGGGAGCAGAACTAAAGAGCAGGAGGGTGAGAAGTGAACTGGGCAGGAGGCAGCAGAGACGCAGGACGGGTGCATGAGAAGCAGAGGAAGACACAGCCTGGCCACTGAGTTAAGATGTCTCAAGCGCTGATATGTCCTATCTGCTGTAAGATGCACCCAAGAAATTCGTTACCGTTGATAAATACTCATGTGTGCAGATGATTTACTTTCAGAAGGAAGGGAGGAAGGGAGGGAGGGAAGAAGGGAAGAAGAGAGAGAAGGAAGAAAGGGGAAAGTAGAGAGGGTTTAATATCACTTTCAATCACTCACACTCTGATATGATTTTCCCAAAATGGGGGAAAGTGGGGGAGTTGGAGCTGGTGCCCTTGGAGTTGCCCATAACCCTGCATTTTAAAAGAGTCCTTTGGTCTGCACTGTGGAGGAAGGACAAACAGAAATGCAGACGGGTCAGCAGGCTGTCATGGGAATCCCGGAAAGGAATGTTAGCAGGAGACTATTCCTAGGCAGAGGGGATATCGGTAGAAGCAGAGGAGGAAATCAAGAGACTTCTGAGAAGGGCGAGGGAGGGGGCAGCTGAAGGAAGGAGCAGGGCAGGAGGATGCAGACCCTGGGAGAGCAGGAAGGGTGGCAGGAAGGGGCCTGGTTTGGAAGACAAGCGTGGGTGTAGGTAAATCGTAGTACAGAGTGGGAAGTTACCAGAAAGCACAGTGATGACCTCAGTGCCCTCAATGACTCATGAGCTGAGGTTATCTGCTGAGAGAGCCAGGAATTGAGAATGGTCTTTGGAGGAGTAGTGAGGCCTATAAATAGTCGACTAATTAGCACTGAGGAGTCATGTGAGGAGTCACAGTGCGCATGATTCCATCTGCACACACTGCAGGGCAACCACTTAGTGGGTACCATGCACCCAGCACAGTGTGGACTCCTATGTGTGTGTCAGTTCCACAAAGACACATACAATTAGTATGTCTAACTCACAGAGCTTTCCCACCACCTGAGTCTTAGCTAGACTTAAGTTGTATTAAGGCCTTGAAGGACTTACTAGTTCCGAAGTGGTAGCTTTTAAAACAATGGATTGGTTTATAGCTGTGAATTTTTTGTTTGTGCTCTCATAGCATATGGCTTGCACTTAAAATTTTATATATATATTAATGTATATACACACATATATATTTTTAGCAATGATTCATTCAATACATATTTGTTAAATGTATTCTATGTGCCAAGAACTATGCCAGACCCAGATATAAATCCATGCATTTACAACAAACTCGCCTTCAACAAGGCCACCAAGAATATACAATAGGGAAAGGACCAACACCATTTCCCAACACCATTTTCAATAAATGGTGCTGAGAAAACTAGATAACTATATGCAGAAGAATGAAACTAGACCCCTATCTCTGACAGTACACAAACATCAAATAAAATTGGATTAAATACTTGAATCTAAGACCTGAAAGTATGGAACTACTAGAAGAAAATATTAGAGAAATGTTCCCGGACATTGGTCTGCCTCTGGGCAAAGATTTTTTGTGTGTAAGACCTCAAAAGCACAGGCAATCAAAGAAAAAATAGATAACTGGGATTATATCAAGCTAAAAAGCTTCTGCCCAGCAAAGGAAATCATCAAAAAAGTGAAGAGACAACCCACAGAATGGGAGAAAATGTCTGTAAACTATTCATCTGACAAAGGATTAATAACCAGAATATATAAACAGCTCAAACAACTCAATGGGAAAAAAACCCAAATAATCCTATTTCAAAATGGGCAAAACATCTGAGCAGACATTTCTCAAAAGAGGACATCCAGATGTCCAACAGGTATATGAAAAAAATGTTCAACATTACTAATCATCAGAGAAATGCAAATCAAAACCTCAATGCTACGTCATCCCACCCCAGTTAAAATGGCTTATATCAAAAGACAGGCAATAACAGATGCTGGCAAGGACATGGAAAAAGGGGAACACTGATACACTGTTGGTGGGGATGTAAATTAGCACAGCCACTACAGAGAACAGTATGGAGGTTACTCAGAAAATTAAAACTAGAACTCTATATGGCCCAGCAATTCACTACTGGGTATATATCCAAAAGAAAGGAAATCAATATATCAAAGATACATCTGAACTCCCATGTTTATTGTGGCACTATTCACAATAGCTACAATATGAATTCAACCTAAGTGATCATCAACAGATGAATCAATAAAGAAAATGCAGTATAGATGCACAATAGAATATTATTCAGCCATAAAAAAGAACAAAATTCTGTCCTTTGCAGCAACATGGATGGAACTGGAGGCCATTATGTTAAGTGAAATAAGCCAAGCACAGAAAGACAAATATTGCACGTTCTCACTCATATGTAGGAGCTAAAAAAGTGGATCTCATGAAGACAGAGAGTAGATTGGTGGTTGCCAGAGGCTGGGCAGAGGAGTAGGGATGGGGGTATGAAAGGAAAAAAATATATAAATGTATTTATTACCACTAAACTGTACACTTAAAAATGGTAAAGATGGCAAATTATATGTGCATACTTTACCTCAATAAAAAACAAATTAAAAAAAAAAAAGAACTATGCCCGAGACTGGAGGGACAAAGATAAACAGAAATAGATGAAGTGTCTGCCATCGTGGGGTGAACAGTCCAGTGGTTAATACAAGGAGACATTCAAACTAATGTGAAATTATAATATGATCAGTGCTGCAAAGAGCAACGAGAAGGTGCAATCGACACAGATCGAGCGTGCTGGACAGCTGATTTCATCCTGCCTCATGTCACAGATCAATGTGCCCATGTCCTTGTGCCCCACTACATTACAAATTCCTTTCAAGGTTGAACATCATTGCCCACTCCTGTCTGTTTATGGCCCCTGACTCAGGACTGCACACACAGCAGGTGCTCAATGTGTGTTTGATGACTAGGCTGATGTCATGGCATGTTCATTAGCAGTGTTATTTATGACAGCCATGTGTGATACTGGCCTTGCTTCTGCTGGAAAAGTACAGATGGACGTCCACGGTAATAATGGAACATTCACGACCATCTTGCTAATTTGGCAGGAACGATACACAAATACCACTGCATGGACACTTTCCTCTGAAATGTAGTGCGTCACTGACACTTTTCATTTTTAAAAAAGCACAAATCACAATGTTCTTTGCATTTCTGTACACTGAGACTGTGACTACTTGTTTTCCCTTGTTTTCGGGGTGACTTTCGTTGTCCCATGAGGGGTGTTCTCTATAATAATGTTCATGCACCAGGGACGGTGGAGGAGAAATATCTTGGGGGGATAGAGAAAGGCACAGGGACAAACAGAACACCGGTTTATAACTATCAATCTAGGAACACTAGCGCTTTTTTAAATGTAATGAATACATGGATATGTTCTCATGGTAAAGTTGTAAAACAGCACAGATGCTACAACACAAAGTCACTCTTCACTTTTGCCCCACTGTCTCCTTCCTAATGGCACTGTGTAAATATTCTCCTGACTTTTGTCTATGTTTTTATAAATATGTACATACATAAACAAACAGGATATGTGATCATGCTGTATGCTATGTTTTGGATCTCATTTTTTACATAACAATGCATTTTGAAGATTATTCCATATCACTACATACTATGTATCAATCTACTGCCTGGTGTTTTCATAATCTCTTAATTATTTCTGTATTTTTTGTTTTTTTTTGAGACAGAGTCTCACTCTGTTGCCCCGGCTAGAGTGCCGTGGCATCAACCTAGCTCACAGCAACCTCGAACTCCTGGGCTCAAGCAATCCTCCTGCCTCAGCCTCCCGAATAGCTGGGATTACAGGCATGTGCCACCATGCCCAGCTAATTTTTTTATATATATATTTTTAGTTGTCCAGATAATTTCTTTCTATTTTTTTAGTAGAGACGGGGTCTCGCTCTTGCTGAAGCTGGTCTCCAACTCCTGACCTCTAGCGATCCACCCACCTCGGCCTCCCAGAGTGCTAGAATTATAGCCACCGTGCCCGGCCTATTTCTGTACTGATGAACATTTAAGTCATCTCCAATTTTACCAAGAAAAAAGCTTTCCCACTATGCAAATTTTCCACCAAAAGATAACAATCTAACTAGACTGTTTTCTTCATGATGTGTTCCACACCAAAGGATTTCTTGTCTATTGTTTTATCCTTACTTAGCTTTCTGAGAAACTTTGCCTATTGCTTCTTGCATCTGCAAAATAAAATTTACCCTGGTTAAAATATGACAAAAAACAAATTTACTTAACTCACTGGGTTCAAGAGATAAAAAAAAAAACAAAAAACCAGGAGCAACATAATAGGATCAGTAAGCTAATGATGTCTCTGTTAACATATACAACTGAAAATACATCTGCTCCCTGGTCTCAACCTCTACTGCTCTGACTCAGTTCAGTCTCCCAGCACCCTTTACCTAGGCTACAGCAAAAACCTCTATTTTTGGCCCCCTCACATACAGTCAGCCCTCCATACCCAGGAGTTCTGTCACGGATGATTCATCTAACCACTGATTGAAAATATTCAGTTAAAAAAAAAATGGATGGTTGCATCTGTACTGAACATGTCTAGACTTTTTTTCTTGTCATTATTCCCTAAATAATACAGTATCACAACGATTTATATAGCATTACATTGTATTATGTGTTATAAAGAATCTAAACATGATTTAAAGTAAATGGGAGGATATGCATAGGTTGTACGCAAATACTAAACCGTATTACATAACAGACTTTAGCATCCATGGATTTTTTTCACTATGGCGGAGGGGTTGGGAGAAGAGTCCTGGAGCCAATTCCCCATGGATACCGAGGGACAGCTATATGTCTAAAACACAAATCTGATAAGCTGGAACGTATTAGCAATTGAAAAAATACTAATTATGCCCATAAGTCAACAGCAAAAAAAAACAACAAACAACCTAAATTTTAAAAGGGCAAAGGACTTAAATAGACATTTCTCCAGTGAAAATATACAAATGGCTAAGAAGCACATGAAAAGATGTTCAAAGCCACAGGCATTAGCAAAATGCATATAAAAACCACAATGAAATGCTACTTCACCCCACTAGGATGACTAGAATCAAAAAGTGTTGATGAAGATGTGGGAAAATTGGAATCTTCATACTCTACTGATGGGAATATAAAATGGTGCAGCCTCTGCGGGAAACAGTTTGGCTGTTGCTCAAAAAGCTAAACACAGAATTATGAATTACCACACGATCCAGCAGTTCCACTCCTAGGTATATACCCCCAAAAATTGAAAAGTAGGGACCCAAACAGTTAGTTATACATCATTGTTCACAGCCAAAAGGTGGAACCAACGCAAATGTCTACTAACGGATGGAGGCACCAAATGTGCTCTCTACATACAATAGAACATCATTCACCTTAAAAAGGAATCACATTTGGACACATGCTACAATACAACATGGTGAGACCTGAAGACACCATGCTAAGTTAAAGCAACCAGACACAAAAGGACGAATGCTGGATGATTCCCCTTATATTAGTACCTACAGTAGGCAAATCCATAGTGATAGGAAGTAGAATAGAGGTTACCACAGACTGGGTAATGGAGAAATGGGGAGTTATTCATTAATCAGTACAGAGTTCTTTTGGGGGATGATGAAAAATTCTGAAAATGGATAGTAAAGATGGTTGCACCATTATAAATAGACTTAATGACACTGAATTATATACTCAAGATGATTAAAATGGTAATTTTATGTTATAAATATTTTACACAATTAAAAAATTCAAAAAATTAAACCTTGGAAATCTAAAAAATGAAAAAAAAATACTGGTTATGAATGAATGTCACCTTTATTCTTAAACCCCTCATGGCTCCGCACTTTCTCCTGACCAAACCCCTCTCACTTTTGCCAGGCTTTCCATGGGCTGGGCCTGCTTGTGTTCTCCTATGTCCTTCCTTCTTGAGTCCTACGCCCCAGCCAGGCCAAACAGCTCGTGATGTTCCCATCCTGCGTTGCTTCTAGATGCCTCTCTGCTTTACTTACGAGGTTCCTGCCTCTGGAAGGCTATTCTCAGCTCCCACCAATCAGCTGGAAAACACCTTCTCATACCCTCAGCTTAGCCTCCCCCAGAAAACCTGGACCAGCACCATTGGACCCCTCACCCACGCCAGGGAAAGACTTCTCTCTTTCTTCCTTCTTCACTTTCCCCTGTGCAGACCATTATCATGGCCAATACAACATTTAATCACTCATTTATTTATAGATCTGTCTTCCCCTGCTGTACTAAGGGAGCGAGGGCAAAGCCTTTGTCTTCTTTTACGTGGCATGGTTTTAAGATCTCTGGCTCTAGTTGTGTGACCTTGGGCAACATATTTAACCTTTTTTAGGTCTAAGTTTTGTCTTTCAAACAATGGTAATAAGAATAGTCTCCCTGTCATAGTTATGAGGAATAAATGACATAATGCCTGTGAAGTGCTTTAGCACAGAGTCTGATACACAATGGACAGTAAAATGTTTGAAGAAAGGAAGTACATAACAATTGCGTAGTAACATAGTATTGCATGATCACATAGTTGCATAGTAACTAACAATTGTTCAGTGGCTAAAGGCTTGAACATTTAAGGTGGAGAGACTTTACAAGAAGAATAAATAACCTAATCCCAGACGTTTACTTACAAACAAAGACCTCTGGAGAATGACTGGAAGAAAGGCAACTTGGGGAGCTCCTTTTGGCCCGTGGACCACAACACAGTCAAAAATGCTTCTAGGGACTTCCGAAGTTTCAAGTTTCCGCCATAAACTATTCCACTCCCTCTAGAACCAGCCTGATCCTGCCACAGAGGTCCTTATAACTCAAATAGTGTGGTCCTCTCAGAAAATAAAAACAAAAGCAAAATCTCAATGAAACAGATAAGAAAAGCTTATTGCAATAAGCTTCAATACCAAACCGGTGGAGGATCTTCCTGTTTTTAAATGAAAGAGTATAGGGTGGTTCTCCTGCAGACTTTGGAGAAATTCTGGAGTAAGTTTTCCACAGTGATGCATTTCTATCAAAATTCTGGCAAACTACCTTGGCTCCTGGAGGTTAAATCAGTAAGTAACCCTATCTCCAAAGTAGGCTGGCTTTGGGTGCGAGTTCTTATTTTATGTGAGCAGATGCTGGTTAATCAAGGCATGCAGCTGGCTTGTGCTGTGGAGACAAAACATTACGAAACACACATGCATCATTTCTTAGAAGGCAAAGCTCACTGCAGTGAACATTGCCAGTGTCCACCCGGTAACAGTACCAGATGTCCACGCAGTCCCATTAAAACTAACTCCACACTCAGCCCCAAGGGTGGAGCTTGTGACCCAGGCCTAAGTCATCAGCAGGTCTCATTTCCCTGTCCGCTGACATTCATGCATCCTACGTGACCTAGTCAGAACCAATGAGACACAATGACATATTTCACCGTATCTTTTGAAAAAGAAACTCTGATCTAAAACATAAGATAATGAGTGGGTTCACAGAGACCCTTTTGATATCTGTAAAACTCAAATCTAAAGTCCACGTAATGGAAGGCAGAACAAAGAAATAAAGATAAAAATGCCCAGGTGCTACTGATCCAAGGGCATCCTGAATGGAGTTATGCCTAAAGCTAGCCCTCCTCTCTTCTGCTTCTCTGAGTCAATAAATTCCTATTTTGACTAAGCCAGTTTGGGTGGGGTTTTCCTGTAACTGCATCAGAATAATCCTAACTGGCATGTATCAAAGCCACCCTTCCCAAACAGGAGCTCCACACTCTGATTCCATAAAAAGGACAACTGGTTTCTCTAGAGAACTCCCACACGAATGAATCAGGGCATGTTTAAGAGGCTTAGTGTCAGGGTAAGGAAATCTCTCCTTTGGGGACGCCTGTGGTTCCCATTTCTGTGTGGGCCAGGAAACTCCTATAAATTTCACCTGTTGACACATTTTCTTTGTAAGCATTTGTGCTACTTCGGGGGGAGGAGCCGGAAACAGAGGTGGAGAAGGGAAGGCGTGAGGCAAAATATGAATGATTGTGCAGGAAGCAATAGAACCGATGGCCTTTTAGCGAAGGGCTGGCGTGTGGGTACATGCGGTATGAATTCATGGTGGAGGAACTAATCAGGCAATGTTATCTGATCTGGGACAGCAAGAAAAAGAGTCTCTTTCCTTTTCCCCTGGTTTGATACGTCTGAGAGCACTTACCAAGGTGTCAAGCTGGGATTGGAAGCATCCAGTCAGAAACTGTGACTTCGGATTGTGCTGCAGTGGGGGGCTGGGCTGTGGGCCCTTTTCCAGTGATCAGCTGTCATTTCACTTTCCGAATGAAGCTGGATTTTTGTTCTGTAAAATCCAAGGCAGGTTCTGGATTGCAAACAAAGGTCAAACATGCTGACGCTTGAATATAAAGAGGCAGGGAGTTGCACAAGTTCTGAGTAATAGAGCCTGGTCATCAAGCCTGGGGCTGAGGAGGCTGTACGAACAGAACCAGAGTCTGGGAGGTTATTTCTTCCATGAAAAAAAGAGCCCAAAGCAGTATCCTGAATAGTCTGAGTCCAAAGCTGCTTCCATGAAAGGCAGCAGAGCTTATAGGAATGGGGTTCAAACTTTGGGAGCAGACCTAGTTTCAAAGTTTGCTCCCACCCCTACCTGGCTCTGTGTCCTCGGGCAAGTTAGTTAACCTCTCTGAATCAGTTTCCTCACCTGTAAACCTCAATTAGGTTCTTGAGAGAACTAAATTACTTGAATTATAGTAAGTCTAGTACAATCCATGGCCCATAATAAAAATAACTGCTCTTAACCTAGGGGGACTAATGCTGAATCCAGGTCTGTAGGTACGTGGACATTGAGACCTTGTTCTCATTTGGCAGGATGAGGAGCCAAAGTTCATTTCTCTTAATGGAATTTTCTGCAGATTAACAAGAGAAAAATACCATTTTGAAGCTAAATATCTGCATTTCTCCAGGTTCCTCTAAGCTCAGCAAATTCTTGTTTCTAAACTGCTGAATGACTAGCTCTATAACTTTACGCTGGCTAGATATGAGCTTAAATCCAAAGATTTTCATTGGACCATCATTTTTTCCCCCCAAGAGCAATGATTGGTTTTATTCCTATTGTAGGCTGATTATACAGCACAGTACCTTATTGGGGGCTCAGGAAATTTCTCTTTAGAAAAATGAATTCATTGTCAGGCCCATCTAAACTTCTGTTGGAAAGTGCTCAAAGTAGGAAGGAAGGAGGAAGAAGGAATATCTTTCTCGGTGTATTAGTTAGGATAAGGACCAAGCTGCTAAGGGCTGACAAAGAGACTCCAAAATTCAGTGATATAAAAAAAGATAGACGCTTACCCCTTATCATGCTACCGTCCAAAGGTGAGTGATCACAGTGCACAACCCCAGGGTGCTGTCCTCACCAGCATAATCAAAGTTGGATCATCAGCTTGAGGACATCAAAGACAGCCTGAAGAAATACACACACTAGTTTAAGAACTGAACTCAGAAGTAGCACACTTCACATCTGCACTTCTACTCACAGTCCATGAGGAAGAACTCAGTCCATGGCCATGCCAGCAGCAGAGGAGGCTGCAGAATGGACACACATCACTGTTAAGGGGGTTAAAGACAAGCCATATATCTGCTAAAGAACTTAAATCTAGAATATGTAAAGAATTCTCAACCCTCTATAATAAGAAAACCAAACAGTCAAAAACAATGCACAAAAGATTTGAACTTACACCAAGAAAGACAGATAGCAAATAAACATGTGAAAAGATACACAAGGTCAGTAATCATTAGTGATTGGGGAAATGAAAGACAGCACAACACATCTGTTAGAATAGCTAAAGTTACAAAGATTGACCATACCAGCTGTTGGCAAAGCTATGGAGGAACTAGAACTCTCATATGTTGCTAGCGTATGAATCAAAAATGATACAACCAAATGGAAAACAGTTTGTCAGTGTCTCAAAAATTAAATGCATAACTATTGTATAATCCAGGCTTTCTACCCCCAGATATTTATGCAACAAAAAAGAAAGCATATATCTACAAAAAGACGTATACATGAATGTTCATTGCAGCTTTATTTGTAATATTCAAAATCCAGAAACAACTATATGTCCATCGAAAGGTGAATGGATAAACAAACTCTGTACCATCCACATGGTAGAATACTGCTCATCCATAAAAAGGAATGAATTCTTGCAACACACAAAGGGCATGGATGAATCCCAAAATAATTACACTGTGTGAAAGAAGCCAGGCCAGAAAGAAAAAAAGAGTATATATTAAATAATTCCATTTATATCAAATTCTAGAAAATGCCAACTAATATATTGTAGCAGAAAGCAGACCAAAGGTTGGCCAGGAAAGAGGGGACAAGGCAAGGAGGGGTAGAGGCAAGGAACATCAGAAGGTGACAAGACAACTTTTTGGAGTAATGAATATGTGTGTGCATGATACATATGTCAAAATTAGAAAATTATACACTCTTAAAATGTGCACTTTATGTGTGTCAGTTCTACCTCAATTTAAAAAGTATATGCCCTCTATTTTTATAGATAATAGAGAGAATAGAATTTGATGGTCTATCAGAAGTATCCTCCTCATGTGGTTTCTCTTTGATATTTTGCTATCAAGTTCTGAGAGACTGTGGACCAGAATCTCTGGAAGGAAGATTTGTGTTGGAAAATAAGGTGTAAGAGAATGATCTTGCAGCTCTAGCCCCAGCTTCTGGCTCCTCTACTTCTCAAATGCCAGCCAAGCTTCTATCTCTAGTCTTGATTTCTTGCCGTGAACACATCCCATTCTGCACGATCCCATTAAAACCCTCGCTCACTACAAATTCAGGTCGCCAACTGCCAGTGACTTTGCACACACCAGCCTTGCCCCTGCCTGCCAGACCACACCTCCCACTCAGGCTCTGCCAGCAACCGCTGCAACTGAGCCTGCAGAACAAGTTTCTAGCGAGGTCGATGCTGACCTGGCCCTCTGGGTCACAGCCACTGACATTTTCAACAGAGTGAGAAAAGTTACTGTGTCTGTGTCCCATTGAAACTTGCTTAACACCTCCCCAGATTTTTGATTAGCATCAATAGGACTTTTTCTCCCAATACTCCTTCAAAAGACGTTTTCAAGTCTAAGCCCTTTCACAGCTGTCGTGCTCTTTCCCAGTAGCGCAGCACATTTGGTTGGGTGATGCTTTGGAATCTTTCTAGGTGAAAGGCTGAAATATATAAAGGCATCATAAAAGAATTCTAGAGGGCTTGGCAGGATTATTCTAAGAATTTCATCCATCCACTTCAAGCAATTTCTTCTGTTGATCTTTAGGATTACTACTGAAACAGCCAAGGCTTTTGCTGATTTATCCCAGAATATCACCCTCCTCGGTGCACAGTTGTGCGGTATCACAAATGCAGAGTTTTGTTTTTTTTTTCTTTCCCTCTGACTGGCTCAAAGTAGGATACCAGAACTAAGTACTAAATAAGCCTATATAAGAATGAGAAGATTTAAGGATTATAATTGATTCTCATAAACTTCATTCAGGAGAACTGGGGGAAGTGATTTTCATCTTCCTCCAACGTGTACTTAGGCATGGCCTGAGAAGCAGAATGTATCAACCCACCTTTCACTCACAGGCGAACTTTTCTTGGAGGGTGTGTGTCTGTGTGTGTGTGTGTGTGTGTGTGTAAGTATCTAGGGTTAGTTGGGCTTGGGCCACAGAAATTGTGCTAACTGGAGTAGGTAGCTGCTGATAAATCGAGGAAATCTTGCGAGGACAGGTTAGCTGAGTTGGATCACATGGGAACAATGAGACCTGGGCCATCCTGTTGACTGAAGGCCTTACCCCTTGGGTTCTTGGAGCAGAACTAGCAAAAACAAACTGCAGAAAAGCCTTTTCTGCAGCCAGAATTCTTAGCAGGCAGTCATGTGCGGGTAATTACGCCTTTGTCTGGCTCCTACTCCCTCCTCGCCCTCAGACCCTGTGGTTTCTGCCTGAATGGAAAGAACTATTGCTGCAGTCGGAAGGATCTTCATGCAGTCCATGGGGTGGGGGAGGAGAGGTGCCCCCCCAGCAGAGGCACCACCATTCTAACCAAGCCCTGTGCTTTACCTCTCCCTGGGCCGGGAAGGCCAAAGGAAGCCAGTAGGGAGGGATCGTCCACCTGAGACACCTGCGCTAGGTGGTTTCTCCTTCAATATCTGACTCAATTCTTTCAGTGTCCCAAGAGATGAGAATTGTTAGCCCCATTTGCGCAGAATAAAGACATGGAGGAGAATAATTAACAGAGTAGTTTAATAGCAGGAAAACTAAATAAATTGCCAAAACATCACAGCTACAATGTGTGGGACTTGAGATTTGTTTCCACACTCGCCTGAGGGTGGGAGTCGCCTCGCCATTGAGGAGCGAGCAGGGTGGGCTCTGTGAGGGGCAATGTCATAAATTTTGAGAGTCACGTACTTGCAATAGATAATATTCAGGTCAGAGAGAGAGAGAGATTGGGAGAGACCGATCCTGATCCTGTCTGCCTCAAACCACTGGAATATTTCAGTGAATAGCCTATCATTTGCAGATGATTGATAAGAAAGCTGGGTCAAATTAGCTTCTATTGTTATAGACTCTTTACTCTTTTAGTTTTTTGGGGGGAGGAGATGTTATTGGAGACCAAAATTTTAAGAAGTTTAATCCCATCCTAGAAATCAATGAGATAAAAATTAAGAAGCAAAACTGAGTAGCAAATAAAGGAAATTAACAACAGAATGTTCTCAGTTTCTTGGGACCTGCCCCAGGAAGTATTTCTGAATATTTTTAGAATATTCTAGCCACTACTGGAGTCAAAAGCTCTTAACTATGGCCACAGGAGGCAGAAACTACGGCCTGTTTACCCAAACACCGGGCCCATGGCTGCACTCCCCAGCCTCCGTCACAGGGAGGAGTGCCCATGGCCCAGCACCCATCCTGCCCCATCAGTGGAAAACGAGCAGAACTGATACACGGCGATCCCAAGTCTGGACCACAAAACAAGGTGCGATCCTCCATGCATGCTTCTCTTCCCAACTGGCTGGAGTAACAGCCTCCCGGATCCACGCTGGAAGCCACGGGTTAAACTTGGTGAAGCCACAGGTGTCTGGAGCCCACTAGCCTTGGAATGTTCCATGAGAAAGATAGATACTTTTAGTACGTAAAGCTGTTAAGATGTGGGGGTTTCTGTCATTGCTGGTCACAGTCCCTTGACAATATTCCAGAGGACTGGTTCTGCTCACGTCACAGAGATTGAGACGTGTGCCTGAAAACACAAGAGCCAGAGAATGGAAACCACTGTCTTGGGAAGGAACATCTACCTACTTCGGAGCCTCCACTGTATGTCTGTCTTGCCATTTGTGTACTATCTACAGGAAGTATGAAACCAGTTTGGGAAACATTTTCTTTATGTGATTTAGAAAGCAGAATTGAACTGTGGCACCAAGAATAAAGGGTAAAGTCACGAAGTGAAACATTCCTTTTCAGGCCAATTATAGAGAAGACCAAAGTAAATTAGCAAAAGGGGTGAATGATAGGGTTTTGATGTAATTTTATTGCAGTAAATAAAAAGTAGGCTAAACAACCACTGTCTGCCAGCAATCCTCGAAGACCTGCTTCTGTGAATGTAGAAGAATTATGTGTACCTGCCGGCAATTGTTTGGGTGCAATGTGAATTTTTAAAGTGCTTGAGGGTGTTTGAAATAGTTTTTCTCTTAAAAGCTTCAGGTTCACCCTTCCTACAAATGTGTTTAGTCTAGTTATCTGAGCAACAAGTGAATTTCCTTTCCGATTCTGTCAAATGCTACAAACTCCAAATGTGTAGCACTATGTTTAATGAGGTTTATTGAATTGGTATCATTCCTATTCCATGATGAGAGTACAGTACGTGATTGGAAGGAAGTCTCACCCATAGGTGGATGATGAAAGGGTCAGTGTGAAAGGTGTGCCTTCTCCAAGAACAAAAGAAATCCTGAAATGAAGCAAGCAATGAGATAATGATTTTTAGATGGAAGGAATTTGTACCAAGATCTTCTGCGCGTAAGTATTGCAGGGCTATCTGAGGTCTTGATTGGTTTACACAGTGTAGGTAGCTAGGGGTGATCACCGGAGCATAATTTATCCTTATCGAGATGCAGGGTGAGAAGCTCAGAGCGCTTCCGGCTGACTCACGAACTTATTTGTCCAGGTATGGGAAAGAAATGAGACAGGCTGAACAACCTGTCTGTCTACATGCAGACCCAGAAGAACTGTAAGAAATGAATTGCTTTCCTTTTCCAAACTCTGAGAAGACACCCAAAGGTGGCAGGCTGGATCTTCGGGGCCGAAAGCCGGTAGGAGTGGATCTGCACACAGGTGTCTTTAAGACGCTGCCCTTTGTGTGTGGCTGGCCCTCTAATAACAGCTCCAGGCCAGAGAAGCCTCATCCAGCAGGATTAGTCAGTTTGTTTTAGCAACTGCTTCCCCTGCCCTGGTCTCCCATGACTTGTCTGCTTTCCCCAGATGCTGACCCCGTGGCCCTCCAAGCCCGGGGCAGCTCCCTGCGTGGTTTTCATAATCTCCTGGGGAACTCCCAGTACCCGGCCCTGGCAGCCCACAGGGTGCCGTGGCATCTGATGCCCTCACCCAGCTTCTCTGGTTGCAACCCTACCTGCCCCAGATTCCAGGCCTGCGTCAGAGGCTGCTACGGGAGGAGGTGGGGAGGTGACCGTGTTTGGTTGTGCCCAGGCTGGCCTTCCCCAGGCAATTGCAAGCAGCTAAGAATAGTCTAGAATCCAGGAGTTTCTCGGTAAGGTTTTGTGCAGGGGGCTGCACTCCCACTGTGGAGGAAGATTTCCCGCCCCTGAGTAGCTGGCTTCAGAGGAATCTCCTGCAATTAGGACCTTTTGGATGCAAGAGACAGATGCCTAATTCAGACTAGCGTGAAGTAGAGAATTTACTGGCTGGGAAACGAAATGGTGAAATCCGAGGGAGCAGCAGGCCTTGGGCAGAGCCGGACCCACATGGGCTCAAATGCTATTGTCGGGGGTCTTCCTCCCTCCATCCTAGGAGCGGTGAGACCACCAACAGGCAGGGCATCTGCTGGAGCCCAAGGCCTGCAACCCAACACTTAGCAACTCCAGGGAAAGGCGCTGCCTTTCCTGACAGCTCCAGGACAGAATGTCCAGAGAGAGCTGTAACCGGCACAGCCTGGGCCACGTGCTCATCTCCGCAGCAGTCACTGTGGCCAGGGGACGAGCTCGCTATCAGTGGCCAGACCTGGGCATGGGCTCACCCCCTGGCTGAGGCTAGGGGCCAGGAACCCCCATTAAACCAAACTGAATGGGTTTTATGAGAGGAAAATGGGGCTTGACAGTAACCCCCACTTTGCTATGCCCAGTTGTCATTTTTAGTCCTTGTCGTAGCTGACATGGATAGCTCGTCCCTGAAGCCACCTTCCCACACACACCGCTGGTCTTCCTGTTAACTGGGCCTTCGTTCCCGGCTTTCCAGGGCCTTTCTCGCCTCCCTGACCTCCTCCTGCTGCAGGCCCCAGAGCCCACTGGGTAGCCCCTCTCCCCTCCGTCCCGTCTGCACTCCACTGGTAATCCCACTCTGTCCGTGACCTTAAATGCCATCTGTTTGAGGGCGCCC
The DNA here is from genome assembly GCF_041146395.1 of Eulemur rufifrons. Lineage (NCBI taxonomy): Eukaryota > Metazoa > Chordata > Mammalia > Primates > Lemuridae > Eulemur > Eulemur rufifrons. The sequence continues at coordinate 92,169,837 of NC_090985.1, forward strand.
CCAAATTACAGTGTCCTCTCATGAGCTCCAGATCCCACCCCCACATTGGTGGCCCACAAGCACCTCAAATGCACGTGTCCAGTGCTGAGCTCCACACCACACCCCCAAACTGCCCCTCTGGCCCCTTCTCCCCACCAGTAACAACAGCCCCTTTCTGGCAGCTGTTCAGGCCACAAGTCTCAAAAGTACACTTGTCTCCTCTTTCTCTTCCTTCCCCATCCAGGCACCAGCAAATCGTGTCTTTCTACCTGTACAGCTACCGTCTGACTGTTTCTTACCCTCTCAGCTGTTGCCAATCTGGGCCAAGTCGTATCATGTCACCTGTGCAATCACAGTCGCCTCCTGCCTGTGCCCTGGTCCTCTTTTGGTTCTTTCATCTCAGCGCTCAGAGCAAACCTGTGAACATAGCCAGAGAATGACTTTCTCTTGTCAAAACCCAAAGGGCCCTTGACCCAGAGTAAAACTCCTGCAGCTGCCTGTGAGGCCCTACACCACAGCCCACTGCCACCCTGCCCTGCTGCTTCTCTGGGACAATCTCCTAGCCTGTCCCCGTGGCTCCAGTCACCAGCCTCCTTGCTGTCCGGCTCTCTCATGCATCAGCACGTTTATGCCCCGGGGCCTTTGCACATGCTGTTCCCTCTACCTGGAGTCCTCCTTTCCCAGAGCTCTGCGTGGCTCCCTCCTTGCATCTGGCAGATTTTTAATCAAATGTCCCTTCCAAGTGAGGCCTCCACTGACATTCCTGTCTAACTCTGCAAACCCCATCCTGACTCTGGGAATTCCTGCCTCCCTTCATGGCTTTATTTTTCTCCATTGTCGTGGTTACATTCTACCACACTTACTCATTTAATGTGAAATATCTTTTTACTTATTTAATTAATTAAAATTATATTTACTTATTTTAGTCCTCGTCTATTTCCCCAGCACTGGACTCCCCGGGCGAAGGTGTTTCTTGTCTGTGTGCTCAGTCCTATAACCCCAGCACCTCGTGAGGCTTTCATGAATGAATGAAACAGAGTGACTTTCTCAGTCCTCCAATCTGGCTCCCGCCGGCATGTGGTGGCCTTAATGCCCCTCACCCGTCTCACGCTCTGAGTCCTCCTCACTGACAGTCCCCATGCAGGGACCAGGAGGCAGCACAGGGTCACAGCCCGGGCCAAGGCCAGATGGCACCGTCTGGCCTGCAAAAGGGAGGGACTCCAGAGGGCAGGCAGGAGGTGGGGACAGCAGGGAGAACGTGGGTGGGATATCACATTCCAGTCTCCGGGTGGGACCCAGTGGGAGGTGGCCAGGCAGGCGGTGGGGGTGGCCTGGCTGCAGCTGCCAACAGGAAGCCACATGGCCACAGTGCTCTGTTGGGCTAGCATGGGCTGGATGCCAAATCCAAGCAGGGCAAACAAGGGAACAGAAAACAGGAGACACACTGAGGTCAGAACGGATGGGCGCCAGAAATGCCGCCCAGCGAGCACAGCCACAGAGGCAACAAACCACTGTCCCTTCTGGAGGGACAAGGCCGGGAGCTGTTGGAGGAGCCGGGCTCTCCCTGTAAGCCAGCGCCTCCCTCCCCTTGAAGGCCCAGCAATTCGTGTCTTTCACTGGCCAGGCTGGGCCTCTGTGGGCCGGCCCCAATTACTGGTTCTGGCAAAGCCGGGCCTCCACTGTCGAGGGACACCAGGGTGAGAAATGCAGCCACCGCACCACCCCCTCTGCCGCCAGGCCCCCCACGTGGAGGAGACCCCATCTTCCCAACCCCTACACCTGAAGCAATTGTTCTAGCTTCATAGAATTTAAAAGTACCTTAGTGACCCACAAGTCCAATGCCCTCATTTTATCTATCAGAAACCTGAGGCCCAGAGGGTCGAAAGCTCCAGGCTGGCAGCAGCCATGCAGGGCAGATGCTGTACGTGTTACGGCTCGGTTCCGGAGGGCTGGCCGGTCTCAAGCTAGGCCTGGGTGCTTCACCTGTGAATTAGAGCTCTCTGATGTCCCAGGAATCTGCAACGTGACCAGTGAAATAATGAAGCCACATGCAGAGGAACCTGTTTACCGCACCCCCTTGCTCTTCACTCTGCTCCCCATTCCGTGATGGGATCGGATGAGGTCACTCCTCAGTCCAGTGGAAGTCCCTGCCCTCCCAGGCTGCTCACTGTCTCTAAGCTCATTATCTGACCGGCTCATCCTTTCTCAGGGGTGGCAGGGAAGAGGAAAGGTAATTAAGTGTTTTGCTTAAATGGCCCTTTCAGTGAACAGAAATAGCTGCCCCGGGATCCAGTGGCCTCTCCTTCCCAATCCTCTCCCTGCCACCCTGGGCTGCAGGCCACAGGCAGGGGCCAAGGGCAAAGGAGGAAACAAACGATGGGGCAAAGGCCAGCTGGACCAGCGGCTGCTGCCCTCCCCCAGGTAATCCCTAAGAGATCCTCTGCAGGCAGATAGTGGAGAACAGTGTTGTTCTGAGGGCCCTGCGTGTGCCCAAGTCGGCCCCTCTGTGCTTGGAGAACGCCCAGTACGTGTGCACAGGGCCCTTGGCTGTGGGTGGCTCCGATCAGGGACAACAAGAGCCAGGGCCCTTCTGCCTCGCATGGCATGGCCCTCTGTCAGGCCAGCACGCTGTGTCCCAGTCCAGCCAGTGGTGATGTTTAATGCCCTTTTTCAGCCCAGCGCAGTCACTGCTGCTTAGAGAATGCAAAGTCTGAGAGAAACGATACTGCCCCATAGAGCCCCTGTAGGCTGGGATGGGCCGGGGACACAGGCACAGCACAGGGTGCCTCATCCCCGGACTGGAGGAAGGATGAGACAAGTCAACAATCCCCTCAGGCAAACAGGCAAAACATGCATTTCCACATAAAGAATTTGGATGCAAAGGGGGACATTCTAGAAAAGTAGAGGAGAGAGGCAAAGGGAGAGTGACCGCAGCCAAAGATAAAATCAGGACCAGAATAGGAATTTCTGAGATTGGAAATCACTGATGAGATTGTAAGAAATGGCTTAAATCAGACCCCAAAGAGTTAAGTCCAGTCTTAGCTGACAGCACCTGCCGTAAGTCCAGAGCACGTTCAGCATTATTGTGTTAAAGATAATGGAGCCTTATTACAACAGAGAGCTCCATATACATTAGTGCCCACACAGTGTCACCTGTCTGTGAATTCAGCAGAATTTTGTTCACAGAATAATGCAGGGTTGCCATTGTCACGGCCTAGCGTTACATACTCGTTAATAGAAGCACAGTATCAGTGGTGCTTCTATGCAACACCAAGTCCCCAAAAAAGACTCATTATGGAACGTGGCCCCAAAGCCAATAATGGCAGTCATTATGAGAACGTGTATCAGTATCAAAGGATCGGTAATTATTTTTACATTTTTCTAGTATCATCAGTGATTCTGTAAATTGTACACCTCTCTTAGTGTAATCATGTGTCCTTGTAGCCTCTGTGTGCAAAATTTCATTGCAAGCTGCAAAAATTGCAGATGTTCCCAATAGAAAGTTTCTTAGCTGGGATTTTGTTCTCAGTTGAACTTCAGATTGTAGTTAAGGTGACTTTCTTACATGTAAAGATACACTAAATTTAGCCCAAACAAGTCAGTCAAGTTCTCCAGAATTTATCACTGAAATAAACACACGGAGCGCAAAGTCTCTCTTCTGTGTACAGGCTAGAATGGTTTGCGCTGGCCTCCAGATCTGGGGAAAGGGAGAGAAACTGACATACACTAGGAAACTCAATGAGAAAAAAAATGGTTTGTTGCCATAGAGATTCCTAATCTTGCCCACGGCCAATCTCCCTCCCTCTTACAGGTGGGCCACATGACAAGCTCCAGCCTGTGGAATGGCGAGGAAGTGCCATGGTCGTTTCTGGACTGCGTTGTGTACCCTTTCCCTTCCCTCCCATAGTGCCCTCGTGACAATTCAGCAGGCTGGACATTTCTGTGTACTTTTCTGTGCGTGCATTATGCTTTAATAAAAAGGGCAAAAATAAGAGGTGCCCCTAAGTAAATTTTGCCCTCCATGGGACCCTTTGGTTCTCAATATTCTGCCATGTGTTAGCTTTATTCACCAAGGTATTTGTTTTTGTCCATGAGATAATTGAAGGAATGCCTCCTCTCCAGGCCAGAGGACCACAGGAGGGAGACCTTCAGAGCCTCAGTCAGAGAGTGAGGCACACAGGATTTGGGGAGGGAGTACTTACAGAAAGAACTCGGGAAGGAGGGAAAGAGGGGAGCGTGGCCGGGGAAGGAGAGAGCTGGGCGAGGCCTGCTGTCTCCGCTGGAGTCTAGCCCAGGCCTGGGCCATGGTGGGGTCGGAGGGAGTTATCCCCTCCACAGCCACACCGCCACTTGGCGCAATAGGTCCTGCCTTTCATACCCTGTATCGGTCTGTCATTGCCTATGGACCCTCCTAACCTAGAGGGGCAGTGTGAGTTTTCTGGGCAAATCTGTCCCCATCAGCTGAGGGAAAATTTCTGGAGAAGGAAAGACTCAATAGCTATTAGCTGCTGACACACAGAGCAGCTGGGGCCTCCAGCAGCACCCGCTACGGTCCACCCCTTGCATGGTTCATCTCCACTTGCTCCTCACATTACGTTCACTCCACGTAGGCACGGATTCTCCAGGAGTCTGTGTCGTGATTCCTACAGGAGCTCACAGAAGGACTGTTAGTGGGTTGAACCTCAGCCCCCAACATGCAGCTGGTCCAAGGCCATCCCTGAGAGCCACCATCACCCTGCTCTGCCACCCAGTCTAGATTCCCCTCTCCCTTGGGCAGCACTTCTGTGACTCTAAGTGGCTTTCGTGCAGGATCTGAGCCTTTCTCATCATTCCCGCATCAGGCTGTGTTTACTGTACCTGCCTAACTGCTACTTAAACTGTGCCTGAGAGCACCGAGAGCCTCCATACAGGTTCATCATGACCCCAAACACATGCCCCTGCCCCCGTGTGTAGCAGCCGTCCACTCCCTCATGATGATCTGGATCAAGTGTCCCTCCCAGCATAACACATTTTTCTAGGCCTGGTTGTCTGTTGGCATAAGAGGACCAAAGTGACCAGAGGGGCAGCCATAGCTTCACTAGGACCCTTACTGTGTTCCATCGTGGAAGCAGCCACCTCTGAGAACCAGGGCATCTAAAATTGTGTGGACAGAGAACACAAATTTCCCCATCATTCATGATGGAGATGAACAAAGTCCCCTCTACTCCCTGGAGCCATGTTTTCCACCTCGTAGGGGTAGCATAAATTAGCATTAGTTTTAAAAGTCTACTGATCTTGAAGTAGCCCCTCATCCGCATAAGGTGCTATATTCAAGCTGGTGACTCAGCGGCTCCTTTAAGAGGCTTTTCCACGATTCTATCAGGTTGGCAACTTCTGAATGGTGTAGCATAGAATCAGTGGATCCCACGGTTGTGCGCACCTCTCCTTTGCCATAAAGTAGGTCTTTCATCCAAAGAGAAGTTATACACAGTCACATGTTGGTAAATCAGACACTCTGTGAGCCCTTGGATCGTATGATGGCCAAGGTCTCATGGGCAGGAAAGACAAATCCGTATTCGGAATGTGTGCCAATCCCAGGGAGCATGAATCACAGCTCTGTCCAGGATGGGAAGGGTACCTTGCTGATCGGCTGGAGGAGCTTAGCTTCGTTGAGCTGACAGATCTGACATTTCAACAGCAGCAGTAGCTAAATCAGCCTTGGTTAGAGGAAGTCTTTGCTGCCGGGCTCGTGCATAGACTCTGTCTCTGCCTTCACGACTGCTCCAGCCATGCACTGGGGAAGCTGAGGACAGAGGCTGACATCACTGGCCAATTCATCCTGCCTCTTTGGTTGTCTGCACTTTTGCTGCAGTGGCTCTTGGTGTGTGTTTACATGCACTCCAAAGACCTTCACATTTTAGGACTTCTCTCATAGGTCCATCTAATCCACATATCTCTTTCCCAGAATTTTTTGTCCCCTCTCTGTCTATGTGCCTTGTTTTTTTGTTGTTGTTTTTTTGTTTTGTTTCATTTTCTGAGACAGGGTCTCGCTCTGTCACCCTGGCTAGAGTGCATGGCATCAACCTAGCTCACAGCAGCCTCAAATTCCTGGGCTCAAACGATCCTCCTGCCTCGGCCTCCCAGAGTGCTAGGATTACAGGCGTGAGCCACTGCACCTGGCTCTATGTACCTTTAACAACCAGTCATTTTTCATTTCTCTGGAACTCCCGTAGGTTCTCACCTTAAGTCATTTCTTTTTCCATACAAAGTAAATGCCAGATGCAGTGCTGTTGTGAAACTCTGCCCTTCACCAATGTCGTTCAGGACCACAAGAAAGGCCGTGATACAGGAACAGCCCATTTTCAGCTCATATCGATACACTTAGCTAATCCGTTGTGAACCATGCTCAGTTTTTGTCTTCCTTTGGCTGGCCATAGGAAATCCCCACATGGCAGTAGATGTGAGTTGAGGGAAAGGCACTGATACAAAGTAGTAAGTGATGTGGAGTCCGGGCCACCTGTTCACGCAGCTTCTCTGCGTCCTCCGGACCTGCTGAAGCCCAATCCAGGATGCACCACTTCCGTCTTACCACGGATTGCTGCTGCGCCTGCCTGACCTTGTATCTTGGAGGGCTGCTAGTAGCCAGCTTATCAGAGGCGCTTTGGCATGTGGTCAATTGATATTCCATGTTTGGATGTTCTAGCTCTACCTGTACCAGTGCCCAAGAGCATGTCAAGAGATATTTTTTCAGATAGTGTGTAGCACTCTGCTGCAGATGGCATGGTTTTGTTCCAGAACTCCAGGGTCTGAGCTGGAACTCTCTTTGGGGCCTTTCTAGAGCCCCTACTCAGCACCCCATTCTAGGACCATGGCATCTGCTGAATCACATAGTCCAAATAGCAGGGCTGCTAGTACTACAAGGAATTTTCTTGCTCTAGGGCCGACTCAAAAATAGCAGCCTTCCATGTCACTTGATAAATGAATCAAAGAAATATTCCCAAGTACAGAATAGGCTGCCTTAAAACCCCAGAAAGTTCTAACAATTGCTATGCTTCTTTCTGAGTACCAATGGATATAAAGTATTCTCTTGTTCCTTACTTTCTTCCTTGCTAAGAACAAGGTACTTATTCCTTACTTTGGAGGAGCTGCCCAGCATGCCCCCAGACCACTGGACACCTATAATTTTCACTGATGTGGCAGGTCCCTGAATCTTTAGTGAGTTTATCTCTCACTCTCTGGAGCATTTATCTTACTAATGCAACTAGAGTACTGGCCATAGTGGATCAATGTTGTGCAGAACATCCAGCCAATCCAGATCCTTTCAGAGGATCCTGAGACAGAGTGCAGGAGAACCAACATATCCCTGGGACTAGATCATGACTGCATACTGTCATCCATCCTAGATGAATGCTAACTGCTTCTGTCCTTCCTACGTGATGGGAAAGAATGCATTCACCAGATCAATAGCTGCATCCCCCATACCTGAGGCTGTGATGATCTGCTCTAGTAAGGAGAACACGTCTGACAAAGCAGCTGGAGCTGGAGCCATTACTTAGTCAAGTTTGTGATAGTTCACTATCACCTGCCATGATCCATCTGGTTTTTCAAGAACCAAACTGGTGATTATGATGAAAGCCACTACCTTTGCATCACGTAGGTCATTTAGTGTAGCACTTACATGTGTCATTCTTTCCAGGACACCATACTGCTTTTGATTAACCACCTGATATGGGAAGGCAGTTTCAGGGGTTTCCACTTAGTTTTTCCTGCTGCAATAGCTTTTACTCCACAGGTCAAGAAACCAGTATGAGCATTCTGCCAGCTTAGTATGTTCTGACCTATTACACACTCATGAAATTGGGAAGTGACCTATGGTTGATTGGTCTATGGGCCCAGGAGACCTGCCATGAGATGGACCAGAGCCATGACTCCATTTATTACTTACCCCATAAATCCCTCCTCTGGCAGGGATTTTATTATAGTGCACGAATCAACATCAACCTAGACCTGTAACCAACAGCTTTTGAACAAGCTGAGTATAACCTATTCCCAAGGAAATGGTTTCCCAAGGAAATGGTTACCCAAGTAAATGTCTGTAAATCCTTTTAAGGAAAAAATGATGACTATCAACCATTTACACTCACCTCAGTGGTGCAGAATACTTTCTTACTGGGGCTTATGTCTAAAAACTGGTTCATGCTTAGAAACTGGGCAATAGATCGTGAGTTTCCACTGGGACTGTCGCCTTCGGTTCTCTTCTCCAGTCTTGTTCCCTGTTCCCTTCTGATGCCATATTTATAAAGCAATGGCTGCTTTTGATATAAGGGTAAAAAATAAGCGTTAAAAAGATACAATTCTGACCTCCTGGAACTTTTTCCTTCCATCTTGCTATGATCTGAATATTTGTGTCTCCCCAAAACTGATATGTTGAAATCCTAACCCCCAAAGTGATGGCATCAGGAGGTGAGCCTTTGAGAGGTGATTAAGTGTGGAATTAGGGCCATTATAAAAGAGATTACAGACAGCTAGCCGTCCACTTCCACCATGTGAGGTGGAAAGATGCTGTCTATGAACCGCAGAGCAGGCCCTCCCTCACCTGACTTCTAATCCGCCTTGATCTTGGACTTCCCAGGCTCCAAAATTGTGAGAGATAAATTTCTGTTGCTTATAAGCTACCTAGTGTATGGTATTTTTTTTAAGCAGCCCGAAGGGACTAAGACAGCCTTCTCTTAACATCACAGGCTGAAATATCAGAATATGAAGATGGAGAATGTTATGGATTCTCAGCAGCTGACATATTTGAAAGCAAAATTGACAACAATAATAATAGTTAAGACCAAGGAATTACCATGTTTTCTAAGTGCTTTATCTATATTATTTAACTTAATTCTCACAGCCCTATGAGGACTGTCTTCTCATTTTGTGGATGGGGAAACTCATTCTTAGAGAAGTGGGCTAAGTTTAAATTGCCTCCCTAAAGCTGTTTATTGTCAAACAAATAAGAGAATAATCAACAGCAAGAAAGGGGATCCAGCTGGTTGGAATTTGACCAGAGGAGGTCAAATTCGACAGTTCTCCCTTAATCTGCAAGCAGAGAGTACCCATCTAAAAACATTTTTCTCTGTGATTCAGTCCAACCTGATTCAATGCCAGGGAGCTCAAAACTCAAAAGATTAAGTTACCTAATTCAGCTATCAACCACTGGAAACAGCTCCCAGGTCCTGAGCCCTGAGAAAAACTACCACGCTGTCCCGAGGGCGCTTTCATGCTCTGAACAGGTAACGAGACACAGAGGCTCCCTGGGCTCCAGGCCGGGCCATACAGAGTTCCCCAAATCACAGGCCTCAATCAGTAGTGAATCATGACAACATTTCAGTCCGTTCTGACTAGCATTTAAAAGAATAAAGTATTAATAGAACATAATTAAAGAGAATATTATAGTATAGGAAATACCAGATTGCACCTCTTGGAGTAAGAATAAATAGGGTTTTTGTGAAATTTTATTATAATACTTCAGATGAAGAAAAAAATATATTTCTTATTGTGGGTTGAAAAAAAGATTTGAAAAAAAGCTTGAAAAAGACTGCATAGAACATATGTAAAAACATACTAACACACAAACAAAAGAGGGCAGCCTCGGACCAAGGGGCAAAGAGGCACCAAGTTGCATTCTGTAAGAAAAAAATTGAGTGACTAAAACAAAAGTACATTCCTTGGCTATCTGAGACTAATATATTAATAATTATAAATGTTTTCATATCCCATGAGGTCATATTAATATTAAAAAATGTAGATAACGTTACATTAGCAACAGAAACAACAAAGAGCTCAACCCGTTTAAACTTTCCACGACCACACCCGGTGCCAGGGGCATCTAATGGAAACAGGTGTTTGGAGTGTCTGGAGTCAGCGCAGGTCACCCCACTCACATGCGCCGAGCACTCATGTCTCCATGGAGTGGGTCTGAGGAAGTGGTTTGGGTGCACAGGCCTGCGCAGGCAAGGGCACCCGCACGATGAGGACCTGCATGCTAGCGTGGGCTTGAGGTCATTGCCGTCGCCGCTTAAGGAAGGCTTCTGAGACTGCAGATGTCGGTTTTTGCTCCCACTTGACACCATTTTTGTTTGCTACTTATGTCAGCCTCCTGGAAATCCAAGGTTTCTTCCTTAGCTATCCACTCCACAACATAAAGTCGCCTGACTCTAGACTTATTGCACTGTGGGTCAAAAAGATATATAAAATGGAAAGGAGGAAATTTATAAGTTTTCAAAGCACTTTTCACTCAGGAAGGGCACGCTTCATATTGAAACAGCAGCTTCCTTCCTAAACGGTTCCAAGAACGAGCTTCACCCTGCTTTCCCCTGCCTCTCATATAGAAAGCCCCAGCAAGGATTTTTATTCTGGGCATCCAGGAGGTCCCAGACCCCAAAATAGGGTTGGGTGGGTGCAGCCTGGAGAAGAAGGATATTCACGCTTCTATGCACCCCTGAAATACTGCAGTTCCAAAGTCACACAGCATGTCAATAGCAGGCAATTTTATGCTTGATTCATAAACCAGAACTGAGCTGCTGGAACATCAAGAGCTCAAGTTCTACTCGGTTACCAGAAGCCCTGTCAGAACCGATCCACAGAAGGGCCACTGGAAAAACAGTCCAGGAGTCTGACCCAGAACTTGCCTGTGCTGGGTCCTCACCCAGAAGGCTCTTCCCTCAGACTCTGTACTGCCCTGGTTTCTTCTCAGCCTCAAGCCTCGGCACAAACATTGCCTTGTCAGAAAACCCTTCCCTGGCCACCCTGCCTAAGCCAGGTCCCTCAATCAATGCTCTCTCGGTGCATCCTGCTCCTTTCCCTCACGGCACTGGCTGCAAGGAATAATTATATATTATATGTGCTGACTGGCGTGTTCACCTGTTTTATATTTGCCTCTCTGGGTAACTGAAGCTCTGTGACAGCTCCAGGGTTTGCCCCGGACATCCAGCACTCAGCACTCAGAGACAGTGAATGCTCGTTGAAGGAGTAAATGAGTTCTCTTTATAAAATTGAGATTTTGTTGCCTGTTACTATCAAGCAGGTGTTTGCTATCAGATTTTGAGGAGGTAATCAATATTATCAAAATATCAAGTATTTATGTTAATAAACACCCATGTTCATAGCAGCAATAGACAAAAAGTGGGAACAATACAGGGGTCCAAAAATGGATGAGCAGATTTTTAGAATGTGATATGCGCATACAATGGAACATTACTCAGCCTTAACAAGGAAGAAAATCCTGCCCATACTACGTGGGTGAACCTTGAAGACATTATGCTAAGTGAGACAGGCCGGTCACAAAAAGACAAATACTGTATGATTCTACTCGTACGAGGTACCTAGAGTAGTGAAATCATAGAGACAGAAAGTAGAATGGTGCTGCGGCGAGGCGGGAGGGAGGAGTTGCTATTCAGTGGGAACGGAGTTGCAATTTGGGAAGATGGAAACGTTTTAGAGATGAATGGTGGTGATGGTTGCACAACAGTGTGAGTGTATTTAATACCATCGAGCTGCACGCTTAAAAACGGTTAAGACAGTAAATTGTATGTACTGTGTATTTTACCACAATTTTTAGAAAATAAAATGTTAAAATATTAAGTGTTTATTACCACACAAATGCCTGTTTTTGGTGTCATGGCAACACAAGGCATATTTAGCATAAATGTTGACACAGAAATACTGAAAATATTAATCACATGCTAAATGAGAGTCTTGCATTCTGGATGTGACTCAGTGGAGCTTTTGTATTTCCTCTTTTCTGGTCAGAGAGGCCCAGTGTGTCGCACCAGCCACATCCCACCCATGGCAGGTGTTTAGAAACGCTCTTTGAATGGATGGCTGGAAAACGTTTAACAAGAAAGGCAGAATTTTAAGTTGTATTACACACACTATTACACACACTTCCAAAAAAGTGTTTCATTCCCCCAAATTAAAAAAATCATAATCAGAATCTTAAATGCAAATGTCTACTAGGTAGCTATTATTATTGTGCACATTTTACGGGAAAGCTAATTGAGGCAGAGGAGGACTAGTGCGTTGCTTAAATGCACATAGCTAGGAAGTGGCAGCTGTGTGCAAACCAGATCCCATGTTCGCAGTGGATAAACTCTACCACTAGCTCTCTGGAAGGAAAGAAGGTGGGAAGGAAGGGAAGGGATGAAGGGGGAAGGGGAGGGGAGGGAAAGAAAATAACCTTCAAATTTAGCTTCTTAAAACTCACAAGTCAAGTCATATTCAACTATTTGGCCCCTTTTAATGCTCACCTTTTAATACAAACAACCCAACAGTGAGGCTTCTGGTCTTCTTCCAACCCAAGTTCTGAGTCTTACCAAATGAAGTCACCTCTTCTTCCCCAGGTTGCTGTCCCCCTGCAGCTGCCGCAGGGCCTGGCCAGGGGTCCCACAGACACATTGCTGTGCTCACTCTTCCTGTAACGGAGGGTAACTTCCCTCAACTCTCCAGTTTCCAGAAGGCTGCATTGTTCTCAAATCCCCATTTGGGAGTTTCAAAAGGCCTCATTTCCTCTGGCTATTCTGTCCCCTTCCTTGGTAGGTAAGGGAACAAAAGTGCCTCTTCCATGCTCCTTTGCTCGAGTTCACTGTCTTCTGAGGACCTTGAGGAAATACACTTAGAGTAAGACAACCTGCAGGTCGATACCAAAGCTGCAACCCTACAGGAGCACAGCCAGAACTGAGCATGGTGTGGAGCATGGCAGAGGCAACACCAAGGAACGCCCACAGGGGCCAGGTCTAGACAATGTCAACTCACATAGCAAAATGCCTCAGGCACACCCCAAAGTGTCATAGAATTGGGATTTATTCTGATAAATATGTTTTTATTATCAATGTCCAGTTAAACCAGCTTTTACATGAGCATAATATTTAGGAAGAGTAGTTTAAAGAGAAAAAGGAAGGGATTTGAGTAGGGGAGGGTCTGTGTTTACGAGCACTCTGTTCTCTTCGGAGATCATTTATCATCACCATTGCTGGGGTGTCCGCCTGGTCCTTATTCTTTAAACGAGTCTGAAGAAGCCTTCCTGTGCCTGAGAGAAAGGGTTTGTGTTCCTCTGGGCAGACGCCTGAAGGCTTTGTGTTGGTATTTAGATTACATTGAACAGACCTTCCTTTTTCCCCTCTCTGAATTCTGGCCGTCCCCAGACAACGCAGCCCAGCTCTCTGTAATGGTGAGACAGGTGGGACACCGGGGGCTGGCCTCAGGAGCCCGGGCCATTGCACACCTATTCTTCAGGGTCGGATTCAAAGCACTGGCAATCTCGGCCTCTGAGGCTGCAAAATCTTAAAATTACTCTTTGGTAACTTGCTCCTATGTTACCAGTCAATTTTGTTAACAAATGAAACAGAAAACATAAGAAATCAGACTGGAAAATGATTTTTGAACTGTTAGGAATGGTGCGGCTTTAGTGAATGAGGAATTTCAGACTCTCGTCTGCCCCTCGCCCTGATTATCTTGAGGCCAGGGAAGACAACCAGAAGCAACAGATCTCAGAAGAAGCAGCAACTAAAGACCAACAAGTTCAGGAGTTTTATTTTTGTTTGGTGCAATTTGCATCTCTATTTTAAACCTTAAACAAATTTCAGTGTATCTGAAAACGTACAATAAACTAATTTTTTGAAAAATGTCTGTTTTTACATAATATGCTCAATGCTACTTCCTTTCGGATGAAGTATCACTAAACTTAAAGGATTGGTCCAATTGTGAGTCTGAGAAAGTAGGCTATGTCTACTATCTAAACATCTGGAAATTCAGGGAAAGTTGTGTGTTTATTGTATTTTTATATGACGTTTCCTGATTTTTTGGATCCCCTGTACTCTCTTTTTTCAAGTCCTCTGCTTCCTTCGTGCAGCCACTGTATTGGTTTTCCCTTGGGAACCATTGAATATAATTTTCACAGACAGCAATTTCAAGTAAAATAAAGTCTCATTCAAAGTTTTACTCAAACTTGAGCTTGACTTTCACCATAGTGTTGAAGTGGAAGTTCACCAAATTACACAAAAGGGAGTGATCCTTAGAGAACTGGTAAAACTTCTGCATGATTTCACTTACATATGGAATCTAAAGCAATTGAACTCGTAGGAGCAGACAGTACCATGGTGGTTACCAGAGGCCGGGGCGGGGTGGAGGGAAATGGGGAGGTGTTGGTCAAATGGTACAAAGTTTCAGCTAGAAATTTTGAGACCTATTGCATAGAATGGTTAGTTAATTATGATAATGTACATTTCAAAATTGCTAAGAGAGTAAACCTCAAATGTTTGCACCAGAAAAACTGATAAGTATTCCAGGTGATGGATATGTTTAGCTTGATTTAATCATTCCACATTGTATGCATATATTATAATATCACATTCTCATAACATATACAATTATAATTTGTCAATTTATAATAACTAGAAAGGGTAAAACTTCTTAACCTGTTAGCTGATGGCTCTAGGGTGTCCAAGTGTTGAAGGCCACTTTCAGTTTCTCAGGCTCTGGATAAGGAATTACTGGCTTCCGAGGCCTGGGGCTGCAGGCCCAGGGTGAAGCCTGATGTGACCCTGGCTCTAGACTCTTTCTTTGAACTTGCAGAAGATGGAACAGACCGGGCAGAGCTGACGCTGCCAGAAGAACAGGCAAAGGACATTTCTCCACCTCATGGACCAAGCCCAAGTCTCCAAGACCATGCTTATTTGTGGGGTGTTACTGTTCATTTTTTAGTTTAAGCTTCTATCTTGCTTATCAGTATAAATGCCATTTTTTCTTTGACTTAGTTCATCTGTCAAGGTTGGTGCAGCCATGGCTTGCGGCAGAAAGCATGAACTCTTTCAGCAGCCTGAGGGAGCTCCTTGCTTCAGCAGCAGCCGAGGGCACAGACCCCTCTAGAGCCAGAAGTGACCCCACACCTGAGCTTTTCTGCCCCAAATCTCCCAGTTTCCTCCAGACTACGGCCAGTTAAGGGCAACTCCCCAGGAGCGGCACAAGTCCCTGGAGGCAGAGAGAGCAAGGAAGGGCCCACCCAGGCTCAGCCCTGACTGAGAGGGGGCGGTTTCCCTGCTCACCCAGAACAAGATCCAGCGTGAGGGGCTTTCCCTCCTGGATACCCTCTCTGCTCTTTCTTGTCTCCCAGACCTTTTCCCTGTCCCTCCCCAGCCCCGATGGCCGACATGATGAAAGCCAAGTGTTTGTGCCGGCTGGCTCCCCTGCACTCCTGCCAACCTCCTGAGCAGAACAAGCTGGGGCTGGCCTGCTGCCCCCGGAGGAGGATGAAAGACACCAGGGCCTGAACCACTGCCAGGGAAGCTCAGGCCCTCAGACCTGCAAGAACTAAGCGGTGGCTGTTGTTTAAGCTCTTGAGTTTTGGGAAACCTTCATAGATAGTATTTTAAGGCAATAGCTCACCGATGCTTCCCACTGGGTCTTCCCATAGGGACCCGTTTTGACCAACTGCACTGCAATTTTACTTATGAATGGAAAAGCCTTTGAAGCCAGAAGGCACTGGAAGCAGAAACAAACAGCCTTTCACCTATTCTCTGCCCTTCTGCTGTGGTCTCCTCTACCCACTCTCACTTAAAGGGAGAGACGCTCCACACAGAGAGAAGCGTCTGGCTTCCTTCATCCAAAGTCCTGCTTTCCTTAGGGCCCAGAGGCCTGAGATGTCCCTGCATCCCCAAGGCCTGACTGACAATAGGGGTTTCCTGGCGGTAGCCAGAGATTCAGGGCTGGGCTGCAATCCATTCCACGTAGGGGCATAGGAACTGTTTTGGGAAAGACTCTGACACACGCAGGAATCAAAGGCAAGGCAGCAAGACCCCAGGGAAGTAGCAGCTTGTTGAAGAAGTCCTTTCTCCGCCTTCTGCTTGCATTTGGTCTGAGAGGTAGAGCATGAGGTGCTCAAATGACGGAGACCACAGGGGCAGGAATGTTTGAACACAGGACTCAGACTCTTTCCTGCTCCTGTCACCCCGATGTCTTGACTGTCCCCCGGGACACAGGCTCTCCTCTCGGGGTGGAAGCAGCACTTGCCAAGGGTAGAGTGTTTTGATCCCCGATGCTGGGGCCACTTCCCAGGCTCAGGCTCTGCTCCCTGGGCCAGCTGTTCCTGTGCAACCTGTTCCTACACCCCGGCCTCCGTGACACACAACGTCTCTGAACCTGTCATGAAAACATGAAGGTCACATTTCTTTGAAAACCAAAACTTCCACCACCACAATGCCACCATGTTTTATCTTATTTTTTCCTTTGGATCCTTTTATCTAAATCTAGAAAACTCTCAGACCACTGTCTTCTTTATCATAAAATCTTAATTTTGCAACTTCCGCCCCATTTTCTCCTTTTATTTGAAACATATGCCAATTAGTGTTTTTTTGCTTCAACTGCATTTTGCTCCTCCTGAAACCCCACCTATTCTACAGAGGAGTTCACCAGTAAAAGCCACTAACCACCTTGTCCCCATTCATCATTGAATTATTTATGCCGCTCATGCTGCTAGATTTCATGTTCCTCAATGGCCAGGAACTTTGCAATTTGTTTGGTTTATTTTCTCTGCTGTGCAATTCTGTGTTCATTTACTACTCCAAACAGAGAATAATGAGGGACTAACAATGGAAACCCCAAAAGAATAAAATGATGGTTTTCTTAAAAAGCACAGAGAAAATTGGGACATTGTAAATTATTCTGATGCTTTCCCCTTCTATGGTGCCACAGAAGCTGCTCTTTAGCATTTTGCTCTGGTTGAATCTTAGTGTAGAGACAGAGTTGGAGTTGGGGAATGGAGGTTGGGGAGCCCCCCGAGTAGGGAAAGGTCTACTTTCTGGGAAGATGGCACCAGTAAGCCCATGGGAAGGGCTCAGCAAACGCCATGCTGGGGGTGGGCTTCCTGGTGACCAGCAGCCACGCCAGGCAGTATGGTAAGGGGGGCAAAACAGGTGTGTGTCCTCTCCCTCCCTGAGATCCTTCTCCCTCCAACTCCCCCCAAGCCCTTTGTCTTCAGTCTGACAGCTGACAGCTCAAGCGCCCAGCCAGGGCATTCTATCTAGTCCTGCTCTCCTTCAGGAATCTTTCTTTCCTTCATCTCACCAAAATTCTTTTCTATCAACTACAATAGCTTCAGTGTACTGAGTTGCTCAGAATTCCGTAGACTTGGAGCTAATGTATTCTGGGGTTTAAATAAATTATCTCGTTTAACCCTCACAGCAGCCCTGCAATGAAGTGGGTGTTGTGATTGTCTTCATTTTACAAAAGAAAAACCGCAGGCCTACAAGAGTTCCTAACTCACCCAAAGTTACAAAGCCAGCTGGGGTCTGGTTGCTGAGATTTGGCCTGACTCCCAAACCTACGTCTTTCTGCATTCTGCATCTCTCCTTCACGGTGGCTGACTTCATTTAAGTATGTAGACATTGTTGTTCAGAAATATGAGGACTCTCAGGTAGTAAAAGATCCATCCTTTCAGGCAGGGACCTTAGCACCTTGGGAAGCCTGGTACCCGGCACACAGTATGTGCCCAATAAATATCTGTTGGACGAATAAATGAACACCCACCCTGTCGGCAGCTACCTTCTCAGCACAAACTGCATTGCTGGGCAGACTCCTGTCCTGATGCTACTTTGTCAGAATCTTCTAGAAGCCTGGAGGAGACCAGGACTCTGCCCGGTACTAGCTAGCCACTGCCTCTGCGGGAGCATCATGCACAGTGTGCAAAGTGCACTCATGGGCTCAAAGACACAGTCACCTTCATTTCCCCAAGACCAAGCTTAATTGTCCCTCTACCTCCCCATCTCCAGCCATGTCGGAAAATCTAGTCTCACTAATTCATGGTAATTTAGTCAATTCTAGATTTTTTTTCAAACACTTTTGGATAAAGACTCGGTTGATTCAGGATTCACAACCCCTGCCTTCTCCTCCCCTTCTCCCCAAGTGTGATCTAAGTTTTGTGGAGAGAAACATCTCTTCTGTAACGCTGCAATTATCTCCAAATAGAATTTTTAACACTATGCTCCTGTCACCACTGAGTGCGCAGGTCTGGACGGAGACAGACAACAGCGGCTCGTGGGGTCAGCACAGGCCACCCGCCGCATGGCCTGGTCAGCCCACAGGTCCAGAGGCCGGCTGGGCCGGGGCTTCAGGGAGGGTTCCAGTGGCGTCTGGGATTCCTGCAGGGACACATCAGAGGCAGGTTCATCTTCTCTACAGAGGGACAGGCGTAGGGGCCCTTTCCTCCCAGGAGACTGTCATGGGTGCTAATGTGACCTGTAGGAGTCATGAAATCCACGCTGGCTAGCCAAGTGGGAATTAATATCACCCTAGACCTGCATCCCTGTTTTGCACCCCTTATTTTCATTAAAGGAACACGTAAGCCCCAATGTTTTCATGACTTAATACAATCAAAATTTATTTCTCACAGAAAACAGCCCAACACCAGGGCTCCGTGTTAGCTGGCTCCTTTCCTCGGGTGGTTCTACCAGCCCCTGGCAGACAGGGGATAAAAGGGCGGTAGAGGCTGACCAATTCGTAAACCCTTGGCCCGAAAGTGGCCCGTTCCACCCCCACGTGCTCACTCCCCTTGGGGCCACCCGCACAGCTGACCAGGTTCCCCAGGTTTCCTGGCCGTGAACCAGACTCACAGGAGACCACCCTCACCACGCCAGGCAACCTGACAGCTGCCTCGGAGCCTGGGGGTTCAGAGCCAAATGCTGAAGACAAATAAACCCGGGTTAGAGTCCCCACCCCTCCACTCACAGCGAGGTAACCTTGAGCAAAGTTACTCAACTTGTGTGGACTGTTTGTAAAACAGAGATACCATCTCCCTCAGAGGGCTGTGTCCAGATACACACAAAGCATGTAACACAGTGTTTGGCTTGTGTTGAGTGCTTCATAAACATTGGCTATTATGCTTGTTGTTGTCTCCTAGTCGGATGGCCTAGAAGCAAGAACCCTGGGCTGAGGATTCACAGACGTGTGCTCTTGGGGAAGTCCCTCGACTTCTCTGCAAAATGAGAGGGTTTTACTCCATCCCCTCGTGGGCCAGAGCAAAGCAGGAAGGGGAAGGAAGACCAACCAAAAGACATGGCACTTTGTGCTCCAAACAGAGCCTCAGTTCCAGACTCTTTGCCAGGTCTCCGTTACCCAAGACCCAGAGGTTTGCTTTGGTGCAGCACATCTCCTTGGCAACAGTTCGCTTGGGGAGATGCGCACCCCTGGGAGAGCCGAGTGACCTCAAGAGCCACTCTCAGCATATCTGGTCCGGCAGAGCCAAGGTGGCCATTCTCAAACCCATCCAGGAGGGAAACGTACCTGGAAAGGCTTGGGCTTGAGGTGACCTGACACCTCAGCAGTGGCCAGGGCATTTGCTACTCTCAATACTTCAATGCCTAGAATTCTAAAGGTCCTGTCGTTACTAATTCATTGGGTATTCATTGTAATTATCTCACTTGTAATGAATTCATTTGGTATTAATTTCGATGTCATATGTACAGTACTTTCATAAGAATTACCGTAGGATTCAGCATTAATTAATCTATCTTTAAAGTGAAATGTTAACAATCAATTCATATTACTCGGACCCTTAAACCACTGGCAGAGCCTTTATTATAATCATTATTATTTATGAACTGTGCAAGGTATTTTCTAATACGTGCATTCACAGGTTTCTCTCAACATCCTCTTCCCCTCTCTACACATCACTGCTGCCTTGCCAAATAGATTTGTCTAATCAATACCTCAGTGTCCTTATCTTCAAAGATGTCACCTTGTGTTTGCAGCTGTTAGCCTGTCATTATATGTAAAGATTTCTGAGCTGCTTCTGTAGCAGTGAAATGTATCATATTTTTACACCACATTCATCTAAAGGACCATCCAGATAGGAAAAAACATCAGGACCTTTTCTATTAAACCATGAAAATATTCTCTTGATTGCTTAACACACCTTATCAGAGAGTGGTCGATTCACCAGCAAACAAAATCATGTTTTTAAATGTGAACATTAGAATGAGATTACTTTGAGGGGAATGATATTTTAAGTCATGTGACTTCATATGAGTATATTTGGTATATCACCTCAAATATCCTGATGACAAGTGAAAAATGAAAAGTAATGCAGATGTTTGTCATATTCTGACCAGACATGAATATTGAAAATACATAGCCCATCAGTTCTCTGGTGCAAATGGAAATGGGAAGCAACAAGACACACCAGTGCTACAGAACAATATTCAGAAAAGAAACATGAAGTGGTAAATCATTACAGTGCTGACACTTCTTGAACTTGACCTTAAAGACTTCAGCAGCCAAAGAGAGTTATTTTTAAATGGGTCAGAAGATTAACTTAATTTATGTAGGGTCTTGAGATATGAACCCAAAGCAAAGGTGACATACATATGTAGTTTTGAATTAAACAACTAATTTTATTCATTTTATTAATTCTGCTCCAATTTTTGACATTTGATTAGCCCTCTAGTATTTAATTCCCAAATCCCCAGAGCAAATGGGTTCTGTCTACTGAATTCTTTTTCATTCCAAGGTGGTGGTGGTGGTGCATGTGTATGTATGTAAAACACAGTGTAACACAAGGCCATGAACAGTTCATAATAAAATACAGGATTCATATTAATGCACATTCTTATTGGCTTTTATCAGGAAGACAATGTGAGCCTCCTTGAGATATCGTTTGTCTCACTCTTGGGTATGACAGTATGATGTATATGATCCATCATGTTCATTTCCTTCACGCATTCTTTGCCCTATTGGAACAGGCATAAGATGATGGTAATCGTATGAAAACTCAACATGATTTGTTTATTACTGAAGGTTTATTTAAGGATGTCGCCATGACCTATATCCATTAGTAATCCCACAGGTTCTTAAAGTAACACCATCTGATTTTTCAAAATTTCTTCTGAACTTTAGTAAAAAGTCTATGTAAAAGGTATTTCTTTGTTGTACTTCTTTACTGCCTTTCTATCCATTTTGAGATTCATTTTAAGTTTTATCCACATAAGATAAAATAAAAATTTAAATACAGTCTTTGTCAGAGAGATAGGATTCTCATGATTTTTTTTTTTTTTTTTTTTTGATACAGATTCTTGCTCTGTCACCTGGGCTAGAGTGCAATGGCATCATCATAGCTCATTGCAACCTCAAACTCCTGGGCTCAAGCGATCCTCTGGCCTCAGCCACCTGAGTAGCTGGGACTACAGGCGTGCCTCATGATGCCCGGCTAATTTTCCTATTTTTAGTAGAGACAGGTTCTTGCTCTTGCTCAGGCTGGTCTCAAACTCCTGAGCTCAAGCGATCCTCCTGCCTCAGCCTATCAGAGCACTAGGATTACAGGCATGAGTCACCACACCTGGCCAATTCTCGTGACTTGATTTGGTTTTGAAATATTTACTTACTTAGAATGAAAACCAAACCCAGATAAAAGTCATAGCTGTGTTTTTTCTTACTTATACTGAACCAAATCTATCATCACTGCACTTATTGTTTTCGCCAGCTTATTATTTTCGCCAGGTATCAAGCAAGGTTAGCTTCTGTGAGGTTCTACGAACACCACATGGGACAAGCTCAATGCCCATGGCACCCAGCAAAGAACTCAGCATTTGACCAAGCGCTCCCTGGGGAAAACAGCTGCATTGATGAAAAGACTAATCAGACACATCCCTAAAGACCATTTATTGGTGAGGCCTCACCTTTCAAGTGCACAAGCAAAAAGCTCTCACCTGAGTCTTCTGTCTGGACGGCATAGGCAGGCGTGGCAACGCCTCTAGGCTTAAGTTTGCAGGTCCACAGAGTTTAAATCTGTTCAAAATCATGCTAAGGGTTTGCAAGAGAGACACATAAAGGACTACATTTTGAAGTGTTTAGTGTGTCCCAGGAAAGTGCTTTTTGTGTCCAGATGACACATGAAGTTAAATAGAAGACACTTGTTTCCATTACTAACCACAGGGTACACGTGGCGATAATGCTCCACAGACTTCAGCACTACTTACGGTTTACAGAAGATTCAGTTAGGCAGGACCAGGCTGCAGACTTCCGAAGGACTCTCAGTGCACTGCCAAGGACTTCCCCAAACACACCATGTTTCCCTGCCTGAAACGGTGAGCCTCAGGCTCTTTGAAATAATGGAAGTTATTTTGGAATACCAAAACATACGATGACTGAACAAATTTTCTCCCCTTCCGTATTATTTTGCTAGGGCTGCCACTGCAAAGTACCACAGACTGGGTGGCTTAAACAGCAAGCATTTCTTATCTCACAGTTCTGGAGTCTGGAAGTTCAAAATCAAGGTGTCAGCTGAGTTGATTCCTTCTGAGAACTGTGAGATCTCTCTCCGTGGCTTGTAGATGGTTGTCTTCTTCCTGTGTCATCACATGGTCTTCCCTCTGCACATGGCTGAATCCAAATTTCCTCTTCTTTTTTTTTCTTTTTTCCTTTTTTCTTTGAGATAGGGTCTCTCTCTGTCACCCCGGATAGAGTGCAGTGGCATCATCATAGCTCACTGCAACCTCAAACTCCTGGGCTCAATTGATCCTCCTGCCTCAGCCTCCCAAGTAGCTGGGACTATAGGTGCTCCCTACCATGCCTGGATAAATTTTTCTATTTTTGGTAGAGATGGGGTCTCGATCTTGGCTCAGGCTGGTCTGGAACTCCTGACCTCAAGCAATCTTCCCACATCCGCCTGCCAGAGTGCTAGGATTACAGGCGTGCACCACTGTGCCCAGCCTCAAATTCCCTCTTCTTACGAGGACACCAGTCATATTGGATTAGAGCCCACCCTAGTGACCTCATTTTAATTTAACTACCTCAGCAAAGACCCTATCTCCAAGTAGAGCGTCATTCTGAGGTACCGGAGGTTAGGGTTTCAACATATAAATTGAGGTGGGTGGGAAGGGGACACAGTCTATGACACCTTCCTGTAAGTGTTTGGGTTTCAGACAGCACAACCTTTTAGTCACTTTGTTTGTGGTTTTCTCCATAAAAGAATAAGAATAACAGGTTAAAGAGTGAGAAGAGGCCTGTTGCGGTGGCTCACGCCTGTAATCCTAGCACTCTGGGAGGTGGATGTGGGAAGATCGCTTGAGGTCAGGAGTTCCAGACCACCCTGAGCCAGGGCGAGACCCCGTCTCTACCAAAAATAGGAAAATTTAGCCAGGCATGGTGGTGCACACCTAAAGTCTCAGCTACTTGGGAAGCTGAGACAGGAGGATCGCCTGAGCCCAGGAGTTTGGTTGCTGTGAGCTAGGCTGATGCCACAGCACTCTAGCCTGGGCAACAGAGCGAGATTCTGTCTCAAAAAAAAAAAAAAAAAAAAAGAGCGAGAAGATCTGAGAGAGCTAGTACATGCCTGTATTTCTTTCAACTCCTTTAAACCACCAAATGAATCACTACACTAGACTGGAACTAGAGGGCCGCAGCACTAAGAGGGGACAGGCCAGGATGAGGTGGCTAAGTCCAGGACGTGGCGATGAATCAGCACATTGGCTGGGCGGTGGACCTTGCAGGACCTGGACCAAACGCAGGCCCATTCACATCATGACATGGCTAAAATGAAAGCCATCCTCATGGTGATAATACTGCAACACGAAGGACAAGGTCAGGATATTGAGAAGAGGTTGCCTTCAGTGAACAGGCGAGGGAAAGTTGGTTCCACCCTGAACTTCAACAATGTGGCAATAGAGGCTTTGGTTTTTCTTCACACCACTGAACACCAAGGAGGAAGGCTCTCAGGCAATCCCTTAGGAATAGGATTTCCTTCCTTAAATGCAACTCAGTAACAAGACCCCCCAGCACTATTCAATCTGCTCTTCTTGAATCAAAAGATGGAGGTTACTTAGTTTTGACTCTTGCTTGGAAGATAAAATGGTCTTAAAATCTCCAGAGATTTGTAACCTAATACGTGCAAGATAACTATAAATTATGTGCTTTTGCTTCCAATCTGGCAACTTTTTTCTTACATTTCTTTAAAAGGCTTAGTAATTATGGGAAGTGGTGACATGAGGCAGGAGGAGAGGTGTACGTTTAAGCAGCGGGAAGGAGAGTTCCTTTTGAAGATGAGAAAAACAGATTAGCAACACTGTTTGAACCACGAGACTCAGCGAAGTCACCTTAATTTCTAAGAGAAGGTTATAGCGTCTCATTTGAAGTTATTAAGGACAGGGTGGACTTACTGTCACAGTTCTGAGAAAACCCAAAATAGACCATCCTAAACTCAGCAAAAAGCCTCAACGCCATCTGTTGCTATGTGGAAACATTGGGCTGCGGGGAGAGAGAGAAGACAGCTGATCAAGTGGAACAATCTCAGGCTCACACACATCCACGCTGAGCCCTCTGCTTGGGAGCCTGCAGGAGAAAAGGAACTTCTCGGATGCTCTCCGGGATGCTCGGGTTATTGTTTAAAAATGTGAGAAAACAGGTAAGCGGCACATCTATGGAGCTTTACCAAAGCAAGATAGGTCAAAGAAAGGCATCAGAGAAGTTTGAATTCAGGTGTATTTGAATGCTTCTTTGAAGGGATTCCCCTCCTTCAGCACACGGCCATTGTCTGATGGTTATTTGCTAAACTGTAATTAAATTTAAAGTCAATTTAAACCGGCCTCTACAACATCTCCCTCGCCCTGTCCCCTACCACACGAGAATTCAGCTCCGTTTCAGAAATGTCAAAGAGAAAAGATTCCCCTGGAAAGAAAACATACTTTTTTAAAAACCTAACACATGGCAAAATTCACGATTGTCTTTCTCTGGGGGAGCTCTGGACACCAGCAGCCACTGTCTCTACACGTCAAATGTCCTCTCCAGACAGGAATGTGCAGGAGCAGAGCGAGGCCGGGTGACGCAGGCGCGGCTTCCCTGGCAGCCGGGTAAACAGCAGTTCAATTAGATCATCTGGGCTGTAATAAAGACGAATGCGACCCCACGGGGTGGCTTTGCAGCAGGGACGGAAAAACTCCTCCGGCCAATCTCTCCGGACCGTCCCGTGACTTCAAGCTGACCCCCCGTGACAGAGCCCAAGGGAGCAGTTAGCGCGCAGCACGGGGACCCGCGTCCTGCCCGCGTCGTTCGCGGCGGCCGCGCTCCGGAGCCGGCTGTGCCGCCCGCGGCCGGTAGGTGGCGCACCAAGCCGCCGCCTCGGCCGCGGGAGCCGCAGAGCTGCGGACAGCCGGGCGGGCGAGGATTTTGATTCATAAAAAACATAAATTCTACTTGAGGAACAATAATAATAAAGGAAATTGACTACTGGGCACCGTAGAGATGAATTTGTAAAGCCCCAAAATCAAGTTATTGGAGATTATTTAATTTAATTTGCTAAATCTGGGTAACTGCGACGTAATGGTGCATGGCAGGGCATTTAGGTTTTACAGCCTCTAAATGCTTCTCTTTAGGGTGATTGCACTGCGTTGTATGGTCGCCAGAGAACTCTGTCCCCATCTCCAAGCTGTGTCAACAAATTGAGGAGAGAATGATCACACATTGGGAGAAAGGCAGGGAGAAGCCATTGAGGATAGAGGGAGAGGCCCCAGCTACAAAATGTCCCTATTTCAGCTAACTACCTCAAAAGTACTCCAAGATCAATGTTAAAGACTTTATTCACAGATGCACAGCAGCTACGCCTAAGCCAAGCACTTTCCAGGTGCTTCTTGGAGTAGAATCCTCATCTCTTAGCAAAACAAATAAGATCTATAACAATATTTATATTCCTACCTAAGCTTTTTAAATTGATGAAGGTGCATTTCCAATAGCTTCCAAACTGACAAATTTGGGCACTGCCAAATCTAGAAACTTTGCTCATCTTTGAGCAAAAAAAAAATTTTCAGCAAGCAGATATAAAAAGTCCTTTTATAAATATGTAACCATCACGTTCTCCTCGGTGTAGCTCCAGCGCATACATTATATGTTTGCACAAATGTGTAAATTTGCATAAACATGAGTTGCACACGCACATATTAATTCAAATATCGATGCATGTGTGTACATATATGGGTATACATGCAGTCTGTGTACCACTCTCCTCTATTGTTTTCAGCGTAACTGATTTTGGCACCAGCTCTTTAGCACTTTGGAAGGGCCTTCATTAGCACTGGGATAGTATCCAAAAAGAATCCAGAAAAATCAACACATGGCTGCTCTTGTTCTCACGATAAATGACAGCTTTCCTGGAAAACAACAACAGTCAAGAAGCAAAACAAAAACCAAAAAGCAACAAGAGTAGCAATAACATGAATAGAGGAAGTCAGACATCACTAACTCGGATTTTTTTCTTAAATTTTAATTTATTTATTTATTCCATTTTTGCAACTGTCTTCCTTGGCCACTAAGCCTTCTGGTACTTTTATACAATTAAAAATATAAATAGCGAAAGTATATTAAGAGCCCTAGGAAAAACCAACAATCATGCAGGCTGTGTCCCTTTGTAGACACACACACGCTAGAGATCAGTATGGCATAAGCTGTCCTTTAAACAATGTCACCCCCCAAATGGAACCTTCCATAGAATAACCCACAGTTCTTGGGGACCAGAATTCTAAAGAGATGAGGCTTTCTTGGAAAACAGAATCTCCTGAATTACCTGAAAATCTCATCTTGAAACCGTCAGTAGGGACTCTTGAGTTGTTCAGATGCCATGAGAATGTGCAGGGAAGTAGTGATTTCTAAACTAGTCGAAAACCCAGTAATAGCCAATGTGTGTTGATATGTGAATACACCCTCACATCCATGCCTTAACAGGTAAAAAATAAATCGCACTTTGAGGAAAAGCAGTAACCAAAGTATAGAAGACTTTGATTTAAAGGGTTAATTCCATTGCACTTCAGCTGTCAAAACAAGAGTAGAAAATTGAAGTGTGCATGGCCCTTCACGGCTAGCGGCTCTGCCCAGGAGGCCAGCCACCAAGGGAGAGAACACCACTGGGTCTCAAGAAAAGAGAAATTATCCACTCCTCCCTTAGCCCTTGGCCTTCTCTTGCCTCAGTTTCTCAGTTAGATTTTCTCAGTTAAAGTTGTTTGCACTGGAGAATCTTGGAAGTTCTCAAGGGAAACAGGAAAAGGAACAGGAAAGCAGTGAAATGGTTTTTTTCAGAGGTGGCGAGCAAGTGTGTAGAATTTCTAGGCGTGTACTTCAGAACAGGAAAAGGCTGAGTGCAGCATGGGCTGGAACAGCCTTTCTGGGGAGCTCCACACCATGCTGGTGGAGAGAGTCTTAAGGAAAAGAAAGCTGGACATAAGTAGGTAGCGGAAGCATGTGAAAGCCAAATCGTAGATTTTAGACTGCCTAGAAGTGTGGCTCTGGAGTAACTCAAAATACAGGAACAGTCTGAGATTGTGGATCACAGCAGAGAGGAAGCAAAGCATCTCCAAATTCATTCATTTGTTCCACAAATATGTATTAAGTGCCTTTGATGTGATAGGCACCATGTTAAGCACCAGGCATGCAGGAGTAAACGAGATATTTCTTCTCAATGCCTTCTTGACTTAGCAAAATGGCCACCATTTTGTCTGTCTTCAAACTCAATCAATGCACAAAATCCTCTAACTCAGGAGGCAGGAATTAAAAACCTTGTGAATCTGTGGGCTGAGATGAAATCAAGCCCCAGAGCTGAGTGTTCCTAAAGAGGTGTGTGCCTGGGCCAGCACCTTAAACTGTCTTGGAGTCAGCTGCACACTAAATGCACACCCTCTTGGGGTGAAGATGTTATTCCAAACTACAGCTGAAGTATCTGTTGACAACAGTTCATCCTTAGAAATGGCTCCATTTCAGCCTATTGCTGATAATTATTATGAATAAGCTAACACAATCTCATGTTTGACAGAATTGTTTCACTCTCCAATAAGGGCCAGAAAGCCGATTGAAAGGTTTCCAAAAGGAGGAGAGATTCCAAGTAGAACTGAGGCTACTTCTCAAAAGCCTATTCAATAATGCTTCTCTGTTTCGTCTCCCCCTAAAATGAGAATAGATGCAGACTGGTGTTTGGCAGGGAGACCAATGTCAACACTCTCTATATTTACTTATTTATTGGCAGTTTGGAAGGCAACCACAATTTATGGTCCTTCATTCCCAAATAGAGGGAGTGATGGTTCCTGCCAACATCATCTCTGAGCCACCTGACTGGCCTCTCTCTGCACAAGCCAAGAGAGGAATGGGTCCAGGACATTAATTGTTGGCCGCCATGTTTATAACACAGTTAACGTTGCCTATACTCTAAATGTCCCCAACTGGAGAAGACAGTGGGCTGCAAGCTCCCTGAAATGGTTTAGCTCTCACAGAAGCAAGGCTTGGAAAGACAGAGTCTGACTGTATCCATACCCAACGACACAACTCCACTACAGTTAAGCTTGTACTGGTGTTCTGTTTGGAAGGTACAACCAGAGTGTAAGGTGAAAACCTTAGAGAGGGTCCCCAAAAGTTTCCCATCCACATGGATGATGTTATGTTTAGGAAAACTATCCTTCTGAGAAAAGGTCAAATAAGTCAGGATTTGTTTTAATGGAGAAAGAGAAAATTAGGATGAGGATGTGGGACCTTTAGAATGATAATGGGAGAGTGAGATTGTCTTTTAATGAGAGTAAACAGCTGGTCTCAAGTTCCAGCAGAGCTAGAACAAGAGAAATTAGAGAAGTTTACAGCCAATAGCCCTTAGTGGTTATGGAGTCTGACCCCTTCATTTGGCAGATGATGAAGTTTATTTTCTTAAGAAAAGATGCTGGACTAGGAGTAGATCCCCTAAGTCTAAATGGTGTTAGAGTCTCAGAGTTAGCTGACACCAGCACCAGAAGGATTACTTTGGACGTTATTAAAGGCACAGACATGTCACCAAAGGTCATGTGCCTCAGGTTAAATTCTAGGTAAGCAAGTTTGTTCAGTCAGCAGCATAGCCCACCCCTTACCCAGAGTCGAGAGACTTCCTGAATCTTTAAGATAGGACAAGACAACTCACCGTGGACTGCCTACTACGGTGCTATAGAAAACCAGCTGATTTTTGGAATAGGGAGCAGGGCAAGTTCGGCCAGCCTAAGCTGTAGGAAAGTGCAGTTTTATTAAGCGCTAGGGCGAGCTACTTACGAAATCCAGAGAGCCTTCTAGAGCAGTTGCCCAGCTGCAGCTTCCCAGGTTGTCCGCACTTACGGGCAATTTCACGGGAAGCAGGTTGTGGACATACCGTGTAAGTTACTAAAGCTCAGTTGGGTGCACCATGGCTGCAGCATGAAATTTCCCGTTTGCTCCACAACCTCTGAATTCAGAACAAAATTGCCACCAGCTGTGCTCTCAACTAACTTTCTTTCTCCACTGCAAGTGAGGAGCGAAACATCTGGGATAATAACGTGAATGGAGGAAAATGTAGGGAACCCCTTTTCCGCTGAGTTCGTCAAGGTTGACCAAAGTCAACCAAATCCCTCGTAGAGAGGCCACCTGATCTCAAAGATGATCCTCTGTAGCCCAGTAGGTAGAATAATGAGACCAGACCGGAGGTCTTGAAACTGTACAGTCAAGATGTAACTGTGTCCTTAGGAGAAATGTGACCTGAAATTTTTCAGCAGTTTATGACAGTCATCAGTGTTGCAGAAATGAGGTAAGTAGGATGGTTTCAGTTCCTGGAACACTTTGCTCTCCTTTTCATTCAATATCTTTGCACATACCGTTCCCTCTGCCATCTCCCAACTCCACTGGGTCAACCCCTGCTCATCCTTCAAAACCCAAAGCAAATGTTGCCATCTCAGTGAAGTCTTCCACTATTCCCAAAGCAGAATTAGGCATTCCCTCCCTGTAATTTATTGTATATAAAATATAATATATTATACATGTACATTTTATACTCATCACATTAAATTATAAGAAACGGTAAGAAGGAGAAAAAAATAACGTGAGATTTGGGGTTACCAATAAGAGACTCCATATCCGAATTTCTCCATTTACAAGCTCTGTCCTTGAGCATATTACCCAATATTCTTTATCTTTAGTAAAATTCCATCCATCAAATGGGGGCAATCGTGCCTATTTTAGAAAATTCTGGTGAAGATGATGTGAGATTGGCTAATAAAACCCTTAGCACTGTGCCAGACCCAGTAAGTTAGTCCTCTCCCCTTTCTCTTGCATCTTTCCTCTGAAGGCCAGAGTGTGCCTTTCACCTTTGTGCCCTCAACGTTGAGCATGAAACCTTGAACACAGCAGAGATTTAATGCAGGCACCCATGCAATGAATGTGATAACTAAGGACAAATGAGGGCCAGTTTTTATTTTATTTTATTTTATTTTATTTTTTAATTAAATTATGGTGCTTTAAATATGTTCCCCAAAGCTTACATGTTGGAAACCTTTTTTTTTTTTTTTTTTTTTTTGAGACAGAGTCTCACTTTGTTGCCCAGGCTAGAGTGAGTGCCGTGGCATCAGCCTAGCTCACAGCAACCTCAAACTCCTGAGCTCAAGGGATCCTGCTGTCTCAGCCTCCCAAGTAGTTGGGACTACAGGCATGCACCACCATGCCCGGCTAATTTTTTCTATATATATATTTAGCTGTCCATATAATTTCTTTCTATTTTTAGTAGAGATGGGGTCTCGATCTTGCTCAGACTGGTCTCGAACTCCTGAGCTCAAACGATCCGCCCACCTCGGCCTCCCAGAGTGCTAGGATTACAGGCGTGAGCCACCGCGCCCGGCTGAGGGCCAGTTTTTAATTCATAGAATGTCAGGCCCAGAAAGGGCCCTAAACTGGTGGCATTCAACCAGATGATGGCTACAGAGGGAGTTCAGAGACGGGCAGCAGCAGGGCCCCAGTGACCCCCTCTCCTGCTCGCAGACCAGGGCTCCCCGCTATTTCTCACTGCCCGCGCACGCTCACCTGCTTCTAGGGGTTGCAGACAGGCCTGCACGGCCTTCCTGGGGGTGCATTTCAGCTGGCCTCCTTGCCCCGGGACCTGGAGACCAATACCAGTTTTTGTGGCTGCCTTTCTATGAATCCTGTCCAGCTATTAGTGGTTAAGGGCAATTTCTCATCATCCACTCTAATATGGCTTCATTCAAATTGGAAATGATAGATGATTAACAGGCACGAGAAAACATGTTGTGCTACATTCAGAAAGGATGCAAATGACAAAAACATGTTGCCTTCTGGACAGGCAGGGAAATGGCATATAGCAGAATGCACCCGGCTCCTTGCACCTCCTTGTCTGGCTAGACGGTTTTATGGCATTTAGCAGCACTGTGCGAAGGCACCCACGGCATACCATAATTCTCACAAAACAGCGTTTTCATGTGCTAATGGCAACTGAATCAGAAACACATGGATTTAATTTCCTTCAAAATACCCACGGGTATAAAAATCAATGCAGGAAAGCCATTTGGCTAACTATATTTGGGTCTTTTCTGAGCCCAAAAATTGTGAGAAATTGTTGGAAATGGCTGCCGAGCCCAAAACCCCACCAGGCTCAGCCCTCCCCCAGCGCGGCCCCGGCCTAATGTGATGTGAAGCCCCGGCTGTCTTTTTGGAGAGAGGCAGGTGCGTGCTGTGTGGTACCTTACCGGCTGCCATCTCTACAGATTTCCTGCTTTGTGCTATTAGTTCATTTGCTCAGCCTCTCCCACCACATTGCCGTCAGGGAGATCTCATTTTGGCAGCAGATCGGGATCCCTGCCTGAAAGTTGATAGAGGTTGAGCTATTTGCAGAAATAATGCTTTCCAGACGTACTAAACAGTACCCCTCTTTCCAGATGGAGTGGCATTAGTGTTGCTTCCAGCCATTTCCTCACCTTCTGGTATACTTGTCAGTTCTCCCATATGCACCACAAGCCTTCTGTATTCTGGGGAATCTCGGAAAACTGCTCAGACCCTCAGCTTCTCACCACTTGCATGCACAAATGCGCGCGCTCACACACACTGGGACGCCTCCCCTCTTATGTATGCACATACAGTTTTCTTCCCCCACCCCCTGGGAGTCAACTTAGATTTTGCGAGAGAGCTAATCACTGAAAGTGATAGTTTAGCTGCTCAGGGAATTAGACAGGCATGAATACATGGGACATCAAAGAAGTGCCTTGGTGGGTGGATGTTTCCACCATCAGTAGTCATCAATGACATTGTTATTCACATTGCCTTTTAGTGGCCTGTAGTCTTAATGTCAGAGCCCTTGGTGGAGAAGCTGCCCCCTGATCCAAGATAAACCTCTTAAGAGCTGGATTAAGCCCGTTTGTGTTACGGCCCGTAAGACACTTTGGATTGCAGGACCTCATAACGTCACGTGCATGCGCTACAGGTTGAGTATTCCTTATCCGAAATGCTTCGGGCCAGAAGGGTTTTGAATTTTGGAATTTTTGGATTTTGGAAGATTGCATGTACATGATGAGCTGTCTTGGAGATGGGACCCAAGTCTAAGCACAAAATTTATTTATGTTTCATATACATCTTATACACATAGCCTGAAGGTAATTTTATACAATATATTTAATAATTTCGTGCCTGAAACAAAGTTTGTGTAGTCTGAACCATCAGAAAACAAAAGTGTCACTATTTCATGTTGGTGCTCAAGAATTTTCACATTTTAGAGCATTTTGGATTTTGGGTTTCCAGATTAGGGATATTCAACCTATATTTCTTTATTGAGAAACACCCAGCTCACCATATTTTCTTAATTCTGATAGTTTAATCATGCTCAGGCCAGATATTAGGTACTTCAACCAGGTCATGTGTTGAGGTTCTTCCCAGCTCTGTGCTGTGAGGCTCTCAGGGGCCCCAAGTCCACCCTTAGGCCATCAGTCTTGGTGTTTAGATGGAGTTGGCGGCCACATGGTGGTGGGGGAGGGGTGGGTAGGGGTGGGGGCAGGCGGGCGGGCGAACCAGAAGGCCAGGATGGAATTTTTCTGCCAATAAGATCTCCTTTGCTTCGCCATTCAGTCTTCCTTTCTCATTCCTTCCTGAAGCCCAGTGCTCCTGTTTGAGGGAGAAGGGGTCGGGGAGGGGGTGTTGTGCATGAGCCCATCTCCCCTCCCCACTGCTCACATTTCTCAATTTGGCTCACTTTTTTCCCTGAGTGGCTCAGGATTGCACAGCTCTTCCAAAAATCTCACAGAAGAAAGACGCATGTGTCCTGGGGTAGGCACAGTAGCTTCTAAAGAGAGCCTGACATTGAAACCTCTGAACGTCACTATATACTAGGAAAGTCAGGTTAAGCATCTGAGCCCAATTACTAAACAAAATTAAAACAACAAAAAACCAGAGAAAATCCATTTAGCAAATTCAAACCATTGGCTATAACTGACACATTCCTCTTCACTTCAACTCTTCAATTACTGCTCAGAATCAGTATATTCTGCGTGACCTTGAACAAGTTACTTAACCCCTCTGTGCCTCAGAGTCTTCACTCAGGGTAGGTTTGTTGTGAGGATTATATGAGCTAAGGCGTGTAAAGTACCTAGTACAAGCTTGGTGTGTAGCAAGTGATCTCTAAGTGTAGGCTTATAACCAAACCACGAATTTCTCTCTACCTCCAGGAAACCTCACTTCCTATTATCTTCCGTGCTTTTAGGGACCAAAAAGACCTTGGCTCTCAACCCAGCAATTGCCACTGGTAGATTTGCTATTTCTAACACTCCTGGGTATTGTGGTCATTGGCTTTCATGTCCTTGCCGAGTAAGCTGAGTCACTGATGGTCGGTCCCTCACAATGCGCTACTTCCTCTTCTGGAAGGCACACTGCTGGTCATCTTAAGGAAGACCTCACACCTTCTAGCCTAATTTCTTGATCCCACATGTATTGATCTTGCTAGAATGACAGAGATAAGATCATTTTGCAGTTATTTTGCCCAACTGTGCTATTCCTTCCAACCAGGAAAAAGCGACCTTAACAACCAAATAATTGCTCCATCTAATCCACTGTGCCTCTTTCCACCTTGATGAAGTCTTCATATGCCTTAACCTTTTCCTACTCAAAGCTTTACAGTTTTGCCACATGTTTCTTAAAAGTCCCACACTTTCTCATTTGATCAGCCAAAACACATAAAAACAACAAAAGACTTTTTACAAGTTACAGCGATTTCTTTAAACATTTCAAAATGCATTTTGTCGCTTGATTGATATGTATGCACAGCTTAAAGGTGCAAATCAACCGTTCCACATTCATTTCCTTGAGGCACACACTCCTTCATTCCTGGAAGTCC
The DNA here is from genome assembly GCF_041146395.1 of Eulemur rufifrons. NCBI lineage: Eukaryota > Metazoa > Chordata > Mammalia > Primates > Lemuridae > Eulemur > Eulemur rufifrons. The sequence goes on from NC_090985.1 coordinate 92,203,948, forward strand.
CAAAGAGCAAAACCTCACCCTCTCTAATTCTTTTTGCTACTGCCGTTGATAAAAGGAAATGAAAAGTATTAGTCACCACCCATCAACTCGGGCTTCTGATTACATCCTGAAACATGCTCATTAAAGCAGGTATGGGGTGCAGGGCAGAAAGGAGGGGTTCCCACGTAGCCTGTGATGATGGGAGTCACAGGTTGATCAGCGTGACACACCAGCTCCACGAGGGAGAATACCTTAAACAATTCCATCAACATTGATTTACTTTAACCAGGTGCTATTTTAATGAGCCAACCTCCGTGCTCCCTGGATGACATGCCTTCTCAGAGTAAGAGAGCACACCACCTTCACAAGGAAAAAAACACCACGAAAAAAGCCAGAGAGTTGACACTTGCAGATGAGTCTAATTCCCTTTGTCCTGTGGATATGCACCGTGTTGGGAGAGCTCCAAGTGCATCGAGCTGATTTTTGCTGTCATCAGAACTGACCCTCGGTCCCCCAGGAGGCCTGAGGCCTGTCTGCTACAATGACAGAGCTAGGAGCCAAGCTTCAGCGTGGGGTCCTCAGATGTGCCGCACACCAGGCCACGTCCAGCCTTGGCGAGGGCAGCTGGAGCACATGAATTTTTAAAAGTAACACAACTGATTTGGAGGGGGGGAAAGGGAGGAGGGGGATATATTCTTACTTTTCCCCCCTGTGAAATCCCCGTGGAGGAAATCCATGGACCAGCATGTTGATTTTGGCATCGGCACACACAGTGCCTCTGTTCTGAAGATGAGCTGACATGTGCAGATTTGCAGATCAGCCATTTCAAAAGGTTAATTAAATATTACCATTGTTTTCCAAGCTATAATGTATGTTCTTTTATTTCTTCATGTGAAAGGTTTCACCCCACTCAAAAATCAGAGCTTGAATTTGCTTCCCAGTCCCTTCCCCTTTCGAAACCTGGAAAGGGGCAGAGAGAGAGAGAGAGAGAGAGAGAGAAGGACTGAGAGGAGACCAAGGCAGAGGCTCTCAGGCCAGAGGCAAAATGCAGCCGGGAGCTGGGAAGGGAGAGACCGCAGCCTAGTTGTGTGAAGTGCAGCCCTGAAACACATTCTCAGCTCCAGCTGGGCGTCAGAATCTTGTCATTCAAAGAAGGTTCTATAAAGGGGCCAGGAAGGACCCCCCTCCCACATACTCCCTCCACCTTTATTTATTTGTGACATAATTGACCGCATTGGAGCTCAGGAACATTGCACGGCTTGGCCTCCAGTGGTTCCGGGGTGGGTCAGCCGAGTGGCCAGTAAGGACCAAGGCAGGAACACAGCCCACCTGGCCATGTCTGTCTGTCCCCGCCACCTCCACATGACACCAGTTCTCTCCCTGCCTGGAAGTCCTGATGCTGGTAGCTCGAGGGCCTGGGGCAAATGGGAGCGGGGTTCCAAGATGGAAGGCAAAGGATAATAAGACAGAGGTCAGGGAGAGGACAAGGTTCCCTCCGGCAGGAAGTGCCACCCTCTGTGACTGCAGTTTACAAGAATCCTGAGCTGCGATGAGCACAGCAGTGTGCAGGAAATCTCTGCAGACAACCCATCTTCCAGGGCGAGCAGGACATGTTTTGTTTGCAAAGTAATAATGCCTCCCTAGATGTGGGAGGAAGCAGCTAACCTACAGTGTAATGAATGAAAAACAAAGGCACAGGGTGAAGACAGGTGATGATGGAGGGGGTGCGGGCTGGCACAGATGGGAGGGGGGGAGCACTGGCGGAGTGGGCAGAGCACTTGTGCAATGCTGCGCAGGACACCTACCCAGAAATGTCAAAACGTGGGCCTTGCCCGCCCATGCACATGTCCTGCCACAGAAACCTCAGCCCCTGAGGGCTACGTGGTAGAACAACAGGGCCCTGGCAAATGCAGACTTTGCCGGCAGAAGATCAGGGTTCAAAGCTATCTCCATCACCCTCTGGCTGGATCTCCCTAAATAGCCATTTCCTAACATCTCCAGTTTTTATCTGCAAAATGGAAATAAATATTGCTGCACTCTAGAGTTGTTAAAATGATAAAAAGAGGAAAAAGATATGTAAGGTGCCCTGTATATAGTAAGTGCTCTTTAAATGGGAGGAGAGGGAGCAGAGAGAGCAGAGAGCTTGGGCAAGCAGAGGGGAAAGGAGGAGGCCCAGGGAGGCAGAGGGGAGATGGAAGCAGGGCAGGGGACCCAGGATGAAGGAGGAGGAAATGTAAGCGGGGAGGGGAGAATGTAGGGAGGGGAGGACCTGGGTACTTTTGCCCTTTCGGAGCCATCTGTTAAGGAGCACCCCAGGATGTCCAGGGTCCAACTTCCCTGGATGAGCTGACTCCAGTCCCCGGTGGTCCTGCCCCCGTGTCCTGTCTGCTGCACCTGCCCCAACGCGCCCCCTTGCTGAGCGATGCGCCCTGACACACTGGCCACCCCCACCCAGAGCCGAGCACCTGCATGGGCATGAGGCTTGGCAGTGACGGGGCAGGCTGAAATGCAAGGCACCAAAGGTAAAGGGACATTTGCGTAGGCTAAAGCTGTGAAGAAGTAGAAAGGACAAGCACATACGTGTCCTCTCCAGAGACAAGTGCTGTTATGGGAGCACAATAGTGGTGACTGGGGGACAGGTGTGGAAAGAAGATCACGTAACACATATGGGGGACTTTGGGCTAAATCTGTGCCACCCAAGTGTGTCCTGCCACCTAATGTGTGCCAAGATGCATTGGACAAGCCCCCACCCGGAACCCAGAGAGCTAGCAAACAACAGAGAACCTCAGAGGGCTGTGCTATGGGGCAAGGGGATGCTCAGGAGGGCAGCCAGGGCCCGGGAGAGCTGGTGGAACGTCTGTCTAAGCAGGGCGGGCGTGGTGGGCACCCCTAGGACTGCCTGCTCAGCATGCTTAACCCCCACCCCATCACCAGCAAGTGGGCAGCACCAAGGACGTGAGCTAGCCCGTTCACCTGCTGATGTGAGGGTCGACAGCCACAAGTCCCTGGCTCTAGGCCCTGTGGGCAGACTAGGGATGCCAAACTTGGCAAATAAAAATACAGGCCATCCAGTTAAATTTGAATTTTAGATAAACAATGAATACCTTTTTACTACAAGCATATGCCATGCAACTTTTGGGACATGCCTATAACTTGAAAGTGATGAGTTGCTTCTGTGAAATTCTAATTTATCTGAGTGTCCTGTATTTTATCTATCAACCCTACTCCTGGCCAGAACTGGGCCCCCAAGAGAGTGTTTTCTACAGGATGCAATTAAAGGAGAACTGAATCTGCCTCTCTCTAGGGGCTGACAGTGCAAGATGTTTTCTTTCACATGAAGAAGGCCAACCTACCAAGGGAGAAGATCAGATGAAGTCTGAAGTCACGGACAAGCAAGAGTGCAGGTGGAATTTGAGGCCAGGTTCGAGTCTCTTCCCTGCCCGTCCTACAGCTTGGTAATTCTGCCCTCTGTGTGCTGACCCCCTACTCCCTGCCCACCCCCACCCCAGCCCCAGCTCCTGTGGTCAGGGAAGAAGCAGGGGCATTTTAATTCATCAGCTCGATGGTAATAAAGTCGAGCAAATGTACCTTTGGCACAATAAGGCCAGGGTTACTGTTATATGCTACATGGTCAAAGCCATATTATCACAAGAAATATCATTTCTTATATAGACCGGGTGGGGTATTTTTCAAAAGGAAATTAATCCTTAGTATGGTGACTTATGTTTCATTTCAGAAACTTCAGGAGAACAGGAGTTGAAACACATACTTTTCTTCCATCCTGTCCACAGTGTCAGAAGTTTCCCTGTAAACCAAGCAGAAGAACTCACTGATAGCTCTTGGATACCTGAAGTGCCTAAAATTTGTGTAACAAAATATTTATAACAAGTAATAGACATTGGGTTCATGTCCTGTGAAGAGGTCCCCCAAACCAGTAAGAAAAACACTATCAGCCTGTCCCAAAAGTGGGCAAGGAGATTATTTGCAAAAAATATATAAATTTCTGATAAACATATGAAAAAAATGTTCAACCTCATTAATAAGCAAGTATATAAAAACAAAAAACAGCAAAATACCCTTTTTATTAATAGATTGTTAAATTAGCAAATTAAGAAAATAAATTTAACCAAATGCTGGCAAGGGTACAATAGAGTGCCTATTGTATGTATATCCCTGATATACAAAGAACTTGCACAAAATAATAAATGACAAAGAGCCCAACAGAAGAAATGGGCAAAAGGTTTGAACAGACAATTCACCAAAGAGTTGCAAGTCATCAAGACAGATTAGGCATAGATATAGATTCAGATATAAAGACTTAGATTTAGACAAATACTCCCCACAACAATCTGGGAAGAGCACAGCAAAACAAGACACCAGTTCTTGGCCTATGATATCATAAATACTGATACCTTCCATTCCTGGGAAGTGCTTGGAGAAATAGAGTCTCTCACAAACTGTTAGTAGGAGTAAACCGTCCTACAGCATTTTTGGAGAGTAACTCAGCAATATCAATTAAAAGCACCTAAAATTTCTGATGTCTCTATGTTTCTTCCTTGAAGATAAAAAACCATTGTTTCCCCGTCCTTCTCCTAAAAGTTAATTCCTGCTGGTTGTGGTGGTGCACACCTGTACTCCCAGCTACCTGGGAGGCTGAGGCAGGAGGATCACTCAGTCCTGGAGTTAAAGGCTGCAGTGACCTAGTATCACACCTGTGAATAGCCACTGCACTCCAGCCTGGGCAACATAACAAGACCCCGTCTCAAAAAAAAAAAAGGTAATTCCTAATTCTTACTGTCTCGGGAAATAATTATTACTCCATGGTCCTCTCTTCTCTAATTTAAAAAACCAGAGTTTTAAAAAAAATTTCTAACAATAGAGTTATATTCCCGTGTTTTAATCCATTTTATCTTTATTGCAGGCAGTCTGATGAATCATCTGTCATTTTTTAACATTCCATTATGAGTGCGGTGACCAATCTGGGTGCCATATTATTCTTAAAAAACAAAGTATAAAGGCCTGGGACTGTAACAAAGTAATTACAGATTCAGCATCGACGGGAAAATAGTGATTGTGTTTGAGGGGAGGAGGACCTACATCCTGTGCATCCAAGTCGCCCTGCTAATATCTGACCGGTGCCTCCTCTTCCTTCCTTGGAATTTTTCCCACTGCCCCTTCAACTAAGCACATATTCCCTCCTTCAAGGTTTCCTTCGTCCTGGGCAGGAGTCCCTGCGCTTGGAATCCTGCCCCATCCCATCCTGTCAAGCTGTCTCCTGCAATCATTCTAGCAGCTCCTGAAATCCCGCTTCCTCCACAAAGCCCTCCCCAGCTGAGAGCAGAGTGATTTTCCTCCAGCTTCCCACCTGTTCTGCCTCGTAGCTCCCTCCCTGCTCCTTCCCTCCTTTGTACCTAAGGGCGGCGTGCTCAACGATGTCCTGTCCACTAAATGGCTGCTGCCGTGTCCTGCACGTCCTTTTCTGTGCCGGTCTGCGTCCACGATGGCAGATGCCCGTGTTTATAAATGTGTTTTGCTGGTATCAGCAGTGAGAGAGAACAGTGTGGTGGCTGTTTGTGTTCTCTGGAGATGACCTTGCAGAGCATCACCAAGTTCAAATTTCTGTGGCTTGGTAAACGAGGCTTGTATTTAGGGTCAAGTCTGCTCTCTGTGAGACTTCCCTGAACCTTTCTGTGCCTGTCTCACGTTTCCCTGGGATAGAGTAATGCTGACTTCAGCCAGCAAGTTCTGAAAATTAAACTAACGATAATGACTTGAGTGGAACCAAGGACTTGATTTTTCCTTCAGTGGTTAAAAATACTGCTAGCAACCAAATCTAAATATTAGAATCCACCTTCCCACAATAATATGTTCCTCTTCCATGATTCAGCAACACTTCCATTGAACTGGATTCCACAAGATTAGAAATCTGGTATCCAGGACTATAAAAGCAACGTCAGTTGCTAAAATAGATGGGAATTTTTTTTAATCTTTTTTCAGATCTTGTCTATATCCACCATGAAAAGTAATTTCACACCCTTTTCTCCTTTTTCATCTTTGGGGAAAATGTTTGCTTTTATACTTTTCTCCTAATGTCAAAAAAGTTTCCTTCTATTTCTTAGAATCTTGAGATCTTTTTCTGATAAAGAGGGAAACAAATGTGCTCAAATCAAGGTGCCCGGGGAGGACTGAGTCACTGCAGTACTGAGTCAAACCCTCTGCAGCCTCCATGAACTGGTGGCTCGAATGGTAACAGGCGACATGAAACAGGAGAACACAGGAATCACTGAATTTTCCCACTCACTTATTTCACCTTTAATTTTTTCCTGAAGTGTTGTATGAATTTTTGGAAGCCACATTTTGAATCCTTTACAGTTTGAGGTGAGATACAATGACATTTTTTACATTACCATATAAACTTATATTCTCTGGTCAGCAGCACTACAAAAGAGCAAAGGATTCCCCCTCCTCTGTAAGGGAACAAGAGAAACAGGACAAGCTCAGGCTCCAAACCTCTGGTCCGTGTGAGTGATGGTTTTCGGTTTGATACAGACACCGACAGAAATATCCCAAGGAGGCCAAACAGTAAGACACAATAAATTATAGATGCTAGAAAACTGAAGCACATTATGCTTCAGCGTCTCTGCCTTCTAATAAACCAGTGGGGATGAGATGCCCTTCTTCATCTGTCTGCTTACGACTGTCTGTTCGTTCACACCCGCTGTGTCCTGGGTCACCTGCACGGCCCTCAGCAGGCAGACTGGAAAAGCAGGTGAGTGGCCGCTGACTGCTAACCCTGCCTCCCTCCTCCTCCTCCGGCCATCTGATTTGGTCCAAGGGCATCCTTGGGAGCGGGGAGAGATGAGGAATGGCTCTCCTTTCGGTGGCAAGGAGAGGCAGGGAAAAACCGCAGGTCCCAGTCTCTGCAGAACCTTTGTCAGCGTCAAGGGCTCTCTCGCTCCCACACCAGGCAGACAATCCCTTCCCCAAATCCCGAAGATCAGCAATAATTGATTTGGCTTATGGCCATTACCCTTCTGGTGCAAGAGCAACAGCACAGTTCACCAGCTCCTTCCGATTTCTCCCTGCCCTCCCTTCAAGTGACTCCTCGCGTCTGATTAAAATCGGTAATGCGCTCGTCCTGGAGTGAAGAGGAGCTATTTATTTCTGTCAAGTTCTGCTTGGAAGGTTTGAGGCTTCCTCCTACCAGACATTTTACTAGTAAACAGAAAAGTTACCCATATTGTCATGCTTGCCCTGACCTGCAAGCTAGTGAACAATAAATCTTAATTATAGTTAAATGCCAAAATCTGCAAAGAATGAGGCAGCACTAGTCAACTGTGAATTGGTCTGACTCCCCCGCCTCTGCTGGGGTGCAGCTGCAGGAATACATAAATTAGTTTGTGATTTGTTTGTGCCGGAACAATCAGTCGAGGCTGTTTCTTAAGAACATTTCCAGTATCAGTGGACGCACTGGCATTCATCCTATTGCCATGTCAGATGCAGGTGGCATCTGGGAAGTTTTATTTTAAAGGACTTTCAGCATTATGCTTGGGTTAATAAGAAAGCGCTATTTTTAAATATCTCGGCAGTTTTCCAAAGTAGCGCTCAGTCTCCTGACATCTGCTCCATCCATACTTGTTACCTTTGGGTTTATTTGGAGAACTGCTGAATAACCTTTTTGTTAGCAATCTCCTTTTTGCACCGTGCGGGGCCACTGGAGTTCCAAGCAGGTGTCCATGTGGGGGTTTTCCCCCCCCTTTTTTCCCCTGCTCCTGTAAAGCTCATGAGCTCCTTGGTAGTCAAACATTTGCTTGTCATAATGCTAAATAAAGCCACCCTGTTGTCCCCTCGCCTGGGTCCTCTTGACATATTGGCATCTATATGCAAGATTTAGAAAGGTGATTGCTGACATAACTCTGTTCAATGGCTTCAGGCTGTTCTATCAATTTTGAGACTGACAGGAGATCGGAGATGGAACTCAGAAGAAAGAATGGAGTTTGGGCTTCTCCGTGCTGGGTCCTATGAATCAATCTGCAATCTATTCATATCATTTTAGACGCAGATCCTGTAGTCACTGGGAGTCAATCATCTACCAGGCAGTTTTCTAAATAATAAGGCAGACACGGGGTCGTGGCGCCTGGGACCAGCAGAGTGCAATGTCAGGCCCCGGGATGAAGGAATATTTCACCAGCTACCAGGTGGACGTGTGAATCAGTAAGAAGAAAGTAAAACAAAACAAAACAAAAAACCCTTTCTCCACAGAGGAGGGTGGGAATGGGAGTTTACAAAATAGGCAGCTTTCTGTTGTCTCCTTAAGAAAAATGAAAGGGAAGCTTTATTTGGCAGGAGAATGGCGGCAAACCTCCGGGCAGGTCCCGTGCAGAGCGGCTCCCTTCCTGCCCCTGGTGCGCCACCCTCATCCATGTCCCGCTCCCGTGCCGCCGCCTGGGCTCTTCCCAGCCCTCGCAGGGCCCCACCCTGTCGCCAGCTTCCTGTTTATGTCGCTGCTTTGTTGCTTCCTGGAGGTCACTCTCAACCCGCCCTGCTGCCGAGCCTCCATCCTGGGCCTGGCTCTCTTCCCAGCTCTCTCTTGTGCTAGCAAATCTGTCTCCGCCACAGTCTAACGCCCACGTTTCTAAAGGACCAGGCCTGGGCCCGCACTCCGCGGCCAGCGCCCCGCGGTCAGAGCTGGCCTCTCACATTGCACTGGCTTTCTGCCTTTCTCCCAAGAGCTGGCCATACCTGGCCACCGGCATTCCTTTGAGGAGGGTGCAAGGGTTGTTTCTTCCTTTTGCAGACTGAGAAACAGGCCCAGAGAGATTGCAGGGTGGAAATGGAAGAGTAGAAGGAGCTCCCAGGCTCCAGAGCAGCAGCCACTATCGCTGATAACCTCTGCCAACCCGGGGCGTTTCTACCACATACTAAGCACTTTACATATCTTACTGTATTTAAGCTACACAAGCATCTTGACAGGTAGGGTAGGTGTGATTAGCCTTATTTTAGACCATGGAAACTGAGGCTCACAGAACGTCTTGCATTTGTCTGACTCAATCCTCCTCTCTGTGGGTACCAGGGAGCTTCCCCCGGGACACACTTCACACAGGTCTCTGCTCAAATGCCGCCCCCTCAGATGAGGCTTCCTTAGACAGCCTGCTCTATCTCTGACAGCACGCTCTTACCTCTGTCCTCTCCCCCACCTTGATCTTTCTTTCAAGCATGTATCACCACCCGCTTCTGTGTATATGTATTTCCTTGTGCTAGCGTGTGTATGACGGGGACTTTGCTGTTTTGCTCATTGCTGTAGCCTCATGGTGCATGGCAGGTATTTAATAAACAATCTGTTAAGTGAATGAATGAATGAATGAATGAGGCTGCATTTCTTTCCAGCTTGAAGCTAAAACAGTCATAACATGTGGTCAGGTTGCCAGAAACAGCAGTAACAATCCCTCCTAGATATGTAAACTCAGGCATGAGACAGGCTTGTTTAGGATTCTAGCATGAACCACTGGTGGAAGTAGAACCAAACCATCACACTGTGTGTGACTAACAGATTGAGCCATTGCCAGTTATCCTTACGGTAGCTTGCCACGCCCTGCAAATTGTGTCTGGGAGCTGCTTTATTAAGCTTCTCAAAGTTTTCTTCCTGCATACTACAAAGCTCTTGCCTAGACATCACTAATCCAACCGCCAACAGTTTGGTGGCTCTGGCTGGGTGGAAGGCAACAAGCCTGTTGGGTTGAGCCCTGTGTCATCTTCCAGACGAACCATGGTAACCCTTACTGCCTTCCCTCTAGCCCCTCTCCAGATCAATACTTGTTTTTTAAAGTCAAAGAAGATAATCCCTGTGTTCACTTTGATCCTCGAAGCTGACCCCTCGAAGCTGACTCCGGTGTTATGAGTCCAGTGATCCCACGCTTACAAGATCCAAGAGGAGATGTTTGGAGTGGGACCCAGCTACAGACCCCTCTAGAGAAAGTCCCACTAGAAGTTACTCACGTGCAGCAGTTTCCTCAGAAACCACTCTCTCTCTTCTTGGTCTCTTGACTTCTTACCTCTGAGCCGCAGGGAGCCGGGGAAGGAAGGAGATGGCACATTTGCACTGTCTATCCTGGGGCTCTGCTTCTGGGCCCAGGAGAAAGACGCCTGCAAAAGCCAAATGTGAGGAAACAGATTTCATGTGCTAGACGAGACCAAGACCCAAAGCCCAAATGCCTTTCCTTCTTTTCTCTTCTCTCCCCCTCCCATATATGGTCCTTTCAGCACAGAAATCTTAACAGAGAAGAACTGGAAAAGCAGACTCACTCTAAGGTGACTGCTTCCTCTCTTCCCCAGTCACAGCGGCCTGCACGGAGGCAACTAGAAGGAACTTCATTGCAGGTGGTGGGTGTAGGGGGCTCAGCAATGTGTGAGGCACAGTTTTCTACTTCAAGGAAATGAGCATCTTGGATTAAACCAGAATGTGGAAACTAGAATAGATGTTAAAGTGGATTGATCGAAGACACCAACATGCTTTGAAGTTTCAAAAGAAAGAGGAATCACAGTTGACAGATTGAGAGGATCAGGGAAGATTTCATGAAAGAAGTGGCTTCTGAGACAGATCTTGAAGGACCCGTGGAATTCCAATAGGCAATGATGGTGTGAAGGAACAGTGCCCCAGAGGGAGGAGAGACGTGCATACCCAAAGGCATTGCACTGGAGAGCCGGACGTGCACAGCGCTGGGGATGGGGGCAAAGGCTGGTTGAGTTTGGCCGGAGCACGGATACGTGCCAAGGAATTACAGAAGCTAAGGCTGCAAAGGACTTAGGGTACTGAAAGCCAGTCGAAGAAGTTTGCGATTAATTTAAAAGGCTAAGGGGAGTGGTCTGTCCCACAGCGGGAAACTACTCTGCACCAAGAATGGGATGTTTTTATTTGATTCAAATTAAACTAGTGCATCTATTCCAAGTTAAAGCTTTAGGGAAGAAAAAATTAAAAAAAGAAAACAAAAAAAAAAAACCTATACCAAGTTAAAGCTTTAGAGAGGAAAAAATTTACAAAATTTTTTTAAAAACAAATTTAACTATTGTAAATTCAACTCTAAAAACTGATATTTGATTCGGTTACTAGAAAATTGTAAGGTCTGTTTGGATAACTTAGTTTGTGAATCTTCTCTTACAACTATAGCTCTTATGAAAGCAAAATACAGATCAAGTATATCTGAAAAAATTTAACCTCTACATCGAGATGTGCTGCAACTAGTGAAATACACACTGGATTTCAAAGCTCAGTATGAAGAAAGCATATGAAATATCTTGTTCATCATTTTAATGTGGATTATGTTTTGAAATGATAGCATTTTGGATTTCTTGGGTTAAATAAAAATGTTATGAAACGGAAACAACAATAGGCAAAGAGAAGCCATTGAAGGTGTTTGAGCTGGGCTGTCACGTGGTGGGAGATGCTCTAAAACAACTGCAATAATGACAGTAACTTTGAGGAAGTGTGTGAGGCAGATTGCATGGGGGACAGACCAGGGACAGGAGAGTCCATTGTAAGATGTTTTCAATGGCTACATCCGGAAGAACCTGCCTGAGTCAGAGGCCCAGAGATACGCACTCCACTCCCCAATTCCTGCTCAGAGGTGGACTCTCTGATGTTCCCAATGGTCTTACACTAATCCTAAATCACTATCCAAATACTTCACAACCAGCAAAGTCCTGGGTGCTATTGGGAGGGTTCCATTACTGTGAAGGGTCAAAGGTCACCCCAAAAGGTCCTGGACCAAACCTGACCCCTGGTTTGACTTGGAGGAAAACCTGACAAGGTTTGTTATTGCATCCTGAGCTGGAATTTACCATTGGAAATGCAGCCTTTGTCACTGGCACAAGCAGAACTGTTTTGCATTTGATGACATTTTCAAAATGGTGTGAAAAAACCTTGACGTTTTTATTAGAAAATCTATAAAGCCCAAACAAATGGTTTCATGCTGCTTTGCCTCATTCTTCATAGGTTCATCAGCAATCCATCATCCCTCCCACTCCTCCCGTGCCTCCCACTGCCCTTGAGCCCATCAGCAGAACATCTTGCCCATGAACAAAAGAGCTACTCAGAGAAGCCCTTTCAACCTCAGTTGTCCTTTGCCTCTCAACTTTTACCCCTTAAATCAACTACAATCACTCCATTTTCACTGGCTCCCCTCCTGAAAGGAGAAACAATGTTGGCACCTCCTTAGGAAACTCTTTCCTCTACGTGTCATGACACTGAATTACAGAAGCTTGACGTGCCGTCTCTTCAGTTGGAGATGGGACTCCCTTTCTCTGATCTCCCTTACATTTGCTTTAACTTCCAGTTTGAACCAGATCGTTGGGTTCAGAGCAAATCAGTGAGTGCTGTCTCTCCTGAGAAAATTCTAAGTCTCTTCCTTAGATTGCCACTTTGAATAAAGATCTCATCTATCCTAAATTTCAAAGAAAATGACCTGCCCCAGGCTTCTAATACAGCTCTTCCTCACCTTCAACTTGAACGTGTCCAAGCCAACTCCATCTGCCTAATGATTGTGCAACTTCAGCCTCCCTAAAGCAGACCGAGGTTGGACTTTGTCTCACCCATCTTCACCCGGTGGTTTCTCCCCAGCTGCCCCTTCTCGCGGCCCCGGCCTCCCACTCCCCGCGCAGTAGCTGCTCCTTCAGGCGCTCACAGCACGAGTGCTGCTGCACACTCGTTGGACCCTGCCGCTCTTTTCCCATTTTTGAGTGAATCTGATACCTCTGCCAGTGCCATTGCCACTCGGTGCTCTCTTAGTTCTCTGCCTACCTCCCTTTTGCTTATTTTGACTAATCATCTTTGCTCTATTTTCTGTTTTATGCTCACCTGTTTCTTTCTTTCTTCAATTGTTAGGTGGTTGCAGTTGGCCAACTAGTGAGATAGCATGTGTTTGGGTTCCGGGGCCTTAATGTGTTTCATTAATTCTCACCATAGCCTGGTGAGGTGGGGCGGGTGGAGGTATCCATCAGCTCCATTTTACAGGTGGTGAACCCTGTCCCAGGGCTCCCGGCCCATCAAGGGCAGAGGCCTCCCCGCGACCCTCTGCCTCCAGGTCGCGGTGCCTTTCCTCCACACCCCACTGTTTCACTTCCTTGTCGACTGCTATTCCGTATTCTCATTCTGATTTCTGGCCTGTCACAGCTCTGGCCAGGCCTCTGCTCAGTCGGCATCACCACGAGGCTTCCTGTCCTCTTGGTCCTCTGCCGTGTCCCTTTGTGCAGTGGCTGCCAGCCGGCAGCAGCGCACACTGCGCCGAGACGGATAAGCAGCCGCAAGTCTCGCTCCGTCTTAGTGCTAAGCACCCTGGCTTGGCTCTAAGCTGCCTTTAGGGTGGGACTCTGATCTCAGATGCCGTCCGCAGTGGTCTCCCACCTTGTATTCCACCCCACCCTCTCTCCTACCCTGCCACCTCAATCCCACGCACGCCTGTCACACCCAAGACACGCTCACTGCTGTCCTCTGTGTTCCCAAACCACCCTGAGCTGTAAAATTTTGAAGGCTCATCTTTGTTTTTGGTTTTTTTGTTTTTTTTTCCTTCATCCTCAACGTGTTTTGTAGCACTCCCTGGGGACAAATAGATACAGAAAAAATAAAAGGAATAAAGAAAAACCCAGCAGGCAGAGTGTCTGGCAGGATAAGTGACTTTACCTGCACCAACTCAACGGGCACCATGTGAGACAGTCAACAGACCTCTACTACAGGGGGAGGGAAAAGCAGCACGTGTGTGTGTGTGTGTGTGTGTGTGTGTGTGTGTAGAGACAGAGAGAGAGAGAGGGAGACGGAGAGGCTGCTTTGTTGTGGGTCTTTCTTTTTAAACTGAGACTTTCAGGGCCATATTTACTGATTCCCCTTCAAGGACCAGAAATAAACTCAAATAGCAGAAAATGTAGCATTGCTCTAAAATGCACAAATTAGCCAGAGGCGGGGGATTGGCGTGGGGAGTAAATGGAATTCCTACAGTACCCCAAGCCCAGTAGGAATTCTTTTTGTCCCCAATCCCTCTCCTGTGTCACCAAGTGTGACAGACACCAAACCAGGCCAGCAGGCTCTCTGAGCCATGGAGAAGACAGGATGCCCCGCACCCCATCCCTCACTCAGACAAACAGGTCTTCACATGGAACTTGAGCTAGTTACCCTGGTGTGACATTGCAGCGATGGAGTCAAGGTCACATAAGTCCACGAAACGAGGCTAAGGGGATTTCAGCCTAAAGATGAAGGTGGGATAGGCAGGAAGTAGGTGGGGAGTGGGGAGGAGCCGGCTAGCCAGCCTCCCAGCACGGACTCAGGGCCCCCTCCCCGCTCTGCCTGTCCTCTGCTCAAATCGTTGCCAACTCACACCCTCAGCACTATTAGTAAAAGAGTAGGACCAGGCCCTTTCTCCTCATGTCTTATGCCTCCCTGAGCACTCAACTAGGAGTCCACTGCAAGGGTTCCCTTCTTATGGGAGACAATGAGCTAATCACAAACTGTAGGTGCATCTGTTTTTCCAAAAAAGAGGAAGATGATGCCTTCCTTCCTACCTATCCCCAACCTCCCTGCCAGCCTCCATACACACACACACACACACACACACACACACACACACACTAGCACAGAAGCACCTTGATGACTAGAAAGAGGCCCAGGCGGGCTGTGAGCTCTTTTCACATGAACTCTGCTTGAATGTTATTAGAACATCTTTTGACCATGATCACTTGGCTATTTGAGGCGATTCTGTAGCGTTTACAAGAAAAAGGTCTTAGGCTCTTCTCAGCTCAAGAAGAGAGAGCTGGCTGCAGCTGGAGTAGCAGTGGCAGCCTCACCTTTGGTTGGCGGAACATCTTCCATGGAAGCTGCAGAGCACCTTGGCCTGTGCTCGGCTGGGCGTGGCCGTCGCCTAGGGAAGCCAGTCCCTTCCCAGACAGCAGCCGGGGCTCATTCCTGACAGCAACGTGGGAGAGTTCACAACAGATGGAGACTGGGAACCCTCTGGTCTGCCACCCTCCCCCCATTTGATTTTATTTTAATCAGCATAGATTTGACAAATGTGTACAAATTGTACATATTTATATACACATGATTTATATATAATACATAAACATATATGCATGCATATATATGCGACATATGTGTATGGCTGGCTGGTTTGTGTGTTTGTTCTGAGCACACGCTCCGGACGCTGAGGCTGTGTCGCACTGTAGACCTGTATTTTAGACAATCATTTCTAGATGCTAATTGCGACGGCTCCCAGGACTCCCAGCATGTCTGCCTGCTCTCTGAAAGCTCTTTGAGGGCTTCTCATCATTAGAATTCCCTGAGTTTTCGCTCCTTCCTTGCAAGCCATCTGGCCTCCCTGCACCGCAGCTGCAGTCCACCCTCCCCCGCCACACACCTGAGCCTTTGACAGCCCCCACCTGAAGCCAATCCATCCATCAAGAAAAATCCAGAATTGCAACCAGAAACGTTTTCTCCCCAAAACCTAAAATTAAATTTATTTTTGTTTTAAACCTCCATTCCATTTTAGACTTAATTTTTTTCTCAGAGTCATTATTTATACTCTTGAAATATACATTGCTGTGTACCAGAGGAAAACAATGTCTACCTCCATTTAATCACGTTGCCCAATTAGCTGAGGCCTCTTGCCTCAGTGGTGTGCCTCTTGAACATTTATAATTGTCATTAACCAAAAGAGCAGAGAAGGTCGGGATGCAGAGGCCGTGGAGAGTCAAAGGTCGCAGGCAATTGCGCAGGGCTTGAAAGCCTCTGTGCGCTTCACTCCAGAAGGGTAGGTGCCAGCTAGCAAGTCCTTGCTCACAGTCATTAACCCCAGCAAGAGGGACATTTTGAGTGACAGAGAGCCACCAGAGCAACACGCAAAGGAATACATAACTGGTGGTGGCATTTGTAGGATGCAGGAGCCTGGGAACGAGAAGAGAGAAAAGAGAGAATTACGGGCCCGGGAGCAGCGGCAGCTCCTGTTCTGAAACTGTCCAAGGTGGGCCTGGAATGTCCAAGAGCTTGATTCCAGTAAAAGGGAATTTTTCACATGTCCCATCTTTGGAACCAGGTAGCTCTTTCTCCCTCTTCCTTTCTGTTGTTGTTTTCACTGCTACTGTCAGCTTGCCTTTGTTTCAGCAGAAGAAATAGGGAAAAGATATTCTGGAAAGCTATCACGAGCAACCCAAATGGCTCAGGACAGATTTTCCTGTATTCATAAGATGACACCTGTGAGCTTGTGCTCCAGTGACACAGGGCATGTAAGCACTAAAAGCAGAACCCAGACAATGGAGATAATGTCCTAATACCCTCTGTGATAACACGTGGCCCAAGGAGATTTACCAAATTGATTTTCCCATTCAAGAGCACTGCAGCCAAAACATTTTTTAAAAAATAAGTTCTTGGCTCTCTACTCATTTACCCCCACCAGTGGCAGGGTGTCAGGTAGACAGGCACAGGCGTAGGCGGTCTGCACTGCGAAACAGGAAAGTAAGGCCCGGTTGCCGATTCAGCCGTGTCAGAAATCACAGGTTGTCTTAGCAAAATACAGAGCAGCGACATGCGTCCACATATTTAACTACTGTTTACCAAATGCCTGCTTTATGACAACTTTTAACATATAGTGTCTCACTTAGCCTTCTGTTATGGGCTAAATTATGTCCTTCCAAAACACATAGGTTGAAGTCCTAACACCCTCAAAATGGGACTGTATTTGGAGACAGGGTCTTTGAAGAGATAATTGGGTTAAAATGAAGTCATTAGGGTGGACCCTAATCCAATCCAACTGGTGTCTTTGTAAGCAGAAAGTAGGACACAGACATTCACAGAGGAAGGACCATGTGAAGACACAGGGGAAAGTGGCCATCTGCAAGCCAAGGAGAGGCCTCCCTCGGGGGAACCAACCCCACCCACACCCTGATCTTGGACTTCCAGCCTCCAGGACTATGAAGAAAGAAGTTTCTGCCGTGTAAGCCACCCAGTCTGTGGCACTGGCGTGTGGCAGCCCTCGCAGACTAATACACCTTCCCAACAGCCCGTACGTGCAGTTTAGAGTGCAGGACGCAAAGGCTCCATGATGGGCAGTGACTTGTTCCAAACCCCAAATCAAGAGGTAGCAGAGCAAGAACTAAAACACATCCTCTGACTTGGACTCAATGGTCTCAAAGAGAAAGTGGCATTTCCCAGCCTCCTGAAGACAGAAGAGGCATTTGACAAAAACTTCCCTGCTCCATGGACAAGCAAGCATGTCCTTAAACCTGCCACCCTATGGTAGCTCTGGAGAAATTACTGATGGGGCAGGTCTGTAGGGGCAGTGCTGGTGCTGTGCGGTGGGGCCCGGATAAAGCTGACCCCTCCTGGCCATTCAGGAGGAGCTCCCTTCCGCTAGGCCGGAGGGGCGGTCAGAGGGGCCACCTACTGGGCAGCTTGTGTGGTTGGGCGCTTCCCCGGGGGTTTCACGTGTGTCAAACCAGATAATCCTCACCCCATGGGTTGGGGACTAGTGTTATCCCAGTTTACGGATGAGAGGCCCGAGGCACAGAGGTGCAGCAGTTGGCTCAGGGACGCCATTGAGCGAGAGGCAGAACCCGACGAGAGCCCAGGCTGGTCCACGGCCCACGTGCTTCCTTCCCACTGCCCGAAACCGCGCTGGGGCGCAGGGCGCGGGAGCAGCATTCCAGGCTGGAAGCTTTATGGAAACGAAGCCTGAGGCTATTCCCACAGACCGTATGTAAATTAACCGGGGAGAGACTGTGTTGCGGGGGAGCTGCAGTAAATCTCGCTTCCCAGTCCCGGAAAGTCAAGGAGGACTAGAGACCAGGCTGTGCTGAGGGCCCCCTCGCCCCACCATCCAGTGGTGACTGTCCTCATTCGAACATCAAACACAGTGGAAACAGCAGGGAGAATAAATTAAAGACAGAAAAAGCCCCACAACTTTCCAGGTGTTCAGAGTCTTGCCTATGCCCTCACGGCATCCCCACGGGGTAGACGAGGAGGTACGTTTGTAGTGCTCACCCACCCTTCCTCCTCCCTAACAGGGACAATGAGGTTCAACGAAGCAGGTGACTTGCTCCCAATCCAGGCTGTGACAGGGCTCCTCCACGGGCTTCCATGTCCTGCCACGTCTCCCTCCAGCCACCTGCCCCCCACTGCCACCTGCTCTGAATCCCTTCCCCATTCATCTGCCGGTTCTCAGGTCTGACGTTCTAGCTCTTGTGGAGCACGTCTTGCTCTTCTGCTTGTCTGTCTCACAATATCTTTAGTTCCTCTTAAATCTCTGGACTTTCAGAGTCCTCAAAAAACAATGAAATTTACTCAGAAAAAAATATCTCCACCGAGTTTTGTGCAGTTGCCAGAGTTTCTCAGACCTCCAGAAACAGGGACACCTCTCTAAGAAGCCCTGTTCTTATTGTTTCCCTTCTCTTTGAAATCAACTTCGAAAGTCTTTTCACACATTTTTTCCCTACTACTTTCCTGTCTCCAGGACAAATGTTTGCCCTTGTTCCATTGACTGGAGGAAGACCCCTGCTTCCTCTTGTCCACACCTCGTGGTGGCACTTCTCCCTGACCATTCGAGCAGTCGTCCTCTTCACGTCTCAGGAACCTCCGCTACTCCCGCACTCTGTGTGTCACACAAACCGATCCTCTCTGTGCTTGCTGTAACTGCGGCTCCTTCATCTGAGCAGTCTGCATCGAACTCCACTGAGCGCGAGGCTTGGAAATAGGTGATGGAACACAGAAACAAACAAGGCGTAGCTGTGCTCTCAGAGTTTACAGACGAGGAAAAAAGATGAAGCCAGACAATTACTTACGAATTGAACACCTTGCCTTACACAGGGTCCCACGGAGGCAGACAGCAAAGGGACCTAAAGCAAGGAGGTGAACGGACTCAGGGCACGAGGGGAGGCAAGGGAGGCTGCCCTGAGAAAGTGGCATCTCCGGGAAAGCCTGAAGAAGGAGCAGGGCTTGGGCAGGCCAAGCAGGGAGGGAGAACAAACCCGGCAGAGCCGAGAGCTCAGTGCATTCCGACCAGAAGGAGCGTGCAGAGCTGAGAGCTCGCGGAGTCCAGCGCGGTGGAGCTCAGAGCCCGGGCGCTCACAGGCACAAGACCAAAGGACACAGAAGCCAGATTGCGGCCATCCTGAAAAGCCACAAAAAGGACTTCTTGATATATGCCGAGGGTAATAGGACCCAATAAAAATCCAATACAGGGAAGGAGCTGAGATCATTTTTTAAATTTTAAAATTGTGACTATGCAACACATTCACACGTTTTCAAAAACCAGAAAGCATAAAAGCTATCCAGTAAACTCTTTTCTGGCCTGGTTCTCTTCTCTCCTAAATATATCATTTTTTTTTTTTTCAGTTTCTTATGGGTCCTTCCTGACTTCTTTTATGCTTATCCAAGCAAATATGACTAGAGATACTCATTTTTCCTGTTTATATAATCAAAGAATAACATACCATGCCAATATACCTTGAAGTTCTGTACCTGGAAGTTTTTTGTGCTACCTTTTGACTGTTTGTATATTGTTGACTCACTTCTTGTATGATTATTACTTACCCTTTCAGAACTGCAGGTCTCTCCTCCCCTGCCAGACGGTGGGCTTCTTTGGAACAGAGGCTGTGTCTTACTCAATTTTGCCTGAGATAGGTATTCAGTTAAAAAAAAAATCTGTTAATTAAAGTAGGTGATGAAAAAGAATCTTTGTTGAATAAATCAGTTACTACTGAAAAGGACAAATGCTTCATCTGGCCTATTCTCTCAAATTTTTTATTTATAATTATGCTACTTCTCACCATTCACAAAAGTAGACATAATGAGCCCCCAAGACTGTTCCCCAGCTTCAACAAGTGTCAGCATTTTGGTGACCTCGAGACCCCTCCATCCCCGCCACCCATCCACCTCAGGAAGGACAGGGCTGGCACATTTTAGTACAGATGCAAGACATCATGTCATTTCCTCTAACTGATAAAACCTTGCTTTAACAACTTAATCACATGCCAACAAAATTAACAGCAGTCCCCTAGCATCATCTGACGTCCCGTCCATGGCTAGAGTTCTCTGATTTTCTAGAAAAGTCTTTACACAGTCGGCGTGTTGGAAACAGGGGCCGCACAGAGCTCACAGATCCCTGTGTTTGCAGGTCTCCCTCCTCTCCCATTCCTCCCTCCATCTCTTTTATGCCATTGATTTGTCAGAAAAACCAGGTCACTTGTCCTGCACACTGTCCACATTCTGCATTTGGCTGATGGCTTCCTTGCAGTAACACAGAACTTGTTTTCTGTTGCCCAGATTTTCCTGGAAGCTGGCAAGGTTTGGGTTTTGAAAAGTTCTTCTCAGCTGCTGTGTAGAGAATTGACCTCGCAGTGGGACAGTGGACATGGGAAAGCCCACGTTAGGGACCCCGGCACAAGACAGGAGGACTAGAGCAACGCGAGAAGCTCAGGGCTCACGGGGACAGAGTAACGGGCCAATTCAAGAGATATTTGGGAGCCGGGATCCACACAACTTGTGACTAATTGGAAAGGAGTGTGTTTCTCAACACTCTGTTAAGAATCTGAACCTCACTATGAGACAAACCAAAAGAGCTCCTTTCTCCTGAAAAAAATATTTACATATTTACTGACATTCTTCTCACAATGATCATTTATGGCAAGTTTTAAAGACATGTAAAGTTGTAGTAGTATTATTCTTGGTATTAAATTTTATTGCTGTGGCTTTAAAACATAAACAAAAATAATTCCTTAAGTAGTTGGAAAGTGTAATGATTCTCTTGGGAGTAGTTTACTGCCATGGATACTGTAAGGCACAAAGATAATAAATTTAAATTGCAGTATTAGTATTGAGAATAAATTTTATTGCTCTGGCTACAGCACTAAGAAGTAGGATTCATAACTTTTTGGTTCTTTTCCAGCAGCAGGTTTATATATAATGACGCTGGGTCTGGTGTGCAGGGAAGACCAAAGGTCACCAGCATCACAGGTCATGTGTCCTGGTGAGAAACCTGGCCCTAGGGGAGCAGCTTGAGTCTTACAGGTGTTCCCGGAGCCGGAGAGAAGCCGGCCCAGCCAGCAGTGTCCGGCAGGTGGGCAGGCTGAGAGGAGGTGCAGCGGGTCCCAGGCACCGAGGGGGGGTCAGCTGGTTGTTACGAACCCCTCCCCCACTCCCATGGCCATGTCCCTGCACCCCCCAGCCCCTGCACGGGCCTGACTACAGTCCAGTTTTGTAAAGCAAGCTCTGCAGATCAAGGACGGATTCTGGTTCTGGTGTTGTATGGTCTTTCACTTTGTGGGCATCCCCTGCTGCTCGCTCTGTGACCACCTCGGTGTGACACCCACGCACCCAGCCAGAACCCGGAAGTCATCCTTGACTCTCCTCTCTGTCCCGCCCACACGGCCAGCTGCTCTCCAGCCCTGCAGGTTCTGTCCCCACAGATCTCCCGTCCACGCCTCGCTCCCCACCCCATTTCAGGTCGCCTTCCTCTCTCAGTGGCACTTTTGTTACAGCCTCGTCCTCCACGCTCATTGTGATAATAATGACCACTGCTTCTGAGCATGAATGGCAGCCAGGGCTTGTGCTCCCTGCCTGGCACCAGTTGTCCCATTAGACCCTCAAAACGTCCCTATGAAGAACGGATCGCTCTTTCTGATGAATGAGAAAACTGAGGTTCAGAAGTTAAATATTAAAAGATATAGTATATTTTTGAAAATCACCAGGCACGAGCAGAAAATAAATTTTAGATCCTTTCCTGTTCTTCAATGACTTCCTGCTGCCATTCGGTTTTTTCCTTCCTTCCTTCTTTCCTTCCTTCAACAAATAAACTTTTTAGCATGAAGCACAAGAGCACTGCCCATTTTGCCAGACTCGCCATCACAATGCAAGTAACCACCACGCTAACAGTAACTGGCAGTTCTCAGAAGGCCATTTGCTCCTTTTCCTCCTTTTATCCAGAATGTAACCCATTTCCCTTTGGTTGTCTGACTTCTATTTATCCTTCAAGATTTATTTTAGATCATCTCCATCAGAAAGCGTGCTCTTCAACTATGCACCTCCAAGCACCGATGCACAGGCCCATGAGAGTCCACACATGCACATGCAAACACACACACACACATGCACACACACACATGCACACACACACATGCACACACACACACACAGCTGGGTACGTGGCTCCCCTCCCGGCTCCTACTATACCCTCGGCATCACCCCACCACAGTGCTTATCACATTCTACGGTAGAATCATCTACCTTGTCTTGGAAACACACCTGGACTGTAACTTGCCTGAGGGCGGGGACTGTGTCTTTTGTCCACGAACCCCCAGCATCCAGTGCCCGAGACCTGGCACACAGCGGTTGCTCAATGGCAGTTTACTGAATGAACACACGTGCGACTGGACAGTATCCACTACAGTGGATTCAACAGTAATGATTAGAACAATGAGGCCCTTTTGAGACTCAAGGAAATATCAGGTTGTGCTTTTTATTCCGTTTGGGGAATGATATTTATATACTAAGTTTCAAGTTCAATCTGCAATTACTCACCTGTTCTCATGCTAAGTAACATCCAGCACAATGTTACCTATAAACTCGTGGCAGGATATAATTGATGGAGAATAAACAGTTCCTTTCAGTGCCCTTTAGTGAGTCCATGAAAAGTAGCACCCTAGCAACCACACAAATAAATGCTGGGAGTAGTGTTTACCACGTTACAGCAAAGTTGGAATGCTTCAAGTCGTTGAAGAAATTAGGTTTAGTAAGTTTGAATCCTCCCAAATGCCAGAGTCGGCCTAACTTCTGTGAGCTTTTTGTTTGTGGGGGAAAACTCCTAAGTTCTCAAGTTATGTGAAGCTCTTTTCTTTGCAAACGGTCCCCACTGAGGTCATAAACTCCAGAGTCAAAGAGTGTGGAATCTGGGAATATGGAAA
This sequence comes from Eulemur rufifrons, assembly GCF_041146395.1. Lineage (NCBI taxonomy): Eukaryota > Metazoa > Chordata > Mammalia > Primates > Lemuridae > Eulemur > Eulemur rufifrons. Next base: position 92,226,856 of record NC_090985.1, read on the forward strand.
GTGGGAGAAGCTGACACAAACCAGGCCTCTGACCCCGGCTGCTCATGGCTGGTTCCTGCTTCTGTTTCTGTTTCCATGGAAACGGCCATTGGATCAGCAAAAATAAGTTCAAGATTCCTTCAACCTTGTTTTCCTTTCTTCTTCCTTGGAGGTAAGCACTCAAGGTTTTGCTAATTAGAGAAAATGGGCTTGTGGCTGAAATATACGATGTTTCCAAAGTTAAACATTCTCCTGGTAGAAAGAGCATGGCAACTCTATCCGCACATTAGCCTGCTCCTGACAGCTACCCATCCTTATCTGGGATAAGGTGTTCACAACCTTTGGATCAACAATCGCCTTCCAAGTCACTTACAGCAGTTGGATAACCTCTATGACTGCACACGTTGCTGGGTATTCAGGATGGTCCTATCAAACTGAGATGAATGTGTTCCATAATGTCTGTTTTTATTACATTAGTCTGGGAAGATGGAATCAAAAGGACTACTTTCAACAAAAATGTCCTGTGTCGACAGTTCAATACTCTTGCTACAGGGCCTGGTGATTGCCCTTATTGTGTGCGGGATAAAGGCTAAGCGTGCAGCTACCTGCCAGTTTGACAAGGCTGTTCTCCCGCCAGCAGGTTGCTCCGGCTTTTTTTTTTTTTTTTCACAGCAGCCCTCTAATTCCACCAAACCCACTGGATTAACAAAAACCTGAAAGTAAAATAGCACAAAATGATATCCCTGCATGAGCTACTATTATACTTTGCAACCTACAATTACACGGGTTCAATCTAAATGCCCCAAAACATTATTTCATTAATTCAAGCCATTTCGGAACTGGTAAATATTTTCTCTTCTCGGGTTTTCTATTATTACTCTTTTTCAACAGAGAATGAAGAAGCAGGCAAAGGCCTCCCAAACGATCATATTGTGGAGCCAACTGCACAGAGTCGAGATGACAGGAAAGGGAGGGGCTGGCACAGGGATGGGGACAAGAGGAGACAAAGTCCATTTGGAGAGAACAAGAGAAACGAGGGGCAGAGGGAGGGAGAGAAGGATATCAAAGAGGGGGACCCCCGGTCATCAAGGTGGAGCTGCCCAGCTGGCAGATCGAGGCTGTCTATTGCCTGCAGCTGGCACCAGTCATCCCTAAGGTGGGGACCCTCGCGGCTGAGCGCGCGGACACGGGGCATGGCAGGGGCTGGAGACTGGCAGCTGATTTAAAGCCCAGTGTTGGAGATGTCCTCAGGTCTCCGAGTCAAACCCTTTAAAGAGATTTCCTCCCGTGACAGAATCCTTGGACCAATACAGATGCACAGTGTGTAGCTAATTGACTTTGTAAGAGAAAAAAAATAGCCCTAACATTCTTAGTTGGTCCAAACTCTTCCTTCTATGAAATAGCTTTCGGGGTTGGGTAAGAGCATTTAGGGGAGGATTGTGGAGCTTGGGCAAAGGGTGCGGACGAACACGTGTGATGTTTGGAGGACGGCAGAACACGCTCAGAACACGCCAGGGTCGTGGACTCATTCTGGACGCAGCATGGGGGCTGAGAGAGGCACTTGGGAAAGAGAGGGACCTTGATCCCACCAGCAGCCCTGCCACATTCAGGTGTGATCTGGGGTGATTTTTTAACTTCTGCGGGCCACCATTTCCTCATCTATAAAAGGGAAATAAAACTAGCACGTACCTCATAGAGCTCCTATGAGAATTAATGTGATGGTCCAGGCAAGGCGCTCAGCACGTTGCTGTCAGACGAAGGTCAGACCGTATTAGTTGAGCATTTTCTAAATGGTATGAACAGAACTAGGCGTTCAGACTCTTGTGAGAGTGAGGAAAAGTGGTTAAAGCCACTAAGGGTTTCACTCTCACTAGCAAATACCGGGACGAGGAGCTTCGTGTTGGTGGGTGGCAGGTGCCAGAGCAGGAAAGCTGTCCTAGGGGACGGGGATTCCTCTGGGGTCATCTGCACCACGCCCCTCCTACTGGTGAAGAGGGAGGGAGGGAGGAGCCCAGGAAGTGCTGGGGGGCGCTCAGGGCACAGCCCAGGCTGGGGCTGCAGCCAAATGAACTGACTGGAATGCAGGTTAAGGGGGAAGTTCTCCTTTCCAGAAAGGAAAAATTCTCCTTCTGAAAAATGTCATGTTCTGAACCTTGGAGTGGGGGGAGGAGGAGGGGAGCTCCACCAGGGAAAAGAGGACCTTCCCACAGGCCCTGCCAGGCCGACTGCTAGGAGGAGCGGGGGTCTCTGGTTATTGTTTGCGGGGAGCCGAACTGCCGGCTGCTGCTCCTGGGCATTGTACCATGGGGATTCCACACTGTTTACACAATCACGTAACAGACACCAGAAAAGGTGCCAATTCCCTCTTCCAAGGCACCTGGGTACCCTTCTTTTGGGGGACTGGTGTGCAGCACTCAGACACCACAAACCTTGACCCCCGCTTCCTTCTCCCTGGAAAACCTCATTGAGTTTCCAGAGCCTTCCCTGGAGGCATCCTCAGACCCCCACCCTGGGGTGGAGAAACCACTCCTTGCTGGCTAGCGTCTAAAACAGAGGGTTGCTGCACACCCCTGTGCCGGCAAAGCCTTTTGCAAATGCTGGCTCCTTGGTTCCCTTGCCCTCCCTGGCTGCCACGGAGGGAAACCAGCTGCATCCCGCAAAACAATTCCACTCAACAAACAATGCAGTGCCCTGACTAGTCATAATGAGGTCTGGTTCAAATGTTGGCACACACACAACATATTAATTAAAATAACGTGCATGATAAATAATATTGAGATCCAAAGCACAGGACTCCTCTAAAATCACAGTTGGTAATTATGCGAGCGCCTGCTAAGACACATTCAGAATTCCGGTGTTGCTTACATGACAAAATTAGTCTCGGGGAGGTGACCTTGAGAGGTGTCTTGTGTGAGCATCCTCCTGCTTATAAACTGCACAATGTCTAAACAACCTAGGAAGCAGAATATCCATCCTAATTTTCAAGCCCTAAGGAAAGAAATTCCTTAAGAGACCTCAGTAATTCAATTTAGCAATAATTACGTGAGCACCAGCTAGTATAAGGCTCTCTGTTCAGCCCTGGAGAAAAGGGGAGGTTGGGGGTGGGCAGGATTCAAATTTTCAAGAAGTAGTAACTGGTTATTGGTAATACCCGTCCCAGCGGGGAAGTCCCTCAATATGCCTCACCTAAATCTTTCATGCTGCAGTTAAAAAACCCATTGCCCCTCCTTTAGAGCTTGACTGGGACCTTACAGGATTCCAGTTCTAATGCTTCCAGGGCCTTTGCTAGGTACCAGGGGTTGGGGGTAGGACTGACAATAGGCAAATGTCCCTAGCACTTCCGCTCACCACTGAGATCCTGACCTAACGGGTCCACCAGTTCCCACACAGTGAGGCAATTGTGCACCATCTACTTTATGTAGACCTTTTAAATTATTACCAAATTTGACATTTATTGGCCCAGTTAGTACAGAAACCTAACTGGGAAAGGAAGAGATCCCATTAGCTTGATTCTGAAATCATTTCCTATTTGTGGCTCAGTCAACATTTCAGCATCTTATTAAATGGATTTAATTTCATTCCCTCTACAATAACCCACGCACCACGCCAGTGACCACAACTTTGCTGTCCCAGCTCCTAAATTCTATTAGCGTTCGGAAAGCCTCTTGGTTTCAACATAATGTTCAATCAGCGCAGAGAAATTAATTAAATTAAAATTATTTTTATTGTGATTTAATTAGCTTGATTTAATTACTTTGTTCACTGACTGATCATTCTGTTGTTGCGGCCAGACCCTCGCTCTCATTCGTGGCATGAATGTTCCCATAGAATTACACATTTTCTCTGTTCAGCCATTGGAGCGGGCTGGCAGAGTTCGCCAGAAACTCACGATTTATCACCATCAGCATCATCACAAATTATAGGAAGCATCTAGCAATATGATAACTTCTAAATGAAGTGTCTGGGCGCAGGTCACACCACCAGCCTCGGCTGTTAATCCGTCATATTTCATAGTCAACCTGACACCCCGTCCGATTTGCCGCGCCTGCTGCCTTTCAGAGTGAGGGGTCCCGCTCCCGCACAGGGACATTCGCCCTTCCAGATGCCCAGCCCGGCCTCCTCGGCCTCCCTGCAGACTCAACTCCACACTCCCCGTGGCTGTTCACGCTGGTGCTCCTTCCTTTCCCTCTGAGGTTCATGAACTGAAACGTAGCACCTCCTCCAATCCAGATGTAGCCCACAAACCACAGAGCACCACCAATCCCCATAACTTAGTCACCAGAGAACGCCAGCTGTTTTCCCAATGACATTGCCCTTCCTGTAAGGATCCAACAACACTGTTCATCAGCACTCCCAAACAGTGGCGGGCATCAGACCCCTGAGTGGGCGACGTGTGAGGCCGGTGTTTCTTCCTGCTGGCCACTCCACGCTTCGGCGTGCAGACTCAAGTGGAGCAGCCCCAGCCTGTCTAAAAACACACTGATGCCTTCCAAAAATAAAATCATCTTTAACTTGCCTGTATCTGGAATCCATCATCTTGATTAATGTGCTCAAACCTGTACAAGTGTGTTTTCTTATGTTCTAACAACTACATTTTAATATATTTGGCTTGTTGCACACTCCTATGTATTTTCTTGTATGATTTAAAACCATTTTTCTGAGAAGGGATCCATAGGCTTTTGCCAGACTGCTCTAACAGTGGAGGCCTAAGCTCTCTGATCCCTGTGTTAGAATCCTGTGGCTGCTGTACCACGATCTTGGTGCTTCAAGCAACAAATATTCTTTCTCTCAAAGTTCTGGAGATGAGAAGCTTAATGCCAGCATCACTGGGCTGAAATCAAGGTGGCTTCAGGACCCTTGTCCCTTGGGACGCTCTAGAGGAGAAGCCGCTGCTGCCTCTTCTAACTTCTGGCGGCTGCCGAGTTCCTTGATGTGTGGCCACGTCACTCCAGTCTCTGCCTCTGCCTTCACGTGGCCTCTTCTGTATGTGTCCTTCCCTCTGCCTCTCTCCTATAAGGATGCTTCTGATGGCACATAGGGCCCATAAAAAGGATGACCTCATCTCAAGGTCCTTAACTTAATCACATCTGCAAAGACCTTTTTTCCAAATAAGGGTAACATTTACAGGTTCCAGGAATTAGGACCTGATGTCTCTGGGGCCACCATTCAGCCCACTATAGTCCCTACATTTAATTCTTTGTTGACCATACAACGTTGGCCTTGAGTCTTATGACATAAGGGACATAAACTGATTTCAAAGATGTGACCAAACTGGTACCAGATTAAAAGAGATATCCACACCAAAGCCCATCGAAATGATTAGTTAAAGGGTTAAGGTAATGGAAAAAGAAAAGACAAGGCCTTTTAAAAATTAAGTTTTCCCAAGGACTAGCAGAGGAAACAGGCCTGTTTCTTCACCTGCAGATGAAGAAAGTACACATTGTGCAAACCTGGCCATGGCAGCGCGAGCAGTTCTTGGGCCCTGAAGATCCCACAGGGCCGGGGCAGTGGTTCTACTTCTGCCTCCTCCCCGCTCGCCCCAGCCCGAGGTGCTGTGTTTGCGTCTTCTGCAAAGTGGTGAATGAGGAACTTGCACCACTGACCAGAAGTGAAAAAGGGCAGGGACTGTGTCTTTTTCAATTCAACAGAACAAGAGGAAGGAAGTGTTAACTTCGACCTGCAATCAGGTGCGCCAGCCCAGAGTTTATTTTCAAAAGGAGTTCCCCAACCGCCTCTTCTGGACATCACCGAGAGGTTGCATGGGCTGAAACCGGGCGCCCGACAAGCTCTCTGGAGATCTGACCTGGCTTCCCGCCCCAGCCATGCCTCTTCCTTTGTGCTTTCATTCACAAAAGCCGGCCTTTCTAAGCACCAGTTTCCTCACCTGGGGCAGATACACTACGTGGGCTCTTTAAAGGCAGGACGTGGTCTTATTTTTGTGTGCAGATTTAAGCACATCACCTGGCACTCAGAAAGCCCTCAATAAATACTGATTTACTTCAGTTGAATGCCTGCCTTACCTGAGTCACAGACTCAAAGCAGATACCGGGAGTGAGGCCTCCAGAGATCGTTCCAAAACATTCTACACAGACAGAAGGTAGCAAGCTCCTGCAGATGTTGTTGCTCTTGGTCCCTTCCAGCCGTGTATTTTCATCTTGTTTAAAATTAGCCTCAGAGAGTGCTCATCTGCCCTAGAAACGAATAGAAAGAGGTCTTGGTTACTTGTGCTCTTCAATTCAGAGGGCACGCCCCATTGAGGGGGCTGTGTGCAAACTCTCCTGCTCACCGGCAGGCTGGAAGGGACCTCTGCGATTATCTGGTCTAACAGCTGTCCTTTACAGATAAGAAAACAGACTTGTCGAATGTCCCATGACTTGCTAGCACAAAGAACCCAGGCAGCCGGAACCCAGTTCTACTGGCTTCTAGTCCAATGACCTCTCCACTCTGCTATGTTCTCTCTTTAACCTAAGGTCTTTACTTGGCCTTGTAAAACTGGCTCAGTGTGCTACCTCCTAGCTAAGTTTTCCAAGCTGTCAAAGTTTAGAGTACATAACTCACTCCTCTCACACAGGCTGGCTTGTGAAAATGCATAAATAAAAACCATCAGAAGGTATTCTGAAAAAATGAGGAATATTTTTGGTGTGCTTGATTGTGTAGTATACCATTTGATTCCCTTCTTTTTTCCTTCCTGTAATTTTTTAGTTATTTTCTCAGCGGTAACCTTGGGGATTACGATTAACATCTTAAACTTATCACAACCTCATTTGAATAATGCCAGCTGATTTTCAATAATACGCACTCTGCTCATATGCATCTCCTTCCTCACCTCCTTCCATATGCTGTTATCCCCACTGATGACATCTTTAGACACTGCAGACCCACTGACAGAAACTTACAATCATTGTTTTATGCATTTGACTATTAAATCATTAATATATAGGAAAATGAAAGGAGTTACATCAGAAGTACAGTGATACTGGATTTTATACTTACCAATGCAGTTACCTTAACCGGTGTTTTTTATTTTTCTTGTGGTTTTAATTTACTGTCTACTTCCATTTCAGCCTGAAGGATTCCTTTTGAAATTTTTGTTTGTTTTTTAGAAAAGAGGTCTCACTGTATCACCCAGGCTGAAGTGCAGTGGTGCGATCATAACTCACTACAGCCTCGAACTTCTGAGCTCAAGTGATCCTCCAACCTCAGCCTCCCAAGTAGCTGGTACTACAGGCGTGCACCACCACACTCAGCTCCTTTTAACATTTCTTATATCAGGTTTACCAGTAATGAACTCCCTCAGCCTATGTTTATCTGGAAATGTCTTAATTTTTCCTTCATTCTTAAAAGGCAGTTTTTCCAGATATATAATTCTTTTTTCCAGTTTTTTCTTTCAGGACTTTCAATATGGAGTTCTGCTCTCCATGGTTTCCAAGGAGCAATCGGCCATTAATCTTATTGAGAATTCCTTGTACGTGATGAGTGGCTTTTCTCTTGCTGCTTTCAAAATTCTCTTTGTCTTTGGATTTCAACAACTTGACTGTGATGTGTCTCCATGTAGATCTCTCTGAATTTATTCCTCTTGGAGTTCACTGAGCTTCTTGTATGTGTGTTTTCATATATTTCCTCTGATTTGGGAAGTTTGCAGCCATTGTTTATTCAAATATTTTTTCTTCCCCTTTCTCTCTTTCTTCTCCTTTTGGAACTCCTATAATTCATATTAGTATGTTTGACTGTATCTAACACATCCCTTATGCTCAGTTTATTTTTCTTCATTCTTTTTCTTTCTGCTCCTCGGACTGGATAATTTCAATTGTTTTATCTTCAGGCTCATCGATCCTACATTTTGCCTGCTCACATCTGCTGCTGAACCCTTCTAGAAAGTTTTTCATTTCAGTTATTGTACTTTCCAGCTTTTCTGTCTGGTTCCTTTTTATAATTTCTACCTCTTTGTTGACATTCTCATTTTGTTCACTCATTGTTTTCCTGATTTCCTTTAGTTCTTTATCCATGGTTTCCGTTAACTCATTGAACATATTTAAAACAGCCAATTTAACACCTTTAATCATTCCTATGTCTGAGATTCTTAGGGATGATTTCTGTCAAATTCTTTTTTTCATGTGAATGGGCCCTATCTCCCTGTTTCTTTGTATATTTTGTATTTTTTCGGTTGTTAGGAACTGGGCATTTTGAGTATTACGTTGCAGTAACCCTAGAGATCTAATTCTCCCACACCTCTGGGATTGCCAGATCTTGCTTTTTGAGGGCTAGAGCCAACCATTGCTAACTTTTCCAAACTATTTTTGTAATGTGTAATCCTTGTTTTTCATGGTCAGTTGTCTCTGTAGTTAGCCAATGACTTGACAAAGATTTCCAAAATATCTGCCTCCCAAAAGTGGGGTAGGGACAGTTGGGGGGGAAAGATAGGGTGTGTCTCTTGACATTCCCTCAGAAGCTGCTTCAGCCCATGTGGTGGAAATAATGGCCAACCTCTGCACCAGCCCCTTGGTGGTCAAACCAGTGAGCAGCAATCAAAACACTAAACCCCAATTGGTGGAGGACAAAGTTCCTATTGCCCACCCTGGCTACAGAAAGCCACACCAGAAGTACATGCCACTGCCCCCAGGACAGGCTAGGAGAGGGAGGATTGTAGCCACTACTGGACAAAGGGCTGAAATTCACTGAAAATTACCAGCCTCTTTATCAAGCTCTCCCCTGGATGCTCAAGTGTTCTACTAGACTCCAGAGTTCCAGGGTAGCTGCTTTAGATCATTCCTGCAGCTCAATTGACATCCTTGTGGAGGAGTAGATTCCTAGCACTGCCTCCTCCACCATCTTCCTGTGACATCACTCAGTAGTGCTTGATTTTGATTTAGAAACAAGACAGAGAACATAATTACTGATTCAAGGTTCAAAGCATATGTTTTTCCAAAACACGAAAAAACATTTCATCAGTGTGCGTCTTGACTCTCTCATGGTCTCTCAAGAGGGATTAAAAAACCCAGTGATTTCTGTCTCCCATCTCTAAGTCACATACATTCTAGAAATTCCTTTAGGAGGTGGGAAAAGTACAAAACATGCTAGCTAGTAACATAATCTGGGGAAAAAATAGCTTAAAGCTAGAAGAGTCTAGCTGGAAGGTCAGCACTGAGAGACCCAAGTGATGTCACTCAGTGAGGTGCATCTTCCAGGGCATCAAGAAAGAAAACTGGTTCTCAAAATGAAGAAATGTTTGATCCAGAGAAACACTGAGTCTGAGGGCAGAGAAGCCCCGGACCTCCCTGTACTTACTGTACGTACTCTTCACTCAGCACTGGCTGCCTGTGGCGTGTGGCACCCCATCTTGTGGTCCTGCTTGGTCATTTAATTTGCATATCATTTAACTTCTGGTGGGACATGTGTTCTTTGCTCCAGAATAATTATATCCCTCTTGAGAACAAGAATAATTTCCTAAACATTATAATTAAGCTGAAGGAGGAGGAAAGAGAAGGAGGAAGGCGAGATGGGGAAGGAGGTACCAGTTTCCCAGGGCTGCCATAACACATTACCACACACTTGGCAGCTCAAAACAAGAAAAAGTTATTCTCTCACAGTTTTGGAGACCACAAGGCCAAAATCAAGGTGCTGGCAGGGCTGTGCTCCCTCTGAAAGCTCCAAATACTTCCTTGCCTCCTCTAGCTTCTGGTGGCTCCAAGCATGTTTTGTCTTATGGCGGCATAATCCAATCTGCCCCATCTCCACACGGCCTTCCCCGCCATGTGTCTGCGACTGTTCCAGTCTCCTATAAGGATACCAGTCATTGGATTTAGGTCCCACTCCAAAACCAGGATAATCTCATCTCAAGATCCTATACTTAACTGCAACCACAAAACCCTAGTTCCAAATAAAATCACATTTACAAGTATCAAGGTATGAAATAATACAAAAATATATCCAGTCTCTGTCCCAGATTTCTGGCACAGAGTCCCTAAAACCTTTGGCAAGTCCTGGGAATGTCTTTTGTTATTCATAATGAGCCCCTGTGGACCGCGCCTGAGTTTATGCTAATGAGGTGACTTAAGATGGGGCCCCTAGATAGACAGGGCTGGTCCCAGGCAGACCAGTGATTAGAGGGTTGGAAATTTCAGCCCCACCCCTTGGCCTCCAGGAAGGGGCTGGAGGACGTGGAGGTTAAGCTCTATAAAATCCCTTGAATGATGAGATACGGAGAGTTTCTGGTCTGGTGAGCAAGTCCAGGTGCTGGAAGGGAGGTGCACCAGAGAGGGAATAGAAGCTCTGTGTCCCCGCCCCATACCGTGCCCTATACATCTCTTCCACCTGGCTGTTCCTGAGTTGTAGCCTTTACAAACAACCAGTGAACACAAGTAAACTGTTTTCCTGAGTTCTGTGAACCATTCCAGCAAATTATTGAACCGGGTTGGGGGAGGGGGCGTCAGATTAGTGAACCAGGGGTGGGAGACTTCTGATTCATGGGCACTCAGTCAGAAGAACGGGTAACCTGAGACTCGCAACTAGGATCTGAAGTTGGGGCAGTCTTGTGGGATTGAGCCCTTAACCTGTGGAGTCTGCACTAACTCCAGGGAGTGAGTGTGAGAATTGAATTGAATTGCTGGACATTCAGTTTCAGTGACAGAGAATTGGTTGGTTTCAGAGCAAACATGCCACACAAAGGTTAGGGCATATCTTTTGGGGGCGTATATAATTCAACCAAACACAAAGGAGAAGAGAAAGGAGAAGTATGATACTTGTTTGCCCACAAATCTAATAGTACTGAGCACGTATTATTGGGATTGATATTAATATTATTGATAATTAAATCTATGGATGTGTTATTCATGGAATCAACCTACAAAGGCAAAGTAGAGAGGCCAGTGGATGCCTCATGGTGGAGATTTGCCTCAGGTTAAATGTGAGATCTTTGCACGAACTTTATTTGGAAAGATGGTGAGACTTCTTCAGGACTTCCTACACCTGCCCCTCAATCCTGAGTTTATACTGCAGGTGGCTTTTGGGAGGATGAGCAGGAAACAAGGACAACATGTCATGAGGGTGAAATCTGTAAGCTGACTGCTGGAACTGTGGCTGCTGCCAGAGCTGAGGGAGCACTCAAAGAACCGGACCCACATGCAGGCCCCTCTCACAATTCCCTTCTTGGAACGTCCCCTGCAGTTTCTTACCATTAAAAAACAAGTGATTTAGATTCACGGCCACAGTCAGGCAAGCAACAAAAGGGGGACACATCATTGTTCTCAATCTTATAAATTTCTCTTGTCTTTCATGTGACTTCTCCTGTTCTTAACACTATGCTTTCTCTTTTCCTTTCCTTTCTCTTAAATAATGACATTTGCTTTCACAGACGTGCAATTTTGTCTTGCATCAATACCATGAGGTAGGTGTCACTTTCACTCTTTCACAGAGAGGGAAAAGGGGCCCCAAAGAAGTAAGATGACATTGCGCAGACGTTCAATTGTGGAACTGAGACTCAGACATAGGCACTAAATCCCATGCTTTTTCCTCTCCCGTGTGATGTCTTCCTTTTCACTCCTACTAGTTCCTTTGCCGCCTCCTCCTTCTCCATTCCAAAGGCGCTCCAAGACCCATGGTACTCGGCACTCAGAGTCTAAAACTATCCCAGGGATCTTTTATGAAAGCTGATGACTGGGCCCATCCCAAGCCAATCAAGTCGTCCCCTCTGGGGCACGGCTTGGACATCAGCATTTTGTCAAAGCCCCCAGCTGATCCTGACGTGCAGCCGCTGCCACAGATGTTTGCCCCTCTTCTCAGCCACACAAAATGAAACATCCCCTCTTTCACGGATAGTCAAATCTTTGGAGGATTTCTTAGTAAACGTGGTTGACCAAAACTAAGAACAAAGTAGTCAATGAGACTTAAGAGATGGTATTTCGAGCTGACATATTTAATGCCTCTCTTTCCCCAAATCACACTGAAAAGATCGCAGAGTTATGCAAAGCAGAGAGAAAAGTCTATCACATCAATGTAAAATAAGAAAGAACGCGATCAATGGGCTAGAAATTTTGAGGAAGTCTTCATGATTTGGTGCCAGAGAGAACAGATCAGTCAAAATACTGACAACCACTTTTCAACGCGGACAAAGAAAGACCACGTAGGAATTAAGTGGGTGAAATCCCACCCCCCCCCCAAAGATCTGGAAAGTTCTCAAATTTGAACTGGAAGAGAAAGGGACGGTGAGACAGTTGGTGGGCAGCAAAGGACAGCAGTCTGGCAGCCACACCAGGGCCTCACGACAGCACTGTCGGCCCCCGGGAGGGGCTGGGGGGAAGTGGACAGGGGCCCCCAGCAGCACCTCCCCACAGAGGCTTAAAAATCTCTTTGAAAAAGCAGTGAAATCTTGAGGCAAAACTGCCTTCCACCCAACTTCTCCCCGCTGAATAGATCCCTAAGTGAGGAAAATAAAACTGCCAAATAAATAAAAACTTAAAATTTCCCCTTTGGGACTAAGAGAACAGGAACCAACACAATCGCTGACAAAACCATCTCAAGTCTCCAAACGGAATAAATAGAGATCTCCTTCCGAAGGAAAAAGCAAATAGAAAAAGAATAAAAATCACAGAACGTGTGAAAAGATTTACTACACAAAAAGAAAGAAAACATTTTTGAAGACTTGGAACAAATATTTACCTATGAAATAAACTTATTCCAAAAGCAGGAGATAAGTTTACCACAATCTTTAATTTGGATTTTCAATATGTTGAAAGGACATCACAGAGAATAGCTATAAAGAGCAAACAATTGCTAAATATTCCTATCAAATGAAAATTATACTCACTAAAATTTTTTAAATCAACTTTAACCTGGGCAGTGTGGCAGATTAAATTTTCTAAAGATGGCAAATCTCTCAACCCATATGCTCATTTGCAATGTGACCTTTCTCTTCCACCAAGAGGAGTCTTTTTCTTCATATCCTTGAATCTAGGTGGAGCCCTGTGACTTCTCTGACCAATAGAATATGCTGGAAGCAACACTGTACGAGCTCTAGGCATAGCCCTCAACTGCCCGGGCATTGGCAGCTTTTGCTTCTTGCACTGGAAGTCAGCAGCCATGTAAAAAGTGTGAGCACACTGAGATCACCATGCTGTGAGAGGCCCAAGCCACACAGAGAGGCCCTAGAGGGTGAGACCCCCGGGGAGGTGTCAAGGAGCACCAGCCAAGGGAGTGACAATGCCAGCACCGAAGTAAACCCTCCATCCCAGCTGCACCAGCTGAGGCCGTGTGATCAGACACACCATCCAGTCAAGCTTACCAAATTCCTGACCCTAAAAATCATGCGCAAATAAAAGGGCTATTTCCAAACCACAAAGTATTGGGATAGCTTATTATGCAGAAATAGATAACTGGCAGAGGCTGCCAACAGCAGGCTGGGGTGCCTTACAGAGAAACAGGGGGGTTTGGTGAACGTATACTTGCTGAATGTTGGAACCTCAAGCCCTCTTCCCAGTTCCGCTTCCAGAATCCTGACAGCCAGGATATTACCCTCCCGGAAACTGGAAGATTCTTTTCTTGGAAGTCTGACCAGCTCTAGAGGAAAGGTCTAAAGTAACTTGCTTGGGGATGCTGCACAGCAGCCTGCTGAGAAGCTTATTTTCAGCAAGACCCCACCCCCATAAAGCTAAACATGTGAAACCACACATCTGAGAAAGCCTTTAAGTGAAAAAGAGAGACCAAATACAGAGAAGGGGATTTGGAAGAAACTGAGACTATGCATGGAAAAGAAAATTTAAAACCAAAACTATCATTATTGCCCTTAGGGACGAAGATATAGAAGATACTGCAGCCATAAAACAAGAACAGGATGCCATTAAAAAGGAAAAGTAGTCAAAGAACAAAAAAGTGTTGCTGGAAATTAAAAGTATGACAGTAAAAATGAATAACTCAGTAGAAGAGTTAGAAGATAAGTTGAGGAAAGTTTTTAGAAAGGAGAGCAAAAGACTGAGATGGAAAATAAAAAAGAAAATTAGAGGATCAGTACAGACCAACAGTTATCTGTTTCATTCAAATAATAAAGAGCTCCAAAAAGAGAGAACCAAGAAAATGGAGGGAGAAAATCACCAATACAAATCACCAAGGAAATTTCCCAGGACTAAAGGGCATTACCCACACCAAGGCACATCATTATGAAAGTTCACAGCATTGGAAAGAAAAAGAAGATTCTGCAAGGAGCGAGAAAGGGAAAGGGGAGATTTTGAAAGAAAGGACATATATAATACAAAGGATATGAAATCAAATGACTTATAACTTCTCAATAGCAACACAAGGAGCTAGAAGACAATGGTGCAATGCCTTCCAAATTCTGAAAAATTATTTCCATCTTAGACTCACCTACCCAGACAAACTATGCACCAACCGCAAGCATAGAATTTTCAGACATATACAGCTGCAAAAAATTAACCTCCCCCACATTTTTCTTAGGGAGCTACTGGAGAGTGTGTTTCATAAAACAAAGGAATCAACCAAGAAGGAGGAAGAAATAAGATCCAGAAAACAGGCTTCAACACAGTGGAGCAATAAAGGAATTCCCAGGACCTCAGCGCAGGATCTCAGAATGACAGCAGCCCACCCCGAAGAGAGCTCATCAGAGGGCTCTAGGGCAGACTCTCCAGAACATGAAGAGACAGAATGGCTAATGGGAATGCAGATCTCAAGAGGAGATCTAGAATACTGGCATAGAATTGGGGTTGATAAATTCATGGAAAGCCAAATAAATAAACAAACAAAAATAATTTTAATCTAGAGCAGCCCCATCTAGCAGAAACATAATGTGAGCCCTATGTGTCATTTTAAATGTTTTGCACTCACATTTTTTAAAAAGAGCCCAAACTCATTTTAATAATACACTTGTCCCTTGATATCCTTGGGACATTTGTTCCAGAACCCCATCAGATACCAAAATCTGAGGATGTTTAAGTTCCTAATATAAAATGGTGTAGTATTTGCATATAACCTATGCACATCCTCCTATATACTTTAAATCATCTCTAGATAACTTATAATACCTAACACAATGTAAATACTGTATAAATAATTGTTACACTGTATTTTTTATTTGTATTATATTTTTATTGTTGCGTTATTGGTGGTTTTTTCTGAATATTTTTGAACCATGGTCGATTGAATTCTTGGATACATAAACATGGATACAGAAGGCCAAATATGTATCATATTTAGCCCAATATATCCCAAATACTGTTTTAACATAAAATCGATATAAAAATTATTAGATATTTTATGTTCATTTTTAATACCAAATCTTCAAGATCCAGTGTATATTTTGCATGTACAGCCCATTTTAATTTGCACACTAAAATTTCTCAGAAATACTTGATTTTGACTGTATTTAGTTTTCATCAAATTTGCAGTTGAATAAGTGAGTCACATACCAAAGATGTTCCAAACAAACTTAAAAGTCTTCCAGGCCAGGCACGGTGGCTCACACCTGTAATCCTAGCACTTTGGGAGGCCTAGGTAGGAGGATTGCTTGAGGTCAGGAGTTCAAGACCAGCCTGAGCAAGAGGGAGACCCCGTCTCTACAAAAAATAGAAAAATTTGCCGATGTGGTGGCACATTCCTGTAGTCCCAGCTACTCAGGAGACTGAGGCAGGAGAATCACTTGAGCCCCAGGAGTTCAAGGCTGCAGTGAGCTTTGATCACACCACTGCACTCTAGCCTGGACAACAGAGTGAGACCCTGTCGCTAAACACAAACAAAAAAAAAAGTTTTCCAAAAGCCATCAGTTTTTAAATTTAGATGTAAAAATATTAAAATTAATAAAAATTAATCCCATCATTGTTCTAGACACATTTCAAGAACTCAACAGCCACATGTGGCTAGTGGCTACTGTATTGGACATCATAGATCCAGAGAGACCAAAAAGTTATTTGGAAAAGGAAAAATAATCGTAGTTACTGCACGGCTCAGCTTTGAAGAACATACTCTGAATACTGATCTAACCAAAAGTATAATATAAACTACATTGGGAATGCAGGGGGTGGGAAATGTTCATTGCCAAGGGAGAAAAAGAAAGTTAAATGCCCTTCTTGCATGATAGACACCTTCATACAGTGACTCGAAAAATCAAACAGTAGCAATATCATCCCATTAAATAAAAATATATAAGTGCAAAAAGGATCTGTCACTATAGCTCCAATTGGCTGCCTCTGCGGAAGGAGAAATGGTGGGGAAGGGGGCTTCGGAGTCCTGGTTTTCTCAACAAACTTCACAGCATTGGTTGTCTCTTTTAACCTCATGCACGTATGACTTCGATTTTTTAAAAGATCTTTAAAAATGATCACTTGAAGATCCGTCCACGGGGGTCTGGAGAGTTTTCTACACAATATTGCCAATGTAGGCTTGTCGGTGTAAAATGTGTCCCCTTCCCATTGTCCTGTGGAAGGAGCAACGTGGCAGCCCAAGCACAAGAGGGAAAATAAAGCGGAAGGGATGCCGCGGTGGCAGACGTGTCCTCCCGGCCACATCCCAAAGCCCACTCACTCTCAAGCGCCCACACCCTGAGCAGGGACAGAAGAGGCCTGAGAGAGAGTGTGCAAAACGGCTTCCTTCCCGAGGGCCGGTGGGGACAGGGAGCCAGAGGCGGCAACAGTCCCCGCAGACGGCGGTGAGGGTGCGCTGGGGCCGCTTCACCCACGCTGCAAACCCGCCCCTTCTGCGCTCCGGCTGCTCCACTGGGGGTGCCCTTCTCCTCGCTCCTCCCCGCCAACCCCACCCTCCTTCCCCGCCCAGAGGAGCTGCTTTCTCCCTTGAATTTTCCCTGACTATCCCTGTCCTCCTCAGCCACCTTTTTCGTTGTTGTTGTTGTTTAAATCTCATGCAGCTCATGAGGTATGTCTTACACAGTTTGGGCGTCAATTATAAACTTTGGAATTGCATACTGTTATTTCACATGTAATTTCTAACCTGCATGGTAAGAACCAGGACAATACCATATGCTCTTGTACGCCCCCATCAGACCTAGCACAGGACCAAATCCACAGTACAGGTGTAAAGAGTACTTGATGATTGGTTGTTGATGAGATTACGTATGCATTTATGCATTTCTATAGTATCTCTTGGCACAGAAACCATGTATTTATAGGTAGGTAGATGGGGAGATGGGGAGAGGGGTACAGAAAGAAAGAGAATTTTTATACATAGGAATCCAAGTGCAAAACTGAGTTAATTGTTTCTTCAGTTCATGGCACATTAATTATTCAAGACCGGGCAGTTCAGACCCCCTCTCTTCCTTAATTTTATCTGAATTTTTTTCCCTCTAACCTTTATCTCCATGACCTGCCTCCTTCCTCTGTCCTCACCCAGGAGACACCCACGTAATGTACTAGAAATTTGCCCTTGGAAATGTAAAAATATTGTTTATATGTGTATGCTCTTCTTAACATTATTAGTAAGGTATCATGCTATAGACTTTCTCCTATTTCTTACATTTTCATTCAAGAGTCTTTCTAAAGAACTGTGTTCAGCCATTGCTTCAACTGCTACACGGCATTCCACCATACGCTCCCACCACATTTTATCCATTCCCCAAATGATGAGGACCTATGTTGCCTCCAACTCCCCGTGACCCAAAATACTACTGTGCGGAACATCCTTACACACGTTTGTTGCCAGACAGCCCCATGCAAGGCGTTTCTCTGGCGTACGTTGGGATCTGGGTCACAGCATATGCAAATACATCACTTGGCTACACTTTGTTCTCCAGGACGGCTCCACCCATCCTGCTTCTCCCAGCTGTGCCTGAGAATTCGTGGTGGTGTAATTCAGAAATAGCTGTGACAGAAACAGCTCTGGGGGCACAGCTGAGCACCTCAGAAGATAAGTTCTGCAAGGATTCTCGTCATCTCTGTGAGGAGGAGAGGGCGAAAAGGTAGAGGCTGTTACCTGAGGGTCCATTTACCTGCACCCGTCACTTTACCGACGCAATCTCCCCAGTCTGTGCTTCTGACTCTTGGCTCTACTAGTTAGGGTACAGCTTGTCCAGACAGCTGTTTGCATTCATTCCTCCAAAGGTCCTCTACCTTGGGAGAAGAAAGAAAGGGAAGAGAAATAAGCAGGGATTAATTAAGAATGTCTGAACCCATAGTTCTTAAATGGTAAACACAAACACACGCACAATTAACTAGAAGTAACATGGCTCTGAGGTTGACGTCTGTTCCCCACTCTGTCTCTGTCTTTTCCTGCCTGCACCCTGGTGTTTCATCACCCAGGTCCCGCGTGGTCCCAGCGGCATGGGGCTCTTCGGTTTACCCTCTTCCCGCCCTCCACCTGGGGATACCTAACCTGGCACCTCTGAGCGCCCTCTCCAGTGTGCCCCGTGCCCTCCACATGCCCACGCTTGGGCTTGGAGATCAGACACTGCGGGCCCCTTTCCCACTCCGCCTCAGCTGCCCATCCCTGAGAGCCAGTGGAGGGAAGAACAGATCAGGCGCCGAGACAGGAAGACAGAGCGCCTGAAAAGGAGCAGAGAGCCCTCCCTTGCCTCATCCCCCAGAGCCCCCATCCCCCTCTCCTTCCCTCCCCTGACTCCCACCATCTGGGGTCCACCTCTGAACGGACAAACTCCTGCTTGGTTACATCTGGTTCAAGAGAAAGAAACAAGGAGTTTGGAGACCTAAACTAATAGGCAGCACTTGGCATGCACAATAGCAGCAGCTGCTGTTTATAGCCCTTTTTAAGGGTGGCCTCAAGCCGGACCTCACACTTCCCCTCCCTGTGGGGCATTGTTTTACACAGAGCATCTGGAACCTCACAATCTTGCAGCTCAAAAAAAAAAAAAAAAAAAAAATCCATGCATCCCATGAATCTATGAAACCATAACGAACTCTCTTCCCGGGAAAACTTCCCAGACCTGCTCCTACTTACCTCTTACCGTGAGGCAGGTCCATACAGTTCCTAATTCCTCACTTTCTCTATCCATTAAGTGGGAATATAACGGCCAGTCTGCCAGCCATCCAGCAAGAATGCTGTCCCATGAAGCCTTTTTCTAAATAACAGCCTGCAAGGTTTGAAACACTTCCAATTTCTTAACTGGGAAAAGACTCAGCATGAATTCAGGTTGTCAGTTCAAGACTAATACCACACTGCAGAAGAGGCGAGTAGCAAGGCCCATCCTGCTTGATACTGTTATCTGTGCGTCTTTTCTGACCCCAGGGTTTCTCTTCCCTGGTCTTGTACCCATAGAAACAAGTGTGGAGTTGGCAGGCGGCAAGGAGGCTCCACATGCATCATCTGACTCCACCAGCGGCCTTCCAATACCAGCCCTGATTTCAGACGCCTGAGCTGGCTCCATTGGGCAAGGTGGCGCCTAATTACCTCCCTTCTGTTTTTTCCCTTCTCTCCTCTCTTGTCCTCTTCCCTCCCTACCCCCTCAGAGGACAGCCTTTCCAAGAAATAACACACGCGCACACCTGGCACGGTGAGATAGGGAAGCTCACCATGGATACCGGGCCACCATTCCCACTCCGGCTGCGGCTCCTGGGAATAAGTAACTATCTCTAGAATGCTACAAACTCCAGATGTGCACCGACTAGTGCCTTGAGACCCGGCTTCCCTGTCTCATTATGCCTATTTTTTTCCACAAGTTTCATATATGCATATTAAGCTTTCAGAAGGGGAAAAAATTGGAAATGGTAATCTTCCTTTTAATATGCTACCACATGCCAGCCCCGAACAGCTGTGCACACACAACACATTGGACTGGACATGAAATATAGCCCAGGACCATTTTTTAAGCATTCATTCCCAGGACTTACAAAACACATTTACTTGGAGGGAGGTCACACAGTCTTCCTTCTGCATAAAAAGGTGGCTTTGAAATAGGTACAGCCATCTGGAAACAGCCTCCTCTGCTATTGATATGTAAAATGCACATATTACACCATCTTGCTCAGGACCGTGCAGCAGGAGGCTGAGACACACAGGCCGTAATTGTTTAAATATACAGCCTCTGGGCCTCTGTCGTGCTTACCTTGCTCTGAAAGGCCATTTGCCAGCAGCCTAGGTGACTCTGGGCAGGCTGGGAGGCGATTTGCTCACAGGGGCATTCATCTGTGTGCAGGACTGTCCTGGAGCCCAGATTTGGGGGAAATCATTTGGACACTCTTGACTGCTGCTCCGGGCTTGCTAATAAGAAAGAATATGTCAAATGCATGACTAAAAGTAGACAGCAAACACACCAGCGAAATAATGACCCCAGCTCTTTTGCTCATTATAACCAAGCATTTGCCTCCTGCCTTCCTAAGACTTGAAGATTCCACTCTAACAACTGGTTGTCCTGAATTTAGAGAACAAGAGCAAGGGGCCCTCGATTGCTAATTGATCTCCATGTAGTCAGGAGGATGACACTGTAAGTTTATTAACATTTGCTCAGGAAAATGAGCATCCTCCCCCTCAAGAGTCTTTTCATTACACAGACCTTAACACAAATAAATCCTTGACCTCTGGAGCTATTTGACTTTTGTGTTGTTTCTTCCATTTTTATTTCCCAGACTTGTATTTTAATCTGTTTTATTTTTTAAATATATACATATAAATGATGTGTATAACCCAAATCAGCTGCTTTAAAAATTTTTAAATGCCTGGTCAAAAGGTACAAACTTTCATTTAGACAGGACGGATAAGTTCTGGAGATCTCTTGGACAGCATGGTGGTTAGAGTTAATAATACTGTACTTTATACTTGGAAATTGCTAAGGGGGCAGATCTTAAATGTTCTCAACACACACACACACACACACACACAAAATAACTATATGAAGCCATAGGTATGTTAATTAGCTTGACTGTGGTAATCATTTTCACAATGTGTGCGTGTATTATATATATATCAAAACTGACGTTGTACACCATAAATACATACAATTTTTAATTGTCAATTATACCTCAATAAAGCTGGAAAAAAATTAACATCATTCCAAAAGAAATCCCAGAAAGAATATGGAGCTCTGGAGTAACTCAAAGGGTTAAGCTGTTAAATGCACAAACAGCAGAGCTCCTGTTACAGAGAGAGGGAGAGGGAGCGTGCAGGCCTGTTGGAGAGCAGTGTAGGTCAGCCTGTCCTTTGCATTGTGAAGAGTTTGAAAAGGGCTAATAAACCCAGCAGCCTATGGCAAAGGTAATTTATTTTATATTCCTAGTCATCACATGCAATATTTTTTGGAGGGGGAGAGCAAATGTAATTCAAAGAAAGTGATAAACAATAAAAACAATAATGAAGGTTCCACCCCCATCGTGAGACCATGTGCCTTTCTCACCCCTTCTGTCCGGCATTTCACGGCCTGTTTGTACACCAACATCTTGGAGGTGCCTAACAAGAGGCTGCAGAGAAGGCAACTCTGCCTAGTCTTCGGTCAGTGGCCCTTCTGGAGGGGACATGAATTGCCTGAGATACGCTACTTCCAGGTGTGGGCACACACATGTCTGCACAGGCCCCTCCCAGGCCCACCCCTGGAACATGGCACCACTTGGCTCCCAGTTGGCTCCCGGCCAGGAAAAATTACTAAGTAAACGCAGTCCCCTTGGTGGATTGGCTGAGCCCACGTGGAAGACAGCTTCTCCCGGGCTCCAGCGAGAGGCTGGGCCGCTCTGCTCCCAGTGCGTACTTGCTACATTCTACGTGGATGAGGTCATTGGGCTGCAGATGAGGTAACAGTGCAGCCTGCCCAGGAGCTGGAAGAGGTTACCATATGACCAGTGGTGTAAACACAGTGAGGGCCCCATGGGGCTCACAGACAGCTGGGCTCTGCTGCTGGCTGCAGAGCAGTGGGATCCGCAGGACTCTGGGAGCCTGTCTGCACTGTTAAAGGAGCCAGATCGATGCCTGGGTTCATGTCACACGCACCCTGACATCGGTCCACCAGTCTCAGCTGAGAGCAACATCCCACAGGAAGAGGGCTAGCAGGCCCTATGGAAGGTTCGCACGGGGGCATGGATAAATAAATAACAGCCCCTTTAAAGAGGACCTTTCCAAGGCAGAGACACAGTGCACCGAGGCCTGCACGGCGCTCTGCAAGTGCAGCTCTAAACCACTCTGCACTCACCTGGTGGAAGTGGGTCCACCACTGGGACATGTAAACACATCTAATATTCTTTAAGTTAGAAATATGGCTGGGAAACCAGCATTCTACAGAAACAATAAAGAAATACACTTGTTAAGGATCTTCTATAGAACAACGGATGTATTTCCAGAGGCAGAGCTATCCTGCTCAGTGGTTCCAGGCTCCTGCACTTCTCAAGGTCAGAATGTTCTTTCCAGGGTCAAGTCCAATTAACTAAATTCTGCATCTACTTCATGCATCCCTCATTTATTTCTTTTCTACTGGGCCCTCCCAGGTACCAAAGCACTGTATGGAACACTGGGAGTGCTGTGGGAAACAGGAGCTCACACGCTAGCGGACGATCCAGGAATGCTTACTACAAACGGGGTGCACGTCATGGAGGGACAACATGGGAGCTACACAAGCAGAGGGCCTGGCAAGGCCACCCTGAGAGCTTCATTAAGCTGGGCCAGACAGTGAAAGTCACAATAAGAGTCACAGCAGTAGTGGAGAGGTCAGCTGGCCATCACGGTGGCACGGGGTGCTCAGTGCTGGGTGCTAAGGGCACATCACATGACTCCCAACCCCCTGTGAGGCAAGTTCACCCTGACTCCCACTTTACAGATGCTCACAGAGCTTACAAGAAGTTAAGTAACTTGCCCAAGGAAAAGGTAGAACCCGAATTTGACCCAAGGGAGTGGGACACCAGAGCCTGCACTCTATAATCACTCTACCAGAAACACAGTCCAAGGACAGCAGAACAAGCCGACACTCGTGGCAAGCATGGGGCTTGTGCCCTGCCAGCAACACAGGCAGCTGTGCAGGGACACAGGGCAGGGAGACCTGGGCAAAAGATAGCTGATGATGGGAGAGTATTCTGGGAAGAGAAGAATAGCATCTGTATAGGCCTGTACTTGTGTACACGCACGTGTGCATACAAGACAGAGAGAGAGAGAGACTTTGCAAGCCATACCAAAGATTTTGAACTTTCTTCTAGGGGTCATGGGAACTCATTTGCTATGGTTCAAATGTGTCCCTCAAAATTCATGTGTTGGAAATTTAATCCCCAATGTGACAGTGTTGGGTGGCAGGGCTTAATGGGAGGTGTTTGGGTCATGAATAGATTAATGCCATTGTAAAAAGGGCTGGTGGGAGTGGGTTCACTCTCTTGGGCTCTTGCCTTCACCTTCTGCCAGGGGATGACATAGCAAGAAGGCCCTCACCAGACGCCGGCACATAGACTTCCCAGCCCCCAGAACCGTGAGCCAATGAATTTCTGTTCACTAAAAATTACCCAGTGTCAGGTAATCCGTTATAGAAGCACAAAACAGACAAAGACATCATTGAAGGTCATTGGGAGATGATCAGATTTGTCTGTTTGAAACATGGCTCTGGCTGCTGTGTAGGAGATGGGCTGGTGAGCAGTGACGGGCATGTTGCAACACCCAGCTGGGAGAAGCAGCACTGAGAAGGAGGGACAGCTACAGTACCCGTGTGAGGAGTAGAGCTCCACACAGGAGGCAGAGTCAGCAGGCCTTGGTCATGGATTGGACATGGGGTGCGGTGAGGGGAAGAGAAGAGAAGGAAGGTGGAAGGGGGAGGGGGATGTTTTCGATGGCGCTGCAGGATGCTGGAGGAAGATCAGGTTTGAGTGTGCCCCTAGGCATTTAGACATGCAGATCTGAAACTCAAGAACAAGATCTAGGCTGGGCGCGGTGGCTCATGCCTGTAATCCTAGCACTCTGGGAGGCCGAGGCAGGAGGATTGCTCGAGGTCAGGAGTTCGAGACCAGCCTGAGCAAGAGCAAGACCCCCGTCTCTACTAAAAATAGAAAGAAATGATTTGGACAGCTAAAAATATATATATAGGAAAAAAAAATTAGCCGGGCATGGTGCACATGCCTGTAGTCCCAGCTATTCGGGAGGCTGAGGCAGGAGGATTGCTTGAGCCCAGGAGTTTGAGGTTGTTGTGAGCTAGGCTGACGCCTCGGCACTCTAGCCCAGGCAACAGAATGAGACTCTGTCTCAAAAAAAAAAAAAAAATCATAAAGCATACCAAAAAATGAAAATTTAAATTCTCCCTCAAACACTCATCCCACAGACCCACTACGAAATGATTGCGCCCAGAGCACATGGTCCTTCTGGCATCAGCCAGCTGTGTGCGCGCTTCCACAGCACGAAGGCTTAGAACGTGTACCTTCTGTCCTTAACTGGATTTGGGTCTTTCTTGCTTTGTTAAACATAGGTTGAATCTAAAACTTTACACTCGGAAACCACATCTACGATGCTACTGTTATTGCATAAACATTACCCACTGCAGCTCTGAGGAGTGCGATTGTTCTCATAGAAAAGTCAGTACGGAACACATACACACACACACACACACACACACACACACAAATGGTGACAGTTAGAGATAATAGATATGTTCATTGGCTTCAATGTGGTGATCATTTCACAATGTATATGTGTATCAAAACATCAAGTTGTACATCTTAAATAGATACCATTTTATATGTTGGTGATATCTCAGTAATGCTATTTTTTAAAAAAAACAAAACTCAGTGCAGCAGCCACACTGCATGTCACTACACCTGTACTGCCCAAGGAAGGATGCACTACACATTGAGATCAAATGCATTCTCGTTTCTTAAATTACATAAGCTTCTCTAAATCATGCCGTAGTTCAGCTTGCTTCACACTTAAACCATAAATTTCTTATAAAATGTTTATTTTTCCCACAATTGCTATTGCCTTTCTATTTTCTGATTAACAGAAGACATATGCACCCATCTTATCATGACAATCTCCCAGGTTCTTCATCATATAATGTGTGTCATATAACCCCCTTTCTCTTTCAAGCCATTCTTTACTGGGCCCTCAGCTTTCCTGCTCTAATTCGGCCCAATTGTTCCCTAAGACTGCTGCACAGCTGTCATCCCAGGGCTCCTTTTCATTGTACTCCTGGGCTGGTCCCACTGTTTCTCAGATTCCCATTTTCCTTTTCCTTTGAGTCCTTTTTGTTTTAATTTTGCTATGCCATATCTCAGCCACGCTAGCATTCCCTCTGACCCCAGAAACTACCAAAACTGCACCCCCCAGCCCCGGCCTCGATCTGTACACAGCTCCTTGATGTCCTTCAAGTCAGGTTTAAATGTTCCTTCAACATCCCCCACCCCATCAAATCTAAAAAAAACAACAACCTCCCTTTTCTATGAAAACATATTCTTTAATTTTCAACATATTACTCTCATTTGCTGATATTTTTCTGATTTTATTCACTTATTTATATTCTGTCCCTCTCATCAAAATGCCAGGTCCAAGAGCAGGATTTTTTTTTTTTTTTTTTTTTTTTTTGTCTTTTCTACCTGTGAATCCCAGCCCTAGAGCAGGGAGAGGCACATAGAAGAGGTTCAATGAACGTGGCTGGAAGAGCTCTCAGAGAGCGATATTCACACACAACACCCACGTCTCTCCTACTCCATCCTCTGACTTGACAGAAGAGAGGTCAGAATCTTAGCATCTCTCTTCTGACATCTTGCTACCCTGAGACCATAGCTCTCAGAGGGAAGAGGAGCTATAAATTGGTGTGACAAGATGCTAAAGGACTAGGGGAGAGGCTTATGGAAAAATAGATGGCAGTTATTTAGCTAAGTTACCAAGTTTTGTTTAGCTAAGAGGGTATGAAAGCTGAAGGAGAGAGAGAAATTATTGAGTTTTGCTACAGAAACTATAGAAGATTAGATATTTTGAAAATCCCTTCCTTGCAAAACACTAAGACACTGGATAAATTGCAATATTAAATGAATTGATTAACTCTCAGGATAACAGAAATTTCCAGAAACATAAAATAAAGTAAAACAAAATAAGCCATGAACAAAAAGGTAAGAAAATCAAGAGTCAAGGTTGCTTAGGAGACAAATGCCAACACCAGGATTCTAAAGCAAGGTTGGCAAATCACAATGTGCAGGCTGACCACCTGTTTTTGTAAATAAAGTTTTATTGGCACATGGCCATGCCCATTCATTTATGTATGGTCTGTGGTGGCTGCTTTTGTGCTACAACAGCAGAGTTAAGTAGTTGCAACAGAGACCATATGGCCCACAGGCCTAAAATATTTACTATCTGACCCTTTCAGAAAACCTTTAATGGTTGTTCAGGGAAACGGGGCCTGTACAAGGAGAAAGGATGAACCTGAGACTCATGTAAAGCTTAAACCTTCAAAGAGGCTCACTCTCTAGGGAAAGCGTTGGCTAGAAAAAAAAATACCTCCCGGCAAAACAAACCAGAGGGAAATATGTCTCTACCCATAGCTCTAGGTAGAAAAGATTAATAATAGTCATAATAATAAAAAAATAATAATGATGGGCTCCCCTAACAAGTTGTAACTATGAGACTGATAGTTACAACTTTCACATGGGTCTCAGGTTCAAACTTTTATTACCCAGCTAATCCAGAAAACCCCAATCAGAGAAAATAAATGTCTGGCAGAAGGAAATGCAAATCTTCTCCAAAGCAAAGCATTCATTATGCAGTTACATGAGAATTCCCACAATTTAAATTCAATTAAATATACATTTTTTAAAAGAGAACAACTTTACCAAACCTCAAAATAGCCAACAACCACAATTGAGAGCCAACAGAAACAGCAGGTCAGATTTAAACTCCCAAGGACTTCAAATATTAGAATTATCAGATATAGAATATAACAATGTATGATGTAAATGTACTTAATGCCACTGAACTATACACTTAAAATGGCTAAAATGGTCATTTTATGTCATGTATTGTTTTAATCCATTTTCTGCTGCTATGACAGAATATCATAGACTGGGTAATATATTTTTTAAAAAAATGTATTTGACTCATGGAGACTGGGAAGTCTAAGAGCATGGCAACAGCATCTGGTAAGGGTTACTCCATGAGAAAGGTAGACGCAAGCTTGAGAGACAAAGAGACAAACTGGGCCAAACTCGTTCTTTTTAACAGGAACCCACTCCTTTGGTAACTAATCCACTCCCACATAATTCCATTAATCCCATTTGTAAGCGTGGAGCCCTTACAACCTAATCACCTCGTAAAGGCCCTACTTCTTAATGCTGTTACAATGGCAATTAAATTTCAATGTGAGTTTTGGTGGGGACATTCAAATCATAGCATGTACATTTTACCATAATAAAAGCACACACACACAAAATAAATATATATGTATGAAATGTTGAAAGAAATAAAAAATGATAGGAAAAAATGAACAAGGAAAAGGGGACTATCAAAAATGACCAAACAGATTTAACAAAGCACCAAACGGAATTTATAGAAATTAAGCTACATCTAATTAAAATGATATATTAAACTACATATATACACATATATGTGTGTACATGTATAGATAGAAAGATACATGGATGAGTAGGTAGATGGATGAACTAATGGATAGGTGAAACAGCAAAATAAACATGAACAAAGAAAGGATTAGTGAACTGAAGATAAATCTTAGGAAAACACTCAGAATGCAGCACAAAAAGATGAGAAAATGGAAAACAGTAAGAGAAAGGGAGGAAAGAATGAGAAGTTTTAACACACATCAAAACAGGGTTCCACAAAAAAGAATAGAAAAAATAGAGGAGAGACTCTGTTTGAAGAGATACTAGCTAAGAAAATTCTAGAACTAATGAAAGATATGAGTCCTCAGATACGGGAACCATAATGCATCCTAGGCAGGGTAAATTTTTTAAAAATAAGCACACACACTAGGCACACTATGTGAAACTGTAAAACACCAAAGCCAAAGAGAAAATTTTTAAAGCACCAAGAAAGACAAGACAGATCATCTACACAAAATGACTAGCCTGACAGCAGACTTCCATTGGGAATAATAAAGCCAAAGGACAGTGGAATCATGCCATCAAAGGCTGAAAGAAAGTAACTTGTCAATCCAGAATTGTGTCCTCAGAAGTATTATCTTTTAAGAATGATAGTGAAATAAAGACATTTTGGCAAAACAATAGCTGAGACAGTTTACCACTCATAGCCCCTTATGAAAGGAACATCTAAAGGATGAACATGCATAAAAAGAAACATTGTCCTAGCAGAATGCTCTGATAGAATAAGAAATGCTGAGGTGAATTGCTCAGAAAATAAAGAGAATTTTGAGATAAGAGAAGAGAGGGAGACAAAAAAGCTGACAAAAGAGAAACACTTAATGGAAGTCAAAGGAGGTGTGTAAAGGTATCTTATTACGTTTTTGCAGTGTGGAATGCACTGTGGGTTCTTCTTGGTTTCCCACAGTACCTTCAGTAAGATATACATTTCTCTTAAATATATAGTGGAGCTGAATCTATTTCTTGAGATGGGATTAAGAGCCAGATATATGCTCAACATGTATGCATAGCAAGAATAAGGTAAACAGGTGCTATATGTGGGGTATAGGGGGAGGAGTGGACATTCTCCAGATGTGTCCCCTAGCTGTAGTGGGCATAGCCTAAAGGTTTTCTGGTGGGAGCTACTAGTATTATTTCTTTAGAGCACTGTCATATTTTTTTCTCCATATCACTCATCATAAGCAAAAGGAATTACTTAGGTTGGATTACAGAGCAACCTGGTTACTCACCAGGGTGGATTATGGTTGGACTATGTCTCAGAAGAAAAGTTAAGCAGCACTCCCAACTTCCACCAAGGTCAGGCCTCAGCATTGTGGATGGCAGATTCCAAGCACAACCTTAAGGGAAAAGAGAAATGAAAACTCATATGATCAGGCACCGGGCCCCACTCTTTTCCAATATTATGCCATTTAACCCTCACACATAAAGTATATGGGGCCTGCAAGGCAGGTGTGGCCGTTACATAGTGGGAAGGGGACATGGAAAAGAGGGGGAGCAAAGTGAATATGTTCAACACACTTGGCAATGAGTTTGTTCCTAATAATGACATTATAAAATCAACATATAATGGACCAGATCAAAGATCTAAGAAGTTTTCTAACTAGAGGCAACCTGACTATTGCTGAAATCAAGGGTTAGCAAACCATAGCCTGTGGCCCAATCCAGCCCACCACCTGTTTTTGTATAGCTGTGAACTAAGATTAGTTTTTACATTTTCTTAATGGTTGAAAAAAAAAATCACAAGAAGAATATTTTGTGATAAGTGAAAATTACAATGAAATTCACATTTTGGTACTTGCTATGGTTGGCATGCTTGTGTCCTTCCCCCACCCCAAAATCTTGAAAACCTAATCACCAATGTGCTGGTGGTATTAGGAGGTGAAGCCTTTGGGAGGTAATTACACTATGAGGGCAGAGCCATTGTGAATGGAATTAGTGCCCTTATAAAACAGGCCCCAGAGAACTGCCTTGCATCGTCCACCATGTGAGGACACAGCGAGAAGAACATGACCATCTATGAACCAGGAAACTAGCTCTGGCCAGATACTGAATCTGCCAGTGCCTTG
Source organism: Eulemur rufifrons (assembly GCF_041146395.1). Taxonomy (NCBI): domain Eukaryota; kingdom Metazoa; phylum Chordata; class Mammalia; order Primates; family Lemuridae; genus Eulemur; species Eulemur rufifrons. Next base: position 92,256,356 of record NC_090985.1, read on the forward strand.
ATCTTGGACCTCCCAGCCTCCAGAACCACGAGCAATGACTTTCTGTTGCTTATAAGCCAGCTGGAAAGGAGTAGGACAGTACCATAACATTTTATTGGGACACAACCATGCTCATTCATTTACATATAGTCTAGGCTGCTTCTACATAGTAACCACAGAGTTGAGTAGTTGTGGCAGGAATAACAGAGTGAGAGATGAGTAAGGCAGGGGGAAAAAGTCAGGACCATGATTCCAATGGAACTAGAGCCCACATTGGCAACTAGGGCCACCAACACCCACGACTGACACATTCGCCTTCTGCTTCTGTTGCTCCTTTGTCTTCCTCACCCCTGACCCCAATGCCGAGGTGCAAAACACTCCCTTGGCTCCCCCATATTTCACATGCCTGTTAGAAGGCTGTGACCACAAAGCTCCACACTTGCCTTGACCATGGCCGCAGGCTCAGTGTGGCTCCACTAGCCCAGCTGACTCAGCCCTGGTCAGGGTGGTCAGTCTGCAGACGACACTTGGTTTTGCCACAGCATGAGTCATTCTGAGTAATGTTAAGAGCTGATAAACTCTGCAGGAACTGAGGCACAGAGGTCCCTGACTCTGTTCCATACATGGTGGATAACAGAAGGTTCTGGCCACTTTGGGAGCTCCCAGGGCTCTGTAGCTCCCATGGCCACCTGCTCCCTTCAGGAGGCCACAAACACGCCTGCCCTGAATTTGTACTCCAGATGCCTCTCTCTCCTGAGACAGCACCGTCAGTGGGTTAAGACAGACCTGGTTTAAATCCTAGCTCTGCCACTGGGCTGTGTGACTTGGAGAAGGCACCTCACTTCTCTGAGCCATGTCCCCACCTGCACAATGAGGACAGCAAGGCCCATTCCATGGACTGCTGAAGTTGGCCTGGCAGGCAACTTCCCAGGTGCAACACCTCCACCCCTGCCCACCCAAGCTGAACTGCTTCCCATGCCTCTTTGCCTTGCCGCTCATAATCTTTGTCTTGTTTGTACTTCCCTCCCTTTTCCTGGCACCTATCTTTAAGTTCAGCTTCCCTGGGAAGCTTCCAACACCGAGCTTGCTTGGGGGCCACTCCCCTGCGCCACGTGGCTGCCCCTGCTTACTACCTATGTCATAGCCCTTACTCCAGTGCTGCAAAATTATTTCCACGCCCGCCTGCTTTGCCCTTTCCCGAGGTCCTCCAAGGCAGGAGGCTGATTCTTGGTTCCCCATTTCCGAGCTCATTGCCTGGCACACTGACTGGACTCTAATGGAGGCTGAGGGGAACGGGGCAAGAGAAGTGGCTCCGATTACAGCATTCTTGAGATGTATGCAATTCATCCCTTTCAGTGTCTGTAACTCTCCAAAATCTGACCTCTTAGAACTGAAATCTGCCCTGCAAGGGGACTTTGACACAAGCTGTGGAAACTCCACAGGAAGCCTTGTGTGTGCGCCCCCCACCCCGCCCGCCTGCCGCTGGTGCTGGCCCCCCAGCTCCAGGCCCCATTACTGAGAATCTGAAGGCCGAGTGTCTGTCCTGGAGCCCCCGGCCATGTGTGCGCACAATCAGTAGCCTGTCCAATACAAACAACCCAGGAAGGACAATGCCAGTCTGTTCCAAAGAGAGAGGAATTCTAAGCAGTTGCTATTTCCTGGATGACTGAGTATTCTTTACCCTGACAACATGGACAGTCTGAACAGAATTTATTCAAAAACGTCTTTTCCTCCAGTTTCAAATTAAGAGGTGCAATGTTACTCTGACCAGTTTGTGATCGTGATATCAGAAATAGGGAGGCTTCCAAAGGGTAGTTCAGTGCCACCACCACCAAGGAGTACGCAAATTCAAGTGTAAAAAACAGAAATCAGAGTGCAGGGAAGAATAGCAAGTGCATGCACACTGTTTTCTGGGAGACCTGCAGGTATAATTTCTACCTGCGATCAGTCTCATTGTGCAAATGATTTTGCATGTGCCATACAGACATTATTTTTTAGCTTGAATATCAGGCTAAGGAGGAAAACACTGTGGCCTTTTATAAGGGAAAGTGTCTCCCTAAGGAAATAATTGAAGGCCCCAATTGCTCAAGTCTTTCAAAATAAACTGTACAAAGCACTCCTGAAAACACTGTGGGGAATAATTCTGCATTCGCCGGGGAATTGGCTAGATGATCTAATAGGTCTTTGCCCTCGCTCTAATTTTGATGATTCATGTGTGACTTATTTAATTGTTATCATCTATTGCAGATACAAAAAAGAATGCTTTTATTCTTAAAAAAATCTGAATTCAAATCATCTTTAATATTACCAAGTTTCTACTCCCGTCACCCTTCAGAACATTGACATATTAACTTTTTGACCTACGCTGAACCCTCCTGCTACCTCCCAGGATACAAAAAGTACATCTGCTGCACAGCTGGGTATAACGGGGAGCCCCCACCCGCAGTGCATTGAAAACAGCTTTGGGAGAACTAAGGGTTAAGTGAAGTCTCCCAGGAGTTCCAATCCGTTGCAGGCTCCTAAATCAGAAGCTGCCTGGGGCCTAGGTGTAACCACAGCTAGGAAAACAATGCCTGACTACCTCATCCTCAGCAGCATTTAGCATTTATCATGGTCAGAAAACCACCTGTTACTTGGGAGTGATTCAAAACAATCCTGAGCCGTAATTAAAGCAATAATGAATAAAAACATATTGTGAATTGCTACCCAAACCCCAGGCAGATGTGGTATTTAACTGTAGGCTTGATCTGTGCTATTAATTTGGAATAAAAACAACAGACAATAAAACATTCCAAACCAAGATCCTGCCTGCGCAGGGTTTTTGTTTCCTTTCAAGTCCTTGACAGTCGTGGTTAGTAACCCAAAGGCAAGCAGAGCCCACGTGGCTTGCAAACCTGAGTGGCGTCTGACAACACATTAGAACACAGCTGGCAGCCAATCAGGATCAAACGCACCAGTGGATCTCTGCGAGTATCCCAAAGTGACAGGTGCGGGGCATGGGTTCGCAGCATGGCCAGTCAGGTTTCCACCCCCTCAGCTCGGGCTGTCTCCAGCTGAGGCCCCTGGGCCCTGATGAAGCCAAGAGCAGATCCTCCACCCCAGGGGAATCCACAGCCGAGTGTGGATCCAGCCAGGAGATACTTTAGAGGCTTCACAGAGAAACACCTGAAAACACATTTCTCCAACTGTCAGCAGAATTGCAATTAAACACAGAAACTCATGAGAAAGGGACAGTGGCGGGAAGAGGTCAGTCTCTACCTGGAAGTTCTGTTTAGCAGCAGTTAGTTTGTTTTTAAGGCTCTGATTCCACCTGTTTAAGCTTCTTCCAGCTCTTCAGAGAGAACCGTGCTCTTGAGAGGGGGCGGCGGAGGGCATGGGGCCGTGAACTGAAGGAGAGAGGGCACAACAATTTTGTGGCACGCGGGTGTTCATAACTTTGTACTCAGCAGTACTCTTAAAAGAATTCAGAATTCGGTTGACAGATCTATGCAAATACATGAAAAGTGGAAAAAGACAAGCTAGCATTGTTTCAGAGGTTGAAAGCATCACTTTGATTTGCAATGATTTTTAAGCTATCTCTTTTACTGCAAGGAAACATTGCAAAGACAAGAGCCCCAAATGTCAGGAATTAAAGCCTGCCAATGTTCTGTTGGCATATAGTTTAATTCTTGAACAATTACCCTGCCATATACATTTATTCTTAAATTTTATATATTGACACATTAAATTTTGAAACTGAAAGAGAAAATGACACATGTAAATATCCCCAAATGTAGAACTGGCTTTAAAATTTAATCCACCAGTATGTGTGTGAGTGTGCATGTATATGTACTAAATCGGTGAAAAGTGCAAATTGCTGGTTTATTGCAATTGACTCCATATCACTCTCAAAGACTGAATGTACATTTTCATGCCCTGAAAAAGTTTTCAGTAGATCTTTTCTGGGATAGACTATCATCTATATTTAAGACATGATCTCTATACTAGTTAGAATGAGTTGCACTAATATGAATTCACAGCTGAGAGTGGACTTTTATGTGGCTGCAGGTATATTACTGCCCTTCAGTGGCTCCCCTCACCTTTCAAGTGAATTACACCCTGTCATTCAGGACTGCCCAGATACGGCCCCAAACACCTTTCCTGGATCCACTTTCCATTACTCTACAAACTTCCTGCCGGCCATAGTGGCCTCCCAGATGCTTTGCAAAGCTTGCCTTTTGTCATCTTTATGTCTCTGCTCACCCTATCTTCTCCCCTTGAAATGACCTTCCAAACTCCCCCCATCCCAGTTGAAGTCTCAGGCCAAAGACCATTTCCTGAGCCCCATGACCATGTCTTACTCGTGGCTGCACTCCCAGCACCCAGCACAATGCCTGGCACGGGGTAGACACTCAGTATGCATTGAATGAATACATGTTCACGTCCTTTTCAAAAATTAACTTTTTAAGTCCCAAAACTATACATGTTGGCGTGGGTGTGGAGAGACAGGAACACTCATACACTGCTGGTGGGACTGTAAACTAGTGCAGCCCCTGTGGAAAGCAATGTGGAGATACCTTAAACAGATTCAAGTAGACCTACCATTCGATCCAGCAATTCCCATTACTGGGCATCTACCCAGAAGAACAAAAGTCATTCTATAAAAAAGACACCTGCACCCGAATGTTTATAGCAGCACAATTCACAATCACAAAGATGTGGAAACAACCCAAATGCCCATCGATTCATGAATGGATTAGCAAAATGTGGTATATGTATACCATGGAATATTACTCAGCTATTAGAAATGATGGCGATATGGCATCTCTTTGGTTCTCCTGGAGTGAGCTGGAACCCATTCTATTAAGTGAAGTATCCCAAGAATGGAAAAACAAGCACCACATGTACTCACCAGCAAACTGGTTTCCCTGAGTGCACATTTGGGATTCACACCAATTGGGTATTGGACAGAGGTCGGGGCTGGGTGGAAGGGATGGGTGTATACCTACTTGATGAGTGCGATGCGCACTGCCTGGGGAATGGACACGATTGAAGTTCTGACTGGGGGGGATGGGGGGGAGGGGAGGAGTGCACACCTACATGATGAGTGTGATGTGCACTGTCTAGGGAATGGACACAACTAAAGCTCAGACTCGGGGGGATGGGGAGGCATGGGCAATGTACATAGCCTGATCTTTTGTACCCCCTTAATGAGCTGAAAAACCAACAAAAAATAAAAAAAAATAAAATAAATAAATTAACTTTTTAATTAAGCCTTTTTTGATCCCTTCCTATGCTGGACGCCAGAGGATGGTGCTGAAATTCTTTTGTGGCGCCTTTGATATTCCATCTGATATGACAATCCCTATCTACTCCTCCTCCTGGCGCTGCCCACACCCTGCCCATCCTGCCCTCCTTGACTCTCTGACAAAGCTATTAATTTGCACACCTTACAGATGTGCCTTACACTCAGTCAGTGTTTCATAGCAGCAATAACACTATCTAACGGCCAGGCATGGTGGCTCACGCCTGTAATCCTAGCACTCTGGGAGGCCGAGGCGGGTGGATGGCTCGAGGTCAGGAGTTCGAGACCAGCCTGAGCAAGAGCGAGACCCCGTCTCTACTAAAAAAAAAAATAGAAATTATCTAGCCAACTAAAATATATATAGAAAAAATTAGCCTGGCATGGTGGCACATGCCTGTAGTCCCAGCTGCTTGAGAGGCTGAGGCAGTAGGATCGCTTAAGCCCAGGAGTTTGAGGTTGCTGTGAGCTAGGCTGACGCCACAGCACTCACTCTAGCCAGGGCAACAAAGCGACACTCTGTCTCAAAAAAAAAAAAATAAATAAATAAATAAAATAACACTATCTAACATTCCAATAGTACACAAAAGTTTACAAAGCACTTAACATTCCCATCTCATCTCATTCCAACAAGAAGTATATAAAATAGGAAGGGCCACCATTCAACAGATAATAACAATAGGTAACATTTGTGGAGGGCTTACTTCATGCCAGGCACATTAAATATACAACCTTGTTTAGCCCTCGCAACCCCATGAGGACAGCCCTGTATTCGTACTCATTTTGCAGAGGAAGAATCTGTGGTCCAGACGAGCTAAGGACAGGACCAAGGGCACCCTGTTGGTAAGAGGCAGGGTGGTCGCATTAGTGGGCCAGCCGGGTCTGGCTTCAGAGTCCGTGCACCTAGTCATTGTCCCCAGCTGAAGCTTACAGAGCCCGTCTCAAAGTCTCAGTGCTAGAAATGGCAGAGCCAAGGCAGGAAGTCAGTCCTTTGCACTATACTCTACAGCCTCTTCTGTCCTCTCTCGAAAGAGCCCTGAACAAACAACTGAATTTAGTTGGAGAGCTGCATCTCAGTTGGTAGGACAGCACAGTAAAGAGCACTGATTCTGGAACTGGATTCCTGGCTTCAAGGTCCAGCTCTACCATGTACTATGGGGTAGCTTAGTGCAAGCTGGTTAATTTCTCTGTACCTCATAACTTCATTGGTGTGATGGAGGCAGTAGCAGGATCTACCACATAAGGGTGTTGAAGGACTAAATGAGCTAATATATGAAGAGCGTAAGGAGTGCTGCATGCTTTATGCACACTTGGCACCTTGTCCCATTTGGGGTTCTGAAGCCAAGGGACAGTCCAAAAAATTTTTTTCTTGGGTTTTGCTTGGGCATCCAGGCTCTCTGTATACTAGGAACCCCCTAAACATTCCAGAGAATGATTTCACTCCATGCAGAACTGGCCCTCACGTCCAAGGCCATCTTAGCCCCAGTATCATGACTTGGGGGTCACTCTACCATCTACCTAAGCTCGCATGTGTGCGGGAGAGCTGACTAGGGTCAGGGATGATGCTTCCTGCCATAGACATACAGGTTTCCCAGTCTCATCCTACCCCAGCCCAACTCCCTCCCAGAATTCACTCCTGGCCCATTAGGAATCTCCTAATGACCACATAGATGCTCACTTTGTCCTGATCCACACATGGTCCTCCAGATGGCACTGACACTCGACACTATCCCGCTTTCCATTTGTGTGCACTTAACCCAACTAAAAGGCCACCAAGGGTGCCCATCTGCACCAGCTCCCAGGCCCTCTTATCTGCCCACCTCTCTGCTCCCAGCTCTCTGCTTCTCTTTCCTTCTGTTTCTCCACTTCTCCCTTTCTCTCTGAGTTTCCTTCTTTCTCTTCATCTCTCTTTCTGTCTTTCTGCATCTGAGTTCTCTCTCTCTCTCTCTCACACACACACACACACCCCACCATAACATGCTGATTGGGCTCCCAAGCGAGTCTGCCTCACCCCTACAAGGCAGAAGTGAATGGAGATGGGTTAGAAAGGACATACTTCACACCTGTCAATGAAGCTCAACTGCGTGTTGTGTGAAACTAGACCCTGATGCCCAGGGACAGGCCCAGGGACAGGCCGACCTGGCTGGATGGGGCCGAGCCTCAGCTGTCCCTCCAAAGTGGGCTCAGGAAACAAATGCTCCTTCTGTTCTCAGTGGATGAGAGCATTTCTCGGAATGTCCGGGGAGCAGCTGCGGGCCCCTCCGTGGGGTAGACACAGCGGACTGTTCCCAGTGAGTGTGTAGAACTATTAATATAGGTACTGCAGTTGGTCAGCTATTTTTACAAAATTCCAGTTACACAGCAAAAAGACAAACACCACGTAAGGAGGAAATAGGTGATGTCCTGGTGCTGACATTGTTGGAGTATGTCAGTAGCACGGAAGTGTCTTGAGGCTGGACTGGCCATAATAGGAAAGAAATATTACCCAAAACAAAGGTGCTTCTATTAATATATTACTTTCGATTTAAAAAGGTCTGCCAACTGGGACAGAGCCCATCAAGAGTGAACGCTGGGAGCTGCTATAAGGGATGGGTGGGAATATTTTTAAGAGTAGGCTGAGATCCAAGGTTTCATCTGTCATTTTCTTCACTTGACAACTTTGCAAGTTCACAGTGCTGAAAGCTGGGGCCAGCCCAGGGGACGTCCCCCAAGCCTCACAGAGCTTACAGTTTAGGGGAGAACAAGGACAAGTGAACAGGAGCGACACTGTGTGCTGAGTGTCTGGAACATGGAAGTCCAGGGTACTGAGAGCGGGGCGGGGGTGCCACTGCAGGCAAGTAGGTAGGACGGGCCTCCCCAGGGAGCGCATAGAAGCCGAGGCCTGACACAGGACAGGGACTAACAGGCCAAGGGAAGGAGAGTGTTCCAGGCAGAGGGGACAGAAAGCACGAAGGCCAGAAGCGGGAGAGGTTGGAAGGGGAGCAAAGCCAAATGACAAAGGGTCTGATGGGCCCCATTAAGGAATTTGGGCCACATCCTAAGGTCGATGAAAAGTTATCACAGAGTTTGAAGTACACTGCAAGGGTACAATGCAATCAGAATTGCACTTGGGCAATACGTCTCTGGCTGCTATAGAAAGAAAAGAATGAAGGCAAGCAGGCAGCTGTTGTAACCGCAGAGGAGAGAATGAAGGAATCAGGAAGCATTTAGGAGGCAAATCAATAGGGCTTGAGGGTTGATTGTATGAGGACCTGATTAGAAGAAGCAATCAGGATGCCCTCTCGGCCTTTGGTCTGAACAGTGATGCCATTCGAGTTAGAAGAGCTGAGTGGTCAGAAGGAGCCGAGCCTCACCTGGGGCTTGCCCAGTGTGCACGACATCTGGGGCACTCAGACCCTGGGGCAGCCCCATGGTCCAGCCTCCTAGTGTTCATACCCCTGAGTAGTCCCTTCCCCTGGAGTCTGGGCAGGACCTGTGATTCCCTTCTAACCAGTAGAATGTCACTCCTACGATCACACAATGTTACATAAGACTCTCTCTTAGCCAGCTGGAACTGGAGGCTCTCCTGAGGGCTTAATGAAGGGGCCAGCCATGCTGGGAAAGCCTCGTGACAAGGGATTGAGAGCAGCCTCTAGAACCCGAGGACAGTCCGCAGCCAACAGCCAGCAAAACATCAGGACCTCAGTCAAACAGCCGCAAGGAAATTAGTTCTGCCAACAACCTCAGTGAGCTTGGAAGTAGACTGTCCCGCAGTCGAGCCTCCAGGTGAGAACACAGCCTGACTGACACCCTGATTGCAGCCTTGTAAGCAGAGACAGAGGACCTAGCTTAGCTGTGTCCAGACTCCTGGCCCATGGAAACTGTGAGATGATAAATAGTGTTGGTTAAAGACACTAAGTGTGTAGTATCTTATTATGCAGCACCAGAAAAATAATACAGCATCTAATTGGAGATAGAAAATAAGCAATTGGATATTTGGGTCTGGATCTCAAGACAGAGGTTAAGCCTGGAGATGATACATTTGGCAATTATTAACATATAGATATTAATAGTAGCCAAAGCCAAGGGGGGCTATGCCGGTAACGAGGAAAAGGTCTAGGAAAGGGACCAGCGGATCCACCACATTTGGTTGATGATTAGTTATGGAAGAGTCTCAGAAGATTCTGAGAAGGAATGTGCAGCGAGGCAAGAGGAAACTAGAAATATGGTTGTATTAATAATAGTCAACATCTATTAAGAACATTCCATGTGCCAGGTACTCTTCTAAGTGGATGACAGGTGTTAACTCATGTAATCCTTATAACCCCCCACCTTGCACTATCATGTTAGTATCTGTATATTGCAGATGAGGCAACTGAGGCACAGAGAGAATAAGTAACTTGCTCGAGGTCACACAGCTAGTAAATGGCAGAACAACTCAGGTGGCTGCTGTCTCCAGACCCCACATTCTTACCTATTTATGTTCAACTGACTCTTTCTGTTATGAGAGCAGAAGACCAGTGCAAATTGGCTCAACCGTAAGAGGGTTTTACTAGTTCACCATAACTAAAAAGATGAGAGGTGGAATATACAATGTATTTCAGGCATACCTAGGGGATTGGAGCAATGTCATCACTCCACCCCAGCTTCTCCCCTTCCTGTCTCTCTCCATCTCTCAGCTCAGCCTCCCTAGCATTGGCTTTATTCTCAGACAAGCCCTATAGACAACATGGCAAAGACAGCTCCTGGCAGGTCCAGCCTTACCTCCCCAAACGAATCACAGGGGCCAGGAAGGTGAATTCCCCTTAGTTGTGTCCCCCGAAAATATATAATATTAAAAATCAAAGCCTAATCTCCAATGTGATAGTATATGAGGTGAGACTTCTGTAAGGCACTTAGGTCATGAGGGTGGAGCCCTCATGAATGGGATTAGTGCCCTTACATAAGAGACCCCAGAGAGCTCTCTTGCTCCTTCTGCCCTGTGAGGACACAGCGAGCAGATGGCTGTCTATGAACCAGGAAGTGAGCCCTCGCCAGACACCAGAGCTGCCAGCAGATTGATCTTGGATTTTACTGCCTCCAGGAATGTGAGAAACAAATTTCTGTTATTTATAAGCCACCCAATCTATAGTATTCTGTTATAGCAGCCTGAACAGATTAAGACAACCCTTCCCCATCCCAAATTTAGAATCAATTGAGAGATGAGTGCAAGAGCCAGACAGAGTCCACATGTCAGATTTAATGGGGGGAAAAGCTATAGTGGAGACATGACTTAACATGTCTGGCAAAAATTGGGTTTCTAATATTGCACCTAGGAATAAAAGTTACCTGAGTCATAGGCAACACTGAACAACTGGCAGCTGTCCCAGCAAGGGCACAGCCTGGGAACACAGCCTGCCCAACTAAGCTTGCCACATGGCATCATTATGCTTCTTCTCAGCCTAACATTCCTTCTCTGCAGGTAGAAGATGGGAGGATGGACCCAAGCCACACATGGCTCCTCCCAAATTTACCTACCTGGTGATTCACCTCTCCTCTCCACCATCCCCTGGGGAATCATGAAGAAGAAAACAAAATCCCAGATATATTCCTATTAGAATAGCTAAAATTTAAAAACCTTACAATACCAAGTGCTAATGAGAACATAGAGCAACTAGAAGTCTCATCCATTGCCGATGGGAACGCAAAATAGTATAGTCACATTGGAAGACCATTTCTTATGAAGTTAAATGTACTTTTACCATATGATCCAGCAATCCCGCTCCTAAGTATTTACCCCAAAGAAATGAAAACCTACATCCACACAATGATCACATGTGAATGTTTATGGAAGTTTTATTCATAGTCACCAAAAACTGAAAACCATCCAAATGTCCCATCAACTGGTGAATAACAAAACAAACTCTAGTTTGTTTGGAATACTACTCAGCAATAAAAAGAAGCATGTTACTGACACACACAACATGGATCAATCTCAAAAGCATGGTGCCAAGTGAAAGAAGCCAGTCTCAAAGGGCTACACACTGCATAGATTGCATTTGTATGATATTCTGGAAATGGCAAAATTATATGAACAGAAACCAGATCAGTGGTTGCCAGGAACTGGGAGTCAAAGGAGAGATTAAATACAAGAGACGATGAAGAAAATTTTTTGGGTGATAGAAGTATTCAATATCTTGTTAATGATAATGATTATATGATTTTATATATATATATATATATATATATATATCTGTCAAAATTCATAGAACTGTATATCCAAAAAGGTAAAGGTTACTATTTATAAATGAAACTTCAGTAAACCTAAAACAAAACAAAAACAACAAATAGGTATTCTATGCTAGTGCAGTGGTCCTCAAACTTTCATGTGCATCACAATCACCTGGAAACCTTGGCACAAAAGATTGCTGAGCTCCACCCAGAGTTCTACTTCGGTGAGTCTGGGGTGGGGCCCGATGACCCGCATTTCTAGCATGTTCCCAAGCGATGCTGATACCACTGACCCAGGGCCCACAGTTTGGGAACCATGATCTAATAAAACTCCTCCACGTGAAAACAAGGAACAGGAAACCAGGAACAAGAGACAAGCATTCCTCCCTAACCAGGAACTTGAGCCAGGCCAGGGCAAGTGGTGGATCGTTGAGGGAGACCAGCCTTTCCATGGACAGTCCCACCAGCAAGGTAGGGGAAGTTTCCAAAAGGAAAAGAGGGGTTCGTTTTCCAAAGGAGGGGGATCAGAAGGTAAGTATCTGCCTTAGACTGGGTTCTCCAGAGAAATAGAAACAATAGGATAGATATAGATGTAGGTACAAATATATATATATATAGAGAGAGAGATATATATATAGAGAGAGAGAGAATTACTATAAGGAATGGGCTCATGTGATTATGGAGGCTGAGAAGTCCAAGATCTGCAGGTGGCAAGCTGAGAGACAACGGTATAAGTTCCAGTCAAGGTCTGAGTCTGAAGGCAAAGGAGCACCGAGGTCCTGGCTAGAAGACAGGCAGAGAGAGTGAGTCTTACCTTACTCTGCCTTTTATTGTGTTAAGGCCCTCAAGGGATTGGGTGCGGCCCACCCACATTGGGGAGAGCATCTGCTTTACTCAGTCTTCTGATTCAGATGTGAATCTCATCCAGAAACACCCTCACAGACACATCCAGAAATAATGTGTAACCAAATATCTGGGCATCCTGTGGCCAGGTCAAGTTGACACATAAAATTAACCAGTGAAGCCAGACTGCAGAAGGGCAGTGATGCAACGTGGGGAGATAAGAGCAGAAACTTACACCACCCATTCGGTAAGTGTGGAAGTGGAGGGGTAGGCCCAAGGGTTGGGGGGCATTGCATTTCTTTTTTTAATATAGGAGACACTTAACTGAGGAAAGGAGTCAGTAGATGGCAAGAGGCTGAAAATACAGGAGAAAGAGTGTGGTCTCTGGAGCCAGCAGCTATAGAGAAGGACAAGGAAGATGAGGTGCAGAGAGGGGTGGATTTGTAAGTTTAGTAGAGGGAAATTGAGTGTGTTCCCATCTGACAGCTTCTATTTGTTCTGGGGAGGAAGTGACAGGTCAACAAGGGAGGCACTAAAGCCCTGGGTTGAGAAGTTAGTCTCCAGAGCGGGAGCTCAAATCTGCTGCTCCGCAGTAAGTGCACAAGCTCCTCCAGCCTTAATCAGTGCCTGTGAAATGACAATGTTAAAGTTCCTTTCCACACGTGAAAGTGCTTAGAATCATGCCTGAAACACAGCGCATGCTCAGGACACGTTTGCTGGCTGCACATGAGGAGCTTGAGAAATGGAGAGAATAGCTGAAGTAGAGACCACTGACTACAGAACTGCTAATAGGTCACAGCTATTAAAGTTTAACTCTCTGCCACAGCAAACACAACCTTTGTTAACCCAGGTGCCTGCGAGTCCCAGCAATCTGGGGAGTATCACCAGGGGTCCTCTTCAAACTCTAACAAGGTAGTCAGTCTTGTTTGTAAAACTGTGGGACACGATGTGCACACTGGAGGGGGATTCAAAAGTCCCAGATTCTGCTACCCACTGAGCCACCACCAACTATGGGAATAGGAGCTATTTGCAGGCAAGGCCATTATTTAAAGTCAACTCTAAAGTTGTGTCAAGACCCAACAAGTTGCTGTTTCGGAGGCTCAGAAGTGAGTCACTTGCCTACAGTTGGCACCTTCAAAAAGGATAGATTGTGTAAGATGCTCTGGATAAGAAGAGAAGGGGTAGCTGGACTTAGTGAACCTGTGGAGACTCCTCCCCGCTGTCAGCTCAGACCACCAGCCACCAGCCAAGATGACTGGGTTAAGGACGCTGCTTCCTTTCTGCAAGGTAAGTGAAAAGGTTTTTTTCCCCACAAAGCATCCTGTCTTCTGTTTGGTGTGCCGGGTGGGTTGGCATTCCCAAAGGAGCTTTTTCTCCTTGAGTTCTTTGGACATGAGTGGGTAAGAACAGCTGTGGGTCCCTATTTAATCGCAGGACAAGTAGAACTGCTCCAGGTCCTTTGTTCCTTTCCCAGCAAGGTCGGGCAGTGTCTGAGCTTCTGTTTTTCCCTTTATGACTCTTCCTTAGGCACTCACCAAAAGGCAGGGACCCTATTTCATCAGTTCTAGCATATACATTTTAACATCTCAGAAATGGTGATACATTTTATAGTCCCTAGCACCTCAGCTTTGTGTAATAGTGAAATTGACCCACCTCAGGAGCAATGTCTTTGTTCTGATGGGATGTGGACATTGCCCTTCAGCAAGTGCTTTGGGACAGGGACTTTGAGTGTTTTCCATAACTCTAAACACAGCCCTGTCCATCTGGTATGATATCCCCTATTATAGCAGAACACAAGGATTAGACAGATGGGGTGACCTGCTGAAGGCCACATGGTTAATGGACAAATATTTATGATTCCCTTTATGTGAGGTACCTATACTAGGCAACGTCATAAATATGGAAAGTAGAATAGAGGCTCTCAGGGCTAGGGGAGGGGAGAATGGGGAGATCCTGTGTAATAGGTACAGAGTTTCTGTTTGGGGAGAAGGTCTGGATGCCGCTGGTGGTGATGGTTGCACAACATTGTGAATGGACTTAATGCCACTGATTTGTACACTTGAAAATGGCTAAAATGGTAACTTTTATGTTATGTATATTTTACCATAGTTTTTTAAAATTGTCCCCCAAAAGTGATTTGGTACTAATTGTGCTACCCCAAATCAAAATAAGGAAAACTTTTGAGACCTGTGATAGGGTAAAAGTGAGGACTCATGTTCCAGGAGAGGAGTATGTCCTGGACAACCAGGTGAGAGCCAAGAGGAGGGAAGCTGTGTGTTCTTGGAAGAAGGAAGAGACGGAGAAGGCAGGACGTGAGTTCTGCTAGACAATCCTGGGCACAGAACCAGAGAGTCTCACAGCAGATGGCAAGTTTGGTCTTGACAGCAAGGAACGGCTGAGGGATTCCATGTCATTGAGAAACAAACCATCTATCTTAGGACACTGGGGAATTACTTAAAAAACACACTCAGCCCTTCCACATATCAAACAATACCGTATCCTTCCTCAAACCTGCAAATAAACATCTGTGCATCCTAATTGTAATGGCAGTGAGGAAGCAGTTGACCTATGAAGTCACCGGCTGGCCTTCAGGTGACATTCGTGCAACCTAACATGTTTATTCACATCAGATTCCAAATAGAGAACGTCGTGCTGCTCGTGATAAATGCGTGCTGACGGGCAGTTCCTGCCTTGCAGGAGCTATTTCCCAGGGGGCTCCGAGGAGCGCTTTCCCCTGCCGGGCCACAGGGCTGAGGTGGAGCACGGGGAAGCCATGAAGGACCAGCTCGGGCCACACCTGCCTCCTGTTGAAACAAGCAGGACCCTGATCAGAGGCGTTTACATTGTTTTTACAGAGAAAGGAATAAAGTGCTATGTTCAGAAGAATCAGGAAGGACTCGAGTACTCAACCCGTCTCAACTGCTGTTTGTGTGGGTGTTGTGGGCAGAGATGAGAAGGAAGATGAGACAGTGCATGTCTCATCTGGGGACCGTGGAGGCTGCGGAAGAGTCTACACTGGTTTCAAGATTCATCAGAAAAACAAACAAAAGAAAGTATTCTCTGAAAAAGCAGCAAAAGTCCCAACTCGGGATCAGAGGACGATCATCTCATTTAATAACTCTGATCTATTTCCGTCAGCCCGTGAATCTAAGAACCAACCCAAATACCTCCATGCATTCAGGGGTGGGGGAGGGGTAGAGGGGCCGGGGCTCATGCCTGGCCGTGGCAGCTCACTCTGTCTTCCTGTGTTTTGGCTTCTTGTTCCAAAATTAAAAGGTTGAAATAAGTAGTTTCTAAGGGTAACGTATGTGCAATGTCTCAGCTCGTTTTACATGTATAACTATTAATGATAAGGTTGATATAACACATAACAGTAAAATTCATGAAATAGAAACAAATGTAATGACCCTAATTCTACCACCCTAACATAAATACTTTAGTTTTGTACTTAAATGTCTATATTCTGCAGGATATACGAGGCCTAACTGGTTCTGAAAAGTACTCAAATGTTTTAACTGTTTTTTCTTTTCAGAAAAAAAAATTCTTATTAATACATTTGATTTTTTTCAAGGCTAAGCCCCTCTGCTTTCTAAACTTCAAGGACCTATGTTGTGATGACTCTTGATGAGTGTTATGGGCTGAACTGTGTCCCCCCCTAAATTCACATGTTAATATCCTAACCCTAGCACCTCAAAATGTGACTATATTTAGGGATAATGTTTTGAAAGAGGTGATTAAGTTAATGGTATCAATGGGGCCACCATGGTGGGCCATAATCCAGTGACTGGTGTCCTTATATGAAGAGGAGATTGGGACACAGACAGACACGCACAGAGGGAAGAGCACGTGAAAACACAGGGAGAAGACGGCCGTCTGCAAGCCAGGGAGAGAGGCCTCAGAAGGAACCAACCCTGCCAACACCCTGATCTAAGACTTAAAGCCTGCAGAACTGTGAGAAACTAAATTTCCATTGTTCAAGCCACCCAGTCTGTGGTACTTTCTTACGGCAGCCCTAGCAAACTAATACAAGGAGACACGACTGTCTTTCTTGGTAAACTATACTGATCACACTAAGCAGTTATTGACCACAAAAGCGTATTGTGACCAAGGCCTTCCATAGAATAACACTGAGGAAAACACCTTCACACACACTCACATGCTCACAAGCTGTTTTAATGGGCACAGACCTATTAAATCGTAACATGAATGTGTTTTGTAACAATTTTTTTGATCCTGTAACAGAACTAGGGTCTTGCCAAGTAACCACATCCTCTGCCTTCAGCTGCTTCTCCCTTCCTGCCCAGCCAGCTACACTCACAGAGGTGCTTCGAGAGTGAGCCCAGGACAAGGGTTAGGCGGAGTAGCTCCCTCCAACCCTGCCGGCCTCCTGAATTCCGAGAAGGTTTGGAAGGTTTCCCAAAAAGGAGACAAGAAACCCCCCCTCACCCTCCCGCGTGCCCGCAGCTTCTTCAGAGGGGTGGCGAGCAGGAAGCTTTCTCCAGGGATCAGACTCTGGTGGCTCATTTCCACAGCTCTAACATGACAAATACTCCAGTGACTCACCAGCAGCGGCCAGAGCAGCCCCACTCAGGCGGTACTGGGGAGCAGGGCTGCCAGAGGCACCGCTGTTTGCTTTAGGATTGAAAGCACTGTGGAGACCTGGGTGTAAAGAGACGCTGTCTGTGTCGTGACTAACACAGCTTTAAACAACAATAAAGGGATCAGAGAGCGTAAGGCAGTCTTACTCTAGGGGAACAGGTCACAGGGCCCCTCAATTCTGAGTTGGTATATTCAGGAACCACCAGGAGTACAAAAGGTCCACAGTCCCCCTTTTCCTCATTCCCTACAACACTCAAGAGCGTGGGGCAGACAGGAACGTGGCCATCGCAGGACCAGACTGCAGAAAGGAGTTGCTGAAAACGGCTGCAGCCTGACACCAAGGACGACCTCGGGACGGTGGGAAGGATGAAGCCGCATTAGATCAAGGGCGTGCTCAAAACCACTGGCTACGTGCCCAACAGGATGGGGCATGAACACCTCTGAGGATTTCTGGTCTACTAAACAACCAGCAGCAACACCTAGCACAATTGCTAAAAGGCACAGCGACTTTAATGAATATCAACAACCCCACCGCTGCGGTTACAACCTAGTTTCAGCTTTTGCCTCAGCCAGACAATTCATCCTCTTTCTCATGGGGAACTCTCCCATAACCACTGTTACCTCCTCTCTTTAAAAGTCAGCCTCTGCATCATCACTTCCTTTGCATTGTCATTGAGGTCACAAAAATGCAAGGGAGAGAGTGACTCCCCACATAGCCCTGCCCATTCGTGCTCTGTCCAACCACCCCAGTGACATCATTTTCTTCAGGGTTAGGGAAGGATGAGGCAGGCCTCCTGCAGAGGCTCACCTCCAAGCCAGCACTGACCTAAGTTAGTGTGTAACAGGAAAGTCAGCCACCAGAGCCATCAAGGGGACGCTAACCTTGTACTTGTTCAGAGAAGATTTTAAGGACCACAACTTTAGCAGAAAGCATTGACAAGACAAAGGCAAGTGGCTTTGTCTCTATGGGCAGCTTTCCACATACATCCTCCCACTTACTCCTCACAAGTTTGCGTAATGTTAATACCCCCATTCAGCAGATGAGGTCCTTTCCGTTAGGCCTTTGCTCAATGTCAGCTTCTCAAGGAAGCCTTTCCTGGGTCTGCTATCTGAAATAACCAATACGAGGCTGAGCCGGGTGGCTCATGCCGCCTGTAATCCCAGCACTTTGGGAAGCCATGGTGGGAAGATCGCTGGAGCCCAGGAGTTTGAGATCAGCCTGGGCAATTTATCGAGACCTTGTCTCTATAAAAAACAAAATATGTATTTTTTTTTTGGTTAAAAAAATGAAATACCAACACCAGCCCCTGCTTGAACACATCCAACCGCCATCCACCTTAGCACAATATCAATCTCCAACACTTTACTCACTTCCCTTATCGTGTGTCTCCCATGACAAAATATACAGTAGTTATAATTATATATCATAAAAGCGCTGTGAGGACAGGGCCATGTCTGTGCTGCTCCGGGCTGTATCCCCAGCACCTACAACAGCACCTAGTGTGCAGCAGAGGCTCACACGGATGTGCCGAGTGAATGAATGAGGCAACTGAAGCTCCCAAGGTTGAACCCGGCAACATGAGCTATTAAAAGGCAGAACCAGTACTGGACTCCAATTTTCCACCAAATCTTCCCCCGGCACCATGTGTCCCCCTTCCTGGCAGAAGTGGGGAAACGGCTACATTGGTGGGCATCACGGGAGACAGAGATACCACCAAGCAAAATGAGGTGTGATAGGACCCAAAGGGGAACAAACACATGCTGTTTGCATTTTCTTTGAGAAAGGCTACAAAAGCAAAGGCAAGCAGAAGTACTCATGAGAAAACGGAAAAGTGACAGCTGATTCCAGGCTGGTGAAGGAAGAAAAACACAGGAAGATGAAGCAATATGAAAATAGGAACAGAGCTCTGGGGTGGAAGAACCTACCCCATCCCTGGAGCTTCCTTCGGCAGCCATGGGAAAAGGAAAAATTCATATAGCTTCTTGGAGAATCAGGAAAGGAGTGAGAACTGCCAACATTTAGGACTGTAAACTTTGTTATAGTCCAAGAGACCTGGGAGGGTTGGGGTGAGGGTGGGGCAGTGCGGGGTCAGGATGAGAAAGTTGGGGGGGCGGGGGGAAGGGATCCTAAACCAGGATAGGGAGGGGAGGGAAAGAAGGAAGGCTCCTTTCCAGTGGCCCACAGGGGAGTCTGGGTAGAGACTTCACACTGAAGACTGGCAGAGTAGAATGTAAGAGAGAACTCAGTGCCTCTCTGGAACACGAGCGGCACACACAGCCAGACTGTGTCAGGACCCCCCATCAAGGGCAGTTACTCTGGGCTTCAACGATGGCCACTCCAGCTATGGCTGGAATCTCCCCTTGTCCAATAACAGTAGTTAGAAGAAGGGGCAGGTAGCCCAGAACAGCTGTCCTTGGGGTATGAGCCCAGGATCCTTACAGGAGGATGCAACCAACGCAAAACGCCATTGTGGGCTTACACTGTTGTGGGTACCACCCAACTCCGGGGGGTTTGAAGCTCCAACCTGGGGGGAAGGTGCCTTGTTAGGAAAATACTTCAGAGGAAACGACAGTCATGGGGGTACATGATGACAGATTGGGGATAATGACCTGAAGCTGAGAGATGGGGACCAGGTGGGGACCAGGTGGGGACCAGGTGGGGACCAGCCAGGCCAGGCCAGCTTGCCAGAAGACCCAGTGGCCTTCAGGCACCTGACAAGCTTTGCTGGAGAGGAACTCCTGAAGGGTGGTCTCAGAACCAAGATGCAGGCCTGGCTTCTACAGAGGGAGGTGCTGGACTCTGCCCAGTGTGAACTGACCAGAAGGGAGGCTGAACGTCCTGGAAGCATAGGAAAGGTTCTTCCAGTACCGCGGTGGCATGCAGTCCTCTCTGCTTAAGTAACTGCCGCATCAAAAACCATCCATGTGGGTGAAATGACAGGATGACTGGGATTTGCTTTATAATTCTCCAGCAAACCAAACAGATTGGGGGAGGGGATAGAAGAAACAGGATGGGGAGAGGTTATACATATTGTAGCGGGAGAGGGTTACTTGGGGATTTATTGTGCCAGTGGAATGCAAAGCGTCCTTTCCAGACCAGAAGTAGCAGCACCTGGAAGATCTAACAAGTTGGAAATTCTCAGGCAGGAGCCGATCCCAGATCTACTAAAAAACAAAAAACAAACAAAAAAAACAAACAAAAAAAAACCAACTCCGGGGTGGGGCCCAGCAATCTTTGTTTTAACAAGCCCTCTAGAGGATTCTGCTTGGTGATTCTGATGCGTGCTCAAATTTGAGACCCACTGCACAATACCATTCTCTCTCCTTTTGTGTATGTGCATTGATTTCCATAATAAAGGGTTTTAAAAACCATCCCTATGGGCATTTTTCTTGTTGAGTTGTTTATTTCTTACATCACTTGTCTTCAATTGCTATTTAACTATTGTTTTGATCTTTTCCTGGAGCCAGAACAAAAAGCCAGGAAGCAGAAGCGACTACGATTGTCTCCCTCTCTTTCCCTTTGCTGTTTGCAAACGTAAACTTCCTGCGAGAGACTCCCGGGCCGCGCGCACACCACTCGCATTCACACCTGAGGGTCGTGCCTGCCAAGAGACCCGGGAGCAGCTGCCAGGGCAAGGTGCAGGCCGCGTTTCCGAGCTGCCTGCTTCCTCCGGCCTTCACCAGGTGCCCTCAGCGCACGCCAGGTCCCCGCCCCAGGCGCGCCCGCCTCCCGCCGTCCCAGACAGAGTCCCGGCCCGGCTGGCACTGCCATGCGTCGGTTCTGCATGGTCACTCGGGAGTCCCGAGAAACGTGCCCCTTTAGATGGACTTAAAGTTGTAGCTCACGAGATGTGGGTCGCCTGATCTCTTCCGCTCTCCTTTTCAGAAGTTCTTTAGAAAGAAGACGGGGAAGGAAGCGAGGAGAGCCGAAGGTCGGGTCACAGGGCGGTCCCCTCTAGGCGCGGTCGTCTCGGCACCCTCCGCCCGGCCCCCCCATCCGCCCCCCACGGATCTGGGTGGTGGGTGCAGGTGCGCGGCTCAGAGAGACCTGGGCGGCCGCGGGAAGTGAAGAGTTAAGAAGCTGGGGGCCACCTCCCCCTCCCCCGTATCCAGTCCCCCCGTCCCCGGTTGCGCCGGCCCCCCTTGTGTGCTGTAAAACAATCCCTTTGTTTCCTCTTTAAGACATTAGCCTCAGGGGCCATTATTGGAAAGAAAGGTAGCGGGGCTCTTTTATCTGCGAGAATCCATTAGGCACAGGCCTCTGTGCAGCCGGCCGCTGTTTATGGGCTGCTCCGCGAGGGGCCTGGGGTGGAGGGACCCCTTCCAAGCAAGGCCCAGACGCACCTGTATCCCATCTCACTGTTCCCCCTCGGGAACTGGAATCTGGGGGAAGTGGAGGGGAAGAGGCCCCCAAACAGGAGTTATACAGGACAGCCCAGGGGCTCCGCCTAGAGCCCCAGTTTCACAGCTTCCTGCCCTGGCGCCATCTCTTCCCGCACACCTGGAAGGAGGGGTAAACTTTCGACGGCGAGATGGGAAATGGCCCTGCCTTGGTTTCTCTGCTCTGTCTACACGCGAGTCTGCACACGTGGCCCCTTGCGGGCTCGGTGCCGGGGCCGCCGCCACGCACGGGTGAAGGGACGCGCGCAGCTGCGACTAGTGGGAGCGAGAAGATGCGCACAGCGGTCCGTCGGTCCGCCCGCTTGTCCGTGGGTCCGAGGGCACGCTTGGAAGCGTCTGCCTCTCACCAGGACAGGCGCTCGGACGGTCAGCGTTCCCTTCCGCGCGTTTGATCGTGGTGCGGCGGCACAGCCGCCGATATTGCCACCGGGGGACAAAAAAGGCCTTCACCTTTCTTAGGAAGCTGAAAGCACTAGGGCACTGGAGCTTTCATGTGTCTCATCAGAAAGTAATCTAACACCGATTAATTATTTATGTCTTCCCCCAAGAACCAGTCGCCCCAAATGTCCACTCTGCCAGTGCGCCCCGCCTTACCTCAGCCGCCCAGAACAACAAACGCAGCGACAGGCCCAAGGCACAGAAACCAGAGAGAGACTGCGTTCTGAATTGTGGCCTTCCGGGGACAGAGGCAGGGGGAGGGGAAAGGCGGTTTGCAACCCGGGCAGGGCGCTGGAAAGGGCCAGTGTATGCTTTAATGAAGTTTAGGGGGAGGAATATTTCCTTTTTCAAATTGCCAGCCATTCGGATTGTTAGGAGTAAAGGTGGCAGGGAAAGCAACAAAGCAAAACAAAACTCTTCCTTTAAATTCTCTGTTGTATCCAGGCCAGAGGCAGAATATCAAGTCTGTATGTCTCCTGCTTGAAATCTCTGTGGAATGACCTTCTTTGGATCTTCTGCGCTTTCACTATGAATATAAATATTTCCTCCACTTACCATATGTTCCCCACGCACTTCCACAGACCCCACCGCCACTGCCCCGCTGGGCTCCTTGCAAAAGGAAAGTCCGCCCTCCTCTCTCCTCGCAGCTGGGAGGGCAGGGGGAGGAGGGAGCAGTGTTGTTTAAGGGACAATGTCACTTTCCTCTTCATCAAGATTCTTTGTCAATTGCTGGGGAAATAATTGACCTCAAGCTACTTCAGTCACCACCAATAGAAAAATGGAACGGTGATGTGTCCAGCTGTTAAGGGGAGGCGAGCTGGAAAACAAAGGTGGAGGGGAACAGAGCTGACATGAAAAATATGTAAAGCTTCATGTGGGAATTCTTGGGAAACAGCAGAATTTCACTGAAAAACAAAACAAAACAAAAAAACTAGAATTCTGTTCAGTAGTCATATGGCCAAGGTTGCAGTTCTTAATTTATGCCTTTGGATAGTTTAAAAGGAGAATCCCAACACAGAAGACCTTTAACAGAGCTGCCAGAATCAGCAACCAGAATGATTCTGTTCTGTCTGATTCAGGGGCCCAGGGAATAATTTGGGAGTTCAGCGAGTATTGTTTGGAGGTTTTTTTGTTTGTTTTTTTTTGGTTTATGTTTCTTGGAAGCAGTGGGAGAAAGTGGCAGGAAGGAAAGGGGGGACCCAGAGGGGTAAGAGGGGTTGCCAGGGGGAAGGCAAGAAGAAATTCAGCTATTGCCTATCCTTAGTTTCCTTGGAGAGGTGATGGTTAGAAATGGTTTGTTAAAACAAATCTCATATTTCAGACCACAAGATGTCCCATTTATGAAGCTGATTCTGTTCTAGGTTGGACCAATCAGGCAAAAATCAATAAGGACATTTGATGCCACCAATGTGGTAACAAGCAAGAACAATCTCAAACAGCAGCTCAACGAGGCCTCAAACATGTGCTCTTAGCCTGAACTGTATGTTCTCAAAAATAGGGGAAAAATGGACTTCGAGGGGGAATAAATCCAGATGCTACAAAAGCAGCCCGAGAGCTTCAGTGGTACACATTTTCTCTGGTGTGTGACTAAGCCAGCGTAGCGGATGTCTGAGTGTTGACAAACAGCCACCATGGGAAAGAACCAAGGTCCCTGTCTTCTCCTTAAAGCCAAGGTCCCTTCTCCACCTTAAAACACAAAGGGTAACAAGTAATGTCAATAAGGCATAGACCCCTGTTGCCTGGGTGAAAGAGCTCATGGGACCACCAAATGTATTTCTCAACAGCCTACATCTTCTCCATGGAGTTGCAGGCAGATGTATGTGCAAGTCAGCCTGAAAAAAAAGCACTTCAGTGCAGAGAAAGCAAGTGGTAGAGCTAAGACTGGTGACACTCAATGTAAACGTTGAGTGACAAATATTTGGTGTCACTGTAGAAATTTCCCCAATAGCATGATGCATTTTTCTCTATAGAATTTTTAAAATTTGTGTCTCCTCTGAGATGACCCCAGGTAAATGGGCTAACAGGTGCTGTGGTCTAAATGTTTGTATCCGCCCCCTGCCCCCCAATTCATATGTTGAAATCCTAACCCCCAAGGTGACAGTATTTAGAGGTGGGGCCTTTGGGAGGGGATTAGGTCAGGAGGGCAGAGCCCTCATGAGTGGGATTAGTGCCCTTATAAAAGAAGCCTGAAAGAGACCCTTCATCCCTTCCATGGCATGACAAAGCTAGAAGGTGCCATCAATGAACCAGGAACCAGGGCCTCACCAGACACCAGATCTGCCTTCGCCTTGATCTGGGATTTCCCGGCCTGCAGGCTGTGAGCAATAAATTTCTGTTGTTGACAAGCTACCCAGGCTACGGGATTCTGTTACAGGAGGCTGAATGGACTAAGACAGTGAGCATATTTCCAAATTTCTCCAACCTCTCACAAGTGCTTTCCCAGATCTCCAAAGTTCATTCAAGTCTAGGCACAATCAGCAGCTATACTTCACTTCTCTCAGAATTACTAACTCCAACCAGCTGAGTGGTATTTATTTAAAGAAAAACATCACATCCCTGCTGAAAGAATTCTCTAGTTTTCCTCACTGTTTGTAGCTGCTTACCCCTGTTCCATTTGAAGCTAGAGAGATTTTCACACGTAGCATCCTTGAAAAGAGCTGGCTCTGGACTAGTTTTGTTCTAGCTGGATCTAGAACTCTCATTTTAGAATTCAGTGATTGTTCAATCACAAAATATTCTACGCATGCCTATTAACCTCTCCTCCCCCTCCCGGTCCCACTGTTCCAAGTTCACCTAATGGTTCACACATGAAGCTGTTGAGTTGACTGTCTGATAATGGTAATGGATTTGCATTAAACTCTTTGCTTTCTCCTTCAGTCTTCCTTGTGACCCCGCCACTCATCTTCAGGGCAGGGAACCAAGATTGGGGTGAAATCTGTGGATGTGGTAGTTAGTAAGGCTAATTGACTCATTTGAGGATGAAACCTATGGCTCAGCCTCATTAGCCCTGCATTAAATCTAACATCTCAAAGTGCAGTTGAATGGACATAGCTCTTGCCTGGAACATATTTGTAATTTGGTAGAATCCAACATGGTCCTCCTGAACACTGCTCCCTCTTGAGATGTTTCTGGACAAAACAGAGGAAATTAGAGTAAAATGCCAATCAATATTCTAGATTTATGAAAATCAAATGCTTTTAACATGGTTTTCATTCTGAAAATAATTTAGGTTTAAACATCTTTAAACACTGCATTTTTATTATGTGTAAATTGTGATTCTATCATGTAAAAGCAAAAAATGCCTAGGAAGAAAGCTAAAAAGAAATAAACGATTTGTGTATTTTTATTTAGATGGCAGGATTATGAGTAAATGATTTTTCCTTGTCTCAATTTTCCAAAATGTTACTGATTGGTTATAATTACTTTTTATTGGAATGAAATATGTGATCATTCCATAAACATTTGTTAATGCTCATGCATAGGAATCACTATAAAAAAGTGACTTAACAAGTACAATTTCTGTTTTCTGAAAAAATAGTAATTCACACAAGGATAAAGAAGAAGTAATGGGAAGAAAGGAGCAGTCAGTGAGTGCTCCTACCATCTGTCGGGCATGTCAGGGTGTTCTCTCATTTAATTCTCTCTGCTGGTAAAGGAGATATTATCAGTGATTGTAGGGAACCGAAGCCCTGAGAGTGCATGTAAACTGCCCAAGATCTCACTGGTAAAGGGGCCATTCACACTCACATTTGTGGGCCCCTGCTTTCCTCCTGCTACATGAAAGGCATAGTGGCAGCACAATCAACATTTATAGGTTAGACAAAATAAATTAAGTATTAATAGCAACATTCTGTCCTACCAACAATTTTGTACTCTACAGCAGCGGTCCCCAACCATTTTGGCACCAGAGACCAGTTTCATGGAAGACAGATTTTCCCTGAGGTCGGGGTGGGGAAGTGCAGCAGAGCTCTGTGGCCTGGCTCTTAACTGGCCCTCCGCCACCCCACCACTGATCTGATCGGTGGTGGTCCTCGGCCGCAGCTCTACAGTACAACTGGCCTGACCACACCCGTTACACAGATTCCCCCCCCCCCCCCCCCCACACACACTGCTGTCACTGCTTGGACCAAGAATGGTCACCTGATCCAAAGCTGCCACGTCATTCACTTCTCAGTGACCAATCAGATCTTCTCAAGAATTTGCATAAAGAAATGTATAAATTTTGGAAAAGTCTATAGTAAGCTCTTCAATTCAGATATTAAGTCAGTTGGGAGGCTGGGAAGGAGTCAGTTTATAGAGAGCAAAGATGTGGAGGATAGTGGGCCCTGGGGAAGCAGAAGAGGTTGGCTGGGGGCATGCAAGCAGAAATGGGGGACCGAGGGCCACGCTGCCTGCATAGTCGGGAAGGCTGTTCCCGTCCTCACAGCTCCCGTGTGAGCGGTGCTTCCCATGAAGCCCTCTGTGTCTGAACAATACCGTGTTCCACTGGAGCTAGCCTGAGTGAATTCCTCTCCTTACAACCAAAAGATCTCAAACTACAGCAGAAATAGACACAAGTTGTAGGACTCTCAAATCTCTGCCTGGCTTTGCGAATGGCGACCAGTGTTCCCAAACTCATATCCACTTGGGTATCTCTCAGGGCCTCAAACTCAGTATGCACAAAGGCAAACCCATCCATTTCTGCTCCACACCCATCCCGGTGTTTCCAAACTCAGTGAACACCGCTAATATTCTCCCAGTTGCTCAAGTAGGAAACCTGGGCGGTCCCCTCGACCAACCCTTCTTCTTTGCCTTCTAAATCCAACCAATCACAAGTGCTCTCAAATCCTGCCCCAATCCTTCAGCTTCTCCAACCCTGCCCTGCCTGGGCTGTCACCTCTCATCTGGGATAAACAACTGCCTCCTCACGGTTTCTCTGCCTTGGTCTTGCTCCTCTCCAATAGCCAATACCCAAATCTGACCAGCACATGCACGCACACACACACACACACACACATGCACCCAAACACGCACGCCTGCATTGAACACTCTCCATGGCTGTCCTTTTAGGGTAAATCAAAACCCATGTGGACGGTCTCCAGGGCCCTGTGCATCGTACACTCTCCAGTCCTGTCTCAGCATCCCGCCCACGCTCTGCCCAGGCAGAACCTCTTTCAGTTCCTCAAAAATGGCGCCTGAAGGACTTTCGTGTACCCCGTGCCTCTCAGCATGAAACTCTTGCTCTAGCTTTCTGACTCCTACTCTTCTCCTGTGCCTCAGCTTAGATTTCATGTCCTCCACAAAGCCTGACCTGATTCCCCAAGCTTAAGGTTAAGTGTCCTGTGACCTCCTGTACCTGGCCACCCAGAGCACTTGCCGACCTTCTTTGTTGTAATTACTTGTTTGTATTATCTGCCTCCCTGGCTTGACTGTAAACGCCCTGCAGGCAGGACATTGCTCATTTACATCCCGAATACAGAGTCCACAGTGCATGCTTAGTACACACTATAGGAATGAATGTATTAATGCATCAAAGTGTTGCTCTCATGCTCATAACCACACAGAGATATTTTAATGAACCAGCCCTTCTACTCATTTTTGTTGTAGCTTATGCTCCTCAAGGATCTGCTACAAGTCCCTGAAAGGGAAGGTGGGAGATGAGGCCAGAGAACAACATCAATAATAACATTTATTATTACTATTATTATTAGCACACCTGAAATTTCTCCTCATCACACCAACAGCAGTAGTTTATACTCTTAGTACTCTCGACTTTCCTTACCCTTAGGGTGAGTCCTTGCCTAGGACCCTCTTAGGCCTTCATGTAAGTCAATTTCACAGGTCTTTCCAGAAGTCACTTCTCATAACATTAAACCCACGGTATACTTAAGCCAAAAAAAAAACTCTGCTATGCACATGCAGGAGCATATCATTCAGAGGAGGAAAGTGGGTTACCAGTGAGGCTAAGAGATCCGAATGCTCTCTCTCTCCTACAGGCTGCCTGTGGGGGCTGATCAGAGAGGAGAACCTGAAGCCTGGGGGCAGGTTATATAGGATCACAGCCATGAGGGGCTCAGGAAACAGGCATGTGTGCTGGTCTTGGGAAAGAAAACGGCTGTAAGAAGGAAACACTGCGAACAAAGATGCTTCAGACCCAGCATCTCAGCAGATGAGGACAGTAGCTAGGAAGGAGAGTATTCAGGAGAAGATGGAACCAATATGGCTCCGAGAGTGGAGTCACAGATCTGGAAGTTGGGAGAGGATTTCTGATTTAGAAGGAAGAA
The DNA here is from genome assembly GCF_041146395.1 of Eulemur rufifrons. Taxonomy (NCBI): domain Eukaryota; kingdom Metazoa; phylum Chordata; class Mammalia; order Primates; family Lemuridae; genus Eulemur; species Eulemur rufifrons. The sequence goes on from NC_090985.1 coordinate 92,284,349, forward strand.
ATAATTTGGTTTTTAGACAGATTGGGATTGTGATGGTATGAGAAGTCCAAGTGGAATTTCGAGTCGTAGGACACCAGCTGCAGAGAAGTGAGGGCTGGAGGTGACAATGTGGAGGTGACCTGTCTAGAGTCAGTAGCTGCAGGATGGATGAAGGAGACTCTACAGTGTGAGACAACCACAGGGCCAATGGGAGCTTCCCCAGTTAAGTCAAGAGGAGCAGAGAAGAAGTTGGAAGGAGAACTTCAAGGAGAAAGAGAAGGCAGAGATCAGAGGTCGCGCAGAGCATAATATGAGGTTATGGGGGCCAAGGGAGGAAAGAGTTTAAGGAGGAGATGGTCTGCAAGATTCAGTGCTGGTCACCATAATGGCCAGCATGTATTTCCACTCTTTCCACGGGCTAGGCTTTGTTCGAGGAACTCTTAATCAACGTTTCCCACAGCAACTCTCTGAGATGGGTGCCATTACTATACTCGTTTTACAAAGGAGCTACTGAGGCTCCCAGAAAACACACAATTTATCAAGGTCACATGACCAGAAAACAGCAGTAGGATTCAGACCCATTGTTTTGGAACTCAGAGCTGGAATTTGGGAGATCAAGGGAAAGATGGAATGGCAAGGTGGGGGAGGGGGAGTATCAGTTTTCTGTGACTCTAAATAGCTGGATAAAGCAAAGCAGAAATCTTTATTCTGGAAAAGAATGGAAGTTGAAAAAGATAAGGGGTCTAGCTACTCTTCTGATGAGGTGAGGCCAGGAGACGGTGACAGACAGACAGTAAGTGGGGCCTACATCCCTGTGTCTACGCAGTGGCTGCCTCCACCTGGACAGAGTGAGCAAGGGAGGCTACTCCAGAGCCTTCTCCCCCCACCACACTGGAAACTTGTCCCCAGGGTTGCTATCCTGGGTGCTTTTCAACAGGCCAAGAGGCCAAGGAGAGCTGGCTGGCAGTGCGGAGACGGAGACAGACGACAGCTCAGCTCCCGGACCAACTTTCCAGAGCGGGGGTCCAAGCTCCCTGCACCCCAGGCCAGAGCAGAGGCCCTGAGGGGAACAGGGGTGGGCACACCAGCCCACTCAGAGAAGCTGGGGTGTCCACAGCACCCCATTAAAAAGGCAGCCAGAAAAAGCCGATCTTAGCATGAAAACAATTCTCACTCCTCAACGTGGAGCCCTGGGGATGAAGGCAGAAGAACCCTCCCAGCCCTAGCCAGTCCCTAGATCCTTTTCTTCCTGCTGCCTCAGTTTTCTTCATTTCTTCCTCTCCCCCAGATTCTGCTCAAGGACTGGAGAACCCTCGCCCATCAAGAATCTAAGTTCAGGAAACACAAAAGCAGGAAAGGAGAGAGATGAGCACTTTTCCTGGGTGCCTTACGGGGGACAAGAAGCAAATCTGCCAGCTACCTCCTGGGCCAGGGGACACGAGTGAGGGGTGCAGATCTGGGGGCTGAATGTCAGCTCCTGGGATGTAGATGGACTCAAAGAGTCAAAGGCAGAGGAGAAGGGAAGCCACCCCCAGGTCTGAGCGGATTGCTTCTGGAGGGCACAAAACTCACCCAAGGGGAAATATGGGCCCTAGATGATGGGGTGGGTGGTGGACCTCTCGCCTCAAGACTATGTAACCCAAGCCTGTCCCCACTGTCTGCCAACTCCACAAGACACACACCTACACCTCTCCCACACCCATCTGGAACACCATTTTTTGCTCTGCAATAACTGCGTCTCCCTCTTTCAATAAATAAGGCTGGCTTTAAAGTCTAGGCAGAGGAGATTTGCAGATAAAGGGGGCAGGGTCTGACCTCCCAGCTGTTTTGCTGGCTCACAGGTGGAAGTAAATCGCAGCAGATGCCAGTGGCAGGCAGGCCACGGTAATGACAGCGCCCCTGAAGTTGCACAAGTCACCAACTCTGGCAAGCAACAGAAGAACGGCAAAGTGAAGGAATTGTGCGCCCCCTCTCCAGCCTCCTTCTCCCCAAGCCTGTGGCACAGGCCTTTTCTTTCTCTGCCACTGCAGCGGCTCACCCCAGCGGCAGACCTTCACGCGTCACCTTGCCCTGCCTGCACCATGATCGCCCCCCTCTTGTTTTTAGGTCTCCGCTCAAAAATCAACTCCTCAGAGAGACCTCTCTGTCCTATTCTTCTTATCCAAAAGTTGTTTTAAAAATTAATTCCTACCTTCCCCCACCACCAGAATATAAGCTCCAGGAGAGCACGGCCTTGCGGTGTCCTGCTCTCCCCTGAGCCTTAGGCACCCAGCATAGCACCCGGCTTGTATCGCACTGCTCGGTGAAAGTGTGCCGAACTGAATTCATTGAAATGGAAGCGTCAACCCACAACAAGTGGCCAAACGTCTAAAATGATTTGTTCATCCATGATTAAAACATAGTTACTAATCATTATGTTTGCTCAGCTCTCAAGACAATAGTCCATCTTCTCCCTAATCGGTTACCTCTTTCCTTTCATCTCACCAGATACCACATTTGGAATGTTGAGAATATCTGTAGACTCCCAATAGTTAAAGGAAACCTATGGCTTTAAACAGACGGTCCTCACTGAAGATTGTATTAAACACACGGTAAAAGGAAAATCTCCAAAGGAGATAAAGGGCAGCAGGAGCGGGGGTGCCAGCCCAGCTGCCCCACCCGGCAGGGACTCTTCCGTGGCCCTCACCTCAGTAAGATGCTGGGAAAGATCAGAAGAATTCAAGCACTACTTGCTGACTGGAAGAAAACAGCAAAAGGAAAAAAAAAAAAAAAAAAAGCCTGATTCCAATGTTGCTCCCCCACCCCCATCCTTTCTTCTCCCAAAGAGCCTTCTGTTCAGAGAAATTAAAGGACTCTGATAGCAGATCACAAATTCAGGACAGAAAAGCTCCACTATGCAGCCAGAGACTGTATTGTGGGTAACCAGACGTTGGACACTTTTTTGCTTATGAACTTTTGGAGACCATTCGAATAAAAGACTATTTGTTCCTGGACAAACACTCACCAGCAAAGAAGCCTTTAAGAGGAGGGGGATTTTTTTGTTTTGCATTTTCTCTTGGTAAAAAAAAAGAAAAAGAAAAAGAAAAAAAATGAGAGACAGAGACAGAGAGATACTTGCTCTACTTTTCAGATAAAAGGCTAATTTGTTTACTATTGCTGGGGATTCGTGTTTACAAGTTCCTGTACCATTGTGGTAAAAGAAATGCTATTTTTAAAACGTAAAAACCCACACAAGCCTCCATATTTAGGGTTCTTCTTCCCCTTCCTGCCTTCCTCACTCCGCACTTTCATTTTACAGATGGCCATAAATACATGAGCCACGTCAAAGCTCACGAGGCAGCCAGAAGCCTCCTGTCTCTCCCAGATACCCTTTGAGACTCCCCTCTGAAGGGCCATACCTGAACTTGGAAAGCAATCTCCAGTTCAGTGAAATTCTGCGTGTCTCAAAAGTCACACCCCAAATTTGCTCCTCTTCAGCAAACCGAACTCCCAGGATACCTGAATACACACCCTAGGTTTCGATCCCCCGCCCCTTGCAGTTTGCACTTTCTTTGTACACACTGACCGTTTCTGAAATCAAGCTAGCAAGATGTTGAATAATGGCCTTTTTAAAAGAGGGTGTGCCATAACTGGGTCACTAACTGTGTGACTAATCACAGTTGCCTGTAACCACAGCGACTGTGGCTTCAACCTGACTTGGTCATTTGTAAACCACAAAATGACCCAGCCATCTGCAGGAGCCGCTGGGCTCTGGAGCTTCCCAGGCCTGTCCCCTCCTCACCCAAAGGAGGAATGAGAGCAGCTCTGGTTCAGACCCTGCTCCCCACCCTTGCAGCCACCAGAATGGACCTGATCACTTGAAAACTCTTCCTACTCAAACCTGGACAGGCTTCTGTTGCCCACGGCTGCCACAGCAAGCTTTGCAACAGTTGCTTTCTGGTCTGAGTTCCATTTAGCAACATCAGGTCCACAAGAGAAAAAGGGATCTAGGGGGGAAAAAAAAAAAGTGGAAAGGGAGCAGGAAGGAAAACCTCCCCAAACTTAGTTTGGGGCCCTTTTTTGTGTCTATCATTTACTCATTTATTGCAGTAAAACTTAATGAAATCCATAAAGTTTTACCTCATCGCTAAAGCAATTTAAGGAATTTTCAGGATAGGAGTATCCTTTGCCAAAGGGTCTCCAAAGGTATCCCAAGTTAGGAGCCCCCAGACTGCCTTGCCACAATGCGGGCCCCTCCCAGGGACCTTCCGAGCTTCAGAGCTTCCAAGAGGAGCAATTAACCCCTTCCTTTCCTGTGATCCAAGTCTTCATTTTTTCTGGCCTGCAATGGTTTGGAAAAAAAAAAAAAAAATCACTTATGGCCAAGGGGCTTATTTGTAAATGAGGAAGATGATTGGTGGTGGTGGCGGGGAAGATCTGCTGTCACCCCCTCTCCGTCCTGTCCTCCACCCCAACTCTCTGGGAATAGGGTTATTTTTTCCTACTTAGTCTGGGTAAAATTAGCCTGGCCCAGGGTACACACGGGACCGAGCAACTCCTCTCTCAGCCCCGCCCCCTCACCTGTGTCTCCCCTCACTCCCCTCGCCAGTGCAAGGGGAATCCCACTTTTTTTTCCTATCCCAATAATTCAATGCGGTAACTGCTTCTGTCTTGGAGAGAAGAGGAGTTTTCTCCAAAAGGTCGGACGGAAGCAACAAATGGGAAGGAAACAGGCAGGGCTTGTGAAATCCCAAGCCAGACTGGTAAGAACAACATCATAAATTATGGATCCCTCGAGCCGCCTCCGGCCTGTCACTGCATGGTCGGTCTCCATGGGCCTGCCTGGCGCGGGCGACACTTGTCCGTGAGCACAGGTCTCCCGGGCTTCAAATGTCCCCGCCCGGCCAGGCCCCAGCGCCCTGAGGGGCGGCCCAGTTTCGGGCCTCGGGGGACTGCTCGGTGCTCAGCCTGGAGGGACGCGCCAGCTGCGGGGACGACGCCCCCCAGCCGGCAGAGCACAGGCTCGCCATTGTTCCCGGGGCTCCCCGCGGGGACAACCCGAGCCGGCCTGGGCGCTCAGGTCCGAAGGGGCCGGGCACGCAAGGGGCGCCGGGGGCGGCCGGGCTGCGGCCGCCACCCAGGGGCGCGCAGGGCCCGCGGCCTACGTGGGCGGCGTGGCGGGGCCCCGGGGCGGCTTGCGACAGCGGCGCGGGAGCGCGGGGGCGGAGGGGACGTCGTCACACTCAGGACGCCCATCTGGACCGGCTTTCCTCCGGTGCCAGAAGCGAGGAGGGAGAAGTCAAGGTTAAATGCTGCGGCGGGGCCGCGGGCGGGCACTGGCGGGGCGCACAAAGCCGGCGGCCCGAGAGGAGTCCCGCGCAGGCTCCAGTGGCCCCACCCTGCCCTTTGTCTCTCCTCCCGAGCAGATGTGCCGTGACCCCTGGTAGCAATCGTGCTGTCAGGATGAAAGGAGCCTCCGCTCTGTTAGCAACTGCAACTCTCTTCCCCCTGCCCGCATCAGCTCCACCTCTTGTTTTTGTTTTTGTTTTTTTGGCAACAAGTCAACCACTCATCATAAGGTGGCAAACCCCTCGGTTCACAATTCAATTTGTTTGTGTGCCAAATTGGCCTGCTCTTCCGCCCTTTCAGCTACTGTAACCAGCACCACAGAAACAATGAATTACGAGATTAAAGTTACCGAAAAACGACTCATCCTGCAGATGTTGTGTGCTGAAGGCTGCTCTATTGACAAATATGTAAAGGGTCTTTGTCTGTGTGTGTGTGTGTGTGTGTGTGTGTGTGCGCGCGCGCATAAGAGAGAAAGAGAGAGAGAGGGAAAGAGAGTGTGTGAGAGTGAGAGAGAGGGAGAGAAGTCAACAGCTTCATATTTGTTCTTTAGTAATTTGTCTTCAATATGCCTTTTTTTTTTAATGATGAAAGGTCAATTATCAGACTCAAAAATAAGCACCCTTATCTGGTAAGCCGGTACTCCCAGAAGTGAATGGAAGAGTTGGGGTCTCTCCTGGGGCAGAGAAAAGGGAACTCCAAATCAAGCTGAATTGTGTGTGAGTCAAGCGCTGGAGAAAATTGTGGGTAAAGGAAATGTGTGTGTGTGTTGGGGGGGGTGGTTTCCTGGATTTCTGTTGCAGGAAGAAACCACCGGTGGGAGGGAGGGCTGTTAGGGGAAAAAGCGAGGGAGGGCTGAGGGGGGAGGGAGGAGGGCCTGCTTAAGGCCGAGAGAGGGGCGGGGTGGAGCGGTAGGAAGACTGGCGCTTTCTTTGTTTGGCTGGTGTGGGCAGAGGCTGGGCCCAGCGAATGCGCCCAAGTGTGCACAGCGCGGTCAGCTGCCCGGCGAGGTAACAGCTGGCACCTGTGCGCGCAATGCCGTCTGCATTAGCAGCGTCATTACTTAGCATTAGAGCATTACAAAGATAATTACTGGGCGTTGCAAAAGCGGAGGACAGAGGGAATTGAAACTCCAGACCCCTTGGCTTATCAAACTCCCAGGTTACGAGTGTAATTTCAAGCAGCTTTGGGAAAGCCACCTCTCAGAGCTGTGAGTCTGTGACTTTAGAGAGGACACTTGGGAGACCTGACAGCTGGAGCCAGTGGCCCAAGGGCTCATTTTCAGGTCTCATCCTGGCTCAAGGGTCAAAGTAGGGTCACAGGTAAGAAGTCAAAGGTCATCAGACTAAAATTTTCTGATATCGGAAGCAGTTCTACCTAGAATACCAGAACCAGTCTTTTTATCTGGAATTAAATGGGTGGAATAAAAAGAGAGCAGGTACTTTGGTCTTCAAATAACAATAATAACCTCAATAGTTAACAATTGTCCAGATCTTTTTATGTGTCAGACACCATGAATTCCTTCCCTCAATCACAGCAGCCTTAAACGGAGGGCATGATTGTCACGGCCATTTGACAGATGAGAAAGCTGAGGCTGGCCGGAAGAGTAAGCAAAATTCCTCAGTATTTTGCTCCTACATTTGCTCTGCTGAAACAGGAACATGATTCTGCTCCAATGCCTGAAGGTGGAAAAGATTCCATAAAGTGCTGAAAACCCACCAGTGAGCAAGAGGAACTGAGTACATGTCCTTTGGTTTTCTATAGCCAATCAAGACCCTTTCTCAAAGCTTGAATTGGTGTAAATGCCAGCTCTCCAGACACCCATCCTCATCTGGGCCAGAAGTAAATCTCACAAAAGTAAGTGCTGTACTGTATTGTCATTTCTGGAAAATAAAGTGTTTGCAAGAAGCGCCTTCTTTTATAGATTGATATACTAATTTAATTAGTGGAAAATGTGTCACAAACTGGCTCAGCAAAAAGTTTGCATTTAATATATGCAATTAACTATGTGGACAATAATAAAGAATTTAGGAATCAGAATCAACTTTATGCTTGAATCCCACCTAGGCCAATAAACTCACTTCCCATCTGACCTAATTTTTTTCTTGTTTTTTTTTTCCTTTTTTGTTTTAAATTTCAGCATATTATGGGGATATAAAAGTTTAGGTTACCTGTATTGCCCTTGCCTGCCCCTCCCCGAATCAGAGCTTCAAGTGTGTCCATCCCCTAGACGGTGCACATTGCACTCATTGTATATGTATACACCCATCCCCTCCCCCCCACATCTGCCCGACACCCGATTAATGTTAAAAAAATATGGAATGCTTCACGAATTTGCGTATCATCCATACGCAGGGGCCATGCTAATCTTCTCTATATCGTTCCAATTTTAGTATATGTGCTGCCGAAGCGAGCACCTAATTTTTTTTTTTTTCTGACATTGTAGTGACTGAAATCCGAGAGGACATTTCATTTCTGGTGTATATATTGAATTTGTACCATCAGATTATGATGCCAAACTGAAGTATTATCATTAATAGTATTCATAATAATTAGTAATAAAAATGATTAATATGAACTGAGAAATTATCATGTGTCTGGTATGACACCAAATGCTAAACATTCATAATCTCATTTAATCCTCACAGTGAAAGCCGTGGTGTCCTTCCCTAGTGCCCTCTCCATACAGTAGCCACAGAGCTCTTTGTAAATGAGGTCAAGTCCTGACCATGGTTAAAGGCTTCTGAGGGCTTCCCACTGTATTCAAGAAAACTCCAACTGCTTCCCTTGGCCTGCAAGACAGCATCACCTACACCTATCTGCCTATTGCCTATTTACTCCCTTGGCCCACATCACATCCCTCCAACCACATTCCTCCAACCTTGTGTCACCTGCTTGGGCTTCTTCCACCTTTAAAGGCATTCACACCTCAGGGCCTTTGCACATGCTTCCTCCTCTGCCTGCAATACCTAGCCCTTGCCTGGCTATGTTTTTTTTTTTTTTTCAATTTAAATGTCTCCACCTCAGGGAGACCTTCCTTCAAACCAATCCAATCACCAGTACCCTCTTCTCTTCCTTCATAGCTTAACACCATGTAAAATTACTTGTTTTTTATTTACTTACTTGTTCATTTCCCTCCTTGAACCGTAAGAGCCAGAGCCGGAAAACCAGAGCATTCAGATTGCTCTTCACTGTATCTTCAATGAGTAACACTTCGGGAAGATGCAACAATGTCTGTTAAATTAATAGAGAAGCATCCTCAGAGCTAGATATTATTATTACCACTTTGTAAATGAGGAAACTGAGGCACAACGATGTTAAATAATTTGTCAAAAGTATACAACTGGACCTGGAATGGGCCACGCCTAACTCAGGTTGCTACCAGTGATGGAAACCAAAAACAAAATGACAAACGTGATCATGAAGAAATGTTCCAATCAAATTGGGAGTCCATAGAAAATGAACTTATTTAACTTGTAAACAACTTAAATTTGCATAAGGGTAATATCTCCACATACATCAGAGTTTAACACATCGGTTTGCACATTTATTCCAGCCACAGGGGTTAGCATTGAAGTATGTTGTGGCTTCAGATAACGTTTCCTACTATTTCTGATTTTTTGAAAAGTTTTCAGAGTATTTGAGCCCTTGAACTGTTCTCTCCAACGGGTAGGGGCTGGTGGGCATTCCGTCCAGTCATTTCTGCTCTCACCTAAGGAGACAAGCAGAACATGGTTTTATTCCACAAGAGTAGGAGCCAAATACAACCACAAACCAGGGACCTTCCAGCCACTTTCTAAATCTTTGAATAACTTAGAAGCAGCCCTCACCCAAGGGTGTAATTTGAATAAAAGAGGAGGGGCTGTTTTCATGCCTAAACTGCTGGAGTCCGTTCAAAATAAAGAGTTCCTGGTTTCTCCAAACAGGAAGCAGAGAGCTTTTTCGTAACAAGGAAAATACGGTGGGTTTTATCTCTCCGTTGCTGTCACAGCTTCGATAAGCTGTGCGTCCTACAGAGGAAATGCAGCAGGGTTCCAGTAAGGCCTCTACGCTGCAGAAGAAGCTTCCCTCCAGAGAACTGAAGTTTTCCATTTCCTTCCAGCGAGGAACCTCGCTGCTCCGCAGGAAAATGCAGGAATTTGATTCACATACAACAAAAATCAACAACCCCCGGGGGAGGGGGGATTTTCCTGAAATATATGAGTTTCCCTGGTTTCCCATGACACTGTGTATGGTTTATACCTCACGTACCGCAGAAGACTAAAAATTGTCATTTCCTGGCCCCTCCGATGGTGGTGGTTTTCCAGCCAGGATACCATTCTGACTAACCCATGTGACTTTTTTCTTACTTTGAGTCTTCGTGTTGCTGAAAGAAAGCCAGCTTCTACTTGCCAGGGGAGGGGGTGTGAAGGCGGGGCCGCGGGGAGCAACCTGGACCCGGTCTCCTTCTCAGTCATCTCTGCCTGCTGTGAGAGTTTGAACAGGCAAAAGCTACCCACACTGGCACCCATACGCATCTTCAGCAGGTTGCTTAAAGACGTCATCTACCTTTCCATCAGATGGGTTTTTAAATTTAAATATTCAGGCCAAACAGATTTTTAGGAGAACTCGGTAATACACAAACTTGATTGTGAAAACATAGGCCAGAGAAATTATACATATTTTCAGTGATGTTTGGTACGAAATTCTGTTTCCACTGGTTCACTCACAGTGTGTTCGGGTGTGTGTAGGTGAGCACCCTCCAGCGTCCTGCGGGGTGGAGCTTTTGGATTCTGAGACCCCTAAGCAATGTTTATTTGGTGGTGTGCTTAAATGAGGTCGAAGTTCAGCACAGTCAGGCAGAGCGGGCGTTACACATGCTCTTGACCACTTGACTGGTGTATTTTGCGCTAAATATGAATAAACTGGACTTAGGTCTCACATGTCAATTTCTTGTGGTTTTGGCTAAGCAAGAGGCAGTCTTGAGCCAAACACCTCCAAGTGCCCTAACATCATTTCTCACCCTGCCAAGCCCAGGAGCAGCGGACTGGCTGTGGAGGGGACCCCGTCCCCCAGACCAGCTTGACCAGCCAGAGGCCCCCACGACCTCTGCAGCCTCTCTCCAACTCACACAAACAAACAAACAAACAAACCGAAATGAAGCCTCAGGACATGGCAGCCCATGAGAAGGAAAGTGTTTCTTCACCACACCTCCATACCCCAGTTCCAACGCCAACATCTAATTTTTTCAATATGATTCATAACTATTAATCAAAAAGCAGTTATTTTTCAATACAGTCTTAAAAACAGACACCCCTGAGTCAAGGTTCCTAAGGATTTTTCCTCCGGAAATACAAGTTTGAGGAAGAATTCTCCTGAACGGGCATAACTTTTTCTAGCAGGAGAAGGAGCCTGAAATACTTTCTAAGAAAATTAAAGGAAGCGCCATGTTTATCGTTATGAGGTGTGCTCAGATGGGAAAGTGAGGCCTCTTAGGACGAGGAAGAATGAATACACGAATGAATGGATATGGTGCCACTTAGACAGCGAGAGAATTGGTAACAACTTCTCCCACTGTTTCCTGGGTGAGACAGTTGTTTGCAGGACTTTGTTTTCATCCCTAGAAGGAAAGCCACTTACCATGCGGCTGTGTGAAGCAGCCTGGAGACAATTAGCCCAGGTTTTCAGAGAGCATCCTGGTCCTGTTAGGGCTGGTGCGTGCCTCAAAGCTGTCCTCATCTGCATCGAGTTACTCAGGTGAGCCTTCAATTTACCTGAAGGCATTAGAGGGATAATATAAAAATCTAGAAGAATTGAGCTCATAATGTGATGAGTAACAAAACTCTGCAAGCCTATTAGAGGAGAAAATTGGAAAGGTTGCAGCCAATTATTAATAAGACGGATGAACATGAGATGTCTGGAGAGCACTTGGACTATGGGAGACAGATTGCCAACACGGAAATCAGAGCAGAGGGGCCACCTGGCAGCCCGGGGGACAGATCCAGCCAGGAGAGGTGTTTTGATAGTCCACATGGATTTTTTTTTTTTTTTTTTTTTTTTTGAGACAGGGTCTCACTCTGTCCCCTGGGCTAGAGTACAGTGTTGTCACTATAGCTCACTGCAACCTCAGACTCCTGGGCTCAAGCGATCCTCCTGCCTCAGCCTCCTGAGTAGCTGGGACTACAGGTGTGAGCCATCACGCCTAGCTAATTTTTCTATTTTTTTGTAGAGGTGGGGTCTCACTCCTGCTCAGGCTGATCTCGAACTCCTGGCCTCAAATGATCTTCCTGCCTCAGCCTCCCAAAGTGCTAGGATTGCAGGTGTGAGCCACTGCAGCCAGCCAAAGGCCTTGTTAAATTTTGTGCTAACTTCACCCTTGTTCTGCCCACTAATAGTCACAGTGGGGAGGCAAAAACAATGGTGGCTCCTTTATTAAAATGACATTAAAGGCACGCTGGGTGTCCCATTTCTATTACATTTCAGAACTCAAATTACAAAGCTCCTACGTTTTAGTCCCCCTGACTATGTTGAAGTAGTCGGGCATCTACACCGTGGCCCTGTAAGAACAAGCTCTTAGAAGCTTCTCAGGACTCCCATCTGTGGTTTAATGAGGTTGTTTCTTGCTGCCATTGAAACGCATCTGCCACACTGTGCCTCCCTGTGGTGTGGAATAGCTGAGCAATGTCTTTTTGAACACTTGTTTTCCTAAAAACATCTCGTGGTCACCTTTTAGTCTTTATTAACCCCTCTCACCTTTTCTTATCAAACCCATTTTCCTTTAGTCACTGAGATTGTTGGTTTCTAGAGTTTCCATCCAGCCATACACCCACCTGTGGTATCACCTAGAGTTTAAAAAAATCACATTGTCTCTACTCTACAAAGGTCTTTCTTTCAGTGAGTGGTGTAGGTTTATATAAGCAGAGATGGAAATAATGGGGGCTGGTGCTCCTGGAAAAATGTGTTCTTCTTAGGCTGTGAAGCTCTGATTGCCACACTGTGAGCAGAGCAGCCGAAGGTCCCTCTTGCTGGAGTTGAGAAGCTAAAATTGCCAGGAGCTGCCGAATGGAGGAAGTGGGCCCACAAGGGAAGTCAGCCCAGAGAAAGCAGAGGTGGGAGGCAGAGAGAGAAGGCCTGAGTCACAAAAGCAAAGCCCACCTCTGGACTGCTGTGACGCAGGAGGCACCAGCATGGGCGCTGGCAGAGTGGGCATTTTGGGGCACTTCCTTCTAAGGACAACAACATAACTGGGTAGACAGCTTGGAAGGAATTAGCCACCATTATTCCTGTTGTGTATATATATACAAAAAGCTAAAACAATGCTTGCTGAAAGAAAGAAAGAAGCTTGGAATACAATTGCCGCTTAGCAAGTGATAGTTATTATTATGAGGACATGATACACCTCATTATCCTTGAGTGGAGTCACATCTCAGACTGTCAGGGCAAAGTCACAAATATTCAAAGTTACCCTTGAAAAGCCCTTAGGAGGCTGTCACTTTGGAGAGGGGGTTTCTCCAAAGTCCAATACATCCAGATTCTTCTCGCTGCCAGGCAGATCGCTGCTTCTTCCGCAAAGCACCAACTGAGGTTGTTGGTTTCCATTGCGAGGGCTTGTAGAGGATCTCTCTCTTTAAATGCTAAAGTCACTCACTCGCTCCATGGAAGGCACTTGGAAACTAAGACCCACTGAGAGAATGACCGACTTCTGACTCCCATCTCAGCCTTCCAGGGGAGCAGCTCCTTGAGTAGCACCCAAATATCAACTACCAGGTAAATCTATCTGGAAAGCACCCTGACATTTGGATTATCTTTCCCTCGCTAGTTAGAAAAGCTAAGGGAAGCATTTTCAGAAAGTACACTTTGTAATTCTAAGACAGTCCTGGGATACTTCAAAGTGTAAGAGTTTAGCAATGCAAAGGTTTGGCTTTCCCAAGAAAATCGTAATGGTCAATGACAAAGCCAGCACACGTGCCATTTCCTTCCTGACACCTGTGACCTTCTTAAGCGAGCATTGATATGAGAGCCCTGCCCAAGAGAAACAGTGTGGCTACCACTCCCACCACCGTCAGGACACACGTGAGTAACAATATCGAGTCCTCAGCGGGCTAAAGATTCGCCTTAGGGGAAGAAACGTGATTCAGTTAGCACCCACTTTGCACTGAGCCCAGTCTGCACGAAGACTGGATATGATCTGAGAGGACGCAGGAGGACCTACAAAAACTGAGACCATAGAGCACCCACTGGGGAGTAAAAGGAGTGCAAGTCATCAAAGGGAAATACTCCAGCTGACTGGAGCCACACCTGCCACCTAGGAAAATCAAGGGACTGGGGCAATGAGTTGACCCAAGGAACATTCTTGATAGGCCAGAAATAATCTGCCAGAAGGTGTGGGATCCTATTATCTATTCTGCCTTCTGGGTCTCTACTCCTTCTCACTCCAAAAGATAGGAGACAAATATAATGCTTAAAAGCTCAGGGTCCAAGTCAGATAAACGTAGATCAAATCCTGACTCTGCCACCTGGTAGTTGTATGCCCTGAAGCAAGTTACTTCACTTCTCTTTGCCTCAATTTCCCCATCCTGCCAATGAAGGTGATTATAATTCCACCTCTCTCAGAGATTGGTTGTGAGGATCGTAAGAGATAGTGGATGAAGAGTGCCTGGCACGGGGGAAGTGTTCCGTAAATATAAGTGGCTGCTGTGATATTCTCTCTCGTCGTAATTATTTATGCAGTGCCTGTGATAACGTGTGTGTATGGATTATTGATTGGCACCACTCTCCCCTGGGCTTCCCAAGGCTGTATGGGATGCTTAGGACGTCACTTTGATTGTATATGTGTTTACAGTCAGCAGAAATTAATTCACGTACCAGATTTGTCCGTTACCCCAGCTTCAGGGTCCCACTTAGGAAAGACCTTGAGCAAAAGAAGAAAGCGGTATCCAATGTCAGTAAGTGAATTTTAATCTTCATCAAAGTGGGCTCTTATTCAAATGAAGTGGCATGAAATGCGAGACTTCTTGGAACACCCTCCCTGGATAGTCAGGGGGAAGCTTTGGTCTTAACATTCCAGGAGAGAGAGTGCAAGAAATGGGCCTTTTCAGCAACCCCACCTTCAGAAGGAAAACATCTGGAATCCCTCCACCACACACAAACTTGCAATTTCACATTTCTATTCAGGGATGGATTTTCCCAATGTTGGCCCCACTAGGGGACTTACTCCTGTTTTAGAAGAATAAAGAGACATCCTTTGATAACAATATCACATACATGTTCTGCTGAATATATTTTCTGCTAAATACCCGATTAATTGTGGCTTGCCATCATCTGGCTTTGCATATGGAGATTTAGATTCATGAAGTCATCTATTCATCTTGTGGAAAGTAAACCAGTTAAGAAAGTAGGTAGGCTCTGGTAATATTCATTACAGTTTTAAATACCTAGTTTCCCCCCCCCCCCATTTCATCACAGTCATAATTAATTTCATGGCTCAGGTACACGAAGAGATTTAAAGCAATGTTTATAAAATGAATTAGCCTCTCCGTCATCTTATTTAGCGTTCTCCATTGTGAATATATGCAAGTTGTAATGGAGAGGCAATTTATGAGAAAGCTCTCTGGCGTCCTTGATTCCGTATCCTCTAGAGAATTTATTATTTCAGTTCTTCTCCTCCCTTGGGGCCAGAAGACAGCCCATGTGGCTGAAAGACAGCAGTTTTGCCACTTTTCATTAAAAAAGAATTGTCCTAGAAACATCACATTTGGGACAGTCTGATGAGACTGAACAGTGGGTATAGGGAGGAGGGAAGTGGGGTGCAGGTTTAGCGTGAGTGGGGTTGCAAATGTGACCCTCGTCCCGGGTGTGAGACCACCCGCCATCGTGCGTAGCCCTGGAATAGGGCTGGGGAGCTCTTAAGTTCTGCGTCTGCCCCAACCTCATCCTTGACCCTGGAAAAATCACATATTCCCCGTGGTCTCCGACTTTCTCAGCAGTAAAATGAGTGGATTGAAATAGACAAGCTCTAAGGTCTCTTTCAGCTATAAAATTCCACGATTCTAGGTATAATGGTAAAACTATTCATTTGGCTATTTCTTATCTCAACATGTCTTTGGGGTGTGGGTGGCTGATTACATACACACTCATCTTCAAAACTGAGCCATAGTGTGGTCAACAGGAAACAAGGGTGGAAGCTGGTTCCTCGAGCTGCCCTGTCCACAGGCGGCCGCTAGTCACACATGGCCGTTTACATTTAGCCTTGTTCCACCATCACACTAGCAACGTTTCAAGCGCTCTATGGCCATTTATGCTGGTGGCAACTGTATAGGATGGCACAGATACAAAACATTTTCATCATCGAGGAAACTTCTATTGGACAGCACCGTGATTAGAAGGAAAACCATTGCTAAATAAGACATTAGCTCATGTGCCCAAGACTGGCTTCTTTCCCAGGGGATATTGTTCGTTCTAACCCCAGATTGATAAATCATGATCTCCAAAGCTAGTGCCATAAGCAAATAGTCATTTTTTTGGCAGAATTTTAGGCATCCCAAAGACCTACTTACAAATACCTTACCTACCCGCTTCTCTCTCTCCCTCCTCCCCCCACCATCTTCCTCCCCTCCCTCTGCACCCAGGGACACGCCAGGGACATTCCAGTGTCCCCCATGTGACAGCTCATGGAAGCAGCAGCTGGAGAGGAGAGAATACGGCATTTTAGCTCTGTTCAAATGTGCCGTTGGTGAGAGGCCACGATATTTTTTGTTTGATTTTTGTCTTTAACTTTTTATTTTGAAATAATTTTCCATGTGCAGATGAGTTGCCAAAATAACACAGAGCATTCCTGAATACTCCTCATACAACTTCCCCTACATTAGCCCTTCCAGAACCACAGTACAATGATTAATATAAAACTAAGAGGTTGACATTAGTATGATTCTATTAATTAAATTGCATGCAGACTTTTATTTGAATTTCATCTGTTTTTTTGTTTTTCATCCTGCCCTTTTCCTGTTCCAGGATCCAATCCAGGGTCCCACCTTGCATTTAGGTGTCACATCTCCTCAGTTTCCTCCAGTCTGTGACAGCTCCTCAGCCTTTCCTTGTCTTTCATGACCTCAGCCCTTCTGAAGAGTACCGCTCAGGTATTTTGCAGAATGTCCTCAGTTTGGCTTTACCTGATGTTTTCTCATGGTTAGACTGAGATTATGCATTATTGGGAGGAGTCAGAGGGGATGTGACCTTCTCATTACATCCTATTTTGAGGCATAAGATGCCAGTGTCTCATGCCTGGTGATGTTAACCTTGACCCCTTGGTTAGGTGGAGTTGGCCAGGTTTCTCCACAGTAACATTGTTACTTTTCCTTTTGTAATAAAAAATGGGGAGACCAAATGAGATACTTTGAGGTTATTAAATATTCTGCTTCTCTTGAAACTTTCTCTCACTAATTTTATCACCTGTAGGTACTAAAATTGCCTGCAGCAATTAGTACGGTGCTATTCTACAATATTGGTTTAATAACAGCTATGGGGCATTAAGAAAAAAGCACTATATTAAATATATTTATCAATTCCAAGGCTTACCTTAATTTCAGAAATATTAAAATATGAAAAAAAAAGGGGAGACATTTCTGAATGGTCAAAATACAGCCAGTCAGCGATGCTAAAGATCTCCGAGGCCCTCAGAAGTCAGATTCAAGCCCTGTCCTTCTGAGAAGCCCAGTCTACAACTGCATTCTGATTTAACCCTTTTATGGAAGCCACTGGGTACAGTGGGTAAAACAGGGCTAAGTGCTCCATCCATATGTGTCCTTTGAAATACCCATCTCAAGAAATGGGTTCACTATCAAGGAGCCAACAGGTTCTAGAACATTCGTGTCATGTCTGGCTTTTGGAAATTTTCAATGCACATTAAAGAGTTTTAAATTTCCTGAGGCAGCAAGCAGAAAACAAGCTCGTTCAACATTCTTTAACTTAGAGTGCAAACCGGATTCCGGGCAGGACCCATTTTTTCGTGTGCAAATACTGGCCAGGAGGGACAGTGCCCCAGCGGTGCGTTTGGAGAACCCCAGACCAGAGCGCAGGTCTGGAGTTGGAGTCTGATTGTGTCGGAGTCCTGCTCGGCTGCTGTTGGTGAACAGTGCTCTCCCCTCCCCCTCCTCCTCACTCCTCTTTCTCCCCAGACTCACTGGAGTCTGGCTTCTGCCACTGAGTTTCCACTGGATGTCGAGCGCAGTGGATTGCTGCAGTCCTCCTTGACTTTTCTCTCCACCCAATCCTCTAGTCCTACCCATCTAACAACAGAGTTGCTGTTCCTGAGAGTTCTGCGATCAGTGCTTCTCTCAGCGGTCCTGCCTGCGTTTCCTGGACAACCTTGTTGGCTCTTGAGCCAGCAGCTGCCACCCACGAGCCTTGGAGTCCCACATCCATATTCCTAGTGTGTAGACCCACCCTTCCAACCCACACATCTTTCAAATGCCCTAAACTCGGAACGTCCAAAAGCAAACAGCGTGTTCTCTTCTCCTTGTACCCGTTCTTCCTCCTGTATTTCTATCTCAAAGGCTTTCCAGCTCAGCGACTCAAACCAGAAACATGAGGGTTATCTTCAGTCTTTCCCTTTCCATTATTCCTCATATCCGTGTTCTCACCAGTATTAATCAGTTGTGCCTCCGAAACACGCTCAGGTCAATCCCATCTATTCTCGTGACCTTTGTCTTTCTTCTGACCCTTGGAACCTCTCGCCATTGGCAATAACTTGCTTAACGTCTCCCGGTCATAGACTTCTGCCACGCAAAACCATCTTCCGAAGTTCTCTTTCTAAAACAGAAGTTTCAGATGTTTTTCTTTCTTGCTTAAATGTCCTTACTTATTCCCTTTAGAGTATAACTAACTAGCCTAGCTTTCAAGACCTCAAAATCCATTTCCGACATCCCGTTTTCAGCTTGGTCTCTCCTACTAACTTTGGACTACTTGAAGTTCCCCGAATATGTCATTGAGTTTAATAAATGTTTACGCTCTGGAATCCTGCCCTCTCAACCCTCACTGTTCTTTAACGAGCCCTTACTTAGCCTTCAATGTTCAACACAAGTATCATTTTTTCCATTGTCTACCACGGTTACCCCAGTCAAAATTAATGATCTCCTTCTCCGTGCTCTTTTAGCCTTTATAAAATACTCTACTACATCATATATTGCATTATTTCATAATTATTTAGATGACTTTCTCACACAAGACTCTATAATTTGAGGGACTTCATTTTATTCATCTGTCTATCCGCAAGGCACACAACAGGTACTCCATGGGAACTTCTTGCATTGCTGATGTGTGGTGTGACCTTGGTGTAGTGGACATTAATCAAGCTTTTGGTGTGTCCCCTTCCTACTTTTAGGGAATCCCCCACCATACAAGCTTTTTGAGAAGTAGAGTCCAATTCCCATTATTAGAGCTAAAAATGCCAGGTTCCCTTCCTGGCCTCCCTACTGGCTCGGGCAGCAGGCTCTGAGCTAGGAGTCAGAAGAATGTGGAACAAGGAAGTGGGGACCACAGGAAATTCTCCCTGGTACGGTGACAGTTTTAGCAAGTCCAGGGCCCAGGAGAAGAGATTCAACAGTGCTGGTTCTTGTGTCTCGTGACTGGGACCAACGGTGTCCGGCATGGGAAGCAGCAGCCATGGGGCCTTCATTGGATCAATTCTGGGATGTAATTTAGGGGAGTTATTCCCTGTTCTCTCACCTTCCTAGAAATTCTCTGAGATTAGTGCTATCATTTTTATTGAGTTTCTTTTCTGCTTAAATCAACCACAGTAAGTTCCTGTTGCTTATAACTAAGAATGCTCACAGATGGAGAAATTAGAACCAGAGGTGGTTATAGGAAACAGACCTTACAGTAATGAGGGAAATCTGGGATTGGTTATCGGGCCTAGTTGGGGCAGACAGCAGAAAACAAATACAGGTAAGGATGTGACTCTGTCAGTTGGCATGTGGCAAAAAGGTTCATCTTGGCCTGTTGTCCTCCAAACAAAGTGCCAGCTCATTACAGCAGGCTTCTGGGGACACAAGGCCCCTGCCACCAATATGAAGGCCGTGAGCAAGTCACAATCTAAGGGTGGGGTGGGTGTCTCTACAGAGGTGGACATCTTAAAGAAAGCTCAAATATGTCAATTCATTAAACTTGGAACTATTAAAGTGAACTCTTATTTCTTTTCTTTTTTCTTCCTTTCTTTCTTTTTCTTTTTTTTTTTTTTTTTTTTGAGACAGAGTCTCACACTGTTGCCCCAGCTAGAGTGCAGCGGCATCATCTTAGCTCACAGCAACCTCAAACTCTTGGGCTCAAGCGATCTTCCTGCCTTGGCCTCCCAGAGTGCTAGGATTACAGGAGTGAGCCACCGTGCTGGCCTAAACTCTTATTCTTACAGCCTAAGGAAGACAAAAGCTAAAGTCACAGTTGATCCTGTAGACCAGTGAATTCACAGCCTTACTAGATCTTTTATGCAAAATGTAGGGCATTGATTAGGAACGAGTGAAAGCCTGTGAGTTGGAATGGAGACCTGGGGGGATGCAGTGGACTCTGAGTGCTAGGACCCCCGGCTCCTCTTGAGTCTTCCTGGTGGGCCGAGGAAGCCCATCCTCCCCTCTCCAACAAGGCCACTGCCGGCTTGTGCAAGAACCTCCCCAACCACTTCATTGAGCAAAACTTATCTCCACAACCCACACCCACAACTCTTTTAGACATCTCATTAGCTCTGGAACTACAGCCAGGTCCCAGAATGTTCTGAAAGTTCAAGTATAATACCAAATCTGAGCCAAAAAGACTTGCACACAAAATAAGTAAATTATTTTAGCATAAATCTGGCAAATACACGTGGGGCTGAGTTCTGAAGAGCCACACTGAGGGGGCGAGTATGCACTTGTAGATCAGACTGAATTGAATTGATCTAGGTGTATTTTCCAGGGAGTCTGGATTCCTTGCGCTAGCTCAGGCAGCTGGGAGCAGTTTCAGTTGTTTATTTGTTTAGTTGACTGGAATCTGTACTCAGTGACAGTCCCCCGCTGAATGAGATTGAGCTGCCAGACATTACTTGAAAAAAATGCAGTTGAAGGAATCCAAAGATTTAGGGGTTGGAGAGGGAGGAATGTTGGGTGCAGACTGATGACGAATGCATTAGTGAAACACGTTCCCTCAGACCCACGTTCCCAAAGAGGGCCCCCAGGAAACACTCCCTTCACCAAAGTGTTGGGAAATATGTGGGAAAGGTGAGGGCCAGTGTTTTGTCAGTACCCAGAACACCACCGTCGTCCTCTAGTTGGAGAGGGAGTGACGTGAGGAATAGAGTTTTGACCAAAGTCATCTCCCAGGAGAGTCAATGGCATCCTGAACCCTTTCCTCAGTTACTACGTGTGCCGTCTCCGCAGTTAGTAGCATCCCGGCCTGGCTCACACTGCGGGGCGGAGTAAAAGCTGCCGTGGTGGAGAACTGAATGCAAGTCCCCAAGCACACAGTTCCCAGCAAACAGGAAGTCAAAGATGACGTCCTGTCCCTGGGGAGCTGCACAGAGAAGTTCTTTCACCAAAGACTTGAACAGCGTGGAGGCTGCACCACGCATAAGTCAGCCGGAGCCAGTTTGTGCTGCTTCTAAGATGCTCATTGGTGGAAGGACGGGGACAGCAGTGGCTGTAGGCGCCAGCGCTCAGGGTGACAGGGGGATAAAGGGCTTTTGGAGACGGAGTGACAGTGGATCTTCACAAGGTTGATAAAGTGGCTGCCCTCATTGCCACCACTGTTCCAAATGTGGTCTCTCTGCTGAAATAAGCCAAAAAGAGTATTACTCGGCCTCTAGTACATTTTATGCAGGTACCGAACTCAAAAATGCTGTTTTTCTCCATCCTAATAAGCAGAACATGTCAGAAGCAGTTTGATTTTCCTGACTGAGCACTGATACCACGTCATCCCCTTGCTCCAGGGCTCTGTGCTAGAGGCCATGACCATCTCTCTTTCCCAAGAGACATCACACCGGCCTGCTACCTGGAGAGCAGCATCACACTAGGACTCAGAGGGCAGAAACTAGCAGGTGTGTACGTGTCTTGGTAAGATATTGTCAGCCAAAGGTGTCAGATACGTCCCATGAAAATAAAGGCCACATCAGTAAAGTTTCCGGGAGGCCCGTAGGGTGCTGAAGGCATATCTTCTTGAAAGTGAAGAGCTAATTGCAGCCCTTTGGAAAGAATCACGATGCTTTGTGAATCCCTTTGGAGTTAGGAGGCAACATGTGCCACCTTTGGCAGGGCTGCTCCCCGTGTGCCGGGTGACCTGAGAGGCTGCCAGCTTTAAGGAGAGCCCCACTTGCCCCACCCCGGGAGAGTCCACAGCAGAAACAACTTTTCCACTTCAGCCTTGCGATGGTGGGTCCAACGGTGCGCAAAGTGTATGTAGCAGGTGAGGCGACTATATGCAGCCTCTGCCAGGCCTCTAGGTCTTAGGAGCAAAGCCACAGCAACCTTTTGGCAAGAATCACTTTTCTTTTGAGACAGGATTGCTGCTGGATTCTGATGGATGTTGAAAGTGTAATCATAGAAAACCAGGTGAACCTGAACCGTGCATCATGAAGTGGGTTTTATCTCGTCCTCCCAGCCATAAATTCAGGCAGTCTGAGAAGCACCCATCATTCAGCCTGCACAGATCCTGAGGGAATAAGAAAATTGTGTGGGCAGATGGCTCCCACTCCCGGTCTGCATCCTCCTGCGATGCTGTGACCCCTCCCTCAACCCACACCCAGGCCTCATGGGGAGTCTCCTGATCAGTTGACTGAAAATGGGAAAAAAAGATTTGTGCATATAGGACTTTGCACAATATGTAGGTGCTAGTGGGAAACAGACTGCTGAAGAGTGACACCCAACTCAAGGGTGGCCTTGGAGGATGGTTAAGATAGGAAATCTTCCCAGCATAACTTTAATTGGTTCTTTTATCGTCCATTTTCCCAAGAAGGAGAAAGGAGCCGAGGACAGGCTATATGGCCAGAGTGAATTGTTTGGCTGTCTGGTAAGGAGTTAGTGAAGAGCAAGGTTTATGAGTTAGGGACCAGATGAGGGAAAGAATGTGGATTGAGCTCTGAGAACAGGCACCAAGAGTACCATGAAAATGCTCACAAAAGTCCTTCGTGGTGGAGGAGGAGGCTTCTCTTTAATAAGGTGGGCATGATCGTCCAGTCTTAGGACGGTAGTCAGCCACTGTCCCCAGCCTGTAACCAGGCTGTCCCCACTGTAACCCAGTGCTTGCCCAGAAGGTTCATGAAGTGGCCATGGAGGGAGGAAGGAAGCTATGCATGGGCTAAAAAACAGGGAAAGGCTGGCACCATGGCTCACGCCTGTAATCCCAGCACTTTGGGAGGCCGAGGAGAGAGGATCGCTTGAGGCCAGAAATTCGAGACCAGCCTGGGCGAGCGTGAGACCCCATCTCTACAACAAATAAAAAAATTAGTGGAAATGATGTCACACACCTGTAGCCCCAGCAACTCAGGGGGCTGAGGTGGGAAGATCGCTTCAATCCCGGAGTTTGAGGTTGCAGTGAGCTACGATCATGCCACTGCACTCCAGCCTGGGCAGAGCAAGGCTCTGTCTCTAAAAACAAACAAACAAACAAACAAACAAACAAACAAACAACAAACATAGGCCCTCACCTGGCTGCATATCCAACTTGCCTGCTTCAGTGACAAACCCTGAATGTCAATGTGGCACCATACCCAAGAGGAGCACCCTGCCTTTTGGTGGCTGGTTGATTACATTGGATCGTTTCCATAATCAAAGAGGGAGCAATTCGTCCTCATTGGAATAAACACTCATTATGGGTTTGGATTGCATTTGCTTTCCTTCCTAGCAAGCTTTTCCCTTCCCTTCACATGGTGTCCATGAATGCCTTATTAATCATAATGGCATGTCACACTCACATAAAGTGGTTTCTCACTAAAACATGTATTTTTGAGTGAAAGCAGACAGACAATGTGCTGAATTCCATGGGAGTCCCAGATCCTGCCACGCAACCCACTTCTCAGAAGCAGCCGCCCTCTCGGAGGAGCAGCGTGACCAAATGAAGACTCAGTTCCAGCAACAGGAAAAGCGGGGGGAAAACCCTGCTCTTAAATTGCAGTAATGACATTGCCACCATTCCACCACTTTTTACCTACAAAAATGGCAAGTTCATGCCACTCGACCTAGTGGTCCTGGTCATATAGAATGTGCAGAACCAGCAATCGTGTGTGGTGCTCTTCCACGTGAACAGGGGTGGCCGTGGGGATGGTCAGACTTCACGACCACTTACAGCCATGTACTTTTCTGACCCCACAGCTGTGGGTTTTGTTTAGAGGCCTTAATGAACACGGGAAGAATGCCCCGGGCAGGCAGGCAGCAATGGTTCCATTGTGTTTGAAGCTGGGACATACCTGGTCATTTCATGGCCCTCCTGCCACTGGTCAAAGAGGCTGAAAAACCCCACAACGATGTCTGTATGTGTCTGTGGGTGGGGGGAGTTATGGATTTTGACTGAAGTAACTGGCCTGCTAATAAAGAGGAGGCGGAGCTACTGCTCACAGTGGACAGAGAGGAACATGACCGGGACCCCGGGTCCCCAGGGGAGCCCCGTAGGACTGCAGTGTTCTTGCAACCTGGAGCTGGTGAGTTTTGCTGAGTTTTCTTTTCTTGCAGGAATCAGCCAGAGTTGGTTGCAATAGCTTGTACCTAAGAACTTGCCGCACTGGGCTGGGCCTCAAGTCCGTAGCTGTAAAATGGAGGTAAGAAAATTGCCCAGGTGTAGGGTCATGGTTAAGAACACAGATTTATGTATCAGAGAGTTCTCAGTTTGAGTCCTTGCCCTGCTGCTGTCCAGCTGTGGCATCTTAGGCAAGTTACTTGACATCTCCAAGCCTGTTTTCTCATCTATAAAAGAAGAATGGCAATAATAACGTCCATATCATAGGCTTTTGTGGGGATTAAATGAGATAATCCACAGAAATGCATACAGTAGGGATTGGTGGTGTTAGCTATCAGTAGACATCTTTTTCTGAATTGACGTGAGTCTTAAGAAAAAAATACTTAACATTATACAGTGCTAGTGATTATTTAGGACATATTCGCCCCTTTCTTTTCCTGTCCACATCAGCCTTGTGCTTGATGGGCATTCGAATTGCATTCCTCCAGCGTGAAGGTGGGAGAAAGGACATTGCGTGCTGGTGGAAGAACTGGGGTGAGAGTTAGTGCACCTGAGTGTCTGTAGCCACCTCTCACCAGCTGTGTTCGCCTCCTTACTGTAACTTGAGAGGGTTGGATTCCTTCAGGTTTTTTCTAGCTCCAACATGTCCCTGCGTAACAAGAAGAGCTACCAGGAGGTACTTCTCCTGGACACGCACATCTCTGGGGTATGTCCTGGGATGGGGAAGGTGATAGGTGACAGATAAAATAAAAATTTATTCAGTTCCCTGTTTTTCCTGGCACCAGACCAAATGACATTTCCCCCCAAATATTTCAGTCAAAAGGATCAGGCCTTTCAAATGAGTTAAGACATAGCAGATGCTTAGACCAATTTTAGGGCAACCATATAAATAGAAAGTATGATACCACACACTTCCTAATGTGTGAGCTCAAAAAAATGTTCCAAATTATCTATTCCCTTTAAAAAACATGATGTGAAATTGATTTGGAAAAATGACCCAACCTTCATAGAATAGGCTAGATCTGAGTAATTTACTGATGATAGTAAAAAAGTAATTTGGGGAGAAAGGGAAAGATCTAGTTATCCTCAGCGTGTTGAAAGAAGGACAGTTATTTGGGATATAATGTCATTACATGTTTTATCTTTAATTCTGATTAAGTTTTTCTTAATTTTATTCCTGTAACTAAATTTTGAAGTGTTGACTAAACAAAGCATTCTAAAGAGAAAGGCCCAGCAGGGAGTATAGATTTAATACTTTATAGTAATGACTTCCTTGTAAATTACAACTTTCCTGTTCTTGTCTCTCACACAGGTATAAAGAAATGACAACAAGAAAGTGATCATTAAGTACATTTCAAATGTTATTATACTTAACAAGAAAAGTAGAGATGTCTTGAATGAGAATCTCTCTAATCTAGGTAATGAAGTTTTCACACGATTATGGGAAAAAATATTTTCTATTAAAACTGGCATTGTTTGCAGAAAACATGACCATCTACCTAGATTTTTAAAAAGGATCAGGGCCGGGTGTGGTGGCTCACATCTGTAATCCTAGCACTCTGGGAGGCTGAGGAGATAGAATTGTTTGAGGCCAGGAGTTCGAGACCAGCCTGAGCAAGAGCAAGATCCTGTCTCTACCAAAAATAGAAAAAATTAGCCGGTGTAGTGGAACACACTTGTAGTCCCAGGTACTCAGGAGGCTGAAGCAGGAGAATCACTTGCGCCCAGGAGTTTGAGGTTGCAGTAGCTGTGATAATACCACTGCACTCTACCCAAGATGACAGAGCCAGACTCTATTTCAAAGAAGAAAATATATATATATATATATATATGTGTGTATATATCTCTCATTAAAAAAAGATCAACAACAAATCATTAGAACTAATCAAGAGTTTAACAAGATTGTCAGTGTGATCAACGTACTAAAATTACTAACATTTTTTTTACACCAGAGAATATCCAATAAGAAATTTAAAAATGAGAGCCTTCATTCATAATAGCAACAAAATCTATGAATTGACCAGGAATCCTGAAATCTTCTCTGGAGAAAATTAAGTATGATTAAGAACATAGAAGATGATCTGAAAAAGTGGGGAGATATTCCATTCTCTTGGATGAATGACTTAATAGTAGAAGGATGTCAATATTTCTAAATTAATCCATGATTTCAATGCAATGATAATCATGATTAGAAATCAAATCTTTGAGGACTCAAACTTATATACCATGTATATGGAAGAATAAAATACCTACATCCATCGTGAAAATAGTAGAGAGGATTTTTCACATTAGAAAATAAAGCATACCATAAAGCCATAGTATTAATAATAAAATTTTAAAAAAGGTATGATGTTGGTGCAAGAACAAAGAACTAATGGCCTATTACACACACACAGGAACGTAATACATGATAATGGTGTCACTACAACCAAGAGAAATAAGGCAGATTTTTTAGTAGCTGGTAGTGGGAAACTGGCTCACGAAGGAGAAAAATAACATTGCATTCTTATGTAGTAGCACGTACAAAGGTGACATCAGGTAGATAAAAACCGAAATGTGAAAGGTAAAACTATAAAGTCAAGAAAACCTAGGATAAGACCTTTCTGACAGAGGGTTGGAGACTAACTTTTTAAATCAAATCAAATCAGCCAGAAAAAGATAGCCCCGGTAGAAAAACGAGCAAAGGAGTTGAACAGGCACTTTGCAAAGATGAAACCAAAAGAGCTAACAAACATGAAGAGATATGCAAACTCACTGGTAATTAGAGAAATGCAAAACAGAACTACAGGACATAACTTCACATCTGGCAACAATTTAAAAGATAAATTATCGCGAGTGCTGGTGAGGAAGTGGAGACGGGAACGCCTGTGCGTGGCTGGTGGAGGTAGAGAGGCACAGCCCTTCTGGAAAGCAACCAGCCACCTCTCAGCCACAATCACTACATGCACACACTGGGGACACTGCAAAGCAATGTCATTCCTGGGCACAAATGCTAAGGAAGTTTGCACACAAGTTCATAAGAAGACAAGAAAAGAGCATGGTCTTTGCAACATTCTTTGTGGTGGGGGCAAAGTAGGGTCCAACCTGCTGTCGACCGTAGGGAAAGTGGGTGCCTAAATGCAGGGGACGCATGCGCCGTGCGGCAGGCTGAAACATGGCCCTGCCATGCCCCATCCTAATGCCTGGAACATGTAAATGTTGCTCCATACAGCAAAAGGGACTCTGCAGATGTGATAAAGTTAAAGGTCTCGAGCTGGGGAGATGATCCCGCGTGATCCAGGTGGGCCTCATGTAATCACACCAGTCTTACTAGGAGGTCCCCGGGAGGAGTCAGAAGAGAAGGTGATGTGATAATGGCAGCAGAGACTGGAGCCACAAGCTCTAGAAACCGAAAAAGGCAAGGAAACAGATTCTTCTCTCAGAATTTCCAGAAGGAACCTGTCTTCCGATACCTTGACTTTAGCGCAGTGAAACTGATTTCAGACTTCTGAACTCCAGAACTGGGAGATAATACAGTTGTGTTGTTTGAAGCCATTAAATTTGTGATAAGTTGTTATAGTGACAATAGGAAACTATTACACATTGAGCTCATGCAAGAGTTAGAAAACAATGTGGTAAATACACACATGGCAACAGAAATTAATCTAAAACATTTCAATGTTGTGAGAAAAAAGTTTTTTAAAAAAGTCATGTGCATGGACTGGAAGACTCGATATTGTTAAGGTGTCATTCTGCCCAAATTGATATATAGATTCAACATAATCTCAATCAAATTCTCAGTAGGCTTTTTTTGTAGAAAAATTGACAATTTGATTCTAAAATGTACATGGAAATACAAAGGAACTACAATAGCTAAAACAACTTTGAAAAAGAAGAATAAAGTTTAATAACGTGACTTCAAGACGCACAGTAATGAAGACAGTGTGGTATCAGCATCAACACAGACAAACAGAACAATGGAACAGAACCCAGAGCCCAGATACAGCCCCCAAAGTATGATTCATAGAAGAGAACAAGTTGATAAATTGTACTTCATCAACACTCAAATCTTCTGCTCTTCCAAAAACACCATTAAAAGAGTTGAAAAAGGCCGGGCGCGGTGGCTCACGCCTGTAATCCTAGCACTCTGGGAGGCCGAGGTGGGCGGATCGTTTGAGCTCAGGAGTTCGAGACCAGCCTGAGCAAGAGCGAGACCCCATCTCTACTAAAAATAGAAAGAAATTATATGGACAGCTAAAAATATATAGAGAAAAAATTAGCCGGGCATGGTGGTGCATGCCTGTAGTCCCAGCTACTCGGGAGGCTGAGGCAGTAGGATCGCTTGAGCCCAGGAGTTTGAGGTTGCTGTGAGCTAGGCTGACGCCACGGCACTCACTCTAGCCGGGGCAACAGAGTGAGACTCTGTCTCAAAAAAAAAAAAAAAGAGTTGAAAAAGAAACCAGAGACATAGGAGAAAATATTTGCAAATTATAGTATAGATCTGATAAAGCACTTGTGTCTGGCTTATAAAAATAACTCTTAAAACTTAATAAGAAGAAAATAAACACTCTCCCCTAGAAATGGGCAGAAGATTTTGAACAGACACATCACCAAAGAAGACATATGGATGGCCAATGAACACAAGAGAAGATCCTCAACTTCATTAGTCATTTGGGAAGTGGAAATTAAAAACCATAATAAAATGCCACTACATGCCCATTAGAATGTCTAAAATGAAAAGGACTGACCATACCAAGTGTTGACGAGTGTGTGAAGGAACTAGAACAGTCAAACACTTCTGGTAGGAGAGTATCATGATACAACTCCTTTTGAAGAAAAATCTGGCAGTTTCTTAAAAAGCTAAACATAAATCTACCATATAATCCAGACATTCCGGTCCCATGCATTTATCTAAAAGAAACAAAAGCATATGTCTATTAAAAAGCTTGTGCATAGCTTTATTTGTAATAGCCGGAAACTAGACATAACCCAACTGTCCATCGATGGCGTATCCATGCAATGGAATACTCTTCAACAACAAAAAGAAGTGAAGTATTGATACATCACACAAAATGGACACATCTCAAAAACAATGATGCTTTGTGAAAGAAGTCAGACAAAAAGAGAGTATATACCATATAATTCCATTTACATCAAATTTGAGAAAATGCAAACTAATCTATAGTGACGGAAAGCAGGCTGGTGTTTGCCTGAGTATGAGGGGCCGGGGAGGGTGGGATGGGGTGTAATGAGACATGTGAGGAAACTCTTGGGGGAGATGGAGATGTTCATCGTCTTGGTGGTGGTGATGGCTTCACAGGTGTCAAAACTTACCTAAACCTGTCGGTATGACCTATGCTAATTAGACTTCAATAAAGCTGTTAAAAATAAGAGAAACTCACAAAAGTTAAAAAAGTAGACTAAGATACATAACAAAATACCATTTACATAAATGTATATATGCACACAGATGACATTTTGAAAAAATACAAGGAAAAATAAACACACACACACATATATATATATATATAATAAACATACTAGAAAGCTGGCTTCTGGCTGGGGTGGGGTTGGAGGGCGCTGAGGAACTAGACCTGGGCTAAAAGAAAACAGAAAGAAGTGAAACAGGAGCAAGACGTCGTCGGTATAGCCTGACAGTGATGATCGAGGAGCACGATGCACTAAACACTCTGCAAAAACCCCAAATTTCTCTTTATTATTAAAAAAAAAAGTTTCCTAGGTCAACAAGATCAATTTTGTCTCAACTTTAAAAGGGAACATTCGCCAGGCGCGGTGGCTCACTCCTGTAATCCTAGGACTCTGGGAGGCTGAGGCGAGTGGATCGCTCGAGGTCAGTAGTTTGAGACCAGCCTGAGCAAGAGCGAGACCCCATCTCTACTAAAAAAAATAGAAATGAATTATCTGGCCAACTAAAACTATATATAGAAAAAATTAACCGGCCATGGTGGCATATGCCTATAGTCCCAGCTACTCGGGAGGCTGAGGCAGGAGGATCGCTTAAGCCCAGGAGTTTGAGGTTACTGTGAGCGAGGCTGACGGCACTCTAGCCCAGGCAAGAGAGTGAGACTCTACCTCAAAAAAAAAAAAAAAAAAAAGGGAACATTTGTGAGAGTTTTATCAAACTGATGTAATAATTTTGTCTCCAAAGATAGGAAAGTTTCGTTTTAGTGCTTTTGGAGGTAGACTTGTGGCTGGTATGGGCCACATGTTTGAAAATCCTGTCAGAGCTCCTGCCAGTAGCAAAATGCTGCAATTCAATAAGGGCGTAATTACCTCGATGTTTATAAAGCTCCATCACACCCTCTGCGCAGGCCCATTGCACAGATGTTTAAGTACCGTCAAGCTGTGTTTTCACATGTAGGGCTAATAATTCCTAGCTGTGGTTTCCCTTTAAATAAAGCCAACAGTTACCAGAAGATATGCTTAGCAGAGAGGTTTCCCTATGTAAAACGTCATTTATTTTTAGTTTATTGCAGAGAAATGTGGGTGGGGGCCGGTTAGAAAATAATTAAAAGTGTGTGCTTCCTTATAACATGCTATCTCCACTAACTGAACTTCTAACCTGACATAAATACATTGCATACTGTAACCTGTTTCTCCTGATTATTAACCTTGAGCGTGGCAACCTATAAATCATCCCTGAAACAGCTGGCGCTCAGCATTGCCCCAAAGGTATATGATTACGATCGTTTTATATATATCTTGGTATGCAGACATGAAAAATTCATTGAAGAGGTTGGTATTGTAAGACTTATTGTAATGAATTTTCTCAAAAACATAGATCATGCTTAAAATAGGTGTCTGCTTATTATAATGCAGCCATTTATATCTTCTTGAATTACCTTGCCCATAGCTTAGCCATTTTCTTAAAGTCAAACATGATGATACCTAAACAGATTTACTGCAGTCACTTTGCACTGCTTAAAAGTAGAAGTTTTCTGTTCTTTTTTCTTTTCTCTTTTTGTGTTAATGCCTACAGAACCCAAGGGTACAAATCTGTGAGCACAGGGACCACACCTTGGGCATCAGGAACCTGCATTAGTTTGGCAGGGACACCATTTTTAAAGGACATCATTTGGAAAGACATTCCCTAAAGTCCTCCCCATTTTCTTGGGTTTGTTGACCATGAACATGTAGAGCGGAGAAACCCCCGAATGTTGTGCTACTCACAACCCAAGATGTTGCCCTACTCCCTGCAGACAATGGTTCATCAGATCAACATTTATTAGAATAATAAAATGTTAGAGCTGAAAGGGTCTGCACAAGTGTCACTGAGGTCCTCACTGTGCAAATAAAGCGCCCCCCCCACCCCGGGGAAATAGTGACTTTCAATCAAGGTCACACATCTGGAAAGGGGAGGTCCCACGTTGGCCCAGGTCTCGGGTTTGTGCTTACTAGGGGCAGTGCAGTGCCAAACGCTGGACTCCGTGAACTGGCTGAGTCACCCCTGCAGGGCTCCGGCATCATCCCCGCCACCACCCTCATCACCAGCATTCCGACTGTTCATCTAAGGGAATGGTCCGGAGAAGGGAGGAGCTCGCCTCGCCTGGGGCGCACAGTTTGGGATTCAGCCAGGCAGAGTCCTTCTTGCCAGTCACAATATTATACTGCTTTTCACTTCACATGGTGGTTCCTTACTTTTTCCCTTTCTCATGTGGTTGGCCAGACTTGTAAACTGTTACTGTGTGAATTCATAAAAGACACAGTTTATTAGTCTGCACAGGCTGCCATCACAAAGCACCACAGACTGGGCGGCTGAAGCAGCAGCAACGTGTTTTCTCGCAGTTCTGGCAGTCTGAGATGAAGGTCCCGGCAGCGGTGGCTTCTCCGAGGCCTCTCTCCTCGGCCTGTAGATGGCCGCTGTCTCCTTGTGCCCTTGAGAGACCTTCCCTGGGTATGTGTGTGTCCGTGTCCTTATCTCCTCTTCTTATAAGGACACCAGGCAGACTGGATTAGGGCCCACCTGTCTGACCTCATTTTGCCGTCATCACCTCTTTAAGGCCCTGTCTCCCAATACAGTCCCATTTTTCGGTGCCGGGGTTAGGGCTTCAGCCTGCTGGCTTTGGAAGGACATGATCCAGCCCATAACACGCAACATGCCTTTTTTTCTGGTGGAAAACCTACACATAAAAACACCCGATTAGAAGCAAACAGGCCCAGTCCTTGTAGGTGTATAATCTTCATCCTTTACCGGGTGTGAGCTGATAAAACCAGCCAAGCCTTTCTCGCCACGCCCTTTTGAATGGAGCTTTGGAGGAGAGGCAGTTCCCGCAGAGGTCCACGTTGCACCCGCTCCCTCCTGCAGCCGAGAGCCCATCCCACGGTCCCCTGTGACTAACACAGCATCCAGAGGGGTCACGACCCTGGTGGCCCTGGCATTTGTGATGGAACAGAACAGCAGGAAAAAACCACATTGGCTTTTAAAATAAGAAGGCAGGAATCCAGACTCCCTCAAAGGGAGACAGTTTATGCAGAAGACCTTTTTCCTTGTTGCTCCACTTCCTCCGCGTGAGCAGGGAAGCTGAGGACAGCTCTCCAGGGCCTGTTTTGCTTTGCTTTGGTTTCATTTTTACATGGAAGGGCGAGTAGGAACAGGAGTGTGGGCGAGTGCGCTGGGGCGGGCGTGGTGGCCTCGGGCGCCGACTGCCACCTGGCAGGGGCGGGCACACCGTGGGCATCCAGGAACCTGCGTTAGCTTGGCAGGGACACTGTTTGGGTCCCGGGGCCAACTTCCAGAAGCCAGACAGGGAGACAAGGACTCACCTCTGTCTTCTAGCTTTGTGTGAGGACCGAGGGGAGGGACCTAGAGCCAGACTAGATTGCCCTGAATTTCTATCGGCCTCTGTGCTAAGGAATGAGGGAAAAAATTCATTCCATCAAAAACAAACACACACTCACACGAGCACTGGCCAGATACAATGGGGACAGCATTCTCTGTGGTACCGTCCTCATGCAGGGACGGGATGCACAATGGCTGGCATTGTGAGCGTGTTTGTTCTGTACCAGCGTGCTAGGAGTTCTGCAGGCATTATCTCAGCCTGCGAGGCAGGCCTGCACGGAAGGGGCTGCCACCAGCCCCACTCTGCGCAGGGAAGAGGGAGTGTAGTCCGTGGCCGTCACACAGTGGAGGGAAGAGGCCTCTGTACAGGGGGCATCTGGGGGGACACTCAGGTTACCTGTGGCTTTTCCTCTTTGGGGTCTGGTCTTTCATGGGTTCTCCACTTCTGAAGTGGCAGTTAAAGCTACCCCAGTCAACTCAGAGCTACTTTCCTGGCGCGCTTTCTCCCTGCCCTCTCACAGAGGGAGTCACAGATGCTTCCAGGACCAGAGGAAATTTAGAGGTCCTTTCTCCAGAAAAATACACACACACGTAATTATACTTCCGAGCTCAGGGGGTTGGGGGCTGCCCTTGCCCCCTTCCACAAAGCCCGTCCATAGATCCGGGGTAAGAACCCTTGTTTTAAAGCAGGATTTTTCAAAGTGCCAGCCACCAACCACTACTGGGTCACGAAATCACTTTAGAGGGGAATGAACATTTATTTGTTTATTCTAATGAAATAGAATACAACACAAAATATTAGAGTGTATTAGAGGGATTAAGAGTGTGTTATATTTTATGAAGCTTTAGAAACAATTTTTGTCTAAATCTGGATGCGTACGAGGCCCAGTGCTAGCTGTATAGCTCACTAGTGTTGAGAACTAGTGTTCTAGAAGGCTCACCCCCACTCCCCACCCCTCCAGGCTCAAGTCTGCATTACTCTGTTCAGCTGAGGGCTGCCTGTGTTTCAGGACGGGCACCAGACTCTCTCCTAGAAGACGGCCCTCTCGGGCCGCACCGCCCTGGCCTCTTGCTCAGCTCTGAGGCTGCATTCTCCGATGCCACTTCCTCGGAATTCATCAGATGATCATGACGGTTGTAAAGTTATCATTTGCTAAGTAGCAATTCAGTGCCAGGTGCTAAGGACTTTGCATGTTCACTATTTCTAATCCTCACACAACACTACAAGGCAGGCATTTATCATTATCATTACTGTTGCTATTCCAAATTTACAGGTGAGGAAGGTGAGGCTCAGAGACATGCTGGCTTCTGCCCTCCAGCGCTGCCACCCTGCGTGGTGGGAGTTACCTGGTTGGTATCATAATGTGGTAGAAAGACCACGTTATGTGGTCTAGCGTCCAAAGACCTGCCTGCAAGATCCAACTAAGCCACGCGCTAACTTTGCATCACTGAACCATCGAGCAAGAGTGTCCAAGTTCAGAAGAAAGTCAGCTTGCGGACCTTGGTGGCAGAATGCCATTCTCAGGTCCCTGCTGCTGTCATTTTTAAGTCACCATTGGTGGCACCTTTAAGAGGTGTGGCACATGATTGTGTTAATGCAGGAGAGATTGACATGTGGGTCATTTAACTGAAGATCCCAAACCTTTTTCTTTTTTGCAATAATTCAGAAGACTAGATGGCCCGTCCTTAAAGCAAAACATGATCAGTTTAAGCTGTCCCTGCTCTGGATGAGGTGATCAACTGCAGGAAGCTAAAATTACAGGGCGCTGAGGACAACCGACCGAGTCACATGCCCTCTCCCGGGATCTCTGGGCTCAGTACCTCCTTTATTCAGCACATGTAGCCACAACTGACAATCAGCTGGCTAGGAAAATTTGCATCCTAACAGCTACTCCCACAAAAGTTCTGGTGCTTTCAGAGTCTGCTTGAGGGCAGGGAGAGTTACCACGCTCCACACCATCCATGGGAATAAATGTGCCACATCAGCGTGTATTTTAATCTGCAGGCAAGTGTCCATCAGCAGCGCCTTGCAGTCCATCCTGTTGTCCATGGACCCTTCTCCATTATGCTTTAATGTTGTGCCATGCTACGAAATGAAGTTTTAAAGTACCTTGGGGAAGCTTTCAGGCATACCGAAGCATGTAAGCTGGAGATGGGATTTTGGCCATTTAGTCATTTGAGCTACAAGGACAAACAACAAATGATTCTCAGAGTTGCTTTTCTCCTTGTATTTTACACCCCGCTCTCCTATTCCCTTTGCACCTTGGAAGGCCGCTGTTGTTTGTTCATTTGACTTGTCCCCAAACAACAGAAAAAAACAACATAAATACAAAAGCTTTTGTTTCCCTGACACCATAAACAGTAGTCATGTCTTTGCAGTAACTATATCCAATAGGAAGATTTTAATGGTAACAAATAATCGATACCTGCCACAGTCCTCAACAATAGGGTTTTTTGGTTGAAATGCAAAGGGACATTTCCAGCTTTAATTTTATTGCCCCTGCTGCTGCCATGTGTTCTGTGGCCATGGAATTCTTTTCCCAAAGTGGGCCGGGGGCTGCGGGCCGCACCAAGCACTTCGGCATAGAGTTGCCACGACCATATTACTATTTTGTCTTTCAGAACACACAGGTTCTATACCAAGTGGGGCACTAAAGAAAAGGAGTAGGGGGGGAGTGTTTCTAACTTTACGTTTTGGAGAGTAAGGGGGAGAGGGAGGTTTTTAAATGGTTTTACGTAAACTTCAGGGTATTCTGAGTCTGTCCAGCTGTTCCTCAGGAGCTAAGCAAGGCTGAAGGAGCAGAAACGGGGAGCTGAGAAACAGGCCAGCTTCGTTGGGGAAGAACAATGCCTGCGCGGTCGGACACAATGGCCGCCTCTCATTTTCCACCGACTCTTACAATGAGATGGAAAGGACCATGGAGCTGCCTTGCAGGGGCCCCTGAGCCTAGAGGAGAACATTAGCTCGTAGCTGCAGATATGCAAATTGCCATGAGAGCCACAGTAGCCCAGGAAAGCCTGTGGGTGGACAACACGTTCTGCTGGGGCTATTTTCCATCCTTGCAGGAACCACAGGTTCCAGACTGTGTCATCTCGACTTCTACAAGCTGGGGCTGCCTTTTGGGCCATTCAGATACAAAGTAGCTACGGGAAAAAGGGCAATATTCACTATCCAGAAATCCTCGAGAGTGTGCTTCAATAGTGTGCAACAATATTTAGACTGTCAGTTGCATACATAGGTCATATCATAGAATCGGCATGGATATAAAGCACTCTTGTAATTGATTAAATACATAAATAAAACGCTATGAACATCTTTCTAGTCGCTTTCATCTTGCAGCATGAGATTCTGGAACCTTGATTTGTTACCACCATTTATTTTTAAAAGAGTTTGTAGCCCAAGCAAGAGCGGGATCCTGCTTCTGCAAAAAATAGAAAAATTAGCCGGGTGTAGTGGTGCGCCCTTTACTTCCAGCTACTCAGGAAGCTGAGGCAGGGGGATCACTTGAACCCAGGAGTTTGAGGTTGCAGTGAGCTATGATGATGCCACTGGATGCTAGCTGGGGTGACACAGTGAGATTCTGTCTCAGAAAAAGAAAAAAAAAGAGTTTGTAGCTTGCTCTATTTTAGGTTTTGTTTTTCAGTTTAAGATCATAGACCTGAATTAACGCTACAGCTAGCCACTGCTTCCACTGGAGAAATCTGACTTCCAGTGCCAGCCGCCACACTTGTCTCACCACTCAGCCTTGGGCAAATGACCCGCCTCCCCAGGTAAAAGGTGGCGGCAACAACACTGGCCTAACTTACTGGGTGTGGTATGGATTAACTCACAAGTGGTTATTAACAAAAATGCTGAATTCTGAAACATCGAGCTTCCTGACTCCTAAGGAAACATGGTGAAACATGTCGGATGGGATGAGTTTTCTATTCTAAACTGTCACGTGTATTCCCCCAAACTATTAAATTTACAGCCTTCTCAGGTTTCGGTCATCCAGCCTACATCCAAGTGCAGGTCTCTTGAACTGAGGCTGACAATGACGAGGTGGTTTGGGGTTGCACAGCCACCGCAGTACCTGGCTCCTGTCACAGAAAAGAATCGGGTTTCTCTCCTTTGTAATTTTGAAATCGAGCTTTCAGATGATCCAAATGCAGAGGTGGGGAGGGGACAATGGAGGAAGTTACCTGGAGCATGAAGTGATTCCCAAACAATATTTTGACGTAGTCTTCTATTTATCACACATTAGAAATCTGCTATGCTGTCCTTTAGCTACAACTCGAAATCTACCATGACAGATTTATCTGGGAGCCCAGGGAAGAGCTCGTGAGAAAGGCAGGCTCAGAGAGGAGCCGACAGTGGAAAGGCCCCAGTACACAGAAATAACGTGCCTGTAAATATCTGGGTGTGGAATCCTGCCATCTTCGTTCAAGAGAATTTCAGTGTGCTTAGGAGCTAAACAAATTCTAAGAGTAAATCGTTCTGAAGATGCAAAAATATTTGAAATTTTGTCACTGTTCTATTCTTCAATTTCATTTAAATTACATGGCAAACATTTGATTAGGGAGATCCAAATTAAAATCCAACTCCACATTGGTAGAGCCAAAGTAAGACTTAGAGACCAACAGAGCCATTAGGATTGTGGGTCTATGTTGCACCATATAAAATGACTTCAGTCGTCCAAAATGCTTTGAAAATGACCATCCTAACTGTTACCAGAAAACGCCAAATTTGTGACTCCCCTACCAAAAAAATTCAATAAAATGCTTCCATTAGACAAAATATTCCAGAAGCTAATTTATTCATCTATTTTGCCAACTGTAGTTTACTGTGTCTATAAAACTGTGGTAAATTTTACCTGTGCTTAATACATAAAATTGCTCATTAGAGAGCCAAGTTGAGTGAATAAGATCTATCTAACTTTTAAGTGTTTGTTAGTAGAAGTCATTTACATTGTTTTGCTTCCTAATTTAAATTTATCGATGGCTCTTAGAGACACAGAGATGTTCACTGCACACACATTGCTTCAACAATGCTCATACATTCCCATCTCCTCCACCTGTCAAATAATTTCTAAGAACTCTTCCCAAAGAAAATTAACAATTTTCATTGAACTAAAAAGCAAATTTTTTAACAGTCCACAAAAGAAAACTCTGTTTCCGGTACCTTCTTCATATAACACTAACCACGGCATTCTTATTTAAAAAAAAAAAAAAAAAAAAGCATGGTGAACATTCTTTATCTGGTTTTACCTTTGGGTATATTTCAGTTGTAGTTCTGGAGTTAATTCAAATTATTCACTGAAGAGTTCATTTAAATTGGAAGCTCTACCCCTTTAGAATACATCCCAAATCCATCCACTGCTTTCCTTCATTACCACCCGCCACCTTGACCTGCTATAGCCGTCTCCCAGCTGGAATTCCTGACTCCCCTTTACAAGTTTTTTTTTTTTTTTTTTTTGCATTGCAGCCATAATGATCTTTTAAAAACATGAATATTATCATTTTCTTGCATAAAACCTTCCAAGGACTTTCTATAGAACTTATAATGAAATCCAAACCTTCAACCAGGGCCTTCCGGGCCCTATATAATCTGGACCCTGCCCCCCAACTCCTTTGGGCAGAACGTCTCCCCACCCCTCCTAGTCCCAAGCTCCTTCCCAACTCAAGGTCTCTGCATTTGCTGTTCCTTTTGCCTGGAACATTCTCCAACTAGAGCTGTCCCCTACAGAGAGCTCCTTCCTGACCACCCTATTACCTTATTTAATAGTCTTCCTTGCCGCACAAACAACTTATTTGTAATCTATTATCCATCTCTTCCCATCAGAATGTAAGCTCCATTACAGCAGCAGGCGAAGTTCATCTTTTGAAAGACTGATTTAAAAAAAAAAAAAAAAAACACTTGTGGGGCAAAATAAATCCAAATTTAAACGAGGTAACTGGGACTCAAGTTTCTTTAGCCCAAGCTCATATTGTTCCAGGCTCTAAGTCAGCAGGCTTTCTCTTAATTCCCAAGCTCAAACTTAAGAGCTGTTAACAAAGGGTGAGGGGAAAAAAATGTAAAAATATGGAAACACCAAACGCTTCACATCATCCTTGTGTAATAATTTTCTTTCAAAGACCCGAGAGTGCAGTATTTCAGGAGAGCTTATATGAGCTCTGAAGCCAGCCTGGGTTCAAATCCTGCTCCTGCACTTTCTGCTGTCCGGTTACGCCAGGACCCCAGCCTCAGCCTCCCCGTGGAAGAACAGCACTTCCTCAGGGAGAGGGGCCGATGGGGCGGCGATGCCAGGAAGAGCGCTTAGCACATCGGTGCTTTATGCACACCAAGCACACAGTCCACACCAATTAGCAACATACGGAATTGAAAATATCTGTTACTTAGGAACATTCAAGATTACCACGAATTCCATTGGAAGAAAACGTACATTTTCCAATATGAAAATCTGAATGACTTTAAAGCCACGTTAACAGATGAATCCCAGACAATGCCCATAGCAGGCTGCTGACTGCAGTTACGCCCTTGAAGACCATCATTGCCCTCAGCATCTTATTCGGACGGGGACAGAGTCCCGTTGTATTCTCCCTTTACAGAGGCTCATAGGAAAATTTCTGCTACTATAAAGAACTTTAGAAAAACACCCTTTTATGACTCATTTTATTAAACAAAGTCTCCCTACTTAACTCTTTTAGTTATTTTAGGTCTAAAAAGTCTTTCAGTAATTTCAATATTTAAATTCCCTGTACTTTGTGCAGATCTAGTCTTCCCTTCCATGTCTGAAAAATTCCATTGCAGAAGATACTCTCTTAAAGACACTTTCCTCCAGTGCACGCCACCCATTAACTTTCAGGAGGCAACGGTAGCGTTGATGAGTAAAAGCAATCACAGGCTCTCTAAGGTGGAGGTTTCAAGTCGTTCCTTTTCTAGATAATGGGTATGTTTCACCTTGGGATATGAATTAACGAAATCGCATTGTCTGGAAGGAACTGTGACTGTCTTGCAGCACGCTGGGTGGGGACGGAGTGTGTGCGTGGCTGGGGGGAGAGGAGGCGGGCAGCACACACAGAACCACCTGGTCCACATCTCTTCCTCCTCTTCCTTTTAACTGGACGGAAATACGGCTTTGCGTTTATTCAGGTGACATAAAAAGGTGAAAACAGTAGATCTCAAATTATATTTTACTTCAAATACCAAAGGTCATAAAGAGGTCCACACATCAGTAACCCTTGAGACCGTGTGTGCGTGCGTGCGCGCGTGCGTGCTTAAGTGGGTCTGTTTTAATTCCACATGGGTTTTTCCACACACTGGTTTCTGGCATCCAGCGCTGGTCTGCAGGACACCAGAGTGCCTTTGTGTCCCTTGCTGACACTACGGCATTGTGTTTTTCTATCCATTAACCAAGGATAAATGACCTAGATATCGTGCCTATTAAAGCCTCATTTTTCTTTTGCCCTTTTGTTCTTCAGGGTACCACATTATCACGCGCTGCACACATTTCTGCGCTGCACACATTTCTAAGTATTCTCAGTCTCAGATGCCCTTTTGAGGGAGGAATAGGAGGGTTTTGTGTGCGTTTCTGTTGAGATATCTGGAGTGGAATTATGTGAAGGTAATTCAAGGTTTTTCTTCCTGTCTAGTCTCGAAGACAGTTTAGCGTATTGCTAAAAGCTAATCTTGTGTAAGAGGATATATCAAGAAACCGTACAAAAGCCAGAGTGCTGTATTTGCATCTATTGCGAATACAAAAAATAGAGTGAACACCAGTTTCCCTACACACTACGTTCTATAATTACATCTCTGCATATCATGGGTCACTTTTATTAAAAGCATCATTACTACAGTTGGCAGCAATTTACATTTTATCTTACATGATAGCAGTTTTCAAAGAAAAAATAAAAGGACATCACAACAAAGAAAAACAATACATTTACAAAGTCATGTCTGTAAACTTCAAGGCTAGTTTAGAGCTGAGGTAATGCTGTTTTAGCTTTGTGGCTAAAGTAACAAAGTCCTTTAATTTAAAAAAGGTACCTGATTCTCTCTTCTCTCACTCTTTATTTATTCATCTATTTATTTTGTTTATACCAGTGCATTACAAGACCACGAGACAATGGAACTGTAGTTCTGTCTGGCAAGAACCCTCCCAGTAGGTTAATTTTCCAAAGGGACCCTTCACATTCAACAGCTGCCTTATTATTGCTGCGCCTCGGGACAGAGACGTTCACACTAGCGTGGAGATTGTCAGAGTGTATGATGTGTGTGTATGCGCGAGCGTGGGAACCCCCATACAGTCAAAAAGGGACACGAATGAGCAAGTATGATATGTATGGTAAATTTCATCTTGACCTTCACAGCAAAAAAATTAAAAATTAAAATTAAAAAATTAAATATATAACTTCATACTTCCTTTGAGCAGCACTTCCTTCCATTAGTGCCACTCAGTTACAAATTGCTCTTTATTATAATACCAATGGTACCAAAAGAAAAAAAGAAAAGCAGAGCATTATGTAAGTTTCCTTAAAAAGACATGATCACCTCTCAAATTTCATCTCTCCTAGGGATAATAAATAATGCACTGCACAATACTTAATGACCAAGATACCTTTTGACACACCTGTATAACATGACTTGGACTTT
This sequence comes from Eulemur rufifrons, assembly GCF_041146395.1. NCBI lineage: Eukaryota > Metazoa > Chordata > Mammalia > Primates > Lemuridae > Eulemur > Eulemur rufifrons. Next base: position 92,325,730 of record NC_090985.1, read on the forward strand.
TTTTTTTTTTTTTTTTGCTACACTATGTTACAGAACAGCTTATAAAACTAGGTATGAACATTAACTGTGAGTGTAAACAGTAGGACTACCACTTGTCAAAAGTTTTAAACACTTGAACTGGAACTGGTACTGGTTATTCATCATTTTCATTGTTTTCTATTTCATCCCCCCCATCAAGCGAGTCTAGCTCTTCACCCTGTGCTATTTCGTCTTCTAAAAGGGAGGACTCCGCAGTCTTATCCAGGCTCTCCTCAGCATCGCTGCCCTCCAGGGCCTCTCCGTCTTTAAAGGGGCCTCCCTCGGCCTTGTCAGCAGCCTTTTCCTCGCCGGAGCCCACGGCGTTCTGCAGTCCCGCCAATGCCGGGAACCCAGGCAGCGTCAATCCCCCCAGTCCTGGAGGTAGAAACATGGATGGGTAGAAGAGGCCCGGGGCCATGGTGGACAGGAGGAAGGGGTTGAAGGCCAGCGGGTTTGAGGGCAGTCCGGCCGGGGCAGTAGCAGCACCAACAGATCCATTCGCAGAGTCAGCAGCCGAAACAGCGTCTGTGCTTTTCTCAGAGTCTTTGTTCTCCTCTTCGTTCTCGTTTCCTTTCTCGTCTCCTTTTGAAGTGCTGTCTTCCGGTTCTCCTTGGCTAGAAGCAGTAGTGGCGTTTCCAGCAGCAGCCGACAGGGGGTTGTTGAGCAGCCCGCCCAGGCCGAACACGTTGGGCAGGCCAGCCATGCCCGGCAGCATCAGGGGCAGCACGGCGGCAGGGTTCTTAGCGTCGCCCCCGGCGGCGGCGGCTGTTGCCAGTCCTGGCGGGAAGCCCATGAGGCCTGCCAGCTGGAGAGACTGGAGGTTCTGGAGATTCTGCAGGCTCGTCAGGTCCATGCCGGCGAACAGGCTGTTCACTAACAGGGGGTTGAGCCCCGACGTGGAGGCCACGGCAGCGGCGGCCGCGGCCGCTCTGGCGATTTCGCTTTTGGGCCTTCGTCCTCTTCTGCTCGCTCCTTCTCCCCGCACCACGGGGCCCGTGAGGAGGCGGTCAAACATGGACTCGGGAACGAAACCCTGCAGGAAAGGGGGGGCGAACAGTGGCTATAAAGGTGGCCGAAGAGAACGTAATTTCAGTGTCGGCCTTTGTGACGAAGGGAAAACTGACGTTCTAAATGGAAACATGTAAGAAATTATGTCTAGTCTAAAAGCTCAACGATAAACTCTGAGAGCAAAAGTTCTGTGTGTACTATGTTGGCTTCCTGAATTATGCTGATTGCAGGAAAATTGCTACAGGCTACTCTATCAGTGAGGTAAATGTCAACTTAGCCGCATCCACAGCTAACTCAGGAAATAACACATCAGAAAGTGCATGATGTTTAACTATATCAAATCATCACACTGTACACCTTGAATATATACAATTTGTCAATTAAAAAAAGATTTCATATGGGAGAAAAATTACAAAAGAGTATAGTAACAAGAAAATAGGCGATTATATACATTACCTACAGGATTTTTATACATTCTACAATGTGTTATTCTACATGTTTCAAATATATGCAAGATAAAAATTGAAAATATGAAAAATTTAATGAATTAAAATTATATTTAGTACCTACCCTAGAGAAATGAAAAGTTATGTTCATACCAAAACCTGTACATAATTGTTTACAGCAGCTCTATTCGTAATTTCAAAAATCTGAAAACAACCGAGATATCCTTCAATGTGTGATGGATAAACACGCAATGGTACATCCACTCAGCAATGGAAACAGCTGATACACACAAATGCTTGGATAAATTGCAGTATGATGAGAGAAAGAAGTCATCTCAAAAGGTTACATACTGTATGTTTCTGTTATGACATTCTCAAAAAGCAAAACTCTAGGGATGGGGAACAGGTCGGTGGTAGTCAGGCACTAGGGGGTTGGGGGAAGGTCAGTACGAGGGAACTTTGGGAGATGAGGGAACTCCGATTATGGTGGCAGTTCACAAAACCACATGTGTATTATAATTAATAGAACTGTACACCAAAAGAAAAGTTGATTTTACTGTATAATTAAAAGGAACAAAAAAGAATCAGCATACCAATAACTACTTTTAAAAAAAAAACTAATAAAAATATTTTAGGCAGAATTGTTGTATTTTTTTATTTGTTTATTTTGAAATCAGAAATAGGCTGGGCACAATGACTCATGCCTGTAATCCTAGTACTTTGGGAGGCTGAGGCAGGAGGTTCACTTGAGGCCAGGACTTTGAGATCAGCCTGAGCAACACAGCGAGACCCTGTCCCTACAAAAATTAGCCAGGCATGGTGGTGTGGGCCTGTGGTCCTAGCCCTAGCTACCTGGGAGACTGAGGCAGATCAGTTGAGCCCAGGAGTTTAAGGTCGTGGTGAGCTGTGATGACACCACTGCACCCTAGCCCAGGCAACAGAGCAAGGCCCTATCTTAAAAAAAAGATACATATATAAAAATATATATATCAGAAATCAAAAATATATATATACCAGTTAATCTTAATGATCTCAACCACCATAAATTCTATTCCACACATGAACTGCTAAATAGACTTACCAGGGGTGCTCCTCCCTGGAGTAAGCCTACCTCCAAAGACTGTGAATGTATATTTCTATAAAATCCTTTTAAATTGGAGCTGACAAATTAATTCACTTTGGATTAATGATGTATTGATGTAAGAAATGATGATGTATTAATGATGTATGAAATGATGTATGAAAATGATATATTATGTCAATTCTTTCATGCTAAGAATAAGTTACAACTGAATAATTAATGGCCAAAAGAAAAATTTTAAAAACTCAGGAAAACAGTTTTGTATAGATTCTTTTCTTGACAGAAACGCAGCTTGTACTTACAGACTGCTTAACTATATCCGTCCAGTCTGGAGCAACTGCAAATTCAGGATTTTCTTCCAGCCACCTGGGTAGATCCTTCATAGGAGGTGCCATAGCTCCACCCATCTGGGTAGGGGCATTTGACAAGTGATTAAAAAAACACAAAGTCTTCCCTTCCCCTCCCCTCATTTCCCCCCTCCCTCACCTATACACAGAGAAAATTCTGAAAGAAACAAGACTCTTTTTACTTGTAAAAGATGGCAGGATAAAACTCTTCTTTCTGGGGTAAGAAATCACATAAAGATCAATTCCCTTTCCCAACATTTACCTTCTTCCCATTTCGTTTATTGACAACAGGCACCCTTTCTTCTCCTGTCAAAGTGTTTATATCCAATTTATTAGGGTTTCGACATCTATGTCGTTTCTGTTTCGGTTTCTGAAATGAGGAAAACAGCACATCTGCATTCTTCTGCAAAAGAAAAAATGTGTTTAGTAAAACTGTATTTAGTACTTACTCTTTCCTAAATAAATGCCCAAGAGAACTGTTAGCTCATTTTCAATTATTATGGAAGTTTCAAGAATCATTTTAATTATTAGAAACCATACTTTTCTTTTTTTTTTTTTTTTTTGAGACAGAGTCTCACTCTGTTGCCCGGGCTAGAGTGAGTGCCATGGCGTCAGCCTAGCTCACAGCAACCTCAAACTCCTGAGCTCAAGCGATCCTCCTGTCTCAGCCTCCCGAGTAGCTGGGACTACAGGCATGCACCACCATGCCCGGCTAATTTTTTTTTCTATATATATTTTTAGCTGTCCATATAATTTCTTTCTATTTTTAGTAGAGATGGGGTCTCGCTCTTGCTCAGGCTGGTCTCGAACTCCTGAGCTCAAACGATCCGCCCACCTCGGCCTCCCAGAGTGCTAGGATTACAGGCGTGAGCCACCGCGCCCGGCCCGGAAACCATACTTTTCTTGACAGAACCTCCCTCCTGCTTTGTACCCCTGTCCATTAAAGAACAAAACAAACACATAAGCTGAGAATTTTCCTTTCCTTTCATCTATCAATAACCTCACTTAACGTTTTTCCTCAAATGTTTAAGTCATGGTATTTTTACGGGAAATTTTCTGTAGTACCTTTACTAATTTCTAGTCAGTGGCCCTGAATGAACACAGAGATGACATCCCATTTGATGACATAAGATTCTCTGTGATGAGACCCAACACAGGGATGAAAGGATCCTGAAGGGGATCGTGGGGGGAGGGGGGGAGACATTCTGAGTGGCAAGAACACTAGGCTGGACTTGACACAATGTAAAACTCTACATTTATGTTTTTAAAAAATCAACCATATCAATATAGGAAGTAAAAGATTTGCATTGCCAGCTAGCAAACAGTTTGTATGGCCAACCCTCTGGAGATATGAATTGCCTAATGTTTAATATAAGGCACAGTGTTGCTTAAAAAGCAGCTAATAAAATCCTGGGCTGCATTAACTGGTAGAGTCTATGGAAGTAAGGGCTTCGCAGCACTCTGGGCTGGCTGGGCCTTGTCTGGCGACCAGCGAACGCGCATCGAAGGGTGCTACCCAACACTGAGACCACCTGGAAACCATGCTGTGCAAAGAATAACTGAAGAATCACATCTGTTTGTTGGGAGAAGGGAAAAGTAAGGCAACATGTAACAGACATCTTCAAATAACCGCAAGGCTGCCTTCCGTAGGACACACCTGAAGCGAGTTTTCTCTAACACAGAAGATCCAACAACAAAAAGCCAGGAAATGCTTGAGACCAGGAGACAATCAAGCAAAAGGCAGAGGGACCAGCTGCCAGGGATGTCTACACTGTGCAGGAATGAAGAGGACTGGCCTAGCAAGACTCCTTCCAACCCTGAACTCTGAATACTTACTGGTACATAACTTGGCATATCAACAGTGTAAGTAGGATGCAGCTTCAGCCACTCAACTAAATCTTTATTTTTAGGAGCATCTTCCCCCACCAGCCTAGTCCCATCTTCGAGATTTATAACAGGGATCCGCATGTCTGGGTCCAGCTGTCCAGGAGAAGGAATGTTTCTTGTTGGTGGGGTCTCTATATCTTCTTCAAAAGCTTTGGTCACCTCAGCATCCTCCTGCAGAAAGTTGACAATGGTCTGAATTCTTACATGAAGAGAGAGATTCCAACAATGTCCTATTCCAAGAAAGTGCTATCCTAGCATAATGGATCTTTGATCAAAAAGGGAAAAAAGTTACTCAAAACAATGTCAGTTTGGGGACAGCTATTCAACTAGAAGGGCAAACTTTTATGTCATTCTTTACACTGTGGAATTAGTAATTAGGTAGAGAATTCACAGTCCATCAAGGCTCCATGCTCTGAAATCCCAGCCAAGCCACAAGGAACACAACACAGGTGTTGTCTGAGCTGGAGATGCACAAAAGGTCGCCTCGCGATCTCTCGAGGATCCCTGGACAACATCATTAAAGATAATTTGTACTAAAGGAATGTTCCAAAAGCCCACTTATAAGTAACTTATTGGCACTCTGTGCACAATCTAATTTTGTTGGTAGTGCGACATTTTGTGTTAGGTGTGTGTGGCAGCACCGGAAAGAACCACCCAAACTGAAGGCTGGTCTGTGCCTTCATCCAGGTGCTGGCCCATAAACTCTGCTGTCTCAACTCCCAGACGCCCGTTTCTCCGTCCCCACGGCTGCACCAAGGCTCAGGCCTTCGTCACTTCCCACTGGGTTACTGTAATCTTCCTCAGTGGCCTTCTTGACTCTAGCTCCACCCTCTTCAATTCAACCTTCTTGCTGCCACGCTGGAGTAGTTTTCTAAAACACAGCTCTCCCCAGTTCAAAAAGTTATGTCACTCACTCCTTTATTTAAACTAGTTCAGTAATCGGGTCCCTATTACTTTCAGGATGAAATCCAAGTTCTTGAGCATGGCCATCAAGGCCCCCATGACTTGCAGCCTGCCCCATCTCCACGCTTCCCCCTGCTGAAGCTCAGCTCTGCTCAACAAACTCCCCAGCCAGTGACTTCAGTTCATCAGACACGAGAGGCTTTCTCTTGACTCGGTCCTTCTGCACGTGCTCCCCACCCACCCTTTCCAAATGACCGACTCCTACATGAACTTCAAAACTTTTCTGAATTATGGCCATCTCTAGGGAACTTCCTCATGTGCATCTCCACATATCCTCCCTGCTCCACTCCCTGCCTTCCTTTGGGCTCACAAAGTACCCCAAGCACGCCTCGGGCATGGCACACACGGTACAACTATGACACATTATTATTTATCTGTCACCCCACCCTGAACACTGAGTTCTCAGTGCAAGCACCTGTCAGTCCTTTATTCTTTGAATCTCGGTGCCTGGGACAGGGAATGGGGCCAGTTTCCACGATGCTGATGAATGCATAAAACTGGTCCCCAGTTAGAGTGTTTACGTAATACAAGATTGTAGGGCCTGTCCTGTTCCACGCTGGCAACACTCCTACCGCTTGCACCTCTTCACCACTCAGCTTATTTGCAGATCAATCAACGCTTTCCTTATAATTTACTCACATGCACATCAGCCTTCACGACACCAAATGGGGAATCCCCAAATTTCAAAATTTGATAATTAGAAAAGGCTTTTTTAAAAATACATCCACTAACATCTATTAGGAGTTCTCCCAGGCTTGAGCTTTTAGAAAAAGAAAAATATCAATAAATTCTTAACAGCTTAAAATAGTGAAATGAGTAAAGTCAGACTCAAGTCTAATCTAGGATGTATACTTGCAACAGGAAAATAGCATCAGGGCTGCACTATTAATTCCTAATACCTGATCCACAGACATATGCCACGATCCAAATATTAAACATGACAGTAAATAAAAAGAAATGCCAACCGCAGAAATTCCCCAATTTGTTAAAGTTTATGAAGAAAGGATTTCAGTCAACAAAATCTATCAGAGGTAGGACAGTGTCAAGCAGGCAGGCCAATCACTGGTAGGACAACTCTGAGTGCCACACCCCTGGAAATGGCATCTGAACTTACAGAACACACAGAAGTCAGAGCTTGTCCACTAAAAAGTGTATTTCTTCAGAATTCTAAAAATAGTCATATGATCAACAAATATGACCACCATTATGAATGATGCATTGACAATCAACTTTGAAAACTTACTCTTAACCACCTGGATGCTTCTGTTTTGATCAGACCCCACCAGGGGGCAAATTTCAGTCAATGTTATTTTGTCATTTCCGAACTTTAACTCAACTCAATAAAGGTTAAGTTATTAAGCTTTCTCTGGGTTCAAGAAACAGAAAATGGGCAAATAATAAGAAGAATGGAATAAGGAAAAATGTGTGGAAACAAACAATTGTCTTCCCTCAATCTTGAATTTCAGTATTTCCCAAACTGTGTCCTAGTGCCCACAGGAGGCCCATGGCACGCCCAGTGCCAGTGAGGCGTCCTGCAGGGCTGGCTCCTCACAGCACAGATCGGAGGCTCCAGGGCCAGGGCTCAGGGTATCTCGTGCTAATGAACCCTTTAAAAAGAGAGCATATGTCCTTATGTTCTTTGGGGTAAAATCCTTGACACTGGTGAGTCAGGCACCACATTTTCAGGTGGTGTGATTGAAACAGATTGGGAAAGAGAATCATTTTTATTATATTGCATTCATTTCCTTTGAATTGAAAAGGGAAAAGTCAAAATCCATTAGCCCAATCCATTAGGATGAATTTCATTCAAATCTAAACTAGCAAAGATGTAGCTCACATTTTTAAAACATCTGGTTATGGAGGTAGAATTCGCAGTCACTAGCTTTGCATATGAACACAAATCTTAGGTCTGATACTAAACATTTGTACTAATCTAATAAACACAGGTCCCCAAAACATACCACTAATTTTAAGAGCAGAAACTTCTTCCACCTCAAGAATTCAGAGATAACAATTCTAGGCTCAAAAGAACATGTGTTTGCTTTTGGCTATTCTTCTAGGAGTAACTGATACAGCAGAATTTGGAAAGAATAAATCCTCAAGCTACACTTGGTTCAGGCCGAGTGATCTTTACCAGAGATCAACACAATTTGCCAGCTCAGAACTATGACTCTGTTTATTGTAATGCTCTTTCTTTGGTGGAAGAAGCCAGCTGTCACACCACGTTGCTGAGAGGAACACAGCCCAGTGGGGACAGCAGCGTGGGGCCCCTGGCTGTCAACACGGGCACAGGCGGTGGAAGTGAGCCCCCAACTTACTGCACTCAATGACGTCCGTTTGTGGCTCATGAAAAGCAGATCAAGGCCCTCCACGTTTTTCCTCCGTCCCCGCCTCCTCTTCATGGGCGGCTCTCCATCCACTAGGGAGCCGTTAAGCAGATGCCTCGTGGGTGTGCGCGAGAGGCCTGCTTGGAGCAGTTCCATCTGAGTCTTAAAGGCATCAGACACTGGTGTTGAGACATTAGGCAAGATAAACTTTGAAGTAAGAGATGAAAAATTTGAGGTAGAACTTGTTGCCTCTCTTGAGGCCTTTGATAAGTCTACAACTTTTTCTTGTCCATTTTCGGAGACCACCTGAGACTCTCGAAGCTGGGCAACCATCTCCATGAGATTTCGCCTCTTGGCAGCTCTTTCAGCCTCAATTTCAATTTTTCTCCTCCTCCTCCTCCTCTGGCGAGGGACAGAGAGGTTGAGGGCATCTTCCTATCGAAAAATTCCAACAAAATAGAGTTGCAATGAGCTTAAACTGTACCGGCTATATGAGCTGGCTTTCAGAAATAAGGAACAAGAAGCTTAAGCAATTAAACATTCGTGACTGGCGCATGGAGCTGAAGAAACAGCAGCCATCTTATCTCTAATGGGACCAGTGAAACACAAGCTCCTAAACTGAGTTAAGGTTTAGAGAGCTTCCTGTTAAGCTGCAAAACAAACCACTCTAGCTTACCTTTGACAGCTGAGGAGAAGTAGTGATGTCCTCACTCCCACTAATGCTGGCTTGGCCGACCATGGAGAGCTCAGCAAAGCTCCTCTTCTGCAAGGGACTGTCCACGGCGGTGGGTGTGTAACCAGGGATGAGGCCCTGGAAATCAAACATCTGGCGCCTATTTACTGGCCATTTGCCTTTCAACACTGCTTCACAGATGTTGTCTAATCGGTTTATCATTACTCTATCCTGCGGGGAGAAGAAAAGTCACATGAAATTGTAACAAATACCTGGTTAAAATTACTAGATAAATATATCCATCAAGATGCAAAGGAGCCTAAAATGCCTAAAAGTCGATTGGAGGGCAAAGAGTAAAAGAAAACAAGGTAAAACGCCAAACAAGAAAGTAAATAAATAAAATTCCCCATATTGGCATTGCTCTTGTAGAAGGTTGTAGGTGGCTCCAATATAGAAAACTTACTATTTTTCAATTATCAACAATGAACTACATAAAACAGTAAAACGTGTTAAATAGCTATCGCCTTCAAAATACGCTCATATTTAAAAAGTAACTCTTGTTCAAGCTCCACAGAGAGCTGTTGTGAACATCAGTGGATGACAATGGAAACCCTGGCCCTTCAGATCCACAGGCTGGATTGCAGTGCGTCCCAGGAAGTGGGACATCATTAGCGTCACTATTAATAAAGTTCAGCATTATGAAACGGGCACCAACCTAGGAACACCTAATGAATGTCAATTTGCATTCCCCACCTATTATCACTTCAAATTTCACTGAAGCGTGTACATTAAAAAATTCTAATTACAGCTTTAGACTGAGTTTCCATAGTTTAAAAGTGCCTGCTACTATAACCTTTGACTGATCTGGGAAACTCCCTCCTATACTCAATGACAGAGGTCAGCATAATGGGGAAACTAAAGGGATATACATGGAGGAAAAGACGTCTTTGGTAGTGCATCTTCAGTTAAAACTTTCACCTTGTTTCTTAAACAGGACTAACACTGTGAAAGACCAGCTTGGGGATGAGTCGACTGAAACCCGTGTTTTGTGTTGTTTGTTTTAAACCAGACAGCTCTGTTTTGGTGATTAGGATGATTATTTCCCCACCCTGAAAAACAGACCCAAATTACATAGGGATTTATTATAAAATTATGCTATTTAGCCAAAAAAGTAATTTCCATTCTGCTTTTGGTTATGGATAACTACATTTGGGATGATCTCATAATGTATTGGAGCAAATGGGTAAACAGCCCACCCTCTCCTGAGTTAAGAAGATGGTAGATTTCCAAATATATGAAGTTGTCATAAATCTGAAAGCTTTGCTTCGAGTAAAAATATTTAAAACAACAGTTTTAAGAGTCCAAACATTTTATTTTGCCAAAGGATGAATGCACTCAGATGACTGACAATCTGTAGATTATACCAGACAACCTGATCGACTAAACAAAATAGCTGTAAGAAGCCAAAGACCCACCCATATAAACAGTTCTATTTCTTATTATTTTCCTTTCATGTCATCTTTCCTAACCTATTACAAATGTATTCTACAAATTTTTTTCTTTGGGCTTTCCAGGTCATTCTTTAAAAATACAAGAAAAATCTACAGTCTTCATATACTGTGTCAAAGTTGGCCTTAAAATTATTTGAAGAATCAAGCCAGAAAGATTTCCTCCACCCTACTCCAACAAAACAAAATAAGAAGACAGTAACAAAAATCTGCCAACCTTAGGCCAAAATGAGAAGGCAAACGTTCTCTCCTGGAGGAGCTGAGCTACTGAAGGATCTCCATCCTCCATGTAGAATCCATCTCGGGTTTCATCCCTAGCAGTGCTCATAGAAGCATTGCTTTCTTCATCAAAGTTCTTCCCTCTAGAGATAGCTCCTGCTGAGAAATGAGTTAATGTGCATTACTCACAACCACAATATCTCTGAAACCAAAGTTTAGAAAAGACACAGTTAAAAATATGAATACTAATCAGCTCCATCTTATTGCGTACCTACTACTATGTAGCTAGAATGGTACTGGGCATCTTACAGGTCTGTCATCTAAAGCTTGCGACAACCCTTTAATACACCTGGTGTTATGTCCATTTTATACACGAAGAAGCAGAAGCTTGGAGAGGTCACATCATAAGCCATCTAGCACTGTGTGAGTGAATCCTACAGGAGCCTAAAAAGCCAACAAAGTCTCTGACCTAAGACCTGTATTCTTCCACCCAGGAAAAAGGGCTAACATTCGGGCTAAAGTAGAAAGTTTCAGCTACAGCAGGACAATACAATGCGATGCTTTATTTTTACTTTGTGCCAGTTATAGCAACCTGTGACTTAGAAAGAAAACTAGTTATTTTCAGATTCTATTCCTTTTACTTATAAATTAAAACAAAAATAAAGCACCAATTGTTTTAAAATAATTAATATTTACTCAATGAATCACTCTCTTCCCTCACATTTATTTGTCCCAAATTAAAATCACATGGAATTCTTATTGCACTGCAACTATAAAGCTAACCTTCCTCCTTAAACCAGAAGTTGTTATTGTGCGTGTACAGCTCTTCCTAGAGTTTTCATTGTTTGGGATAGCATGTTTGCATGCTGTACAGGGCAAACACACATCTACGTGTAACCTGAAACCATCCCTGCACAGAAGGAAATGTACACCAATTACTCTTAAGGAAGAAAAAAGCACTTGATAGAGGCCCAATGGCCAGGCCTTACCTTCGGGCTGGGAAGACTCTTCCGACTTATCATCATCCTCCAGCTTTTCTTCCTCATCCTCTTCGGAACCTTTCTCTGAGATAGACTTGGACCCAGGGTCTGCGCTGACCTCCACACCTTTCAGTTCATTTTTTACGGAGCTGGCCTCGGCCTCACCCTCCTGTTTGCTCTCTGTCCCCCCATGGTCCATCTCCTCTTCCTCTTCCTTCCCCTCAGATTTCTCCTTGGCAGTCGAGCTTTCCGACTCCTCTCCTTTGCCTTCGGCCTGTTCCACTGCCTTTTCATCCGGCACGTGAGTGGATGAGAGGACTGGGGGAGCCTGGCCAAATCCGACAGCCAGTGGGTTCAAGGAAGCTATGTTACCTGCCCCTCTGTTCTGAGCAAAGTTCTTATGTGCATCCAGGAAGGACAACTCGGGGTCGTTGAGGATGTGGTAGTCTGTCCGGCTGACCCCGTGTTTAGCAGCACCCACCAGCAAGTCTCGGTCATGCCGTCCGCACTCCCACCACTCGGGCAGGTCCAGGCTCGGCTGGCAGAGCTTCAGCCTCTCCCCCAGCTGGGGGTGGTGAAGCACCTGCTCGCGAATCTTCCGCAGCAGCTCGATGCGGTACAGAGTCCTAGAGGCTCGCTCCTCTGTGATCGGCTCGATCATGGAGGAGAGGTCAGGAGGTTCTGTAACACAAAAGCACTTGTGTTTGCCTGGGAAAAATTAGTACGCTTTAAAGCGTACACTTTCTGATTTTTCACTGTATTGGCCTTTTATTAAAGTACAGTGCTTTGTTACTAAATGTACCTACCGTCATCTGGCTTGGTGGGCATTCGACACACCCGCCTACACATGGCCACAAAACAACTGAAGTATTTCTCCAGACTCTCATCAGACTTTTTATCAAGTCTGGCAAAAGCTCGAAATTGGTTCCAGTCAAACTGCTGTTTCATGGGGTCAAAAATAACCCCAAAAGTGGATACCACACGGTAGAAATCAGCCTCTTCTCTTCTCGTCCACCTGTTAGAAAGATAATAGCTTGCATCATACTCGAGGAAAAAGGCCTAATGTTTATTGGGTTTTTCCTCTTCCCTCCAGACCTTATACACGGTACTGGTTTTGGGGTTGGGGAGACAGCTTGCTGTGATGTAGGGAGGCTTTCCTTGGTGGTCACTATCTGTGATGTGATTCCTGTCTCCTGTGGGCCTAGAAGAGCAGAGAAGAGGGGAATGTACCAGGAGTTGAGTGAAACCCTCAAGAAACTCACTTTTGCCGTTTCTCAGATATAATCGCTTCCCTTTCTGCTTCTAGTGCTCTCACTTCCTCCCGAGGCCGCCGCCTGCGCCGGTCAGTCTTCATTAGGGCCTCTTGCCTCATCTGTTGCCTTTTATAGCTGCGCTGATAGGCAGTAATGAGCCGGCGCAGACGTGTAGTCAGGGTTGAAGTGTTAGGCCAGTAAAGTTGGCCTAACTCAGCATTACTCTCACTGTGCTTGCCTGGGGAAGTAGAAAGACATTTTTGAAATGTGTAGCTGCAATCTTGCCATACACAGGATTTTCCAACAAAACAGGATGACTCATTAACATTCAAACGACGGTGTGGGATAGGGCAGCGCAGTGCCCTCATTTTAAAAACATAAATAGAGGAATAATATTGTTTGGAACTTATAAACTATTCCTTTTTTGACTCCTTAGAGAGGGAAAAAACAAGTTTATTTATCAGTCCTACATAAAGAAACATACTTTATAGCATGAACTACATTATAATGCTCTCCTGTAACGTATATAAAATAATCATCTTGAACATAAAAAATTGCACAATTGTTGCCTAATGATTTTACCTTAGGTAAAAGGTCAATATTCTAAATAAACTGGCAATATTTCAGATATATACTTAGCAAAAGTCCCACTCCTAAGAGCTGTATTTTAAAGAAGATTGAAATTTTTTTTTACTCATTAGTATAAAATATAAATAGATCAATTAACTCAGTCTAAAAAATAGCTCTTCTATCGAAGAAATTCAATGTAATGAAAACACAACCATAAATAAGAATTAAAATTATTCACAGAAGAGCCAGGTCAGTGCAGAGGAAGTAACGTGTTAAGACACCACCGCGGTGATGCGGCAGAGGTCCCCACCACGTGAGTGAGGACTGCCCGGCACATGCCTGCTCTGCTCCACAAGCTTCCCCGGGCCTCACCTGCGGTGTGTATTTCCATGGATTCTTCCTTATCCTCTGGAGGAGAATTTGCAAATTCCTTGAAAGCAAAGCAAGAAACAGAATTATTTTAATTTGGGGTTTCATTTTGCTTTATCTTTTAGAGAAAAGGCCATTACCTATAAAGTTTAACAAGTCTTATATGGGCATATAATATTTTAATGACACTATAAAAGCCAATATACTCAAGTTCTTACATCTATTTCATCTTTGAATGGCGTTCTGGTTGGTTTATATTCTGGGTCTTCATCTTCTCTATCAAATTCCCCCCTACGTAAAACAACAACAACATTTGTTTAAATCATCCTGATAAAGCAAGGGGGGCAGTGGGGAAGAGTAACGATTGGCCTGATGCTTCTTTTAATTCTGGGTTTGGTATTAAAAGTGACTCTATCAGTATTGACAACTTGTAGCCACGGCAGGGGTGGTGGAGGGGGTCGGGGGAAACGACATTTGAAATGACAGTCAAATTTCAGATTATCTAGATAACATAGCTTGTTTAAACAGTCGTTATGACATACAAATAAAATATACTAGTAAACATCATTTCAGTTCAAACCAGACATGATACAGTGCGTAGTGCAGGGTAAGAACTGAATCTGCCAGTAGATGTGATACTGACATAAAGTTTATTCAAATTTTAAAATGTCCTTCTTACCCGTCTCCACCATCTGCTAGCATGTCTGTTCCTCTTTGCTCGGCAGCTATGGCCTTGGCATCGGGCATACCCACGCGTTCCAGGAAGCACAGCGCCGGGTCAGCTCGCATGGAATTGTACTTCTCATAGCCTGTGCCATGCCCACCGGCCCAGAGGACACACATAGAAACAAAGAAAGGCCCCATCACTATCAAAAAATCACAGCACCTCCACAACACAAGGTTGTTTCTCAGTCAAGATGATCATCTATGCTCAATTTAAATGGATCTTGTTTTAGTAGAGCATTCTGTGGAATGCTCCTTCTAGGGAAGTATTCGGGGCGAGTTATACGACAGGGACATTATCGGAATTATCATAAATGCTAACAGAAAAACAGGTTCAGAATAACTGCAAGATGCCTGGGAGGATTTCTGACCCCATTTTTCCCAAGATCTAATTTTGCTTAACATTTAAAAGGCTTGGTAATGTTCCTTTATGACCTCTGGAGGGGGACTTTAGGTCCACCCCCATCCTCCTTGTGAACAGCTTCAGTCCTGCAGGAACTTGCACGACTGGCTGGAAAAACCCCATATACGTAAGGCCAGCGAACCTGTCTTATCAGGTTTAGGATGATGCATGTCAGTAAAATGACACTGTTCCCTCTATGGTTTTCAAACTGCAATTTGCTTTTTGACTGCCCAAGTTGACTAGATGGAAAATGGCAGATCCCAACAGTGCACTGCGGGAAAATGATTTTGAGGCTGAGCTCACAAAACGTGGCTGCAGTACATAGGCAGAACAGCACAATTCAATTAGGATGTGTACTACAACACACCGCTCCTAACTGCTGTAGAGCCGCAAGCCAAACTGTAATCATGAAAGGTTTTATAAGCCATCATTCTCCCCTTTAGTCAGGCTGGGCTGCTGAGAATACCTCTGCGACCTCCAGAGAATTGGGATTATAATCAGGAATCGCTCACTGTATATATCATGCCAGTTCTGCATCCCCAGCCTTTCAAAGTTAACAAGGCTGCATCCCACTCAGGGGAGCCGCAAGTTCTCAGCACTGACATTTGTGAAATATTGCTTGGAACAAAGCCCAGGAGGCACTTGCACAGATTAATAGCAGAGGTTAAGCCCACCGTCCACTTTGACACTGGTTGGCAGAGTTAGCAAGGGAAGCCGTGCTGGAAGCAAAGTTTAGGGAGAGCTATAGTACAACTTGGCTATTATTAAAACAAATATGGTTTGGGTTTTATTTACAGCCAAGAAAGAAATGTTTTCTTCTCAAATGCTCAACAAACATTCAAAAACAGCATCTGATATTTACAGTTCATATTAGATTTTTAGTACAGAAAAATGGTAGACGCCAAGAGTCCTTTGGAACTGTCCTCATTAATATTATGACTTTGGAAAAGAGTACGCAAAGAGTTCTAAATAAAGACCAAGCCATACAGTCAAGATGTATTCAAACAGAAATGTCACTTACCATGTTTGAACACTCCAATTAAGAGGGATTTATCTGCTTCCTTATCCCACCAATCTGTAGGAACTTCAGCATGGAAGGGTTCAGGGATCCATACATCAGCTTCACTAGAAAGACGACATTTACAAGAAATATTGGTATTAAAAAAGAATTCCAAGTAATGAATACGATACACGCGCTCACATGCCCTCTCCCCCACAGTGAATACCTGAGCATGGTGGGGGGAATCAACAAGGGTTAAAAGAAAGGGTGTACATCAGTCGCCCTCTGCCACGAACAGAAATGAACTTTATCACATGGGATCCCGTTTTAAAGGGCACCTCAGAACACCAGTAATTTAGTTCACATCTTTTTATAGTACAAACATAAATACAAACAGCCTTTTCCTGATTCTCATTACGTCCCCAAGCTCAAAGGACAAACACTGCATTCAAGATACGAAAAAGGAGATGAGCTACTAATGGTTTATGAGGGTTTTGAAACACAATCCAAGATGTTTTCCGACTCCTCAGATTATCTCACCGAGGTAAAGAACAAATGTGCGCTCGCACTAACCTTGAGTCAGCACCCTCTAAGATCTTATCTGCCTGGTCTCCTATCACTTCTTGTCTTAGGTAGTACAGCATGCGGACACGCAGCAGGACCCTGGAGAGGAAGACAGAGGGGGGAAAAAGTTCTTAACTTCAGGACTGTTTGCCAACAGTGGCTTTTGGCAGCTGCTGCTGTTCATCCATCATCCTGCCAAGGCTGATTAGCCATGCTGTATGGTAGGCTTGAAGCGTGACAGATGGTGGCACATAATCACCTCTGTGTGGTGCTTTCTGCTGGCTTCCAACAGGCCTGCCTGGCAACCGCTCACACTGCACAGAGAGGGCCCAAGCTCAGCCCAGCCCAGGCGCACTTCATTTAGTTCTACCTAGTGCAGCTTGTGAAGTTTAGACACGTACCCTACCATTGCCTCTGAAGTATTGGAGCAAGTTTGTAAACAACTGAGCAGATGGCTTTCAGTAACTGTTCTGCTTCATTATCTCATAAAATTTCCTCAGCTGCTGCCTTAATACCATTTTTGGAAGCACATCAGAAGTTGTAGGAATAAACGAGATATAAAATCTGGTTTTACTACCTTACAATAAACCCTCAATATGGAATGTCAGGTTTTTCAGATTATACAACTTTGCTTCCGAGAAAGGAAGATGGCGACGGGGTGGGGTGGAGGTGGGTCCTCGCTCTTCTCCCTTAAGAAACATTAGATATTTTATTCCTCCTAGTTTATATTACTTAGGAACCTAAGTTGTAGCTTAAAAAATAATGATGAAACATTAAGAAATTAAAATGTGTCCAATTCACTGACGTTCTTGTCATTTTTAAGAAATCCATTTTTAAAAACCCTTGGAATTCTAGGAACCAGATTTTTAATCCAGCTTGTATTTCCTCAGTGGCTGAAACACAATTCTTTCAATAAAGTCCACCTGGTAAGTCCCAAAGGCCTATGTCTACTCTGAACGTAGCATCCCCTGCTGGGCAGCCTCTGGTGTGCATTCGGGACTGATACGTGAAGACTACCTTCTTGGCCATGAGCACACCGTAATAATCCCACCAGGTACCTGCGTAACACTTTACAGCCAGTGTATCACACTTACTTATACTAGCTCGTCTGATCCTCACAATAACCCTACGATGACGGGGGGCAGGATAAAACTTCCATTTTACGAGAGTGAACACTGATGGTAACAGAAGATAAGTGACTTATCCAAGGCCACAGAGTCACCCTGCACATGGGACAATCAGAAGTAGGTTTTCTGACCCCACATCACACTGTCTCTCGGGGCATGGCAACTGTCTTCCAAAACTTTAAAATGACAACTAGGGGCAGCTTCACCAAAACAGACTACTTCCAATCATACCTCAACGGATGCTCCCTGACATGCCTTCCTGCCCACAAGTCTACTCATGGCCACCACGGGCTCTGGATGGGCTAAGTGTGAGCTTGTAAATGTCTAATAGACTCCAAGGTAGGCCATCATTTTGGATAATTCATTTCTTTTTTTTTTTTTTTTAATTTCTTTCTCTTGTTAACTCATGAGAAACTCTGTGCCACACCGAAATGCAAAGAAGAGGAGACAGTCTGGGTCTCCATGGCAGGCAGAAGAATTTGAAGGCCACTACCTACTTACAGAGGCTGCTCAGAAAGGGCAGGTCCAAAGAAAATACTCTCTGCCTTTGGATGGATTCTTTATTATTCACAGCAAAACTCGATAGAGTGGCAGGAAGCCTAATGGCTTCTCTCCATTTTGGTAAAAGTCAAAGATTTCTGCTTCAGGAGGAACTTCATTATGTGGAGGTTTTATGAACTATCTGTGAATGTCACCTTTCTTCTAGAGGAAAAAATTCAAGCCAATGCAACTGACAAGCCAAGTCCCCCCTGTGGAATCCACTATGCTGGCCAACCACTGGGAGGATAAAAAGGTGAGCAGGACATGGCCTCTGATCCCAGAGAGTTCACACTCCATAAGCTAGACAGACACAACTGCTGGCCACACATGGCATGGGACTGTCCTGTCCCCTTTGTCTGTCTTTGTCCCTCATGACCTTGAAACTTGGGACAGAAGGGGCCAGTTACTTTCTGGGACATCCTTCAATGTGGGTCTCATCTTCCATCTTAACAGGCATCAACATTTCCTCACTTGAGACCCCAGTGAGTCTCAGGACGTGATCTACTTGGAAAGGACAATTGGAGCACTTGATTTGTCTCAGAGATGAGCTGGAAGGCACCAACAGTCTTCTTCTGAGACTGGGCGGAAAGATATGGAGAATACCAGTTACTTCTCACATACTAATTAGGAAGGGTACCCTGCGGAAAGTCTGTTATTGACAGTAGAATGGGGAATTAAAGACCATCACCATCACACCAGCATCCAGGACAGGAGCCATTCCTCCCACACTAAACCACTTCACTCTGTTTGAATCCAGAACCCAGAAGGCCATTGACCCAAAGTTGCCATAAACCACAAGGACACAGGAGTTTTCAAACAGGTGTAAGTGGGGTAGGATTTTAGGGAGAACTATTATGCCACAGCAGTAACAGCCAGTTTCTGAGACACCAAAATGGCTTGAGGTAATAGATTTGAAGACCCCCCTGGAGCCTCCTGACAACCCCGAGGAGGAGGTGGACTTCCGAGATGAGGTGGGCAGGAGAACGTGATGATCGAGGGTTCAAACCTGGTTCTGCCCCTTAACTGGCTGAGGGACCTGAAGTAAGTTACTCAGCTTGAGGCTCAGTTTCCTTGTCACTTAAATGGGGATAAAATAGCCCTACTCATTGTAGCCAACTCAGACTACGTGGATACAATCTATATAAAGCGTTTGGCATGCTGCCAGCATTATGTGCTCAGACTTTTGTTGCTGCTGCTTTTTAAAAGAGAAATACATATTTATTCATATCCTGCTTCATCCAATTGAGATCTTGCTGCCGAGCTCTAACTGACTCACAAGAAAAGTGAGTCCTAAAGAGGTTGAGTAATTTGCTGCAGGTCACACAAAGCTAGGAAGTGGCAGAGCATTCAGAGTGTTCAGCAGCATTGTTGCCTACACTACTAATACTCTAACACGCATACTGAGAATAAGGAAACAATCAACATACACAGAAGCTAGCTCACTATGTAGACAGTTAATAGAGCTCCAAGCAATGAAATAAGTTTAGATTTAACATTCTTCAATGATCTATAATCAGTTAGTAGAAATAAAGGTAAGGAATATGATTCTAAGCTTATAAGTAGGAAAAATGGGCCCATCAACTGAAACATTATCAGGCAAAAAATAATACATAAATTCCACAGTTCTTCCAACTGAAAGCAGTCAGCTGAAGTACGGATCACATATTGCCAACCATATTCTCTAACACATATTAGTTAAAAATCGGTCATCTACAATGCTCATAGCAATATTATTCACAATGGCCAAAGGTGGAAATAATGCAAGTGTCCATCAACAGACAAATGGACAAACAAAATACGACATACACACACAATAGAATACTATTCAGCCATTAAAAGGAACGGAACTCTGATACATGCTACACCATGAACGAACCTTAAAAACATTATGCTATGTGAAATGAGCCAGATACAGAGGGATAAATAATGTATGATTCCACTTATGAGATACCTTGAACACACAAACTCACAGAAAGTAGAATAGTGTCATCACAGGCTAGGTGGGCAGGGATGGAACTGGCAAATTATTAAGGGGTACAAAGTTTATACTGGGGATATGGAAAAATTGTGGGTATAGATAGTGATGAGATAATAGCATTGTGAATCTAATTAATGTCAATGAATTGTTCACTTACAAATGATGAAAATGGTGAACATCAAGTTATGTATCTTCTACCACATTAAAAAATAATCAGCCACCTAAAGGCATGCTCTCCTGTGACCTGGCATCATGTTTCAAGAAAAATGGGAAGGCTGTACAAAGACAGTAACTACACGGTTTAACAGTCTTAATAATACAGTCGTCCCTCTGTACCTGCAGGAAATTGGTTCCAGGAACCCCCCCACCCCTTGGACACCAAAATTTGTCGATGCTCAAATTCCTTAGTTGGCCTTCTGTATCTAGAGGTTCTGCATCCACAGATACAGAGAGCCGACTGTACGGATTTTTTAAGGAACAAAAAGGGAACCAAGGTCTCCACATCCATCCCCTAAAAACGTACTTGTTACAGTGATGCTTCAGGTGCTTCTTGTAGCTGTCCTCCTGGAACAGAGTGTCTGGGTTGCAGCCGGCCAGCCAGTCGGCATCCTGCACCACTGGCTGTGTGCTCTGGGCTTTCACCTTCTTTCCCTTCCTTCCCCTCGGCACCGGGGCTGACAAACCTAGAATCACCATCATCACAATAATAGAAGCCTTTTATACTCCAAATTATAGTGTCAGAGTCAGATATTCTAATGCACGAGGCAGGGAAATACACGATCTGTGTGACATCTATTTATGAGCAGTGTGTCACAAAGGTTTCTGGTGGCTCTCTGTGACCCCATAGAGCAAAGAGCATGAAGCAGACCTACCGGAATGATTGACCAAGGCTCGGGTCTGGCCATCCGCCGTGGGAGTGATCAGATCCCAGATGAAGCTTTTGATATTTTCATCCCCTTTGTAATGATTAAGACAGTAGACTAGGATGGTTCTGCAGATGGTTTCGACATCTTGCTCGGTGAGCTGACGTTTGTAGCGTCCATGGGAAAGAATGTCTGTCCACCGCCCCCAACTACAAAAACACAAATATTCAGCATGCGGACAGTGCCTTTGAGTTTAGATTTGGGGCTTTACTTTAATAGTCAGGTACCAGTGTTGGGAAATCCTGGGTCAAAACTTGCAATATCTTACATCAGGTGATAGGAAAGCAATCCAGGGTACAAGAGTTAAAAACAGTCACTTACAGAGTAGGCTGTAAGTTCACTGCTCCTAAGTGCAAGAGTTGAACTGACACTGAAATAACACCCACATGGTGAACACCGGCGTTCCCAGGCAGATGCAGCAATTTTCAGGACATGAATGCAATCTGAGGGCCCAGCAATTGTATACTTTGTTTCACTCTGCCATGGCTAGTATGTGCCGATGAAACACACCAACCATCTGAGAAGGTGACTCAAGGTAGGTGTGACTGTCCCAAAATCAAGGACGTAATGCTGAGGAGTATGGTTGCATCAATCCACCTCTAAGGCATGCCACGATAACCGGTAAAAAACTCTGAAGAGCTTTGAGGTTCCTTTTGAAATAGGAAGTGATAACCTCAAGTACAAAAACACTCAGAGGAAAGATGTTCAGCCAACTCTCAGGTCCTCATGTGAAATGGGTGGGAGAGAAGGCTATGGACAGAAGCAAACAGACAACAGGCTGTCGAACCTGACCGCTTGTTTCGTGTTATAATACAAAGGTAAACAGTGTTGCACAGTTTCATCTGTGAGTTGCAGGGTGAGACCATACAACAAATAGGCATGGGAGCAGGAGGCAGCAGGTGCTGTCTGAGCCATGTCTTCTCCCAGCTGACAGCAGACTGAGGCACCAGGGCAGTGCTCATGGTACCGACAGCCTCTCCACTGGCGACTGAGAGCTGTGCCATGAGGAGGATGAGCCGTGGCTGCACATGTCCTCTCAGGCCCTGCCTCTCGCCCTGGCCTGGTCTCTTGCCACTCCCTGGTCCTCTCTGGCTCCTGTGAACTTCCTTCCGTTCCTCCAAGCACAAGGCTGACCCTCAACTCTAGGCCTCTGGACACACTGGTCTCTGCAGGGAACTCTCTTCTCCTCCCTACCTACCCCCAACACTCCCTCTTACCCTGGCTGATTCATAATGTCCATCAAGTCACAGACTGTACATATCACCCTCTGTGGCATTCCCTCTTTTACTTCCTAGCCCCAGAAGTAGGGAGATAACACCTGAGCTCTGTCTTAAAGATGAGGTGACATCCTTCTATGCTCTACGGCAGAGTTCTTCCCTGTCCCAGCATCATCACAGTTTACACCATTTCTGCTTGTTCGCACGCCTACCTTAAGCTGTGCCTGTCTTGCTCACAGCTGTACCCCTAATGTCTGAGAGCATCCTAGCACCCAGCACAAAGAAGGTGTTCAACACATAGTAAGCACCCGTGGAAGGAGGGAAGGGCTTGACCGAAATACAAAATGCCCTAAGCATATACTGCTTAGCTTCGGGAGTTATTAATATGTTCCATTCCTAAAGTTACCAACAAAACTCTCAACTCTAATTCATTAGCTTGAAACACGGTGGCAGATACAAGTAGCAAAGGACTTAGGTGAGGAGAATCTCTGCCCCTGTAAGAACAGACAGGAGAGGATGTCTAGTTTTCACAGATAATTAGTAGCACCAACCGAGCTGCTGAGATATAGGATGGATTTCTGCTGAAGTTACTTATTCCACAAACATTTATTCAGTGCTCATTGTGGGTCTGCTCGCACTGCACTATGCACTAAGGATACAAAGAAAGAGCCCTGTCCTCCAGGAGCTGCTAACTGAGAAACTAGCAGGCCACTCAAAAGCATACACAATGTGCTGAGTGTGGTGGGAAGTGTAAGCTGACGCTTGTGTCAGACGCCCACAGAAAGCAGAAGTGAGGCAGGCCAAGTCTGTGTGCTGGGACCTACGTGGGGAGGTCGCTCTAGGTACTGGGAAGGGCTTGTGCAAAGACAGAGATGAGACGGAGCACGGCACATTGGAGAAGGTGAAGCTGTCTGTCCTAACAGACGCTTGGACTGCCCACGGGAAAGAACCAACCTACTCTGAAACTAACAGCGATCCATTGGAAAAAATCATCGGACACCATCAGATCTGTAGAAAGATTGCTTTGGTGGCAGTTTTTTTTTTTTTTTTTCAATTTTAATGGGAGTTGCCTGTCTCCCATTAAATCTGCTAGAAAACTCTTACTGATTCAGATATTTACTGAGCACTCTGCTATTCAAAGTACTGTGTGGGGTGCCACAGCGACTCAGAGATGAACTAGGCATGGACCCTGACTTTCAGAAACTTGTAGTCCAGCAGGAGGAACACAACACATTCACAAAGTTCAAATGACCATTCATGTTTCAGATGAGTTGGAAGGAAGTTTAACAAGTGAGATTACTGCTGTTGAACATTTTTTTTAACAGAAAATTATTAAGAGAGTACTTATAGACAAAAATTTTATGCAAAGGTAAAGTGGGAAAAAATTTTGTAATATTGAGACTTTGTCCTGAGTTATTAATGATCAACATGTAAATTTGGATCTAACATAATTCCTTAAGGTACAAACAAGCACCTTAACTTTGGGTGACCTCTCCAAATCCGTAAGAATCTGACCAACTGGGAACACTTTAGCCAAATGACTCCAACGCCCACAGAATTACTGCCAAGGCATTCATTTGACTGTGCAAAGGGGAGTCACACAAATATAATTTTTCTATACCAGCCAGGAATTCTAACTACTGTTAAAATTCCATTTTTCATAGTGAGTCCGACTTACCCATAGACAAGCAGATTCTTCTCAACCCTGAAACACTCGCTCCTTGCATAGCCCTGTGACTTATCCTGGAGGCGCCGTGGCTTTGCACAAGGCTTTTCTTCGGAATCGCTTTCCAAGTCTGAGAACTCCATCAGCTCATCTTCCTTCACTGCGCTATAGAGCCTGGTCTGCTTTCTCACTCTTGGAGTGTCAATAACCAGGTTGTTCTAACAAAAGAGCAGATACATTTGCAACTACTGAAAGAGTGACCCTTGGGTTAGACCTGAAGGGTGTCTGAATGGGACTTCTCACTTACCCTCCCATTTAAGGCATCAATATCCAATTCAGCCTTTTTAGCCCACTTTTGCCAGAAATTTGGATCATCCAAGGAAATATCTGTCCTATTTCCAGATGCAACAAAACTGGCCTAAAGGAGAAAAAAATATGCATTACTTTGAGATGCTTTTCTCGGGCAGCATGCAAACCCACCTTTTTCTTCATTCATTCATTCAAATACATGTGTGTCCCTCCACTTGTGCCACATCTATTGTACCTGAGACCAGAATGAAAGCCTGTCCCTCAGGCAGCTCACTGTCCAGGGCGGAGACAGACCAGGAAACAAAGGATTACACCGCAGCATGATAAATGACAGGTAACAAAGGTACGTAGTACAGGTGCAAGTGATACCTGGAGGAGGGGCCCCTAACCCACTCCGGGCAGGCAACTGCTGGGAACTGAGAAGAAAGGCTCTCCCAGAAGATAATGTCTGGACCGTACTTTACAACACTCATAAACCAGGAAAGCATGTGGAAATGTTCACGGCAAAAAATGTACAAAGGCACAGAGGAGAGGAAAGGGCTAAGACTATGCAGGGAAGAACAGCCACAGGTCAAGCTGGTGAGGGAAGGAGAAGCCAGGTTCAAGGCCTTGTATGACCTGTTAACAGAGTCTGACCCCTATTCCTGAGGGAGCCGGGAGCTATTTGAAAATAGAAATCACGTCAGGATGGGAATGATCACATCCAGAGTCACAGAGAGTTAAAGAGGACAGACCAATGCCTTGGAGCACGGAGGGTAGAACAGGCCACTGTAATGGTTTAGGGAAGAAATAATAGAATGGAGATAAAGAGTAAAAATGGAGAAAAGGAGATGGTCTAGAAAGACATTCTTTAAAAGGTAAACTTAATGAATGGAGTTAGAATATGGGTGCATATGAAGCATGAAAGAGGAGGAGGAAGCCAAGAAAATCTTCAACATCCAACTCTGGCATCTCAATGGTGTTACTCAGGTGGACAAACGTGTGTGTGTGTGTGTGTGTGTGTGTGTATGTGTGTGTGTTCTATATGTTGGGGGGCAGAAAGATGGGTGATGGTCTGGTTTTGCACATACTGAATTTACAGTGCCTGTGAACACTGAGGGAAAAAACCTAAAAAGAGGCTGAAAGATGTGAGGGAGAAGGTATTGGGTCACAGACCCCGGGGGGAGCAGAGCCTTTCCAGACCGGAGCAGCTGGGACAACAGGACACCCACATGCAAAAGGAGGAGGTGGACCCTTACCTCGTACCACACACAAAAGTCAACTCAGACGAGATCATAAACCTAAATGTAAGAGTGAAAACTAAAAACCTCTTAGAAAACACCTAAGAGTAAATCTTTGGGACCTTGGGTTAGACAATGCACCAAAAGCACAAGCAATAAAAGAAAAAAAATTGGTAAACTGGGCTTCATTAAAATTATACAACATTAAGAAGACTAGGAGTAAATACCTGCAATGATATTATCTGATATAGAACTTTTATCCAAAATATATAAAGAACTCTTAAAACTCAGTAATAAAAAGACAAATAATTTAAAAAATGAAAGAAATATTTGAACAGATATTTCTCCAAAATGATAGACATCTGGCCAACAAGCACATGAAAAGATGTGCTCAACATCATCAAGGAAATACAAATAAAACCCAGAAAACCAGAGTGGGATACCAATTCACAACCACTGGGATGGCTAACCACAAAGTCAGATAATAAACAAGTGTTGGCGAGGATATGGAGAAAATGAAACTAATACACCGCTGGTGGGAAGGGAAAATGGCATAGTCATTTTAGAAAACAGTCTAGCAGTTCCTCTAAGGGTTAAACATGGAGTTAACATATTATCTGCATAGAAATTCCACTCCTGGTATATACCCAAGAAAAATGAAAATACACATTCACACAAAAACTCACACACAAATGTTCATAATGACATTATTCATAATCGCCAAAAAGCAGAAAAAAACCAAATTTCATTATCAACTAGTGAATGGATAAACAATCCAGATTTCCAGTATCAAATGGTCAACGTGGTAAACTCATATAATGGAACATTGTTGGGTGATAAGAAGGAAAGAAAGTTACTGGTATGTGCTACAACATGGACGAACCTCAAAAACATTATACTAAGTGAATGAAGTCAGACATAAAAGATTATATATTGCATGATTCCATTTATATGAATTGTCTAGAGTAAGTCTATAGAGAAAGAAAATAGATTAGTGGTTTTCAAGGATTCCAGGGTAGGGGTGGGGACTAATCGCCACCGAGCATTGGGATCTTTTGGGGTGATGGAAATGTTCTAAACCCAGATTGTGGTTGTTACGGCCATACCACCTTGAATGTGCCCGATCTTGCCAGACTGTGCTGATAGCTACACATGATATGGTAAAGGCATTGAACTGCACACTTCAAACAGGTGGATTTTATGGTAAGTAAATCAGATTTCAATAAAGCTGTTAAAAATAAAAGTGTAGAGTAGGCCTCGGAGTGGATGGCTGGAACAAAATGCAGGCAAAGCCTCAAAAGGGACTCTCAGGTAGAATGGCTGGGTGCCCAGTGGTGACCTTGGCCGGAATTCTGATAGAGGCAGAGAAGGGGTAACAAGCTAGAAGCTGAAAAATAAGCAGAAAGAAAGGCAGTGGAGATAGCTGGAGTAGACTACACTTGTGTGGATTTTAGCTATGAAAAGAACAGTTACGTGTAGAATTGCAGCTACAGGGGTAAACAAATGATAGATTTTCTTAAAGACAAATGACTCGATCGATCATTCTCACAAGCTGTTTTAGGAATCAGTACCTGGGGAAAGAAGGAGGAGGAGGATGGAGCAGGACCTCAGAAGAAGTGGAGAGGGTAACGTCAAGAACAGGGGTAAAGGATTAGCCTCAGGAGCCAAGAAGCAGACAGCAGGACAACAAGGTGAAGACTACTGGTGCCAGATACACAGAAGAGAACCCAAAATATAAAGAATTTCTTTGTGTGCCTGGGGTTCTATAGGGAGTTAGTAATTAATGTTAATTCCCAATGTAAAGCACACATTATGTATACATCTTGTGAGCACTTTTACAAGGTGCTTTTTATGTGAACTTTATCATGCTTCTATAGAAAATGCGGACTCTTCACACCTTAGCAAACGTGGAACCTTTCCCTTCAGACTCAATAGTAATAGTGTGGGTTCGACGTAGGAGAATCTGATCAATATCTTCTTCACAGAATTTGGACCCTTCGTCCTCTTCATCCATGAGTGCACCATAGGCCCCTTTTCGTAGAAGATCCTCAATTTCTTTCTTGGAAAGCTGTTGTACCTGTTTTAGAGAAATATTTAAAAATATTCAAAATAATTTAGAATTATAATGTTTGTAGACTAAACAAAAGCCTCGTTTCTTTCAAAGACAGTAAACCTGAATTATCGCAAAGGAAAGTGTGACAAAATATGCTTAAAATACTGAGGTCGAAAACTAATCAGATACTGAATAATTTCTTACTGTTAGCTAAATAAAGGAAGGGGGCAGAATAAACAAGTGGTTTAAGCAAGTGTTGTTTTACCCCATTGGTAGCGTTTTCTCTTCCACTCATAGACTGCAGCACAGCTTTATCCAAACCCAGCTTCAAACTAGCCTTGTCGAACATTTCCCTTTCATAGGAATTTCTCGTAATCAGCCTGTAGATTTTCACAGATTTGCTCTGTCCTATTCTATGACATCTAGCCTGAGCCTGGAAGAAAAAGAAAATTAATGCTATTGCAAAGAACTGAATGTCTGTGTTTCCCCGCCTCCAAATTCATACGTTGAAACCCTCACCCCAGTGGCATGGTATCTGGAGGTGGGGCCTTGGGGTGATGAGGTCGCAAGGACGGAGTACTCACAAATGCGGTCAGTGCTGGGAAAAGGGGCCAGAGAGCCAGCTAGCTCTCTTTAGGCTACGTGAGGACACAGCAAGAAGACGGCTGTCCATAAATCAGGAAGAGGGCCCCCACCAAGAACCTGACCCTCCTGGCACCCTGATCTCAGACTTCCAACCTCCAGAGCTGCGAGATATAAATGTCTGTTGTTTAAGTCACCCAATTTATGTGGTGTTTTGTTATAGCAGCCCAAGCTGACAGCTACCGAAGACAAGACTCAACTGCCAGTTATAAGACCCTTATGTTCTAATAAATAAGTAGTACAGTTTAGAAGAGAGTTGAGATACTAAGAAATTTCTTCTTACAACACTAATAAATTGATGACTAGTTGGCTGATTTGCCCTCAGTCACGAGACACTGCCTGAGTGACGACACTTTATTGGTTGGAATGGGGATTCTCTGTCATAGAAGGACTTCAAAAAAACAAAATCAGAAAGATTTACTTGTGTATTTACCTGGAGGTCATTTTGGGGATTCCAGTCTGAATCAAAGATGATGCAGGTATCAGCAGCAGTGAGATTAATGCCTAAGCCTCCTGCCCTTGTGCACAGGAGGAAAACAAACCTATCGGAATCGGGTTTGGAGAACCTGTCGATGGCCGCCTGGCGAAGGTTGCCTCTCACCCGGCCGTCGATCCTCTCGTACGGGTACCTGGAAAGTACCAGTACAAACAAGGAGGCCTGACACATAGCTACAACATACCTGTTCCTTTTTTATTAACAGAGTATGATTTAACAGAAATAATTTCAGAGCAAATAGAGTTTCTTGTCGTTTTTTATATAATTGGTTGAATGACCAAAGATTAAATTTTATTTTACTTCCTCTCTAGTGAAAAAGCTAAACTCTGAAAATAGCTGACACCTCTCAAAGTAAGATAACAAACAATTTCAATTTGAAGTAAGAACTATTCTCCCCTAGTCAAATGACAGCAATGGGGGAAAAAAAATTTCCCACAAAAGTATGTACTGTCCTCTTGTAGTTGTCATATAAAATAATTGTCATGTACATGCACAGTTTTTAAAAAGACATGTGACACACTGTCCCCATTCCATCCCCTTTATCATAAATGTCACTTCTAGGTGAACCACTTGGAGCCCTGTGAAGGGCAAATTTTTTATTTCCTTTTTATTATTCTGATACGGTGGCCCTCACCGTCTTTGAATGAGGTAGTCTTCCAGTATGTCCAAGCAGCGCACCATCTGGGAAAAGATAAGCACCCTGTGGCCACCAGCCTTCAGTTTTGGCAGCAGCTTGTCAATCAGCACTAGCTTGCCAGCAGCCTGGATCATTGCCTGGAGCTGAAAATCTGGAGACTCTGCATTGTGTGTTTCTTTAAACTCTTCCAAAATTTTCTCTTCAGCACCTGCAGAGATTGGACAGCATAACGTGAACACTGTAAAAGGTTTTTATTACCAAAAACAATGAATTTGCTTTCAAAACCCACTGCAAACTGCAGAAACCAGAACACCACACTCTTGTTTATGAACAAGAATCCACCTACTTACTTGAAGTTGGGTCTACACAAAACCATGGACATACAAAAGGGATCAAACTTTTAAGTACAACACACTGAGGCATTTAGGAGGAAAATCACATTTTTCAACAAACGAATGTTTGCTGTCTGTAAAAACTGAATTTCAACAACAGACTGTCAAGCCAGAAGTGGCAGAAACAAGCCAAGGGCCAGATACCTACAAAAAATTTGGAACCTAAATTGCTAAAGAAATGAAGAACTGTTTACTAGCTGAATATAAACACAAACAACAAAATCTGTTCTAAAACAAAGGAATAAAGTCCTAACGGTTACAGTAAAGAGCAGTAGTTTGGGGCCATAGATACCTATTAATATAGCCAAAATGACTGCAAAAAGGGGTATTCACTTTCAAGATAATTTTTAGGGATATTTGTGTGGGACCTAAGCACGTATCTTCTACTGTAACCTCTGAATCTCTCTCCACATTTATTCCCACCTGATAACTTCTTAAGACACAAAAATTCTATCTTGAATTATACAAAGCGTTTAAAGCTTAAAGAAAACCCTCTAAGTGTTTGATACAAGACTTTTATGCTTAACCCTCTTTTTCTCATAGCCCTACATGGATTTTAGCTTGTTCAAAGACTTAGGTATATTAGACAGAAGCCTCAAGAAAACAACATCTTCTTAAGGAATGAAGCCCTACCACATCCTCCCCTGACCCCAAGCACACGCTTATGCAGTAAGCAGCAGGCTAAGCTTCCTTCAACTGCTTAGGTGGCTTAACTAGAATTATGCAGCACCGGTCTGGCCTCCTCCTGCCTCTGGGGTTAATCGGGACATAGCTGCTGTGCTCAGCTCCTCTCCCTAAAGGCGGAGGATGTGCTCACCTATTCTTCAGAAAACACAGACACACACACATCCTAATGGGATTATTTCCCAGCCTTACACTGTGCCAGAAATTTGACACTACTCTTCTTACCACTGGCTTAAATACGTGAACTAACTATAACAAAGATGGGGATACATTTTTAAAGGTTAGTTAGGCCACCACGGCTACTCAGTACTTCTGCAAGAAGCACAAGATGTAACAAAAGCACAATCCCATTTCCACTTTAAAGGTGCTTGGTGGAAATTACCTTGTGACACGGTCATATGGCATAAATACAGTCTGTTAATTATTAATCAACAAAGACCTTACTGAGAACAGATTAAAGTCACACAACGTCTTCCCAAGCACTAAGGCCTCCACAAAGCACACGAGTTTCTTATGACGGGGGACTGGCAGAAACACTGGCTCTGTCTGAACTGCCAGCCCCTCACTCCCTTTTCCACACGAATAAAAAGCTAATATTCAGAATTTTTCTTTAAGTATGAAAAAAAAAAAGCAAGAGTTTTATTAGGAAAAGCTAAAGAACAAAATGTTATTTAAGCGCATCAGCAAGAATGTCCTTCAATAAAGTTAAATAATGTTTCTCAAAATGTGAAAGTTAGAAACCCAGGTTCTAGATTAAGGACAAGAAGGCCCTCAAGAGACAGGGGAAATAGATTTAAGCCCATATGTTGCATTACGTTTTTGTTAAAGTTCGTTCTTGTTGTACAATACTTTATAAGCTTTTTGTAATTCAGAAATAGATTTTATTTTTATGATATTTGGATAATTATTTCTTGTACATGTTAAGATTATAATCCATAGTAAAATAAAGTATAATTTTTATAGTTTAAAACAAGTCAACAGGCAATGAATATTTTTCAACAATGAAATAATCATTTGATAAATGTCAGAAATGTTTGAATTTTAATAAAAAATTTAAGTATTAAAAATTTGGTCAAATTAGCAAGAAAAATTTAAATTTTTTTAAATTTTAAAATTATTCAAAGATGAGGAAAGTAACTTTTCTGCCTTTTAAATGTTGCCAATAATTTCTCATCTTATAAAGAATAGTGAAAAAGAAAAATACATTCTTTCTTACCTGAGAAAAACTACTGCTGAGTTAATCAATCCAGCTCTTTGTTATGGATTCAAGTCCTTAAGGTGGCAGCCAGTTTACATTAATAATACTTCATTTAAAAATAATATCAGCAAACATATTTCCTATATGATTCTCTTAACATTTTATTATGGCAACACTGAAGGAAAAAAGGTAGGGAAGGTGTTGGGGAGGAGGGCAATTTCTACCTTCTGATGTCATAGCCAAATTTTCAAGATTATCAATTAAAGATTTACCTTGATATTAGACTTATAAACATCAATCAGAAAATTAACAGGAAATGGGTTATGGTAAACCAAAACACTTTGTTGGTTCTGCCTTTAATTAAAGCATGGCTGGCACTACAGTTAAAAGTGTGTGTGTATCAAAATCATTTGAAGTAAGTGTGCACTCACTTCCAGCTTGAAGTCTTTTTCACTTCAACAGATGGTCACTGTCAGGGCAGTAACTGCAATGTCATCTAGCTATATAAGCCACCAACAAACAAGAAAATATTTTGTTCTTGAAGATCACCAGAAAAAAAAGAGTTACTAATTTCTCTCTGAAATTCATTTCACCATGTAAGCCTCACTCTTGTTTTCTTTTTGCTCCTCTTTCTCTACCCTGCCCCTGCCTCCACCGACAACCAACAATCACCAACTCTTAAATCTCCTCTAACCGGCAGGGGACCTTGGACACTTTTTACATTATTCTTGCCCTCACATTATGGAACCTAAAAATCGGAAATTCTATTCAAATAAAGCTTGGGGCAATAACACTAACCCCATTTATGTCACCCAGTTACTTTAACTTGCTTAACTTGTAGCAAGAAAAACTAGCAGAGGCTTATAGTGTGCCAAACAGTTCCAAGCACTTAAGTAAAAATATTAAGTCACATTAAAAATATTCTTCATTTATGAACAGTTTGTGTTCTACCATCACTTACAGATTTTTTTTCTTCTGCTGTGCTCCTGTTACTCTCAACTCATGCATATCGTTGCTTCTATTTTTCACAACTATGGAAATGTGCTTTGTTGAACTGAAGGTTAGTTTGATTGGGGGTGCTTTACCCTGCCACAATCAATACTAATTTCAATTTAATCTCCAAAATTAAAGAATTCTCTCTGAAATGTTCAATAAATGTTTCTGACGAAAATAAACAGTACTGTTTCAAACCTCTGCGAAACACAATGTCTGCAAAAGTTATCTGGGCAGTTGTACCCTTAGTTTGTGTATAAGTATTTTTTCATTACAATTTCCCAAAATAAAGGCATAAAGGACACCTGCTTAACAGATACTTCTTAAATTGTTGTAAGAACAGAAAAGCTGACCGACCTCAATGTGTGACCAATTAGAACAATTGCCACAGATGCCAAGCCTAAGAGGCTCTCAGCGAACAAATGAGCTACATAGGATGACCCTGGAGAGCAATCAGCCAAGGAAGAGACCCACCAGCTGTGTTTTGGGGGAAAACACCCCGATGCTCAATGCATGTAATTGACATGTGACCAGACAGGGTAAACTTGATGGAACAGGGGTGGCTATGTAACCACCATCACCGAGATCTCCCCTTTCACACATACCCTGCTGGCAGCATTCAAGCCCTTTTGTGAGTATCTCCTTTTCTTTTCTTCCCCCTTGGAGGCTATTATTTATTTTCTTTTTACCAGCTATTAAATGAAAAAATGTGTGTGTACATGCACACACGTGTCCTTTACTCACACCATCATTTGCCCTAAGCCCCAACTCTCTCTCTCCAACTCCGTGAACAGGCTTGGCTGACACTCACCGTATCACCCTCAAAAGCTCCTATATACATTGTGATTGGCAGGTTGGCAGAACTGAACATGTAATTATTGCACATGATACTCTCTTTAGAAGACAAAGCTAAAAACACAAAGTTTTAAAAAGAAATTCACAGATGTCACACAACAATCACTTCAACTGCTTACACTGGAGACTGCCTTCTAGGTGTGGACTACTCTATCTTTTAGAAAAAGGACTTCTGGATCTGAGGTGGCTGATAGGTGTGTAAATTGTTGAAGGGGGAAAGATTAGGAACTCTTTAAATTAGCTGTCCTTGAACCTCACAGACTGTGATAAAGACAAAGCAGGCTTTGCTCCTTCTTCCCTGGAACTGAACCTAACTGCATTGCCGGCCAGTTATCATTGCACACAAGTCCCCCAAATTCACTGCCATCACCTTCCTTTAATCCATGTTAACTCCTGCCTGGACTACAGCAATAGACTCCTAGCTGGTCCTTGTGCATGTCTGCTTTCCCTCCTCCCATTTTTTAAATATAATGTTGCCTGATGGGTCATGTTAAATTCTTTTTCTTACTTACATATTTATTTAGAGACGAGGTCTTGTCTGTTGCCCAGGCTAGAGTGCAGTGGTACAGTAACAGCTCACTGTAGTCTCAAACTCTTGCATTCAAGTGATCCTCTTGCCTCAGCCTCCTGAGTAGCTAGGACTTCAGGCATGTGCCACTAAGCCCAATTAATTTAAAAAAAAAAAATCTGTGTGTAGAGGTGGGGTCTCGCTGTGTTGCCCAGGCTGGTCTTGAACTCCTGGCCTCAAGGCATCCTCCTGCCTCAGTCTCCCAAAGTGCTAGGATTACAGGAGTGAGCCACCATACCACCCATCCCTGAATCCTATTTCTAATCATTGCTCAGCTCAAACACTATTCGTGGTTCCCCACCACCTACAGTTCCATGCACTAGCTTTTAAGCCCTTCCCTGCATATCTAAGGTACACTGTCCCACTGTTTCTTAACGCATGCCTTATACTTTGGGCAAGTTCTCCTTTGTTTTCCAGACTCTCTCTCTTTGCTTATGTTATTACTTCAGCCTCAATGTCCTTTCTACCCATGAAGGCTTATCTCAAATGCCATCTCCTTCTTAAAGCTTTCCTAATCTCAATCCCTCACCTAATTGAAGGCTCCTAGAGTGGAATGCTCACTTCCTATTGACCTTTGCATTCTCCAGAGTATCTTACACATCATAGGTGTGAAATATTTACCCACTTAATGATTTTTGAAAGTATATAATAGAGGTTTTAACCCAGATGAGTTATAACACAATGAACTCAGCTAAGAAAACAAGAGAGCCATAAGTTATCCATTAGTAACAGGGGAAAACTATTATTAAAGATTTAAGATAATCTCTCATTTCCAGGAAATAGAGGTGCTAAAGGCCTCTAGACTGAGAGGAATGTGAGGACATTTCTGATCAAAGGCTTGAGATAGCTGATAGCTGTCTGCCCACACCAAAGTTCGTCTTTAACTCCAATTTAAACACACACACATGCACACACCCTCAAGAAAACCTCAATCAGGGGTTATTTTCTCTTTAGCTATTGGCACTTCAGATGACTTCTAGCCATGGAACACCAATGCCTCCTTTCAAGCACAGAGAGGTAGGCGAACGGCAAGGTGAGATACCACTTCAGGGATTGCTGGGGCAATGATCACTCGCCTTCAGCCACTACGGTTGGAGGCATCACAGAGAATAGGAGGCTGGAGAAACCCACACTCAGTGGACAGGATATAGTAATGACTAAAGACCGTGAAATCATCTGTCTGGGGCCTGAAAGGGATTTCCGGTGCTTCAGTCATCATTTAAATAAGTTCACAAGCAGGGCGGGCTTACCATTGATAAGGTACGGATGATTGCAGCACTTTCGTAATTCCATCATAGTGTTTAAAAGGTTAGGTACATTAGCTTGTCCACCACCTTTGGAAAGAAACGTAAAATTCTTCTCAAGGATGGCTCGGTAATATTTCTTCTGAATGTTTGTTAGCTCAACTTCAATAATAGTTTCTTCTTTGGGGGCCAAGTTCTTTTCTACATCCTCTTTGAGACGTCTCAACATCATTGGCTTTAGAATAGCCTGAAGTTTTTGTACCTAAAAAAGGACCTTATGTAAATACTGGTATCATGATTTGCTTGCATGTTAAAACATTTTCTAACATGAAAAATCAAGATTATCTTATTCATTTACCATCCATTTTCATTTTTCAAAGCCTAAGAAAGGTATGAAGGTGCCAATCCTTCAGCTTTCATAAGAGAAGTGCATGAAGGTTGGATGATTCTATGTCAAATGGACTATTTTACCTATCCAGGAGTCCTGAACAGCCAGAAGGCTTGAAAAACACACAACAACAACAAAAAATCCAATTTATTCATTTAGCTTTCCCTTCTTTTTGTCTTAAGCCATAGGGATGATGAGGAAGAGGGATAAGACAATGTCATGGGAGTGCTCTGCTTCTGTTCTCTTCCCTCCTAGGTAGAGCTAAAGAATGAGAGAAAGTGAGCCTAGAGCTATACAGTCCCTGAAACAACGAGCAAGCAAGAGATCTCTCTCCTTGGTTCTCTTTTCTGTTGATTGGCAATAGGATATAGTACACCATATAGTTCTATGTTAGAAAAGAAAAACAAAACAGACTTCATTCTGGACTAAGCTAAGCGGTTTTAGATAGTAAGTTGGCGGAGGGGGTACACAAAGACCAAGATTTCAAGCCTATCTCTCATATTTATTTCAAATACAGCACACAAAACATAATAACTAATACCCATGTAACTCCTACAGTGTATAAAATGACCAACCACGTTTGAAACGCAATCCATCATTTGTTTCTCACAGAAATACTGTGGGGTAGTTATGCCTCATGTATTTAAAATGAAAATATGTAGGTTTGAAGAAGTACATGCTTCAGAAATAAGAGTACAAAACTCCAGCAGGCAAACCGCTCTACAAACTTCAGTGGCTCCTGACACTCTCCCCAAAAGTACATATACACAGCAAAACCACCAACCCGAAGAGCACAGCAATCTCTGAAAATTATATCAATAGGTA
The DNA here is from genome assembly GCF_041146395.1 of Eulemur rufifrons. Taxonomy (NCBI): domain Eukaryota; kingdom Metazoa; phylum Chordata; class Mammalia; order Primates; family Lemuridae; genus Eulemur; species Eulemur rufifrons. Next base: position 92,362,024 of record NC_090985.1, read on the forward strand.
CGTAACCTCTCTATAAATCTCAACAGTCCTTCTCAAGAACAAACAAATAAACAAACAAGAAATCTTCATAATGATGACTTGGAAAGTCCAAGGAATGGATATATAAAGTTCTGTTCATTAGATGAGAAAAAACTGTGATATAATTTACATTTTAAAATAATGTAAATATTAATGCTTTGCCATTTCATGGGTTAATCGTCAATTTTATGACTAAAATACAAAGCAAAGATGATAAGTACCTGCTCTTCTGTTTTTAGATCACCAAATTCCTGCATAAAGGTGGTTTCTGAAGGGAAGCGACTTGGTTCCAAGAAATGAAGCAAGCTAAAGAGTTCTTCCACAGTGTTCTGCAGCGGGGTTCCTGTCAGCAGCACTTTGTGTTCCTACGGTAGTGCAAGGAAAGCAGCTGATCAAATTGTAGCAAAAAGAGTTTCTTAAAACCAAAGCTTTTTACCAGATATCCATCTTTCTACTTCTACTCATCAGTGTTAATTCAGCATCCACCCTATGCGAAGTATAGAAATTAAACATGAAGACGGAGCTACAAGAACATGGCTCCTGCTTCAGATAAATAGGTACGTGGAGGGTCCTCCCTAGGACTCTACAGACTCCTTAAAAGTGTCGTGCCATTTTGCTTCTTCCTGGGGTTACTAGGTCAATATTTTAGTGCCATGGCTTGCTCAGTCCCCTAAGTCTCAAATGCTTTTTCCCCACCAGTTTTTCAAAATCCCTAGACTCAGATAAATCGCACATGCTTCTTTCTGCTCTCTATATCAACAGTGCTCTCATCTCTCCATCTGCTTCCTGCATGACTCACTTTAGAGACAAAAGAAGTTCTTCTACATGCAACAGTGTATGAAAAACTATTTTGTTCTACAAAAATTTCCAACTAGCAAAGAGGTCAGCTTGGTTTTAAAATACCACAATCACTTTTTTTTAATCAGATGCTATTTATAACTGTCTCTTTGAACCAGGTTAGGTATTTCTTTAATTAATTCTTCCTGTTTACGAGCTCATTCCCAGCTTTCCCCATGCAGTCTTCCCCTGTCCTTCGATTTCTATAGATGCAACACGGAGGGGCTGTTTTACAATGATCAGTCTTAACAATAGTGAGTTTATTAATCTTAAGAGCCTTGTTATTTTCTACTTTGGCCATTCGTTGTATAGCACAGCTAATAAAACTATTTCAGAAAGTAATTATATCTTCTAGTAGTTTCAAAAGCAATGTTCTGACTTAGAATCTGACAAGACTTGGTTGCCAGAGTATATGCTCAGTAAATACTAGATGAATGATGTAAGAACATGCTAATTTTCTTAATATCTACCAAGTCTTATCTGTCAATGAAGCTATTTGAATGTGAGGTGAAGGAGTTCAATATGCTTTTATTCTTCCTTTTCTCCCCTTTGAATAGAGTTCTCTGATTGAGGAAGTTACACTGACCACCATCATCCTCAGACTCATTGAATTCAAAAAGAGTAAGGAATTTGCAAATCAATTCAAGATTTTCTAATGTATAACCATACTGGTAGATAACATGGGCCACAATCCCGTACATTCCCAAGTCCTGAATTACTTTACCCAAGAACTTTTTAAAGTAGCATTACAGGTTCAAGAAAGAGTTACTGCAGTAGAAAAGCATTTCTATTGTATTGATATTGTCTTGATTGTCTCCCAGTTTTTCCATATTTTTTAGTGCTGAGTTAAATTAAGTCCTGAATGCCTAACCAAATACTTTAAAAGTTAAATCCTTTTTAACTTATTAATTTCAAAATAAATGCATTCAAGAAAAGGAAAGAACTCCTTTTCTATGCTGTTTCCTTTCAATGGCTGTTTAACAGCCAGTTATACCAAATTATATTAATACATATAGCTCTTTTATATAGTTGCCTATGAGCAGTGGAATAAAACTAGGTTCCAATTAGAAAGTAATGATTAAAAATATACAATTAATATACACACAGTATCACAAAACAGCATGTAAGAAACTCAGGCTGTGGAGCTTATCACCTCCAACTATGCCAGAAGACATACTTTCGCCTTGAAAACGTTACCATGCTTTTTATCTCTGATGGAGTGCTGTCCATTTAATTTCATTTCAGCAGACTCTTTAATTTGTGTGGGACCTCCTGACAATGAAAGATGAGATAATAGAATCAATGAAGAACTACTCTGACCTCCACGGCACACCCTCCTTTTGGTGAGGGACAAGGAGATGGCTTTACTTCCCCAGAGCTCCTGTGGAGGAAGACGGTGACTGCCCCTCAAGGTATCATCTTCACATTTTCCCCGTGTCTGGAGAGTGAAGACACTCATTGGTCTTCCTTTTCTGAGAATGCACCTGGAGCCAATCCTCATCAAACGCACTTTGACCAGAACTCAGTCTAATGCAGGTAACAGTTCCTAATGACCTAAACCATAGTAGGATGTAACTACTAGTTGCTCTTTTGACTATGAATTATTCAAGGAAAGAAGAATACAAAGAGGCAAGTATACCAGTTCTCATGATGCTTATTTGAAGTAAGGATTTAAAAACCAGGCAACAGAGCTGTTCTCAACTGGACAAATACAATTACACTCTGAACAACAACGTATTCCATCTTGAAAACATCTCTTCTGAGATAAAGATTCTTGATCATCAGAAAAATAAATATTCTGTTCATTTGCTAATCAGAGCTTCCCAGCTGGTGAGCCAAGAATGAGTGTGTGCTAAGTCCTTGGGCCCCCCTCGTCCCTAGACAGGTCCTCTGTGGCAGTGAGCAGCCTTCTCTGCATACCCCAGTGTGGCATACAAATATTATCATTTTCTGTATCTGCCATTATGTGAAAAAAGTTTAGGAAACACTGCAATATGTAACTCAAAATTATCTGGATAACAGATTCTAACCCATTAATGAAATGTTAGTATAAATAATAGAAAATTCTTTGAAGTATCCTAATGACAATTAGATTGTTTGATGTTGATAGAGTTAAACTAATTGGTACTCACCAATAAAGAACTGTTTTACAATAAGAATCTGCTATTTGGGAAGATATGAACTAATAATGGAAGACAACTTAGATAAACTTAATTGTATGACTTAAAATAAATAAACTTAATTGTTTAAGCCTTCAGGAAATGGTGATATAACTATCTTAGTGGAAAACTGTGAAGGTGGATCCCTACTCAGAAAATGTATTCAGATAGATCATGAGCATTAGCACTTACTTGCAAACACAGGTTTATTTTATTTTATGTTATTTTATTATCCTTTTTGAGACAGAGTCTCATTCTGTCACCCTGGGTAGAGTGCAGTGGTGTCATAATAGCTCACTGCAACATCAAATTCCTGGGCTCAAGCCATCCTCCTGCCTCAGCCTCCCAAGTAGCTGGGATTACAGGCACAAGCCACCACGCCCAGCTATTTTTTTTATTTGTAGTAGAGAAGAGCTCTCACTGGTGCTCAGGCTGGCCTTGAACTCCTGAGCTCAAGCAATCCTCCCACCTGGGCCTCCCAGAGTGCTAGGATTACAGATGTGAGCTGCCTCACCCCACCAGGTTTACTTCATTTTCATGCTAAAGTATCACTTGGGGAGACCAAATGCTTACTCATCTCTTCAAAACTATTCACTATTTCCAAGTGCTCTTACTTGTTTTGTGGCTTGGCCACCAAACTGCTTTGAGAAACTGCTTTAAGAAAAGTCTTAGGATAGCTTTAATAATAATTCATTAAGGCAAAAATGGGAAATCTCATCCTAAACAGGATAATTCAGTCAGAGTTCTTCCTGTAAGCAAAACTAGATTTGGTTTGTTTTTAATTAAAAGAATAGCTGGCTAATCCAATCCCCCTAATTTAAGAATAAAAGAAGCCATTGCAAAGAACCAGCTGCAACAGAAAGCTTTTAGGTGTTCTTTTTGGTGGTACCAGTCCCAGTCATCAGCTAAAAATTTATAGCCATGAATATATAGAATATTCCTTCCCATCTCAAACTCTCAGTTAAGAAGATTTTTCTACAGAAATCATCATTTAGGGATTTTAAAAACGTTTTTGTACCTTTGTGAAACTCATCAAATCATCCAACACATGCTAAAAGACAAGAATTTTGCTTTCAAAAAATGTACATTAAAAATGAAAAACAAGTGATCACAACCACATTGTAAACTATGGAGTGGAAAGAGGAACGAGGATGACTGAGGTCATGTAGTAATTTCTACTAGGAAATGATACACATTGTAGAGTGGGATGGAAAAAAAAAATCAATCAAATTCTAATATTCCTACAATGTGTTATTCCATGATACTCCTGCTGAAAAAAATCTAGAAAATCTCATCAGGAAGACCTGATCATCTCTCGGGAAGCTGGTAGAGTATGGGATAGGTGTGGTATAAAACTTCAGATCAAATTTGAGGTCTTGTAATTCCCCAAACTTTTAAGTGTCTATTCAAACTAACCAATTCCCGATATCCTACCCAACTTACTGAGAACTTGCACCTGCAAATCCTATGGCCCCCAATATGGCAAAACCGAACAGCCCTGGAACATAACTGGATTATCATCACTGATGTAAATTAAAGCTTGGCCCAACACTTAATGAAGTAGCTATACAGGTTAAGTATTCCTCGTCCGAAATGCTTACGAGCAGAAGTGTTTCAGATTTCAGATTTTTTCAGATTTTGGAATATGTGCATTTATACTTACTGGTTGGACATTCCAAATTTGAAAATCCAAAATCTGAAATGCTCCAATGAGCATTTCCTCTGAGCATTATGTCGTTGCTCAGAAAGTTTCAGATTCTGGAGCATTTGGGATTTGGGATTTCTGGATTTGGGATGCTCAACCTGCATTTATGAACAAAAGTGTAAAGCAAACACTTGAAACTTCAATTCAGTGAAAATATATCATGATTATACTTTGCTATTATACAACTGTTTAAAGACACCAGCAAACAATGTAAGAATCAAGAAGGTAAGAGCACTTCTGAGTAACTGAAAGTTCAGGAGAATATATCACAATATTTGACAAGTTTTGCAAATGCCATTCACAGGCATTAGTCAAATTCAGAGCAGTGGAATTACCAAGTTAGTAACAATTCTATTCAGGTTCAATGCAATCACCAATATGAGCACTGACCAAGTCCATCATCTTGAGTCCCTCCAACAGCTTGCAGTTCCTATTCTTCAGCCTGTGGGCTTCATCAATGACCACGCAGCGCCATGGAATATTCCGCAGCTCAGGACAATCAGTCAAAATCATCTCAAATGTAGTGATGATGGCATGAAACTTATAGGACCCCTTTATCACTCGACCCTACAAGAACAACTTGGAATTATTATTAAGCATGAATGATTACATTAATAACTTTACGGATGAGTGAAGAGCATAAAACATATGTATTTATCTCTTTCCACGACCCTTTATTTCAGGGGACACACAATCTGTGTTCCTTATTTTGGACATTTTAAGCTGTGTTACGGTAAAACACTTTTTATAAAATTCTAAAATAAAAAAAAAGTCACATAAAACTTAAGATAATTTTCCAAATCTAAAGATAAATACAGGTAGAGATCTCAATATTTTTCTCCTTTAATTATTTAATTGTAGAATAGATTTTATACTTAAAACAAACATACGCATAAAACCCAAAATTCTGTCATATTTCCAATTACAGGACTTCCACTTACTACCTATAGCTTAAAATTATTTTAGCACATATTATTCTTTCTTTTCACGTTGTTTATAGCACTTCACTGTCGATATCATATACTAAGTGCACACAGGTAACTGGAATAAGAAAAGCAATTGCGGCCGGGCCCAGTGGCTCCTGCCTGTAATCCTAGCACTCTGGGAGGCTGAGGCGGGTGGATCATTTGAGCTCAGGAGTTCGAGACCAGCCTGAGCAAGAGCGAGACCCTGTCTCTACTAAAAAATAGAAAGAAATTATATGGACAGCAAAAAATATATATAGAAAAAATTAGCCAGGCATGGTGGCGCATGCCTGTAGTCCCAGCTACTCGGGAGGTTGAGGCAGGAGGATCGCTTGAGCCCAGGAGTTTGAGGTTATTGTGAGCTAGGCTGACGCCATGGCACTCTAGCCCAGGCAACAGAGTGAGACTCAAAAAAAAAAAAAAAAAAAAAAAAAGAAGAAGAAAAGTAATTGCTACTATTAATGACAGCCAAAGTATAAATTCTTCCCTTTGGATGTATTTCATTCAATGTGTCATACATTTCAAGGACTTTTTACATGCTTAATATTTTTCACTTCTAGTAACAGGGTAATAAAATATTCTTTCTATTCACATTTAATACGACCACTTTTTGTTTAGTTCTCTCTTAGGCTTGCAAAATAAAACCAATTAACATATCAATACATCAAATAGATTTCAGTGGTCAAAGTAAAAAATTTCATTCTTTCTAATAATCAGAATGATCAAAGCCTTAAAAATAAAGAGCTGCCTTCATAAATGTAGAAAGATAACACAAACATAAATTCAGTAAGAAATCTAAAGCAAACCTCTCAGTTTAGCAAAATCCAGACCTTCCCAACCCACCCTTTTAATGCCTTACAATACACATAGTAAGCACAAGGAATAGGACCTGTGAAGTTTTACCTGGGGATCTTTGAAGTACATTTCATACAACTGAATGGTCCGACGACTAGCTTGACTCCCATGATACACAACCACGTTCAACTCTGTCCAGGTTCGGAATTCCCTTTCCCAGTTGGGGATTGTGGACAATGGGGCAATTACTAAAAAAGGGCCATGGATTCCTTTCAAATATATCTCATAGAGAAATGTAATGGACTGGATAGTTTTTCCCAAACCCATTTCATCTGCTAAAATGCAGTTTCGCCTTTGGGAAGGAAATGAGAAAAGGTTAATGAGTATAGACATTAGACACTGCTGTCTTTTCACAAAATACATACTATTATCCTCACAGAGGCATATCTATATGGTTTTATTCAAAACATATATTTTTAAACAAAATTCTCTGATAAATAAAAATTACTTCTACATGCTTCTGTCAATCTCTGTATTAATCTTTGTTGAATAAATATTAAGCATATTTCTAATGCTTGCCTTTTAGAAAATTCTTATTGGAGAGTTAAAACAGTAAGTTCTTTTTGATTTATATCTTCAATAACTACAAAAGAACAGAGCTACAGACATTTTTAAAAGTGAAGAAAAACATGTTCTACATACATGTTGTACCAATTGAAAAGTAGCCAGTTTACTCCCTCCAACTGGTATTCCCTGAGTTTGTTATTGTTTTTATACTCCCTGGAACTCTCCGATTTCTTCCAATCATCAGCAGGAGGTCGCTCCTGTTTCAAATACAGTAAATCTCATTAGTGGCTTCTCAAAGACCACACTGCTATGCTATTTTCAAATTAGATCATATACCACGAGCCAATCCTTACCACACGCCCTGTTTCCGGCTCCCTGGACATCAGTTTCTCAAACTCTTCGATCTTTCCTTGATCTATGTCCTGCCTCAGCTCCCATGTGCTGTCTTCGTAAGGAAGTGAGCACCACTTCACCAGATAGTGAGTCACAGGCTGGGCGAGGTTTAAAGAAATCAGAATTGGATTCATTTGACCAAATAGATATTTACATATATTAAGCACAAACATGTGTTCTACGTCATTTACCAACAGACATTACCCCAGCATCAGTAAGACTGAATGGATAGAAATTTTAAAACTATGACCATTAATTAATTGTCCCTAATTAGAATCTCAAGTCTGAACTGGAAACAGTATTACTGGGTATTGTCAGAAAAAATTAACTTTTTATCTAAATCACTGGTAAGCCATGTTCAAAAGCCAGAACTATATAGAAAGAAATAACTAGCAAATAGCAAAGCTGAATTTGAGCTTTATGCTAATCTGTGCAAATCATTCATCAAGTGTCTCGTTTAGGCTATAAGGTAAATCATCTTGGCATATTTAAATGTTTACATAATTGGCTAGTTTCCCAAAGAATGAGAAATAGACTTAAATTTATTAGGATCTCTACCTTTTCCTTAAACAGAGTGATACTGTTTGTATCCAATCACATTAAAATAATGTATTTGAGCTCTAGAAGATTGGAGGGCAAAATATTTTGGGTAATGCAGATCAATAGGATTTTCTTTCCTCTAGAAAACACTTGAGTTTGTCGACCTTCATTTCAGGACCAAAGGACACTGACCTGGTTGTGATATTAAAAATATTTGTACACAATATGCTATGAAATAAATATTTTTAAAGTACAACTAAGCAAAACTAGAAAAGTAAATATCATGTTATGGCATGGTCTTTGAAACATCATGGAGTTTCATGATATAGAGTCTGGAGTAAAAAGAGAATTCTTTGTAGACTCTCCCTAGATAAGCAAGAACAAACACTTCATGTAAAAAACTCAGTTTACAAGCAGAAGCTAAGAATGAGAGAACTCATGGTGGGTGGGCACATCATAACCAAGGGACAATGCTCAGAAGTCACTAGACTTGTCTTTATTCTTCCTTCCCTATCAAATGTCCTTTACAACCTCATAGGGTTTTGCAAAGCAACATGAGAGTGCCGAGACTGGGATCTCATAAAGAAAAATATTTTCGATTATCCTCTGTGCACCACATTAAATGAAGTTCATCAACTTCACTAACGATGTCCAATGCTAAATAATATTAAACTCCATTCTGCCACAAGAGCACTCTCAATTACACAAAGACACTTTGTGCTCTACGATAGATTTATACCAAAATGTACTGAATTCCTTATCTATCATATTCTGGAATTGTGCAAAAAGTCAATGTATTTGTTACATATTGAAAATTGATTTTTTTAAAAAAGAAAGCTCTCGGACTAAACAGACAGTGTAAAAAATAATAACATAAGCTATTACTAAGTCATAAAACTGATAATAAATTAATAAGTTTCAGTTAAATTTAGAGCAAGTATGTCACAACTCAAGGCTATGACCAGGACCAGGTCTAGGATTCTACCATGTTTTCCAAAGAGAAATACGAACTGCGTGAATCACCACTTTGTAACACAAATGATTTCCTGTTACCTCTCCCCGGTCATCTGTGCTACGTGCAAAGTCCATTATCCGGTCAACCTCCACATAATCTGGATTAAAAAGCTCATCCTCAATCTGCACCAAAGGAAAAAAAAAAAAAAGGTTAAAATGTTTGTTTATTTCCTAAGAGGAAACACTATTTCACTTTTCACGAGGCAATAATATTTTGGGTCACAGCAATATAAAATTTATATTTGGCAAATTCTATTATATTAACTGAAATGGTACAATTTAGTAAAATCATTCCCCATGAGGAAATCAGATTTCCTAGACTTTGTTAACGGGGTCTTTTAATTACTGTGTGAAACCTTTTACTGTGAGAGAATGTTTAAGAATATTTTAAATGAAGTGTGAAATTACAATTCACTAATGAGCAATCCAAAAGGCTTATGGCATGCAATGCATTTAGCATTCTTGAAACTACAGCTTGCAATAAAGAATCAGAGTCATGCACAGTAAATGCTACTGGAGTCTAATAAGTACTGGAGTTGTCTGATGCTTTATAGCATCGTTTATAGAATGTTATTCAAAAGCTAGAAACACTAAAACCAGATTTCATATTTTGGCGCGAACAGAGTTTACATGACAATGTTTGGTAGTTTTTGTCACTCAATATTAGTACCTCATTTAGAATAGTAGTCTTCATTAATCTAAGTGTTCTAATGATTTATTTGTACAGATCATAAGTGTTTAGGTAAAAGTATTAAAAATAAAGAAATGAGGCCCAAATAATCAGGTTATTGAACCAATATATTAACAATCTTTACAAAAGTAAAGTACTACTGTTAGCCTGTAAGGGTGTCTCAGAAAATAATAGAATATGGCTCAAAAGAAAGTTAAAGACTAAGCTATACTTGAAAGAAGTAAGGGTCAGATAAGTTTCAGATGTTAGAAAACAAAATACACATTATTACATGCTCCTATAGATTTATCAACAATACCAGGTCATTAAATATGAAATGTCTGATTTCAAATCAAAAGCATAGTTTATTATATCTCAAACAAGAGGCAGTACAATTAATCAAAGTATGTGCCTAAACTATCAACAGTTTTGCCATCTTAATGGTAGCTTGTTTATGCCAGCAGCAAAAAGCCCGGAGAGCGACTGGTGATGAAATCGCGAAAGGCGTTTTCCACAGCTTGTTGAGAATTGAATATTTTTCCTTGCGAAAAGTGGTCCAAAGCCTGGAAGAAGTGGTAGTCAGTTGTTGTGAGGTCTGGTGAACACGGTGGATGACAGAGAGTTGCCAAGTCCAGCTGCTATAGTTTGAGCAGCACTGTTTGTGAGATAGGTGGTTTATCGTCGTCTTGCAAGAGGATTGGCCTGTCTTTATTGACCAATCTCGGCTGCTTCATCACAAGAATCTTCATCATTTTCTCCAATTGGTTGCAGTAGACATCCACTGTATCCAATGACCAGGTTTCATGAAGCTGTGGTGGATAATACCAGTGCTGGACCACCAAACAGACACCATTAGCTTTTTTTGATGAATATTTGGTTTTAGACTATTTTTTGGCACTTCATCTTTATCCAACCTTCGTGCCAAACACTTGCAACTGTCAAAAAGAACCCATTTTTCATCACGTGACAATAAAGTGTAGAAATGGTTTGCCTTTATCGTGATGGCAGAGAAAGGCAAGCTTCAAGAGGATTTCTCTTCTGATGCTCGTTTAATTCATGCAGAACCCATCTATCCAGCTTCTTTACCTTGCCAATTTGTTTCAAATGGTCCAATATTGCTGGAATAGTAACATCAAACCTTGCTGCCCATTCACACATAGGTTGAGATGGATTCGCTTCCACTACAGCTTTCCACTCATCATTATGCACCTTGGTCTCAGGTCACCCATGTAGCTCATCTTGAAGATTAAAATCACCAGAATGGAACTTCTCCAAGCATTGATGTACTGTACATTACATTAGCCACATCCTTCCCAAACACTTCGCTGATATTTTGAACTGTCTGTGCTGTCTGTTCCCCAATAGAACTCATATTTGAAAATAAGACGAATTTTTGACTTATCCATAGTTTCACAAAAATTTCTCTAAAAAAATTTGAAAGATAATCACAAGCCAAAATGTGTGCTTGCAAGACTGAGGTTGTACCTTCACAATAAACATAAAACAAGAAGTGTCAAAGTGAAATGTCAGAGATATCAACTGTCAAACTTAGTACTTAAGGAAATTGGACATTTCATACTTAATAACTTTAATATAATGGTGTTAAAATACTTTGCAAAAGGCATACTCAAGGTCACTTAGACACCATTCTTAACCCTGAACTGCAGGTTGAAAAAGAAAAGCAGTTCAGTCATAGTCTGCTCAAGGAGAACAATCATTCTCTGGCTACTGTGCCCATTTAAAACACTCAGTTGGGAAGCTTTCAACTCTGAATTATGTAACTAGCAGAAATACAAAAACGTATTTCAGCTGCCTCAGGCTTTTACACAGAGGTGATCAGTAAGGCAAAAAAAAAAAAAAAAAAAATCCACTGAAATGTTCAATTAATATATAAAGTGTTAATATATTAATGCACTGGCTTTGTTAAGATTCTAGATTTAGGTAAACAATATATACATGTTATTCATATATAGCATAAACGCTAAAATTTTCCACAAACTAGGTTTTGGTGGCAAAAGCTCTCTTTAAGACATCTTGTCCTTAAACACCATATTTCATATTCAGTGCTAAATTAAAATCCTTGACTTTTCCTAAACAGTTCTACCTTGTGAGTAATTTATAGCATCATGCATGTGATGAAATTTCCAGTTTAAACGATCTTTTTGAATAGAGATTTCAAGTGCAGCAGACTTATAAGGCAGCCTAAAGTAAAACAAAGAATGTAAAAGCAGCCGTAACAGAAAATACCGAAGTAGCAGAGCTATGGAAAACCTCAAGCCATGATCATTTATGGGATAAAACAAAAAGGGGTATGTGCATGTACACGTGTGTGTGTGTGTGTGTGTGTGTGTGTGTAAAAGAAAGGGAGGAAGGGGACTGTTACCATTTTCTGATAATTTCCATTCAGGACAGAACTTAAGATTTCCAGTTGCCAAGTTACCAGCTAGATAATGTATTTCAATCCTGGTACAGGCAACTCACACAGACAGACCTGAGATCAACAGGCTGTGTAACTAGGGCCAGGCACAATTCACTCAAGAGTGTGACTACAGGAAACTGAGTCCAAATAAATTTAATAAACAGGACCAGGATTTAAGGACAAGGGGAAAACTACCATTGTGCTTTTTCCTTTTTCCCTCCCACTGACCCACACAAAAGGTCAGCAGAACATACGGTGTCTCTTTTTAAAAGGAAGCTAATGATTTCAACTAGTCCAGTGTCAGGAAGATTTAACTTTGGTTTCACTATGAAGGGCATGAAAAATAGAACCTGATAGTACTTCCCCCAAAACCTCCCCTTCAAAGAAAGAATCTTTTTAATATTCTGGAAGATGTAAGAATTGAGTCACATTCAAGTAACTCCATTCCACTCAGTGCAAACCGCTGCATTGCCAAAACAGATGAACACTAACAGTAACAGCGGTGATGATACAGACATGTGTCTAGGAAAAGAACCACCTCACCATCTCCCATCAAATACAGACTTTACCATCTGCCTGCTAGGATCATGGAAATCAGATCCCAGGAGAACACAAGCTTGTCACCTGATATTATGAGGATTTTATGACATAAAAGTACTAAACGCTCATCTGTCCCACTCTCCTCATCTCCAAAAAGAGGTAGCAGTGCAAAGTAGTTTGTTAAACAGGTATCATTTTGCATCAAATTTCATACTTCTTTACAGTTTACATTTTGTTAACTCTTATGAAAAGAGGAACTAATAAATCAGCAAGTCTTATCTTTCGATGTTAGGGTTTTTCTTGTATCTGAGGCTATAAGTAAAGCAAAATTGGTGATCAGAAGTCCAGAGATTCCAGGAAACAGCTTGTGAAAGCATTTTTAAAATGTAATTGACTATGGGGGGATTAGGGGGAGATCTGGCAGTTCTTACAAATGCAGATTTTCTCCCCTGCTCTAGCTATTTTCGCTGTCTTGCTGTAACTGATAACCTAGGATAAAGGAGCACAGGCAAAATATTATACCAGCTTCTATACCACAGCCTAGCATTTGTGAAAGCAAATTTAGTGAACTCTGTGATTTAGGCATCGTCTTGAACAGAATACATTTGCCACATAACTTCCCCATAGAAGTTAAACTTTCATGTCTTAGAATTTGTGCTTAATATTTACTATAGCATTTTTAACCTGCTAAATTTCAATAGAACTTTCATCAACGTACTTTTTTCATCATCTAGTAACTGTTTGTACTTCCATTACAAGATTTTAAGCGTACCATCACCACTATTTCCACATAATATCATAGGACCAGTATCTTCTAGACTAAGCAACAGGAAGAATGAGAAATTTCCTGTTTATAAATTTTTAGCAATAACCAGTTACCAATATGCAAGTAACAGCACCAAATGAGGCAAACTAGTTTTTCTTAATTTATTGAACTAAAATTTAGAACATTTTAATAAATACTTTAGAAAATTAACCAGGTGTTTCATACCTCTGAAAGGAATTTGTTCTGGCCTTGCTTTGCTTTAAATCGTTTAATCTTTTGCTGAATTCTCTTATCTTTTTCCAGATCTTCTACAGAAGCCCATTGACAATGAAGATAAGAGCTGAAAGAATAAAATAATATTCCTGAAACACGTAGAAAATAATTCATCCTTTGTTATATGTCTTTTATGGTTCAAAAAAATCAACTAAACAGATCATTAACAAAATAACCTGCTTACTTACAGAGGCTGTGGAGCAACATTCAACACAATCACTAATGTTTGAACATAAGAAGAGAAAATCATATAATAGTGCCTAAAATTTGCCTTCCGTCCTAAGCCTCCAGTTCTCTTATCCACTACCCATTAAAAAATCCCCCCAAACAGAAATGGCCTAATAACAAGCTGTTTCCATAAGTGAATGGATTACACTTCAGTATAAAACAATTAGCACTACAGGGTGGCCTTAAATCTGAATTTATGCTTTGAGCCTTTTATCATTGAGAAACAAGAGGTTTTTACTGAGTTAAAAGAATTCAAATTAAAAATAGCAATTTCTTTGGGGATAAGAGGTATAGGGTACCCTTGATTCATAAAAGGCCTATATCATACTGGCCCCAACAGTAAACCTAATCTAATCCTTCTAGAGCAATCAGAGAGGAGAGAATCACCATCCGCTCCCTGAACACTAGCCCATGCCCCCCTCTATCTCCTAATCAGTTCCTGCTCTCCAGCCTGTGTTTTCCCAGGAGCTCTGAAATGATGTCCGTTGGTCCCTTGTGAATTTTTCACTCGCTAACATCTATACTTGCACTGGGCAAGTCCTCTCCCCTTCAAACTCACCACCTTCTGCTCTGAGCACATGCTGTGCCTTCCATAACCTGAATTTCAATATATTCGACCCTCCCTTTTTCTTCTCCAAGATTCACAGGCACACAGTTTTGGCATTCTTTTGTTTGGTATTTCAATTTTTTTTTGTCCTATCGTCCTTTCCCAACCCCCAAACAGCCTCGACTGTCTCTTATTTCTCTTTCTGGCAATAACATTAAAAAGAAATGAGATGCTGGAATATATACCTCTTTCAGAATCAATGTACTACTTCTCTTAGAAACTATGTAGCAATTATAAAATGTTTCAAAACAATGATATAGGAAACATTTATGATATTAAGTACCACATAATTGATACCCATGCAATGTCTATTACGAATTTTCAAAGGATTGATTTAGTCCTTAATAGACTGAGTGAGGGAGAAAAGGATTTTAAATATATTTGCCTATGAACTAATACACCCACACACAGAAAAGAATAGATGAAAATGCATCAAAATGTTAATAAAGGTTGAACATCCCTGAAACTTGCTGAGTGTCAACATGAAACTCAAAAGAAATGCTCATTGGAGCATTTTGGATTTCAGATTTTTGGATTTGGGGTGCTCGATCACTAAGTATAATGCAGATATTCCAAAATCCTAAAAAATCTGAAATCCTTCTAGTCCTAAGCATTTTGGATAAGGGGTACTCATCCTGTAATGAGTTCTGGGTGGTAAGATTGAAAGTATTTTATTTTCTACTTTCAATTTATATTTTTCAAATTTCCAGTAAGTAATATGCAATACTGTCGTAATTAGAAACAAATAGTATGAAAATAACCTACTCTAGTCTCCTAATTATTTGACAGAAAAAGGCACATAGGTACTCAGTGTTCTTGTACTGGCTGAGGTGCAAATGCCTTCAGGGCACCACCAGTGTGGCTCTGAGAGGGACACAGGCACTTGGGCAAGTGGGTCCGGCCCTGCTCTACCACCTGTAAATGGGGCTGAAATTTTCAGTCAGTGGTTCTGCTTCTAAACCCCAACGATAATACGTTCTGGAGGCTTAGTCAGGAACAAGAGGAAGGAAGCAAAAAAGGGTCAAAGGCAGACTGCTATGGCTTGGTAGATAATTAAGGTAAGAAAAAGGTAAATATTACTGATGGACTAGTATTAAAATACAAGGAAAATGTTATGATATAGTAATCACATTGTAAGAAAATTATGAAGCTAAAATACATAAAATATTAGCAAATATAATTCCATGCCACATTAAGAAAACAATACATTATTATCAAGTTGATTTACTTTGGGAACGCAAGGTTGGTTCAATATTAATATATTAAAATATACAATATCAATGTATCTAAGGAGAAAAATATGGTCCCCAAACTTTTTGGCACCAGGGACCAGTTTCATGGAAGAAAATTTTTCCATGGACCACGGGGTGGGGGGATGGGGAGTGGAGCTCTGTGGTCTGGTCACTAACAGGCCGCAGACTGGTACTGGTCTGTGGCCAGGAGGTTGGGGACCACAGTACTACACCATACACAAGAATAGACACCAAATGGATCAGGTACCCAAACACAGAAAATAAAACCATGAGGAAAACGTAGACAATTTCCTCTTTAATCTGGATATAGGGAAAGGCTTTCTAGCTATGACTCAAAAGCTACATGCACTAAAAGAAAAAAATTGATAAATCCAACTCTACAAAAAATTAATTTACAATGCAATAAATGCCAGAAATAAAGGCAAAAGATAACTGAGACTGAGAAAAAAACAGTTATAATATATATAACCTAAAAAATTAATATCCCTCGTATATAAAAACTCTTAAAAATTAACGGGGAGCATGATACAAAAATGAGCAAAAGATATAAACAATTGACAAAACAAGATATAAAAGTGACTATTAAACTTATGAAAAGGTGTTCTTACTCATAAGGGAAAATGTTAATTAAAACGTCACTGAATATGATTCCTTACAAAAATTAAAAAGGTACCACAGACTATGTTGGAAAGGCTGTGGGGAAATACATGCTCGCATGCAGTGCTGACAATAATGCAAACTGATACAACCTTAAGGAAGACAATCTCTCAAATTGGGCCTTTGATCTAGCAATCCCACTTCTAGGAATGCTGAAGATATGCCTCCAACAATTTGAAAATACACAGGCATGCATGAGAATATATATTTAACAATTACAACTTATAATTCTCAGAAGCCATTTACATGTCTGTATATAGGATATATTGGTTAAATAGCCATGGTACAGCCATGCAATGGAGTACTATGTAGCTGTAACAAAGAACGAGGACCACCCCTATGAACTGATATTGAGTGATTTCTAGAATGTACTACTGTGAAAAAAAAGCAAAGACCAAAGGTGTACTGTACTGATATTATGTAAACATTTTGGTAAGAAAAAATGGGAAATTATATATATCTCTCTGCATATTCATGCCAAAAATTACAGAAAGGATAAACCTGAGATTCATGAGGAGATCCGTAGAAATGGGGTGGAAAGGAAGAGAGGATGACATTTCTTTTGTGTACAGTTCTGACTTTTAAACCATGTTAATATTTGACAAACTTGAAAAAAGAAAATAAAAATTAACAAGGGAGGTGGCTAAAATGGAATATAAATACAAGCAGAAACTAATGATGCAAACTCTATATCAAGTAAGTTACAATCCACACTGGTGGGGGAGAGTGGGAGAAGAATCAACCAAAGGAAATTTTGAATGAAGTATTTCACCTCTATCCCCTCAAACTGAAGATAAAGAACTCTAAACAAATATAGGCTTTTTTTTTTTTTTTCACAGAAATACAGGCCAGTAATTCTGAAACCACTTACTATATATTCTAGGATAGACAAAAAAGCAAATATATTATAGATACTAAGAGCCAGGATTCTTGTGGGTGAAGAAGAGAATTACTAACATTGAAAGAGGGAAACGATAGAATGAACCCTGTGGTATTGGAATAGTATTGGAAGTATCAATATAAAGTCATTGTTTTTGCTGTTTTTAGGTGGGTAAGTAGGTAGATAAGATGTGTATATATAATAAACAGATGTGTATGTGTCTGTGTGCACATTCTCCTAGCCTTATCCACCGAGGAGGACTAGAGGCAATGACTCCTCTGTAGCAATGAGCACACCCAAAGCCCAAATCTTGGTTTCTAAATGCCCCCTCCATTGAAAACCACCATGCCTACTTGGAGAAATAACTGATTCTTGGACTGAAGCAGGGAAGTTACAACTTGATTCTGAGCATGGAAGATCCTCTGGTGCAAAAAAGTAAGGAAATGCTCTAAGAAGGATGGGGACAGGGCAAAAGGACAGAGAAGCCAGCCTGAAGGGGCTCCTATAGCAGTCAAAGCTCTGATAATGTGAGCAAAATAAATAATATTATAATAGTAAAGAATTATAACCCATTGAATAAAATAAGAATCCACAAGTCTACACAGCTATAAATTAGCAAATGGGCAAGAGGGTAAAGTCTTTCCTTACAGTAGAAACCCAACTAATAAATCTAAAAGAAATGATGGAATTAGTAAATTACCACTTAGCAACCATTACTATATTTAATAGCCTCAAAGTATTATTCCAGAAGATGTGCATTAATTACCAAAAGAAAACCAGGAATTCTTTGTACTATTTTTGCAATTTTCCTATAAATCTGAAATCATGTCAAAATACAAGGTTAATAAAAACTGTTAATTTTATAGAAATTTTAATTTCCCTTGTATCTCAATAATTTCAGACAGGAAAGCGCTTTTTTTTTTTTTTTCTAGAATTTCCCTTGTCTCACCTCAAATGACTTCCAAGGAGGACAAGTCTCTCCTGGCTTGTCAGTGGTACCTGGGCAGGAACACTGTGCCCTCCTCTGGAATTATTAACAGGCTAGACTGGGGAGGTACCTCAGGCCCCAGTGCCACACACTAATTTGGATGCCTATCTAACAGTGCCATTTTTGGGCAATCGATACTTAAACTGCTTTGCTCTTGACTTGGTAAATCTACCAGGGAACTCTTTCCCTCTGGTTTACTTAGTTACTTCCTCCTCACCACAGGAAATCATGTCATAGGCATAATTTTCATATGTGTAAACTCATTATGCTCTGAGGACCAAAGGATGATGACAGCTAACATTTTCTGAGCATTTTTAAATTGCCAGACTATATTTCATTGCACTCTCACAGTAACACTGGCAGAGATTTCTTCATCTTTTTTACTTGGTAAAAGGTTCTGCTCACCACTTCTTGAAAAGTGCATCAGTTTATCAAGCTAGTGCTAAAACAAGGGAGAATAACAGAAAACCATGGCACCAAATGCTTTCATTTTCTAGGGTAGGGTACGTTTTCTGAGACTGTTTTGACAGCAACTCACAAAAGCCTCTCTTTAAAAGCCCTAGAATTTATTAATATGGTGCTTCAGTTCTTTGTCTTAAAAAGCGTAAATTTAATGTTTATGTTATCAATTAATTTTTTATCCAGCAGAACTACAGATCCTTTAAAAAAAAAAAAAAACTATGCTCGCTCATCAAAATGCGTGTTTGTAACAGGTGTACTACCTACGTCTGTAACAGAATCTACAAGAACAACTCACTGTGGTTTTCGATACAGATGTTTAAAAGTTATATAATTCAAATTCAGTAAATAATAGAAACAAACAAAAATAGATAAAAACCATAGCTCACTACATTTTAAAGCCTGAGAGATGTCATGATTTTTCCAGAGCCTTCCTCCAGCAGCAAAGCTCTCCTCTCCAGTGCCCAGCATCCCAAGCGCAGGTGAAGGGAGGGGGAGTAGCCCCAGGGAACAGAATTCATTGTCAGAGGACAGGAAAATACTGCTTTATTCATTTTTTTTATTGTTGTAGAAATTTTTATCCCCTCCAAAAAGAACTTCTTGGTTATATAAGTCAACTTTTATACCAATTACCCATTTTCCAGAAAAATCAAATTCATAAAATATCAAAGATACAAAAGTTTAGTAGGAAATGACCTCCAAAGACACGAACTAAACCACAACAAAGTTTCCCAACTCCCAATTTTTAAGGAATGCTTGTTTAGTACTTTGAAAATATATCCCCATATTAGAAATAAAAGCACAATTTACTTACAAGTTTTTGTATTTCACATAGAATTCCTCAACTTCTACCTCCTCTCCAGATTCCTTCTGCAACAAAAGAAAATTTCAGGCAGATACTTAAAAGCAGCTACTAGAATATCTCAAAAATGATGATTTGCTCCCACATGAACACAAACTATGACTGAGGCGAGCACACAGGACCTCCCCGTGAAGACGAGCACGCTGCGAGCTGGGAGGCAGCCAGGGCGACGGAGACGGCCGTGCTCAGGCCTGTGCACGCTACTCCGCTCCAAGTGCGAGAGCTTCTAAGACATGAATCATTTTAACTCCTCCCTAACCACATGCAGCTTCATTCACAACAACCTGACCCCAAATCTGGCTTGCTGCCAAACCCACAGTGTTAAGTAGACGCCAAGTGTACCATTTTCTCAGGCAGCAGCCAATTAGCAACTGCTCTCCTGAATGCCATATGTATTATTTTTGGCTGCCTCATGGCAACTTTACATTGTGGGTTTTGTAATGTTTTAAAATATTTAAGAGACATTTATTTCTCCATATAGTTAATAACTCTAAACAAGAAACCATATAAAACTAAACCTTGCTCTTACGCTGTAATTTCAGTGCATCACTATTCATAGTTTTAGTTTTACTCAATGGCACAATTAAAATCTCTCAGACAAGATGTCTCACACACACAGCAGCCAAATAAAATTAACACTCCAAATACTACAGTGCCAGGTAGGGTTAAAATTGTGATACACGTCAGCCAGATCAAGAATTTTCCGTGGTAAGGTGATCTGTAACATCTCCCTTGATCCTACCTGCTGTAGCGTATGCAGAAGATAACGCTCATATGATATTTTAGGCATCTCTCTTTTTTCTCCCCTTTTGGTTTTAGGTTGTTTTCTCCTGGAGCATCTGATCAGATAAATCAGGGATCTAAAACATCAACACCACTTACAGATGTTTAGAGATTGTTTTTACACTCCTACAAGAGCCCCCAAGCCTGCCTTGAGGGTCATAGGTGGCTGCTTAGCCACCTCCCAGACGCTTCGAAGAAAATCAAGGCAAGTAGGAACACAGCAGAGGACAAACAGAAGAGCAAAGCCTTGTACTGGATAACAGACTGGTACAGATCTATGCAAAGGTACCATGATTCCCCTCAATCTCTAACCTTCAACCTATTTTCAAAGGTTGTGAACTTAAATGTTTCTTTCAAACTCTAGCCTGTATTAGCTAATTGTGAATTTTAAACAGTTTTTTCATCTGTCTAGAGATCACCAATAAGAAGATTGGATATTCCAGGAGTGTGGTCAACACCTATCAGTACCTGGCTGTGCCATAACAGATCTATGAAAGGTCGTAACTGGAAAGCAGCGTTTTAAACCAATGGATTCAGGATGCCCTCTATGTCACAGATTTTTAGATAACCAAAATGAAAAGAAATGTTTGCTGCATGACTTCAAGAGCCAGCCACATAAACCTGGAATTAATTTATAAGGAAATTCCAGTCAATTCACCCAGGACCACCTCACTTTTTCTAGCCCTAATATTCCCCCCATTTTACATCCATTTCAAAACATGTTATCTTTATATAGAACTAGAGATTCTAGCAGAAAAGGCAAAGATAAGATAGTAGATGGCCAGGGAAAATGGGAAGCAAGGTAAGACTAGATCTTTTGATGCTTCTCATAACATATCATAAAGTTCAAACCTAGAATGGAACTCAAATGTCTGGGCTTTTACTCTTTTGATACTAACTATATTTCTTTCAATTCTGAAGAAGTTTTTCAAAATTACATGCCTTTGAGGTAGTAACAAGACAAGATGTATCATTTCTATGCTCCACTATTCCCTCTGATTTCCTTCTTTCTGATCTTTTCTCCCATACTGTCCTTTCCATCTCATTCTAAATGGTCTCAATGTCCCAGAATTATAAGTGGGCACCAAAGCACACAGGATCAAATCTTGAACAGCAGAGACAGTTTTCGGTCTGTGTCAATTCCATTCCCAAAAAGCTCTTACTCTTACAGGCATCTGTCCCCAACTCTCATTAATACCCATTTTCTTGTTTTGATCAGCCATTCCTCTGGGAACCTACTGTGAAGGCTGCCTAACAAGAGGGTCTGGGGCTGTCTGGGAGGAACTGACCAGGTTCTGAACCTTCATTTAGCAGCACCTGGCACTGGTGAAAAATTGTCCCAGGGCCTGTATCTTTTGGAAGACCCCGAATATAACACCGTGTTTTGTTTAACTGACCACATAGATTGGATCCTCACCTTCTTGCCCTTACATATATAAAAAGAGCTATTTTTCACTCTTCCTTTTGCATAAATATGATCGTGCTGACCTCTTTTGCTTTACTGGTAATAAAACAATTAACAAAAGTGTGTGAATGCATACGCCCTCAGGAGCATCATTCCAATTATTTGCTAAATGGCAGTCAGTTTGACCAGCCTCTGGTGATAGCTTAAAGCAGCCCCAAAACCCAACCCTCCACTCCAGCCCAGTTTTCAGAAGCCATTCTACCACAGGCACATCCAGTGAATAACTGCTTCAAAGCACGATTTCCAAGCATGTGTGTACACATACACATCTACACCCCCCACTCAAATTTACTTCTTTGACAGCTACCATTAAATTTGAGAGCACTCTAAGTAATATTACATATTCAATAGAATATTTCTGAGAAATGTGTATATCTTTTCATTAGAGTCTAAAACTAGCCTATGTAAATCTTTATTATTCACATGAAATTTAAACTTTCAAATATATTAAGCTGTATTTGTTTCACCGTTCGCATGAACCAGAAACTTTGACAAGGCAATAAATTGACTCCTCCAGCTAACTGGATTCTAAACAGCCACCCAGAAAATGACAATCCTATAGCCCAAAAGAATAAATGACCTTTCCTAAGCATCCTATTACTAAACTAAGTCGTCATAATCAGGAAACAAAGCTAAGCTATAGTGCAAAAAAAGTGAAATTTTGTTAAATGATACATAAAAGAGTAAGAAAGCACCTCAACAAAGATATCAATAAGGCATGTGAATCCCTTCTTACTTCTGGCCCAACGTATTGTATACTCTACTAAAGGTATCAGATCAGAGTTCACTGAGGGAAAAATTGTCATGGTAATGGATGGGATTAGTGTTTTGCCTTCTTTACACTCTGTGTTTTAAATTACTAGTTTCAACTAAAGAGAATTAAAACACATACTCTGGAATTTAAGTTCTTAAAAAGAAAATATATCATATAGTTTAAGGAATTTTAGGGAATATAGTCACAATTAGCTTTTCAAACTATTTTTGACCTTCTGATACAAAAAGGATTTGAATTATTCTTCAAAGATAAATGGCTCAAAGCAGAATGGGCTACAGGATGAATAACATGGAAAACATATATAATCCAAGTGTCTAATTCAAACTTCAAAATACAAGCACCAACTATATCCCTTCCACTGGGTCTCATGCACAGTAACTCGTGTTTAGAACAACATAAATGCCTGAACTATCCTTATTTAACATGAGGTGTTGAATTAGGGAGGCTCTGCCAGGAGAGTTCTGTGAGTTTGCCCAACTCCATCATAGTGGATCATGAGCCTTCTCTGAGCTACAATGATGAGGTCAACCGACTTTGAAACAAACAGTGAGTCCCCACTATGTGTCAGTACCATGCAGAGTATGCTCTGAGAGCTCATAGCCAGTTTTTACAGTGCTGCCAGGGGGAGATAAAGACACCTTCTTCATGGCCAATTCTTAAATTATTCATGGTAATAGGAAACAGACCAGCAGGCATAGCTAGCATCTACAGAAAAATCTCAAATTTCCTTTTGTTTCTATTTGCAACACTTTCCCCAATGTTATTAAAGCTGGTAACTAAAGTACCTACTTTGAGAACATTAGCAGTTTAGAAAATCAGTACCAGTTAATGTTTAGTACCTTCTAATGGTTTATTATCCTTTAAGAAATGCCACCAATGGACAAGCAATTCAATGAGCTTCACATCTCTTCTTTACTTTAAATTATACCTCAAGGCATCTTTCCCCTTCCAGAGAGGAATTTTTCCACTAATTTTCTCCATCTTCAAATTCACTGACTCAACAAATGTTCCACCCCCATGTACAGTTGTTTTAATTTTTAACCTCCTATGATAAGATAAACCTGGTCATCAGTAAATCGTAACAATACCTATTCCTAAACCATGGGTACCTATCTAAAAGGGTAGCTAAGAGGGTGAAAAAAAAGCCCTAACATGGGCAAACCAGAAAGAAAAAGCAATGTCCTACATAATACATAGTCTAAGTGGCTCTGAATAATAGAGCTAATTATAATTTGCAACCCCCAAACCTGCTGAGTACGCCTGCTGAAGCACTATCAATTGAATGAAAATTAATATATCCCATCCAAACGACATGCTATTTACGCAAACAAGTCACTTCAATTCAGTGAAGGGGATTACTCTGTAAAGCATGTCAAGTATTTAAATTTTACCATATATCT
The DNA here is from genome assembly GCF_041146395.1 of Eulemur rufifrons. NCBI lineage: Eukaryota > Metazoa > Chordata > Mammalia > Primates > Lemuridae > Eulemur > Eulemur rufifrons. Next base: position 92,386,042 of record NC_090985.1, read on the forward strand.
ACAATTCACAAATTAACAGTTCTAGAGTCATTAGTAGGACAAAAATGCAACCTTTCTAATGAGTTAAATAGTACTCATTTCTACTTGAACAGGTGGGAAATTTGGCTGAGATATTATCATTTAATTCATCAGGGAGGAAATCAGATTCAGAGTCGCCCGATAGCCAGCCACTCCACACAACTCCACCCCCTACACTCAATCTGAAAATATCTTGACATGTTGCTTTTGATTATTTTCATATGAACTGGAGATGTATATTCTGATACAAATTCATACCTTAAATCACACAATAGAAAGACAAACAATATTAAGACAAAGGTAAAGAGAAGTTTACTGCTAGTGCAATAACATTTTCAAGGATTGCTTCATAGTAGTATTTAAATAGTAAAGGTTTTCTATTTGATAAGCCTGGGATCTCACTTTAAATCCTACGATTCCTCCTCACCTTTCTGAGAAGTTACACATTGCATACATTTTACTACAAAAAAGTTTATTCCATACGCTGAAACATGAAGTTGTACTTCCGCCCTCCTTAAAAGCAAATAAAAGGAGAGAACTATGTGGCTCTAACAATGATTCAAGCTGAATGACAGCCACCTATATCTAAAGGAGATCACTTTCTAAAAATACTGAAAATTGTATGTTGGAATATGTAAATGCACCTGGATTTCTATGTAATTATTCAAACTAAGTAAAGCATTTTCTCAAATTGGGCAAGAAGGAAGGCAGTTGGAATGAAACAAGCATTTCCTCAGTAAAATAAAATACAGTGTCACCAGAATTCTTTGTTGAAAAGTACATGTGTCCCAACAATAAGATTGTTAGGCTAGGGACAGATACTTAGAGCTCACCTTTGCAGATCAACATAAACTTCTGAATAACTCTTAAGTAGTAAGTCATACTATCTTCAAAAATTACAATGAAAATAGCCCTATATTTCACCTTTGCACTGGCAAAGATATTAATGAATATTTCAATTGCTTTTGAAAAAATTATATGAAACATATGAGAAAACATTTACTTGCTAAAATGATAAATAGAATTTCCATCCTAACATGTGGAAGGGAGGAAACTTTCCTACAAGAGATGAAAGGTAAATTCATGTTTATGATTTTTCAGATAATATTTATGAAAAAAGGCAGCCTGTAACTCTGAAAGTCCTACATGTTTTCTTTGGAGACTTTTGAGTTTCTTGTCTACTCGATGTTATAAAGCACTGACTGCTAGATAAATTTAATTTATTTGGGGTTAAATATCCCAAAGATTTATATTGAGCTAGTAAATCAGACAGTAGTAAAAATATTACCACAAGTTTTATTTTACAGTAGTGGAATTCTTAAGGAAGATCACAAAGCCAATCCTGTAATAGTCACCCTCCCACACACACACGAAGATTGTGATCGCTCCTAATGGTGCTTACCTGCTTCTTCACTGAACGACTACTCATGATTTTTTCTACCACTGGACCTTCTGCATCAACACATTCCTAAAAAATAAAGTCATGTGAGTCAATACATACGGAAAACATTTCACCCTAAGCTGTAAAGCAAGAAATCATTCCCCTTTACCACCTCCCTTTAAATCACTGGGTACGACAAAGTCACCAGTGGGAAATATGACTAAAAGAACAAAAATCTCACTCTACAGAAAGGCAAAAGGAAGACCTGTGCTTATTACTTCATGATTATGTGGTTTAATTACGTGCACTAGCATGGGTCCCTAAAGCCAGAGAGCATTCAGAAATTCCATCTGCCAAGAGAAAACAATCTCTGTGTGATCACAGTCTAAGATATAACTTTTCTTCATCTATACCCATGGGGTAAATTTACTCATCATTCTGTTATTGTAAGCATCTTTTATTTAGGTTGGTGCAAAAGTAATTGCGGTTTTGGACCATGAATTTTAAATCATTATAACTAGGCTCAAATACATCTTTATTAATCAAAATAGGAACCGTTACAATCAGCACATTTTTGCCAATGAGAAATAAGTTTGTTTATTCCTGTAGTGTAAAAATCTGTGCTTCGGGATTCAGTGAACTCTTGGAAAGCATTTTCTGCATCCTGCTGGTTGTGGAAGTGATTCCCTGCAAAAACTGTCGAGATGCTTGAAGAAGTGGTAGTCGGCTGGCGAGAGGTCGGGTGAATATGGCGGATGAAACAAAACTTCGTAGCCCAATTCGTTCAACTATTGAAGCATTGGTGGTGCAGTTGGGCGTTGTTGTGGAGAAGAATTAAACCCTTTCTGTTGACCAATGCCGGCTGCAGGCGTTGCAGTTTTCTGTGCATCTCATCGACTTGCTGAGCATACTTCTCAGATGGAATGGTTTCCCGGGGATTCAGAAATCTGTAGTGGATCAGATCAGCAGCAGACCACCAAACAGTGACCACCAAGCTTGGCTTTGGGAAGTGCTTTGGAGCTTCTTCTCCATCCAACCACTGAGCTGGTCATTGCCAGTTGTAGTATACAATCCACTTTTCATCGCATGTCACAATCCGATTGAGAAATGGTTTGTTGTTGTTGCATACAAGAAGATGACACTTCAAAACAACAATTTTTTTTTTATCTTCATTCAGCTCATGTCATGAGGCATCCACTTATCGAGCTTTTTCACCTTTCCAATTTGCTTCAAATGCCGAATGACTGTAGAATGGTCAATGTTGAGTTCTTTGGCAACTTCCCGTGTAGTTGTTGTAAGACGATCAGCTTTGATGACTGCTCTCAACTGGTCGTTGTCAACTTCTGATGGCCAGCCGCTGTGCTCCTCATCTTCAAGGCTCTCGTGTCCTTTGCAAAACTTCTAGAACCACCACTGCACTGTATGTTCATTAGCAGTTCCTGGACCAAATGCGTTGCTGTTGATGCTGTGAGTTGTCTCCGCTGCTTTATAACCCATTTTGAACTCGAATAAGAAAATTGCTCGAATTTGCTTTTTGTCTAACATCATTTCCATAGTCTAAAATAAATATAAAATAAACAGCAAGTATTAAGTCATTAGCAAAAAAACATGAAGTGAAAAATGTGTATTAAAATGATGCATAACATAACCACATTTAAGAATGTATTCCAATATCAAACAGCAAATTTCAACAATGCTGAAACCGCAATTACTTTTGCACCAACCTAGTATCTATGGAGGTCACATAAAACGTTAATATAGACTGAATTACCAAATAAAACAAAAAAGTACATTTAATATACTACTCAATGGATTACCAGTTTGTTAACTAAAGTACAGTAATGGTAAGAAAAAGAGCTTTATTTTTTTTAAAAAGATCTTTACAATAATCAATCCTACATTACTACTCATATTTTATATAAACTATTTTATCCATCATTTACATTGCACAGAGAATAAAGTATGCCCTGCTGGGTACTACAAGGCAGTAATTTCATAAAGGGGTTCTTACAGTGCCTAACAGCAGGAGACAAGCTCGAGTGGTTTATTAAAGTCCCAGAAGCTACAGCACTGAATTCTCAGAGGTAAATTCAGCCTCCTTGTATTCTTGCTCTGACTCTTCTTCAGCACAGACCATTAATTCTCCAAAATTGTGTCAAATTACATATCAGATGCTTGCATAAAAATAAATTTCAGTGAACAGGGCTTTTTAAAACATACTGCTAAACAACTAATTTCCCACAGCACATTAGCTGGCATTAGATGACTGTTGCCCTGCTGAAAGTCCAATGCTTCCATTGAACTTCTCGGACTCCAGCTACAAAATTTCCAGTCCCTCTTTGCAAATGTGTACGTGAATCACAGAAATCTGGCTGCTAACCTGCTGCTCTGACTGTGAAGTGTTGGAAGGGGAATCTCTCCCAGCAGCATCTGCATCATCTGCCTCCTCATCAGAAATCTTGAACTCCAAGTCTTCAGTGTATCGCTTTCTCTTCACCTGCCTGCTGGACCGTCTCTTCTAAAACAAAAGCCCAACAACATAGCTTTTAAAAAGCAATCACTGATGCTCTTTATGATGGCTCAGAATGGTAAGATATATTTTTAAAAATTTAATCTTTAAAAAAGCTGAGAATTTTAATCCTGTAAATCACATGAAAAGATCACAGTGGTAACAAATATAATATTAGAAATGGGGAGAAACCTGGAGTCGGACACCTGAGATAGCCACAGCTCTGCCACTCCCAACTACATGGCCTTCAACTGGAAAATGGAAACAATAACAAACTTCTTCCTCACTCAGCCAGCGTGTCCGTCAAAAGTCATGGCAGTGTCAGAGCTGGGTAATGGATCTATAGGGGGTCATTACACTATTTTTTCTACTTTCGCATGTTTTAAAATTTTTCCATAAAAAATCCAAAAAAGTAAATGCATTACAAGATAATTTACAAATTACAAAGTTATCTACAAATACTGTTATAATATTATCCAAGGTACCCAAGATATTTCAGGCCACTTAAATAAAAAAGGTTTCTGGATTTTAAACTTGATCCTAAAAGAAATATTCTGAAAATTTTCAAAGAGATGAAGGGTGGAATGGCAAAATTCACAATGATTATGAAAAGTAATTTTACTTTTTTAAACTTAATTTTAACATGCTGGTTAAAATTTAAAAGATTGCTAATAGTCAGCAATAGTAGGATTACTGGCAAAATGGGTTCTCTTACACACTCCTGTGGTCAAAATACAACCTAGTATAGTCCTTGCAGGACAATGTGGTCACATCTACCAAAATTTAAGACATGCCAACCGTTTGATCCAGAAGTTTTACTCCTAGTAAGCTACATAACATATCTTGGGAATATCTGCAAAATAAATTGTCAAAAAAAAAAAAGAAAGAAAAGAAAAGAGGCCACATAACAGTAAGTAGCTTATGATTCTATTAATGTTTAGGATAACAAAAAATTTTGTGTATCTATTTGGATATGTGGATCAGTATATAAAATCCTTAAGATAAAAATATTCTAAGCCTTGTTTACTTCTCTATGCCTCAAAGAATATTTGCTAAAAATCAAATGTAAATGTGTGTATGTTTTCAATAATAGGGAAAAAAATCTGAAAAGACACAACAAATTGTTAATAGCTACTAAATCTGGGGAGAGGCATGAACAGAGCAGAACAAGGGGTTTTGTACTTTTTGTTCAAAATAATTCCATACTGCTTCACTTCTTTGACAAAGAATTTGTTTTGTAAGTTAATACTTACCTTTTCATTGATATGTATATGTGATAAAATCTAAGTCTGCAAAGGACGCATCTAAGTTTTAAACTGCTGATGAATGCAACGTTATAACCTACAGAATGCGTTTGCAAAGCACATAGAAGAAATAAAAACGTGGAGGAAAGTAACACTTTATATAAATTTTCTTCTAAGAGTTACGAAATAAAGCTTTTTAAAGGGCCTCGTGAATTGTAAAGCTGGGACAGCAAGGCAGAGGAAGGCAAGACACCACCATCGTGTATGTCAATGGCAAGACAGACACTGCCGGCTCTCAAGTCAGGACCGACACAAAGTGTGGGACTGACTGATTTTAATCTTAAGTTTGTGCTCTCTCTGCTCTCATAAAGGGGTTTGAGACAGTTCAGAACACAAACTTGGTACAAATTGCCATCAAATGGATTGTTCAAGACTGTAAGCTCCAAGCCCTCCACAGTCATGGCTGTAAAGGTACAAAGAACTTTTCTGACATGAGACCACTGGGGATAAAGTTTATGAATAAACTTGTAAGTGGCCTAGACCAGAGGGAGTAGTGACATGAGCCAGAGGTTCCTCCTGGGATCTTCCTCTCCAGGACAAAGCTTCAGTGCTACCCAGGACAATCAATCCCAGGTGAAGGCCTCGCAGAGTCCAGCGGAGGGTCTGCCATCTGTGATCCCTCCCCCATCAGAGGAGGCAGTCTGACCGTGTGGGCCCTAGAGCTGAGCACCCCTGTCTGAACTGGTCCTAACTCTCATTATATGACCTGGACGGGTTATTTTGTGGACCTCAGATTCCTGGTCTGCAGAATGGGGTTAATGATAGTTACTACCTCATACAAATAACGTGAAGATCACATAAGGGAGTTAATTTGAAGCATTCAGAACAGTGCATGGTACATAATGTGAAACGTAATTAGTAGGATTAAAGTCATCATTAATCAGCACCAGCTTTCCAAAGAAAAATGGCCCAGTTACCTCGTACAGCTTCCCTTCTCTCTTCCCAAAACTGACCTACTTAACTCCTGCTCTCGTGCCCACTTTACCATCCCTCATGTCTGGACTGCCAATTTCTTTAAGATACAAAAGGCTATTATCAAGAACAATGTTTTAATTTTGTGAAATTTAACATAATATCTATATGTCATTTGATATGTCAACTTAACAAAATTTAAATGAATTCATTTATATTTCCATCTCTATGCCATTCTAGTAAGTAGGAAAGTGCTCCTAACGATCCATCTGTGATGTTTTATCAGGTTTCCATGCTTGAGGCCACACTGTAATAGGATTCTTCCAGCATAAATAACTGGATAGGGTCTAAGACAAACCCACTTTATGCCAAATCCCACTCTGATATTAAAGAAATATTCCAGCACAATAAAATGGGAGGCTTTCCTTTAAAATAGAAATGTATGTACTATAAATATAACTTTTATAATGTAAATGCCTCCTCATATAACTTAATGATATAAATCCATGCAATAGTGATGCAGTTATTTAGTAGTGGATGTGAGGTCGCTTCGTAAGTGTAAACAACTCCAAAATACAATCAGAACTCAATTTTCTGAAATTTCTGAATGTTATATGGCTTCCCTAATTTCTAAATAATAGTGATCTTAAGATCATTTATTTTGGGTATCAAGGTTCCTTTTACAATTTCCCAATATAAAATTATTTATTACATGTTTCTATTATGATCTGGTAAACTATTACTATAAGAAAGATTTCTGTGAATCAAAATGAAATGTAAGAATTGCATTTAAACCGTAATTCAAAAGTTTCGAATTGACACTAATAGGCCAACTTTTAAAACTTGGGTTGCTTTAGAAAAGATACTTATAGTTTAAACAAGTATACTAAATAGAAGATTTAAATATTTCCATGATCTCACTGTTGTAGTACCTTGCCATACAACTTTTAGTTAAAATGATACAGCACTTACTTCAGCAAATCAATCACAAAACTCAAGAATTGTAACACTAAGCCCTTCATGCATGTGCTACAGGAAGAAACATAATAAACAACCAGTCAGCATCACTTCCTGTGTCAGAGATACCGAGAAAGCACTGCTTTCAAAGTCACTCCTTGTGTGGTTGTTTATATTAGCTATTAAGCACATTACAGTTAAGCCCTAGCCAATTAGAAAGGATGCACCAATATTCATTTCAATTGATTAACAGTTTTCTACAACTGAAATGAAGAAAAAAACCCAAAAAACATAGTATTTCATAAAGTCTGTTTGAGTCTGAATACAAATAGATTTTTTTAAAAACAATAGCAGTTATCTGTGAAAAAATAACAGAATTTCCTTGATTTGTGTGAATAAATTCTTAATAGTGTCCAAATACTAATGTCACAAAAGTCCTATTTAGCCAAACACAGATTAGGAGAAAACACCCTTGAGGATAAAAATAAATTCAAAATCATTAAAATACTTTAGTTTATAAAACTCCCTAAGCAATTAAAAAAAAAAAAGGCATCTACTTACCTTCCCAATATCTTTCCACTGACGTATAAAATAAAAAGAAATTATATAATCAACCCACACTGCCAAAGGTATCACTATGTTGGTTATATAACCAAACCAAACCCAAAACACATTCATTCACACTCTCTCTACACCTGGTCATTAGCCTAGGCCATTCTGTGAAGTTACAGATATCAGGAAGTTCTACTCAAATCAGCAAACAAAAAACCAAAACCCAAAATATCTGATATTCTTTAGAATAGAGCTGCATATTGCAAATATTTTGTTTCTAATTGGTAAGGGAATAGGTAGAAAGTCCTGAGTGTGCACTAAATGGGAAAAAAAAAAAAAAAAAAAAATCCAGTAAGCTTTTAGGGGCCAGCTTCCTATTCCAGCAGGACTCCTCAGTAACTGCTCCTTGATAACTTAGATGTCATTCACATAAGTTACATTCCCAGCCATCCCAGTGGACCACACTGGCATGTTTCCAGGAAACCTAACAAGGAAATAATTTTTAACTGTCACGTGTAAGGGTCCCTCTCAGTCCAACCAGTGAAGGCAGTGTGCTTCATACACAAGAACCTAAATTCCGAATGTTTATTTCAGGGCTAGTCTTTCCACTCATTTCTATAAAATTCTCCAACAGTCAGGAGACTCCAACACTAGAATATTCTGCAGTTGCCATTCAGAAAGTCAGTGACTTGTTCACAGAAACTTTAGTATTAACGTGCATATATCTCAACTCTGTCAGATGTCAGAAACTTTAAGACAAGCTACAAATCGTATCTTGATTTCTAATTCTGCAAAATTTAAAAAGCAACCAAAGTTCAGAGAAATTTAAAATGTGAAAAAAGCTTTAAATGAACCAATATATTAACAATATGTTAAGATGTTAATAACATATATAAACATCAAAATATATATTTGCAGAAATAAATGAAGATTCTTTGTTTTATTAATTACACAGTCAGGATGGAAACCAAGTCATTCTGGTCAGAAGTTTAAATTTCGTGTTGGCCTCCCCAGCTCTCATTGCTATGGAGATAATGTTCCAGACAACAATCAAGACATCTCAAGAGCATCTCTATAACAAGGTAGGAGAGGTCTAGCGTACTTCATATGCAGCTTAACTTACCCATGCTAAATAACCAGGGCTTGGAGAGCAGAATAATAGTATTACCTGAACACCTGGGTCCTCGTCTTCTTCAGGAGAAGGAGATGGTGGGGGCGTTTTGTCTAAATCTGAATTTTCAGAACCTTCTGTTTTTCCCTTGTTGACCTTTTTCTTCAAAGCACTTGCTTCTGAATCAGGTTTCTTATTACTAGAATTCAAAGTGGATCACTTAGTGTTCACTTTTTAATGGGGTTTTCCACGTCCCAAACCTTATATTTCCCACATTAATATCCCTAAAGTATCAATGACAATTGATAAATCAATGCATGTTGGCCATTTATAGTTAAGTGGCACTCTCAATTAAGTTTTTATAGTAAAACTGCACATTGATGACTTTTACCAAATATGTGACCCTAGTTAAAAAGAAATTGCATGCAAAAATTCCTAATACCACACATAGTACATTTGTGCAAAACTCCTGCCAATACATCAAGCCATAATGAAAAATCAGATTAAGAAGTCATTTTGCTACCAAGTTTTTAAGATGCAGAATATTATTTTTTAAACTGTCATGGAAAACAATATATGATCATTTATTTGTTTCTTACAGGTAGTTTTAAACACTCCTATTTAAGTCTTTTTTTCGATCAAGTACTACTAGGTGTCCTCTTTTACACCATGCAGTTACATTTTATACAACTTACAATCTTTTTAAAATAAAAATATATAGCAATTTCCTGTTCTACATATTCAGTTAATGCTCTATTCTTAAGCCTTATTTTGGTGTAGGAATTTTTTGAAAATAGCAATTAGCCTTTTTTTCCCCTAAAACCTAGGTCTCTGAAATACAAAAATATAGGAAAGCAAACCCAGTAACTAAAGCACATGTTCCACAGGATGTTGCTGACAAACATTAATAGGATTTGAATGTTACATAAGACGAAAGACATAAACTCTTAAGAAATTTTTTTAAGTTTACCATCACCTCTAGAACCTTTTCCTCACATTCTTTTAGAATGTGCACTTAGTGCTACCTTCCATTTCAATTTTCAAGCCATCCTCAAGATTTTCTAACATCAATTATCATCTGTTATCCAACATTGAAAATAACACCACCTCAGTAATGATTATTTTTTACTATTTCTAGGGAGGCTAAAATTCTAATAAATTTTGAAAACAAAGGATTTCAAAAAGTTTATAAAATGTTATTTATTGAAGTTTATAAAGTCCCATAAAAGTATGCTGACAGAATGCATTAAACAGCATGTTTTTATCTCAGCTACTACAAAAGGAAGAGGCCAAGATATTTATATGCTTTTATTCAAGTAAAACATTTGTCGTGTAAAATATTTCAAAAGTACTGTTAATATAGTAAAAGTATCCATCAGACACCTAAAATGTATTTTCTCAACTAATAAAGAAAATATGTGATAATCTTAAACTAGTGATTTTTAAATACTCAGAGTTTGTTTTTATTTTGTTAACATCTTAGCATAGTAAACAGCCACATAAGAAAATAACATAAAATAATTCAAGATAATAGCAAATGGCAGCTAGGTTTAGAGAGTTATTTTTATCTTAGAAAAAGAAAAAGGCAGTGTTCTAAAAACTTTAAGTCTCCAAAAGATCCACAGAAAGCATAATATTTTTTAAATTAAAAATAATCCATACAACAGTTCCTCATCCAACTGTCCTAGTGTTTATGCTACACATGGACAGAAGTCTCCCCTACTATGAGGCTCCATTTCCAGCATTTATTTCCGCTCTAACTGCCACAAATTATACAATACTACAGCTGAACACTGGGCCCCTTTCCTTTCATCTGCACGCCAAGAGCAATCAGATTACCCTGGTAACCAGCGGTCACATGACCAGCACCTGCTCTTTTGGCTGGATGCCACTGACTAAAGCCATCTGCTTCCCTCAATCAGCTTTCAAACATTCTCAACACCTGCGCTGCAGTGTTTTGTGGTTTCTTTTATCAAATCAGTGCAAAACTGCTTCCAAAACTTTACATATTTCTCAAATTTGTTTAAATCAGAGGTAGGCCTGTCAAAGAGTTGAACCACTGCCAGGTAAAGTGAGTTGGCAGCTCATGTTTTTTCACGGTGACCTCTCTATACCAGAGCAAAGTACACGGTTTAATGTAGTGGAGTTGCCGGGCCCTGCATACGCTATCCTACAGGAGCAAAAGGCTTACTATCTGGAAGCCGACCAGAGCCCAGGTTTGAGGAAACATCAATTTGCTGAAGGAGAGAAGTGCTAATGATTTTCCATCTGCCCTTCCCAAGAATGAACTGTATGGAGCCTCCAAGATGGCTGAAAGTCAGACAGGACCTCTCCAAATGTTTAGACAAAAAGCCTGTAGCCAAGGGAAGCACTTACCCCAGATCTGATTACTGAAAGATTTCTAAACTCATTAGACCTTGCTCTATTAATGTCATTCAGAGACAGCTAAGCATTTCCACGCATCGATATACAAATCAAAGAACACCCTAAGAAGTCAAAAAAAAAAAACTACAAAACCCTCAGTGTCCACTAATGACATTACAATCAAGGACAAAATTAAGTTATGTAAATTAAATTGCATTTGCTACTGTTTTGCAATAAGCTAATCTGGATTTTCAACTAAGTGCTATCCTAAAACTGCTTTGCTCAAAGAAACTAAAGATTTTTCTTTTAACAAATGAAGGTAATATAGAATGGTGGATAAAAGCATTGGTTTGAGTCAGATAGACTTTGGTTCAGGTTCAAACTGTCATTATAAGCTGTAACCCTGGATAACTCATTTTCTCTGAGCCGCAGTTTCCTCACCTGTAAAAGGAGGTTAATAATCATACCTTCATCCAGGATTTGTTTTGAGGTTTAAATGAGATAATGGCACAGATGGTTAACATTCACACACATCTGGAAGACAAGCAGTGAAGTCTGGGAAGTGTTCTCTGGCCATGGCTCAGACACACTTGGGCTGAATCCACTGCAGAGACTTGTAGACAGGACCCCTACCTTCACGTGTGGGGCTACCCAGCATCAGACTGGTGGAGAAAGGACAGAGTCCACATGCATAGTCTTTATTTAAATCTCTAAGGTTCAAAATTGGTCTTTTATAATGTCAAAGCTAAAACCTAGTTATACATATATTCCTCTCCCAAATTATAAGAGAAGCTTGAATGCACAAAAGGGGAAATTCTTCCAGTTGGGGGATGAGAATGTTGCTAGAAGTAACATCCCTTAAACTAACACTACAATATTGAAGATGAGGCCACTAAGCTCCTCGGCGCCGACAGAGAACCTCAATGTACCTCTCTAACAGTTGCAGTGAAGGCTACTCCTGAGGCTTGGCCAAGGCTGGCTGCCACACAGCGACCTAGGAGTGGGATCACAAGAATAACCAGGCCATGTACAGGGAACACTTTCAAATTCTAGCCCTGAACGGCACTAGACCTGAAGAAATCAAGTCTGCCCTCATTCCTCTCCTGAACCTGCTCTGCCTCCTGCATTTCCCAGCTCAGCATCATGGTAATGCCTCCCAAACAACACTTGCAAACTGTTCTCCACATGTCACCAGAATGATCAGCTGAAATGCAAATCTGACTGAATCATTCTTCTGCTTGAAGTCCAATCCCCTATGTAGAACATCTAAGATTCTCAGTATTGGTGTACCAGGCCCTCCGCAATTTCTGCAACTGGCAACATTAGCTTTTTATACTCTTCCCACATCCCAGGCCCTTTACCCCTTATGCTCCAGGCATACAAAACTATTCCCAAAAGATACATCTATCTCTCCTACCTCCACTTTGACCCCAATCTACTCATCGTCAAGACTCACCTTGGACATCATTCATTTCAGGAAGCATTTCCTGACCACCGTAAGAGTCTGTGTTTGGGTATGACCTCCTCACTCCACCTACATGTCACACGATGTACCCCATACAGAGGATATATAAAATACACAAAATTCGGTGGTAACATTACTGCAATATATTAAAATCAAAGCAGTGTGTGTATTTGTGTCTTTCTCCAATTATCTTGTAAGCTCAAGGAGAGGAGGAACCGTGTTGCATTTACCTTTGGATTCCTAGTATCTACTCAATTAGGTTACTTGTAAATGTTAGCTGATCTAGTTAATTAAATAGTCCAAGTAATAGCAAAAACAGCAACACACACATAACTAACTCTATGTGCCAGGCACTACTCTAAAAGTTAACTCATTTAAGAAAACCTAACATAGCATCTACCTTTATGCTGAAACACCTATTTAGTTCAGTAAAATGGGCTAAAGTATCATCAAAATAGAGCAAAACTTAGCAATTTTTCAAAACCAATAGAAAAGAATATCATCTACATACCTCACCTCCCTATTCACAAAGTTCTTTCACTTCCTGATCCTTACCTCCCATGATTACTGATACAACCAAAATGCAGAGCCTTCCCTCATGAAGCTAGAGACTAAGATGAAGAACCATCCCCCTCATCAGGCTAGAGACTGAGACACAGAACCATCTGCTCACACAGCTAGAGACTGAGACACAAAGCCATCTAGTCCTCAAGCTAGACAAGCCCTTGTGCATCTCAGAAGGAGAACATTTTCTGGGGATGCTGCTGGAGATCTGAAGGGCCTCTGCTCCCCGACCAGCCTTGCCCTTCACATGTCCTTAAGGGGCAGCTGGATGTGCTCAGGGTCCACTGCTAAGTGACCCATCTCTAAAGTTCTGTGATTACTCCTGATGTCATCAAAGCATTTAACATCTTGATGAGAACCCTTAGAAATAAGCATTAAGAAAACACAAACTTTGTATTCATAGAGCAATATCTGCACCTGGAGGAACATTCTAGGGAATCTACACTTATGGAAGAATTCATACTCAGCTCATGACTGTAAGAGTCCCTAAGAATGGGCTCAGTGCTGTTACCTGAAATGGGGTTGGATGGATTCATCTGAGCTAAAATACAGCCTAGATAACTAATTCATTTTGTTAAGAGTACAGCCTTTCTCAACAAGGCTTTCTATGCAAAGGACCAGAACTTACTAGAAATCCAGGTAGTTGCCCTCATTTATCACAAAATAGAATGCAGTTAAATACTGATTAGTGTCATCCTAAGGATCTAGGTCCTCAACAGAAAGAAAACTTGAAAAGGAACCATATGTGGAACCAATAATGATGAGTAGAATATGGTCAGTTAATGAAAATGTCTGGACAATGGGGAGGGAGTTCTGAATCAAACAAGCCCTTCAGACGGGATAAGATGGTAAAGATTCTTATCATTTTGGGGAACATCAACCTTGAGGCTTAGGCCATTGAAGATTAATCAGGTTCATTTTCAGGGACTAGAGCTTCTCCAAAATGTTACAAGATAATCTTTTAGGAGAAGAGCAAAAGGTACTGAAACATATTCTTACACGCTATATGCTGAAAAGGCTTTTCAATAAAGATGTGAACCTAGTGGGTAATAAGTAAAGGAGGTGTTTGTTGCACTGGATGCCACAGGGAACATGACACAGGACGTGTGTGGCATAACGCACCTCTGAGGAGATCTGCCACGACAAAACAGTCAACCATTAGGGTCAAGGGCTCAGTGGTGGTAGGAAGAGCGTCCAGCCTCTCAACTCAAGGGGACAGGACTTCCTTTAAGCCCTGCCTACTATTTGGTTAAGTTTTTTAAACATTGAAATAGAAAATTAAAAACTAAAAAAGCAAACTAAATTAAAGCAGCATAAAATGTGGTGCATCATAAAGTAAAATTAACCCCACAAAATAAAAATTTTAAATAAAGTCCTAAGACTAAAATTTAACAGGCAAAGTAATAAAATGCAGACAACAGAATAAACTAATGAGGTAAGAGAAAAATCAAACTCTAAATGGCAGATAATAAACCCAAAATTCAACAGCTTAACACCAAGGCAATCAGCGCCCCTTAGGTGAAGTCCCCAGTAGCACTCAGTGGGCTCCCAATGGCTGTGATCCTGCACCTGGCAGCCTCGGGCACCTTCCATACTCTGAGTCACCTGGCCTGGTGTCCACATACTTTACTCCAAGCAGGTGCCTTGCCACCCCCAACTTCTAAACTCCACCCACAAATTCCTTACCCAACTCTTCTAGTTGAGAAAGAGAGAGAAGAATTAAGAGAGGGCAAAGGGAGAGAAAGGAATTCTGTTTTACTTATAAACAACAAATGTATGATTTTGATGAAAAATTATTAATAGACTTTTTATGTTCTTTGAGAGTCACTGGGTGAGACACCTATGAGATAAACACCAATTCAATTTAAATTGTTACCTTAAGAAACGGTTATAGAATAAAGTATTCCCTCAGTAGACTAATTGTGCTAAATTTTGGGGAAAGGAATAGCCAAGAAAATTAGAAAAGATCCAGAGCCTAATTTGCTTTCATTTAAAATGTGTATTTCAGATTCAACATACCTTCCCTTTACATTTTATGACCAAACTTTCCACAGGTGAGGAAGCTGAGGGTCACAGAGGCTAATGCGTGACCCAAGAAGTGGCAGTCTGAGGACCAAAGCCAGAACCTGCTAAGCTCACAAGCCCACATTTGAGTGCTGGGACTGGCCCCAAAGTGTCTGACACTCCTCAGGGAGATCACCTTAGGAACCCTGCACTGGCCTGGCCTTTTGAAGTATTCTTCAGAACTCTGAAACATTTCCTAGTGGGCATCTTCAGTTACTGGGTCTTTCAATACCACTAGGACACCCTGTCTTTAGGATAGCTGCAGCACTAACCATCTTTCAAAGAAGGACATTTAAAAATTCCATTTTTAATACTGAATATAGCCTAAAGAAAAAAATGACTTTTTTTATGCAGTCAAGAATTAACATTGAAAATCTATCTACAAGTTAGTGAGTTTTGTGGGCTGAATTAAGATATGCCAGAAACAACACGGAAAGGAAGTCCAGTTGGCTAATGTTATCTGAACACCGAAGCTTAACACAGATATTAGCACCCTTGGCTATGTGGTGCCACCTGGCACTGTAAGGCAACATAAAAAAATTAAACAAAGTAGACATTACAAAACCAATGCAAAAAGTATGCCTTTCAATGGCCTTTTACTATAACCTATCTTTCCAAGTGCCAAACTGTAGGGAACTTACTTGACTACTTGTGCCACATTTTAAGATGCCACTCTTATTTATGCATAGCAATCCCATCCCATGACCTAGGAAGGGGACAAATGAGGATTACCTTGCCAGTCAGAACCCCACTCCCGAGATTATTATCTTCTCTCATCAGCCAGGGTGGCTAATACAACAAGTAAGCCATACTGCCCACCCACATTTCAATCAGGTGCTACAGGAGGGATGAGAATTAGGCAGACCAAATAGTAAAACCACAAAGGAGAAAATATTATCAGGAGAAGCCAAACTCCTGTGAAACTATATTGTTCCTACCGAGGTTAGGGCTACACGTTGTCTTTCTAACAGTTAAAAAAAAAAAAAAAGAACGGTGTCTTTTTTCTTAATTCACACTTTATTTCCCTAGTTAACATTTTAAAGCTAAGCCACACAGACTTCTATATAAGTCTCCTGAAGGGAGGGCCGGCATTGCAGATGACTGATGCTCTACCCTGGCTTTGCACAAGCATCCAATGACTCAAGGGAGACCTTTGTCCAGGCAGAAGGGCAGAAAGAGCTTTACATATCAGGTGAAAAACTTTGTATTTATAAAGAATTTCATGTTTTTCAAAAGCATTTTCACACATATAGATTTACTTTAATTTTAAAAAAGCCTATGATTCTTTCTATTCTTTACCTTCCAATCCTAACATCACAACCACAGCTACTATATGGCAACATGTGCTCCACCCTAACATTCCACTTAAGAAAGACTTCAAAGGAACGTGTCTTGAGAAAAATCTCCCTTTACATCCCACTGCTGCTCATGGCCTCCTCACCTCTCAACCTTCATTTGATGGGTGCAGTGGGAGTTGAAAGTGGGATCTACACCACCCTCTCCCCCATAAACCAAAGCGGCAGCAGGCCACTGCTTTGAAGTCCACTGCAGCTCACTGGATGGGCAGAAACGACTTTCCAGCAGGCCCCGTGTGGTCTGTCCTGCGTCTAGCACAGAGCATTAGTTAGCAAACTTGCTTCCAAGGGTCAGTGTTGTCAGGCATTCTCTTCCCCCCGTGGATAATAAACTGAAGCACATGTCAAAGGTATCGGCGTCTATACTAAAAAGTGGCTGATGACTCTCTTGCCCTGCTTATTCAGCTGATCTAAGATGAATCAGATACAGGAAGGGCCACGATGGGGCCCCTTGCTGGCAATGGGAGGCCCTGAGGTGGTTATCCTGAAGGAAAGGATTTAGGATTAAAAAGATCCTATGGCCCCTTTGTTGAAGAGATGATAACCTTTGAGACAGGAGAAGGGGTACTTGTTCCCATCCCTGACCTGGAGCTTGGATTTAATGAACCAGAGACTGGGCAGGACAGACAGGTGGGCAGAGCTGCACAACATCCAGGGGCGCTTTTCCTTCTTCATTCCTTGCCATCACCAGGAGGGCTCAACAATCCATTCTGCCATCACAAATTTAAGAAATCTATACCCTCTTCCACAGGCACAGGGTCCAAAACACTTAATTCTGTCTTTCTAAATGTCCAATGTCTTAGGTCAAGACTAAATCATAGCATGTCAGTAAAAGAAAGAACAAGAAGATAGAAGAAAAGCTGTGGGTTTAATTTATTTTATTACCTATGTACCTGATGGGAAGATATCTGACTACCTGGGGTTTTGTACTTACTAGCAAAACTGGCTTACTGGGTTGCTTTTGTGTCTAATCTCTATTGAACAATTTTACATATTACAAGAGCACCCCATAAAACATGTATTAATTTACCAAAACATACCACCATTGGGCTTGCTGGCTGAATGAAAACATTTCTCAGGTAAACACTACCTAATTGAGAAAACAATATTTGAAAAAAGCTAAGTTGCTCAGAAGAACGCTGCTAAATAAATATTAACTATTCACTATTAATGATAATGATAGCGTGGTTTGCAAAAAGTACTCTTACATGGTTTTTGGTACATTGTGTATTTTTTAAAAATAAGAATGGTATGTTTATTTTCCAATTTAAAATAAAATGGTATCTTTACTCTTAGTTCAAAAATAACATTTTAGTTTTCTACTAAATTTAAAACTGGGGTGGGGGTAGAACAGAGCAAGGAACAAAACCTTTTCCTAGAAACTGCGTTGGCAACAAGTCTACATTGCTTCATTTAAGCTTTAGTAGTCAAGTCACAATCTTTGGCCAAGTTCCCTTCTTTCTGTACATTCAAAGAATCTTTATATAGCTAAATGGACCACTAAATCCTTCAAGAGTCATTCAAAGAAAGCACTTCCTCCAAATTCTCTCTCATTTCACTAGGCCCATGCAAGCACAACAGAAAACGCATTGAAAAGAAGAATGCAAATCCTCATATTTCAGCTCCATGAATCTTTCCATATGCAAAACTGCATCCTCTCCAGTCCACAAATGTCTTAGCTCTTATTTTCAATATTAGCAGCCAGTATTTGAAAGCTATAAGGACACCTAGGGAGAGCACTAGAAAAATGGATAGAAAATATATATTTAACATAAGGGGAAAAGGAAAAAAGATATGGTCCTACTAGAGAAAAGGAATGTGGCCTGTTTCTCTCATCATGATTTTACATGTTCTTTTTCTGGGATGCTGAACATCTTTTCCTGTTTCACTACCATTCTATGTAACAGCTTCTGGACAGATTCTTTTAGGTTCTCCTGTGTAGAAAAGACAGACGTAATTGTGTTTTGGTTGTCGAAAAGGCCAGTGCTCTGGGAATGACCACAAATTCAAGCTTCTGCCACTTTACAGACCGAGGTGGGATGCCAGGTAGTGAGGAGGTCACCGAAAGGCACCCAAGGAAAATCAGCCCCTGACAACAGTCACACTTCTCGTGTCCTTTATTACCGAGTGTGTGTGAGTGACGCAGACCAAGCTCTCTCCCTGCCAGTGACACAAGGCAGAGAGAGCCAGACCACCAGCAGGTCACTTCCTTTACCGCCTGCTCAAAGGACAGCATGCTTGTCTTAGAACCACAGCAATGACAAGGCACACAAGGCTACAGAGGAAAGATGTGAGCAGTTCTACACTAAATTTTTCATTCCACTTCTGTTTATTCCATTTCAGCCCTCTGTAGGAAAATTATTTTCTGTATAAACAAATTCATCAAGTTAACTTATTCAAGGATGAAAATAACTGGTATCACATAACATTTTGCAAAACAAAATTGCCACTGTTGTATTTCAGTGCTTAAAAGCAAACTGCTACGGCAATTCAAACCCAGTACTAACATAACCCAAACCCCCTATTACCTTCATCACTGCATATTCAATTTACATAATTATTCTGCTATGCTATTCAGAATTTACATGTAGCTGTATGCATTCTAGTTATGTTTGCTTCAGGGACGCTATTTCCTTTCTACACTTAGTGGAACAAGGAGACCACAACTTGGCATACCCAATTCATCTGACCAATAGAAACAATGTGGCTCAACAAAATTATGGTTTGGTTTGATAATTTACTTAAAATTTCAATTCAGTTACCACATGCTTGGACAGCCATCCTTATCTGACCATCCACAACAGGAAAGTCTCTGGGGAATGAATGTCCTTACCACACTTCATTGCAAATCAGCAAGTGGCTCTATAAGTCACCAGGTGACCACGGCCAACAGAGGTGCCACCAACACTCTTGGTCCCCCCCGCCCCCGCCACCAGCATGGCCTAAGTTTCTGGGCCACATCACATCAGCTCCTTTTTAACTTGTACATCTCTAGACTCATCAGAAGTGTTCCATTCAATTATTTTCACACCATTTGGGATAAAAACAACTATTGCCTACCACGGGCATTGACTGAGACTATTAGTCAAAAGCAATAGAGGGGAAAAAAGTACTAGACTTGCTCTTGGGGAGAAAATACACCCTTTTCTTCCTACCCAAAGCATATGCCTCTAGTACAAAGTCATTACTCAGATTCAGCAATGCCAAACACTTGCTCTGCACAGCCTCTGATTCACAGTCCAGGATGGACAGCTGAGGGCATGTCTATGAGGCCTGCACTGAATGCTTCTCTAACGGATAAACACAGGGACTCTATCTGTCCCAGGGAGGCATGGTGTGCTGAGGACTGATTAAGTTGGATGCCCCAAGTTCCAAACATTTGTTTACAGTTGTTAGGAGAATTTTAGCAAGTTTCATTGTTTAATATAACATTTTAATATCTGCCTAAAAGTACTCTGCAGGAGGTAAAGGTATGCTAAACTAAGTTTTTAAAGATAGGCCCAGCTGATGTGGACTCAGAACTTGAAAGAATACACTTGGAAATCCATGACAACATCCAAGGTATAGCATTATTTTTTTTTAAATCAACTTTTACCATTAGGTGATAAATTCAAACATTAAGCTGAAAACTGAAGCCAGATATATCTTTATGTTAAAATTAACACTGGTGATATATTTTCTGAGCTCCAGAAAGCTTCTTTAGAACACAGACTCCTACATTCTGAGTTACAGAAAAAAGAATACATTGTTTTAGATTTTGTTCTGACTTCTTTCTCCTTAGGAAAAATAAGCACATACTTTCTCCCACCAAAAGCATGGTATTTAGATTTAGACAATTATATTTTTAAAAAACCACCTCATAAAGTCAGGCTGAAATTGTACTCATGTCTTCCTTCCTCACCATTTCATCCTTAACACTTAAAACGGTACCTGCAAATGATAAGCACTTAAAATATTTCTTAAATAAATGAAAACACATTTTATAATGGGTTGAGTTTAAAAGAATGTTCATGGAAAAAAAATGATGGTTTTCAATTAAGACACCACATACTAAGGCATCAAAGAAAGCTCATAAGGAAATGCAAATATTAAGTTATCTGTAGGATTGAGTTAATGAACACAATTCTGTTATTTTGACACCTTAAAAGGTATAGAGAGTAAAATTTTTTAAATGACTATGATTCAAAATTTCAAAACACCACATAATAACGTATTTGGGGTTGTTTAGATATTTTTAGCAGGAAGCTGACAATCCAAGTTTGATCTTTCGCTGAGAGGCAACATCTTTCCAGCCATAGAATTAATCTCCTCTATTTGTGTACCTGTGCCTGCACACACAGGGCAGCTACAAGTGAAAGGTTTATAGGCCATTGATCTCAAAAAGTCCATGGCAATTACAGAATCAAGTGTGTGTGTCTGCGTGTGTGTGTATGCACAGGTGTGTGTTTACATGTGCATGTGAGGGTGAGGGTGGAGCATGTTTTCTAACAGAGTTTGCAAACAGGTTCAGATTAACTAAGGCTGACCATACTTCCATCTGGAAACTATATTTTCTAACATGAGCCATATTCTGAAAAATAGATTCAGATGTTTGGAACTGGTTCAGAACAGTTGTAAGAAATGTTCAGTACAAATGAAAAAAATTAGTCTTCAATGTCTTCCCCTCTCAGCTTTTCTTACCGAATAAATATGCCTCCTGGGGGGTCAGAGAATTGGTTGGGGCAAATATGGAATAAAGGAGGCTCTTCCTTAGAACTTTAGATTCTTGCTATTCTCGAATGCATAGCTAATGGATAAGTGCCATTTGATTTCTCCCACGTTGCCTACTAGGATTGCAACCCTGCCCCTGGAAGGCTTACTCCGCCCAGTGGAGGGAATTAATTCTCCTGTTTCGACTTCTGGGAACCAGGGCTGAAATGCTTAGTGAACAACACAGTGACCTTTCTTTCTCCTATAATCCTTCTTGCTTGGTTCTGCATCATCACTGAAAATGAAGTTGCTGGTCTAGGTTTACAAATAATTATGCTGTTAACTTGGTTCCATTTGTTAAATGACAAATTTTCACAAAACTGTAAGAAACTGCTTCTTAAATGATGAATAATTTTTATCCAATAAAGGTCTCTAAATCAACAGTTCATAAATAATTAAGTCCTAAATTTCAAAATGCTTAAAAACTTTAACTTTTTTAGTTTGGTATTAGGAAAAGCAGCTCAGTAATGATAACAAAAACCAACGTGTCTCTCTCTCACTCCCCTCCCCTCACAGGCTGTAACTGGTGCTCATTTCTGTAGTATCAATGTTTTGTGGTTGTTGCTTCTACCCACAGCCTACCTTGACTTTTTGCTGGATTTGGGTTTTGGCGTGGCAGTTTTTGCTTTCTTTTCCTTTGGCTCTTTGGGAATCTTAGGGGCTTTTGGGGTCTTGGGTTCCTTGGGCTCTTTTTTCTCCTTGGGTTCTTTCGGTTCCTTCGGATCTTTTTTTGCCTTTGACCTTTTCTTTTTCTTTTTCTCTTCTTGGGACCCATCCAGTGAGTTCCTATTTAGTTCTTGGTTATCAACCCCACCAGAGAAGTCATCTTTACCAAAACTTTTACTGGGATCCTCTGCAACAATGTGGTTGTTTTTCTTTTTCTTCTTCTTCTGCTGTGGCTGCTGTTCTATTGACGGCAGGTAATCATCACTCTTCACTAGCTGAGCATTCGGTCCACTAACCTGAGTCATATCCGGCACTGGTTTCTCTAGAAAGGGCTCCGATGGAGAATGCTAAGAGACACAAATAGGAATTGAAATTAGTTTATCATTCTTTACAGTGAAGAAAGGAACTGAAAGTTAGTGGCCGATGTTTCTAAACTTATTCTATGTTCAAGGTAGCAAATACAGTTGTAGAATCTATCATTTTTCTCTTATCCAAAAAATGTTTAAGAGAAAAGCTTTTAAATAAGAAAAAAAATAACATGTAATACAGTAAAAAGTCAGTTGAAGAATAAAAAAATTCTCATTCAGCTGAAGACACTGTCCATTTTTTAAACAGCCTACATGAAAAATGGTGAATGACAAAACAGCAGCAAAAGCTAAACCACAATGAATAAATCTAGGTGTTCTTTTCCCACGCGGAATGGGAACTCAAATTAAAGGTATATAATTTAGTCATTTTTAAAGAAGAACACGTGTGCTGAAGACTGCAAGATGTGATGCTGCGAAAGTTTGAAATAAAAGTGTAAACACAATACATAAATCTTACACAGTAAAAAAACATTTCCATCAAATTAAAAGTACACATTCAAACAATGATTTTGGATTGGTTAAATGTTTTATACTGATATTCAACGTGGACAATGTTTTTCTTAACTTCCTAAAGCTCCATATTTCAAAATTCCACTGAAGGAAAGAGAACCCAAACCATTAATGTGATGCGCCTTGTGGGAGATTCTTGACATTCATAAGAGATGTACTCAGAAACTGTCTTCAATACAGTAGAAAATAGCAACAGTTGGGACGGGATGCTGAGTGGTCAGCCGAGATCAGAGTGAGTGACTCCAGTATATAACAGCCCTGAGGCTGACAGTCCAAACAAGGGCAGGACTGGCTAGATTACCATCTCTACCATGAATTATGACATCTAATGAACCTTATATTCAAAAAAATACTTGAAAATGTTAAATCTGCAAATGTCACTTTTTTTTTTTTTTTTTTGCCTTTTTCATATGCTTCTTCTGGCACATAATAGTAACTGTGATATAAACAATCGTACTATGTGCCAGGCACGTGCCTTATACCCAGCACACCATTCAGTCCCCACAGCAGCCCACGGTCAGGTGATTCTTCTAATTTTACAGTTGAGGACACCGATAGTCTAAGATGAAGTGACTTGCCCAAGGAGGAACAGATGGTAAGTGACAGAACTGAGACTGACGTCGAAGCTGATAGCCCCAGAGCCCTCCCACCTCACCACAAGACCTACAAAGAGGAGCAGGCAGGAGAGCCCAGGTCTGTATCTGTGGAGACTCAAGACGAATGTATAAGCCCAGGCTCCACCATAAACAAAAGAGGAAGGTTAGACTCAAACATTTAAAATATAGGTACTATAAAACGGATTCCAGTAAAACTAATACCATGTATTGACCATCTATGTGATGCCACGCACTGAGCCAGGTGCTTTTGTATGTCAGTTCATCTGAATCTCACAAGAAAACTGATAATTTACCCCCGTCTTTCAGAAAGGAAGTAAGAGCTCAAGGAGGTGATATGGCCATCCAAGTCCACACAGTAAGGGACAGAGCTGAAATCTAAATCCAGGTTTCCTAAACCCAATGCTCTTCTGACTCTATCCATCTCCTCTTGAAATCTTACACATAGCATCTTTCTGGAGAAGGCTCCACAGGTTTCATGCCATTTCCAAAGTGTTCAGTGACCCAAAGAACATTATAAAAAAAAAAAAAAAAATCACTGAGAAGAAAGTGGTTATACTGTTCTCACTAAAACCTGCCGTGGTTACTACATTCAATTCTCCAGCTGCACCAGTACAAGACAAAGAGCCCAGAACTCTGAGTTAAGAGATTAAAATTGTAGTCCAGGTCCTACTATGAGCTGTATTATCTGGGGGAAAAAATCACTTCACCCATCTGGGGTTCGGTTTCTTCTTCTGAGAAATGAAGGGTTTGGGTTAGATGATTTCCAAAGTTTATTCCAAAATCCTATGGTATTAAAAAAAATCTTAAAATACTTATTGACCTTTCTTGGTCATAGCTAAGGGGGCATGAACCTGAAAAAGAGTAAGGAAATATAGGAAGAGAGAGAAGCAAGATCAAAGTTTGAGGAAGAGCTCACAAATAGAAATCTACATGAGCAGATTTCCATATAGGAACAACACAGCTAACCAAACACTGAAAAAGCTACTCCCTACCCCTCTATTTTTCTTCACAAACATTCTTAAACGTCATCAACAGAGGCACTGTCCAAATTACCATTACCTAAGTATTAATGGGACCTGATTTAACTGTTTTATTATATTTAAGTGGTATAAGTTGAGTTAATTGGTACATATCATTTCCCAACATAATTAAAAAGGAAAAGCTGTATCTTTTTTGCAAGGGACATAGAGATCAAACTTATTTGGGACAGGCTATTTTTCAGGAAATGGAAGAAAAAGTTGTTCTAAGAAAGAGAAGGAAAGAGGAAAGCCTAAACAACGATTAAAACTTAGAATGGTGAATTAATACCAGGCATGTTTACCTTTCTTTAATCTGCATGGCATTAACTCCAGTAACAGAACACCCAGCTTCTAAAGAGAGATTCCCTGGTACACATTTATGAATTAGAAAAAGAACATAGCATAACACAAAAAGATGGAAAATTTATCTATACACTTTAGCATACAAATCATTTTAGATGCTCCTTTTAGTAATAAATGAAGCCATAAATTAATAACTCAGTAAAAAAATTAATCTTTCATAAGAAGGAAAAAAAGTAAAGATTAAATACCAAAAAAGTATTAATCCTGCTTGATATGCAGCAGAATTATGTTTTGGTACTATTTGAAATAGGGTGAAAAAGGTGCTCAGAAATATTATAGTGTTTACCAGACCCACATCTCCTTAAATCTTTTAGAGAAAAGCTGTTTTTGTAAACATTTAACAAAGAACAGATGGCCTGCCTTAATCATATGGGGAAAAAAACCTGGAGCTCCCAGTAATACCCTGACAAAGTCTCCCAGGCCCAGCTATGCCCACCGCCCCCCACCAGATGCATGGGACAGTCTTCTCTAATGCTATTTAATTTTACAGCAGACATTTTCCCATCAATTCCCACTGCCTGACAGGTAATCAATGCCATTAACATCTGATATTACCATATAGGGCATTCATAAAACCTCTCGTTTTAGAGCAAACGTGGAGAATATGTTAGATACAAAGGTAACTTGAAATGCATCCTGTAGGACTTTCTGCTTGGTATGTTTTTCTATCACATTCCATACGCCTTTTGGAATATTATGGAATACGTAAGTACTGTGCCATGAACTTTTGGAACGCAAACAGCATGACTGATAGTTAAACTATAAATAAAAGTGACCCAAGGTGTGTGTTTTGTCAAAAAAAATTACCATAAGCTAAAGATAATTATTTTTATCTTTAACTCCACTGTTCACAACATATAAGTTAGCAAAAACACACAAGTAAGTTATCTTATACGAAACAGCAGAATGGACAGGATGCAAATTTCACGGAAGGAGGCCTGAGGCCAGGAGAGTGAGGGCATTCCTCTGCTACTTTCAAGCGAATCTGACCCAAAATGCTCAGGAGCATCATCAGGAGAAAACGAAAAAGTTTGTAAGAAGAAACTTTATCTATCTCAAGTGTGCTTTTCTTTCAAGATTTATCAGCCATTTTCTGACTCAAAAATCTATCTTGTTTCATCATGTCTTGCCTCAAGTATATTCCTGAAGCCTCAACCTCTCAGCAATGTCAAGTAACACGAGCAGACAATGTAATATTAACAATGTGTAATGTTTTCAACATGTATAATCTCTGCCAACTAACATTTTTTAATACAGGACATCTATAAACATTTTAAGACAAACGTGTGTATAGGTGTGTGTGCACGTGTGTGTATGTGTATATATATGTATTTATTTACATGCAAACAAGTCTAAAATAAAAATAATGGTTTACAAAAAAAGAAAAGATGGTATCAACCAGATCAGAATAACATTGCAGTTCTGGAGACAAAAGCCTCCCCACAAATTAAGCTACAGGGAGGCAGTAAGGAGGGGCAACTGTGCTTTCAGAGAAAATACGATTCTGGTGAAGAGGCAGGCCAATTAAGGCCCAAGTAATAATAAATACAAGCTTTAAACACACTAAACTATGGTTTAAATGGTTTGTGAAAATGCAAATATCACATAGTCATTTAAGATTGAAACGTACTATTTAGTATTTTTTAAATGGCTCCCGAGACACATTTCTATTACTGACATTCTTAACTTGTATTTTTTCCCAGTATTCCTGGGTCCTGGATCCCTCTACATTCTTTAAAAAAAGGAATTCTGGTATGGAAACTGAAGCTGGATCTCTAGCCCAAAGAGTGTGCAATGATTCAAAAGAGCATTTAGCAAAAGGTTCAGTAAGTCCCATTAAGATTGTAACAATGGCAATGATAAAAAGAAGACGCCCAATTCATTTATTTATTCAACACATATTTGAGGCTCTAACAGTAAACAAGGTAGCCACAGTACCTGCTGGGAAAGGCGGTAGAGCACCAAACCCAGGCTGAGACCAAGGAGGCTTCCTGAAAGAAGCCGGCCCAGGCTAGGACAGAAGGGGAGGCTAGCGCTGGCCAGGGGTCCGCTCCTCAATGGAACTGGCCTGAGAACAAATCGTGCCTAAAATTGGGTGACTGGAGGAATAAAAACACATTACAAGCAAGCTTCTGAAACCTGCTTTGTGAGGCAGTAGAGCAAGATGAGCAGATACTAGCCTGAGTGATCAACAGAAGTAATTTTTAACTTTGATTCTCTGATATAAAACAATAAGCACAAAAATATTTTTAAGAGAATCAAGGATTGGAATATTTTCTGCTTGGCTAAATGCAATATTAATGGAGTCAAGGCCCCAAGTTCAAGCCTTTTATATGCCAGTTAGTTTTATTCAAGTCATTCTTATCAATTTCCAGGAAAAGTTATTTATTGAATGAATACATTTATGAACACAAAAACACTAATGAACAATATCAGGCTTGGTCATATGAATTAACTGATGAGGCAAAAAGTTAGAAAAAGTTAAGGATATATAAAATTGTTACATGAAAAAGAGGACTCAGGTCACATGAGTTTAGAGAATTCTGGGCTAACCAAAGTTCAACAGTTTTCTTTCCAAGCCCTTAAAAACATTGGGGGTAGAGGGATGCTGGGGATAGTACAGATTGTGTCCTAAAGGTATTTAACCATGACACCCCTTTTTTCCAAGAATATCCTGAATAAAAATGGTCTTCAAAATATGCTTTTGATTATATTGATACAGCTATCGCAGGGCACCTTCTCTGGAACAGAAATAAGTGTATACGTGTAACTGTCTTTCTCAAAGCAGTGGTTGTCAAATGTTTTAAAAGACAGCATATAACTCTATGAACTAATATAATTTATATAAAATGTACCAAAACAGCTCACTGAATTGGCTGGTTGTTTTATGCTCAATTTAAGTCACTGGTAGGAATAATATAGAAATATTATTAACAGTATAATCATATAAGGATAACTTATACAAGTTCTGTTATACACAGTCAAGACAATTACAAAGTTTAATAAAATGAATTTTGAAATATAATGAAATAATTCATCTTGGCATGTACCTCAAAATCATTAAATTTTAGAAGTGAAATTTTTAAAAAATTACCGCTTAATTATCTAGTTTAAAAATCATCTGAAGGCATTTTTGAATCTGGTTTTCTGCTTGTGTTCTTAAGCTATCCTTGGAAGAGAGTCACCATACAAACAAAATCTTAAAACAGCTATAAATTAACATGAGCTGCTTTTATGGCATCTAAATTATAAACACATTTTGAATTAGTAGAGTCTAAAATAATGAACCAAATGGTCATGTTAAATTTAATGTTGAATAGTTTACATAAAATACAGTATTCTACAAATCTTCTCCATACTTAGGAGTGGAGCTATGCCACAGGAACCATCAAACGGTATTTTTAACGTGTAAAACACTACATTGTGGTGTTTCTATAGTCAGCTTGACTGAAATAAAACACAGCAGTGGAACTCCAATGCTAAACCCTTTTCTAAATGCCTGAGAAATTCTAACTGGAACAAGGCTCCTCCCAGAGGGAGAGAACGGGGCGTTTGTTCATGGTTCCTTCACGCTCTGCGCTGCCCATCGCTGCCCTTCTAGCTACTCCCTGTCCTGTCGCTGTTCTCTACTCTGACCGGGCTATCCACCCTGGGCTGGGTGCTGCCCTGCAGGCCTGGAGGTGCCAGTGGGCAAGGGCCACTTTGTGGGCCCACAGCCCTGCTGCTGCGCCGGCAAGGCCACCTCTGGCCTGGCCTCCTCAAGGCACTCAGAAGGGGTCCTGAGGGGACAGACAATACCAGGACAAAGGGAAGTCCTGAAGCCACCCCATGACACTGTACCGAACGATGTTTTCTTTACCCATTTAATGGACAGTTCCGTGTGCCGTGTGCTGTGTGCCCTGCTGAGTGTTTTACATACCTCTTCTCTTCAGTTCCTATCATAACCCTATGAGGTTGGTGGGGTGGGCGATATTATTGCTGCTTTATAAACGATGGAACTGAAGCTTTAAAATTAACTGACCTAAAAGTATATAGCTATAAAGTGTCAAACTGGAACTTTTTCAGTTTCCTAACCCAGGAACCATAGATACAAAATCCACGCACTTTACCAAGCCTCACCTGGGAAGCTGTGGCATGTGATCAGGCACCCACGCTGGTGGTCCACGGCTGGACGGGTGGCTGCGGAGTTCTCCAGCCCTGGCTGTGGCCACAGCACAAGCCCAGGGAGCAGCTTGCTCTCTTTCTCCAGAACCATAAAGGCCTTAAGTTCTAAGACCCTACCTAACCCTAATCTGCAGGTTAAGATGGCTTTTAATTAATACAAATTTGGAATTTTTACCTTCAAAGGGTCAGAGGAGAACTTTAGTTTAGTTCCAAACTAAAGCTGTAGAGAATCACCAACTTTTCAAAGATTAAAAATTTGGTCAGAATTGACATTCTTATTGTCTTGCAGCTAACAAACATTATCCAGCATGATTCTCAAAATCACCCTGCTTGACAGAAGTATAATTCAATTCAATCCACACTGAGACCTGCTTTGTCCCAGGGACTGAACCAAGTCTTTCAGAACCAGAAAAAGATAAGCCCACTCTCTGCCCTTGCCCTGCCTTGAAAACTCTTCCAAAACCACCTATAAAGAACTGCTTATGTGATTTTTTATTCAATCTACTGTATTTCAAGGACTCTTACTTAGCGAGTTCTTTTCTCTGGCTTTGTAACAGATCAGTTGCTACTTCTTAGCAAAAGCACCAGATAAAGTCGTAGGCTTGCATTTAGGGACCATATAGTTAAAACAGCCTTTTTGTCTACACACACATCCCTAGGGCACAGAGTTGAATTGATGTTAAATTGAGCATGGTTTGATGTGTCTCCACTGCTTCATAAATGCTTGCAAAAATTAGCTTGTTTATGAGACCTGAATGATATTTTTACATGTGCTAGCTTTCCAAAAAGTATATGCCAGTATTTAGACTATGTTCCTGATCTTAAACATCTCCCACCTCTGAAGTACTTTTGACAGAAATAAGGGAAATGTAGAGAGGCCAACAGAAATGATCACTACTTTTTACACAGGGAAGAAATAAAAACAAACACAAATGCAATACAATTCAAAGCTTATCACAGCAGTAGTGAATAACTTCTTAGGTCTCTTGGGCCACAACAGAGGGGTATCCCCCTGTAGGCAGCAGGCAGTCCCTCCCGTTCTCCCACAACACCAATGCCCCAAGAAAAAGCAGGGTCTGCAACGTAGACACACCATGGTGCCTCTGACTGACCATAAGCAAACCAAAGTATGAACTCATCAGAGGAGTCTAAGAGTCATACTTTCACCCTCTTCTTCTGAATTTCTACACTCCTTAGGGCAGTAAAATCATCAAGTGTTATCTTTTACTGGACATTGTTTTCTAGAAGTAAAACTTTCAAAAACAGCATGTTTAGTGGGCTTAACAACATAAATTTTACTATTAATATCTCTCCCTTCTCTCTTCTTTTTTTCACCACCTTGCATATACTGCCCTGCCCTTCCCTTAGCTTACTTCAGTAACTATAAATGAATGAGAATTTATAGAACCAATTCCATTTCACAGGCATTTGTCTTGTTTATTTCAAGTTAGCCCTAAAGTCCATCTTGTTCTCAAAGATGTGTCTGGAAATTTGAATTTGGCAGAAGACACCCACACCTAAAGCTACCCAACTTACCAAGGATCAAACTTGGCAAAACATAGACAACAGTGCTTCTAGGCTGGTTAGAATGTTTTGCATAGACAGAGCCTATTCAAAGACACTAAAGACAAAGACCAAACTTACCTACTAAAAAAAGTTTACTTCAATTCAACAATTTTTACTGTACACTTAACACTGTATTTTGCTATTACTAGTATTCAACAGCAAGTTTGATCTCTTTAAGCTGGAAAGGTGAAATGTAGAGTTTGGCTCTGGAAAAGCAATTTTTACCAAGTTTGCAGTTAAGTTTCTATTGCTTTTAAAAGGTCAATATTAAAAGTAACTTACTATGCTATTCCTAAGAATTTAAAAAGCCAAACTTCAAAGACTGACAAAGGGGGGTTTTAACACTGAATAATCCCAGTGGTTTGTGCAGAACTGGGAATAGCAGAATCTTTAAAGGGAAAAAAATCAATTTATAAGGAGCTCAGTGATAAAGTTAATTTACACACTCTAGGCAAGTTCTCCAGGATTCAGAGACTAAGAGTCTAGCAAATTTAGTTTGCAATAAATGCTTAATGATAGACTACTTCAGTCCTATAAAAACTCATTCACATCTTGTGGGAGGCACAATTCTAAGACAGCCCCATCATCTCCACCTCCTCAGTGTGAAGGACCCGTGGAATTCAAGCCAACAGAATATGGCAAAGGTGAAAGGGTTTCACAGGTGTGATCAAGGTTTCCAAACTAACTGGTTTGGAGTTATTTAAAGGGGTCATTATCCTAGGTGGGCCTGACTTAAGCCAGGGAGGCTTTTAAAGAGGGTGGGGGCACTTGTTGAGGGTAGCAGAGTCTGTCTCCGTTGCTGGCTTTGAGGAAGCCAGGCAGCACAGTGGAGAGTCCACCACAGCAAGGAGCTGCAGGCAGACTTCAGGAGCGAAGGGCGGCCCCAGGCAACAGCCAGCAAGAACTAAAGCCGCAGTCATACAGTACAGGAAATGAATTCTGTCGAAAATGCGAATGGATCTGAAGTGGGTTCCTTCCCAGTCAAGACTTCAGAGGAGAACACAGTCCTGAAGACACCTGACCTGCAGCCTCATGAGGACACAAACAGAGGGCCCAGCAACACCATGCCCAAACCTTTCTAAAACTGCAAGAGGAAATGGATATTGCTTGGAGCCACTAAGTTTGTGGTACAGGTTGAGTATCCCTAATTTGAAAATCTGAGATAATACAAATATTCTAAAATCTCAAAAAAATCTGAAATCCAAAACACTTCTCATCCCAAGCATTTCGGATAAGAGACAGTCAACCTGCAATATGTCACACAGCAATAAATAGCTAGTATGTACCTTAAAATCCTCCGCAACTCGCATCTGAAATTTTTTCTGCTTTTTTCACCTAGGATTCCCCTTTCCTCTCAAGATATCTATCTTTCCACATAAAGACAAACGGCACGGCAGGACCTCCTTACACTTTGCGAAGACGTTGCTACTGACGGTATCACTGAGCACTTCTGTGCCAAGCCCTGTTCCAGGTTCACAACAACCTTATGAAATCATCCCCATTTCACAAATGGGGAAACCAAGGCACTCAAAGAGGTTAAGAGATTTGCCCCAAGTCACAAAAAGCTGGTTATTAGAAGAGCCAAGATTCAAACCAGGCAACCCCTATGCAAAGTCCACATTCTCAATCATTATGCCTATTGCCTAATCATTGCAGCTCACGCTATCCTGCTAAAGCTTCTGCAAAGAGGAAGATGTAATGGCAAAGAGAGCTGGGTACAAGGTAACTACTGGACAGAGGCAGAACCCACTCGGACAGGAAGAGCCCAGATGAAATTAAGCACGTGCCTATGACAAGCAAGGCGGCATTTTAAAAAGCTATAATAGAGTACAAGACATTAGATAGTTAACTACCACGTAAATTGTCACAGGGAGATTTTTAAAGAAAAACCTCTTCATTTTCAAGTAAAAAGATCTAAGAAAACCGTGCTATAAGCAATATTAAGGTTCCTGATACTTATTTTAAAAGAAAGTTTATTGCACATTAGAAACAGTCAGTTTAACACTTGAAGGGGATTGTGTCCCCATGACTCCTTCCAGCTGGAACTACACATGAAACAGAAGACACCAAAGCAATTAAGTGTTTTATAAACACTGCTGAGGGGTCAAAAAGAGGGAGGTTCATTCACTGACTAATAACGCAGTAATAAACAAACAGCAATGTTATGCAACTGAGAAAATTATTATAATTGAATCTACACAGCTGGGCAAGAATAGAAGGCTGGTTATGTATATTAGCTCACAAATGTTTTGTGTGGGTAGGTTTTAGTTTTAGAACTGTTCAGATTTAAGTCTCCTTTATAGTATGATTTTTTTCTCTTATCCGAATACAATCCCACAATTACAACTGCAGAATAGAAAAACTTAATAAACTTTCCCACCAATTATTTGCTAATCTATTTTCACAGCAGGAATTAGTGTGTGTGTACACAGTGGTTAAGCAGTTAAACTTTCTTGAGATGGACTCATTTTAGATCTCTCCTAGAGATGCTTTACCTTGTTTGTACACTGCAATATGAATAATGAATGACGTGACACGCTAGCACACTGGCAGGAAAAGCCCAGAACAAACTAGCTTTTCACATTTTAACATTTAGCTCCCACCGTGTTTGGAGTTTCTTTCACACTTTGTTATTTTCCCCTTTGCAAGGCTTTAATTTGTCTACAACTATACACCAGAAGACAGGCAGAGTAACACCTCCAATTACCATACTTAAATTTAAACAGATGTGTCAAATAGAGTCAGAAAAATGATTTGTACAATTCCCTTGCATCACGGCGGTCACAGTACGAGAGTCAGAGAAACGCTATTCTCTTGGATTCAAGAAAGAGCTTGGTAAAAATCCACCATTGTTCCATCAATTAAATGTGGTTAAAATGCAAACCAAAAGGAAATAAGTGTCTTTTGGGGAGATACTCTAGCTTGGTATTGCCCTTATTACTAAATTCCATCTAGTAATTTTGGAAATTGTTCTTAAATTTGCTTAGACTGTATCTGAGCAATTTGTAATCTTTGTCATGTTCCCATCTGCATAAACCCTAACTAACTTCAAACTCAGATGGTTGATTAGCTAACTATAAGGGCAGAGGTACACATGTATCTTCAATAGGCACACATTTTACATCAATGATATCTATTTTTATGAGATAAAAGTACTAAAGCTTTAATAGTGGCAATTAAAACAGCCAAGAGTTTGAGCAGCTCGATGGCTGAGTCACAGACCTTTTACCTATAATGGGATCCATTATATCCCTGAACTCAGTTTGAGGGAGTAAAAGAGGAACAGATTTTTAAATACGGTTATAAAACAGCCCTCTGAACTAAGCTGTTTCAGTTTAAACGGCTGTGATTTAGCGAGGCCTGAGCGTCCACATCCATTCAGCAGCCTTACTGAGATTTCTCAGATACTTGTGTCTATTTGAAAATACTTACACACTTTGAAAATGCTACAGAGAAACTATTACATAAGGATTGGTATTTGAGTAATCTGTTTCTATTTCAACTTGTTTATATCAAAAATTCATCACTACTTTGAAAATAGATGACTTCAGATGACTTCTGACAGAATATCTTCATTTCTGCCTAAAATACAAATACTTATGTTCTGATATTCTCATTTAAAATACAATGTAGGGGGGGTGAATAAGAATTTAATTATTCACGTTAAGATGGGGTGCGATATTTACGTATGAATAATCAGCAAAAAAAGGAGTGGGGGCTTTTTCATGGTAGTTTAACATTATTCAAAATGATTCAAATAAGCTCTAGAGTTGCAAAAACTGCAGCCTTCTGGATCCTTGAGTACAGCCTTTTGGCTGAATCCAAATTTTACAGAACAAATTCCTTTTAATGAAGGGATTTGTTCTGTGAAGTTTGGATGCAGTTGAGGGGCCACACTTGGGCATCGGGAGGGCCACATGTGCCTTGAGGCCACAGGTTCCCCACACAGAAATTATCCGGGGAACCGTCTCACAGGTTTCTGTACCACCACCGTCCCCAGGGGCAGCTGGCAAACAGGAAACAACATGCCGAACAGATTCACCTCCAGCTAGGAAGGACCAAACTAATACAGACGGGGGAGGGTGGCCCTCACTGTGGCCGTGGCCCAGACAGCCCCAAGGCCACCGAGGGCTTGCAGGGCTGCCGTGGGACGGCACAGCACCAGACCTAGGGCGCCAGACTCTTACTGGGGTATGTTCCTCTGTGTGCCGGCAGCTCCTTTTAGAGAAGCTATTAAAAGGAAGAACAGTAAAACTCAGAGAATTTCATATTAGGTTTGGTTTTTTACCGTAACAATTAAATAGGAAGACGATCAACTCAAGTTGCCTCAACTTCCTCATCTAGGACGAGGTTGGATGAGCTGATCCATAAAGTCTCTTCTAACTCCCAGACTCACTGGGGGTCTCTGCTGTTGGTCCTGCTCCAATGATAGCTATCTCTACACGTCAAAAAGAAAGGAGGAATGAAGTATTTGTAAGATGGGGCGGGGAGGTAAAGATGATTTCAGAGAGAAATAGTAAGAAAGTTTCTCAGACACACACACACACACACACACACACACTAAAATTGATTTGAAAACCTATGACAGAAAGGCCAGAATTATATAAGATATACCAAAATTACAAATTTAAACAAAACCTTCAAATACAATTTACTTTTCCCATAGAAAAAAAACTTTCAGAACATTCCGATAATACATCATCTCACTTCACAGACACCTATGAGGTTTTCTCGCAGTAACTTTAGTCTGTGTTCAACATATGTCACAAATATTAAACAGCTCACTTTGCACAGAATAATAGCATTTAAGTATACAAAATTCACTCATGGTTGTGAACCTCTGAAGTCCTAGATCCACAGCAAATAAACCACAGAAAGGTGGCAGGGAAGGAGGGGAGAACAAAGGCAAGGCAGAAAGAACAAACAACAGAGGTCATTCAGCATGAGCTCTAGCACTGTGAGAAATCACACACAACCACTGCTGGACAGAGAAAGTCTCTCTTACCCAGAAAAGCTCTTGTGAGGCCTTTGGAGTGGGGCAGTGTTGACTTGAGGGAGGTAAAGACAGGGAAGCCTCTGAGGATCCAAATTCTCCACAGCACAGTTGAGCGCGCGGCTGCGGCAGCGCAGACATTCACCACCAGAGTGTCACGAGCTTCAGAAGCCACGACACTCTGGCCACGGTAATCCCTATGCTGGCTTCAAGTGACCCCCAATACACAACACCGTTGCAGCAACACTCAGTCACCTAAAACAAGTCTGTCTCAAGGAATAATTTAAATAGCTATCCCCTCCCAAACTGATCTATCAATCTACTTTTGAGTTTGCCTCCTGCCCAACCACAGTTCTTTCCAGCTGCATCTCCTTCTACCCCACCTCTTTTCACTTTTTCAAATATTTATTGAGCCTCTCTTAACACCACATCTTCCGGTAGCTCTTGCCTGCTTTCTCTGCACCTCTTTAGAGCAGAAACCTTGAAAGAGTGGCAATATTTGCTGTCTTTACTTCCTTTCTTCCCATTCACTCTTGAACTTGCTCTAACAACACTAATATTCCCAAAATGGCTCTCATCAAGGTGACCTACAAGGGTCTCCTCTCTCCTTCTCATCTCACCTGACCTACCAGCAGCACCTGACACAGCTGCACACCCCTCGCCTCTCTGCATGACACCCTTTCTCCTACTTTCCAGGCTCTTCCTGGTTTCTTACCAACTTCTCAACCTACGCTTTCTGCGGTGCCCCAGGCCTCCATGTTTGGGTCTCATCTCTACCCATGCTCCTCCTCTCACCCAGTGCCATCACTCTAAACACTGCCTACATGCTGAAGATCCTCAAAGTCCTTTCTCCAACCCAGGCCACTCTCTTGAACTCCAGACTTCTCTATCCAACTGTCTACTCAATATATCCATTTGGATGCCCCAATAGGTACCTTAAACTTAATGCATTCTAAAACAGATTCTTGATTTTTCCACCCACCCCATCTCCACAAATTGTTACTCTGCTCCACCAGGAGGAGAAGCCAAAACTTGGGAGTCATCCTTGACCCTTCACACTTAGTCTTACATTTTACCTCGAATCCAATCTGTAAATCATGTTGACTCCACCTTCAATGTAGACAGAGAACACACTTCTAATGGCCTCTCCCACTGCTACTGTCCAAGGCCTTGCCTGGACTACCACAGTAGCCTCTACCTGACTTCCTTGTTTCTAGCCTTGCCCTCCACCCCACTCTATTTGCTACACAGTCTCAGCGATCCTTTAAAAATATAAACCAGATCATGTCACATTTCTCTTAAAGACCTCTAATATTGTCCAAACTCCTTCACAGGAAAATCCAAAGTCCTCACCATGGCCTACAGGCCCTAAATGATATGGACTCCTGTCACCTCCCT
This sequence comes from Eulemur rufifrons, assembly GCF_041146395.1. Taxonomy (NCBI): domain Eukaryota; kingdom Metazoa; phylum Chordata; class Mammalia; order Primates; family Lemuridae; genus Eulemur; species Eulemur rufifrons. The sequence continues at coordinate 92,423,011 of NC_090985.1, forward strand.
AACCTTGTCTCCTCTAATTCTCCCCCTTTCTCTCTTGCTCCAGCCACACCAACTCCTTGCTTATCAGCAAACAACAAGCTAAACATCCTTCTACCTCAGGGCCTTTGCATAGGCTGCCTCTGCCCTCAACGCTCTTCACCAAAATATCTCCATGGCAATCCCCTTGCTTCCTTCAGGAAGGCTTTAGCAGGAACAGATTAAAGTAAATGTGGCAAAATGTTAACAATTGTCAGTCCTAGTTGACAGAGAAGCAACTATTTGTTGTGATTGTTCCTTCAACTTTTTTGTAGATTTAAAATTTTCAAAACACAAGGAGGGGCGTGGTGCCTTTGCTACTACATCACTATTTTCTGTATGTCTTGTCACTAACCAGTCTTCCCTTAGTTGCCCATTCCTGACTCGCTTCCTTATGTTCTCTGTTAAGTTTTGGCAGTCCTCAGGGTTCCATTCTCCATATGACGTAACCAGGTGTCCACTTCCACCCGAGACTGAATGTGTCCCCCTGGCACCTCAAGATCAGCATGCCAAAATCAGAATCACCTTCCTCCGCCAACTACCCCACTTCCCCGTCTTGGTTAATGTCACTGTGATGCCCAGTCACCCAATCCAGAAACCTTGTTCCTTCCTCACCCTCACTGGCCACGTCCACCTGGCAGTGAAGACCTGCCTCCCCCACGAATCCTCTCAGCAGCCCTGCTTCCTCCATCTGCATTTCCCTAGTGCGCGCCTGAAGCGATGGGCTTCTTTGAGAGTCTTCCTCCTGCTAGTCTCATCTTCGTCAATGGACCCTCAATCTTAGCAAGATCACCCTAAAATGTAAACTGCCTATGCTTCTGTTCAATCAACTGAGGATTCACTGTGAACTACACTTGAAACTGAAACCCTGAGCACAGCAGGTCCAGATCTGCCTCAGCCCACCCTCCCGGCCCGTGTCCTGCCTCTCCCCACAGCGCACACCATGCCCTGCCAAGGCCAGTAACCGCCTTTCCCAACTCAGTGCTGGTGGCCATCTCATTCCTCCTGCCTAGAAGGCTCTTTGCCATTCTCTCCTCCCAGTTAATTCCTATTCAATCTTCAAAACTCATTTTAAACATAACCTCTTCCTGAGGCCTTCCTTGATCTCTCCAGGTGGACTCAAGTACTCTCATAAGGCCAAGTAACATTTATCACATGGCTTGACTATTTATTATTAGATCCTCTAGTCCTCTGGACTGTGAGCCCCTGAAGGCCAACAGCATGTTATACTCCTGTTTTCCTACATAGATATAAACATATAGATATATATCTCCCCTAACACAGGGACAGACACATACCATAGGCTTATTGTTTGTGGGTGAAATATGCCTTCAAAGATGTCACATCTCATCTCCTTGATATGGGCAATGCCACTTGCTCATGTGCTCTCTGCTCTCAAAAAGGGCGTTTGTGCTGCCTCATGCATTTACACCTTACTGTGCCTCCACAGTGCCCAGCACAGTGCCTTGAACCTTCTGTTGAATTAATAAATGCATACATAAATGAAAGCACATTTTATGGACTGATCAAAGGCAATGCTACAACATTTGCTGTTCTCTGAAAGCGCCATGTTCTGTACTGTGCATAAATTTCTCCTTCACCATCTCTTTCATCTAGCTCAAGCATCACCTTCCTTTCTGGCCCTGCAAAAAAATTAAGTTGCACGTCTACTCCCATACAAATCTGTGTTTATCTGTCTTCACTGCAGTTACATCACTGCATGGTGACTGGGATTTTTAAAGGGGAGAACAGTTTATTTCTATACCTCCCGGACCTCATAAAGCAACCAGCACATTGTGAATGCACAACAATGTTGACTGATGAATGAATGGATAGATAGATGAGGTCCTTACTCCATCTTTGAATATCCTAAGAAAGAGTCAACAGGCAACAAGTGTTGCCGCCCACCCACTATGAACTAATTACAATCACTCCTCTCATTCCCAGAGAGACACTGCCAAACAAAAGCAATCCCTGGAAAGAGACCTAGAAAAAGTTCACAGAATTTGACCCCCAAAAGTTAAAAAGGTACAGACATTCTCTAGTATTAGCTGAACTACATCAATCACACCACTTTTAATCAAAAATGGCTTGTGATTTTATTGTTCATAATTTTAAAATACACTTTAAAATATGAATGGCTCCTGAACTGTGAAATATTTTAGTCACTTCAGAGGGAAGGTTCAGGTGAATTCCTACCCATGTGTACTTCGCTTTTTTCTCTGACCACAGCCCATCTACTGGTGGAGGTGGGGCATCATTATCTGCCTTCCGCTGAAGCCAAAGAAGACAGCCCACAAGCCGAGAAAGGACAGGAGCAGCAACAGGACACCTGAGTGGGTGGTCGGCTCAGAAGGGGAAGGGACAGGTCAGGAGGTCCGTGCCGGGTTTAAAGAGCTTCAGTTCCACTTCCCAGGCCTCAAGACCATAAAATCCTTGACTAAGCTCTGTACCCAGGAAGCCCAATGTCCTACCTAAAGCTCAAACTCCAAAACGTACCTCCTGCCCCTCTGTTCCTGAAAATAAAAATAAACCTGTGTTTTCCTAACCGTGAGGCTGCCGCTTGCCTGGGAAGCCAGCAAAAGATGTGGCAGCCGTCCTGCCTCGTTCTGCCCCCTCAACCTCACTCTGCCCACCCCATTACATCCCAGGTGTCTCCTACCAAGCCCATGCTGTCCCATGTGGCAGCCACCAGCCATGTGTAGCTGCTGAGTACTTGGAACATGGCTGGTCCAAACAGAGATTGCGCTATTAAGCGCAAATCACACAAGATCTCAATGACTTGGAACAAAAAAGAATGTCCATATTTTTATATTAAATATTCTTTATTGAAATGATATTCAAATATTACATGTTGAAATATTTTGGATATATTGTGCATTAAATAAAATATATCAGAATTAATTTTGCCTGTTTCTTTTTGCTCTTTTAATATGGCAACCAGACAATTTTACATGGCACCTGCAGCTCCCATCCTGTTCCCACTGGACTGCACTACCCAGGATGACTCCAGTTTCTTTGCTGCCCTCACCTCTGCGATCTCGTCTTCTCCAGCCACCCTCCCCAGAGTCCTCCACGCTGGTGCCACGTGATCCTCGGTCCTGGCTCACTTCCAGCCATCCTGTGTAACTCAGCCCAGTGGACACCTCCTCCAGCATAAGGTCCCTGAATGCCATTCTCTCACCCCACCCCCAAGATACCTTTTTGCTCCCACACCTCTGTCCTAGCATGTCACACATTCAGCAAACACCTGCAGAACACATGTGCCACAAATTGAGGATACAATGGAGATGATGGGCAGGGACCATGACCTTGCTCAAGTTGTCTGGGTAACAGTATACTAGCAAAAATACAGTCCTAAAAGCAGCAGTAATAATGTGCATTAATAGCAGCAATAATTTACAGACAATTTACCATACTATGTCCCAGGCACAAGTCTAAGCACATTACATGTATCATCTCATTTAATCTCTCTAACAACACTATTAAATAGGTCCAAGTATGATTCCCATTTTAGAGGTGAGAAAACGGAGGTGCAGAGAAGCTATTCACCCCAGGTCACACAGCTCATTAAGTGACAGAGTCATGACTCCAAGGCCATGTTCTTCAGCACTGTGCTGTGCTGCTTTCCAAGGTGAGCAGATGAGCAATGACCACAACACGGAGAGAGCACAAAGCTGTGGAGGAGCAGCCTAGACCCCACCCTTGGCAGCATCAGAAAAGGCTCTGCAGAGGAAGAGATTTCTAAACTAGAGGTCAATGTTCTGGGTCAAAAGCTCTAGGGTGAAAAAGGTTTTAAAGGACTGAAATCAGTTCACTGTGCCTGGGCAAGAGAAAGAAAGGACGGTAGCTAGAGGAAGATAGGGCTTTGTGTGTGTGTGTGGTTAAAGAACGAACTTTGAGAGGACCTGCATGAAGAGGGAATGCTAGAGGCCCATGTAGAAATGACACAGACTAGGACCCGGGAATCTGGTGACAGACTGATTAAAAAATAGGAGCTAAGGTTGGGTGCGGTGGCTCATGCCTGTAATCTAGCGCTCTGGGAGACCTAGGCGGGAGGATCGCTCGAGGTCAGGAGTTTGAGACCAGGCTGAGCAAGAATGAGACCCCGTCTCTACTAAAAATAGAAAGAAATCATCTGGCCAACTAAAAATATATATAGAAAAAATTAGCTGGGCATGGTGGCACATGCCTGTAGTCCCTACTATTCGGGAGGCTGAGGCAGTAGGATCGCTTAAGCCCAGGAGTTTGAAGTTGCTGTGAGCTAGGCTGAAGCCACGGCACTCACTCTAGCCCGGGCAACAGAGCAAGACTCTGAGCAAGACTCTTTTTTCTGTCTCAAAAAAAAAAAGAAAGAAAGAAATTAGCTGGACAATGAAAAATATATAAAAAAAAATTAGCCGGGCATGGTGGTGCATGCCTGTAGTCCCAGCTACTCAGCAGGCTGAGGCAGAAGTTTGAGGTTGCTGTGAGCTAGGCTGATGCCACGGCACTCTAGCCTGGGCAACAGAGCAAGACTCTGTCTCCAAAAAAAAAAAAATAGGGAGCTGAGTGAGCCCCCCTCCCATGGCACCTAGAAGGGAAGAGAAAGGGATACTATAGTCCTCATATCAGATCCCAATCAGCCCAGCGAGAACCTCTGCATCTGTTACCAAAGGGAAACCTGAGCAAGCCCAGTTCCCCAGGAGGAATTCTCAGGCAGATGTTCTCTACTGGCACTGGCCAATGGCTTCTGATTTCACCTACTTTATCCAACTGAGACCTAAATCTACATTTTAAGAAAATTTCGGATTTACAACGTTGTGAAGTAGAAATGTTACAAAACCACAACATAAGCATTGCCCAGAACACATGGCAAGTATATCAGGGGGGATTCAAAGCCACCAAAAAAGCATGCCTTCCTTAAGGATCAAAATTCTTGCTTGCGAATACAGGGCTGGGGAGGGCTAATAATTTAACTGCTAAGAAAACGTGATATATCAGAGTGGACTGTAAAATTCACATTCATTGTAAAGATGAAACATGAGATTTAAAGAAAATGCTTATCTTGCCAATTTAAGCAACACTGCAGACCCCATTCTCCCCCAACATACCCACACCGGTTTGGTCTTTGCTTTTACTGGTGGCAGATGGTAGTTAAGTGGACAAGTAACTCACAGAAACTGATATGATCTTCTATCCCTGACCTCCATGGGAATCTGATTTCTTATCCTGGCAGAAAGATTTCTCCTGCAGTACCTTGGAAGTACAATATTTTTGCTTTTCAAATGGACACTCTCTCGTAAATATCTTAAGCTTTATCAGTTATTTTTTATATGTATGGAGGGTGGGGGGGAAATAAAATTAACAAAAAATAAAAATAAAAAAAGGATAAAAGATGGTATCAGCTGGAACAAGGGGGACAGAGACTGAAAGTGAACCGTGTTTCTAATACTGGTCCTGGCTCCAACTAAGTGCAACTGTTTTATCATTAGCTTCTATACAGTATTTATTAAATCTTCACATATATCATGCCAAGGATTGTACTAAAAACTTTATATATGATCTCACCTAAGATCACAACAAGCCTGCAAGTTTAGAAGGGCTGCTCTTATTCATCTTCGTATCTCAGGAGCCAACAGCCTGGAACATGGTAGATGCCAAGTGCTATTATAAGTATCTCTTAGTGAACTGCTATCTGAAATTCAGAATTCTGCTAAAATTCAACAACAAAAGTGAGTTGATTTGATATGTTGTAGGGAAGCATATAAGACTATGGAAGAAGCCAGGCGCGGTGGCTCACGCCTGTAATCCTAGCACTTGGGAGGCCAAGGCGGGCGGATCATTTGAGCTGAGGAGTTCAAAACCAGCCTGAGCAAGAGCAAGACCCTATCTCTACTAAAAATAGAAAGAAATTAGCTGGACAACTAAAAATATATGGAAAAAATCAGCCGGGCATGGTGGTGCATGCCTGTAGTTCCAGCTACTCGGGAGGCTGAGGCAGAAGGATTGCTTGAGCCCAGGAGTTTGAGGTTGCTGTGAGCTAGGCTGACACCACGGCACTCTAGCCAGGATGACAGAGCAGGACTCTAACTCAAAAAAAAAAAAAAGACTATGGAAGAGGTTAAGCTTTAAGAGTAAAACTGGCAAGATTCAGTCTTCATCTTATTCAACCTCCCAGCAACATTTGACACACTCCATTACTCCCTCCTTGAAAACCTTTGTTCACTTGGGTTGTAGGACATACACCTTCCTCTGTTCTTCTACCTCCGGACAACTCTTCTCATTGTCCTTTCCTAAATCTACTCTGGAGCAATAAATGATAAACTGCACAAGGACCTTATCCTCACATTTCTCTTCTACCCACATTCTCCAAATGAGCTCATCCAGGCCTATGGCAGAAAACACTACCATACAATGACAACTCATGAATTCATACCTCCAGCCCAACCTATCCCCTAAATTCTAAATTTCTACATACAACCGCCTATCTGAAATTGCCACTTGAGTTTAGTAAGCATCTCCAAATTAACATGTCTGAACCAAACTTGATTTTTCTGCCCTACCCTTCTTCTCCCAGTTTTCCCAACCTTTTAAGTGATCAAGCCAAAACCTTGATGTCTCTCATTCTCTTAGACCCTATTTTCAATCCCTCAGCAAGTCCTCTTTGTGCTTTCTTGAAATATCTGACCACTTCCTACCACCAACACCCTAATCTAAGCCACCATTCTATCTTGCCTGATCAACTGTAATGGCCTCCAATTTGTCCCCCTGTGCAACTGCTTTTGTCCTCCTATCTATTCCTCATAGGGAAGAATAGAGTGAACCTGATAAAATACACAACACATGATGTCACGCTCACACTCAATAGCTTTCCATCTCACTCATGGTGAAGTTCAAACTCCTTCCTTGTGGCTCACAATGCCCTAATTCATCTGACCCCAGTTATCCCCCTAACCAAAGCTCCTACTATGCTCCCCCTCACTCACTATACTCCAAACACACTGGCACCCTTGCTACTGCTGAAACATACCAAGCATACTCCAGGCTCAGGGCCTTTGCACAGACTATCCTCTCTAATAGTCAATTATGTCAAACCTGATGGGAAGAAGGTATTAAAAGGAGGGGTACAGTCTGACAGCAGCCCAAAAGACATTCATTTAGCCACTTAGACAACAAAGTTTAGAAGATGCCTGATTAAGGAAAACCTTCTACCCAGATGACTCTGCTATGTGGCAGAGATATAGGGAAGTGTGGATGAAAGCCCTAGATAAAATAAACCTCAGGAACATAAACACTCTTTGCTTCTACTGTATTCTCACCAAACAAGATCTAATTATAAATATGGGTTCCCATATGCCCCCAGAGCAGAAAAAGGCAATGGTGGAAACTGTAAAGATTAAGTACTATAAAGTATGGAATGCCCTTCACTGTCTTCAGATATCAGTAGTTCCTAGCACCGTCGTACCAAGTCAATCCCAAAGAAACTAATCAACTCTGGGTGCAGATAAATTCCCGATTTTCAAAACTGAAAACCTCTGTTAAGCCTTGTATAACCCCAAACTGAATGGTCTGCCCTGCCCTGAAACTCAATCTTGGGCTCGCTCTTTACCAACATTTACTACCTGGCAGTCCAAACACGTGCTTACCACTCAGTGGGGCCACACTGAGCTCCTGAGAGGCACAGTCATTTAGCATTATAGTCTCTGTGCTTACCACATATTAGGCAGTCACTAAACATTTGATAAATGAATGAATAAACAAATGGACCAGTGACCCCACTGGGACCCAGGCATCCTCTGAGACCCACCTGGGCGGCCATCTTCCTTTCTTAACAACCCTATTTTTCACACACTAGCTTCAACTAGTTATTATAACACATGATTTTCACTAAGAGAATCTTTTAACTGCATACAAGAAACATGAGTAAGAAGAGAGGCATGCATGATGTGTTCTGCTTCCCTGGGGCGGCGGGGTCTAGGCATGACTGAGAGGGGCTCACCTCTGCAGAGCAATAGAAATGCTTCCCAATTACCCAGTCCTGGGCCCCAATTTAAAGCAAGTTATTTACTGTAAGTGCCCCCTCACTAAAAAGCTGTTTAAAAAGAGAAACAGAGACAGAGAGAGAGAGAGACAGAGAAGCAAACAGCATCAGAAACCACAGGTTGCTCAACGGCAAAACCCAACTCACTGCTCCCTTCTCTCGCAGGCACTAGACTCGCTCTAGCTCAAGAAAGGACCTGGAAGTGATGGCCAGCACCCCAAGTCTACTTCATCTTTCCACTCCAGAATGCAGATTTTTTTCTAGATAAAAATGGGTTTTCTATTTTGTAAGGAAAAGGTGTTATTTGGAATTTCCCTTTAAATCAGCAGTCCTCAAAGTGTGTTCTATGGGCCCTTGGGGTCCCCAAGACTCTTTCAGGACATCCACAAAATCAAAACTTTTCCATAATATACTGAGACATCATCTGCTTTTTTCACTGTGCTGATATTTACACTGATGGTGCAAACGCAACCAAGGCAGTGACAGAAAACTGTATTAGAAATCGGTATTTTCCCCATGGCCACAAACCCACTTAAGGGGGGAGGGGGGAGAAGCCAGCTCATTTAACAATGTCCTTGACAAAACAGTAAAAATTGATTTTTATTATTCTTGACTCTTTTTAATCTTCTGTGTGAGGAAACTGGAAGTACACAGGAAGCACGTCTGGTGCACACGGAAGCACCAAGGCTGTTGCCAGGAAAAGCTCTCAGGCAACTGTCTAGAGCTGTAAGTTGAACAGGCCGCCTTTTTTCATGGACTATATTTTCACTTGAAAGAATGAAAGAAAGACAAACCATCGTTATTCAGACGCAGGTATCTGGGAGTAATTTTTTTGAAATAAGGTGAGGCTGTTACTTCAAGGAAAGTATCCGACAGTGTTTGTTTACAATACTAAAATATGAGTTTTCAAGCAAAAAATCTGAATTTTGAAAACAACCCCAAGCTTGACAACTTCTCAATCTTTAAAGACTTTTCTGATAAGTTGGTGGTAATATCAACAGATGTGATGTTTTTACAATGCTGTATACAAAATTTGGAAGATAGACATAATTCAATAAACCAATATTTTCGAAATAATCAACATACACTATTACAAAATCATGCATAGTTAAAAGAGCTAATCAAACTATAAGCCATAGACCAATGGATTCTAATGTAACAGTGTATAAAAATTTAATTGACATAGCTTCAGTTCCCACATTCCAACTAATATTTAAAAACTACCACTTCTCAAGTTTCGGTATAGTATCAAAGAAGAATATCCATAATTATCTGAAAAGGTGTTAAAATACTCCTCCTTTTTTACAACTATATATCTGTGTTAGGACTGATCATCTTCATATACTTCAACCAAAACATACTCCAACAGACTGAATGAAGCAGCAGATAGAGGATCCAGCTGTCTTCTAATAAGGTGGAGAAACGTTAGCAAAAATATAAAACAATGCCCCTCTTCTCTCAACATTTTTTTGTTGAAAAATAGTTACATTTTATTTTCTGAATATGTTACTTATGTTAATGTAATGAGTTTATTGTTTTTAAATGAATATTTAAAAAATTTTCTAGTTTTAATCTCTGATGTGGTAAATAATAATAGACGAAACCATAATAAACAAAAGCCCTTTGGGGTTCTCAGTATTTAAGAGCATAAGGACTCAAACCAAAAGGTTTGAGAATCGTTACTTTAACCAAAACACAGCTGTAAACAGATGAGCAGTTACCTGTCAATATTTGTCTCATGTACTGAATCATCCGGATAAATGCTCACCTGCCTCAGTAGCAGAAAGGTAAGTGTTCTTTCTCATGACATGCCTTGTTTTATTACCTAGATGGCAAAAAAGTGTAGCTCAAAATAATCAAAACTAACACCCCCACCTTTGGTATCTTTTCTCTAAAGGTCTAAAGGTGAGTGATTCAGTACTGAAAAGCCTACACAGTAAGTCAACTTCTTCAATTACCTGAGTCTAGTTTCTGCTAATTCATCTTAATGGACGTACTAGCAGGTTATAACACTCAATAATCCATGGAAAGATTAGTGAAGATTTTCTAGCAAGATGGACAACAGATGGTAAAACCTGCTCTGAACTTTTCACACCACAATGTCTTTGCCCTGCTCTGAAGTTGTCCTTCTCAGCCTTTGATGTACCTAATGAGCTTCTTCAAAACGTGGACCATGAGGCCCAAGCTTAGCCATCTTTGGTTACAAAAAACATTTAGGTAATTCTGGTGTGTAGAAGATATTAAGAACCAATACTAAAGTCATAATTGGCCACCCTGTTGGTCTTCAAACTAGGATAAGTGAAACCCTGAAACCCTGAAGAGTTTCCAAGGAACAGGGACCCTTTAAGGGATCATTTCCAGTTTCCTACCAACCACATAAACTCTACTAAAATTTCTCTGCCTTCTGCTGTCTCTCCTTGTCTACCTTCCTTTTCACAGTCACTTCTCTTTACCAAAATGCCTTTCACTCATCCCAAATCTTATTATAGTGCATTTCCCTGGAGTATGAAAACCGCTGGGGCACCAAGCTCTTGAGGAGGAGTCGCCTGACAGTAAAGTAGAAAGAAAGCAGTGCCTCATTTCATCCAAGTGAGAAACGCCTGTTTAGTGAGATGACTGTTGCGCAGATACACATATTTTAATGCATTTATTCAAACTCAAAAATAAAGTCAGAATTTTTTTTTAATTTTTTTTTTTTTTTTTTTTTCTGGAGACACGGTCTCACTCTGTTGCTCAGGCTGGAGTGCAGGGTGGCATGATCAAAGCTCACTGTAACCTTGAATTCCTGAGCTCAAGTGATCCTCCCACCTCAGTCTTCCAAGTACCTAGAACTACCTGCCATGCCCGGCGAATTTATTTTTGTTAAACATAGGGTCTCACTATGTTGCTCAGACTGGTATAATTTTTTAAATTTTAAAAAATTCTTTTAGGGAACAATAAAGTTTGAAGACTACTCAATCCATCAATTATAACTCTAGAATTGCACTGTCCAATATAGCAGTCACTAGCTAAATGTGGCTATTTAGGTTTAAATTGGTTAAAATTAAGTAAAATTTACAATTCAGTTCCTCAGTCACTCCAGCCCCATTTTCAAGTGCTTCGGAACCACAAGTGGCTACAGGCTACCATACTGGACACTGCAGAAAACACTTCCATCATCTCAGAAAATTCCACTGAACAGAACTGCTCTAGAATCCTGATTTAATAAAGGGCTGAATTTCTTCCCACGAAAAATAATCTGGATTTACCTGCAGTCGTTTTTATGGCCTTAATTCCAGCAGAAGGTGGGAAATTTCCATCCAGGTGAGAACAAATGTTAGAGACTCAATTTTCATAATTGAATATTCACCCTACAATCTTCTTAATCTGGTTTCCAAATAGGCCTCTTCTCTCCAGCAATGAGATATAAAATTAGTACTTTAGATTCTTTTTTAAATTGAATTGAGATTCATATGGCATAAAAGTAAGCATTTTAAATGAATATTTCAGGGGTATTTAATATATTCACAATAATTTAGACTCTTCATGACCTAAAAAATTTGTCACATTTTTTTCTATTGAGGTCCTCTCTATGACCTAATTAATAAACCAAAAATCTAGGGGATATTAACTAAGATATACAGTGCATTCACCTCAGGCATTTTAAATGTTTTTTTAAAGAGATGGGGTCTCACTATATATTGCCCAGGCTAGAGTGTACTGAATATTCACAGCCACGATCATGGCACACTACAGCCTCCTCCAACTCCTGGGCTCAAGCAATCCTCTCATCTTAGCCTCCCAAGTAGCTGGGACTACAGATGTACCCTATTGTAGTGGATTTAAATGTTTTTATGAAGTATTTGCAACTGAGACTTCTTTAGGATTAATAACTTTCTAGAATATCATGTATACCTTAAAACAAGAAGCTCTATTCACATTACTTAAAATATTATATTAATAGTATGCTGTGTTTAGCAATTGGCTAATGCACAGCAAAGATTTACTTGAAAAATAACAAAGTGAGTTGTGCCAGTGTTACCATGTATGGATTGCTATATCCTATAACTACATAGAAAGGCAAAAACATGAGAGCTCCCATGGTTTTAGGGCCACCTGGTAAGAGGTGAGAGAAAATAAATGTAGAAACAAAGTTTACACTGGTTCCATACACACAACAAAAAACTCTCTTTTCTAGTGTTAGTTGTGCTCTACATCTTATTTTCTGGTACTTAAATAATTCATCTTGTTTGGTGATACCTGAGTGGTCCTACACAGAAGTCACTAGCCACATGTGGTTAAATTAAAATTAATAAAAAAATTTTAAAAATTAAAATTTCAGCTTCTCATTCTCACTAGCCCCATTTCAAGGGCTCGATAGCTGTATGTGGCCAGTGGCTACCATACTGGACACAGACAACATAGGACATCTTCATCATGACAGAAAGTTCATAGACAATGGCTAAGTTATCCATTTCTTACAAACATTCACTATTAGCATGGTATCAAAGTACATAGTAAGCTTTCTTTAAAAACTAACTTGGAAACACTAGATACTTTCTGATAAATTTCAGCATACAGTTAAGTATATTTAAAAGGTTTTTCTTTTCCTATCCCTTGAATTCAATGAAAGTGTACGACAGCCTGGATTGCACACACTCTATAGTATTTCTATGATATGAAGGAAGTATTTCATTCAATACACAGGTTGTGTACAGATTATAGTTCAATAAAATATATACAAACATTATGCATATTTGGTAAACACATTACATCTGATGGACATTAGATATCAAACAATTTCATTTACTTTTTTCCAATTTCATTTTTATCAATATTTTTATAAAAAAAATCAAAAATATATAAAAAATTCCTTAAAATATTTTAAAACTGTAGTGTATAAAGTTTGAAGATGATAAACAAAAGAGTCTTTTCCCTTATATTTAAATCGGACCAAAGATATAACTGCACTCTTTGCTGAAGAGAAAACCTAACATAAATCTCTTCTAGCTCTAAACAGTAAACCTTAAAAAGTGGCAATGGTGCTATTCTGCCTTCAAGTCAGGATAAGTGAAACCCAGGAAAACCTTGAAGAGTGTCCAAGGGACAGGGATACTTTAAGGTAGCATTTCCAGTTTCCTACCAAACACATGAACTCTACTAAAATTCATCTATTTTATCCATAAAATGGCTTTTATGGATAAAAATTGTCTCAAAAAATGTAAACCTTAACTTACTCAAAAAATCTGAATCATCATCTTGGCCTTTTTTTTTAATTTAGCTAAATTAAACCACAACCATCCTTTTTTTTTTCTTTTGTGTCTGACACACTTTAAAACACATGAAGTTACTTTTTAAGGGGAAAAAAAATAGATTGGGATAAAGAAACATTAAAAAGATCTTAAGTGGTAACAGCTTTCACAAATCAACTAAGTTCACAACTGTGCCTTCAGTGCCACTCAAAAGGAAGCCAATCAGTAAACATTACATCATTTCAGGGCTTTGGAGAGCGCACCATGAAAATACAGGAAGGTTTTTGTAACAACAAAGGAGTGAAGTGGATCACTGGATTTAAGGTGAACATCTATAAGTTTAAATTTATACTTAACAAAGACTTAGTACTACTGAACTACATATAGACCTATATATAGACAATAATATAGTTCAGTGGGTTAACCTCTTGGATGCTGGAGGGAGTATCAGCTAACTTCTCTATCAATGTGAAACATGATGTCAACCTGACATTTGAAGTTTCTGAAAACTAAGTGATGGTTTTCACTTTGGTTGAAATTAGGAAGAAATTAAACACTTAGAAAGCAGCTGATATTTTATACACAGTACCACATTTCCTAGAGATTCAACTGAAAATACAGTAGGGTGACAATATAATTTTTGTCCCCCCCAAATAAAAACATTATGAATTTTTGTTTGGCTTATGGAGAATCTGATAAATTGATTTTTAAGACATTGATAGATAATGTCCTATTTTACAAAATAAGGGAAATTCTTTCTACTTTAAGGTGAAAGAGTAGAAAGTGAAAAAAGAAAGCATTCCAAGAGCTCATATTGACAACCACTTTAACATTTACTAGGCACTTACTGCAATGCCACATGCTGTGCTAAAAACTTTACAGCCATTATCTCATTTAATTCTCATAAGGATCCTGTGCAATTGATACAATTACTATATCATGAAACTAAGGTTTAGGGAAGTTAAGTAAATATTCAAGATGACTTGGCTGGGCATGGTGGCTCATGCCTGTAATCCTAGCACTCTGGGAGGCTGAGGTGGGAGGATCACTTGAGTTCAGGAGTTTGAGACCAGCCTGAGCAATAGTGAGAGCCTGTCTCTACTAAAAAAAAAAAAAACACAGAAATAATTAGCCGGGTGTGGTGGCTCGTGCCCACAGTCCCAGCTACTTGGGAGGCTGAGGCAGGAGGATCACTTGAGCACAGGAGTTTGAGGTTGCTGTGAGCTGGGCTGACGCCACAGCACTCTAGCCCAGGCAACAGAGCTAGACTGTCTCAAAAAAAAGAAAAATATTCAAGATGACTTAACAGTTAAAATTGGAAAAGCCACATTCCAATGGAGTTCTAACTGCATATGAAGCCCATGGTCTTCACAACTCTGAGCACCTCCCCCCCCCCCGCCCAGGCACCTGAACCAGCATCGAGGGCAGAGTTCTGGCAGCAGCACCCAGTGTGTGACCACGAGACAGAATAGCAGAGGTGTGAGATGCTGAAAAAATGAAAAATATTAAAAGAAAGAAGTAAACTGACAAGCCTTCCTATTTATTCTTGGAATTAAATTTATACTTAATATGAAATACCATTCTAGCATCTAACACAGCTAGTCTTCGATGTGGGAAGCTTACTAAAACCAATCTTATGATTTGGCTAATTTTGGTTCTATGAATGGCTAGTTTCTTATTTCTTACTGTTTGTTGGTTGCTTTTTTTTCCCCCTTCACCAATGACACCCTACCTTAGAGACCTTATTTATATGCAAATATTTGTTTTTAACTTTCTTGGAAAAACTGAAGGTATAAGCTTTAAGCCTGAATGTAAGGACAGATCATTTCAAAATTAGACTCAGAAATATTTCCTTCCTTGAGACAGGTCTTCTACCATTGTTTCCAAGCAAGAGGGATACCTTGTTGAATCAGAGGTCAAATTAGGTAAGACACTGAGCACAGGAACTGCAGCAGCACCTTATCCCAGCGTGAAAACGAATGTACTCCCTTAACATGTCCCATTGTTTGGATGACTATATTTAAAATGAAAAGAGAAAACATTCAAAGAAACAGCTGATAAAAAATGAAGTAGTACTTAGCACCTTACTAAATCAAACATTTTCCCAAAGAACTCTGACTTATCTCCTTTAATTCAACGAATGCCTCCATGCATTTCAACAGCTGCCCTTCATGGAAATGTCTTTGCAATACTAGAGCAGCCAAAAATGCAGTTACCTTATTAATGGGCCAATTTAAAGAAAAGTCAGCAAATCCTACTTATTTCCCCAGTTCCACTTCTCCCTGTGGTTACTTATACATTATCCATAGATCTACAATGTAATGGTAAAGAACGAAAAGTAACATTAAGTTGTCAAGATTAAAGTAAATTCTCCAAGTTAGTTCCCCACCATCCACTTTTGGCAGGCTCCAAAGTAATTAGCTAAAGTTTGGTATCTCTTCACACTGACAGACATTTAGACAGGCTTTTAAAATTAACAGTGAAAACAAACACACCATAACTCTAAATAATCCCACAATCTTCTATGATAATTTTTTAAGTTGAAGAGAATGTTCAGGTTATAAGAGTCTATCAAGAAACATGATCTAAAAATTAAACTTTAATTTCAAATATTTCTATATTCAATAAAAATGCTGTCTATACACTGCTCCCTCATTAAAGAGCACATTCAGGTATGTAACTTCAAATTTTAAAAGTTTCAGGAAAAGGATGATCTAAAGTTCCTTGCCCCATTTGCTAGCAGGGAAATGCACTCTGCAACCTTCTAACCCCCTAAACTGAGCAGCTACTGGCAACTGGCAAGACGACCTCACAGTCCACCAAATGGGTGAGAGTGGGATTCCTACGTTAATGTTGCAAATTCACTCTAGCCAGCCTACGAAGAGATAGGAAGGGCACAAGTTAGAACACCTGTGATAGGAGAAACGCACCCCCCCCTACACACCACCACCACCACCCCACCCCTCTGCCCTGCCAAGGTGTCCTGGCATTATTACTTGCACATCCTCAGTTTTCTCCAACTCTTTATGCCCACGGTCAAAACAAACAAAAACAAAAAAGCTTAGGTTTAATACCTCTTGTTTACACCTTAAATCAATTGTTTTTGCTTTCACAAAGTTAAGGTTAAAGTCTAGGAATTCTCCTGAAACCTATGGTACAGAATTATTTAGAATTAAGTACAGAAGGCAGTGGAGGAGAACAGTCAAATACACTTTAAAGCAGATCAGAAATAGTATACTCTTTATTAAGGAGCAACAAAAAGTCATGTTTTCTTCAAATAGCTGCCTGAGTGATGATTTTGATCCAATCTGTAAAGTAAGAGGTAAGTAAACACTTTTCAGTCTTATCGGCCATCACTCTTGTTGTCCTGGAAACTGTGCACAAGAAAAGCAAGGAGGATGATGAATGTTCCTATATCTATGTTGATTTTTTTAAATGGTGCCAATTTCCTTTAAATTCTCCACTACTACCATCCCTAGTGCCATACCCTATCTCTAGAAGGTTCTCCTTTTTTTTTTTTTTACACTAGGCGAAGAAAAAAAATAAAATAAAACCTCACTCCTGGTGACACACTGTTACCTACTAAAGTTTTCTAAGGCAAAAGCACAAATACAAGTTTGCTGCTGACTCCCTTCACTGATAAAAGAGCTGCATTCAGCAACAAAGGAAAAACACAGGCCATCTCCCTGTGGTTACTTAGGGATTATCTATAGATTTACAGCTGTAACTACGGAGAATGGAGAATAACATTAAGATGTCAAGACTAAGGTAAATCCTTCAGGTTAATTCTAGCAATGCTTTCCCCCTAAGTGTCCCCTTACCCACTTCCCAATTCTCCCTTCCCAGCCAACTCTTGCTCTGAGGTGCCAGAGACTGCCTTTCCAAAAGACTGATAAAATAAAAAGAAAAAAGCGGCAGAGAATAAAAAAGTGGGAAAAAAAAAAAAAGTGTGGGGGGGTGTATGTGCATAACAGTAAAAACGAAGGCTTTCTCCCTTACCCCTGGAGAACCAACCAACTTCATGAAGAAACAGAGAGGCAGACAGAGATTGTGTGGGGACAAGGTGTGGCGGAGGATTAACTATCAAAAGTATCCAGGCCGGCACAGTGGCTCACGCCTGTAATCCTAGCCTGGGAGGATGAGGCGTTGGGCTCAGGAATTCGAGACCAACCTGAGAAAGAGCGAAACCTCGTCTCTACAAAAAGTACAAAAATTAGCAGGGCATGGTGGTGCACGTCTGGAGTCCCAGCTACTCCGGGAGGCGGAGGCAGGAGGATCACTTGAGCCCAAGAGTTTGAGGTTGCTGTGAGCTCTGATGATGCCACTGCGCTCTACCCAGGGTGACACAGAGAGACTCTGTCACCAAAAAAAAAAAAAAAAGTATCCAAACACCACTTGAAACTAAACTCTTGAAAATGGCTGTAATCTACCTTTCAGAGAAACATTTTTTTCTACAGGACAGAAACCATGTAGATGGCCTTCTTTAAATCCAAACAAGTGAAATCTCACTTCAATAATCTATCTTTTCATAAACTGATACTGATACCCTAATACACACACACCCCACTCCAATACTGCATGTATTGATACCTAAAAAATGTTACCACTTCCCTAACCTTACAATGAAGATAGATAACACCTGTCTTGGAGGTAACTGTCACATTAGACTAACAGTCTTAAATTTATTTCTATGTGTATAAATTTATTTATACTTTGACTTGTTTTTAAAAAGAATTTGAAGCCACTGATAGGAAAAAGTCTAGTACTGTGCTGTTCAATAAGGCAGCCATCAGCCACATATGGCCACTGAACACCTGAAATACAGCTCATCTGAACTGTATAAAATATAGACCAGGTTTCAAATACTATCTCAGTAACTTTTTATACTGGTTACATGTTGAAATAATATCTTGGATATATGGGTTGAAATATATATTACTAAAATTAGTGTCAGCTTTTTTTTTTAATGTGCCTACTAGAAAACCTAAAGTAACATAAATGGCTTGCATTTGCAGCTTCCTTTGTATAACTGGACAGTGCTGGTCTAGGACATAAATACATAAAGAAATGATGGCCAGAAAATTATACTTAAATAACAAAATTCCCTTACCATCTCAATGAAGATCTTTGTCTCCTCCCTGCTTTCCACCAGACCACCAATCTCTGACCTTAACACAGTGCTTGGCACACAACAGGCACTAAATATTTTTTAAATGTAGTTGAATAGAGGCAATTAAGATACAAGATGAAAATGCAGTATGTAAAAGTGGCTTCTGAAAAGTTAAGAAAATCAATTGGCTACTTAGACCACCCAGCAGAGGCCTAATATCTAGGCTTTGAAAGTAAACTAAAAAACTAAATTCTTATTACCTATAATATTTTTGATAGTCACAAAAAACAATACTCTTTTGCAAAATAAAAGCCAGCTAAGAGGCAAGGCTATCATGTAGCCATTCACACTTTCAGACTACACGCTGAAAGGACAGTTGGAGTAGAACTTTTCCTCTGCTTTAAATTAACTCTACACTTGGTATTTTCTACTTTAACCCACTGAAATTCTGACCCCTGGGATAAATCAGCTATGTAAAGCAAAATGTAGAGAGATTACTCATGAAACTGTAGTATATATTATATAAATTGAGGTAGTCAGAAGAAATACTTTAGAGTCTGTGAAAAACAACAGGCTGCTGAGGGCAACCTGCTGACCAGGAAAACAGAGCGCAGTAAAGGCTGGATGGCTTGCTTTAACCAAAGGCGTCACGAAGAAACAACCTGCAGGCCACCAGCAAGTGGGAAGAGCAGCGATGTCTTCTGCCTGCCCCCTGCGAGCCCCAGGAAGGGCAGCCCGCTCCAATGCGGTTGAACCTCGGTGCCTGTTCTCCGAAGGTGGGTACACTTGGGAAAGACCCTGAATACCACTTAGGTAAAAGCTGGTTTTTCTCTGAAGGTATCTTGTTTCCCCACCTTCCCCAGACATCTTTAGGAGCATGAAAGTTTAATGTTAAAGAGACTATTGATAGGATACATCCACTCTCCATTAAAAAGGCATTTTTTTTTTCCTATTTTCTGATCACAACTTGCAAACATGATGCTTAAGATACATGGCCATATTTTTCTATAAATTTACTTAGTATTTGCCAGTTACTCTGCCCATGTCTGGAATTCTGTATTTATTGAGTGAACTGAGCAAAATTCAGTACGGGACTGACTCTACCTGAGATTTACCAGGAAAAGGTTTTCCCAGATATTTTTAAAGATATTCATAAGACGTCATGGAAAGATAGACAACTGAAAATACTGCCACCTCTTGGGTTTTTTTGTTTTGTTTTGTTTTGTTTTTATCTCATAGGGTAAAATGAGAACACAGGGAAATTATTACTTATTGCCTCAACCTTAGTGGCCCTGTAAAATTTTTTTCTACTTCTGTTCTTTTTCATGATGACTGTATTTCAGAACCAAATTGATGAAAAGGGCACAGATGCATCCAAAAGAAACTTATTCTAAGGACCCAATGGTTGAAGATCCTAAAAATTCCACCAGAACTTTCCATCTGAGAGCACAATCCATGAACTGGGACACGTACGTGCACTACACAGTTTAAGTTACTCACAACCTCAGGGACTTGCCTATAATCTGACGGACAATCCACTTAACCAGTCTTTGTTTAGATAAGCTCTTCAAATGAACAAAATGTTGTTCTGTGCTTTCTTTCTAGGTTGTTCTCATCCATGTCCACAGTGCATGGATAAATGGCTCCATTCCTAGTCCCACCCGCTCTCCACTCTCTTCTTACGGTGCCAAAAAGCTCCTAGGGTACTCCAGGGACACAGACCCAGGACCGTGCAGCTTACTCCCTCCCATGCCTCAGACCCTACATTCCAGTAATACTAGGGACACTAAAGGCTTATGGAGTTCTCCCATCTTTGTACTCATTGTTTTCTAAGCTTTAAACTCTTTTCCCTTTCCCATCCTTCTCTCAACTCAGACTGATCCTTCACATCTCAGCAAAGACATCACTTACCCAGAAAGCCTTACAGGCTCCAGCCTTGCCCATCCAAAGACTGGGTCACCCAGTGCTGCTCTCCACAGTGCACTTCCCATGGCATATCCTCACCCGCACCTCCCTGCCCCCGCATAGCAAGATCACTCCCTCTCTCAAAGAGGAGCATGAGCCTCAATATTTGATAAAAATTTCCTTGAAACCAAGGAAATAAAGTCAAACTATGACACAATGTTTGACACAATGATTTGTAAGATTATATTTAAAACCTTACAACAGGCATTTCAAACACGTGCTAGATGATAATACATCATTTTTGAGTCTCCACTATGTTTAGTACTTAAATACTTTGGGAGGCTGAGGCAGGAGGATTACCTGAGGCCAAGAGTTCAAGACCAGCCTGAGCAACGTAGCAAGACTCTTGCCTCTACAAAAAATACAAAAACTAGCTGGGCACAGTGGTGCACGTCTGTAGTCCCAACTACCCAGGAGGCTGAGGTGGGAGGATCCCTTGAGCCCAGAAATTCAAGGTTACAGTGAGGTCACACCACCCACACTCCCGCCCGAGCAAAAGAGTGAGAACCTGTTTCTTAACCACTCTCCCTCCCCCCAAAAAAGTTACTTATCTCATTATGCCTCTATTTAGCAAGGTATATGAACCTCACTTCAGAGATAGTGAGGCTAAGTAACCTACCCAAGGTCAAGGAGTTAGTAATCAGTGGTGCTTCATTCAAAAGTTCAGATTCCACCGCCTGTTCTCTTTCCTTCATGCCAGTGGTTCTAATAGTGTGGGCCAGGGTTCCTGGAGGGTCTGTGAGGTCAGCACTAGTTCTCCATGATACTGAGATGTTATTTGCCTTTTCACTCTCATTTTCTCTAAATGGACAATAGACTTTTCTAGAGGCTTATGACTTGTACAGACTGTATTCAGAAGCAGATGTGAGAATCAACAATTGAGAAAATGTAAAACAATGCAACTAATTTTTTGTTTGGGGAAAGTTATTTTTCATTTAAAAACTGTTATTTATGTTGACACGTAATGGCTTATTATTTTAAAATAATTAACAAGTCAATACTTTAAACTTTCCTCAGTTTTAATTTCTGAGACAGTAAATATCAATCTTTGTAACCCACATCAAACAAGCTCTTTGGAGTCCCTAATAACTTTTAGGGGTCTGAGATGAAAGGTTTGAGAACCGCTGTTCTATCAGCTACTGAAAAAGAAATATAAGCTAGGGTTTTTCCTTTCCCTGTAATTATCAAATAACCAAAAACCTGGAGCTTCTTACTAAAGACTATTTCCATATACCAAAAGGCATAATTTTGCACATTTTGATCCGATGAACTTTGGCCTCTGTTATATTTTCCTTTGTTGACTTTACAATATAAAACTAATATTATCTTTAAAGATACTTAAATGTGTTATATAATTTAGAAAATATCCATTCAGAACCCATGAAACAAAGAGCACAACTTTTATTTTCAAAAATAAAAAACTCAAGAAGAATAAGAGTTGACAAGCCTATCTGAAAGTGATAATTCAGTTTGCAAATTACATGGATATTTCAACCTAATCTGATAGCTTCCCTGCTACCCAGCATGGTTTTGAATCACCATTCTATCATATATGAAATACAAAATAATTTTAGCAGTTCTAAAATAATTAGATAGATCAATTTGCTAGGGTAAAATGTCAATCATTCAGAGGGAGAGAGATTTTTAAAGATACGTGACAGAATTTTTAATTATCCCCATGGTTATCTTCTTGGCAACATAAACTAAAAGAGCAGTAATACTTGTACAAATCAAATTTAGTATTTCATAAATAAGGCTATATTTCATAATATTTAAGCTGTTCCTTAAAAAATAAAATTCATTTTACATTGTGTCTACACAGGAAATACATAATTATAAAGCAAGGTTTGCATTTCAAGAGATCAGAAACCAAAAGCTAGAGCAGAATTAACATATATATACCATGGAGGAGACGTTATTGTACTAATAATGGGGGATGCGTTGCCCCAATCTCAACACCCTTTGAGGTGGATACTATTTTTCTCGTTTTACTGATGACTTGGAGAAGTGAAATCACTTGCCCAAGATCACTGGGCTAACAGCAGTAGAGCTGGGATTCAAACACTTTTCTGACTTGAAAGCCTATGTTCTTCCCAAGACTTTACGCCTCCCTGGTGTTGTTTTCAAAACTGGATGCTTCAAATCTGAAGAGGCTACAAAGTTAAGCAGAAATAAGAAAGCAAATACCATGAACAAAATAGAAAACATAATCGTACTTATAATGAAAATACCTCAAATGTCTTTGTCTACAGCCCTTTAAAGGTTCGGAGTTCGTCTACAATGACTCACTCGAAAAAGAGGGGAACACGCTTGGGGTCTCCCAGCGTAGCCTCCAGGGCTCAGGGCCTCAAACGCCACAGATTGACATACGTCCTCTGAAATGCCCATGGAGGTATTCTGTACTCTTAAAATTCAGGAAAGCTGGAGATCAACAATTCTCATTCAGGGATCAGACTATAATCACAGAGGGTCTCCTCAACCTGTGCTCAAGAAGATGCTGGAATGAGAAGTCTGAGAAACCACTGCTCTAAAAAGATCCCTTGTTCAGTAAGAGATTTTCCAGGGAGTAAGAAAAGAATAATTCCTGGAAACTAAGTCACATTCATTTCTGGTCTAGAAGCCACCTAGGTTCTAGGTTCGCAGGCCTCACGGACAGCCTTTTTGGTCCGTTCTGAGGAAGGGCGTTTTGCTCTGCCGCGGATAGAGAAAGCAAGGCCAAGCAGCTGGGCCGGACCTCCATACCCTCCGTGCTGGGCCGGGGCGCTCCCCGCACCTGCGCAGACGGCCCGTCTCCCCTGCCCTTTCCCACTGTCCTCTGCGAGCCCCGCAGGACCAGGACGGTGGGACCGCAGGACAAGGAGAACGGAAGCGCCTTCTCTCCTGGGCGGTGCGCATCTGGTCGCTCGTCCTCCATGCCTTCTACTGATTTCGGGGCTCTCCTGAGAATCACCAGGTATGCCCGAGCACTGAGGGCAGCTTCCCGGAAACACCCCTGGTCCTGCGTCCCAGGAAGCCTTCCTGACCACTCCCCCAGCCCAGCCGAGGCTGAAGCTTCTGTACTAAATGCCTCTCCGCTGAGATGCCCCAGTGGCTTTGTTTCCCCACCAGACCCTTTTACTTTTACATAGCTTCAATCCCTTCTGCTCCCACTACCTGATCCCTGATACAAACTGTTCTTGCTGGCCTGGACAACAGGTTCACATTTCTCATCTTTGCTTCCACATCTATCCTGTGGACTGTCTAATCAATATCACTGGCTCCTCATTTAAGTCCAAATTCCTTAAAACAGAATACAAGAGCCCAACAATCTCGCCCTGACTGATACTTTATAACTTGAAGCTCCTGTTTCCTATGGCTATTTCCTGCAGCAAGCTCGACTTGTCAAGCCCCTGTTTAGCAAACCATCACCCAACCTGAAATGTCTTCATGGGTTCACTTTCCCTAGGTAGTCCTAGCCAAATTCCAAGCACCCTCACCCACTGGTATTTCCTCTCTCTAGACACTTGTCCCATAATGGTGCATGATCTTTTACTGTTTTATATTTTCACATACAGGTCTTGTTTCCCCAAATTGATTATAAATTCATCAAAACAAACACTATGCCTTACAACTGTAAAATCACTTATGGTGTCCTCCAAAAAGAGTTGCACTCCTAGTGGATGATCAATATATATTTCTGAATAACACTCAGAATGGTGTGTACACATGGATATTAATTTCTTTCATAGACCTAGGGCATAAGCACCAATTTATAATAAAAAGGTATGTTTGTGAATATTAGAGCTTAAAACTTAAATCTAGACTGGGCAAGGTGGCTTATGCCTGTAATCTGAGCACTCTGGGAGGTCAAGGTGGGAGGATCGCTTGAGGTCAGGAGTTCAGGACCATCCTGAGCAAGAGTGAGACCCCGTCTCTATAAAAAATAGAAAAATTAGCCAAGCATGGTGGTGCATGCCTGTAGTCCCAGCTACTCAGCAGAGTGAAGCAGGAGGATCACTTGAGCCCAGGAGTTTGAGGTTGCTGTGAGCTATGATGATGCCACTGCACTCTAGCCAGCGCAACAGAGACTCTGTCTCAAAACAAACAAACAAAACACAACACAAACTTAAATCTGTTCCCTTATAAACTCTGAAGGATAACAAAAATCTCAGCTTACAAAAAAGGAAGACTCCTTCAATGCTGGGTACCCAAATCTCTTAAGAGACCAAACATCTGTGAATTACCATTCACTGTGATTTTTACAGTTTGTAATTTAAACTTATATTAAGAATCAGCAGTTGGTAAAAATAAGTATTACAGAAGTACACATTTTGTAGCTTCCCAAGGAAAAAAATCATAATATAAAAGGAGAGATGGAGGAGACTACCACAAACACATAAAACTTTGCTGGAAGCCAAGTTTCAGTGTATTTTCAAAACAGGAGAGGGGAGCAATGAATGGAGAAAGAAGAAAGAGAAGGAAACAAAAACATTTGTCTGATGAGTGTTCTGAGTCCACTGTCCATCTCCCTGCTGGCAGTAACCCAGCTCCTTGCAGACAGGGACCCAGTCTTAGTTATCTACATATCCTTAGCACCTAGCACAATTCCTGTGCTAGGGGGATTCAAGAACTGTTCAATGAATGAATGAATAAGTGCATAATCTAGTAAGTGAGTAAATGAAGGGAGTAATAGAAAAAAAAAAATGAGTTCAAGCAGCCTACAGCTGCAGTCCCCAACTCCCAGGCCTTGGACCAGTATTGATGCAGTGTAGTCAGTTGCCTCTTTGGAACCAGGCCGCACAGCAGGAGGTGAGCGGCTGACAAGGAAGCTTCATCTGTATTTACAGCCACTCCCCATCACTTGCACCACCGCCTGAGCTCCACCTCCTGTCAGATCAGCGGCAGCATTAGCTTCTCCTAGGAGCACAAACCCCACTGGAAGATGCACAAGCGAGGGATCTAGGTTGCGAGCTCTTTATGATAATCTAATGCCTGAAGATCTGAGGTGGAGCTGAGACAGTGATGCTAGTAGTGGGGAGTGGCTGCAAATACAGATTATCATTAGCAGAGAGGTTTGACTGTACGGAGACCATAATTAATCAATTGCTTGCAGAATCATATCAAAACCCTATCAGTGAGTGGCAAGTGACAATGTAATAATAATAGAAATAAAGTGGACAATAAATATTATGTGCTTGAATCATCCTGAAACCTTTCCCCCTCCCCCTCTTCCATGGAAAAATTGTCTTCCGTGAAACCAGTCCCTGGTGCCACAAAGGTTGGGGACCCTGGCCTGTAGGATAGAAATTAAGGCACTCATAATGAAGAAACTTTTTATAAAGTTTAGAGGAGAACTCTTGGACAAGTTAACCATGTTGAATTTTACAGTGCAATGCAGGCATGCTCCGCGTTCCCTTACCTGATGCACAGGCACTTTCTGTGGGGTGTTCTGGGGTGATGGGTGGAGCTGTGCCCAAGGCTGGTGATGAGGGTGTGGGGGTGAAGACTGGTGGTGCAAGCCCGGGTGGGGCTGCAGCGGAGGACAGGTTGGCAACTGCTGAAAAGACGGCTGCTGACCAGGATGTTGTTGGCCAGGTATCAGTCGTTCCTGGATTGCTTGTGGATCTGCAAGGCCAACACCAGGACAACCATTTGGTCTCATGTGCCCGGTCAACTCCCTCGGTGCCGAGGACATGCCCATAAACGGACGAGACTGCTGCATGTTTCTAGGGCCCATATTCCTCTGTCCGATTCCCATGGCACCAGGGGGCTGGTGAGACGGCTGAGGGTGGGGCATATTTGGATAACTGCCAACTTCCATTGGTATCCCAGCACTTCCGGGCCTGACTTGCGGAGGAGGAGTGCCTGCTGGATTACTCATTGCTTTCATGGGTGACATGGGAGGTGGAGAGGCATAAGTTCCCTGAGGCTGTGAAGGATGCATAGTTTGTGTGTTCATTTGGTTAAGTGAGCCGCTGGGGTGGATGGGCTGCTGGTGCATTAGTCCTTGACCACTGTTTGATGGGAATCCTACAGCATTGGGGTATCTTGGTACGGACTGATTCATTGGAGTATTATTTGTAAGGCCTAAATTTTGATTCATCCCTGTATTGTTAACTAATCCCTGATTTAGGTTACTGTAAGGATATCGAGAATACTGCCCTGAGTTGTTTATAGTAGGAGAGGGGACTGTCTGGCTCCGAGAACTAAAGTTAAGGGTTTGTGGCCTAACAGCCCCTTGTTGAGGAGGATTCGGGGAGAATCTGGGACTGTGGGCAACGGATTCTCCATGGAGAGCAGTAGGGGGGTGGTGATGGAACTGCTGCACCGAGTGACGCAAGGAAGGTGCCATGCTGGGACTCTGCTGGGGCACGTGGGACAAGTGGCCGGGTCCTGGGGTGGCAATAAAAGGGTTTCCCTGATTGAGGCCCTCTTGACCTTGGGAAAACTGGCTCATCCTCTGCTGTGGCTGACCATGCTGCTGCATGGAAAAATCCCCACGTGCCATATAGCTGCCCATCTGCTGCATGTGCTGAGGGTGGCCCTGCGCAGGGGGCCCCGACGGAGCCGGCTGTGGTGGCTGTGGCTGCTGCTGCTGCTGGTAGGGGGCTCGTATCTGGTCTGGTACCTGAACAGCCCGGGGGCCCCACATGGAGCCACTGTCCACAAAAGATTGCCCGTGCCTTTCGTTCTGCATTCCAGGGTAGACTCCCATCTGACCGCCGCCACTGCCACCATGGGGCACCTGAGGAACGGGAGGGGTGTGATACTGCGAGTGCGGAGACGCGAGTCCGTTCCCAGGGGCATTACTCATCATTCTGTTAGGCTGATCCATCAGATGCATCTTTTGTTGCTCATACTGATTATAGTGATCGAAATGTGTCAACTTCGTTTGATTTTGATTAGTGGAAGGATGATGAAGGGATGGCTGTAAAGAGGCAAAGCCTTGGTCTATCGGCATTTGCTGACCCATGGGATTTACTGGGTTCTCAGGGTAACCACATTCTCCAAGATTTTCAAGACCTTCGCTGAAAATACTCCCATCCTCGCCAAAAAGACTCATCATTCCTGGATCCGCCATCTTCTTCCAACACACGGCTCCTCCAAGGGATAGCTCGAGAGCTTGTCTGTGCTTCACTTCACTGAGGTGTTTGTCCTCAAAGCCTATAATCCTTAACTAATCTTCTTCATGTCATTCCATATTTCTTTAATTCTCCTGGACCCTGCAGTGTCAGGCAAAGTCTGGATGTAAGTCCTAGAAGGGAGTGGGAGGTGGGGAGGAGGAAGGAAGAAAACAAAGAATTAGGAACAAATGATAAAAACTGCCAGTATTTTACACATTTGAATTTGGTTTCCATCAACAATACTAATCTAGCCCCCTCACTGAGCTGTATTTTATAAATCTAGTTCACTTTAAGAGAAACTCATTAGCTTCTACCAGAAGCATTATTATGATCGGTTACTTAGAAAGCAAGCAAAACACTAACCTTAACCTTAAATTAATCCATTCACTACACTTCCTAGCATTCCATTCTTGGATGGAACAGAACAAAAGAACACAACATGAAGCAGCAGCAGCTGCCACAGCAGGCAAGCAGATGTATGAATATAGCCAAGCAGCCCATCTGTTGAACTAAAGCCCTGGAAATGCTCTGGTTACCAACAGCCCGCCCTTAACCTTATTCCCCTGAGCGGTGTAATCAGATGAGCAGCAGCAGCATCGAGGACTGTGAAAAGCTCAACTTAGTTAAATTGACTAGAGGATTATACAAATACCAAAATCAGTCATTTCGTACAAATTAGATATTTACAGCCCACATACAACTATGTAACAGCAACAGAGGCATCTCACAAGAAGCATCCATAATGATGTTGAAAAGCAAGACTGAGAACAGTATAATAAATTCATAATTTCATTATGTTTAATGGCAGAAATATACAAGATTCAGAGAGAGACTAAAAGAAGAGCTTTCATTCTCCAAGAGGACCAATTTCACTCATGGCTCTGGGCCCGCCACATTCCCAATCTGCACTGACGGCAAAAGCAGCCCAATCACCAGGCTCATTATTCACCCACAAGCACGCTGGGCTCTTGTGATGGACCAGGATCCCACGTGACCACTCAGAGTCACTCTAGCTGGGTGAATACTTTATAGACGATGGCTATTCTCAATAGTAGAAACAGAGAACTTTCCCCCCAAACTAGTCAAAACTGAAAATTATTTTAACAGAATAAAGTTCAAAATATCCATGCAGCCCTCACCATTGCCTTGAGCCCTTTTGGGACAAGGCAGGGCACAAGCAGGTAGGGAGAAAAAGTGGGCAGACACATCCATGAGCATCCTCTGTGCTTACAGCACACACAGTATATACTATGCGATGCTCCATATTCTATTCACTCTTCCTAACAGATTTTGTGTCAGACCAAAATAACTAATATAAAGAATGCCTTAATAATCAAAACAGGAAAAGTGGCCTTTTTTTTTTTTTGAGGGCTAATTAAATCAACAACCTAATAAAGAACTGATTCACATAGGAAAAATGCCTGAAATCTTAAACATCTTTGGAATTTAACTTATTTTTTCTCTTTGTAAGCACATTAAGAATTGTGTGATACTGGCCCATTTAAAAAAAAACAGTATCTTTTTGAAGAATTTCCAAAGTGATGTTATAAACAGGCTCAGTCATAAATTCTACTGACACGCTTCCATGTGAGCATGGGAAGGAACAATGGGGTAACCAACACTGCCGAGAACTTACCAGTAAGATAAATAAAAATTCCGTTTCTGCCTGCTCTATTCTAACATATTCCTAACACGGGGAAAATTTTGCTTACAGAAAATGTAAACAACATTCCTGTTCACTGTCAGAACTACAGACATAACACCTGAGAGGGTCTCCAGGTCTGTAGTTTTCAGGTGACAGCTGTCAGCTAAAGTCAAAGGTCTCCTCACTCCACCGCTAACTGCCATGAATTTTCTGATCTACTTTCTCCAAATACAGAGATCAAATAGGTGAAAATAAGGTGAGCGTGAAAGCCGTTTTACTGAAAACATGCCACATTACTATGCAACTACTTTAAAATCCAAAATAAAGAGAAGTAGAAATCTCCAGTGCCAAATACAACAAATATTTATAAATTGAATTTACTCATAAAAAGCCTAAGCAGTCAGTCGTCATTTATTCAAGGCTCATTCTAATTTTCAAGGAAATAAATAGTGGGATGGACCTGGTAATAGCTTAAACCAGCCATACAGACTAACCACTTACCAAAATAACCCTTCAAATTAGCTTAAGGAAAGCAATGTCTACTTATATGTCCTGGACGGCCTTGTTTTATAGAATAACAGCTTCACCCTCCAGGGTCCACCAAGTGTCATGGGAGGAAATGCTACTGACTGGATGAGGCTCTCAGCCAGCTCCGGGTGAAAGGGGATCCCAGAGGGAGTGGACAGCTTGGCCCACTGGTGACCCTCTCCTGGAGGCCCAGAGGCAGAGATGGAAGCCTGGGAAGGCACAAAACAGCGAGCCCTCGCTGAGAGTGATCACACCGACACTTGCCTGTGCTCCTCTTCCTTCTGATTCCCTACTCCTTCCCACTGGGTGTCCCTTTCCTGGAGGCATGAAGAATGCCAACATTACATGCTATCAAGCAAGCATGTTGCCCACCACAACTGCGACCACACTGAGGTGAGCCATGGGCAGGGAAGTCTGCCTGGCTTTCTAGTCTGTCATTAGTGACTGCTCACACTCAGACAAGCCACCAACACCTTCCTGCCCCTTTTCTGACCTCAAGACCCGGCTGGCAACTACACCAGGAATCCATCTGGTAGCTGTATTTCATATTTCTGATTTGCGCTAATCTAATTAATTTGTTTGGTCTTTTATAATTCGATCAAGACCATTTGAATGCCCACATTCTCAAGTCACAGCTGCAATGTGTAATTTTGCGTTTCTATAAAAGATATTTATTTAAAGCTCTTTTTTAAAGGCTTCTACTTTCTCTACGGTCAATATCTACATTTTCTATGTCTAGAGCAGCACTGCCCAATGGGCTACAAATGAGAGCTATGCGTGTAATTTTTAATTTCTTAGTACCCACATTTTAAAAGTTAGTCCAGAAAAGAGTGAAATTAATTTTAATACTTTCTATTTAACCCAATATATGCAAAATATTATCATTTCAACATGTAATCAATATAAAAAAGAATGAGATAGCTTTCATATGTGAGTATTGAGTCTTTGAAACCCAATATGTATTTTACAGCACATCTCAATTCCTACTGGCCGCATTACAAGTGAAAAATGTACACATGGGACTAGTGGCTACCACACTGGATAGCATATTTATAAAGTGTCAAAAAGAAGAAATGGAAATAACAAGTTAGCAGTGGTATCAAATAATTCTCATAATCATCACTTAAGTAATAAATATTCAAGTTATATTTATGCTTGATTTGGCTTTAAATAAAAATTAAGATAAATCTCAAATTATATTCATTTATTCAAAATGTATTTACTGAGCATCTACTATGCTCCAGGCACTGGTCTAAGTGCTGGAAGAGATACCAGTGTATCAAATAAACAAAATTCCCTCTTATCCTCAAAGAGCTTACATTCATCTGTAAATGGTAAATCTCTTAAATGAGAACTGAGATTTGCCGCTTATGTTGTAAAAATTTAGGATACCATTCCACAAAATACTCCTTGGTAATTTATGATAGTAAGTGTTCTAACTAGGTTCGATATCATGTAGTAAACAGCACAGATACATATAAGAAAGACATAGTCATTTAAGTTTCGACTCAGTGCCCTACTGGCAAGCATTTTCTGAGAAGTGAACTGAAGGATGGTTCAAAAGGTGCGTGTGTTTGGGGGTGAAAAGGGGGAAATAGGAGACTGCTAGACTAACAGAATCATCAGTAATAGAGGCTCACCGTGAAACCAATCACAAACATTTTAGGGCTGGCAAGCAATTTGAGTACCTTCTAAACCAAATTCCTCTTCATTTAACAGATGAAAAAACTCTTTACAGGGCAGAGAGGATAAAACATCTTCTACAAAATATTTTGGTGACAATTCCCAAAAGTGAAAGAAATGAATGGATGAAATGGCACCTTACCAGTGAGGGCAAAATATCAAAAACCTGTGCTGGGTCCGTTTTATTCACAGACGAGTCACTAAAACAATGCTGCCATCACCAAATAGAAGAGAGTTTCCTTTCAGAAAATTGTTTTCAATTATACTACGTATAACTTTTAGGAAAGCAAGCACATATCCATACCAATTGGAGAAATTGGTTAATTTTATTGAGAATAAGCAGAATGAAAACAAGGCAGATCCAAACACAGAATCAGTGATGAAAGCAATGCGTGCACAAGAAAGCAAGGTGAAAAAAGTTACCAAGAAATTAATATTTAAAATATATTTTATATATAATTTATTAATAATTTTTAGAATTTTTGTTAAGTTTATTATATATTTGATATACAAAAATTTATATAGATATAAATTTAATATAGTGATTTCTGGCCTCCCAAAACTTAAACAATTCTTTACTATGCTCTTCTCAAAGTAGAATGGCATTTATAGCTGAGTTTTAATTTGGTACCATAGTGACACCGAACCATTTTATGTCACATGCATGGACTGGAAACCTAGCTAGGAGATAGGTGAATACAAAACACCTTTTACATGTAAAATATTTCCTATAGCTCAACCACTTTTCATCCAATTGTGTAAGCAATATGCCATCCAAAGGAAACTTTCTGGATAAACAGCCAACACATGTGGGCAAGTGTAAAATCATAGGATATTTGCCTATAAGATGCTGTTACATAGCTTAATTTTGAATTATTCCCTTTAAATTTCTCTCTTCCACCTCCAAAAAGCCTGAGGTATAGAACATAACTGTGGCAATGACGCTGGGGATGGAAGTGAAGCATGTATCAGAATTTCCAAGAGAGCGTCTAACAGCTGGAAAAACAACACATCACTACCCTCACCACAACCCATGAAGACACCTCTCGATCATCAAGGTTACAAATCGTTATCAAGAGGGGGAAAGGACCTGCATGCTGATAGGTGGACACACAGAAGATAAAGGAATAAGCCCACTGCTGAGCTTCATTCAGTGCAAGTCCTTTCAGCTAGATCATGAAGCCTGTGGAGAGCAAAATCCCACCCCACCCACCTCTTGGGAAAGTTTAGCGCGAGGATGCTTGCTGGTGGAGCAGACATCTATGCAACTGACAAGGTCCTGGATAAAGAATCAGGAAGTGCCTCCAAATTACCAACATCAGAATATCACGTTCACTACTGGTCATATCCAAATTTGTTTTGTGGACCAAATGATGCCCTTCCTGCACCCCGAGACAAGACCACATCTTCTTCCTCATTAGTATGCTTGCGCAGTGCTGACACGCCATGATGCGCTGCGCAATCCAGCAGCCACTGGCCACATGTTGCTATTTCAGTTAATTAAACTAAATAAAATTTAAAATTCAGTTCCTTCGTCACACAAGCCACATTTCAAGCGCTCAACAGTCACCTGTGGTTGGTGCCTACTTATGAGTGCATATAATGGAACATTTCCATCACTGCAGAAAATTCTATGGACAGCACTGCTGTATTATTCTTAGGAGTAACATTTTTAGACAACGACCATATTAAATAGCAGCAATACTCTTTCATGAAAAATATTTTCTCCTCCCCAGAGATTAATACCCTTTTAAAGGTCCATATCTATCCCTTGTGATGAAATACATGGTATTCTTTCCATACAACATACTTTATGTTAACTATATTTTCAACCTATAAAATTTCTCCTTTCTGTAATATCTCTCAACATATTTCTATTTCTTAATAATTTTCACTATGTTCACTGTGTTAAGAATAATTCTCAATTATGCAAAATTCAGAAAAAGATTTAGGAAAAAAAAGATGTGAACTCCGTCAAAGGTCTGTTAGTCCAAGCACCGCATTAAAAATAAAACCGTAATTAGTGATATGGATTGCACTGATAGATTCCATTTATATCACTAAGTAACGTCCAATTTTACGGATATTAACTGAAGAGACACATGTTTTTAGTCAGGAAAACCTCGCTCTGAGTTGATGTTGTATAAGCATTAGTATGTTTTTATGTCGGCATTCCCTGTGACAGCTAACACTATCTCCATCCACCCCTTCAACCTCACCAAACAATGAGAAATAATCCTAGATGCTTACTGTCATCAATAATTTAAAAAATATCTAATGAGCACCTACTTTGTGTAAAGCATTTAACAGACACTGGGTATACAGGGTTTAACAAAACAGATGTGGGCCTGTCCTCGTGCAGCTTGCTGTTCTAAGAAGTGCCCCTCGGACATCCCCTGTATTTAATCCATTGGCCAACTTGCTAATTCTGTCTCCTGAATACCTCGTAGGTCTGCCTCCCTCCTTCCCATTTACGCTATCTCTGATGTAGTCAGCGCTTCACGGTTTAGCCACAAAAAATCAGAGGTCTAACTCGTTCTCCTAACACTTTCACACTAGTGATCTATCTTCTAAAACACAGATTGCATCATCTCTCCCTGATTAAAATCCTTAAAGGACTTCCCACAGCTTTCAGGACGGAGTCCAAATGATCCAGCATGCTTGAAGGCACTCTGTAATGAGATTCCTGTCGACCGCTCCATTCTCAACTCCCCAAACTCCCTTCCCTCTGCCCTTTGAAACACTAACACCCCCATTAGGTATATCAAACCACTAGAAGTTTTACCAGCCATCCACTTGCTATCTCACATCTTGAGTGCCTTCTTCACACCTGCGGTCTCTTCTTTTCTGGCCTCCTTCCTTAGCCATGTGCAGACTGGCCTCTTGTTCATCTCAGTTCCTTTGTTACCACTGGTCTAGAGAAGCCTCCTGACCCTCAACCTTCCCTCCTCAGGCTGATTCTGAAGCCCTCTCTGGTACTAGTACCGCACCACTATGAACAAGAGCTACAAAAGTGCCAGGCACACTGTTGTTCTTTGTTTACTGGCCTCTCTCTCCGGAGACTAGAGCCTCCCTGAAGTGGGGTCCTGGGACAGCACTCCTCGGGGCCGATGAGAGATGCAGCATCTCAGGCTCACACCAGACCTCCTGCCCCAGAATCTTTTATTAACAAGGGCGCTAGGTGATTCCTGTGCATGTGAAAGTTTAGGAAGTTCTGAGACTCTAGTTCCTCCTAAACTATAGCACAGACTGACTACTCAATTAATGTGAGAATGAATCAACAACAAATGACACTTGTCCCAAAGAATTACAAAGCAAGTAATACAAAGATATTTCACTTAAAGAAAGAAAGGTAGTCTTAGCATTTGTTACTGACAAAGAAATGATACTTACTTCATCCAAAGAATTATGAATAACAGCGGCAAATTTTAATCTGTAATGGTTTACAAGGAGTGGACATCTAAAAGTGGTTTAACTTTAAAGCAGATATGCCCATCTGCTTGCCAATCATTTTTGCAAGACAAAAAAAAAATGCAGTTAACATTAATATCTAATGCTGTGTTACATAACATTCTGTTTCAAAGGTTTCTTGCAGAACTCTTTCAGTTATTTCTACATAACTTTGAAGAGTCTGGATATTATGAGTTGCCTTTCAGATAAAGTGTTTTTTTGTTTTTTGTTTTTTTCCCCCTTACATATAGTGCTGTGGCTAGTATGTTTCCTTTCAAGGCAACTAATAAAATAGCACTTGGCTAACAGCTTATACTAAGTGCATGCCCAAAGCACTAATCTTTTTTCTAGATGGTCAAAAGGGTTACATTGCTCCATGCATAAGCTGTACCACTAAAGCACAGGAATCATGGAAATTTATGTCCTTTAGAGAATGGCCTAAATTTACACCCTGCAATTCAACATTCAAGTATCACTCTCTAAAGATAACTCCTTCAAAGGCCAAGCCCACTGAGAAGGTGGCCAGCACTCTGATCCTACCCCAGAGACAGCTGACCTGATGCCCTGGTGCAGACAGTAGGAACACACATCCACCATGGTCTCCTTCCATACAAAACAAAATGTGGCCCAGAAGTAGATTGGCATGCATTCTGACGACACCTGAAGTACTCAATGTTCTATGCATATACATATCCATATACGTATACATGTATATATATCAATATATAACACATCTATATGCATAAAGTATATATCTATGTAAAATATGTATATCTATCCCATATCTTTTTGATGTTATCCTAATTAATTATAATAGGGAAGAGGGAGACAAGCAAACCAAGAAACAGGTCCAGAAATAAGTAAATGGAAATTTTTGAAAGTAAGTTATTTGAAACAGGGAAAAATTAAATTTCAGAAATATATTTCAACCCACCTATTAAGAATGTTTAGAGTGCAGACTTATGGAAGAGTAGTATAAATTTTATAAAATTTGCTCTCACCACTAGCATGTATCTTGTTTAATACTGTAAAATATCCTGGGATATTTTAAAATGTAAAGCTTGGTTGGTGTATAAAGGCCAAGGACACCATGCTTATTAGCTTAATAAAAAAAATCACCATTAGAAAATATATTTTTCCGCTCAGTCTAGACTTACTCTGAGCTACTGACTTGACACGCACATACAAAGAACATCTGGGTGATATCAAGCCTACAAAAAGTAACAGTGCAATAAAAGGAAGAGAAGGAAGGAGCTGCGGCGTGGCCACACTCTGTCCAGGGATCCCCTGGCAATCACAGGCTCCCGTAAAGCTGACACTGAACCACTGGAGGATGCCAGGGGTGAGACAAGGGCAGCCTGCTGAGGGGCTGCAAAAACAGCAAACAGCCAACTGCTCTCGTAAGAACCATGCTTTCTGTATCCTGCCTGCAGTTGTCACTGATTAACTGATCTGGCAATTTCCTACATTCTTTTGCATTTTAAAAAGTTTTGAAAAGCTGAAAAAAGATTTTTTTTTTTCTTTCATATTCCAGGGGGAGCTTAAAAGTGTACCCAATCCTGCCTGGTTTGAAAGACAAAGCTAAAAAGAGTGTGGTTAAACAGTCTTTTCTGACACACACTACCAACATTTTTTCCTTAAAGCGGGGCGAGGCGGGGGTGGGCAGAACAACCCTGGGCAACACCACAGATGAAAATAATGTGTCTATTCTCTTTTCTAGAGCAGAGCACATGTGATGGGAAGGGAGCCTTATCCGTCATGAATAAACCTGAGCACAAAGACAGGCAAAGCGTCACAGCATACCAATGGCAAGGGTCATATATGAAGCTGCAGGGCTTTCTAAGACTGATGCCCGTTAAGGCAACATATTTCATGCAAAAGAGCAATACACAGGAATTATAAAAATTCAAATTTCCATCAGGGAAGCAAGCAATATAAAAGTGAATCCGAACTGTAGGGGGTTGAGGAGATCTTTGGAAGGGTATTAGAGAAAGTATTTTGGAAAACTGCACATAATCTCACAAACGTAAATCTACATGAAGAAAAAAACTGAAGAAAACATAAATGTAACTTAGTGACTATAATATTAAATTTCTATTTCAAATAAATATTTGTCAAAGGAGATGAAATTAAGGATGGAATATATAGTAAACAGTTTCACATCCGCTATTTCATAAACATTTCAACTTATAACAAATCTGGAAAACATTTTTTCTATACAGTGGAGTTCCCGTTATCCTCGGGGACTATGTTCCAAGACCCCCACAGTGGATGCCTGAAACCTCGGATAGTACTGAACCCAAGTGGCATCAATCAGAACACATTTCTGTTCAGTCTTCCACCCACAAATGCAATGTTTCTTCCATCTTAACTGAACACTATCATACACTGTGGCTGTGACTTCTGCAGTCTGAAGTGTGACAGGAAAACTAGCATGAATTTCATTTTCCTTCTCCACAATTTCACAGGCAGAAAATTCATCCTTACCATACATCTTAGCAACTTCAGTATACAATTTTTTCCCCTTAAGTTGAGAATTCACCTTTTTACTTAAAGGAAGCACTTTACAGCTCCTCTGTGGCATATCTGAATTGCACTAATCTTGCACTCTGGGGCCATTCCAAAGTACAACAGAGTGACCTGAACACAAGCACTGCAATCCTGTGACAGTCGTCAACGTGATAATCAAGACAACTACTAAGTGACTAACAGGCTAGTATCGTCCACAGCATGGAGACGCTGGACAAAGGTGATTCATGTCCCGGGTGGGACAGCGCAGGATGGGGCAAGATTTCATCACACTGCTCAAAAGAAAATACAATTTAAAACTTATGAATTGTTTATTTCTGGAATTTTCTATTCAGTACTTTCTGACCATGGTGGACTGCGGGTAACTGAAACCGTGGAAACTGAAACCACAGAAAGTAAAGCCTCGGTCAGATTAAGGGAAGGGACTACTGTTCCTACATTTATCATAAACGCAGGTAGGTTTTACAAAGCCAGCATGATCGAAACTATCACTTTCGTGAGCTAAACATGCACATCTTTTAGCCAGATTAAATGTCTTCTTATTAGCGTATGATAAAAGACAAAGGTTTTATCCATAAATTCTGTGTATTTAACTTAAGAGTTTCCTATGTTTACAGCAAAGGCTCAACCTCAAACTGGCCCCTCTCCTTACTCTCCAGCAATCATCTGGGTTTCCTTGCTCCAAATAGCTGTGTCCTATGGAACAAACTAACTTCCTGAAACATCTTTTATAATATTCTAACTAAATGAATTCATAAGCTAAATCTGATTTTCAGAAAAAACTATAATATATTCTGTAACAAATTCTTTTTTTTCTGCACCACCATGCTATTCTACATCATTGAAAGCTGACTGTAATAACATGCTTCCGTTATTTTCCCTAAAAATCATTTGACTAACCAATTCTAAGTAGTATACACATCTGATTGTACAAGATTCTTGATATTTGGCTATTATTCTAACCTGCAGGTAAACTTTGTAGTTCAGTTTGAAAAGAGATCCCACTTAAGTAGTCAGAAATTTCTACATTGTGCCCATTTAGATAATAGATCAATATTTACGTGCACCTCAAGTTACCAAGTAAAAGAGACTATGATACAAGAAAAGGTAAGGAAAAAGGGAGGATGTGCTACTACCAGTCATGACATTTGTTTTACATAATGAGGATGATCAAAATAATTTAAGACTACGTATGAAGCTTTATAATTGAATTCTGTCCTTGGTTTAATCAAAGATTATAAAAAGAACCAGACACCTACTCAGCTTTAAAATAGTTTACTAAGGCCTCAGACTCCTGCACCTAACCCATTTGAATGTTTTTAACGAGTTTAATACTATATATTAATAAAATTATGATCCAGATAAGGAAATCTAAATAATTGTCATCAGTGATAGTATTTACATCATACTATACCTACCCACATTTTCAAGTTTCCTCCCTCATATTTACTACATCTCTAACACAGACTGCCACACTAGGAAAAAAATGTTTTTCCTTGGGGCCGCGGTATTTTATTACAAAAATAGAATAAAAACTTCGAAAACAAAATGATCCTTTCTAATTTAATGAAAAATGTTATTTTTTATTGTTTTCTGTGCGTGGGTTATATGCAACTTGAAAAACAGTTCATACAGCTCCCAAGGTAGAGGCACGTGAGTTACATATGTTTCATGAGGCCCCGGGCTCAAAACTAGCATGAGTTAAATACAACTCACATGGCAGTTAATGTGCTAAACTTATCAAATTCTCTACTTTATGTCCATTTCTCAGAGGTAATTGGAAAATAGTCACTATTTTTCCTTACAACAATTCTAAAAAATATAAATAAGGGTTTCTCATTATGTTGAGAGTTTAGCAAAAAAAAAAAAATGTTATGACAGACCGCATATCTCAGTTTTCTACTTCAAAAACATACTCACGAGCACTCTGTGCTCTGGTTGGGCACTTGTCTGGAGCTCTGGGAATTACACTGCCAAGTTTCCTCAGTGCTAAAATGCTGCCATCCTAAAACAGTGAGATACCTTATGGTAAAAGTTCTTACACACCACTTTGCACTTGAAATAGCTTAGATCATCAGTATCCAAATAACTCTTATTGGTGGCATACAAACTGAGTAGTTAGTAGCTTGTAACCTATCAGAATCATGTGTAACATTTTTGTAGAATGAATTTAACTTTTCTGTTACTTTACTTTTGAAAGAATTCTTTCCATTTTTCCTTATTTTTCCTTGAATAAATGATGCCCTGTTTAAAGAGTGACTTGTAAGTATAGATTGTATTTTGCTATTTCTCTCATCAAAACCATTTCAATGTCCCCCAGTTTCAGTTCTATAAATAAGCCCAGTGTCCCCAGGTAGGTAGGTACATCAAGGAAGACCTTGTATTTTATGTCTATCACTTTGTACCCCCAATGTCAGACCCAGTGCCTAAAATACATTTATGGAATTAGCTATTGTATAATATCCCAGTATATTACTAACACTCCTCCTCCAAGTCACAGAAGCATGGGAGGGTCAATAGCTGCCTGGCTCCTTAAGTCTCTATCCACACAAAGGAGGGGAGGGGCTTGGGCTGGGGCAGGGAATTAAAGCATCTCCCATCTCTCCACTAATACTGTGCCATTCCATTCCAAAGAACTGTACGTGGGTGACACCTTTCCAGCTTTACGACTACTTACTTGCATAACGACGTGTTCAGCCTTCAGAGCGAATCTACCAGGGCAACATAGGCTGGCATGTTCCCTTCCCATCAACAGGGCCAAAGGACCCAGCAATCTCTTCCTGCCCTCCCCTCTCCCTGCTCTCTAGTGCACCCTAGAAAAAAAGGTACTGAGAGCTATTTATTGCTTAAAATATTTGAACACTGTCTCTCAAAAAAGTCCAAAGTTCTCTACATACTTGCTTTCTCATCTATTTTAAGCTCCACCGACCTTTGCTAAGAATCCAACATCAGGTATTTAAAACTATAACGTTAACTGTCATCAATAAACAAAATGTCTGAAATAAATCTTGATTATTAAAGTTCACCTGACCCTTTCAGGCCACAGCCTGTATTTTAAGCATTTCTAATATAATCCAGAATAAAACTAGTAGCCATGTAAATATGCTGAAAATAACTGGTTCTTCATAAATCAAAATAATGTTTTAGTAAAATGGTATTTTTGCACTGTAATATCCTTATATCTTCCTGTAAACAAGCTTTGAGTTCTTGAGTTTGTTTTTTGTGAATTTTCTGACCCCTCCGATACTGTCAGCTATTTTGTTGTTCTTCGGGGCAAAGGCTCTGACGAAGGTAGGAAGTGAATGCCCAGAGGCACACAGGCAGCCCACCAGTCCCTGTGCCGTCCAGTACAGTACGTTAGCCCCATGTGGCCAGTTACATTTAAATTAATTAAAATTAAATAAAATTTTAAAACTTCAGTTCTTCTGTCACACTAGCTACAGCCGTAAGTGGCTAGTGGCTACCAAACTGGGCAAAGTAAAAAGGGAGCATTTTCATCATGACAGAAAATTCAGACAGTGCTGGTCTAGAGGACTCTGTCTAGGCTGCCTGAAGAGCAAGCTCACCCGGTGTAGGAGCAGGGCAAGAGGCGAGCAGAGGATGAAACACCATCCCTGAGGCGTAGGGAGGCAGAACTTACCCAGATGTCTACAAATGTCTCAGTGTGGCTTAAGTGGAGGCCACATCATGAAGGTGTTATAATTCATTCTGAATTCATGGAGAAGTCACACTCCCAAAGTTTTTACGTATGTTATTCAGAAAGATGTAC
Source organism: Eulemur rufifrons (assembly GCF_041146395.1). NCBI lineage: Eukaryota > Metazoa > Chordata > Mammalia > Primates > Lemuridae > Eulemur > Eulemur rufifrons. The sequence continues at coordinate 92,464,062 of NC_090985.1, forward strand.
ATTTTAGGAAGACTCACACTTACCGAAATGTGGAGCACAGGCTGGAAGAGGTAGGAATGGTAGGAGACTGGAGCCAGGAAGACCAGGTAGAGAGCTCATCCAGGAACACAGGTAAGAGATGACAGCGCCACACAGGACGAGATGGATGTATAAAAAGGAAGAGAACTGCCCAGTCATCTGACTTGGTTTCTGGGTGAAGGGAAGGCTAGGATGATAACCAGGACTCTGTCTTGGGTAACTGAGCAGATAGATGGTAATACCATTTGCTGAAAAGTGGGCAACAGAAGAGAAGCAGGATTTATTTGAGATAGGATAGAGGTGCAGAGAAAATTCACAGAAAGCTCTCCAGTGGGCAGCACAATACAAACGTGAAGAGCTCAAGAGAGAATGCTGGGCTGGAGATGAGGCTGTGTTAAGTCAGTGACAAACAGAATGAAGGCAAACTCTTGGAGCAGACGAGATCACCCAGAGAACACACTTAGAATGACGAGAAAAGACCAAGGACAGAATCCTGAAGAATACCAGCACATACAGGGCTGGCAGAAGACTCAGCAACAAGACAGAAGCGAACACCTAGAAAAAGCTTTAAGAAGGAAGTGATCAACAAGTTCAAATGCTACAAAGAAGTAAGGTAAGAAAAGTGTCCATCAGAGTCAACAAGTCAGATATTAGTAACCCTGTTAAGGGCAGTTACAATAAAGCCGCGGAGGCAGAAGCTCACGTAAAGGTGGTGAGGAACAGAGAGAGACGGAACAGATCACTCCGGACATGAGGCTGAGAGGGGGAGGAGAACGCCAGGCGGTGGTGGAAGTGGACTGATCAAGGACTGGTGTTTGTCTGCTCAACACAAGAGAAACAGGATGTGTTCAAACACAAGCCAGGTTACCCTGGGGACTTCTTCAGCCTCTCTGAGCCTGGGTATAAAATGGGGATAATAATTTTATCTCAGAGAGTTATTAGGAGAATTAAGGGCATTAGTATTTGTAAAGCACTTAAATAGTGCCTGCCACTTAGTAAGCACCATAAGCATTTGGGAGGGTGGGTAAAATAGACTAACACTAACAGAAGTAGGCACAGAAAGAAAGAGGAGTAAGATGGGGCACAGAGGACGGGGACAGTCAAGGAAACAAGTCTTTGAAGAGGTGAGATGGGAGAGCAAGGCCCAGTGTGGCACAGGCGGAATCTGCCTCCTCTCCTGGCATAAGCAGAAAGGTGGGCGCAGATGCACAGACACAAACACGCAGTGGATGTGTTTTCACTATAGCTACGGCTGGCTTGGTGAATTCGGAGGGAGGTGGTGGTTATGAGGTGCTTGTTCAAAGAATCAACAGACAAATTGCATAGAACAGTATGAACCCACTGAAGGTCTGAGTCAACTCCGAAGTAACAACCTGCTCTAGAGAGAACTTCCTTTTCTCATTTGTAAAATACAGATGATACCACCTACCTCTAATTCATGAGACTACATTAGATTATGTACATAAAATACCACAGTACCTGGTACATAATTAGCATTTAGTGCAGATAATCAAATGCTTTCTGCTTTAACTTGAAAATTTTAAGTATGCAAAATATTCGACCAGGCTGTGTGGCCTTAATCCAGTAACTTAGCCTCTCTGACTCTTGGTTTCTCATCCACAAAGAGGGGAGGTGGGAAGAGGGCTGAACAGAATGGCAAAAGTCCCTTCACTCTAAGATGCTAACCTCACTAGCTTCTCGATTGGAAATATGCTAAGTATAGCTGTCCTCTTCTGAAATTCACACTTCCGATGATAGAAAAATAATCCAAATTTCAAGAAGCACAGATAATTGATAGAAAGCAATTATACAGATAAATCAAATGCATATACAGTATCAAAAAAATTCAGTAAAGCCTCAGTTTTAAATGTAAAATTACCAGGAAACTACCAGTAATTGTAAAGTAACTGCTCCTCCCTAAACGCAAGTCAGCACCTAGTTTTTATAGTAAAGTTGTGTACTTCTGATGCCCACTGCTCTAAACTGCCAGTTCTCGGAACACGTTCACTTACAGTCCCATGAAGGGGCATCAGAGGAGATCCCTCTGCTCCAGCCCACCTAGAGGAAGGGGGTCAGGGACGGGGACACCTGCCAGCACCACCTCCGGGAAAACGGCCTCAGGTCCTTGCAGGCCCGTTCCTGAGAGCTCGGAGTGAGGCAGTGGGCTGAAGCAATCTTCTCAGGAGAGGGAAAGCTCTGCTGCCTCTTATTCCTCAACAGGTCTGGCAGCACACAATCTCTACCCGCCCACAGTATAAGCTTTCTGCCACACATCTGCAACCCTTCCATTAAAATAACAATTCAAGGGTTCAGGATATAACTACAGGGTGTCCCTATAATGTGGATGCTTAATATATTCTTTCCATCTCCCATTTGCTGGCTGAACAATTCTGAGTGAGAAGTAGCCTCCATAATTTCCTTTTCCAATAACAAAATAGGTTAATGTCAACTGTAATCACCCAGGATCCTGTGAGGATGACTTAACCTCTTCAAATTCCTACTCAAAAGTATGTTCAGCAATCTAAAAAATACACGAAAATCCTACTCTGCTATTAGTCTTGATAGTCTACCTTGGAACACTCCTTTCCTCAGATTTCCTGAGTATACAGATGGAAGAGATCTTGCATCAAGAAATCACAAGGTCCAATGATTATTCCAGTGAAAGAAGAAAAAAAAAGAAACCACAAGAAATTTCACCTTCAAGCCATCCTTCACCTTGACTTCCACAATTTCTAAAACTTTCAGAAGAGATCACAGAACACACCTTTAAAACTTCTCCGTTCCTAACAACCCACCATCTACATTTCCCCACATCTGGAATCCGGAATGCTCCCGACCTCCTTTGCAGGGCTTAGGAACTCAAGCCCACAGCGAGGGGGGACTTGTGGCTCTGGGAGGCGCCCGGAGGGCTGCTCCTGCCACCTTTTACCCCCAGTACTTATCACTGGGACTAGGATAAAGCAGGTACATGAACGTGTTTGTTGAAGGAATAAAAGATAACAGTTCTTTTTAATAAATAATCCACCAAAATTTGAGTTTCTGGTTCTTGATACAGAAAGGCAAACTGGAAACACTTGAATGCCAGATTTGCACATTCTGTCCTTACTAATCCCAAAGCTTATCTGCCCTCAATTTTACATATCTAATAGCCCTGAGCAACCTCCTCTCAACACAGGTCTATGATGCAACATCAGCATTTTCTCATCTTTAGCTTTTATTGACCATTGTCAAAATTAAGTTTATAAATGTTACAAGTTTATTTATAAAATCACCACCTCTCAAAGACCGACGTCCAATTGTGACATCTCTTCAACACTTTAGAAGAGTTTAAAATAGCCATGGAGAAAAATGAAAAAAATATATATATATCATGGCTGGAAAGGGATGCAGAAAAGAGCAGCATCTAGAAATTTGGGGAAAACCAGTTGTGAAGCCAGCTGGATCTACCTCAGGCAAATTAAAGCAGCTCTCTGAACTTCAGCTTCCTCATCTATGAAAATCAGTATTCCATCACCTTCCTCACAGGGCTGCTTGGAAGCGATTTCATGTAATTGTCACAAGTGGCCATTAACAGAATGCCTTGCACACAGCAGACAGACGGTAAATGTCAACCGTTCTCCCTGCTGTCCTGCACCAACCTTAACCTAGTCACTCAACTTTCTTTGCTCCTAATTTAAACCCCCAAAACATACTGAGTATCCCTGTAGGAGCTGACAGTTTGTAAACCTCAAATGTAGATATCCCAAAGTGCTGAACTCTCATGCCATGTTAAGAATAAACACCGCGTTTAAAAATTACAACCACAGGAAACTTGTTGCCTTGCTACGCCAGAGACAGGCTGGCCAGAAGGGACAGGAAGGCTGCAGACCAAGCCCCCATAGACCACCTTCCCAGCTTGCGAATCCTGCTATCATGCCTCTAGAATCTGGGTATCACAGAACATGAGAGCTAAGCCTCAAGACCTAAGCCAACTACTGTTTCTCACAGAGACACAGTGAGAAGGTAAATGCTTTGTTCAGGGTCATCCAGCCAGTCAGGAGAGCAAAGGCTAGGGCTCAGGTCTCTGACTCCAGGAATGGTGCTTGTAACACATAGTCCTGGGTCCTGCTATAATATATACCCTAAACTGCTAAAGAATGTGTCCACACTGTTCTCCATTAGGCAACAGGGTCCTCTCAGACTTGACAACTATATTTATCTATAATTGGAAAAAGGTTTACAGACATTTGAGGCCATATAATTTTGAAACAGTACATCCAAATGCAATCTCTGGAGTAAGCTTGAAGTTGTAACTTCAAGCAATTCCAAATAGGATGGTATTCTGAAAACGTTCTAACCGTTGGTGTTATCACTGAATGTGGTGTCCTGTCTCCAAGGTCACTATGTTGATGGAAACAACATTCATTTACATAATTTCTGGTGTATTAAGTCAACTATAAGATTTTTCTTTTAACCAGCAGGGTACTTGCTTCTCCAAAATGTCTGAGTAGCCCTTCTATACGTAGAGAGATTTGCTCTCTATGCCATCAGTCCTATATACTTGCAGCCTTCTAGACAGTGGATAAATGTCAGGAACCATTAGATTCAAGGCAGAGGGAGAAATAGATTGTGCAAGTGAGGAGCAAGCTTTTTTCAAAAAAACATCAATTCTACCTAAACAACAACAACAAAAACACAACTGACAAATTATGGTTATGCAAACTTGAGTGTTTGGCAGATGTTTCAAAAATGAACAAAATAAGTCTGTCACTTCCAAGAAAACAATTGACGGTTTTGTTTGCCAATGACAAAATTTGAGCATTCAAGCAAAAATCAGAATTTTGGAAAATCTGTATCCACCATAATGAACTTGACAGTTTCCCAATACTTAAAGACTTTTTTGATTAGACAGGTAGTGACATTAACAAATGTGATTTTAGAAAATATATTGTTTAATAAAATATGTCAGTATTTGAAAACCTTATGTAACTCATTGAACCAATATTTTCAAATTACAAATGAATGATGCTACAAAACCATGCCTGGATAAAAGATACATTCAAGGTACAAGATAGACTGATGGATTTTAATAAAATCAAACACAAAAATTTCACTGATACAATTTCAGACTCCACATTGCAACTATCCTTGAAGACACTACCATGTGTAGAGTTTTGATCTAATATCAAATTATCTGAAAAGGCTATTCAAATATTCCTCCCTTCCACATGAGACCAGACTGCCTTCATGTTCTTCAACTAAAACAACATACTGCAACTGACTGAATGCAAAAGCAGCTGTGAGAATCTAGCTATTTTCTCAAGCCAGGCATTAAAAGATTTATAAAAATGTAAAAGCAATGTCACCCATTCTGAATTAACTTTTGTTCTGGAAAAATAATTATTTTTCACAAAAGTTATGATATTTATATTAACAGGTATTAGATTTAATGTTAATTTTAAATGAATATTTTTTAAAGTTCTGATATTTAATTTCTAATACAGTATCTACAGATATAACCCACTTAAAAAACAAAGCTCTTTGGAGTTCTCAGTAAGAGGGTAAAGTGGTCTCCCACTTGAGACTACCAAGTTTGAGAGCCACGGCTATAAATGACTGGCATCCTTACTTTTGGCTGATAACATTGTTGGAAATGCAGTACGCCTATAATTATCTGTGTGTGTGTGTGTATAAAACTTGTACAACAAAAAACATTTTAAGCATGGCAAAACAAACCCAAAACAAGACCTTTCAAATACAATAACCTGGCCACAAAAAGCATGGCCACAATCATACCCATGTAATAGAACTAGAAACTCAGTGATGTGCACTGCCACAAGCACCAAAAAAGCTGCAGACATCCTTGATAAAGGAGGGCCAGCATGAGGAGCCACAGAATAAAGCCTTCTTGGCTAAAATGTTTGGCTTTCAAGAGAAGTTAGGGTGGGGAGTACAAAGAAGTGGATAAAGAGAAAGTCCCAGCAGCCAGCAAATCAGATGACCAGGCAGTTATCTAGTGACGAAAAGGAAGGAAATACCTTACTTTTGCTTTGTGTTTACCATCATATACTTTAGCATTTTGTTTGTTCCTCTCTTTTTGCAAAAAGAATGCAACATCCCCCACTCAACCCCAACCGCTTTGTATGAAGACCAGGAGAACCCAAAAGCTTTTATTCATGCATTTAGCTTTAATAATCCCATGAGATAAGCAGAATAAATATTATCCCCATTTTACAGCTGGTGAAACTGAGATTCTAAGAGTTTGAACAACTTCATAGCAGGGTCAGAGAATCCATCTCCCCACCCGAGTCTTCTGAGTGCTTGTCTGAGATCCCTCCAACACACTACCTTAGAGCAGTGGTTCTCCAAATGTGGTCCAGAACCAGTAGCATCAGAACTACTGGGGAACTGGTTAGAAAGGTAGCTTCTCACACTGATCTAGACCTCCTAAATCTGGAATTCTTGGGGTGAGCCCCAGCAATCTGTTTTACCAAGTGTTTTCATGCCCAAACCACTGGCCTAGAAACAATAATGCCTAAGTCCATCCACTAGGACTGTGGTTCTCCAACAATCTTGGCCTGCCAGGGTTCCATAGCAAAATTCCACAGACTGGGTGGCTTAAACATTCTGGAGACTGGAAGTCCAAGATCAAGGTGCTGGCAAGGTAGGTTGCATTCTGAGGCCTCTTCTCTTGGCTTATAAGCAGCAACCATTCTGCTGTGTGCTCACACAGCCTCTTCTTTGTAAGCTACGAGAGAGAGCACTTTCTTTTCCTCTAAGAGAGGACCACCAACCCTATCAGATCAGGGTCCCATCCTTATGACCTCATTTAAACTCAGTTACCTCCCTAAGGGCCCTATCTCCAAATACAGCCACATTGGGGATTAGGTCCTTCAACATATGAATGGAGGGTGGGGGGATGACACAACTCAGTCCATGCATAGTACCAAGCAGAAGGAAAATGTCAGCCTCCACGCCAAGGCTGTGCTGGGGATCCAGGACCTCACCTCTGCGCCCTCGACATGGAGGGACAAAGAGAAAGGAGACAGCGTGGAAAAACAGCAACTGCCAAGGGAATCCCAGCACTGACTGACCGGGATCCAAAGTAGCTGAGCGGGACTTGCGGGGACTCCCACAGGGAAAGAGAGGAAGGCGGCAAAGTGATTTCCCACACCAGCATTGCTGCAGACAGCCACCAACGCTGACCAGACTTTTTGCTCATGTGCCAAGCCCTGGGCTAAGGCTTCAGATGCACTTGTTGGTTTAATCCTTGTTACCCCCTTTAGAGGAATGGAAACTGGGGGCTTAAAGGTTAAGTAGCCTGCCAAGGAGCCACTGCTGGCGAGCGGCAGCAATGGGAATAATCCCCGAGACTGCTTTCAGAGACAGCTGTCAACCTCTCCTCTCGCCACCAGAACGGAGAAAGGCGAGCGGGCTCACATCCGATCTTCAGCCGCAGAAAGCGATTACAGGAGCTGAGACCGCAGGGCACAATGGTGGAGGACAGGCTTTAAGGAAACACAAAAGGCCAAAACACACATGGAATGATACTCGACTGCACTGTTAATAAGAAAAAAAATGCACCCTATCAAATTGGCAAAGGACAATGATGTCCAGAGTTGGTAAGTGCAGAAAAAAATGGGTAAATCCCACATCACTGAAAAGTGTGTGAACTGGTATGGCCTTTCTGGGGCCAATCCAGGAACATGCACCGTATTTCAAATGAACATAGTCTGTGACCCTGTAATACCCTTCCAGGAATTTATCCCAAGATGCACAAAGAGGTATATAAAAGGCTGATCTTTAGGGCAGCACCATTTTCAATAGTGAAACACTGAAATGATCCTAAATGGCCATTGAAAGCAGACAGATAAATGAAGTTATGTGGAATAGGACATAGTTGTTTGAGGTAGTTGAAAAGATAAATTAGAGCTCTGTGTGTTGGCATGAAAAGACCAGCCATAGCATTCTGGAAAAAAGAGGGGGAGGGCGGGAGTTCCATATATATAATGTGCTCACACTCTGAAACCTTTCTCCCACTAAAAAGCTTAGAAGAATAATTAATGTACCTGAATTTATGAGGGGTGGGGGCTTTCACTTTCTACTTTCTACATGCTGTATGGCTTGAACATTCTGGAATGTACATACTTACAACCAGTCAGATGCTAGAAAAATAATTTATTACAATATTTTTTTCCTATGTCAAACAGATCTGACTTCCATCCAAGTTTCTGCTAGCTGCTTACCCTGACAGGGATATTAAATCTCACAAAGCCTCAGCTTCCTTGAAGGTAAGCAGCAACACCTGTGGGGAAGGGAACGCCGGCCGCCCGGCTTTCTGCTCTCAGGAGGAACTCCCTGCTTCCCTTCACAGGGCTCAAGCGAGCTGCTGCGCCCTGGTGTGAGCAGGGTGCCCCGCGGCCACGCAGGCACAGAGGGTGCCTTGTGCACCTTCGCTGCCCACAGCCCCCAGGGTGCCTCCTACAAAGAGCTGATCCATTAATAATTCATGGACAAGATAAATTAACTCCTAGCATATTTAGTCAATACTAATAACATAAGAATGTGTTGGTCCGAGATTGATATATATTTCACTTTCAAGAAAGTTTTAGGAAAAAAATGCTTCTAAACCTTTGAATTCCCACGCACGCTCCAATATTTTAAAGACATAAAATTGATTTACCTAACTAAATTTCTGAACAACTGTGTAACTTCAAAGTGAAAGGTATCCAATTTTTCTATATTCCTGCACTGAAACTTTATAAAATATTTTCAGTCCACTCATCTGAAATCGTTATTCAGGCTTATCTGAATAAAAAAAGAAGGTGTGCCATCTCCAAAGTTCCCTACTCTATGGATGGCAAATTCTTTCCCATATCCAAACAGTGCTGTGCATAACTCAAGTGTCAGCCCAGAATGCAAGATGTTATCCTCAGAAGTACAGTCATGTGTCACCTGATGGCAGGGATTTAGTCTGAGAAAAGTGTCACTAGTCAGTTTTGTCACCGTGCAAACAGAGTTGCGTACACAGACCTAGACACCACAGCGTACTACGCACCTAGCCTACATGGTATAGCCTCTTGCTCCTAGGCTACAAACCCGTGCACAATGTTACTGTATTGAACACTGTAGGCAACTGTAACAAGTGTAATAAGTGTTTGCGTATCTAAACATAGAAAAGGCACAGTCAAAATACAGTATAAAAGGTTTTTTTTTTTAAATGGTACACCTGTACAGGGCACTTATCATGAGTGGGGCTTGCAGGACTAGAAGTTGCTGTGGGTGAGTCAGTGTGTGAGTGGCGAGTGAATGTGAACGTTACCATAGACTTTATAAACACTGCATACTTTGGCTAGACTAAATTTATAAAAACAAAATTTCTTCAATAATAAATTAATCTTAGCTTACCGTAACTTTTTTACTTTATAAACTGTTTAATTTTTTTTAACTTTTTGACTCTTACAACACTTAGCTTAAAAAACACTGTACAATCATACAAAAATATTTTTTATATCCTTATTCTATAAGCTTTTTTGCATTTTTAATTTTATTTTATTTATTTTTTGCTTTTCAAAATTTTTTGTTAAAAACCAAGACACAAACACATACATTAATTAGCCTAAGCCGACACAGGGCCAGGATGATCAATATCATTGTCACCTCCACATCTTTCCCACGGGAAGGTCTTCAGGGAGGAGGACCTTCTCCTCCTGGCATGGAGCTGTCATCTCCTATGATAACAGTGCCTTCTTCTGGAACACCTCCTGAAGGACCTGCCTGAGGCTGTTTTACGATTAACTATTTTTTATAAGTAGAAGGTGAACACTCTAAAATAATGATAAAAGGTACAGTAAATATACAAACCAGTGACCATCATTTATTATCATTATCAAGTATTATGTACTGTACATAATTGTGCTATACTTTTATATGACTAGCAGCACAGTGGGTTTGTTTGCACCAGTGTCACCAAAAAACACGTAGTAATGTGTTGTGCTACAAGGTTATGGCTACATCATCACTAGGTGATAGGAATTTTCAGCTTCACTATAATCTTACAGGGCCACCATCATATATACCACCTGTCGTTGACTGAAACATTATTATATGGCACATGACTGCATAATCAAACTTAAATCAATTAACTTTTTGGGCTAGTTATCTTACACTTTCCGGCCCATGCCACCCATCCATACACCCCTGCACTGACCAGGTTTAACCACACGACCACCTGAGTGGCAGCTGACCCAGTGGAAGGTAACAGTGAAGAGGCCGGGGCTGTGAACTGCGCCACCTCCCAGGCCCCATCTGTGAAGACCATAGTAACTTTCTCTCTAGATAAACAAAATATACAGTGCTAGGAATGCTCTGAAATAACAAATGTGAAATAATTTTGAGCTCTCAGAAAAGTTCTACACAAAATTGTTGCCAAGTCTAATAACTAACAAAAGTGATGACATCATAGCCTGGAAGTAACTACATAAAAACACCACAATGATACGTTTTCCTTCATCTTCAAGCAAGCAAATCTCCGTAATCCTAACTTGACGATAAACTAAGGTTATGAACAGAATTCTAATAACTTCCCTTTCAAGACAGAATGAATCACCTTTACTGAATGATCAAACTAAATACCACCAGCAACCAGGACAGATGGACATCATGTCCCCCGATGCAATTCCCTGAGAGAAGACACATCACCACACACGCTTTACTCCTGCAAGAGAAGCCTTAAGGTAAATCTACACGTGAGGAAAAAATGTGATTTGCTAATTAAGACTATCTCAAAGACAAAAGCTATCTGTAATTTCTCAAAGCCACTACAGTATAATAATATTTGCTATCTGGCTTGCGAAGTTTCATCAGCTGTACCAAGCCAAAAAAATATGTGCTACAGAGAACAGAAGATATTTTTCCCTCTGATGATTAGCTTCCATACATTTTACGCAAAAAAATACTTGTTGAGCACCTACCATCCGTCAAACACTGTCTCAGGCACTGGAGATGCATCAGTAAACACTGCAGACGACGATTCCCTACTTCATAGAGCTTAATTACATTCAAGTGAGGAGAAAGACAAACAGAAAAAATAAGTCAAATATAAGTAAATAACTAGAAGTTAAGTAAAAGAGAAAAACCAAAACACAGAAAGGGGACAGGAAGTTCGGAGGAAGGGGGTGCAATCTTTGGGTGGTGAGGGGCTGCCTCACAGGGAAGGAGCTGGGGGGGTGAGCCCAGCAGGCACGGAGAGGGCAGTGTCCGGGGAGGACAGAGCAAGCATGGAGGTGGACTTGCACCCAAGCATCCAAAGCACAGCTAGGAAAACGTGCAGTGTCCTGAGAGAGTCCCGGAGGCGAGGCTGGGGCAGAGGTGTGTCAGCGAGGGCGAAGGTTTTACTTGAAGGAGGTGGGCCACAGAAGCGTTTTCAGCAGAAGAGGGACATGGCCTCACTGGGGCTTTGGCAGAGGACTTTGCTCACATTGGAAACTGACCGCGGGCAGCCCGGGCACACCTGTCAGGGAGTTACTGCGGTGACACTGGCAAGAACAACGCCACTGGACCAGGACAGTGGCAGTGGAGACAGAAGTTACCAGAGTCTGCACATACTCTGAAGGTGGGCCCAACAGGATTGACAAAAAATCTGACGTAGCGTGTGAAAGAAAGGGGTCAAGGAGGACTCCGAGGGTTCTACCACCACAATGTGATAAAGGTTCTGAAAACAGTGGTGTCGGAACGCACATTACCACCCACCATCTTATTTTGCACGAGTCCTATGACATAGGCTGAGAAAGAACAACGTCACCACCTTTCATAAAGGAAGAAATGGGGCTTGAACGGTTAGATGTTTTGTCTATACAGCGGTATAAGAAACACGATAGCGGCCTAGATTTTCTAGCCCAAGTCTAGGGTTTCTTCCATAATAACATGCAGCTAGATATTTTGTTTTCTCTTTATTTTTTTAAGGTTGAGTGTTGCTATATGCAGAAAAAGGAGAACCCTTTTCTAGGGTATTTCAGAAATCTGCACTAGCAGCCTCGCTAACGTGGACGAAGCTGCTGCCCCAGGCAGGGAAGCCAGACGTAGGCAGCGAGTTCCCTCGCTGAGCTGGTGTCTGATTCTGAGGAACACACACAACTGGGAAACCAGCAATGGTACAGCCATCCCCATTAATAAAAAACACACTCCAAAGTTTAGCCCAAAGCTGCCAGCTCTTCACTCTGATCTCTCTTAGGAACAAATCATGGCAATGTTGCTGCTGTTATTTTCTAACATCACCTGTAAAACTCTAATGTCTTTCCCCACTCACATTTCTCATTGATCAAAGGAGACGTGCCTTTGGCTATCCCACCAACTCAAAAAACAAATGTTTCAGACAGACTATTTCTCTCCAACTGTTGCTGCTGCCGGCAGAATATCCCCTCCCACCCCTCCCCACCGTGCCACCTGCACCCCCAGTGCTCCACCACCCATACCCAGCCTGCTGTCAGGTTCTTCCGCTCATTCATTCGCTGAGCACATCTCTGAGGACAGCGAGGCCCACATTAGGCACTGCCGCCAGCCCTTCTCCCCGCAGGGAGAAACCTGGAACACAGAACTACAGTGAACTGAGGGCTACGACAGCAGAAACAGGCTGCAGAGGTCAAGTGCCCAGGGCCTAAGCAGGCCTGCAGCCAGGAGTAGCAGCCAGCCAGCCAGGTGAGCGAGGACAAGTGGGCAGGCTGGCTCCGAGCTGGGGGTGTGGCCTGTATTGCACCCGAGGCCAAAAGGGAGGGAACCAGGCAGAAAAGAAGGGCCCAGGGGCCAGGAGGAGCCGAAGGCTGAGGCAGTGGCCAGAGCACGGGGAGGTCTCCCACTTCCTCCTGCAGCCTGTGCCACGTCTGCCCCACCTGCCTGTTTCAGACCAGGTCTGGCTTGGTCTTCCCCCATCAGGAAGTGGCCTGGTGGGGGCGGGGTGGGGGAGGGCAGCCCCGAAGAACCCCTGGGCTGACGGAGCAGCTTCCTGTGGGACAGCAAGACCACAGGCATCTGGCAGCAACTGGCTGTCCACACTGAGTGTCAGTCGTGCTGGGGACAGCCTCCGGGGCCTGGGGAGAACACACACACCCCTGCTGCTGTGTCTGGCCCAGTAGAGACCCCTTGTGAGTTCTGAGCTGTCTTCATTCCCCACCCACTCACCTGCACTTTCTCAGGGCTTTGACTCCTACACCCCAGGAGTCCCTGGGAGCTCAGCAGCTTTCCCAAGACCCACCCCCACCTGGGAAGGCCTAGCTTTGCCCCAGGTTTCACCCCAAGCATCCCTGGGGCAGAAGCTGGGATTTTGGAATGAAGGCATGCCTTTTTTAAAAACTGTCCTTTGATTAAAGATTGTTTACTTCTCATATCTCTTTTTGGGGGGCGGGGAGCAAGCGCATGCACACTCACATGGAAATTCCTGGCCCATATGAAGGCAGGCAGTGAGAAGCTGACCTACTGTATTAAGCAGAGAAGTGACAAGATCTGGATTTTTGGGAAAGGTCGCTTAGATGACAGTGTGATACTTTTTTCCTGACTTCTCCCAGAATCTGTGTTGGTTTACCCCCTACGGCAACAGCTCTGGAAGAGCTCCTCATCACCTCTGACCCTCTCCCCCAAAGCCTCTGGCCTCCAGACGATCTTGACATCAACCCTAGAGAGAACGTTGCTTTTGTAAATAAAATGTTTTGACCCTGTCATTCTCATTTCAGAATTCTGTGATTGCTCCTGAAATCAAATTAAACATACTGATCCTAACTGTCCAACAATTGCCTATCACCCTCCATATTCCAGCTAAGAAAACAGGCTTACAAATCCCTCTTCAAATACAATACTGTCTTTCAATTAAAAAAAAAAAAAAAAGCTCCCTTAAAATGCCCACACAAACTTCTATAGCAATATAATCTGGAAAGAATTCTTTCCTTTTAGTGATATAAATTGAAGTATTTTAAAATAAAATAATATGCTGTCTGGGATTTGCTTCTAAATAACACAGGACACGGGAAAAGCCAGTGAGAATATGAATGAAATAAGACTGGCCTGATTTAATGGACTTGGTAAAGATGCATGAGGGTTGAGTCTATCATTCTGTCTAACTTTTGCATGTCAGCAATGTTCCACCATTTGGGTATCTGAAGCATCACAGAGTCCTCAAACATCGTACAAATTCTTTTTTGTTCTATTATTTTCCCTATAAAAGACGATGTTGTTTGGAATGTCACAAAACACCATCCCCTCAGAGATTAAGCTGCAGAAGCTCAGTCAACAAACATTTCAAAAAAGAAAACCGTAATTTCAGAACAAGTTACTCAATGAAATAGTTGTAATTAGTTTTTAAAAACTGCCCTGCCTAAACATCTTCCTTCCACCAAAATTATTTTAGTCAAAAACCTGTACTTGGCATTTGCAGCCCCGTAAAGCTACAGTTGATCTGTGTTAACGGATACTTATGCATTTCCAAATAACCTTCTTACGTCACCTATATATTTTCTACATCATTTGCAACTGCTATCTCTGCATATGAAAAATGTTCATCAAATGTTGTGCACCAAATTACAGAGTCATTGGCTTACAAGGCTGAAAAGGACATTCAAGTGCTCTAGTCAACTGGCCACTTGATTTTTGTTTTCAGATTGATGTGTATACATGATCTGTTAAGATTTAATGGGTGAATTAATGCTGCATACTGTGTATACCACATACAGTAGGAAAAGCAAGGAACCAGCAAAAGTCTCCTCAGCCCACAACGGTAGGATCAATTATGAGTGCCTTCCTAATATCTCACTCTAAATAATTATCACTTTAGGAAATAAAATAACGCTAATATTTCTGTGTCGTGTTACAGCTTCTATTGTAGGCAATTACAGGCTACAAAGAAATTTTGTGCTCGACACCTTCCGAGTAGCACGCTTTGCTATATTGTGTTCAGGCATTGGAGCTGCCCCACAATTAGTGTGAAGAATAACACCATTTCTACTCATCGCTCAACATTTAAAGTCAAAGTCATCAAATAACGAAAGATTTCATTACCACCCTGTACTGACAGAGACCAATATTAATTATTATTTGAATTAACCTCTGAGCCATGGTTTTCATCAGTACTCAGAAAAGACAGGGACAATTTCTAATTACATGCCACCCTCATTATAAGTCACTAGGCCGCCAAGCTGTATCTGATGAGGCTGCTACACTTTGCTTTGAAACTGCTCTGGACTCCATTATAACCTTCTCATCTCGTCCACGAGGAAATGGGGTTCTGCAGGCCTCCGGGATTCCTTCCCCACGAGTTACCTTTTTTTCCCTTTAAAATTGTGACGTGAGACTCTACATAAGTCAACAAGTAAAAGTCCTTAAACACAAAGTAAACAGTTATTCATTGTTTACACATTACTCTAAAACTGGGCAGTCACAGGCTTTTACGAGCTCCACTGCCCGCAGGACCTTGGAGGTACTTGTGAGTCCAGCAGCGCTGCAGGGAACGCTGGGCCATCACGCCCATCATGTTCACCAAATGTCAACTGGTCTATCTTACTTAGTGTAAAAGTAATCTGTGATATAACTAAGGGGAAAAATCCAACAATAGAGAAGGCTAAAAATTTTAAAATATGTTTTATTCCCTCTTTCACTGTCTGGTCTCACTCTTCAAGGATAACCAACTCAACACAGTTTCTTGTGCATCCTTTCCTGCCTACATGAGCTCATGCAGATGTGTGTCTGAACAATCATCTATTTTCCAGCCCTTTTTAAAGCAGGAACCTAGGAAGTGGCCATCACAGCCATTCGTCATCCGCTGGGGCCGTTCCTAAGTGAAGTTTCACCAATGCCCTCCTGTAACCACACTGCTCTCTGAGGTACACACTGCCTTCTACTCTTTAAAAAATGCACCATTTTTAAATCTAAAGGTTTCAGGCTAATCATCCTCGACACAAATATTTGCATATAAAATACCTCAAGATTAAGAATTTAGGTACGGCATTGTATGGTCTCTAAAACTATGTCAAGAGGCAATGGGAAGCAGATAAAATGGATCTTTGTGCTCAACAGCAACAAAAAGACACTGAGTTTCTGAATCTTGATTAGAAAGAAATCTGTTGCGTATTAGAATGGCAACTTACCAACTTTAATAACAGTTCATACAACGAAGAAAGGAAAGATGTCCTTCCACAAGGCAAAGAGACAGAGAGGTAAATGGCTCATTTTGAGCGAACTGACTCCTTACCTGACTGTACACACAGCAGTCACGGCACCTGCCCTCTGAGTGCTGTCAATGTCACTGAAAAGAATACTGCCACTGAGACTAACGCCATCAGTATGACAAAAAAAAAAAAATTTTTCATTGAAAGTCTAACAACTAGCCTAGGCAATAGCAAGACCCCATCTCTGCAAAAAATTAAAAATCAGCTGGCTCCAGAGGCATACACCTGTTGTCCCAGCTACTCGGGTGGCTGAGGCAGGAGGATCGCTTGAGCCCAGGGGCTGGTGTCTGCAGTGAACTGTGATCATGCCACTGCACTCCAGCCCAGGCGACAGAGCAAGATCCTGTCTCGGGCGGGGGCGGGGGGAGGGGGGGAGGCAGTTACACAAGCCTTATAATGAATTAAGAACATGTATTTTTGTATGTAAAATGTCTTTCAAGCTGTCCTTCCGCCACTCCGCCACCATGTTGTGAAAATAAGAGAACTTTTCATCTAAACGAGATGTAAAGGAAGAAGCTGGTACTGCGAGAATTCTTTTCAATCACACCAAGAACAGCTATCATAACACCACCAAAGCAGTTAAAATCTAAAATTTAAATGAAAAATCAAAATTATTCCCAGCAATCAATACTTGTGATCTCTAGTCTTAAGTATCCCACTATTAATAACAAATTATAAATATATGAATGTATATAAATTTATTACTATAAGATACATTTTAAACTACTCTTTAGGAGCATCACTATCTCCAAATGGAATTTTCTATCATCATTGCTATGAGAGATAAGAGTAAGTTGAGTTTTTTTATTGTATTTATTTAAGGTGTACAACACGATGGTTTGATACACTTATAGTGAAACAGTTACTATAGTCCAGCAAATTAACATATCCATCATCTCAAATAGTTACCCCTTTTTTTGAGATAATAAAATTCTAAAGTTTCTTTTCACCCTTAAATACAGTTTCAATTTCTATTTAAAAATGTAAATATGTGTGGGATGGATGTATCAGACACTGGGCTAGGTGCTAGGAATAAAAAGCAAATTGTTGATGAACTAAATCTAGTCAGAGGAGCAAAGAAAAAAGTAACAATGACACTGACTTAGCATTATAATAATTCAATTACAAGGTAACAACTTTTACCTAAGAGTTTTTCTTTCATTTTCAATTCAACCAAAACATGTAAATCCACTACTCTCAGCTGTTTTCTGGCAGCTACAGGGATACAAAAATAAAATGAATAAGCTTTGGTGATTTTTACTCTGTGTTTATCTTCCCACTTTCCTCCAACTTAGCTGAGTTCTGGTCACATCCCTCCTTTAGGAGAATCCACCATTTTATCAAGTTATCAAAATATCACAAGCTATACAAATGCTCCTTGCTTACTTGTTAGGCAATATTACAATGCAGTTCCCTATTTTAGAAATCAGACCTTAACCCTAACTAAAATAGTCCTACGCTGCCTTCAAAAAGCTTATAATGTAAAAGAAGAAAACAGGAATGTAGATATTAAATGCAATACAATCTTAGAATTTCTACAAAAGGAGCTAGCTGCAGTCAGAGAGAGAGGCAACAGGGCTAGAGTGACATGTCCCCCACCACCTCCACCCCAATAGAGGGAGGACCCGCAAAGACTCCACAGGGACAGGCGAACTCCCCAAGGGCGAGACGCTGCCTTGTGTACCCGGTAGCACCTCACTCCAGCGCCTACTGGCTGAACAGCCTACAAGCGGCCATGTGCCCCAGATAACGAGAGAGAGAAGAAAATAAGTTGCATTCAATTGAAAAGAGTCAGAAATGGCTTTACAAAAGAGGTAGCTTTTGAAATGGAACCTGCACACAAGCAGGACTGTGACAAAGATGGGTTTCAGTGGACAAAATAGTACTAGAAATAGGGCAAAGCAAGAGCAGAGGCACGAAAAAGGGAAACTTGAGTGTGTTTAGGGGCCATGAATAATCCAGTTATGCCTGATTTCAGGACATATTTAAAGAACAGTGGATACTACAGCGAGAAAGTTAGGTTGGCAATAAGAAGGGAAGGCCTGCGTCCCCGGTGGAGGCAGGCAATTGGGTTTTTGAGGGGTAAACACAAAGCTGGGTGTGCAGAAGTGTGAAATGACGAGATGTGGGCTTCGGACACACTGGTCAGGGAGCTGAGAATCTCGTCTCTGCAACAGTCCAGCAGAGAAGGCCAAACGACACTGAAAGGTGGGCAGGATTTGAGAGTCCATGCCAGAGAAATCAAATCTACAAACTTTGACAACAATTCTGGATATGGAGGATTGCAAAAGCAGACAAAGTCAGAAATGAAGTGGAGACTGTATTCCTGATGACTGAGAGAATGGCTGCGGAGAAAGCCAGGTGTGGTTCTGAATCGCTAGCATCAAGGCATAGCTCTGTCGTCACCCTTCCCAGTGCAAAAAGAACTCAGGTTCATGTGGAAAGCTCTGCCCTCCAGCATCTTCACGTCTCTATTTCACACACCAAATTCTTCCTGCTTCCTAAATATAAAACTTTATTGCTTTCCTCACACCCCACCCTCATCACAGCTCTCTCTCCAGTTACTATATATTTTTCAAATTCTGCACAAAAGCTAATTCCTCCAGAAATCCTCCCCAACACTTTAACTGGCCACATGTGATAAACATTTGAGGTCTTAATGCTCTGAGAGACTAAACACGGCATCTGATTCAAACCTGTGTGTACCTGGCATCCTGTCTTGCCATAGCAGGTTGTCAATAGGCGCAGGGTGGGTCATCTATTAATAGCTACCCAATTCTGGTAATCAATTCTTCATAATTACTATTAAAAATCCCTCAAAGTAGATTCCTACAAGAAGGGTACCTTGTAAACTTTTTTTTTATTAATCCAATCCATTACTCTGTAAATGAGCTAGTAGTTATATTAAGAGACACATCTAAGTTATTTCATGGGAAACAAGTGAATGACCCAAGAGTCAGACAGTAAATGACAATCTTCAAATCCTGCAGGACTAGACAAGAGCACTAAGGGGAAAACAGGCACACTCCTTTCCACAGAAGAGCCACCAGTCAAGGGGGGCTGGTGGATATACAGACTCACAATATTTTAATTGAAATCACTATCAATAAATCTAGTTTTGTCAGTTATTTGCATATTTCAGCCTCCGTGGATGCAGAATAAACAAGTTCCAAGATCATACTAGACAGCATCAAAAGGTGTTTCTTATTAATATTTATCAGATTTTACATCATAGTTTCAGAGCTCCCATGCAGAATCTTAATACTAACATTTTATTTTAAAATATCTTTGTAGATTAGTAAACAATGCTAAAAAGAACTTCCCTTTTCTTCATATATGAAAACATTCAGCATGTTGACTTTTTAAAATGGCAAAATATTTTCACTGAGTGGTTTAAAACTTCTTAAATAACCAAATCATGGTTAAATTACTACAGTTTTGTCCTTATAATTTGAAGATAAATATGTTATTCTCTAATTTATCTTTTTATATGCTACAACTATAATTCTTACATTGCATTCTGACCATTCAATAACTAGAGCAAGATCCTCTATTAAACAAGAAGTTCCTATTAACAAGAAGTTCCGTAACATGCAATTACATAACAAGTGGTCTAGTATCACCCCCTTGTTCTTTCATCACCTACACTGTTTAGACATTGTTCTAGCGTACAGTTTAAATTATTTTTATTAAACTATATGCAAAATTCTAATCAAGCACAAAAATATTTCCTGGTATCATAAAACTTACTATTTTACCAAATGTGTAAAAATATTAAATACTATAAAAATGTGCCATTTGAATTATTCCTAACTACTTCCTAATTGTTACCAACTTAAGCAATTCATAATGGTTCAACTATCTAACACAAATTCAAACTTTGACTGTTTTAAATAATTTTGTACAGCCTTAGTAGAAAACAAAATATTAATCATAAAACTTGCTCACTCAATAGCAAGCAGAGCAAATGAGCATAATCACCAAAGTATTAAAGGGTCTATGTGTTTCCATTAGATTCTCCGTGTTATTTGGAACTGCACAGCTCAGGCCTACTTAAAAAAAAAAAAAATTAATTCCGCCTTTCAGGATGCCCAGGGTGAAAGGGCTCTTGACTTTGCTTTGGTGTTGTGAGACCTAGAATCAAGTATGTCTCACCCATCTAATATGTGCATGGCCCTGGGAGAATGAAAAGTTTCTTCTTTTATAAAATGCCACCTTTCTTACATGTATTATAGGGCCAGTGTGTATTAAAATGCCTGGTAAGCAATAAAACACAGTACAAATGTGATTCATTTTATTATATAATGTCGCATGGGGGCTGAAGTGAAGAGCTATGATCCCATGTATTAATATTTAATAGCTTGTCTCTGTTTTCTAATGTATGTCACCATTGTCTTTTTACTTTATTTTTAAATCTCAAAGAAGGGGTAGTGTGCATCTCTCTAAAGTTTAGACACCAAACTATTAGCACGAATTCTGCCCTTTTTACTTTGTAGGATTTATTTACAGATACCTTATTATCAATTAAATTGGTAACATTCAGGAAGTAGTTAGGAATAACTTAGCATGGCACCTATTTACAGCATTTGATATTGTTACAAACTTGATAAAATAGTGAGTTATCTTTTAGATGCGATTTCATATTTAGCCCCAAGTAAAAAGTCTAACTTTTCAATGAGTCTAGTTTTTCAATGCAACCCAACAATTAAGTAATTATCAAACTAGCACTGTGAAAGAACAAATAAGTATGTTTATGCATACATACCTCTTTATCCTTCATGAATTTATACTCTGGATAAAGGGGCAAGGCATAAACAAATAATCTCACTTCCTACTTTGCAGGGAAAGTAGGATTCCCTCTGATGGCTAAATGTGGGAGTTTCTAATACCAAATGCACAGGCACACGAACATCTGCACCCCTGAATTCCTCCTGCCCTCCTGTCATCAGAGCAGCTACGCTCTTCCAAGCCAAGGCCCACGCCCCCCCCACCCCGTTAGACTCCACCCTTCTCTCCCTTTCAGGGTTCTTACTCCATCAATTACCCTTTACTCTACTTCCTGTATAGTCCATTACAGCCCACCTCTCAACTGGATCCTTCCCATTTGCTTTTACACACTCAAGTCTCTGCCATTTAAAAAAAAAAAAAAAAGTACACGCGTATCACCTGGTTTGGATGAAAGGGAGCTAGCAAGGCTGCACCTTTGTGACTGGCCCGGGGCTGCTACAGTCAGGTGTGTGATTGGATAGTCCCTTCACTGCACAAGGGACAGGAGGAAGGGAGTGAGTGCAAAAATCCAGTCAGCACTCCACTAGCCAAGCCATGTGCTCTTGCAAAAGGGCACCTCTTATTAATTAATCTGTAGCGGCACAGTATGGGCCAGCGGTGGCCCCGTGAACATCAGCCGTTTAGGTAAACCAGCAATTCATGAGTCACCTAGGACACCTTCTTCCCCTGTGGCTTCCTACAACCAGCCCATCATCAAAATCTTACAGATTTTACCTGCTAAACCTTTCTCAGCCCCACCCATGTCTGTTACATACAGACCACCACACTGGATCAAATCACTCCCACCTCTCACCTGCACTGCTCAATAATCTTCCCTTCTCCAAGCCCCTCCAACCTATGTGCTTGGTGCAACCACAGTAAGCGCCGCCCATGCTCTTGGGGTACGGACCAAGCTCTCCCGAGTGCAGTCACAGAGCCTTTGGGAAGGAAGACCCCAGCCCAAGCTTACTTCCCTCAGGCAAGTCAGTCTTTCTTCATCTCCTGAACAAAGTCAAATGCCTCTGTTGCCCACTCCATGACACTACACACTGCTACTTTTTTTCCCCAATTACTACAGTTGCACTTTCACAGGTTTGTGTGGATTATTTGATACCCACCTATCCCACTAGCCTCAGGCACGTGGTATAATTTTGTTCACCTCTGTGTGGTGCCCAGCCCACAGATATTCATAAATACCTTTTTTGGATCAATAAATAAATATGAGTCAATGAATTCTATAGCCAATATCTTAGGAAGGGTGGCATAAATATATGTGATATGAGTACTGAAGAAATTCAAACAAGAGAGAAATTTTTCTATGAGCAGGTTTAATAAGTCTTTAAGAAGGGGGAGGGTATCAGGAAAAGAAGCCCTAAGACTGGGCACAACTCAGGGAATGACACTAGTGAGCTGGGCCACGGGAAAGGACTGAGAGAACTGGGACAGAGAGAAGATGCAGCGGAGGGTCACAAAAGACTAAGAGAAAGCTTTACACTGTAGACCCAGGACGGAGACATGGTGCAATCGAGATTCATTTGGCAGACTGAAGTCAGATTCCAGGAAGAGCCAGAAGTTATGAGCTGTTTCAGAGATGCAACAGGCCGGCTTGACAACTCACCCAATGCAGGGAAGAAGGATAGTTTGAGAGATTAAAATCCAAAGCTGCTGCCCCAGATGATGCCAAGATGGGAGGACTATTTGTTGGTATGACAGCCCTTCCAGAAAGGGGTGGAACAATACCATGGTTCGGTCTATACTCACAGACAGGAATGTAACATTAATTCTATGATGCAGCTAAACAAAATGAGAGCTTTGTGGTTCCAGTTACTAAAGCAGCGTGAATTTGGTTTTTTCCCCTTGGGAGGGAGAAGGGAGTGAAATAGAGATTATTATCTCAATTGACAGTTTTAATCAAATAGGATTTCAAGAACTTATCCTAATACAGTTTCTAAAATTTAAGTGCTATAATAGGAAAAACGAAAACACAAACAGCCTTCTGTTCTTGTTTTGTTTTCTGCTTTTGTTTCCTATCCACAACCCTACCTTGACCAATGAGAAGGGGAGAAAGGGATAAATTCTAACATGTTCTCCCCGAGGCCTTCATTTCAGTGCTATGACTAACCACTGGTCAAAGGCATTTTACAGGAGAATTAAGAGGTACGCACATGTGGGGAGGGGGAGATGGGGACTTACTATGTAATGGGTATAGAGTTTCAGTTTTACAAGATCAGGGTTACTGAGACGGACGGTGATGATGGATGCCTAACATTATGAATGTATTTAATGCCACTCAACTGTACACTTAAGAATGGTTAAGATGGTACATTTTGTGTTATGTGTATTTCACCACAATAAAAAATAATTTGGAGGAAAAAAAAAAGGGAGAGAAAAGCACATTCACTGTGGAAGATGGTATGTTCCCACCTCCCTGGAACAGCCCCTCCCGCAGTGCCCAGCCACATAACTTGCTGTGGCCAGAGAAACAACAGCAAACTTCAGGCAAACAGACTAGAAAAATGCCTGAGCCCTGGGGCTGCCCTCCCTTCTGCCACCATGTGAGGAAGCCTGGGCCAATCTGCTGGAACACGAGACATGTGGCCCAGTCTTTCCATCACTCTCTCACACACGTGCACACACATGGCCCTAGGGAACACCCAGCCAATGGAGCTAGGTCACCAACTACCAGCTGACCACCGATGCAGGAGTGAGTCCAGCTGAGACCAATCCAAATTGTGCGCACAACCCACACAACTGCACACTAAATAGACGGCTGCTCTTTTAAGCCACCAACTTGCAGGGTGGTTTGTTACACAGCAACAGATAACTGACAAGATTCACCATGACAGTCAAGCTATAGGTCCCTAAGAATTCCTTGTCATTTTCCCATTTTATTTACCAGCAACTGAGAAGCTTTGGGAAAGGATTGGTGTGAGAGACATTGTTTTAAAGTTTACAATCAAAATCTCAGCCTCCACCTTCTCAGAAGCTTGTTACTGGAGGGTATTAGCATAAAAAAAGCTTTATTTATGCAGGGGACTAAATAGATTCCAATTGTTCTAAGAAGTTGAAATGGACAAAGAAGAAACCAAAAGAGCTATAATACAAAGACACAAGATGTGGTTATGAATGTAGTCATTACTACATTTACACCTAAGTAAAACTTAGGAAGGATACCTAATTTAAAAAGACAGTGAAATATCTGAAATAAGAAAATCCTGTATTTTCCAGATTATATACCCACCACATATGAATAAATTAGTATTAAAGCAAGGGGAAAAGTAATTATCATTTAATAAGTACTCACTATGGACATTCACCCTCCTACGCACCACCTGACCCCGCAGAATCCTCACATCTGCGTCTGAGTTATCCCTGCCCGTGTTTCGTAGATGAGGACACTGAAATCAAAGCAATTAAGTAACTCTCCCCAAACCACAGAACTGGCGATGGAGGAGCTGGTATTCAACACCAGGTCTCACGAATGTTAAAGTCCATGTTTTTCTCTATTTTGTTCTGTCTCCAAGAAACAACACTGCAGGGGAGAAGGCACAGCCTTCCCTCCCCATCGCCCGCGCAGAGCATGACACTGGGACATCAGGGTCAGCACAGGGGCAGAAATCAACCTACATCAAGATACACATGCCCTACAGAGAAACTAAACAAGCCACAAAGGTGATGGGTGCCTCCTTCCAAAAAGAATGTGGGAACAGCTTTTCAAAATCCCCAGAAGGTTAAAAGTATTTAAGTTCACATGGAGCTGTTGCTAAACCAGATCCTTTTCAAAGCAGCAGAGATTTTTTTCCTCGCCAAAACCTACCCTTCCAAATAAAATTCACTCCTTAAAAATTGTAATTGTTCAGACAGGGGCGGTGGCTCATGCCTGTAATCCTAGCACTCTGGGAGGCCGAGGCGGGAGGATCCTTTGAGCTCAGGAGTTCGAGACCAGCCTGAGCAAGAGCGAGACCCCGTCTCTACTAAAAATAGAAAGGAATTATATTCTACTAAAAATAGAAAGGAACTAAAAATATATATAGAAAAAATTAGCCAGGCATGGTGACGCATGCCTGTAGTCCCAGCTACTCGGGAGGCTGGGGCAGGAGGATCGCTTGAGCCCAGGAGTTTGAGGCTGCTGTGAGCTAGGCTGACGCCATGGCACTCTAGCCCAGGCAACAGAGTGAAACTTTGTCTCAAAAAAAAAAAAATATATTGTAATTGTCTGATGAAAAGTTATTCCATGAGAAAATATTAAGAAATATTCCCATTCTAGACTGTAGACAGTTACACAAATGAAAGAACCATGACACAATAAAATAGCCACACTGTAATGACTGTATTAAATATATGTGGAGAAGCCACAATATAATCTTTGGGTTAGAAACGCCCACGCCACTAAAACTAGTAAACCCATCCATTCCCAACCATAGATAGCTATGTAGAAAAATAGAAAGAGGAAAAATAATCTATTTAACCTTAAGGGACTTATACTTATTTTGGGAACTATAAGGAACAGCCCTCAAATAAAGATATTGATTGTAAGAGTTTCCACAGATGAAAGAACCCATATGACTACAGAAGACTGGCACTCTGAGCTGTCGCCTTTCCCATCATGGTGACCATCTACTTTATCGAGTACTCAGTACCGAACACCCTTACGGACATCTTACATGTGCTCTCTCACATACCCGGTGACTGAACTGTCGCTGCTGCTTAGCAAGATGTATTAATTGTGAGTCTCTTTTACAATTTTACCCACAGTCTGCTGATCTGCTCTAATAGCTGCTGCATATCTGTTACTCTCACCTAACAGATACTGACTTACCTCAAGTTTAAGCAGTGTGCACGCTGTGTTCATTTTCCATCAGATTATTTTCCAGCTTAAACATACGTTATTTACAAACCTCATTCAGCTCAAAAACTAAGACGGAATTCAAATGAACAGACTGTTCCAATCCGTAAGACACTAATCTAATCCTACCACTTCTGAGAAGTACTGCATTCTGAGGCAATGACAAATTTGCCGAAGCCGCACCGTCGTCGTCCTTGTCATTGCCATCATTGTTGTTTCACTTGAAGCACGTGCATCAGGCACTGGGATCTTCTTTGGAATTTAAGTAGCTTTCCCAAGGTCACGTGGTGAAGAGTCTAAATTAGAACCAGGTTCTAACTCCAGAACCCCTGCTCTTAACTGTTAGGTTATACTGCCTCCAATGGCTACCAACAGCAGATCTCGTGTTTGAAAGTTTCACGTTTATAGACCATTTGACTGGTTAAATGGGTGCCTAGCCAGCACCCAAGCATGCGATACTTCCAAGTTTCTATGACTATTCAGTCACCTGATGTGTTAGGCCAAATGCAGAAATCTCCTAAATTCTCTGGTACTGATTCCTTTGGGTTTAACGTCTTTATCGTTACCAGTACACAGGCTGAGCACAGCACCATCTGACTAGCTCCGTACCCTGTTAAGTAGCATGCACCTACTCTAGAACAGCCATGGGCAGTTACAATCATTACAAGATGGTAAGCGTCCAGAAATGTCCTAGACACATTCTGTGATGGTGAAAAGCTGCCAATATGGTTAGAAAGCACCTAGGGCAAACAATCACCAAGTATTCATTTGGTGTTTAATTTATTCCCATTGATCTTTTGAAATTTGACTGTCTGAAATTTAAAATATTTCCACAGAAACAATCTCAAGCTATCAAACAAGAACAAAAAAAAGGAAACAAGAAAAAAAAAAACACTTCATCTAACCCATTATACAGCTGAGAAGGTAGAATGTAAGGGATGATCCTTGCAGTCATTAGAGCATGAGGTAGAAAAGGAGATGAACTATAAGCTCCTTAAACTCTTGCCCCATTTCTTATTCTAATTTCTATGCCCTCTTCCTCTATGGAAGGAACAGAGGCTCTATGGTATACACTGTGGCAATGTGGAAGACACAGAGCTGCCTCCAGCAGAACAGGCTAACCCAGCTTCCTAAAAAAAAAAAAAAAAAAAAGTGAAATGTACTAAAACAGGACCTATCACATCACCCCAGCTCACTCTAAGTGACTAGAAACAAAAGAGTTACAATATCAATGTCTGGCAATTTTGAAATCACCTCATTTCTTCTGAATGGTCATATAATTTTTTGTTGACATTAAAATATTTGGTTATATCACCTAAGATATAGAAATCTATGGAAGAAAGGAAAAGCTCTTGCATATTGTACAAAGCACAGCTCCTGCACTTCATTATAACCTAAATCCACACTACTGTGTTGAAACCACTCCATATTTAACCACATGACGTGGGAAAACGCTGACCAAGATACTACTGGTAAAATGTTCTATAAGTAGTTACTACAAACATATTTTCAATTTTTTCTTTTAAGGATATTAGTATCTAATTGCTCTCAAGTAGCATAATGTTCACTACAATGCCAAGAAAAGAGTTACCTACCATCCTTATTTGAAATCTCCCCAGCCATACTAATGGACACCAAAGCTCTGCAAATCTTCATACCCCTCGTTTCCATGTCCTCTTCACTAAGAAACAAAGCAGGCCATACCAATATTAATTATAGCTCAGTTTAATGAATGCTTGGTATATGCCAGGCACCGAAAAGGGTACTTTATTAACCCTACCTATAAGGGAGGAAATAGGCACAGAAGGTTACCTGGTCAAGGTCCCAAAGGTACTGGAACTAAGTTTTACATCCAAGCAGTCTGACTCTGGAGCCCTTGCCTCTAACCTGTATGCCATATTACTTCTTCCAACCTCTGATTATTCTCTCAAATTATCCCAGATACAAAAAAATTGAAGGGGGCCCTTCGTTGCTTTGTATCACCGAGTAATTAGATTTTAAACTTCTAATGAACAGGAACCATTCATTTTCTATTTTCCTACTTTTGCTTATGTACAATGCAGGCACTAGGCTAGTGCTAAATTTAGACTCTATACTCAAATACTTGATTATTGTCAAGTCAGGCTTTAAGTGGTTAGCAGCACATTTCTCATTTTACTGTGAGTTTTAATAGATTTTTGGCATTGCTCTTGTGGAACAGTCTTAGTGACACTGTGTTACAGTACCCAATGTGTTGACAGCAGTCTGGCAGATTAACACCATAAAAAGCTAACCACTGCTCACATTCGGTCCAGTAGCTGAGCAGGGTCATGTTGAAACAACACTGGACTCACACGAGTCCATCTATGCCGTACTCTGTGTGCTGTGCACAACACAGGAGCAAGGTAAGAGGTGGCACCAGGTGTGACTAAAGTGATGTACAGCTGGAACATCTTTTCACTAGAGATTAGACACTTAAATTTCAATTTCAGATGCATTCAGGTGAGTTTCCTGTTTGTTACATACACAAAATTGAAAAAAAAAAAGTGACTGCAAACAGGTTTTTTTAAACTCATTACTATATTTCATCAATTCTAAGACACTTTTTTTGCATTTCAATATATCAGAAATAGGATACATCAGACACTATCTTAAATTTGATGAAATATAGTAATATTTTATTCTGACTGCATATATTCTGGATTCTATGGTTTTCAAGTTTTATGTTACCATCAACCCATTTATTAATAATTAATTTTGGGGACAACGTTAACAACTTGTCTCTGTTTACTTTTCTTATACTCCTCTGCTTACCATGGAAGACATAATAAAGAATGTTTGAGAGTAAATTAAAGGTAACATAACTTCAAGGAGCCAAAAACTTTGAAGCTACTTTACCGTAAGAGAAAAGTTGTTGCCCGCCTGTGGAAAAAAAAAAAATATATAGCTGAAAGCTTCTCCAGGCTGTATGCAACCCAAATGTGTTTCTTCTCTGAGAAAGACACAATTCCAAGGTGAAAGAGTTCCAGATGCTAAAGTCTTCCCACTAACTTACATCGACTCACTGCAAGACACAGTAAGCCTTTTAACTGAAGCTCAAAAGTCTCAAGGGGTTTCTCCTCCACCTCCCAAATATCAAAATCATGCTCACATATTTAAACAATTAGGTGAGACGTACAGAAGCTAGCACTAAATAGGTCTGAAATGTAAGTGCTAAAGGTGCAGTTAATATTAACCAAATTCAGATCTACAGAAAAATTTTTTAAATGATGCTTGTTTTCCTTGACTTCAAAAAAATAGAAAAAAAAGGGGGGGATAGAGGGGATTTCTGTTAAATTCAAGCTACTACAGAACAAAATTTCTTTGGGACAGAAAAAATAAGCCAAAACTGCCAAGAGATCTAGGAAAAAAGAAAACCCTAACAAGGCAAAAATTGAAAGTATTTGTTTCAGATATATAACTGGTTAAAATTATGGTACTTCTTTAAAAAAAAAAAAATTCCCTATCAATACCACAAAAATACTGAAAAACTGTCAGAGACCTTCTCTCCATATATGGTATCAGATAGTTTCTTGGGTTTTACGATCTCTTTAGCATAAAATTTAGAGAATATAAAAAGTAGAAAGACTAAAATAAAAACCATCTGCAATCCAAATAATTAACATTTATTGAATGCTAATGATGCAACAAGCACTGTTGGAGCATTTTAGATGCATGATTACATTAATCCACCTAAATCTATGAGCTAAGTACTGGTATCACTCCCATGTCACAGCTGAAGAAACTGAGTCTTAGATAAATTAAGTAGCTTGCCTGCGGTCAGAGCCAATAAGTCACTTGCCCAAAGTCATGCAGCTAGTAAGTGGTCAGTCAGGCAGGGAGGGATTCAAACTAGATCCGTTGAACTCTGGAATCACAGCTTTTAACTAAGTGAAAATGCCAATCCCTGAAACTAACCATTTTTAAAATTGATGTATTTTCCCTAGTCTTTTCCTATGCTTATAATTTAATTTGTATAAAATCAGGACCATAGTTAATATGTTGTTTTTCACTGTACTCTTTTAAGCTTCCTATTTTTCAAAAACATGATTTATAACACCTGCATGATATTCTAACATGACTATAGCATAAATTTAACCATTCTCAATTTTTCACTGTCAAAAAGAAATGCTGTGACTTATTCATAATAGTTGATTGGATTTCAGATTTTTCCTTAGGAGGTGACTGATACAACTGAAATGACCATTCATAAAGATCTTTATAAATACAGTAACTAATTTCTTTCCAGAAAAAAAGAAAAAAAAAAAGAAGCTTGTACTTATGGAACTTCAGGAACAGTGAATGTGCAGGTTTCACCATAGTCTGGCAGCATGAAGAATATTTCCTAAATCTCTGCTAATTTGATAAAGGAGAGGCATCTCATTTTAATTTGCATTTCTTTTATTACTCCATACAATTTTTGTGTCTATCGACAATTAAGTTTTTTTCTATACATTAACTACTTATATCCTTTACTGTTTTTCTATTGCGATGCAACTGTTTCTCTACTGTATTCTTACAGAATATGTTGATGTTTCTTTTTAATAGATCTGTACACAAGTATGACTTGTTAAAGCATCAAATATATGAGACAGTTCTTCCTGATGTTTCAACACACACATTCAAAAGAAAGTTCAGGTATAGCAAATTGATAAACTCCGATTTGTGGTACTGTATTTGTATAGTCCTCTTGTACACTCCCAAATTATTTGTGTTATTTTGATTGTGAAAGTATACAGTATTATCACTCTACAATATTCTGTCACGTTATTCTGACTATACCCTATGTTGCGAGGATATTTATAAAAGCAATGTCAAATTACATGTAAAAACGGTTCCAAAATCATTTTTATAAGACCCTGACTTTAAAAACGTTTTTAAATGTTAAATATTTTGCCTTTTCTCAATCTACAAGTTGCAGAACTTTATCAGTGAAGTAGCTTTATTTCAGAATCTTTCTAAAGTGACCTTTTTATACATCTTTCCCCCCTCAAATGTTTTCTATTTTTAGACCAAATCTAAGTTCCAAATATCAGACCTCAGTTCTCCTGAAAGGAGGCTTTCTGCGCCATTCTCTGCCCTGTGCTGGGCCCCTTGGAGTGGCCAGCTACTTGTGCCTGTCCCCCAACCCCCACCTCCAGTGTCCATTGACTGCATCTCTTCCTCTCCCACTCAGTTTTCCCTTTCCTAGCCAAAGCTCCACCACCTCCTGGCCAGCCATTTCAACAGCCTCTGACTTTTTGCCTCTGGTCTCTCTTCAACTGCAATCCATCACATGTTGCCAAACTAACCTTTCAACTCTGTTTCCATCACATAATATAAGTCAGGATCTCACCCATTCTGAGCTTCCAATTCTGTCACAGCCCAACAACCTCTCCTCGTCTATCCAACCTGCCCCCCCCCTTTCCCTGCCAATTCTGACCCTCCCGAAGCCCCAGGAGGCTGGCCCCTTCCAAAGAAGGTTGAGAGGGGGAGGGGACAGGGTGTGGCAGTGACTGTGTTCCTCTCCTGGGCCAAAGCTCCAAAGAAGCTGCCCTCCCACGGACGGAATGGGGACAAAGGGCCCCTGTCCTGGCCCTTATAGGTTGTTCTGGGCCAGCCACCTGTTTCCTTCTGGGACCCTTGGCTGATGGCTCCCCTCCATGATTTTGTTCATATTATTGCTCAGTGCCTCCAACCTCTCAAAGCAGAGGGCAAGTCAACATTTCCTGATTTCTTTCTTTTCTACTACTACACCAATTACACTACATCACACCTTCTTAGCACTTAATTACATACTGTGCCTTTCTGTTCCACACAGTCATGTGTGTGCTAACCTGCACTTCCTAGCTAGCGGTAACATTTTTAGTATCTCTCACAGAGCTTAGCACAATCATAATTTTATATCAGCACAGCTTCACAAACATTAAAATTAGCAAAAACATCCTAAAGATCTGCACTTATGATTCTTATCTATCTTTAAAGGGAGCTAATAAAATAGCACTTCTCACTAGGAACATCCATGTTTCCAAAAGCCAAAAAGATTTTGTTATAAGCCTCACACAGAAATTGTCATTTGCTCTTTAGAGATGTAAATCTGAAAACATTATTGAATTCTTTCCTTGTCTTTAGTGGCATTCATTAAAGTCCTTCTCAGAATTGACGTGGTCATGGCCCTTTACCTAAGAGTTCACACTTAGTCTGGA
The DNA here is from genome assembly GCF_041146395.1 of Eulemur rufifrons. Lineage (NCBI taxonomy): Eukaryota > Metazoa > Chordata > Mammalia > Primates > Lemuridae > Eulemur > Eulemur rufifrons. The sequence goes on from NC_090985.1 coordinate 92,496,083, forward strand.
TAGGCCCGTTTTCTAAAACCATTTCCAAAAGCCTGCTTGCAAGGCAAACAGCCGTCCCAATGCTGATACCACAAATGGTTCCATCACACTGACATCATGCTCTACAGGACAATTCCTTAGGTGATGCTCACTTTGCCAAGCAGCTCCTCCCCAAATGGTCTTCAGTTGAGTTTAACAGCTTTCCTTCGGATACAGTATTATGATATGGACATTGTTGTGCTAACCTACAAAAGCACTAGCCTAACCCATGGTGTCCCTTAAGTACCTAATCATAACAATGCCTCCATGGGAAAACGAGTTCCAATCAGATGCCAGGAACATGGTCACGGGGTTTGAGGAGGCCAGAAAATTCACCACCTCTTCCCCACGCCCATTCTGAACCAGCTGGGAGAGTAATAAGCAGGGGCTGACACCTGTCACTGAGGAGGCCAGAGGGAACAAGCCTCAGGTGCAGGGCAAGCGTGATGTTAAACTGTCAGCCCAGCTGCAGCAGAGGCCTTGCCTGCGAGGAGGCTACCCCACGAGCCCTGCCTGAGGAGCAGGGCCACAGAGGGGGGCTCTCTGCAGGTGCCCCAAGGAGGGCAGAGCAGCAGAAGCAGTAAGAGTGGCAAGGTCTGGAGGCAGCAGAAGACAGACAGGGTACTCTTTTCACAGGGGAGCAGGAAGGGAGTGAGGGGAAGGTCCCCCAAACAGTGACCGTAACAGCCTAGCAGGCCTGGGATTGTGCTCTGACAGCCAAGTGGGTGGGTGTCAGGGAGGGCAGTGGAGGGAGCAAAGATGCCAGGATGCCAAGACACAGGACATGAGGTGTGGCACTAAGGCCACCTCCTGCCAAGGTCTAGGATAACCTGAAGTGTCAGGAGGATGGGAAGGTCAACATTGGTTATATAGGAAGGGGGGGGGGGACTGGGAAAAGTGCTCCATTATGTGCTTCCTTTATACCTTCCTTAGGAGCATCCTGTCTTACACCAAATTATGCTAACAAGTCCTCCAAGACAGCACTAACCCACTCACTAAATTGCCTTTTAAGATGATTCTCATTTTAAACGTATCACACGCCCTTGGAAATAACACTGGCTTGAAATGGGTTGCCCCAAAATAGTTACTGCTGCTTATCAAATCTATTAGCTTTGCAGACATCTACCACGTAAACCACACCTATACATGAAGCAAGTTTTTAATTATTCAGCGACAGGAACGAAAATAACATTTAACAAATAGATATAAAGCAATCTATTCTCCATCCCTTTCATACCACTTTTAAAGACTATGGTTTCAAACTCTTAACCAGTCATCTGTCTTCACTTTGTATAAATTAATGGGCATGACAAATAGTAGCCACATTTCACTCATTTCCATGTAAAAGAATAACATTACTTGCCAAATTCCAAAATATATTGTAAGACTTTATGCATTATCATTTTCTAAATTTTTAATATTTTCAAAGCATGTTTTTTGTTCGTCTTGGCTCTTCTCATTTGCTGAAACCAAAGCATGTTCACTGTATAACATGTTGGTCTAAATACATTTCACCTTAAATTTTGGAGTACCTGAAAAGCACCTGGATAAAATTCAGATTCTAGATAACCCATGGAGATTTCATTCAATAATCTTGTGTAGGACTGAGGAATCTCCATTTTAACAAGCACTCCAAGTGACTGTGCTAATTCTAACACCCGACAAGTATTTATTTTCTTAGTCATCCTAAGCTCAACCAGATAAACTTCGTTTAAAATTATGTAAGATCCTTAAAATCATACATATACAACAGACCCATTTTACAGGCTCCTTGGAGAAAACAGATCAGAAAGCTACCTCAGTCCAGCTCACTATTCTTATCTTCCTTACAGACCAATGGATGCATTGTTTCTGCAAAACCACCCCCTGCCTTCTCAATCCTGGTGACATGGAAGGGAGAGGATAAGAACATCAGCTGTAGAACTGAGGGAGGAGCCCAGGCACACCCCTGCCCCCACCCTCCACCCCCATCAACTCAGGTAGCAACTGCTACTTTACCTTTTTTCTGCCCAGGGAGTGATGAACAGGCACATTCTAAGCGACTGTCTCAAAAGAGTGAGAAAAGCAGGAGCTGGGGTTCCTTATACAAAATAGAGTATTAGAAGAGTAAGGGATACGCAAGTAAATTTTATAGACATGAATTAATGCTTTAATGCCTTAAATAAAAAGACCCGTTTTCCGCCTCTCCTCTAGGGTTAGCTGAAATGAGTCAAATCACTTACTAGATTCATCAGCTAGCCCAAGCAGTCTTTTAAAGAGGAGATAAAGTGTCATTTTACTAGTTTGCCAAATGAAGGTATTATTATCAATGTTATTATTCTGGTAGTCGATCCATAAAGGATAATGTCAATGATGTGGGCATCTCCCTGGGTTTTGAAAATCCTGAGCTGCTAGAGAGTAACAGGCAGTCGTCAACTGTCAACTACTCTGCTAGTATAGCCTGGGTTTCCGTGTGGCTCCCACAGCCTGTCCTTTTGTTCACTACACCAAGAAAAGTCAAACAGCTAAGATGAAAATGTGGCAGCTACAGCACAGTGACACGCCTGCCAGCCAGTAACTCAGCTATAGCAGTGTCACCACCTGTGTGCTCAACAGTATGGGGAAATTACCTGTCATTAAATTTTGTCCTTATTAGTGCATTCGACAGCATATACAACAGTTTTCCTTATCCTGCTGGACTCTAGCAGCTAAACAGAGTGGTTCTCAGCATCCCAGAGTAGCCACGAAGTTCCTTATAAACTTCAGGTTTGCTTTATATACCAGCCCAGATTTTTATTTGTGTTTTCTAATGAGTAGGAAAATGAGAAGCTTAAAATGCTAAATGTTATGATAAACATAGCTCTGAAACTTAACACAACTGAGGCCAAGATTAAAATCTTAAGTGCACCAAAAATAGCAACACTTACATTTTAACTAGAGGCTCATGACACTCAAGCTCATCAACAGGTTATTGAATTGTGAAGGGGGAAAAAAAACAATAAATGTACAAAATCCAAAAATATATCATCTCAGACTATTTCTATGGGGCAAAGTAGTATTAAGACAGGACTTTGTCATTTTTTAAAATCCCCTGGCAAAGGAACACTCAACCCAACCCATAACACATTACAAGTCTACTGATTTACACCTTTGAATTCTACACCTATCTGAATATAGGACAGTGTATGGTTGTGGAAGACAACCTATCGTCTCATGTCGTAGCAGAATCAGTTTGCAAGTATTTCACAGAGGCTGCACATTCACATAAGTTAATGTACACATGAGGAACAAGTGCTGTGATCGGGAGCCTACGTAGCACCCTGGGATCCTTAGGCAGCTCTAGTTCCATGCAGGGAGAAAAAGATGCTAAGTGAATTACATCTTGGAGAAACACTGGAAGAAACTTTGGGGAAAGCCAATTCTGTAATAAGCCAAACACTCTGATGTTGGCTATGCCTTGGACTGATAAATGAAAACAGGGTTGGAACTCTAGTAAGACTTGCAATGAGTATGTGTCTTTTAGGTTGAAAGTGTTTGCAGTTGATAAGATATGACATTTGAGGAAAAGAGGCCTCAGTGACTATAATCTGTTAATAGACACCTTTCAGCCTCTCAATTTCTCTCCAGGAGCTGGTCCCAGGAAGCACTGGTGTGTAAGATCATGATATATGCTCTTGCTACCCTTCTAGACCTAGGTTATTTTGATGGCACAATCCAAAACAATTCTGCAGAGCAGTTAAGGCTATAGGCTGTTAAATGAGCCTATCCGGATTTGAGTTCCAACTCTACCAATTAAAAGCTGTGATCTTGAGCAAATTGATCAAGTAATCTCTAAAACTCCATTTCCTCACCTGTAAAATGGCAATTATTAATCCTACCTCAGCATTTTGACTAATCCTACTTCAGGATTCAGTGAAAACAGTTCGGGTAAATAGCTTAGCAAAATGCTAATTCACACAAAGTCCATGCTACATAAATGTTAACTATTGAAATCAAACCCTTAGAGTCACTGTTCTTTTTAAAACTTTCAATTTTGAAACAATTCTAACTTGCTGTAAAGTTAGAATAGTACAAGGATCTCCCATAAATCTACATTTATCAATTGTTTGTATTTTGCCCCATTTATTTTATTATTCCAAGTCATTTTTAAGTGAAAATAAAATAGAATAAAAATTGTTCATATTCCATCTTTCCCACTTCCATGCCAGTCCAGGTAATGGTGGAATGCCAAGGAAGCTGCCCCGCAGCCTTCGCTTTCCTGAGCAAGGGAACCTTCTGATGTTCTATTAATAGTTGCCACTCACATCCCAAACTCCAACCCCAAATCTACTCCCACTTTGGGTCCCATCTTATGTCTTCCTTACGTAGTAATAGTAGACAGAACTTGGGGGGGAAAAGGACGGAGTAAAAGTTCTGAGATTTGAGGACCCGAAGGTCCTGTAGATTTGGGAACACCCTGTGGCCTCTAGTCTGAATTGGAAAGTTCTAATATTCTAGAACTGATTGAATATGCCCACATCCCTGATCACCTCAGAATTCAAATTCTCAGCCACCACAGAGTGAAACCTCCACAAAAACAACTGTTCTCATCTCCATGGGAAAGGAAGGGTCTTAAGAGTAAAAGGCACAGACCCTGGTCATTTTAGGTGCCAAGAAATCCCATAACATACGGCCCCACAACCACAGCAGGCACAAACAGAGGAAGTAGGGACAGGAATACCTGGGCTGATAGGATATAGCAACAGAGTATGATATAGGATCACAGGGTGTTTGTTGCTGGTATTTTTAATGCACCTTTGCCTATTAAGAGAGCAATAATGCAAGCTTCAGAGCTGGTCTAGATGGCAACAGTCACACAATGGTTATGCAGGCAGATTCTGGAGTCTGGCCAATCCGAATGGCCCTGGGTAATTTAACTTCTCAGCCCTCTCAGTCTCATCTGTAAAATGGAGATAATAATTCTACCTATTACCTACGGTTGCTCTGACGGGCAAATGAAATGACCCATTAAAACACCCAATATAATACCTCGCCAACTGAAAATGCTCAATAATTGTTAGCTAGTCATTACGGTTATTACTGTTATATTTATTGTTGTCTTGTTATTTCTGCACTATTTTCCTTGACTGTCCCAATACACACTTAATGGGGGGAGGGAGGACACTTATTTATTTAATTAAGATTTTAAGATTCTCAAGATGAGTCTGCATGATTTTTCTGACAAGCTCAATATGCCTGCAATTGGTCAAAGCAAAACTTCAAGCACAAACAATGTCAAGTATATAAGAACATAACATACTATAATAGAGACTTTCCTTTCTTAGAAAGTTCACTTTAAGAATCTAGGCTTAATAGTTTCAATATATGGCCAGTACCACCCATAAATAAAGTAACTGCTAGGCCCATACCCTTTAAAAGATATCACCAACTAACGCATTTTTTAAAATTGTATACCTGTGTTCAAACTGATTTTATTATTCACTTAGTGCGCTAGCAGGCACTGCCTTGGAAACTAATGGCATGCTTATAATTCTTCAAGGGACTTCTCAATATTTGCCTGCTTAGTATTATGTAAAAGATGTTTAACAGTTTTTAGGTGTGCTGAAATAATATGCACATTTGCTAATTATGGTTTAAGTATCAACAGAACAGAGTTCTAAAACGTTCATGCAGCAGCCAGGCTTAGTGATGCGTGCCTGTAGTCCCAGCTACTAGGGAGGCTGAGGCAGGAGGATTGCTTGAGCTTCGGAGTTGGAGTACAGCCTGAGCAGCACAGTGAGAACATGTCTCAAAAAACCAAAACAAAATTAATTAAATGTTTATTCTTTCAAAGAGATGAAAAGAGAACAAAGTGGAATCTTTAAAATGTTAAAGTAGTTCTCTAAACTTGCTGCAGAACTAGGAGGAAAATTAATTGCTAAGGTTCCACGTACCCTTTATTGGACATACTGCAAGTAAGGCGTAAAAATCTGTTTTATGTTGAGGATACCAGGGAGAGTAGGTAGCACATCAAAACTCATGCATGTGTCTAATTCCCTGTCTTTCCCTACACAAAGGCTGGGTGTGGAAACCCAGGTCACAGGCAGCAGTGGTTCTGTGCCTGACCCGTGTCGATGAGACATACGGTGGGAAACTCACACCAACCACACGATCTCTGCAGATGCCAGGTGGGGAGATGGGCCCCAAATTATCATCCCCTCTATTCCTCCACCAAACCCCACATCACAGGAGCCTTCCTGCGCCTTGTCATTCAATGTCTACACCTCTGAGGTAGAAATGATTTCTTAAACCACAAGAACACACTATTGACCAGACCTAATGACACACGTATTTTTTTTTTTTTTTAATATGAAGGGTTGGGAGGTTGTGAGAAGGGGTGTTCAGTTGCCTTGTGTTTTTGTTGTTGCTGTTGTTGGGATATAGTGTCATTCTGTCACCCTGGGTAGAGTGCAGTGGCATCACTGTAGCTCACTGCAGCCTCCAACTCCTGAGCTCTAAGCAATCCTTCTGCCTCAGCCTCCTGGGTAGCTGGGACTATAGGCACACCCTGCAACACCTGGCTGAGTGTTTATGGGTTTTTTTTTCTTCTTCTTCTTTCTTTTCTTTCTTTCTTTTTGGTAGAAATGGGGTCTCACTCTTGCTCAGGCTTGTCTCGAACTCCTGAGCTCAAGCAATCCTCCTGCCTTGGCCTTCCAGAGTGCAGATTACAGTCCTGAGCCACCATGCCCAGCCAATGACACAATCTATTTTAAAGGGGTTTTTAAAAATTTTAAACTAGCAAGTTAAAGAAATATTATTACAAGTAAATTGCCACAGAGTGTTTGGCACCAGCCCACCTGAAACTGAAGCCAGCACACAGAGCTTTTCTACTGTTCCACAACAGAAACTTTACTTCTCCTGTATTTAAACCTACTCAAATAATCACACAAAACCACTCAAGGTGGAGGTGAAACTTTAAGATGGTGTACATCCCAATAACCAATATTAAGTCCCCAAATTAGCCTGTAAAGCCATGCAATCTTGCCCACCTGAAGGACACAGGAAGAACCCTGGTGGCTTGACTGAGACACAACAGTCACCAGAATGGCCTATGATACTGAAAGTATCTTTGAAATCGACCCCAACCAAAGACACTGAGTCTTGGGAAGGATATATTTATGTACACCAAGAACAAAATGTGATCTGTAACAAAAATGGATACTATTATTCCCTATATGAGCTGGCAAAAATAAAAATACAAACGCTTCCCTCAAAACTTGTTTCAAAATTAATGTTCAGGATTTTCATAATTTGTTATCTCATATAATATTAAAGTCAGCAATTCAGAAGCTCTTCTGGATTTAACAGCCAGCATTTCTCATTTGCCACCAGCAACCATGTTGTATAATCCACTTTTTATAATAATTGAACAAAGTGGCTTTGAAGATAATTTACATATTAAATTAGTTTACACATACTCTATTAAAAACCAGGTAAGTATTTTGACCAAGGCTGATATTTTTCTCTGCAAGTATTTAAATAATGTATTCACTTCTCCCACACCTACATATGACTGCAACCAACTTCTAAAGCAATTAACTCCCTTCATGTGAGAAGTGCAGCCCTGAGAGCACGCAGGACCCACCAGCTAGCTCTGGGGAGCCCAAGGACCTTGTCCCCTTGTGTAACTAGCAACAGAAGGCAGCCTCCAGAAGGGGAGACACAGAAGAGCAAAATGTGACAAGGTGTGGTTGCCACAGGATTCTACGCTCAACCTATGATGAGAAAACTCCTACAAAGTGCTATGTGTTAGGCAAGTAACAAGGAAAGAGCTACATATTTAGGAAGTAAAGTTTCCCTCCCCTCTCCCACTTCACTGAAACCACTGCCATTCCTTGGTGGGCTCACCACACACCAACACGTTTTGGGAAAGCTAGGTAGGATGCCACTAACAACGGAAAGAAGGATCACAACAATGGTATCATGGCCCATTAGTCATATGCTACAAGAACTCATGATCTTCCTCCTCAAGTCTGATTCTTTCGAGGTGCTCCCTGCCTCTGTGAATAGCATCATCAACCAACCAGGGAATATGCCAGAAACCTAAATTCCCTGAGATCTCCCTGTCCAAGAGCACATCTATCCCCGAGTTTCATTCATTAAGACTCTTCACTAGCTCTCAAATGTGTCCATTTCTCTCCATCCTCATTGCCACCAATCTAGTCCAAATCATTGTTATTTCCCCATCCCACCAACTACAACAAAAGCAGGTTGGAGGCCAGGTAGAGTGGCTCATGCTTATAATCCCAGCACTCTGGGAGGCCCAGCTGAGAGGATTGCTTGAGGCCAGGAGTTCAAAACCAGCCTGAGCAAGAGCAAGACCCCATCTCTACTAAAAATAGAAAAACTAGCCAGGCATGGTGGGGCGCACCTATAGTCCCAGCTAGTCAGAAGGCTGAGGCAGGAGGAGTATTGCTTGAGCCCAGGAGTTTGAGGTTGAAGTGAGCTATGATGACACTACTGCACTTCAGCCCAGGCAACAGAGTAAGACCCTGAATTAAAAAAAAAAAAAATGCAGGCAGGATACTGTCTGCAACCTACTCTCCTTCCTCCACCTACCAATTTAATCTTCTACATAACGTAATTCTGCTTATGTCAAACACTGCTTAACACTCATCAGTGGCTACTGCTTTTTTCAAAAATCCCAAATTCCATATCTGGCAAGCCCTGCCCAAGCTGGATACTGCCTGCCACTTGGGTCTCATCTCAAAGCTTTCTGAAGGCCTCAAACATGGCAGGCTCTCTCCAGGTCAGGAGCACTAAGAGCCCTCACCCCTTCTTCTACCATTATTTGGATGGCAGTGCTAAAGGTATTTTCTAGGAGTAATGCCCCATACAACTGGTGGACTCTCCAAGGCATAAGCTCTCATTCCTCCTGGTACCCAACACTTAGCACCTATGAACTTGCGATCACTTTATTAATATCTTGTGTGGGTCTGCCATGTCTTATCAGGTCACCACTGTATTCCCAGTTCATAGCACTGCACCTTTCAGGTGGCAGATACCCAATAAACAGTTGAATCGATGAACAAAAAGTCAAGATGAAACAGGAACTAATCACAGTCCAAATTCTCTTGCCACAAAAGTCAAGCCTGACACCTACAGAGATAGTGCAAGGCTCAAAGGGCCAAGAAAGAAAAAAGTGTCTCAGATTCCACATTAGCTAAGCAAACAAGCCCGAGAACTAATCAGCCTTTTACTACCAAGCTACGCTTCTTTATAAACATCTACATTTTTAAAAAGACACTTCTAATTTTCAAAGTGAAAACAAAACAAAACCAAATAAAAATTCTCTGAGAAAAAAAGGTTTGCAGTCACCTAACATTAGTTAAAAGGTGCAGGAATCTAGTTATGGTAATGAATACATGCTTCTAAAGCGAAAACAGTAATCAAATCTTGGAATAATTATCTCTCCATTTTTCTAGATGGATAATCATAGTTTAAAAAAAAAAACAACTCCAAACACAGTAGAGGCAAATTATTGTTGGCTTAAAAACACCTTTAAGAGCTATGTTATCATATGCTGCAGGATTCTAAAGCCAGGAGGTACTTTTTAGTCAGAACATGACTCTCCCAGAGCCAGCTGGTCCTCCAACAAAGACAAACCCAGAACCTCTCCCGCACCAGCACCATGCTAGGCACCAAGATGACAACTGCGACTGAGATAAGCTCTGCAGTAAGTGGGTGACCAGCCAGAGGCAGCTCGTTTAATTAATCTCTCTGGGCTTTAGTTTCTTAATCTGTAAAATGAGAAAGTTCAACCAGCTCTCCAAGGTCCTCACACTCTAAATATCCAAAGACTCTCTAGTGATCATAAAATGAATTTCTATTTAACAATATCATTATGACTTCCTGTTTCCATTTGTTATTTTTATCACACAGATGTGATTTCATTTAAAATATTTAATATACCGATAAAAATAAAATATAGAAGTCTAATAATAGTGTTTTTAACTATCTTCCCAGCTCTTAACTACCACCATAATCAGCTACGGACTTCTGCCATAATTGCAACCTGAGTGATACCCAAACTTAATCATTCCGCCTTCATATTTTTTGTAGGAAAACTAAGTGATCATTGACTCTCAATTTCTTTTACATTTTAACATCAGTCATCTTTGAATATGAAAGATTTTTTCTATTAATAAATAATACATTTTTCTAAAGAAGAAAATTTAATCTCCCAAACTAATGGAGCTATAACAGTTCTAGAAATCTGTTCAGAAAAACACTAAATTCTAAATTTCTAATGGCACAAAAACAGTTTTTTTTTAAAAAAAGATACACAAATATGTCCATGTGAATGAACAGGACAATTGAAAGAATCATAGGGCCAGTATATACCTGTTATCTCAGTACCACCTAAGATGGTCCTTCTCCATCTTTTTAAGTGACTTTAGCTGTGTGACTATATCTATTTATGTGCTTACTTGTTTACATGTAGAAATCATTTGAATACTGGAAGTGAGTCACTTTCTTACAAAGCTGAAGTTTTAGGAGCGGTTTTTTTGTAGTCACACACTTTGCTCAGACCTGACTAAGCATTTTTATTCTTGCAATGCCTTATTTATAGTAGATGTTTCTAAGATGGCCATGGTATCTGCTATCAAACCCAAAAAGCTGTATTTGGATAACCAAAAATGAAAGATAACATTTATATAAAAAGTTTATCTTAAAAGTCAAATGTGACTTTTGTTTACCTATAGGCGTCTCTCCCCTACTAGATGGTAAACTCCCTGAGGGAAAGTATTGCCTTTTGTTGCTTTTACACGTGGAAGGCTCACCAAGGTTTGCTGTATCAAAATTGACTATGGTGACTATGGCAAGCAAACTTTCTCAAGCATAAGGAACAAAATGCTGTAACCCTAGGTTTGAAATAACTACCCTAACTTGGCACTTACATTGCTTTTATGGGTTACACACCAGGTATACAGAAGCATTTAGAGTGTATTCTCTTACAAATATATTCTTGCTTTGACCTAACTCTTAAAACAAAGCCAACATTATTGACTTTGCAGCTGTATGAAGAAAAGGTGGTAACGTTACTTTGAAGTTACAGTATTATAAAGGTACTCCTCATGGCATTCATTTTAACTCAATAAAAGTAAGACATAGAAGACTCTCAGGAAAAGTTTTGGAAATGTTCCTGCAAGTCAAACTGATTAAAAACTAGACCAAATACAGTTTTACTATTTTAAAACTAAGTTACTGAATACATTATTTTAAATTTGACTTCTATATTTTCAACTTTGAAAAAAAGTGTTAAATTTTTTCCTTGAAAGAGGAAAATAATGTTTGGTGTTTTAGCCATCACCTACACAACCACTCTAGCATTTCTCTATTCTGCCTTTCATATTAAGTCACAGACAATGAAGTAATTTTTTAAAAAACTAATTTAAAAATAAATCCATTGATTAAACCAATGTAACCAGAGTTCAGAATTCACATACCAGTTTTTTCTTAATTATAATTCATTTCTTATCCAGAAACTCATTTGAATCTTGAAAGCATAAACCTAGGATAGAATTCATCACGGTTCAATTTAGTGACTCGCACAGAGGAAGAAAAAATAGAAAATACCAAGAGAATATAAATGATAAAACCCACAGTCCTAAAAACACAATCCCACTTCTTGAGTGCCATGATGAGGAAATTCACCTGTTACAAGCCTGACAAAAATTCATTATGTTCCTTTATCAGATTACCAAAAAAGAGAGAATGCCATATTTCCCCTATTGGGAAAAATAAGAAAATTTAGCTCCTCAAATTTGCTGCTCGAGTCCTTTTCTATTTCCAAATTCTTATTTTACTTTGTAACTTTTTTCTACAGTGTAGATTTTTCAGGGAAAATAAACTTTTCATGAGCAAACTGTTAGACATAAAATGTCTCCTACTTATCACCTAGAGAGGCAAATCGAGTCCCACTCCGAGCCGCAAGCATCTAGCTTTCAGCCTCTTTATTATCATTGTCAATGAATGGGCCCCAGTCAAATGAAAGCTGCCATTTTAGGGTAAAGACTGGAGGGCTTCTGTTGTGCAACAGCAAGACAAAAACACTGCGCGACAGATGTACTCTGGGGGCTGGGAGAAGGATTCAACTTCGTAAAATCACTGCTCAAGTTATTCCTGAAATAGGAATTACCTAGTACCTAGACATCACTGCAATCTAAATGTAATTATAACTGGGATAAATCAGGTAGGTACAACCCATGCTACTAAGGTCATAGTCACTTAAGATTTTTTTTGTCATCGTTACACTAGATCAGTGAGGAAATAAAGACACATATTTTCTTTCCTATTTCATGACTACGTATTCTGAGTACTCCCCCCTTACTGAGAGAGACCTGGGGGGAAATAACACTCAATCCCTCAGAAAGGTATCGCCCTCTGCAAAACGGCTTAAATTTAAATTTTCAGAAAATTAAAAAATCAAGGCCTTCACATAATCCTTTAAAAATAAACTAAGATCTTTAACGTATCCCACAAATCAAGCCCAGAAGATAGACACTTTTTAAGATGTTATTTAAATCGATTGCTAGGTAATATACAAGGAGAAACTAAAAAGTATACTTAGCAAGTGGAGAGCTAGATAGTGTATCTAATTCTAGCAATTCAAAAGGAAACTCTCTCCATGTGGGTTGCTACTTTTCTTTTGTCCATTGTCTGTTCAGAAGAGGGGGGAAAAAACTAGTTTAAAACCGAGGCGTGAACAGTCTCTAAAAGTGACCTCGGGGAAAGGAGTCCGACCCATAGCAGGAGCACTCTCCGCGCCGCCCGCTCCACGGGGGCGCTCACAAAGCGGGCAGCCAGCCGGGAGTTTGGGGTGCGCTCCCACGGCGCCGGGCTCCTCGAGGCAGAGCCATCCGGAGAAAGGCGGCTCGGTAATGATGGCTGCTCGGGGCCGGCGGCTCCTTCCCCGGAGCCTCCCGACCAGCCCCCCCACCCCGCCCGGGGTCTGCCGCCCACCCCCACCCCCGCGGCCGCGCCGGCCCCGCGCCGCTGCGCCCGCCTCGCACCGCAGCCCACCCGGTGCCCGCGCCCCCGCCCGCGCCCCGCGCCCCCGGCGAGCCCAGTCCCCGGTGCGAACCAAACAAACAACGCGTCCCCCGCCGCCCTCCTTCCTCTCCCCGCTGACCGCTTGGCCTCCAGCCACCTCGGCCGTTCACGCTCCGAGCCGCGGCTCTCTGCGGGGGCAGAGCGCACCCGGGCCACCTCGGGGGCCACCTGGTGACCCCCCCCCACCGGCGCTGACCCCCGGCAGGCTGGGGGGCGGGGGAGCCGAGTTGCGTCCGGGGGTTAAAGTCGCTATTATGCAGCTGCCGCCGCCGGCGGCCCGGCCAGCTCGGCAAGGTGGGGTCCCCTCCTCGCCGCGCCTCCCGGCGCTCGCCCCGACCCCGCTCCCTTTCTTCTCCTCCTCGCGCACTTGGGAGCCGCCGGGGAGCCCCGGGAGCCCCAGGCTCTCGGCTCGCAACTCTGCGACCGCGGCCGGCACTGGCTGGGCTCGGGACGCCCCCAGCGCCGCCGTGTTCGCGCCGCCCCCGCCCCACGCGGCGCCCCGTGCACTTTCCCCGCCGCCGACCCACCTCGCTCGGTGGCCGTCCCCGCGCGGGCTGGCGCCGCCACGCCGGGAGGGACGCACTTTGTTCGCGCCGGTGCGGCCGCCGCTCCCGGCGAGCGCGGCGTGGTCGGTCCGGAGCGGGGGGCGGGGGCGAGAGGCGGGAGGCGGGGGTCGCCGCAGTCCCCGATCCGCCGCCGCCGACGCTCAGCCGCCCCGCGCCCGCGCGCCCATCGCCCGCTCGCACTTGAGTTGGAGCCCAACTTTTCCTCCTTCCTTTTTCTCTCGAATGGAGCCGGCAACTCGTGCTCGGCGCCGGCGGGAGGAAACGCGCTCGCGCTCCCCCGCGCGCAGACACGCTCCCTCCTGTCCCCCGTCCCCCCCCCACGCCGGCAGCACAACAAAAAGCCATTTACATGCGAGGAAGTGACCCTCGGCCGCACCGCGCGCCCCCTCCGCCGCCGGCCCCGCGGACGCAGGCAAAAGTTGGGGCGCCGGGCGGCGCTCGGGACGTGGGTTCGGGCCCCGCGGGCGGCGACGCCGGCGACACGGCGCGGGCGGCGCTGCGCTCCCGCGCCGGCCCCGGCCCTAGCCCCTCGCCCCTCGCCCCGCACACGCCCAACTCCTCGCTCCCAACTCCTCGCGCGGCCCCGGCCCGGCCCGCAGCGATTTCCTGCCGCCGCCGCCGCCGCCCCTCCCGGGGGCGCCGGGCGAACTCTCGCGCTCACCGGTCGGTCGTCGGGCTCCTCCGCTGCGCTGTGCCGAGGGGAAAACAAAACGCAGAGCGGGCTCCGGAGTTGGCTCGGCAGCCGCGGCCAGGGGCTGAATCCACGGGCGCAGAGTTGGCCGGGGGCGAACGGGGCTCTGGCGAGTTTCAGGGTCTCCGGGTCCCCGGGCCGCCTCCTCCGCGGCGCTCCTTTGTGTAATTTCACTCGATTCAAGTTTAATCCGATAGTTCCCGAGCACGAGCGCGTCCGCACCACCACGGCTCAACCCCCGCGCCGCCGCCGCTGCCGCCGCCGCCGCCGCCACCGCCGCCGCCGCGGCCCCAGCACGCCAGCGCCTGCGCGCCCCCGGCATGCCGCGCGTGCCCGAAGCCGCGGGGCCGCGCGCGCCCGCCGCCGGCTCCCTGCGAGCCGCGCCCGCGCCCGCGCGCCGCCACCTGACGTCAGGCGCGCCTGGCATAATTTATGCAAGAATTCGGCCGGGGTGGCGGAGGCCGAGATAGAGGCCGAGAGAAAGGGGGCGGCGCGGAGCCGCGGGGCCGCGGGCGGCGCAGGGCGGGCCGGGCGCCACTTCCCGTCCCCGGGCGGGTGCCGGCGGTGCGGGCGGTTCTCCCGGCCGGCCGGTGCGCAGCTGTCCCGCAGCCTTCCTCGGTGGCCCCGCGAGTGCTCGGCCGCGGCGCCCGGGCGCGGGCTGGAGACGGTGCCACGTTTCCCCGCGCTGCACCTTCCCGGAGTCGGGCTGCGCCGCCCCGGGGCAGGAAGCGGCGGCTGCGACCGGCCGCGACCAGGGGTCTCCGGCGCTGCGCGGACGGCGGCGGCGGGAGGTGTTCGGATGTCCCTTCTGTAATTGTCTTTCAACTTGAAATTATTTTCCCACATGAAATTATTTAGAATGGATTTCAATTTCGAATAGGTCCATTTCTGCTTCTCCACTTCGCTTTCCCTACCTCTCCGCTGATAGGACACCAGATCCACTACTAAATCAAAAAGTTTAACTAGATAGCATTGATTTTGTTGAATTTGTTACCATACCAAAAGAAGAAGAAGAAGAAAAGAAACAGAGAAACGAAAGAGCGCAATGGTTATGAAACAAAGAAATAGGATGTGTGTCCATTATTAAACGTGTCAGGACTAGAATGTTTTAATCTTTCTTTGGCCAAAATGGCACTTGTATACAATCCTATAGCCTTAAATATCCGAGCCTCTTATTCTATTTCTCTTCGCGGTACAAAATGAATATTAAATTTAGAGGAATTTCTTTAAACTAATTTTCCTTTTATGAGATAGATCTATAAACACTTATTAAGCACCTTGTACCTGCAAAATACTAAGCAATTATAATCTTTTTAAACTGCCAACAACTGTAACCTTTCAGACTATTAGGTTAAATCTTGCATTTGTTTTTAAATCAAGGAAGGAACTTTCTTCAACCAAAGACTGTCCTGTGACGGATACAGAGTAGAGTCACTTGCTATTATCCAAAATAAACTAAGAAAATTTCAAAACTATGCAAAATGTATTAATCTTCTCATTCCCTGTTTGATGGTTATACCACCTGTAGTGCTAAGCCTATAATCACAATATTTCTATTTGGACAAAAGATTAAACAAAACTACTTCATTATATAGCTACTACAACTATTCAATAACTAAGTTTGATTATCCTAGACTTAATCACTAAAACGTTTATTTCCTAATTTTACTAATAATTTTATAAATATGTTACTGTATTGTGGTTTGTTAAAAGGCACTGCTTTTGACTTACTTTCCTCATATCTTTGAGTTGCATTTTAAAAGAAATAAATGTTTTAATCAGAGTTTACAGATCATCAGCAGAAATATAAAATTTTGAAAACGCTAAAATCAACTTCTATCTTTTTTATAGCCTTGTGTCATAAAACAAGAATCACAATTCTGAGATTAGGCTTCCATTTCCACAAAGCTTGTATCTCTCAATGAAAGCATATGAGGGATGCTTTGGGTGGGTGTGTGTTTGTGAAAGAGAAAGAGAGAGGAGAGAGGTGTTAAAGACAGGACACAATGTCTAGAAAAAAATCAGTAGTACCTGACTATATTAAAATACATAAAAAAAATAATGTGGCATAAAGGAAATTTTTATCTTTTACATTATGTCCCTGGTCAATATCAGATATGCATCTATTTCAAGACAATTTATAAGCTAAAAAATATGACATATACATATGGTGAAAGTATAATATTACAGTAACAGTGATCAACAAGTATTATTAAGTGACTGTGAAGAGGTTCCCCTGTGCTCTTATACCTTTAACTAGAAAGTTAGGAAACTTCCTTTTGAAATATACCAGAAATAGTAAAATCATATAGCCAGTGCACAACATAAAAACAACTCTGCAGCCCCTCTCTGACTTACCCTCCCTCCATATCCTGCTCTCTGTCCTGAGCCATCATGAAGAACTTTCTAAGCTTTTAGAAGTTGTGCTGTGCAGAATTTGAAGGGCTTTAAAAAGCAGAAACCCTCAGAAGCAAGCTGCTAGGCAGCTCTGGCCTACCTAAGTCATAGCTACCACCCCCCACTACCCTTTAGCTTGGAATGTTTTCTTTCCATTTGCTTCATTATTGGAGTTTTCCCAATGAGAATAATTTGAATTCACAAGCTTTCCCTTTAAGTATGCAAATACTTTAGGGCAAGATAAGGGACTCCTGGTCATTCACAGATGAGTGTAAATTAGTTCAATGGGTTGCTTTCTTCCCAACACCCAGATAGACTAAACAAAATTAGAGACTTAGCCATTCATTCAACTTGGAGTCCCTAAGGGGTTCTAGGCTTGATTCTAGGTGCTGAAAATACTGGAGTGAATAAAGCAGACAAAACTTCCTGTCCTCATGCAGTTTACAATCTAGTGGATTGGTAGTTTTGATTTAGTGATATGAGAGTATGGTAATTTTGGAGTCTGAGCCCTTGGAGGGTAGGACAGGCCTGAGTTAGTTGTGGCCAGAGGGCACTAGAAAGGCACTAGAAAGGCAATAGAAAGGCACTAGAGACCTGGGAAGTGGGGTGTGAAAGGATGGGGTGGGCGCAAGCAGAAAGCAGTTGAGAAAAATATCTAAGACAACATAACCTATGACAAAGTTTTCTAGGCCCCATGAAATGAAACAGTCTCTTCTCAGAACTCAGACTAATGCTAACTGACCTATATTTCCACTGTTTAGACAACTAAATATTTGTCTCTGCTTAGGAAAACAGCCTGTAATGTACCGACCTATAATACTTTAGGAGGGGAGGGGAGGGACAATTTGCACATCCAAAATAACCAAAAAAAACACTCAAACTTCTCTAACACTTAAAACTCAAGTTCAATGTATCTGTCCTTTCCGATGTTTTGAGCTTTAAAATGTTATATAAATTACATTAATTCCAGTGTTGAGGACATTCTTCAAGGCATTTTTGGAACCCATCTTTTGAAATTGTGTTCAGAAACAACTTGCAAGTCCTAGAAAATAACTCTTTTCAGAGCCATATCTTTTTCTTCTTCACTAAAAACTGTATTATTATTATTATTCATCATTTACCAAATTTACATCCAAGTTACTTTGGCTAGTTCCAAACAATGCATTTTGCCTTTAAGTGATGTAGATTTACTGCCGTCGACAATATATAGGAAAATTTAAATGTAGATATTTAGAGGGCTATGAATGTTGAAGAAATCACCAAAAGAAAAGTCTAAAAAATTTTTCCTGTATCACTGAAGTAATGGCATAATCTTCCTCTGTAATTTTTTCATAAAAGAAAAAACCCAGTTGGATATGTAAGCACTGGTGTATTTGTTAGAAAATTGGTCACATCTCTTTACATTAAAAAGCTCCATTATATTATGTGCTCTAAGATTATAGCTTCCCACGTGATAGCGCCCTTTTCCTCATTAGTTGTACTGCTTTAAAATTACTGTTTAGTCATTCTTATGCTGATTAAAGTGTACCTGTCTTTGGTTCCACTGCAAGGAGACTTATTTCTTTGTGAGGTTTTTGCTACCAGGTTTTTAACATAAATAGCATATGAGTATCAATTAGTTCAGTTATTTTTCTAAAAACTCTTTTTTTTAAATTATACTTGCGGTATCCCCCTGGACTTTTTCATTTATCAGGTATATGTGGTGTGAATTTTTTTAGCAATCAGCCCATAGTGTCCCTTAAGTAAGCAGATAGTATATCGGTTTAAAAATCATTAGATAAAATTCCCATTTCATCTCCATAGCCCAGAATAGTGCAAGGAGCTTTTACTGGCAAAGGTCAGGGTTAGTAAGGTCAACATATTAGGTGAAAAGGAAGCCACGGGGACTAGAATTAGGCCATTGTTGGCTCCCAAAGATAGCAAGTTTAGCTAAGTTTGAGCCATTCTTTCAGTGAACACTTACTGAATGTCTACAGTGTGCCAGATTCTATATTAGCACTGAGGGCATGGTAAGGTCCCTGTTCTCAAGGAACTCATGGTGTGTGATATAGCATGAAGAAAGAAATGATTCTTGCTGCCTGGGTCTGCAGGGCAGGCTTCCTAGAAGATGAGGGCCTTGTGCTTCTGAGTCTTGAGTAGACACAGGAATTCATCAGAACAGGGAGATTCATCAGGACAAGGAGGCAAGAGGGATTCCCAACAGAGGACAGAGGTCCACGCTTCCAAAGCCCAATGAAGTTACTGCAGGTGGTTCCATTATGAATGGAACATGGAGGTTGCACCAGTCTTCCTCCACGGTGTTCACTGATCCCTGGGCTGGCTGTCCGTCCTTTGTTCTCCCAAAGATGCCTATCTCCATTAACACATGCTTATGTTGATTAGGATTGATTCTTGTCCTATCTTATCACTGGGTTGTGAGCTACTTGGGGGCGATGACTGTGTCTTGTCTTTTAGGACCTCCAGTTACCATAGAGCCCTCCATGTAGAAGGCACTCAATAGATGCTTACACACCTGGGCAGGGGTGGGGAAATAGTAGGAGATTAGCCTGGAGAAGTAAATAGAAAGGGCAAGGAGAGCTCTAGATTCACCCCAAAGGTGATACACAGTCACTGAACAGTTTTCAGCAACAGAGTAACAAGTCAGATCTGCGCTTAAAAAGATCTCTCTGGTAGGGTGAAGAATGTGGAAAACTAGACCCAAAGCAGGGAGAAAACTGAGGAACACCTCCTAAGACAAGGTAAGGGAAGATATAAAAGCTACTGCCAATTCCTTTATACCATCTAGACTGAAGACGTTGCTACTTGCTTGCCACGTGGGCTGTCATCTGTTGGGAAGAGAAGGCAGAAGTGAGGAACCACTCACCCCGTGGTGGAGGAAGGCAGGGTCTGTCTGGAAGGAGCAGCGATAGGGAGTGCAGGGGCCACAGTTCCAAAGTGCCGCAGCTGCTCTTCTCCCCTCAGGTACTAGCTCTGATGTCCCATGACTTGCTGCTCCCGAACTTATCTTAAGTAATATTGGACAGTCCCCTAAGCCTCTGATCGTCTCCATTTCTAGTGTAACAAATGGAAATTTGTAGTGCTAACTTAGCTAATTATAAGATACTTTTACAAAACATTTAAACTAGAAAAATACATTGTATTATACACCAATAGTTACTGGGCATCTGCGGTGCATCACACACTGTGCTGGCTGCTACAGGCGCAAAAATGAAGCAAACCCCCACCCTGGAGGGAGCTCTGTGAATCTCTTAGGGGTGGCAGACATTTAAGGATATCTTTACAATTAAAATGTGTACAACAGTGGTATTTTGGGGTATAATGATAGCTCAGAAGGAACAACTATGTCAACTTCTTCCCAGAGAGGCAGAGAAGGCATCACAGAGGATATGACATTTAAACCAAGATGAGCATTGCCGGACTCTGCAGATGGCAGAGGGTGGGGAAGCTCACCAGGCAGGAAAACCGGCCGAGACATGCAGGGGACAGATGGCTAGTGTCAGCACTGCAAGTGATCTGGCTCAGATAGAGCACAGCATACACGGGGGGGAAGTGAGGATGGAAATAAAAGGTAGGGCCAGGTGAAAAAGGGTTTTGTAACATATTAAGATATTTTACCTTATCCCATAGGTCATGAGGAGTCACAAAAAGAAAGTCAGCAGGAAAAGAGTAAGGACAAATAGGGATGTGTTGGCTGTGTGAACCAAAGCTCGGAGTAGGTTGACAGCGAGTGGACATCAGTGATGGCCCAAAACAGTACAGCATGAGGAGGCCCTTGGCCAGGGCAGCATTTGAGGTGGTAGAGATAAAGGATTAGATGTGAGAGATATTTCCATGACATGTTTGGTAAGATTTGGTGAATGATTGATTGATTGTTGGGAAGCGAATAAAAGGAAAGGATGAGGATGCCCTTCTAGGTCTCTACCCTAAGAGACTGGATAACTAGTTGCATCACCAACCTAGATGTGAATGGGGCGGGAGCAGTTTGCAGAAGAACACAGGGCTTTGGTGTGTCTTTCAGACATGGTTTGTAGACTATTCAAGTGGGGATGCCCATTACGTAAGAGATGGGAACTTAGAGGACTGATCTGGCCTAGAGATACAGGTGTATGAATCATAAGGTATGAATGGTGCTTAAATCCATTGGGATGGATGAGATTGCTTGGGAATGCATGTGACAGGAGAGGAAATCAGGCTGATGGCAGGAATCTTTTTCAGTTGTCTGTTACTGTATATCGAACCACCTGAAAACTTAGTGGCTTAAAACAACAAATTATATTTCATCTGGTGTGTTGTCTGGGGGTTGGGTTCATTTGGAAAGGCTGGGGTAGTTCAGTCTCTCTCTCTCTCTCTCTCTCCCCCCACACCACTTGGTTTTTCATCTTGATCATTCTGATGACATGGCAGTTTCCGGAGAGTATTCCAATGAGGCAAGCCCCAAGACACAAGCACTTATCAGGCCTTTGCTTGCTTCAGGTTTGCTGATGTTCCATTGGCCAAAGCAAGTCCCCTGGTCAAGCCCAGAATCAATGTTGAGGGGAACAGGAAACAACCAGAGGTGTGATTCACTGGGGAACATTACTTATTTATTTAAAACCTACGCAAAGAGAGAAGCAGAAAAAAATAATAAAAAGAGACATCAAAGAGAAGTCATTGAAGAAAAGTCACAAAGATCCATCTGAAAGGAAAAATAAGACATCAAGGTAGAAGAGTTTCTGGAAGGGAAGGGGCGACAGTGCCAAAGGTCACAGAGAGATCAAGTAGGAAGGAATGAAAAGCTTCCATTGGACTTGGTCATTGTTAACCTCTTCAGTTTCGAGTGCTGAGAGTAGAAAGTAGATTGCAGAGGGGCAAGAAGTTAATGGGGGTGCTTAGACAGTTCGTGTAGACTCCAGACTCTTTTACTAGAAGCTTAGTTATAAATGAAGAGAGATGGGTGTCTAGAAAGAACTCACATTAGAGGGCAGTAGTTTTTTGTTTTTGTTTTGTTGTTGCAATATCAGCGTGATAAGCAGTCCTTTAGAGTAGGAGACAGGAGCCAGGGGAGCAAGGGGACAACTGCATAAGAGAGTAGGGGTTGATGGGAGCAGTTATACCTGTTTTTCTGAAACCAAAGAAAGACAGGTAAAAATGGCAATAAGTGTATAGATTGGAGTGGAGAGAGATGGCAGAAAGCCAAGGTTTCTCATTGGTAAGTTGCTATTTCTCTTATTAATTCAGTGGTTAATAACCTGCTGAGATGTTAATGTCTGTGAATGGTCAAGAAATGCAAGGAAAGTGTTCAACTTTTGAAACAGCCACTACAGGAAAGAAAGAAGCTACAGAAAGGACCCTCCTTGAGTGCTCAGCTGAGACTGTAGCAGCACCAAGTTGTTATGCAACTTTCTTAAGTGCAATTTGCCCCCTGGGGAAAAGGAGTATACACTGTGGATTGCCAGATTCACCCAGGGGAGTCATTCTTTTCTTCAGAGACCCAGAGGGATGGTTGCCCACATAGCCAGTGCCAGGGTAGAGTCCACAGGAGCCAGGTGATATCAGCTTGGGTTGTTACATGGAGGCATGAAGTACTCACAATAATGGGTCCCTTGTTTAAATATAGAACATGAGTTGTATGTGATTATAGATACATACATACATATTAATACATATTACATATATATGTATATGAAGGATACATAGGGATTCCTGATCATCTCAAATCTCTCTCTCTCTCTCTCTCTCTCTCTTTTTTTTGGGGGGTGGTGGAGAACAAACGTGTTAACAACAACAAATAAATAAGCATTTCTCCTCTTCTTTCTATTCTGTTAAGTCCCTGGATGGCTGTTGGCTCATTTGGTTGGATTGTGGCCAACGTTAACCAAGCCAACAGCTCCGGCACTGTTTTTGCTCTGCTGATCTCAGTGGTGTCAATGTTACATAGTGGGATGTGGTATTATCATTGCAAGTTCTTGGAAAATTCTAGGCCAACCTGTGTCAAATTCAAAGTTGTACTTTGATATGTAAAGTGAGAATAGGCCACAATTTAAGGTTGCCTAATTTCCTATCTTGTGTGTCAGACCTCAGGATGCTCTTCACTTAACCCTGGTTTAGATATTTACCAATAACTTTGTAGCACATGATACCCCAGTTCTCTTCCTCCTTGGCCAAAATAGTCATGGTAGGTAGAATACTGAATTTGGTTTTTGCAGATCATGTACATACAACTCTGATTTTATACGAAAGGATTGTGAGACTTCGAGGCTGCCCAAGGTCACTCTCCTGTAAATGACAAAATGGGATCCAAACCCAGGTCTCCTAACCCCCTGATCAATCCTCTTCCCCAAACAGAAATCTAATAACTGCCCAAAGACTGCTTGCCTTTCTCATGATCCACTGTGAGCTGAACTCCCTTACATACAGTTGTTTGTACTTTCCTCTGCTTTAAAGGGGAAAAGGCACATTTGATGGACAAGTCTGCACTGTAATTCCCACAAGATCTTGCCCTAGGCTGCAGCTCTGGATAAGACTAACTTGAGAATTATGCAACCAATTATGATTAATCCCTTCTCTTGGGTAGAAACACTGCTTGCTCTCTGCCTAACTGCTCCACGTGGAAATATGGTAGTCACAGGCACCCACATGGTCACCACAGCTCTCAGATTTGTAAGAGGTTAGTTCAGCAACAGTACCTAGCACAGCACCTGACATACAGGAGGCACAGGACAAAGGCTTGTGAAATCACTGTGGCATTCAAAGTGCTGGGATAACTGGATACAGAAAGGCAAAAACCATTTTTAAAAAATGTTTCTGTGTACTTGAATCTGAAAGTGGAAACATTCCTAATTTTATCTTAATTTGTATTTTAGCATAGTTAACTTCCTTCAAAGTAATTACTTTTTAATATGTTTATAATGTGTTTATGCGATTGAGCTGCTATACTGGGGCTTTCCATTTAGAAAGCCAGCAAGAATTCATGTTCGGCCGTTCTCTAAGCCCCTCTCTGGAGACTGTCCAGGTATGCGACTGCTAACCTCGGTTCATACGGCAGAGCTGTGTGGGTGAAAGGCAGAAGCTGACCAGGATGCAGAGCCGGGACCATCCATCCTCCAGTCCCTTCCTGTCCTCACAGCCCCTGTTGTGGGCCCTTGGGCCTCTCCTAACTCACCTGGGTCTAAAGTCGAATAAGGATGGTTTTACAGGTTTCACCGACAGCCTATTTGTGTACTGCCTCTCTCAGAAAAAGAAAAATATAATATTGCCAGGCCTGACTCGAGGAGGGCGAAACAGTACATGTGGACTCAGAGATGGCAAAAATCAAGGCAGTGGAACAAGAATGACTGAATCTGGGGAAATAATACCACATTCTATGTGTACGTTTCCTTTGCCTCATATCTTTTTTTGTGTGGTAAAATATACATAACATAAAATATGCCATTTTCATGGCTGGGCACAGTGGCTCATGCCTGTAGTCCTAGCACTTTGGGAGGCGGAGGCAGGAGGATCACCTGAGCCCAGGAGTTGGAGGTTGCAGTGAGCTATGACGACACCACTGTACTCTAGCCCAGTGATAGAGAGAGACTCTGTCTCAAAATAAAATTACATTGTAACCATTTTTAAGTGTGCAAGTACGTTCACATTGTTGTACTGTCACCACCATCCATCTCCAAAACCTTTTCATTATCCTACACAAAAACTCTGTACCCATTAAATAAAAACTTCCCATTTGTCCTCTTCCCAGACCCCAGCAACCACCGTTCTACTTTCTGCCTCTATCAATTTAACCATTCTAGGTACCTCATAAAAGTGGAACCATACAATATATGACCCGTTGTGCTTGGCTTATTTCACTTAGCATAATGTTTTGAAAGTTCATCCATGTTGTAGCATGTGTCAGAATTTCCTTCCTTATTAAGGCTGAGTAATATTCCATTGGATGTATATGACACATTTAGTTTATCCCTTCATCTATCCGTGAACACTACACTTTTTCCACCTTTTAGCTATTGTGAATAATGTTGCTGTGAACATAAATGTAACCTCATGCCTTTTGAAGACTAGTCCCTGTCCAGTCAAGGTCCCGGTACTTGGTAACTCCTCCTTTCCTGAGGTCGGTTCACACTAGTTCCCCTGGTCCCTGTGCCCACTCCATGGCGAAGGTCTCACCTCCTCCGGGAACTGAGGCTGGCTTCCATGTGTACTGCTGTGCTCTGTCTTCGTTGTGGTCCTCTTGGTTCTACAGATTCCCTGCTTTTGTCTTTGGACATGGGACCTAGTCTGGACCTGATGTCTTTCCTGGGAGCCACTGCCATGGCATGAGGCCCCCTCAGCCTGGCCCTTGCTCTTAATAAGCTGCTGCAACCTCAAGGTCAAGGCTTTACAAAACATGCTGTAGATAATAACAATGGTACAATTTAACATGGAAAATTTCATTGAAAGACACATGCAGTTGATTGGATAACACTACAAGGTTTCTCAAGTTATCCCTAAATATTATTATAAAAGAGAATGACTTGCTACTTGACTATTTACTGATAAGAATTGACAATCATTTATTTACTGAGCTTTTCCTATATGGAAAGTACTATATTGAATTTATGGGGGAATATACTAAATGGGCACATATTCCCTCCATTGCTCTCAGAAAGAGCACATTTAATCAGGGAGATGCTACCCCTGATGACAAAACTAATCAAATAGATTAGGGTTTATCTTTACAACTATGAAAATACCATATACATTCCTCTGCACCTGGACTTTTTTTGCCATAGCTTGGAGATTACAGCACATCAGCACATAAACACTACCTCATTCTTTCTAATATCCATGATATTTTCATAATTATGGGAGGGAAAACAGAAGGAAGGATTTACAAAATACATACATATACACATGTGCATATATACATTTGTATGTGTGTACATATGTGTCTATTTATGTGTCTGTAAATGCACAGGTGTCTGGAATGATACACAAAGAACTAGCAATCGTGGTTGTCTCTGGGGTGTGAGACTGTGGATGAGAGAATACTTTTTTCCTGAACATCCTCTTTTGTACAGTATAAATTGTCTGTGTCCACGTATTACTTTCAAATTGTAAAAAATGTTTGTAAAACTAACAATAAAAGACAGTGTGTGGTAAGTGGCAAATGATAGTATACAAGCACCATGAGACGCTCTAGAGGAAGGAAGGCTTGCTTTAGGCTGGAGCAGGCCTGGCGGTTCACAGAGGGGAAGGGGGTCTACAAATGAGCTGTACAGAATGGGTAGGATTTGGGGACAGGGAGGAGTGACAGGAAAGCAGGGTGGGACACCAGTCCCGTCAGAAGGCACAGAAAGCAGGTAATATGAGGGCAGAGCCTGGGTGGTTGGCATTGCATTGCTGATCCATGGCAAGCCACATATTTCAGGAATCAGACAAGTAGACGTGTGAACATCCTGTTATGAAAGTCGAGAAAGCAGCAGCCAGTGTTTTGCCAGAGTAACGGCAACTTCCCGCTCCCCTAGTGTCTCCTGAGACAAATCCAGCATTGGCCCCAGAGAGAAGCTTTGCCTGATTCTAGCACTTGAGTAATTGTTCATTTAACTCGCCAATATTCAACAGTAAGAGAAGATGTCAAATGTGACTTTGGTCTAAACACATTCAAGTCTGCTGACTTCCACAGCTATGGAAAACTCACCTGATGCCGAGCAATGCGAACTGTGTGTGGTAGGCTGGGAGCATAGGTTGAGACTGGGTTGGGTTGTACTAGTCTCAGCAGTTTACCTTTTCTTCCATGGGTTATATGTAACTATTGAAGTTTTGTGAATAAGGAAGCACACAGAAAGATGCACGTGACACTATGTGTAACTCGTCAAGTGGCAGTTTATGGGGTGGGATTGAGGAAAAAGAGGCCAGTAAGAGGTTATTGTAATACTTGTGGGTAGTAAGTGTGAGCATCAGAAGGTGTGAATGCTAAGACTCTCTGGAGGGAGAACTGGCAGGTCTTCATGACTGAATGTGGGGGCTGAGGACAAGTGGAAGGTGACTCTGAGACCTGGAGCCCAAGAGATTTTAAAGGACAATAGAAATGACGGCAGAAACAGAGAAGGCATCCAGAGGGAAAGCTTATGTGGGGGGAGAGATAAACTTGCTTTTACACATGTTGATTTAGAGACAATACAATATCAAGGTGAAATGATCTAGCAGTCACCCAAAGATAAAAAGATCACACTGAGCACTAAATAAATGAGATTTCTGATGACAGCACATAGTATTACCTATGAAATCTTGCCAGAAAAGGAACTTGAATCAGATCAGGCATCTAGATCTATGAGTTTACTGGAAATTGGGAAGAGACAAATGTGCTAGACAACACCACAGGGACTCAGTCAGCAATATCCAGAATGTGGGCTATGACATAGTACAATCGATCTGATGTTTTCAACAAATCAATTGCAAGAAAAAGAAAACGAGAGAGAGAAAAAGAATCTAAACATAAAAAGAGACTTAAGGAGTCACAACAACGGAGATTTGTAGACCTTATTTGGATCCTGATCTGAGCAAATCAACTCTCAAAAAACTTTTTGAGACAATTGAGGAAATGTGATCTGACTGGATATTTGCGAATCTTAAAAAATTCTTTTTCATTTGGGCGCATATTAATATTCTGTGGTTAAGGCTTTTAAAAAAATTATTTTTCCTTAGAAACAGGGTCTCACTCTGTTGCCCAGGCTGGAGCGCAGTGGCTGTTCACAGGCGCAATCATGGCTCACTACAGCTCACGTAATCCTGCCGCAGGCTCTTGAGTAGCAGGGACTACGGTGGGAACTTAACACCACACCTGGTTGTTTAGGCTTTTTAAATGAGCCCTTATTTTTAAAGATCTATACTGAAATATTAAAGATGAACTGACATGATTTCTGGGATTTGCTTCAAAATAATCCAAAGTAGGGGGGGAATGGTAGGGTGCAGATGAAACAAGAGTGGCCATAAATTGATGATTGCTGGGCTTGGGAGACAGTCCCTGTGGAGAGGCCGTCATCATTATACAATTCTGTCTATACTTTTGTGTATGTCTAAAATTTTCTAGAATAAAAAGTTTAAAAAATAAGTAAAGGAGAAAGTTCACTCCATGGAGGTCAAATACTTCCCTGTAAAAGTAAACGTCTATGGATAGGTGAGCAGGTAGTGCAGAACTAGTAACAAGTCCTGAGGAAGTTCCATATTTAAGTTCCCATATCAGAAAAAAAGGAACAACAGATTTCCAGAGTAGAAGCAGCACACTCTTCTGGCAAAAATCACTGCTTTGACAGCCTGAGCATGAGCAAGACCCTGTCTCTACAAAAAAATAGAAAAATTAGCTGGACCAGGTGATGTGTACCTGTAGTCCCAGCTACTCCAGAGGCTGAGACAAGAGAATCGCTTGAGCCCAGGAGTTTGAGGTTGCAGTGAGCTATGAAGACACCACTGCACTCTAGCCTGGGCAACGAAGCAAGACCCTGTCTCAAACAAACAAACAAACAAAATCATTACTTTGAAATTCAATAAATCTGGGTTTGAATCCAGTGCTAACTCTTACTAGATTTGTTAACTTGAGCACATCGCTTACCCTCTGTAAGCCTCCAAATCTCAGTTTCCTTATCTGTAAAGTGGAGATAATAATTGCATCTACTTCATAGAGTTACTGGAAGGTTAAATGAAATCATATGTATAAAGCACCTTATATTCTGCCTGATACAAAATAAGTGTTCATTAAACATTTGCTATTAGTATTATTGTTTTATTACTACATAGAATGGTCATAAAAGATAAGGAAAGAACCAGGGTGTGTAGTACGATAGAAAACAAGACAAAATTTTGATGAAAGAGCAATGGCGACGGTGCTGTGTTATAATCAAGGAATCTGATGCTTTCACCAGGTTAGGCAATTTGGAGGATTAGATCATCTGGAGGTCATTGATGGTGTCATTGTGTTTGTTTCATAAAGATGTGGCATGAGCAACTAGAAGACAAAAATTAAGCTAGACGCGATGGTGAAGCAATGTGAGCAGTGGGCACTGTGTATTTCCTTATTTGGTGATGAAAGGAGGGAACAGAACAGAGCAGCAAAGACAAGGAAGCCCTGTTTCAACGTAAGGGAGCTCTTGCAAGTCTGCAGGAAGAAAGGAGGCAGCTTGCAGAGCAGTGGGAGATGCTAAGGCAAGAGCCATGTGTCCTCAGCCAAGGAAGAGAAATGGAGGGCTGGTCCCACGGCAAGATTAGAGATTCAGGGAACTTGGTATACAGCGGGATAGGTATGGTGGATAAAAACAGGACAAAGCCAAGAGAAGAATCAGGATTTTTGAGGACACCATGGAAGGAATTGTGAGGGAGAAAAAATTATGGAAGGAGATGATCAGATGGGGAAGGAAGGCGCACAGAAATGTATGGGAATGAGCATAAAAGAGAACAGGAGAGCAAAGGGCTGATATCTGGGCGAGTGAGTGGCTGAGGATGCCAAGGATGCCAAGGCTGGCCGCAAACTAGAGCAGGTTCTTTGGAGGGCAGGCTGGGCTGTCACGTGGTGTCAGAGAACTGAGCAGGGGACAGTCTGCGCTCTGTCCTATTGCGAAGATTGTTCTGTGGCCTCTGAAGACACCTCTTGGGTGATTGGAGAAGGGCGTCAGCTGACACCGGGTAATAAATTTGCGTCCACAATGGCCCGTGGTGGCATAGAGCCCTCCAGCTGCCCGGGGTGGAACTGCAGGTGTTGATAAAGCACAGAGATAAGAACACGCCCCAGGAAGTGGAGGTGGAAACGCAGTAGAAAGCAAATGCAGTCAATGAGGAACAGGGATCATTAAAAAAAGTACTGAAGTATACAAACCTTTCTTTGTAATTTCTGAGCCCTTCGCTCTACTTATATCCTTTTCTTCCACTCTCCTGCACCGCATGTCGGAGCCCCATCCTGAGACAAGGTCATAGTGCTGGTTTCTTATACTTCCTGATAAGAGAGAGAAAGAAAGAAAAACCTGGAAATTTAGTGACTTACTTGGTGTAAAAACTACTGAGTCTAAATGTCATGACCTTCTAACAAAGGGGATTACGATTTGGGAGGAATACATCTGAAATCTAGATTCATCTGGATTATGATGCCCTATTTGTATCTCTTTTTAAATGCAGGTATGGCCTAGCCCACTTCCTGTCCCCAGTATTCATTGCTCCTCTTCTTCCACACTAACAGAAATTTTAGGGAGGCGCATGGCTCCCCAAAATAAAGACTGTATATTTCAGCCTCCTTCACAGCTAGGTGTCATTAAGTTGGCCCAACAGTATGTGAACAAAAATATTGGCTCTCAGCTTCTGGGGAACTTCCTAGAAAGACAGTTGGTGTGTGTCCTCTGCCCTCCTTTTTTTTCCTTCCTCTACTCTGCTGCCTGGAATTCTAGTCTAGCCCCATTTTGGACCACAAAGACAGTGGCACAACCTCAAGATGGGGAAGCAAAACTGAAAGAGATTGATCCTTAAGACTTAGAGTAGACACATAGACACATCCTTGAACTTGTACAGGATTGGGATAAAACTTCTATTTCATTTATGCTGTTATCTGAGGATTTTTTTGTTACTTGTAGCCAAACCAAACCTGATTCTAATTGATGTATGTGTTAAAACAAATTAGGCAATGGGGAGAAAGGATTATTTGATATTTAAGAATATCAGTAATTAAGAGAAGCAGGATTCCTGGCAGCAGGATCTCCTGGTCCAGAAGCTTAGAACAGAGGGAGAGCATAGCACTTTTGTTCATGCAGAACCATGCTGGAACATGACAAAATAGTACATATTACATGACGTTAGCAGCAGCCTCAAGTGTTTTGGGATGAGTGTTAAGAAGTGAAGTTTCAAAGAGTGGAAGAGGAAGTCACCAATGGGCTCGTAGCAAAGGACTGATATACCTCACTTTGGGCTGTAGACAATAAATCAATGTGCAGTGGTACCTGTGCACACAACCGTGTGACCCCAGCAATATGCAGGAGCTCGTGCAGCAGACAGGACAGTTGAGAAGGGAGGAGTACGTGGTGAGGCACCAGGATGGGGCAGGTATGGGGGGAGAAGCTGAGCGAATGGGGGCTTCATGGCGTTCAAAAGCAAGGTGATAGAACCAGCCATGCAGGAAGGAGAAGCAGCTGTGGTTACAGGCTGCCCATGGATGTATTGCAGCAATTGGCCAGCTCCAGGCGATGTCCTCAGCGAACATGGGGGAGTGAGACTCGGAGTGGAACTGACAGCTGCAGGGTGGTGGTGGAAGGCCATGGCAGAGTTTGGCTTGAGAAGGGGGGCGGGGGGAGGCGGAGACACCAGACCAGGTCCGGGAACTGCAATTAAGGGCAAATGAGGAGCATTCCCCGGAGAGAGCTTTGGAAGGGGTCCTGTCTTCCAGGGAAAGACTGAGGCTGAGTCAAAGTCAAACAGCTACACGGAAAAGTCAGGCGCAAAGCATCAGGCAAATCACACAAAACAGATCTTCAGTCAGGGTTCCCACTGTGGGCTTCCAGGTTTGTTTTTTTGTTTAATATATTTTTTATTGTAGTAAAATACACATAACATTTACCATTTTAACTTTTTTTTCTTTTTTGAGACAAAGTCTTGCTCTGTGACCCCAGCTAGAGTGCAATGGTGTCATCATAGCTCACGACAATCTCGAATTTCTGGGCTCAAGCAATTCTCCTGCCTCAGCCTCCTGAGTAGCTGGGACTACGGGCACGCACCACCACACCCTGCTAATTTCTTCTATTTTTAGTAGAGACCCGGTCTTGATGTTGCTCAGGCTGGTCTCTAACTACTGACCTCAAGCGATCCTCCCACCTCGGCCTCCCAGAGTGCTAGGATTACAGGCGTGAGCTGCCACACCCATCCAATTTTAACCATTTTTAAATGCATGGTCCAGTGGCATTAATTATATTCACACTGT
This sequence comes from Eulemur rufifrons, assembly GCF_041146395.1. NCBI lineage: Eukaryota > Metazoa > Chordata > Mammalia > Primates > Lemuridae > Eulemur > Eulemur rufifrons. Next base: position 92,527,731 of record NC_090985.1, read on the forward strand.
TGTGCAACTATCACCACTATCCATTTCCAGACCTTTTTCATCATCCCAAACTGAAACCCTGTACCCATTAAACACTAACTCCACATTCCCTCCCCTCCCCACCCCCTAGTAACCGTTCTTCTATTTTCTGTCTCTATGAATTTTGCCTATTCTAAGTACTTCATATAAGTGGAATCATGCAATATTTGTCCTTTTGTGGCTGGCTTATTTCACTTGTGTCCTCGAGGTTCGTTGATGGTGTAGCATGTGTCAGAATTTCCTTCCTTTTTAAGACTGAATAATATTCCATTGTATGTATATGCCATGTTTTGTTTATCCATTCATCCACTGATGGCCATTTGGGTTGTGTCCACATTTGGGGGCTGCTAGAATTTTGACCACCTGTGGTAGAGGCTTAATTACAGTGGAAAGATAGGGGAGGGAGAGTTAGCAGGGAAAGGGAGAAACCCAGAGCAGAAGAGGGATGTCATCTGCCCTTCCTCGCACTTTTGTGGAAACTGCAGTCTGTAGAAAGCATGAATGGCTCAAAGTCACAGAGAACTCAAGCCTTCCAATGTTTGATCTTCGGACTGCTTTTCCCCCTTGCTCCCATGTTTACCGCCAAGCTAGTCTGAATTCAGCTGAACTCCATGACCGGCAAGGAATATGCGTAGGGCCAGGCAAGCAGAGCCCGGAAGCCTGAGAGCAGAGGCTGGAACCCCATGGCATGATGCCAGAATGGCACAGAAACAGCGGAGAGAGACTGTTCCCAGATGAAACCATCAAAGCATCTTTGGGCCCACCTCCCTTGGCCCTTGATCCTTTCTGCTTCTCTACCTTTGCTGTTCACAATCCCTTCTCTTACATGTCCATCTTGCCCCTTTGCTTCATTTTAACAAGGTAATAACAATCTCTGCTGAGTAGGTAAAATATTATTTACATGTTAGCTTAAAGTGCCAGGTACATCCCTCCTAGGGAGATTTGTATTTTAAGGAGCAACTTTAGAAAATTGAAAACTTTAGGATCTCAAAGATCGAGACTGTGATGGTGGGAGGGCAGAGGGTAAGGATGATGTGTTCAGGCCCGAGTGCCCCTCCACTGCTGGCTGTGGGTCTTGTTAAAAGGCAGCAAAGACAAGCAGCTGGGGGAACTGCCCACCCAGCTCTCCTTCCCTTGCAAAGAACGGAGGCTCACTCAAAAATGCGTTAGGGCTTAGTTTTGTTTTGTTTTGTTTCAGATCTTGATTTTAGCTTCCGTGAGAAAAAAAATGCATCTTCTATTTACCATCCTTAGTGTGCACTACAGCACTCTACATGTAGTAAGTTCTCAGTCAAATATGTTAGGATGATTAACTGCTGGCCAAATATTTCAAACTTGGATGAAGATGTCAAGGATAACAGAAGAATTACTTTCATTGCTACCTTGCTACTTTATCCCTCAGATTTATCACAGGTCAATAATAGCAAATAAATAGTGAATGAATAATATCTTCCTTGCTTAACCTTTGACAGTGAATATTGAACAATAAATTAAATACTTGCCTTATTTTTATTATAATAGTTTTCTCCCCATATACAAATATCAACTTGCTCTTGCATAATACTTAGAGCATAACAAAAGCTAGACTGTACCAGAATCCTCTGTAAACTTACTACAATGATTTTTTCTTTTCTTTTTTTTTTTTTTTTTGAGACAGAGTCTCACTCTGTTGCCCAGGCTAGAGTGAGTGCCGTGGCATCAGCCTAGCTCACAGCAACCTCAAACTCCTGAGCTTGAGCGATCCTCCTGTCTCAGCCTCCCGAGTAGCTGGGACTACAGGCATGCACCACCATGCCCGGCTAATTTTTTCTATATATATTTTTAGCTGTCCATATAATTTCTTTCTATTTTTAGTAGAGATGGGGTCTCGCTCTTGCTCAGGCTGGTCTCGAACTCCTGAGCTCAAACGATCCGCCCACCTCGGCCTCCCAGAGTGCTAGGATTACAGGCGTGAGCCACCGCGCCCGGCCGGCAATGATTTTTTCTTATAGAGAGTGCCCCAGTTGTTGCTAATATCACCTATTACCCACGAATGAATGCAAGTACATATGAATCCCCTGTAGAGAATTAGACTTGTGACAAGATAATTTATTTCCTTCTTAGGTTTTTTTCATACTTCTTGTATATATATGACATATAATATATATTATATTGTTACTATTGTGATTTCCATGAAAACCAAATGTCTCCAAGTCCAAAGTAGAACATGTAGAATAGTATCCATAAATACTATTTGTTTAGTGTCTTAAGGTTTATGGCATACGTCATCCTCATTTGATCCTCACGTCAGCACTATGAGATGGTCAAGATGGCAAATCGTTGCCCAGTTTATAAATGTGGAAACTAAGTCTCTGACCCAACCTGCAGAAGATATGAAACTGGCTGACTTAGACCTAAATTTTTTAGTTCCACATCCCACCCCATTTCCACTCTCCCTTACTCTAGTCATCACCATCTACATATCTCTACTGGACTGGCAGTTTCTTTTCAGTGCCCAATTAACTTGAAATCTCTGTTGAAACTGACAAATGCAGCAAATGGCAATCTTAGATCACATCTTAAATGTGTGTTTCTTTCAAGTAGTCACCTAATCAGGTTTGGCATGCTTAAATAAGGCTGAAATGTATTTACATTGTAGGTACACTCTTAAAATTAGCTATTTAAAAAAATGTTTTATTATAGATGTTTTAAAAAAATCCTTTACCATGCCATTAAGTTTGGAAATAAGATTTTTAAATGGTTTTAAAAAGTGAAAAATGCAGTTAGCTAAAATGTAAATAAAGTGTACTTGTTGAACTTTTGCCAAATCAGTGTCTAAAATATTTTCTAAACTCAAAATTATTCAAGCCTACATTAAAAAGAAAAGCCATTTCTCCAGCATTTATTTTTCTCTTATCATTTGTTTATAATAGTCATTTGGCAGGTCCTGTAAACAGATAAGGTACACATTTGGAGAATATTTTTCTGCAGAAACAGTAAATAATTATAATGCATATTTCTTCTGCTTTAAATATTGTTTTCATTAAATAAATTGACAATATAATATGTTAATTATAGCACAAAAGCATGGACACAAATTAATTTCTTTATCTTTTTCTGGCTCAAACATTAACACAAATTAATTTCTTTATCTTTTTCTAGTGCAACATTATTGCTTTACTTTTATATTTCTTTTTTTATTTTATTAAACAAACCCTCCCCCCTTTTCCATTTTTATTTTTTACTAAATTCTACTCTTTTCCAGCAAAGTGTAACAAAGTCAACAGACTAGTTGTACAGTAATGAGAAAACCAACAAGGATCTCCTTCAGGGTAAGGCTGAAGGGAAACAATTTGCAGTAGTTAAGATTTATTCCCCTATCCTCCCCTCTAAATATTACATCGCTCAACAAAGAATTCTTGTTTAACTTTATTGGAAAGTGTGTAGCAGGACCATGTTTAGAAATACTACAGACTTAAAGGTACATATGTTAGCATTGCTAGCTGGGAGTGAGCACAAGGAAAATGAGAATTTCAGTTTGTTATACTGACATCTCATATAAACAAAATGTTAAGAGTACTGGGATTTTTTTTTAAAAAAGCCAGTACCAGAGCAATTTCTTATCCTATTTGTGATTACTATCTCAAAAATTAATAATAACAAGCAAGGAACTAGAACTCTCGTTTAATACCTTTTTCTTCCACGCCTTCCTTCAATCATTATTGGGACATTAGTTCCAGTTCAGTTTTAAAGTTTCAGAGTATAAGCTTAAAATGAACATTTCTGTCCATTTGCATTGAACAGCGAGCCACTGTTCCAGATTTTCATTTCACAAACCACACAATTTCTGCTAAAAGAGATTTGTAGTTGATTGTGACAAAAACATATCATTTTAAAATTTATTATATGTTTTTAAAAAGCATGTTATTCTTATAGAGGAGAAATTAAACACTGAAAAATACAGCAATATTAAAATGAATCAATCAGCAAACACCTACTCATTACGTTCGGTTTTCTGCACCCATCACTGTGTATTCTAAAAGGGTTATTGGGCTCTGAGCAGTACTGCCAGGACCATCCCAGGAACTGGGAACAATGCCCCGGCTCCAAAGGGCTGGCGTGGGACGTGCTCCCAGGCAGGACGGCAGGCGACCGCAGCGTAGGGATACGGGTGCACCGTAGAGGCGGAGGTGCGATGGGCGCCGCTAACCCTCACTTTGGAGAGGGAGGTGCCGTAAGGGAAGGAAGCCACCTTCCAGGGCACGGAGGAGACAGGGAAGTGCTGCAGTGGCTTGAGAGGACTCCGCACGTAGAGAGAACTGAAAGTAGTTCAGGTTGGCTGGAAGCGGGGAAGTGTGGGAGGAGTGGCCCACGGTAAAATATCCAGCCCAAGACGAAAGCGGAAACTGGACCTGGAGGTTCTTATAAAGCGAACTTAAGGAGATAGAACTTTATACTGAGGGCAACAGGGAGCCCATAAAAAATTTCAAACAGGAGTAAAACGACCGGATTAACATTAAAATAAAGCATCTAGCTGGCCGCAGTGTCGAGATGGGGGAGGGGAAAAGGCTAAGGGCAGCGAGCAGGTCCCGCGGGGTCCAGGTGGGAGATGCCGGCGCCCTGCACTGGGGCAGTCAGCGCGTGGCAGGAGCGACAACCAGATGACAAGTAGCAGGGACGTAAAACAGATCCTGAGGCTTAATGATTTGGGGCTGGGGACTGACGACCAGGTTATAGTGATGCCCCTGCTAAGATGGGAAACACGGGAGGTTTGGAGGAAAGGTGCAGAGCTCTATTCAGAACGCACAGACGTTGAGGTTTCTGTAGCACCCAAGTTAAATATTCCTGGACTTCAGGACAGGGGTGATCTGGAAGTAAGATGACGCTCTGGGAGTGGACGAGACCATCCAGAGCATGCACAGAGAAAGCGGCCCAGCTAGCTCCCGGGGGTCCCCACCGTACGGCCGGACAGTGCTTATACTCCTCTTTTCTTCAACTTCACATGGAATGTCAAAACAGGCTGTGACATAGGTAGGGGATTTCATTGCTCCAGTTTTGCAGGTAGGGAAAATAAGATTTTTGGGCAAGAGCTTATTCACGATCACTTGGCAGTGACTGTCCCAGCCAATACACCCCTATGCTACACTACCAATTAACTCAGTGCATCTGAGTGTTGAAACAGACATTCTTTCTCACATTTTCGGTAGAGTGGATTATAGAAATGAATTTTGCTTTTAAATACCTTTTCTTCCTCTTTCTCCCAGCCTTCATGGTAAAATACTAAGAGACCAACTTTCATCACCAGATATTAAGACTATGTAACCATTTTTTAAACTGAACGGAGGCAAAATGTTAGAATGTGTCTCCACAAGTACACAACTTCTCTAAATTCTCTCTCCTGCATAAATAAACCCTGACAGCTCTGGCTGCACGCTCATTAGCTCGGCACATCCAGCCCCGGTTTTCCTTTCTCCTGGACGCGCCAGCACCCCGCCCCGCCCTCCTCCGGCCGCACCACCTGCTCCCGGCGCCTCCCCTCCCCCCGCCCGCCCGCGCCGGTTCTCACGCGCGGCCCGCGCCCTCCCGCCGCTCCGGCCCCTTCCACTTCCGCAGAGCTTTGGAGTCCGAGCCGCCCGGCTCCGCGCCCAGCCTCCCGGCGGTCCGGCGCTCCCGCTTCTCCCCATTCCTCCCGCCGCCGCGCCCCCCACGAAGTTCTCCCTCCCGCGCCGCCCCCCGCGAGGACTTCGGGGCGGTCCCGGGCCGCCCGGCGCTGATTGGCTGCCTCCGCGGCGCCCCGCCCCCTGGGCACGCGCAGGAGGTGGGGCGGGCCCAAGGCGGGCGCGCGCGTCGCGGCCCCGCGGCTGAGCGTTCGTGACCCGCGTGCTGGTCCCGGCGTCCCGGCCCGGGCGTCCGCAAGGCGGGGGCGGGCGGCGGCGGCGGCGGCGGCGGCAGAGGAGCCACCCCAGGCCAGGGGTTCATGTGTCCCGAAGGTCCCCCTTTTGCCCCGCGGCCCTCCTCAGCCGCGTTGGGCCGGGAGTTCTGCGGGGACGAGGAGCTGCCCCTGGGGCCGTCGCCGTCGCCTGCCCGGTAGCCCGGATGTCGCTGCCCCCTACGGCTGGCCGCCAACGCTCCTCTCGGCCCCGGGAGGAGGATCGTCTTAAAGGGACAGCGCCGAGCTCGAGCCAGAGGGGCGGCGCGTCCTGCCCTCGTGCACGACCCCTGCCCCGAGGGGACGCCGCGGCGCCCGCCGCCCAGAGCCCTTCCCCGGGCGGGCGCAGTGGGAGCGCCGCGCGCTTTGCCCCGGACGGCCGCAGATGGCCGCCGGGGACCAGCTTTTCCTGCGGCCAGAGCCGTGGCCGGTGGCGCCGCGCGGGGCCGGGAGGCGCCGGCCTGTGATTGGCGGAGGCCGCAGTGAATGCAGGACATTGTCTGGTCGCGGCCGTCTCTGTCCGGCCCGGCCGCCCTTCCCTGGATCAAAATGGGTGCGGAGCGGGGGTCCTGGTCGGCCCCGTGCCCGCCGGCCCGGAGGTCCTTCCTGCGGTGGGAACACCATAGTGGGAAAATGTAACTTTTTGGAGATCACAGATTCTGAGAATGGCCTATAAAGGTGCTGTTTCAAAATACAAAATCATCCGCAACAAGGAAATGAAATAATTGTGTTTGACATAAAGGTTTCCTTTAAACTCAGATGAAAAATATTAAGGTAATTGAAAAGGACCAACTGTCATAAAAACGGCATAGTGAGTCTTCAAGATTCCTTTAATTAGGACCGATGACAGTTCTTCTGAATGTCCTTTGTAAAATTTTAAGCAAAAATAACCGTCTGCATTTTTTTTCTTAGTTTCCATATGTGTAAAGAAGACACTATACTGGTTAGCTTTCCAAGTTTGCTTCCATTGTTAAGTACTGTTTCTGATTCTAGACTTAAAATCTTGGTATATCCTATGTATTGGGCCATATCTCAAGGCCTTGGACTAGATGAGACCTTTTAAAGAGCCCTTGAGGAGGTTATGGTTCTGCTCAGATTATCTTTGAAAATATGTGAGAGTTATTTAAGTGGGGTCATAATCTTTTAGAGAGTAATTTTGAAGTGAGGGGAAATTAGGCCGGGCATGGTGGCGCATGCCTGTAGTCTCAGCTACTCGGGAGGCTCAGGTGGGAGGATCTCTTGAGCCTAGGAGTTCGCCTCCAGCCGGGACATCATAGGGAGACCCTGTCTCTGGGAAAAAGAAAAAAAAAAAAAAGGGAGGGGGGGAATTAGAACACTATAGAAATGTGGAGATCAGTTATTAGCCAATGTGAAGAGGAAAATTTCTTATCCTAAAAATGTTTTGTAGCTAATGGAACATTATGAAAAAGAATAACCATCCTTGCCATTTTATTGCCAATATCAAAACAGTAGAAAGATGGTAAAACAGAAGACAACATGAAATAAGAGATACGTGGAAAATGTTCGGAAAGTTTTGAAGAAAATTAACGTGGTATTTGCTTTTCAAGAAACTGGATAGGAAAAAATTATTGTAAAGTTAAAAGCAGAGTTGTATTGAAATAGATTTTTTTTTTTAGCATAAGTTTCATGCCTTTTCAAAATTAAAAAAAAAATCAGTGATTTATTTACTTGAATAATAAATTAATTTAATTCTCAGTTGAGAAATAAAGATTTGGAAATGACAAACAAATGAAGGAAGGAAAGTGTCCAGAAAGGAAGATAAATTTAATGATGTGTTTCATTGCAAGAGACATTATCCCATTTCTTATTAGAAGGATTTCCACTAAACCAGATTTGGTGTTAAATAAATTTATCTTACAGACTTTTCTCAAAGTTATACTAATGTGATATGTCTTTTTTTTTTTTTTTTCCTCTCATGGGAAAGGGAGGAGATGCAAGAGAAATTGTAAAACATTGTTGCAGCTTCTTTAAATGTCAGTTGTTCTGGGGTTTTTGCTCTCACCAATCACCATTTATTATAAGAATTAAAAAGCAGAAATCTTCTGTGTAAAGATTCTGCTTTCCCCAGAAGTGAAACAGAAATAATTGTTCCAGCGACAAAAATTTATTTTTATTTAAACTTATAGCATTTACATAGTTGATTTTTATTATTAAACTAATTTTACTTAAAAGTTATTGAGTAAATGATTATAATTTAGAGATTAAGCTGAGTGAAATAAAAATAATTTTTTATAATAAACACAGTATCATGTAATATGATACAGACTATAAGGTATAAAATGCCTTAAAAAAACAAGTTTGAGACTTTTCCAGCAAGTCTTTTCCTTAGGATTTTTGCTTCGGGATTCAATATGTAACTATAAATTAATCCATACAGAGTTATAGTATTTATGGAACACTTGGTGTATGTGCCAGACACTTCTAAGTATCTTATTTAATGTTCACAAAAATTCTAGGAGCAGGTACAATTATTATCCCCATTTTAAAGATGTAGAAATTGAAGCTCTAGATGTTCGGCAACTTGCTCAAGGCCTGACAGTGGGTACCGAGCTGGGATTCCGGGCTAAAATCCTATCTGACTGCTCTGAGCTGTGTGGCTTTGTGTTTTCTTTCACTCACTCACTAAATAGACTTATTTCTATAGATATGAGGATTTATTTTTCAATTTGGAGATTAATCCATTTTTGATCAGACTTTTTGGACAGTTTACTCATTTAAACATTTTTGCATTAGCCCTTTCATTCATTTATATTTCAGGTAACTGTGTGAATGTAAGATTGCCATCTGTATTTATTTTGCTACAGAAAGTGAAGCGTCCCTATAATTTTTAACAGAAATGCCCTTTCAAATTTGCATCTTCTGTCTTCTTTTAAACAGACCTTTGGCATAGACAGTGGTGCATGGGTAAGTCTTCCCACTCCATCTTTCTGTTTCTTCTCCCTTTCTCTCTCCCTCTTTTCTTCCTACAGAGGCATTGCTCTATAGAACCCTGTACCTATTGGCAGTGTTTGTGGCATCTGACGCATCAGTCCCAGAAGAGTTGTTGACATACTGGATGATTCAGTTGTGGCTGAATGCCTACGAGTCACCCAGTCCTTCGGAAGATGGAGAAGGGAGGAGGAACCAAGAATGCAAGACAGGACTTTTGGAGGTTCATTTGCATAAGCTGAGACAAAGGACCGTGCCTTTAAGACTTGCTTTTGCCTCTCCTCTACAGTCAGCACCTTTGGCTGACAGGTGGCACCTCCCCAGTGACAAGGCTAATGGCTTGCTGCCCTTCTGATTTACCTGGGTCTCTAGAGTTTGTGGCCTTTATGGTGCTCTGCCAAAGACAGGAGAAAAAAGAGAGTAGTCAGTGTCAAATCAATCCCAGTTGTTGGTTATTCTTAGTGCCTGAATAAGGAGGGTTAAGAAGTTAGAAATAAAATTATTCTGAAAGGGATCATTGGCAACTCATTAATCCATGTGATTTCTGATGCTCATTATCACTGAAAATTGAGTTGGCTGAGTCTGTTTAACTTTTGTGATTAAGGATCAGTGTGAGGGTTTGATGTTCTGGGGGCTGAGAGGGACAAAAGGATTGTAGCCACCTATCGTCCCGCTCCCACCTCCCACCGTACTTAGCACTTAATGCTCTTTATCTTTGGCCAACAAACAGTTCTCCAACTCCGTGAAACTCTGGCAGGGAAGCCAGTGGAGCAGCGTGGAGGACATGACCGCAGCTGGCAGGCCCGACCCACTGAGTCACACTGCCACCAGTGGGTGACAGGCACAGCCTGCAGAGACACCTCTGCAGGCCCAACTAAAGAGAAATACCTGGCCTCATATTAGCTAATGGTTGTGGTTTTGGTTTTTTTTAAACTAAATTCCATAATTAAGCTTTCATCATCTGATATTTTTCCAAATCAAAATATTAAAACATCTTACAAATGTGCAAAAATATTTTAAATCTGATAACAAGCACCAGGTTTTACTTAGGTTTGTCCTAGTATTTCTTAGTGCTCAGCGGGTGGCCGCTGTCCCTTGGCCCTAGCACACAAGCGAATTCTGGCAATGCCCCTTTCTCTGCAACCCCTCCGGCCAGGGCGGACGATGGCTTCCCACTGTTGCTGTCCCTGGCGGCCTCACCTTGTTGATTCCTTTAATTCTGCCACATTTCACCCTCAGGTGTCCTTTCCAACACAGGCCTCATCAAAGGCTGCCTACACTTAAGGGTCTTTTCAAAAATCCCAAATGAAAGTGCCTTTCATTTCCTCCTTGGACTGTGCCTGATTCAGACACCGTCCAGCCCTTGCTCCACCTCCAGTCTGGTGTGTGACTTTCCCTTCTGCATCCTTGTTCTCTGATCCACCACACCACCTCCCTAACCTGCCCCCACTCTGAACCTTGCATGTGCTGTGCTTTCTGTCAAGAATATTCTATGAGGACTTCCTGGAGCTCCTTCCACGTGGGCTGTTGTTACTGCATTTCCCACACTGTATTGTAATTGCTGCCTTGCCTTTCCCAAACTGGAAATTCCTTAAGGTCAAAGATGATGTCTCACTCGCTCGTCGTCTCTGGAGCTTAGCCCAGGGTCTCACGCATGGTAGAACATCATAAGGAAATAGACAAATAACAACGGAAAATAAGTTTTGTCTCTTCTATTGATTCTTTTTCTAGATCAGCTTTCTAGTTTTTAAAAATTGAAATCTCCTATATTTCAATCTTATCAGCATGTATTAGAGATAAAATTATATCCTTTAATCAGTATGTACATGATAGCATGCTTTTATGACACTGTTTACAGCAGATATGCTCCTGAAAGTTTGATAAATTAATACTTATAATTCAGGTATTTTTAAATGTAATGTAATTTGCTTTATTAGTGGTGAAGCTTTTTTTTGTATGTAGCAAATAATTCTCTAAGTAATATTACTTTTTCTCTATCAGATTTGCCTTAAAAAAAGTAATTCTTTTGATACATTATACTCTACTACTGATGTCCCCCCCACCCCCCGGACGTTATCAGTCTGGTCCTGGACTCTCAGGGGCTGCAGAGCTCCACCGCACCTCCCCCCACCCCCTCCGACACCCACCCCCAACCCCCACTTCCTGGTCTGTGGAAAAATTGTCTTCCATGAAACTGGTCACCAGTGCCAAAAGGTGTGGGGACCGCTGCTCTACTACATTAGAAGTAGATTTGACTCAGAAGTATCATTTATTGTCTTTTGCCTGTAAATAGAAAAATAGGGACCACAATGTAACAGTCGTATTTTTCTTCGTGGTGATTCCGCCGTCTGAGTGTTTTCCACAGTGGGAGAAGGGGAGGACAGACTTCTCGGTCGCTCCCTGTGTTTCTCCAGCTCTCGCAGGGACATTTTCTGTAATTGGTTTTCCACATTTGCCAAGAGTCTGTTTCCTCTTAGCATTCAGCATGTTTAACAGAAGTCTTGTAATAGTTCCAAAAATAATAAAACTGGTCCCAAGAATAAAAATGATACATACACAACACATTGTTTTTTTTTTTGTCGTGGCTTTGGTTTTATTAAGTTCTTTTTAATATTTTTTAGTGTCAAATCATGTGAAGGAAATAAAAAGGTTCTCTTCACAGTAATAAAACCCAGTAAAGAAATGCAGTCCACGACGTGTGCAGCGGGGAGCAGCGCACACAGAGGCGGCCACAGGACCACGGCGAAGACACGCCCAGTACGGTGTGGCCGTCTCCACGACTAGCACTTCTCTGCAGGGATGTGGGTGGACGGCTGTGGCTACATGTAATTCTGTGTCCCGGAAGGAAGAGCGTATGCTTCTGATGTATCGTTAAGGCCACTCTTAATCTGCTGAAATCCACTCCGCACATTGTCAAATATTAACATAAAAAAGCAACATTAGCTTATATTTTATCCTACCCCATCATTGCTCCTAATAAGGTGATTAAAGTGTCCCAACAATAAATTTCTCTGCTTTAATAATTAGATGTTTGACAAGTGAAAAAAATTAGACTTATTTTAAAATTATTATTTAATTTAATATTATTATAATTAAAGTATCTTTATGTGTTCAGGGCATCTGGATTTAGGAAGAGCTTTAAAATCCTGGGGGTGGGGGGAGGCAGCTGACAAGCAGGAGACTGGGGGCTGATAACAAAATCTCTAGGATTTTGTGCAAAGCATCTTAACCGGTTCCTCATCAGTAAATTGGAATCCAAAAGACCTAAGACCTTGGCAATAAAAATAAGTAATTCTGGTGAGACATGGTCCCCTTTGTCGCTGTTGGAGACATGTTCCAGAGCCAGTGGGGCTCCATCCCCTGATACACACCATGTTATGTTTGGGAAACCTCTATCCTTTCCCCAGATCCATCCCTTGCTGCTTCTAATTGAGACTGCTATTTTCTGAGACACCAGGCACTAAGGAACTAAAGGCCTTGCTGTAGCAGGTTTGGTCTGAGGGTGCACGTGGCCATGCTGGACCCTCTGCCTCAGAGTCTGTGTCTTAACGAGGTCTGCAGGGGACTCCTGCACACCCCTGCAGGAGGAGCCTAGCTGAGGGCACACCCCAATCTGAGACCCACCAGCAGCCCCCACAACTCAAGAAGTAGGAGCCGGCTTGTATATTGTGTGTGCCATTCGAGCACGTTTCCAGGGAGTGGAAGGATTTGGGGAGGAGTATAAAAAAGGCATAAGCACCTCACAGAGCTTGATCAATACATGGGGTTCCAGCTATAGCATCACCTTCAAGGTAACATCAACAAATGAAAAACTGTGCTGGGGGGGGATTGTCATTTGGTGGGTAAGTATTAACATTTTACATCTGTATTAGTCTCCCAGGGCTGCTGAAACAAAATGCCACAGACTGGGTGGCTTAAAACATGTTATAGTTACTCTCTCACAGTTCTGGCTGCGACTCTGAAATGCAGGTCTGGGCAGGGCCGTGCCCCCTCTGAGCCACTGACTAGAATCCTTCCTGGCCTCTTTGTTTGTCTGTGGTCCCCGCAGTCCTTGGCACTCCTTGGCTCGCAGCTACAGGGGGAAGAGGGCACAGGAGCAGAGCAGGCCACAGCAGCTTGGGAAGGTCTCTCGGGGCATCTTCATAACCAGACTCCAGGCGACTCTCACTCCCACTCGGATTCCATGGCCCTGGAACCTGTGTTTGTAACAAGCCCCAAGTGACTCTGGCACAGGGAGACACAGCCCCACTTGCAACCTACCGCCATCGGCATCAGGATACCCCGGGGGTCTCCCCAGTGCCACAGCCCACACCGTGCCCTGCCTGGAGCACCCGAAGCGTGCATGTAGACAAGCAGTTGGAGGAAGCGTGAGAACAAACTGGAGGTGGAGGAACCCAGTTGTAGGGAAAGCAATTAGGACTTTGTTGTTAGAGTACAGCGACAGGTGACAAGGGCCCTAACAGCATCATGAAGGACACTTTTATTGTTGTGAAGTCCATACATTAACCCCAAGCCTTGTGAACTAGAGGTGGTTCATTCACTCATCAAATATTTGAGTACCAAGTATGTGCGAGGCACTATATTCAGTCCTTTGGGATTTGCCACTTTTGCTATTAGTTAAAAAAAATAAGCAAATTAAATAAATTTAGGAAATTAATATCAGTTTGTAAATTTTTTATTTTGCCAATTATGGACATTTAAAAAGTTGCTGTCATAAAAGAAGAGAAATTATTTTATTTTTGTCTTACTTTTAATATATATTCATTCAGTTTTGAATAGGTAATATCAAAAGGTACAAAGGATGACAGTGAAAAGTAAATGTCCCTCTCATTGAGGCAACGCTCTCTATTACTAGAGAAAATCCATTTTAATACCAAAAACGTGGAAGGACATGATCTTAGAGAAAACAAGTTTTTTTTGTTTTGGTTTGGTTTTTTTCTTTTTCTTTTTCTGAGACAGAGTCTCGCTCTGTCACCCAGGCTGGAGTGCTGTGGCGTCAGCCTAGCTCACAGCAACCTCAGACTCCTGGGCTCAAGCAATCCTACTGCCTCAGCCTCCCAAGTAGCTGGGACTACAGGCGTGCCCACCACAACTGGCTAATTTTTTCCTATTTTTAGTGGAGATGGGGTCTTGCTCCTGCTCAGAGCTGGTCTCGAGCTCCTGAGCTCAAGTGATCCTCCCTCTTCAGCCACCAAGAGTGCTCGGATTACGGGTGTGAACCACTGCGCCCTACCGAGAGTCTTTCCCCCCCTTCCCCTCCCAGAAAAGGGCAGTTGGGAAAACTATGTGTATATATTTTTCCTTTCTCTATTTGTCCACCAAGTGTCATTTACACTTCTATGATTGAGGCGCTGTTTCAGGTGCAGGAAACACATCAGAGAACAAAACAGTGAAAATATCATAGCCTGCCCTCTAGGCTTTTCCATCCTCGTGGGAACAGAGTCTGAACCTGGACGCCTCCTTGGGGTCCAGGGAAACAAATGGGGAACCCAACAGAAGCTGGAGGAAGAGGATCCGCATCAGGCCAAGAGTTACCTGGGGTTACTCCAGGCACTTGGGATACAAGAATGAGCAGAAGTTTAGAAATAGGCCACCTGCCCTGCCCAGGACTGGCTGGAGACTAGGCCCATAGGACAACTAGCTGAAGGTTGTGTGTGGATCTGAACGGGACTCGAGAAACAGTCTGACAATAGAGTTTGGTCCAGACCTGAGTAAAAATGCAACGTGGTGGTGAGGGGTGGGGGAGAATATTGAAGCGCTGAGAGAGAACTGTGACTTTTGATTTTTGGATGGAGTTTCTGTTTATGCAAAGAAACCAGCTAAATCTGTCTGCCGTTTGCATGCCCCACTCTTCCTCTCTCAAGTATCTGGGCATGCCTCTGCCCCGAAATAGCAGTGGAGCTGTAATAAATTACTGGAGCTCTTTCATTAGAGAATCAAGACCCAGAGCAAAGAAAGAAAAAAAGAAAAGAAGTTACTGGGGCTCTGCCCATGGCTCTCCAATCAGAAGATTTGTTGAGAAGCATAAAACTCAACGTTTACACTTAAAAAGACTATTAAAGTAACAGACTATTTTTTAGCAGTTTCAGATTCATAGAGAAGTTTCCACATACTCCCTACGCACCCCCATTTCCCCTATTATTAACATCTTGCATTAGTATGATTATTTTTTATAATTGGTGAGTGCATATTGATACATTATTATTAACTGAAGTCAGTAGTTTACATTAGGTTCTCTCTCCATGTTGTACACTCTATGGGGGTTTTTGTTTTGTTTTGTTTTGTTTTTTTCTGAGACAGGGTCTTGTTCTGTAGCCCGGGTAGAGTTCAGTGGTGTCATCATAGTTCACTGCAACCTCCAACTCCTGGCCTCAAGCGATCCTCCTGCCTCAGCCTCCCGAGTAGCTGGGACTACAGGCACGCGCCACCATGCCTGGCTAATTTTTGTATTTTTTGTAGAGACAGGGTCTCGTTATTGCCCAGGTTGGTCTCCAACTTCTGGTCTCAAGTAATCCTCCCTCCTCGGCCTCCCAAATGCTAGGATGACAGGCATGAGCCACAGCACCTGGCCCTATTTCCATTTTATTAAGAAAATCGAGGTTCAAGAAAGTTAAGTAACTTATTTGCTCAAGATCACATTGCTAGTTAGTTGCAGAATAGATACAATTTTACTTTAAATTTCCCTTATGGATGAGCTTGTTCCCAATGTTTTATGGTTTTCAATGGTGCTGCAGGAAACGTCCCGGGAATGCAGCATGAAGCCTGGAGGAGAGAGGAGTGGGCAGTTGGGTCCAGAGGGACTGAAGAGGTTGGAAGTACCCAGACAGGCAGGAAAAAGGGGCTGAAGGCGCCAGTGTGGAGTGCAGGTGGCCTACAGAAAGAGCACATCTTCCCAGTGTCTCTGGGGTAGAAAGAACAGACCGTGGAGCCAGTCAAGTGCAATTTACCTCCAGGACAAGGTTAAAAGAAATCAACAAGAGCCAGCCTCCTGGGCCGGATTTCAATGTGGAAAGCTTGCTTATTAGGCTACAAGCAGTGGCCCTGACTGTCATAATTTTTCCATGATTTGGATGCTATATGTGAAAGAACATCACATTATATTATCAAATAGCACATTAATATGATTTACTGTATTTACCTTGTAAATACTCAGCAGTTGCTGAATGTTCATTCATATTGAATTGAGTCAAATGCATATTGAGTGAATATTTGCTGTTTATTTTTGGACATTTTGCAGCCAAAATAAGAGAAAGGCTATTTTTTAGAATAATAAACTAAACTTCTCTTAAGATGTACAGATGAGAAAATAAGCAGTTGAACGATATAATAGAAATAGAGAAGAACTGATAAAAATGAAAGAAGAAATAGTAGAATGCCTTAGATTTGGTCAAACAAAAAGTAAAATGGGAAGAAATTTGCTCCCTAACATGCACTAAATTTGAAACTTAGAAGCAAAACTAATTTTAGATTTTGAAAACAAACAGAGCTACTCAAAGCAGAAGTGTTTCTGGAATGAATGTCATTATCTCTAAATAGTTTTTTTAAGTCCTCGTTACATGGATAGGCATATCTTGTTCCTGGATGGGAATACTTACTATTATAACAATATCAGTTTTTCCCCAAATTAAACTATACATTTAACAGAATTTTTAAAAATCCCACTAGAATTTTGAGGATCCCAAGAGGGGGTGCTAGCATACAAATATAGAAATTTATGACACAATAAAAATTTCAGAAACAGGTCCAAATATGCATATAAAAATTTAGCCTGAAATTAAAGCATTTAAATGTAGTAAGGAAATGTTGCATTTCTTCTTTTTTTTTTTTTTAATAGCAACAGAGTCCCATTCCATTGCCCAGGCTGGTCTTGAACTCCTGGCCTGAAGCCGATCCTCCCACCTCAGCCTCCCAAAGTGCTGGGACTACAGGCATGAACCACCGATCCTGGTGGGATGAACTTCTTACTTCTTAACAAATGATATTGAAACAAAAGATGGGCTCATCAAGTTGCCAAAAACAAATTTTCAAATAATCATTCCCTCTATTGGTAATAGAGTTTAGGGAATGCAACACTCTCAAGGTCTGGTTGGAGTATGAATTGGCACATTTCTGAGGGGAGATTACACAGATGTAAGATCTTTAATAATGTCTATACTTTATAAGCCAGTAATTCCATTTCCAAGAATGTATTCTAAACAAATAGTTGATGTGCCCAAAGACTTAGCTCTAAAGATGTTAACTGAGTGTTGATTATTTTGTCTAAATTATTTAGAATCCTAGTCGATAGGAAGAGATGATTAAATAAACTATAGCACACCCACACAATGAAATACTATACAGCCATCAAAATGCTGTAGAATAACAGCTAACATTTATCGAGTACTTACAACGTGCCAAGCAGATTTCTAAGAACTTGACAGGCAAAAATTCATTTCAGCCTCCCAACAGGGCGATCATTACTTCCCATTTTACAGCGTAGGAAGCTGATCGAGGGTGTTCAACCCCTTGCTAGTAAGTGGTAGAGCCAGTATTTGAAAGAGGCAATTGACCTTCTGACTCACACTCGTAATCATTACAACTGAAAAGTTCAGGTAAGAACATCGGGAGATTTTATATAACATCATAAGTGAATAAAAGCAGTGTTCACAGTGCGATCCCATTTTGGTGGAAGAATATACGTATACATAATCATAAAAAGAAGCCAGAAAGAAATATAGCAAGATGCTGAGCTGTTTTCTCTGGGTGATGGGATTCTAGGTTTTTTGAGCAGATGTTGTTAGTGCCCTGGCCCACCCTCACGTCACCACCTGCATTTCAGGCCGAGAGTTTCCTAGTCTCTCTCCCTAAGGGCATCTCTGGCTGGTGTACAGCGCAGACCGGAGTGCCAGGGAGCTGATGTTGGGGGTGCCCCCCGTACAGATGACGGAAGGTGTCCTTTGCTGGGTGTGTCCCTCCCAGTGTCTCCGAGGGGTCCCAGGAGAATGAGCCCCAGGAACCTATAGCAGTAACTTTTACAGCCACAAAAGCACCTTCGTTGGCTTCTCTTTTCCTGGCCCTGTCTCATTTCTGCACGCCCTCACCGAGCTCTCTGCAAAACTACTCGCACCCAAATCATCTCAGCCTTGGCTTGGTAGGAAACCCAAACTTGGAGAGTAGTTTAAACTTGTTCTCTTTTTGTTTATCTTTATGTTTTCTACAGCAAACATGGTGCTTTTTAATAAGTTAAAGGGAAGACAAAGTATTGTTAAAAAAAAAAAAAGGAATTTACTAGATTTCCAGTTAAACAAGGTGGAACACATGCATTTATCTCCTTCCCAAGAACTCTGAATAAATGCCACCAAAGGAACAAAATGGACAAATACACCAGGGTGAAGAGACAGCAGTGTATAAGAAATGCCAACAAATATTTGACTTCGCAGAGTGAAATGTCGGTGAACAGAGTCGCAGTCACCAGGGAAGCCGAGCCGGATGCGGGGCTGGGCTGCACGTCCCCTCTCGACACTGCACAACCAGAAATCCAACCTCTTCCCACTGGAGCTGGACGCTGAGTCCCGGCATCATTGGCTTCAGACAGGGGATGCTCAGCACCGAGAAAGAAGTGGGTAAGAAACAGGGCTGAGGCCAGGCGAGGTGGCTCATTCCTGTAACCCTTGCACTTTGGAAGGCCGAGGTGGAAGGATGGCTTGAGGCCAGGAGTTCAAGATCAATCTGAGCAATATAGTGAGACCCCGTCTCTACAGAAAAAAAAAAAAAAAAAAAAAACAAGAAAGAAAGAAAGATCAGCCTGGCGTGGTGGTGTGTGCCTGTACAAGTCCCAGCTGCTCGGGAGGCTGAGGTGGGAGGATCACTTGAACCCACGAGTTGGAGGTTTCGGTGAGCTACGATGATGCCACGGCACTCCAGCCCGGGCAACCCAGCGAGACCCTGTCTCAAACCAAAACAAAAACCATGGCTGAGAATGCCGGGGAGCGAATTGTGAGCTGGGGACAGGACAAGGGTTTTATTATTATAAACTTTATACTTAGTTTTAAAAGACTATGTGCACATATAATTTTAATCAATTTTAAAATAAAATATTGAAGAAATGTTTTTGCTCCTTCCTTCCTTCCTTTCTTTTTCTTTCTTTCTAGACAGGGTCTTGCTCTGTCGCCCAGGTTAGAGTGCGGTGGCATCATCATAGCTCATTGCAACCTCCAACTCCTGGGCTCAGGGGATCTTCCCACCTCAGCCTCCCGAGGAGCTGGGACTACAGGCATACGACGCCATGCCCAGCTAATTTTTATTTTTTTGTAGAGAACAAGGTCTCACTGTGTTGCCCAGTCTTGAACTCCTGCCCTCAAATGATCCCCCCACCTTGGTCCCCCAAAGTGCTGGGATTACAGGCATGAGTCACTGTGCCCAGCCTATTTTTGTTATTTCAATTTAGAAAAATCAGAACTAGCCTGGTGACAAGCATTATTCAATAATCAGATTGATACACATACATGTGTGTTTATAGCAGCGCTGGTCACGACAGCCGAAAGGTGGGAACTTGCCAAACGTGTGGTGGTACACAATTCACTCATAGAAAGGAATGAAGCACTCACACAGGCTGCAATGCGGATGAGCCTGGAAAACGTTATGCAAAATGAAAGAAGCCAGACACAAAGGTCGCACATCCTGCGAGTCCGTTCATATGAAATATCTGGAATAGGTAGATCCACAGAGACAGAATTTGGGGCTGGGCAGAGGGGGAAATGGGGAGTAACTGCTGGAATGGGGTTTCCTGCGGGGGTGATGAAAAATTCTGGAACTAGGTAGAGGTGGTGGCTGTACACACTGCGAATGTACTAAATGCCACTGAATTGTCCACTTTAAAATGGTTACGTTTATGTGATGTGAATTTCACTTTTGTTAAAAAAAGAAAGGAAAAAGGCCGGACATGGTGGCTCATGCCTGCAATCCTAGCACTCTGGGAGCCCGAGGCGGGAGGATCACTTGAGCTCAGGAGTCCAAGACCAGCCTGAGCAAGAGTGAGACCCCGTCTCTACTAAAAATAGAAAAATTAGCTAGGTGTGGTGGCACTCACCTGTAGTTCCAGCTGTTTGGGAGGCTGAGGCAGGAGGATCGCTGGAGCCCAGGAGTTGGAGGTTGCAGTGAGCTGTGACAACACCACTGCACTCCAGCCAGGGCAACAGAACAAGACTCCGGCTCAAAAAAAAAAAAAAAAAAAAGGAACAAAGCATTCAGACTGAGAAAGCAATGGGAAGGCAAGAAGAACCAGGAGCCTTCAGTGCTAAGGCACATGGTCTGCTCGTGCAGATCAGCAACTGCCTGGGAGGACTTGTGGCCTCAGACCAGGTGACGCACGCACACCAGCCCCGTGACATCACACGGGCTGCAGTGGCAGAGGGCTCAGCTTATCTAATGAGCCCGGATCAAGGAGTGAGGCATTCAGAATTAGGAAAGGGATTATTCCATGTGCTGAGCTTTTCTCTAGACTCAGTGGACACCGATGAAAACAAGGAACATGACGTATTCTTTAAAATCTCTTCACGCCCAGCCTGCTGATGTCCTATGCAGGGTTCAGCAAGTCTCAGCTCCATCACGAAGACTTCCTGGGCGGATGAAAGAACTGAGGGCTTCCGTTTCTTACCCTCCACACCCCCTGGTCCGTAACCACATTTGTTATGGGCTGAACTGTGCACTGCTCCCCCACGAAAACTCATGTGTTGAGCTCCTAAACCCCAGAACCCGAGAATGTGACTGTATCTGGAGACAGGGTCTTGACAGTGCAGTCAAGTGAAAATGAGGTCATCAGGGTGCGCTCCAATGCAATATGACTGGTGTCCTTTTCAGAAGGGGACATTTGAATACAGAGACACACAAAGGGAAGACAACGTGCAGAGACGCAGAGACAGAACGGCCGTCTATCAGCCATGGAGAGAGGCCTTAGGCAGAACCAATCCTGCTGATGCCTTGATCTTGGACTTCTAACTTCCAGATATGTGAGACAAGACATTTCTGGCTTAAGCCACCCGGCCTGTGGTACTTTGTCATGGCAGCCCTAGCCAAGTACTACTATATTGTATAATGGTACCTGCTTTTCAGCCTTCAAATGCATATCACCCGCTTAAACACTTCACCCATCTTGTGGCTGTTCTCCGACATAGACTCATGAGCCTTTAGATCTAAGTGTCCAGAGGGTGGATCCTAGGAATAAATAACTTTTTGACTATGGCCCCTGACAGAACCATCTCCCGACTGCAGGCCTTAATAAATGCTTTGATGATACTCATTGCAAAGAGGATGTTGAACGCCAGTGCTTTTGACATAACTCGCCGTATGCTTGAGGGAAAGGTTCCAGTGAAGCATGGATAACTTGCGCCCGGGCAGCTCCCAACTCACCACAGACACACAGGCAAAGAGGCAGCGGAGGACTGATGTCCTGGTCACTTTCCACGTTCCCGTAAACGTGAATTCTGTGCGGCAGCAGCCTCTCCTGGGGACTGTAATGTGGCTATTTTAATGCAAAATTAATTGTCAAATATAAGACTGCAGCGGCCCTCTCCCGGGTGATTACCTCACCCTCCAGCAAGTCATCTTCACTCTTGTCATCGATGCTCTGTACCTTGTTAGCAATATTCAAATGATCACAAATGACTTCAGGATCTCACACACACAGAACACAACACCACTTGGTCAGCGCGCACCCACTTCACCATTCATTCTTACTTGCTTATTGCCGCAACAGAAAGGAAAAGAAATCCTGTCTGGAATTTGTGTCATTTCTCCATTTTCATTGTCATAAGATCATACTGGTGTATGTTAGACACCTACTTCAATTTTAAACTGAATTCTGGGCATAAGTAACATTAAAAATTGCATCTTTAATGTTATATTAAGAAAGTCCTATGGGTTGTACCTATGATTTTCTATGAAATTTCTTACATACTAATATTTGATATTCTGAATAGCATCTTAGTGTGTAGATCAAATTATTGTGAGGCTGAAAGATGTAAAAATAACATTCTCGAGATTAACATCATCCCATAAACCCATAGCTTTCACGCGCCTTTCACTGAAGGTACATAAGCAACTCTCGGAAAGTGTCTTGGTTCCTAGGGTACGATGGGTGTATTAGTTTCCTAGGGCTGCTGGAACTAAATGCATCTGGGTGGCTTTAAAACAACAGAAATTTACTCTTTTACCGTTCTGGAGACCAGAAGTCCAAAGCCAGGGTGTCGCAGGGCCATGCTCCCTCTGAAACTTGCAGGGAAATCTTGCCTTGCCTCATCTGAACTTCTGGCCAGTTCCCGGCAATCTTTGGCTTTCCTGGGCCCATGGCTGAGTAACTCCGGCCTGTGCCTTGGGCTCACGTAGCGTTCTCCTTGTGGGTTTCTGTCTTCACGTTGTCATCTTCTCCTAAGGGCCCCAGTCGGACTGGATCGGGGCCACCCTACTCCAGCATGACCTCATCTTAACTAATGACCTCAACAGTGATCCTGTTTCCAAGTACCGCCAGATTCTCAGCTGCTGGCTGGTTAGGATTTCAACGTATCCTTTTTGTGGTGGACATAATTCGATTCATAACAAGACGCATAAAAGGCAAACTTCATGCATTTTGGTTTTGAGGGCAACACATGAGGCAGCAATTTTATTTGCTCAATGGAGACAAAATCTTATTTACAGGAAAGTGCATAAAACACCCAGGGCACAGTTTAAAGAAATATAAAGCAAATATCCATGTCACTGTTATTCAGGTCGTGCAACAGAACACTGCTACTACCAAGGAAGCCCCTGTGTGTCCCCCTAACCTGACAGAGGTAACTGATACCCTGACTTTTGTGATAATAATTTCCTTACTTTAGAGTTAATAGAATGATACTGTATTATTCTTTTCTGTATTATTTTTTCACCAGCAAAATTCAAGTTGCTGAGTGGCTGCAGCTCAACTCACTGCTGTATGTTATCCCACTATGTGACCATCCCATGGTTCATTCCTTCCACTGGTGGACATCAGGGCTGTTTCCAATTTGGGGCTGTTACATATGACACTGAATATTCTGCTAGAAGGATCCTGGTGCATGTGTGGATGGACTTCTCTAGGGCCTGTCCCGAGAGAGGGAATTGCAGGGCAGTTTTCCAAAGTGGTTGCACCAATTTGCAGTCCTTCCAATAGGATATGAGAATTTCCTTTGCTTCACGACCTTGCCAACATTTGAACATTTGATATTGTCAGACTTTTAGGTTTTTGCCGGTCCATGGATTGTTACCATCTCATTGTGAGCTTTAAATGTGCATTTCTCTCATCACTATTGAGGTTGAACACCTCTTTCATGTATTCATTGGCTATGTGGATTTTCCTTTTTCTGTCACTGTTCATTTGTGTTGCACATTTGCTAGTGAGAATTTAAAAATATACATATTCTGAATCTCACTCGTTTGTCAATGAGGTGTTTCAAGTATGTTTTTATATTCATTCTTTACAGTTTTCTTTTTTTTTTCTGAGACATGGTCTGGAGTGTACTGGCAGGATCATAGCGCGCACTGCAACCTTGAATTCCTGGGCTCAAGCAATCCTCCCTCCTCAGCCTCCTGAGTAACTACAACCATAGGGGCATGCCACCATCCCTGGCTATTTTTTTTTTTTTTTTTTGAGACAGAGTCTCACTTTGTTGCCCAGGCTAGAGTGCCATGGCGTCAGCCTAGCTCACAGCAACCTCAAACTCCTGGGCTCAAGTGATCCTACTGCCTCAAGCTCCCAAGTAGCTGGGACTACAAGCATGCACCACCATGCCCGGCTAATTTTTTCTCTCTCTATATATTTTTAGGTGTCCAAATCATTTCTTTCTATTTTTAGTAGAGACGGGGTCTCACTCTTGCTCAGGCTGGTCTCGAACTCCTGACCTCGAGCAATCCTCCCGCCTCGGCCTCCCAGAGTGCTAGGATTACAGGAGTGAGCCACCTCGCCCAGCCTTCCTGGCTAATTTTTTCATTTTAATTTTTGCAGAAACGAGATCTCACTATGTTGCCCAGGCTGGTCGTGAACTCCTGGCCTCAAGCAATCCTCCCTCCTTAGCCTCTCAATGTGCTGCAATTACAGGCGTGAGCCACCACACCCGGACTACAGTATCTTCCATTGAATAGAAATTCTAACTTTTAATGTAGTTGAATTCATTGACAACATTTATTGAGTTTCTTGTGCCTGGCACTATTTTAGGCATTTCTTAAGTATTATGTCATTTGAGGCCTTTTTAGGGCCAACACAGTGGAGATGCAGAAGCTGGAAGAGTAGTCTGGCATTTATTTGTTTTACAAATTGGAGATCCAGGTAAGTTTCTAGTTGAAGAAAGTTTTACCTGTATTTTTTTTAAAGCTTGAAAACCACTTCTGTGAAGGTTTTGAAGACCTCCTGTCTAGTTTTTCTTTTATGGGAGCTGACAGCACTAGAACCTAATGGAATGAGCAGTGTTTCTGCTTACAGGGAGTTAGAGACGGGGCAGATTCCGCAGGATGTGTTGGAAACAAGCATGGTAGAGCTGTGCTGGGTGCTCCAAGAGGGGCCAGGGAACCTTGGAGGCTGTGATGCTTGGAATGCCAAACTGTGTTCCAATAGACAACTGCTGCTTACTCAGTACATTTGCTTAGCTTTCTAATTAGCGGTGAGTCAGAAATAGAGGCATTTAAAAAAATTATTTCTTGAGGAATCATTTAGTTTTTAATTTAGGCAAATACATCACAGGTAGCAAAGTCCTGAGTAACAAGTAGCTGAAATAATCAATTACGGGGGTCTATCAAATATTTTCTGTGCACAACTTTCTTAAACAAAAACAGAAGGTATTTACTCACGTAAAAACTTTAAGCAAACCATTGAGTATATATATTTTTTCTTCCGAGAGGAATACTGGAATCGATTCCCTAGATTGTGCTGTGCTGGGATGTGTTGTGTTGGGGTTTGCGGGTGGCCACACATTTTCAAGAGCTATGGAGACGCAGACAATCATGTGTCCCTCCTGCATTTCCCTGCACACACCGCCTTCAAGGGCGGCTAAGGCTCCCCACGGTAGACCTGCAATCTGCCTCCTTCCCGCTGTCACAGTTTTGGCTTTTCGTTCACGCTGCTGCCGGTCCTCTTGCTGCCACCAGTCATGGGAGTCTTCTTTTCCTTCTTACTCTTTTCTTGTCTCCCGCCCCTCTCAACCTTCCCACGAACAGGATATTCCTTCCTGTGCCAACTTTGGGGGCCCCTCCCAGCTCAGAGAGAATGAGCTCTAGCTCGCACAGGGAGGCGGCGATCCGTGAGCCTTCGGGCTCCGTGTGGCCAGAGCCCGGGCTGCGACCTGCTCCCTCCGCAGGAGACGCTGCTGGAGGAACCTGGGAGATTTCAAAGGCTGGTCTCCAAAGAGTTCAAGATGATAATTAATGCTCACAAATAAGTAAATTCAACAGAAATTAAAAGCCTACTATGTGCAAAGCATTATGCTAGGTGCTAGGGATTAAAGATGGATGATTTTTTCCCTCTACAGAGTTCACAATCTAGTGCACACACAGTCGCCATAATACAAGCTATGAGCTGCTACATTTTTTTTAAAGGGCATCACAGGAGCATAGAAGACTCTTTCATTGAACAGGCTCTAAATATTAAAAAGTTTACACTAATCTACATACATACACATAGCTGTACAATCTCTTTTCTTTGATAGTAACTGAATTTTACTGATCAAATCAAAAGCTACCATGGTGTGGGGGGAAAGCACCTTGTGTATTCTTAGCAGGTGCTAACATGATTGTTTTCCCTCTAAAAATATGATTAATAAGAAACTGGGTATGTATGGTAGGCAGATTAATGGCTCCCAAAGATATCCATGCCCCAATCCCATCCCATGAACCTGTGAATATGTTACGTGGCAAAAGGGAATTAAAGCTGTAGGAAAAATTAAGTTTGCTTATCAGCTGACTTTGAGATGGGGAGATTATTCTGGATTATCTAGGTGGGCCAAAAGTAATCATAAAGGTCCTTAAAAGTGGAGAAGGGAGGAAGAGAGAGTGACAGGGTGAAGTGATGTAATATAAAAGGACTCAACTGGCCATTTGATGGGCTGAAGATGGAGGAAGGGGCCACAAGCCAAGGTATTCAGACCACCTTTAAAGGCTGGAAAACATAAGAACACAGATTATCCTCCCAAACCTCCAGAAACAAATACAGCCTTGCTGACACCTTGATTTCAGTTTAGTGAGACTTCTGACCTCCAGCACTGTAACATAATAAATTTATGTTGTTTTAAGTCACATTTGTGGTGATTTATAACAGCAGCAACAGAAAACTGATACACTGGATAAGACAAATCTGTAAGATTCTTATTACTAATATCCAGTCATCCCTCAGAATCTGCAGGGGATTGGTTCTAGGACTCCAAGGATACCTAATCCACAGATGTTCAAGTCCCTGATATAAAATGGCATAGTATTTGCATATAATCTATGCACATCCTCTTATATAGTTTAAACTACCTGTAGATTATTTGTAATACCTAGTACAATATAATGCTATATAGTTATACTGTATTGTTTAGGAAATAACAAAAAAACTGTACATGATCAGTATAGATACAACCATGCATTTTTTTTCAAATATTTTCGATCCAAAGTTGGCTGAATTCATGGATGTGGAACTCACAGATGGAGGGCCAATCACATTCTTAGAATAATACAATTCCTCAGAAAGTCCACATGTTTTAACATTCATGAAAATAAACATTGGCCTCCAAGGCCACTGAGGAGAGGCACTTTTGTCCTAGTACATTTTACAAACAATTTGAGAAAGAATACTTGTTTTGAGAGTATATTCATTTTGCTAATTATGAAGGCACTATATGATGATGGACAATTGTGAGGGAAGAAATTAACATTGGTAGAAGGAAAAATGAGGCCATTGCAATTTCATTGTGCTACACTGAATTTTGTAGGCTTCATTTTTAAACTTATTCAAAATAATTTTAGACTTACGGAGAGGTTTAAAAGCAGCAGTTTCCACGTATTTGTCACCCACCTCCTCTCAATGTTACCCTCTCACATAACCATAGCAACAATGATCAAAACCAGGAAATGAGCATTTATTAAAATACTTTAATACTAACCTACAGACCCAACGCATATTTCACCGGGCTTCTCCACTAATGGGTCTATGATCTGATCCAGCATCCCACATTGCATTTAGTTGCCTCCTTGCCACCTTCAATCTGTGACAGTTTTCATTCTTTACCTTTCACGACTTTAATGGGACGAGTATTGACCACTTTGCAGAACGCTGCTCAATTTGGGTTTGAGGTTTCCGAATGATGAGGTAGAATTTATACACTTTTGGAAACACTGCAGCATCGTGCTTTCCTCGTTGCATCCCATCAGGAGGTGCATGCCATCCTCACTCACATCTTACTCATGGCTCGATGATGCCACAGTGTCTGCCAAGTTCTTCCACTGTCAGGTTAGAATTTCTCCTTTTGTAGTACCTCGTGGGGAGATACTCTGAGACTACGTACATACCCTGCTTCTCATGTTTTTTTTTTTTTTTTCAGACAGAGTCTCACTTTGTTGCCCGGGCTAGAGTGCCGTGGCGTCAGCCTAGCTCACAGCAACCTCAAACTCCTGGGCTCAAGCAATCCTTCTGCCTCAGCCTCCTGAGTAGCTGGAACTACAGGCATGCGCCACCATGCCTGGCTAATTTTTTCTATATATTTTTAGTTGTCTGGTTAATTTCTTTCTATTTTTAGTAGAGATGGGGTCTTGCTCTTGCTCAGGCTGGTCTCGAACTCCTGAGCTCAAACCATCCGCCTGCCTCAGCCTCCCAGAGTGCTAGGATTACAGGCGGGAGCCACCGCGCCCGGCCTGTTTCTCATGCTTTTGCCCACTGTTTTTAGCATTCATTCTTGCCTTGAACAATGATTGTGTTGTTGGTTTTCTGTTTACATCATACCTTTTATATTTATTAACTGGTATTCTAATATAAGAAAGAGCTGCAGCTTCCTGTCACTTATTCAACCATTTATAATGATATAAACTCACAGATATTGATCTCATTCAATGGTTTACAATCCATTACTAGTATTAGTTTCTTGTAACTGTCCCAGATTTGGCCACAAGAAGTTAGCTACTGCATTCTTTGACATGCCCCTCTCTCTCCCATTATTTTATGAACACTTCCTCACTTTTCCTTGGCATCACAAGAATGTTCCAGGCTTATTTCCTAATTTCCTTGCCCCAGCATTTCTCAAGGAGTTCTCATTCCCTTTTATTAAAGAATGGTATTTAGAAACCAGTATCTGGACAGTAGGTGTGCTCATTGCTGCTGGGACTTCTCAGTGAACAAAGCTAGAAAATGTATGTATGTGTACTCATAATGCAACCGTACACATAAATTCATGGATTCACAGTATCCCCAATTCCAATCTAACATCACAGGATCCATTCTAGTCTCTTTTAACTTACTTGCAATACTTTTCTTAATAAAACCTTTGCTCACTTTCCACATCATATATACTTATCTGCTTAATCTTAGTATATTCAAAGGCAGTCTCAGAATTGCTCATCCCTTTACTAATTACAGTATTTGTCTATAGTTCTTTTTGTCTTTAGCCTTACATTATATAGCAATATTTTCCGAAGTTATGTATGTTGGTTTTCTTCCTTACCCCCTTCAGTGTGGGAATGTTACTCATTTGCAGTGAAGGTAGGTTCGTTCATTAGTTTGTACTTCAGTAGTTCTCACCCATCATGGTTGACTTTAATTATGTTTGGAGTATGTAAAACATTACCATAGTTCAGAGTCAGAGCTATACAAAAATGTATACTGGAAGAAGTGTCATCTCTGCTTATCCCAACTACCCCATTTCCCATTCCCATTCTTCTTTCTACCCTGAACCTACCCAGTCTCTGTAGGCAATAGTTTCTATTTTATTCTTCCTGTGTTTCTTTTGCACAGATGAGCAGATAAATGTGTATCTTCTTATACTGCCTTCTTCATCATATGAAGTAAACTGTAGACATTCTTGCACTTTGCTTTTCTCACTTAACTATGTGTCCTAGAAATCACAAGATCAGTTTGTTTATAGAGATCTTTTCCATACTTTTTTTTTTTTTACAGCTGTGTAGGACTCCATTGTGTAAGGATCTACATTGTTTATTGAATCTCTCTCCTAATGTACATTTATGTAATTTCCAGTATTTTGCAACTAGTCAAGGTGCAAAGAGTACCTTTGTGCATATGAGCTTTTGCACTGTTGGAGACTATCACCGGGTATATTCCTGGAAGTGGGATGGCTACATACAACAGTGTTTATGGAATTTAATTAGGTACTGTCAAGTTCCCTTCAGAAAGGTAGTTCTCGTCTGCACTTTTACCAACAATGCATGAGGGCGCCTCACCAACAGAATGTGGTGTTCAACTGTTCGATTTCTTCCAGTTTCATAGGTGAGAAATGGCATCTCAGTTTCAATTTGCATTTCTGTTTGAATTTTTAAAAATAAATTTTATTGTGTATGTTTAAGTTATGTATACAACATGATGTTATGGGATACATAAAGACAATAAAAAGGTTACTACAGTGAAGCAAATTAACATATCCATCATCTCACATTATGTTTGGATTTTTAAAATACATTTTAGGGACATTTTATCTTTTTGTGTGAGTTGACTACTCATTCTTTCCTTATTTTTCTATCAGGTTTTTGGCCCTGTGTCCTTCAGTTTTTAAGAATTGGCCTCATGATTTTGTAAAACTAACCAATACTAATATATACACTGGCACTTTAAAGTTTTCTGTCATGATGTCAAACAAGAAAGTAATATTACCTAGTATAAACCAATGGAATATGAGATGATCTACTCTGGGGTTGGGCTCTATTTTAATTTGAACACCAAAGCACATCTCAACTCTAAGAAACACAGGTAGATATGTTGGTTTGTCTATTTGTACAGTCAATTCTTGTTTATTATGAAACAGCTTTATCTTTTTGTATTTTTTTTTTTTAGCTCATAGAGTTGAACCCCACGCCGCCAACCTGAGGACTGAACTGAGATGGGGCTTCACTACCTACGAGAGAATATTTAATGTGTTCCAAAGGCAGACTTATAAATCATTTTTTCTGAGTGATTAGATACATTTTGTTACCATTTAGATCCCTATCCTTTTGACTATCGGCAGGTAAATAAAGACCGTTTTCCTGTTTAAGGCTATTTAAAATAGCCTTAACAATAAAGTGTGTATGAAGATCCAGTTTAGCTCCTATGTACTTACTGTTTAGCTTGTGTATCTAATTATATGCCACTCTTTAAAAAATTGGCTCTCCATTCAATTGTCTTAAATTTAGAAGACAAATGGTAACAATGTCTTTATGAAGATCACAATTTTGGAATGTTACATGTTGAGACATAAATTGTATAAATTAATTTTTTCAGTGACTGACTTTGTAGCTGTTAGAACATGTTCATAGATGCTATAGAAAACTGATCAAAAATCAAAAAATTCAATTAGCAATATTAAATATTCAACTGCAGATTCCAATATTACATTATTTGTGACAGGGTTAATAAAAAAAGCAAAGAGTGGAAATCACAGACAATAACATTGCTTTGTCAATTTACATTAAGGATTCATAATATATATTCCTTAATGGCAGATGAGATTTGTAGAGACTGTGGTAATGAACTACAGAGAAGTCCACCAGCTGCCCCTGCTGCCCCATACTGAGGGACGTTAAGATTGCTGTGGTAGAAGCTGTATTTGAGGGCTCTGTCTTTTCTTAGGGTATTGAAATATATGTGCTGGTTCTGTTTGTTTTGTTTTTACCATTAATTTCCCTTCTTATACTCAATCTGTCAAAGAATTAGGGGAGACAGCACAGAAAGGAACACATTAAACTCCCAGAAAAGTTAATGGAAGTTTTAAAATAACAATTTCCAAAGAATCTTTCTCTGCTTGGTATAGTGTAGAGGAGAACCTGTCCGGGTTGTCTTAACGTTTTTCTACTCATCAGTAAAGAGAGTGGTAAGACCAGTAAATCTAATATGACCACTTGAAGGAAAACAAGTTTGTAATACAAATAGTCATGAAAATAGATGCTCCTCTCACCTGTATCTCTCCCCTCATGGAGCTAGTTAAAACAAAACTATGACAGCATTTGGCGACTTCCCGTAAGAGTAATGCCAAAACTTTGACAGAGTATTGTTGAATCTTCCAGAAAGACCTGCAGAAAGCTGAAGTTAGTGAGTGAACTGAAAGTAGTTAGTTTCATAGTTTCATGCTTTCTTACCGGCATAAATGTTTTGTGATATTTGAGGAGCAGACAATACTTGCTTACATCATCGACAACAAAAAGAATTTCAATACAGTGAAAGAGTTTTATCACATTTTAGCAAAATTTTTAAAAAGGGTAAGTGTTCAACATTCTGACCCTTTTAAAAAACATGCTTAAATACATGTGAAAGCTGTAAATGGACTAAAAAATACATTAAAAAGAGAAGTGGTCATAATAAAAAAAAGAACACTTTTATACATAGGATTTTATTTTGCACTGCTATAACAATTTCATTATAGACCAAGGGAGAAAAAGAAAAAAAGGATAAAACCACCACACTGAGTAAAATTACTAAAGCTTTTCTACTTTTTAACAGGATTTTCCATCTGGTAGATTTATTCTCATATCCCCTTCAAAACATACAAGATGCCTACCATATTTTAAAGATTATAGAGGTTGCCACTGAAAGAAAAATTTTACACAGTCACTGTACATCAAGGTTGAAAAACTGTCCTGCATGAAAAATATACTTAGAAATCATGTGAATAAAAGAAAAGAAAACATTATTGTGTTTAAGGAAAGATTAAAGTCCTCATAATGTGCCATCTACATGTGGATACTCATTCTTCTTGGAGTCGCTAAGATGTAGGAATTTCTTGCTTCTGCCCTTTTCACTCATTATACTGTGTTTTTTCCCAACAGTATTCATTAAGGCAAACAATCCTTTTCTGAAGAGGCCTTAGAGAAATTGTGGACAAATAGCAAACTTTTGGCATTAAAACAGGTTAACACATACAAAGCCTTTAGTAATGTACATTAAGCATATTGTTCTTGGACTAGTGACAAGAAAAGATGAACATGCTTGTTAACAATGTCAAAAAGTTTAAAATTTAGTGTCCAAGCAATTTCTAACAATGCTTCTGTAGCTTTAAGCTCTAAACAGTATAGAATTTATGCAAATGCATTAAAGAATTCAAGCTTGGCAAATTACACCCAAGCAGGTTATTAAACTATATATACAGAAAGTAAATGATAAATACAAAATCAAAAGAGTCCTTCTGTTTTTCCTTATGGCCTTGAAAATTGACAAACTTTTTGAGGACAGTTCTATAATATTAAACATTAGGTAACCACAGGTGCTGGGAAACCTAACTACACAAACTGATTTAAAATACTCAAGATGACTTTGTAGTGTTTAATACAATTCAGCTCGTAGTTAAGGGCACAAGACAACATTTAACAAAAATAATCACATCCATTGACCTAGAAATCAAATGCAAATAGATATGAATACAATCTCCAAAATCTGTCTTTTAAGTGAACATTAACCATTTATTCAAAGTTATACAAGAATTTAAAGGATTAAAGTCTTCCGTGACATAAAGCCATTTCAAATAGTTTCATGTCTCAGCTGAGCAGGAGGAGAGAGGGTGAAGGAGTAAGTGAGTAGGCCCCATTCGGGCAGCTAGAGAGTAAAAACAGACTCAACAGCAGCCTCCCCCGGCCTGCTGTCCTCCCTGATTGCCTGCATGTGTTGCATTAGTAGCAGCATGCTGAGGGCCAATTTTAATGCCATTTGCCTGGAATAAAAGAGGACAGAATAATAAATATAACTGACCCAACTAGACAGTACAGTTTAATTAGATTTTTAAAAAATCATTTAAGTCTTAATGATACAATTTTACCAAACAGCTGAGAAAAACATATTGAGTAGATTTTAGCAACAATATCTCTTAGGGGATATTCCTTCCTTTTAAAAACAACACAGTGGAAATGTTTCTGAAAACAATTCTTTATGATACCAGGTACTGGGTAAACAGAAATTGGATAATGCTGCTTTTCAGGGAATTCTCGTAATAGAAATTGTTTAAAACAACTATCACAAGTAATCTTTAAAAGATAAAAATAACCAAAGCCCATGCTGCTCTTACACAACGTAAAATCTTTTCTCTAGACAGCATTTCTGTTCCATGTTGAATCAGCTGTACAGGCTAAGGGCATATGAGTGTTCTGTGTCATCAATAATTTCTATGATCCCCAAAGACATGGCAGCTTGCCAAGAACCCACACACAGAGTAGTTCTTTCATTCATCAAACTCACACTTATGTCTTAACCCTCACTCCCTCAAGTGGATTTTACCTAAAAATACAACACTTTGAGAAAAGTAATACAGTAGCTTCAGAAATTAAGCTCTTAAGGAAACTTTACGTCACAGTAAATCTCAGATTTATAGTGCTTGGCAGTTGTTCTGCAACAGTAGTAGCCTTGGGGTTTCTGGCACTAGCTCAGTATTGACAGCAGCTGATGTGGTTTCTTTTCGCTCTTTTGACTCCTCTTTAATAAAAAGCATGCCCTATGGCTCATTGGTTTTGCCCCCTCTGGGCTGGTAGCAACTTCTTGAGGAATCAAGGAGTCAGACTTGGCATTGGGCCAAATAAATAGCACGGCCTGTTGGCTCCTGACAGCACATTACAATCCAAGCTGCACAAGGCACAGTAAAGCAGTCAGCTACTATATGAAATCAGACAGAAACAATGAACGTGCCCTTTTAAATAGAGGCCCAATTACTCTTCAATTTATATGGCATTAGTCTCTGAACGGTGTCACCTTTAAATTAACTCAAAAAGTACTGCCATATAAGCCTAGAAGATAAGATTTAGAAACTACATTACTCCAAATTAAAAGGAATGAGAAAATCAAGTACTTTTTGGAAACCTTACGCAAACTATTTGTTTTAGCAAGACTACTGAGATGAGTAACAGAAAGCCTCATGTATGTATAGGCCAAGAGACATATCCACAGTGGCTTCCTAACACCATCCTTTTCTAACTGCAACTGGGGGAGAAACCAGGGCTTTTCTCTTCAAAGCCAGAAATCTTAATACAGAATGTCAAAAATACTTATGTAAAGGTAAATAATATGCTATGTCCCCAATAAACATTTTGAAATAAATAAGAATAAATATAGACTGGGGATTTAGGTTAAATGATGGGCTCTGGTGAACACACTGAATCATATCCTCTAAAGCTTTTACATTTTATCCTCATCATGCTGACCAAAACAGGCTCAAAGAAACTTTACAAAAAAACCAGTGCCATTATGTATGTTAATTTAGCCTTCTGAAAACATGCTGTGCTATACTGTAATTTCCAAACTGAGTATTTCCCTTTTTTAAACCAAACAGAAGAGCATCTTGCATTAGTACGTAGTACATGCATTTACACACTCGAACATTATTCCCTAAAGTAGATGACACCATATGGACATGTGGATAAAAGTGGACTTTCTTTTCTCTTTGGGGGATTTATATTTTTTTTGCATTGCTTGCAATAAATGGATAGGGCCACTTACTTTTATCCATTTTCATAAAGAGATGCTATACTAGAACATAAATATTTACTACTATACTACATATACCAAGTTTTCCATTAGATGATTATAAATTAATGTGTTAACTGATTATCATGGCTCCATTTTAGGAATTTAAAAAAATATAAAATCATGAATCCAAATAATAATTAAAAAGTCAACTTTAAATTAGTATTAGCCAATAATATTTATATGTATATACCTCATTATTGATGTCAAAGACTCCCTCTTGGATTTTTTCATAAATTTCTTTTGCTGTATTTATAAATGCCTGGAATATAAAGTAGAGAAATTGGTTCATATTATTTAAAACCATGACAGAAAAAGAACATTACATAAAAGCTCTATAGGTTATCTTAACATTCAACATATGAAAATCAGCTGATATTATACATCACATTAATAAAGAACAAAACCCACCACGTGCACGATCACCTCAATAAATGCAGAAAAAACATTTGACAAAATCCAACATTTCATGATAAAAACACTCAATAAACTAGAAATAGAAGGGAACTTCCCCAACCTGATTTAAGAACAACATCTAAGAAAAACCTTAACATCATAATCACTGGTGAAGACTGAAGGCTTTCCCCCCGTGAATGATCAAGAATAAGGCAAGGATGTATGTGAATGTTCGTCAGCATTATTAGCAGTATTATGCAAAATAGCCAGAAAGTGCAAACAATACAAATGTTTATCAATGAATGGAAACCAAAATTTGGGATACCGATTAATAGAATATTATTCAGCCATAAAAAGGAATGAAGTACTGATTCACAATGCTACAATGTGGATGAACCTTGAAAACATGCTAAGTGAAGGAATGCAGGAAGGCAGACACAAAAGGCACATACGGTACAACTCCATTTATATGAAATGTCCAGAATAGACAAATCCATAGAGACAAAGTAGATTATTGGTTGCCGGGGGCTAAAGGGAGGGGAAAATGGGGAGTGATTGCTAATGAGTATGAGGTTTTGGGGTGATGAAAATGTTCTAGAATTAGACAGTGTTGATGATTGCACAACTTTGTGAATAAACCAAACACTACCGAATTGCATACTTTAAAAGGATAGATTTTATGGTATGTGAATTATACCCCAAAAGAAAAAATCATGACCATGGGGGGAGGGGGAATATCATAATGTGAGAACTGCACAGGAGATGAACATATGAAAAAAAAAGATAGAAATATTTGTCAACTACGTAAACTGCATAATCCTCAATGTTAAAACTAGCTTACTTTTGGAGGACACTGTCCCACATAGGCCCTTTTTGTCATGATAATGTATTACCTAATATATAGTTTAAGAAAGAAAGAGTCAAAGGATGTTTATAATAGATAAAAAGGCAGCTCAACATTTTTGCCATGTTAAAGTTTCACCCTTTTTCCATATAGTATACTACTAAATTGACAAAAATTAGTGTTAGCATACTGTAGACCAAATTAAGCCTATAAATACCAAAATTTATCCACAAGCATTCTATATCTATGTAAAACATTAAGATATTTTACATAAATATTATTAAAGACACAGAAGGTATACACAAACTCCTATAGGTTCTAAACTATTAGATTTGACAGATCACAGATAACAGTACTAATATTATATATAAGGCCATCTTCAATTAACATCTTATGAGAATTCATAGAAGAAAGCTATTCTCCACTACCCCTGATACAGACCTAACTCATATTTTAAAAAGTAAACAGGATTCATGGAGAGGAACAAATCATACCTTTCCTCTTTTCTACACTGGAAACATTTGACTGCTGAACTTGCCATCAGAGCTTTTGTTTCCTAATTAACAGGACTGATATGTTTTCACCTTTAAAGGCCTTACAGCTCCCCAGAGTAATCAATCTACTGCAGCTCAATTACTGCACCAAGCACACACCAGTCAGTGAAGGAGATCTGAACGTCTGCGGCAGGAGCACAGAGATATGAATATGCATAAACTCTAAGTGGCTGATCGAATCATCACAGAGGGTCATGAAAATTTGCAGCAAAATAATGAGAAGAATTAATCACTGCAGATTCACAAGGCACTTAGGACTCGAGTGTGCTTTTCATGTGTGTGCTGGAGTTAAACTGAAGAAGAAATTGGCTTTCAGCCAACTATGAATTGATTCACACTCTTCAAAATTGAAGGTATCCCTATAAATAAGGAAAAACTTAACTTTATTTCTAATAACATATCAATTACTGTGATGGCTTTAGAAACCAGGCTAACTAAATACTGAAGTCAACAGATACATAAATTCACAAGGCCAGAATTCCTTATAGGACATCCTCAGGTGCACATTTCACTAGAACGCTAGATAGAACTACAAGGTCCCATAAATGAATTACCATGTCATATAAACAGGCACTTTTATATTACAAATTATTAAATGTGCCAATTTATGTGAATAAACTGCTCTTTTGCCAATCTGTTAACAAATCACTTTAAAAACTGGCTTAAGAAAGCTATGCTGCATAAAATTTCACAAGTTACCTCTAATTTTATTACCTAAATAGTACTTAATACTTTATTAAGCACCTTTAGGCATGGTTGTACCAGACAGACTTAAGATGTATGGTGTTTTATATCCCAAAGGCATGCAATTAATTTCATACAGCTGAAATATAACAAATGATTATATTTTTTCATTATAATTTCTGTCATTTCCATGAAGTAGTGTTTGGACAATGCTACATTTACTTGGTCATCCAGCCTCTCATTACACATTAAAGACACTAAACTATTTTCCACACCTCTAAGCATATTATAAAGGATACTATGTAAATGGATTGTTTTATATACTTCACACAACAAAAAATTAATATTTTATATTACTAAGTGATCAATGACTAATTTTAATGAGTCCTCAGAGTCTGACACCCAACATGACAAATGTAGACATTAATACACCTGTTTTCAAAGTGTGTGGCTATGTCCACGTGTGGTGACTCATGCCTGTAATCC
Source organism: Eulemur rufifrons (assembly GCF_041146395.1). NCBI lineage: Eukaryota > Metazoa > Chordata > Mammalia > Primates > Lemuridae > Eulemur > Eulemur rufifrons. The sequence continues at coordinate 92,565,224 of NC_090985.1, forward strand.
TAGCACTTTAGGAAGCTGAGGTGGGAGGACTGCTGGAAGCCAGGAGTTTGAGACCAACCTGAGCAAGAGTGAGACCCCATCTCTACAAAAAATAGAAAAATTAGCTGGGCATGGTGGTGCGTGCCTGTAGTCCCAGCTACTTGGGAGGCTGAGGCAGGAGGATCGAGCAGGCCCAGGAGTTTGAGGTTGCTATGAGCTGTGAGGATGCCATTGCACTCTAGGCCAGGCAAAAGAGCAAGACCTTATCGCAAAACAAAACAAAAAAGAAATTGATGTCGAATGATTTCACTGTTTGCATTGTGAAACAATGTCTAGGCAGACCCACAATTATGAAGCGTAAATAGATTTCTCTGCAGCCAAATGAATTTGGTGATCTTCTTGCTTTTCCATGTGGTAAGTGCTCTGTTCGTTCCAGTGTCAGAAGCCTGCCTCACTCTTCATGTTACCACTAGCACGTCCCTTTTGCCACACTTTGATTAATTGCCTTTTTCAGTCCTTTACCTTCATTTTCTTCGTTAGCCATTAATTCTCTTGCCTTCCTCCTCAGACACTAATCTTTCAAACCTTTGGCCGCAGTTATGTGAATGGTACTGATAATACCTAAACTTCAGGCAAATTTTTAGGAACTTCTATAGCACAAATTAAAACAAACGCAACCAGAAAAAGCTGTAAATGTGTTGTAAATCAAATAAACACTGAACAAATGCACATGCTGATACATACCTTACAAATCATTGACATTTGCCCAAGGGTATCTATTAAATTGCTACCACATATTCAGAACTTCTCAAGGTACTATGAAAGATACAAGGAAAAGGAGGAAATAGTTCCTATTATTGCTGAACTAGAACTATTTAGTTGGGAAAATCTAAGAAGAATCTCTGTTAAGGATGGAGGAAAAAGAAACTTTCTGCACAAACTGGCAAGGAGAATGCAGGGCAGGACTGAGGCAGGTCTCACTATACCAGGGACAATGTGCTAACAAGCCTTCACAACCAACGAGAGAGAACAGAGGCAGGGGGATGTGGAATTCTATTTTATTATGATCGAACAGTTCTAAGGCAAAATACTGAAAACAAATTTTATCAACAAACATTTAAATTCTTCCTTACATAACATGCTGCCACCTGGTGGCAAGATAAAAATTATGGCATCTGTTAGGTAAGATTTCAAAATAACAAATCAAATAAAGAAAGTATCTTGGACAGATGCTATAGAGCAAAGTATTTTGTAAAATAACATGACTTTTTAGTTTTCTCTTAAAAGTGAGAAACATGAGGTGACAAGAATGCTGTTTAATTTTCTTCTCAATTGCTAAAATCAATGCTATGTACATTACAGGTATCCATTTGCCTAATTAGGCTAATAGTAAGAAGTATTTACAAAGTACCGATTATGGAGCAGTCACTATACTATGTGATTTATATTGGTTTTCTTTCCTTTTTTTAATGGATTCTACTGTGGTTCAGAAGATTTTCATTATTTCTTAAAAGAAATTCAGAGTGTATGAAAATAACAAATTAATGTTAATTTTCTTTTATCTGCTTTCAAGAAAATCCACGTTTGTGGAATGAAGTTATGCCTAGCAGAATGGCTAAGGGCTCTAGAATCAGGCTCTCTAGGTTCAAATCCCAGGGCCACCTCTTACTAGCTGTGTTGCTTTGGAATCGGTGCTTAACCTCTCTATAAAATGAAGATAATGGTGCCTACTTCATAGGATTTTGGGGAGGATTAATGTAAAGCACTGAAAACAGTGCTTGACAAGTAGTAAGTGCTGACTGTGTGTCAGCTGCTGTCACGTTTGGGTGCAATGACATATGGGGAACAACAGGAGCAGAAGGGAGTACAAGTGCTAAATGTTAATGCGCGCTGCAAACACTGCGGCGTAAAGGAGAGAAGTGGAGGATCAATGCTCTTGGGTTAATCCAAATTATCTTGATTAAATAAAACTAAACAGTTAGAAAGTGAATTAACACCACATAATGTTTACAGTGAGCCCTAAAGAATAAAATATATTGAGATAAGACTTAGATTTATGCAAAGATAGGAAAGTCCTATGAAAAGAACAGTACACTAGTTGGGAAAATCTAAGCATAAGGGCTTGGATAACAAATCTAAGCTATGCTATATAAACTCAGGAGTTTAAATAAGAAAACCCTTCAAATTATAGAGTTTAAATAAGAAAACCTTTCAAATTTTGTGCTTTACATTCTCCACAGTGTCCCCAGTTCTAAGTAAGGTAGTGGTGCTCTGCTTGTACTTCTCTCGCACGGAGTTTCCCTGTGTTTCCCTGGAAGAAGGAGGGCCTTGCTAAACCTACTGATCTATAGTAACTCTTATTTTATAGATATGATTGAGCTCCAAAAGGAGAAATGACTTGTCTGAGACCACATGCAATTACAGCAGAAGCAGGATTAGAATCTAATACTCTACTATTCTTCTCACCACATAACATCTTTATTTATTAAGATCACTTACCTTTAATACAAGTCAAAGGAATTTTCATTTATTTTGTTTATGCTGCAGTCAAAATCAAACATAAAAGGCACATACTTCCCAAATCCTTCAAAAGTTTTCTATTTAGAAATTATTTTGGATTTCTGGTACTATTTTTAGAACTATATGAAATTTATAATTTCTGTCCCTTGTCTCCTTCCTGTCTTTTACAAAAATTAACATCACCAGTGAATTCTTGTTAGGAAAAAAAGAAGGTGGCCTAAACAAATCTTAAGGAATTTTAGCAGAGAAATTAACGGAGGAAGGAACTGGATTAGATTAGAAAGGTTTGAAGATTACACTATTTAAGAATTTCCTGTTCCCACTTTCTATCAGAGATGACATAAAAATATGTGTAATTCCTTAGTAATTAGTTTTTCCAGTCTATAAGCATTTACTGACTGCTTGATTTGTACCAGGCACTACAGACACTTAGGTAAATATGAATATTTTAAACCTCAGGATGAGGCAGTACAGGATAGATATAATCCGAAATGGGAACACAGCAGGACAACCTCCAGTTGTTAGAGGCGTACAGAGGCAGAACCACTACTGAATAACAGAGGAAGCCCTGAGAGCAAAAGCGTGAGGGACAGGCAAGCTCCCCACTCATTACTAGGAAAATTGAGTGGAAGAAAAAGCATTCTGGACAGAGGGGAAGATTTTTTAGCTCAGTTCTGTTGGAAACTGGTGACAAGAAGGCACGTGAGAGGAGGTTACAGAGGTGGCCTTATAGGCATGAAGGAACCCTGAAAAGGTAGGAAGCAGGTGAGGGACAAAATCAGAGGAGAGTTTAGAAGATGAATCCTAAGGGGGCAAGGCTGGCAACAGGGAGACCAGTGGGGAGTCTACAACAATAATCTGGGTAAGAAATAAAGGCCTGACCAATTCATGTGGTGGCAACAAGAATGGAAAGCAAAGCTCAAACTTAACATCCATTCTGAAGACATTAACGACACTTGGTAAATGATAGGGTAAACTCCTAAGGTGTTTAAGAATGATTCCAATTTTGTGAGACAAAAAGGTATACCATGAATTGTGATAAATTAAAAAGGAAGAAAACCAAGTTTCGAGGAGGGAATGAAAAATTCCTTTTAGACAAAGAATTCTAAAGCTTATGTCATACCCATGTGGGACATAATTGTGTGCCGTACGTGAATATACACTATAGATCAATGTGAGTGTGTAAGTGTATGATACGCACATAGTAGCATGATTTTCTTAGGTAATGTTTAGGTACCCTGGTTCAGAAGTAGAGAAAATGGATGTAATTCTCAAAGTTCAGAGTTAGGATCATCCATGAAGTTCCTACGGTGATGGCCAAATTAGAGGTGGAGAGGCTTATGCTAGCCAGCAAAGTGTTCAGAGATGTAGAGGAGAGTGGCAAATGCTTCTCAAACGAAGCTGTCCTCAAGGGATGCTGGAAGGCTGCTAAGGCCAAGTCAGGTTTCCGGTGAAGTCATGTGGTACGCCTCAGTATTCGTGGGCTTGACACTGAGAACAGGCTTAAGGGGACAATAAAGCCTTCAGTTTACAACCACATTCCAGCTATATAAAAGTATCTGTTCCACCACTTACAACAAAGCCCAAGATGGTCCCTCAATGCAAATTAGGTCTAAAGATTTTCAAGTACTGGGACACAACACAAGTATTAATGAGGGGCCTTGAAACTGGTCTTCCTCCTGGTTAATAATGTCTTATTATGTATTCTTCCCCAGACATGGAAATTTCTCTATCCTGTCAGTTTAGGTGGCTTGTCGGGCTGTTTTAGGGTTAGCTGGCTGTATTTTCAGCTAACATCTTGGCTGTTTCTTCAGTACTTTAGTAGCTAAGCCAGGAATTTTCAGCCCTGATTTTTCAAATAGTTTAAGACATTTTTAATTACTAGATCTATGTCATGATGTTTATCAAAAGATTATGGTGGGCTAGGGAAAGGACCCCTTCCAAAAATCCTTGTGATTTTTGCCTCAAAAATTTTTTGCTGTTTACATTTTCTGGTTTCATGTGAATTTCCAATCTTAATTTTAGCTAAAATTGATGAATATCAGGGAAAAAAGACCCCGTCAAATAGCTGAAAGACTGAGAAGAATATCTAAGTGATAACTGCTTCGCAAATGGCAAGTTAAATCATTATTCACACCTCAATTACTTTTATTAAGCCTTCAAAGGTCCTGGAGGGAATATACTACTATAAGTTTTAGTAACACAATTCTGAGAGAATGAGTTCTCAATTTAGAGTGAAAACACACAAAGAAAAACAGGGGAGGAATTATAGAAGCAAATACATCACTTCTGGGGTATTTTGAAATCTCCAGAAAGATGGCATAAGGTTTTTGGGAAGGGGTGCCTCAGCTAGCCTGCCACAGGTGACATCACGACACAGTTATTTCTTGGTCTAAAAAGGCTTTTCGTACCACAAAGACCAGAGGTTGCTGTAGGAGGAAGCACCTGATCAAAGGAAGAGCCAATCTGTTCAAAATCTCCTGTTTGAGATTGCTTAGGGCAAAGATAGGTTTAGGACAGAATCCACCCACATGTAACAAGTGGGACCAAAGTATAACCTGACTAAAGACTGAAAGAGGAGGAGTAAGGTTGAAGCAAATAAATACTTAGCCACCTAAACTTTTGTTATCTACCATGTGTGGGATGAGAGATGAAGAGTCTGTGTCTTCAAGGAACTCTATCCTTACGGTGGGTGCAATGACAAACAAGCACAATGATATAGTGCCAAGGTGAATTCGCGCCCAGGATGACACAGGAGTGAGTACAGAGAAAAGAGCCCATCAATTCTGACACCTGTGTGTATGTGTGTGGTGGCTGGTGGTGGAGGGAAGATGGAGGTGTCGTGGAAGGCACTCCAGAGGAGGTATTGGATTTGAACATACCCTTGAAGGATCAGGTAGGAAGGGCGGACACTGCGAGCACAGAGAACACTTTTGTGGAGGAAGGGAGAGAGCACTGCGAAGCTGATCAGCTCTTAGTTTAAAATGGAACATATTGTGAGGGGCTAGCAATCAAAGGGCCTTGTTTGCCACGCTAAGGAATCTGATGCTGAAGCTGTGGGGAACTGCTGTGTGGCTTAAATAAAATTAGAGAGTGACATTCAATTTTCATTTTTAGAAAGATTCCACAGGCCATAGTGGACTGAAAATGAAGGACTGAAAAATGAAGATAGGAAGTCCAATTAGGAGAAAACGATGATAGAGGCCAATATGGAAAGATATTTAATAGGTAGAAATAATAATAGGTGGAAAGTGATAACATATTAATTGAATAAATCAATGTGAAGGGGTAAGAGAAAGAAACACTATAAAATAGAGGATATAGAAGATTTGCAAACTAGAGTAGAGAAGGGCTGTTAATTCAGGCTGGATGTTTTAAATTGGAAGGGTCTGAAGACCACTCACGCAGAGCTGTCTAGGCAGAAGCTGTCAGTGTGGACCTGAATATACAGCCTAAATAGGTACCTGAAGTCATGGATTTAGGAGACATCTCAAAGTGGAAAAAAGAGCTGGTAAAGGAGTCTGGGGAAGGCACGTGAGGCACAAAAAAAGAGGAGAAAATGGTGTCGTGGAGCTAAGGAAGTTTATAGAAAAGTAGTCAAAAGTATCAGATACCCCAAAGGACTGTGTAACGTAAGGCTATAAAAGTATTTGTTAGGTGTGGCTTTTAGAAAGTCCAGGATGACCCTGGCCATGGTGGAGGATGTCTGACTGTGAAATGAGGAGTGAAAAAGAACAAGGAAATGGAGACACCTCTTAAAAGAAGCTGGAAGGGAACATATCCAGGAGAAATAGAACAATAGGATTTTATTTACGTTGGTAAGTATGAAATGTTTGATATCCTTAAGCACTAAGTTTGACAGGTGGTATCTATGACATTTCACTTTGACACTTCATGTTTTATGTTTCTTGTGAAGGTACATCCTCATTCTTTCAAACACATGTTTTGGCTTGTGATTATCTTTCAAATTTTCTTTTAGAGCAATTTTTGTGAAACCATGGATAAGTCAAAAATCTGTGTTATTTTTGAATATGAGTTCCGTCATGGAAACAATGCAGTGTAGACAGTTCAAAATATCAATGACGTGTTTGGGAAGGATGTGGCTAATGAACCACACAGTACATCAATGGTTTGAGAAGTTCTGTTCAGGTGATTTTAATCTTGAAAATGAGCCACCTGGGCAACCTGAGACCAAGGTGAATAAATGATGAGCTCTAAGTTGAGGTGGAAGTGAATCCATCTCAACCTACGCCTGAATTAGCAGCAGGATTTGATGTTCCTATTCCAACAATATTGGACCATTTGAAACAAATCGGCAAGGTAAAGAAGCTGGATAGATGGGTACCACATGAGTTAAAAGAGAGTCAGAAGAGAAATCGTCATGAAGCTTGCCTTTCTTTGTTGTCATGACATAAAGGCAAATCATTTCTATGACATTGTTACGTATGATGAAAAATGGATTCTTTTTGACAATCGCAAGCATTCAGCACAATGGGTGGATAAAGATGAAGTGCTGAAACACAGTCCAAAACTGAATATTCATCCAGAAAAGCTACTGGTGTCTGTTTGGTGGTCCAGTGCTGGTATTATCCACTACAGCTTCATGAAACCTGGCCAATCAATTACAGAGGATGTCTACTGTAACCAATTGGATGAAATGATGAGGATGCTTGCGATAAAGGAGCCAGCATTGGTCAATAGAGACAGGCCAATCCTCTTCCAAGACAACACTCCACCACATGTCGCACAAACAACGCTGCTCAAACTACAGAAGCTGGACTTAGACATTCTCTGTCATCCAGACCTTGCACCAACTGACTACTTGGACTACTTCTTGCAAGGAAAAATATTTAATTCTCAACAAGCTGTGGAAAATGCCTTTCGCGATTTCATTACCACTTGCTCTCCAGGCTTCTTTGCTGCTGGCATAAACAAGCTACCGTTAAGATGGCAAAACTGTGTCGATAGTTTAGGTGCATACTTTGATTAATTGTACTGCCTCTTGTTTGAGATATAATAAACTACACTTTCAATTTGAAATTCGGCATTTCATATTTAATGATCTAATATTTTTAAGATGGCTGAAACTTGATTATATCCTGGGAGCCAAGAACCAATAGAGAACGAAAGGATGAAGAGGAGAAGATCTGAAACAAGGTCACTGAGGAGAGGGGAGGGAGCACACTCTGCCAGATTCTCCTGTAAGGTGACAGAGCCGACTGGACCTCTCCACAGCCCTCAGAGTTCCCTGGCGAGTGACCCCAGGATCAGTAGCATCTAGGTTAGTTGAGGGCTGATTACAAATGCAGCCTCACAGGCCACACCACAGACCTACTGAATTAGGCATGAATGTGCATTTTAACAGGATTCTTAGGTGATCTGTATACACACTGATTTTTGAGAAGCACTGCTCAAAAATACAACTAATTTGAAAAAAAATCATATGAGACATTCTGAGCTTAAAAAAAGGGTACTGTCCAAGCCCCCACCACAACCTCTATGTTACCATGAAGTCAAAGAGCAAGCAAAATAAAAGAGACATCAGTCCTTGGTATGTTAACAGATATTATTCATCCTCCCACCAGTTCCAATTTTGGGAGAATGGCTAAGTCACACCTGGAAAACTCTGGATTGAATAAAGGTTGGTAACTTTTTTAACAGTGGGTTCTCAGAAATCAACATACTATTGTGAATTCTGGTTTTCTAAAAGGGGGATACACTCCAGCTACTCCTAAACTTATGTGTCCATGGAACCCTTGCAGAAGTGATCATTTTAATGAAAGCTCCTCAAAGGAGGACAGGCTAATCTTTATTATGGCTATTCTCTATTGTGTAGCACAATATAAAGAAGAATGAAATGGGGAACTTCAACACCTGGGTTTGAGCCCTTGGAAAATTGGGATAATATACGTGAAAGAACTTTGATAAAGTGCCCTATGAATATCCAACTGCATTATTATTATTAAACATGCATAGCATCCAAATATTACATTGAAAAAAATCAGTAACAGGAATTGAAAATGTAAAAAAGGAGTTCTAGTCTCCTGTTCCTATGGGAATACCATATAGATAAGAAAAAAATTTTGGTTGAAATTGGCTTCTTTATTTCATTGACATCTAGGAGAAGAACTCTGGGGGGTACTTCTACTATCACATTTACAGGTGTACTTCCCCAGCGAACAACAAAAAGGATAAACGATAATAGCATGTTTAGAGCTAGGGAAAAAAAAATCCAGCTCTTTGTTTCCCTGATTTTTGTTTTCAATTTCACTGATTTCTGGTTTTTATTATTTCCTTCCTTCTATTTGCTTTGAGTTTGTTTTTCTTTTTGTGGTTTATTTTGCTGTGGATTCTTGAGGTAGGACTTAAAATTACTGATTTTAGACTTTCTCTTTTCTTTCTTTTTTTTTTTTTTTTTTTGTTGTTGAGACAGAGTCTCACTTTGTTGCCCAGGCTAGAGTGAGTGCCGTGGCGTCAGCTTAGCTCACAGCAACCTCAGACTCCTCGGCTTAAGCGATCCTACTGCCTCAGCCTCCCGAGTAGCTGGGACTACAGGCATGCGCCACTATGCCCGGCTAATTTTTTCTATATAGATTTTTTTTTAGTTGTCCATATAATGTCTTTCTATTTTTAGTAGAGACGGGGTCTCGCTCAGGCTGGTCTCGAACTCCTGACCTTGAGCAATCCACCCGCCTCGGCCTCCCAGAGTGCTAGGATTACAGGCGTGAGCCACCGCGCCCGGCCTCTCTTTTCTACTATGTACATTCAATGCTATAAATTTCCCTCTTGTGACACCGCTTTAGCTATTTTCCACAAATTGATATGCTGTATTTTCATTTAGTTCAATGTGTTTTTGCATTTCTTTTGAGACTTCCTCTTTGAGATTAGAAGTATATTGTTTAGTTTCCAAGTGTCTATAGATTTGTCCTGTAATCTGTTGTTGATTTCTAGTTTAATTTCATTGTGATTAGAGAATATACTCCATATAAGTTCAATAGTTTTAAATCTATTGAGGTTTATTTTATGGTTCAGAATGTGGTCTATCTTGGTATACGTTCTGAGGGCACCTAAGGGATGCTTAAGTCTCCATCCATAATTATGGATTTTTCTATTTCTTCTCTCAGCTCCATCAGTTTTTGCTTTACATTATCTTATAGTTCTGTTATCTGATACATATTTAGGATTGTTACATCTTTTCAGTGGACTGATTCTTTTATCATTATGTAATGCCCTACTTATCTCTGGTAAAAGTTTTGCTCTTAAGTCTACTTTATCTTATCTTAATATAGCCACTCCTGTTTTCTTTTGATTAATGTTTATATGATCCATCTTTTCCCATTTTATTTTCAACCCCACTGTATTATTATATTTGAAGTGAGTTTTTTGTAGACACCATATAGCCAAGTCATGTTTTTCAATTCTCTCTACCAATCTCTATAATTTGATTGGTGTACTTAGACAATTTACATTGTATGCAATTATTGATGTGTGAGGGCTTAAATCTGCCATTTCACTTTGTCTTCTGCTTTTTATTTTCTTTTCCCTGCTTCCTGTGGGTTAACTGAACATTTTTTTAGAGTTCCAAAAACTGATTTATTGTTTTTTAAGGTATCTCTTTGTATAACTTTTAAAATAGTAGCTCCAGGCATTGCATTATATATACATAACTAATCACACAGTCTACTAGTGTTGTCACTGTACAAAATCAGGTTTAGTGTAGAAACCTAACCTCCCTTGACATAGGATTCTGGGATGACAGTTCTTTTCTTTCAGATCTTGAAAAATGTTATGCCATTTCCTCTGGCCTCTATGGTTTCTGATGAGAAATCTGCCATTATTAGATTAGCTCTTCCCCTACAGGTAGAATATTGTTTCTCATTGTTTTCAAGATGTTTTCTTTGTCCTTTACTTTCAGAGATACAGAGGTTTGTACTGGTGTGGATTTGTTTGGGTTTATCCTGTTTGGGGTTGGCTCAGCTTCTTGAATTTGTACATTTATATTTTTTGCCATATTTGGAAAGTTTTCAGCCATTATTTCTTTGAGTATTTTTTCAGAGCCATCCTCTTTGTCCTTGCCTTATAGGACTTAGGACATATCATATGATAGTTTTTGTTATAGTCCCATAGGTACCTGAGGCACTGTTCATTTTGTTTCTTCTGGTCTATGTCCTGTCTGCAGTTTATACTGGTTAGTTTCTATTGTTCTGTCATACAGTTCACTATTTCTTTTCTCTGTCCCCTCCATTCTGCTGTTAAGCCCATCCATTGAGTTTTAAAATTTCTATTTGGTTCTTATTTTTATCTTGTATTTCTTTTGCTGAAACTTCCTCTTTGTTTGCTAAGACTACTGTTCATTTGTTTCAAGTATGTTCCTAATTGTTTGTTGAGGCATTTTTATAATGGCTGCTTTAAAATCTTTGTTAGATAATTCTAGTATCTCTGTCATCTCACTGTTGGCATCGATTATCTTTTTTTTTTTTTTTCATTCAATTTAAGATCTTCCTGGTTCTAGTATGGTAAGCAATTTTCTATTGAAACCTGGGCATTTTGGATACTATGTTATGGGACTCTGGATCTTACTTCAGCCTTTGCTTTAGTTCTCTTCTTCTGATACTACTCCAACAGGGAAATGGCGGTGGTAGTGGAGGGGTGCTACTTCATTACTGCCAGGTGAAGGTGGGAGAACATCATCGTAGCCTGGTGATGCTAGAAGCGGCATCACAATTTTTTCTGTGACATCTGGCGGTAGCAGAATGGTTATTTTCTAAGAGCTTTCTATCTTGCCAGGGCCTTTTTCCTGGTCCTTTGGTCAGAATAGCCTTCTTTTATTTTTTCCTGTACCCGCTGGCCTTTCTAGGTTGCCAGTTTCTCTAGCATCCAGTCTGAGGTATGAGGCAAAAAGAAAACCAAAGGAAATCACTGTTGTGTCATTGCTCAACTACCAAGGTCTGTAGCTGGTGTGTAGTAAGCTACACCGCCAGGTTCACGTAAGCATACTCTATGTTTGCATGACGATGTAATTGCTTAATGACATATTTCTCAGAATGTATCCTTGTTGTACAGCAATGCATGACTGTATATGTTAATTAAGAAGGAATTTTTCAGTGAAAATACCAATGCTGTAGAATTGCTATAGTCAATTTCTGGATTCAAGGGTTAATTAGAAGAACTCTAAGTATCATTCTTAATAAGTATTTACTGACTGCTTACTATGTCAAGGGCACAGTGCTAGCTGCTGGCTGGGATCCTGTCCTCTGTTTGCCTTAGAACAATGAGATTCTTCAGTCATTTGTTTTTTAGAATCCCTTTCTGCAGTTGCTCTTTTTTTTTTTTTTTGAGACAGAGTCTCACTCTGTTGCCCAGGCTAGAGTGCCATGGCATCATCCTAGCTCACAGCAACCTCAAATTCCCAGGCTCGAGCAATCCTTCTGCCTCAGCCTCCCAAGTAGCTGGAACTACAGGCATGCAACACCATGCCTGGCTAATGTTGTCCAGCTAATTTCTATTTTTTTTAGTAGAGATGGGGTCTCGCTCTTGCTCAGGCTGGTGTCGAACTCCTGAGCTCAAACGATCCACCCGCCTCGGCCTCCCAGAGTGCTAGGATTACAGGCATGAGCCACCACGCCTGGCCTCTGCAGTTGCTCTTATGAGCTGTAACCACTCAGAAGGTGGGAACTAAGCATTACATTGGGTAAATAAACTATTTGATTTCTTAGCCTCATATCCTATTTTAATAGAATAATAGTATAGTAATACATTTACCTTAGAGAAGATCAACTGATCAACTGTCCAATTATCTACTTATTGTATATAAATACCGTATCTAAACACATACAGCATAAAAGAACATGTGTTCAAAAACTTCCAATAGTTCAGGTTGATCAATGGAAATAATTGAGATACTGCAAATTTCATCTATTAAAGATAGCAGAATTTTCATACTTTGTATAATGCTACTTAGCAATAATATAATACTTTCCTTATTTAAAAGCAGTAGTAGATACAAATAGCTACATTTGTTTGTTGTCTTGAAACATCTGTAAATTTCATCAGCGTCCTTTTTTTCCCTGCTATGCAATACAAAATATTGTGGGATTTTAGGGAAAATACGTACAAAGATGTGTTACAGCATTAAGGCCTCAAGAGAAGGCTCAGAATATAATTTAAGGGTCTGATAGAAGATGAATGTTACAAGGCATTTTAAAGGGAAGAAATTTTCCTACTTTATGATATTCAAAGGCTAGCAGAGACTAAAAACTTATGAAAGAAATACCAATAAATAAATATGAAGGTATTTAAACATTTCTATTACATAAAAAGATGATGAACATTTAAAAGGGCCTCTTATTTACCTCTTCTACATTGGAAGCAGTCTTAGCAGAAGTTTCCATGAAGATAAGTCCATGTTCTCGGGCAAAAGCTTCACCTTCTTCTTTTTTTACTTCTCTTCTGGATTCTAAATCACTAAACATGGGAAAGAAAGGGTCATGTTATTATCCAAAATGGTACAAATACAGGCATCTGGGGAAAGTGCACCATGGGATTCAAAGTTGTACTGACCATTCTTTCAACTAATTTTTAACATATAGTAATTAACTGCATTATCCTGGGTATTACAAAGGTGAAAGTGTTTAGAATACACTGTCTAGTTTCAAAGAACTAATAATCCAACAGAAGAAAGATTCTGAGTTAGAGTCCCAGAATGCCAGAACTAGCAACAACCTAAAGGGAACCTCTAGTCCAATACCCTATACGTTGAGTAAAGTGGCTTCCCAAACAAGCAAACCATTTTGCTGAAAATAACAATTTGAAAGAGCAGTACTATACTATCTCCCCCATCTGTTGGCCAGACTGATTTGAGTTTCTATGAAGGTGATTAAAATATAACACTCAGAAGCTATAGGGAATTGTTTAGTAAAATCCAAAGTGGTAAAGAAACATTAGATTATTAACCCCAGTTGGTTTAATTCCCAGTTTCTTCTTAAAGAAAAACTGTTATAAAAAAAGGGGTGGGGTAGATAGAGAAAGAGAGATTAAATCACTGATCAGCATGGGAGTTTTGAAGTGCTCTGTTTCCGACCTGGGCTGGTTTCCCCCTCTTCCTTAGGAAACCAGAAATTTTGGATGAAAGCAGGGATATTCATTTTTATCATGTCAGAATTGTATTCATGAGGTGGGGGGGAAAGTAGCAGTCTTTTTCAAGTGTGTTTTATTGTAAAAGTTTAAAAACTTTACAATTATACAATATTTATTATAGTTTTCTTTATACTTATTACTACCATACAATATTTATACAGACAAGGATATATAATCATATATTAATAATATCCATTTACTTCCAGCTAGCTTTGACATATTAACAGATTTTGAGTTTCTTTCCCTTTAAGAAATAAAATCAATAACAGCTAAATTGCCTCCTGTGCATGTGTTCCTGATCCCATTTTCCTCCCTCTTACCCCAAAGGTAACACTACTTCAACTTGGTGTTTTCATTCTCATGGTTGTTTTTATATTTACACTCTGTATTTATAACCATAAATAGCATTTCTTTTGCAAGTTAAAAAAAATCCAGATGTAGCTACTGTTCTACAGCTCATTAATTTTGGTCAACATTGCGTTTTTCAAATTTATTCACACAATACACATTGATCTAGTTTCTTAACTTTTTACTGCTGTATCATATTCTACTAAATGAATGCAATACAACTTATTTTTAATTTTCCATTAGACAAAGTTACTTGTAATTTCTTATTATTACAAACAATGTTACAATAAACACTTTATATATTTTTCTGTGTATATGTGCTAAAACTTTTCCAGGAGATTATTTTTCAAACTGTCATGATGCAGTGAATTGTAAAATCATTTTAGTAGGTCATAACCAGAATTTAAAAAAAGAAACAGAATAGAAAATATAAGAGTGTATCATCCACTGTTTCATAAAAATTTCTGTTTTACATATACAGGTATAATTTGTGACAGTTTTGTTATATATGTAGGTGCACACACAATGTATATACTAGGCCATGATGTAAAATGTATTTCTTACTATAGGTCAAATTAAAAAACTTTACAGACACTGTATTTGAATATGTACTTAGTAAAAAGTTGCTTTTAAAAAAGCCTCAGCAAAGAAAGGACATAATGTGACATTTAAAAGAAATAACTATAGTGGACGTATGGGAAACACACTTTAATGGAAGTAAGAGAGGAAATAAAGACATTAATGACCAATATAATAGATGAGGCCATGGATGATGGTAGGTTGGAATAATAATGTATGTAGCAGTGAGAGTGAGAAAATAAACTTACGAAGTTCAGCAAAATTTGTGCTGTCCAATTTTATTGTGTGGTTAGTGTGGAAATTAGGGCAAAGCCAAGAGTTTTCACTTAACTTAGTAGACAATAGTAATTCTTTAAGTGTTTTTTGTTATTGGTGGTGGTGGTTTATTTCTTCCTCTTCTTTTTCCTCCTCCTCCTCTCCTGGCACCCCTTCTCCTTCTCCTCCTCTTCCTTTTGTCTTCTTCCTACTTCCCTCTTCCTCTCCATGCCTGCCTTTCTCCCTCCCCTCTCCCTCTCCTTTTCTGTTTCTCCTTCCAGTCCTGACTACATGATATGCTCTAAGAGCATTAATGGTATGATTTAGGATAAGAAAAGACTACAAACAGATATGTCCATCAATATAATATTTCCTATGTACTTTACTTGTTCTGTATTAGGACAACTCTTAGAATTTAAAGAGCTTTCCTAATATTGAGTTTAAAACTTCCTTATTATAATATCCAATAGTCATTAATTCTGGTTCTGCCATATGTGACATTAGTTCAAGACTAGCCTCTTGAAATATATCTGCTATTACATCTATGACTACCAGTCTAAAGTTACCATCATGTCTGATACATAAATTATGTTTATTTATTTATTTATTTATTTTTTTTACTCTTTGTGTGAACATGGTCAAGAACATAAATTATGTTGAAAGAATATTCTTGATTTTTTATATTTACTAAATTACATAGTTTTTATATTCACCACAATTCTGGGTATATTTCTGTAGTTTGGCAATTTGTTCCTTAAAATGTGTTTCCTATTCTTGAGCATAAAACTCCAAAGATAAATAATAGTAGAATTTTTACATATTCAATCTATAATTTGGACATTCTTTTAAAAATGTAATTAAAAATAATATAAATGTTGGGCATGTATCTCACAGTTTTTTCTATCGGTTTCTATCAATTTAAACGCAAAGTTTTTTAAAAAAAGAAATATGTAAAACTATGTCTTCTTCATGCAAAAAATAAAATAAAGTAATAAAAACACCTCAGTTTTCTGGGAATAAAATCATATTGTTGTCTTTGACTTTTTACTCCCTATGAAACCCATTTAAGTTGCTTGCATTACTTACATACCTTTTTCTCCTAAACCATTTTTTAAATTTACGTCCCCTTTTTGTTTAAGGTTTGTATTATAATCGTTTTACTATTAAAAACTTTCATCTTTTTAAGCTCTGTTTCCTATTTCTTTTTTTTTTTTTTTTTTTCTGAGGCAGAGTCCCACTCTGTCACCCTGGCTAGAGTGCCGTGGCGTCAGCCTATCTCGCAGCAACCTCAAACTCCTGGGCTCAAGCAATCCTTCTGCCTCAGCCTCCCAAGTAGCTGGGACTACAGGCATGCACCACCATGCCCAGCTAATTTTTTATGTATATTTTTAGTTGTCCAGCTAATTTCTTTTTATTTTTTAGTAGAGACGGGGTCTCGCTCTGGCTCAGGCTGGTTTCGAACTCCTGAGCTCAAATGATCCACCCGCCTCGGCCTCCCAGAATGCTAGGATTACAGGCATGAGCCACTGTGCCTGGCCTGCTTCCTATTTCTTATGTGACCAATCTAAAATGCCATAGTAAGAAAAACTGTTATTTGTCACTCTGATTAGGTCACCACCCTTCTCAAATCCCTTCACTGGCTCCCTATTGCTTAATGTATCTAATCCAAAAATTGCTTATTCCTATTTTGATGTCTACCTCAACTCACCTTATCCAATAATAATCATTTCAATTTATTTTTCACTGTTCTTTCTCATTCATGATACCCTTTCATTATAAAGGTTATCCATCTATAATCATTAGAGACATCTCTTGTTTTTCCTTTTCACATTTGAACTATCAGCTCCTTATGGTAAGTGAACAATTTAAGCCACCAGTAAGTTGTCACTCATGTTTCAGACACAAGGAAAAAAACTGGTAAGATAAAAGCATGAAAATTCTCTACATTGTCCAAATAATGTTATTATTTCATACATTGAATGGTAGAATAATTCCATAGTAGAAAGATTAAAGCTTTCCTCCAATAGCTTTAACCTCAAAAAGGTTTAGTGAGATGATTTAAAGAAAGAAAGAATACCTAAGAAAGGCCTTGAGTGAATGTCGTGATAACAGATACTTCTCCTTACAAAGAAGTAATCAATAGTTGGCTTTTTTTAATGCAAATGTCACAATTATTTTCTCTTAATAGCAAACCTCAATTCTATAAAAATAAAATACTCTAAAATAAGATCTATGGTATAATGTCATTTCATTATATTATAGCTTTTTAATAGCTTTATTGAGGTAAACCAACATAAAAGAAACTGTAATTAAATATAAAATTTGGTTAAGTTTTTGCACACGTATATCTGAAAAGCCATTAGTCCCCAAAAGTTTTCTCATACCCCATGGTACCTCATCCCTTCCTCCCCTTGTACCCTCGGCAGCTGATGATCTGCTTTCTGCCACTGCATATTAGTCTGCCTTTTCTAGGATTTCACATAAATGTAATCACACAGTAGTTTTGGTAAAGGTTTTTTCACTCAGTGTAATTATTTTTAGAATCATCCACTTTGTTTTATGTATCAATGATTAATTCCTCTTTATTGTTTAGTTGTATTCCACTGTAAAGTTATATCACAATTTCCTTATCTATTTACCTGTTAATTGACATTTGGGTTGTTTCCAGTTTGGGGCTATTATAAATAAAGCTGCTATGAGTTATTTGTGCATAATTCTTTCTGTAGATGCATGAAAACATTTATTTATAGTTGCGTAAATATTTAGGAATAAAATGGCTGCCTGGTAGCAGCCTTAAGGACACATGTGGCCTTCTAGGTCCTTAAGTGTCACCTTTTGACTGAATCCAAATTTTATAGAACAAATCCTTTTATTAAAAGGGGTGCAGCAGTGAAAGATAAAGCTTTTCTTGTCTCCTTTGGTGCTTAAAAAAGAACAATCTTGAAATTAGAAGGCTGCAAGTTCCCCACCCATGGGAGGGAGTACGGTAGACGTAGGTTTAATTTCTAAAGAAACAATCAAATTGCTTTCCAAAGAGGTTGTATCATTTTACATTCCCACCAGCTATACATCTTACACAGTGAAGTGCCAGCTCAAACCTTTTGATCATTTTACAAAACTGGGTTGTCTTCTTATTAATGAACTGTTAAGAATTCTTCATATATTCTAGATACAAATCCTTTGTGAGATAACATGTTTTGCAAATATTTTCTCCCAGTCTGTAGCTTGCCTATAAATTTTATTTTTTTAGATACAAGGTCTCACTTTGTCACCCAGGCTGGAGTTCAGTGGTGTGATCACAGGTCATTGCAGCTTCAAATGCTTGGGCTCAAGTGATCCTCCTGTCCCAGTCTAAGTAGCTGAGACTACAGGAACAAGCCACCATGTCTGGCTAATTTTTTTATTTTTATTTTTTGTAGAGACAGGGATTTGCTGTGTTGCCCAAGCTGGTCTTGAACTACTGACCTCAAGTGATCCTCCTGCCTCTGCCTCCCAAAGTGCTGGGATTACAGGCATAAACCCACTGAGCCTGGCCTATTTTTTTAACTGTCTTTTTTTTTCCCTTCAAATTTATTTATTTGACAGATAAAAACTGTATGTATTTATCATGTATAACATGATGTCTTGAAGTATACATACATTGTGGAATGGTTAAATCCAGCTAATTAACATATGTATTATCTCACATAGTTATCATTTTGTGGTTAGAATACTTAACATCCACTCTCTTAGCATTTTTCAAGAATATAATATATCATCATTAACTACAGTCACCATGTTATACAATAGTGTAACTCTATTTTGAAGAACAAAAGTTTTAAATTCTGTTAAGATATAATTTATTGTTTTTTTCCTTACATAATTCATGCTTTTTTTCCTGTCTTATTTAAGAAATGC